>NW_026575133.1:52479433-54979433 GCF_905146905.1 Nyctereutes procyonoides | reverse complement strand
CTTCTCTTCCTGCCAAACCATTCCTACCCCCCAGCCTCTGTGCAGGGGTTAATAGTCAAAGGGAAATAACCATCTGCCCCATGCTCCAAACACTTTCTCTATGGCTACTCATACCAAGGACCTCTCTGTTCTCAGTAAGGGGCATGAACAACTGATAAGCAGGACAAGGCAAGAGGCAGCAGAGAGGGGAAGACTGCTTAGCCTTCTTGTCTTCGAGGCCAGGTGCAGCCTGCCCCCCCTCCCCACCCCTGGTGTCTCTACCTTTGCATCTTGACTTGTCAGCTGGCGGATGCCCTTAGGGCCGATGACTAGGTCCACAGTAATGTTCCATCCTTGCTGGAATAAAAGGAGAGAGAGGACTGTAGGTTCAGTTCAGTCTCCTTCATATTTCAGAAATTTCAAAACAAGCTCACTAAGTTAGACACAAGCCACTGTCTCCTGGGCCCTCCAGCTCCTTCAGTCTTAAAGCCCTGCCAGAGAGATTACCCTCCTCCCAAAACCCTGCCTACTCTGCCTACTCTGCCCACCTCCAAGATCTCTATCCCGGATTTCAATTCCCTTCCTCAGGCAAGTAGATTAACATTAGTTGGCATTGGAGGGTATGCTGGTGAGGCCCAGCTGCCAGAGGATCTTTGCTTTGTGGGCTCCTACGAGCAACCACACCCTTTCCTGGCCCCCCACATTGGCCTCCTGGGCCCATTCCCCGAGAGGCCTGGAATTCAGGTCGGAGAGAATAAAGATGATGGTCATTACAATGAGTTCACAGCGATAGGTCTCCTGGTCGATGTTGGCAAAGCCTGCGAGGGTGTTGAAGAACTTCATGATGCACTCTTCCTCCCTGAGCGACGCATACTGCTGGAACGTCTGCTGGATCATCTTCCGGAACTGCTTGGGCTGGAGGGGGACGGTCACTGGTGAGTGGGCCCTGCTCCAAGCTCAGGTTCCTTCTTTCATCTCATCAGAGCCACTCTGCTGCCAGCGGATGGTCCTCAGGCCTTCGCCATGAGAGCAGCAGCCATCTCTTACCTAAAGCACCCACCTACTATCGCAAGGGAGGCTCACCATAGCCCTGGTAGGGAAGTATGGAAAGTAGCATCCCCAAGCCACAAAGCTAATTGGCCTCCGATGTGGAAATGAGCCAGGTTTCCTAATTGCTAGCCACAGAAAGGGCCTGCTAGATCTGCTATGCCCAGATGGTCCAAGATAGCACAGATGCCCTGGCTTTCCCAAGGATCCCCAGCCCAATGCCATTAGCTCCAGTCCAGGAGGCCAGCACAAAGGGGGTCTCTCTGGGCTCCTTGCCCAGTGGTTTCCTTACCTTTAAGTTCTCCTGCATCTGCTTTGGGAAAAATAGGTCCAGTCCCACTTCCTTCCTGAAAGAATGGATCGGGGGGAGTGACATTTGACTCTCGCCTCCTCATCCCCAACCTAGGACTTCAGGCTAATGAGGAAGAGGCAAGATGGCTTGAGGACCAAGGAGATGGGTCCTGCCTGGCTCTGGTCTTGAGGTAAATGAGGTAGGGATTGAGTAGGAAAAGCAGAACACAAAGAAGGATGGGAAAGGCAAGGGCCAGTGTCAGAACTTACTCCAGGAGCTCAAAGTTGGACTTTTTGTCAAGTGCATTGTGAGGCATGTCCTTGAAGAATCGCCTGCAGAGAGAAAAATCATGAATTGGTTGATGTTTGGAGAACATCAACATCAAGACTGTTAGACTGGGGTCACCCAATGCCACACATTGGTCTGAAGCTCCTTAACTCTTCCAAATGTAGCCAGTGGAAGAGAGAATATTAAAAATTTTTTGACATTTACAAAATTATGAAGAAAAAGAAAACCCACAGATTTCATTCCTAGGAGGACTCCAGCTCTGTGCTTTGGGAAGCCCAGTTCTGGGACTGCTCAGTTTTAGGGCAGAGGAAGACGATAGAAGGAAGTTCTATATGTGGCCTCTAAAAATGAATGACCCAAGGCAGCAAATAATGATTGTTGGAAGGCCTACCATTTAGTAGCTTGAGTATACGGCCCCATAATGGTCCAGTTCAGTGGTTCTCGGAGCAGAGGCAATTTTATACCTCCCACTCCTGCCTGGAAATATTTGGCAGTTTCTGGAAATCTTTGGTTGTTACATCTGGTTAGGAGGAAGATGGTCCCACCAGCATCTAGTGTGCAGAGCCCAGGGCTGCTGTTAAATATCCTACAATTCACAGGATGGTCCCCCAACCAAAGAATTATCCAGCCCCAAATGTCCCTTTGCTGAGATGGAGAAACCCTGGGACTTTGATCCAAGGAGAGAACTCAGGAATCTGGGAGGAATGCTCTTCCTTGACCCACTTCTCTCTAGCGGGTATCTGACAGAGTGAGATAGCAGATCCTGGAGGAGCATGGTAGCTGATGAAGGCAGGCCTGAACTCTGGAAACCAAACAACAGGTCAGCAGGGATGATATTCACTTGTAGGACATGCGGAGCTGACCCAGGATTCTCCCCTGGATGGATGGTCCTTCTCCTCCTACTTCTACCTGAAAGTGCTTAAGATCCCAAATTTTCACATGGCCAATCATGGCAGATTTAGAAAGCTTTTTTCTAATCCAGTGTTACCTGCTTGCCCCCCAGGTTCACAGAAAACCTCAAGAGCATGCCTGTGGTGTGTTGATTACAGACAACATGGCCTCCAGCAATTCCCGCTGGCTTGTGGGAGGTGCAAAATGTCTTCCTAGGGAACTGAACAAATTGGCTTGCTATACGCACTTACTTAATTCTAAAAGAATAAATGTTGGCAAGTGCCCATCAGGAAAGAGGATTTTAGATCTTTCAGCATCATCCATTCATTCAAATAAATACTGCACTCTCATTCTGTGCCAGGAGTATGAGATGCCAATGCCGACTTCAAGGATTTGATAGGATTTCGCAATCTAGTGCCTGCCAGCCAATGGCTGCCTGACAGAGTGAAGCATAGGTACAGCAGATCCATGCAGGGTAGGGAAGGTGGGGTGAGCCTGAGGAAAGGGAGACTTCAAGATGGAAAGACCCTTGGGCTGGTTCAGTGGGAAGAACCTATGGCCACTATGGTGCTTGTCATGGATACTTCACAGGCATCCTCTGAGGTTTTCTATGAACACAGAGGGCTAGCAGGCAACATTGGCTCAGAAAACTTTCTAAAGATGCAGAATAAAGAGTTTACCAGGTTGAAAAGGGAACGAGAAGAGTATGCCACACAGTGGGATCTGCTTCCCAACCCCCGATGACAGCGGTCTCTTAACATCACTCCTGGCTTATGGCAATTGAATGAATAAATAAGCTTTGAGACTGGGGATGGATGAAAGAGTTCTGAGGAGGAGAATAATTAAATAAGCCTTAGTTAAAAAAATTGGGATTAGCTAAATGGAAGGGGAAATAAATTTTGAAATGAACAGTGAGGAATTAAAGTACATGAAAAATAATAGCAATGTTAGGATGATGGAGGTGTTGGTACATGGAAAAATGTTTTCTTAGGAAAGGGAGGCTTTGGGGCACCTGGGTGGTGCAGTTAGTTTGTGTCTGGCTCAGGTTGTGATCTCAGGGTTGTGGGATCTAGCCCTGTGTCAGGCTCCATGCTCAGTGTGGAATTTGCTTAAAAATTCTATCTCCCTCTGCCCCTCCTCTCTCTCTCTCTCTCTCTCTCCCTCTGGAATAAATAAATAAAAAAAAAAAAACCTAGGAAACTCGGGAGCATACCTGGATCATTTCCATCTCCTGCAATCCAACCACTCCCTCTATCACTGGTTGCCCTTGGAGATCAGTTACCATGTTACTTTTGACAAAGGTACCCCATCACTTGATGTGTCATGATCTGTGTGTCTCTAACATTTGGAGCAGTGGAACATCTTTGGGATGACTGAGAGGACCAGTCACCATTGCTTATCATATGTACCAGTGTCCCCAGAGACTGGGCATCACAGTCTTCTGTGCTGAGTCCCATCTCAGCTGCTGTCAGTGAACACCCAATAGTCCCCAACCTGCCCCAGTGCCATCATTGAATGAGGCTGCACCTTCTAGAGAGGCCCTGGTGTTTGGCTGGTTCTGCGAAGCCTAGGTCTGCCATTCTGACTGGCTAACACTCGGTGGAAAGCTAGGCATGGGCAGGCACAGGCCCATAACTGATGCCCAGGTAAAACCAGCAGAAAGTAAAGAAGCATCTATGTAAAATCCAGTTGGCTCTGTTTTTCTTCTAAAAAGCAATAGAATAAGTTGCTCATTATCAACATTTATAAATTAACTATGAGACAAAATGCCTTTTGAAGCAAGCTGAGTGTTCTTTCTTGAATCTTTACTTATTACCAGTTACTATTCAACCACTATTAGTGTACACTTTCACTTTGAGCTTTTAGGTCAGAGTGTTCAGAGGCTCTGCTGGGAGGGGGCAGTGGTCCTGGGTGTCTCAGGTGAAGGGAAAGCTGCGTGGCTCCTCATACTGGGAAGGTATTAACTTCTAGCATGTGAATCTTAAAAAAAAAAAAAAATAGGAATGCCTGCGTGGCTCAGTGGTTGAGTGACTGCCTTCGGCTCAGGTCATGATCCTAGGGTCTGGGATCGAGTCCCGCTTCAGGCTCCCCGTGAGGAGCCTACTTTTCCCTCTGCCTATGTCTCTGCTTCTCTCTCTGTGTGTGTGTGTCTTTCATGAATAAATAAATCAATCTTAAAAAAAAAACTGCTAGCATGTGGCCCAAGAACTTCACATTTTAATTTAGAGGGGGAAATATAAATAAAGTATTTGGCATTTACAAAGGACTTCCAAGAAATCAATAAAAAATTAATTAGGTATGATTCCAAGTATATGGTGTTCTGAAAAAGGCAAAATATGGTGATAGTAAAAATGTGAGTAGTTGCCAGAGATTGTAGGGGGAATGAGCAGATAGGGAAGAGAGCATTTAGGGTGGTGAAGCTATTCTATATGACACTGCAATGGCATGGCCTTATCAAAACCCATAGAATGCACAACATCAAGAATAAGCCCCAGTGTAAACTATGGACTTTGGGTAATAATCATGTGTTGATGTAGGTTCATTGATTGTAACAAATGTACATGCTGGTGGGAGTGCTGATAGATAGTGGGGAGCTCGCACAGTGTAGGGCAGGTGGCATATGGGAAACCTCTATACTTTCCTCTCAATTTTGCTTTGAATTTAAAACTATCCTTTAAAAAAAGGGTCTATTAAAATAAATAAATAATGAATAAAGGTAAAGAAAAAAAGTCATGTAAGGGTAAAGAAAAAAAAGTCATACAAACAATACAAGCAATAAATAATTACTGAATATTCTGTTCCTATCATTATAAGTACTTTTTTTTAAAATTTTTTTTGTTTTTTATTTATGATAGGCACACAGTGAGAGAGAGAGGCAGAGACATAGGCAGAGGGAGAAGCAGGCTCCATGCACTGGGAGCCCAACGTGGGACTCGATCCCAGGTCCCCAGGATCACGCCCTGGGCTAAAGGCAGGCGCCAAACCGCTGCGCCACCCAGGGATCCCTCATTATAAGTACTTAAAATACATTAGCTCATTTGTTCCTTATAATAATCCTATAGGGTCACTACTATTATCATCATTCCCATTTTACTGATGAAAGAAATGATGGATATGACAAATGGTGAAACTGAAAAGTACTCTGGTCGAGAAAGTGCTAGGCACAGCTTTGACCACGCTACCCTCCTCCACTCCGAATGCTTCCACGACCAAGAATAAGGCCTATTTCTTAGACTGTCATTCAAAGTCTTCCACAGTCTGGTCCTCCTCTGCTTACTCCCACTACCGTCCAGTCTGTTCTTTTCTTTCCACTGATCCCTGAGTCCGGAATGAACTTTCACTCCCAGCTCCCCCCATCGTCTCCCAAAGGGATGTATCCTTCTTCCTGAGAAGTTCAGATCCCCTCTTCCTGATTCTTCAGGAAGGATTACGAGCTTCTAGAAGTGTGTGAGTTTGGCACATGTTTCATTCTGCCTTGTATTATAAGCAACCGTGGACACACCTGTCACCTCTCAGACCCAGAAGTTTGAGGGAAGCTCTGCAAGACTTTCTAATTCTATGAATTTTTATTGGTGCCTATTGCAGCTGAGGACATAGCAGTGAACAACAAGGATGGAGACCCAACATTCAAATATCTCCCAGGACCTTGCCTAGGGCTCAAAGAAACATTTACTGAATCACTTGAATGGTGGATAGATGGAAGAAGCAGGCAGCCTAGAGGCAAGGGCAGTGGGGGACACTGACCAGAGATAGGGCTGGCCTTTCTATTCTAAGGACCAGTTGGTGAGCACCATACCTTCTGTCAGTCATCATTCATCCATTGTTCCCCCCACATCCCCCATATACTTACTCTTGTTTCCCACCCTGGAAGCAATTCTGAGCTGGCCAAGAACTCTAGTCCCTGGAGGGTCCTCAAGCCCACATACCTGAGCTCCAGACAGCCTAGCTGCAGGGCCATGCCCTCGCTGACCTTGCTGGCATAGCGTTGCATGTAGTCATTCCGTAGCTGGTGGGGAGAAAGGCCAAGGTTGAGAGTCATGCCCTCCTTCCCTATGTCCCTGAACAGAGGCCCTGGAAGATGGCGGGTGCTTTGAACCCAATCCTGAAGCACTGAACTGTCTCTGTCTCCCATACCCCACCATACACAAACATGTAGCAGATGAAGAGCAGAGAGGGAGACTCCCCTCTGCTCTGCCTCCTTCTAGAGCCCTCTAGAATCATGCCTCCACAAGCCAAGGCCTTCAGGTTTTTGGAGGCACTTTCAGACACATTCTCTCATGGCTTTATGAGGCTGGAGCTCAGATTCTCCTCTCCACTCTTCATTTTAGAGATAAAGAAACTGGAATTTGGGGATGAGCCAATCGTTTATTCAGTCTTGTTCGTAAGTAGTGGCAGATGTCATCCACTCTACAATCAAAGTCTGGCTTTGTGTCCAGCAAACCAGGAGGGAGTAGAGACCAGACAGATGATAGTGGCAGCAGACTCACGTGTCCTCAGCACTCACGGTGCCATGTCCTGTGCTAGGCATGCTAACGGCAGTACAGCCGGTGGCAGGTTACAGCAGCTCCAAACAGCTCATGAAAGCCAGTTATTAAATTTTCTGTAGTTTTGCAAGCCATATGATATCATACTGGTAGCTTAAAAAATGCCATAGTAGGGAAATATTTACACCATGGAAATTGGCACATGCTATAAATCAGAGATTCTTTTCTTCAGAGAGGAGGTTCACCAGCACCCAGCTAATGATACCATTTGGTCCTCATAACAACCCTATAAAGTAAATGTTATTATTATCATCTCCATCTTTTGAAACAGGAAACAGCTTCAGGTGGGTAAATTAAGCCCTAGGAGGATATGGGGTTAGTAGGTGGCAGAGCTGGGCTAGGAGCCAGGTGTGTCAGAATCTGTTTGCTGAGACTACCACTCCTCTTTGGACTTGCTCGATCTGCTCACCACCATGTCTCCTGGGCAGTAAAGAGTCACCAGCAAAGTCCAAAAGGACCTGTGCATTTGGGCGGGGTGAGCCAGCACTCAATTAGCCATGAGAGAACCAGGGTTGGAACCCCTGACCAAGGGACCAAGGCATGTATGTCCCCAAAGAGAAGTTTCCTAGACTGGGACCTCCAAAATCTGGGCTCTGTCTTTCTATCTCCTCAGGAGAGGATGAGTAATAGAACCCTGGGGACAAGAAGATAAAATACTTCTACCTGTTGGTAAAAATACAGTAGCGTTGTCCTGTCTTCTTTTAGGCTTTCCATGAAGTCCTCTGGCAAGTAGCGGATTTGAAGATCATACCTGGGATAGGAAGTTCAGATTCTCTGGTTGACACAGGGAAGCTGGTCATGTAAGGGTCTGCCCATGAGGCTCATGGGCACCCATTCAGGACCTGCTTCCTCTTTCCCTCGTCTGTGTTCAGGTGGAGGACTGTGGAGGACCATGGAGGACAGAGGGGTGGCCAGCAGGTGGTAGGCAACACTAATCCTGACTCTCCAACTCTTCCTTATTGTGGCAATTGCTTTCCTTAGGTTTGCAGATGAGCCCTTGACTTGGCTTCTCTATCCTCCCTGCCCTACTCTTCCTCCTTCTCCATAACACCAAGAACATCCTGTCTAGGGATGTTCCTGATATCTGCCCAGGGAAGGGGATGCGCTGTGAGCCCATGTTAGGCCTTGGCCAATACATGCATTGGATGCCGTAAGAAGACTAAGCCTAAATGCCACTCAGATTTTCTAGAAGATTTTCAGGGGTTGGGAAGTGCTCCAAAGATGGACTTCCTAGGGCCTCCCCATTCCATACTCATTTCCCCCCATTCGAGAGCCCAGGGCTCTTCTCCTACCTCCACTCGGCTTCCACATGCAGACACTCGTACTTGTCCTGCACCTCACCCACTGTCATCTGCGGGTGCAACCAATGGATCTCATCCGACTTCATGTGCTTCAGCCTCAGCCCATAGCACTCAGCCAGCTGGATGTTGGGCCCAATCCGTCCACTCAGCAGGATGGAGGCAATGACCTCCTGGGGAGGAGAACAGAGAGACACAATTCAGGGGTGCCCCCTTCTAGGCTGCCACGGTCCTCACGCAGCCCCTGGAATATGATTCTCTAGGGTAGGTTCCATCTTAACCTTTCATTTATCTCTGGTTCTCTAGCACTTAGCGCAAGGCTTAGTGCACAGTGGGTTGGATTTGATGAATGAATAATTTGGTAAAATGAGACAGAGAAACTGTGAAAGGAGAGAGTAGGAGCAAATGCAGCAAGGCAAAGAGCACAGAGTCTTCTGCAGCCCACCCCAACTAAACTGATTAATAATTACTGAGCATCAGCCATGTAAAAACACCCTCTGAATGGTTTCCAATTTAACCAGCATTACCGAGGGTCTGTAGTAGGCACTCCAGGCATCTTGCATACATTATTTCATGGAATCCATACAACACAGGAAAGTAGGTGTTACACCCCCTTTTGGCTCTGATGACCAGACTAATGTAGGTTACACAGCTTATGGAAGTAAGCTGGGGTTTTAAACCTGGGGCCAGTGGACTCTGAGGATTTCTACTAGGCCAAGCTGCTTTGAGGGGTGCTGTAGCTAGGCAAGGCAGAAGGATAAGATTCACAGTTTCCACATAAGAAGCATGGCCACAGGAAATTAAGTGTTGACAAGAAATTAAGAACCCTCCAATTCCTGCTTTCTTGTTGATCAGAAGTCGGCCTGCCCAGAGCCTGACGCCATAGTTTCCTGGCCTTGAGCCAGAGCTGGGTCAAGAAGAGGTCCACTGGGCAGCTGCCTGGAAATCCATCCATAAGGTCCCGCCTAGTTCTGAAATCACATCAGTTTCAGTTTAATTCAGGTTTCTTAGATGGTTACACACATGATTGGTGAATTGAGCCCACTCCCAATGGAGCAGAAAGTACCGTCAAAGGCAAATTTTTTAAACTCTTCTTATTTTCACTAATAAAATGTTAAACTCATACTTAAATGGTACTGTTTTAAAGGAATACCAAATTACTGGTCTGGCTGGGCAACCCACATGCATTGATCCAGCTCTGCCTCCTGCCAGCCCTCTTCAACTCCATGCAGCAGTGAAACTAAAAGACACTAACCCTAAAAAGTCCCTTCTCCCTTAGGGAAATAAATGTCCATCAGAGCAGTCAACTCTTGGTCTGTGAGACAGATGGGGAAACTGAGGTACAGAAAGCACACATTAACAGTTGTAACAAATCAGTGCAGGGATCAGAACTGTGGTCTTGGGTTGGGGAAGAAGGCTGTGACCAATGGGACCAACAGCAAGACAGACACAGACAAGAGGGAAAGTTTCATGGTTGTGAAGCTGACCATTTTGTCATTATTTCCACTCATTTCTCCTGCCCCGACTCTCTGTACTGCTCTGTCCACTTATATGATTATATTATTCAAAGTACCCTTGTCACTTCTGAGCTCCACCTGGAGTCCCAGCCTCTGATGTTTTTAAATGGAGAGACTTCCTTGCCCCAAATGAAACTTACTGGCTTATGTCTAATTTCTCCAGGACTAGAATCCCTGTAATTACTGGAAATTTCAAACATGTATGAAGTACACTGAAGTCAAAGGAAAGAGTATAATAAATCCCGATGTACACATCACCCATATTCAACAATTATGAACACTCAACCATTCTTGCTTCATTCATTCTACCAGTGACAACACCACCCCCCCCACAACCGCCACTCAACTATTACCATTTTTTACAGTTCTTTTAAGGTAAAACTTATAGACATTAAGATGCAGACACTTTAGCTATACAGTTTGTGTGTAATCTGCATGCCAATAATTAAGATACAGAACTTTTCAAGATAGCCAGAAAGTTTCCTTATACTCCTCCTCAGTCAACCCTAATGCCCATGCCCACCCCAACTCCAGGCAACTAGGTTTTCCTCCCATTTTCGCCTAGTTTTGCCTGTTCTAGAACTTCATGTAAATGGAAACATTTAGTATATATAATTCATTCCCCTGTTTCTAGATACCTGGGTTAATTCTTATTTTTTGCTACTGTGAATAAAAGTACTATGAACATTAATGTACAGGTCTTCTTGTGTACAAATGTTGCCATTTCCTTTGGACAAATATCTAGGAGTGGAAATTGTTGTGTCAAAGGTAGATGCATGTTTAACTTTATAAGAAACTGCTAAAACCATTCCATTGTACATTTCCACTGTGATATATGAGATGTCCATTATGCTACATCCATACCAACATTTGGTATTATGTCTTTTTAAGGGTTATGTATAGTATCTCATTGTGCTTTTAATTTGCATCTCTCTGATGACTAATGATATTGAGCATGTTTTCATCTGGCCATTCATGTATCTTCCTTTGTGAAGTATTTGTTCCACTCCTTTGTCCATTTTTCTGTGCTGTCTTTTTATTATTGGGCTGTAGGTGATCCTTATACATTCTAGATAAAAGTACTTTCTATGTGTTTTAAAAATATTTTCTCCAGGTCTTCACTGTGCCTATTAGTGATTTCCTTGTCGGTTTCTTTTGGTAAAGCCTTACTTATCAAAATTTTCTTTTATGGTCAGTGCTTTCTGCATTGTGTCTAAGAAACCTTTGCCCACCTCCATATCATGAAGATATTTTCATATTTTCTTTTATAAACTTTATAGTTTTAACTTTTCCTTTTAGGTCTGTGAACCATCTTGAATTAATTTTTCTGTATGGTGTGAGGTAGGGGTCAACATTTTGTTTTTTTTCTTTCTCATAAAGATCTATGGTTGTTCAGCAGTGGTTGTTGAATTTCATTTTCAACAATGGTTGTTGAATCGTTTTGCTGCCTTTGTCAAAATCAACTGGCTAGTAAGTTTAGATTTAATCCTAGACTCTCACTTCTGATCTATTGATCTTTGTTTATACTCTATCAGTACCACACTGTCTGCATTATTGTAGCTTTAGAGGAGATCTTGAAGTCAAATAGTATAAACCTTTTACCATCTCCTCTCCAAGATTATTGTGCTATTCTAGGTCTATGCATTTCCATATACATTTTTGAATCACTTGTCACTTTCTATTTAAAATGCCTGCTGAGGGGATTCCTGGGTGGCTCAGGGGTTAAAACGCCTGCCTTCTGCCCAGGGCATGATCCTGGAGTCCTGGGATCGAATCCCACATCAGGCTCCTTGCACGGAGCTTGCTTCTCTGTCTGGTTCTCTCTCTCTCTGTGTCTCTCATGAATAAGTAAATAAAATCTTAAAAAAATAAATAAAATGCCTGCTGAATCATGACTGAGATTGTGTGAAATCAATAGCTTAGCGGGGGTAGCATTGACATCTTAATAGCTTGGAGTCTTCTAATCTGCAAATATATATCTCCACTTAATTTTACTCTTCTTTAATTTTTCTCAGCAGTGTTTTGCACTTTTCAGTATGTAGTTTTGCAATCTTTTGTAACTTTACTCCTAAATAGCTTATGTATTTTGATGCTTCTGAAAATTAAAAAAAATTAAAACTAATTTTCTATTTTAGGGTTCCCTCCATTGGGGGGGCTCCCTCTTCTCCAGGATTTTCCTCAATATTTTGGCTGCTCAATCACCCCTAAATTCTATCCTTTGATGCCTCAAGCCAAGTGAGGCTGCAGCTTTCTGCCCTTCCCACCCCTCTCAGATTGCAAAGCGCCCTCAGGCAAAAAGCCAGAAATTTGCAAATCTCATTCCTTACAGTTCTGCTCTCAAGAGCAGATTTCCCTCTAGTCTCTGCTGGTTATGATTACTGTCCAAGGCTTTCAAGATCATTTCCTTGTTATTTTGTCCAGTTTTATCATTGTTATCTGGAGGAAGATCAGTCCAGCTAAGGGATTCCACCATTTTTGAAATCTCTGTATAAAATGGTGAAAAAATTAATAACATCAAACAAATGAATAAAAAAATAAAATAAATGAATAAGCCTGTATTTTCTGCAAATAGAAGAGGGTTAGGAGGCAGAGAGCTACCTTTAGAGCTCCAGTGGAAATTTTTGTGCTTTTGTAAAAACAAAGAAAGCTTTGGAAAAACAAACAAACAAACGTACCCTGCTGTCCTCTTCTACCTTTTTGTCTCTTTTACTTTTCCCTCCTCTTGGAGTATGTGGTATGGCCAAGGCCAAAGGTGAGAGGCTGAGGGATTGGCAGTGGCTGCAAAGCCAGGAACAGAGCAAAGGAGGAGGTGGGGCCAGGAGCAGAGATGCTAGAGAGGTGAAGACAAAGTTTACCTACAGGGGGATCCAGCAAAAGAGTAAATATATTAAAGATAATGGGAAATAAGCTTCTTGATGATGGAGAACATACTCAAAATATGGAGAGGAGAAAGCTAGAGTGGATCCTTAGGTGAGGGATTAGAATTGGAAGTATTGGTGAGTACTCAAGGTTTTACAGGGCTGGAGAGGGAGAAGGCATGGGAGCCCAGGAGCACACAGGAGTTGTGAGCATGTGCCACTGAGAGCCCTATGTGTACTGAAAGAGCCTGAGGTCCATGACATCCAGATGGTCATTGTATACCAAACACTGGGTCTTAGTTTCCAAATAACTTTCTCCACTAAAAGGACTGGGACAGGGTGGCGGGAGGGGCAGGTGAGGGGGTGTGCTCCTGACTGGCTCTGTTGGTTAAACATCTGACTCTTAATCTTGGCTCAGGTCATGATCTCAGGGTTGGTGAGATAAAGCCACACTTTTGGGTTCCGTGCTCAGTAGGGAGCATGCCCCATCCCTCTGCGTGCTTTCTCTCTCTCTCTCTCTCTTTCTCATAAATAAATAAATAAATAAATAAATAAATAAATAAATAAATCCAGGGATCCTTAGACAAATGGCTGATTCCAGGGCTGGGGCAAAGAAAGTACAAGAATATCTTTTTGTCCTAGAAAAAAGGGAAGTGTTCAGAGAATGTTGGGATATATAACAAAGAAACAGTATTAGCTTAAAGGGGCTGGCATAAGACAGATCTGGGACACTTAAGTATAAAAATATATAGTGATAGAAATACATAGGAAACAAACTGAGGGTTGCTGGAGGGGAGGGTGGTGGGAAGATGGGATAACTAGGTGATGGACATTAAGGAAGGCACTTGATATAATGAGCACTAGATGTTATATAAGACTGATGAATCACTAAAATCTACCTCTGAAACTAGTAACACTATTTGTTAATTAACTGAATTTAAATCTAAAAAGTAGTAAAAAAATTAAAAATAACACACACACATATAATGGATTACATTACATATATAATGGATTACATCCCATTGAATAAAACAGAATCTGAGATAGACAAATAAACAAATGAGACAGAAAGGAATATTCTTCGTTACGGTAGAATGCCAACTAGTAAATGTAGTAGAAGAAAGAATGGAAACGGGAAACCAAAATTTGGCAACAAACTCAGTGTTGGTTGGTTCAGGTGTGATTCATCAATGGATGATAAAGCTGGAGGGTGGAGATCTGATGATGAATAGGATATTGACATAGTCTCAGCATATCTTCCCTCAGATTCTAGTCATATATATGTCTCTGTGTGTGTATATATGATATACATATGTGTGTATAAATGATCAGGTCATCAAGGTTAATTAACATCATCAGTCGTGGAACAGGTAAACAAAGCACGTCTCCCACCTTAATGCACCAAGCAGAGCACAGCATTATTTCTGAAATATTCTTGCCAAGAGTTCTTGGCCAAGTCTAGTTATACAACCCAGGGTGAGGAATCTCTCCAGAGACCTATAGAATAAAAGGTCTGTATTCTTTTTTTTTTTTTTTTTTGGTAACTGTTACCTTTTTAAAAAAAATTAAGGTATAATTAACATAACATTATATTAGTTTCAGGATATAACATGATTCAGTGTTTGTTTACACTGAGAAATGATCACTACAATAAGTCTAGTTACCATACATCACTGCACGTCATCAAACATTTTTTTTTCTTGTGATGAGAACTTTTAAGATTTAATCTCTTAGTGACTTTCAAATATACAACATCGTATTATGACTATAGTCACCATGCTGTACCTTACATCCTATGGCTTATTTATTTTATAAATGGGAGTTTGTACCTTTTGATCCCCTTTGGCCATTTTGCCCACTCCCTACCACATCTCCCCTCTGGCAATCATCTATCTGTTCTCCGTATCTATAAGCTTGGCTTTTTGTTGTGTTTTATTTTTCTGTTCATTTGTTAGATTGTACATAAGAGCGAAACCGTACAGTATTTGCCTTTGACTTATTTCACTTACTATAATACTCTCTAGCTCCATCCACATCATTGCAAATGATAATATTTCATTTTTTATGGCTGAGTGATACTCCACTGTGTATGTACCACATCTTCTTTATCCATTCATCTGTGGATGGACACTTGGATTGCTTCCATAACTTGGCTATTGTAAACAACGCTGCCATGAACACAAGAATGACTATATCTCTTTGAATTAGTGTTTTCATTTTCTTCTGATAAATACCCAGAAGTGGAATTGCTGGATCATAGGGTAGCTCTATTTTTAACTTTTTGGGGAAGCTCTGCACTGTTTTTTCCAGAGTGGCTGTACCAGTTTGCCTTCCCACAAACAGTGTAAGAGGGTTCCCTTTTCACCATCTCCTTCAAAAGGCCTGCAGTCTTTCAGACTGAGGAACTCTTCTACACTGGAGGAGACCACAGAGACATGGTGACTCAATGGAATGTGTGCTCCTGGGCCAGATAGAAAAAACAGACACTGGAAGGACAGTTGGTAAAATTTGAATGGATATTCCAGTTCCGAGATAGTGTTATAGCAGTTTGGGCTTTCCCCTTTGATGGCTGCAGGCTAGGTCTGTAGGAGAGTGTCTTTGTGAGGGAATAAACACTGGAGTATTAAAAAAAAAAAATAACCCCCCCAAAAAAACAACAACAACAAAAAACAAACACTGGAGTATTTTTGTTGATGGGGTGGTATTGCTGCAACTTACTTTCAAATAAATCAGAAAAAGAATAATGACAATGGATGTGTGTGCAAGCATGTGTACAGAGACAGAGCTACTAAATATGGCATTGATAGATCTGAACTGAAAGAGGACTTAACTATCTTCTTTTTAGCCTCAAATACTCTAATTGAGTCCTTTTTTTCCAGCTGATCTCTCTCCTCACCCCCCCCCCCCCCCAGCGTATCTCTTAACTCAGGCAAAAGACCCTATGGGCAAAGCATCCTGTGATGGGAATGGAAACTACCCCTCAACGAATAGGACCTGCCCTGAGCTGACCCCAAGACAGTGATTTATCTGACCTTACCCACTGACCTTGCCCCACATTTTCCTTACATCAACCTGAAAGTATTTTCAGCACTTTGGAGGCAGCCTTTGAGACACTAGTCTATTGTCTCCCAGTGTTGGCCTCACTGAAATAAATCCCCTTCTTGTTTCACCACCACTTGTTTCTCTGTCTTTGGATTTTGTAGAGGCGAGTGGCCAAGCCTGGTCTGTGTGGGGTCTGCGGGACCAGGTGCTCTTGCACCTCTGAGCGCTGGCTACACAACTACTGGGGAATCGGAGTGGAGGCACTTTGGGAATTCTTTGTACTGTTCTTTCAACATTTTTATAAGCTTAAAATAATTTCAAAATAAATAGAGAGTTTCTGGTGAGGGAGACGCCCAGGCACATGAGAAGTAAAGGTACCATATCAAATGAATGAGTAAGATTTCTATCAGGCCAGACAAGGCCTGGCCTCTTCTCTTCCACTCTGAGTCTCTGAAAGAGGTGGGACTGAATCCCACTCTTTGCTCTGTGGTGGAGGAAACTCTCTAGGGTATAGCTTGAGGGGACATTTTCCTAGGTTTCTTTCTAAAAAGCACCCAATTTCTGTTGTAAGGATGGTGGGGGTAATTTTAGGTCCTTGGGATAGAAATTCATTTGAGACTCTGTCCAACAGATTTTCATAGGGAAGAGAGATTCCATCTTGCAGTAAGGAAGAAGTTGGGTATTTTCTAAACGTAAAGTGCATGATTTGGGAGACTGCCTGGTGCTGGCAGGTTCCTATGGGAGCAGCATTCTTCCCAGAGAAGCAAACCTGAAGCTCCTGGAGAGAGGCACCTCCATCTACCACCACTATCACCTCACTGGTTGTTATATAGTAAAGAATTTGGCTGGTCTTTGTCCTTGTTTCTGGGTGGGAGCCTCTGAATCCTTGGGATTTCCTAAGTGTTAGTGACTTTGTTGTTCATGGTGAGGCTCATGGATCATACCTGAGTTTATGCTAACGAGGTGAGTCATGGTGGGACTCTAAATAGTCTCAGGATGGGGGTCCACTTTGCTGGAAGGACTAACCGTGTGATCAGAGGCTGGGAACTTGGAGCCACATGATATCAGCCTATCTTTCAGGTACAGGCAGAGAGCTGGGAAGTCAAATTACATCACCAATGGTTCAACCAATCAATCCATCAACTGATCAATCATGCCTGCACAACGAAACCTCAATAAAAGCACCGGTTCAGGCGAGCTTCCTAGTTTGTGATGCACATTGACATGCCCAGAGGGTGATGTGTCCTAAGAATGAAGAAACTTCATGTTTGGGGCCCTCTTGCACTCTATCCCAAGTATCTCTTCATTCAGCTGGTCCTGATTTGCATCTTTTACAATATAATTGTAATCAGTGGTATAGCACTTTCCTGACCTCTGCGAGTCATTCTAGCAAATTAACGAACTTTCGGAGGTGAGTAGTAGGAACCCCCAAATTGGTAGCCAGTTGGTCAGAAGTATGGGTGGTCTGGGAAGCCTGGAGCTTGTGACTGGGTTTCGAGGAGGGGCTGGTGGGGGACTTTGCTCTCAACCTGCAATGTCTGTGCTAGCTCCAGAATTGCAATATGTCAGGAACCGCACTGCAAGGTGTGCAAATCCTTCAGGCTCAGGTGGGGAGAAACAAGGCTGCCCACCAAGGGTGACACAGAGCACGCACTTTGGAGTCACACAAACCAGGTTGTGACCCACACTTTAGTAGGATGACAAGCTCCTGGAGTCAGTCTCCTTGCTGTTCACTACCCTTGTTGTATGAAGGCACAGAACACTTCCTTCACTCAAACCATCAGCAACTTCCTATGATGCACTCACTTCACAAAGCGCTGTGGGGAGCCCCAGTACATACACAGAGAGCAACCCCCCCACCCCAAGGAACTTCTATTTAGGGTAGGAGGAAGAAAGTGGCTTGACTTGAGGGGGCCCAGAGTGGGGGTGATTCTTTAATCAGTTTAAAGGAAGAGGAACTTGAAGGTGAGAGCTCTTATATCAGCCCTGCCCCCCTCACTTGACTGCCTCACCTCTGCTAGTCACACAACTTCTCAAGCAAATGGTGGGAGCAGCCAAACCAGCCCTCGGCCCATGGCTCATAAATGGTCATTAATGACTCAGTACTTCTTTCTCTATTACTAAATCACTTTTTAGGAACAACAGTTTAAGATATTTATCTAGTCACTAAATTGCCAAATGCAATACAGAAAAAAAAAAAAAGCTGTCCTAATTTTATCACTTGTTATTTAGAAGAGCTCTGCATGTATTTTTTATTTTATTTTATTTTTTGCTATAGGGAAACCGTTACCTCTGCCCATTTGGGGGTTACTGAAAAACAAGCTCTCAGACTGCCCCTGGCTCACACCTTCTTGCATGCAGTGGGATTTCTGTGGCATTTCTTCAGACTTGACTAACACTGACTTATTTGCTTTATCAAAGAGCGTGAAGACCCCAAACCACCTCTGCCTCTCTGTCTCTGGCATTTCCTCTCGTAAGTCAGAAACAAAGAAGGGACAGGAATGAATGCTTGTCCTGCACCCAGGATCATTTATTTCCCCAAAGAGAAAGGTCACCCAAGCAATTAAGTAGTGCTCAGGCCACTTTCTCTCTGCTTTATTGGTACTCAGTCACATTTTTCCCCCCATCTGAGATAGACTTTTGTATACAGCGTGAGATATGGCTTAAAGTTAACTTGTTTTCACAAGGGTGTCTAACATTAGTCGTTATATGTGTTGGGCTGCTTCTTGTGTCTTTTTCTGTCCCTTTGATCTAAAGGTCTATTTTTATATCTCAGTCACGATTTTATCACTTCTTTAGTAGTCTCATGATTTTCTCAGGTTCATCTATTTTTTTTTTAAACAAAACACCTAATTTGTTGTTGTGTTTGAACTTATTAAATATCTTCATGCTAGTGGCTGGGTTTTTAGAAACAACTGAGTTGACAGCCTGCCACCCCCCCTCCCTACGCCCCCATTAGAATTGCCCACGGCTTGTCTAGGGTCACAGCCCTTACTGGGGGCAGCCTGTATCCGGGGACTTAAAAGGCCCTGTTTTTTCATCGGAACACTGGAGCTCCCAGTGGTGTGGCCATATCACAGCCCACCCTCTCTCTCTGCCCAATCCAGTTTTGGTCACTACCCCCAGGGGGGTTTTATGAGAGTAAAACCTGAGAGCAACCCCACAGTGCAGCATCTGCTTCGTGGGACCCCACCTGGGGCACTGGCCTTCAAATGGCTTTCCTGGCTTGATCTCACTCATTCTTCTTACTCTGTTCCTAAGGAAGGCATAATGTTCCTCTTTTTTTTTTTTTTTTTAAGATTTTATTTATTTATTTGAGAGAGAGAGAGAGCATATGAGTGGGAGGGAGGGGCAGAGGGAAAGGGAGAAGCAGACTCCTCAATGAGCAGGGAGCCCAACAGGGGGCTCAATCCCAGGACCCTGAAATCATGAGCTGTGCCAAAGTGAGATGCTTAATTGACTGAGCCACCCAAAGCACCCCTAAGGAAGGCACAACCCTCCTCTTTTTAGATGACTGAATTTACAGTTTTAATAAATTAAAGCCATAGTTTGAAAAAACATCCTGCTTAAATTCTATTTATAAAGGCTCCACTTTGAGATTGAGGGCAAACTTAATGCACGACTTTTGTTGAAAACCATATTGGCTCTCATTTGCTGTGTGCTAGGATAGGATGCAAACTCTTTAGCTTGAGGCATGAAAGTTTCATCTCCCACTCTCACCCATGGTATGCTGTCAGTTCCGTCCTCCCTCTCCAAGCACAGCATACTCTTCCTACCCGGAGGACACTGGCACCCCTCTCTCTGTGCTCTCCTCCAGGTGAGCTTTTGGGGCCAGTCAGCACTGTGAGGTCTTCCCTGCCTTGCATTGCTAGGGTTTGTTTTCTGTCTTGGGTCCCCAAAGAATTGTGCACACACATTTAGTAAGGTACTGTTATGGGTTGAATTGTGTGCCCCCCAAAAGATATGTTGAAATCCTAACCTCTAGTCCCTTAGAATGTGACCTTATTTGGAAATAGGGTTTCTACAGACGAATTAAGTTAAAATGAGGTCATTAGGATGGATCCTAATCCTATATGACTGGTGTCCCTATAAGAAGGGGAAATTTGAACATAGAGGGAGGCATGCGCACAGGAAGAGGGTGCCACACGAAGGTGGAGGATTTGGGTGATATATCTATGGGCCAAGGAATGCCAAAATATGGCCAGCAAACCACTAGAAACTAAAAAGAGGCAATGAAGAATCTTTCTCCTACAAATTTCAGAGGGAACATGGCTTTGCCGACACCTTGATCTTGGACTTCTAGCCTCTGAAACTGTGAAACAATGATGTTTTAAGTTACCACACTTGTGGTACTTTGTTATGGCAGTCCTAAGAAACTGACACAGACATTTACTAGTTATAACTAAGACATTTGTCCATGTTGGCCTTTCCAGCCTTTCAAGTCAAGGTCAGAAGCCAAATCTGACATGCAATATCATCCCCTACTCGGAGCCCAGTGCTTGGCAGAGATATTTGAAGAAAGAATTGATGAGTAAATGAATAGGAGCCAGCTTCTCTGGATAACAACTTGGGGGTAAAAGGACAGTATACCATGGTCAAAAATATTCAAGAGATCAGGAGTGCTGTGATCAACAGCACCACAGGCTTTGGCATCTACTGGATCTGGTCATGGCTGTGTGGTCTTGGCCAGGTCACCTAACCTTGTTTCTTTATCTGTAAAATGGGAAAATACCCCTTCCATTGTGGATTTTGGGGCAGGATTAGATCAAATAGCATGTGTTGTAAATAAAAGAGCAGATATTAAATTATAAGGATGTTAACTGTCCCCTCCTTTATCATCTAAGGGGTTTCTGTGCACCACCCAACTCTTGCGCCTCTGGACCATTAACTTAGTGATGGGAAGGGTAAAAGTGGAGAGGTCTCAACCCAGTTGGATTTGACTTACAATGAAAGAAACAAAGAATGACTGAAGAAAGAAAAAGAATAGATCTAGAAAGAACAATAGAGGGGAGAAAGAGAAGAGATTGCATGGGCCCGAATTTAGGAATTTGAAAATGAAAGCGAAGATGTTTCTGGACAGCAGCCAACCCAAATAGGTATTAAGAAATAATTATGAGAATTTTAAGAAATTTTGCTATCTTGAAAGTGCAACCCCAATGATATTTTCCTCCTAAAGAGAGTAACATTTTAAATTGATTTTCAATTCATTCTTTTTAGATGATAGACTGATACTATTTGGGATATGACACCATACTGAGACTGGCCTCAAGGAAAAAGCAAGCTGGTCAGCTTATGTGGATTACAGATACGCAAAGAGTTTAGCACAGTGGTTGGCACAGAGTAGCTCTCAATAGATGGTGATCATTATCGTGATGGGCAGGCAAAGGAGAAGGGAGAGGCATGGGATCAGAAGGGGCAAGCCATTTCTGGACTAATTAATTCAAGAAATCTGTAACTGAGATATAAATTTGAGAGCCTGAAGTGGAGTACAAGGGGGCCTCGGCCAGAGGCTCCTCAGACTCTCTGCCTGAGTGGAAACTGACATCTTCAGAGACCCGCTCCCATGATAGTGGCTAAGGGAAGAGAAGCAAGCCATGGTTGCCAGGATTCCAAGAGCCACTGAGCTCTGAATAAGGAGCACAGGTGATGGAGGAAAGTCAATTCTGGAAAAGGGATCTGATACTGTTTCCAAGCTGAAGCCAGTGTTAGCAGCAGCAGGAGGCTGAAGTGTGATAAATGAGCCTTGTAGGATGTCAGGTCATGGCCATGAAGAAGTTGGCTGAGAAGAAATAATGCAGATAAAAATGATTTCCTTCTGCTTGGAGCAAGAAAACCATGAAGGGTTTTCTGTTCCCATGGCAAGAGCTCACTACAACAGGCTCCTTCCTTTTCCCTTGTCAGCTACGTGTAGAGTCAGGAAGTAAAGCTCTGAGGAAGTGCAAAAAGCAGGTCAAAAAGGCAACAAGAGGTATTCTCTTTAAATGACTTGAACAAAACATAAGAGGTGCCTCTGAGAAAAATATTCTGTGAAAAAAAAAGACTGTTCTGTCAAGTGTTTGGATTTACTAATAAACCACGAGGGGGATCCCTGGGTGGCGCAGCGGTTTGGCGCCTGCCCTTGGCCCAAGGCGCGATCCTGGAGACCCGGGATCGAATCCCACGTCGGGCTTCTGGTGCATGGAGCCTGCTTCTCCCTCTGCCTGTGTCTCTGCCTCTCTCTCTCTGTGACTATCATAAATAAAATAAAAAAAAAAATTTAAACCACGAGGGAGGGCTTTTGATGCCCAGCTGAGGTTTGGGAGGAGTGAAGATCGTTACAGGAAAGTACCAAGTGGACTTCACACACTTCTTTGAAAAAGTCCCCCTACTAATAATATACCTCTTCAAGGAATGATTTTATGATTTGTTTGTGTAGCTTCTTGTGGGTCACTTCAACGTGATTGGTGAAATTTTATTTCTCACACAGGGTGATGGATCCTGGGCATTCATTTCACTATAATGCTCTATAGCTCACATCCATGAATCTCAATGGGCACAGCTGGCACTTGGGTCAGGACGATTCTTGGTTGTGTGGAACCATTCATCACCCATGGCTGTCACCAATGAATGTCTTGCCCCTTGGCCTAGTCATCCTAACAATGATGATGACAATATGACAATCCAAAAAGGAGGCTCCTGAATAGTTCCAAAGGCCACCACCCAGGAGGTGTAGGACAGCTCCCCAAGGAGAACTGCTTGACTCATCAATATTTATTTTCTTCTGCAAGGAGAAAACATTACATAAGAAAGCCTCTCAGGGATTCTGACCCATGCATTCAACAATTACACATTAATCTGGTGCCACATATTGGGTCCCATTCCAGGTGCTGTGGTTATATGTGAGTATAGCAGTGAACAGGACAAAGTCCCTGCCTGGAGGAGTTCTTGTCCCCAGTACAAACACAGATATCAAAGGAATATATGTGGTATACTGAGAAATGGAGAAGTGTTCATATCTTCGACTTAGTTCTTTGTCTCGAAGCATGCTATGGATGCTATGGTTTTATCACCTCCAAATCCATATGTTGAAGCCCTAATCCCCAGTGGGATGGTATCTGGAGGTGGAAACTTTGGGAGGTAATTCGGTCTTGAAGGCAAAACCTTCATGAATAAGATTAGTGCCCTTAAAAGTGAAAAGAGAGAGAGGTGAGATATCTGCCTGCCATGTAAGTACACAGCAAGAAAGTGGCCCTCTGCAAGTCTGAAAGAGAGCCCTCAAAGAACCCAACCACAATCTTGAACTTCCAGCCTCCAGAACCATGAGAAATAAATTTCCAGTTGTTTAAGCCACCCAGACAAGGACAGAGTATAATAAATTGAAGGAATGACTCAAAATACAGAAATATCCTGTATACTAAGAAACTCAGCGTAGAAATGTTTTAAATAGCAAAATCCCCTCAGCAAGTAGCCAATCAAAAGTTTGAAACGGCCCCAGAAATAATGGGAGGGCCACACAGAGTTTTAAAGAGCTTGGAAAAGTTTTGGAAAAATGCTTCTCTTGTAATAAATGGGAGGTATAGGATACAAAACCATATACAAAGAAGGACAGTGGCTAGAAATTGAAACAAACAAATCCAGAATGAAATACATCAAAACGTGAACAGTGTTGTCTTGGGGTAGTGCATATCCATACATATGTTTTTATTCTTCTAGGTTTCCTGTGTTTGAACTTTTGTATACCACACAGTATCAGAGGATGGCCTCAGGAATCAGAAACTGTTTCATTTCTGATCACTTTGTGATTTTGGACAAATAATTTCTCTGCTCCAGTTTCCTCATTTGTAAAATGTAAACATTTTCAGATCTCCTGAAGTTCTCATGAGGATTAAATGAGGTGATACAAGTGAAGAGTTTAGCATAGTGCCTGTACACAGTAGTGCTAAATAGAAAGCTATTATTAATACTGGATGAACACGCATTCATTTTATAAATTGTTGGATTCCATCTGCTAACATTTTGTTGAAGATGTTTGCATCTATGTTCATGAGAGATGCTGGTCTATAGCTTTCCTTTCATGTATATCGCTCATAAATTCATTTTATAGTTGTAAAAAAATATCTTCCAAAATAAATGTTTTAGTTCAGCTGTTATAATAAACTTGGTTGTGCAGAGTAGGCATAACAAAATCGTACTTAAATGGTAGAAGCAGACATCATCTTCCAGCTTGAGACAAATGCCATAGTTTATGTTCACGTGCTTGGCTCATGTGCTATCAAGTGGAGACTTCATACCTTATGTACAGGATCAGCTTTGAAGGAGTGAATAAACTCCTTGTAAAATATAAAACTCTAAAATTAAAATGCTGGCTAGACAGTAAATTCCACATAGCCAGACAGAAGAAGAATGACCAAAATTCATTCAGCTCCTGATGAAACTGAGGTTAAACAGGTATTTTGCCTTCTAGATCCTAGAAAGCAGACCTCATTGAGGTAGGCACAAAAATATAATCTCCAATTATACGGATACTCCAACATTAAAATATTTATTAAGCCCATAAATCTTAGACTGGAACTTTGGAATCTTAAGTAAATTTAGAGGTCACCTAATTTGACTCTCTTTTTATTTTTATTCTTTTATTATTTTTAAAAAACATTTTATTTATTTATTTGAAAGAGAACACGAGCAGGGTGGGGGAGGAGTAGAAGGAGAAGCAGAGAGCGATGCCAGACTTAATCCCAGGACCCCGGGATGGTAACCTGAGCGGAAGGCAGATGCTTAACCTACTGAGCCACCCAGGCTCCCCATTGACTCTGTTTTTAAGTGAGGAAAGTGAGACCCATGAGGTCAAGAGACTTGCCCAACGTGATACAGAGAATTCTACTTTAAGCCAGCTGAAACTATCACCCCTCCTACACATTATTATTTATGAATGCCAATCTTCCTTCTGGTCAACTTCCTATGTGGTCTTTACATCAAGTGACCTGAAAGATTACCGATCTCATTTGAGTACTTTCCAGGCATTACTTCATTTGTTCGTTCATTCATTCATTCATTCATTCATTCCACGAACATCTACCTTGTGTGAGGCTCTCTATAGGCACAGGGGACATAATGGTGAATAAGATGCAGCCCCTGCTCTCTAAGAGGCCGCCTCCATTTAGAAATGGACAGGAGGCAGTCACTATTCAGCTGGCCAAATCTGGATAGGGGAAATGGCAGAGGTGAATGCTCTCAGCCAACAACCAGTCCCAGTACCCCGAGATTCTAATTCAGAGAATTTGGGATGGGACTTGGAAAACTGGTATTTAAAAACTCTCTGGTGACTCAGATTGTCTGCCTCATCTAAGAAGACCATGGTAGTGGTTCTATGAACCAATCCACCAGCCCTATTTACAGCACCTCTTGGGCATTTACTGCTAGAGACTGAAGACATTGCTCTCTGTAGACACCAGATCAATCAGAAGCGTTTTCTCTTTCCTGATGGAATTCGGAATTGAGACACAGAATTCTAGCCAGTAAATCTCTGTTGGCTTTATAACCAGAATCTATCATCCATCCATCAATCCATTCATTGTTAAACAACTACTCATTAATTAATTCAGCAATTTGGGGTGGGGGGACCAGTCCCTGTCTCCTGGAGCTTATTTTCTACTGGGGGGTGGTATTAAACAAAAACCAGGGATGCATGTGTGGCTCAGTGGTTGAGCATCTGCCTTTGGCTCAGGGTGTGATCCTGGGTCTGGGGACTGCATCTTGCATTGGGCTCCCAGCAAGGAGCCTGCTTCTCCCTCTGCCCATGTCTCTGCCTCTCTTTCTGTGTATGTATGTATGTATGTAAGTATGTATGTATTTATTTATAAAATTTTATTTATTTATTTTTTTTTAAAAGATTTTATTTATTTATTCATGATAGTCACACAGAGAGAGAGAGAGACAGAGAGGCAGAGACACAGGCAGAGGGAGAAGCAGGCTCCATGCACCGGGAGCCCGATGTGGGATTCGATCCCGGGTCTCCAGGATCGCGCCCTGGGCCAAAGGCAGGCGCCAAACCGCTGCGCCACCCAGGGATCCCCTTTATAAAATTTTAAAATGAAAAAAACCCCAAATATATATAATAATATCTCAGGTTCTACTAAATGCTAAGAAGACAAACAAAGCAGATATAGGTACCAGAATGAGAGGGGGCTGCTATTTCACATGGGGATGGCCAGCAAAGTCCTCTCTGATAAAGGGGCATTTGAATGACCCTCAAAGGAAGTAAGGGGGAGCTGGGTGGCCTTGTGGGCCCAGAGCCTTCCAGGCAAAGAAACCATTATCAAATGGAGTTCCCAAGGTGTGCAGCCCCTGTGTGCTTGGTGCATTTGAGCAACTCTAAAGAAGCGGGTGGGCTGAGGTGGAGAGGCCTGGGGAAAGTGATGGGAGGAAAGGTCAGAGAGAGCTAGGCCAGGGCTTGGCAAACTTTTTCTGTAAAGGTCTAGGTTATAAATATTTTAGGTTGAAGGCTCTGTGGTCTCTATGGCAACTACTCAACTCTGCTCAAAATCAGCTGTAGACAATATGTAAGCAGCGAGTGCAGTCGTGTCCCAATATAACTTTATTTACAAAAATGGGTGGTGGGTCATATTTGGTCTGTAGGCCACTGCTTGCCAACATCCATCGAAGGCCAAGGTAAGAACTTTGGATTTTATTTTGAATGAGACAGGTAGCCATTGGAGAGTTTAAAGGAGAGTGGTGAGGGGCGCCTAGGTGGCTCAGTCGGTTAAGCACTGGACTCATGATTTTGGCTCAGGTCATGATCTCAGAGTTGTGAGATCCATCCCCTTATGGGGCTTCGCATTCAGTGGGGAGTCTGCTTGAGATTCTCTCTCTCCTATTCCCTCTGTCCTTCCCCACACAGACTCTCTCTCAAAAATAAGTAAATAAATCCTTAAAAGAGAGCCGTGGGAAAAAAAATAAAGGAGAGCAGTGAAATATGCTCTAACCTATACCTCAAATATATCTCTTTAGCTGATTCACCGCAGTCACCACTTGCAAAATGAACCATAGCAGGCTACAAGCACAAGCAGTTAGGAGGCAAGCGCATCCAGGTGACAGGTGGTGAGAAGGAAGTGGTCAGAATCTGGGTATGTTTTGTTGGCAGGGTTGACAGGATTTCCTGATGGGCTAAATACAGAGTGTGAGAGACAGAAAGAATTCAAGAATGACTTTGAGGTCTACAGCCTGAGACATGATCACTGAGAGAACAGAGCTGCAGTTACAAGAGCTGGGAAAGCCTGGAAGAGAAGCAGAGTTTGAGGAGGGGATTATGAGTGTGATCCTCCACGTCCAGTGGAGACAGCAAGCAGGCAGGTAGACATGTGAGCTGGAGTCATGAGAGGGGGTCAGGGAGCTAGTGCTACAAATTTGGTCACCAATTTCAAGCTTTGTGACTGGATGAGATCTAGTCAAGGGACCAGCCTGTGGCGCCACATAGCCTGATGATGTCACAGGAGATATCCTACCAGGGCACAAGCAGGCCACAGGCCGCCCAGGGACTGAAGATCCGGGGAGCAGTGGGGAAAAGTGGCATGAGCCCATGTTCTGGGGTCATTTCCCAACAACTAGCCTCACTCACTTCAGTGAGGGTAAGCATGTGTGTGCAAAGTGCTCACACTCATCTGCATGCTGTACATATGGGTCTGTGTACACTGGAATGGGGGTACCAGTGATGGACACCATGATCCTAACCTATGGCTGCAAAGGGTTGAATGATGATCCCCAAAAGAAATGTCCATGCCCAACCCCCCAGAACCTGTGAATGTAACCTCATTTGGAAAAAGGGTCTCTGCAGATGTACTTAAGGATCTCAAGATGAGATCATTCTAGATCCTTTAGATGGCTCAAAAATTCAAAGACAAGTGTCCTTCTAAAAGACACACAGATGAGAGGCACATGGAGAGGAAAGCAGGGGTCATGAAGACAGATTCCGACCCTGGAGTCCGGCAGCCCCTCACCAAGGAAGCCTGGAGCCCCAGCAGCTTCAAGGGACATGGGATGATTCTAAGTCCTGCCAACCCTTTGATATGGGGCTTCCGGCCTCCAGGACCGGTGAGAGAACACATTTCTGTTGTTTCAAGCCCCTGGGATGTGTGGTAATTTGTTACCGCAGCCCCGGGAAACAAATACAAAAGCACTGTAAGTCCCCAATTCTTAACACATCTTGGGGATAATTTTTAAAAAGTGATTTCAGAACAAAATAATAAAAGTTAGCATTACTTATCACTCCGAGAGCATTCATTTTGACGTGACAAAAGCCTCTCTCTAACAGGGACGTTGAGCAACACAACCGCCAGATTAAAAATAGAAACGTACGCACAGGCACCTGCCTGCTAATTTGTCGATATAATGAATGTAGGCACACAGATAAATACAGAGAGGCTCAGAGCTCTGCGCCCTTGCCTGGCGCTCGCCTCTGCAGGCGCCTGTGGGTGGGTGGGCCGGCGGGGTAGGGCGCACAGGAAATGGGGAGGGGGTGCAGAAAGGAGGAGGTGCTTGTACACTTGCCTTTTTTTTTTTTAATCTTTTTTTAAAAATCACTGTGAGTGTCCCTTTGGTAATGATTTGTGGTCTCCTGGCTGAACTCTTTCCTCTCAGGTTTTTAGAGACCATCCCCACATATGGCAGGCTAGCCTTGGGTGGCTTGGTGTCTTCTTAGGGCAACCTTTCTTTGAGAAACAGCAAGTTCCCAGGACAGGTAATCATGCCTTCTCTTCCTCTTGCATTCTCAACCTTGGTCTCGCCCCTAGAGATATGTGAGGGAGGACAGCAGGGATAGTTCTAGAAACAAAGAACCATAGACTGTGAAGTTCTGGCTGAAGACACCTCCTCTGATGGCATAGAGCTGCAGGCTCCATGTTGTAGTCAGTTCGGGCTGGTGTAACAGAAAGCCACAGACCACACACGTTTATGTCTCACAGTCCTAAGGACTGGGAGACCAAGATCAAGGTGCCAGTAGATTTAGTTCCTGGTGAGAGCTCTTCCTGGTTCACAGATGGTTGCTTTCTCATGGAGTCCTCACAGGGCCAGCAGAACTCTGGTCTCCTCCTCTTCTTGAAAGGACATTAACCTCATCCTGGGGCCTCACCTTCATGACTTCATCTAAACCTAATTACCTCCCCAAGGTCTCACCTCCTAATACCATCATGCCAGGGATGAGCGCTTCAACATATGAATTTGTTGGGGGGCAGTGCACAGACATTTAGTCCATAGCACCCTGTGTCTGGTTAAGTGATAGGTTTAAACTTGAAACTAAAGATATAGGGACATTAGGTCCCAATATCTGAAATGTACCTTTCTGGGAATATTCTTAAAGGAATTGTACATACAATGACCACTGGATTTATAGGAGAGGTCGGTGAGGACAAGCGTGTGCAGGGCAGGCCAAACTCTACCTTGCTCACACATCAGAGAAGAGGCACCACAAGCTAATCCTGCAGCCTGGAGGCCTTGCTTTGAGGGACGGGATGCAGCTGGACCAGGTGCAAAGGGCAAAGGTTGGTTCAGGCTCTGTCCTTCCTGGGGATGTCAACGTGGATTCTTAGTAGAGGGGATGCTTCAGGACAAAACAAGGATGGATCTTGAACATGGCTTTGCAGCATGATAGAGGCCAGCCAAGGAAGAGGATTTTGGATGTGCCCCCCACTCCCAGCACTCTCGTACCACACCCTATCACAGAGAAGTGCTTACTTTTCTGCTTGAGACACACAGGCCCCCTCATGAATGGACAGGCCCATGCAGAGAGTGGGTCAGCCAATGTCAGCCAGAGAAAGAAAACACTATGAGTCAGCAAGTCAGCACGCCAGGCAAAGAGAGGAGTGAATGTGGCACTTAGAAGTAGGTGACCGTGTAAATTTACCCTCCGCATCATGATGCTCTTGAGATTGGCAGGGGCACCGCTCATAATCATCTTTGGCAGTGTGTGTAAACCAGGCCTGTCTGACACTATACAGAAGACAGTGGGAGAGCAGAGGAGGGGAAGGAGAAAGGGGAAGGGAGGGGGGGAGCAGGAGAAAGAGAGGAGGGTGGGGAGAAGGAGAATGAAGGAGAAGCTACTAAGCGTCAAAGAGAGACGCCCTGTGTGGGCACGTCTGGGTGGCACTCTGCTAGTTGTTTACAAAGTGCTATCTTAACCTCTTTCCCAGACAAGCAAATTAGCATGTTAGAGAAGTATATAATGATAGAAGCCTCCACTTGCAACAGAGATTCAGAGCTCCCAAAACAAACACAGTTTCCTATGACTATCAGACAAAAGGGAAATGGAAAATCAACAAGAGCAAAATACATTTCTCATCCGCCACTTGCTCAGTTCCCTTCAACACCTGTCCGGTTTCTGTTGGATCCTAGGCACAAGGGCCAGTGCTTATCTGCAAAGCTTTTAACAGCCTGGAGAAAACCTCATGAGTTTATTGCATTCTCATAGAAGGCAGTTGAGAATAGGAAGAAAAGCATGAAATCAGCAAGTACACATGGAGTAACTATGTTTGGGAGAGATGCTACCCCTTGGACTGTGCCAAGGCGATTCTCCATTGCTTCTACTGGATCAGACACAGCTAAGTGGGGGTGTCTTCACTTCAGACGTGTTCTTGTAGAAAGACAAGTGCTTGGCTCGCTGAGCACGGGGAGGATGGCAAAAGAAGTAGGAGTTGGAAGTAGAAAAACTCATCAAAGCGCAAAGGTCTGCTAGGGAAGGAGGGTGCAGGAAGAAGTCAGGAGCAGAGGGTGGGAGGAGCCACTGCCCAAGAGTCCCAGGCAAGGAAGCCGAGTCCGAGTCTGTGTGCAGCTAGACACAGAGTCCATAAATGGGCCCTGAAGAGCAAAGCTGATCCTTGACATTTAGCTCAAAGTCTTGTATTTTATACTCTCATAGACCTTCTTTCTTCCTGTCAGAGCACATGCTTCTTGTAAAGTTTCATTCATTACTGTGAGTCAATGTCAAGCTCACCTTTGGCCCGGAAGCCCCATGAAGGCAGCAAGCACACCCGTTTTGGAGTATGATGATACCTCCAGGCCATACCAACATGGTGTCAGGTACATGGGGTACTCCACAAATATTTGTGGAATGGATCACGACATTATTCAGGACTCTTTCATTAATGATCTCACCCATAGCCATGGCTCCAACCACCACCCAGAGGCTGACAACACTCAAATGTCCATCTCCAGCTCCGTTCTCTCCTTCAGAATCGTGTATCAAAAAGTCTACTCCACGTTATCATGTGAAAATGTTAGAGCATCTCAACTGCACTTGACAGGTCCAAAACTGAACTTGTGAACTGCCCCTTGTCCAGTTTTTCCTCAAATGTTCTTTGTCTTAGGGAGAGGGATCCTGTTCACCTGAACCACGGCTGCCATTCTTGCCACCACCTTCTTCATTCCTGCATCTCCTGTCCATCAGCAAAACCTTCATTTACATCTCCTAAATTCTCTGGATTATAATCACTTCTTTCCGTAGATCATAGGGGTTAAGAGTGCAGGCACTCCTCCAGAGGTGGGGTGACTGGGTTTGAAGACAGCCTCCACTACATACTAGTAATTTGCTGCACTACTCTGTACCTTGTTTCCTTATGTACGAAATGGAGATCATATAGTATGTGCTTCATAGAGTTCTTTTGAGAAATCAATAAGATAATACATATGATGTGCTTTCAAAGGGGCTAGCTGCTATCATGACCACTGCCACCACCACCATAATCATCCTCGTCACCACACATCATCATCATCAATCCTCACCATCACCGCCACCATCACCACCAATACCATCACCACCATCATCATCAACACTACCATCACTACTATCCCACCATCATACTGCCACCACCATCATCCTCAGCATATCACTAAGATCATCATCATCATCATCATTACTGTCATGGCTCCACTCATAATCTAAGTTACCATCATCTCTTATCTGGATCACTGCAACAGCCACCTAACATCTCCTTGCAACCATTCTTGCCTTTTTCCAATCTATTTTCTACTATGTAAATCAAGTGATCTTTTAAAAATGCAATCTCATGTCATTCATATTTTTTAAACAATGTCACTGGCTTCCTACAAAAGATAGGATGAAGCCAAAAATCTGTAGCATAGTTTAAATAGGAGCCATGGGCATCTCTTAGCCTCAAACCTGCCATGTACCTTCTCACTTAAGGACCTTTGAAAAAAAAAAAAAGGACCTTTGAGGTGCCATTCTTGACACTTTCCTCTTCCTCATTTTTGTGTCTCCTGTCCTCTGCCAATACATCCTATGCTGTTCCCTCTGCCACCACCACTGTTCCTCTTTATGATCAAAAGTTCTCTGAAAATTGGTTATATTTGCTATCTCCACTCTCCAACCAACTTTACAATGACTTCTGCCCCCCATCTTACCATTGAAATTGCCCAGCGAAAGATCACGTCACTGGTTTCTGAAGCCAATGAACCTATTTTTAGCCTTATCTCACTTGACTTTTTTGAGCATCTGACACTGCTAACTACTCTTTCCTCAAAGTTTCCTCTGCCTATATGTTGCCTGCCTGCTCTCTTGTTTTTTTTTTTAATCTTTCCCTAGATAAACTCTTTTTTTTTTTCCTTCACCTGCCCCTTTTCCTCGACCAGCCTCTTAGAAGTCACTTTCCCAGGATTTCCAAATTGCAACTCCTTTTCACTTGCTCTACTCACCCTTCTGTGGGTCATCCCATCCATTCACGTGGTACCCATTGCATAAAGACTCCCAAATCCTTCTCTCTGAGTCCTCCCTCCCTCCTGAGCTCCAGGCTCATGTGCCTCCACAGGGGTGTTTCATAAACACTTCAAACACAACCCATGTAAAGCTGAAATATCAGAACGCCCTTCCTGTCTCTGTTGGTATCTCAATGAACGGCCCCAAAACCCATTCAGTTACCCAAGCAAAAGTTTGAGTCATTCTGGTCTCCTTCCTTTCTCTCCCTCCCTACCTCCAGTTAATCATCAAATTCTCTTAACTCTGCCTCCTTAGATGCACTCAGATGTGTTGACTTGTCTTTGTTCCAATGCCACTCCCTTAGTTCAGGCCCTCACCATTTCCCGCCTGCACTATGGCCACAGCTCCCTAATCCATCTCCTGTCTCCAGGCTTTCCTCTCTTCTGCCCTTTCTGTTCTGCTGTCAGAGTTTAGGGAAAACAGATTCCTAAATGATTTTCCAGAGAACTGGTGGTCCACCCTTTAAAAGATGGCTCTTTCTTTTCTTTCTTTCTTTCTTTCTTTCTTTCTTTCTTTCTTTCTTTCTTTCTTTCTTTCTTTCTTTCTTCTTTCTTTCTGACTTATTTATTTATTCATGCGAGACACACAAAGAGAGAGGCAGAGACACAGGCAGAGGGAGAAGCAGGCTCTTCCCAGGGAGCCCGATGCAGGACTCGATCCCGGATCCCAGATCCCAGGATCACACCCTGAGCCAAAGGCAGACACTCAACCACTGAGCCATCCAGGCGTCCCTAAAAGATGGGTTTCTCAGGCAAATAAGAAATGGCTTAGTTCAGAAAACATCCCCTCTTTGGCCCTTTCTTAGTAATCCACCATGCATATCAGCATATTTAAGGTTCTGAGAAGTCCTGTCACAAAAGGTCTGTTTGGAATTGTTTAATGAAGGATTTCCCAAACTCCTTTAACCCTAAAACCCATTTTCCTGGAGATACTTCTTACCATCTTGCAGGACACTATATACTGTTTGAAAACATCAATCTCATCATCTTACTTCTCTGTTTGAAAATAGGACAGATAAGTGGATAAATACTAAAAGAAGACAAGTTGAACTTAATTCTATGAGCAAGGAAAAATTCTTAGAGATTCCTGAGGTGGGGGGATGACCCAATATTCATGCAATCAGTAGCTTTCAATGATTAGCTCCTACGATAAGCCAGATGTTTCTCATCTAAACCTTACAACACAGCCAAGCATGGGCATAATCCCCAAGTGAGGAGACCAAAGCCATGTTAGTTAAGTTTTGGTCCTACAGTCATATAATCAATAAGGGTGGAGCAATACCTGGCTCAAGGTCTAGGTGGCTTGAAAGCCATGGCTGTTTGCCTGCATGACAGATGAGAAGTAGGAAAATCAAAGGTTCAGACATAAATTCCTAGAGGCTATCATTTCTTTGTACTTCTTCACCTTTGTTCTCACATGCAGATAATGCCTTGGGTACTAGCCACTCCTCTTAAGCTTGGGTCTCATTGCCCTTTCTGTAGGGCCCACCGTATTTTTTTTTTTCCGCTTACGCACTCAGCAAGTCATCAGCTCCAGAAAAACCACTCTCCTACTTAAAAACTTTGTTTTTAGCAAACTGCCTGTTCATGTCCAAATTTCTCAGCCTAACATTCTAGGTCTGCTCTTACCCACCACTGACTATCCTTTCTGATCTTGACTTTGACACTTTTCTAAATATTACTCATTACCCCAACCAAACTATGCACTGTTTATCAGCCCCCCGTGCTTTTGTTCCTGCTCCCTCCTCTTAGAGAGTAGCTACCTTTTATGGTCCCTTTTCACTGTAATTCTGTAGAGCAAGTCCCAATATGGGCCAACCAGATGCTCTCAAGCTTTTAGCATAAAAGGGCAGGGAAATGGCTCTAGACTTGGAAAGCAGGTTAACTTCTGAAAATTAAATTAGTAAAACCCACAGTGGATGGCATTGGCTATCTGCGAAGATGATATACCCAAAGGAAGCTTCAAGAAGTAGACAGCTAAGAAGATATGAAAACATTTCCCTGGAAGGGAGGAAGAAGATGCCCAGAGCTTACCCTCAGGACACAACTCTACCTACATGTCTGGAACCATAACGTGAGCCAATGAGACTCTAATAAAATCAATGATTGGAAAGAGAGGGAGTAACTAAACTGTGATCAATTGTGATAACTGGCCAAGGCAATGACTAATCAATCACATTCTGCTCTGGTGTATTGAAGCATGGCATGTGCTGTAATGGATGGAAGGCAACTACGGAGATAGTTGGACAGGTGGAAAGGCTGCTGCCCACATCGCTAGGAGAGACACTCACTGAGTTTGAGGGATACTGGCTTTTGGGACAGGGGAAGGATCAGTGATGCAGAGATTGGAAATAGTTCATCCAGCTTTCCCAAACATTGATAGTTTCCCCAAAAGTCCTCTACTTCCTTTGTTCAAATGACAAAACCATCAAGCCACTTTTTGAAAACCAGTTTGGCTTTCTTTGACATCATCAGAAAGGGATACTCTGGGCTGTAGGAAAAGGATATCCTTGTTGTCTCTATCTCATGGGGTTGTTGGGAGGATTCAATGAGGTAATGTGTGCTGAGGAGTAAATCTAAGCTGTACACAGTAATTGTTCAAAAAATGCAAGTGTTTAAAATCGATCAGTATAGGGGCAGAAGTCATTGGTTAAGCATCTGCCTTTGGCTTGGGTCATGATCTCAGGGTCCTGGGATTGAGCTCCATGTTGGGCTCCCTGCTCAGTGTGAAGAGTCTGTTTCCTCCTTTGTCTCTGTCCCCCCACTAACCTGTGTGCGTGCATGTGCACACTTCCTCTCTCTCCCTCAAAGAAATAATTTTAAAAAATCAGTGTATTGTAATTCTGCTTTTAATGACAAGTTCTTCTACATTTGTTTGAGGTGAACTGGCTTCCTGATTTCTAGGTGTTGTAATGATGGTGGGCACCCAAACCCACAAAACAGATTCCATGGCCCTGGATGAGAATGAGCCAAAGGAAACTATTGCCTCATAAAGAGCCTGGCAACCATCCACCTGGTCTAGGGCATCTCTCGTTCATTATCATCCTCCAACCTCCCTTCTCTAAGTGCTGAGCACATGTCTCACAACATTTTTGCTCTATTTTCAATGCAGTCACTTCTGTATATCTTTAATTTCAATTCTATCAGAGTGTACATTCCTTGAGGGTGAAGACTCTTACATCCCTTGCAGAGCTTCAAATGTCATAAATCTCTAATGAGCTGAAACAAGTTGAAGACAAGGCAAATCACCTGGGGTTCAAAAGAAGGTTCTAAAATCTGCCCCCCTTCCCCTACTGTGAGGTTGGTTGTCAAGCCCTGGAGAGGAGACATGGTGCTATAGGCTGAGAACGTCTGTCCAGGTGATGCCAGCCCAGGGAGCAGATAGAGGGGATCCTGCTAGGCTGATGCGGGACTGCTCAGCTGCCCAGGAAGGAGAGGGTGACAGACAAATGGAGAGAGCAGGTCCTGCCTGCCACACTCACCTGGATCTCGGTGTGCACAGTGCATTTAACCAGTTTAAAGTTCTTCCCAGGGTTGAAGCTGTTGCTATAGAAGCAGACCTTGAGGATCCGTACGTCTTCCTTCTCCACGTCTACTGGCACCACCACCATGGACTCTGGGGGACCTTGGGGACGACGTAAGGTGCCCACCTTCACTCGGCTCAGGGGCTCGGACACCCCAGACATCCTCTCAGGCCGCAGCTAGGACCGGCACATTGCAGTCCTGTGGAGACAGCAGAGGGACAGCCCTGAAATGAGTCCGAGGAGGTCCACATGCCTCATGCCCCAGGGACAGCACCCACCAAGTGCCAGGACCTAGCAAACCACACATCCCCCCATTCTCAAAAACTCCCCTGAAAGGCATCCAGCTTTATGCACTTGGGGAAGCTGAAACACAAAGGAGCAGTTCGTATAAACATCCGGGTATGAACCCAGGCCCTGAGCTCCCAGGCTGTGAGCTCTCTCTTCTAGAAGCCCCCCCGTTCTCCATCACATTTCTCCTCCCACACCAGGCTGCAAGGCAAGAGGCCCACACTTTTCAGAGGCAGCTATGAGAGGAGGCGGCCGCAGCATGGTTCCAAGGCACAGCTGAGCAGAGAAAGCAAAGAGTTAGACACTAGAAAATAGCAGGAAAGAAACAGGGACAAGAGAAGAAGCAGAAGTAGAGAATGGATGGCTTGGAGGGAGCTGGAATGAGCAAGACAGGAAAGGGCCCATGTGGGGGGCTGGTCCATCAGCTGATGGTGTGGTCTGCCCCCACCGGCAGCTGCCAGCCCGAACCTTCTGGAGAGGCAGCCTCAGGCCCACGGGAACTCATCATACAACCCATTATCCAGCACACAGGATAATTCAAGAGGACCAGCACTCCCACAGCCCAATTCAGGAGGTCTTTCTGCCAGGTGGGAGAGAGTTGGGCAGGGCCCCTAGAACACCCAGCCCAGTTTGGATGAGTTTGGATGGTACTCTACTAGACTATCAGAATCCCAAGAGTCTTCAGTTCTCCTGGAGTCCCCACAAAATGGGGAGTTGACTTCTTGATCCAACACAACCCCATGGGGTTTACTCTGCACTGGTCTAAAGCGGGGTGCCCCAAGGAAACAATAGGAAGGTTTATCTGATGATGCATGGTATCAACCTTGGGTCCACATTAGGATCCCCTGGGAAGCTTTTAAGAAAACCTAAATCCAGGGCCTGTGCCCAGAGATGGCCACTGAGTTGGCCTGTGGGGAGGCCTGGCAATGGTATTTTTAAGTTTTCAAAGATTTTTCTAACATTTAGCCACCTTTCCAGGCTAAGCTTAGTTCTCATGCTGAATCCACTCCCTTCTAATAAGAGGCTGTGACTCTAGGGGCACAATATTAGACCAAGAGTTGAGGGCAAAAGGATGGAGCTGGCAAGGTGAAAACACAAATGTAGAGGCAAATATTTCAGAAGTAGAAGCAAAGTTATGTTCACTTGTCACACTGTGCTAGACACTAGAAGGGAAGATGGAGACAGTCATTTGCTTCAGGGAGTTGTTCCTTTTATTTATGTCTATTCTTTTAAGATTTATTTATTTATTTGACAGAGAGAGAGAGAAAGAGTATAAGTAAGGGGAGCGGCAGAGGGAGAGGGAGAAGCAGGCTCCCCACTGAGCAGGGAGCCCAATTGTGGGGCTTGATCCCAGGACCCTGGGATCATGACCCGAGCCAAAGGCAGACACTTAGCCAACTGAGCCACCCAGGTGCCCTGAGTTGTCCCTTTTAAACAGCCAGTGGTATTATGAGGGCACGAACGAGATCTTGTGAGGACCAGGGAAGGAACAGGGCATGCCCCTTCCATCAGGGGCAGGTAGACAATGGGGACAGTACACCACTCCGAGTCCAGAATTTAGGACAAGACAGGTGGAGAAAAGAATAGTCAGTCTACTTTATTTTGGAGGCCAATATATATGTTCTAGAAGTATCTGTGCCATCTTTTTTCAATAAAATATCAACTGAACATGTCCTGTGTGCCAATACTCCGCTATGTGCTGAGCGTGTATCTCAGTTTCCCTACACCCTCAATAAGGAGTCCAGAGGAAGTAGCTTGAGAAGCAATTCCAGGAATCCCATTTAGGGAAGGGGGGAAATGAGTGACAGGGAAGGGAAGATAGCCAGAGGAGGGTTATCAATAGAGTTATTACTTGGGCAGCTGCAGGGCCATCCTGCTGGGACCCAGGCAGTGCTGAGGAGCCATTCCACCCAGGACAGGGTGGGCAGGGGGGCTCGGGGGCATCTCTACACCTCCTCTTACAGTCGTCATTTGCAGCATTTCCAGCCGGTTTTACACAAAGGCCAATCAGACATGGGAGCCAGAGAAAGTCCTCAGGCACAAAGATGCAGATGCTGGTAGGTATTAGTAAGGAGGAGGATTAGTCAAGGCCCAAAGGGTATTAGATGGGACAATGACAGATCTGCTCTAGGATGTAAAGATGAGGGAAGGGTGTCTTGCCCCTAAAAAGCATACACTCTGGTTGTAGAGAAAGGTGCACACACACACACACACACACACACACACACAGACATATATGTAATTGATCTCAGATTCAGGAACTCCTGTGTCTGTCTATTGAGCCAGGAGCCCCATGACCCCTGGGATCTCTTTGTATAAACTAGTTTTCAGGCAGGGACTTCATGATGCAGTTTTGTAAACCAGGTGTTGGGGCAGGAAGGAAATGGAGTGGAGAAGGCATCCATCCCCATGTACCAGATGGAAGCCAAAGGGCCTATGTTCCAAAGGCCATTTGGAAACCAGGGACACAATCAGTGCTGTCATGCTGACCAGTGGGGGCGTGGACTCAGTGCTGGGAAGAAGGGCTCTGCCCACATCTGCAGGTTACACAACACGGCTTCTGGGCATCCACAATGAAGGGGATGGGGTGCCACTCAGGAGATGCCCCCAGCCCAGACAGCGTTCTCATCCAAAGGGTGCTAATGCCAGTGAGCACACGGCAGACATGCCAGGGACTCCCTGAAGCCCTGGAGAAGAGGTTGAAAGACAACAGTTAAGTAGAAATAACATGCAAGTAAAAGTCAAAAGACCTGGTGCGGCCCACAAGCCTCCCATTTTTACATATTACGCGTGCCACTGGCTGAAGTTAAGAGTGATGCCAGTAAGCCCTTTCTGACAGGCAGAACAAAGAGCAGAGATAGAGCAGGTTAGTGAGAAATCTTTGCCAGGGACAGGCCAGGGCAAAGTCCGGCAGGTGGGAAGGGATTAGACCCCCATAGTGCTTTTAGCAGCTTTAGCCAGTGGTGCAATGAAACGTGGTGCTTTTAAATTCGAGCAGGCAAGAGGATGTGAGCATGTGATAAGGACATGGAGGGAGAGGAACTCTCATTTATTGTTGGTGCAAACTTTGGAAGACAGTTGGATGGTTTCTTACAAAACTAAACATATTCTTACCATACGATCCAGCAATAGTGCTCCTTAGTATTTACCCAAAGGAGTTGAAAACTTATGTCCACACAAAAACCTACACATGGATGTTTATAGCAGCTTTATTCATAATACCAAAACTTAGAAGCAACCAAGATGTCCTTCAGTAGGTGAATGGGTAAATAATCTGTGGTACATCCAGACGATGGAATATTATTCAGTGCTAAAAAGATATGCTCTATCAAGCCATGAAATGATAGGGAGGAAATCTAAACGTATCTAACTGAAAGAAGCCAATCTGAAAAGGCTACACACTTGATGATTCCAACTATATGACATTCTGAAAAAGACAGAACTACAGAAGCAGTAGAAATATCGTGGTTTCCAGGGGTTAGGGGGAAAGAAGAGATGAACAGACAGAGCATAGGGGATATGTAGGTCACTGCAAATACTCTCTGTGGGATGTTATACTGATAGATAGATAGCACTATACTTTTATCCAAACTCATGGAGCGTGTAACACCAAGAGTGAACCTCACATAAACTATGGACTCTGCGTGACAGTGATATGAAATGTAGGTTCATCTATTATAATAGATGTGCTACATCTGCTACTACTACTACATGTACTATGGTGGGAGATGTCCTCAGTGGGGGAGGCCGTGCATGATCGTGGACAAGGGTGTATGGGAAATCTCTGTACCTTCCCCTCAATTTTGCTGTGAACACAAAACTGGGCCAATAAATAAAGTCTGTTAAGAAAAAATGTAATGATGAGAAGCCACAGCGGGATTGTTGAGTTGATCCCTTCTTACCCAGACTGGGCAGTGTCCAGCCCATGTAGGAACTTTGCAAAATCATTTGGTTGCTCAGGATCTACTATTTTTTTTTAAGATTTATTAATTTACTTTAGAGAGAGAGTGACAGAGACAGAAACAGAGCTTGCATGGGAGTTGGAGTGGCTGGAGGGGTAGGAGTCAAGGGAGAGAGAGAGAGAGAGAATCTTAAGCAGACTCCATGCTGAGTGCGGAGCCAAACACAGGACTTGATCTCATGACTCTAAGCTCACGACATGAACCAAAACCAAGAGTCAGATGCTTAACCAACTGTGCCACCTAGGTGTCCAGATGTCCTTCTACCTTCAGCCTGAGGTAAGTCCCACAGGTCTGTCTTTAACCCTTTGCAGTAGTAACCTCTGGCTATATACTCCAGAAGTGTAAGTGCTTTGCAGCACCACCCACCCTTGGAAATGGGCAGGGAAGAGGGTGTCCATTATACAGATGAGAAAATGTAACAATGTTGAAGCCATCTGGTCAAGGATTCCTGCTTGTTGAGTAGCAAACTTGGATCCCAGAGCAGATTTGAATTCAAGTGCAAAGTTTTTCCCACTTTCCCATCTGCCTTTGAAGAAGGCACTATCTCTTGATACTACTGAGGTTGGCACAGACTCCATGCAAGGAGGAATGTGTCAACTTGGCACTGACTATCCCCAGCCTGTGAAGAATCCTGAGGTCCTCTGGCTTAAGGAGCATTACCTTCCCCAAGCTAGGACTCAGTCATGAGAGTTCCTGGGTGCAGGACTCAATACTTTTGGTTAAAGGACCGGGGTCCAGAAAGGTGGTGCCACATCTCCACTGACACTGGCAACTTCCTCAAGGGCACCCCAAACTCCCACCTGTCAGCACTGATCTGCAATGGACTGCTAAAGGATCCCCCAAAACTCTCTGGGGCAGAGTAACTAAAAGGTGTGTGAGGAACGCCGCAGCCGCTTGTCTTTGGGGAATTGGAGAACATAGCCCTTGACCTGACGGACAGACTTCTCTCACTGTCACAGTGAGAGCTAGCTAGCTCATTTTCTGGCTAGCGCTAAAACCTTGGGCCAGCTACTTAACCTTTCTTGGCCTCATTTTCCTCACCTATAAAATGGGGCAATGCTACCTGCCCTATTTTCGTTATAGAAGGTTTGTGAGGATGAAGTGCAAAAACATAAGTGAAAATACATTATAAGCAATAAGGCTGAGCACAAACAGAAGGCTTTATCATCATTGTTATCACTTGCCTATTTTCCAAAATCTTGTCTGACTATCTATATTCCCCATATCTTGTTCCCCCTGCCAATGGCTCCCCAGGGACAAAAAAAAAATTAAATTAAATTAAAAATAAAATAAATAAAAGAAAAAAGAAAAAAAGAAAGGTCAGATTTGCAGCAGTTGTCGATTTCTGTGGTGTAAATATTTCCATTATGGCTAATTTCAAGCCACCAGCATGTTACTGAACACAGAGTTGAGAAGATATGAGAACAATCTGATGACTCTAGCTCCTGTTTCTGACAACAGAACTTGTCTTCTAGATCTCCAGATTTAGCCTAATTACTTGAGTTTCTCATCACTCGCTTGTCTCTATTATTTTGATGACCCCTAAATCCTCTGACTCTTAATTTGTGAACCAAAGCGCTGCTCCTTTATCCAGTCCAGATGTGGATGCACAACCTGGCAGTCCCTCCCAGCATCCCAGCCTGCCCCAGGCCCCGTGAGCAGTGTCAGAGGAGAGAAAGTCCCATTGCACCAGCGGAAACCCTGGCTCTGAGCCATCGTGGGCTCCAGCTCCCCTTCAAATCGGATCTGTCCAAGTCCTAGTCAAAGAACAACAAACATAAGGAAATAGGCTTAAATTAAAACAGGAAAAGTTTTGATTGGCTGTAAGAATGTCTCAGCCAAAATCTGGAAAGGGTATCCAGGAAGGCTATATAATCTCTGAGTCCCAAAAGTCTTCAGGAAGAAAATAAATGACACTCTTCCTGAATGGCAAGACATTCACCTGCTGAAAGGAAGGGGTCCTGAAGCAGGATTAAGCCCCTTTAGATCCTCTGGAGTTACCACTGGACCCAGGACTGTGTTCCCAGCAGGAGAAGATGACAAGGTCAGAGGCATCAATATCACAGAAAAATAAACATTAACACTTCAAGCCATTGTAGGGTAATGTTGTGTCTTTATTGAACACATATTGTGTGTCAGGAACTGTGTAAGTAATCTCTAATTCTCCAGAAAATTCTGCAGGATAGGTTATGCTAGCCTTATACCCCCAAAAAGGGAATCTCAGAACTAGTGAGAGGACCTTGTCCAGATCACACAGCTGGTAAGTGGCAGAGACATAAGGCTACCATGTTGCCTCACTCTGAAGTCCATTGTGAGTAATACCCCAGATTGCATTGCGAGGAAACCCCAAGGACATGAGTTTTAATCTCAGGGTCAGGTGAATCAGATATGTGTGCCTTCTCCCTGACATCATCCCACATTCCTGACTAATGGTCCCCTCTTCATGCTCTCTCAGATCATGGGCAGAACTTCTAATCCTCAAGATAGTGAATTTGACTTTCAGGACTCCCAGCATCCATTCTCACATCTGATTCTCTGAGAGGCCAAGTTCCATATTAAATGCCAAAGACTAGAGGGTTGGTGTCATGTCCTGCCATCATGCTTAGGGGGTACCAGCTTTGCCAGCAACTGGCTCTGAGGTATCAAGACAACAGGTCGGATGGGTCAGAGTTCCCAAACAGCAGTCAGTAGGTGGATGAGGGCCTCTGATGTTTTCCAGTGACCGTGGAGAAATGGGAAAAATAAGGACACTATAGAGAATTTATCATAAAGCTCCATGTATTCTTTTTGAAGGGCAGGCTTTTATTCTAACATTATGTCTTTCTACCCTTGTTGGTTTTCCAGTGCTCATTTGTTTATCAAGTGACAATGACAGTCTTTGGCAAATGACACTGAAGCTTGACCTCTCAGAGAATCAGATGTGAACACAGATGCTGGAAACCTGAGCATAAAATGCACTGTCTCAAGGACTGCAAGTTCTGCCCAGGATCTGAGGGAACATGGGAAAGGACCATTAGTCAGAGAGGTGGCATACTGTCAGAGAGAAGGTGCGCTCATCTGCTCACCTGACTCATCAAACCTGGGTTTAAAACTTGTGTCCTGGAGCACCTGGGTGGCTCAGGGGTTGAACATCTTCCTTTGGCTCAGGATGTGATCCTGGGGTTGTGGGATCGAGTCCCCCATCGGGCTCCCAGTAGGGAGCCTGCTTCTCCCTCTGCCTATGTCTCTACCTCTTTCTGTGTGTCTCTCATGACTAAATAAATAAAATCTTAAAAACAAACAAACAAAAAACTCATGTCCTCAGGCTGCCATGCCATTTTGCACTTCAGTCAGGCAATACAGTGGTCTTAAAGCCTCTGTCACTGCCTGTTTGTGTGATTCAGACAAAGTCACCTTGCTAAGCTTCAGTTTCCTCTCTTAGGGGTTCAGGTTAACATTACCTATTCTGCAGAATTTTCTGGAGCATCAGAGATTACTTCTGCAAACTCCCTGGCATGTGTATTTTCTTTTTTAAGTGCCTGTGACTTGACTGAAGAAAGAATCAGAAACCCAATACCAGTCCCTACTTGCCAAACATGAGACTGGCCCAGTGAATCCGGGATCAGCTCCTTCCATCTCCACTGCTCTGATGCTGCCTTTGCACCAACACCCAACTTCCTCCATCCACCCGCCCACCTGGAAAGCTCACCCCTACCTACCACTCTCTGTACACATATAGGGCCATCCTCTGTCCTGAGAACACCTCAGAAGCATGAAGGGAAGCCTCACGAGAGACTGTCACAATACAAGCCCTTGGGATCTAACAGAAGCCAGAATGTCACGAGACATACTTTATTTCCACTCTGTCTCTGAGTCACTTCCTCTCGCTGTTTCTACATCGACGAAATGGGGAACACATGCCTTTCCTCTGCAAAGGCCTGCTGAGAGCAGCCACTTAACTAATTGGCAGTGACCTTGCTGTCTCAGGGAGCCAGGCCTGCGTTTCTGGGCAAGCTGGTCCCTGCTGGAGACACGCAATGCAAACCCTCCCTCCTTCCCGCCCACCCACCCCCTGAGCCCAAGCCCTTTCAGCCCCCAGTTCCCAGGAGGCCAGCGTGGTGCCTGCTCCAGGTCTGTACAATCCATCACTTGGTTAATCCCTTCCCTTCGTTCCAAGCATCCCTCCCCATTAACTCTGGAAGGAAGGAACCAGAAAGGTTGTGATTATCCTCAGCTATAATTCAATGCAATTCAAAAAGCATTTGTTGAGACTCGACCACGTTTTCAGCTTGCCACCCCCACACATTACCCACTCAGGATCATTCTGTAGCCAGCACCTACCAACCCGGAGGCCAGCTGACATGGGACTGGCTGTCAGGGGGGCAGACGGAGAGCAGCAGAGATGCATTACCCTGCCCTTCGTTTTCCTATTCTTCTTGCTAGTTCAAGGACTTGGATTCCTTGAGCTAGGCAGATTCTTCTTTACTTTCTAAGATTTTGTTTATTTATTCATGAGAGACACAGAGAGAGGCAGAGACATAGGCAGAGGGAGAAGCAGGCTCCCTGAAGGGACCCCAATGTGGGACTTGATCCCAGGACCCCTGGATCATGCCCTGAGCCGAAGGCAGACGCTCAACCACTGACATACCCAGATGTTCCTAGGCAGGTTCTTCTTACCTCCTGTGTGACCTCTCAGCTCCACTGCTCCCCCAAGCCTTGATAAAATCACCTGCACCTTGCTCCTTATTTGCCAGTTCATGAGTGATCTTGGCTGGCCTGCTTTTGTTCTCTCCTCCTCCCTTCCCCCTTCCTCCCTCCCTTCTCCTATTCTTCCCTTTTCCTCCCCACCTTCTCCTCCTATGTTTTAGGAGGCTTGCCAGACTCCAGAGATATGCAGATAAACAGAAGCAAGAAGAGGGTCCCTGTCCCGCAGAGGCTCATAATCCAATAATGAGAAAAAAGATGAACAGAAAATAGCCACAGCATATGAGGTCTAATAGGGGTCCACACTTGGTGCTTGAGGAGCACGGAGGAGCATTTGCTTATGATCCCTGGGATCTCAGGAAAATGTGACACGGCAAGATCAGAAATCACGTGACGTGACATAAGGCTGGCAAGGAGGGTGCTGACGGGTGTTGGGAAATGAGACAAGATGGTGGAGAAGCAGATTGTCATTTAAAAGGTATAATCCTGGCAACAGGATGAAGCGCAGGTGTGCGCTGGGAGGCAGCGGGCAGTTCTGGTGATGAAGCCCTGGTCCCTGGTACACAGCTGGTAAGGCAGGGGAAAGGCGAACCTGATTTGTAGCCTTTGCCAATTTCACTGGTGTAAATGCTTCCATGGCTGACTTCAAGCTGCCAGTGGGACTTTGCCCAAAGTAGATTTGGGGAAAAATAGGTGCTGTCAGCTTGTGAGAGCTGGTCCTGGCATCTGCCTGAACAGGTGGTTGGGCAGGGGCGGTGGGGCTCATTTCAGAGTCATATCTCGGAGGACTTGCCTCCAGCCTGCCTCCAACCTGACCCTTGACCCTCCACGTCCGGTCCTGCAATCTCCCCACCTGGCACTTCAAGACAGCAATGTACAAGGTGCACGGAAGCATGAGGTTTTAAGATGTGCTTCTCCCTCCAAGGAGCCTCTGTTACTCTCCCCTCTCCTAAAGGTTGTAATTTTCAAAACCACATTCTTGTCATCTCTAACCCCAAACTAAATTCTTCTCCAGCTTCTCCACTTTGAGTCATGATCTCAACTTTTTCCTTTTCTCCCAGCCTTTGACGCCAGCTAATCTCGTTTCCCCATCTGTGTGCATGACAGAGTTAGCTGTTGAGCAGGGAAATTTGGTACTGTGACGAATCAGGGCTTCAGTTGGGTATTTTATTAAGTTCTTCCCCATTTTCTTGAGAGGTTAATGAGGAGAGCAGATGACAAGCAGGCGAATTCACAAGCAGTCAGGTGGTTTCTCCATCGACTGCTGATGGAGCATCTATATTCACTTGGGGACTGATTGCTATTTTAATTGGTCCTTGTTCACACCTTTTAATTTGGCATTAAAGAGCTTATGGTTATCAGACAAGAAGCTCTGGATTAAGCACAGGATTGGGAGGGACTGTGACTTTAATCACAGGCCACGGAGGACCCCTGAAATCTGCACAGGTTGGTAAGACATGCCATGGGTAACAAAACACCATTGGTTAAATGAGATAAATGTGAAGTTCCTCACATAGATTAAAAAAATAAAAAATCTTCCCCAATCTGGGATGAGGAAGATGTGGTTTAGCAACAGCATGCGTTAAACAAAAACGGGGGGTTAGGCCATCTGTGAACTCATTGCTAGTCACTATGAAATGGCTGCAAAAAAATCAGCGCAGTTTTGGGGTTACTAGAAAATCCCAATAGGACAGTGGATTTCTCTGGGGCTCTGCACACATCAACAACACTACTGGCCCAGGGATCCCGAGGTTTGAGAGGCCACATTCTAGGGGGAGGACATTCCATTCAGAGCCCTGGGAGCCTGAGGACTCTGTCATGTGACACAGAAGAGAAGGGAGAGTGGAGTCCTGGGGAGTGAGGACAGGATGCTGGTTCCAAATGGTTGCTGGGCTGCCATGCAAAAGATGGACCCAACTCTTTCATCCAAGTCAAGGATTTTAAAAAGTGGTTGCTCCTGGGTGGCTTAGTGGTTGAGTCACAACCACTCACTCAACTTCCGCTCAGGTTGTGATCCCAGGGTCCTGGGAATCGAGTCCCACATCGGACTCCCCACAGGGAGCCTGCCTTTCCCTCTGTCTATGTCTCTGCCCTCTCTGTGTGTCTCTTATGAATAAATAAAATCTTCAAAAAAAGTGCAACGGACAGACGGGAAGGAAGAGGATGCGTCGATCCTCTTTACATGTGTCGATCATATACTTTCCAGAGTATTGCACTTTTGCTATCTTTCTGGTATCTCCCAAAGCAGAAGTCACTCCCATTTGGAGGATGAGAAAAAGCAACTGAGCAGCTTGTCTAGGCTCACCTTTCTTAAGTGGCAGAGGCAGGATCAGAACTCAGATTTCCCATTTTAACCCAACAAATGCAAGTTTGTGCCTACAGTTCAAATTCCATCAGTGAACCCACCCCTCTGGGCTTTGCACACATCCAGGTTATTTCTGTGCCGGACAGGATAGCTCAGATGAACGCTGCTTTTCTGTGTGGCCCTACTATTCTGCTCAAACAAAAACTTATATGTTAGCTCATCAGTTCCTAGCCATGCAACCTTTGATATATTAATATGTGATAATGATGGCGATGTCAACTTTTATTTTTAAGTTATCTCTTAGGACACATTTAATAAACAGGTTAAAAAATTGATAATAGTAATTGACTGACAGTAAAAAAAAAAAAATTGTTTGAGCACTTTTTTTTCAGCCAGAAAGGACAAACCCAGTACTAACAATTGTCTCCCTCATCTATTACCCTGAAAACAGCTAAAGCATCCTTTTGAAAAAGCTTCTCCACCTGCCAACCCCAATCTGCTCCTCTTCACAAAACCAGTACACAAATTTGCTTTATGTAAACAGATAGCAAAACCGTTAAACATGACGATGGCCCCCGTCTGTACATTGCAGCAGTCAGCTATCGTTTTAATGTGACTTGGATAAAACAGCAATTTAGGTGCCCTGTCAAGCAAACAGGATGCCACTTGTGTGTGGAAAGACTTGAGGAAATTAAAAATAGATGGAAAAATCCTCAGGAGTTAAAAATGCTAATGAGAACTCTGAGGTACCACTACAAATCTACTAAATAAGCCAAGATACCAAGAGAAAAATAATAAAATCTTATGTTTATGGCCTTGAAATGAAATGGGTACAATTACCTGTTGATTCAAAACTGGGTTTCTGGAGGCAGGCTGGTTAATTATAAAGCAACTCACATGTATAGACCTGGTCTCCCAACTTTGGGAAATGCAACCCATATATCTAAAGGGGGGAAGCATGGGTCATTTGCACAAAGATGTTCATATCTGTACTATTTATAGCAGTGAGATAGGAAAATCAGAACAAAATCCTCAGGGCACTGCTTGGGGGACAGGGTATTCTAGGCACTATCGATAATGATAAACTCTAATATTAAAATATAAGCAGCAGAAATACATGAAAATATTTGTATAAGAATATGCAGTGACAGGGAATGAAGCTTATATACTGGTCATAATGACAGAAAAATGCATCTACATTTAAAGATTTTATTTATTTATTTGACAGAGAGAGAGAGGAGAGAGAGAGAGAGAGAGAGAGAGAGAGAGCGAGCGAGCACAGCCGGGGTAGCAGCAGGCAGAGGGAGAGGGAGAAGCAGGCACTCCAAAGAGCAGGGAGCTGGGTGCCATGTGCAGCTTGATCCCAGGACCCTGGGATCATGACCTGAGTGAAAGGTAGACGCTTAACCAACTGGGCCACCCAGGTGCCCCAAAGTACATTTATATTTAGAAGGACAAAGAGATAAAAGATCTTCAGCTCTTTTTCTGTTAAATAGGTTAAATATATTAAAAACTGGAAGCCAGTCCTCTCTCCATTGTCCACTCTGACTTCCCTGTGTGACACAGTCCTCCTTTCTGCGCTCTGCATGTAGCCCAGAGAGTGGCCAATCCTCTGGCCCCAAAGCTAGACGAGAGAGCAAACAGGCCCTGGAAATCCAGACTTCTGGGTCCTTTCTACAGTCAGGATTGGGGTGAATCGTGTAGAGTGAAATGTCAATATAATCTGCCAAGAGAACCCCAGTTTTACAGAGAGTTTTCTACAGCTGCAGACAATCCTTTAAGAGAGTAGTCTTGCTGGGAGCCTTGCCCCGCTGCGCCCTGAGACCCTGAGCGTGTGCCCTCTTCCTTCTTCCAGCTCTGCACTCTCACCAGGAGGCTCCCTTCAGAGAACTCACAGCACTTCCTAGACTGACCCTGGGCCAACACCTCACATGCATAACGAGCATCCTAACACACACCTAAAAGGTAGGTATGGTTATCATTCATCCAGGGATGAGGGAGATGAGGCTGAATGGAGTGACTTCCTGAAGTCCACACAGCAGAGAGCAGAGCTGTGGCTCAGATGGAGTCCCAAGGGGCACTGGGTGCAGGCTCTTTGCCCCCACACCCTGCTGCAGGGTCCCAGGCTGCCCATGAAGGAGGCCTGCTTAGCCCACAGACACCCCCAGGGTACTGTTCTTAGGGGCTCTAGATTTTTTTTTTTAAGATTTTATTTATTTATTCATGAGAGACATAGAGAGGCAGAGACATAGGCAGAGGGAGAAGCAGGCTCCTTGCGAGGAGTCAATGAGGGACTCGATCCCAGGACCCCAGGATCATGACCCGAGCCAAAAGTAGATACTCAACCACTGAGCCACCCAGGCGTCCCCTGAGGCTCTAGATTCTAATTGTGTAAAGGATGGACTGTTGCACCTGAGACATGGTCTCAAACAGGGCCTGGTCCCATGGCTTCCTCACTCTGGCCGTGTGCACATGGATCAGTATATATATTGACAAAGACTCTCTCTTTGACCAAATTTCAGGAAGGCTCCTTTGAGTCCTTGGCTCGACTAGGCCTAAGCTTCGGCTCCCGTGTCTATCCTCATGGAGCCCATCTTTAGCAAGAATCCTGCTAGGTGGGCCTCGCCAGAACTCCCCACCTTCTACAGCGGATCATTTTAATATCTGATCAAATTTCTTACCCCTTCCATCCCCATCCCCCTGGTAATACCTGATTACCCTGGCCTGCCTTCAGCAGCAATTTTATTAGGTCCATTTAGAGAAGAATTAACCTACACTCATTGCAATTTTCCATCCACTGATCCCCTACCCTGCTCCTTGGCTATAAATCCCTACTTCTCCTTGTTTTCTTTCTATTTCTTTCCCCTACTGCAAAACCCCATTGTTGTAGTTCTCTTAAAGTCTGTCTTACCACTTTAGCAAGTATCTGAATAATTGTTCTGTAACCATGGAGAGATAAATAGATGGATATATTATAAGGCTCGGTCCCACCCAAGTAAGTGGAGACCTCTGGGGCTGGGTCCAGCCACCTGTGGACAGCAGGGGTGAGGAGGGCAGGTGGAGAAAGCTGGTTTGGCCCTTGTCTCACTGGAGAGAATGGAGTCTCAAAGAGGCCGACATGGTAGAACTCTCAGATGCGACCAAGGTCTCTTATTTCCTGGCTGTGGGCCTCTCACTATCAGGACAGGTCACACAGAGTTACGAACAGTTCTCTCTCTTTCTCTTTTTTAAAGATTTTATTTATTTATTCATGAGAGACACAGAGAGAGAGGCAGAGACACAGGCAGAGGGAGAAGCAGACGCCTCATGGGGAGCCCAATGGGAGACTCGATCCCAGGACAGTGGATCTCGCCTTGAGATGAAAGCAGATGCTCAACCATTGAGCCATTCAGGCGTCCCACGATCGGTTCTCAAATACAGGACTGTCCTGGGTGTTTCTGAGGCTCCCATTTCAGACAGAGCACAGTAGTGGTTTCTGTTTCATTCTCTTGTTGTTACCCAAGTCCATTATTGGGAAATGGACAGAAAGGGAAAAAACAGGTGGTTTCAGTTATTCAGAGCTCAAAAAATTGGGGGGGGGGGACCTCTGGTATTTTAGAGCTCTAGCCATGGTTGAGAATGCTGAGCATAGTGGCAGGAAACCCCTAGCCTAGAGCCCTTCTCCTGCTACCTTCCCAGCCAGTACTCCAACTGGAGGAGGATCTTTCTCTTCCCCGGCTAGAAAAAAACAAAATAAAACATGAAGGGAAAACCCAACCCCAAATTTTCTGAGCCTGAAGGAAGGCAAAATTATCGTGACCCCCATCCCTTTTTTAAGATTTTGTTTATTTATTCATGAGAGACACAGGGAGAGAGGCAGAGACACAGGCAGAGGGAGAAGCAGGCTCCCTGTGGGAAGCCCAATGAGGGACTCAATCCCAGGACCTCATCATGCCCTGAGTTAAAGGCAGATACTCAAGCACTGAGTCACTCAGGCATCCTTACTGTGATCCTTTTAAAAGAGCTATGGAGGGAAAGGTTTCATACACCTGAAGTCAAGCTTAGAAACTCAGCCAGGTGGCCAGGCTGGGGGTGGGGGGTGGGGGGTAAGAGCAGACCTGTAGGCTCCACTGTGGGGCATTGTTTGAGTAGGAGGCCCTGAGAATGGGGGTTTATGAGCTCAGCAATGCGCCATCAAAAAAAAAAAAAAAAAAGGAATAGAAAAAGAAAAAAGCAATGCAGGGCATTCCCCCATAGGTCCGCTGCCTTGTCACTGAGGCACAGAGCTGTACTCCTAAATTGATTCTTATCTGCCCTGAAAGGTAATTGATAAGGAGACCACTCAGGCATAGGCAACCCAAGTAGTCTAATCACTCTGAAGATTATACGCATGCACACTTGCTACACAGATACGCTGCCATGGCTGAAACTGGGTTGTATGCAGAGAGAGAGACATAGAGAAAATAAATGAGCTGTACTAGATAGGAAATTAAGTTTTCCTTTTAAACTGATTTGGCCTCAATGATGCATAGTTCTCAAAAGTCACTTTGGCTACCTGAACAGATATATTTGAGCCACACCTGAAAAGAATGAGGTGCGAGCCACCTACTTCAGGCCAAGGGCGTTCCCTGGCAGCCTGGTGGGGAGCGGGGAGCCTCGATCTGGGGTTCTGGGCCTGTAGAAGTCATGAATCTGGCTGCCCGCCATGTTGGGGATGAGTCTGTGTTTGATCTAACAGTCTTCAGCCCTTTCTGCCTTGAATCTTATTTCATTGAGGTTTCCGAAGCATACAGGAAGTCAGAAAAAAGAACAGCAACCCATTTCTCCACAGCTTTACCACAGGCTTGAGGCAGGAGGGAGAGAGCGCAGCAGAACCCAGAAAGTGCTCAGTGTCAGAGGACAGGGAGGGGGTGAGGGGCTGAGGGGAGGGGGAGGGAGCGCTGGGGCCCTTCCCTTCCCACAGGGTTGAGGCGGGAGGGCCCTGTGTCCACAGCTGGGTCTCATTCCTTATGTGCACACACACAAAGACGATAATATTTAACCCTTTTGAATCACATTCAACTTCAATGCCAGAATGATCCTTTAATGACTTGACCAAGTCCCCTCACCTGTGGGGACCTCAGGTTTCTCATCAGAGAAAGTGAAGAGATGAGGGGATAGGAATGTGTTTCCAACACAGTCTTGAGCATGAATATTTCAAACTGCTAAACGTGATAGCCTCCTTCCTGTGGTTTAACTCTGCATTGTCTGGCAGAAAATGCTTCAATGTTGGCAGAACCCCCAAAACACTTTTCAGGGGATCCTGAATAGCAAGGTAAAGCTGGCAGGACCAGAGTAGCTGCTTCCCAAAGTACCTTGGATCTCAAATTCTGGGGTCTAAAATCACTGGCCACACAAAGCCCCTGGGTTGTTGGAGGAAAAATTAGAAGCTCAGGAAAAAAAAACAAAAAAAAAGGAGATATTATCAGAGATATTAACAAAGATAATATTATCAGAGATATTATCAGAGAAAACAAGGCAACAGAAATGACAAGCTCATCACTGGTGAGAGTCAAGGCTGAAGGGGCTTATAAATGATCTGGGGTTTTTTGTGTTTTTTTTTTTTTTTTTTTTTTACGTCCTTTGTTTTATAGATGAGGCCAGAAATGTTTAGTGACTTCCCCAAAGACACAGAGCTGAACTCTTATTGTGGGGAACAGGGCAGAGGCCCCCTGTAGGGTACAACCACAGGGCTGAAGTCTTTGTTGGTAGCACTGTTACCCAGAGTAAATCCCCTGGCAGGTGCCAAGAGTCCAAATGGTCCCTTACAGACTGACCAAGCAGAGGACACCAGTCAGGTACAGAGGTACACAGAGGAGGAAGCCTCCATTCTCTAGAACCTTCCACACCCACACTTAATACCCCTCTGATCTTTACCTCACCCTGCCCACCATGGACTGCCGTCTTGGGAGAGGCTTCTTCCAACCCGAGCCTAACGCTTGCCTGCCCAGTATGTAGACAGGGCGTCTACTTTCAGTGGTGGCCTCAAGTAGACAATCTTCCCTCACATGCAGTAGCAAGTGGCAGTTCACAAAGCACTTACCTTGTCTCCTCCCTCTTCTCTCTGGAGGTGGTACTGCCCCTTCATAGGGCAGGGGACGCTGGCTCAGAAAAGGTGAAGGTTCACAGTCAACAGGATACAGAAGAAGGATTGGAACTGAGGCCTCTCAACTGGCAGCCAAAGGAGACTTCCAGAAGGGGCAAGTTTGTGCCACACTAGGAGTAGAAGAAGCACATCTTCCAGGGCTATCCTGCCCAATCCACACATCTGGGATAAATCCCATAACCAACCTAACCTCAGAGAGCTCACTCACAAAAGTTGGATGTGTTAATACTATCCTCCCTAGAACTGCTATGAAGATTCACAAAAATAACGTACATGACAACACCTGGCAAACTTTGAAACCCTAGCGTCAAGTGTTGGTCATGGTCACAAATTGTCTGTGCTCCTCTGGTTGCTTCGAGCGTCTACACAAACATTTCAACGACAGGGACTTGCTCTTATCAAAGACAACTCATTTGTTCCATTTCTGGACCATTTTTAGTATCAGAGAGTCTCTTCCTATGATGTGGTAAAAAGGAGTCTTTCTACAACTGCTGTTGGCAGGTGCTAGTCCTGCCTCCGGAGCTGCCAGGCATGAGCTGCAACCCCCTCACCCCTGCTTTGCACAGCCAGTCCTGGTTCTAAACACTAGACTGCAGAGAAACATGATAATTTGAGGTGGGATGGGGTATTCCTAGATCATTCCATATCAGGAGACCACCTGCTGTTCACACACGTTTTAATGCCAACTTCAAGGAACCCATATTAGTCAGTTTGGATGAACTAGGCTGCCATCAGTGATGGCAACTGGGCATCTCTAGAGGCTACTCAGTCTTCCAACAGGGGCACTGGGTGGGGGGGCAGTCAAGCCTCCCTGGGCCTGCCTAGGCCTACCTGGCCCTGAAGCTCCCCTCTCTCTGGGTCTAGTCTTAGGTTCTTAGGACTTTAGAGCTGCATATAGGCTTTGAAGGTACATCCCCCAAGATGCTCTCCCCTAGTTTTGCAATCATAGATGTGGCTCCTGACTGGTCACTCAGTCTACTCTGAACCCTGGTCCCTGCTCATCCCTGCGCCGAGCTGGCAACCACAGCCCCCTTGGTCCCCACAGCACCAGCTGAGCAGACTAACCTCCCACTCTTGGGTTCTATTCTTGGTTGTCAACATCACCATCAGTATCGCCATCATCAAGTGTCTAATTGCACATGGCTGTGTGCCAAGAACCCAGAGCATGGGCTGCCCTGCTTGCTGCCCTGGCCCATGGCCCTGCTGGAAACAAACAGGTCACATGGGCAGAAGACTGCACCAGACACAGATGGACATGGTATACTTGATAGGTGTAGGGTTCACTGAAGGTGGGGAGCAGTGCCAAGTGTGTCACTTAGAGTGGGGGAAAGGAGACCCATGAGGGGAGGTGTACATGACACAGAGCATGGCTGCCACCAGGCAGGCTTCCAGGCTTTGCATGTTCAAGTCCTGATCCCCAGGACCTCAGAATTGACTGCATTTGGAGATAGGGCCTTTAAGGAGGTGATTAAGGTAAAATGAGGCCATTAGGGTGGGCCCTAAGTCAATCTGGTGTCCTTATAAAAAGAAGAGACCTGGACTCACAAAGAAACGCCAGCTGCAAACAGAAAAAGGACTGTGTGAGGACACAGTGAGAAGACCACTATCCGCAAGCCAAGAGAGAGGCCTCGCAAGAAACCCACCCTGTTGACACCTTGATCTTGAACTTCCAGCTTCCAGAACAGCAAGAAATAAAGGTCTGCTGTTTAAGTCACCGAGGCTGTGGTATCTTGTGAGCACAGCTTGAGCAGCCTGACATAGGCAGAAGATCTGGGTTCTGGTTCCTGCATCTCCCCTACCTGGTAGCTGTAAAGTCTGAGAAGTCATTTTTACTCCACTGCCTTCCTGGTGCGGTGCTCATCATCCCTCTGCAGGGACCAGGCCAGAGGATCAGAATGGTGTAGGGTTTCATGTTGGAGGGGGGTCTAGGAGATCACCTGGTCTGGTGGTTTCCAAACCCCGGATGCTTCTCAGGGGTATGCAAATACAAGAGGCCTACTCAAGATCTACTCATCAGAATAAATGGTCGGGGGTGGGGACAGTGGAATGGGAATCCTTATTTTAACAGGAAGGATGTTATACTGCAGGTTGAGAACGAATGCATCACAGTCGATGAGGCTGATGCCAGGGAGGGAAATGAGCTGCTCAAGTCAGGTGCTTGGGCATCTGGGACATAGGTGAGGTTTCCTCACCCAGGCTGTTTCTGGCTCTAAGTGTTGTTTGTGCATCCAGGGCAGGATGGGGGGAACAGGGAGAGCTGTCCTGGCAGGGACTACACTGCTCATCCACTCCCACTGCCCTGGGAACCCCAGGGCTGCAGGCTAGAGGCACTTCCTAGTCCATGTCATACTGTCCTGGATGCTCACAATGAAGACTCTGTGCCTGTTCCTTCCAGCCCCTTTCCCCTCATAGGACAGTCACTCTCAACTAACCCTGAGACTGCAACCAAGTCACTTCACCTCTTTGAGCCTAGAGTCCCTCCTGTACAGAGAGAGAGAAAGGCTGGACTCTCAGGTTGCTTCTGGCCGGATGTGCTGACCATAGCATCTTGGGGCTGGATGGCCACGGAGACATCTTCCTGGCGCACCTGGAGAAATGGATCCCCCTCAGGACATCTGGGCAGGGCCCTGTCATAACCATGTTTTCTAGTTTCTGTGCTTAGCACTTTGACCTGTGGGGCCTTGCTGGTGACCCTGGAGGGACTGGAGAGCATGACTTTCATATGTAAACCAACCAATCTGAGCCCCCAGAACCCTCGATCACCTCCTTTTTTGGAGTCTCACTCTTTGGGCTACCTACCACCTGCTCTAATCACCCCAGGGCCAGGTACCAGACTATTAGGGACAGCCTCTGTGCCCCAGAGCCTGCCAAATGATCCCAACTGGCTAATTCTAGACCTGCCTTCCCTGTTTCAACATCCCTTCCCAAGGAAACCACAGTAGAAGCTCTTGGCCATATTTTGCCCCTCTCCCTGGGCTTCCTGACCTACACTGGAGCTTCTCTATGTGGTCCTGCTTGGCACACTCTGCCTCCTGTTTCTTGGGGCTTGTGAGTATAAACTTCTTTCATGAATCATTTCTGTGTCTGTGTGTCTTATCAAACAAATCCTTCTTTTTTTATAAATTTATTTTTTATCAGTGTTCAATTTGCCAACATATAGAAGAACACCCAGTGCTTATCCCGTCAAGTGCCCACCTTCAAACAAATCCTTCTTAAAACAAATCCTGCATCTCCTCAAATCAGGCCTACCATGTCCTTTACCTCTCGGCCCCTGAGCAACCTCTTCTGGGGTCACATCTCCTTCTTTCTCTCTCCCAGTGTGATGTACAAACATTTTCATTGTCTCTGTGTACCACCCATAAAAAAAGGTTTGGAACCTCTGACCCAGTCAACTTGCAGTCTGACAATGGAATGCCTCTTTTAGCTCTCATGACCCCCTCAGCCATGGGGCCTTACTGTCTTATGCACTAGGCTTTTCTACTTCTAAGGAGCTAGAGAAGTCTGCATTGTGCTCACCACAAACCTGACTTCCTCCAGCTGTTGGTCTCTGGTTGGACTCTAGCCTCTGGGGACATTCAGAATGAACTCAATCCCAGTTCAATATGACAACCCTTCAGCTATTTCAAAGCAGTTCTTGGTTCCCTTAGAGCATTTCTTCTCCTGTCTAAATACCCCAGCTCCTTTCTTGTGCCCCAGGAGTTGAGAATCAGGCTTTTCATGATTCCATGGCTCTGGAAGATTGATCACATTGTAAGGCCCATCTCTGAGGGTCAGACTTGAAGGAGAAGATAGGACCCTGATCTAAAAGGATGCCTCACCTCCATGTGACCACTTCCAGTTTTTCATGAGATTTTGAATGAGAAATCTCTAATTTTTAAATGGTACAAACTTATAAAACATGATAGGTACATGGAGCTGCTGGTCCTCTCCCAGACACTCACCCAAGGCTAATTCCTCTGACAGCTTGACTACTCTCTAGTTGGAGGTGATGGAGTTTTCCTACTACTATTCATGGTGCCTCTGCTGATAGTTGCCATGTGAGAGCGGACACCTGATCCCCACATGCCCACTTATTTCCTGAGAAGCTAGACATTCAAATTTTTAATGTGAACTCTTTAACTTTAAATGTTGTCATAAATCTATAAAACATAGTATAAACTAACAAAAACATGTCTTTGGAATGCCTTGAGCCCCAGGACAAATAGTTTGCATCTTGTCACAAGTGCCAACCCCAGCCAGGATTACTCTTCCCTTAGGGACAGGGTGGTTGCTCAACTACCCACCCCAACCACCAGGGCTTTCTCAGTTCTGGCATTCTCTGACTATGGCTCCCTGTGCTGGTTTATTTTATGTATCACTTAGGTTGGGTTATGGGGTATCCATATTAGGTCAAAGATTATTCTGGGTGTTTCTAGGTGTTTTGGATTAGATTAATATTTGAATCAGTACACTGAGTGGAGCAGATTGCTCTCTTTAATGTAGGTGGGCCTCATCCAACAGGGGAAGGTCTACTAGAACAAAAAGGCTTCACCTTCTTCTGAACATGAGAGAACTGTTCTTGCCTGACACCCTCTCAAGAGTGGCATTGACAGTTCCCTCCCTCTTGAACTCAGATTAAAACTTGAGCTCTTCCTGTTTTGGGCCTGTTGGCCTTCATCCTCCCATGGGCTCTTGTGGGTCTCCAGCTTGCTGTTGCGGATCCATATGTACTATTGGTTCTGTTTCTTTGGGAGACTAACACACTCTCCTTAACCAAAGGAGAGCTATAAATTTGAGGAAGAAACTAAACATTATATCAAATGAAAACACTTTTTCTTGTTCCCTGCCTGACCATTTAGACCATATTTCCAGTGTTGAATACAATAACTACCATTTATCAAGCACTTTTGGCGTTTCAAGCATGGTGTTAAGTTACATATCTATAAGAATTTACAGGAGTACTTGGGTGGCTCATTCTGTAAAATGTCTGCCTTCAGCTCAGGTCATGATCTCAAGGTCCTGGGATTGAGCCCAGTATTGGGGTCTCTGCTAAATGGGGTGTTTTGCTTGTCCTTCAGCTTGTGCCCCTCACTCCAACTTGTGTTCTCTCCCTCTCTCTCGCTCTGCTCTCCCTCTCTCAAATAAATAAAATCTTTAAATAAAAGAAAAAGAATTTATGTATATGTATAAATTAACATAAATTTTACAAATATATAAAATATATTTATAAATATAAACATAAAATATATTTATTTATATATTACATACAAATATTTATATATTATACAGTAATATATAAATAAATATGCTTTTATATATTATATCTATAAAACATATATAAATTTATAAATATATAAGAATGTAAACATCTATACAACATAAACATATATATTAATAAATACATATATAAAGTAATATATTTTTATATATTTATAAATATTTATGATGTTTATATATATATATAGATTTATAAATATGTATTTATAAGAATTTATAGATATATACTTTTTTTTCTCTTATAGTCAACATAAGACCCTGTACCCTTACCAGAAGACATGAGTGTCATGAGGACAGAGGCCTTCCCACCACTGTAGCTTGACCCAGGACCAGTACTCACAAGGAAGAGCTGCTCAATAAATTATGCATTGATTTAAGGAATGGATTGTTTTTTTTAAAAATAGGTACTATTAATATCCCCTTATTACACGTGAGGAAATGGAATCTCAAAGGCACTAACTAAATCAGCAGCCCAAGGTCACAGGAGTAAGAAATGGAGTTGAGCCACAAGCCTAAGTTCACTTCAGTTTGAAACTCCCCTTCTTGGTTCTCTGCCCCTTTCTGCTGCACATGGAAGAGCCAGGACCCTCTCCATTGCCTGACCTTGACACTCATACCTCCAGCTCTCTCACCCAGCAGAGATGTCCAGAGCAGAGCTCCTTCCTGGTCCTAAATAGTCTCCCAAAGAAACAGAATTAGGTAACAGGTCACCCACCCCCACATTGGCAGCTCTGCTACCAAGCCATTCACTGAGGTTTTTAAAGACTAATTTGAGAGTCTAGCCACAGCTTCATCTTTAAAAATAAAGACAAAAGCAAGAGAGGAAACCCATTACAGCCATCTTGGTTCACCCCGTTTTCCTCAGAGCTGCTTCAGGTAACAGGGGAAACCGGCTGGTCCCGCACATAGGCTGAGAGGTCAGTATAACAGACGTGAAGCTGACCGCTCTTGACCCCAACGGAAAGAACTTTCTGAGGAAACGTGCACAAATTGCAGACTACTACCTCCTTACACCCTGTCTCTGTAACCCCATGTGGGTCAAACCACACAGCAGGTTGACAGATAACAGCAGTGAGGGAAGGGTTCCAAAGAGACCAAAACAGAGGTAAGCGCTTGCACAATCATGTGGGCAATCATGGGAACCCACTTGGGGTGGAAGGCAAAATGAGGGACCATTAGTAGCTTGACATTGAATGGGGCCACATACACAAGTCTCTTCATCTGCTCCTTAATAACCAGACCCTCCCACACCCAAGTATCTGGAAAACATCCCTGATTGCCTTGCTCCCACACGGAAGCCATTTCAGTCCAAAAATACACATCTGTTTTGTCCAAAACAAACAATAGTCTGATTTCTCTTTCTGTCCTTGAAGCATCAGGCTCCAATTTCAGTGATTGTCATACAACACGACCATTCTGGTCATGACATAGTAAAGGTGCGAGGAAAGCTGCATGGTCAAAATGTTTCAGCTCCTTCCTTCCCTGCCAGGAGCTCTGAGATCCCAAGCATAGCACATCCCCCAGCGCGGATCTTGGTTGCTCCATCCAAACCCTCACTTGGGGCTAGACCAGCTCTTACATTCTCTGATGCAAATCCTTAATACATGAACTCTGTGCTGCTTGACATTGAGTTCTTTGAAGGCCCTGGAGCCCCTGAGCCTAGCACAGGGACCGGCCAGAACAGGGGCCCCTATGTGCTTGGTGAAGGGGGGCGATCTCATGATTACAAGATGGCAGCAGGGGAGCCACTGGTCAGGGAGTGAAGGGGAAGGGCCTCAGGGCAAGGCCTTCAAGAAGAGGGAAGTGGAGGTTGGAAAACATTGAGAAGAGGGCGGGCATAAAGAGAAGATATTCCTTTCTTCTTTTATCCCAATATCACAGCTCTGTTTATTCTGAGAAGCAACCAGCTGCAGCTCCAAAATAGATATGCTGAGAACCGCCTCTAATGACAGAGAGTGCTTCTGCAGGAACCAAGGTTAGAACAGCCCTTGCCAAGGGACAGGAGCAGAGAAGAGCCTAGAAGGGAGACACTCCTGGGGACCTTTCTTCTCTCGCCCTGCCAGTTCCCTTCCTCCATCTTCCCAGCCTGAGGCAGTTGGTGGGTCTTTCTAGAGTCCCCAGGACATAATACGGAGCTGGCTGGCTGCAGAGTAGAGCATGGCCCCTCAGTCACTTGCAGCCTCAGTGACAACATTCAACTCTTCCCTGAAGCAGGTTCCATGGCCGGGTCTGACAAATGGCTTTCTTCTCCTCAGACCTGAGTAGCCTTTCCCAGCAGCCTTTCAGTGTACAGGAGAGATAATGAGACAACCCAACAGAACCAGTGTTTGTGAAGCATGCTGTGTTAACAGTTTGTGTGAATGCAGGTGCAGTCACAAAGGAAAAAAAAAATGCACCAGATAAAGTTAAGCCAGGAGGCAGACTTTATCCAGTACTATTGCAATAGGGGAGGGAGTTTAACCTCATCTCTGGATGTAGCAGGGCCAGCTGGGGGTTTATAGCCAATGGGCAAGGTAAGGGGATAAGCAGATGGAAAATCATCCAGAGGAACTTGGTTAGGTGTCAGGGATGGGGGACTCCCACAGAATGGAGCATGGCAGGCCAAGAATGAGTGGCTAAGGGTAAAGCCCAGCTGAGAAGAGGGCTCAGTGGGAGGAAAGCAGAGAGATCAGTCATTTGGGGGAAAAGCTGTTCCCATTCCTTATCTCCCTTGGAAACAAGCCAACATAGGCATCAGTCCTCATGAAAACCAAGGATGAGATGATGGTCTCCAGCTCCCTACACCTAGTAACAAGAACAGTATGGGTTTGGATCCACAGAAAGGCCAATCCCACCCACTGGGGAGGTCCAACCTGAGCCTGACTCCACCATGTCCCATTCAGCAGGACCTGCTTTAGTCCCCCAGCTCCACATGAGAAGTCAACAAGACCCTGCCGAGAGATTCCCCACCAATGCCTTGTATGCTCATTGCAGGGGCAAGTGTCTCTGCCTAGCTGGATATCTGGTTGAGAAGGGACACCTGGACAAGCCCAGACACTCACATGGTTGATTCTTTCAGCCCCTCACCATTTCTGCCTTCCGGGACACATGCTCTGGACTCTGTAACAGGTCAGAATTATAGGTCCCCCATCAGCCTCCCTATGCTTCTGACAGGGTCTCTCAGAGAAGCCTGGGTCACTCCCAAGGCCTACAAGGGCCTTTGGGCTCAGGCACACAGGATAAAGGGCCCCTGATTTTATTTCCAAATGAGTCCATTCATGAAGACACTCTGTGTATGTGTGTTTAAAATTATCAGCTGGTGAAAATAAACATTTAAAATACATCATGATATTTGTTGCCTTATTTTGATATTTCTTCTTTTTTAATCCAGAGGGCTTCCTATCTTGTTTTCAGGAAACTTCTACCCCTTTGAACTGAGGATTCAAATGCCAGTAAGCTGCCATCTAGCCTCACCTTCCCTCTTCTGTGCACCCAGTGTTACTAAAAGTAGCAACCCAGTCCCCTTGGCACAGTCCCTGAGTTCACTTCCTGCCCGGCAGCATCCTCTCCTCTCTTCTCCACACACACACACACACACACACACACACACACACACACACACACACCCATGAACAAAAAGACCCCCTGATGGACCTGAGCTGGAGCACGCAAACTGGCAGGACCACTTCCCAGCCTCTGTTGTACATGCTCAGAAGTTTCAAATGGGACTTCCTGCCACCCTCGGGGATACAGACTCAGTCAAAGCTATTTGCATATTGCAAAGGATGACCTGCAGAGGAACCTCCTGCTCAGGAACTGTCTCCTCAGGAGTGAGATTAGGTAACAGAGGGAGAAATGCAGGAGGTTAGAAGTCTGCCTGCTCTGAACTTGGCCTACAATGAATGAACCCTGTAGGATTTCTGGCAGGCCCCGGTCTAGGCAGTAGAAAGACTTCTTCAACTTAACCAGGCAAAGGCTGGCCTGCCACCTCAAGACCCAGAGCACCCAAATCTAGAAGCTGGATATTGCCTGCTGAGACTGTACCTTTTACTATGAAACAAACTAGATTAGCAGAAAACATTGCGGTGCTAGGAAGGAGGAGGGATGGGAATTAGTCCAAAGCCCTGGAGAAAAGTAAACAGCCTCTCCCCCAGGGGGCAGGTGGACCTGCCCGAGAACACTTGAGATGGTAGGGCTGTTATTACAAAATACATTGACTAGGTGGCTTATACATAATAGACACTTATTTCTCACAGTCTAAAGGCTAGGGGTCTGAGATTGGGGTGCCGGAAAGGTCAGATGAGGGCCCTCTTCCAGGGTACAGTTTCCTTCTTGCGTCCTCTGTGAGGGAGGGGAGCCCACTAGGATCTCTTTCATAAGAGCACTGGTCTCATTCATTAGGGCTTTGTTTTTGTGACCTAATAACCTTTCAAAGGCCCCCACCTCCTAACACCATCACCTTGGGAGGCAGGATTTCAGCATATGAATTTGTAGGGGGGTACACATTCAGATTGTGGCAGATGGAGAGATTTAAGGGGGTAGGAGGCGCTGAGAGGGTGCCTGTCCTCAGGGAGGCTGCACTAATTCTAGGGTCAGGGATGGAATAGAGTACCCGGAGATCTTCTAGAATATGATTTGGATAATCCTTAAGACTCAAGTTCCTAGTCTTGACCTGCCTCTTTGGGTTTCATATTTCCCGCAGATCGCAGATGGTAGGAAGTGGAATGTCAGGTGGGTCACTGTCTTATTTGAAAAAGCATCTGAGAAACTTCGTTGGAATGTTTGGAATGAGGCAGCGTAAAGAAGAGATGTGGTAGGTGTTGCCAGGGGTGATGGCCAGAGTTCTCATATTCCTGGGGCAGTATCAACGGGGAATACTATAAAAACATAAGGCATGTTTGGGGTGGTTGTTTGGAATGGAATCCTCTCTGGACTCTGCAGTCTCTCATTTCTGTATCCCGTATCTTAGTCCTCCAAGGGGTCATTTTGTGGCCTTTGACAGAAAGTAGATTTCCAACCATTTGGCCCAACGGTCCCCATTATGAGGGGCATTTCCTGCCTCCCTAATTTTCAGATGTGTGCTTCTTGCCTTCTAGGAGACGTAGGCTTTTAGTAATGATAACTTTAAAATAATAGATATCTAGGGCACCTGGGTGACTCAGTTGGTTAAGTGTCTGCCTTCGGCTCAGGTTGATCCTGGGGTCCTGAGATCGAGCCCCACATCAGGCTCCCTGCTCAGCAGGTAGTCTGCTTCTCCCTCTCCCTCTTCCTATACTCTCTCTGTCTCTCAAATAAATAATATCTTATACAATACAATACAATAATAGACATTTCTCAGGACTTTTTAATGTACTAGCCACAAAGACTAACTTAATTCTCAAAACAAAACAGAAAGGTCAGTCCTATTATTCTCCTGCCATGCTACACATGAGGGAACTAAGGCATACAGAAGTTAACATAACTCTCTCAATGTCAGAGTTAGGAAATGGCACATCTGTCATCAACCAGTACTTCCTTAACCAGCACACCACACCATCTTTCACGGAAATATATAGGACTTTTTCAGATTGTGGGGAAAAGCAGCCAGGGCTTTGGCAGGTCCCTCTTCTTTCGAAATTGTTTTTTTTCTTCCCCCCATAGAAAGCATGTGCTTCATCATGCCCGCCTCGGGTTAAGTTATGTCAGCTACTTTTCCAGGGTCCCCTTCTGTCCTCCCTCAGCCTGAGGCTGAGGTACAAGGACAGTGATCATTATCAGTCAACAAACATCAGTGAGTACCGCCAACTGGGCGGACAGGACAAAGAATCCAAAGGTGAGCAAAGTCTGAGGCAGGAACGTAAGGACCTAGTTGGACAGGCAGATGCGTCCATAGATGAATTCCACAGGGCAGAGTGTGGTGAGTGCCACAGGAGAGGCACAAATCAAATTACACACATGGGAGCAGTCGGAGAGAAAGGAGTACCCTCATCTGATTGGGGAGGGCAGCACGGATGTTTGGATAGGTTTGTAAGGGGGAGGTGGGCAGGGACTGTCTCAGCAAAATTGAGAGAGAATGTGGGCAAACAGGTCAAAAGTGAAGTGAAGTCTTGCCCAGGATAGGAGGTTACAATAAAGGGGAGATAGGGGCACCTGGGTGGCTCAGTGGTTGAACGTCTGCCTTCTGCTCAGGTCGTGATCCTGGGGTCCTGGGATGGAGTCCTGCATCGGGTTCTCCTCAGGAAGCCTGCTTCTCCCTCTGCCTATGTCTCTGCCTCTCTGTCTGTGTCTCTCATGAATAAATAAAATTTTAAAAAATAAATAAAAATAAAAAAATAAAGAGACAAAGGGAGATGTCTGAGATAGAATCCACGGGAATTGGTAGCCGCTGGAGGGGGATCCCATGTCACCTGCAACCTTCTCCAGTCAACTGGAGCCTGGTGAGGCTCTTCATCAAGTTGGAGGATTAAAAAGTTGGGCTGGAAAGTTCTTTTTGGGATTGGGCCCATCCCCGGATGGGTAGAGAAAGTGGGAGGGCTAATCATACTTGCTTAATAGGAGCTCAAGAATCTATGGGTGCAGTTCTGTTTGGTGCCTGAGGCACAGAATGTAATGACTCTCATCTCCATGTCCCCCTATGTCTGCCTATCTAAGGCTCCTTTTTGCAAAAGGAGTGACTTTATGACACTTCCAGTTCCATCTGTGTCATAAAGCTTTCCTTCCTTGCTTATTGTGAGCATGCTATGCTCACTCTTTTGGACCGTAGGCTCCTTATAAACTGGGAAAATACCTTTTTTAAAAAAAGATTTTATTTATTTATTCATGAGAGACACAGAGAGAGAGAGAGAGAGAGAGGCAGAGACACAGGCAGAGGAAGAAGCAGGCTCCATGAGGAAGCCTGATGTGGGACTCAATCCCAGGACCCAGGGACCACACCCTGAGCCAAAGGCAGATGCTCAACCACTGAGCCACCCAGGTTCCCAGGAAAATACCTTTTACACACTTTTCACCTGAGTATGTATTTAGCATGGGACTAGAATATAAGGAGTTGGCTGTCATTCACCCAAGAGTATGGAATCAAATGGCCCCGGTCCAGTCCCCCAGCACACACGCTCTGTGGGGACATGGGGCCCCCTCCTTGCATGTCTGTGGGATGTCCCTTGCTCCTGGTGGAGGAGGTATGACATAGCTCTGTCCCTTACTAGAGCGTCACAGAACACAGTACTCAAGAGAAGGAAACTGAAGGACTCCATAAAAATCTGCTTTGGGCTCCTTTTCCTGCTTCTCTTCATTCTAGGACCGCACCCCCACTTTATACATGCCTCATGATGTAAATGGTATACGTCATCCTTGTAAGGGAGAACAATAACTCCTTGTAAGGAGCTAAGGATTTCTCTAGGATGGATATCATCTAAGGAAGGACCAGGGGAGAATGATCCGAGGAAGTGATCATAGGCATATTCCAGGCCACTGGTACTAGACATCTCAACACCAAGATGCCCAGGCTCCAAGGGCACCTGAGCCTTGTCCTTGTTCTAACTGGTTCTGGATGCCTGAGAGAGCATGTACACCAGCCTGCAATCCTCAAGAAAAACCCCAGACTCTGAACAAAGACGAGACTCCCTCCTTTTCTTTCTGAGTCTCCCAGACACTCTGTCCTAGAGCTCTCTCTCCTTTCAGCCAACTCTGCCTTCACCTCCTGCTGGCTCACATTTAATTTCTATCCTGTGCACAGCACAGCCAGGGATCCTCTTGGCTGGTTATGCGGGAACCCCAGTGGGTCCTCGGACCTGGCCAGCCAGCATCAGTTCCAGGTATTCTGAGCTTTTGCTTCTTTCTCTGTAAAATGGGACAACGATGGGCAGCTATTTGAGTTGCCTGAAGGATTCAGCTTGAAGGCACCCTGGCACTCCATGGCCGGGAACAGGAAGGCAGGCTCCGGGCCTAATCTTAGCCCTGCAGTGGTCTGGTTATTTCCTTACTTCCTCCTCTGCAGCACGAGCGAGAGTAATCTTGACCCACAGGACCGGGGGTGGGTGAGATGACCATTAAGAATCCACAGAAACATGTAACAGAAACACTTTCCTTAGTGGCTGTACCAGCTCAGCACGTGGTAGACCTTTCTGGGGCTGCTTTTTTTTATTTTTAAAAATGTTCTTTTTAAGTAATCTCTACATCCAACAAGGGGCTTGAACTCACAACCCCAAGATCAAGAGTCAGCACACTCTTCTGACTGGGCCAGTCAGGGGTCCCTTTGGGGCTTCTGCCAAAAGCCATCATACAGCCCACTCCAGGCACAGAGGTCACCTTGCTCAGGGAGGGTCTTGCTCAGGGAGGGTCTGTGATGAGAAAGATGAAGGTGTGCTCCGGGAGCATCGTGGAGTTGGGAGAGAGGGCAGTGTTAGCTGGGAATCAGAAACTCCACAGGCTTAGTTTCTGATGTGTGGGAAGAGCCGTCAGAGGCCAGGTGGTCCAGACTTCAGTGCTATGCAGGAGAGGCCCTCTCGGCCACCTTTCCCCTGGATTCTTCTAGTAATAAGGCACTTGCTGTCTCAAAATGCTAGCAGCCTGTTCCATTGCTCAGAGCTCCAATGATAAGAAGGCCTTCTTTTATATTCAGCCCAAATACACTTCTCTGTGACTTCCTGGGACTGCCTTCTGGACACACATGTTACAAAACACATCTCTCTTTCACCTAAGAGCCCATCAGCATGAGGAAACTGCTTCTCTGCTCCTTCTGATTTTCTTTACTCTAAACTACTCAGTTCTTCAAATAGTTCTCCCAAGAGAAGATCTTCAGATCCCTCAATCCCCTTGAGACTTTCAGCAAGGTCCGTCCCACTGGTTGAAGATGGTGCCCTCAGAGTGGCATCCAAGACCACAGAAGTACCATGGCCTGATGGAATGAGCTGTCTCTTCTCCCGGTCCCTACCCCAATAGGGAGACTCTTCTCTCAGGGCCAGTGGGATACTCTGTACTTTCTCTCATTTTCCACCACGAAGGGACCAGGAGTGGTCTCCTTGGATGAGCTGCCTTGAGAGCTGATATAACAAGGATTCCCAGCCAAACTCTGGCCATGTGGGCATCGTGGGTGTGCTCTGTCACAAAGAAGTGGGTCAGTGCTGGCACAGCAGTGACATGCCAACATTTACCGAACCTCATTTCCATCTAGTGGTTCTAGATTTCACATGCGAATAGCTCTGCCTGCCACTGGCTCTCATTCTGGTCTGACAGAGAAGCCCTGACCTGGATGGCAGCGACGGCCGGCCTCGCGATGTGGGGCCCTCCTGCCCAATCCCAGGGCTCAGCTTCCACCCACCCGTCTCCCCAGGAAGGGGCAGGCTGCTGCAAAGGGGTGACCTGTAAGGCCAAAGCATCTCATGGAACCATTGATGGGGGGAAGGTGAGGCGAGAGCAGAACAGTTTTGGGGGGCAGGGGAGGGGTGGCAGTAAACAGGATGAAATGGACAGTCTAAGGCCCCAAATTCCTAAATGAATACACAGAAAGCCTCCCTCGAGGGTGATAAATCCATCCCATCAATAAATCCCTAATAGGATGGTGAGGTGGGCTTCAGGGTTTTGGTGCTTTTTCAATCTGACTTAGAGCAATCGCAGGGCAGGAGGGGGGAGGCCTGGAAGTCTAGGTCTCACCAGCATAAGGAAATGACACATACCTGCCATACTAACAGGGAGCCGGAGGGTGAATCACGCCCAGGAAGTGGAGAGGAGAGATCAGGTTGGCCTGGAGGAGGGAGGGAGGAGGGAGGGACAAGCCCCTGGGAATTACAGGCTCCCAGCACTGCCACAGGCTCTACCTTTTCCACTCCCACTGGCCCTGCCTCCGGGATGATGAACCGGGTCAACGAATGGATAGGAGATTCTAGGAGATTCGGGGCCTGACCTGGATTAGAACAGGCCTACCACGGATTGGATAGCAATTTGTATCCATAAAAGGAAGTTCCAAAGGGAGATCTGGGCATCTCCTCCCCTCCACCCTGATCCTGGCAGGCGAGTGAACACCAAAAACACAAAAAGATGCACACTCAACTTCTTGTTTTGTGAGCAGAGATTGCATTTTCTTGCCACAACTGGGCAGAGCTGGCTGTGGAGATGAATGTGAGGAGGAGAAAGATTCCTGAGGGAGGGTGTTGGATCGTGGGTGTTATCAGTGGCAGGAAGTAAGGGGTGGGGAGGTGAGGGGGAGTCTCCTCCGAAGCCCAGGGTAGCTGAGTATAGAGGCACTGCAGAGCTGTAGCTCTTTGGGAACCCTGGAAAAACAGGGCAGCTGGGGCCTCATGAGCACCCCATGCCCCCTGGGGAGCCCATCTTGGATCCCAGAGATAGATGGGTCCTTCCAGCTCCCTTAGAGCAACCTTCTAATTTTCCAGAGCAGATGCCCCTTATGCAAGGTCCCACCAGGCAGTCGGAGACAGAGCTAGCGCCCTGCATCTCCCAGCCCAGGGTTCTTTTCCTTTAAAAAGCCAAATCCTCATCACCTTTCCCTTCATCACTCCACTGACTATTTGAATGACTGAAAGTTGTAGTTAGAGAATAATGAGGGGCCCTTTCTTCCTGATTATCATCTGGAAGAAGAAATTCCCCTCTCTAGACCCAGAGGGCAAAAGAAATACAGTTCTGACCTTTTTGTCCCTCCTTCCTGCTAGTCAAAATAGACCAGGTGCAATGGTCTTCACACAAGTTTTTCACATCCTTTTTTTTTTTTTCATAGTGCATAGCACTTTAGGGCATCCAGCCAGGGGAAATCCTGCCCCTGACACCCACCCCCACATTTACCCCTGCCTCTGTAGCCTGTACCTATAGGTTTAATCACCCTGAGCTCCTGCCACTCGGTCAGGAAGAAAGTTGGCTCCCAGGTCATCAGGCTCATACAGCAACGGTGGGGGTTAGGGAGAGCCCTGGGGACAACCCTGCCCCTGGTAATGGGCTGCTCCTTTAGGCTGTCCTCTGGTTTTCGTGATATCTTGTCTTCTTCTTTCCTTACTGATGGCTGAGTTAGGCCCTGCTTGAAGCATCTACCGCCTTAGAACAATGTGCCTTTCCTTAGCAGCATTTGCCAGAATTGCAAATTTATGTTTATTCATTAGACTACGGACACAAGTTGGTCTCTCTCTTTGGATGCTAAGTTCTGGGAGGGCAGGGAAGATGGAGTTTCTTTACTCAGCACTGTGAGTTTCTCACCCTAGAATCTAGCTGACTCGATGACATTGGCTGATTGATAAAATAAAAGTGACCTTCCACCTGTGCGGAAACGTGTGGTTTATAGTAACCGTGAGAAATTGACCTAATGTGGCTGAGGCCCATCCCATTCCAAACATCTAGAAATGCTGGGTAAGTCGTAACAAAAATAATTGCAATTACACCAGAGCTGGAAAGAGGAAATTTGCAGGTATTAGAAAAGAGAGGGGTCTCACATCTAGAGCACTGAGTGGAAATTAAGGCTATGGACACCTTGGGAGCTGGGGCTGTGGGTTGACGCATGCGTGGGTGGTGTCATCCAGCTGCAGATCCTCAAGAGGCAGGGACTCAGCACAGAGAATGAACAGCTGCCTTGATGATGTGATTATGAGAAGGGCACCAGAAACACTGCTCACCAGCCTTCGGAGGTGAGAAAGCTTGACGTCCACCAGGGCCCAGTTTAAAAAAAGAAAGAAATTAAAAACCTAAACCTGTGCCATTCTACATATGTGGGATGGGAAGCCTAACCCTAGCAATTAAAATAAAAACAAATCCAGAAGTGGTAACAAGTGATTCAGATTTTTCCTCTGAAAAAGCACAACTCCGCACAACACTTGCTTAATCAGAAGTACAGGGGACCCCCTTCCCCCCCTCATGTACACACACACACACACAATTCAAAATGATAAACCACTCAGGTAGGCAATCATCGCTGAGGGAAGCTCAGCAGATGGAAATTATAGACTAGACAAAAACTGAAGTTAATAGAAAAATTCAGGACTAGGGCACCTGGGTTTTTCAGTGGTTGACAGTCTGCCTTTGGCTCAGGTCATGATTGCAGGGTCCCAGGATGGATTCCCACATCAGGATCCCCACAGGGAGCCTGCTTTACCCTCTGCCTATGTCTCTGCCTCTCTCTCTGTCTCTCATGAATAAATAAATAAAAATACTTTTAAAAAAGGAAAAAAAAGAAAAATCCAGCACTACAGGAAGTATATCTGAAATATTCAAATAGAGAAAAAAATATTATGAGAAGTCCAAGTTAATGATCCTCATGGGTACATTGGGGAGGGGGATGTTGAAAAGTTGGTAACATGAAAACACGAGCTAACAGTAGTTTGGAAAACAGAAGGAAAAAGATTACAGTCAGAGCCTCATAAGGTCTTTCCACTTGGAGAGAAGAGCAACAATATTGACCATGGGAGATTTTCAAGTCATGTGCCAAAAATGAGCAAAATAATTAAAATAATAGAATTGTAATATATAACTTCTCAGTCAGGAGGGTGAAAAGAAGGAAATAAAAGAAACACAATCTCCTGAGAAGCAATAAGGTAAGAAAAAAGGCAAATATGAAATAATATAGCAGAAATGTCTTAATAAATAAAGAGGTCTTAATAAATTTTAAAAAGCTTGAATTGACTGTTAAAAGACAAAGGACCTCAGGCTCAATTTTTTTGAAAATCGAGCTCTCTGTAGTTCACAAAAGACAAACCAAAAACAATAAGACATAGAAAAGTTGAAAATAAGGGGGTAGAAAAGTATCAGCCAGACAACCACTAAATGAAGAGAGATTTGATGCAGAGATCTAAGGCAACAAACTCAATTTGAAAAAAATAAAAATAAAAACATGATTATAGGGAATTGACTTTAAAAGGGATAAATTGGCCAAGAAGATATAATAATAAGTAACCAAAATGCAAAGAATTCAAAATATAAAGCAAAATATTAACGGAAGTAAAAAAAGTTTCTATTTCCCAACTTCACTTGGGACTGCACACTACAGAATTGTAGAGTGCATTCAATTCAACAGAACCTTTGAGACTGAGCTATGCCTACAGCCCTGTGTGGCCCTGGTGGGACTCAGATGGCTGTAAGCCATCTATATAGAGGTGGGTAAAGAGGGAGGACAGGGAGAACTAATGGAAAAACTCAACACCCACTACATTTAAGACCTTGTGCTAGGCACTTACGCACCATCTTATGCAACCTCGCAGAAATCCAAAGAGGTTGGAATAGTAACTGTAATTTACAGAAAAGAACCTAAAAGTCAAAGACATTTAGTAATTTTCCAGAGGTCACAAGACTAGTGAGCAATAGAGAATGAACTCAGACCATCCAAGGTAATCTCCATGAAGTCAGGGACTGTTTTTCTCCCTGTCCTCTCAGTCTGTGAAACTAGGGCCTAGCATAGATTAGACACTTGATAAATGCCCACTGCTATAAACTGAATGTTTGAGTTCCACCCTCCTCCAATTTGTATGTTGAAATCTTAACCCCCAACATGGAGGTATTATGAGGTGGGGCCTTTGGGAGGTGATCAGGTCATGAAGGTGGAACCCTCATGAACGAAGTTACCATTCTTATAGATGAGACCCCAGAGAGCACCCCTTCCACCAAGTGAGGATGCAGCCAAAGACGACAGTCTATGAACCAGGAAGAAACCTTTCCCCAGATGTAGAATCTGCTGGCACCTTGTTCTTGGATTTCCAGCCTCCAGAACTGTGAGAGATAAATGTCTGTTGTTTAAGCCATGTGTCTGGCATTTTTGTTACAGCAACCCAAAGACATCTGCTGACTAAGTGACTGAATTCAGATACTCCCGGCCTGTGCCATTCCCATCGTGCCAAAGCACCTGCTCCGCCATCACCCTTAATCTTGGAGTCTCTTCACTCCACCCAAAGCTCCCCTCCCACAAAGGCTCCTCCTTTCTCTAGCCTGTTTACTGGCCAGTGCCCCTTCCTTATCCAGAGTTGACAAAGAAGAGGGAAGAAAGCCAGGTTCCCATGACATATCCAGGTGGTCTCGCAAACACAATTTCCTCACAGGCTGGTGGTTGAGAAGAAATGTTCCTGATGGTCGCTGAGGGAGAAGGCAGGCCCAGGTGGCCCAAAGCACTGGAGATTTGGGGGGAGAATCCTCTGTCATCAGGGACTACCATCACTTCCCTATACTGCATGGTCATTAGCAGGTGTCTAGAATGCAGGGGGCAACTGAGATATTTAAACACCAATTGAAATTGACCTGAAACTATTGGGTGGTGAAACAATTCTTGGGGACAAAAAAGTGTCATCAGATGGAGGAGTTTTTTTCTGTTGCGATTTTAACTTTTTATTTTGAAATAATTATAAACTCATAGGAAGTTGCGAAAATGGCACACAGAAGTGCCTGTACTCTTGACCCATCTTCCCGTAGTGGTGCAGGAAACACATTGCTATAATACTGTGATGAGACGACAGACCTAATTCCATTTTCACCACCTTTAACATGGATTCGTGTGTGTGTGTGTGTATGTGTGTGTGTGTGTAGTCACATGCCATCTTATCTCATATATATGGTTGCATAACTACCTCAACATCCAAGACACAGAATAGTTTCATCACAATGAAAGAACTCCCTTGATGGTCACTCTTGCCCCCATCTCTGCAACTACTTATGTGTCCCTCATCTCTATAATTTTAAGAATGTTACTTAATAAATGGAAGGATTTGAGACTTTTTTCATGACCCACAATGCCCTTGAGATCCATCCACCCACAGTCTGTTCCTTTTCAATGCTGAGTAATATTTCATTGTATGGATATACCAGTTCCCAGTGGAGGATGCTGGGTTGTTTCCAGTTTCTGGCTGTTGGTTGTAGCTCTTTCACAAGAGGGTGGCTAGACCCTTCAGAATTCCTGGTGAACAGCCAGGCTCTATCTCCACTTTCAGTGACATGCCTGCCCAGACTGGGGAAACAATTGCACTCCAGGAATTGGCTTTTCAGCCATGGCTCACTTCTACTGGTCCTTCAAGTTTTAAGTGGAACATCACCTTTTCTGAGAAGTTTTTGTGTTGATAACCATCTCCTGGGGCAGGCTCCGACATCTCTCCATAATCCCTGATGTGTCCTTTGCCTCTGTATCCTCAGCTCTGGCTCAGGATCAGTATGCTTAAGAGGGAACATCGAATCAGTACCATGGTCTCTTTCTTTCTTTCTTTCTTTTTCTTTCTTTCTTTCTTTCTTTCTTTCTTTCTTTCTTTCTTTCTTTCTTTCTTTCTTCTCTTCTTTCTTTTTTCTTTCTTTCTTTTTCTTTTTTCTTAAGATTTTATGTATTTATTTTAGAGAGAGAGAGAGAGGGAGCATGAGTGGGGTGAGGGGCAGAGAGAGAAGGATATTCCCCACTGAGCAGGGAGCTCGTTATAGGACTTGATCCCAGGATCTCAGGGTCATGACCGGAGCGGAAGGCAGATGCTTAACCCACCGAGCCACCCAGGTGGCCCTGTCTTTTCTTTCTTCACAACCATCGTCATTTTCTAAAGCAGGCCATCCCTCTCTGTGATTACAACACATTCCTGAAGCAATGTCATAAAGGAGGATGGTCATTGCCTGGTGGACCATATTTCTTACTCAAGCACTGTTTTAACCATAATAAAGATAATGCCACCAGGAGGGCCCTCAGGTACTTCCAAGATTTTGCTATTAGAGATAATACTGTAATGGGCATTTTCATATGTAAGGACATTTCTGAATATCTGATTGTGTCATAAGAGACAGTCCTAGAAGTAGAATGACTGAGTTAAAAGGCATAAGATCTTTGATATTTCTCAGTACATGGTGCCAAGTTGCTTTCCAGAAAGGTGGCTGTACTAGTTTCCTACTGCTGCTGTGACAAATGACCACAGAACTGAGTGGCTTAAAACAACACAAATTTATCATATAGTTCAGGAGATCAGAAGGACTGAAATTAAGGTACCAGCGGGGCTGTGTTCTTTCTGGACTTTCTAGAGAATCCTTTTCCTTGTCTTTTCCAGCTTCTAGAAGCTTTTTGCATTCATGAGCTCCTGGTCTCTTCTTCCATCTTCAAAGTCAGCAGAATATTTAACTCTCTCTCTGTCTCTCTGACTTCTGTTTCTCTTGTCACTTTTCCTTCTGTTGCCACACCACTTTCCCAGATAATCTGGCATATCTCCCTCTCTCAAGACCCTTACCTTAATCACATCTACAATGTCTCCTTCACCCTGTAAGTTAATAGCCACAGATTTTTGGATGAAGACAGATACATCTCTGAAAGGCCATTATTGGGCACCCACCTGCCAAGTATTAAAGGACTGAGACGCTTTTTGAACAAACGTATCACCTGAAGAGTTAAGAGGGAGAGTAAAAATATAGGCATTTACCCTAAGAACACTATTCACTCAAGACCAAAGGGCAGGGCAGGCTTTCGATTGTAGGCACAGGCAGTTCAATAAAAATACCATTCTTGAAAATCAGGGATGATTCTGTGGGAAGATTGCCAGTGACGTTGACATGGCGTCTAAGCCCAGGAAAGAAAGAACAACCAACAACCCATGAACTGGTCTGTTAAATCCTATAAGCAGGACAGCATGACCAGGAAGTCAAGCTCAGTTATCTCTTTCACATATTAACTGTTTTTTTTTATTTTTTTCACATATTAACTGTTATCAAACAGTCCAGCAGTATGGAAATGATTTATTGATGTGTAATTCATGACCCTGCCACTTGCTCTTTCTGCGAAGTTTTATTTAGTTCTAGCCATAACATAATTATGCCTCGTCAATTTCCAAGCACTACAGATGCCACCATTTCCCTCTTTTTCTCAAGTTTAACAGTCCTCCCAACAGGCACACCTGCTAGCCACAGAGCACAAGCTGCTACAGGACCAAAGCTTGCAAATGGTAAGCAGGGGCCCTTGATGGTTTGGTCTGCCTGCAACTTCTACTCCTCCTCTTCAGAGAATTTCACTCGCTGTCTTTGCAGGGAACTAACTACTCCTTCTTCCACAGCAACTGAGTCATTCTAGTGGGGACTGCCCATTGTGGTAGACCATCTCTTCTACCTTTTCCCCCTGCTCTGGACCACAGCATGGAACATATTACTCATGCTGGGGCAAACATGGCACCCCACCTTCTTGGCCTGGGTTGGGGGATGAGTCCAGAAATAGACATATGGTCTTAGCCAAACGAATCTGAGTTTTGGGGCATTTTTTAAACATTAGCCTAGGGAAACACGCTTTGTCCTGTGGTAAGAAGGCTGTAGGTGAGAGCCTGGAAGCAATCAACACCTATGTCCCCTGCGTTTTGCAGAAGTTGTTTTGGAAGAATGAAGTCAACATGCAGTGAGGGCCAGAAAGACAGAAGGGAAGACCCAGGGACAGTTGGCCATGTCTAAGACCCCAGTTCCATTTGTTCCTGAGTTGAGCTGCTTCCCAATCTTACTCAGTATGGGTATGTGAGCCAGTGTATCCCCTCTTTGGCTTTCTGTCATTGACAAAAAGGGTGACACTTTCCTCTCTTGATTTCATTCTCAATAGCAGGCTCTTTTCTGCTGATGCTCTTTATTTCTCTGCTCTGGAGAAACATCTTCCAAAGCCACTCTTAGGTCTAAGCGACTGAAGTTTTAATGAATGGGTGCCCCCATTCATCCTTAGGCAGATGAACAGTGGGAAATCATGTCCACCTCCCACCCCCCAGGAGCCTCCTGTCCCCCCAGAACAATCCTATCACTGAGGTGCCTCATTTATTCCAGCATTGGTCTAGTCTGATCTGCCATCATAGGGTAGATACAAGGATGTATTGTGGCAACCAAAGTATGATTGCATGCACACATGAGTGTGTGTAGGGGTGTGTGTGTGTGTGTGTGTGTGTGTGTGTGTGTGTGTACATCGCTATAGCAGTGGGGACGGGAGGGAAAATGAGGGAGAGAGAGCACTTGTGAGTGAATGAGTTAGAAGCTCTGTTACTCATGAGCATAGGTCAACATGTACAACTAGGCCAAACTGGGTCCTTCCTATCTCATGAGATGAAAAGAGAATGAGGGAGAAAAATCCTACAGGGGATTGGCAAGCAACAGGCACTGCATCTGAGGTGTTGTGGCAAAGACACCACTTTCTTGGACAGGACATGCCATCCTCCAGACTAAGGGTAACTCACTGGCCTGATGTGGTGGCTCTCCCTCCACCTGCCCCATTAGATTTATCTTCTGCATCTTATAGAACACAGCCTCCAACATCAAAGACCCCATTGACATGCAGCCCATAGCAAATTTGAGCTATAGACCTCTAGGCCTCTTCTCCAGTGCTAAATAAGTATATTTTGGAATTAAATCCCACTTAATCTTGAGGCTAGATTGGTAATCCCATGAGCATGCAGTTCTCTGCTTCTCTATCTCCTTGCGGTGACTGTGGGGAAAGAGACCCAATTCTTCTTATTCAATACTTTCTGTTATTCTTGTTATAGAAAATGCTGGGGCATTTTACTATCTCTTTGAATAATGAGCATCAAAATAATGTGCATCCAAATAAGTTAAAGTTTCTATCTTGATGTTTAAGCCAAAACCAATTCACAAGTGTGGGCTGGCCCAGATGATCCATCCCCTATACACATGAAGTATACAATATTCTTGCTCTAACAAGCATTTAGAGGAGGAGAGGCCTCTCCTGTCTTTTGTTTTTGTTGTACACAGGAACACATTCTGACCTTTACTTGGCCTTCTGTGTTTCATGCATATGCTGGAGACCACAAACTCCATTGATGAGTAGGTGGGAGAAAAAAACACTTTGGCAGTTTGTCAAGATCAGTGTATGGCACTTTTTAAAAAAGAATGGGGCAGTGGGAAGCCTCCACCCATATTAATTGGTGAGCATGTTGCAATCTGGGAAGGGTCAGGAATCTCAGTGCTGAGCAGAGGGAGCGTGGCCAACCAGGGGGAGGCAGGCAGCTGGACCAGTGGGGCCCCAAGCAGGCCCCCTGAGTCACCCATGATGGGCACAGCAGAGCACTGCTGTCAGCTCCCTGCCCAGGGGAAGTGGGCCCCAAACAGCATACTGAGTCATATTTATTGAAGAGACCACAAGAACAAAAGCTGTACACAGGAGCCTCTGCGGGGGATGGCATTCACACTGCTTTTACCACTCCATTAACAGCATTTCTCTTTCCTCCAGTGGATGGGCTACGTGGGATGTGGGTTAAGAAAATCAAACAGAGGTTCCATTTTCACATTATTCTTCAGCGGGCGGTTTTAACTCTGTAGAATCAGGTGTGTTTTGAGAGATTTACTTACAATTGACATTTTATTTTTAACATTCCCCATAGAATAAGTCTAGGTTTAATTGAGAGAAAATTGTTCATGAAATTATCCTGGTAATTGTAAAATACTGATAATTTAAAGTTAAATTTTAAATGGTGAAGACTGATAAACAGCATGATTTGCATTCTTATTGCAAAAGATCTTTTTGGAAACCTAATCCTAGCCTCAGAAGCAATGCCCCAGGACAGGCAGAGGACAAAAAGTCCATGGATATGGGAGCAAGTCAAATTCTGCCACTACACGGCTACAGGACCTCAGACTAGTCACCTTTTCATTTTCGTATGTCTACATTTTTATTTGAAAAGTGAAAGAAACAATCAAGAAAATAACAATCACCCGCATTTCCACAAACCCAAATCAGCCACTGTTAACATGTTAACATGTTTCTCATTTGTTAACAAAGCGGTTAGACTGGGTGACTGCCAAGGTCCCTCTGGCATAACGATCTCCCCATTCTATGACTAAGTACTCAATGGGTCCAGACATAGCATAGATCATATCTGTCTCCCCAGTGCTTCTCCACCAGATACCTATATTTTTAAGAAGTTATTGATGATGAGCTTAACCACTGACACTTGTCTTATATCTGACCTTTCGCAACTTTATTATGAAGCAGGAATTCCCAACTCCTTAACAGATAATAGAAGACTCTATTCATCTTTCCTTTGAACTCCAGTGATTGGAGGATGGGTAACAGCAAAGTCCCTGAGTGAAGGTCCCCATTCCCTCCCCAAAAGGCTCAGAAATAGATCTTCTGAGCAAAGCCAGAGCTTTGAGAGCTGCCAGCAACACCTATCTTTCCTGTTGGCATTCCTTTATAAGGAGACCCTATAATGGCCTGGAGGAGTCTCACTGAAGGCCATGCTAATGTGCCTTAAATGTCTGTTCATCCTTTGTGAAATTCCTAACCTTTAGGATTTCAGCAATATCCAAATTCTATTTGTTGGTCATACTTCCATTTGGCTTACTTGTAAATTCCTGATGTTACACACTCTAATATCTCTTGTTTCAGCTATCCTCTGTTTGCAAATTCAGCTCTTTTCCAGGCCACTACTAAACACATAACCATCATGGAAGTATCCATGACATAAACTTCAAACACCTACACCAGTGATTGCTTCCCCGGTACCTCTATCACGCCTTGGGCAAGTTTTGACTCATTTGTTTTCCTTATTGAAAGAACAGAGCTATATACATTCCCAAGCCAGAACTAGAAGAAACCTCTAGAACATTCCTGGGCTGAGGTTTTGACTAGGTGATGAGCAGCCATCTTGGTCATGGGGCCCCAGGGATAAGGGAATGGAAGTATTATGGCAATGTATTCTTATAGTCACAAGACACATACTCTCTCTCTGAAAAAGGATTCCATTCTGTCCAATGAAGCCTTTGGAGGGCAAGTGACTGTCAGGCCTCAGTTTGTTACGATTTTAGGATGTCAAGGGGGTTTTAGACATTCTGGAGTCTAACTCCTTCATTTTATAGGAGAAGAAATAGAACCGGTTTTGTCCAAGATAATTCTTATTCTATGATTTGTAAAACATCTTGAAATGTGTAAGATACTGACACATATTTTCTCCTTTGAGCTTTACTGCAGTTCTGTGCATTAGACAAAACAGGTGCTCTTAGCTCCATTATACAGATGAACATAAGAAGCTTCCGGGTTGTCGAGTGTAGGACCCAAGATCAGAGATACTGAGTGCCTAGCATTCTTGTCATTGCACGCCACTGCCTCTTCAGAATCTAATGGGCATACTGGTTTTCACCCAAGGAAGAAGCAGGTCCCAAAGGAAGAATGAAGAGTTAGACCATAGACCTAGAAGGCTCTTACAGTGCTCCAACTACATCCTACACATCTCACTGGGTTCCTTCTATTCGTTACTTCATGTAATTGCCATATTAGCCCGGTGAAGCAAATATTCCAATCCCTGTAGGAAACAAACACTTAGGTTGAAAAAACTTGACCTAAATCCCATAATGACAAAAAAGGGAAGGGGATCTGGAATATATGTCTTCAGACTACATACTCTCTTGCCTTCTCTACCATTTCATTTTCCATGACACCCAGGGATTCCAAGTCATAATCATCCAGTTTCTGATCAGGACACCAAGTGAGAGCAGAAGATGGTCCTCAGTCCACTTGTGTGGCATCTGACCCAATGGTCTGTGGCTGGGATGGAAGGAATGGAAGGGACAGAGATGGGGCAGAGACATGGCCAATCTGAGGACCTGGGGTTGTCTAGTCCCAGAGAGGAGCATCTGAGAGGCAGAGGGTCCAGGGACTGAAAGAACAAGAGGGCTAAGTAGGGAGAGGTGGGCAGGACAGTGCCAGAACACTGAAGAACAACTTCTAAATGGAAGAGAATGCAGGGAGCTTGGTGGCTGGGGGGATGCAGGCCTGGTGCAGGGCAGGGCTGCGTGGGAGCAGAGAGGATTCTGCAAGCTGCCCTGCCTGCATCACAGGCATCCTGAGAACAAGTGCAAGCAGAGAGATCCGGCCCTTCAAGAACCACCTACCCAGCCACCCCCACAAAGACATTACCCAATGCCAAGTAAAAGCTACGCAGCAACCAATTTGGGCCCCCGGATGATGAGCCAATCTCTGGAGCATAATGCTGGCCACCTCTGACAGTTACCTTCCTCAGTTGCAGAGAGAAGCCAGGGAACTGTTTGTATTGTCTGCAGTGCTCCATGGACAGTGCTGGGAGGTGTGATCACACTTCCCTTACTGGTTGCTAAGCAACAGCATTAAGCTGATGTACAAGGCTGAAGCTCTAGGAGGTGTGTGTGGTGGAGGGTGTGCATGCTGGGGAAGAGCTGTAGAGTGGAGTGGAAAGGAAAGTAGGCTCGTTGATTTTGTTTTGACTGAGAGATCTCGGCAGGTGAGGTTCAGAAGAGCCCTGTCTTGCAGAGGGAACAAGGAGGAGATTGCAATACTCCGGAATTGTGGGGAACAAGGGAGGAAACATCTAAGAATTCACAATATTGGAAGAGAACCAAGTTCTGTTTAAAACTGTTCCCCAAGAAGAGTACACAGGTACAGAGTACCTCAGAGTACACAGGTTTCAGGCAGCTAGTTTCCCTAGTTTTCAACTTCCGGGATATTTCAAGCTTTTTTTTCCCCAGATGCTACTCCGTGCTCATTTCATCTAGAGATAATTTTATTTATCTGGAGATTATTTTATCTGAAATGAAAGGAAAAACACCTTTGGTGTGTGTGAAACCTGAGGCCTTTTTTAGGTCCACGTTGCTAAGGTAGAATGTTACTGAAGCAAGCAGAGTGGGCTGGTTCAGGAGAAAGGAAATTCCCCATCCCTGTGGATGTCTAAACTGGACTGGACAACCACGTGGCATGAAGGTTTCCTGGAAGAATGACCTCGAAAGAGAAGGAGGGGAAGCCAGGAGAGAAGCAGCAGCGGGAACAAAGGCGTGAGAAGTGAAAGTAAAGGGTGTGCTCTGAGAAGAAGAGGTAAAATCAGCTTAGCTACATGAAGGTAAAGTAGACTGTTACGGGGCTGAATTGTATTCCCCCAAATACATATGCTGATGTCCTAACCCCCAGTACCTCAGGATGGGACTGTGTTGGGAGACACATAAAGTAAGGTTATTAGGGTGCACCCCACTCCAGAATGACTGGTGTCCTAATAAAGAGAGGGAATGAGCACAGACATGAACAGACCATGTGAGGACACAGGGAGAAGAGGATCATCTCCAAGCCAAGGAGAGAGGCCTTCGAAGAAGCCAACCTTGTCAACACTTTGGTCTTCAACTTCCAGCCTCCAGAACTGTGAGAAAAATCAGTGTCTGTTGTTGAAACCACCCAGTCGGTGCTATTTGTTACAGTAGCCCGAGCTGACTAACACAAGAATGATGAGAAGCAAAGCTGGGGGAGGAGACCAGAGACAAAACGCAGAGGACTCCTGGCACCATGAAAGCCAGGCAGAAGAATTCAAGCTTAAAGGCATTTGTAGTGGTTTTACATATTAAGTGTAATTAGCAAAATGTTTCTCAACAAAAGATAGAAGGGAGAGACGCCCACGGTGATGAAGAGAGTAGGGATCGCAGTGAAGGGGGTTTGTTTCTTGTGGAGTGCCATGTCTACTGCTGGCTGTAAACGTTTTAAAATGGTGACAAAATCACAGATGCAGAGGTAGAGAGCCAGGAGGGCAGGGCATCTGGAAACCATGCAAGGTAGAGGGAAAACTGCTCTTCATGTTGAGCCTGGATCAGAAAATAATAGGTAGGTAGTGGTGGTGCCTCTCTCAGACCTCAGCTCAGTGAAAGGAAGAACCTTCTAGCAATAACAGTTTGCCAACACTGATGAGTTCTCTGTATGAGATACTATTCACAGGTGCCCAAAGAAAAGAAGACCTTTCTCTATAAGATGGGGTTTGGACTAGGTCACTTGAGCTATCCGTCCACTTGCTCCTTTCCCAAGCCATTCTGTGTTCATGGAGGCAGGTCTGGTCCTTTGGGAAGTTCCACTTTTCTGTGACCCAGGGAGACTCCCCATTCTCTCTTCCATTACTCAAGCAGCAAGGTGAGCAGAGAGCAAGCCGTTCTATGAGAATCGAGTAAAAATAAGGATCCATGGAACCTCTTTCTTGGGATCTCTCTTCCTCCACCTGCGAATGGGAAATGCAAACTACACCTAACACCTGCTGGGGTCTTGAGCAGCCAGACTTGTAGCTGAATCAGGTCCACCTTTGCTTCTGGATTGCAGTGAACTGCCTCTAATGGCATGCTTAACGGATTTTTAAAGATAATATGGAGAATTTCCTGCAGGCCAGAGACCTTCCAAGCTGAGGTCAGTGAAGGTGATCTCACAGGGCCCACTGGGAGTTGGAAGGAGGGTGGCCACCGTCACCCAAGGCGCTGTGCCGGGAGAACAGCGAGAACAGCCCACTTACCCTGGCCACAGGCAAGAGCCTATCAGGAAGGCCTCACGGAGGTGGCACCCTGAAAGCTGAGGAGGGTTTCAAAGGAAGAACAAAAATGTGAAGGGGCCAGAGGGAATGAAGAACATTTGAGTGGGAACACAGAGCTCTCCAGGCAAAGGTGTGAGAAGTGAGCCTCATTTGGGGGACCGGGGAGTTTGGACACCTTTGGTGCATGACAGATTGGTCACATTGCAGCCATTGGTATGAGCCTCCCCTGGTTCTGAAACTTGGCCACAGAGCCCAGAACCCTCACCGTACCCCTGGGCTCAGGAGCTCCTGGTCTCCTCCACAAAAGGATGTGTTTTCACTTGACTCATCTTCCTACATTTGTATCAACCCTGTCATAGGTTCTGCTTGTTTTTTTTTTTTTTTTTTTTTTTTTTTTTTTTTTTTTTGTGGCTGAATCAACTGTGTGCAATATGTCCACCTCTCCTGGTTGAATCAGTGCTTACACCCCACCGGCAGGAGGTCAGGTCTATAGTTTGGAAAGCAACAGCTTCCCTCACAAGCAGTAAAAACCCAGCCCAGGCTCAGTTTGCCTTCGCAGGGAAACAGGCTTCTCTTCCCAACAGACCTTGTTTTCCAGGCCATTAAAACCCTCGTGTGGAACAGCCACACTGTCCGCTCAGTGGAAGGCAGCTCCCCACTTTCACCACGCTGTTCACTTTCAGGGTTACCCAGATATCAACCTAGGCAATCCTGTCCCAAGGAGGTAGCCTCTTTCCTTAAACATATGTCAAAGATGATGAGGTTTCTCTTCCCTTAGGAGAGGGTAAAAGAATTCCTCCAGGAAGAAAACTGTATTTGTTTAGGAATATGTCTGCTGTGGTGTGAATGTTTGTGTTCTCCCCAAATTCATATGTTGAAATCCTAACCCCCAAGGGGATGGTTTCAGGAGGTGGGCCCTTAGGAGGTGATTAAGTCTGGACAGTGGAGCTTATGAATGGGGTTAGCACCCTTATGAAAGAACTCCCCCCACCCACCAAGTTCCCTCACTCCTTCCACCATGTGAGGACACAGCCAGAGAAGACTGCCCATGAACCAGGTAGTGAGTCCTCACCAGACACTGAATCTGCTGGTGCCTTGATCTTGGACGTCCAGTCTCTGGAATTATGAGGAATAAATAGCCGTTTTTTATAAATCACCCAGTCCATAGTCTTTTGTTATAGCGGCCCCAGTAAACCCAGATAATACTCCACTAAATCACTGCAATTAGGGGTTGAGGCTCGAGGAACTCCGGGCAGGTATTTATTTGTTCATTGCTCTGGAAAAGGAAGGGGGGAGGGACAGAAAGGAGGATGGGGAAGGGACCAGAGAAAGAGTAGAATGATACTCTTCATAACACTCATCTTCCTCCCTCTAATTCTGCTATAAATGTTCTGTGTCGTTAGACTACTTGGGGTAATAGGTGAAGGAGCAGAGTTCTGTGGCGTGGTGTGATGTGACCGAACAAGATCTGCAGCATGAAGGTGGTGAGAAGCACAAGGAAGTGACCCTAGAAACCGGCCTGGCAGAGAGCCTGGCACAGGACCTTGGGCCACCTGCCACAGGCTGTGGAGAGGAGTCTCCGCAAGGCCTCACTGCAAGACAAGGGGCAGGGGCCCCGCCTGAAACTGCAGTTAACACACATTGCTGCCCTGATAATATCCAGTGAATGTATCGAGGGCTCATTTCGTGTGACGCACCAACGCGAAGAGCTTTATATACATAAATATATGGTCTCTTTGTAATCTTTGCAGTATCACTTTAAGAAAAGCACTACTGTTATTGCCATTTGGACGTGGGGACGCTGAGGATCAGAGGGGTTAAGAATGTGCTGGAGACCACGTGGTTGGGAAGTAAGGAGCCACACCTTGAGTTTGAGTGCTGGCTCCCAACCATTATGAACACTGCCTGCTGATAGATTGTGAATTGTTTGTGTGCAGGCCGGATGTTTCTCTGCCTCCACCAGGAGACTGGATTGCTCCATAGTCAAAGGAGCAAAACCATCAGGCCCAAGCTTGTGCTGCGAGGAGAGGAGCAGGTGAAGGAAGGATAAGGGGTTGGGGGATGGCACACATAGTAGTAAGTTGAGGTGCTTGCCATTTTCCTGGAAAGTGAAAGGTGGGGTTAAGAACAGAGTCCTGGGGTCCTCTCTCCAACCTTAGGGTACACACACACACACACACACACACACACACACACATATACAGAAGAAGCCCAGAAGGCAGGCAACACAGTTAATGAATATGGTAGAGGTTGGAGAGCGGTTATCAACGGCACATTTGTGAAGATAAGTTGTGACCTGTTTGAGGCACATTCTGGGACCTTGTCATTAAATAGCTATAAATAAACGGCAGAGGACAGGAGTTCCCAGAGATGTATCTGGGTCCCTTAGGGTTTCTATGAGAATACCATCAGCCTGGTGGCTTCACTGGACAGAGATGGGGTTAAAAGCAAGAACTAAAAGGCAACCTTGGGGGAAATAAACTACTTTTGAAAGTTATTTGAGTGTTGGAGAGGGCAGAGTAAGGGCCTGGCTGTGCATCAACTGAGAAATCTGGAAGGAACGGAATGTGGAAGACTTACAGGAAGAAGAAGGAGCAGGAAGGGGGATCAATCATAAAATGAAATTCCTGAGTCTACTTGGATTCCAAAGGCAGCACATTTTTTGCCTGAGGAAAACATTCTTAATACAGCTCTGGGGGTGGTAGTTCCCTGAGTGATAGAGATTAGTAATCAAATTATTTTCAAGGCTGATGAGCCCACGACAACTCTGGCACCCAGCCACAGCATCCCATGGACGGGGTTCAGCAAATGCCTTCTCCTCTCCATCTCCTCGGCCTTTGTACACACATTTCAAGCACCAGGGGCCAGTAAGGGCCAAAGAAACAGGTCTTGGTTCGTTTTGGTTTGTTTTTCAGCCCTTCACTGTGATCCTGCAGACACTGATTGAACACCTCCTCCACGATACCCACTGAGGGGGGATTCAGGCACTGTGACTCATGTGACTGCCAAGATTTTCATAGTCTAATTGGGAAAGATGATGTTATGAACTGAATGTTTGTGACCCCTCCCTCCCCATAATCCACATGTTGAAGCCCTAGCCTGTGGTGTCTAGACATATGGTCCTTATGGGAAGTAATTAAAGTTAAATGAGGTCATAATGGTGGACCCTGACCTGATAGACTTAGTGTCCTTACGAATAAAGGAAGAGTAACCAGAGCTCTCTCTTTCTCTTTCCTTGCACACAAACACATGGAGGAAAGGCCATGAGAGGACGTAGCAAGATGGCAACAGTCCACAAGCCAGGAAGAGGGTCCTCAGCAGAAATAGACCATGCTGGCACCAGCCTCCAAGACCTGTGGGAAAATAAATGTCTGTTGTATAAGCCCCCCAAGCTATGGTACTCTGTTATGGCAGTCTGCACTGAAGAAGGCAGAGGCACACATATAATTAACAATAAAATGAGGCAGAAGGAAAATCCGATCAGAGTCAGATTGAGGGCCTGGCAGGGGTGGTGCTCAGGTTAGAGCCTGAGAGGTGTAAGTTTGGGAAGTTCAGGAGAGACAGTCCTGAGAGAGAACACCACCAAAAAAGGCCAGAGGCTGGGAAAATCCACCAAGTTCTCAGGGAGCCTTGGGTAGATGAAAGGTTGGGCTTCATGATTGAGTCCATGGAGACATGATACGTTATTTCCCCCAGGGTGAGCATGAAACCATTTTTGTCATGTTAAGAACAAAGCAAAACAAAACCTAAAGAGGAGGAAATAGCTGCCTGACTCTGGCTGCAGACAGAGAAGCTGGTGCTAATACACATCCCTAAGTAATAGAATTGGCTTCATACTAGCGGTTGTCAAAGTGCTGTCCCTGGGCCAGCAGCATTATGAGTGCCTGTGAAACTGTCCAAAATGCAAATTCTTGGGTCCCACCCCAGGCGTGCTGCATTAGAAACTGTAGAGTTGGAGCCTCATAATCTGTGTTTTCAGCCTTCTGGGTGATCCTGATGGCACTGATGTTGGAGAGGCACGACTCTGGGCCTCCATGGAGGATCTAGGTTGCTTCCTCTTAGAACGTTTTCCAAAGTGTGTTCATTCCGGTATCAGGAAGCCCTCTGCCCACTCATGTCTTTTAGCAGCTGATGAGATTTTGAGCATTTTGTTTATTTGAATCCCTCTGATGCCCCTCATTCCCACAGGTTTTGAAGACCATCTCTAAATGAGCACTTTTTCTTCCTAAAGCCTCCTCAGATCTGAACAAATGTTTACTGAGTACAGGTTTTGCATCCTGACATTTGCTGGAATAGGATCAAGAGACAAAGAGCCACAAGACAAGGTCTCTGCCTTCTACCATTCCATTAGCAAGGCATGTACTTGTGAAAAATAAATTTATCTCAAGATAACATGTGCCTGGCATACACGGTTGGTACAGCCAAGAACTCTGGAGGAGGGGTGCTTGGGGAAGGTGGAATGTGAGTGTCTGTCCTATGCCCAGTTCCTTTCCCTCCACCAGACTTTTCTAGTCCTAAATATCCTACATGCTTCATAGTTCCTGTGAAATACCCTTTTTGTACCGTCAGGCAAAACCTGATGCTCTTCTGCCCTCTTCCTTTCCAAGTAGGCGTCCCCTTCACAGATTCCCCATTCCTGTAGACTGAGCATCACCTCATCCTCTGAACTCCTCCCACCCCCAAGGCAAGCTGGTTCCTGCTTATCTGGCCAAGCACCTCTCTGTATTCCCTCTCCTCACCGCATGGAGAAGTAAGGAGAAGAAAGCAGGAAGTGGGCTGATTCTGGGGGCCTGCCCTCCAACCATCTTCTCTGGACACTAGCAGTGTGGGCAGACGTGACACCCAAGCCTACAGCAAGAACTCCAGGCCATGTCAATCTGTCAACACCTCCCTTCACCCTTCACTGCCCCTTGCTTCTTAAACCCCCCAACTCCAACCACACACACTCCAGAGTAGACATTGTAGGAACCCGCCCTTCTGTGGCTACCATGAGGGTCTTTCTTTTTCTTTCTTTCTTTCTTTCTTTCTTTCTTTCTTTCTTTCTTTCTTTCTGACTTTATTTACGTATTTGAGAAAGAGAGAGAGAGAGCATGAGCAGGGGGAGGAGCAAAGGAAGAGGGACAAGCAGACCCCTTGCTGAGCAGGGAACCTGACATGGGTCTTGATCTCACAAGTCTGAAATCATGACCTGAGCCAAAACCAAGAATCCGATGCTCAATCGACTGCGCCACCCAGGTGCCCCCATGAAGGTCTTTCTAAAGAGCAGTATCATCTGTCACTTTTTATCTCTCCAGGGTCTGAGTCTTTAAAAGCCACATCTTCAGCCTTCACCCATGTCTCCAGACTTCTTCATGGGTCTGGTCACAACTTCCATTTCATTCTTGCTCTCTTACATGCTATTCTTCCTCTTTCCTTGCCTCATTCTCACTCTAAACTCCAGAGTACTCTTTTCCAGCTCACACTGTCTTCTTGAGAGGGGACCAAAGGGGAAGAATGGAAGAGGCAGTCTCTGTCTGTGGAACTGGCTGGTGAATCACTGGGGAGTGTGGTTTGTGGTGTGTTCCATCCCTGAGAATGGAAAAGGCAAAGCTTCCAGTGACGGGCCCTTGCCTGAGGTACCAGCAACCCTGAAGTCCTTATGCTGGATCAAAGGGGAGTGGTGGACTCTAGGCCTGATAGAATCTGAGCATACAATCACATCCCTAAAGGTATTGCTCCAGCAACTTACAACCTTGAATCAAATCTTGTGGTCATGCCACATGATCTTTGGGTTTCTCAACCATGTCCAGGATACTGGGCAGAATTCAGGTTCTCCCATTTTAAAGACCCTTGATAAAGATATTCCAGGCAACAGAAAATACAGTATCTTGTTTCCAGCTTGTATCTGCAAACTTTTTTTTTCAATAATTTTATATATGGTCCTTGGTAGTGTAAATTAATGACCAGTGCTGGTTTTCTCAGCAGGAATTAAGAAAGAATAAAGAGGGACAGATTGGTATGGCTGCTTAAGTGATTGACTCACTAGCTTATAGTCTTTCTTCTGTTTATTCGTTCATTCCTAAAGCCATTTGTTCATCCATCCATCCATTTTTATGTATCATATATGCTTGAACATAAGGCAAAGCTCCTCCTTTCCCCAAATTATCTGTCAGAAAAGAAGGATATATTCTAGTTCTTACAGAATCTTTCATAGTGTGGGCTGCCCTCTCAGTTACCCTATTTTGAACAAAAATATACTCTGGGAAAAAGTTTTAGCCTGATACCACTTCAATCAATGCCTCCAAAAGAAGGCCTTACAAAGGCCACCTAATATATATATATATATATATATATATATATATATATATATATTTATTTATTTATTCATGAGAGAGACACACAGAGAGAGGGGCAGAGACATAGGCAGAGGGAGAAGCAGGCTCCCCACAGAGCCACCCAGGTACCCCCTAAATGTACATTTTAAGAGAATGAATTTTATGGTACATGAATTAGGTCTCAAGAAAGCCGCTATTGAAAAATAAAGAAACACTTTCTGGATTAAGAAGAAACAGCCAACTCTCTTTAGACTAGATAAATGATAGGGACAATGATAAAGGCTAGAATGTGAGTATGGTTCCAGTGGCAAAAGGAAACTGATGTCAAAGATTGGAATGAGGTGTTGAATGTTTTGTAACAGGGGGAGTTGGAGAAAAGCCAGTATATTTATTTAATGTATTATTTTATACAGTATGTTATTTAAAACATGTCACTAAAATAATATATTAAATATTACCCTAAAACATTTACATATTCACATCAGCTTTTTTTTTTTTTTTAAACAATCCTCCTTATTGGGAGGCACACATATGGTCAGTTTCAGGCACACATTGTACGTATCAAATGCCGGCGGTATGTAAGGCACCATCTGTGTCCTTGGGATATAACACCGACTCTTAGTACTGACATGGTTCTGACCTCAACAGAGGTTCCAGCCTCATTCATTTAAATTAAAATGGAGCTCAATTTTGAAGTAATTTATATGAAAAGTTTGTAAAACTGATTATAAAACCTCATGGGTCATTCCTAATATATCAGGGTGTCCTTGGTTCCTTGGAGCTCGGGTGAAAATTCTATACTTTTTTCCTCATAATTATGCACATTTGCTCAGAGGGGGAAATTAGGCATCATCTCTCAGGCTGTTCATGTACACAGTACCCTGCTACCCCAACGCATAAACATGCCACACCCCACTCTGGATTCCTTATTTTGAGATCATTCTTTATGGAATCTACTTGAATCTGGACCCATTCTCTAGGCCCCCAAACACATAAACCATCAGGACCTCAAGCACCAGAGGCCCAGAAAGGATTCAAGAAGACCAGGCCCCAGGAGACACAGGGAGGGCCCAGGGACCCCTGTGTGAGGGGTTGAGGGCCCCACAGGCATCTGCCTCCCTGTTTCCACCCCAAAAGAGTCTACTTTTACCTGGTTTAATATAGGGCTTTTGCCTGAGATCCATTTTGAAGAAAGCTCTCTACTAGTTAACAATTCCCCAAACCTCCTTAGTGCATGTACAAATAAAAAACCCTGAGACTTGGGCAGGCTTACCCAGGTGACTCACCCAAGATCATGCAGCAGGACAGTGATAGAGCAGTCAGTGACCAGACCCAGTTCTCTCCAGCCCAGAGCAGGGCTCTCCCTCATGCCTCTCCCTGGGACTGAACACAGGTTGGAGGCTAAGTGTTTAGCAAACAGGAGCTGGAAGGGGTTTTCTACCCAGAGAGTCAGGTAGAGAAAGAAGGAGAGGGCTCAAAGGTACACTCAGACCAGTGGAGGGCCACTCTCTGTGGAGATAAAGGAGCCAATGTGTACTATGTGCTTTCAAATCTTGGGACCGCAGGATCCCAAAAGCTCTCTGAGTGCAGTTACCGTGGCAAGCCCTATGCCTGTGCACAGTTAGGTCGAGGTCTGGGTTACTAAAAACTGGCAACTTCTGCCTTGCAAATCTCTCTTCCATATTCCCAAAGCAATTTCCTTTTTTCCTACACCCTGTCTTTCTCCCATCATACAGTCTGGCCTAGATGAACTCAACACACAAGAGGATAAAGGAGAAGGGAAAGGCAAGGACCCATGGATTAGAAAGACACAGGAGTCGTTTATAGAGATTATTGAGCTCCTGCTCTAAATCCCGGACTTCCTCTCCCTGGGCTCTAGGAAGCCTCTATGTAGGAAGCCTCTATGTTCAGAAGAGGCTAGGAGTGTATCCTGACCCCTGGGAAGAATGCGGTCCTTGCTCTGTTGCAATAGGTAGTAGTGATACCAGCACTGGGAAGGAGGAAGATGGCACCTGGCTGGGTGAGCCAAGCACCAGTGTGTAGGGAAGGATGGAAACAGGATCTCCTATCCTGGGAAACAGAGGCAGTTAAGAAGGAGAACAAAATGAAAAGCACTACCCTGCCCCAGAATTTCACCCAGGGATGAGCTGATAAATTCCGGCTCAGAGGATGCAAAGAAGCCCTGAGGCTGAGGTGGGAGCAACAGGTTTCCCAAGGGGGCAGGTCTTGAATGGAGCCTCTGGGAAAGTCAGGTTGGGGAAGGTGGACAGGGCTTTGGGCGGGAAAATGGGACTTGAACAAAGATTTGATGGGACCCAACAAGCAGATCATGTACAGCTAGGATTAGTGACAGATAAGATATGAGCAGAGAAAAGCAGAGAGGAGAAGGGGAAGAGAACTTCAAGGTATCTGACCTGGGTGTTCTAGGAGAATGACAACTGCGTTATTGGGAGGGTTGCCTGGAGGAAGAGATGGTTTGGTGTGAAAAACTGATGTATTTGGTTTCTGAGACAGATAGTGCTTAAGGTGAATTACTCGGGTAGAAATGCCCTATATATAGACTCTTGGAAGTAGGAGGAGCCGAAGGGAGGAAGGTGTGGCTGGAGGTAGAGCCCAGGAGTCAGGTGAACTGATGAGGGTGGATGGGGGGCAGTGGATCTAAGTGCATGTTGCTCCTTGATTCCCGAGGAGGCTGCCGTACAGAGGTTGTTATTAGGCCTGAAGACAGGCTAGCACTTAGCGCATACCTAGCAAAGATGAAGTCTGCGGGAAAGGGCTTATCCGTGAATCAAGGACTTGGAAGAAGGAGAGGATTAAGGAGAATGGCAAATTGTGGATCTAACCTAAATAATTTGATGTTCCCATAAACCCTACGTCTTTTTTTTTTTTAGATTTATTTATTTATTTTAAAGGGAGAGAGAGAGCATGAGCGGGAGAGGCAGAGGGAGAGAGAGAGAGAATCTCAAGCAGACTCTGTGTTCGGTGCAGAGCCTCACACTGGGCTTGACCTGGGTCACTGAAACCAAGAGTCAGATGCTTAACCGACTGTGCTACCCAGGCACCCCCACCCTACATCTTTTCAATTCAACTAAGGACCAATTTCAACATAGAGAATGGAGAAGTCCCCAGTTAATTAGTTAACAGATATCTCCAGGACCCCCCAAATCATCCTGAATTACATAATTTATCCAGACTCAAGACATGAAGTGCTATAACATGTCTTACCGGCTCTTCCTGAAATGTCAAGCCCGCTACTGCCCAAATTTGACCAGGGGCCCCTTCACTCTAGGCAGCTCTCTGAAGTCTTCAGAATAAAGTCCAAACTCTTCAGCTGCCAGGTTCATGACTTACCTTACTTTCTACCCTTATCTTTATTGTCCTTTGACACCCTCAGCTCCGCCCAAAATGAGTCATTCAGGCTAGGCCTTCCCACCTCCCTGCTTTTATTTACAGTCTTCTCTGACCACAAGCACCATCCCAAGTCTCCATGGCCATCCCCTACCTGCCCTTTCAAGAGCTTTTCCAAATGCCACTTCCTCCAGGAAGCATCCCTAGACTCCCCAGACAGAAATAAGCTCCCTATCCTCTGACATCATCGCATCTTATGGGTGTGTCTTTTATGGCACTGCAGGTCCCCATCTCATCTTACAGTTACGTATCTTTATTTATTACCTCCCTGGCCCGGCTATAACCTTACTGAGAACAGATCAAGTCCCTCACAGGTAAATAACGACTGACCCTGAGAGTCAAGGAGGTCAAGAGGGGAGAAAGAGTAGACAAATCTCTAGAACAGGTTACAAATGAGAAAACTAAGGCTCTGTGTGGCAATGTCACCTGGGTAGAAAGTGACCGAGTCAAGGCTCAAACCCACCTCTCTCCAATCCCAAAACACTCATCTCTTCAGGAATAGTGTCTGAGGTACTTTCTGGGGCATTTTCATACATGTCAAGGACCTCACCAGGGATACTATACTTTTTCTTCACTTTCAAGTGAGAAAAATGAGGTCTGGAAAAGTCAGGCAACGCACCTGTAGTGTCACGCAGCTAGTGAGTGGCAAAATCTAAACTAGGGCAATGTCTTCTGACTCCTGATCCTCTTTTCATTAACCCAGGCCCCCAGCTTATCTGCAATGGGGGCTTGGGAACTCAAACCCCACACAGCCACTTAGGACTGCCTCGACGGACCTCACTGCGTAGATGGATGTCACTGTACATCGGTGGAGGGATGGAGGGATTCCCAGGTTCCTGTAAATAGTGGAGGGAGGTAACTGGCTGCTAGCAAGGGTACCTTCTGAGGCACCTGAGTGTCAGATCTCCGAGAACCTGCCTGGAGCAGGAATGGGGAGGGAGGAAAGTAGAAACCTAAGCAAGGGAGAGGAGCTAAGGCCCCACCACAAATGCCCCTGGATAGGAGATGTGCTTGAGGGACACATCAGTGGCTCAGTGGTTGACAGTCTGCCTTCCACCCAGGGCCTCATCCTGGAGACCTGGGACTGAGTCCCACATCGGGCTCCCTGCATGGAGCCTGCTTCTCCCTCTGCCTATGTCTCTGCCTCTCTCTCTCTCTCTCTCTCTCTGTGTGTGTGTCTCTTATGAATGAATAAATAAAATCTTAAAAAAAAAAAAAAGAAGATTCACTTGAGGCTAGGGAGGAAGTAGGGGGCGGAGCCAACTGCATAATTTGGAAACCAGGAAAAGATGTGATGCTCCAGGGGCCAGGACCAGAGGAGGGGCTGTTCTCTGGGGGATGGTTAATGGATCCCTGCCCCTCCTCATCCTCCAGGAGCAAAGCCCAAACTCAGGACAGAATTCCCAGCAGGACTTGGAGGAGTCTCCTGGACCTTCGGGCATCCCAGTAGGGACGCAACAGCTGGGGGAGTCTGAGAGAGCCGGGCGGTGGGCAGATCCTCAGGGAAAGAAGGGGCACAGGGAAGGGGGGAACAGTCCTCAAAGTTGTTGGAAGGATCCGCCTAACCAGAAGGGAGTCAACGACTAAACCCAGCGCTGAGTTCTCACCAGATGGCGTGGTGTGTCCCTGTGGGCCACCCTGGCTAGGGAGTGATGTGGCCAGATTCTTTGCTGGTGGATTTCAAGACAGAGAAGGCAAGAAGGGCATTGGAGAGGAAGAAAATGTTAGTGCATTTGTCGTCGAGATAGAAAAGGGGAAGGATCGCCCTTCCGTGGATGTTGGCAGTGGTTGATCTCAGTTCTAATCGTGTTGCCCAGCTGCCTTATGAAAGCAGCAATTCCCTTAGGGCTGGGGAAAGGGAAGAACAGGGGGAGAAGGTGCTGGGAACCAGAGGAGCGTCCCTTCCTGCCGCCCACCCAGAGCCTACCTGCAAAACAAATCCTGCATTCCCACCCATCCACCCGCTGTGTCTAGGTAAAAAGGGCATTGGAATTTGCAGCCTCCAGCCTGCTCTCTTAATCAAACTGTCATCATGAGTAATAATTATCCCTTGGGAAACAGCAGAATGACTCAAAGAGCGGTCCCCTCCCCCCCTACACCCCCTCGCACAGCTCAGAGCTTTGTTCAGGGTGCTAAGAACCCTGGAAAACGAAGCCACCAGCTGGTGAAGGCTCGTAGTCTAAGTGACCAGTGTCTGCTGGGCAGTCAGAAAGTCTCTTCAGCTAAAGCGCTCATTAGGCCTGGCTGTTCATCCAGTGCAGTGAATTGGGGGTGGAGCGCGGGGCAAGAAGCACCTACTGCTGGAGACGAGCTGCCTGTCAACGAGACAGCATGCTCCAGAAGCCCTGAGTCGAGTGCTGCCCCTCAGATGATGGCCTTTTTCCTCAGGGGCTTCTGCATCAGCTCGGATTAACCTTAAGTGTAAAGATATAAAGATGAGGAGAGACACACTTATGCAATGTCTACCATGTGCCTGTTGAAGGACTGAAATTTTGTGTACTGTTGAGGCTATTAGGAAGCTAGTGCTTAAGACCATCTGGAATGTTAAAATATTGAAACAGGGCCATGCCGGTTGGTACATGCCTGCCACCCTGGCCCCCTGCCTGCCTGCGTGCCTGCCTCCTCTAGCACCACTGTCTTATGGATGAGGAAGACAAGGCCAAGTGACTTGCCTCACATCAAGCAGTAAATCTGGGAGCTGGAGTTGGAACCTAGGGCGACTAACTCCACGCTTTGGCACTTGATCACTAGACTACTGGCCCTGTTAGGGTTACAGGCCACTGTCCCATCCTTACTCCTCCCCCCTTTATCCTAAACCAACTCAGAGTCTAAGAGAAACCCTCAATCACTGAGCCAGCAAGAAGTTCTCTTAATTACCATACTTGCAGCCCTAAGCATGCCAACAGTTGGGTATCCCCAGTCAAGCTTGTGTGACTACCTCAGAGCTCCATTCATCTGGGAGGTCAGGGCCAAATGATCCAGAGCTCATGACTCCAGCGCAGGGGGATATCTAGGGATCTACCACTCGGGGTCTACCCTACGGTATGCTCCCTCCCTTCCTTTCCTTCACCACCAGTTGTGTTTGCCTTAGCAGTATTCAGGACGCATGGAGCTACTGCCATCACCATGGAGGTCCCTCGCTAAGAGATATACTCTTTCCAGGCTTTTCTGAACAATGAGAAAGGAGTATAAGGTGCAGTAGGAAGATTTTGGCTGACATGGGTAGGGGTTGGTGTCCATGGTGGATATATGATGCCGGGACAGCTGTACACAAGCACTCAGTCCCTGAAGATCCTCTGTAAGTTGGACACTGCTGAGTCTAGGATAAATTAGATCCCTCTTGGCTAGAGTTATGGGATGAATAATGTCCCCTGAAAGACCTGCTTGGTCTCAAATTCCACCCACATCAACGGTCACTAGATATGAAATGCTATTTCCTTTGAGACAATAATTGGTTTCTCCCCGACCCCTGCCAGGGGTCTATAGTCAAATTTACAAAATGCTAGAGGACCCAGGGATACAGAAGTCTTTTTCTGCAGGACGTTGACCATACAAATACACACGAGAAAGCTCCAAAAGCCTGCTCATCTGAACATCTCACCAATGGAACACCCATAACTATCCCATGGCATAGAGTTTCTCCGAACACTGGCAAATGCTGCTCTAAAGAGCTGGGGACAAAGCACTTACCACTGGGCAGGGGGATGGGGAGATTCAGCTATTGGAAAGGGACCATTTTGAACTTCATGGTCTCCCCAAAGGGGAAACCAATTTCCATTTCCTCTTTTTCTTAACAAGTTCTGAACTCCCTCTGGTTTCCTTTTAGGAGTCCCCTAATTTGCTCTCACAAATGCTCCCATTAAAGTGAAAACATGGGGCAGCCCCGGTGGCTCAATGGTTTAGCGCCGCCTTCAGTCCAGGGCGTGATCCTGGAGACCCAGGATTGAGTCCCATGTCAGGCTCCCTGCATGGAGCCTGCTTCTTCCTCTGCCTGTGTCTCTGCCTCTCTCTCTTTCTGTGTGTGTCTCTCTCTGTCTCTATAAATAAATAAATAAATAAATAAATAAATAAATAAATAAATAAAATCTAAAAAAAAAAGTCAAAACATGGTTCACAAGACACCCCTACTTCATCTACCCTTGAAATGAGTCTATTTTTCTAATAAGGTACTCGTAAAAATGGGAATGATGGCAGCCACATTTTACAGCACATTTGTTTCCATCAGGTGCTGTGCTAGGTGTTTTATGTGGATTCCCTCTTGCAATTCATTCATATTTCCCTTCAGTTAATTCTGCCCTGAGCCACCACCTCTCCCCCACCCACCCTCCTCCAAAGAGGAGAGCAGCGTATCTCCTCCCTTGGAAGCAGGTCATATGGGAAGGGAGAGGTAAAGCTGGGAGACAAAGGAACACACAGCCAATTCAGGCTCTCCCTCTCTGCTCTGGAGCTAACCTGCTCTCTCAGTAGAAGCAGGACCCCTACCACATCCCCGGGACCTTTGAGTGCTCGATAAAGAGAAACAGAAATCAATGAGCCTTAAGCACTTTGTGGATGCTGCGTTGGTCACCCCCATGAAGGTGTTACAAAAATTACTCTCTGCCACTCTTCCTTTAGCACTCACCGCATCCACATACATTCTCACGGAGCTCTCAACCTGGACACACAGGTATTCCTGTACTCTTTCGGAAAAGAGATTCTGGGGGCTCTGAGGAACTAAGTGGTTCACATGGAGCCTCGCGGTGGGCAAGTGGCCAAGCTGTGACTTGAATCCAGGTCCATCAGGCTCCAGAGCCCAGTCTCTTTCTGAGGCATCACAGTCCTTCAGCTGTGTAGATAAACACGCAGACCAAGGATTTTTTTTTTTTTTTTAAAGAAATAACATGGTCAGTCAGTGAAGGAGTCCCAAACTGGAAGCAGGAGGATTGGTTACAAGATAGATATGCCCTGAGACTGTTCTCGTGGCACTGGGCGCTGCTCATCCTTCACTTCCCAGAATGGTAGCATCTTGACCTGCCTTCTAGAAGAGTGTTGCCGGATAAAATACCAGATATCCCGTTAAATTTGAATTTCACATAAACAATACATAATGTCTTAGTATAAGTATGTCCCAAATATTGCACGGGCTATACTTATATTTGAAAAATATTCATTGCTTATCTGAAATTCAAATCGGAGTGTCCTGTGTTCTTATTCGCTAAATCTGGCAAACACCGCCCCCCTCCTCCCAGAGTCAGAGGCATGCTGGGAAGTCTCCTGCCTGGCTCTTGGTCCCAAGTGTTGCTCCAACCGGAGTTGCCATGGCAGCCTGAGCAGGCCCTTCTGGAGCTGTGTCTACTTACCTCTCCAGCTTCACCTCGCCCCTGCCCTCTACATGCTCCAAACATGCTGAGCTACTTTCAGTTTCCTGAATGTGTCATGCTGCTTCTGGCCTCAGCTCTTAGCACTCGCTGTGCTCTGTGCCCGTCTTCTTCCCTCTCTCCCACTCTCTGGCTGATTCCTATTGATCCTGAGAGTCTCCACTCGGCGGCGTCACTTCTGCCAGGAAGTCTTCCCGGTACCCTGAAGCCTGCCCCCTCCCATCGCAGCCTGCTGCATTCACCATGCACCGCGCTTCTCCAGAGAGCGGGGTGGGTCACAGGCACCCTTGGGCCCCCACACCCAGCACCAGCACGTGGCCTCAGGTAGGAAGTCAGCAGATGCTTGCCGAATGAATGAACGGATGGCTAGAGAGTGCCCAGGCAGAGCTGGAGCTCTTGAACGCAACTACTTCCTTCCTCCCTCCCATCCTTACTCACTTTTTCATCTCTCCCTCCCTCAGAGTTGTGAAAGGCTGGAGCTTGGGTCCACAGCCACTTGTCCTGGCCAGGACTCAGGTAAGGAGAGAGCAGCCAAGGCAGGAGAGGTGTCCTCATGCCCCTTACCTGATCGTGCCCTACGGACTGTCCCTGGGGGCTCAGTTCTAGCTACAGGCCAGCGGAAACTTCTCTTCAGCTTCCAAATCCTTCTGGCACGTGCCCCCTCTGTGTGCAAACTCTGCTCCCCTTCTCCCCACCCCTGGCCCCTGTAAGGGAGCCTAATTGGACTGGGCCCCACGTTTAGGGTGTGGGGAGATGCCAGTGTCAGATGGCTGAGGGTTAGGGCAGGTGGTGGGGCTCGGTGGGCTCAGAACATCACCCATATGTTCCCTGTTCACCCACCCAAGGCTTTGCCCACGCACAGCCTGACAGCAGGAGAAGGCAGCACAGAACTTAACCCTTTCGTGGAATCTGGAAGGTAGTTTCACAAAGAGCCAGTGAGCAGCCAGTGGGAACTTTAACCCCCAAACACACACACACACACACACACACACACACACTGGAGTTGCGCCTCTGTGCCCCTCCCAGAGCCCCGCTTGCTTCCAGTCGGGGCTTGATTTCGAAGATGCCCTCTAGGAGGGCAGGAAGTCCATGCCAGGGCAGTGGGGTGTGCTGGGAATAGGACCAGGGTGGGGTGCTGAAGGGCACGGGGGAGGACCGGGACAGGGCGGGACGCAGGCAGCGGCTCTGAGGAAGCACCTGAAGTTGGTTGGACTGGGGAAGCCCTGCCCGGCGCTCCGACCCTTAGAGGCAGGTGGCGGGGCCGGGCCTTCTCATCACCACCCCCCCCCCCCCGGAATACGGTAGGAGGACAAAGAGGGAGAAACACCCTTCAGGGGCCAATTAACTCCCCAAATAGACGTGCTGTGCCCTGGGGAAGGCCGTCGAGCCCAGCGCGGGGCGCCCGCCGCCCGCCCCCTGAGCTGCCCTTCCAGGAACTCCGGCGGCGCCGCGCAGGTACCCGCAGCCTCGGGAGCGCCCCCCGCCCCCGCCCCCGCCAGCCCCCGCCGGCCCCCGCCGGCCCCGCCAGCCTCGGACTTGTGGCTGGGCGCTCCGCCCGGACCGCGGGCGCGGACTCACACGGAGGGAAGCGCCGACTCCGCCGGCTCCCCGTCGGCCAGGTGAGGCGCCGGCTGCGCCGCGGCAGGCACAGGTGGGTCGGGGGCGGCGGCAGGTAAGGGGTTCGCGGCCGCTCCGGAGGCCTCTGCTGAGTAACAGGGCTGACAGGTTTGTGTTTTCCCCTCTCCTCCTCCTAGTTAACCACACCCCTGCTGCTCTCCTCCTCACTTCCTTAAAGGGTGGGGTGTGTTGTCTGTGGCGCTGAGCGTGTGCCCGCTCCAGCCTCTTACCATAAACCCTGAAATAGACGCCGCCACCAATTCCCTGGGCTGCACGTGCCCACCTGGGGACCCATCTCCGGAGCCCCTGCGAGCCCTGGGAGCGGCTGACCCCTCCGATGGCTACCACCCTCCCCCGCTCCTCCCACTCCACTTGCAGGCTTGTGGAGGCCACACTTAGAGGTTGGGGTTCCTCTCCAGCCTCCAGGTAGGTTTCAGAGCGCGAGACTGTTACCTGGCTCCCATAATTTCAGCATCTGTGCCCCTCCCGGTCTCTCCCCTGGAGATCAGGGGACTGTCACCAGGGGTTTTGGAAGAACTGATCCAGGTGCTTGTGCTGTGAGAGGAGGACCGGATGGCTGCCCAAGAATTGTCACAGAAGCGGGGCAGCCTTTACCCAGCCCCATCTCCCCATCAGCTGACTTCGCCGCCCAAACAAAGAGGCTGGTTCACCTCTTTACTCAGGCCAGCTGGTCAGTGAAATTCAAGGCAGTGATTCAAGGGCATTTAGAAACCTTTTTTCCCCTATCGCTAGAAAGATTCCAGACTTTCCCCTGAGTGGGAGGAGGTGAACTGGACCTAGCATAAGGTCAGAAAGCTGGTTTGTCCTCAATGTGCCCCACATCCTCAAAGTTCCTCTCCAGAGCCCCTGCCCAAAACTTCTTCATTCTGGGTTCTGTGAAGGATTGGGATCTCCCACAGTTCTAGAACATGCTATTCACAGGGTCATCTCTGAGGATGGCGCCCCCTGGAGTTGTGCAGCCATACATGACAGACAGTCCAGCAGACACCATGGCCCTCCCTGACATTATCTCACTCACTAACCCTGAACTCAGTGGATCAGCCACCCCAGGAGAACAATAGAAAAATCCAGCATTTGGTGAACATGTCTAAATGCCAACCACTATTGCTAAGAAAGCATTCAGTTTACATGATTTCATCGAATTTCCCCCATTTTTCTGAAAAGAAAATAAAGATTTAGATTACTTAACTTGTCCAAGGCCACAAAGCTGGAGAGTTGATGTTTCTCAAAGTGTGACCAGCAAACTACTTGTAGCTTATAAAATGCAGATACCTGGATGCCACTGCAGGTTACCTGACAATCAAAATCTCTGAGCCTGAGGCCCATATCCCAACCAAGGCAACTTACAACCCACTGGATAGGAGCTCATAGCCAAAACTGCAGGAGCTCCTCCTTGTCCATCCCATTCACCCATTCATGCTGTTCCCAGTACCAAGTAATGCGGACAACCTGCAAAGCAGTCAGAAGGTGTCCAGGGAAAACTTGGCTAGGGTTTGGCGTGATAAGGCAAGTGTGATGGGTAAACTGATGAAGTTAGCAGGCAAAGAGTCGGGGAGAACTCAGGGACCAACTGACGCACAAGGAAATTGTCAGAGGGCCTTGAGAAACGGGGGCCCTCCTGTATTCTTGTGCACAGGAATGAGGAGATGAATGTTGAGCAGTTCAAGGTTAGATACTTGCACTACCTACTGTGGGTCTGTATTGGGCTGGAGGCAGTGGCAACTGAGAAGCAAAACTAATCCAAGCTGGTTTAAGGAAAGGTGAGTTTGTGTATGCTGCCTCCATGTGGCCAAATCCATAAACTACAACCTCGCCAGGCCCTAATTTGCGAAAAGTTCTCAGATACTCAAAAATGCCAGAGGATGTTGAATGAATTCTTCAGAGATGTTTCCTTAAAGCTCCGAAACCTAGCTCCCAGCATCGCAGGATAACAGGTTTTTTGTTTTGTTTTGTTTGAATAAAAGCCTTGGGAAACTCTCTGGGATGGATACTCTGTAGGTCTCCCCTATGTCCTGTCAAGGATTGATCATGAAAAGTTAAGGTGATAGGGTCACACATGTCAGCCTGTTACCGGCCTTTTAATAAACTTCTCAGAAATGCTTCCAGGAGCCTAGAATTCTGTGTAAATGCTCTTTAAAAATCCTACTTATGGATCATTGTGTGTTCTAAACTTTGTCTAAGCCAGTAGAGAAGGCTTAGATGCACATAGGAGGGATCCAGTCAAAAAGGAAGATGTGACCTTGGGCAAATGAATCCGTATCTCTGAGCTTGTATTTCCTAACCGAGGGGAGTAGAGGAATAAGGACTACCTGCTCTACCTATTTCATAAGGTATTATGATGCCCCAATTGATAGGTATGAAAATAGGGAATCCCAGGGTGGCTCCGCGGTTTAGCACCTGCCTTTCTACTGGGGCGTGATCTCAGAGCCCCGGGATTGAGTCCCACATTGGGTTCCCTGCATGGAGCCTCCTTCTCCCTCTGCCTGTGTCTCTGCCTCTCTCTGTGTCCCTCATGAACAAATAATTAAAATTTAATTAAAAAGATAGGTATGAAAATATACATACTATGGTGATTATTATGCTATAACATTCTGTGATTTTATTTTTAAAAATAATAGGAATTAGGGGCACCTGGCTGGCTCAGTCAGTAGAACATGTGACTCTTGATCTCAGGATTGTGAGTTCAAGCCCCATGTTGGGTGTGGAGCCTACTTAGAATAATAATAATAATAGGAATTAAATAGGGCACATTTAGTGGGGAGAGATTACATACATATCTGTTACACAGATACAATCTGTCAAGTGTTCACTGTGTGACTATAACTTTCATCCATCATCTAATAGGCCTTCACAACAATTCACTGAGGTAGATTACAGTATTCTTATTTTGTAGAAAGGAAAAGGAGGCTTGGAAAAGGTAAATAATTTGTCCACAGCCACCCATGTGGGAAAGAGCGGGGCTAAATCTAAACTCATCATTGGCACATAATGGTAAGTCACTGGGGTCTCTCTAGTATTGATACGGAAATGAAATCACATAATGTAAATTTATTATTAGAATACATTTCATTTTTGGGTGCCTGGGTGGCTCAGTTGGTTAAGCATCTGACTCTTGATCTTGGTTCAGGTCATGATCTCAGGATCATGGGTTCCAGCTTCACGCTGGGCTCCATGCTGAGCATGGAGCCTACTTTAATAAAAAACAAAAACAAAACCAGAATACATTTCATTTTAAAAGAATAGTACGAATAGTATTCTTTTAAAAGAATAAGTGTTCTGAACAAAAAATGAATGAACAGTCATAGGCACAAAGACAAAGTAACTGAAATCCTTTATCACCAAAGGGTATCTACCTCTAATTAAACCAAGTACCACAGGGTTTGCTAGATGGATCACAGTTGAGGCCACCCTCCCCCAAAACAAACAAACAAAAAATAACCCCAAACCTCAAAACCATACTGTTGACTTTGACTCTATTTCTATCCATGAGGGCACAGCTGGTTGTCCTTTATTCCCTTATAAAAGAATCCCTGGTTTTTAGTTGGCCATAGATTGCATGTCCCAGTCTCCTTTGCAGGTATGGCCATGTGATTAAGTTCTGGGCAATGGCTGGTGAGTGGTAGTTATGTGTGCAGCTTCAAGATCATGCCCATTAAGGGAATGGGCAAACCTCTACCATTTCCTTTTCCACTGGCAGCGAACGATGGAAACTGGAGCAGTCATCCTGGTCTGTGGTGTTGAGAAATGAAGTCTGCGTCTCTAGTGCCATTTACCACAATGCTAGTCCTAGACCTGGTCTGGGCCAACTTGAACTTTTACAGAAGGAAAGAAACACTTAAATTGTTAAGGTTGTTGCATTTGGGGCTTTTCTGTTACCATAGTTTCAAATGTATCTTAATACAGTATCATTCAGCCTATCTTCTTTTGTCTATAAATGAAGGCAGAACCTCAATTTCCTCATCTATAAAATGGGAATAATTTGCTGCAGGGTTGTCGGAAGGACTAGAAATAATACATGTAAATTTCCCTGCTAGTGCCATGGCTCATAGCTGGAAGACATTATATCCTGTTGTAACTTTTAAAAATGTATTCCTGAAATAAAAATAATGGTTGATTTAAAATCCTCCATCACTGGGGCGACTGGGTGGCTGTTGGTTGAGCGTCTGACTCATGATCTTAGCTCAGGTCATGATCTCAGAGTGGTGAGATGGAGTCCTGTGTTGGGCCCCATGCTGGGTGTGGAGCCAACTTTTAAAAAGGGGGGAGGGGAAGGCTTTACCTAAAATACTCCACCACACCCATCCCCCTAAATGTGGAGGAGAGAAATGAGACCAAAATAGCAAATTTGATTACTGGTGTAGGTGGGGGTTAATTATGCTGTTCCCTCTCATATTGTGTTTGAAAATGTTCATAGTGAAAAAGTTAAAATAAATAAAATCTTTCCATAGAGGAAAAAGAAATGTGTTCCTGGAAATAATCTAAAGTGAATCTCTTTGAGGAAAAATAAAACCATATTAAATCCATTGAGAAATTAATTTTGGGTACCCAAGATAGAGAAGATGGAGAAGTCAGGAGAATTTTATTTTCCTTTTAATGTCAATAGGCAGAGCCTCAGTGCCACAGAGGCCAGGCAGTCTCCACAGCTCCCCAAGGTGGCTGCAGGGCAGCGGGCTGTAGGTGCTCCTGCAAAGTGCCCGTGTGGAAGTAGAGCCTGCCCTGCTGCCCTGCCCACTTCGAGTCAGCAACATGCCTTCTATGACTTTGGCCTTCTTGACTTTCAATCCCTTACTCCCATCTGTGAGTGAGCTCACCAGGTCCCCACAGCTGATGGAAGCTCTGAAGCAACTGCATGACTGTGTGAGTGAGCCTTGTCTTGCCATTATTGACATCTGCAATTCTAACAAATGTGGCTGGCTATCTGTGCCTCGCCCACACTAGGAAGCATCAAGTGGAATTGAGAGCAGGCTGCTACAGGCAGATTGGTTGTTAGCAGTAAGAAGGTCTAAAAAAGAAAAAAAAAATAATAAAGTGCCTAGCAAATGCAAGGACCCTTAAAACATAGGCATCTGTGGCCATTTACAGAACAGAGAGAAACCACCCTACATCCTGTTTAAGTCCTGAGGGTGCCCCTTTTTTTACCCAGAACAGCAATTATTGTCTATTTTGGTAAGTCATGAAGGGAAGTTTATTTTTTTTTATTTTTTATTTTTTTTATGAAGGGAAGTTTAAATTATGTCCTGCATCCTATATTTTAGAGGGAAAAAGAATTGCACATTTATAAAAAGTCTATTCAAAATATTTGCAATAAAATAATTGGGTATTTAAAGAGAAATTTCAGGAACATGGAAAAATCCATTTAGGTTTCATTTTGTCAAGTACCAAGTTGTTGCCTGTCTGTACTAGAGTATTTTACCACCCTACCTCTTTCACAGAGTAGCAGCAGTGTGCAGCCTTCACTGGGGACATCCATATAAGGTGTTGAAAGGCCTGAATGTCTACAGAAGCAAGGCAGGGAATATGAGGGAAGTTAGCTGGATAGGGTCTGTGGCAAACTGGAGAACAAATGTCCCTCCTACAGGGAGCACCTGCTATTCTGCTCAAGTCTACTGCCATGCAGAAGATGCTTAATGTAGCAATGAAGCAAGAGCTTTCTTTTTCTAAAAGCAAGAGACAATCAACTGTCCAGAAAGAGATTAATAACTCTATTTACCATAGTATTCAAAAGAGTAAAATACTTAGGAATGAGCCTCATGAAGGAGGCAAAAGATTTGCATGCTGAAAACTATAAAACATTGCTGAAGGAAATCACAGGACACAAATAAATGGAATGATAGCCTGTGTTTATGGATTGGAATACCTGATACTGTTGTGAAGATGCCAATACTACCCAAAGTGATCTACAGATTTAGTGCAATCTCTGTAAAAATCCCAACAACATTTAATGCAAGAAAAAAAATCCATCCTAAAATTTATAGGAATCTTAAGGGACCCTGATGGTCAAATGATCTTTACAAAGAACAGAGTTGGAGGTCTCACACTTCTAGATTTCAAAACTTATTACAGTATAATAATGAAAACATGTGGTGCTGACATGAAAACAGACATAAAGACCAATGGAAGAGAAGAGAGACTCCTCAAATAAACTCTTGTGTACAGAGTTGAATGATCTTCAACAAGGATGCCAAGGCTATTCAATGATCTTCAACAAATGGTGCCAGGAAAACTGGATATCCACATGCAAAAGAGTGAAAGGGGACCCCTCCCTTATGCCATATGTAGAAATTCAAAATGGAAGGGCTCCTGGGTGGCTTAGCTGGTTAAGTGTCCAATTCTTGGTTTTGGCTCACATCATGATCCCAGGGTCCTGGGGAGCACTGGGCTCTCTGCTCAGTGGGTAGTCTGTTTCCCCTCTCTCTCCCCCTCTGCCCTGCTCATGCATGCTCTCTAATAAATAAATCTTAAAAAAATTAATCCAAAATGGATTGAAGACCTATTCATAAGACCAAATACTATAAAGCCTTAGGAAAACATTAGAGAAAAAGCTTCATGACACTGGATTTGGCAATGGTTTCTTGGATATGCCATCAAAAGGCAATAGAAGTAGAAACAGATCAGTCGGACTACATCAAAATAAATAATTTCTATGCATCAAAATCAACAAAGTGAAAAGGCAACCTACAGAAAGGTAGGAAATATTTGCAAGTTATATATCTGATAAGGGGTTAATACCCAGAAGATAGAAAAAACTCATACAACTCAACAACCAAAAATTATCTAATTTAAAAATCGGCATCACATCCAATAGAATGCCTACAATAAATAGAAAAGAATAAGTGGAGGCCAAGATGTGAAGCAACTGGAACCCATTTGCACTATTGGTGAGGATGTAAAATGATGCGGCTACTATGCAAAATAGTATGGCAGTTCTTCAAAACAGTAGAAGTAGAATTACCTTTATGATTCACAGCTTCCACCTCCGGGCATATATCCAAAAGAATTGAAAACAGAGCTTCAAAGAGATGTTTATGCACTCATGTTCATAGCAGCATTATTCACAAGAGCCAAAGGTAGGAGCAACACAAGTGTCCATGGATGGATGAAGGGATAAACAATGATGTGTTCTATCCACACAATGGGATATTATTCAGCTTTAAAGAAGGAAGGAGTAACACAGGCTATAACATGGATGGACTTTGAGGACGTGATACTAAGTGAAATAACCCAGAACAAAAAGACGAATGCTGTATGATTCCATTTATATGAGGCACCTAGAATAATCAAATTCATAGAGGCAGAAAGTAGTCTGGTTGGTTGCCAAGAGCTGGGTGAAGGATGGGACAAGATCTGTTTAATAGGTAAAGCGTTTCAGTTTCGCAAGATGAAAGGTTATGGGTACTGATTATAGAGCAATGAAAATATACTTACCATTACTGGACTGTACATTTAGAAATGTTTAGGATGGTAAATTTTATGTTTCTTTTAGCACAATTAAATCTTTTTAACTGGGGGGAAAAAAAAGCAAAGGTAGAAATCTGACTAATGTGAAATCTCCTGATTTGCAAATGTTTGCAACTGTCCTGAACCTAAAGTTACCTACCTAATGGCAATTTTCCCCTCTTTCATAATAAATAGCCAAGTCTCAAATACATCTCAGTGACCATCCCTCCACTTCCGTGACTCAGGTAAATCCTGACTGGTTCAAGGCAACCATAGTGGTCATATTCTTCTTGCCAGTGATGCATTCAGAGGTGGGCGTGTGACCCAGTTCTGACCAACAAGATGTGAGAAGTTTTCTGAAGGGTTTTAGAAAAGGTTTCTTGGCTCTGAAAATGAGACATACTAGAGAGAAGTGGCCCTATTCCATTTATGGACATTGGCTGATATCAGGATAGGATGCCTGGAGCTGTTGCAGTAATTTTCCAACCGAAAGGAAGCAATAGGCAGACATTCAAGATGGAAAGAATCTGGGTCTCACTGTCTTTGGGTTGGACATAGCCTTCTTACTGCTAGACTTTCAGTTATATAAGATTCGGTTATATAAGATTATCCATCCTCTTATTGTTTAATCATTTTGAGTTGCATTTTAAAAGTTGAGGCTTACCAAATGTCCATTGATTATGAATGGATAAAGAAGTTGATATATACATATCAATAGTGATATATATACCACTATTACTCAGCCGTAAAAAGAATGAAAGTTTGCCATTTGCAATGATGTAGATGGAGCCAGTGTGTATTATGCTAAGCAGATTCAGTCAGAGAAAGACAAATGCCGTATGATTTCATTCATATGTAGAATTTAAGAAACGAAACACGTGAACATGGGGGGGGGGGCAAAAACAGAGAAGCAAACCATAGAACAGACTCTTATCTATAGAGAACAAACTGAGGGTTGCTGGAGGGGAGGTGGGCAGGAGGACAGGCTAAATGGGTGTTGTATGTAAGTGATGAACCACCACATTCTACCCCTGAAACCAATATTACACTATACATTAACTGGAATTTAAATAAAAACTTGAAACAAAAAAATAGAAGTTAGAGTTTAGGTCATAAATGATAAATGATACAGAGGGGAAAAATATGTGGATCAAATAAAAGAAATCTTCAACAAAATCTGACCCAGAGGCAGGTGATTTACTACCCTAGCTGTATGCCTAATAGCTTACACGAACACTATTTCTTATAGAAGTTCTCTTTGCATTATTCAAACTAAATCAGAGCCCCTTTCTTCCTTTTTTCCCCCAGGGTTCAGGCTTCAGAGAAGTCCCAGGCCATCACTGGTGCCCACATCAAGCATCAGACTACAGTGATATCCTCAAAGACTTCCATGGTATTTCTATTGAATAAGTTCAATCATGTCTGCATCTCTGGTTGCCTATTTCTGGAAGTGGTTTTTGCAATTGCCAGCTCTGCAATTGCTGCATTCAGCGACCATTGTACATAATATTATCCCTGTAATATTCTGATATGAAATCTACTTTTCAGATATTAACAGAGCCACTCCAGCTTTGACTCCTGTTAACATGGTACGTCTTTTTCTATCCTTTGAACTTATATGTATGCTTACATTTAAAGCGGGCGCCTTTTAGGCAACATACAATTGGGTCTTGATTTTCTCTTAAAAATCTAATCTTGTTAATCTAATCTCTGTCTTTTATTTGCAAGAGTCGCTCTCTAGTCTGATTTAAAAAGAAAAAAAAAGAATTCACCCATCTTTCTGCACCTAGGGATTTTTTTCTCTAACACATTTGAAGAATAGTTGTCATTCCTTACATACATTTTCATGGTTATAGCAGGGGTCAGGAAAGCGGCAGTGCCCAGCAAGAATGCCTGGGGTATGGGACGGGGTAAGTCAGGGACAGCCAGTGGACTTTTGCATTAATTTAGTAGGTATAACAGAGGACCTGAACCGCAAGGTCCTCTGGGAAAGTTCCTTTCCACTGAAAGAAGATACAGAAGCTGGTGACAGATTGTTTATAGTCACCAAGATTTCTCTTTTCTGGTCTCTGGGTAAGTATTAGTCACCCTTTACACCAAAATTATGCAAAGAATAAAAAAGTTCAGAGTGTCTGCGCTGAGCCACTGGAGCATTTATCTGGACCTTTCCTTTTATGGTTGAGGAAGAGGAAGTCAGAAAAGTGCCCTGGGTCATCCCTCCAGCTCATGGTGGGGCTTGGAATAGAACCAAGTCCTTTCTGATTTCCAGAAAGCCTGGAGAACCTCATTGGTTCTCAGTGAATGCTAAGTTTTGTATTGTGCTTAAAGAAAATAAAACCTATTTAATTTCTCTTTTTTTTTAAAAGATTTTATTTATTCATTCATGAGAGACAGAGACACAGGCAGAGGGAGAGGCAGGCTCCTTGCAGGGAGCCCCACGTGGGACTCTATCCTGGGACTTCAGGATCAGGCCCTGGACTGAAGGCGGCGCTAAGCCGCTGAGCCACCCGGGCAGCCCTAATTTCTACTTTTCACCCGTTTCGATTTGCGGCCCCACTTAAGAGTGTGAGAAAAACAATGACAAAACAAACAGGTAAAACCATGCAAGAACATAATGAAACACACAGATAGCAAACAGATGGACAGGGCACTGGGATACACAGATAAGGACCCAGTGAAAGAAAAGGAAACTAGAAAACGTGATTCCCCCGGAGGTACCTGGAGTGCAGGGTTAATAGCCCCATCTTGTGGCCGTTTCAGACACTGCCTCCAAAGCTAGTTTTTGAGTCCCTATTAACTCCAGATTTGATCTAGAACAACCGGCCGCAAGCTTTTTTTTGGGGGGGGGGGGCGGCGGCGCAAGCTTTACAGTACGTGGGTATCACCTGGAGAGCTTGTCAAAAGTAGATCAAAGTGGGCCCACGAATCTGCGCTTTTAGAAAGCTCCCAGGTAATGCAGGAGGGCCGTGAACCTGGTGTGAGAAACACTGAAGGAGGCAGCAATTGGTGGTGTTCATCCCCCTGGCATTGTGGCAGAGAGGCTGCTCTGCGGAAAAGTCTGGAAGACAACTGTCAAGACCTGTCAAAGGACTGATATTTTGGCCTGCTTGCAAATTGACACCGTAGCCTGTCAAAGGTTCAAGAATGCTGGTAGGGGAGACTCCCGGCTTGTCTATCGAGACAAAGCAGCTCGATACTAATAGGCAACGGCAATCCGAGAATTATTTGGGGCCACTTTTCTGAGCCCCGATTCCCAGAAGCCGATGTGATGAGGGCCATGGCAGGCTGCTTCATACAAGAGGAATTAGAAGGTCAGGGAGACTCATTCTTTCATCACAGGGATTAAGTCGGCCAGATCAGGGGATCCCTGGGTGGCTCAGCGGTTTAGCGCCGCCTTCAGCCCAGGGTGTGATCCTGGAGTCAGGCGGTTGAGTCCCACGTCGGGCTCCCTGCATGGAGCCTGCCTCTCTCTCTCTCTCTGTGTGTGTGTCTCATGAATAAATAAATAAAATCTTTAAAAAAATAATTAAACTGACAGAAAAAGTCCTCAAGAAAGCCTGACACGGAAAAACTTTTGAGAGGAATGAAAACAAAAACAAAACATACCAGAACTTATGGGAAAGAGCAAAAGCAGGGCTCAGAAGGAAATTTATAGCTGTGATAGCTGTGATGCCTGCATTAAAAAGGACCAATGAGGGAATGCCTGGATGGCTCAGCGGTTCGGTGCCTGCCTTCAGCCCAGGGCCTAATCCTGGAGACCCGGGACCGAGTCCCACATCGGGCTCCCCGCATGGGGCCTGCTTCTCCCTCTGCCTCTCTCTCTCTCTCTCTCTGTATATATATCTGTGTCTCCCATGAATAAATTAAATCTTAAAAAAAAAAAAAAAAGGACGAATGATCTCCAATCAATGCCTTTGGCTCAGGGCGTGATCCTGGAGTCTGGGGTCGAGTCCCACGTCGGGCTCCCTGCATGGAGCCTGCTTCTCCCCGTGTGTGTGTCATGAATGAATTAAAAAAAAAAAAAAAAAAAAAAAGATCTTTGCCTGGAGGGAGACACTCCACAAAGAGGCAGTCCGGGCTCAAAGAAGGAAGAATGACACATGGAGAACGGTCTTCCAACAGACTCCGGGCACGCGGACGCGTCAGGGCGGAGGCCCGGTACCTGCGGAGAGATCACAGGAGGCAGGAAGGGCTGGGGCGCCGGGGGTGGGGCGCCGGGGGCTGGGTGCTACGTCAGGTCAGGCCCCTCACCCTCACCCTCACCTCACCCGTCACGTAGACGAGGCACGACCACCGTTTTACTCACTAGGAAACGGCTTCGGAAAAGACTGAGCGCGGCCCACTTGTGCAGCCGCGACGGGGACGGGGTTTCCCGGGAGGGAGGTCTGTCCGCGGGCCGCTCCTCTCACCTGTTTGCTCCTCGCCCCAGGGGGCAGGGCCAGGACGGCCAAGCTCAGGGAGCCACCAAAGCAAGGGCGGGGCACCGGTCCTCAAGGCCCGGCCTCCACTTCGCAGCCACGAAGCGCACGGGTCGCCCTTGCCCAACCTGCGGACATGAAATTTCCCGGGCTGCGGGTTGAAGAGGAGGCTCCAGAACTTCACGGCGCATTTCAAATCGGAAACAGGTTTCCGGTGACACGGAAGCCCTAGCGCACAAACGGGGAGCTTCCTTCTCCCGAAACCGGGTCAGACCGGCGGGGACCGGCGCGGACCGGCGGGGACCGGCGAGGACCGCAGAGCGCAGGGATCCACCCCGCGCTTCCGGGCTTTCCCGCGCCGAGCGGAACTGGGGCGGAGCCTCCAGAGCGCGCCCCGCGCGATTGGCCGGCGCCGCCGTCGCTCAGCGCTCCGAGCGGAAGGGGCGGAGCTCCGCTTAACCGCGGGGTCCCGGAGCTTCCAGGCGGGTGGGAGGGGCCGGAGCGAAAGTTGCGGGCTTGGGAACCGGGGACCGCAGCGATGGAGCTGGGCCCCGCCGTGTCCCCCGGGCCTTCCCGCTCCTTCAAGGAGGAGCTGCTCTGCGCCGTCTGCTACGACCCCTTCCGCGACGCCGTGACTCTGCGCTGCGGCCACAACTTCTGCCGCGGGTGCGTGACCCGCTGCTGGGAGGTGCAGGTGGCGCCCACCTGCCCGGTGTGCAAGGACCGCGCGGCCCTCGCCGACCTGCGCACCAACCACACCCTCAACAACCTGGTGGAGAAGCTGCTGCGCGAGGAGGCCGAGGGCGCGCGCTGGGCGGGCCCCCGCTCCCCTCGCCTCTGCCGCCCGCACCGCGGCCCGTTCAGCCTCTTCTGCCTCGACGACAAGGAGCTGCTGTGCTGCTCGTGCCAGGCCGACCCCCGGCATCAGGGGCACCGCGTGCAGCCGGTGAAAGACACTGCCCACGACTTTCGGGTAAGAGCGGCAGCGCGGGAGGTGGCCGAGCGCGCACGTGGCAGCCGGGGCCGCCCTGGAACTCCGCGCGCTGACCCCCGCCCGCGGCCAGGACGCTCAGCGCCCCGCAGAGGGGTCGGCCCAGGGGGCTTGGGGTGGGGGAAGAAGGAACGTAAGCAGGAAGTGTGGAAACGGGTTACCGATGCTCCCAAGACGGCCCCACCCGCTTCTGAAGGGCTGAGACCGCGCACCCTTAATGCCCTTAATGCCAGAGGGTGCGACACGGCCGGCTTGAGGGGGCAGGTGTGGGCCACGCCCGAGAATCTTGGAGCTTCGCACATTTAGCGGTGTGGGAATCCCAGACCTGGCCAGGGATGCGGAGCCTCAAGATCTCCCCAGAAGAGGTCACGTAGCTCCCCAAGCCGGCCCTACGTATTGTGCAGGAGTGGAGAGGCTCTTGGCCTTGGCCAGCTGGTTTATTCTGAGTCACTCCCAGCGCCCCGATGTCTATAGCCCCTGTGGCTATGATTGAGCAACTTACAGGGCAAAGTAACGTGGAGAATACTTTGGTATACGAAGGAAAAGGGATCAGAAAATAAGGATTTGCCAAGTTGGGAGTTTTCAAAAATTTTGACTTTAGACCATATGTTTTTTTTTTCCCGTTGTGATCCAGAACACCCAAATGTAAGTATCAGTGGAAACAAAAATTCTGTGAAAATGTCTATTGTACTCTGGCATTTTCTGTTATTTTTTATTTATGGATTGTTTTATTTTAAAAAATTGCATGGAGTGTGAAACATTAATTTATTTCCTCACCTACTAATGCTTGGGTCAGACCCGCCGGTCAGCTGGTAGGAAGGTGAGTGTATTGAAAAGGAGGCACTGCAAGAACCCTTAATGCCTAGTCTCCAGACATATTTTTTTTTAATGCCTTTCTTAAGAAATATCTAAAGTTAGAGTTTCATGGACATCTTGACAGAGTTCAGGTGAAGGGGAATGCCACCAGTATGCATGTTTGATTACTACAGTAGCTTGCCAAAGGGATAACCCTATAACTCCTGTTGCCTTATTTGTTTAACAGTGGTCCACAACAATGTTTTTCCCCATTCCCACTGGCAGAAGTGCCAGGTCCTGATTTGGGACAGCTAAAGTAAGTGCTGGGCATTCTGGGGGCGGGGACCGAGGTAGGGGGGTGCACCATGGATCAAGTCATGACTAATCACCATGGGGCTGGCACAGGTACAGATCAGGACGATGGGCAGGGGTCAAGGCCAAGAGCACTAAGGCAGAACCCCCAGGCCTGGCTAATCCAGGATTTAAGATCAGCGAGTCAGGTGTCAGGAAGCACATATGGTCTAATGACAACTTCATGTTCCTTCAGCAGATGCCTTGTGCTGCTAGGTCCCAGGGATACTGCAAGGCATGAGATAAACAACAATTCATACCTTCAAGGAACTTCAGGCAGAGGCCTGAGGGATGAGGATGTGTTAGCCAGGTGAAGAGGTTGAGGGAGGGTATTTCAGGCAGAGGCGGCAGCATGTGAAAGGTCCAGAAGCTGGGAGGCTTGCTTTTCTAGGCACTAAGAATTTGGAAATGCAGAAGAAGCCATGAGGCCTGGGACTCAGGCTTTATTCTAAAGTAGGGAGCAGTAGGAGATTTTTTTTTTCTTTTAAACCTTATTTATTTATTCATTCATTCATTCATGAGAGACACAGAGAAAGAGAGAGAGAGAGGCAGAGACACAGGCAGAGGGAGAAGCAGGCTCCATGCAGGAAACCTGATGTGGGACTCGATCCCAGGACTCCAGGATCATGCCCTGGGCTGAAGGCAGGTGCTAAACCACTGAGCCACCCAGGGATCCCCAGTAGGAGGGTTTTTAAGGAGGGTTATGATGCCGTCAGATTGATGGGCACCCAGGGCGACATGCAAGGAGGCAGGGAGTCTAGTCCTAAAAGATTGAAGGAGAATGCAAGCTAAGTGTGCTCAGCCTGATGCAGGGTGCAACTCATTCAGCATGTTAGACAACTATGCACTATGTTGTGTTCTGGGACCTATTAGGGGCGCTGAGGCTGCTGAAGTAAGACGGAGCCCTCACTCTGTGGAGCTTATAGGATAGCAGGGGACGTCAGACAGTATATGGACAAGTTGTAGTTCTGCGTGACTGGGCACAGAGCAGTATGAGAAGGCTGGAGAGGTGAGACGAGGCTGGAGGGGCTTCCGTCCTGTGCCGTGGGGGGGCCCTAAAAGCTTTTAAATAGGGACTTTGTGAGGAGACATGCTTTAGAAAGATCAGTTTGGCAATCATGTGAGGAATTTGACAAAAAGAGGCATCATACTAGCCAGCAAGAGTAATTGTACTATCCAGCACTTTTCGAGCACTTACTGTGTGCCAGGTGCTTTTGAGTGTTTACCCATCAACAAACTTAATCCTCACAAAAACCCGATGTGGTTGCATATTAGTTTCTTGTTGCTGTTGTCATAAATTGCCACAAACATGTCAATTTGACATGGCACAGACATATTTTCTCATAGTTCTGGAGGTGAGGTTAGAAGTTCTAAAATCAAGGTGTTGGCAGGGCTATGTGCCTTTTGGAGACTAGGCTTTATCCAGCTTTTAGAAGCTCCTTCCTCTTGTCTTTAAAGCACATCATTCCAACTTCTGTTTCTGTTGTCCATTGCCTTCTCTGACTGACTCTACTGACTTATTCTTATAAGGACCCTCTGATGACATTGAGCTCACCTAGACAATCCAGGATAATCATCTTAAAATCCATAATGTAATCACATCTATAAAGTCCCTTTTTGTCATATAAATAATACAGTCACAGGTTCTAACTTTTAGGGTGTGAACATCTTTATTCAGCTTGCTACAGGTAGGTACTACTTCCCCCATTTTACAGACAGTGACCCTATGTCTCAGGTTAAGTAACTTGTCCAGAGTCACAGAGCGAGTACAACAGAGTTCCTTGGGGCCTCGTTCAGCCCCTACTCTGGTCATGGACTTGGAAAGAAACTTCTCTGGTCCCCAGTTAAAACCTTCCCTCCTGGCTCTCCGTTCTGGTAGCTGTGAGGGCAACTGATGATGTGTGGGTTTTGAAGAGGCCTGAATGGATAGGAACCACTATCCTACTGTGTGTGTGTGGCACTGTAAGTTCCGTAGAGAAGCCCCTGGCTTCTTTGAGTCAGATAGGCATCACTAAATAATAATCCCACTAGTTTTACAATTTCAGACCAACATCTTGTGAAGGACAGTATAGGAGTTTATAGACTGCTGTAACAAGAAAGCCCACTCTTGTCTGGTGGGAAGTGATTTTCAGAGACCAGAAGGCTCAGGAGGAGTTGGCTAAGGGAGGGGCAGCAAGCAGCGGGCGCAGGGCCAAGGGCAGGGTATGCAGTAGTCCAGAGACGTCTGGATAAGGAATGAGAGTGTCCAGGACAGATCCCAAGGGGCATCAGGCCATGTTAAAGATCTGAGATTTTGTCCTAAGTACTGATGGGAAGGACCTGCTGAGATATCCAAACCAGAGCACAAAGTGGTTGAACCAGAGCGCTGGAATGCATGTTGGAGCTTGAAGGGACATCTTCTAGCACATGTTTCTCAACCTTGAATAATGTACCCATTCTTCTTAAAGGAAAACCTGTTCCAACGCCGCGTCTTAAAACATATTCCGTACATATAAATACTAAACTAGTTTAAATGCCTCTCGATGCACACAGAGGCAACAACAAAAGTTGAGATTAAGCACAAACAAAACTAAAATCAATTCAGGTCTAAAGTACTCATCACAAGACTTTATTTTGCTTAAATGAAAGCATTGCTCTTGGTGGCTATGAGGCTTGTCTGGCAATAGTTGTGAGACTCCTTTACTGTCTTCTAAGTGATTATTTGATTTGGCAGCCTAAATTTCCCTCATTAAACATCCAAAACTTTTCCTGTGATACACTTGGCCTTCATTTAGATCTAGCACCTCCTTCACACATTAAGTGAATTTCCATTCTTTGCTTATTAGACCAAGACAATGAAAGTAGTATAGATTGGTGTCAAAGAAGTTGTTAACAAATACAAATGCTGGCACCAGAGTTGGAGGAACTGAAAGCGTGTGTCAGCACTGTTTACAAGGTGATGCGAAAATGGTTTACCTTAGTTTCGGGTTTTTTTTTTTTTTTTGGTTGTTGTTGTTATTGAATGAAAACGCTAATTGAGAACTTCCTTGGAAAACTTGGAGATTCCCGAATACATAAGCCTGGAGCCATGGAGCACTGTGGGGAGATGATTCCATTTCACTAGTGAGAAGGCAGAAACTTGGAGAAATACAGCAGTTCATGGCGGTGGTGGGGAATGGGAAGGGTACATCCAGGATCAGAACTTGTATTTCCTGACTCCCAGTCTGGCGTTTGCTCTGCCTTGCATCTTGAAGACAAGGCTGCCTGGAACCCCTGCCAAATCCCAGGCCTTGAACTGCCTTGTCCAGACCCCCCTTCCTCACGTGGAGTGACTTGAGAGCCAATCTCTGCCCAACCCCAATCCATTCCCCATCTGAGGTTCCCTTCTTAAAATCAGTCTGGCTGAATCTTACCTCAGGAATATTCCATGTTTTCCTTAAGTTTTTCCTCCCTACCTCCCTGACATTTCTTTCCCCCAAACTCACTCCCATCTGGATCCCCCTGCTTATGTTCTGGGTACTACTACATCCAGGTTGTGTGGAAGACATTTACTGCCTGCTTAATAAGGCATGTGCCCAGGGGGCAGGGGTGGGAACTTATTGAACACTGCTCACTGAGGTTCCTGAGTTAGGGGACCCCGGCACTAGGCATCGTGTTGGACCCCTGCTTCAGGAGGAGGCCTGAACCCCAAGGAGGAAAGCGAGAACAGGAGACTGGTTTGGAGTTGGATAAGAAAGGGACCTGGGCTAGATCAAGTTGTCTTGGATGCATTTATGCTATCCATTTAAGAAAACTGGAGAATAACCAGTAGGAGAGAGAAATTACCCACCACTAAGTGGCATTTAATAGTAGTGAGAACCAAAACATGCCTGATGTGCTCTTTAAGCACTTTATGTGGATGGACCAGTGGGAACCTCACAGCAATCCTGCATGCTAGGTAGTCTCATCTCTCTTGCCCACATGAGGAAGGAATTTGCTCAGAATCACATGCTACTAAACAGAGGAGTGGGGATTTGAACTTGGGAGGCCAAGTGCCAGAGCTCTTCACTGCTGTGTCAATTTGCCTGAAAACAAATGTTTGAAATAGGTAGGAAAAATGGTTAGAGGCAGATCCTGGAAACCCTGGTGATGGGCTTAGGTAGCATGAACAGAAAACTGCATTCTTCATCTTTACAGCGAAGTTTAAGAGTCTGTAGAACCTTTCATAACTTCGTTTTTAAGGTATGGAGCCTGACTGCGAGCCAGTGAGAGAGCAAGCTTTTGCCAGAGTTCTCACCAGTGGTTAACAACAAAGACAAAGGTATAAATCAGGTCTCCTAACTTTGAGTCCAGGAGGCAGTGTGGTATAGGGGAAACAACACAGGCGTTTGATGTACTTCTTGATTGGGTGGCTAGGTAGTTGAGCATCTGCTCTGCTGAGACCTGGGGAGAAGCATGGATAGGACATTTTCTACCCTTGCAGGGCAAGCGTCCTTTCTTTCTGCAAAGGTTCATTGGGCACCATTCTGCTGGCCCAGAGGACTTACCCTTTCTTGGAAGCCTGAAGCCTTTCCTGGAAAGTGAGTTGATTACCTAGGGTACTAAGTGGGACGATAGAGGTGTACCTAAGAACCGTGAGAGCCTTTGGGATGCACCTGACCTCTACTGGGGAGATAAAAATGCCTTTCTGGAGGAAGTGAAAAGAGCCTGAGCTGAATTTTCAAGGCCTTGTTGAGATAGTCGGGTGGTGGTGCAGACGGGAATTGGTCAGAAGTGACAGCATACGTAGTAGGGCCTTGGAGGACAGAAAACCTGTCTTGGGCTGGACAGCCCTGACTACAGACATGACTAGCACTTTGATAGGTACCACAGGGGTGCTATGACAATCTTGGGAGATAATATTTATTATTTTTCTTATCTACACTTGTCTCATTTTCTGTTATACCACGTAGCACTTGTGTTAATGGACATTTTGGATAAAACAATTTTGTAAAATCCTTAGGGTATTTAAATATACTATTGGAAAATTTTGCTTAAGGAATCAAATTGTAATTTTTAAAAATAAACAATGTAGACTATATAATCACATTCAGAATCCTTTAGTGTAAATAAAAACTCTCTGTTTTGCATGTTTATAAATAAGTAATCCTGAGTGTGGTAATTTGAAACTAAAATCAGAGCTCATTTGGTGTTTTGGGCTTGGGGTCTGGGTGATGCTCCACATGTGTCATGGGCCATTTCGCTCCATCCAGGGCAGTGATGATCCATATTTGTCCTGACAGGCTTCACACCAGAGCTCCCTCTAGTCAGCCAGCAGCTTCTGCTCATTGAGGGCACTCTGGACTACATGCAGTCCCTGAATGGTCCGTCCAAGTGGTTACCAGTATGTTTAAAATCAGAATATCTAAAGCAAACATGAAAAGTGTATTGTTTAGATTCATTTGAATTTACACTTTTCATGTGCAGTATTTCCTAGATTAATCACTAAATGCATGGGAAGGGAAAAGGTGGAATAAAACATGCATAATAAATACCCAAAAGGGAAAGGAAGAACTGAACAAGTGGGTCGAATAGCACAGAACAAGTTGGTAGGTTTAAAAGCAAATGTATTGAGTAATTATGTTGAATATTCCAGTTGAATGACAAAAGTTGCCATATAGGAAAACAACCCAGTTCTGTGCTACTTAAATATGGTAATATTTAACCATATTTAAATATTTAATATCACATATTTAAATATGTGACAATAGAAGATGAAAATACATTTGTTGAAATTCAGTATACGATTTAAAAAATTAGCAAACTAGAAAAGAAGGAAACTACACTAATCTGATTAAGGATACCTACTGAAAAACAACAGCAGATACCATATTTCATGGTAAAACATTGAAAGTTTTCAGGCAGCCCCGGTGATTAGCGGTTTAGTGCCGCCTTCAGCCCAGGGCCTGATCCTGGAGACCTGGGATCGAGTCCCATATCGGGCTTCCTGCATGGAGCCTGCTTCTCCCTCTGCCTGTGTCTCTGCCTCTCCCTCCCTCTCTGTGTCTCTCATGAATAAATAAGTAAATAAAATCCTTAAAAAAAAAATTGAAAGTTTTCTCATTGGGTTCAAGAAAAAAAACAGAAATGCCCATTATGGCCTAATGTATTTAGTTTCGTACTAAAGATCCTAGCTAATTAAGTAAGTCAGGAATCATAAGTAAAAGGTATAAGGTTAGGAAAGAGGGAAACTACCTTGGTGTGATACACAAATAATATGATTGCATATATCTGCATAGAAATTTATGTTGCAGAGAAAACAAAAAGATATTACAGATAAATTATGGATGTAGCTGAGTTTAGAAGAATGCTGTTTACACAACCAAAATTGACTGTCTTTGTTATTAGTAGCAAAAATTAAAAAAACATTTACAATAGTATAAAAATTGGGTATCTAACAATGAATGTAACAGTGCAACTATCTGGCAGAGAAAAATATATAATTTCATTGAGAGACATCAAACAGTAAGTGGCAAGATATACTATGTTCATAGATGAGAAGACTCACTATTTAAAGATGTCAGTTTTCTCCAAACTGATCTGTAGAGTCAGTACTATGCAAATCAAAATTCCAATGTGATATTTCATGGAATTTGGCAAACTGATTCTAATATTTGTATGAAAATTCAAAGGACCAATGAATGCCAAAACATTCTTTGGAGACATTTAGCTCTTCGTTTATTCTAACAGCCACAGAAATTAAGGCTCTGTGATGTTGGCAGAGGACAAACAAACAGTTGGGCCAGGGAAACAAACTAGAGAACTGGAAATAGATCTGTTTGATAGATGGTTGAGATGGCCTGTATGTTAGTGGGGAATGTTAGTACTCCAAATAATGGTTGTGAGGCAGGGAGCTCCCAGCTCACACCACTCACAGGATAAACTCCAGGTTATCCATGCAGGACCTAAGTGAGAAAGGAAAGCCATAGAGCTTAAAATAAATAATATAGGAGATTATCTTTTTGATCCTAGGATATAGAGGGTTTTTTTGTTTTGTTTTGTTTTTTGGGTTTCTTTTAGCAGTTTGGGAGGGGAGGGGGTATTTTTAAAACAAAACCAAGGAGCCCTAATTCTAAAGGATAAGACTGATAAATTTGACCATATTGAAATTAAATATAAGCGATACAATAGAACATACTTATACTTATAACCCATGAAAGACATACATTGCACATTTATAATGAATTCCTACAAACCTGTAGGAAAATGGCAGGCACATCCATTGAAAAATGATCAAAAGATTTGAACAGGTATTTAAAAATAAAGATACAAGTGGTGAATAAACATTTTTTCTTAACATCGCTTATGTGGTATAAACTGCTTCAAATGCTTTCGATAACAGTCTGTCATGATATACTGAAGTTGAAAATACACCTGTGGCCCATTCCTGCCCCCAGAAATATTTTGCACAGAGACAAGTGTACACGTGTGCCAGGAGATGTCTATAAGAAGGTTCATGCTATTTATATTACTTGAAGATTGTAAATGACCCAACTGTCCATGAACACCAGAATAGGGAAGTGATTGTGGTGTGCGGACTACAATTCAACAATGAATAGTAAACTTACATACAATAACATTTAAATCCTACAAACCTTAATATTAAGGTAAAAGGAAACAGCACACAAAAGAATGCATACCGAATGGCTCCATTAATATAAAGTTCAAAACCAGGCAAAACTAAAGTATACTATTTAGATGAGGGATGCATACATGGGTGATAGAACTATAAAGAAAAGCAAGGAAATGTTATACAAATTAGGATCTTTGCTTCCTTCAAAAGGAAAAAGGGAATAAGATTGAGAAGGGACACATCCTGGGTGTGGTTACAGAGGTGTTCAGTTTATAACTACGTAAGATACATTTCTGTGTATTTAAGGCACATTTATGTTTTATGCCAAAGCAAATTTGCCAACAAAAAGAGATTAAAAGGTAAAAAGCAACTCATTAAACCCGAGAGAAATTGAAGGGATTTCACGGAGGAAGGAACGCTCTTGGTAAATGATTAGAAAAGGCTAAAACTGCTGAAGTTTTCATTTTAGAGGCTTCTAAAATTTTGAAGTATAATTTATATTAATAAAATGCATAGATCTTAACTATTGAGTTTGAGGAGTTCTGAGTGTCACCCACACCCTATACTTGCCACCCCAAAGGAACTATAGAACATTTCTGTCACCTTGGAGAGCTCTCCTCTTCCCAGTCAGTCCACCAGGAAGCAACCACCTTCTGATTTTTGTCAGAAAATATTCATGCTGCCTGTTCTTGAGCTTCACATAAATAGAATGACACATACATATCTATTCTTTTGTATTTGGTTTCTTTCCATCAAAATTTATACACACACACAGGTGTACTCATGTTACATGTGTCAGCAGTTCCTTTTTTATTGCAGAGTAGTTCACTGTTATATGAATATACCATAATTTATTCATCCATCTCTTGTTGATGGGCATTTGGTTTCCAGTTTTGGAATATCCATTAGTTTTTGTTTTTTAAGATTTTAATTATTTTGAGAGAGAGAGAGTGCATGCACACACAAGCCTGAGGAGAGGCAGAAGGAGAGAGAGAAAAACTCAAGCAGATTCCCTGCTGAGCTGAGAGCCTGACAAGGATCTCCATCTCAGGACTATGAGATCATGACCTGAGCCAAAAATCAGGAGTTGGATGCTTAACCAATGGAACCACCCAGATGCCCGAAATATCCATTAGTTTTTAAAATGTGTTAGTTTGCCATTTATGGGAGGAAAATTCATGAACATGCTAGGTTATTGAAGGAATTGGGCAAAGTATTGACAGAATATATTGTAAACTGATTTTCTAGAACTAAAGAAAACTGACAACAAATTCAGGAATAAGATGACACATTCAGAAACATAAAAGGCAGGCAGACAAACATAGTAATAGCTCCCTGAGATAGGATATGTAGTGTGGCTAAGAACATGGCCTTTAGATACAGTCAACAAAACTAAAAGACAACCTGCAGAATGGGAGAAGATATTTGCAAATGACGTATCAGATAAAGGGCTAGTTTCCAAGATCTATAAAGAACTTATTAAACTCAAGAGCAAAGAAACAAACAATCCAATCATGAAATGGGCAAAAGACACGAACAGAAATCTCACAGAGGAAGACATAGACATGGCCAACAACCACATGAGAAAATGCTCCGCATCACTTGCCATCAGGGAAATACAAATCAAAACCACAATGAGATACCACCTCACACCAGTGAGAATGGGGAAAATTAACAAGCAGGTAACCACAAATGTTGGAGAGGATGTGGAGAAAGGGGAACCCTCTTGCACTGTTGGTGGGAATGTCAACTGGTGCAGCCACTCTGGAAAACTGTGTGGATGGGAATCCCTGGGTGGCTCAATGGTTTAGTGCCTGCCTTTGGCCCAGGGTGTGATCCTGGAGTCCGGGGATCAAGTCCCACATCGGGCTCCTTGCATGGAGCCTGCTTCTCCCTCTGCCTGTGTCTCTGCCTCTTTCTCTCTCTGTGTCTTTCATGAATAAATAAATAGAATCTTAAAAAAAAAAGTTGAACCGAATTAAAAAAAAAAAAAGAAAACTGTGTGGAGGTTCCTCAGAGTTAAAATAGATCTGCCCTACGACCCAGCAATTGCACTGCTGGGATTTACCCCAAAGATACAGATGCAATGAAACACCAGGACACCTGCACCCCGATGTTTCTAGCAGCAATGTCCACAATAGCCAAACTGTGGAAGGAGCCTCAGTGTCCATTGAAAGATGAATGGATAAAGACGTGGTTTATGTATACAATGGAATATTACTCAGCCATTAGAAATGACAAATACCCACCATTAGCTTCGATGTGGGTGGAACTGGAGGGTATTATGCTGAGTGAAATAAGTCAATAGGAGAAGAACAAACATAATATGGTCTCATTCATTTGGGGAATATAAAAAATAGTGAAAGGGAATAAAGGAGAAAGGAGAAAAAATGAGTGGGAAATATCAGAAAGGGAGACAGAACATGAAAGACGCCTAACTCTGGGAAACGAACTAGGGGTGGTGGAAGGGGAGGTGGGCGGGGGGGGTGGGGGTGACTGGATGGTGGGCACTGAGGTGGGCACTTGATGGGATGAGCACTGGGTGCTATTCTGTATGTTGACAAATTGAACACCAATAAAAAATACATTTTAAAAAAAAGAACATGGCCTTTATTGTTGGACAGTTCTGAATACAAATCCTGGGTCTGCTGAAGTCTAACTGTATAATTTTGGCAAGTTACTCAACTCCTCTGGGCCTTATTTTCTCTCTGTCAAAGAGGAGTGTAGTGCCTGCCTTACAAGAATGTAAGAATTGAATAATGTGATATCTGTTAAGTACTTACTTTAGTACGTAATGCATAGTGCATGCACAGTAATGACTGCTTGTCACTAATAGAATCATTGGTGGATCTCATCAACTCACACCTCATTTTGGGGTTGGTCTTTGCTGTAGGACACCAGAACTCTCCAAGTGCTTCAGGAGTTTGGGAAAGGACAGGGCCTATTGACCCCGCCTCCCATCTTCGTCCACCTGTAACACCCAAGGTTGAAGGCAGAAGGCTGGGCTGGGCTGCACACCCCTGAGTAATGTGTGAGGGCAGCGGCTTCACTCCTCTCATCCATGCTTATTTGGCAAATCACAGGATTGTTTTGGACTTTCTTGTATGACTTTGTAACAAAACATCTCATCCCACAAAACATTGAGGATGAGATTTCTCTGGTCTTGTGAGATAGTCATACTGATTTTATTTTGCTATTGAGGAGGCACCTTAGAGATACTATTCTACGGAAAACAAAACAAAACAAAAAATCTGTTCTCAAGATCATAAAAATAGCCAAAATGATTAGAAGAGAAAACCTGCAGGAAAATGAAATCAGTCGTCATTTTCTGGAGTACAGCAGTTAATAGTCTGGAGCAGGCAAACAGCCTAGTTACTGCCACATGACAGATCACCTCCGAAAGTCGTGGTTTAAAACAAGAAATATCTATTATTTCACGGTTCCTATAGGTCAGGACTCGGAGCATGACTTAACCGGGCGTGTCTGCCTCACATCTCCCCCAATGCTGCTGTCTTATTTGAAGGTTCAAGGGGATCAAGATCGCCACTCGAGCTCCCTCCCTCGTGTGGCTGCTGGCAGGATGACAGTCCTCATGGGCTGCTGGTTGGAGGCCATCCCTCCATAGGCTGGATCCCAGTGTGGCATCTGGCTTCCATCGAAGTGGGCAAGCAGGGAAGGCCAGCAGGGGCGTGCACCGGCTTTTAGGCACCTCACCTGAGAGGTGATATCCCTTTGCTCTTGCCACATTCTGCTGGATAGAAGCAAGTCATCAGGTCCAGTCCACGGGGAGCGGATTCCACCAGGGCATGAACCCCCAGAGGTGGGGATCACTGGGGCCATTTTAGAGGCTGCCTCCTTCAAGCTTGCCATCTGTTCCCCAGTGGTTCCTGTCCCCCCAGCATGCTGAGTACATTCACCCCCTCCCAAGATCCCCAAATGTCTTACCCCACTATAGCATCAGCTCCTAAATCTCATCATTTGAATCAGGTCCAGGTAGGGATGAGGCTTTTCAGGACAGATCTGCATTATGTATTGCTGCATAACAAATTGCCCTCAAATTTGGAATCTTAAAGCAATAAACTTCGCTATCTGATAGGAGGGAGGGATCCCCAGGGGCCATCTTAGGGGCTGCCTACCATCATTGTCTAAGTTCATATCCTTGTCCTGCCACATACTAGCAGTGGGCTCTTGGGCTAGCCACTTCCTTTTTGTGTGTTTTTGGTTTTGTTGTTGTGGTTGTTTTTTAATGTATAAAATGAAGTTAATGATATTACTTACCTAATAGGGATAAAGTGACAATGAAGTGACATAATTTGTAAAATAAGTAGCACATTCCCTGGCAAATAGTAAATGCTCAATAAATGCTAGTCATTTATAATTAACACCATTAGAATTGTTACTATTTTTCCAAAGACACACTTGGTAGGCTTTCTCAGAATGAGGAGAGAAAAGGATAAAGATGGAGAGAAGTGGATAGGCCTTGAACACAAAAGGTAGGAGTCCAAGCTAAACCTGGTAATGGTTCTTCAAGGAGTCCAAGGAGATCAGAGCAATAATGGTAAAGTTTAAAAAACAAAACAAAACAAAACTATGAAGCCAAAAGTATTTGATTAAAGCAGCGATTAAAGTATTTTGCATAGCCCATGCACTATTGGAATATTGCAGTAAGGTGGTGATGTGGGAGACATGTCATTTAAATAAGGCCCTATAGAAATAACTGGATCGCCCTATAATCAGACCTGTTCATTACTGACTGCAGGCCGGTCCAATTTAGAAAGGCATAAAGGGAACCTGTGCGTGCATTGTTTATATAGTTGACACACAGCTCAGGGGTTCATGGACGGCCTGGACCAGCTTTAGGCCTGAGTGGGATGATCTCTGCCATACTGTGCCCAACTTGAGAGGGAACAGATCATTTACTTCCTCGGCCCTGTCTCTCCATCTGTACCAGGTATAAAAAACAAAGGGGTCGTTTAGAAGGTGTCTGAGAGGGCTTTAGACTAACAACCAGATTCAAAGCCAGGGCTATGTGCTACAATGTATGGACAGACCGGTTGAGTAAATGTGGTTGAGTTGTACCCACAGTGAAGTGAGACTCCAGTTGCAAATGGAGTATGCCCTCCCCCTGCCTGGTCTCCAGCTCTGATGTTCCTCCTCCTTGTTCCTCACGGCAGGCCAAGTGCAGGAACATGGAGCACGCACTGCGGGAGAAAGCCAAGGCCTTCTGGGCCATGAGGCGCTCCTACGAGGCCATTGCCAAGCACAATCAGGTGAGTACTCCAGCTGGGCGGGGAGATGGTGGTGGGGGAGGCCGGGGTGGGCTGGCCCTGGCTGTGGGTGTTGACACAGATTCAGCCTTCCCTAACCGTGGGGGCTAGCATATAGTCACATCCTAGGTCACTGCCACACTATGGCCTCTCTGTATAGCTGGGCATGGCCATACCAGCAGCCCTGGCAGCGCCTTGAAAAGTTACTTAAGCCATCTGCACTATGGTTTCAGAATAACTTCAGGACGTGCTGCACTTGACCATCTATCCAGCTGCTCAGGCTGCTTTCCCTCTTATTCCCCGGGTCCACTCCATCAGCAGTCCTGGCCTCTCTAACTACGAAATGCATCATGTCCACCCAACAGTGCTCTGTTTCCATCACCACCCACCATCTTGGCCATGTCTCCATTGTTTCTCACCTGGTCTCCTACTTGGGCCCCAGGCTTCCACTCTTGTTCTGCAGTCGATCTCCACAGAGAAGACTGATCTTTTAGAAAAATGCTTTGATTGCATCAGTCCTCTGCTTAAAACTGTCCAGTGGCTTCATCACCCTCATAATCCAGACTCCTCACCATGGCCTCCAAGGCCCTCATCCAACCCCTACCTGCGCCTCGGCTTCGTCTCCTCCGATGCTTGGTTCCAGCCACGTTGGCCTTCTTCCTTTCCCTCAGATGAACTAAGTCTCTTCTCCCTGGATCTCCCATAAGAAGCAGCTTGTCCTTAAGATCTCAGCTCAGACATCCCTTTGGAGAAGCATTCCCTGATCATCTTACCCAAGTAGTCCTCCACGTTACTTGCTCTTGTATCACCCATTTTGGTGTCTTCAGAATACTTCATTACTTGAAATTAACTTTTTGTTATTTATTTTTTAATTTACTCCCAGTAGAATATAATGAAAGCAGGCTACACTAGTATCTGAGAGTTCTTGGTACATGATAGGTGATCAATAAATGTTTGTAAATTGAATGAATGAATGGACTTCCCTTTTTCCCCCCACTCTCATTGTTTATACCTTGGTGTGGTCTCTTCCTCTGAGTCTTGTGTGGATTGGCAGCTGGGTTTCTGACGGTTGTGCTGGCTTTGCTCTGTGACTCCCTGGGTGACTACTGCTACTAAGTACTGCTCAGCTAAGACCCACCTGTGCCAGTGTGAAATGTTGGGATGGCCAGGGCAGAAATTGCAAAGCAGAGCTACTTTCAAACCTAAGCCTTGTTTTCCAGGCACATCCATTCATTACCCACTCCAAGCTAACCCCCTCATCTATTAAAAAAAAAAAAAAAAAAAAGACAATTCTGTCTTATTGGGAAGTTTTTATTTATTTATTTATTTTTTAATTTTTATTTATTTATGATAGTCACAGAGAGAGAGAGAGAGAGGCAGAGACATAGGCAGAGGGAGAAGCAGGCTCCATGCACCGGGAGCCCGACGTGGGATTCAATCCCGGGTCTCCAGGATCGCACCCTGGGCCAAAGGCAGGCAAAGGATCCCTGGGTGGCGATCCCTTATTAGGAAGTTTTTAAATGTTCCCTTGAGGTTAATGCATGTCCTTTGCCATTTCTCATGTCTTACAGACCAAAAAACTGATTTGAGAGGCGTTTTTTCACTTCTCCAATGAATCATTTTGTCATCTTGTCAGAGCCATAGCACATGTTGAGCTTCTAGTCCAGACATGAAGTGACTGGCCTGTCGTGGCCAGAGCACATGTTGTTTCTTTCCCTGCAGGCACCATGGAATCATGGCGCTTCACTTCTGTCACTTGAGTTCCTTTTGTGGCCAGCCCCGTTCACCTGGCTGGCCTTGTGCGGGACTGCAGTGGCAGTGCCTGGGTCATGTCCGTATGTCCAGTTGATAGCACCTGTCTGCCTGTCCCAAGCACTGTAGCCCTCTGATGTGCCTGGTGTAAAGATTCCAGGATTCCCATGTGCTCATGCTTCTCCCCTAGATCCAATCAGTGCAGGTAGATGAGGGAAGTGAGTAAGCTTTGAGGCTTACCCCTTTATTTATTTATTTTTTAAAGATTGTATGTATGTATGTATGTATTTATTTGTTTGTTTATTTATTTATTTATTTATTTATTTATTTATTTATTTATTCATGAGAGATACAGAGAGGCAGAGACACAGGCAGAGGGAGAAGCAGGCTCCCTGCTGGGAGTCCGATGTGGGACTCGATCCCAGGACCCAGGGATTATGACCTGAGCTGGAGGCAGACATTCATCCACTGAGCCACCCAGGTACCCCAAAGCTTACTCCTTTATTGCCAGCAGGAAGGATGATTGGACTTAACTTTTGCACTGGCAGGGTTTTCCTGCCTGCTGTTTTTTATCTTCCTGTGGGACAAAGATCATCCCAGATTTTATTGTCTTTCCCACCATGAACGATCAGTCTTTTAGGCCTGACGTTTCAACAGTGCCATCCATCCCTTCTCATTTGTAGTTCTTTGACTGTTAGTTTATACACTTTTTTACAAATATAAAGCCATTTGTGTTTCTTCTGTGAATGCCAACTCGCATGCTTTTTTTCTTGGAATATTTGCCTTTTCTCCTAGTGGATTCATAAGAGTGCTTTGTATGTAAGAATAATTGTTATAACACGAATTTTGAGTTGTTTTCCCAGTGGTCTTCTTGAAATTGTATTTATGTATTTAAATTTATTAATAGACTCCTGCAGTTCAAAACTTCTTTTTATGTCTGTTCAATGGTCTCATTTTTCTCTGAGGCTTCTTGTTTTTTTTTATTACAAAAGGTCTCATTCCAAGACAAGAACTATTTCTCTGCTTTTTCTTTGAGTGTATTTATGGTTTTGTTTTAACTTTTTTTTAAAACCTTTTTAAAAAAATTTGAGAGAGAGAGAATGAGTGATAAGCACAAGTAGGGAGAAGGAGAAGCAGATTCCCCACTGAGCAGGGAGCCCGATGTGGGGCTCGATCCCAGCACCTTGGGATCATGACTTGAGCTGAAGGCAGACCCTTAACTGACTGAGCCCCCCAGGTGCCCCTGTTTTAACTTTTTAAAAGCCTTTTGTAGTTATGATATATTGTGAATGCTTTAGTTTTAAAATAAATACTTCCTAGTCCTCTTTTGGTAAGCCTCTGGATCAGTCGGATTTGAAGTCCTAAGGTCAGAAGGCAAATAATTTTTAAAAGTCGTCATTTGCAACAGCTCATTTCTGTGATTCAGGATTTCCCTTGCTCTTGTGCACTGAACCAAGATACAGAACAGAACATGGTATTGAGAAAGATCCAGATGACAGGTGCTCTCTATAAGCAGATTTGATCTCATTTTTTAATTTATCAAGACGACCTCATTACGCTGTGTGATTTAAACTTACAAATTTGTGCTAGTACACTGCATATTTTATCTATTGTGGTTCTACCCACGGTTTCTTTTTAAAAATGGAGCTCTTTTGTTAGAAACCTGAGAGTTCTGAGGTCAAGTGCTGCCTACGAGATTCCCTCCGAACCTGACCCTCCGTGGCTCTGTCCTGGCCTATGTTGTAGGTGGAAGCCGCCTGGCTGGAAGGGCGAATCCGGCAGGAGTTTGACAAACTTCGTGAGTTCCTGAGAGTAGAAGAGCAAGCCATTCTGGACGCCATGGCCGAGGAGGCGAGGCAGAAGCAGCGTCTGGTGGAGGAGAAGATGAAGCAGCTGGCAGAAGACACGGAAGCTCTGGCCCGTGAGATTGAGCGGCTGCAGGTGGAGATGAAGGAGGATGATGTTTCTTTTCTCATGGTGAGGGGCTCACCGTCTGGCTTCAGGGACAGGGAGCAGGTGTTCAGGAGCCGGTGGAGACCAGGCCCACCCAGTCTTCCCTTAGTGTTGGGGTGCTGGGCCACAGGAGCCCCCAGAGGAGGTGCTCTGCTTGTCAGGAGAGGTGATGGATGAAAATCCAAGAGGGTTTTTTTCTCTGGGATTTTCATCAGAGCGGAGTTCCTGAGGGCTTCTTCACTTCTCTCTACTTCGCTCTCTTTTCCTTCTCCCTCTTCCTTTCTCCCTTACACTCTTGCTCTCTCTCTCTCCTTTCATTTCTTCTCTCTCTTCTCCTTAATACAATGGAGTACCTTTTAAACAAGGTGGAAAAGTTGCAAAGGTGGTACTGGGTGCCCCGTATGCTCCTCCTCCTGGTTTCTCCCATTGTTAACACCTTATATTGCCTTGTGGCACATTTGCCTGTAGAAACTTGACCTTGGTGCATTATAATTAACTCAACTCTAGACTTATTTGGAGTTCACCAATTTTTGCATTAATATCCCCTTTCTGCTCCAGGATCCAATCCAGGGACCCACATTGCATTTAGTTGTCCCGTCTCTCAGTCTCCTCTGGTCTGTGACAGTTTCTTATTCTTTCTCTGTTTCTCATGACCTTGGCAGTCCTGAGGTGTGCTGGCCAGATAGCCTGTAGTGTTTTTCCACTCTGGATTTGTCTGATGTTTTTCTCATGATTAGATGGGGATTATAGGATTTTATAAAGAAAACAAAATGGAATATTCTAAAATCATACAATTAATTTTAATTTTTAAATGTAAATAGGATGTTTCGGTATTCTCTATTGCTTCCTTAAGAGGATGACTCCATTGTCTCATTAAAAAATATATATTTAGTTCATTTAAAAAAATTTTTTTTCACATACCCCCCCACCTCCTGCCCCCCCCCCCCCCCCCCCATGAATCACTGGGTCTTTATGGAGATGTTTCTGTAGCTGGAAATCAGTCAGGGTAGCAAGCTGTCTCCTCTACTTAGAACAGCCGAACTGTCTGGAAAGGCGAGACTTTGGAGAGTGGGTTGAGAAGGGACAGGTATGTCCTCCATTGAGGCCAGGTGTCACATGCTAGCTAGGGACTGTTGCGGGTTCTCTGCCTGATACAGGGCTTTGAACGATGATGTCTCCTGTCCCCAAAATGCCCCTGATGACAAAATCATTTGGTAGGTTCTAAAAACTAGATTCCTTGCTGTTTCTGTTTAGGATATTGGGAGTGTCTTCTTGGTCCAGTACCCAGTGTGCTTTCAGAAATTTTTTTTTTTAATGTAACAGCTTTATTGAGATAGAATTCACGTACTATATAATTTACTCCTTTAAAATGTACAATTCGGTGCTTTTTACTCTGTTCACAGAGATGTATAGCCATTACCACCATCAGCTGCAGAAACAAAAAACCTCACACCCTCTAGCTATCACCACCCCAGCCCCTACCAGCAGCCCTCAGCAAACACTAAAGATTTGCCTGGTCTGGACACTTGCATAAATGATTTCGATAAATGGAGTCGTATAATATGTAGCCTCTTGTGACTGGCTTCTTTCACTCCACATCCTGTGGCAGGATGCATCAGGAGATGGCCGAATAATATTGCATTGTGTGGATATACTGCATTTTATGTGTCCATTCTTCAGTTGACAGACATTGGGGTGGCTTCTGCTTTTAAGCTATTATGAATGACATGACTGGAAATATTCATGAGCACATTTTTGTATAGACTTACGTTTTCTTTCTTTTTTTTAAAGATTATTTATTTATTTATTTATTCATTCATTCATTCATTCATTCATTCATTTCTTTATGATAGAGAGAGAGAGAGAGAGAGGCAGAGACACAGGCAGAGGGAGAGGCAGGCTCCATGCCGGGAGCCCGACACGAGACTGGATCCTGGGACTCCAGGACCAAAGGCAGGCACTAAACCGCTGAGCCACCCAGGGATCCCCTAGACTTACGTTTTCATTTCTCTTGGTTATGTGCCTAGGAATAGACGTACGGAATCATATGGTAACTTGTAACTTAACTATTTGAAGAGCTGCCAGACTGCTTTCCAGGCAACTACATGGACTTTGTATTCTCATCAACTGTATGTGAAGACTAATTTCTCCACATCTTTGCCAACACTGACCTTTTTTTATTTTTCTTCTAATAGCCGTTGCAAGGGTGTGAAATGGTCTCTCATTGTGACCTTAATTTGCATTTCTCTGATGGCTAATGATGTGAGCATCGTTTCAGGCCATCTATATATCTTTGGGGACCTGTGCATTCAAGTCCTGCGTCCATTTTTTAAATTGGGTTGCTTGTCTTTTTGTTGTTGAATTATAAGAGTTTTTCTATATTAAGCATATTAAACTTTTATCAGATATATGACTTATTGATAGTTTCTCCCATTCTGTGGGTTATTTGTTCACTTTTTGGGTAACTTCCTTTGAAGTATGGAAGCTTTTCACATTGATGGAGTCTAGTTTATCTGCATTTTATTTCCTGCTTGTGCTTTTGGTGTCATATCTAAGAAACCATAGTCTAATCCAAGGTCATGCATTTTATAGGCTTAGCTCCTTGTTTAAAGTTTTGAATTAATTTTTAAAATTTTTGTATCTAGTGTAAGGTGGAAATCCTTGTTTATTCTTCTGCATGTGGATATCCAGTTGTCCCAGCACCATTTACTGAAGACTATTCTTTCTCCATCGAATGAATGGTTTTGGCACCCTGTAGAAAACTAATTGACAGTAAATATGAGGGTTTACTTCTTGACCTTCTGTGTCCATTGATCTATGTCTGTCTTTATGCTAGTACCACACTATCTTGACTACTGTTGTTTTTAATACGTTTTGGAATTGGGAAATGGGAACCATCAACTTTGTTCTTGCCCAGAATTGTTTTGACTATTCTGGGTCCCTTGAATTTCCATATGAATTTTCGGATCAACTTGTCAGTGTCTGCAAAGAAGCCAGCTAGAATTTTGATGGGAATTTTGTTGAATTTGCAGGTCACTTTGGGGAGTATTGCCATCTTAGCAATATTAAGTCTTCTGATCCATGAACATGGGATGTAGGCCTCCTTTTGAGATCAGAAGCTTACATGCTTTTTATTTTTTTTTTTTGTTTGTTTTTTCTTGTGTCTATGTCTGGTTTTTTTTTTTTTTTCTCTTTCTCTTTTAGAAACACAAAAACCGAAAACGCCGGTAAGTTGCCGAGGCTGGTGGAGGGGAGGGGAAAAGCAGGCAGAAATAGCAGGGGTGCCAGCTGCAGTGGCTCCAGGGCCAGACAGGTAATGATGCCAGCTGGGTGTCATACAGAGGGAGTGGCAGGGGCTGGCCAGGTAGAGAGAGCCTTCTTTTAAGGCATGACACTTCGATTGGCACTGGTGCAGTATTGTTTTCCTGTGTGTAGAAAATGATCATGCACTGTGCAGGGAAGGGATATGTCATCCTGCACACAGCCTGTATTTCTCAGTGGGTCCTCCTATCATTGAGGCTTGTTTCTTGGTTAACATCTCCCTCTGAGAGTCTCAGGGCACACTGGTTTGTGTTGATGTCTTTTGGTTCACAGTGATGAACTATATCCCAGTCAGAGCTGCACAAGGATGGGGGAAGAGAATGCTTAGGGGAATAGTGAATTTCCTGTCACTGGAAGTATTTCAGGCCAAGGCCAATGAAACCTTGAGAATTGGGACTAGAAGACCCTTCTGACTCAGACATCCCATGAGCAGATGTATAAGTGTGATTTCTGCCCACAAGGATGGGGACTGTGTCTGAGAACCTCCTATTTATATTTATCCCCGCTGGGGCAGGTGGAGTCTGTGTACTGGATGCCAAGGAGCTTGGAGCAGCCTACTTGGCCACTGGCTGATCATCAGGGATGCATAGGGTGGTCAGAAATAAGTCCTGTTGGCTGTTCTCAGCTGACCCAGTTAGGCCAGGATGCACAGCTTTGGCCCTGCCCACCAGGCCCACTTCTCCTTTCCCAGCCTCTTCTGTACCATGGAGCCCGAGCCCATCCAGCCTGGCATGCTCATTGACATCTGCAAGTATCTAGACTCCCTACAGTACCGCGTCTGGAGGAAGATGGTCACGTCTGTAGAATCTGGTGAGTGGGGGGGTGTGGGCAGAGGTTCCAGGAAGGGGAGGCACTTCATGCCAGGCAGAGAGCCAGCTGACTTCATCTCTTCCAGCTTCCCACCCTGTTGGACCTTCCCCAGCCTCTGTCAGACAGGTCCCTTGGTGCCCTCCACACCCCTTGCCCCACCGCTTAAACCTCTCTTGGCAAAACTCCTTCCTCTTGGGTCCTGACACTCAGCCACCTCTGCAGAAAGAGGAACTGGCTGCCCTCTCTTTGCAGAACTGTATTGCGTAGGTAACGAAATGACCTATTTGAGTGTTTATGTGCCCTTAAATTCATATGTGGAAGCCCTGACCTCTGATGTGATAGCACTTGGAGGTGGGACCTTTGGCAGATGATTTGGGTTACATGAGGTCCTGAGTGTGGAGCCTTATGATGGGATGAGTGGCTTTATAAGAAGAGGCACCCGAGATCTGGCTTCCTCGTCCTGTCTCCCTCCTGTGGCAGCCATCTGTAAGCCAGGAAGTGGCTTCACCAAAGCCCAGTGGCACTGCACCCCAGTCTCAGACTTCAGTCTCTAAAATTATGAGAAAGACACATCTGTTTAAGCCACTTGGTCTGTGGTATTTTTATGTAGCAACCCAAGCTGACTGAGACATTATGGTTTTAAGAAGAGGAGAAGGGCAGTGACCCAGAGGAATGTCACGTGTTTCTCTAACTCGTCAGTTATGTGAGCATCCGGGACCCCCGTGTCTATGGTTTCCCATAGCTGCTGTAACAAAGGACTGCAGATTGGGACTGGATGTCTTCACATGACAGATCTACTTGCTCACAGTTCCAGAGGCTAGAAGTCTAAAATGAAGGTGTCAGCAGGGCCACGCTCCCTCTGAATCATCTGGGGAGATCTTTCTGCCACTTGCAAGCTCCGATGTTTGCCGGCAGTCCTTGGTGGGCAGCTGGAGCCCTGTGATGTCGGCCCCTGTCATCAACTGGCCTTCCCCCATCCCGCGTCTGTGTCTCTTGTCCTTTTTTTGCTAAAAGACAACAGTCATACTGGTTTAAGGTCTGATCTCATCTTAAGCACATCTGCCATGACCCTGTTCCCAAATAAGCCTGCCTTCTGAGGTCCTGGCAGTTATGATGTCAACATCTTTTTGGTGGGACACGGTTCAGCCAGTAACACATCCCCTCTGCCCTGAACAGCTCCCTCTGCCCCCCGAGCCCAGGTGGGACCTGGTCAGTCGCTTTGGAGGGATGGAGGCATCAGCTGGCTTGACAGAAGGGCGGCATGTGAGGTTTGCTGATATTCCCCCACTTCTTGCCTCTGCTTGCAGTGCCTTTCAGCTTCGATCCCAATACAGCAGCCGGCTGGCTCTCTGTGTCTGATGACCTCACCAGTGTCACCAACCACGGCTACCGAGTGCAGGTGGAGAACCCGGAGCGCTTCTCCTCAGCGCCCTGCCTGCTGGGCTCCCGAGTCTTCTCTCAGGGCTCCCATACCTGGGAGGTGGACCTGGGGGGGCTGCCCAGCTGGCGGGTGGGCGTGGTTCGGCTGCGCCAGGACGCCAGTGCCGAGGGCCACTCGCACAGCTGCTACCACGACACCCGCTCAGGCTTCTGGTACGTGTGCCGCACGCAGGGGGTGGAGGGGGACCACTGCGTGACCTCGGACCCAGCCACATCGCCTCTGGTCCCGGCCATCCCTCGCCGCCTGCGCGTGGAGCTGGAGTGTGAAGAGGGCGAGCTGTCCTTCTATGATGCCGAGAGCCACTGCCACCTCTACACCTTCCACGCCCGCTTTGGGGAGGTGCGGCCCTACTTCTACCTGGGGGGTACACGGGGGGACGGGCCCCCCGAGCCTTTGCGCATCTGCCCCCTGCGCATCACAGTCAAGGAGGAGCTGGATGGCTGAGGCCAGCCCGGGGCCTGCCGGACAGTGCCTGGGACTTGTGTCATGGTCCAGCTTTCTGTCCTTCCTCAAGTCATGTTACCTCAATAACCTCTGAACCATCTGCCTCTTTGCTAGGATCTTCCTGCTGACCACTCTTATCCTTTTCCTGTGGCTCCAGGAGAGCCGCCTCCTTCATTTCTGATCCCTTCTTCACTCGCACTTGAAAATCATCCAGGAGATACCTCACTTCCAGAGTCATGGCACCTTCAGGATGTGAATTTTCTAAATCCTAATTCCCAGATCTCTAGGGATAAAGTTTGCTTCTAGAATGGCCTGTTTTAAAATGTAGGTTTTATTTTCTCTCAGATCAAGAGAGGCTGCAGTTGGAAAGAGTTTGTTATTTACAGTTCCCAGGAGGAGGGCACCGCCATGCCATGGGGAGCATCATGAAGAGCAGCTGCCTGGGGAAGCACAGAGGGCTCCTTAGGAGGCAGAGGGAGTTGGGGAAGCACAGGTAGGAGACTGTAGTGACAGGACCAGGTGAGGCAGGGCTGTGGGTAGACAGGTTAGGGGTCTGCTAGTTTGAATCATTTTGGTGAGCTCTGGAGCATAGGGGCTGCCCCCAGTTGTCAGGGATGGCCAGGACAGGATGATCTGCAGGAGCACCGTGGCTCAGCATGTGAGAGCCAGGTAAAGGAAGCCACTGGGGGTTTAGCTCTGGGTCCGTTGGTTTGCATACGGAAGGCATGGCATGCTCCCAGGGGAGTTTGCTTTCTCAGAAATTGGCTAGTCCTGAGAGGATCAGTTTCCTCGTGGTCACTGAGACCCCAGATGCCAGAGCATCAAAAATACAGAAAATAAGAACATTCTGGTTCATACAGAACTGTTGCTGTGACTTTGGGATAGGGCCCAGGCTCAACTTTCTGTCACTTAATACCAGTATTTTAAAACTACTCCACAGAGCCCTCTGGAGCCTGCTGGCAGAGGCAAAGCTTCCCATCAGGTCAGCTCTGATTTATCTATTTACATTTCTTGGACTATTTCACTTAGAAAACACAATTTTAAAAATCACAGTTTAGACCTGTTCTTTCTATGGACCTCAATTTCTTCATCTATAAGTGAGATAGGAGGACTGGAAAATTATGTCCTATAGTTGCTGTGGAAGAAACAGCTCTGATTCATTCTTACAAAATAATGAGAAAGGAGAGGGATCCTTTTCACTCAGGAGGTAGGAACTGGGGGTGCCTGGAGGGAGGAGGACGGGAGGTGTACCTCACTTGGCCTTTGCTGGCCCCCACTTGCTTATTCTCATTCTATTGCCTTTTGTGTTTTCATCCGAATTTCTTCTGCCCCCACCCTGCCCTGCCTACATATGGACCTGCACCTCCATCTTTTCTTCCCCACACATGCCTGCAGAGGGTTCTTTATGGTCAGCTTGTCCTGTCCCAGGAAACAGCAGGGTGAAAGGAAATACTGTCCTCTAGGGGTGGTGGTGGTCTAATCCAGGGGGATGTTCCCGACCGAGGGCTCATATACATTCTCCTGCCTCTGCTCCAGGTTCACAGAAATGGACATTTTTTTAAAAAAAGCACAGTTCAGAACTATGAAGTGGTTATAAACGTGACATGTACAATTGGGAGGGGCCATGGAGAGGGACGCAGTTGGAGATGCCACTGGGTAAAGGGGACTGGATTGGAATATTGGCACATGGGCATCTGCAGGTCCTGTCTGAAGGCACCCAGGCACGTGGCAGCTCAAGGCACTTTGGTGGTCAACACATCTGACACCAGTGTGCGTTCTCTATTTATCTAGCTCACCAAATATAATCTGTATGATCATCTTGACCTGAAATTATTTTGTTAGTTACAATAAATTTTTAAAATGTTTTTTATTTCCAACTTAGGTTATTGGAAAGGGGTTTTTGAATAGGATCATTTGGATAGCCTAGGCCTCTTTTTTAAAAAATAAAAATGATATGTGAGCTAAAATCACTTTTCCTTTTGACCTTTTCCTTTCAGTGTTCTTGTGAGCATAAGCTCATCTATGTTGTAGCATGAATGTGACATTATTCCCTTTTTATGATCAGATAATATGCTGTTGTGTGGATATTCTGTACTTTCTTTATCCGGTCTTCAGCGAGTGGATGTTTAGATTGTTTCTATTTTTTGCCATTATGAATAATGTGTGGATGTATATTTTGTGGGGACATATGTTTTTCCATTCTCTTGGGTATATATCTGTGAGTGGATTTGCCGGATCATGCATGAACTCTCATTAACCTTTGGAGGAACTGCCCGACTATTTTTCAAAGGAGCTATGCCATTCTGTATTCTTCTCAGAGGCGCATGAGGGTTCCATTCACTCCATACCCTTGTCAGCACTTGTTCTCTTTTAACTTAGCCATCCTAATGGGGGTGAAGTGATACCTCATTATGGTTTTGATTTGCATTTCCCTGATGACTAGGATGTCGAGCAGCTTTTCATGTGCTTCTTCACCATTTTTATGTCTTTTTAGGAGAACTGTCTTTAGCTCCTTTGCCCATTTTTTTGACTGGGTTACTTGTCTTGTATCATTGAGTTGTAAGAGTTCTTTATATGTTCTAAATACAAGTCCCTTACCAGATACTTGATCTACAAATTCTTTCTCCCATTCTGTGGGTTGTCTTTTCACTTTCTTGATGATGGCCTTTGAAACCAAAGTTTTTAACTTAGATGATGTCGAGTCTTATTTTTTCTCTCATTATTTGTGCATCCTAGGAATCTTCCTTTTGACACTGACTGCCCTTAAGCCCAGGTATATAAAAGCCCAGGTATATAAATCAATTTTTTGGATTTGGGTTCAGGCATGGGGCAGTTCACCTGTTGACAGGTGCACAAGTGTCCTCTTTTTTGGAACCCTCTCCTACCCTTGCCTTCTACTCTTTTCCATCCCAACATCAGTTTTCTCCTCATTACTACATCTAGGCTGAAGGCAGCCTCCCCTTTTCCAGCTTCTCCCACCTTCAGTCCATCCCATGTGTAGATGGGAAGCACCGTCCTTCATTGTCACACCTCACTGTGATGACCCCACCCCTAGCTGTCCTACATTTCTCCAGGGCAGAGTTTGGAGCTCGTCATTACCCAGCTCTCCTTCTGTTGTCCAGTTCCTGCTCCGCTACACAAAAAAATAGGTCCTGCCAGCCCAGGCTTCTTAGGACATCTTCATCCTGCTGCCTGGCTTCATCCAGCTGGCTAGTTTTTTGGTTTGGTCCGGTTTGTTTTGTTTTTTTTTGTTTTTTGTTTTTGTTTTTTAGCTGGCTGTTTTGATTGGAATGTCCTTAACATCTATTATACTGTCAATTCTGGTTATGTTGGTCCTGCCATGTACATGCTGTGTCTCCCCGGGCACACTCTTTACTTTCCTGAGCTTGTGTCCTCATCTGTAAAAATGAGGATAATTCCCACCTCTTAAAGGTCTGATGTAGCATGCCTGTGAGCACTGTCCCACAGCGAGCACTTCGTGACGGCAGCCACTGAAAGCATGCTTGAGAAACACCAAAAGGAGATAACTGAAGGTCTTCTCATTGATCTCCCTGGCTTCCTGTCACTCCCATGTTGGCCACCAGTTATGTTTTGGCCACACTGAAGTTCACATTCGCCCTCTCTTTCCTTGCTTCCTTCTGCTAGTGGAGGATGAAATTTCTCTCAGCAGTATTTGATTGGCTGTTTGTTGATGAAATAGTGGAAGTCTCTCACAACCCCCTTGGTTTGAAAAGTGGCAGTGCCAGGGGCCCTGGCACAGAGCAACTGTGCCATCCTGGCTTTTCCCAGCTTCTCTTGAGTGACATCTTGAGAGCCCTCCATGGCTGCTCCTGCCCACTCTGCCACCACCCTCTACCAGACTGCTCAGCCTTCCTGAGCCCCACTGGACTTGTGCATCTCTAGTAGCTGCTTTCTGTCATTCCCTCAGCCTGCAGGGCCTGTTGCCTTCCTTTATTTGCCTTTAGTTGTCCTGAGCTCAGTGCTACCTTTTGAGACCTGCCCAGAGCTTCCCTGACTGCCACCCCACGTTGGCGTAACCAAGACCATTGAGTGTGTACACTGGAGTTCAGGAAAGCTGTTCCGGAGAACTCTACACAATGGGCAGTATCTTTGGTAAGGAGGAAGTGGTCTGGCACCCAAAAGCCGGGCTCCTGGATCCAGGTGTACCAACCATATGATTTCTGAGCTTTCTGAACCTTTTGAACCATGGTGCTCTCATCTAAAATGAGCAGTAGGGTTTCTACCTCAGACTGTCGAGATCAAATGAGGTCTTTTTTTTTTTTTTTTTTTGCTTCAAATGGCACATGTTATATCCTAAACATAGTATAGCCCTAATACACATTGGCCAATTCTTCAGGAAGTGGGAGATTCTGAATGTTAACGTAATGATGGCACATTAATGAATCCCGAAGGAAATTGAAAAATAGAACTTGATCTTGGGCATGTTCAAATTTCTTGAATTGTTTTTTTTAGTAAGGATCTATATGAGTTGGGTTTTTTTTTTCTTTTTTGAGCAAGGATCTATATGTACAGGAGGATATAAGCATATGAAAAATTTCGACACCATGGGAAAATGGTTATCTCGTAGTGACCAAGAAAAATAGGGTTTAGAGTTATACATACAGACATGCAACACACACACACAAAGACCAATAGGATCTTGTCTATAATTTGTGTGTATTATTTGAGTAGATAATCCATTTACATGGCTATAAATTTCAAAGGTACAAAAGGTACGTAGAACAGTCTCCCACTTATGCCCACATACTCAGCTCCCCTCCTGTGGACAACCCATATTATCATTAAAAAAAGATATACTTCCAGAAAAACTTTATACAGAGCACAAATCCTGTTCACAAGTATATTCTGGTTCCCCCAATGCACTGTCACTTAAGAGCATATGCTCCAGGGATGCCTGGGTGGCTCAGTGGTTGAGCGTCTGCCTTTGGCTCAGGTTGTGATCCTGGAGTTCTGGGACTGAGTCCTGCATCAGACTCCCAGCAAAGAGCCAGCCTCTCCCTCTGCTTATGTCTCTGCCTCTCTCTCTGTGTCTCTCATGAGCAAATAAAATCTTAAAAAAAAAAAAAAAAAAAAAAAAAGCATATACTCCAGGTCAGTATCCCTAAGCAACCCAACCAAGAGGAGAATACTCAAAGGATATTATTAATTTCCTATCCTCAAGTGGGAGGTATGGCATGGATGCTTTTGTGCAATTAGTTTAGCTACTGGATTTAGCTTTTCACTCTTTTTCACATATTTCACACTGGGTTTTAAAACAGGGAACACGGGCAGCCCGGGTGGCTCAGCAGTTTAGCACTGTCTTTGGCCCAGGGCGTGATCCCGGAGACCCGGGATCGAGTCCCACATCGGTCTCTCTGCGTGGACTCTACTTCTCCCTCTGCCTGTGTCTCTCATGAATGAATGAATAAAATCTTCAAAAAATAAATAAATAAATAAATAAATAAATAAATAAATAAATAAATAATAAATAAAACAGGGAGCATTATTGAATTTGGTTGCTCCTGACATTAGAAGATAAGCCTGAGACCCCAACATAGATTTTTAAATTTCAAGCCTCACAAAGGTCTCTAGAGACCTAAATAGCCTAGTGTTACAAGGTTGGGATGTGAGTTTGGACAACCTGGTTCAAAGCCTGACTCATCTACTGTGTGACCTTGGGACAGTTACTTGACTTCTCAGTGCCTTAGCATCATCCTGTGATTATAAAATACCTTAAGGACGCCCTTCTGGCTCAGTCAGGAGAGCATGCAACTCTTGATGCCAGGGCTGTGAGTTTGAGCCCTGCATTGGGTGTAGCAGTCACTTAAAAAAATAAAATCCTAAAAAAAAAAAGATACCTTAGGACAAATGGAGATAAGCCACCTCATAAGGTGGTTACGGGACTACAGGAGCAAATGTGTAAAACACGTAGGTCTGGCATATACTGTTGTTTTACCTGGTTCTGCTACTAAATAACTGTGAGACTTTAGAGAAAGCCATTCAACTTGTCTTCTATAAAAAGGGAAACTAGGACACTTGCATAATTGTTTCCAAGGCCTTTTCCGATTCTAAGGTCCTGTGATTCACAATCTGTGTCACTAGCAGAAGCCCAGTGTCCTGCACGTGGTAGGATCTGCTGCTGCAAGTGAAGTATTTAAGGACCTGGGTGTGGCACCAGGAGCTCTGCCTAAGTTTTGAGTCTGGAGAAAGAGAAGACTAGAGTCATAATGTTTGAAGTGTAATGAAGGTTATTCTAGAGAGGGGGCAGGTCTTGAAAAAAATGCTGCTAAAAATAATAATCAGTCATGCACAATAAAACTATTGTCCCGTTCCAGAGATGGCTCATGTGCTTATATGTGCGCGATTAAAGACGATGTCAACAACAGATGCACATCCACTGTGTGATCTTAGTGACAGCAGAGCTGTTTGGGTCCGGCAAAAGAGGACCAGCTGAGGTGGCGACTGCAACATCTGCCTTCAGGGGCTCAGAAAATGCAGCCTGTCGCATTGGCCTGTGCCATCATCTTCCTCCGGCCACGACTGGAGGACTGACTGGGCAAGAGGGGTTCAGCCATCACCAAAGCCTGAGGCCCCGGCACAGAGGGAGGCTTCCCCGGCTCTGGGCGCTCTTTGTCCTCGTTTGTGGGTGTCACTTGGGTGGGTTAGTTTTGTTAGGGAACAGACTGAGGAAGATGGAAGATTCTGGTTTCTATGGATACTGGGCTAGCTGGGATTTGCATAATGTGTTTCAGAAAACAATCAGTCTGGGAACAATGCGGATCCAGCACGGGAACTGAGGTGGAGGGCCTGGGAAGTCAAGCTACGCTTCCGCCCTCCCTTGTCAGGGACCCAACCCCCCACACTGGGAGAGGAGCATCGTGGAGCCCTGGGGATCCGGGGGTTGGAGGTGGTGCAGGTGGTGCGCGCACCAGGCAAGGTCTGTGCAGTGGGTTCAACAAACGCCCCTGCTCTTTGGCTCACCCCCCCTTTTTATTTTTTTTTAAAAAAGGCTTTAATTATTCATGAGACATACAGAAATAGGGAGAGGGAGAAGCAGGCTCCCTGCAGGGAGGCTAATGGGGGACTGATCCCAGGACCCCAGGATCAGGACCTGAACCAAAGGCAGAGGCTCAACCACTGAGCCATTAGGCTTTCCAGCTCCCTCCCTGCTTTGTCTCAGCTCTTGTCTGAAGGGGCCCTTCAAGCACTGTACCCAGGTGTGAAGCTCACCTGTTTACTTCCAGAACATTTCACACAGGCCCTCTCCCGGTAATCCTGACCACCAGGACGCTGGGCAGTCCGCAGAGCATGTGACCAGTGAGTAGCAGAGCCAGACCTCAACCCCAGGTCTGGTGCCATCCCCATGTTCCCAAATATCTGGGGTGTGCGGCAATAAATGTGGCATAACTGAGGCAGTTTGGTTTGTGAGAGGGGAGCCGTGGGGTCAGGAGGAGTGGGCATTAGAAATACTGGAGGAGGCAGGACGGCCAGGCAGCAGTGGGGTGGGGGGAAGGCAGGGGGTCAGGCGGGTCAGGGGTGCAGGTCGGCAGTTTCTGGCTTGCTGAAGTGTCGTCCCAGAGGAGTGAGGAGTGGGCCAGGGGAGCACCAGGTTCAGGGTGGTGCGGCGCGACTCTGGGTAGAAGCACAGGGACGGCCATCGGGGCGCTCTGGCTCAAGATCTGGATGGGAGACCGGGAGTGGAGTCCAGAGTCAGGGCAGAGGCCTCTGGTGGAAGCTACTGGAGCCCAAGTTCTCACATGGAGAGGGTCTAGAATGAGAGGAGAGGGCAGGGGCAGCAGCCTAGGGAGCACTCACACCTTCCGAGGGGGGCCCGGGTTTCTCGGGTAGAGACCCAGAGGCAGGACCAGGGGAAGATGGTGTGACAGACGCAAAGAAACATGCGGAAGGTAGAAGGAAGCCAGCAAGTGTGGAAAGACCCAGAGACTCCGGTTACATGAAGACGTAAAGTGATTCTCCAACTCCACAGTTTAATCACCGCAGCTGGCAGAGCTTCTCCCAGCATCAGCAAAGACAGAAGAAAAGATGAAGACTCACATCATCAGCAACCCGTTGGCAGAGGTTGGGAGGAAGGCCCCCTAACTCCAAAGCCAGGGGAGTGGGGTTTTTAGCACCCGCCCTGAGTGTCTCTTGAAACACCCACCCACGAGACCTCAGAAGCTACTTTGTCTCTCCGTCTATCTCTCCCACATCTGTACTGCGAGGACCAGACACTGTGAAGGTTCTGGTGTTAGACTTTGGAGTTCAAAGCAGGTGGTCCTGTTGGTGCTACAAAGTCATGCCTCTGAGTCCCTCTTGCTTTATTCTTAAATGTTTTTTTTTTCCTCCTTGTTTTATTTATTCTCTTTTGCTGTCTGTGAAGCTGGTCTCAGCTGTGGGAATTGAAGGAGGAAGGCCATGCTGCGGGGCCATAGATGACAGCGCAGCAGTGACTGGGGAGCTTACTGAGACTAAGATTTGTTGAGTAAATAAACGCATAAAGGAACAAATCAGCACCTAAGGGGAAAGTGAATTTGGGAAACAAAAGTTGAAGCTGTGAGATCCAGCCATTCCCCTCACCTGGAAATCATGATTTTCCTTGTTGCAGTTCAGGATCAGGACATTATTTTAACTGAGGGATCTTCCTTACATATTCTAGCCCTCTACAGTCCCCAAGCTGTTCTTTGCAGTGGCCAGAAGTACTGTGTCCTTCTGTCCTTCATCCTGCCATACACACTTAGTGACCACACAGCCCAGAAAACCTGCAGGTGGAAAGCACAGGGGACTGGTGGCAGCATCAGCGGCCAGGGAGGTGTCCCTACAAGACAGGGGCAGAGGGAGCCCTACGAGGGTGCACACAGGTCTGTAGTTTAGTCGTTGCCGTGTTTCTGTGCATATTAGTCCACGTCTTCACAGTCTCAGGAGAGCTGTCGGCACAGAACATCCCACCTGCACACACCAGAGCCACCCCACTTTGGTGCCTGCTGGAAGCCCAGGAAATCCATGTGTCTAGTTATATACCACCTTCCAGAGGATGAATTTATGGATTAAAAGCAACAGGGAGCATGAGAAAATACCACAGAACAAAGGAAGAGAATCATCCTGACTCTGTGGGAACACATACTCCTTTAAAAGGCCAGCTGCTACATCCAGAAGAATCTCGAAGCATCCTCAACAAGGAGTCTTGTCTGTGTCAACAGGGGCAGAGGGAGTAAGAGGGGAGCAAGCTACCATGGAGAGGGACAGAGTGAAGGAGTGCAGAACTGCAGGAAAGCTGAGAAGCCAACTGCAGACCCGAAGCCAATAGAAGAGACAGCAGAGATCAGAGTTGTAACATGGGTATAATTGAGCAAAGAATGCAGAAGACGGACTCGGAAACGTTGCCAGAAGATAGAGGTGATGGACTTTGCTTTTTTTCTTTTTTGAAAGAAGAAAAAGAAAAAGACAGGGAGGACAAAAATAGAAATCCAACTTAAGAATTACAGGGAAAAAAATCCGAACAAGTGATAAAATTACTGGCATAACTGGAGGTTGAAAGTGTGTATCACATTCTGGACAAACTCATGGCAAATACTTGATTTACAGGCTATAAAATCAACTCTCCTAATATCCATGACACCAAAGGAAAACAACAACAAACAGCGGGTTATGTACAAAGGAATTAAAATCAGCCCGTGTTACCAAAAGACAATGGGGGAATGTATATGGAATCTTGAGCAAATTTTGAATTGTCTGAGAATTTTATACCCACACACGTTACGTGAAAGTAAAAAAAAAAAATGACATTTTCAAAAACATAAGGATTCAAAAAATATACCGTCCCTAAACCCCGTCTCGCTTGATTATATAATTGTGTTAAAGACGGATTAGGTTGCAAATGTCAAAAATTTTTTCTGGAAGAGATGATATATAATGTTAAGTGCAATTTAACAACAATAATCTGATTACATAACTCCAGGTTATATTCACCAAATCCAGAAAATTTGGAGCTAAGAGAAGTAAAGTTTTTTAAAGACCCTTGCATGAGGAAAAGGGGTTGGAAAGAACACAATTAAAATAATATGTTTCAGGGCAGCCTGGGTGCTCAGCGGTTTAGCGCCGCCTTCAGCCCAGGGCATGATCCTGGAGACCCAGGATCGAATCCCACGTCGGGCTCCCTGGATGGAGCCTGTTTCTCCCTCTGCCTGTGTCTCTGCCTCTCTCTCTCTCTCTCTCTCATAAATAAATAAATAAAATCTTAAAAAAATAATATGTTTCAGGGGCACCTGGGTGACTCAGTTAGGTGTCTGCCTTCTGCTCGGGTCATGATCCCAGGGTCCTGGAATAGAGCCCAAGCATCAGCTCCCTACTCAGTGGGGAGTCTGCTTCTTCCGCTCCCCTCCACCCTGCTCATTCTCTCTCTCTCTCTCACTCTCTCTCTCGCTCATTTTCTCTCTCAAATAAATAAAATCGTTTAAAAAATAATGTTTCATTCTGTACTTTTATATCGAATTAAGTATATACTGGAAGGTTGCTGAAACACTAGGAGACTTTTAAAACAGCATATTTTCCTTCCAAAGCATGAACAAAGAGGAAAGAAAAAAAAGATAGTGCCCACAGCAAAAGTGAAAACAAAGGGAACAAGAAGCCATAAAATTCAATATAACAGTCGCTAAGTCAACACATACATTCCTATTAAGATTTGCAAATAAGATTTTTAAAACTGCAATCAACTGCTTATTAAAAATGCTTCTCAGATAAAAATTGAGAAATTGAACCACAGTAGCAAGGAGTCTGGTTTCTAACCACACATCCAAATAAGAAGAAAACAAGGCTGGCACCAATAATTGCACACAGACATTCAGAGGAAAAGGACAAAGTGAGCTTTGAAAGGGTATTTCACAGCGACAGGAACACCGACAACTATGACAAGTAGTTGGGCGTACACTGCAAGTTTGCTGCTTGTAATAATTCCCTACAGACCCAAGAAAATCAACTAAAAGCAGAACGACCAGGAGATGTGGTAAAGTGAATCCAAATGATGTTACCTTATAAAAACCAACACCTTTTTATGCCAGCACTACCCACCTTGGAAATATGATCGAAAAAAAATCTTCCATTTCACAAAATCAACTAAAATATAAAAACGACCTCTTGAATTAAATTTTAAAACAGAACTGGAAAGCTTTACTGAAGAACCAATCATAAATAAAAATACCTGTGATTTGGTTCTGAAATTAGACAATGCGATTTTAATTTAATTTGGAATAACAAGATAGGTTAGTCAAAATATTTGGGAGCAAAAGAAATCTTTAAAGTGATCATATCCCTAAGATTGCATCTCGAGGAGATATTCAGATATTGGCACAAAAAATTATGTAGAAAGGCTCCTGTTTATCACAGCATTATTTAAAATAGGGAATAGTTGGAAATAAATATACAGAGGAAGGGGCATAGAAATAAGTTACACAAATGCTGGAATACCACGAAGCCACTAAAAAACAAAACAGCCAAGTAATGTACCCCCCCCCCCATTCTCACAATACTGGGACATGAGGAAGTGCTACATAACAAAAGCCACGGTAAAAAAAAAAAAAAAAAAAAAAAAGCAAACTAGAACCAATGCAATTCCAAATCTGTAAGTCTATCATATTTTTGACACAAATACCTGATATTGTGAACAATGGGTGTCTGTGGATGGTGTGTTTATATATGACTTTTGCTTTCTTCCTCCTCCTCCCTCATTCCTCTTCCTCCTTTCTTTTCTAAAAAGAGAAAGCATTACACCTAAAATCAGAAAAGGGGACATTCAGAAAATAAAGAGTCGGTTAGAGGCGACAATCAGGTGGTGACTGGGGTCCCAGACGCAGGGTTTTTTATTTGCAGGACTGTGAGGCCAGGAGGAGGGCGCACCCTGAACAGACAAGAGAGAAGGGAGCACAAAGGCTGGACCGGATCCCCAGACAGAGGATGGATGACAACGTGGGGACAAACAGAAGCATCCGCAGCGACTCCTGGTGAATCCAGGATGGCTTTCCGCAGGATGCAGGGCCACCTGCTGAGAAAGAAGAGGCAGGAGGTGTCCAGGAAAAGAAGAACAAAAGCAAAAGTGAAGTCAGACCCCCGCAAAGGGCTGCCCCGCGAGGGCCGGGACCCGCGCCCACCCGCGACCGCGGAGCAGGGAGGTCCGGGTCTGCAGGGCGGGGCCGGCGCTGGGCGCAAACCACACCCCCGCAGACCCAGGGCCTCGTCGAGGCATCCGGGGCTTAGGAAACTTCCCAAGCCAGGGCGCTGCTATTGGCTCCTGCTACTGGCATGATGTCATCGTCAGCCAATCGCAAGTCAGCTGAGCCTCCCGGCCTGAGGACTTCTTTAAGGAGTTAATTAACGCTTCCCTAACCCTAGGAGCCCGCAGATGACAGCGGTGCCTGCCTTTTGGGCTGCTCTTTGCCAGCCTTGGGGGGTGAGGAAGTGGAGTTAGAGACACACAGTTAGAGCAGTAGGGCCGGGGCGGGGTGCACCTGGGCGGCTCAGTGGTTGAGCGCCTGCCTGTGGCTCAGATCCTGATCCCTGGGTCCTGGGATCAATCTGCATGAGCCTGCTTCTCCCTCTGCCTCAGTCTCTGTCTCTTTGTGTCTCTCATGAATAAATAAATAAAATCTTTTTTAAAAAAAATAAATCAAAGAACAGATAGTGCCAGCTATCTGTTTTCCAGGTAAAGGTTCAGATGCAATTTTTTTAAAGTATACAAGTACGTAGGTTTAATCAGAAAATTGCACAATGACCCCAAATTCCACCACCTCTTAAACATTTCGATGTAATCCTTTCCTGTACTTTTAAACTCAATAGTGTGGGATATTATAGAAATGAACTCACGCTACGTTTTCTTTGCGGCCTTTTTTTAAGTTTTATTTTTATTTTTATTTATGATAGTCCTACAGAGAGAGAGAGAGAGAGAGAGAGAGAGAGAGAGGCAGAGACACAGGCAGAGGGAGAAGCAGGCTCCATCCAGGGAGCCCGACGTGGGATTCGATCCCGGGTCTCCAGGATCGCGCCCTGGGCCAAAGGCAGGCGCTAAACCGCTGCGCCACCCAGGGATCCCTTCTTTGGGGCTTTTTAAATCCCCTTGCTGTGAGACTTTTGTTATTAAATAGTCTTCAAATGCACAGTATTTAATAACTGCAAAACTTTTCAACTAGGGGATCCCTGGGTGGCTCAGTGGTTTACAGCCTGCTTTTGGCCCAGGGCATGATCCTGGAGAGCCCTGGGATCGAGTCCCACATCAGGCTCCCTGCATGGAGCCTGTTTCTCCCTCTGCCTGTGTCTCTGCCTCTCTCTCTCTCTCTCTCTCTCGTTCTGTGTGTGTGTGTCTCTCAGGAATAAATAAATAAAATCTTAAAAAAAAACTTTTCAACTAAATGGACATCTGATAAATATACCAGTATATGGATCTATGCTATCATTTTTACTGGCTGCAAGGAATTGTATTATATGGATATATCATAATTTATTTTTAAAGTGCCCAGGCCACTTTTGAAAATGCTGCAGCTACAAGTATTATAGGACACTTGTCCAGTGAATTCCTTAAGGAGAAATTCCTAGAAGTGAAATTCCCGTGTCAAACATTAAAATACATGTTCTCAGACTGCTCTCCAGAAATGTAAATAGTCTATGAGACTGTGCAGTTCTTTATACCCTAAACAAACTTGGATGTTTCCAATCTCTTACATCTTTGATAATCTAGTACAAAATGATAGCTCATGAATCTTTTTTTATTCATTTTCTTCATTATTAGTGATGTTGATCGTGTTTTCTTTTTTTTATTTTTTTCATCATGTTTTCATGTATTCAGTGGCCTTTTATATTACTTTTCTGAATTATCTGTCTTCTTTCCCTATTTTTTATATCAGGATTTTGTCTTTTTCTAATCCATTTGCAAGATCTCTAACTTCATCTTGACAGTATTTTCTTGACTCTTTTTTCATAGGGACACAGTGGGTGTATTATTATTATGCTGTTTTGACAGGCTATTGTTTCAGTGTTCAGGTATTTTTGTAGTGCATCTGGCCAACTTTCCTATTTTTTTCTGCGCTGTGGAAGAGTTTTGTGTAGTATGTTCCTGGAAAGTTTAAAGAACCAGAGCCATTATTGGAGACAATTCCTTGACTGCTTAAAAAATATCTTATAGAATACTTAGTCAATTCAGTTCAATTGGTCTGTTCTTCATTAAATTTTTATTATTTTAGTTCAATTAAAGTTTTAAATAAAATCGTATTAAAATTTCTTTATCAAAAATTTAAAAATTAGTAGTATTCACTTTGGTATAAATGCAAAATTCAAAAGGAAGACAGTACAAGTTAGGTTTCCCTCTTCTCTCAGTACCAAACATCTATGTCCTCATTCCATAGACAAGCACTATTATCTGGTTTATTATGGGTCTTTGCAGAGATATACTAAAATAACAAAAACACATCTTTTTTTAAACCACAAAATCGTCACAGACTATAAATATCTTCATCTTTTTAAAAATATATTTTGAAGATTTTATCTTATATAACACATAAGAGTTACCTCACTTTTTCTTTTTTTTTACCTCACTTTTTCAAGAGCCATTGTATCGAATTTATAATTTATTTACATCATTTTTTTAAAAAAATAAGATTATTTCTAATATTTTCTATTACAAGTGATATGACAGTAACTATCTTTACACATAACTATCAAATCTTTAAGTTGCTTCCTTTTATTAAGCAAGGTTAGCCCATTTGTAACAATTGGCATAACAAGCTTAAATTTATACCGTTTTTACTGCTTCTTCATTTTTATAATCTCTATGATTTTATAATTTACGATATTTAAAATTCTTTAATTTTTATATTTTACTATATATCTGTGTTTGTATGAATGTTTATGTTTCTCTTTCATTATTTGGAAGTTTTTAATTTTAGGTCTTGTGGTCAACTGACTATAAATGTTACTTAAGCTGTTTTTATTCTTTGAAGTAAAAAAATGAGGCCTGCATAATTTTTGCAGTTTGTAACTGTTGATGATTTCTTTGTAGTTTTATATACAACCATTTAAAAAATATTCTGTGCTTCAGGTAGGGATTTTAAAAAGTATAAATTCTTTCATGCTCCTCTTTTGAACGGAGGGATCTAATTCCCTTAAGTGTGTGCCAGACTCAGCAATTCAAATCTAAAATGATAAAATAAAGCAGAAATGATGTTGTGCAATCTTGGAAAATATAAAAGCACTGCAGCTTCCATCTTGGTTCCTCTCCCTCTCTTGGGTCACTTGCTTTGCTGTGTCTCCAGGTCATTCATGGAAGTAGATCCTCCAGCCACAGTCAGACCTTCAGATGATCACATTCCCAGCTGACACCTTACCTGCAACCCCTCAAGAAACCTAGAGCCATAATCACCCAGCTAAGCCACTCCTGGGTTACTGACTCTCAGAGACTGTGTCAGATAATAAATGTTTGTCATTTTAAGTTTTGAAGTAATATTTTTCACACTAGAAAACTAATGCACACTATTCATGCTTCCTGTTGAATTATATTTTATCTGACATAATATTGCTACTCTATTTTATTTTTGTGTTCATTTGTCCACTTTATACTGGTTCATCCTTTTAGTTTTAACTTTCTGTGTCATTTTTAAAAGATATATCTGCAATAAAATAATAAAATGAGACTTTTTTCAGATGTTGTTTTTAATAGAAAGGTCTAAAATTTATTTTTACTGTCACCCTGTTTTATGTGTTTTACATTTCTTTGTTTTATTTTCTCCCCATATTTTGCTGTATAAAGTGTATTTTTTTGCGTTTTTTTCCTCTAGAAATTTGCAAAGTACTTCTTGTAGTTTTAGTAGCTGTCTTCAGTTCTCTTTTTTAAGATTTATTTTATTTACTTAAGTAATCTCTATACCCAATGTGCAGCTTGAACTCACAACCCCAAGATCAAGAGTCACACATGCCATTGACTGAGGCAGCCAGGTTCCCCCTATCTTTAGTTTACTGGAAAAGATAACTAACACTCCTCACTCCTTTTATGAAATTGACATTACAAATCAACACCTAAAAGGTATATTATAAGAAAGATAATTATAGAACAATTTCATTTATATGTTTATTTCAGGAATTTATTTCATTCCTGGCTTTTAAAGTTTCAGAATCAATTATTTCATCCCATTAACAAGAGAAAAAAAATGTATGATCATCTCAGAAGGGCAGAAAAATCATCTGATAAAATTCAACAGCTATTTATTAGAAAATTCATTGAAAACTGGGAACAGAAACAAAAAATTTTAATCTAATAACTGAGTATATGCAAAAACCTAGAGGAAACACATACTTAATGATGAAATGTTAAACGCCTTTTTCTTGAAGTTAGGAATAGGACAAAAATGATCACAATTACTACTTCTATTCAGCATCTTTTTGGAGGTTCTAGATAATGGGACAGGCAAGATAAAGAAATAAGAGGCATAAGGATTGAAAAGAAAAAAAAATACAACTCAGTATCTATAGGTGGTACAATTATTTGTGTAGGTAAATCAAAATATTTTACACATAAATTATTAACAAATGAATCTGGTAAGAAACTAAAATGTGAAGTTAAGCAAAAGACATTTTCCTTTTTTTTTAAGATTTTATTTGTTTATTCATGAAAGACACACAGAGAGAGGCAGAGACATAGGCAGAGGGAATAGCAGGCTCCATGCAGGGAGCCTGATGTGGAGCTTGATCCTAGGACTGTGGAATCACACCCTGAGCCAAAGGCAGATGCTCAACCACTGAGCCACCCAGGAATCCCACAAAAGACATTTTCAACAAAAGATATTTCAGTCATATTGAAAAATTAAATATTGAGGAATAAAAATAACAAAATATGTTGAAGACTGTACACAGAAAAGTATAAAACATTTGAAACTTGAAAAAATAAATAAATCCTTGTTATTTAAAAAAAGCATTTTGAAAAAATTGAAGATCTAAATAAATAGCAAATATACCATGTGCATGGATTGTAATACGTAATCAATATTAAGATGTCAATTCTCCCCCAATTGTTCGAAAGATGCAACACACTCCCAGTCAAAATCCCACATGGTTTATAAAAATATATTAGGTAGATTGTAGAGTCAAATGTAAAAAGCAAATAATGCTTTCAAATGTGAAGATAAAATAAGTAAATATGTTCATACTTCCATATCTGAAATTGTGCCACATGCTTCTTCTAATTTAAGAATTCCACTCTCCCTCTGGGTTCCCCTTTAAAAAAGTCTTGATTCATATTCACCTCTCATGTTAGCTGTTCTAAATCGTTGTCTCTATGAGGTGCTTTGGGACACACAGGGTGAGAATCACTGTTTCCTGAGTCAGAGGAAGCCTCCCAGAAGGGATGACAAGTGTACTGGGATTTAAAAAGATAAATAGGAGCTAGCCAGACGGAGAGATGGTGGGAAGTCACCCCACCCATGAGGAAGGTTGGTGTATTCAAAGGTGAGTAGCTGGAAATGGTGTGGCAACTTTGGGGGAACCAACTCAATTTTGTTACAGCTTGAAAAGAATTCAGTGTGTGTGTGTGTGTGTGTGTGTGTGTGTGCTGCAAGAGGGGAGAGTGTTGTGCATGGAAGGCCTTAGGGATACACAGAGAGGTTTGGACTTTTTCTTGTAGGTGCTGGGGAGCCACTGAAGATTTTAAAGGAGGGTGAAGGTATGATCGGGAGCAGATTTTTCCTTTTTCTTTTCCCCTAGCCCGTAGCCCAGTGAGGTTATTCTCTGTATGAGGACAGAATGACAATAATGGCTTGACTTCCACAGTCATGATGCTCATTACTTAAAGAATTACAGCCACTCATGGGCCTTGGAGTCATCCCAGGGGAGCTGAGGGCATCATTGGAGTCCTCAATGTCTCAGCAGCCAGGATGATGTCATGCTTTCTGTGACTTGAGTCCTCCCCCTAGGGACAACATTCACTGTGCCCATTACTAGTAAGCCTCTCTCCAGGTGGAGAGTGCATGCCCACAGGCTGAAGAAGGCCCAAAATGGGGAGCTGAAATTCAGGCTGAGGTAAATGCCCAGAGGTGGCTTGTGATGTTTTATGAACATTAAACACAGTGTTGACAGTGGTTTCCGATCTCTCCATCTCTAGATGAGCTCTGTTAGGGAAATGGTGAAGTAAGACCTGTGGAAGACCTCTGAGTTGGGTCCTATTCCCTTTGGCCTGGTGGACTTCCCTGTGCACTTTTCTATAGCCTTCCTCATTATCCATGAAGGCATCTTAAATTATGAGATTTTAACAGTTCATCAGGAGGGTAGTTGTTCAGAACTTGAACACATAACCCACAAAGTAGTACAAATTTGCTTCTGGTACCTTAGAATGGAGCCATCTACTGTCTCCGTGCCCCAAATTTCTCCTCAGCTTTCTTCTTCCTGGGACGTTTCTGGTACATCCTGGGCTTACATCCTGCCAGATTATCCTAATACCTGTACCTGTGTTTTGTTGAGAGGTACCACTCAGTCAAAGGAAAGAAGGGAGCAGACAGAGACAGTGAACTATCTTTTTCTTCTCTCTGAGCTCCTTTAGAGCCACAGTGAGGAGCACCTGGGTGGCTCGGTTGGCTAAAGGACCGACTCTTGATTTCAGCTCAGGTCATGATCTCAGGGTCCTGGGATCCAGCCCTGTGTTGGGCTCTGTGATCAACATGGAGTCTGCTTGTCTCTCTCTTCCCCCCCTCCTCTCTCTCTCTCTCTCTCTCTCTCTCTCTCTCTCTCAAATAACTAAATAAAATCTTAAAGAAAGAAAAAGAAAAAAGAGCCACAACGATAGCCAAAGGGCCTTAGATGTGACCTGGCTCAACCCTGTCATTTTACAGGCTGGAGGTTTGAATCCCCACATCCTTTCTCCCTCCCAGAGAACACTACGAAACCCTTGCATCAAGTGCTGTGACCAAGTTCTTGTATGAAGATCGGGATTTCTGAGGCCAGTTCATTCCTTGTCATTTGTTCATGGTTTATTCATGGCTTCCTTAATCCCATAGTTTTTGAGACTCCTAGGCGGTGAGATCCACAGAGAATAACAAGTCCATCAGTCCTTGCCCTCAAGAAGCTCACAGTCTAATGGAAAGACAGGGCAGTAAAATACGTTGTGAACTTTGGTGTCAACATTCTGTCTGAGGCCAGAGAGGAGTGGGGGGATGGGGGAGGCAGAGGGTGTCCTATAGAGGGGGCAGGAAGGATGAGCAGGAGACGGTGGCCCAGAGGAAGAAGGAGATCACTCCCTACACTGTCTGCATTGTAGCTTACTTGAAGCCTTTTGGATTTATGGATTTTGTTTTCATAATATTAACCTAAACAAAACATTTGGTGTAGCACAGAGTCTTGGAGCCAGAAAACCTTGGCTCATTGCCGTCTGGCTTCTATACATAGCGATGTGACCTTGGTCAAGCTAGTTATCTCCTTGAGACTCAGTTACTTTATCTGTAATATGATAATAGCCATTCCTGCCATATAGGTTGATTCCGAAAATTAAATGAGATAATCTACGTCAAGAACCTAGCAGAGGGAATCCCTGGGTGGCTCAGTGGTTTAGCCTTCCGTCCAGGGCTGATCCTGGAGTCCCAGGATCAAGTCCCACCTCGGGCTCCCTGCATGGAGCCTGCTTCTCCCTCTGCCTGTGTCTCTGCCTCTCTCTCCCTTTGTGTCTCTCATGAATAAATAAATAACATCTTAAAAAAAAAAAAAGAACCTAGCAGAGAAGCCAAGCCACATAGGAATCGGTATGTAGCAATGTTGCTGGTGTTGTTTCAGGCTGGGATTCCAAGGAAATAGAGCCAAACACTCTTTCATGTTAAGGTGAGGAGGTGAGACCCAGATGCAAGTTATATAAAGGGGACTGATACCTTGTTTTGCCACCCTCAGCTGACCACCTTCTTCTAACCTTTAAGAGAAGTTGAGAAACCAAAGGGTAGGACTGAGGTTAGAATGGGGATTTCTTTTTTTTTTTTTTATTTTTTTTAAATTTTTTTTAAATTTATTTATTTATGATAGTCACAGAGAGAGAGAGAGAGAGGCAGAGACATAGGCAGAGGGATAAGCAGGCTCCATGCACCCGGAGCCCGATATGGGATTCGATCCCGGGTCTCCAGGATCGCGCCCTGAGCCAAAGGCAGGCGCCAAACCGCTGCGCCACCCAGGGATCCCAGAATGGGGATTTCTGATGAGCACTGAGGGGGGCACTTGGCAGGATGAGCACTGAGTGTTATGCTATATGTTGGCAAATTGAACCCCAATAAAAATTGATTATAAAAAAAAAGGAGGATTTCTTTGAGGAGCCTTATTGGGATGCTGTGGGCTCCGCCCTCTCTCCCAATCCCTCCAGCTCCATGCTTCCACCATGGAGAATGAAGGACATGCCTTTCTCTTATCCCAAGACCAAGGACAGGAATTTCTTAGGGACACCTGGAGAACTTCCTACTGGATGCCAGAGGTTACAGTGGGCTGGCATCTCGGTAATGCTTGAGAAGTCAGACTGTGGGGGTCCACACTTGGTGGATATCTCTGATGGCAGAGGAGAGAGGTTGCTGCATCAGGAATAGCCTGAGCCCACAGGCTTGTCAGAAAAAAGTGCATGTGAGAAGCTCCTGAGCACCTGATGTGGCCAGTGTGATGAGCTTCCTGGAGTTTGTCTCAGATTACACCCAAAGGGGCTGCCTTGAGGGGAGAGGGCCCTAACACAGAGAAGCTGGTGTGTACCTCCTCTCCCCAGGAGCTGCTAGAGCAATCAGTTACAGAGGCACCCACCCAACTACCCACTATAAGGGAGCTGCAAGCAAGAAAGGCCAGAAATGGGGTGGGGGCTCTCTGAAGAGCCCTCCAGAGTGCTCCAAAGGAAGAAGTCAGCTCTGAACACCTGCAAGGCCCATAGAAGACCAGTTCATCACCATGACTGAGACATCCTTCTCCCCCCACGCCCCACTCCCATTCTGGCAGGAGGGGAAGAAAGGAAGGTGGGGCGCTGAAGAGGAGCTGACTCCGGCCCCAAACACCCCCAGGATGGAGGGAGACATAAGTGGTAACTTCTAACAAAATTGGAAATCTTTGTGGGACATACTAATTTTTTTTTAAAGTAGGTTCCACACCTAGCGTGGAGCCCTACACAGGGCCTAAACTCACAACCCTGTGATCAAGACCTGAGCTGGGATCAAGAGTCAGATATTTGACTGACTGAGCCCCCCGGGTGCCCTGGGACATACTAATTGTTGAATTAAGGCTGCTTTAGGAACTGAGAAGAGAGTCTGCAGCAAAGCCACAAGATTGGCTGGTGTTTTCATCCAGGAGCATTAGTTGCCTGTTACAAGTTGTGTTTGTTCAACTGCGTTTTGATTTTACTATTATAGTTCACTGAATACACCACTCAGGAAAGCCAGTGCCCTACCCATGCTGTTCTCTTGACCTGAAATGCCCTCCCTACCCCTGCCTTCCACCTTGGTCCCTCATGCAAATAAGAGCGCATCACCTTCTCCTTTAGACAGTCTCTCTTGACCCTCCCTGTCCTTCCTTACCTTCCTGGAGAAAGAAGGGGACCTGTCTGATTGCAGGAGGACACACCCACCAGTGCCCCACCTTCGGTCAAGATGCTGTTCTTTACAATAATTGTTTTTGCCATTCCCACACAGTGTTGTTGTTGTTTAATCAGATTTATTAGGTATGATTTACCAACAATAAAATAAACTCATTTTAAGGTCAGTGAGTTTTGACAAATACATAAACCCACACCTGTCACTACCACAATCAAGGTATGGAATATTTCTGTCACCCAAAGTTCCCTTGTCCTTCCCCCAGATAATCCCCACCTCTGCCCTGCCCCAGGCAACCCGGATCTGCTTTCTATCCTCCAGATGAGATTTATCTTTCCTAGAGCTTCGTAGAAATGAAATTGTACATGACACTTCAAGTTTAATCAAGAAAAATCTGTCTACATAAGAAAAAGCCAATTTCTTTCTAGAAAATAAGAAAGTCAGTGTAAAATATGAGTTGTTTCCAAGCCAATATTTATTCTCTTTGGAAAGTAAACACATCGAAATATAATCTTCCTGATTGTATTTTCTGATTAGCTCAAAATCCCTGTCCCCTTCCTCCATCGCTGCTCCTCCATTTTATGTTCCATTTTCCTTTGATGTCTTATTTATTTTGCTAGAATATAAAAATGTTATTGGCATTCTGCTTATGGGCATTTCTAATTTCCTTGGATTTGGATACAAATTGATTTTTCATGGGCTCATACATCTTCAAGATTACTTTGTTTGAATTTGGACTATTCATTGATCTAATATATTTTTGAAGACATTGAGCAGCATGAAGCAGATTCTAAACTACATGAATGAAATTCACCGTGGCTTTTTGTCATTGTGGCAAGATTGTATGTATTTTTTCCTTTTTTGCCTTTTTTATTTTGACTTTTTTGCCAAGTTCCTATAAAAAAGGGACTTCCAAGTCCCTTCTGTCCTTTAAACCTAAATTCCATAGGGGAGGTACTAGTTGCCTCCACACCCTCCCAACTTCCATCTCTCTGTATTCCTGAGTGGGGCCAGGAGGGAATCTGCCAGGATGACCCCAGAAGTGATTCCATCTCCTTGTTCCAGCACCTTCCATGTACAGACAGGCATGCAACAGGCAGAACTGGGTGCCTGACTGCTATCACCTCCGCCAGACCCTAGCCCTTCTGACAGCCTGTACTAGAGGTACACCTATTAACTCCTTGCTGTGACACCCAGAAGGCATCTCTCTGAGGGGTTCAGCCCCTGGGAGTCCTATACTGGGGGAAGAAGCAGCTTTAGTGCTAGGGTCAAGATATGCAGAAAGCAAATATTCTCCTGTCCCCAGCTTTTTAAAATTTTTTGCCTAATCCAGTGTAAGTGTTCTGCAGTTGGCAATTAGCTTTTTGTTCAGAGACAGTTTTGCAATGAGCACAATGTTGCTATTTTATGACTGGTCGGCAACCTGGTGGGTACCCGTGTGGGATGTCTCAGCTCTCCACAGTGCCACCCTCTGAGAACAGAACCCATGCAGATTCATACCATGCAACCCAGGCCCTGGCCCGTCCTTGACATCAGACACGCACACCCGATTGAACCTGGGCCAGATGGATTCTCTGGCCTGGATATTTGAAATTGGGATTGAAAAAGGGGCTTGTCTCTCGCCTTAAGAAACATGGGATGGCCAGGGCTTAGAAAGCAGAGTTGTCATGGGGATGGAAGAAATAGCCTTGTAGATGGAGACAGATGTGGACCAGAGTAAGCATGGGTGCTAGGGGCAAGAGGCACACCCACATACAGAGAGGGGAGGCACAGAGGGAGGGAGAAAGGGAGAGAAGAGGGAGGGAGGAAAGGAGAGAGACAGGGAAGGAAGGAAGGAAGGGGGATGGAGGGAAGAGGAGGGAGGGGGAGAGAGGGAGGGAGAGAGGACAGGGAGGGAAAGAAGAGGAGGGAGGGAGGGAGAGAGGACAGGGAAGGTGAGAAGAGGAGGGAGGGGGAGGGAGGGAGGGAGAGAAGAGGAGGGAGGGGGAGGGAGGGAGGGAGAGAGGACAGGAAAGGAGAGAAGAGGAGGGAGGGGGAGGGAGGGAAGGAGGGAAAGAGGGAGGGAGGGATGGGGACGGAAGGAGGGAGGGGGGAAGGCTGCTCAGATGCTGCTGGCTTCCAGTTTCCAGTCCCAGCACAGCTGTCCCTTTGTGTTGGTTTCCATGTGAAATTCCTATAAACTTGAATGAACTTCCTGTTTATGCTTGAGGTGACTTGGAGGAGTTTCCTGTTAATTCTCAGCCCAAAGACTGGGGGGGGGGGTGACGGTAGGGGGAAGATGCAGCCTGGCATCCCAGGACGGACGCAAAGATTCACCCAGCACCTAGGTGGGCCCTCTGGGCTTGGAAAGCATGCGGATCCCCCATCCTGGGACAGGGAGGAGTATTCCAGTGGAACATAGTGGAGCACGGGCTGAAAGAGCTGGTGAGTTCTGGGCCTTGGACAATTTTCGCCCCGAGGCTGAGGCTTCAGCAGGCTTGAGAGGCCACACGGAGGGATGTCGACTGCCCTGGCTCCTGGGACTGGGTAAGGTGCATGGAAGCATGAGCCAGGGTGCAGCTCCCCGCTTACAGCGGAGGGGGCGACAGGCCACTTATGCCTCTGTGCTCCTGGGAGCCCTTTCTCTGATGACACAGGAGCCGAGACCAGCCAAGTCCGCTCTTGAAGTAGACTTACTGAGCGGTAGCACTTGACCCCGCACAGGGACCCACATGGAGAACTCAGTGCAGAGCAGCAATTTTGAAACAGGGAGATCCTGGGACTGGGAAGGAGGACACGTGTGACATGCCAGGGGTGTCGGGGAGGCCTGATCCTTTGAGGCTTTTTCCAAGTCGATCTGCTGTGTCCTCTGGCTGGGCAGCGGGGGTGATACCTGCTGCCGGGAGGCACACCTGGGGTGCTCCATCAGTTGATGAGGGAAAGCAAACCATCTCCACCGCCCTCCACACCCTGGGGAGAAACACACTCAACGAAGGACCCAGGCACAGCCCTCAGGGCTCCTTCTAAGAACCTGAAGCCCCCACAGATGTGGCCTGCCTCTTCCTGTCCAGTTTAGAAAGCTGTCTAGAAAAGGCTTCGAGCAAATCAGGTCTCCCTAAATTAAATCAGGGCTGTGCATTGAGGTCTTACAGGCACCATGCTGCCAGGGAAACCTCACAGGATCTTTAGGGCAACACAGATCCACTGTGCAGGGCTTCTCAGTCCCCAAGGCAAGCCCAGATCCAAGCTCAGAGGCTGCCGGCTTCATTCAGAAGGTTTTCACCCCCCACAGCCAGTTCCTCCCAGTCTCGCCCCAGGAGTGGTTCTGGAGGGCCCCGGACAAGGCCATGGCCCCAAGGGGCAGGACATAGAGTGGCTCCACCAGATAACCAGTGTCGCAAGAGTCAGCATGCAATGGCCACGGCCTTGTCAGGTATCCAGTGATACCCGCAAAGGGTAGCAGCTCCATCAGAAGGCAATGGGGTCCTTCATGACTGTGAAGCAGCCACATGCATAAGCAGTGGAGACAGTACTTTACAAAGAAGGAAGTGAATAAAAAAAAAAAAAACAAAGAAAACAAAGAAGGAAGTGGCTTTGCAGAGAGCTGAGAGAGACAGAGAGAGAGAGAGAGAGAGAGAGAGACAAAGAGACACAGAGAAACAGGGAGGCACAGAAACTGATTCGTGATTGCTTTTCTGTGTTTTTTTTTTTTAAGATTTTATTTATTTCTTCATGAGAGATACAGAGAGGGAGAGAGAAGCAGAGACAGAGGCAGAGGGAGAAGCAGGCTCCATGCAGGGAGCCTGATGTGGGACTTGATCCCGGGACTCCAGGATCACTCCCTGGGCCAAAGGTAGGTGCTAAACTGCTGAGCCACCCAGGGATCCCTCTGGTTCTTGATTTTTTAGAGAAGTGTTGCACTCTTTGCTTTGGGTTCGGTGAAATATGCCTGACACTCCTCCTGCCTTAAAACAAACAAACAAACAAACACCAAAAAAGCTCCCCCCGCCCCAAACCATCTTTTAATACTGAAATAACTCTAGATCTGGAGAAAGTTGCAAGGATAGTCCAGAGAAGTCCCATGGACCCCTCACTGTTTCCCCCATGGTTATAGTTTACATAACTATAGTACAATATCAAATCAGGAAATTGACGTTGGTATAATGTGTGCCATTTTGCCACATGTGTAGATCTGCAGTCAAGACACAGAACTAGTCCATCCTATAAGCATCTTCTTACTACCACCCCTGTGTAGTCACCCCTCTTCCTACCGTTCCTAGTCCCTGGCAGCTACCAATCTGTTTTTCACCTCTCTAACTGTCATTTTGAGAATATTCTATAAGTGGAATCATGATCTGTCGCCTTTTGAAGCTGAATTTTTTTTAAAGATCGATTTATTTATTTATTTATTTATTTATTTATTTATTTATTTATGAGAGACACAGAGAGGCAGAGACTTAGAAAGACAGAGAAGCAGGTTCCTCACAGGAAGCCCAATGTGGGACTCGATCCCTCGACCTGGGATTATGCCCTGAGCCAAGGCAGACGCTCAATTACTGAGATACCCAGTCATCCCGAGGCTGACTTTTTTTTTTTTTAACTTAGTGTAATTCTTTGGGATGCACCCAAGTTGTTATATATATTAATCGTCCATCCACTGCTATTGCAGACTAGTATTCCGGTCATGGGTCTACTATATTCATTTAACTAGTCACCTCTCCAGAGACACTTTGGTTGTTTACAGTTTGGAGTTATTACAAATAAAGCTGCTATGAGCATTTGTGTACTACCCATTTTGTGTGCACATGTTTCCATTTTTCTGGGAAGAATGCTGGGGAGTGCAATTGATAGGTTGTATGTTGAGTGTGTGTGTTGTTGGTTTTCTTTTTTTCCAAGAAACTAAGACTCCTTTCTGGAGTGGCTGTGCCGTTTTACAGTCACTCCAGCTATGTATGAGAGTTCCAGATTCTCTTCATCATCGCTAGATTTGATATTGCCATTTTTTATTTTATTTGTTCTAATCTCATTGCGGTCTTACGTTGAATCTCCCTTATCCCTAATAATGTTAAACTTTTTTTTTTTGGTGTATATGTGTTGTCTGTATATTCTCATTGATGAAACGTCTCTTTATATCTTTTGCCCATTTTCTTTCTTTTTTTTTTCCCTTGGCAATCCTGTATTTATTACTACTCCCAAATTTCAACAATCATCTCATTAAGCTTATCTGTAAAACACTGATATATGAAGAGGGGTGTGAGGGTGTGGGTGGGAAGGAAGGCTATCCACTTCTTCATGTCTGCAGAGAAAGCTCTTTTTGGATGACAATCCCATGTGCAGATCTGAGCATAAGCACGTGACTGTTATTCTTAGCAACAAGTAAAAAAAAAGAGGAAGAACTCATTTAAAAAATATTTATTTATTCATTTTTAGAGAGAGAGCGAGAGTGAAAGCAAGAGAGAGAAAGAGAGAGAGAATGTACACCCAACTGTACATGGGGCAGGGGCAGATGGGGAGGGAAAGCATCTCAGACTCCCCGCTGAGCTGGGAGCCCTTCCTGCTGATGACATAGGAGCCACCCAAGTCCATGCTTGAAGTGGACTTACTGAGTGGTAGCACTGGATCCCACAACCCTGAGATCGTGACCTGAGCCAAAACCAAGAGTCGAGGCTTAACTGACTATTCCCCGCCAGGCTTTCAGAGAGAGGTGCCACAGTCACACAAGTTCTCAGACAACAGTCTCAGACAATGGTGCCAGGGTGTGTGAGCCATAGTTGGCCAACATGTGTCACCCTGAGGCCACTGCTGTTTCTCAAGGGGAATCTCCTCAATGTGCCTGGAAAGCAGATCATTTGTAACACAGAAGTACACGGACTGGGGCAATACTCGCACAGAATAAATTCTACAGGTTCTTGGGCAGGTTGGTTGATTCTACAAATCTCTTCTGTGATAAATGGTTGTGGAATTATGATTGTGCAAAGGTAATCCCATAAATGGACACTGGGGACGTTTTTACAACCTGCGAAATTCCTAGACCAAACAATAAAGAGCCACCCATACCAAACTTAGACACCGACTTAAGATGCTCCACGCAAGGGCTTCTGAATGAGACAAAGCAGGAAAGACTATCTGAACAGATTTTTGTGCTTCTCTCCAGCCAGCAGATTAGTGGGCTCCATCCCCTCTCCAGCTACCCTCTGCTGTGCCACATCCTGCTCAGATTTTTCCCGGAGAATCTTTTTCTTCTTCTGTATTTTCTTTAACCTATAGAAGTTTCGCTCTCTCACATTGAACTCTGTGATGATACAAGCAAGGGCACATCCAATCCGGGGAATGATGACATGTTCAGTGGCATTTACACTCCCATTAACAGCTTCATCTCCAGTAACAAAAGGAGTCTGCAGCAAACCTACTCCCACTGCTGTGACATTATTCCTCTTTAATTCAGAGGCATTGTCCCCACCTCTGGCTAAGCCAGTCAGTTTGTAACTGTCACTTCCTTGACGGTGATGTTCAAATACTGGCAAAGTATCACCTGCAGCATCCTCCTTGCTGGAAGCTTCACTTAACATTGTGGATAACTGTGGTGCCCAAGTCCCCTCCAACTGTGAACGTGACCTTGGCAAGTAAGAGCAGCTTCTCTCTTCACATTTTCATCTCTGTTATCTCCTTAAGGGCCTGGTGAAACCAGGGAGTTAAGGCATCACATTGTTTCTTTGGGAGGTTTTGAACTGTCTTGCTCCCTTTAATTGAGCCTTGGTGATGGACTGTGCCACTACGAGGGAGCTGTCTCACATGGATCTTTGCTCACATCCTGAAGGTGACTATTTGGCTAGGGTCCCCTGCAATAGTCCCTACCACAGCGCCTTCCTCTGGGGGCAGGATGCTTGTCCTGCCTATTCTCTGTGGTGTGTTTGTGTGTATTGCCTGTTCAGTTTTGATAAAAATACTCGTGTTTGGTTAAGTTTGAAACAGGCTTCGGTTGCTTGAAAACTCACGAGTTGCCTACTTTGGAATTCAACCACAGTAATAGCTAATAGTTATTGAGCACATACTTTGCACCAGGCACTGTTCTAAGTGACTTACAGGTTGGAGTCCCCGTTGATAGATGTTGTTGTTATAAACATCATATGTTGTTGTTCTAAGTGTTAACCACGGTTACAATTTAGTTGACGAATCTAATAAATAAACAGCTTCGTCAGTCCAGCACTGCCGAAATTTGAATTGCCTAAGATTTGTGTTTTGGTTGGGTGAAAAAAAGATCTAAGCCACTGACATCACGAGAGTGCACGAAGCATAAGAGCCACATTGCTCACATTTTTAAAATGTTTTAAAAATTATATAGTACATGTTTCTGTTTTAAGTAAATAGCTGGAAGTGTTCACTTCAATAAATTCTATAGAAGAAAGCTCCCTAACGTTAGTCTCCCCCTAAAATAAAGACAGAAAATAAAAGCTCATTTACGATATACAGTTTTCAAAAATTGCGTTGGTATGAGTGTAGCAGGCTACACAGGCAGTGATCAAATATTCCGAACTCTTGTGCAAGATGAAGACTGTATTTCCTAAAGTTTGGGAAATGACTAGAGCTTTGTTGAGGGTCTCCAAAGTGACTGTGCAGCTGGCCCTTATAATAGAACTACCTCTGTGACAGGTGGGGCCCCTCTGGGGCCTGGGCACTGTCCTCTGGGTCCCAGGGGCCATACGTGTGATTTATCGGTGAGTCAAGTTGTTGAACAGGGACCACCCTTGCATGCCTGGCTTCTGGAAAATCCATCCTCTACGATGCTACTCCTTTCTACACTTCAACATCAATAGGAAGAAGCAGAGCCCCCGTTCCCACACCTTAGACAGTCATGCTTCCACCCTTGGAAGAGCTAAGTGAATGGAGTTCTGCAGTGTAGCCCAGCAGCACATGTGGGTCCAGCGAATGGCCTCATGCGATCCTCCGAGTGTCATTGCCACAGTGTCCTCTGAGCTGTGGAAAATGGCAATCAGCAGAGCAACCTCCTCAATAGATCTGCTCCTCCCAGGCCCCACATCCCGTGGACGAATGTCCAGCTGCTGCATTTCAATGGACAGATCATAGGCAGCTGGCTCCCCCACAGCCGGTGCAGCAGGCCCGGGCTTGGCCTCTGCTCACCCCCCTTCCTCTGTGGAGCTCACGGCAGCTTTGGACTTTGAGGAGTAAGCAACACACCACCCATCTCCTTCCCCTCCATCTGTTCCCTGATGGTGACCCGACCCTCTTGACCTGCTGGCTTTGACCTTGTGAGAGGATTTCTCTCCTCACTCTTTATCCTTTGGACTCCATGCTGGGCACTGGAACTGTATTTCTTTCTCTGTTCCATCATTGGACTACCTTATGCCATCTTGGGGAAGTTCTGGGACTCTCCCATATGGTAAGGCTGGGAGGGTGGAGCCCCCTCTTCCCAATATTAAGTCCCACCAATTCAAATCTAGGCCACACTGACTTATGGGAGTCTGTGTGCAAGTTACCTTGACTCTCTGACTCTGTTTCTTGTATAAATGGGGTGGCGAATCCCTTTCTCACAGGGATTTAGTGAGGTTTAGTGATCACACACCCACGCCCACCCACACAAACACATATATCTAGTCCATCACAGCGTAGTACTCAAATAGTAGATAAATAACTCTAGAAATAAGACAGTTTCCTGCATTTCCCTTTACCCCCACCTTGGTCTCTGCCCTCAGGTTGTGATGTCCTGTCCTCATGCTGCTGGTCCCAGCCCCCTCTCCTATTAGTCAGTAAAGGGGACTCAGACGGAGTGCTCCCCTCCCCTCATAGCAGAGAATCTCTCATTGGTTGCCATCACCATGGCAACTCACTGTCTCCTCCCCCACCCCCCCTTTCCAGAGCAGCAGATTGTGGAGTTCCAGACTTCTCAGCTCTGGGAGGGAGGAGGAAAAAGATGGGGGAGGGGAGCTCTAGAGGCAACCTTGACTGCAAAGGCGGCCACACGGTTCGGGTTTGCTTGGATTCCTAATACCAACCTGGCATGCATGTGGCCTCTATTATCTCTGCACATTCAGGCAACCATTTAGATAGCCATAGACACTCCTGATTCCCTTTGAAATGGGCCAGCTTGGGACCTGAGGGTCCTGAGTTCATGGCACGTGGCATGCATGATAAGCATGTTGTTCCTACAGAAGAAGGGTTTTCTTCCCACTGCCTTTGCAGCACTGCTGAGGTTACACTGCAGGACCAGTGGGAACGAGGTCTGTGAACTCCAAAGGCTGTCAGGGGTCATTTGTTATTCTGGTCATCCGCCCCTGCCTCCCACCCTGTGTGGTTGGCCAGAGTGGGGCAGCCTCATGGGTGCTTTCCTATCCGGATGACAAGTGGGGGTTTGGAGTGTAAGTCCACATGGGGCCCCTGGAGAACAGCATAGGGCATTGGGCAGTGAGATACCAACCACTGGGTCCCAGCTGTGAGGTCCCTACCAGGGCCTGAGAACCTACTTCCTTCCTCCCCAACACGCCTGCAGAGGGGGTACACAGCATGGCTTCTACATGCACAAATTGTGATGTGCAGGGATGCCTGGATGGCTCAGTTGTTGAGTGTCTGCCTTCGGCTCAGGGTGTGGTCCCTGGGTCCCGGGATGGAGCCCCACATCCGGCTCCCCACAGGGAGCTTGCTTCTCCCTCTGCCTATGTCTCTTCCTCTCTTTGTGTTTCATGAATAAATAAATAAAATCTTAAAAAAAAACCTGGGATGTGCAAATGCTCTTTGGTGCACTTGGAATTCAAAAATGATTTAAAAGCATGGGCTGAATGAAGGCAACTTTTGCCTGTTCTCAATCAGCAGCAGGGAGGGTCAGTGAATTGACTGTTGGAACATAAGCTCCATAAAAATGGGTGAGGGGAGGACATCCTGACACCTGCTACAATGGATGAGCCTTGAGGACATGATGCTAAGTGAAATAAGCCAGAAACAAAAGGACAAATACTGTATGATCCCAGTTACATGAGGTAATACATGAGGTAATGAATATGCTAGGATAAGCAAATTCATTGGGATAGAAAATAGATTAGAGGTCACCAGGAGCCATGTGGGAGGGAGAGAGGGGAGTTAGTGTTTAACGGGGACAGAGTTTCAATGTGGGAAGATGAAAGGGTTGTGGAGATGGATGGCCCCAAGGGCTGCACAGCATCGTCGTGGACGTGCTTAATGCCATCGAAGGTCATACAGAGAGATGGTTAAAGTGGTAAGTTTTCTGTTATGCGTATGTTACCACAATAAAAGAAATCCAACCCCCCCAAAGGTGAGGTGAGGTGGGGTGGTGAAGCACTGCCATGGGAATGAGGGGACGGAGAACATGCTCAGTGCTCAGTGAGGCTTTGATGGGTGAGGCATTCTAGAGAAGGGGGTCTTAATTGACAGGCTGCCTGGCCCTGCCTCTTCTGGCTGACTGATAGGCCAAGAAGGTGACATCAGGGGCTCCCTGCCTCTATTTCCTGAGGGAGCTAGGGAAGCCAACAGGGATGGCCCATCCCCTCCCCTCAGGGTTCCAGGTGTTTTAGGAGTCACCAGGGTAGTGGTGTTCCTCAGCTTTGGTCATGGCCTTCTTCCCTCTGGAAGGCCCAGGGTGGGGTGGAGTGCCCCTCTCCCCAGGACCCAGCGCTGGTCCAGTGGCCACAGAAGAGGCGTGGCCAACATCACAGCCAGGTGGAGGGACACGGTGCTCTCCTGGGACCTGCACGCCACGCCCTCACAAGCTCCAGGGCCTGGGGTGTCTGCAGCCCCTTCTTGCCTTCTGAGTCACTGCTCAAACCCACCAGCCCTTCTGACAGAGCTGGAAACAGGCACCAAGCCCTCCAGAGGCTATTTTTAGGGTTCATCTGTTCTTTCTGATCTCTCCTCTGGATTCCATATTTTCCCACCCCCAGATCTGAAAGAGCTCAAGATTCTGGAAATCCTTCCCCCCCCACCCCCCATCCCCGCTCCGCCTCTCAAGGTGCTCTCCCTGGCTGGACAGCTGAGCTGGCAAGCTGCGCCTTCACCCCCACCTTCCTGCACCACTCCCGCCTTCTTTCTGGATCCCCACCCTCACCCTCTGGCCCCCAGCTCGGCAGGCAGCATGGGAAACAGGCTGATTGTCTGACATCATCTCCCACTCCCCGGCCTGCGAAGAGTTACTCACTCAGGCAATCCCTGCTCCGCCGGAGGAGACTGTCCAATTGCCAAGCAACCCACTGTCGGCCAATCACGGGCCTCGGAGGTGATGTCATGGAGAGCGGGCGGCCGTGCTGATGGGGAGAGAAGCCCGGGGTACCACTAATTGAGGGAGTGAGGAAGGGAGCAGCACGCTCAAACGGGACTGCAGGTAAGTGGCGACGGAATGCAAATGATTTGAGGCTTTTCGGGCAAAAGGAAAAAAATATATATATTAGCAGCGACAGAGAGGAGAAGCCAGGGGTCTGGCACCATTTGCGTCGCCTTTTGGTTTCAATCAATCAAACTTTGCCAAATTCTAGGGGGAAATGGGGGTGATGTGAAAAGAATGGGGCTACCCCAAAGGGCAGGGGGTTGCGCTGCGGGCAGTCCTATTCCAGATCTCTGGGAGAGAGAGGGCGGGCAGGAATTGCCAGGGTTTCTTTCGGGTCGGATGTCCATGCTGAGTTCTTTCTGCATAAAAATGTTCTGTTACTCAGGGAGAATGGTTTTGTGCAGAGTCTGGTCCCCCTCCCACGTGCCCCCCCAACTGCCGCTGCCCCCCAGACCCTTTCAAGCTAGCAGCTGCTCTGGGTTTTACATTCCCTTTCTCAGCCACAGTTTTTCTTGGCTCGCTTCCCCACGGGGATCATCCTTTTCTTTTTCCTCTGTCTGCACTGGGTTACTTTGGGCCCCGGGTTCTAAGGAGACAATGAGATCACCACCTTCCCCTCGCCCCGCCCCACCCTGAGGTCAACCTGTTCCTACCTGGGCAGGGCTGGCAGGCTGGCGGGCTGCGAACTGCGGGGGACCCACCACTGCCACGCCCTGGTCCCCGCTGGTGGCCCCTCCGTGCTCAGCCCACCGCTCTCCCCAGGAGTTTAGGCATTGCCCTCTTCTCATCCAGGGGACCAGGGATTTACTGTCCAGTGGCCAGTTCCGTCCCCACGTGGCGATGCTGTCTTTGTCTCATTCCTCCCAGGAAGACACAGTCAGGTGTGGAGGAGTCCTATTGTCCTGAAAAAAAGGCAGGTCCCCTGAACCCCTTGGGGGGCTCAGGAATGTTGAGGCAGCCCAGGTCCGGACAGCCTGGGCAGGGATACCCCTGTATCTCAAGACCGAGAGAACACCCAGGTAGGAGATGGCCAGCGGTGGTCCGCTGGAGTCCTGCAGGGTGGGTGGTAGGTTGAGAGGAAACGTGGGAGAATCTGTCTCTACTGAGGCTGAGCCCCCCTCCAGGGGGAGGAAACCTCTCCCACAGGCAGAGAGTCAGGGTGCCAGGGGGAATGAGATCATCCATCAGATGAGGAGATAATGATAGTGCTGGAGTGAGAGGTGAGGAGGCACAGGGGCAAGGTCTGTTTTGCTGCTCCACCGAACAAAGCTAGAGCCTCCAGAGACCCTACCCTGTCCTCTGGGGCTGGCCAGCACCCTCTCCTCAGCCACCCTAAGATGCTACCTTGCTAATAGGAACTGTGCTATACACCTTCCTTGAAACCCACTTACCACCAGCACCAAAGCACCTGTCAGCAGGTCCCAGCCCTTTTGGGACCCCCAGCTCTGCTCTGGCCACCCCTGGAACAGGTTTGGAGTGGACAAGGGTCTTTAACTGCTAGATGGATCCACCACAGAACATTGTAGGGAGTGAGCTCCCCATCACTGAAGGCGTGCAAGCAGAAGTTGGATGACCACCAAGCAGGGTGGCTATACAGATTTCTGCATTGTTTTGGAGACTGGGTCTAGATTAGTGTTTTTCAAGCTGCAGATTGAGATCCATTAGTGGATTGTGAAATCAAATTCATGGGTAGTTAATTGGTATTTTGTTTTCAAATAAAATGGGATACAGTAGGAAAAAGTCAAAACACATCTTATTTAGTAGAGTGTTTCCTATACCTTTTTTTAGTTGTGTATTTTCAGTTATGTATTTATAAATATAAATTGTGTTTATTTTTATAAACATATTTTAGAAATGTTATTGTATTTATAAATAAATACACATATATTTATATATTTATATTTTGGTTACACGTACATTTATGTGTGTGTATGTAGGTGGATTAGTGACTAGATGTATGTGGGTGTGCCAGTATTATGACATGTAGATACTGGATCATGATATAAAAGGCAGTTCTTTACTGTCAGTCCCAGTAAGAAAAAAACATTGGCTGTGTGACCCTTATGACCTTTTCTACGACTGTAAGCCTATGGATGACTCTTACTAGACTATGAACTTCTTTTTAAAATTTTAAAATTTTTAATTGTGGTAAAATACACATAATACCAAATTTACCATTTTAGCCATTTTAAAGTGTACAGTTCGGTGGTATTAACTACATTCACACTGATGTGCAACCATCACCACCATCCATCTTCATGACTTTTTTATCTCTCCAAACTGAAACTCTCCCTGTTGAACACTAACTCTATTCCTCTCTCCCCTAGCCCCTGGCAACCCCCATTCTACTTTCTGTATCTATGAATTTGACTGCTCTACATACCTTATATAAATAGAATCATGTAGCATTTGTCTTTTTATGACTGGCTTCTTTCACTTAGCATCATGTCCTCAAGATTTACCCATATCATTGACTGCGAAAATTCCTGCAAGGAGATATGCCTTGTTCGAACAGGTCCCTGTGACCATGTTCCATATATAAATGTCCATAGTCCACTTGCTGTGTTAAATGGAAAACTGTGTCTCTTTAGGGAGATATTTCGTTCTAAAGGACCTACCAAAAATTGAGAAGCCTGGTCTAATATTGTCCTTCCTGAGCAGAGGCTTTAATGGAAATTCTATAGGCTGGTGTGGTGGTAGGCGTGTCTTGCATTTTTTTGCTTAATATTTAGATTTCATTTTGGTTCAATAAAAGAAATCCCAGGGCCCAGCAAGGTTGGCTGCCTTGCCTCTCCCGACTAGGCCATTTAAGCCACATTTGCCCTCTGGGATGTGAGTATGCTGACTGATATGATTTAAAGTGGAGCAATAAAGATTGATAAACTGAGATCCAGAGAGTGAGGTGTGACAGGAAAGAAGGCAGGTAAGAGAGGGGGAAAGAGAGGACAGTGTCTCCATTAAACCAACCATATAGAAAGAAGGGGGAAATGCTTAATTTTACTGAACTCTTAAGAACCTTTCTCCAGACGCCTTACATATCTTTTTTTAAAAATATTTATTTATTTATTTATTTATTTATTTATTTATTTATTTATTTATTTATGTACAGAGAGAGAGAGAAAGAGAGAGAGCATAAGCAGGGGGAGCATTAGGCAGAGGCAGAGGGAGAAGCTGACTCCCACTGAGCAGGGAACCTGATGTGGGGCTCGATCCCAGGACCCTGGACTCATGATCTGAGTGGAAGGCAGATGCTTAACCACTGAGCCACTCAGGTGCCCCCCTTTGATAACTTTATATTATTTCTCAATTACCCAGAAACTATCATTTGGAGACACAGAATTCCAGTGATTTTGAAATCATAGACAGGTAGAAATGAGACATTTATTTGGGGAGTGAGGTAGAAATTTGGGGGGAAATTATAAAATATTCAGAATGTAATTTTTATAAATGCTCTGTAGAGAACCAGACTCTACACTGCCCTCCTTTTTTTTTTTGGCTTGGCCAATAAACATTCATCATGTATAATTTAATTTGCTAATTAAGTTAGAATTTGCTATATTTAGAGATGTGATAGTCTGGAAAAAGGTTGCTTTTTCTGTTTTTCTTTGAGGAACAGTATGGACAAAAAAAAAAAAATCTCTCCTGATATTTTAAAAAGCGTTTCCAGGTCTTTACATCTTTAGTTCCACTAGGAAGATAGGAAAATACACAGGTAGAGGTACACTACTCCTGCTTCCCTGTACACATCTACGCTTCCCCCTACCGTCCCCTGCAATCACTGGTCTTTTCTATTAAAACTGATTGTCACTGTGTGTCCATTCCCTTACAGTCGTATCAGAGGTAGATGGTAGGAGGTAAGAGGACAGATCGGATTGGAAGTGATGGGCCTAATTTATGGAAGGGTATAAGCAACTCAGGAGTTCAGAGAACAAACCCGGGAATGTGAATCTAGAGAAAGGAGCGGAGTGCAGACTGTAGGGTGAAAGAGTTCCAGTGGATCATTTGGATGTCAGTGCCCAGAAATGAGAGCCAGGTAGAAGGCAAGGTTGAAACAGACAATGAGGGAATAGGTGGGGAGATTCTGTTAGCTGCCTGCACTAACATAACTTACTTGACTATTATTGATCCTGGGATGGCTTTGTCTGTCTTCTGCATCTGTCACCAAACAAATATGTAAGGATCCCATGAATCCTTCTTAAAAAATATATTACCCCAAGAAGTCTAGCTGACCAAAAGTTTTTGTCAAACTAAAGAACTCAGGGACAAAAGAGATTTGGTATTGATAGTGGTTACAAAGAAAGAAAATACTAGAATTTATTGTCTTTGTCTAATTATTTTTTGGTAATTAGACAAATTATTATTATTATATTTTAATATTTTATTTTTTCATGAGAGACACAGAGAGAGAGAGGCAAAGACACAGGTGGAGGGAGAAGCAGGCTCCATGCAGGGAGCCTGATGCTGGACTTGATCCCGGGACTCCAGGATCATGCCCTGGGCTGAAGGCAGGAGCTAAATCGCTGAGCCACCCAGGGATCCCTAACTAGACAAATTAGAGTAATTTTTTTGTTGGGGGGCAGGGGTAGAGGGAGAGGGAGAGGAAGAATCTTCAGTAGCCTCCATGCCCAGTGCAGAGCCCAACACCAGTCTTGATCTCACAACCCTGAGATAGTGACCTGAGTTGAAATCAAGAGTCAGATGCTTAACGGACTGAGCCACCCAGGCACCCCGAGTCTTTGTCTAATTATGATGATCAACATATTTATAAAGCTGAATGCAAATGTCAAATATCATAAAGCTAAGGAATATGTCTATTACATTTATCATTGTATTACTTCCTAGCAACTTGAGTAGTACGTATAGTAGATTCTCAATAAATATTTGTTGAATGAATAATTGAAGCACGAAATCAATAATAATAATCCAGAACTGAAAATGTAGATCACTATGACAAAATCAGAAGGTTTGTAGTGCAAGGAAATAAAATTATGCACAAAGCCCTCATCTTTCACAAAGAAAACCATTAGGTGTTGTTTTCTCCTTAATGTAATAAGACATAAATATAAATGATTTTAACTTGAAGATTAAAAATAAGATGTAAAACTTACAAAGCACTGGGGAAGAATGAAAGAATAAAGAAAACAAGAATAATATTGTGATAGATTAGAATCTCCCTTGATCATAGTTAAATGTGGGTTGGAAACCTGGCTTTGCTCCTCCTACTTAAACTTAGGAAAGGCTCTGACTCTTTTGGGCCCTTTGTCTCTTCATCTGAAAAGGGTAGGAAATGGAGATGCCAGAGATCACTACAGCTCCTCCCACCTATGGGCAGAGAGCTTGACCCCGGCAATGTCTACAAATCTATTGCTTGTCCCATGGTTGGAGGTAGATGTGGGGTGAGCAAGACTTTGTGCGCACTTCATACACATGAAGTCAATCATCCATTCAACTTATATTTACACTTGGCCTTGGACATGTAAGATGGAACTTTGAAGATGTTAGCTCAAGTCCCATCTTTATCATTTTCTGCTTGTATGACTTTGAGCAAATCAAGTCGCTTACCTGAATTGATCATCAGGAGAATGGGTATAATAGTACCTATTTTATAGGATTTGGAGAGAATGCAATGATAAAATATATATATTTCCAATTTACAACTAGGTAGAAATAATAGACATTAGGAAGAAAAAAAATAGAAGGAAATGCCAACTGCAAAAAGTAACAAGATGACAGGGATTTCCTTTCTTCTCTCTGTCACATAAGTGTTCCAAAATAGGATATCAATATGTCTGTAATGAAAACATTACATATAAAGTGTGTATGTGCACATACATGCACTTGAAAGCGCCTGGTAAACTATAAAGCACTCCAAAATATTGCTATTGGTGTGACTAGGACTCAGATTACAAGAGTTTGTTCTACATGCTGATGCTTCCAAGTACTCTGAGTCCAGGATCTCTCAACGTACTGGGTCACAATGTCTTGCACTCCATCCAGTGACCCTAAATGGAAGTCTATGCCCTGGAATTTTGCTTCTAATATGTCGATTCTTTTGTACATATTGAATGGAAAACCAAAGCATGCCAGAAAGTGCCATCACTGTAGATTATTTGGGACTGGCATTTTTCTAGACTTGACTTAATTTTTCTTTTTTGACTGGCCTCCCAATGTAGCTGTTACAACTAGGAGGTGCTCCTTAGACCTAGGCCTCCAGAGCTCTGTGCTTGCCAACAGGTGACTCTTCTTTATTTCCTAGAAACACAACAGGAGCTGCATTTCTTAGCCCATTAGATACCTGGAAGTTGCTTCTGACCACGGTTCCCACCATCTCTTCTTGAAGCCTTTAGAAGCAACCTAAGTGGGGTGGTGATCAGACAAATGCCAGTTCCACAAAGCCAGCTAATCACACACTCTTGTGCTTTGCCCCTTTGCCCTCTGTGGGTCTCACTGGTCCAGGTTTGACCTGTGCTCTAATATCTACTCCTTCTCCCTTTATAACATGGTCCATCTTACTGCTGGAGAATTGCCAGAGACCCATAGGGCATCTGCAAAACTTTCAGAGGCTCCAAATTCTCACCCTGGGGACCTATTTCACATTTTCATCACCAAAAACCCCTGCGGTTATTTTAGAACCCAGCTGAGGGCTTGGCACAGAATTATATATTCAATAAATATTTTGGAAAGGATGAACCACCTTCATGAAAAAATAATTTATCTCTTTTTTTTAACCCAAATAAGATGTATGGCTTTCAATGTCTTCATTTTAATTTAATCTAATTTTATTTAAATATTTTATTTAAATTCTATTTGCAAAAAAAATTAAATAAATAAAAAATAAATTCTCTTTGCCAGCATATATTATAACACCCAGTCCTCATCCTGTCATGTGCCCTCCTTAATACCCATCACCCAGTTACCCCATCCCCCCACCAACCTCCCCTTCTGCAAACCTTTGTTTGTTTCCCAGAATTAGGAGTCTCTCATAGCTTGATCTTCCTCTCTAATTTTTCACCACTCAGTTTCCCCCCTTCTCTTATGGTCCCTTTCACTATTTCTTATGTTTCACATATGAGTGAACCCATATGATGGTTGTCTTTCTCCGACTGACTTATTTCACTCAGCATAATACCCTCCAGTTCCATCTACATCAAAGTAAATGGTAGGTGTTCATCCTGAGTGAAAGTCTTCTGATCAGCACAAAATAACCAGGGTTACTGTGCAGAGATATGATTTCAACAACATTTAAGTAGCTTGTACAGCTTATTTCAGGCACATACATAACTTCAACAGGACTAACAATTGGTACAAATGTAAAGAGCCACTTCTCTGTACTGCCCGTGATTAGAAGTCTTGGATCAGAACTCACTGTGTCCATGCCCTGATTCCATGCCAGAGTCTCTCTATCATCTCTGGACATCCTTGCCAGGGACCACTCTATTCAAATCACTTGGATCTGCATTAGCTTCTTATCCTTCAGAAATAGTCCACATGAGATTTGACACATCCTGAAAGCCTTATCTGGGCATTCCTTGCAGTGACAAATAAAACATGAGCTCACCCAGTGTGGGCAGTCAGAGGCACCTCAGGAGATCAGGTGAGCACCTAGTAAAGGATCATGTGGCATCAACGAACTTGGTGCTCTTCTCTATGGGTTCCTGGTCATCAATTGCATTACAGAAAGCCTAGGAACATGGGTCACCACTTCTTGTCATGTAAAAAGTCCGTCTACACCCCCATCTTTTCATTGCCGCTCAGGTGGCCCCATGTGGGTTTTCCCCTGTGTTCTAGTGTGTGGGAGGAGGGAAGGGATCAGTATGAAAGGTAAGGGTACTGGTACTGGAATTCAAAGGTTTGGACCTTGGTCCCATCTCAGCCATCAACTCAGTGTGACTTCAGGATCTCTGGTCCCCGGGGAGGAGCATAAAGGCACTTTGGAAGGGGCAGTTGTTCGTTGTGTGGGATGGTTATGTGCAGTTCACAGTGTTTAGTTTACCCAGCCACTGCCCACTAAAGGCCTGGGACTCCCTTAGTCTAGTGACCATCAAAGAGTCCCATGTATATTCCTGGGAGTGAGGCTGCCCTAGTCGAGAACCTCTGGCTAGTGATCACCAGTTCACGCCACTCCACTGCCAACGTTCTGATGTTCTAGGAAAAACTGGGGGCTCTGATCTCTTCACTTTAGAATCTTTCCTCCCACTGTGCCACACGAGATCTCCCCTTTAGTCAAAAGCCTTAATTTCTAGACCTCTATCACCCAGTCTTACCAGCAGTCAAAACATAATCATTCTGCATCTTATCTCTTTATGGCCTGGGTCTCTTCCTGGTTGGGCTATAGCTAATTAATTATTTCTACTAATTATGTTAATTGTTCAATCCATCAACAAAAATGTGTGATCACTTGTTTTTCTATACATAGACTGTTAGATGCTGGAGCCGGAGTAAATATATAGGTCAGTTTGCAAACAGGATAACAGTATTTGGTGGGATGCAAAGAGTCCAGAGTGTTACTTGTTTTAGGCGGGTCCTCATTACTTTGTGCCTAGTCCTGGCTTCCAAACTTCCTCTCCTAATCTTTTTCCCATGCTGATGCTGCCAGAAGAATCTTTTGCCTGAGCAGCAGCAAACGATGGAGATTGGCTTTAGAATGAATATCTCCCCTCTGCACTTGCTACCTGTAGGATTTTGTGTCATTAACCTCACTTTACTGAGCTTCAAGTTCCTGTTTACAAATAACCTCGGAGAATAAATTGAGATAAGGCTTGAATTTTCTGGTACCAAGCAGGTGTTCAAGATGTGGTAGCTATTCCTTTTGCTATTATCATTAGAATCACAATTTCCTCTCTCCCTCTTAGTCAAAAGATGGCAGTGCCTTCCTACTGATTAGAATATAAAGTACGAATGCTTTCTCTAGTCTGGAGATCCCTAATCTTCTTATTGGTATCCTACTAGTTGGTCCTAGTGAGTCCTGCATACAGCCCAGTGGGCCCTCTCTCTTTTCCCCCAATTAATCCAGTCTACACACCAGAATCTGAATTGCAAAATAAGCCCAGCACACTCTGGGCTTCACTTTGTCATCTGAACCTTGAGTCCTCTCACCACCTGCTATGCTGGATTGATAACTGCCTGGGCTGCCCAGGGAGGCCCTGCCTCTTGACCAGCAGTCTGCCACCCATTAAAAGTGCTTAGGAGTGAGCACTAGGCAAGAGTCAGGAGGCCACTGTTGTTGGCTCTGGTTCTGTGGCTATTGGCTGAATGAGTGTAAGTCATCTACTTTGAGTTGGCGACTGCTTTGATCTTTGTTATGGCTGGATATAGTTCTGGTCTTCCCAGGTGCTACCTGGGACTGGCCTCTGCCATAACAGAAACCATGCAAAGAGTCTCTGGGAGGGCCAGAGGTTGCCTCAGCACAGAGTTTTGACTCATGGTGCTCTGATATGTAATGTTTTAGATACAATCCCCCCTGGTGGGCCTGACTCATGTCTACTCTGGCCTCTATTATTTCTTAATTTTCATTTTGCCTCCCTTAATTCCTGGCATTTTATCCTCTGTAACTTTGAGCAAAAACATCCCTTAACTCTCTTCTCTGGTAGTCACAGGACAGGCCTGGTTGCCCCACTGCATTGTAGGTATTTTGCTGTGGCCTGACAACATAACCCAAGGTAACCCAAGACACCAAGTCATTTAATGGATTCCACAGTGTTGTGAGAAGCTTGTAGGGACAAGGCCTACAGACTAAGGCTGGTTTGTGGGCCTTTGGGTTGATTGGACATGCCCAGGAGAATGGCCTGAGCTATTGGTGCTCTCAGATGGGAGAACAGAGGCCTCAGAGCCATTCTGAAGGGTCTCTAGGCCATGGATTAGCATAACTAAATCTTCCAAGCAGTGTGCATCCAATCTGGGTCTAACCCACCAGACAACCTGTAGTCCTCATGTAGCTAGGCTGGATGCTAGGGAGGCAGGAATGACTGGCTCCAGTCAACTCTGGTCCTCCATGTTAATGAGGAGCAAAGTCAGAGCCCCTGCTGTGGCTGCCACCACCCAATGGCTTAGGACCCCTCTTCACTGCTTGGCCCTCTAGAAGAATCTATGACATCCCTCCTGTCCCCTTCCATTCTTTCTTAGAATGCCCCATGGGTAGAAACATCTTTTGGGTCTTGAATGCAATAGAAATGATGTGACTATGGCATGAGGGTTTATAAGGGCTCTGTGTACCCATAAGTACAAACATACAGATTATCTTAAGGAACAAATCAATTGTATATAAAACATTAGTAGCTGAGATAAGGTGGAAGAATCATGAGATTAAACCTTGACTCAATCACTTATGCATGTATTAGTTTCCTGCAGCTGCTGTAACAAATGACCACTCACTTAGTGACTCAAAACAATACAAATTAATTCTCTCACAGTTCTGGCATTCACAAATCCAAGATCAAGGTATCAGTAGGGTTCACACTCTCCCAAAGACTGGGGGAGGAAACATTCATACCTCTTCCAGCTGCCAGCGGCTCCAGGTGCTCCTTGGCTTGTGTCTACATGAATCCAATCTCTGCTTCCCTCGTCAAATGGCCTCTGCTCACTGTGTGTTCCTTTTAAGGAGTCTTGTCATTATATTTAATCCACCCAGATAATACAGAATGATCTGACCCTGAGGGCCTAAATTTAATTAAATCTGCAGAAACTCTTTCCAAATAAAGTCACATATCCAAGTCATAGGAGTTAGGATGAGGACATATCTTAGTGGGGGACACCATTCTACCCACTAACCTGAGTGGCCCTGGAAATGTCACTTACCCTCTCTGATTTTCAATCTCAATTTCCACATCTATAAAATGGGGACAACAATCCTTACATTGTAAGGCTATTAAGAAAATTAAAATGAAAGCATTTGTCACATAGTAGATACTCTATAAATAGACATTTTTGATTATGTGAACTCTGGCCCTGTGAAAAGAGAGTTCTCAGTTACAAATCCCTTGGCTATGCATACCGCTGCTCATCTTTGGAGTGTCTCCTGCTCCCTGCCCTGGTCTTCCTTCTCGGCCTCTCTGACCCATGTTTTCTACCTGGTTCCTCACCATCCTACAACTCCTAGCACAATATCTTCCATAGAAGTGAGAAAGTGCCTATTGATGTGTTTAGTTAAACCATATCTTCAGGCCAGACTGACATGCCCTGAGTCCCCAGGACCCTGGAGGAACCTGCAGCTAGCATCCAGTCCCTCCCCTGGCCACAAGGGAAGAGCTTAAAAGTCAGAGCCAACTCTACACTAAGCAGCTGTATGACTTTAGCTAAGAGTCTTAACCTCTCTGAGCCCCAGATCCTTCATCTGAAAGTGAAGCTGATGATGCCTGTCTTGTCAACTCAGCCTCACGGGAAGATTAACTGGGATAATGTCAGTGACAGGAGTTGTAATCTGTGCTCCATGAGCAGAAGGCCTTAATTATCATTCCCAGCTCGGACTGAGGGGCACAGTCCCTCATTCTAGGTACTTACTCCTATAGAAGGTCCCTCCTCTTTCTCAAGAGTGTCCTTTTCTGCCTCACTTCCCTTACTTGGACCCTGTATTACCTAGGTGAAATCTGATGCTCTTCCCTCTCCTGGCAAGGGCTTACTCACCCTGCCAGTCACCCCATCAATCAGCCTGGTTATGAGCTGAGAGTGTGGAATGGAGCCTCGTGACCAGGGATGTCACATCCAAACCCTGTCCAAGGACCTACTGGTACTGTCAGGATCAGCCCGACTCTAAGGAAAGAGGCCCATTGTGCTGCATAGTGAAGAGGGTGGTGCCTGGCAGGGGCCTCTGGCTCCAAAGAACATGAAGGCTCTGCAGGGAACATAGCAGTGTAAGACCAGTTGACCTGGCTTCAAATCCCTGCTTTTTTAACTCTCTAACCTCATGACCCCGAGTAAGCCACATAAACCCTCTGAGCCTCTGTTCTCTTAACTGCAAATGGAGATTATAGACTTAATTGCAGGGCTGGTGAGGACTAGAGACAGTGACTCTGAAGCAGGTGTGTGGAGGCTGGTGGCTACTCTGATGGAAAAGATACAGGAAAGGAAACTCACATTTATTAAATACCTCCGTTTTTTTGCTAGATGCTGTACATATGCTTTTCTCATTTAATTTGTGTAACTTGGTGCAGAATTAAGATGGAGAAAGCAAATTGGACATGTGAGTGACAGCTTACAAGTGAGATCAAGTCTGTTTGACTCCACATTGGCCTGGTCCTAAAGCTGAGCCTCCTGCTCCCATTGGTTCCCCTGCCCATCCTCAGCCAGTACAGACCCCAGTCGCCAGAAGGAAAACACCTTATTAAGGATGGAAAGGGGCTCTACATCAGTTTCAGAGTCTTTTGCTTTGTGAGATGCAGGCAGTGAAGCTGTTGGCTCACGCCACCCTCTGCTGGCACAGTGACCACTGAGGGTGGCTGTGTTCGTCAGCATTATCTAGAAAAATAGAACCAACGGGATGCATATAGAAAGAGATTTATTATGATGGATTGGCTCATGCGGTTACAGAGGCTGAGAAATCCCACAATCGGTCACCAACAAGCTGGAGACTCAGGAAAGCTGGTGGCATAATTCCAGTCCAAGTTTGAAGGCCAGAGAGCCAGAGCTCTCATGTTTTAAGGCAAGAGAAGATGGATGTCCATCTCAAACAGATAGAGTGGATTCATCCTTTCTCCATCTTGTGTTCTATTAAGGCCTTCAATAGATTGGGTGAGGCCCACCCACATTGGTGAGGGACATCTTTTCTCAGCTTATCCACTCAAATGCTAACCTATCCCCAAGGCACCCTTATAGGCACATCCAGAAAAAATGTTCACCAGCTATGTGGGCATTAGCCTAGTCAAGTTGACACAAAAATTAACCACCACAGTGGCCAAGGCTCAAGTGGTACCCATGATGACAACTTGAGTGAGGCTACTCCTCACTCCATTGGCTAGCAGCCTTAAGTGGAGCCCTGTCATCTACTGTTTCATCTTTCCCTCCTCTTTCATACTCTCTGGTCCAGCATCAACCATAGACACAGAGCTTTTTCACCACCCCGACCCTTGCTTGTGCTGCTCCCTTGGCACAGTGACCTCCCTGCTTAATTCCAACTCATCATTTAAGACTCAGTTCAGGTGCTGCTAACACCAGAAGCCCCTTCCATGGCTCCTCAGGGCCTTGTGTTGAGTATGAAGCCCCATCTCTATGCTCCTACAATAATCCTGCATGCTGATTTCCATCTCTGCACCAACCACATTATGATGATATTATTCTATAATAATGTTAGTCTCTCTCATAGTCCAGGGTTATCTTAAATGGGATCAAGGAGTGCTTAAGACAGAGGTTCTTGGTGGGTAGTGAGTGAGGGGCCATCTGAAGTAGTATTTTGACATCCTCTGCCCAGTTCCCTCTGATCCCATAATAGAACAGGCTGGACAGGGAGATATGGGGTGGGAATAAGGAGAAATTCAGGACACAGTTATTTTTGAAAATCTCTCAAGTGATTCTGACTTAGGATCCTAACCTTTGCTTTGCACCAGCCACTTTGCTGCACAGAGAGAAAACTAAATACCTCTTGACATGTACAGTTTTGGGAAATCCATGTCTGATGCTCAGGGGGGCTTGAGACTAGAAAGCCAATTATGAAACTATCATTAGTGCACAGAGAGGCACCTGGGTGGCTCAGTCATTTGGACATCTGTCTTTGGCTTGGGTCAAGATCTTAGAGCCCTGCACTGGGCTGCTTGCTCAGTAAGGAATCTGCTTACCCCTCTCCCTCTGCTCCTTCCTTTGCTCTTCCCCTGCTCATTCTCTCTCTCTCTCTCTCAAATAAATAAAATCTTTTAAAAAAATTAGCTCATGGAAACTGAACTTGATTGTGGTGATGTTGAAGAGGGGGGTCTGTGTTTAGAAAAGGGATAGAGGGTGTGTAGAGTTCCTGGAGGTGAGAGCAGACTGGTAACCTCCTGGGATTCACTCTCTAGTTCTTTAAAGAGCTTCCTTATGTGAATAGCCTGTCAGTGGTAAAATATTCTCTTTTTCAGATTTGTGACAGCATCCTGAGCTGGGGATAGACCTACTCTGTGACTTTCAACCAGATTCAGGCTTCACATTCCAGAAAACATGACCCTCGCTGGTACGTACATAAACTCTTTATATGATGGGGCACCACAGCGTAGGGTATTATATGTGTACTTACATAGACACCGAGAAGGGTAAAAGACTGACAGGGAGTACACCCAAGGGTTAAAAGAAGTTATCACTTGACAGTGGGCGGGATCACCATTGAGCGTTTCTTCCTTTTACTCATCTATGTGTGTTTTTAAAAAGGTTTTACAATGCACATGTATTATTTTACACTTAATTATGTTTTCAATTTGTAAAAGGAAATGAGGAGGAGACTGCCTAAGCAGTGCGCTGGGTTTAGCTGAGAACAGAGAGAGTCTGAGCATAGTGGAGCTTAAAACAAGGCGCAGTGGCCCCAGGGTGGTGGGGGTACAGGCAGGAGCACATGCCAGGGCCAGGGAAGGTGGGGGCCAGACTTCACCATATCAGGTGTAACCTGTGATGTCATGGTTTTCAATCCTTCTCTGACACAAAGAGGCTAGATGGTGTGTGTAGGGGGGTACTCCTCTAGCCCTCATGGACACCAGCACTTCTCCCTTTGACCACTGTGCTGGGAATGTCAGAGAAGACTCACTCCTGACCTTGCCACTCAGTGAGGGGCAAGACTGGAGGGATGGTGGTGAGCTTCTTTACCTTTCAGAGAAACACTGCTGAGTAATTTGAGTAAAATGGAGTGTGGATTTCCTGCATCTTGGAGCAAAGTAAATGAAATATCCTGGCAAGTGTGAAGAAATAGAGAACTAGGTCCAGGGTGCTGGGCTGGGGCAAAACCATTACTTCTTGTGGTCTTTACCTGAAGGCATTTTGTATTCGGTACTAAAAAGTACCTAAGTCAGGGAAACAATGTGCTGAGCAGGAGGGGGTCATGCAGGTGCTCTGGAAGGCTCAGGTTCTAAATAAGGTGGACAGAAGTGGGTCTAATCACACACAGGAAACCTAAACCAAGCTGCTCAGAGCAAAGGGGGCTGGATCCTCAGGCAAGGGGTGGGTCTGGGTGGTTTGGGTGCCTCTGTGGAGCCTGGTCATCTCTGGCTGCCTAGGCACCCAAACTGAGATGAAGGCTGACTTCTGAGTCTAGAAGGGGTCACTGTGTTGTCCTACTGGTGTTTCTACAGCCTATAAAGAGAAGATGAAGGAGCTTCCACTGGTGTCCTTGTTCTGCTCCTGTTTTCTAGCTGATCCCCTGAATAAATCATCCTATAAATATGAAGGTAAGTGAGGGCCACTGTTGGGAAAGTAACTTGGGGAGGTTTCTTGGGCTCATATCCATGAGTATCACACTCCTGTCCAATTTCATTAAACTCTTCTCGCCATGTCACATTTTCTTTCCCATAGCCAGTAAAATCACCACAACTTTTTCCAAGGGCCTAAGCAGCTTGTGAGGGCTGATATGGGACTGTAGCTGGGGGACTAGATAGCAGTTGAAAGTCTGTGACAGATGTTCTGCAGAGCACTCTTGATCTTAGCTTTTCTTCATTCATTTAACAAATGGATGCTTTGGAGGATGCAGAGGTGAAACAGACAGATTCTGCCCTTGGGAAGCACCTAGAATAGAAGAGAAGATGCAGTGTAAGTCACTAGATTCCAAGTTGACAGGCCTCCTTTGTGAATGCTCTGAGAGGCCAGAGGTGGAGAGAAGACTTCCGCCTGCAGCCACCCAGTGAATGTGGCCGTGCTGACAGGGACTTGTGATTGTGTCAGGACAATGGCAGGGAGCACTGAATGACCATGTTCTGCTCAGGGAGGGATGGGGAACAGGTCACCCCTTAATTTTCCAGGGATTAAAAGAAAGGGACAGGTTTGTTCTGGAAATGAAAGATGGGAGTGCTTGGGTTACCTGAGATTGTTTTTTCTGTCTAGGCTGGTGTGGGAGACAGTGTAGGAGGAAAGATCAAAGCCAGCGGAAAGACAGTGCTGACTGGAGAGAAAGAAGAGAGCAGGGTAGGAGGGAGCAGGGGAGAGGTGGCAACAGGCTGAGCCATCAGATTGGTAGTGGGACAAGGAGTGGATGGGTGGTGGGTGGTGGGCAAATGTACCACTGTTGGCCACCAATGAGGACAATTTAAACAAGAACTCCAGTATGGGAGGAGTCTTGTGGCAGAAGCAAAAGCAAAAGCATTTGCTACAGCCATTATTAGAAACCACAAATCCTGGGACCTCTATTCTTGGAGCTTGAGTGCTTGCTGTGGCTACCAACCCTTTAGCCCCATTGGAGCCCATTGACCTTAGGTGCCAGGTTCAGGACCAACCCAGAACACTGGTCATTGATTTGCCTTGGGGACCCCAGATCTCCCATATATATGTGCATGTGTGCATGCTTTTGGGGTGCCAATCTAGTCTACAGGGGGTGAGCAGCCCCTTTCCTGCTCTCTACACAGCAGACACAGTGGACCTGAACTGGTGTGTAATTTCTGACATGGAAGTCATCGAGCTGAACAAATGTACCTCGGGCCAGTCCTTTGAAGTCATCCTGAAGCCGCCCTCCTTTGATGGGGTTCCTGAGTTCAATGCCTCCTTACCCAGGCGGCGAGACCCATCTCTGGAAGAGATCCAGAAGAAACTAGAAGCAGCTGAGGAGCGAAGGAAGGTAAGTGCTCTCCCTTTCTTTCTTCCAACTCAGCATTACAGGAAGGAGTTGGAGAAGATAGGAGGTGGCCCTGAGCTGGGGTCAGGTCACCACCAACCTACAAATATTTAGGTAGCACCTCTCATTTACAAGGTAGATAATGAGACACCATTGAGGGAAACAAGGAAGTGAGTCTCTAGGAGAGTACAGTTTGGTTAGAGGGATAAGGCATTATATTACATATGTCCAAGAGGTAGCCTAATATACACACTAACAAGAGGAAGACACTGACAAATACTAAAGATTCACGGAAAGACTTGGCAATTAAGGAAAGGGCTCCTTAACTGGGAGAAGGAGAAGGTCATGGTACGATATATTTCCACCCCTTTTTATACCCTCTGAGTTTCTTATTGATTCTTATGGTCCAACTCCAATGCTATCTTTATGTAAGCTTTTCATCTTTGAAGCAGAAAATAATCTTCTTCTCTCTTGAATTCTATAGCATTTCTTCTCTACTTCTTTTTTTTAATTTTTTATTTATTTATGATAGTCACACACTCAGAGAGAGAGAGAGAGAGAGAGAGAGAGAGAGGCAGAGACATAGGCAGAGGGAGAAACAGGCTCCATGCATCGGGAGCCCGACGTGGGATTCGATCCCGGGTCTCCAGGATCGCGCCCTGGGCCAAAGGCAGGCGCCAAACCGCTGCGCCACCCAGGGATCCCTCTTCTCTACTTCTTAAGGCATTTGTCACATGCTAGTCTGGGTTAGAGTTATGAATATATGTGTTACCTCTACTAGACTTTTTTCTTTCCCAAATTGCTAGGATAGTGCTTGATACATGTATAGTCATTTAATATTTGTAAATGAAGGAAAGAGGGAATGAATAAAGGCAATGAGAAAAAAAAAACAACTGAGGAAATAGTGGGAGAATCCAGAAAGTGTCCTTCCCTCCTGCCAATGGGCCAGAGACCAGGTTCAGCGAGATGTGTCTTCTGGGTGTAGAGCTCTCTTCCAAGGGCCTCTTTCTCCCTTTGTGCTTCCTTAGTACCAGGAAGCTGAGCTTCTGAAGCACCTGGCAGAGAAACGAGAACACGAGCGGGAAGTGATCCAAAAAGCCATTGAGGAGAACAACAACTTCATCAAGATGGCTAAGGAAAAACTGGCTCAGAAGATGGAATCCAATAAGGAGAACCGGGAGGCCCACCTTGCTGCCATGTTGGAACGGCTGCAAGAGAAGGTAAGTGATCTTGGTGAGAGAGGAGACTCCTGGAACACTCTCTTCCTTTCATGGCAAGTATAAAGGACGTGCATGTTATTTCAGGTAGCAAACAATCTCAGGTAGGAAAGGGGGTATTTCCATTAGGCTGGATCCTTACAAAGTCCCAAGTGATGTTTTAGGAAGTCATAGGCAAGAAACATGAGCTGAGCTTTGGAATTCCTTGGGGGATATTACGCGCAGCTACACAACTGAAATTTCTCATTGTCTTAGGGAGATTAGACCTCTTATCTTCTAGAGAAATCCTGCCTAATGCAAGAGAGTAAGGACAAATAAGCAGTTGTACATTCCTGGCTTCATCCTTGAATGGACAGATTTGATTTAATGAAAGATGATGACTTGGGCTCTTGGCGCTAAGCCAAGGGCATGATAAGCTGAGTTGACCATTGAGCAGGAAACATGATTCTCTCCAAACCTCTTGATATGGACTGAGTGAGTCATGGGTCTTTCCAATATTCTACCTTTTGTCAATAAACCAAATGGTGTCACCTACATATGAGAAACGTGAGAGACTAGGATTGGTCCCACGTGTCAGCAGAATAACAGCCCGTTCTGCTGAGAACACGTTGGCCTCATTTCCTGAGTCTCAAGGCTGCCCCAGTTTCTCCTGCAGCTCCTGGGAGAGCTCCAGCTCTGTGTTTTATTTCCAGGAGCCGCCTGCTGCGCGGTGACTCCCGGGACCCGATCGGTGGCCTCGTCCCATGGTGAGCAGCGTGGTCCCCACTCCTTCCTGCCCATCCACCCAGAGTCTCAGGCCCTTGACAAGAGCTACTAGAAAGATTGGCTTCTTCACAGGGGATCTGTGGAGAAAGATCTGTAGATAGGCCCTGCAGCTGGCTGGCATGTGGCAAGCCCTTCTGCTCTCACATTCTACCCTTCTAAGAGCAGTAAGGCCTCCACCAAGTATACAGTTGGGAGGGAAGTAATCTGGGTCTCATTTCGATCTTCCCCAGTTACTGAGGGATGATGGCTAGGAACAAACTCTTGCAGGAAAAAAAATCTGGGATTGCCATAAAATGGGACATGGGCTCTCAAGCCAAACCCAAAAGGAATAATTGAGGATAGAGCCACGATATGGTATTTCAAAAATGGCAAAAACACTTTTACTTCTTCATATTCTTATCCTCACAACAAATTGATAAAGTAAGCAGAACAGTGTTATCCTTATTTAATCGATGGGGAAACCATGTCAGAGAAGGTCAAATAACTTGGTCAGGGTCACAAAGCCGCTAACTAGTGCATCTGGGAATAGTTCTCTAGCTATGTAAGTCCAAGGGACTCATTAAACCCCTATTTCAGGGGGACCAACCCACAATCATCCTGTTGGCCTTTTGTCAGAGAGAGGACCATTGGAGACCAAAGAAAGGGAGCCCAGAAATCTAGGGCTCTTCCCAGAGAGCTCAGCTGAATGGAGATTGATTCCAAGGGGAAGAGATTGAGAAGGTCCCCACTCTGGAGTAATAGCTATGGAGGTGGGGTAAGACTCAAAGAAGCAAGATGTCAGAGTCAAAATCTGAGTGAGCATCACTCCTTTGGGATCATGACCCCTATCCACCCTTGGCCACTGATGAAGGCAGGAGGTGTAAAAGAGACAGGTGTGTGGCTTCTGCCCTGCCCCAAGTCAGTGCTTTCTGTGTCAGTACCTGCCTGGGTCACTGACCATCTACATCAGATTCACCTGGTATAAAGTTTAAAATTACAGACACTTGGACCCCACTGACCTACTGACACTGTCTTTCCAGGGATGGTGCCTGAGAACCTAGCAGTTTAACAAATACCCTAGGTCATGCTGATAAGGTTTAGAACCACTACCCTAGACACACCACGACTCACACTTTTCCCAGGGCCGTGGAAAGTTCCAGAGCATTTTCAGGGATGGATTCATAGTTTCAAGTATATCCTGGGCTCCTGGACTGCTCTGTGGGCTTACTCCAGGCTGATTTTTGATATTTGGAAATGATGCTATCTGGATGATTGCCAGGGTCTGGCAGAGACAATATTTATTGAGCACCTGCCACGTGCAAAGTAGAAGGAATTAGAAAATACCAAGAAGAAAAAGGCATGCTCCCTGCCTATGGGAAAGTTACCATCCAGTAGAAGACCCAGCCAGATCACAACGAGCAGTGATGTAAAGCAGACCATGACGTGCCCTAGAGGTGAACACTAAAATCACAAAATTTTAGAGGTAGAAAGAGCTTCCAGTTCATAGCCCTCTCTTTAAAAACCAGGGAGCTGAGGCCTAATTGGTGAAGTGATTGGTCAAAGTCACACAGCTGATGGGTCTTTGAAGTCAGATCCCATCTTTTGGCTTGATGACATTGTTAGACGAAGAGGGTTCTCACACACCACTTGTGAGAGAGTCCACTTTTTGGAGTTGGGGGACATTTCCAAAAATTCTTCAATTTATACTTTAAGAGCCCTCATCTTTCACCAAGGGACTGAAAAAGTTGCACTTGAAAGCAGCGGTCATGTGGCAAGTGTGTGGAGGGGACATTTGTAATGAGGCCTGTCCGTTCCATTGTGCTCCTTGGGTGTAGCTACACTGAGCTGCTCCTTATATTAAATCAAGCCATGCACTCAGTGCAAGCCCAGGATGGCCAGGTGAAGGAGGGAGGCGCTGGTGGGCTCTGCGGTCACTGTGAGGTGGGTCCCCCCAAGGGAGGTTGGCCCCAGTCCATGAGCTCCCCCGGGGCCACACCAGCCGGCTCGCTCACCTGCCTCCTGCCAGTCTCACCTGCCACCTTCTGCCCCTTCTCAGGACATCTTTGCAGACCTTGCTCTTCACTTCCTGTGACGACAATTCTTTACTTTGGGTTCTCTTGCCCCTTGGCTTGCTTTTATTCCCAGGGAAGCCCATGTGACCTCCCCTTTTCACTCCCTTCCTTCTCAGGACAAGCACGCGGAGGAGGTGCGGAAAAACAAGGAGCTGAAGGAAGAGGCCTCTAGGTAAAGCCCAGAGGCCAAAGAAGTTTCCAGAACAGCCGGACAGCTCCAGCAGCTCCGCAGTTCCTGAGGCAGCCTCGTCGGGCCGTCGGCTGCTCTCCCAGCACTGGGGTTTGGGGGGAGGGGGGTGGCCAGGGGGTGTTTCCTCTGCTTTTGGTGTTTGTATATGTAAAGAATTGACCAGTGAAGCCATCCTATTTGTTTCTGGGGAACAATGATGGGGTGGGAGAGGGGAGAGAAGGAGAGAATTTGGGAAAGGAGATAGAGAAAGACTCATGGACACTGCAACCCTGCCCACCGCAGACTCAGGTCAAGTACTTGGCTTTTCTTCACAGTGAACGTCCAGGCACCGTGTTGAGGGAAGCTGCACGTGGGGCAGTAGCCATACCAAGTGAAGGGCGGAGTCCTGGGTGGGGCAGTGGCTGCAGGGTGTGGCAGGAGAGCCCAGGGAAAGGGTGGGGGGCCTGGAGGTGTTGCTTCTGCCCTGCAACAGGTGGGATGAGGTCTGAGTGTGTGTGTATTAACCATCATCTTTTGATCATCATGACCAATGAAATATTTACTCCTGGCCTCCTGTTCTTTATTTCCTGAATTTCCTTTGAGTGATGGACAGAATTTCCTTGAATTTGGTTTCCACCCATCAGGTGGCAGATACCCCTTTTGTTCATTAGTTTGACCATCAGAACATCTGAGAGGTGTTGAGTGATATGGGTGAAACATGCCAGCCTTTGGCATAATTGAAAAGTTTGCTTTTGCTTTTCTTTTTTTTTTTTAACCCCCCTTTGGGTTGTCCATTACTGGATTGAGTTCACTGAATTGGTGAGGAAAAAAATTCCATCTTGCCTTCTACAGATAGACATTCTAATGGTCCCCAACATGCGTGGTAAGAAGGAAGTTCTCTGCACATTGGAAGTGTGGGATTCTAGGTGGTCACAAAAGTGAGCGACGAAATAAAATGTTTGTTAGTCGAAAGCAGAGGGATCATTTCAGACGCAGCAGTCACTTTATTTGGAATATTAAACCATGAATGGAAAAAAGGAGTCTCTCTCCTCTTCTCCCCTGGAAACAGGGGTGCAGCAGCAAGAGTAGGGCCTCCATCCTGCCCCCACACACTGCATAATTTTGTACAGCTTTATAAATAAAACTTTTGGTATTGTCCCCACCCCCACCCACCAGTGGTGCTGCATTTGGCTTCTTCGTTTTAGGATAGGATAACAAGAAGCATCATTGATGATGATGCTGAGCAGGAAGAGGAGGAAGATACTGGTGGCTAACACTTAATCAGCACTTAGTAGACGGCTGGCAATTTTCTGGGTATATATCTATGTCTATATCTTTATCTGTATCTATAATTTAATCTTCACAACAATGCTACCCAGTAGCTACTCTTATCTCATTTTACAGACAAAGAAACTGAGGTATAGAAAGATTAAGTTGCTCAAGACCACACAGATAAGTAGGTGAAAAGGGCCATTGCTCCCAGAGTTTTAAGTCTTTAGCCACCATACTCTGCTGTTTCTCAACACTTCCAAACTAAAATGTGAGTCCCAGGGTAGTGTTTCTCAAAGTGCCGGTTATGGCTCACTGGATTGTGAGATCAACTTAGTGGATGCCACCCAGCCTTAATTTCTTTTAATAGAATAGACAAGGAAACAAAATATCAAAGTGATCACAGGCAACAGTGGAAATATTGTTTTGTAGAAATCGTGCTTCAATTTCATATTTGCATATGTGTATTCTTGGTCACAGCATAAGATGTATTTCTTCCTTCCTGGGGGTGGCAATCAAAGCTCTTTGAAAATCATTGCTCTCCAGTGAATGTGGAGACCAGAGGTATAGCCCCAGGGGCTTTAGAGGCTGCTGTGCTGGAAAAAGTGAGATGCTTGGGGCCATGCCATCTGGAACTGTCTGCTTCTGAGTAAAGGGAGAAAAAAAGTGGCCTCAAGGGTCTATTCCCACAAATATACCCCACCAGTGTTTCGAATCTCCCATGAGAAAACCCAAGGCCAGGAGGAAGCTTCATTCTCACTACTCTCTTTCATCAAACTCTTGTACCTACTATTCATTCTCTGATAAAACCCTGTTAATTACCTGTCTATCCTTTGCAAAGGCAGTTCTCTTGCTTGGCTTGCTCTTTCCAGCCTGGTTGAGTATTAATTCTTACTCATTCTTTTAAATTCAACTCAGATATTAGTTTCCTGACTCCACCAATATTTCTGTACCTCTTACATGCTTTGATTATTATGCAATTGTTTACCTATCTCTCTCATCTATTAGACTTGAAGTTCCTTGAAAACAAGAACCAGTTTTATTATTCTTTGTGTCCCAGGCAGTGGCTGCTCCAGAATTTCTGCATAGGTTGAGATTATGAGCAGCAAACTGGTTAAAAGAAAGGCCAGTCTTTTGTCCCGAGGCTTCTTTGATAGAGCATTTTACTGAAGCACTGTATATAAGGCCCAGAAAACATAATCAGTTGCATATATCAAAGAGTATGGCTGATCCAGATTATGCAGAAGACTAAAATCTGTCAACAAGACACTTGGGTCCCACTAATCCTTAATGCCTGATATTGGAAACTGAAAACTCCAATTATGTGCTCAGCATGGAGCTAGCTTCCAACCATTAAAGAGGATTTCTACATTCAAAGGGTTTACATACCAGTTGGGATGCAAATGAAATAAATGACCAAGGCCACGGATCTTAAATTTTCAGTTTATAACAAAATCCCTCTGAAAGCTTGTTAAAATGCACATTACAATGTATATTAAAAACATTGGGTGTTTGTAAATGAAAATAATTGACGAAGCTCAGTGAAATATTTTTTTGAGGATGTTGCCTTCAAATCCTCATTTACTTAAAAAAAAAAGCCATTTCCCAGATTTTTAGGTGCCAATCATCACTACAGTTTGAGGAATTCTGTACAATTAAGAACTAAGCCTTAGGCGGTATTTCCAAAGGCAAGAGGAAGGGAGAAGTCTTCATGGAGTGCACAGCACTTGAGCTGAGCCTTTAAGGATGAACAGACTTTAAACAGAGAGGAAGAGGCAGACAGAAGGGAAAGCTGGAAATTTGAGTTGGGAATCACGAGCATTGGGAAGCATCTGCTGCCACAGAACTGAATGAATTCTTCATCCAGGAAGAGTATACAAAGAAAAGGGCTCTTGGGAATCTCCTGGTGTGGCAAGATGAGGAATTGGGGCCAAGAAAGAGCTGAGTAAGAAGCATATTTCAAATCCTGAAATCCCAAAACAGTGGTTTTCAATGGAGGGAGTAATGCCTCCTAGAGGGCATTTTGAAAATGTTCAGCAGCAATTTTGGTAAGCAAAAGGAGCAGGTTATTTCCTTTAAGTGGGTGGAGACCAAGGATGCTTGCCTGCACCAAGAGACTGTCCCACATCACATTCTACTTCTGAATATAAATGAGAAACCTGTTTATAATCATCTAAGCCCAGAACCTAGCTCAGTTTAACATATAAACACAACTTTCCTCCCACCCCTACCCAATTTAAATATTTGCTGACTTTTGCAGGAATGTAATTTCTCAGGTCTGCTGGTCTCTGGTCTTGGCTCCCTGATTTAGCTCATTCCTCTTGCTCTTTTCTGTCTCCTGAGTCCTATTCCTGTTTATTCACTATGCCCTGGGACTTGATTCTTCTTCCCATTCAGCACCTTCTCAAAGACAAAAGCCAATTTGAACCCACTCTGAGAACACTTAAAAGTAAGTCTTTAGGAGTCCCTGAGTGGCCCAGTCAGTTGAGCATTGAACTCTAGATTTCCATTCAGGTTATGATCTCAAGGTCATGAGGTGGAGCCTTGTGTCAGAGCACAGAGTCTGCTTGAGCTTCCTCCTCTTCCCCTCCCCAATGCCCCCCTCTCACCTTCTCTCTCTAAATAAAGAAACAAACAAATAAATAAAATCTTTTTAAAAAGCAAGCCATGAAAGAATCATATTGCTCTCAAGTAAATTAAAGGCATGCCAGAACAAAGTCCCAATTGATTTAAAGGAATCCAGCAAAACCCAGGACCAATAATGTAGAATTCAAAATGTCTGGCATTCAACAAAACTTTATTAGACATACAAAGAAGTAAGATAATATAACATTTATTCAGGAGAAAACTCTATGGGTGCAGATACGAAATGACAACTATAATGGAATTAACCAAGATTTTAAGATCTCTGGAAATATGTTCCATATGTTCAAGAAACTAGTGGAAAGCAAAGAAGAAATGGAAGATATAAAAAAAGATCCAAATGCAACTTCTAGAATGAAAAATACAGTATTGGAAAAAAAATACACTGGATAGCATTAATGGCTGTTTAGTTACATTGAAGAAAAACTTGAAATTAAAGACAAAGCAATAGAGACTGTCTAAAACTAAGCATAGAATTATAAGGACTAAAGAAATTAAGAACTAAAATAAAATTCTTTACCATATGTAAAATTTGAGTCTCAGAACGAGAGGAGAATGTTGGGGATGGTAAAGGAACAGAAAAATAGATCAAGAAATAATGGCTGGCATATCTGAGATTTGATAAAAAGTATAAGCATCAGGTTTAAAAATCCCAACAAATTTCAAGAAGAATAAACATAGAAAAACCATACCAAGACACATCCCAACCAAATTGTTGAAGAAAAAGTGACAAAGAGAGGGACACCTGGGTGGTGCAGTTGGTTAAGTCTGTGACTCTTGGTTTCAGCTCCAGTCATGATTTCCAGGTCATGGGATAGAGCCCTCCTTTGGGCTTTGTGCTCAGTGCAGAGTCTGCTGGAGTTTCTCTCTCTCTACTTGTGCCCCTCTGCACTCTTTCTCTCTCCCTCAAATGAATAAATAAATCTTTAAAAAAAGTGATTAAGAGAAAAATCTTAAAAACAGGGCAAAAAAAAAGACATAATATACAGAGAATCAAAGCTAAGAGTGATAGCACACTCTTGTCAGAAAAATAATTGTTACAGGCTGAATGTGCACGCCCCAATTGCCTATGTTGAAGTCCTAACCCCCCGCACCTCAGAATGTGACTCTATTTGGAGATAGTCTTTAAAGATGTAATCAAATAAGATCATATGCTGGGCCCTAATCCAATATGACTGGTATCTTTACAAGAAGAGGAGGTAAGGACACAAATGTACAGACAAAAGACCATGTGAAGACATAGCAAGAAGGTGGCCATCTGGGAGCCAAGGAGAGAAGCCTTAGAAGAAACCAATCTGGCCAACACCTTGGTCTTAGACTTTTAGCCTCTAGAAGTAGGAACAAATAAATGTCTGTTGTTTAAGCCACCCAGTCTGTGGTAGTTTGCATGGCAGCCCTAACAAATTAATAAAATAATGGAGCAAAATCTTTAAAGTTCTGAAAGGAAAAAAAATCTGTCAATTTAAAATTATATCTGCATGAAAAGTATCCTTTAAGAATGAAGGTGAAGTAAAGACTTTTTTCAGATCATCAATATCAGAGAAAATTCATTACCAGTAGATCTGAACTAAAAGAAATGATAAACTTTCCTTGGGCGGTAGAGGAATGCTATCAGATTTATGTAAAGCACTAAAGAGTATCAAGGATCATAAATAGGTGGGTAGATATAAACACACTTTTTCTCATTTAAAAATGCTTAAAGCAAAATTAATGACAATGTATTGAGGACTTTATAAAAGTGAAATGTATTACAAGATGGCACAAAAGATTGGAAGTGGGAAGTGAAGGTATACTGTTGTAAGGTTTTTATGCTGTAGGTGAGGTGGTATGATGTTTGATGAGAGACTGAAGTAAGTTGAGGATGTATATTGTAAGTCTTAGAGCAACAATGAAAACAGAAATGCCAACAACAAGAAAGATGAGAACCAGAAAAACAGAGAGGCATAGCTAATAAACCAAGACTGAAGATAAAATGGAATATTAAGAAAAAAAATCCAACCCAAAACAAGACAAAAGAAACAAAGACCAAATGGGACAAATTTAAAGCAAATAGCAAAATGGTATATTTACATCTAACTGCACTAATAATTTTTTTCATTTATTGTCTTCATTTTTAGTGAGATATAATTTACATACAGCACTGTAAAAGTTTAACATGTACAGCATAATGATTTACATATATTGAGAAATGATTACAATAAATTTAAGTAGCATCCATCATCTCCTATAGATACATCAACCTCGTGATGAGAACTCAGAATTTACTCTCGTTAACAACTTTCAAATTATACTATATTGATAATTACATTAAATTTAAAAGGTCTAAACACTCCAATTAGAATGCATAGGCTGTCACATTGGACAAAAAACCAAGATGCAGCTGTTTGCAGACACAAGTAACCCACTTTAAATATAAATAGAAAGGAAAGGATGAATAAAGATATATGATGCAAGCACCAATCAAAAGACAGCTGGAGTGGCCACATTCCTATCAGACAAAGTAGATTTCAGAAAAAGGATTATTGCCAGGAACAAGGGGAGAAAGTATATAATACCAAAGGAGCCAGTTTATCAAGAGAAAATGATAATTCTAAATATATATGCATTTAATAACAAGAGCTTCACAATGCACAAAACCTGATAGAACTGAAAGGAAAAACAGTTGGCCAACTTGACCAACTAAAACATTATATCCAACAATAACAGAAGTACATTCTTTTCCACGTACACATGGAATTCATCAAGAAGGACTATACTCAAGGCCATAAATCAAGTATCAAAACATTTAAGAGGATGGAAATGATACAAAATAAGTTCTCTGACGATGATAGATTTAAAGTAGAAAACAACAACAGAGATATGTGAAAATCCCCGAATATTTAGGAACTAGATAACATGCCCTAAATAACTCATGGATGAAAGCCTAAATCACAAGGAAAATTTGAAATATTTTGAACTGAATGACAACAAAAATATATTAAAAATTATAGGATGCAGCTATAAAAAATGCTTAGGCAGGAATTTATATCTTCAAATGCCTATGTTAGAAAAAGAAGATCTAAATTCCACCTTAAGAATTTAGAAAGAGGGGCAGCCTGGGTGGCTCAGCAGTTTAGCTCCTCCTTCAGCCCAGGGCCTGATCCTGGAGACCCTGGATGGAGTCCCACACTTGGAGCTCCCTGCATGGAGCCTGCTTCTCCCTCTGCCTGTGTCCCTCTCTCTCTCTCTCTCTCTCTCTCTCTCTGTGTCTCTCATGAATAAATACATAAAATCTTAAAAAAAAAAAAGAATTTAGAAAGAGAAGAACAAATTAAACTCCAAGTAGTCAAAAAGAAAGCATAAAGATACAAAGAAATCAATAGAATTAAAACCAGAAAGATGAAAGCCAATTGTTCCTCTGGATGAAGATACAGAAATGATAGTCCATACCCTCCCATAAATAAAGGGAGTTTGGATTCCTTGCAAGTGTAGTGCCAAGCAGTGCTTCTCAAACTGGGCATGTGACATGCAGGGATAGGCAAAGCTACAGTTAAATTGCACATCTTCCTAGAGGATCATTTTTATTGGAAAGTTAGGGGGAAAATGTTGTTATGGTAAATATAAAAATGAAATATAATATAAAAATGTACCTAGATTTTTTAAACTGCAGTAAAAAGCAGTTTAATATAAAATTAAATATATAAAAATTAATTTATATTAAATATATAAATATATAAAATATATAAATATAAAAGCAGCATAATATAAAATTGACCATTTTAACCATTTTAAGTGTACAGTTTAGTAGTGTTAAGTATATTCACATTGCTGTGAAACAGATTTACAGAAACTTTTCATCTTGCAAAACTGGAACTCTGTACCCATTAAATAGCTCCCCTTCCCCCTCCCCTCAGCCCCTGCTACATTCTGTTGCTATGAGTTGGACTACTTCAGATACTGCATGTAAGTGGAACTGGATAATATTTATCCAATTTATCCAATGTGATTGGCTTATTTCAGGTAGGATGATGTCTTTGACACATATTGTAACATGTGGCAGGATTTCCTTTCTTCTAAAGAATTGTATGAATTCCATTGCATGAATACAACACATTTTGTTTATCCATTTATCCATTGGTGGACATCTGGGTTACTTCTTCCTTTTGGCCAATGTGAATGATGATATGAACATATGGACATGATAGGGAGTTAGCTCTACCTACTATATTCTACATATCTCAGGGATCAGCTTTCACTTTTCCCTACCATTAGGCTTACTTTGGCAGAAGAGTTTGTAAAGTCCTGGTGTCATGGTGAGAAACATGGTCTTAGAATCAGTACAACCTGGATTTATGAATACCAGATCTGCTATCAGTTACCTCTGTGACTCTTAGTAATGACTAAACCTTTGGAAGTCTTATTTATCTACCTGCAAAATGAAGAATCAGTAACTAGTATAGCTACAATGCTTAGCACAGTGCCTGGCACACAACTAATGCTCAATAAATAGTAACTAGTGCTACTCTATTGGTGTTTTCTGTAAATGACACCAAAGTCTGTTTCTTCTTCCTCATAATATTGTCCCTCATGATTTGGAAATATGTCTACCCTTACTTCTTTTCAGAGAAGTACCCTCTTTGAAGAACTATTTTCTGTTTACCCTTACTCCTTACCTAGCTCTGCAAAGCTCCAATAATTACTTGCACATGCTGTTTACAAATTCCTCAAATTTATTTCCTTCTGCTATAAAGGGCTTTGTAGTTGGCTTATTAGCCCTTAAGATGTGATGCTCACTTTCATATACTGCTTTTGTAAATCCAAATGGGTTTAACCATTTTAGCAAGCCGTTTGGCAATATGTAACATGACCCTTAAATATGTCCATACCCTCCAGAAAGAGTCCATATGCATTGACTTAGTTGTATTCTTTCTAAAAATCTAAAGAAGTATTCTGAAATGCAAAGCTTCATGAACATTAATGTTCATCAAAATGTGAAATATAAAAATGAGAATAATACAAATGTCTAGGAATAGGGAAATACTTTAAAAAGAAGGGAGCAGTTAAATAATAGATGCTTATTAAAACTTACAATATTACAGGGAGCTTGATTCAGCAGTCCCTATGAAATAAAACATTCTTATATAGTTTTAAGTAGAAAAAAAAAGATAATTTTCAACCACACAAAATTATGCAGGCATAAACACAACACATGCTAATTTATGTTTTAGTCTTCCATTGTACTAAGATTCTATTATGGGTTAGGTCTTGTGCAAGATTCTGAGGACAGGTATAAACACAGTTAAAATTCTTATTCTGAAATGTCTTGCAACCTAGCTGAGAGAGAGAGTTTTTAAAAACTGTGATAAGTCCTATAATGAAAGCATATGTTTCCTGAGAATGGAACAGAGGGCAGGCCTTACTCTTCAGTGGAGTGGGAGCAGGATGATGGGCAGAAGTTACACAGAGGAATGATGTCTGAGCTGGCTTTTGGAGGATAATGAGGAAAAGGTCAGGCCAGCAGAGAATGGGAAGAAAAAGATGCGAAAAGGCGTAGAGAGCCTTCTGGACCAAGAGAACAGCATGTGCAAAGGTGGGAATGTCACATGGCATTCTGGAAGTGGCAAGTGGCTCCCCAAAGCAAGGATTTATGGTAATAAGGGGAACTACCAGTAGCTGGAGCCAGAAGGATTGATAGGATTCTTCATGTGGCCAGGAGGAGTAGGAGTTAACCAGTATGGGCTTGATCCTGTGACTCTTAGGGAGGATTTAAGGCAAGAGAACAACACACTTGTAATTTGGAAGGTCATTCTGATAGCAGTCAGGAAGGGGCTATGACTAGAAGCAGGAGTCTGATGGGGACAGTACAGAAGAAGTACAGGAGCAAGTACAGGAGGAAACCAGGCAGGGTGAGAGCCTGCACTAAGAACATGGTGGTAAGGGAGTAGAGGGAGGAAGGGATTGAAACAGGAGGAATCAACAGAACTTGGTGACTATATAGAGAGATTTCCATGTTTCTGGATTGAGCAGGTGGGCAGATGGTGGTGCCATCATTAAGATGAGAGCACGGGAGGAAGGATTTGGCTTGGGGTATGGTGACTTTGAGATGTGATTTCTTTAAGTAATATAACTAAATGGATTTCTTGATTACAATTAAGTCACATACCATGCTTATGAGCCGTTTTTCATTAACTCCATCAGGGAGTAACGGGGTGCCCTGTTTAACAACCAAAGCTAGGGGAATAATTTTGCCACGAGGAGACAGAGGCAATCTCAGAAGCAGTGATTGGAATAATCCCAATACATGGTTAAGTTTAAGTCCTAGCTATAAATACACGTGCAAATGTATGCATGAATGTAGAGTAATTAATGCTAAATGTGTTGCACATTTTAAGTTGCCTTGAGCATAACTTCAAATTATCATAAGTCATTGCGGTTGCAGGGATTCTGTTTCATAAGTATGTGTGTAGTTTGCATAATGAAACTTCAGATAATTAGATTCTGCACTTCCCAAACTCCCTTATTGTTAGGTGTCAGTTTACTAATTTCTTTTTTTTTTTTATTTTTTTTTTTAAATTTTTTTTTTAATTTTTATTTATTTATGATAGTCACACACACACAGAGAGAGAGAGAGAGAGAGAGAGAGAGAGGCAGAGACACAGGCAGAGGGAGAAGCAGGCTCCATGCACTGGGAGCCCGACGTGGGATTTGATCCCGGGTCTCCAGGATCGCGCCCTGGGCCAAAGGCAGGCGCCAAACCGCTGCGCCACCCAGGGATCCCAGTTTACTAATTTCTGACCAAGAAATTGAAATGGTAATATGATTTCCAGGAATTGTTTTTTAAGGATTTTATTTATTTATTTCTGTCTCTCTTGTTTGAGAGAAAGAGAGACAGAGAATGAGCAGCATGTGCAAGCAGTAGGGGAAAGAGAGAGAGAGAGGGAGCGAGAGAATCTCAAGCTGACTACACACTGAGCACGGACCTGGAGACGTGGGGCTTGATTTTGTGACCCCAAAATCATAACCTGAGCCCAAACCAAGAGACAATTAACAACTGAGCCACCCAGACAGCTCTCCAGGAAGTATTTCTAATTGGAGAATTGTGCCCTTTTTCTTCCCTTTCCTATCTCCTGCTGGATTGAATGTGGGTGGGATGGCTGGAGCTGGTACAACTATATTTGATCCTGAGGTGAAAATGAGGGGTGAAAAAAAGGTATGCATGGGGTCATAACAGAGTGGCAGGAGCCTGAATCCCTGACATCATGGACACCAAATGCTCCAGACATATAAAAGAGAAATAAATCCTGTTTTTGTTTGTTTGTTTTTTTCCATCAGTAACTATTGGATCTAATCATGTTGAATTTAATTTCTGTTTTCAGGGGTGCCTGGCTGGCTCAGTCAGTAGATACATACAACTGTTTAGCTTAGGGTCATGAGTTCAAGTCCCATGTTGTGTGTGGGGCCTACTTTTTAAAATGTTAAAAAATAGAAATAAAATAATTTCTGTTTTCATTAGTAAAATCTACATAAAATTTTTGTCCTCCCCATGTCCTGAGATTGTAATGATGCACTGAAAGCACTGGGGTGATGGATATGAATAAAAGAGCTATAAAAACTATGTTTTGTTGGGGAAGAATTGCACCACCAACTAAAGCCACAGGTGGTAATTCTCATTGTTGTTTGCTGGAGGCACAGGAGAGGGAGTCATTAGCTCAGGGAAAGTGAGAATTAAGGACACTTGAACCAAAGCATCCTTGTAAGGAGACAATCACCAGGTTTGGAAGCAGTGTGGGGAGAGGGCATTTCAAGGATCATACAGCATGGATAAAGGCAATGGGTATGTGCAACTAACAGGAGTGTTCTCTGGAAGGCTAGTGTGTTTAAGGAACAGTGTGTTATCCAGAATGTCCAGAAGGCCATATGCAATGGGACTGGCAAAAGATGAACATGGGAAGGACCCTGAATGTCAAAAGAAGTAATTTGTACCTATTCTACAGGTAATTAAGAGCCATCTAAAAATCTGTAAAGATAAGAAGTCTAGTCACAGCCTGCCATGGCAATGATCCCACAGTTCCATTTTCAGAACATCAATCGGTGGGCAGCAAAATAATGAAGGGACTCCTATAGAAATGCAATATAATCACAAATTTTTTCCAGGGGCTCAAGTAATTTTTTTCAGGCAAGAAGTGGGAGTTGGAGGAAGGAAAAGAGGGAGGGAGGGACATATATATACACAAACACACACAGAATATGTACCTGTGCATGTTTAATAGATGCTCCAGATAATAGATAAGAGAGAAGAAAGCCAGACAACTTGAATCAGAAAAGACTTCAAAGGAAAGGAAGGAAGAGTTAAGATGAATTTTGAAAAGTTTAATTAAGATCATGAGACATTTTTGCCTTAGGGAAGGAGAAAGCTGTCTCTAAATTTATTTGTAATGAGATCTTCACACTTTCTTCCTTGGTCTATTTTTGTGGCTTCTTTGCAGGTTAATGGCAATAGATGTTAAATGCCTTTTTGACTCAGTTTCTAGAAATGTTACATGTGATATTTATTTAATTTCAGGCTTATTTTTAAAATAAATACCCAAGGGAAATTTTATAATTTTAAAATTAAATTTTGCATTGGGAACAGGAGAAGAAGGAGGATATGACGTGCATCCCATGGGCCTACACTATGGCTAGTGCTTAGTCTACCTCACCTCATTTGGTTTATCCATCAACGTAACACTAAGAGGGCAGGCATTTTGCACCCATATTACAGAAGGAGTTAAGTGTCTTAGAGACTGAAAATAACAGCCAGGTTTTTTCCAAGTGGCAGAGCCAAGATTTGAATTCTAATCAGCTTCACTGTAGAATCTATATTCTTTTAAAACCCAAAGAACATTGCGGCTCTGCCTCTCACAAGCTAAAAAACTAGGGCTTTGTTTTATAGCCATAATGAGATGAACTAAGTTATGCTCTGAATTCCCAAAGGTGATGTTTCTTTCTGTGAACCTTGAAATGAGGCACACTAAGGGATTCCAGGTTAAGTTTCATATGGGAAGGAAATAGAGAACTCACCATTTTTTTTTCTTGACAGTTTTATTTGGGTCCCTAGAATCTATGCAAAAACAACTTCTTTTTTTATTTTTATTTTTTTTGCAAAAACATCTTCTAAAGCCACTTGGAATGCTCTGGTCTCAGTGAGACAGGAGGGATAGCTGAGCAATTCTAAGCCACCTTAAGTCATTGAATCTCTTCACATATAAAACATATGTTTCATTGAAAGGTGTAGAGTATAAGGCTCTTGAACCACATGGGAAACTTTAAGAACATGGCAATGCCTTGTTATGGGCTATTTCTAGTCAGTTTGTTTCATAAACCTTGAATATCTCAAATCAAACAGGATATTAATCCGGCTTTTTTCAACTTCTAAAATTCAAGAAAAGTATTTGAACACTCATGGTAATGTGCTTTTAGTTTTCTTACTTCCTTTCCTCCGTGGTGATTTCATGGCATTGTCATGCATGTGACGGTAGAATTATGGTATTATGAGGTCAAAGCTCTGACATCAGATTGTGGGACCCTGATGGAGAGATAGGAAATGGTTGGAAAATGAAACACCTTGTATTGCCCTAAAGACCAAAAGTCAAGAGTTCACAAATTCTGGCATTTATCTTTCCAATCTTAACTTTTGATATTTCTTTTTTGCAAAGTCCCTTTGCCTATCAGCATAATGTTCATAATGAAATATGAATTTCCAACTCTGGGCCTTCCCTCCTGCCTGGAATGTACTTTTTTTTTTTTTCACTGATTTGCCTCTGTCTTGCTCTTCTTTTATGAAACAGTGCAAATCTCAACCTTACCAGAGAGCTTTTGTGGTTTTTACAGTCTGCTCTTCCTTTGGAACTTAAAATTCTGCTGTTTCATGTTATTTTTAATCCTTTACCTTAATTTGTTTGCCTCTGATTAAATTATTTGAGAGTGTCATCCACTTAGTGGGTGCTTAGGAAATGCTCATTGAGAGTTGAGAGAGCCTGGAGCAGCCCCTGGGAAAGTGCACCCTTTCAGCTGCATGGCAGGTAAAAGGAGATGCAGCATGACTCTCAAAACCTCCGCCCCTTTAGGGATCTCTTCCTGCCCCAGCTCTGTTCTCAGCCTTCTCATTTCTGGTGTTCCCTATTCTACTTCCTGCAATTTCCTGTTTGCTCACATCTTGCCAAACATTATCTTCTGATCCCCATTCTTGATGCTTTTACTGTTGCCTTGCCCACAGAGCAGGAACATGGTGCATGTGGTCTCAGAAATACCAGGACACACAGCTTCTCTGGTTTTTTGAAGGACTGACAATTATCCTGGTACCTATACCTCATTTGTAAGATGGAGGTAGTAACACTTCTTATAGTCATGAGAAATTACTGATATAGTGTCTGAAGCTTTATTATGGTACAGGAAATATAATAAGCACTTAATAAAACGTTAGATCTTATAAGCTTCCTCTTTATTCCTGTACTTTCTCACACCTGGAATTACTTGTTCTGCAATTACTGGTTCACAGTTCATGTTTAGCCTCTTTTTTCCTATTCTGTCTGCATCTAAGACAGGAAATATTTCAGTCTTGAAAAATCTCTAGCATCATCTTCCCACTTGCATATTTTCTGATGAGAAGTCTGCTTTTATTCTTATCTTTGTTTCTCTGAATGTATCTTTTATCCCTGGCTGCCTTCAGGATTTTTTTATGTGCTTCAGGTTCTCTGAGCTACTTGGGTCTGTGGTTTGATTTTCTTTGTTATTTTTAGAAAAGTTTCAATTTATTGTTTCTTAATCCTGTATGCTGCCTGCAAGCAAGACACTTTAAATATAAAGACAGGGCAGCCTGGGTGGCTCAGAGGTTTAGCGCTGCCTTCAGCCCAGGGCATGATCCTGGAGACCTAGGATCGGGTCCCATGTCAGGCTCCCTTCTCTCTCTGCCTCTCTCTCTCTCTATGTCTCTCATGAATAAATAAATAAAAATATTTATATATTTATATAAAAATAAATAAATATAAAGACAAAAATGTTTAAAGTAAAAAAAACCCCAAAACACCAGACTTATGCTAATGATAATCCAAACAAAGCTGGACCCGCATTCTCATGGCAGCACATAACAGAGTCCTATTTTTCTACTCAATCTGACTATTTCCACCTTTAGCTGAGGTGTATAGATGATTTTATGTTTCTAAATAACATGTCTATATTTCTGTATATATGTAATGTGTCTTTTTTCCCCTCTGATTAAAAAAAAATGTTAACCTTTAACTGTGGCAAAAACACACAACCTAGAATTTATCATCACAGCCATTTTTAATTGTACAGTTCAGTACTATTAAGAATCCTCATAGTGTTGAGTGACAGATCTCTGGAACTTCTTTATTTGGAAAAATAAAGACCCACCCACACCCACTGACAAGAAGTACCCATTTCCTCCGCTTCCCAGCCCCTGGTAACCCCCATTCTACTTTCTATTTCCGTAAATCTGACAACTATACATAACTTATATAAGTGGAATTGGACAGTGTTTGTCCTTTGTGAGTGGCTAATTTGATTTAGCTTAATTTTCTTAAGGTTCATCTATGCTTATAGCATGTGACAGAATTTCCGTTCTTTTTAAGGTTGAATAATGTTTCATGGTGTGTGTATACCGCATTTTATTTATCCACTCATATGTCAGTGGCCCTTTGGAGAACTCCCCACTCTTGGCTGTTGTGAATAATGTGGCTATGAACATGGGTATGATACTACCTCTTTAGACCCTACTTTCAATTCCTTTTCTTTTTTTTTTTTAAGGTTTGATTTATCTATTCGTGAGAGACAGAGAGAGAGAGAGAGAGAAAGCAGAGGCAGAGGCACAGGCAGAGGGAGAAGCAGGCTCCATGCAGGGAGCCCGATATGGGACTTGATCCCAGGACTCCAGGATCACGCCCTGGGCCAAAGGCAGGCGCTAAACCGCTGAGCCATCTCACGATGGCGCTAAACCGCTGAGCCATCTCACGGTCCTCCTTTCAATTCTTTTGGTTAAAACCCAGAAATGAGATTGCCAGACCATATATGGTAATTCTGTTTTTACTTTTTTGGAAAACTGTACTCTTTTTTACAGTGGTTGCACCATTTTATAATTCCATCAATGGTGCACAAGGATTCTAATTTTGCCACATCCTTGCCAACATATATTATTATTATTTTTTATATTATCCTAATGGTGTGAGATGATATCTCATTGTGTTTTTGACTTTCATTTTGCTAATGATTAGTGATGTTAACCATCTCTTCATAAGCTTTTTTGGCTATTTAGATATCATCTTTGGAGAAATGTACTTAAATCCTTTACCCATTTTTAAATCAAGATTTTTGTTTTGTTGTTGTTGTTGAGTTGTAAGAGTACTTGTATATTCTAAATATTAACCCCTTATCAGGTATAATTTTCAAATATTTTCTCACATTCTGTAGATTGCCTTTTAACTTTATTTTCTTTGTTGCCTTTGTTTTCTTATTATGCAGAGCTTTTTATTTTGATGCAATCCCATTTGTCTATCTTTGTTTTTGTTGCCTGTGTTTTTGGTGCCATGTTCAAAACAACATTGCCCAGATCAGTATCAGGAAGCTTTCCCTCTCTGTTTTCTTTTAGTAGCTGTATGGTTTCAGTAGTTTATGGTTTCTGGTTTTAGTTAAGTTTTTAATTTATTTTGAGTTGATTTTTGTATATGATGTGAAATAAGGTTCCAATTTAATTCTTCTCTCTGTGGGCTATCTAGTTTTCCCAAGACCACATATTGAGAAGATTGTCTTTTCCACATTTTGTGATTTTAGCATTCTTATCAAAGATCAGTTAGCTGTATGTGTGTGGTTTTATTTCTGGGCTCTTTATTCTGTTCTATTGGTCAATATGCCTGTTTTTATGCCAGTACCAGCCTATTTTGGTTACTGGACCATTGTACTATATTTTGAAATCAGAATGTTTGATGCCTCTAGTTTTGTTCTTCTTTTTCAAGATTTCTTCAGCTTTTTGGAATCTTTTATGGTTCTGTGCAAATTTTAGGGCTGTTTACTCCATTTCTGTAAGGAATTCCATTAAAATTTTGATAGGTGTTGCATTGACTCTATAGATCACTTTGCATAGTATGGACATTTTAACAATATAAATTCTTCCAATTCATGAACAAAATGTTCATTTTTATACTAACTTCGATCACTGGAACTAACCCTAGTTTCTGGACCTCTGGTTTTTGGGGTTTTTAAAAAGATATTTATTTATTTATTTATTTATTTGAGAGAGCATGAGCAAGGTGGGGGGCAGAAGGAGAAGCAGACTCCTTGCTAAGCAGGGAGCCTGATGCAGGGCTGGATCCCAGAACTCCAGGATCATGACTCGACCTAAAGGCAGACTCTTAACTGACTGAGCTACCCAGATGCCCCTCTGGACCTCTGTTTTAAGAAGGATTCTGAAGCTCTGTCTAGACTGAGACCAAGAGCTCTATGATAGATGGGAGATATTTGACATGGGTGCAGGAGAAGGAAGTAGAGAAAAGCTTACCATGTGTTTGACTTTCCTAGTTTAGGCAAAGACATATCACTGAAACTTAGCAATGTTGAAAAAAGATAAGCTTTTTCTTTGCATTAAAATCCTAGCTCTAAAAATAAGTAGCTGTATAATACTGTGCAAATTAGTATTTCTGAGCTTTCCTCATCTGTAAAGTAGAAATACCATCTCAAGGAATTTTGTTACTTATAGTGCTGATAGGACCAGATTGAAGGCAATGCTGAAGGTTGAAGCTCCTTTCATAAGAAATTTGCAGAACTCCAGGAAGAGGGCAGAGGAGATCCTAGAAGAAACCTGCTGACACACTTGTGTGTTCATTTTCAATTGCTTTGGGGACTTTGCAGCTTAAAACAGTTTCTACTTATTAGCTCATAGTTCTGTGGGTCAGAATGGCCTCTGCTGGGTTCTCTGCTCAGGGTCTCACACTGCTAAAATCAAGGTGTTGGCCAGGCTGGACTCTTAGCTGAAGATTATGGAAAAGAATTCACTTTTAAGCTTATTCAAGTTGCCAAAATCCAATTCCTCCTGACTGTAGGTCTGAAGTCCCCATTTCCTTGTTAGTTGTAAATCTGAGGTCTCCATCTCCTTGCTAGTTGCATATGGGATCTGTTCTCTGTTTCTACAGGCTACCCACATTCTTCTCATGTGTGCCCTCCATCTTCAAGCTGGAAAGGACACATAAAATCCTTCTTATGCTTGAAAACCCTCTATTTTAAAGAGTTCATGTTGAGGACTTCTGGGGAAGATGGTAGAGTAGGAGGATCCAAAGCTTACCTCATCCCACAGATACAGCTAGACAACACCCACATCAGTATAAATAACCCAGAAAGTGACCCAAAGACTGGCGGAACAGACTCTCTACAGCTAAATGTAGAGAAGAGGCCATATCAAGGGGTGGATATGCATTTGGGAGCTAAATGAACTCACAGGACTGTTTTTGGGAGGGAAGGACACTGATAGCAGAGAGAAAGGAAAAAAACAGACCTCACACCGGCATCCCAGGTATGGGGAGCCTGCAGTAGAAAGACAAATCCAGGTTCTTGGGTGGCTCAGTGGTTTAAGCATCTGACTCTTGGTTTTGCCTCAGGTCGTGATCTCACAGTCATGGGATCAAGCCCACTTCAGGCTCAGGACTCAGTACAGATTCTACTTCAGATTTTTCCTCCCCCTCTGCCCCTCCTTTTTCTTTCTCTCAAATAAATAAATAAAATCGAAAGAAAGAAAGAAAGAAAGAAAGAAAGAAGAAGAAAGAAAGACAACTTCCCAGAACATTTGGCTTTGAAAACCAGAGGAGCCCAATTTCTTGAGTTCCTACAATCAGTTGGGCTTAACACTTAGAACACTGAGAATCAGTGGGCCTGGCTCTGGGAGAGTCCAGAGGGTTAACACTGAGAATCAGTGGGCCTGGCTCTGGGAGAGTCCGGAGGTGATAGAACACTGAGTCCTTGCCCTTACAGAGATAAGAGAACAAACAGCCTTGAGGAGACAGCATGAAGCAGCCATTTGAAAAACTCCTAAGGAATACAGGAGGCAGAATTATTTTATTAATCACAGAACCCTCCTTAGAAGGGCAAGGATCTTCGGGAGACTTCACCAAGAACAAAGGAGCTGTTCACCAAGAACAAAGCTACACTTGCCACTTAACTTGATAACAGCTCGGCCTGCCCCCTGTGTTTTCCTGCAGACATGCCCTCTACAGCCATGTCTGAAGTTCAAGTCCCCTCCCACAACAGATCCAAGAAAACCTTGCTAAGATTGTATGCCTTACCCCTGTGTTCTCTAGTGGACCTGCCCCCTCCAGTTCACCCTTGGCTGGAGCCCACTTAAAGTAGTGCCAGAAACCTAGCAGTGTGTCAGGTCCCTGAGAGGGTCAAGCACCACTCCAAAGTGACTCCTGCCCCAGGGAGAGGGGAAAATAACTACATATACTATTCTGACTGTGGCCCCAGCAGTGGGCTGGGGACAGACATCTGGTCTGACTACAGGCCTCATACACCAACGAAAGCTTCTCAGGGGACATCACAGAGAAAGCATCCTGCAGTTTAGTGCTACTGCATCTCTGGCAAACACCTGGAAAACTCAAGTCCAAAGTGGGTCCAAACTGGCCTACTAACAGCAAAGTGGCACCAAACCCTGCCCACAATAGGCAAAGACAGCCATTGTAGATGACTGGGCTGAAGGCAAAAGTGGCTCAGGCACAATAACAGAGTACACACAATGCATATAGGAGACCTCCCTAAAGTGCCAGATTCTGGTGAACGGGGGACAGTGCACTGCAGGCACTCCAGGACCTCTTCTTCATAAGGCCACTACTTTCAATAGTGGGAGACAGCTGACTTTCCTAACAGACACCATGAGTTAGACAAAATAAAGAGACAGAAGAATATGTCCCAAATGAAAGAATAGGACAAAATCATAGTAAGAGACCTAAATGAAATAGATACAAGGGAATTTAAAGCAGTGATTATAAAGTTACTCATTTCACTTGGTAAAAGGGAGGAGGACCGTAGTAAGACCCTGAATAAGGAGATAAAAAACATAAAAAAGAACCAATCAAAGATGAACTTAATGACTGAAATTAAAAATAGACTAGATGGAATAAATAGTACACTAGAGGGAGCAGAAGAATGGATCAGTAACTTGGAGAACAGAGTAATGGGAAGCAATCAAGCTGAACAAGAGAGAGAAAAAAATTAAAAATAAAAATAGACTTAGGGAAACTCAGTGACACTACCAAGCATAATAATATTCATATTATAGGGATCCCAGAAGAAGAAGAGAGGAAAAAAGGGGGCAGAAAACTTATTTGGAAAAATAATAGCTGAAGACTTCCTGAATCTAGGAAAGGAAGCAGAAATCCAGATGTAGGAGCCACAGAGAATCCCCAGCAAAATCAACCCAAGGAGATCCACACCAAGACAAATAGTAATTAAAATGGCAAAAGGTAGTGATAAAGAGAGAATCTTAAAAGCAGCAAGAGAAAAAGAAAACAGTTACATACAAAGGAAACCTCTTAAGGCTAAGAGCTGGTGTTTCAGTAGAAATTTTGTAGACTAGAGAGAAGTACCATAAACACTCAAAGAGCTGAAAGAAAAAAATCACTGCAGTTAAGAATACTCTATCCAGAAAGGTTATCATTCAGAATAAAGGAGAAATAGTTTCCCAAACAAAAGCTAAAGGTATTATCACCACTGAGCCAGCCTTATAACAACTGTTAAAGGGGACTCTTTGAGTAGAAAAGAAAGATCATAAATAAGAGTAGTAAAAGTAGAAAACACAAGGCAGTAAAAATAAATATAATTGTAAAAATCAGTCAAGGGATTCACAAAATAAAAGAATGTAAAGTATGACACCATATACCTAAAATGTGGTGGAGACAGAAGTAAAAGATGGGTTCAAACTTAGGTGACCATCAACTTAATATAAACTGCTATATGTAGAAGATGTTATATACAAACCTAATGGTAACCACAAATCAAAAACCAGTTATAGGTATGCAAAGAATAAAATGAAGGTAATCCAAGTCTATCACTACAGAAAGCCAGCAAACTATTAGAGAAAAGAAAAAGAGAAAAGGAATAGAGACAACCTACAAAAACAATCATAAAACAAATAACAAAGTGGCAATAAGTACATACTTATCAATAATTACTTTGAATGTAAATGGACTAAATACTCCAGTCAAAAGACAGCACTCTTTTGGGAGGAATGGATTAAAAAATGTAAGACTCATCTTTATGCTGCCTACAAGAGACTCATTTCAGACCTAGAGACACCTGCAGATCTAAAGTGAAGGAATAGAAAAGCTTTTATCATGCAAACAGAAGTGAAAAGAAAGCCAGGGTATCAATATTTATACTGTACAAAACAGACTTTAAAACAGACTATAGCAATAGAGAAAGAGGAAAACTTTATAATCATAAAAAGAACACTCCAATAAGAAGATAAAGCAATTGTAAATATATTTGCACACCTCATGGCAGCTAAAAGCAGTTAATAAAAACACAAAGGAAATCATAGATAGTAATATAATAATAGTAGGGATTTTAACACCCTACTTCCATCAATGGACCATCCAAACAGAAAATCAAGCAAGAAAACAGTGTCTTTGAATGATACATTCCATCCTAAAACAGCAGAACACGCATTCTTCTTGAGTGCAAATACATTCTCCAGAATAGATCACATATTATGTCACAAAACAAGTCTCAACAAATTCAAAAAGATCAAAATCATACACTTTTTCAATCCACAATACTATGAACCTAGGAACCAACCACAAGGAAGTATCTGGAAAGAACACAAATATATGGAGGTTAAACAATATGCTGCTAAGTGATAAATAGACCACCAAGAAATCAAAGAAAAAATTTAAAATACATAGAAACAAATAAAAATGAAAATACAATGATCCAAAATCTTTAGGATGAAGCAAAAGCTGTTCTATGAGAGTTTATAGCAATACAGGCCTACCTCAAGAAGCAAGAAAATTTCAAATAAACAACCTCATCTTTCACCTAAAGGAGTAAGAAAAGAACAACAAAGTCCAAAGTCAGTGGAAATAATAAAGATTAGAGCAGAAATAAACAAAATAGAAACTGAAAAAAAAAAAAACAATAGAACAGATCAGTGAAACCAGGAGCTCCTTCTTTGCCAAGATCAACAAAATTGATAAACCTTTAGCCAGACTCATCGAGAGAGAGAGAGAGAGAGAGAGAAAGAGAGAGGGGACACTCAAATAAACAAAATAAAAAATGAAGAGTAGAAATAACTCATACTACAGAATACAAAGGATTTTAAGAGAATATTATGAAAAATTACATGCCAACAAATTGGACAGCTTAGAAGAAATAAATAAATGTCTAGAAACATAACTTCCCAAAACTGAGTCAGAAAGAAATAGAAAATTTGGAGACCAATTACCAGCAATAAATTGAACCAGTAAACAAAAAACTCCCAACAAATCAAAGTACAGGACCAGACAGATTCACAGGTGAATTCTACCAAACATTTAAAGAGTTAATACTTATTTTTTTTCCAAACTCTTCTAAAAAATAGAAGAGGAAGGAAATTCACTGTATGAAGTCAGTACTACCCTGATACCAAACTAGGTGAAGCCACTACCAAAAAAGAGAACCTCAGGCCAATATCTCTGATGAACACAGATGCAAAAATCTTCAACAAAATATTAGCAAAGTGAATCCAATAATACATTTAAAAATATCATACATCATGATCAGGTGGGATGTATTCCTGGGATGCAAAGAATAAATGGGCCCATATTCGCAATTGATTCAATATTTGCACATCAATTAATATAATATATCCCATCAGTAAGAGACAAGATAAAAATCAAATGATCATTTCAATAGATGGAAAAAAAGCATTTGACAAAGTACAGCATCCATTCATGATAAAAAAAAACCCTCAATAAAGTAGGTCTATGTATTTATTTATTTTAAAGATTTTATTTATTTATTTATTTATTTATTTATTTATTTATTTATGAGAGACACACAGAGAGAGAGAGAGAGAGAGAGGCAGAGACACAGGCAGAGGGAGAAGCAGGCACCATGCAGGGAGCCTGATGTGGGACTTGATCCCTGGACTCCAGGATCACACCCTGAGCCAAAGGCAGATGCTCAACCGCTGAGCCACCCAGGCATCCCAACAAAGTAGGTTTAAAGGGAACATATGTCAGCATAATAAAGGCCATATATGAAAAACATACAACTAGCATCACAATCAATGGTGAAAAACTAAGAACTTTTCCCCTAAGGTCAGGAACAACAAAAGATGTCCTTTCTCATCACTTTCGTTCAGCATAGTACTAGAATTCCTAGCCACAGCAATCAGACAACAAAAAGGAATAAAAGGCATCCAAATTGATAAAGAAGTAAATCTTTCACTATTTGCAGATGACATGATACTCTATATAGAAAACCCTAAAGATACTACCAAAAAACTACTAGAATTGATAAATGAATTTAGTAAAATAGCAAGATACACAACCAATATACAGAAATCTGTTGCATTTCTGTTTACTAATAATTAGGTAGCAGAAAGTGAAATTATAAAATAATCCCATTTATAGTTGCACCAAAAATAATACAAAACCTAAGAATAAACTTAACCAAGGAGATGGAAGACCTGTACTCTTATAACTATAAAACACTGATGAAAGAAATTCAGGATGACACAAAGAAATGGAAAGCCATTCCATACTCATGGATTAGAAGAACAAATACTGTTAAAATATCTATACTATATAATGCAATCCTGTCAAAACACCACCAGCATTTTTTGCAGATCTAGAACAAACTATCCTGAAATTTGCCAGGAACCACAAAAGATCCCAAATAGCCAAAGCAATCTTGATAAAGAAAAACAAAGCTGGAAGAATCACAATTCCAGATTTCAAGCTATATTACAAAATGGTACTAATTAAAACAGTATGGTACTGGTATAAAAATAGGCACATAGATTAAAGGAATAAAATAGAAAACCCAGAAATAAACCCACAATTAATAGTCAATTAATCTTCGAAAAAGGAGGAATGCATATACAACGGGAAAAAGACAGTCTCTGCAACATATGGTGTTGGGAAAAGTGGACAGCTACATGCAAAAAAATGAAACTGGGCCACTTTCTTTCACCATACACACAAATAAACTCTAATTGGATTAAAGAGATAAATGTGAGACCTGAAACCATAAAAATTCTAGAACAGAGCATGCACAGACGTAATATCTCTAACATGGGCTGCAACTACATTTTTCTAGATATATCTCCTGAGGCAAGAGAAATAAAAGCAAAAATAAACTACTGGATTACCTGAAAATAAAAAGCTTCTGCACAGCAAAGGAAACAGTCAACAAAACTAAAAGGCAACCTACTGAATAGGAGAATATATTTGTAAATGACATATCTGATAAAGGATGGTATCCAAAATGTATAAAGAGCTGATGCAAACCAATACCCCCAAACAAATAATCCAGCTAAAAAATGGGCAAAAGACATGAACAGAAATTTCTCCAAAGAAGGCATCCAGAGGGCTAACAGACAAATGAAGAGATGTTCAACATCACTATTCATCAGGGGAATGCAAATCAAAACTACATGAACTTTCACCTCACTCGTGTTAGAATGGCTAAAATCAACAACACAAGAAACAACAGGTGTTAATGAGGATGTGGAGAAAAAGGAACCCTTGAGCACTGTTGGTGGGAATGCAAACTGGTGCAGCCACTGTGGAAAACAGTATGGAGGGTCCTCAAAAAACTGGATATAGAACTACCCTATGATCTAGTACTTGCACTACTGAATATTTACCCAAAGAATATAGAAATATTAATTTGAAAATATATACACATTATTTATAATAGCCAAATTATGGAAGCAGCCCAAATGTCCATCAATAGATGAATGAATAAAGAAGATGAGGTGTGTGTGTGTGTATGTGTGTGTGTGTGCGTGTGTGTGTACATATATATATATCGCTGTATATATTATATATATTCCACTATGTGTATATATATATATTTACTGTATGGCCACTGTACATAATATATACAGTGTATATATCCTACTGTATATAATATATACAGTGGAATATTATTCAGCCATAAAAAGGAATGAAATCTTGCCTTTTGCAACAACTTGGATGGAGCTAGGGTGTATAATGCTAAGTGAAATAAGTCACTCAGAGAAAGACAGATATCATATGATTTCACTCATATGTGGAATTTAAGGAGCAAAACAAGTGAACAAAGAAAAAAAGAGACAAACCAAAAAACAGACTCTTAATTATAGGGAACAAATAGATGGTTACCAGAGGGGAAGTGGTGGGGGATGGATGAAAGAGGTGAAGGAGATTAAGAGTACACATATCTTGATGAGCACTGAGTAATCTAAGGAATTGCTGAATCACCAGATAGTACACCTGAAACTAATACAACACTGTAGGTTAACTATACTGGAATTAAAATTAAATAAAGAAAAAAAATAAAATTAAATAAAGAAATAAGTAAAATTAAAGAAAATAAAGGATTCCTGTTGTTGGACTATGCATATCTGGATAGCCTTCCTACCTTTTCTTTTTTTTTTAAGATTTTATTTATTTATTCATGAAAGACACAGTAGGAGAGGCAGAGACATAGGCAGATGGAGAAGCAGGCTCCTGCAGGGAGCCGGATACGGGACTTGATCCCAGGACCGTGGGATCATGACCTGAGCCAAAGGCAGACACTCAACCACTGAGCCACCCAGGCATCCTATCTTAAGGTCAACTGATTTGGGATTTTAACAACATCTACAAATTGCCTTTGCAGCAGCATTTACATCAGTGTTTGGCTGAAGAAACCCATTTCTAGGATATGGAGATCTTTTTTTTTAATATTTATTTATTTATGATAGTCACAGAGAGAGAGAGAGAGAGGCAGAGACACAGGCAGAGGGAGAAGCAGGCTCCATGCACCGGGAGCCCGATGTGGGATTCGATCCCGGGTCTCCAGGATCGCGCCCTGGGCCAAAGGCAGGCGCTAACCCGCTGCGCCACCCAGGGATCCCGGATATGGAGATCTTGAGGTCCACCTGACTGGACCAGAATTCTGCCTATGACACACCCTAATTGGAAGGATCAAAGGATACGTGTGATGGCCGGCTGAGGAACCCCAGGGGCCATGTGCCTCTTGGGACACAGGCAGAGCAGGGGAGGCACTGGGAGGGCCCGGGTCCCTGTGGTGATCTATCAGGCAGAAAGCCAGAAGGGCCTCGGGGCTTTCCAAACCCAGACATAGAGGCTCCAGGTTAAGCCCAGGAACAGCTACCTGGGGGCTGTGGTGTGAGATCAAATCAAAGAGAAGATTTAATGGAGAAAGCTGCTCTTTCACTCCGTAATTTCACCAAAACAAGGAGAAGAAACTGCACACAGGTAATTCTGCTTCTTGGGGCTCCCCAAGGATTTTTCTCTTGTCACCTTAGACTGCTGTATCACTGAGTGTTCATGTAGATTATTGTCTGCTGGTCTTCCAGCTTATGATCTGTGATAAGGCATTGCCATAAACGAGACGCACATAGAGAAGGTGATTCCAGAAGATAGAATTGTCCTTGCTCAAGGTGGGAAACAGGGAAAAACCAATCTAAGGCTGTGAAAAGAGGCAAAAGTTCAAAATACAGCTTTCATAGCATTCATTATACATGCATGCTTGAAGTTGTTTGGGAAATATTTATTATCACAGAGAAAAGAAGTGAATTTTACCTAGTGTTTGCTTCGTCTTTCAATAAAATTCAAGAAGATATGGACCAAATCAATGACAAAAGATTAATGAGAGAAAGATTGAGAGGAGAAAGAAAGAAATATGGAGATGCATATGATACTGAGAAGCCTCGAAGAAAAATAAAAATGCATACCACAGTTGAGTCATGTATTAGTATCAGAAAATCACCATTAATAGATTATTTAAGTCAAGTGTAATACACACTTGAAAAGTTCTCCTGGAATGAAGGGAAAAAGAAAAATACAATTTTTAAAGTGAACAAACAGTAAACAAAATGTGTTACGTGTTAATATGCATTTTTTGGGGTACAGGTAATAGAAATTTATCTCTAACAAATTTAAGCATCAAAGGAAATTTATGGGCTCACAAGAATGAGACGGCTCAGAGTGCTTTCGGCTTCTAGCGTGTCTCAAGACTGCCCTTCCATGATTGTCAACTCCAAAACCTTTCCATTTCACTGGCCTTTTCTCTTACTATGTTGAGCTAAAACATTCATTGTAAACGAGGTATTTATCTGCTCCTTTGCTCATTGACAGTATTAAATGCATTTAAAGTCCATCTCAGGTCCTCTTTTCCAGCTGGAACCATGGAGGGTGCAGAAGAGAAGAAAAAGAAGGTCCCTGCTATGCCAGAAACCCTTAAGAAAAGGCGAAGGAATTTCGCAGAATTGAAGATCAAACATCTGAGAAAAAAAGTTTGCACAAAAGATGCTTCGAAAGGCAAGGAGGAAGCTTATCTATGAAAAAGCTCAGCCTTCCCACAAGGAATACAGGCAGATGTACAGGACTGAGATTCGAACGGCGAGGATGTCCAGAAAAGCTGGCAACTTCTACGTGCCTGCAGAACCCAAATTGGCATTTGTCATCAGGATCAGAGGTATCAGTGGTGTGAGCCCAAAGGTTTGAAAGGTGTTGCAGCTTCTTTGCCTTCGCCAGATCTTCAATGGCACCTTTGTTAAGCTCAACCAGGCTTCAGGTAACATGCTGAGGATTGTGGAACCATATATATAGCACGGGGGGCCCCAAACCTGAAGTCAGCAAATGAATTGATCTACAAGCGTGGTTATGGCAAGAAGCGAATTGCCCTGACCGGTCACACATTCAGATTCCCCGATCTCTTGGTAAATACGGCATCATCTGCATGGAGGATCTGATTCCCGAGATCTATACCATTGGAAAACGTTTCAAAGAAACAAACAACTTCTTATGGCCCTTCAAATGATCTTCTCCACGTGGCGGAATGAAGAAAAAGACCACTCATTTTGTAGAAGGTGGAGATGCTGGCAACAGGGAAGACCAGATCAATAGGCTTATGAGAAGGATGAACTAAGGTATCTACCATGATTATTTTTGTAATCTCGTCTGTTAATAAATGACTGCTTTCAAATGGAAAAAGCAAAAATAAAGTCGATCTCAGAAAAGAGTCCTTTTCCAGAAAGGGGAGGCTCTGTTTCTAGAAATTAACACAGAAAACCAAATGTGATTCTATTTCCACTGGCTAGTTCCCATTTCCTGACTTGGCTTCCTATTATGTTTAAAGAATTTGTCATTGGGTTTGGGACTCTTGTTTTCACTTAAATAAGAATGGAAACTTATTACTGTGTAAGTTCTAGGCGATCATGCTGCATTTCTTCCTGTGTATCAGGAGGATACTTGCAGTGAGCAGATCTTGTCCTTCTCACAGCCTGTATTGCACCCCAGAGCTGGGCCGGGAGTGCGCAGGAGATAGTGCTGGCCACCAGGTGGTGCTCCTGGTCCTTGCTGTTTTTGTTCTGGGCGCTTGAGCAATAGTTCTGCAAAAACCTAGACTTGGACAAAAGAGATTGCTTATACCAGAGCTCACACAATTAGGTAATTAGAGATAGGGTTGCTATGGTGATGAGGGGGTATGGCTTGGGATGTTTACGGCTTCGTAAAAGCCAATGCTTTATAAGCTATCACACTGCTTCTTTGGATGATAATGGCTGGCATAGCAAGGTCATGAAAATCCCCTAAGATTGTGCAAGCTGTACTGGTTGCCATTCTTTTTATGTTCCTCCGTGATTTGAGGGTTATAACCCGGGTGTTGAGAGTGACAGATTGTACTTCTTTTAACATGCTTGTCTTATTCCACATTGGACTTTTTTTTTCCACGTTTGTTTTCTCTCCATCACCATCATTTCTCAAAGTATTTTTCATAAAAATATTCTGTGAGAAAAGACTTCATGGTCTAACGACTTTAGCTCTTGGAGATTCACAATATATACCTGCATATTAAAATCTACGAAGTCTCATTTCATTTCCAAAAAGTCAAATGACAATTGAATCCATCTTACTGGAATAGTGATGAATACTTAGAGAATCTATTCTTATTTCTTGCTCAGATATTAATGAATATTCAGTTAAAAATGGGTTCAATTATAATTTATCATGTTTAGCAGATTTCTCCAATGAGGTGTTGGGTTCTTTTCTGTGGCACAGGCCCAATAAATGTTAATTGTTGTTTATGGGCTCCTAAGAAATGTTTTTGAATTGATATCTATCCATGAATATATTGATTGCAATTATTCTTTATTTTTTGCAATTATTCTTTATAAGTTATCTTTAGCCCTCAGTTTTAGAGGGAAAAATGAATTCAAGACCAAGACATAGCAAACAGTGTTGGTGATAAGTCATCTGTAAGTTAGCATCAAATTATTGCCATGTTCTCATGAAAGGGCAAAGGATCAAAGCAGTTTTGCCTCTATTCACCATTTATTTTCCATTTCATTGCATTTTCTCAATGTTTTAAGATCAATCTCTTGCTAGCGATTTTTCAAAGAGACACCATTTCCCTTGTGAATAATCATTTGTGATTGATCATAAATCACAGCTCCAAACACACACACAAATGTGAAAACACTGAGTATTTGCTCATACCTGCTTCATCTCTCCAGGGAGTCATCCTCACTGATATTTTACTGTGTGTATATACTTGTGCCTCTTGCTTTCTCTGGAAACATCATATATGTGTAAACTGACTCTCACTAGCATAAAAAGAACAATAGCCATGATACACAAGGAGGGATGTTCTTTGTTGAAACCTGTATCAGGACACCAGACAGAAGGCCCCGTCACTCCTTTCCTCTGGGAGACTTTATGCTATTTCCATTGAGAGGATTTCTTCTGTAAATAACGTAGCCTCTGCTAGACTTTGGATTTGAACAGATCGAGCCTCCAAAATATTTTTCTACCCCTTGTAAGTTGCGCAAGGTTGGGGGTGTGTGTAACCTCTGAGCCTTCATTTTCTTATGTGTGAAACGGGGATAACAGAACCCACCAAATGGGTTACTTTGACAATCAAACATTATAAGGTATGGAATGAAGCAGTAAGTAGGGCGTTTGTCATACAGGTAGGCCCTCAGTAAATGCTACTTCTCCCTTTACCTTCTTATTTTTTTCCATTGCTTGTTCTTTCTTTCTTTCTTTCTTTCTTTCTTTCTTTCTTTCTTTCTTTCTTCTTTCTTTCTTTCTTTCTTTCTTTCTTTCTTTCTTTCTTCTTTCTTTCTTTCTTTCTCTTTCTTTCTTTCTTTCTTTCTTTCTTTCAGATTTATTTATTTATTTTAGAGAGAGAGAGGGAGAATGCATGGGTGCATGCATGGCGGGTGGGGCAGAGGGAGAGGGAGAGAGAAAATCTCAAGCTGACTCTGTGCTGAGCCCTGAGCCTGGAGCCTGCCTAGGACTCTGACATCATGACCTGAACTGAAACCAAGAGTCGGATGCTTAACTGACAGGGCCACCCATTGTTTTGTTTCTTCTAGCATCAATGGCGATACAAGCTGATAAAAATCTAAGGGTAAGAGGTGGGGGTAATATCAGAAGAGACTGCTATGGTCTAAATGTTTGTGTCCCCCACATTTTATAGGTTGAAAATCTAATGCTCGAGGTGATGGTATTACAAAGTCAGACTTTTATGAGGTGATTAGAGCATGAGGCAGAGACCTCATAAATGGGATTAGTGCTTTGAGAAATGAGGCTCCAGAGGGCTAGCTCATTCCCTGTACCACGTGAGGACACGGCGAGAAGCTGGGAGTCTGCAGTGCAGAAGCAGGCTTTCACCGGAACCCCACCATGCTTCCAGCCTGACCTTGGACTTCCAGCCTTCACAACAGAAATAAATTCCTGTTGTTTACAAGCCTCTCAGTCTGTGGTATTTTGTTTGATCAGACTGAGTAGACTAAGACAGAAAGTTGGTGCCAAGAGTGGGGTGCTGTTGTAACAAATACCTAACAATATGGGTGAGGCTTTGGAACTGGGTAGTGGGGTGAGGCTGCAAGAGGCCTGTGAGAGGTGCTTGCTAGAAAAGCCTACATTTCCAAGAACTGACTATTAAAGTTGGCTCTTTTGAGGGCTCAGGGGAAGAGGTGAGCTGTAGAAAGAGCCTCAATCCTCTGAGAAAATACCTAAGTGGTCGTGAACAGAATGTTGGTAGAAATGTGTTCTAATGAGGTGTCAGACAGGAAATGGGGAATGTGTTACTGGAAACTGAAGAAAGGTGGTCCTTGTTATGAAGCACAGAGCTGACTGAATTGGGTTTTGTGTCTTAGTGTTCTGTGCAAGTCAGAGCTTGCAAGCAATGGAAATGGATATTTGGTTGAGGAATTTCAAGCAAAGTGTCCACTAAGCAGCCTGTTTTCCTTTTGAATGCTTAAAGTATGAGAAAGGAGGAATGACTTAAAAGTGGAATTGTTAATCAGAAGAGAAGCAGAACTGAAAAATTTAGGAAATCCTCCACCTATCCAAAAGTAAAAAATGAAAAATAAGAAAATGTGTTTGGAGGGAAACAAGGATGTGGCCAAACTGGTGTTCGAGGAGACGAGTCCGCCGTCTCAATGGCAGCTTGGACATGTTGTCCAAGACCATGGAATAGTAACCCTGATGCAGGCATTTTGGAGATCATGGGAAGTTTGGAGGGGTTGCCTCTTCCATCACAGGCCTAGAATGAAGGGCTCTGGAGAATGGAATGCTTTTTTTTTTTTTTTTAAGATTATTTATTTATTTATTCATGAGAGATGCAGAGAGAGAAAGGCAGAGACACAGGCAGAGGGAGAAGCAGGCTCCATGCAGGAAGCCTGATGCAGGACTCGATCCCAGGAACCTGGGATTATAACCTGGGCCAAAGGCAGATGCTCAACCGCTGAGCCATCCAGGTGCCCCCTGGAATGCTTTTAAGGAGAGGGCTATGCTGCCCAGCCCCCACATCTCAGGCTTTGCTCCCCAAATTTCAGTATGCCATGCTCCTTGCACACCTCTGGTGGGCCTGATGCTGAATGGGCTACATTTTGGCTCCCTCCTTCTACATTTCAAAGGATATAGATTCTGGGAGTCACAAGTTCATGATCCAAACAGAGAGACACCCCAGGGGTGGAGTTATTGTAGAAAGCCACCCCTAGGGCAATGGCTGGCAGAGCCATGGGGACAGGGCATCCCTGTCACCCCAGACCAATAGAGCCAAGTAATCTCATTTTGTGCGAGCCATGGCCTGGGCTCAGCAAAGCCACGGGAATGGGCCCAGGGAAGCTTCTGGGCCCTGAGCCCCACCCCAGTGAGACTCAGGTTTGAACTTGCTTGTTACAAGTTCCCATTTCTAGCCTAAGGCTGGAGATCTTCTAGTTCTGTTGGTCCCTGGGAAAAGAAAGATGTCTCTAGACTTGGTTTGTTCCTCTGACCTAATCTCTCAGTCATACCCTGGATCTGCCTACTGACTCAGAGCACATCTTTGGCCCCTGCACACAAAGTGTCCACGCATTTGCTATAGTTGCAACTTCTCCACTCCTCTCTTTTAGTTGTCCCAGGTCCTCCAACTTTTTCTGGTGTTCTGTACTTTTCCTCTGAGGGCCTACCATCCAACCACTGTTCCTGAATGGCCAGATGCCTTTTCGGGAGTCACTGAACCCTACACCACCTTCCTGCCACTGCCTGGCTTTGGAAAACATAAAGTAGGCATCAACAAAATCATTATTACTTTTTTTGTCTAGGACACAATTCCCTCTTCTATGATGTGGAAATGATAAAGAATCTTCCTTTACAGGATTATAGTAAGCATTAATCACATAATGTATGCAAAGCCCCAGTGCACTTTGGGAGACATTATTGGTATTCCTGGGATGTTAGTTTTCTTCCATCCTTCTATCCTTTCTTCTTCTTTCTTCCATTTATTTTCTTCCTCTCCTTTCCATTTCTATGTTCTTTCCCTTCCCTTATTTTCTTTCTTCTTTTTTCCTTTTCTTCCCTTTGACTATAAATGAGTCTCTTGAATATTTCTGAAAACTATACCTTACTTGTCTCTCTTCCATGTCTTAGGAGAAGAGAAGAGAGAAAAAGGAATAAGGCTCAGAAAGATTCCCTAAGTATTGGGAAGAGTCAGGTAAAATTATTGCCCTTAGTAGCATTAGGGGGAGCTCAAGGCTTTCTCCTCTGTCCTACCTTCAGTGTGTGTGTGTGTGTGTGTGTGTGTGTGTGTGTGTGTGTGTCTTAATTTTTTTTTGTTTAATTTGAGTATAGTTGATATGCAATGTGACATTAGGTTTGGGTGTATAACATAGTGATTTGACTTCTCCATACATTATGCTATGCTCACTACAGTGTGGCTACCATACCATTTCATCAACTATATTCCCTATTCTGTGGATTTTATTCCTGTGAATTAAATCCATTACATAACTGAAAGCCTGTATCTCTCACTTCCTTTCACCCATTTTGCTCATCCCTCCCACTCCCTCCCTTCTGGCAACCATCAGTTCTCTGTATTTCTAAGTCTGATTCTGCTTTTTGTTTGTTTATTCATTTGTTATTTTTTAGATTCCACATATGAGTGAAACCATATGGTATTTGTCTTTCTAAGTCTGACTTATTTCACTCGGCATAATACCCTCTAGGTTCATCTATGTTGTTGCATGTGGGAAGATCTTATCCCTTTTTATGGCGACATATTATTTCTGTGTGTGTGCAACATCCTATCCATACCCATTCATCTATACGTATGGTTACTTCTGTATCTTGGCTATCTATCCTTCTTCTCTCACTGAAAGCTAAGAGCCTCAACAGGAGCTTGGGACACATCTGAGCCTTTGAGTTAGGACTTGATGCTTTCAGAGGGGGAAAATCAAGATGTTAAAAATTCCTCCTACTTGGGATTGCTCCCTTGTTTTTCTTGAGTCTATTTCCCTTCTTTGGATTGTTTTTCTTTGTAATTCTTCTCTAATTTGCCTAATGTAAGATGACTTGGTATCTCCTTCCACTTTCAAGAAGATAATACCCGATGACCCCCTCTATCTCTCATAAAGCAAAATAGCAACCAAGGTGGTACCCACAGGAAAGGAGTCTTGAGGTACACTATTTAGGTCTAGTAATTAGGTAAAAACAAAACAAAACAAAAACTTCCCTAATGTGGTCCAGATTAACCCAGTAATATATAGAAATATAAAAAGTGGATATAGATATAGTGGATATAGTAAGATATAGAAATATAAGTAGCCAAAATTCCAACATGGATTACAGTGTACCTTTTTTTCAAATATGCTCACAGATATAAATATACATGTCTTACTGTCCTAGTAGATATGTGCAGTTATGAAGAATGCTAGTTCAGAACTGAATTCACAGTTCTCCTTTGTATTATACAAGAACGTTATTTGAGGAAAGAATTTAGCAGACTGAGGGGACTGCTATCAAAGCAGTATGGGACTGGTAATTGGGAAGAAGAATCACATAGGTAACTAAACCCTTGACAATAACTGTAAATCATATGAAGTCTCAAATGAGGAATCTTGATTTATGCATTAAGGGATGCTCTCAAACTGTTATCTGGTATTAGCGGGAAAATGTTAATTTTATTCTCTCATTCAGATGGTCTCCATTTGTGGGTATGGTGTCATGGAATTGGGAATGAGGGGATTTCCTAGATTTTGTGATGGTAATTCAGGTTACAGAGTTGATAATACTTATAATAATAGAGGTATAGAAGTGGATGAAAGGGAAAAGTAGATAAAAATCAGGTATGTCACATAAAGAAATTAAATTATTGATGTAACAAATTCTTTTAATAAAATATGTTCAGGGGTGCCCGCGTGGCTTAGTTAAGTGCTTGACTCTTGATTTTGGCTCACGTTATGACCTCAGGGTTATGAGATTGAGCCCTGTGTTGGGCTCCATGCTGGGCATGGAGACTGCTTAAGATTCTCTCTCCTCCTCTTCATCTTCTTCTCTCCCCCTAAAAAAATCCCACACGTTTAAAAGTTAGTTTGATAGTATAAGGAAAAGTGAGACTATGGAAAAATCAGAAGTTGGGAGTTTAAGAGGATAAATGTGGTTGCCGTTTTCAGAGATACTATGAGCTAAGAGAGCTATGAGAGAGAGAAAAACCAAGAGATTGATAAAATTCTTAACTATAGAACTCAGAAAGAAATACATAGATAAAAGTAAATTTAGGAGAATTAACATGTTTAAGCCATGGCAGAAACCAGGGAGTTACACTTAAGAAGAGCAAGGGAAGATCAGTTTCATGGTGAGTGAAACTGGGGACTTTAGAGCCAGGGTGAACCTTCCCACTGGAAACAATTAGAATAGTTCCTTAAAAACATATCCATAAAGACATTGAAGAGCTAATGAAATAGTGAAGACTTCCACTTTTGGTCAAGATGGAGTAATACAGATCAGATTTATCCTTCTGCCTTAAAAGAACTAAGAAATTGGACAAAATATATGAAAACATAGTTTTCAGATTTTGGAAACCAGGCAGCACAAGACAATGGTCCCTAAGGGGGTAGAGGGAAAGATAGATGAGCCTGACAATTTTTCTGGACTGAGGAGAGTTTCCAGGCTGCAATGCAGAGGAGAGAAACTCAATCAGAGCCCAGAGGTCTCTCTAGATTCATGAAAGAGTTAGGGAGATGAATATACCTAGTCAGCTATGTTGGAATTGCAGAATACTAGAGGGGAGGGATATGTATAGGGAGAAATCGGGAGTACTTTAGAGGTTCCTTTTAGATATTAAGTTGACTGTTGATCTGTGTATTTACCCAACACTGGGAAAATATTCAATCAAAAGGAATACACAGAATATTCTCTGGGCCACCCAAGGGGCCTAAAGAATAGTTGATGTTCTCACCAACCAGAGTGGAAACCCTCACAATTCATTTGGTATCCTGTCAAATACCCGGGAAAATATTATTTCAATAGTGAGAAAAAATTAGCCCTAGACAAGGAACTGCTCTGATCTCACATAACAAAGCTGAATATCAAGTCTTGAAAGAATCAAACTATTTCCAAGTAACCTCACTGTACCCCAAAATAAATGTCAAGAATACTTACAGGAATACAAGAACATCCAGCATGCAAAAAGATAAAATTCACAATCATTAACATCTAATAAAAAATTACTAGGTATATAAAAAAGTGAAAGGAGAAAAGACAATCCATAGAAAAATACAGAGGAATGACAGAGATGATAGAATTAGTAGATAAAGATAACAAAAGTTATTAAATCATATTCCATATGTTCAAAAAGGTAGAGAAAAATGATCACATTAAGTAGAGATATGAAGAATATAAAAAAAGACAGAAATCAAACATATAGAAATGAATTACAATGTCTAAGATGAAAGATAGAATTTCATTTTTTTTAAGATTTTTCTATTTATTCATGAGAGACACAGAAAGAGAGGCAGAGACACAAGCAGAGGAAGAAGCAGGCTCCATACAGGGAGCCTGATGCGGGACTCGATCCTGGGACTCCAGGATCACACCCTGGGCTGAAGGCAGGCGCTAAACCAGTGAGCCACCCAGGCACCCCGAAAGATAGAATTTCTATGATGAAAAATTCACTGGAGGAATTAAACACTGCAAAAAAAAAAAAGGATTAGAGAACTAGAAGTCATAGCAATAGCACTATTCAGAATAAAACACACAAAAGACAAAAAACGTAAAAGGAATACAACAGATTACTAGTAAATTGTGCAACAACCTCAAGCAGCCTAATATACAGATATGTGTAGGCTTCCTTCTTCGGGGATGCCAATAAACATTTTAGATATGTTGAATGTATGTATACATCCCCACTCAAAATTGATAGAACAAGTGGATAGAAAATCAGAAATGGTATAGAAGGCAGGAACAACACTATTATGAAAGCAGTGAGAAACAATAAAGCCAAAATCTGGGAAAAGGAGAAAGTCTACAGAGATGAACATTTTCTTCTTTTAGTGAAATCTGTGAATTTCAGAAGAGGTGGTGCTGTGTCTGAGAAACTGAATAGAGCATTCATAGCCTCCGGTACCTAGGGGGTTAAAAATTAGAGCTTATTATGTATTAAATGCAGAGGTCCCAAAATCCTTTGGATTGAGACTTCAAGCATCCTAGAAGTGTTGATAAATCAAAATAAATTTGCATTCACTGAAGCCCAACTTCAGCTTCAAATAATTCCATCTGTGAAATTGTCTTCAAATGATCCAGAATTGCTGGTGTCCCTAGTTGCTTGCAAGAAGCAATGGTAAATAATATCCCAAGGAATATACTGACATCCAAGGGTTCAAATGTCTGGTAAACAATAAAAGAATAGGTAGGCTTACCAGGACACAAGACAATATGATAAGCCAAGATTAAAAGACACAACAGACAACAGAAACAGATCATATGGCTCCAGATAATGTAGTTACCAGGCACAGAAAGTTAAATAACCATCTTAATTTTATACAAGGAGTTTTATGAAAAACAGCTTTGAATTTTCTGAGAACTAAAAACTGTACAAAAGGAATAAATAACAAATAATAAATAAATAAATAAATAACTATAACTCAATGGATGGTTTAACATCACATTATACACAGGTAAAGAAAGAATTAGCAAACTGGAAGATAAATTGGAAAAAACAGCTAGGCAGGTAGAAAAAAGGATGGAAAATAGGTAAGAGGCTGTAAGAGACGTAGGGCTGCGGCAAAAGTTCTAATATGTATACTTTGGAATCTTAAAAGACAGGTGTAGAAAAGGTGAGGTGGAAATAATGTTGGAAGAGCTCAAGGCTGAACAATCTTCCCAAGTGGAAAAAAATGACTGATGCATTGATTCAAAAATTAAATTGTAAGGAGAGACATAAAACCATAGGAAGGCACATCATAGGAAATCCGATGAAAACTTCCTAACAAGAATGGGAGATGTTAGAAGACAATAAAATAACACTTCACTGCTGAAAATGCAACCACAACCTAGATTTCTACGCAGTGAAACTGTCCTCCAGAAAATGAAGATGTATGAAGACGTTTTCCAAAAAACGAAAACCGCCTGATTAGAACAACTTTTGGGAAAAGAAGGATGGTGTTTATATGCGACTGATGAATAACTGAACCCTGCATCTGAAACTAATGATGTACTATATGTTGGCTAATTGAATTTAAATTATAAATCAATCAATCAATCAAAAAGAATGATGGTAGAGAGTGCCATCTAGAGCTCATGCGGAGCTGGGTATCCTTCATGCTCCCTTGAGACAGACAGGACAGACCCCATTGAATATACAGAATGTTAAGTAGAGACTCCAGGGGTCACAGTTCACCTTGGCTTTTTATCTGCTCTTGAATGTATGTCATGGTCACCTCAAATTTAACTTATTACAGATCAAACACTGCATTCTCGCCCCATCTTCCTAACTTCGCAGCCATCTTCAGGCTCCTTCAAATTAGTGTGTAAAAAGAAACATCCTCCATGAGTGCCTCAAGCCAGAAATGTGGATGAAAAAAGGATTCTTCTTAGGTCCTCTGCATGTACACGAGCAAGTTCTATAGTTTGTATCCCAGATGTTCACTTGTCTTCGCCTCCACTGCCAACCTCTTCTCTCCTGCATTCCCAGCCAAACTATTAGACACACTGCAATCAGTTGATGGTTTTCTGGTCTACCTCCAATTTATTCCTCATATGGTAGCCACAGGCACCTTTTACAAACCTTAAATCATACTGTGCCATCTTCTTGAGTTTAAACTCTTTAATAGCTTCCTATCGAACACAGAAGAAAATTTTATTCTTTGTCATGGTCTTGTCCCTGCAAATTTTCTTACCTCTTCTTTATTCCCCCACTCACTCATGATTTATCCATCCTAATGGCTACTTTTCAATTTCTCAAATGTGTTGACTAGTTTTTTGCTATAGGATTTTTGCTCATGCTTGAAGCTTAATGAGTATTATCTGCAATTTTGTCTGACATCCATGCTTGTGTCCAGAATTGATATCAAATGACATCTTTACATTTAAAAGGGCAGAGGCCTTACAATCTGGCATGGACTGCAGACAATTAGAATGGATGTCAGGTGACCATGTGTGCACTGGCCAACATCAGCACAGCTCCTGGTCACAGAATATTCTTTTCTGTATTTCAGGTCTTGGCTCAAACGCTACCTCTTTAGAGATAAGCATCCTCTATTTCTCTATCTAAATGATTCCTTTTCTATTTTGTTTTATTATTCAACTAGCTATACTAGCATTTTAGATAAAACAATTTTGATGATTTATTCATCATATCTCCTTTAATAGAATATGTATTCTGCAAAACAGAGACATCATCTACTTTTTGTTATTTATTGTTCTTTAGCAATGTAGGGCCAGTGCCTAGCATAGTACATAGCCACAGTAAGTGCTCAATAAACATTTATTAAATGAGAAAGTGAAAATGAGACCAAAAACAGGCTCACTCCAAAACCTCAACGTGCAAGCATAATTGTGTGTCTGAATAGATCATCATAGGATTTGGGATTCAGTACTGGTTAATCCTCTAAATTCTTTTTTTTTTTTTTTAATCCTCTAAGTTCTATGGTGGGGTAACCTCTAAACATAGAATTTTGATACGAAGAGTTTTGATTTGATGGTGTTGGTCCTTTATCCAAATTGTCATGTCAGTTTAAGGGACTGACATGATATTCTAGGGGAAATCAAGGTAAGCATAGCTGCAGCTGGATAAAAGGCATCCTACATGGATGTGGGTATTGCAGTAAGAGGAGAGAAGGCTTTTAAAGCTCTAGAGAATGCAGGAAATTTCCAGGGAGGGACAATCGGCAGAGGAAACACTTCTCATGAGTTTCAGAAACATTAATAATAGCTTCATTGGGCATGCCTGGGTGGCTCAGAGGTTGAGCATCCCCCTTTGGCTCAGGGTGTGATCCCAGGGCCCTGGGATCAAGTCTCACATTGTGCTCCCTGCAGGGAGCCTGCTTCTCCCACTGCCTGTTTCTGCCTCTTTCTGTGTCTCTCATGAATAAGTAAAAATAAAATCTTAAAAAAAAATAGCTTCATGGGACCGAGAGAGCCTTGGGGTGGAGAACTCAGAAAATGAGCTTTGGCCTATGGGTATAGGGTATGGATGCGTGACATTTAATTTTCTTAGAAAGTTACAATTTACAAGCATGGATGTCAGACAATATTGTGGACAATACTCAGTATGCTTGGAACACAGGGATCCAAGGGTAAATCTAATGGGAAATCAAGTCTTTAAAAATATGAGAGGAGTTGGGAAGGTGAAGGTTGCAGAAAGAGACCTGGAGACTGGACATTCCATTGTTGAAAATGTCTATTTCCTCAGGAGACAAAATCGTTGTAAATTCCATATTCAAAGAGAAATCCGTTTGGATCAGCAGTAGATTTTGTCATTTTTCATCCTGCTGTGAGACTTTTATTGTCACAGATAGTATCTTTAGAAAAAAGATTTTTCAACTGAATTCAAGTTTTAAAAGTAATTTTTCGGGACTTTTTAGAAAAATAACATATTTATTTTATGAAATTTGGCAAGTAAAAATAACTTAGGTAACAAAAATAATCTGCTACTCAGATTAGAACTATTAACATTTATTGCATGTCTTTGCAATCTTTGCTTTACGCATATGTACTTATCTTTGCGTATGTATTTCTAAAGTGCATCACTCAGCATATGCTGCTGCGTAATTTGCTTCTCCCATTTGAAAATGTATCTTTAAAATGTTTCCATGTCATTACATTTTCTTCTACAAGAAAAAACTTTCATGACTGTCAATATTCTGTTTTGGCAACCATCGTAACTAATTTGACTTATTTTCAATGAACATTTTGGTTGTTTTATTTTTTAAACACATATGTGCATTTAAAATTGTACCTATGGGGCAGCCTGGGTGGCTCAGAGGTTTAGCATTGCCTTCAGCCTGGGGTGTGATCCTGGAGACTTGAATTTGGGTCCCTCCACGGGCTCCCTGCATGGAGCCTGCTTCTCCCTCTACCTGTGCCGTTGTCTCTGCCTCTCTCTGTGTGTCTCTCATAAATAAATAAAATATTTGTTTATTTTTTAAAACAAAATCTTTAAAAAATTGTACCTAACACCTAGCACAGTGTCTATCACCTACTAGTCTTTCAATGAATATTGTTAAATAATAAAAAAATATATGTATAGATTTATTAATTTAGATCTGATACAAAAACACTGATGGTATAAAAGTTACTAAAGGAAAACCTCAGTTAGGATGGATTTGGGAAGCTCTGAAGTGGAAGCTCTCATGCAGCAATTTTCCCTGAAAAAGTTCACTCTGCTACTGGGGTAGGAGGAAGGAAGATTTTCTTTCCACCCAGTAGCAGCCCAGACAATAAGACAATTGGCCACAGTTCAGTCAATGAGAAGTCATTACTGCACTGAACTTCTGGTTTCTCTAATAGCTTTTCATTCAGAGCAGCCTCTCCCAACTTTCTCCTCTTTTTCCCTAAAGTAATGTTTCTCTTTTGTTCTCTGGAGTTGCCTGTGGTTTGCCATAGCTTATAAGTCTCAAATTGCAATTCCTCTGCTATTCTTGAACAAATTCATTTTTTGGGTAAAATAACTAGTTTTTGTTTTTTACAGTCAACAATGGTATGTTTACTTAGGAGGACAAGATTTTGGGGGCACCCGGGTGGCTCAGTGGTTGAGTGTCTGTCTTCAGCTCAGGTCATGATCCCAGGGTCCTGAAATTGGGTTACGCATGGGCATCCCCACAGGCAGCCTGCTTCTCCCTCTGCCTATGCCTCTGCCTCTCTCTCTGTGTCTTTCATGAATAAATACAATCTTTTTAAGATTTTTTTTGCATATGTTCATGATTAATCCCTTAGGAGAAATTCCTGGAAAGAGAACAGTTAGCTCAAAGATAGTGTAAAAATTTAGAACTATTAAAATGTACTACCAAACTACCTTGCATAAAGGGTAATCCACTTGACAGTCACACCCGTGCTGTATGAGTGCCCTTCTCTCTAACCTACCATCCCAGGAGAGTAACATCCTCTCAAATAGAGATTCAAATAATTGTACTTCATCGGTTTAATTAGTATTTCTTTCATCATTAGTGAAATTGAGCACTTTAACGATTAAGGATAGGGTTTTTTTTTTGGCATCATAGTTAATAGTTTGTGAATTGTCTGTTAACGACAATTTTCTTATAATTAATTTACACTTGTCCCTAATATTTTGAGTCTCTTTTACCTTTCAAATCTTTAAAACATATTTCTCTATTTTTTTTTCATTGTTTTCTGATGCACAAATATTTTAAATTTTTATTTAGTTAATTTTTTTTAAAGTTCTCTGCTTTTGGTTTAATGTTTAGAAAGTTTTTCTTGACCATGAAGTTATATATTTATCTGTTCTTTTTTTATGAATCTTTTGGGTTTTACTTCCTGCCCTACACTTAACTACTGCATCTGGAATTCATTTGGATGTATGGATTGAGGTAGGGTTCTAATTTTAAGTTATTTCCAACCAGTTGTTTAGATACTATTTTTGCATTATTCATTGCTTCTGAATTGAGTGTTCTGAAATGTCTTTAACACATGATACATTCTTGATCCTTGATTGCTGTTCTGGGATTTCGTTTTCCATTAATCTATATTTTTATTCTTGTTCTGGTACTATTTTAGTAGGTGTTAACTTTTATACTTTAAAATTGAATAGAATAAATATTATGAAATAATTTTGGGGGGTTTCAAATTTATTATGGCAAATGCATAATGTTTTTTTTTTTGCCATAAAAAAACTTTAGAAACAAGTCTGCAGTTTCCTCAAAATTATATTGGAGATTTTATTGGAATTTGATTAAATGTATAGTCCAAATTGGGGAGAACTGAAATCTTGACTCATTAAATATTTTCATCTAGCAATAGATGAAAATGGCTGTTTTTCTAAAATTATTCAAATGTTTTTCATATCCTTTGGTTAAGTTTTGTAATTTTACTCAAAGTGTTTTATAGATATTCTGTTAATGTAATGCTAAGGTAGTTTATATTTTTCTTGTTATTTTTCACTTGTTTTTGCTAGTATTTTGGGAAAAAATACCTTTGTATATTTGTTTTGTAATTGAGCAGGAACTTTTACTAATTCTTAAACATGTTTAGTTAATTTGGTGAGAGAGGAAGGTGTTTCCAGTTAGGCAATCACATCACTTGCAATAATGATAATTTATTCCCTGCTTCCATAAATAAGCCTCATATTCTCTTTTCTTGTACATTGCACTAGCTAGAACCTCCAGAAAAAAATACAAATGAAAAGAAATTATAATGGGCATCCTGATCCTGACTTTAACAGAAATGCCTCCAGTGTTTCAACATTAAGTGTAATTATCAGTCATATGATTGAGAAACAAATAAATGAATTTATCATATTTAAGGAAATATCCACATCCCAGGTCAATGAGAGTTTAATACAATCAAAAATAGATGTTCAGTTTTGATAAATGTCTATAAAAATCCGTGGCAACCATAAAACTGTGCCTCTCAGATCCCCTGCTGGGGTGGAGAAGGGAGGTAATTGGCCAGTGGACCAGCTACTGTGTTCTGAATCCACTGATATCACTCTGACAGCAATGCTCTGGGCTGTCCCAGCCAGTGACTGAGATGAATGGGGCTCCTCTGATAGGTGCCCTTCTTTCCCTTGATGACTCCCTATCAGCATTGCCCAAACAGAATTCACTGCATCAGAGAGGGAGACAAATCTTAAGAGATTCTTAATCATAGGAAACAAACAGGGTTGCTGGAGCAGAGGGAGATGGGGGGGGGGGAGTGGGGTAACTGGGTGATGGGCATTAAGGAGGGCACATGATGTAATAAGCACTGGGTGTTATATAAACCGATGAATCACTGACCTCTACCTCTGAAACTAATAATACATTATGTTAATCAATTGAATTAAAAGAAAAAAAAATAAGAACCCACTGCAGTGTAAGACTCTACACAGACTTCTTTCCTTCCTTCCTTCTCTGTTCAGGTCTACCCCTGACCCTACTACTTTGCTAGCCTTTTACAACTCATTCCTCATTTTTCTCTACAGGTGTTTTCCCCTATCAAATCTCTTCTCTCTCCAATCACAACTGCAATGCCACTAAGCCATTGAAGAGAACCCAGTGAAGTAAGAAAACAAAGTATCTGGCAATAGAAAGCCTCAGTAAATATTAACAAACAAAATCATTGAGTACTGTATTTTATTTCAGTGTTTAATTCTCCTCTATGGATACATTGACTTTCTGCTTCCTACGTTTTATATTAGTGGATTTTTTTTTTCTCCTGAGCGGACTTGCCAAAAATTTGTCCATATTGTTTTCTTTTTCAAAGAATCAGCTCTTGGATTTATTTATATACATTTATTCTAACTCACTAACTTAATAATTCTCATTTTTATATTTATCAACATCATCTTGCATTATTTTTTAAATGATTTTATTTAATTTTTTTAAATGTTTTTATTTAAATTCCAGTTAGTTAACATACAGTGTTATATTAGTTTCAGGTGTGCAGTATAGTGATTCAACACTTCCAAAAAACATCCAGTGCTCATCACAAATGAACTCCTTAATTCCCATCCCCTCACCCACTACCCCCCTGACCCTCCACCCCACAACCATCAGTTTGTTGTCTATAGTGAAGAGTCTTTTTTCTTGGTTTGCCTCTCTCTTTTTCCCTTTGTTTATTTTGTTTCTTAAATTCCACATAAGAATGAAATCATGTAGTATTTGTCTTTTTCTGAGTTATTTCACTTAGCATAATACTTTCTAGCTCTATCCATGTCATTGTAAATGGTAAGATTTTATTTTTTTTAATGACTGAATAATATTCTGCTGTATATCACATCTTTATCCATTCATCAGTCAATGGACATTTGGGCTGTTCCCATAATTTGGCTATGGTTGCTAATGCCACTGTAAACATTGGTGTGCATGTATCCTTTTGAATGAGTATATTTGTATTCTTTGGGTAAATATCTGGTAGTGTAACTGCTGGGTTGTAGGGCAGTTCTATTTTTAACTTTTTGAGGAAACTCCATACTGTTTTCCACAGTGGCTGTACAAGTTTATATTCCCTACAACAGTGCACAAGGGTTCCTTTTTCTCTCTATCCTTGCCAATACCTGTTGTTTCTTGTGTTGTTGATTTTACCCATTCTGACAGGTGTGAAGTGATATCTCATTAGTTTTAATAATCCAATTAAAAATGGGCAGAAGACATGAATAGACATTTTTCCAAAGAAGACATACAGATGGCCAACAGACACACGAAAAGATGCTCAATATCACTGATCATCAGGGAAATGTAAATCATCTTGCCTTATTGAAATTTGTTTTGTGGTTCCATTTTCTAACTTGCTGAATTGAATTTTCGGTTATTTTATTTTCATTTTCTTTTGTTTAGTAATGAAAATATTTAAGGCATTCAGTTTTCCTAGGAGTATGTCTTTGGTGGAAACTCATTAGTTTTGATATGTCATGTTCTCATTGCTGTGTTTTGTAAATAATTGGTAATTATAGTTTTGATGTACTCTTTGATCCAGTAATTATTTGTGTGTTTTTAAAAGGTTTTATTTATTTACAGTTCTCTCTCTGTAAAGAGAACACAAGCAGGGGGAACAGGAGAGGGAGAAGCGGGCACCCCACTGAGCAGGGAACATGATATGGGGCTCAATCCTAAGACCCTGGGATCATGACCTGAGGCAAAGGCAGACACTTAACCGGCTGAGCTACGTAGGCACCCCTGATCCAGTAATTATTTGTGAGAGGATTTTTTTTAAAGATTTTATTTATTTATTCATGAGAGACAGAGAGAGAGAGAAAGAGGCAGAGACACAGTCAGAGGAAGAAGCAGACTCCATGCAGGGAGCCTGATGTGGGACTTGATCCTGGGACTCCAGGATCACACCCTGGGCCGAAGGCAGGCACTAAAACGCTGAGCCATCCAGGGATCCCGTGAGAGGATATTGTTATTTAATTTTTTTTTTTAAATAAAGACTTTACTGAGATATAATTCACATAACATGAAATGTAGCCTTTTACAGGGTACAATTGATACAACTGGTATATTCACAAATTTGTGAATCCATCACTACTAATTCTAGAATATTTTTATTACCCCAAGTGAAATCTTATACCCAGTATCAGTGTTTTCCTATTTCCCTCTCCTCCCAGCCCCAAGTGCTAATCTACAATCTCAATGAATTTTCCTAACTCTGGACTTTTCATATAAATGGAATTATATAATATATATTGGTTTTTAATTTCTGTATTTATTACAAATCTTTTACAACTCCATCTTGTGACAGTTAATATTTCATTGTTGCTTGAAAACAAGGGATAGTTTCCTTTTTTTAAAAGATTTTTTTTTAATTAATAAGAGATACACAGAGAGAGGCAGAGACACAGGCAGAAGGAGAAGCAGGTTTCCTGCGGGGAGCCCAGTGTGGGACTCAATTCCAGCACCCCAGGATCACGCCCTGAGCCAAAGGCAGATGCTCAACCGCTGAGCCACCCAGGAGTCCCAAGGGAGAGTTTTTATTATATAATTTAAGTTTGCTACTCAGCACAGACTGTTCCAGACTTACGATGGCTTGACTTAATGATTTTTTGACTTTATGATGGTGCAAAAGTGACTCACATTCAGTACAAACTGTACTTCAAAGTCTGAATTTTGATCTTTTCCTGGGCCAGCAATATGTAGTGTGATGCTTTCTTGTGGCACTGGGCAGTGGCAGTGAGCCACAGCTTTGTCAGCCACACAATCATGAGGGTAGACAACTGTGCACTTACCACATTCTGTACCCATGCAGACATTTTGTTTTTCTGCTTCCAGTATGGTATTCCAGAAATTATATAAGATACTCAATATCTTATTATAAAATAGACTTTGTGTTTGATGATTTTGCTCAATTGTAAGCTGCTGTAAGTGTTGCGAGCATGTTCAAAGTAGGCTAGGCTAAAATAGGATATTTGGTAGATTAGGTGTTTCAAATACATTTTGACTTTTGGTATTTTCAGGTTACAAATGGGTTTATCAGGATGTAACCCCATTGTAAGTCAAAGAATATCTGTATAGCAATTGAATCAGCCTTATCAATTTTATTACTTAGTCTCTGTGATTTTTTTTCAGTTTCTATCTTTTTGTTATGTTAAATCTCCCCTTACTCTTGTTTTCTAGAAATTTCTCTCTGCATTTCTAATGTAATGTAATTTACTAAATTGTTCATTCATCCCTTTATTGAGTACCTACTTGCTAAGGAACTCTACTAGTAACAATATAGATAAGAATCCCTGCTGTCATGGGCCTTGTATTCTAGTAGAAGGAGACAGACAATAAGCAAGATAAATAAGTAAAACAAATAGCATGCTAGATGCGGATAAGGATTATAAAGAAAAATAAAATAGGGAAGAAAGACAAGCTGTAGTCTGGGGGGGGGGGGAGGTTGTAATTTTGAAGAATGGCCAGCGAAGCTCTCACTATCTAATGATAGTAGAGCAAAGATCTGAAGGAGGTGAAGGAGCCAGCCTTGCAGCTATCTAAGGAAAAAACATTCTAGGCAGAAAGAATAGCAAGTGGAAAGGCCCTGAGGCAGGAGCATGCCTGGTGTGTTCAAAAGAAGTCAGCCAATGTGCTTGGAGCAGAGGGAACTAGGGAGAGAGTAGTAGGAGATGAAGTGGTTAGCACATTCATGACATGTGTTCACTGTGAATTTTACCTCCTACCAATTTCAAGTGGCATTCTTGGTTCATTCAATGCTGTTTGCATCAAATTCAATTCTGATATTAATAATGCAATCTTTGTTTTCTTTTAGCTTATCTTGTACAATATGACCTTTGCCAGACCCTTACCTTTTAAACTTTTCACACCATTATGTTTTGCACATGCCTCTTAAACAAATTTATAGTTGTATTTTATTTTTGATAGAATTTACTTATTTTTTTTGTGCATTCTCAAAAAAAAATCAGTATGTTTTTTCAGGGGCTCCATTTCATTTGAATTGTGCGATCTAGTTTGAACTGTCAACTCCACTCTTGGGATGTGTGATTAATCCAATGTGTTGAGGAATCCCTGGGTGGCGCAGCGGTTTGGTGCCTGCCTTTGGCCCAGGGCGCGATCCTGGAGATCGAATCCCACGTCGGACTTCCGGTGCATGGAGCCTGCTTCTCCCTCTGCCTGTGTCTCTGCCTCTCTCTCTCTCTCTCTCTCTCTCTCTCTGTGACTATCAGAAATAAATAAAAATTAAAAAAAAATCCAATGTGCTGAAATTCATTCCCTATCCCAGAGTAATGCTAATCAGCCAGCTCTTCTGTAGTCTTGCTACAATTCTTAATTCTCCAGAATTATCTTGTTTACTCCTCATTCTATGCATGCACCATTTCCTATTTATATATACAGAGAGGGATATATATACATATATATATATATGTATATATATCTTAAGAACAGAATGTTAATATCCATCTACAGAAGAGTATATGTTTTGCTCTATGCAGAGTTTAAACTTAATAGATGGATGTAAACAATTGCATATAAAAATGCCACCTCACTAATACAGTTGGGAATATAGACATAAAGTATTTTTAAAAGTTAAAAACAATGGAGCTATCAAATGAAGTTTAAAACAATAATAAAGCAGATGACACAAGGCTGGGCCTAGTAACAAAGAGGATGGGATTTGGCATAAAATGGAAGTTAAATTGAGTTCTGGTTCTATCCTTTATTAACTGTGCAATCTTAGATGTGTTACCTAATATTTCTAAATTTAATTCTAAAATTTAATTTCCTGAACTTATTATGGAGGTAATTGTAATATTCCCTTTGTAGAGATGCTGTGAAGATAACTTTTAATAGAGTGGGCATTTTATACTGCTGACATTGTAGTTTTGACTGCAATGGTGTAAGTTTTACAAGCTTATCTTTTGTTCTTTTTTGGGAAACGTGGTGACAAACCTTGAGAATGGAAATAATTTGTAGATGGATTTCTTGGTCCAGGGTATAGTATAATTTGGGGGTTAATGTAAGCAAAATAGGAGTTAGAATATTTTAAAAGCATCTCTGTGAAATGAACGGAAGATAGAAATAGATAAATTTATAGAAGAATAAATGAAAATGGTGTTTTAACGTATAAAAAAATATTCTGAACTTTGCTGCTATACAAAGCAAGAGTATACAAACTAAAACTAAATGAGAAGCCACCTATCAATAAGATCTAATTATTCAAAAGTTTTACAATATGATCTGTTGATAAGCTACAGGGAAATGATAAGCTACAGGGAAATGGGTAGTCTATCACATTGCTGATGGGAATGCAAAATGGTACAACTCCTGTGGAGGAGAACTTAGCAAAGTAACATAGACATTGCTTTTTTGACCCTTCAATTCCATGTTTGAGAATCTATTCCAAAGATACATGGGAAAAGCTATAAAATAACCAATGCACACAGATGCACAGTGAAACAATAGTTAATACCAAAAGAATGAAGCACCAAGGACTGGTTCAATTAAAAAATGACACATCCTGGAGTGACAACGTTGGGATAGCAGAATAAGACATTCCTTGCTGACAACAATTTGGCATCCATCCATGGACAAAAGTGCTTTTCTGGGAGCTGTGGAATCCAGGTAAGAGATGCAAAATCCTGGTGCAGTCCAAGAATGAACTTGAAACATTTTGAGAACACATGTTTCCACCAAGTTGACTGATTTGCTGACACAAGCTTCAGCTCTAGACCTGAAAACAGCACCATATGCCTGAGGACTCAGCTACAGCCCTGTTTGGCTTTAGTTCTGTCACCCACACCGACTGCCATGGGACCCAGGAGGAGCCTTGGCCACCCATGTGTCAGGCAATAGGCATACAAACCTTCATCCTGGTTGTGGACACTGAATGGCTCATGAAGAGGCTACCACTCCTCTCAGTTGCAATCCAGGAGCTCATGGAGAACACTGATTTAAGTAGTCACCCATGGATGAGGAAAAAGAGCTAAAAGCAATCTAAACACAGCTAAAAGAAAAACACAGAAAGGAAAGATTTCAAGTGATTTTAAAGGTTAGCATTTTGACTAGAGGATGATCTTAGATGATATATAATAAGGAGACATAAAGAAGCTAAAATATATTGAATTTCATTCCACAGTTTGTTAGTGGTAATATTAGAATTATTATTTTTAATCTCATGCATATTGAAAGAGAATGAAAATAGATAATTATGTTAAGAATGTTTGAAGGTAGCATTCAGTGTAAGATAAAGGAAGTACAGGTATAAAAAAAGAGTATATGAAAAAAAATCTGTAATGTCTGAATAGGATATATAAGAATGAACTCTCACAATTTTTTTTATTTCAAAATTACATCTTTTATAGATTTGCCCACTGAAAAGTTTTAAGAGAAAGGACACCTCATTGACTGAGATTGTGACCTCTTAGCCCCATCCCTACTGAAAGGAAGCAGCGGTCCTGGAGAAATAGTTGTATCCAGGTACAGGGAAGGAACTGTATTCCACAACCCTGGAACATTTCATTATGCTAGAAAGTATGGAAGTCACAAAACACTCAAGACCATGCATGTCCAGAAGACACGGGCTTCCAGAAGGGATTCTCATCAGCCAAAGATGGAACCATTTGAATATTTAAAAGGATAATGAATGCAATTGGTTGAAAACATGGACTATAAAACCCCCAGAATTTCAAAGTGACACCTAAGAAACAGAAGAAGAATTCAGTGAACACTATTGGAAATAACTAGAGCAAAAACAACTTACAGCAAAAACTGAAAATAAAGGGCAGGATGAGACATTTAGTCTGTCTTTCCTGATGAGCTATATTTCAGGGTTATTGGAAAGCCTTGGATAATGAAAAAGAATTCCTTATCATAGAAAAATGCCAACTAAAAATGAGGAAGAAATCATAAAATTACCATTTTTCAATTGTTACCAATCACTATTAGATAAAGCACAAGGTGAAAGGTTAGTAGGGAGCTTACTAAAGGGGAGCAGGCAAGGATCCACCACCTGCTGAATCCATTCATCAATCACTCATCATTAACTACGGGAAGTCCAAACATTAGCTTACAGCACCACCAATGTATTTTCTTGCAAGTTGAAAATAAATCTAATCAAATTTACACTGTTAATTCCCATTTATGAGAAACATAAGGATAGAGAAACAAATTAAGATGCCATGTGGCAAATGTGGAATGTAGGACATTTTCTAAATGGCTGACTTGGTCTCTGCAACATGGAGAAGAGGAAGGAAGGAAAACTCTAGATTGAAAGAGGTTTAAGATGTAACAACCAAAGGTAATGAATGGGCCTCATTTGGATTCTGATTTGAACTCTTGGAATGTAAAAATAACACTTTTCTTAATTAAGTGTGTTTGAAAAATACATAATACAATTTTATTTTATTTTATTTATTTTATTTTTTTTTATTTATTTATGATAGTCACACACAGAGAGAGAGAGAGAGAGAGAGAGAGAGAGGCAGAGACACAGACAGAGGGAGAAGCAGGCTCCATGCGCCGGGAGCCTGACGTGGGATTCGATCCCGGGTCTCCAGGATCGCGCCCTGGGCCAAAGGCAGGCGCCAAACCGCTGCGCCACCCAGGGATCCCCATAATACAATTTTAAAACCAAGAGATTACTTTGGGAAATAATATATTAAAACAGCTTCTGGGGAAAGCAGTGAAGAGACATTTGAAAGTTATCTTGTACTCAGGACAAAATTGAGAGCTCTTGAATTCTTAGGACAAAGAGAAAAGACTGGGGCAGAATTATTCTGAATGTTGGCGATTACTCACTGAACAGAACACCCATGGCTGACCGTTGTGCCTTGCTCTTTAACAAGAAATACAGAAGGTATAATTTGCATGCTATAGTTTCTGGGAAGGAGACTCAAGATTTTTCTCCCCCTCACTCCACTCCCAGGAAGGATTTGGTTGTACTAGTGAAGGGTCTGGGAACATAATGTTTGAGGGTGGGCTTTCATTAGAGGAGCCTAGAGGTTAAATGTTCTTTCTTTCATATGGCTTTTTTTTCCTTCTTGGCTTTTAGAATTTCTTTGCTCATTTGATTTGCTAACTTTAATTTTTTAATTCATTTCATATGGCTAGGTAATAGGATAGTCTGGGACATTTTTCTTTATGGGATAAATATTTCATTTTGTATATTTTAGCCACATAATGACAAAGGTAGGACAGAGATGAGGGGGTGCATGGTATAGCCCTTAGAACTGCCTTTGTTGTAGGCCAGTGGTTTTCAAAGTGTGGTCAACAGAAGCTGGGCCATCTATGAGATCCTTTTGGGGAATCTATGAAGTCAAACTATTTTCATTATAATTCCAAAACATTATTTATCTTCTCCATTGTGTTGGCATATTTGCTCTAATGGTATCAAAAGCAGTGGTGAGTCAATTCTGGTGCTTTAATGCCAGTCAAGACAGTGTCACCAAATTATATTCACAGTCATTGATTCTTCATTTTTAGGAAGAAGAAAAGCCAGTTTTAATCAAGAATATCTTTGGTGAGGGGCACTTGGGTGGTACAGTTGGTTAAATGCCTGACTCTTGGTTTTGACTTAGGTCATGATTGAGGTGAGGTCAAGTTATACGATTAGAGCCCTGTGTCAGACTCCATGCTCAGGTCGGAGTCTGCTTGGGTTTTTCTCTCTCACTCTTTTCCTGCCCCTCCCTCCATTCTCTCTCTTTCTCTCAAATAAATAAATATTTTTTTTTTAAAGAATGTCTTTGGTGAAACAGTAAAAAGTGTCAATTTGACTAAAACTTAACTCTTGAATACAAGTCTTTTTAATATCCCGTGTGATGAAGTGTGAAATATACATTAAGGCCTTCTGCTGAATCCTGAGGTAAGATGATTGTATTGAGAAAAAGCATTTCTTTGAATAATGAACTGAACTGACTGCTTTATTTCATGGGACACCATTTTTACTTGAAAGCATGGCTGACAGAGAAACTATGGTTAGACTTGGGTATTTCTAGGCATTTTCTCAGAAATTAATGTCACCCTGGTCACTTCAAGGAAAACAATTGCCTGGATTTGTTGCCAGTGATAAAATTCAGACTCTCAGAGAATATTAGATACTAGAAAACTAGAGTTGTGAAAAACTTGCATCCATTACTGTTAGCTTGAGAGGCCTCCAAATTTATTTATTTTTTTAAGATTTATTTATTTATTCATGATAGACATAGAGAGAGAGAGAGACAGAGAGAGACAGAGAGAGAGGCAGAGACACAGGAGGAGGGAGAAGCAGATTCCATGCCAGGAGCCTGACGTGGGACTCGATCCTGCGACTCCAGGATCACGCCCTGGACCAAAGGCAGGCGCTAAACCGCTGGGCCACCCAGGGGTCCCCGAGAGGCCCCCAAATTTAAAGGCATTTCTAATGAAAGCAGTGGTGATTCAATAAATGTAATTGTTTTGATAAATATAATGTTGAAATTTTCAGTGTTTGTAAAGTGTGTATAAATTAGTGAACCGATATTTTCCAAATGACCACTGCATGATATTACAAAAACATGAGTGAGAAAATTGGAAATATAAGAGACACTAATGGATTTTAGACCAAATCAATAAACAAAATTGTCAATTTTCATTGACAAAATTTCAGATCTTAACTTTGCTTTGAGAAGCTACCACTTGTTGAATTTTTATGTAGTATTTAGAAGAATATCCACAACTATCTGAAAAGACTATGAAAATACTCATTTCCAACAAAATATCTGTTTGAGGTGAGAATACTTTTCATATAGTTTAACTAAAACAACATATTGCAATCAATTGAATGCAGAAGCAAATATGGAAATTCAGCTGTCTTCCAGCCAGACTTGAGATTTGTAAACATGTGAAACAGTACCACTGTTCTAATTGTCTTTGTTGTAGAAACTAATCGTATTTCATAAAAATGTTATGTATATTACATATGATCAGTTTATTATCCTTTTTAAATGAATGAACAAATATCTTAAAATTTTCTCAGTCTCAATCTCTAAAAAGGTAAATCTCTATAAACATAGCTCACATAAACAAAAAATTTTGGAACCATGAATCAATTTTAAGAACAAAAAGGACTCTGAGACCAAAAAGTTTGAGAACCAATTGGTCTAGGCTGCATAAATTGGATGAATCTGGTTCACCACAGTTGGAAGATGATCTAAGAGTTTTAAAACATTCAAAGTTCTAACAAGTGACAGCGTAACTCGTTGCTTGTAATTTTTCTAAATGTGTAAGCTTGAATCTGCAGATGCCAAATTGGGGGCACCAAAGTATGTCATGAACTTTCAAGATCTTTGCTCTTTTCATAACCAGAGTTTTTTGTTAATTCCCTTGTGGGCATCTGGACCAAAGGATCTGAAATGAAATATATTTGCAGGCTGAAGATGGTTCCTTCTGATGAAGAGCTGGAATCAGAGCTGAATTTGATATGTAAAATTGGATTGAAACATTTAATCCCCGTCTCTAATTGTTTTAACAGAAAGGAAACCCTTGTTGCTATGCGAGTGCCTTTAAAAAAATCAGAGGGCAAGTTCTGAATTTAGACCTGACCCCCTATCTGGCTTGATGATCTATCAAGTTTTCATGAAACTTACTCACACTAAATCTAAATTTAAAGAACTTCCAAAGCACAACATCCCCAGGCGTCTACTGACATGCTTTTCTGTAAAGTTTCATTTGTGGAGTGAAGTTTGCAAAGAAGTATTTTCAGATTATTCTGTCACTTGATCGCCCCCAAAGAGAAGCATAATGTACCTTCAGAGGGCGGAAAAAAGCAGTCATCCTTGTCCTGCTATGCAGTGGTAGCCAAGGCGACTGGTGGAACTAGTAGGGTGGATTCTTCACTGGAAACAACAAATAGAGAGGGACATCTGACAATGAAGCTTTCAGGGGTCCCTAAGGGTGGTGCTATTTTGATTTTAAATCTCCTGCTTACTGGATAGTTTTCCTTTCTTATCTGTATTACTGCTATTCTTGGAGCTCCTGGTGTTTTCCTGCAAATGTGAGTAATGAGGTTCACTGGGCTTACCCTCAGTCCAGGGAGGCACCTGTGTGCCCAAACTCAGATCTCCGGCAAGAAAGGACTGTGAGATCCTCCTGAGTTTTTCAGCTTCCCAAGTAACAGATAGGCCATTCCTGGAGGTTTTGAACTGATGAATAGGGAACTAGGGGCGTAAATTGCCCAGGCTGTTCTCTCAGATTATGCATTCTGTCCCTCAGCTTTGTGTTACAATGCCTTTGTGTTGAAGGCTAACTCATCCAGATCTAGCCCTAGATCATTATTTTTTAGAGAAAGTATTCAAGTAGTAGTTAGTTTTTACTCCCATTTTAGCCCTAATAGCTATGTGTCTTTGGGCTATCAAGACTATATCCCAGCCACAACCAGGAATAATCCTCAGGAAAACAAATAAGCACAAGCAATCACGTTCATACTTTCCTCCAAAGACCTTAGTCCTGGTGTATTTTCCTCTGAGGAAGGAAAAGCAATCACTCTTGTACATGAGTGCCCTGCTTAAATATCTGCCCAAGATGATCTCTCTGCCCTCCCCATACCACAGTCCATGGGTGATGAATATTGTTCTGCTCACACATGCAACCGACACATCATGTAGTGCTCAGACCTTTTGCCATTTGGGATGGAGAATGAGCCATTGACCTTCTGGTAGGAGAGTAGTAGACACGATCTTTGAGATTATCCAAGCAGAAGAGAACAAGGAATAAAGAATGGAAAAGAGGGAAGAAATCCTATGTGAGCTATTGGTTTCCTCCAAAAGGAGCAAAGATGATTATTGGAATCCCAGAAGAGAGAGGGAGAAAGGAGCAGAAACTTATTTAAAGAAATAATGGCTGCAAATTTCCCAAGATTGGGAAGGGATTTGGACATTCAAGTTCATAAAGGTCATAGTCCTCAAACAAATTGTCTCAAAGAGATCTTCTCCAAGATACATTACGCTAAAACTGTCTAAATAAAGACAAGGAGATTTTAAAAGCAACAAAAAGAAAAGAAGGTTGTCACAACTCCACCACCACACCAATTGCAGCATTCAATTTTGGATGAAATGGGGCTATCTTCTTATGATATAAAGTGATTTTTGTTGTTTTTTTTGGTGATGAAAAAACGTAAATCTGAAGCCTAATGAAGGAATTAACTATTATTCCAAGACGCTAATAAATTAATACTTTCACACGTGGGCAGCTTCTGGCTCTTTCTATCTCATCAAAGAATTCATTTCTTTAGTTTTTTAAATTCGACATGACTTTTTAAAAAATTTTTAATTCCAGTGTAGTTAACAGATGATGTTATATTAGTTTCAGGTGTACAATATAGTGATACAATACTTCCATATATCACCCCATGCTCATCATAAGTGCCCTCCTTAATCCTCATCATTTATTTCACCATCCCCCACCCACTTCCCCTCTGGTAACCATCACTTCTTTCTCTAGAGGTAAGAGCTATTTCTTGATTTCTCTCTCTCTCTCTTTTCCCCCTTTGTTCATTTGTTTTGTTTCTTAAATTCCCACATATGAATGAAATCATATGGCATTTGTCCTTCCCTGGCTGACTTATTTCATTTAGTATTATACTATGTAACTCAAACCATGTCATTGCAAATGGTAAAATCTCATTCTTTTTTATGGCTGAATAATATGTGTATACACACACACACACACACACACACAAACGCACACATCTTCTTTATCCATTCATCAGTTGATGGACCCTCAGCCTGCTTCAATAATTTGGCTATTGTAAATAATGGTGCTATAAACAGAGGGGTGCATGTATCCCTTTGAATTAGTGTTTTCTGTATTTTTTGGATAAGTAGCCAGGGATGTGATTACTAAATCATATAGTAGCTCTATTTTTAACTTTTTGAGGACCCTCTCTGCTGTTTACCACAGTGGCTGCTCCAGTTTGCATTCCCACCAACAGTGCATGAAGGTTCCCCTTTCTCTGCATCCTCAACAACACTTGTTTCTTGTGTTGTTGATTTTAGTCATTCTGACAGGTGTGAGGTGATGTCTCATTGTAGTTTTGATTTGCACTTCCCTAAAGGTAAGTGATTTAAGCGTCTTTTCAGTGTCTGTTGGCCACCTAGATATCTTCTTTGGAGAAATGTCTGTGCATATCTTCTGCTCATTTTTTAGTTAGATTATTTGGTTTTTGGGTGTTGAGTTGTATCTCTTTTTTTTATAATAAATTTATTTTTTATTGGTGTTCAATTTGCCAACATACAGAATAACACCCAGAGTTGTATCTTTTTTCTTTTTTTTCTTACATTTTTCTTTTAAGTAGGCTCCATGCCAATTGTAGGACTTGAACTCATGACCCAGAGATTGAGAGTTTTGTGCTCTGCTGAATGAGCCAGCCAGACGCCTCAAGCCACATCCATTCTTGATATATTTTGGATCCTAACCCTTTAACAGATATGTCATTTGCAAATATCATCTCCTATTCAGTAGGTTGCCTTTTAGCTTTATTGTTTCCTTTGTTGTGCAGAAGCTTTTATTTTGATATAGTCCCCGTAGTTTATTTTTGCATTTATTTCCCTTGCCTCAGGAGACATGTCCAGAAAAATGTTGCTCCAGCCCATGTCAGAGACATTACTGTCTGTACTCTCTTCAAGGATTTTTATGGTTTCTGGTCCCACATTTGTATATTAATCTGCATTTTTTGTGAATGGTATAAGAAAGTGGTCCAGTTTCATTCTTTTGCATGTAGCTGTCCAGTTTTTCCAATACCATTTCTTGAAAAGACTGTCTTTTTCCCATTGGTTATTCTTTCCTGCTTTGTTAAAGATTAATTAACCATAAAATTGTGGGTTTATTTCTGGATTTTCTATTCTGTTTCATTGTTCTTTATGTCTACTTTTGTACCAGTACCATATTGATTAGATTACTACAGCTTTGTAACATAACTTGAAGTCTGGAATTGTGACATCTCCAGTTTTGTTTTTGTTTTTTGGGATTGCTTTGGCTATTTGAGGTCTTTTGTGATTTCATACAAATTTTAGGATAGTTTTTTCTAGTTCTGTGCAAAATGCTGATGGTATTTTGATAGGGATTGCATGAAATGTGTAGATTGCTTCGGGTAGTATAGACATTATAAAATATTTGTTTTTCCCACTCATGAGCATGGAATGTCTTTCCATTTCTTTGTGTTCTTTAATTTCTTTCATCAGTGTTTTATAGTTTTCAGAGTACAGATCTTTCACTTCTTTGGTTAGGTTTATCCTGAGATATCTTAATATTTTTTTTGGTGCAATTGCAAATGGAATTGTTTTCTTAATTTATCTTTGCTGCTTCTTCATTAGTGTATAGAAATACAACAGATTTCTGCACATTGATTTTGTATCCTGTGATTTTGCTGAATTCATTTATTAGTCCTAATAGTTTTTTAGTGGAGTCTTTGGATACTCTATATATAGTGTCATGTCATATGCAAATAGTGTAAGTTTTACTTCTTTCTTACCAGTTTAGAATGCTTTTAACATGATTTTTTAAAAAAAATTACATGAACTCTGATGGTATTGAGATGAAATAATTCCTTCTAATCTTATATGTTCACTTTTGCCTCCAGGCTTAGAGTTGTCAGTCATCTTCTCTTGGTTAGACTACTCTTTATTGAAGAACCCTGGAATTACTATATCATAGACACTCTTATAGGCTGTCAAAAATAATTTCCTATCTAGATTATATGTTTTAAGACACCTCCTTTAAAAAGTTAAAATAATTGACTATTTGTAATTACAGTAGTTTCAGCAAAATTATGTTTGAGATTGTTTTGTGTAATTTCTACTTTTTAGCTATCATGAAGATTATGTCTGCAAAGAACATTTGTGTACAAGTGTTTGTGTGGACACATAGTTTTGTTTATCTAGGGTAAATACATAGAGGTAAAATTGCTGGATCATATTGTAACTTTACATTTGATCTTTTGAGGAACTGCCCAACTGTTTTCTAAAGTAGGTCCACCATTTTACATGCCTTCTAGAAGTGCATGAGGGTTTCAGTATCTCCACACACTAGTCAATACTTGTTATCATCTGTCTTTTTAATTATAGCCATACTAGAGGTATAAAGTTGTGGTTTGATTTGCATTTCCCTGATGGCTAATGATGTTGAGCATCTTTTCATTTGCTTTTTAGACATTTGTATGTATTCTTTGGAGGAAGGTCTATTTAGGTCCATTGTTCATTTTTATTTTTTAAATTTTTTTCATTGTTCATTTTTAATTGGTTTATTTGTCTTTTAACTGTTGAATTGTAAGATACCTTTATATAGTCTAGATACATGCCCCCTATCAGATATATGACTTACAAAATCTTTCCATATTATGGGTTGCTTTTCACTTTCTAGATGGTGTCCTTTAAAACACAAATGTTTTTAATTCTGAGGATGTGAAGGCAGTCTTTACACAATAAATTCTCCACCAGCTTGTCAAGAGCATGAGTGCTGACAAAGGTCGTGCTAAAAAGCACTTGGTTTTTATTGATCCCAAACCAACAGTCTTGATGCTTACTGGAATCTTTAAATCCACAAAAGCCTATTTTGCTCTTTTCTCTTCCAGAGTCTCACTAATATCCTATATAAGATTTTCCTACTTAAAGATTTCTATATTCCTCAGCAGTGAATAAATTTAAGTGAACTTCTTTTCCCCTTGTCATATTTCATTTCTTACTAAACCTCAGACCTGGGATTGATTGGATTGGTGTTTAGTTGGTAAGTCCCCCATTGTGATCATATTTTAATATTTTCAGAACATGTGGTGTGCTTGGCTACATATGCGCAAAAGTCCACAGACATAACAAAATGCATTGTTTTGTGGGAATAGCAAAACACGCAACATTGCTATGCATTGCCTGTGTGAGTACCTGGGGCAGGTAGTAATACTGCAGTCTGAGCAGGGGAAGAGGAAAGGCAGCGAGAGAAGAAAATAGAAAGTAAAAGAGAAGAGGTAGATGAAAGTGGATAAGAAAAGAAAAGAGTAGGAGGAAGAAGAAAAGATAGAACTTGAAGAAACAGAACAAAAGAGAAAGGTCTTACAGGCATGGTTGCCTCTTTAGTCTCTGCCCACTTCCTCCCTTCCCACGACTGAGGAAAGATTAGCAGCATTCTGTGTAACTCTATCCCAGCACTTACCACCCAGCATGATAGAGCAAGGAGACCCATCTTCTCCTTTCAGTGGATATCAGAAGGTACAGAACGGGGCTTTCACATTGTCTGCAGTCCTAATCCAATGTGTAAGTACCGAAGACCTGAGCCAATCAGTGACTCCAAGCATGATTTGGAATTCTGTTGAGGAGGAAATCTGAATCCTGTGTGAGGTGAAGCTGGCCTGTAAATGAACTTAGTTGACCCCCAGAAGCCATCCACATCCCAGTGTGCATTTGTTCTTCCCCTGTGATATATGCACTTAAAGCGGGAGGAATTACAATGGACTTTTAAAAGTTGAAAATAAGCGAGAAGTGAAATGTCTACTATATATGTTTAAAGGGAAAGCAATATGAAGGTGGGTGAAATAGAGTACCATTCACTATTTTCTTGTGTGTAATGCAATTACAGTATGATTGAGTGCATTTGTGCTGTAAGTTAGGGATCTTTGGTCAACACAATAAACAAATGAAGAATTAAAAAGGAAGGAATGAGAGGAGTGTGTTGCTCCTTGACACCTTTACCTGTGTCATGAGTTCTAAATTCACTCATTTTTAAAAAAGATTTTATTGATTTATTCATGAGAGACCCAGACAGAGATGCAGAGACAAAGGCAGAGAGAGAAGCAGGCTCCCTGCAGGAAGCCCGATGTAGAACTTGATCCCAGGACCCTGGGATCACACCCTGAGCCAAAGGCAGACGCTCAACCACTGAGCCACCCAGGCATCCCTAATTCACTGACTTAATGATCATTTGGCCATATTGAGTGAGTACCACTCACACAGTCCACTTAACACTGCTGATGGGTTTGTAATTATCCCATGAGGCTTTGAAAATCTTTCTTTAGACACTCCTTATTGTGAAATGATGATGTCAAAATAGAGTCAGCAACCATAATCCCCCAGGAACAGATTCCTGGGAAAGATGCTGATGTCTCCATTTAAAAGGCAGTAAGAATGTGGGAAGCCCATCCATGAAAATGTTCCCACAAGAGATTAGTCACTGAATATACATTTCTTATTCTGTTATTTGTCCTAATATTTCCCATCAATAAAAAAAATGTAACTGCTTCTGGTTCTCACTGCTGCTTTCACATCTCCTTTGCTACAATGGAGTCCTATTTAGATGAAGCTGGACAAGGCATAAACACATATGTCCAAGCAGGCCAGCATGGAAGACTAGTGAAGTGATAGCCTGGATGACTTCCAGGAGAGCTTAGTTACTTCCATTTATGCATTCACTGTGTAAACAGCACAGTCACTTTTAGATATGAACTTGTCAACAATGATGTGTCTAAATTCTCTTCTATTTAGGCAGTGAGAAGCACTTATTACCCCTTGCAGGCTGTTTTTTTTTTTAATTTTTATTTCTTTATGATAGATAGAGAGAGAGAGAGAGAGGCAGAGACACAGGCAGAGGGAGAAGCAGGCTCCATGCACCGGGAGCCCGACGTGGGATTCGACCCCGGGTCTCCAGGACCGCGCCCTGGGCCAAAGGCAGGCGCCAAACCGCTGCACCACCCAGGGATCCCAACCGCTGCGCCACCCAGGGATCCCGCAGGCTGCTTTTTTACCGGTGGCTCATGTCCTTGCTTCTTAGCTCTATTGATTGTAAGACTGTTGATCAGTTCAGAAACAAAGCTCCATTCGACAGAGCTGCTTGAAAATCAATCAAGAGCATTTTCCCAATTTAATTCCACCTGCTCTTGTCTGAAGTATAATTAGGGTGGTGGGTTACTTTCTGATATCTTTAAGTAAGGAACTTTTCTTGAAAATGATGCTGGTATCATAGTTTTATATGCATCTATGCAAATCTTCACAGCCCGCAGGTAATTCTTTCATTATTATTGCAGTTATTTATTTTGCTTACTTAAGCCCAAGTGGAGGGCAAAGTGTAATAGACAACTCATAATAATTAGGATCCTTAAATTTAAGTCATTTTATAGTTTTCTAGAATGTGGGAAATGCAGGCTTTGGAGGTTGAGTAGCTTTAGATTAAGAGAGTAGATCCACATTGATGGGCAGGGCTTCCTCTTAGTTCCTCTATTTCTTCATTAGTAAAAACTTTAGAATTGTTAAAAGAATATAGTGTGATTGCACATTCAAGATATGTCATACTAACAGATGCACAAAATATGCTACTTCTCTTTCATCTTTTCATAGGATTATTATTTGAAATTCCAAGTTTTCCTCCCATTTCTTGAGCAAACAGTGGCAAAGTTAGTAATTTCTGTTCCCTGGCTCACTTAATTTGTGGTCCATAATCTATAGCTTTCATCTTAATATCTTTTCCTCCTCTGTTATAATCTGTTACAGTAAAATCACATAATATGCACATTTAACTCATGAGAACTTAATTGCACATGTATGGGGGTGGGGGAATGCTACTGGTGATGGACATAGTATTGCCCCTCTATGAACTAATTATCCCAACAACATAAAATGGAAGATGTAATCTAATCTTCCTTAGTAGATCTCAGTTTGTGTTTCTTTCTTTTAATATCAGTGTGATTTTAGTGCCTAAATATACATTTTAAAATATAATATGACCTCTCAATAAAAACCAAACACTTCAGTGGTAAACTGAAATTATTCCGATGCTGGAGGAAAAACTGACTTTTTTTGACCTATGGAGAATTGAAATGTCAACCTCCTATGTGGCTTGAAATACAAGTATGCTTACTTTACTTCATAGGCTACTTAAGTGTTTTCAGGGATATTTTTTACAATTGACCAACCTACAGGTCATCTTTTCCTTACAGTTCAGAACCTAATCCTCTATAGAAGGTACAGCCATACCAAGCTTCTCTCATTGTCCACTTTGAGTTATGTTTATAACTTTATCAAATGACAAATATTTATAGAATTTTTAAAGTTTTTTGGAGGAATATGAATCTGTTTGCTAATGCTAACTTTTAAAAAAATTTATTTGAGAGACATAAGGGAGAGAGAGAGCATGCATGCACATGGAAGGAGGGGCAAAAGGAGAGAGTGTTTAAGCAGACTGAACACAGAGCCCATTGTTGAGCTCTATCTCAAGACCCATGAGATCATGACCTGAGCTGAAACCAAGAGTAAGACCCTTAACCGAATGAGCCATCCAGGTGCCCCTGCTATGCTTTTTAATGCTCTTTCTAATCTTATTCATCACAAAACACTTGTCCTTTGGACTGTACCAAAGGTGTGTACCTAAAATCAGGAAGCTATAAAATGCCTAGCCAGAGGAAAGTTAGCCTTTTTTTCAATCCCATAGTATAGTGATCTGTCCAGCATCCCACAGCAAAGTAGAAGGAGAACCATAGTCTTTTTTGTTAGAAGATCAAAGATCTCTAGTAAGTAAAGATACATAGAAAGTGAAACACATTCAGCCATTGAAACATTAGCTTTTCAAATTAAACTAACTTAACTACCTGAGAGAATTTCTCATGAAGGATGCACTGGGACAAAAAAGCTCTGACAATCAGAGGGGCAGGTCCAAGTGAAGAGCCATGCTAATGGGTCTGAGCATTTGTTGGGGAGCAGGGAGCTGAGGGTCTCCTCCAAAAAGCAAAGACACTGAAGTTTCAGGGCTTGCCTACATTGAGATTATGCCATAGAAGAAGGGACAATATGGGAACACATCAACCCTCACAAAAACTAAAAACAGCCTTGAATCCTCTCAATCCAAGATTGGATTAAGGTGATCTCTTATCCTACCTGCCTGCCAGAAGAAAAGTAAATCCTCCCTGAGGTAAGATATTATCATGCATAGCCACTATAATTTTTTTTGTATGTAGTGCCCAGCACTAAAAAAAAAAAAATTCCAAACATGCTAAGACACAGAAGAAGAAAGACAATAGATACAAGCCCACAGATAACCTGGATATTGGAATGATAAGATTATTGATCATTATAATGATCATGATTGATATATTAAAAAAAAAGATGAACGAAATGGAAAGTTTGACCACAGAATGGGAATCTATAAAAGAGTTTAGTACTGAAAAATACTTACGACTGGGGGTGCCTGGGTGGCATAGTCAGTTAAGCATTGGACTCTTGGTTTTGGTTCAGGTCATGATCTCAGGGTCTTGAGATCCAGCCCCTGAAGGGCTCCATGCTCAGCATGGGTCTGCTTGGGATTCTCTCTCTCCCTGTCCCTCTGATCCTCTGGCTTGTGCTCCCATTCTCATAAATAAATAAATAAATCTTCTAAAAAAAAAAAGAAAAGAAAAAATACTATGACTAGAAGTAGAAAGTCAGCAGTGGGTTTACAAGCAGATTAGACACATCTAAAAAGGGACCCTGAGAGATGAAAGCTTGATCAGTAGAAAACACACAGATTAAAACCTTGAGAGAAGCAAAAGGATTGCAAAGTAGATAAAGGGGATGAAAAGGGACAAACTTCTAGGTATAAAATAAATCTATCACAAAGATGAAAAGCACAGCACAGGGAATACAGTCAATGATATTGAGAGAATACTATATGGTGACATATGGTGGCCACATTTACCATGGTGAGCACAGAGTAATGCATAGAATTGCATGTTGTACCCCTGAAACTAGTATAATGTTGTATGTTAATTATACCTTAATAAAAAAAAAAGGGATGAAAAACAGGGGGGATAAAGTGGGCATAAGAGACATATGGGACATGGAGAAAAGGTAAAGATGTAATTGGATAACCAGATGGAGAGGAGAGAGATAATAGAGCAGAAGTAATATGCGAAGTTGTATTAGCTGAGATGTTGTCAAAATTGATGAAGAGCCAAATCACAGATTTGATGAGTGCAGCAAAGACTCCGAGAGGTGTGAACAAAAGAAATCCACACCTAGGTTCAAACAGTAAAACTGAAGTCCAAAGACAGAAAAAAGTCTTAAAAGGTGTAAGAGAGAAATGATCTGTAAACTTCAAAGGAGCAGGTGACTTTTTAACACAAACAATTCAGGTCAGAAGACAATGAAATAATATCTAAAAGTGCTGAAAGAAACCACTGCCCGTGTGGAATTACATATGCAGTGAAAATACTCTTCAAAAATGAAAGGAAAAGAGAGAAGATATTTCAGATGAGCAAAATCTAAAATAATTTGTCCTGGGCAGAACTGCACTACAAGAAAACTCTTAAGTTGCTTTCTCGATAGGAAGCATGGAAATTTAGGAAGAAATAAGATATGTGAGTATATGTGTGAACACATGTAAGTGAACATTTACTGTGTAGGACAATGAAAATAATGTCTTGGGGATTTAAATATATGCAAAGTGAAAACATGGCATCCATAGTACAAAAATTAAGATGATAATAGAGTGTATTAGTCAAGGTTATTCAAAGAAATAGAAGGGCCACAGGAGGCCGAGATACAGAAAATTAACCATCACATGGAGTCTAAGAGTTCTAAGATCCTTTAATTCAGAGAACTGATAAAAGTCTTAATTATATGAGTTTCTGCTAAGCATGTGTCTTGTAACCTCCTGTATAAATATGCAGAGTATATACAATAAGTTAACGGAGGGAAAAATAGAATTATAAAAGTAAGTAATTAATGCACAGAAAGAAAAAAGAAGAAAAATGGAAAGTAAGTAAAATAGTAGATTTTATTTCAAATATTTATTAAATTTAACAGACAAAATATTCTCATAATGGATCTAAGATTGTCAGACAGGGTTAAAAAAAAAAAAGCTTGAATGGTGCTTATAAGAAACTCTCCTTAAATACAAGGACATGGAAAGCAACGAAGGTCAGGGTATTAGTAAGAGTGACTCAAAAGATAGGTCATGTTCTCTAAGCAGAGAACAGAGAAGGGATGAATAGGAAAAGGCCTACAAATAGGGAGGTGATAGATCAGTTACTCTCAACCTTGGCTACATATTAAAATTACTTGCAGGAGATTTTTTAAATCTTTTTCTTTTGAGGTAATTATAGATTCACATATGTTTGTAAAGAATAATACAGAGAGGTAGAGCTTGCAAAACTCTAGTACATCACAGCTAAGATACAGACATTGATGCAGCAAAATACAGAACATTGTCATCACCTCCGGGACTCTTCAAGTTGCTCTTTTTGGCCATACTCACTTCCTTTCTGCCTCCATACACTTCCTTAACCCTTGGCAACCATTACTCTGTTCTTTTCTATAATTTTGTCTTTTCAATAATGCTGCATAAGTAGAATCATACAGTCTGGAAAGTCATCTGGTTTGTTGCATATATCAATAGTTTGCTCCTATTTATTTTATTTGCATTTTTATTTTTTAAAAGGTTTTATTGATTCATTCATGAGAGACACAGAAAGAGAGGCAGAGACATAAGCAGAGAGAGAAGCAGGCTCACTGAGGGGAGCCCAATGCAGGACTCAGTCCTAGGACCCCAGGATCACACCCTGAGCCAAAGGCAGATGCTCAACCCCTGGGTCACCCAGGTGTCCCTTGTTTGCTTCTTTTTTAAAAAAAATATTTTTTTATTTATTTCTTTATTTTCAGAGACTCTTGAGCTAGTGGGAAGAGGCCAGAGTGAGATGGAGAATCCCAAGCTGACTCTAAGCCGAATGGAGATCATGACCTGAGTTGAAATCAAGTGTCCCATGCTCAATTGACTGAGCCACCCACGTGTCCCCCAAATTTGCTCCTTTTTCTTGCTAAGTGGTAGTCTATATCAATGTATCACAGTTCGACTAGTCACCCATAGAAGGACTTCTGAGTTGTTTCCAGTTCTGGACTATTGATGATTGAAGCCACCACAGACATTCACATAAAGTTCTTTTTTTTTTTTTTTTTTCACATAAAGTTCTTATTCGAACCTAAGTTTTCCTTTCTCTGGGGCAGTAAATGTCTAGAAGTGCAATTACTTGGGCATATGGCAATGGCATGTTTCATATTTAAAGAAACTGTCGAACTGTGTGTGGAGTTGGTGTAAAATTTTACTTTCCCATGAGTAATGTTTCTTTATTTTATTTTATTTTTATTTATTTATTTATTTTATGAGTAATGTTTCTTAACAGATCCTCCACATTCTTGGAAGTAATTATCATGGTAAAGTGGATCAGGGCTTCGACTGGCCAGTCAGTCCCAGGGGGATGGGACTCCACCCCCATCACATGGCCTGTGAGTAGTTCTCCAAAGGCTATCAGGAGGCCATTATAAAAATAACAGCCAGAAAGGCCAACTGTTGATTACCTACTACGTTGTAGGCAGTGTTCTAAGCATTTATATGTAATAGTTCATTTAATCCTTTCAACAGTAGAGGTACTATTACTCCATTTTACAGATGAAACACCTGAGACCCTCCAGATTAAATAACTTGCCTAAAGTCATATATAGCTAGTAAGTGGACAGCCAAAATTCCAACTCAGCCTGCCCAGCTCCAGAAGCTGTGTTCTTCTCACTCCAGTGTGCTTCTCTCAAAGGCAGGGAAGGTATCTAGGCAGGCAAAATGAAAAGATCCTGTCCGATGGCTCTTTCCTGCCTGGGGATTTTTGTCCTCCCCCAGGGTCAGCCATCTTTCCTCTTCCCTCCAGGCCTCTTCCTCTCAAGCATTTCTTCAATCCTACCTCCCGCCAGGATTTCACGTAATCTCCTTCCATGATTCTACGAACACTGTCACCCTCCGTCAGACTCCCCAGGGTGGGGTGGGGAAAGAAGATGCTGACACAAGACAGGTTCTGCCTCTCATTAACACACCCTTATAAACTAAAAGAAGACAAGGCACAGCAACAACACACACCCCAATGTAGAAGGCCAGCTCTCCAGCCTCCAGATTAATCTAGCTTTTGGGGTCTCAGGAAGGACGGCCCTTCTCTTCCAGGTGGGAAGCATCTGTCTCGCAGTTGACTACTTCTTACTCCCCGGGTGGGCTGGCTCAGGACAGGAGGGAATATTGTGTTTTCTGCTTGACTTTTAGATGACCCAGGTGAAGCACACTGTCAACTCAGGAAAGGTTGGTGCAAGCTTTCTCTCTCACCCCACTGCTTTGCTTAGCATGGCTACCAGCACAATGTAATTCCAAAAATAGTATGGAGCATTGGTCAAGCATTGTCTGAGATCAACTGTTTAAATTTCCCAGAAAGCAATGAAGATATTCCTCTTCACATAAGCTTGACAAAATTTCCTTCCAGGAGCTCTATAATTGCATGAGGGAGGAGAATGGGAAAGGATCCAGAATGACCCTTCTCAGAGCTCCCTTGCTAAAGGACTAGAGGTAGGAGGAAACCTCAAGGAGGAGGAAGATGATGAGTAGATAAGGGAGAGCAGAAGGAATGGTAAAGGGGAGCATTCAAGACATATGGAAGCCCAACTAATTCTGGTTTTTCTGTTCTCTCCTTTCTCTGCCATAAGCTCATCATTGCCATGTTTTCTGAGCTGGCGATTTTGCTGTAAAGCCCAACCTGTGGTCTAACAATGAAATATAATTTCCTTAGGGCTCTTTGGGAAAGAGGAGGCATATGGTTGTGTTCTTCTGACCCTCCCGTTCATGTTTTCTCTACTCTCTTTTGATGAGGGAGGAAGTACGTGTAAATTATTTATAGTTTTCACTACAAACGTGGATGTGGCATCAGCTAAAATATGCCCACTGGAAAGAAAGAGGTTTCTCACACCTCAAAGTATAGGCTGAAATAAGTATTTCTTCATTCCATCACAGATTCATCTAGGTGCTCTATATGTCTGAAACATTATTTCACTGACTGAAATGCATGCTCACCAGACTCCAGTCCTATCTTAAATGGTTTCAGCCGACATTCACCCAAGAGTCCCATTTTATTCTCTTGGCATTTTCTTTTTAAGAGGGAAAAAAAAAACCCTCAAAGAAGCATTCGATTTTGAAAAAAGCAATATGAAGTCACATTGATTTTTACCCCCTGCGATCAAGGTAAATGTATCTCTGTCCTGAATATAAGCCATTTAAAACATGTGGGACATCTGGGCTGAAGATTAGAAATGCCTGATGCAAACAGACAGTAATCTTTAGAATATATATATATTTATATATCTTTTATATGTAAGATATAGACACCTAGCAGTGTATATGTGTATATATATTTTCATTTTTATCAAAGTAATACATGCACATATTTTAAGTCAAATGTATTGCATTTATCATGACAAATAGTAACCCCCTAACTGTTCCCTTTCTACTTCCCAGATTTCCACTTCGTAGAGGCAACCACTAGGCAAATTCTCTTTATTCTGCTATGTACTCTGATTATTCTAAACAGATCCTGAAATTGCTACTTGTTGACTTTCCAACTTTCCCTCTTATCAATATTACCTAGTGACTTCTTACCATGGAAGGCGAACATCAAGCATTCTTCCTTCAGCTTTCACACACACATACGCTCCCAGGATTTAAACCCTTTTTTGGTTAGATTCCCTACTGAATATATGCAGTATTGTAACTATGTAAATAAATATTGTTCCCTGATGAGCCAAGCAGTTTTTCCTGTTTGCTTTTCTGTGTCATCTTTTTATTTCCCAAAGTAAACCTTCCTCGATGTTTCTTTTCCTTGGCTTCCTTAGGATTTCTTGCTGTTTGCACATTTTCCACTAACAAAGCAAAATGCCGTACCCTTCAATCCGATTTTCCACTTTCTACCCCACCCTTGCCTTGATCTCCTTTATTTTTTTCCTGAGGACATCCCTCCTGGAGCCCCTCTGCACCTATTTCTAACCTGGGAATTTGCATTGTCCCCCCTGCAGCAGATCCCTTATCATTTAAGGTGATGCCGGCTGCTATAAAAAACATTCTTCAAGTTATTAGTTTATTTATTTATTCACTTATTTTTTAGGGTTTTATTTATTTATTCATGAGAGATACACAGAGAGAGGCAGAGACATAGGCAGAGGGAGAAGTAGGCTCCCACGGGGAGCCCGATGGGGGACTCGATCTCAGGACCCCAGGATCACACCCTGAGCCAAAGGCAGACACTCAACCACTGAGCCACCCAGGGATCCCAAGTTATTAGTTTAATGTGAAAGAGGTTTATCTCACCTAGTAGTCTAATACATGTGTTCAGTGGGTTTTCCGCTGAAGAGGGACACACTTCCTGTGTCTTGTGATTATGCTGTCCTTGAGGGTCTCCACGTGGTTTGTTTCTGGTCCGTAGGCAGAGAAAAGAGGGTAGGTAGTCTGTGGGAGGTTTAATTCCAGTGGTCAGAACCCAGGCACATGCCCAGCCCCTGATGGCCCTGAAGGCTAAGAAATGCAGTCTCTGCTCAAGGAAGAGAAGGGGTCACGAAGAAGAAGAAGCAATGCTTGAAGAGATACTGGCTGAGGATTTTCTGGAATTGAAGAGATGAATCCTCAAATCAAAAGTGTTCTGAATTCTGAATCCTACACAAGACAAATGAAAAGGAATCCACACCCAGACTCCTTATAGTGAAAACAAAGGTCATCTTTATCAGTTTCGATACTCACAACTTCTCTTTTCTTTTTCCATACTTGCTATTCATTTTTGCTCATGACTCAGTTGACCATAATATGTTTTTAGTTTTTTTTTTCTTTTTCTTTTTAGAGTGGTATAGATTATACGACTCGAGGTCTAGAAATGGCAGCTGCTCTCAAGTAGAAGTTGGTTGATTGCATCTTTTTGGTTCTCAAATCTGTAGACCAGTGGTTTTCTACATTGGATGAGTGCCTTTTCCCTACCAGACATTTTTCCAGACATTGGAGAATGTTTGGAGACACTTTGGGTTGTCACGCCAGAGGGCAGTGGTACTGACATTTTATAGGTGGAGGCTGGGATGCAGCTAAACATCTGCAATGCACAGGACAGCCCCCATGGGTTCCAAATGTTAATAGCAGCACTGCCAACCTCACTGCTGTCCTTGTCTTATGACAATGAAGCAGTGCGGAGATGTTGAAGATCAAGCTGATTTTTTTTTTTTAATTTGTGGGGGGTTGATAGGAGTTCATGAGAATTAAAAAAAAATGTATACTTAAATGTAGCAGAAGTTCATGAGGCAAAGTCTAAGTGTAGGTTTTTCACTTCCCAGATTCAAGTTTTTCCTTAGCACAGAGGAGTATTGGGTGGTTGCTTCCCACCACTGGTGAAGAGTGTTCCTGATGAGAACCTGTAAACTGGTCTGACCCACTATGGTTTGCCTACCATCACTTTCCTGACTTGCTCTCACACAACATTGAACATCCCACCCTGCTTGGCTCCAGAATCTGAACTTCAATTCTTGTAGCAAATACTTACTAAACCAGGTACTGTTCTAGACTCAGGTGAGTGAGAGAAGAAAACCAGACTCCCTTGCTTTCATGGAGCTTATATTCTTTAGTTGTTGGAAAATGTGCCTGGATTAGGTGGCTGACAATCTATGAAGCTGAACCATCTCCCACAGCTCTTGCTACATTTGATTCAGATTTTTTTTTTAATTTATCTGCTTGTCCCGAGTGGCTGAAGTCTCTGCTTGCCTTGCCAAAGTAAATAATAAGTCAAAACCAACTCAGATAGAAAGGGAGGCATTATCGGAAATTATATTTCTAAAGCTGGACTAAGGCTGAGTGGACTAGGATGGTGATTAGAATTCTAGTGTAGACAAGTCTACACCATCTCTCCAATAGGAGTAGGCTTATTGGATTCTTGTTCAATATCTTGTAGGGTGATGCTGAGCTCCCCAGAGTGTTGTAGTTCCACAGTTTAGGACATAGTATGTGGTTTCTGGTTTCAGTTTACTTAGCTCAGGACACATAGTGAGGCAGCATGAAGGATTTGGCACAGTTCCTCATTCTCTCTCTGTCCTATGTGGCCAGCAATATCACATTCTGGACACACTGTCTTCTCCCCAGGTATTCATAACCACCCACAAACCTGTCTTTCTAGGAATAGGCAACAGCAGTTCTAACAATCCTAAGAGGACATATCTAAACATGTTTATTCTACTAGAACACATCTATAGCAAATGCAACATACTTGTAGTTGGATGATTGACTTTCAGAGTTTCACCATGTGAGCTTACCTTCCACAGGAGTTTCTCCCCTGCATACACCAACTTGATAAAGTTGCCAATGAATATACTCTACCTACCTCAGCTGGGTTTCACATTTCCCATTCCTCAGATGACCTCCTATAGGAGGAAAATGATCTTCATAAAGAAATCCTATCTCTTGAGAAGTCATGTGGCAAAGTAAAAGCACTCTGAATGGTGCTTGACCAAAGCCTTGTGATTTTTAGAAATCCCCAAACCTACCTTTGCTTTATAGACCACATACTGACTCTTTATGAAGAATGCGGCCAAAACTTTGAATTGAGTGGGCACAATGAACTGAAAGTCCCTGCTTTCACAGGAAAAATTCTGAGATAAGAAGAGCAAAGCTATACCTTGGTGATGTATGTCATTTGTCCAAAAGGCTCTGAAAAGATTCATTTTAATGTTAATGTGAAGCTCTTTTGTGATAAGAACAGGCCCGGGAATAAGATAAGTAAATTATTAGCATAACAAGGGAAATTAGGAACAAACTGCATAACAAGGGAAATTAAGAAAAAACTAGGATTAAAGACCCAAGATTTTTTTTTTTAAGATTTTATTTATTTATTCAGGAGAGCCGGGGAGAGAGAGAGAGAAAAAGAGAGACAGGGAGAGAGACAGAGAGGCAGAGACACAGGCAGAGAGAGAAGCAAGCTCCATGCAGGGAGCCCAATGTGGGACTTTATTCTGGGACTCCAGGATCACACCCTGGGCCAAAGGCAGATGCTCAACCCCTGAGCCACCCAGGCATCCCAAAGACACAAGATTTTATCACACTTTCTTATTTCCAGTGCTGGGACCAGATCTTATGGATTGCCCTTATCCCACTGTTACCACCGTGCTCCTACAACCTAGTAGGAGTCTTTCCAGGGAAGAATCCTGGGGTAGTAGGGTAAGATACAAGAAGGAATAAAAAGTATTTACATTTTTTGTATCTACAAATATAAGTAAGATTTGTGTATAATATATTTTTATCATCGAGTTGGGCGTTGAATCACATTACAAATTAGTTCATAAAGTCATTTGGGTAGTTGTTCATTTTTTCTTATGTCCAAGACAGTTTAATAAGCGATGGATTATTTATCTGCTCCTTGAAGGTTTGGAAAAAATAATTTATAAACCCATGTGGGCCTCATGCCTTGTGGGTGGACTAGTGTGGGGGAAGACTTGAGCACTGATTGAATTTCACAAGGTTGTTGGTTTACTCGTGTTTTCAATCCATTGACTGAGTCAATTTAAAAGTTTTGTATTTCAAAAATAATCCATTCCATTTAAACTTTATAATTTTCTGATATAAATTTATTCTTAGTATCTGTAACTCTGATTCCTTTTTCATTCTTGACAGATTTGTTATTTCTTTTGTTTTTCTTGACTTGTTTATTTTTTTCATTGACTTTCCATTCTGGCGAATGTCCTGAAAAGTGAACCCCCTGTAAATTTCTGTCAGACCAATGGGTCTCTATTTGGGTCTCTACCAGTCAACACCAGAGTGGGTGAGATGAATTTCACAGCATTGTTAGAAGACATGGGTTCAGGAATAGTCTTCATTGAGTAAGCTTACAGAGGTCAAGGTTAAGCAGCAGGAAAAAAGGCAAGGTTCTCCCTTAGTCCTCATTCTTCTGTTGCCCACAGAATGGCTGTTGACATGCAGTGAAGGTCTGCCTCTTCAACTTCCTCTTTCATTGGGTGAGAGAAGTGAAGTAGTTTGTCAGTGGGTAACAAACAGGACGCTGGATGCCAGGCTCTCTAGATTTGGGGGCAGCTCTGTCAGCAGTGTTAGTGGCCTGCCTGGCACCTGAAAACCTTGTTATAGACCCCCTTCTGGTGGGCCATTGGAAGCCATTAGTTTCCAAGGAAATTGAGTTCAGGTGCATCCCTCCAACTAGAAGGAAACAAGGAAAGATCCCATCCAGTTTCAGCTAGTTGATATTCAGACAGTTCAGAGTGCACTTAGGTCACACCATCTGCCTGAAATCTGTTTCCACTAGATGCGTTGCAATCACCCACTTGGATTTGGATTATGTCAATGTTGCCTTGCAATTGGGTCAGATTTGACATATGTATTTCAAGGTGATGTACATGATCACAAAAATTCATGATTATTTCTTTGATGGTTTGTCCCTCTTATTACGAAGTAGTGTCCGTCTTTATCACTTTTAATAGTTTTAAGGAAATTTTAAAAAAATCAACTTTTTATTTTTCAACAGTTTTAGATTTATGGAAAAATTGGGAAAATAATAAAGAACTCCCATACATATACCCTACACCCAGCTTTCTCTACTAATAACATCTTATATTAGTATGGTACATTTGTTAAAATTACAAATATTGATAAATTACTCTTTAACTAAAGTCCGTATTTTATTCAGATTTCCCTAGTTTTTACCTAATATCTTTTTTTCTGTTCCAGGTTCCTCTCCAGGAAACCACATATCTCCTTAGGCTTCTCTTGGCTGTGACAAGTACACTGATGTTCCTTGTTTTGAAGACGTTGACTGTTTTGAGGACAAACAGTCAACTAGTCTGTAGAAGATCCCTCAGTTGGGATTTATCTGATGATTTTCTCATGATTAGATGGGGTTATGGGTTTTAGGGAGGAAGATCATAGAGGTAAAGTGTCATTCTCATTACATCATATCAGGGTACATACCATGAACACAACTTACCACGTTGATGTTAAGCTTGATCACCTGATTGAGATAGTGTTTGTTAGGTTTCTTCACTATAAAATTACTCTCCCTTTCCAAACTGTGTGCTTTGGAAGGGGTCATCATGGGCAGTCCATACCTAACAAGACAAGAGTTATGCTGTATCTCATAGACCCTATTCCTTTTCAAAGTTACTTAGGTCAGCACTTTTTCCCTCACCCCTTTCAGTGAGATTGTTTCATATATTTGTAATATAGTTATTGTTTTGCCACATTCTGCATTCTTTCCTTCTTATTAATGTTTTGAAAATCAACTTTATTGGGCTGTAATTTATGTACAATAAACTATATCAGTTTAAATGTAATTCAGTGAGCACTGACAAATGTACATACCCAGGAAACTCCTGCTACAATCAAGACAGAATATTTCTATTACCCCCAGACCCCTCTGTCATCTATCCTTTCTCCATTCCTGTCCCCAGGCAACTACTGATACACGTTTGATACTAAACGTCAGATTACATTTTTTGAATGATTTTGAGATGCATTCATGGTTTCGCGGAAATAAATAGTATGTTCCTTCTTAAATTAAAAAAAAGTGACTAGTATTCCACTGTGTAGATATACCACAATTTATTTATCCTTTTGCCTGTTGAGGAATATTTGGGTCGTTTCAAGATTTTAGCTATCGCGAATGAATAGAACCACTATGAACACCATGTATAAGCATTTTTGTGAGTATAAATTTTTTTTCGGGGGTAAGTAATTTGAAATAGAGTGTCTGGGTCATACAGCTGATGTAGGCTTAACTTTAAGAGAGGGGCAAATACTTTTCTGAATTGGCTGTATTTTCCTTCCCACCAGCAATGTATGAGTGTTGTAACATTTTCTTCTCTCAGTCTGATTTCTATTTCTCTTACATGGATCCTTGTGATTAGGACCTGCCAGGACAATCCTGGGTATTCTACAGATCTCAAGATATTGACTTAATCACATCTGAGAAATCTCTTTTGCCTTGGATGATAACATTCAGGGGTTCCATGGATTAGGGTGTGGACATCTTCCAGGGGCCATTTTTTAAGCTTACCACAGACCCCTGCTTCTCAATCAGAGCAGTCTAAAGGAATTTGTGGCCATGTTTCATTACTGACACCAGCATTTTAAGAGTAATTTCTAATTTCACAGGGACTAGTATATATGGGAAACAGAGTACAAATGTGCAGCATAGCAGGGGACCAGATCTGGGAGATTAATTGGGTGATCCCATCACCTAGAGCATTTACTGCCGATATGAGACCCGTGCTTTTACATAAAGTAAGACAGGAAGAAATGAGAATTGTGCCAAAGGTAGACTAAAGTAGGACAATATTAGAAGTGGGAGATAGGAAGTGTTTGCAATAATCCAGGCAAGTATGAAGGTGAATTAGATCAAGATGGAAGCTTTGGTAGTGGTCTGAAGTTGTCAGTTTCTCATTTTAATTTAAAAGTAGGATCAAAGATTTGCTGGTAGGTGGAATATGGGATGTGAGAGAAAGAGAGAAAGTAAAGATAACTTTTTTTATCAGAGCCATTATATTTTAAAATTTATGAGATGGTGTTATAACCTGGTAGTAGGTTAAAAGGAGCAGATTAGACTTAGTTTTGCACATGTTAAATTGAGATGCCTATTAGATAATTTATGGAAATGTTGAGGAAGCTGTTGGATATACAAAAGAGTTTAGAGAAGTCTGGGCTGAGGGATATAAATTTTGGAGTTGTCAGCATATAGGTGGTACTTCAAGTCATAAGAGTGGATCAAATAATCAAAATACTGAGTATGCAGAGATGATGACCAAAGACTGTTCCTAGCATTTTCCAGCACTAAGAGATGAAGGACATGAGAAATCCCCAGAAACACAAGAGGAAAATTCATGATTCCTGAGGCAGGAGGAAAACCAGGAAAGTGTGTTACCTTGGAAGCCAAGTGAAGAAAGTGTTTTAAAGGGTTGGAAATGATGAACTCTTTCAAGTAAGGTGCAGACTGAGACCCGATCACTGAATGTAACAACATGAAGGTGATCTGTGAACTTGATAACAGCAATTTTGATAGAGTTGGGTAAAGTGCAAAAATATAATTAGAAAAGTTTTGAGAATGGAAAGAGAAGTTATTAGAAATAGCAATCACTTTCAAGGTGTTAAGCTCCAAGAGAAGAAGATAAATAGAGTGGTACCCAAAGGGTGAAGGGAGGTCAAGTTAGGGTAGTTTTTAAGATAGGAGAGGAAACTGTTTGGAGTAGATCTAGGGAAGGATTCAATATACAGGTGGATGTGATGGTGGAGAAGAGAAAAGGAACAACTGCTAGAGAGATATCCTTAAGTAGACAAAAGGGCTCTCATTTGATCCAGGCTAGGAATTAGATCCTATGTCCACAGGGTTTGGTTCTATCTAGGAGCAGATAGTACATTAACATTAATTTTTTTCTTTATTCAAGAATAATTAACATATAGCATTATATTAGCTTCAGGTGTACACTATAGTGACTCAATGATTCTATGTTTTCTCATTGCTTATCAAGACAAGTGTAACCTTAATCCCCTTGATCTATTTCCTCCATCCTCTCCATCCACCTCCCCTCTGGCAGTCAGAGAAAGGCAAATACCATATGATTTCACTCATATGTGGAATTTAAGAAATGAAACAAATGTACAAACAATGGGGGGAAAAAAGACAAAACAACAGACTTTTGGATATAGAGAACAAGCTGCCAGAGGGGAGGTGAGAACGTGAACTTTCTGATCCCATCTGTTCAGAAAAGCCAGTAATAGATTAAGAAAGGTCATAACATTAAGGTAGCAATCATATGCTCACAGGAAGTCTAGCTCCTTACTTTAGAAAAACAGAAATTTCTCTAGAACCTAGAGAGATAAAGTGATTTGTTTACATTTAACCCATGTTTTTTTATGGTTCCATGCTCTCCATGACTTCATTTTTAAATTTTTAATGGCTTCTATAAAAGAGTTTATAGAAGAACTGATTTGAGAAACACTAATTAGCATGATTAGAAGATTGGTTTCTTGCCCTCAGGAACTTTACTAGAAAAAAGAATGAAGAAAGCTCCATATTGTCCCCAAACCATCATTGAGAGAATGCAATTTCTCCTCCTAAAGCTTGTGAATGCATTTCGCTGAGAAAATTTGAAAAGGCTCTTTTCAGTAAAACTTCCTAGAAAAAAAAATCTGATGAATACTAGAAAGCTATAAAGATGGTTTTACTATAAATGCCCAAGCACATCCAAATTTCTATAAAGAATTAACATTTTCAGGGATTGCTTGGGTTCAGCTAGGAACAGTATACAATTCCATCGCTTTTTATCCTTCACAAGAAAATCTCTTATTGGAACTAACCGCAGTGACAGGACAGACATTTCTTGGAGTTACTTAAGTAGGAACTTTTCAGGGGATCACCATTCCCTTCTGGCTATGCACTCGAACCTTTACTGAGATCTCAGGGTTTTCTCTCTTCCCTTGATTCTGTTTCTAAAAATATTGAGTCTTATAAAAGCTCAGTGAAAACTCTGAGAACCAAGATTCATCAAATCAGCTGCCATTGAAGAGGCCTGTCCTCTTAGAAAATAGAGTAAGAGGACTATAGATAGATGTACATGGAAAAGATCTTCCTTCTTTCCTGAAATATGACTTCTTTCTCCTCAGTCTTCATCTCTCTTCCCCTGCTGGTTAATTGGGTAGTAAGATGGGCCCTGTAGTCTCTTTCTGGTAGCCCTTGATACCTTTGGGAGGCTACCCCAGCACCTGGTATCGCCCAGGGGACAGGTAACATAGAGTCAGGCACTTGGCCTGGTTTTGAGGGGGCTGGTTGGAACTGGAGTGTCTCTTTCTTCAAATCTTTCTGCCCTAATTGGGTGGTATCTTGTAAATGTGTGAATCCAGAAGAAGGAGAAGAAGCTCACTACAGCCTTGAATGAAAGACATAAAAGAAGTTCCTAAGTCACAAACATGGTCCAACCCAGTTCATAAGGTAAGGAGACCTGTAAGTTTTAGGACCCAATAGTGAACACTTCTTGTTTTGTCTGCCAAGCTCCTACTTTCTTCTAGGAACAATGCTTCTATTCTGTTGGGAGCTGTATTTCCTTTCTCCCCCATCCCCTGCTTCTCCCTCTCTCAGCCCACTGGAGGGCTGGCCTCATTCTTACAGGACTTTGCTCACCTGCCCACTGTTGATTAGGCCAAAGATGAACATAGACTCATGCTGGCTCGATCTATTTCTTCCCCAGAATTTTGTCCTATGGTAACATCCATTCCTCTCCAGTTCTGACAGCAGAAATCCCAGGACCTATCCTCACTTTTCCCCTTTCCCTCACCCTACACCCAATTCATCAGCAATGTCTATCAAGCCCATCTCTAAAAGCTATCTTTTTCCATTCTCAAGCCATCACCTTGATCAAGTTACTATCGTCTCTCATCTGCATGATGGTGCCTTGAACCTTCCTAACTGGTTTCCCTACTTTTACTTTTGCCCTACTGAAATATAGCTTCTCTGAATAGTAGCCAGAATGATATTCTAAAGGTGTACATATGATCATGCCATTTTCTACTTAAACCTCAAAGGACATCAATGTTAATAGCAGTACTATGCACAACATACAGAAGGTGGAAACAACCCACATGTCATTCAAGAATGAGTGGATGAACGTAATGTGGTATGTCCATACAATTATTATTCAGTCATAAAAATGAATGAAGGACTGATATTTGTTATAACTTAAATGAACTTTGAAAGCATTATGCTAAGAAGCCAGACACTAAAGGCTTATATTGCATGCTTCCATTTGTATGAAATATCCAGAATAGGTAAAGCCATAGAGACAGAAAGCAAACTGGTGGCTGCCAGGGGCTGGAGGTAGGTGAGAATAAGAATGAGATAGATTAATGGGTGCAGAGTTTTCTTCTGGGCTGATAAAAATATTTTGGTATTTTGATAGGGATGGTGGTTGCATTGTGAATGTATTAAATGCTACTGAATTGGAGGCTTTAAAATGATCACCTTTACATTATATGAATTTTACTTCGATTAAAAAAAATTAACGTGGGAAAAAAAATCCTCAGTGGTCCCACTGCATTTAGAATAAAAACCAAATTCCTGGGAGCCCATGGTGGGGCACATGTCTATATCCCCAAGCTCACCTAATACATCTCCCTGCTTACATGTTCTGGCATGCCAGACAACTTACTGTCTCTATTTTCTGCCTCAGGGCTTTTGTTCCTGCTTATACCTTGCAAGACATCTGTCCTTCAAGCCTCAACTGACATGGGATCCCATCAAAGATGCCCTCTCTGATCTGTCAGTAATAGGTACCATCCCACCCATTTCTCTCTGTCACATGATCTTATTTATTTCTTCTATGGCATTTATCACATGCTATAGTTATTTATCACATGCTATAGTTTTTTTTTTAATTTTATTCATGAGAGACACACACACACAGAGAAGCAGAGACACAAGCAGAGGGAGAAGCAGGCTCCTTGCAGGGAGCCCGATGTGGGACTCAATCCTGGAACTCCAGGATCACATCCTGAGCGGAAGGCAGACACTCAACTGCTGAGCCACCCAGGCATCCCCCACATCCTATAGTTATCTGTTTCCTTGCTTGTTTAAAATTTGTCTCTTTGACTAGAGCATGTGAGCTTGAAGGCAGAGCTTTCTCTACCTTGCTCAGTTCATCTTCTATTCCTTGATGTTTGACATAGAGTAGGTTTTCAGTGTGATTTGATGCATAAATGACAGACGGCTGCTGCAACTCTGTTGTCTGCTGTGAGAAAGCATTAAAACCATGTACCAGACAATGCAGAGACAAGAAGCAGAACACTGGCATTATAGTTCCCGCTGAAACCTGGGGCCTGTACTCTTGTGGTGGGGCTGGTAGCTCCCTCTTGGGATTCTATGAGCCAGTGGCTTTTGCATAAGCCACTGCCAAAGATAAATAAAGCCAGATGCCAGTTAAAGTCAGTACAAACTGATCTCATTCTATAACTGCCACAGTAGGAGAGGAACGGAGTCCACTCTGATTTATACAGAGGTGACTCCTTTTAATGGGAGAATGAGGAAATAAGGAGGGAAAGTGAATTGTGGGGGAGGCTTGAGCAGTCAGGAAAGTGAAGAGTCATGAAAGCTGGGTAAGAGAGTTGGTCAACGTGAATGTGATCAGGCCATGTACTCTGCTCTGGCACTGACACTGATGGAAGTTAGGCTTCTACCCTCCCATAGAGACTGGGAAGGCAAGAGGCCCTATTGGTTCTGATTATTACATTTCAAGGAAATGGCTTTCAGGTCCTTGGAAAAGACATTCCAGGCTTGTAAGGGATACCTTTACATCTCAAAAGGGCAGAGGAACGATTCATAGTTGTAAGCTTTTAAAATAAATACTCTAAGAAAGGGAAGAGGTCAGAAGCCTATTATCAGTGTTGGCTAGAACAAACAGTAAATTTGTTTGGCAGTCTTGAGTTTTTCCCCAATGTGATCCAAGAGGTAGGGAGGCCAGGTCATGCTAGGGACAAGGGCTTAAGCTGTGAGAAGCCATAGGAAGGTAAATCAAGTCTTTTAGTGTAGGGATTTGGAAGGGGTTGTTCATGGGGATAGTTTTTGCAGTTCTCACTACTTTTATTGGCCTTATGTCACTGAAATCCTAGAGTTCCAATTTATATAAATTCACATTTCCAGATGCACTAAATTGTGTGCAGTGCCCAGGTTGGTCCTCCCTCTATAGTGTCATCCAGCAGGACATGAAGGGTAGTGATTACCACTGGAGGTGATGGGTTGATGAATTGAGCAAATCACGAATTAATTTGCTTCTCATCTAGGCCAAAACAGTCAAGGAAAAGCAGAGTTTGTAGCTCAACTGAGTTCACAACTACACTCGTTTATATCTATCAAGCCTACATCTCATTCCTGTTCCGCTGTTTGCTGCTCATTGTTCCTCGTTGGTGAGGAACAAGCCATCCCTCTCTGAACTATGACATGATTAACAGTCTCTATCCCTTGCTATGCCCCTGATGTCTCTTGTTAACATTGGATGGTTGTAAAGTGTTCCCCTGGGGAGCTCAGCAGCAGGACATACTGTACAATTGGCTGATGAAAATAGAGTACAATCATAAAACCTAACTTTTTTTGTAAGTGAATCTAGAAAGGGATTACCTCTTAAATGAAATATTTATCTTTTTTTTTAATTTCATAGAGTCTGCCTGAGATAAAAACAAAGACTAAAACAGAGTGCAAACTAAAACAGGGTGTCTGTCTGACATGAGAGCAATTATTACCATTCTGCAAAAGCATTTTGAAGTCTCACATGCCCTGCATTGAGCCAGGAGCTTCACCAGTTTGTTGAGTATATACTGCAACCACCTACGGCTACAATCCTTAGCCTTTTTAGGGATGAGCCCTTTTGAAAATTTTATAGAAGCTGTAGACTTTCTTCATGGTGTATACTCTAGATACAAAATTTTGTATATCATTTCAATGCTCTTTGTTTTTCTTTTTTTCTTTAAGTAAGCTCTACATCTAACATGGGGCTTGAACTCATGACCTTGAGAACAAGAGTCACATGCTCTACCGACTGAGTCAGCCAGACACCTTCTATATATCACTTCAAAGAATGCATAGTTTCTGTGCAGCTTAGGTAAAAAACCCTACTTTGGAAACTTATGATAATAATACAGGTAACATTCCCAGGTAATCCCTGTTCATTTGCCCCCTAAAATTCAGTGCATCTGGCATTCTGACAGAGATAGAGATGCTAGTCTCATCCACAGCTCCTCTCTCACAGGGCTTTCAGTTTTAGTGAAGAAGCAAACACACCCTGAAAGGACAAATTAAGGCAGAATTGGTCAATTCCAAGAGAGAAATATTACAAATGTTTTAATGTTACATAGTAGATTTTACTTTGTAAAACATTTAAAGAAATATTCTAAATATTAAATATAATATTAAATATTAAAATATAGAATTTTAATATTTTTTTGTTTTATAAATTTAGAACAGGGAAGTGTAGGAAAGTGTTCCCAAATTTGGAATATATTTTGAAGGTAAAATCTTGAGAATTTGCCACCGTTCATGTGAATAGGGAACAAATATCAGAAATCTACAATAATTAAAATAAATGTGATGGTGGCATACAGTAATAAGGGAGTTTGGTGGAAGGAGCATACAGTCCTCCAACTAAGCCACATATGTGAGAGTTTTACAAATCAGAAACAAGGGGCTAATCAGTGAGGACGGTAGTGTAGTTAAAAGTGGTGCTGAGAAAGTTGGCTTACGATTTGGAAGACAGAATGAGACCATCATCTCATACACACCAAGATGTATCTCAGAGAGATCAAATAATGCAACATTCAACATAAAAACATGAAACCATAAGGACCTGATGGAAAATGCAAAAATACGTGTCTGTTCTTGGACGATTGGGAGGGAGGGGCTTGTTAAGCATGAAAGCAAAAGCAGAAACCATGAGGCGAGGATTGAAAGTTCGATCACATGGTAATGGGAAGTTGCTGTATATCAAAAAACAAAACTTAAAAAAAAACCAAAAAAAACAAAACTTAAGAGCAAAATAATAGACAAAATCTATTCACTGCGTGTGATAAAAGATTGCTATGCTTGATATACAAAATAATTCTTTATCTATTTAGCAAAAGACAATTACTCAATGTAAAAATTGGTTAAAGGTCAGTGTACCAGGAAGCTTTCAGTTGTAAAAATATATAACTGGCTTAAATTCAAGCTGGCTTAAGCTGCACGTCAATTGACTCATACATCTGCAAGTCCAGAGGGATGGTGAGTTTTAAAGTTGGTTGATCTAAGACTCAAAAACCAGAGGATTCTTTCTCTCACTCTCTATCAACTTGTCAATTCCCACGCTAACTGGTTTGTGGGTGTTCAGAAAGGCAGCTGATTACCATTGTAAACACAAGTCTCCTTCATGCCGTGCCCTTCTCTCAGTACATTCTGAAATTATGTAATATTTTACACATATAAATATTGCTATAATGGTATGTGGATTATGAAGCACAATTAAAAAGAAGCAACCAACAGCGCCCCTTCCCAAGGCAAGAGCTACAACTTTATCAATGCCTTGAAGTTCTCTGTGCACTCCTCCCCAGGTCCCCTGTCTTCCTCCTCTTTCTGAGAAAAATGCTGCCTTGATTTTATCATTTTCTAGCTGTTTATTTTTTACTCTTACTACATATTTATATATTGTTAGGTAACTGATTTGTTCTTGATTGTTATAAAAATGATACTATGTGTGGCCCTCAAAGACTTGCGGTTTTCATTTTACATCATACACCTGTAATTCATCCATCATAAAGTATGCAGCTATATTTCCTTCACTTACACTCATATATAAATTTTATGGTGTGATTTTACAAAAGCTGATCTATTTTCCTTTGATGGATATTTGGGTTGCTTTTATTTGTTTTGTTTTACTTTAACTAAGAACAAGGCTGTGATTGCTCTTACACAAGTCTCCTTTTGTATGTGTGCAAGTGTGTCCATATTTATCTGAGGATGGAATTGTTGGGTAATGTGTTATATAAATCCAGCTTCATAGGATAATGCCTAATTGTTCTACAAACTGATGGCACTTTTCCAGAGCCTCACATCAGAGTACAAGTAACTCTGTTGCTCAGTGATACTTGATATTATCAGACTTCTAAGTTTTTTCTAGGCTGAAGGGTGGGAAAGATGCTGTATTGTCATCTTACTATGAATTTCCCTGATGGCTAAATGTTGAGGATATTTTCATATATTTATTGACCACTTGTGTTTCTGTTTCCTGTTCTTACCTATTCATCTCTTTTGTTTATTGTCCCCATTTTGGATTGTTTTTCTTGTTTATTGTTTATCTTTGGATTGTCTACCTGTTATTGTTTACTTTGTCTGATTTCTAGAAGTTCCTATAAATTCTGGATGTAAATACTTTGCTGTGTTTGTGACATTTACCTTTTTCTAGTGTGAGATGTGTCAATAGATCTTTATGAAAGTAAGGAAGTTTCTGCCCTAGAAGCTATCAGGGAATCTCTTCTTAACTCTCATGGGCTTCAAATGGCTTTGGGCTGATTGTCCCCTAAACCAGCCACTGGTAAGAGGGATGATGGAGTTATCATGATTGGGTCACCTTGATGAGGGCCATCTTTGAAGATGAGTGAAGAGAAGAGTCCTGAATAAAACCACGATTTTGTTAAGAGGGAGGAAAGAGATGGAGTCTGTGTATTTTTCTTTCCCCATAAACCTTTTCAGCTATCATACCTTTTCTAGACTCTACTTACAGCAAACTGCAAAAAAGCTGCCTATACTCACTGGGTACAATTTGCCAATAGGGCCCTCTTGATCTGAGGTTTTTACCTTCCACTACCCGATCCACATTGCCCTTGTTGCTGTCACCAATGACCTCATTTTGCTAAATCCAATAGTCAGTCCTCAGTCTTCATCTTACTTTACCTTCTAGCAGTTTCTGATCCTGTTGATCTCATTTTCCTCCTTTACATCCATCTTCTTCTCTTGGCTCCCAGCAACCCTCTTCTCGTTTGCTCTCTACCTCAACAAGGCTGCTGGAGTTATCCAATCCTATGTAAATAATCATCCAAAAACTTCAGTGGCATAAAAAGACACCAGTTATCTTGCTCATGTATCTGCAGTCTTGGCAAATCCTTGCAGGGACAGCCTATCTCTGCTTTGCTGAGTATTACCCAAGGACACTTGGAGACTGGGGGTTGGAGCTGGAATCATCTGAAAGCTTCCTCACTCTCATGTTTGGAATCTGCCCTGGGATAATTCGAAGAGCCAGGGCTCCTGGACGGTTCTATCTCCGTGTCATATCAGTATGGGGGCTCTTCAATGTGGCAGCTTCTGGGTGGCTGGACTGATTTTGGACATTGGTTCAGGGCTCCCAAAGTGAGTTGCTAGAGAAAAGCCAGGCAGAAGCTTTATCATCATTTCTAAGATAGCTTAAGAAGTCACATGTGGTCACTGCTAACAAGAACTTCCTCCTTGGTGAAATTTGAGCCAGGCTCTTTTGAGCTCTCTTCTTGACTAGGCCTTGACCTTGGCTTTCCATGTCCTTGGCCTGCTGAGCCCAGTTTAAACAAAGAATCCTGCTGAATTAGTTTTTCGAGAATCCCTCCATCCTTGATAACTCATTTAATTCCCCCATTCCCTGCCCTTGATATCAAAGTCCTTGGCCTGCCTTTAGCAAGAATCCTGTTAAGTAAGACAGTTTATTTTTTTTTCCCTGTTAAGCCAGTTTAGCATGGATCTCCCTATTCTCAATATCAAATCAAGGACCTCCTATTAATATTCCATCCACTGACTCCTTCACTCTTTTCTTTAGCAATAAATCCCCAACTGCCTTTGCCGTATTTGGAGTTGAGATCAATCTCTCTCTCTCTCTCTCTCTCTCTCTTATTACAATAGTGTTCAACTATTGCCATTTTAAACATTTTTTTGTCTTGTGCAAAATTTTTCTATCACACAGCCATCACATTGTGATCATTAGACCTGAACCATGAAAGCTAGGTAGCACACTTTTTATGGAGGCAGTGTTAATGAATTTAGGACATGTTTAAAACTATCACAGAGGTTACCCTTTTACTGGCTAGTCCTTATCTCCATGCTCACTAAACATTAAAATGTCCCAGTCCTGGGGCTTCTTTTTTCTATCTACTCTTATTTCTGTGATAACTTTATTCAGGCTCCTGCCTTATACATTATTTTTAAAAATTATGTTATAATTTACACACCATAAAATGCATCCTTTTTAAATTTTTAAAAATTGTATTTATTTTATTTTATTTCATTTCACTTTTTTTCATCTTAAGTGTACTCTTTGATCCCCATCATCTATTTCAGCCATACCTCCACCCACCGCCACTCTGGTAACCATCAGTTTGTTCTCTATAGTTAAAAGTCTGTTTCTGGGTTTTTCTCTCTCTCTTTTCCTTTGCTTGCTTGTTTTGTTTCTTAAATTCCACATATAAGTGAGATTGTATGGTATTTGCCTTTCTCTGACTGAGTTATTTTGCTTAGTGTAATAATACTCTCTAGCTCCAACCATGTTGCCACAAATGGCAAAATTTCATGAATTTTTATGGCTGAGTAATTTTTTTTGTACATACACACCACTTCTTTATCCATTCGTCTATTGATGGACACTTGGGCTATTTGACTACTATAAATAATATTACAATAAACATTGGAGTGCATGTATCCCTTTGAATTAGTGTTTTTGTATTGTGTGTGTGTCTGTGTTTTTTAGGTATATACTCAGTAAAGTGATTACCGGATCACAGGGTAGTTCTATTCATAATTTTTTTGATAAAATTTATCTTTTTTTTAAGATTTTATTTATTCATGAGAGACACACAGAGAGAAGCAGAGACATAGGCAGAGGGAGATGCAGGCTCCCTGCGGAGAGCCTGAAGAGGGACTCTATCCCAGGATCATGTACTGAGCTGAAAGCAGATGCTCAACCTCTGAGCCACCCGGGCATCCCAAAATTTATCTTCTTAAAGTGTACAATTTACCCCTTTAAAGTGTATATTTCAGTATATTCACAAAGTTGTGCATCATCACCTAGAATATTTTCATTACAACAAAAAGAAACCTCATACCCACTAGCAGTCATTCTCCATTCTGTCCCCTGCCCCTAGCAACCATGAATCTACTTTATGTCTCTGTAGATTTGCTTATTCTGGACATTTCGTATAAACGGGATCATACAATATAGACCTTTTGTGCCCGACTTCTTTCACTTAACACAAGGTTTTCAAGGTTCAGCCATCTCTACTTCATTCCTTTTTGGGGTTGAATAATATTTCATTGTATGTATATGCCACATTTTATTTCTCCATCCATTTTTTTTTCTCCATTCATTTGGCTTGTCCACATTTTGACTATAATAGATAACACTGCTGTGAACATTCATGTAAAGGTTTTTGTGTGGACATGAGTTCAATTACCTTGGATAATTGATTTTGTATCCTACAACTTTACTGGATTCATTGCTAGTTCTGACAGTTTTTTTTTGTGATATTTTTAGGATTTTCTATATATAAGATCATATCACTTGCAAACAGAGACACTTTCACTTCTTTTCCTGTTTGGATGCCTTTATTTCTCTTTCTTTCTCTTTCATAGCTTTATGGAGCTTCCCTTGTATGTCAGGACTTTTTTTTTTCCTCTTGCTGCTTTTTAAAATTATTTGTCTTTAATTTTTGAGTAGTTTTATTATAATTTGTCTTGGAAAAGATTGATTTGAGTTGAAATTTTGGGGAGGAATCTATGAACTTCATCAATATGGATTTGGGAAGTTCTCAACCATTATTATTTTTTTTAAATAAGCTTACTGTTGCTTTTTCACTCTCTTTTCCTTCTTTGACTTTAATAATCTGTAGATCATATCTCTTAACGGCATCCTGCAATTCACATAGGCTTTCTTCTTTCTTCTTGGCTTTTTGTTGTTGTTGTTCTTCTCTGACTGTATGTTTCTTTCTCTTTTTTTTTTGACTGTATGTTTCTACTTCTCGTTTTTTTTCTTCTTGATCCGATATGTTATTGGTGTTCTCTATTGCATTTTTCATTCCATGCATTGCATTCTCCAGCTCCAGAATTTATATTTGGTTCATATATATATATATATTTTAAAAATATGTATTTAAATATATATATATTTTTTTTACAATTTCTAGCTGTTAAACTTCTCATTTTTTCACTTATATTTTTTTCCTGATTTCATGGAATTATCTAAGTTTTCTTGTAGTTCACTGAGATTCTGGAAAACAGTTATTTTGAATTCTGCATTGTGTAAATGCCAAGTCTTCATTTCTTTGAGGCTGGTTACAGGAAAATTACTGTGTTCCTTTGGTGGTGTCATGTTTCCTTTATTTTTTTTAACAGTCCTTTAAGACTTACGTTACTGTCTTTGCATTTGAATAAACATTACCTCCTCCAGAGTTTATTAACTTGCTTTGGGAGACAAATATCTTTGTTAGTCCTATTAAGGATTCTGAAGCTTCTGAGACTTTTCTATTGATACACCTGCTTCACAATCTTTGTTCCCTCCTGACAGGGAAGTTCTTAAAGTTTTTGCATTGAAAGTCAGGCTAAGTGCTGACAATATGTCCTTTACTTTCACTAGGGTGCTGCTGAATGCTCAGGTTTGTGTACTTTCTTCTGAACCTGCAGAACCAAGTCAGCTTTCCATCTGTGCTCACTAGTTGTCTATAAAAACTTACTTATCACTGTTGGGGATGCACAGGGAGCCTGCCACAGCGTGTGTGTGCTTGTGTGTGTGTTTGTGTGTGTGATATGCCTGGAGCATAAAGTAGTTTGTGGGTCATATGGGGGAACCACAGGTGAGACATCCCTAGCAGTTCATGGATAGGCTTTCTGATGGAATCCATGAAGTGGTTAATCAGATCTGTTCCTTGGATATGGTCCATTCCAAGCTCTGGCTACAGTTCTCCCTGCCTCTCCTCACTCCCCAGTGGAGCAATTTACAACTCAGTATTCTGGATGGAATGATAATGAAATTAGCCTCTTTGGCAGCATCCTACACATGTGGGGAACCCAGGTACTCATTCACATGATCTCACTTTCTCCATGGGACAGAGGTCTCTCTAAAACTGGGTTGTGCTATCTTGAGTGATGGGTGTTGCAGGTGAAGTGAAACTGTTCTCACCCTCTTCAGTACATCCAGTCTTGGATTCTTTTCTTTAGCGGTGTGCTGGAACTTCTCTGCTGGACTCCTGGACTCCACAAAGGCTCTCTTGTCCATGGGTGATTGTCAAATATGTGTTCCTTGAGGGGAAGATTGTTGATAACTTCTGTACCACCATTTTGATGACATCACTCCTCAAATGATTTTTCTCAGGAATTGAAAACACCTTCCCCAAAAAATGCTGGGGAGGAATTCCTGCATAGTCATGCCAGTCTTTTCATGTTTATATGCACTAATTTCTCCTGGATATGTACTCGGGAGTGGAATAGCTATAGAATCCCAATGATATTTGAAGTGGTTGAATTAATTTAAACTCCCATTACCTATAAAAAAGAATTCCATAATTCTACTAAATATTTAGTATTGTCTGTCTTTTAAATTTTCCTATTCTGGTAAGTATGTTGTGGTATCTTATTATAGTTGTAGACTTATTTATAGTAGTGAAACTTAGAGACAATGTAAATGACTAAAATGGTATCAGATAAATAATCATTTGTGCTTTGCATAGACTAACATTCACCAATTATTCTGGCCTTAAAAATCTAGATAATTTTAGCTCAAATCTCCATTCTACCCCCCCCCCCTTTTTTTTTGAAGATTTTATTTGTTCATTCATGAGAGACACTCAGAGAGAGGCAGAGACATAGGCAGAGGGAGAAGCAGACTCCCTGTGTGGAGCCCGATGCTGGGCTCAATCCCAGGACCCCAGGATCAAGACATGAACCGAAGGCACACACTCAAGCACTGCACTACCCAGGTGCTTCTCTACTATATCTTATTGAACTGTGATGCCTTTCCCAACATTTCTGTGGATTTCCAGGTAACCTATACTCCATGGTTACCTTGGATTCTGAGCTGTTACATATTCTAAATGTTTGTTCCCTGCTTTCTGTTTTGGAGCAATTTCTCATTGGCTTTACCACTGACCCCACATAGGACTTAGTGCTTTTCCTTGCCATACACACAAAATTGCTCAAACGAGCCCTTGTGGATCCAATCTGGGGGGACCAAAAGAACCGCATCGCAAAATACAAATTAGTTAAAATTGGGAATTTAACATTCCTGCTCTTAAAAGTCTTTTGGCTGCTTTACCATGTAATTTGGTCCTCTTCTCTCTCTCTCTGTCTCTTTTAAATCTTTTCTGCTTCCCCCTGCCCTCAAGAACAAGGAAACAGAGATTTCTTCTCTTTTTTTTTGTGTGTGTGTGTGTGTGTGCTTATGAAATCAACTCTCTTTAGTCTTTTCCTTTAAGATCATTTCTAAATTTACCTGTGCAAATCCAAAAGTTTGGCTAAAGTTTAGAATTGCCACTTGTTAGAACCTGATTAGGCTCCTAAACACACCACCATCCTCTTTTGCAGACTCTTGTCTCAAAGCAGATAGTGGCTCCATTCTTTTGGTTCAATAGGCATTAAAATAGAAAACTGGAAGAGTATTAACAAATGTTAATAGCATTTATTTCTGAATGATGGTTACTCTAGAGTTTTAAATTTTTTTCAATTATACTTTCAAATTTTCTAAGTTTCTAAGTTTTTCTAAGTAAATTTTCTAACATTCTCTTAGGGATGAGTTACTTTCAGGAAACTTGTTCCTTCTTGGGGAAGAAATGTATCAGTATAACATGTAGCATGCAAGTTAAAACCTTGGGAATCACAACTAGATTCAAATCCTTCTTGTATTCCTTACAAATTTGTATTTCTTGGGCATCTTTCCCACTTAAATGGAGGATATTGTCAGTATTAAATCAGATAATGCATATTAAATGCTTAACATAGCTTAACATAGTGCCTAGTATATACTGGGATAAGTCTTAGGACTGGAAATGAATGGGACTCAATCCAGGACCCTGGGATCACACCCTGAGCCAAAGGCAGACTCTCAACCACTGAGCCACACAGGTGTCTCTCAGAATACCCTCTTAAGTGAAGAAAAAAATGGAATTAAGTAAAAATTCCAGATGAATACATTGTCTGTGTTGCATTTCACCTAATTTCTACTTGTACACTACTATTGTTTAAAATGATTATGAGTGATTAAATTGCCATGACATGTGATTGTATAATTATTTCATTTTTTCTTGAATTTTTTACTCCCTTGAGTAACTTTTCGAAGGCAGGTATTAAGAAGTTTCAAGTAGTGAACTTTTATTGCATATGAGAGAAGAATGCAACAAATATCTTTGTAAGGAGCATAGAACAATTAGACTAATCAAGCAAGAAAATTAAAAATAATGAACAAATGACTTTGTATTGCATTTTTATGTCAATAATAAATTAAATTAGATTTTACTGTGTCCATGAAAGGCAAAGTATGTGTCCGTATTTACTTTATTTCTGCCCAAATTGTCTTTAGGTTCTTCAAAGACTTTATGGTGTTATTACAGTACCCATGATGTATGTTTTGAGAAAAAAGAAATCAATGAAAAGTCCTACTTTTAACTAAGTTTCCCCCAGCCTGTTGTATTCAAAATATGAAATTGCACAATCCACAGGGCTCTCTTTTATAGTATTTAGATCTTTAACCAACTTCTCTTTCTTTTATTTTCTGCTCATATTTGTTTCTTTCAACTTCTCTTCCTTGACTTTGTTCAGCAAGAATCATTTTATTATGGAACTCAATTGTGAGTATTCAGTTATTGAGAAAGCAAACTAATTAGCTGTAAAAAAATTTTTTTTAAACCTTTTTTTCCTGAAGAAAGGAATAAAGGACGGGAAAGGAGATAGTATTGTAGGAATGCTCTGCAGGAGTTCTGAAGCAGGCTATCATTATTGAAAATACTGTTTCTAGTGGATCTGCCAGATAATTAGCAAATGATGTGATAGGCATTTAATTTTGATTGCTTTTTGTTGGAGAGGTTGCAAGAAATACAATAACATGTATTAAGAAGCTAGAAACCCAATGTACTTTATGACACATCACATACTTTTATAGCCAATATAATTTAATGTTAAAATAGATGTTTTTGATGAACAGAAACTTATTATTAGAATAGTTCTAAAGCCCCAAACAAATCAGCATCCTGTGTTCCCAGCAGGGTTTACAACCATCTGTCTATTAATTAGGAATCAGAGATGAAGGCAAGGAACTGATTAACAACAGGAAATGATTAGCATCTTATGTCAGTGGCAGAGAATTCCACTGTCTCAGTCACTGGATCTTCATCAAGGCTCTATATGAAATGGGTGCCTTTGGTATAATGTTTGTCATGGATGAATTAAATTGTATATATGCAGAATTGGACAGTAAAAAGATGTTTCCCTCCTAGATGTCATGTTCTCACAGTGTTTTTTAGTTCATTGGTCCTCAGAACAGCAGATATCGATGATGACTCATTTCCATAGTACCAAGGCCAAGTGACAAGCATAGGAAGAGTGACTCTTTCTAGTTCTATTCATTAACTTACTGCTGTAGACTAAATGTGGAGCCCTCGTGAATGAGATTAGTGGTCTTATAAAAGAGACTCTGGAGAGCACTGGTGTCCTTCAACCACATGAGGACATAGCGACAAGATGACTATCTATGAACCAGGCAAAGGACCCTCACTAGTCAACAAATCTGCCAGTGACTTGATCTCAGAATTGACTCCAAAACTGAGAAATAAATGTCTGTTCGTTAAACCATCCCAGTCTTTGGTATCTTTTTTTATAGCAGCCCAAACAGACTAAGGCACTTACTATGATTATTTGGTCACTGGGATGAATGGCTTTGGCATTGGTAAAGAGTCCCACTTCCTAGCAAAGATAACCCCTAAATTTGGGGGAAAAAAACCTGATTGCATTTGTTATTCTGTTATTAAGGGAAAAAGTAGGCTAGTGAGTTTGTGTTTCTATATTAGCTAAGCTAAATTAAAGATGAGTCTCTTCTTTCCTATCCTAGTTGGTAATTTCTTGTAGAATGATCCATTATGTTTTGTTGAAGATAGAAGACCAAATTTTGACCCTTGCTCTGCCTCCTGTCTGTTGCATGACTATGACTTGTAGAACTTCATTCTTCTAATCTTTTTAATGAGGAGATTGGTTCCTTCATTCTTTTTTTTTAATTTTTAATTTTTTTTCCTTCATTCTTTCATTCAATAAACATGAATTGGATCTTGACTATATGTCAGTCATAGTGCTACATATTAGTTTCTAAACTTTTCACCGCATAAGCTTCTTCCTTAACATGTATTTGTCAGATTGTATTATTTTGAAAGATTTGATCTATCAAATGGACTGTGAATTGTTTATTAAGTAATATGGATTTTTCTGTTTAGAGCTATTTAAAAATATATATTTTTCTCTATTAAAGTATTTAAAAGGAGATATTTAGAAATGAGAATCACAGCTTTGGGTTAGCTGGAGATAATGATTCCAGCCAAAACAAGAAAACCTTACTGTTGTAGTTAGCTTTTAGTCATATTGCCAATAACTGTGTTGTTCATTAGTTTGAAGGAGAGCTGATATATAATTTTTTTGAAGGAGAGCTGATATATAATATTACAGTAGTTTCAAGTGTACTACATAGTGATTTGACAATTATATACATTATGAAATGATCACCATGATCGGTATAGCTACCATCTGAAACCTTACAAACTTATTACAGTATTATTGACTATATTTCCTTTCTATCTCTGTCATTTATTTATTTTATGATTGGAAGTTTGTACCTTTTAATCCCCTTCACTTATTTTGTTTTTGTCTGTTTTTAAATTTAATTTAATGTAATTATAAATTCCAGTATAGTTACTATACAGTGTTATATTCGTTTTAGGAAGACAATATAGTGGGACAGCCCGGGTGGCTCAGCGGTTTAACGCCATTTTCAGCTCGGGGTGTGATCCTGGAGACCTGGGATGGAGTCCCATGTCAGGCTCCCTGCATGGAGCCTGCTTCTCCCTCTGCCTGTGTCTCTGCCTCTCTCTCTCTCTCTCTCTGTCTCTCTGTGATTCTCATGAATAAAAAAAAAAGGAATACAATATAGTGATTAAACACTTCTATACAACACTCAGTGCTCATTATGACAAGTGCACTCCTTAATCCCCATCACCTATTTTACCCATCCCCTACCCATCTCCTCTCTGGTAACCATCACTTTGTTCTTTAGAGTTAAGTAAGAGTTTGTTTCTTGGCTTGTCCCCCCCCCCCCATGTTTTTTTTCTTTGCTCATTAATTTTGTGTCTTAAATCCCATATACAAGTGCAATCATATGGTATTTGCTTTTTCTGGCCAACTTATTTCTCTTAGCACAATACTCTCTAGCCCTATCCATGTTGTTTCAAATGACAATGTTTCATTCCTTCTTATGGCTGAATAATATTCTGCTATATCTATATCTATAGATATCTATATATAGATAGATAAGATAGATAAGAGATATCTATATAGATAGATAGATAGATAGATAGATAGATAGATAGATAGATAGATGTAGTTCTATTTTTAGTTTTCTGAAGAACCTCCATACTGTTTTCCGCAGTGGCTACACCAGTTTGCATTCCAACCAACAGTGCACAAAGATTCCTTTTTCTCCATATCCTCACCAATACTTGTTTCTTTGTTTTCGATTTTAGTCATTCTGACAAATGTGAGGTGATAGTACATTGTAGTCTTAATTTGGATTTCCCTGATGATGAGCATATTTTCATATGGCTGTTGGCCATCTTGATGTCTCTTTTGGAAAAATGTCTGTTCATGTCTTCTGCTCATTTTTAGTTATTTATTTTTTGGGTGTTGGGTTGTATCAGTTCTTTATATATTTTGGATACTAACCCTTTATCAGATATGTGATTTGCAGATATCTTCTCCCATTTCAGTAGATTGCCTTTTGATTTTGTTGGTTATTTCCTTCACTGTACAGAAACTTTTCATTTTGGTGTAGTCCCCATAGCTTATTTTTGCTTTTATTTCCCTTGCCTCAGGAGATATGCCCAGGAAAATGTTGCTCTAGTCCATGTCAGAGATATTACAGTCTGTGTTTTTTTCCTAGGATTTTTATGTTTTTCATGTCTCACATTTAGGCCTTCAATCCATTTTGAGTATATTTGTATGTATGGTGAAAGAAAATGGTCCAGTTTCTTTCTTTCTTTTTTTTTTTTTTTGCATGTAGCTGTCTACTTTTTCTCAACACCATATGTTGAGGAGACTATTTTTTTCCCATTGTATATTCATTCCTCTTGTCAACGATTAATTGACCATATAATTGTGGGTTTATTTCTGTGTTTTCTGATCTATTCCATTGATCTATGTGTCTATTTTTATGCCAGTACTATACTTTTTAAATTACTACCACCTTGTAATATAGCTTGAAATCTGGAATTGTGATACCTCCAGCTTTGCTTTTGTTTTTCAAGATTGCTTTGGCTATTTGAGGTCTTTTGTGGTTCCATACAAATTTTAGTTTAGTTTGTTCCAGAACTGTGGAAATGCTATTGGTATTTTGATGGAGATTGCATTAAATATGTAGATTGCTTTGAATAGTATAAGCATTTTAACAATATTTGTTCTTCCAACCCATGAGCATAGGATGTCTTTCCAATTCTTTGTGTCATCTTGAATTTTTTTTTATCAGTGTTTTATAGTTTTCAGAGTACAGATCTTTGGTTAAGTATATTTTTAGATATTTTATGGTTTCCGGTGCAAGTGTATATGGGATTATTTTCTTAATTTCATTTTATGCTGCTTTATTATTAGTGTATAGGAATGCAATAGATTTCTGTACATTGATTTTGTGTCCTACAATTTCTGAATTCATTTATCTAATAGGGAGTCTTTAGGGTTTTCTATATATAGTATCATGTCATCTGCAAATAGTGAGTTTTACTTCTTCCTTACCAACTTAGATGCCTTTATTTCTTCGTTTCCATTAGATTAAAAAGCACTTAAATAATTCCAAGCTTTTAATCAGTTTGTTAAAAAGTATTATCTACACATGGGCACCTTGTCATATCTCTTCTTGTGTGTTTAATTCATAGTACCTGAGCTCTCAAAAACCAGTTCTGGCACAAAGAAGGGAACAGAGGTAGCTTTAGTTGTAATATCAATGCAATTAACATTTTCAGGTAATTCCATTGTCATGGGTCTTATCTCTTATGTTTTTTAAAAATATTAAAAATGGTTCAAAGTTACTTACTACTACATTTGAAGATTGCTTCAGAATTCAGAAACTCCAAGGTCAGATAGGGGAAATGGTCTTTGTTCTAAATTGCTATGACCTAATAATTCAAAGGACAGATAACAAATAATATCATAAAGCACTGTGCTTTTGGCTTTGAGTTTGTTAGCAGATGCTTAGCAAAGCAGGAGATCATCTCACATCATTTGTTAGATGCTTGTGGAAAGTGATATATTTATCCAGGAATTAAAATACCCTTAAAGTTTTCTCAATGAGCTGTATCTTTATTACTATGGGCCATATAGTTTGAGGGATCACTAATTAAGTCACTGGGCTGAGATGGGAAAACTTGCAGTTGAAAACAATAGAGAAAGTCAAGAAAAATGATGTTCTTAAAATATGCTTAAGCCTTTGCATTCAACTTAAGAGTTCATTGTCCTTCAGCTCTGACCCCACTCCTTCCCTAAGCTTCCAAAGATGAAAGTTTCCATTCCTGTCTATATGATGACCTTTGGGAATAAGTAATATTTGGCTGACAATTAGAAAATATTCATAATGGGCATAATGTGAGTAAGAAACAAGGAACCAAAAAGATGGCCTCTAGATATTTATTTAGTGTTGAATTGAATTGAACAACATTTTTAAAATATCCTTTAGAGGTCAGGATTTTTGTGATATAATAATTTATCAGTTGTTTTCCTATTGCCCTTAAAAAGCTTCCAGTGAAATGGGAAAGCTATAACATATAGACACAGAAATCAACAGTCATGAAATTATTATAGATAAAAAAAGGTGATGACCATTTTCTACTGATGACCATTGCTGCTCAGCCTCTGTTGAAGCCAGTCACTTTTATCGGGGAGCAATTGATATTGATGGTGTTACACTTCCTTAGAGTGACTTACAAGTCAGAGCTGCAAACGGGATAGAATTAAGTGATAAGGGCTCAAGAGCATTTAGGCAAGAGAAGTAGCAAAAGAAAATGACCTATCATAAAATGGCCTTTGCAGAGTTAATTTTTCTGGTTGGAATAACCAGATTTCTTTCTCAAACACCTTGACCTTCATCATTGAAATCTAGCTGTTAAAGAAGGAATCAATAAAGCCCACTGCATTTTCTTTGTAGTACAGTTTAATTGTGCACTTAAAGAAAATGAATCGTGAAGGCTTTATTTTTAGCAGAGGGCAATTTCAAAAGCTTTAAGATTCTATTATTGTTGGAAATGCTTGTCACATTTCATTTTATTAGGATGAATTGCTAAAAAAGCACTGTGTGAAAATCATAATGAACTTTGAGGCAGGGTATAGTTTATAGTAATAGAAACTACTATTTAATAATAGAAATTTTATATTTATCAATCAGGTATTCACGAGGCATTATGCCAAAAGTTTTATGCACATAATAGATTAATCTCACAGGGCCCTGTGAAATAGTACTGGTTTCATAATTTTGCATTAAATAAATTAATGTTGGGCACCCTGGGTGGCTCAGTGGTTTAGCGCCACCTTCAGCCCAGGGCGTGATCCTGGAAACCCGGGATCGAATCCCACATCAGGTTCCCTGCATGGAGCCTGCTTCTCCCTCTGCCTGTGTCTCTGCCTCTCTTTCTCTCTGTGTCTCGCATGCATAAATAAATAAAATCTTTTAAAAAAATAATTAATGTTAAGAGGAAATAAATGATTTGCCCAAGGCCACACCGTTAGTAGACAGCCATACCAGAACTAGCACTTATCAATATTTTTAGGCACATTTTTATGCATACACATACACATTTACTTGATACTTTGCTATTATCATACTTGATACTTTGCTATTATCAAGCTGAAAGGTGAGAGCTGTATATAGAAGATAATCTTCAGAATGTTAACTGTGCAATCTGGGGAAGTTTATTTTCCTCCTCTCACCATAAACCCCAATGGCCTCATGAATGCACTTTGAAAACGGCCAATTCAAGTTTCTAGCTAACCAAGGATTACAAAGAAAGCTTTCCTTTTAAACTTCACAGTGAACAAGACTGACTCAAGTCTTTGATTACTGATGAGCTGGCAGTACGTCAATTCAATAGAGCAAATATTAATCAAGCACTAATCAATAGGCCAAGCTGCCTCAGATGCTCTTGACCTGACTGTACTCCTTGAAAAGTAGCAAGCGTAGGACTTAGATCTCCACCAAATTAATCAAGAAATCAGAGTTTTGATGGGACCAGATACCAGAATGGCCCTTTCTGTCATTTTTGAAATGGGATCCATCCCCTTTCTTCCTTCCACTTGGACCCCATCTCTTTTCTCTTTAGAAAAATCACAGAAATTAAAATACAATCTTCCTAACACAAAAATGCTTAGTATTGTTTTAACCTAAGGGCACCTGCAAACATTGATCATCTTATAATATTGTTTTCCTTAAAGACCATTGATGGCTCCTTATTCCCAAATCCTTAGTATGACAGCCAAGGCCCTTTTCAGATGGGGCCTCTGACTGTATTTTTAATCTCACATTCTACAACATTGTTCCACCCAACAAAGGTAGCGTTATATAGAGAGCTTGAATTCTAGAGTGGAATTTCACCTTCATTACTTATTGACTGTAATCTTGGATAAGTTTCTAAAATCAGTTTCCTCCTCTCTATAATGGGTATGATAATAGCCAGATCTGCTCCCTTGTTTTTCTTCTATTATCTTTTTTTGCAATAGACTATCCATACTGGAATTTCTACCTATGATATTGTAATATATTAAGAAATATATATTTGTTCTTTCTCCCTTTGGTCCTAGCACACAGCTCTTAAACCCCTGTAATCTCCGAACAGATAACAATGAGAAATAAAGCTTAAAAAGCACCTTTCGTTTCTCATAGCAAGTCCCTTTAAACTATACTTGAGTTGATGTTAATGAGGTGAGTTTTGAACAGTTCCTAGATAAACAGGTGAGAGTGGGGAGAGCAGCTGGTTGCCAGAGGGACAAGCCGTGTGATTAAACATGTGATTAGGGGGTTTTAATTTTCAGCTCTCACCACTCTGACTTCTGGGGAGCAAGTAGGGGCTGGAAGTTAAGTTTATTCCCCAGTGGCCAATGATTTAATCAATCATGTGTATATAATGAAGCCCTCATGGAAGTCTCTAATGTAGAAGTTTTAGAGAGCTTCCAGGTTGGTAAACTTGTGGAAGTGCTGGGGAGTGGCACACAGAGCATTTGGAGAAACCCTAAAGCCCTTCACCCATACTTTGGGTGAAGAGATGTCCCATGCATCTCTTCCATCTGGCTCTCCTGTGTTGTATCCTTTTTACAATAAACAGTAACATAGTAAGTATATTATTTTCTTGAGTTTTGTGAGTTTTTCTAGCAAATTATTGAAACTAAGGAGGGGAGACATCAGAGAACATGATGACTAAATCTCCCCTAGAATAAATTTTGCAGTTTCATGAGGGACTTGACCTTCCAGAAACCATGGGAACCTGATATTTGGAGGGGCCTATGGAAAATTTGCTTGGGTAGGATTGATTAGAGACTTTTAGTTATTGTGGAGAGTTGTCAGTTGCTTTCTATCTAACAATTGGATTATTTGAAATTAAGGAAATCATCTCAATCTTGAATAAAATGAAGGCAAAGGGGAATCGAATCCTTGAAAGTAAAGTTGGATTCTGACATTGAAAGGATGTGCAAACTAAAGTGAAGAAAAGTGAAGAAAATCATCTTAGTGCATGAGATGAAATAGAGACAATCATAGCTGAACACCAAAGAGGACTTGCCTGGTTGGAGCTGTTTGATGTGTCTTTTTTCCCACACCATCAAGCAATTACTGCAATTCTCTATGGACACTGACCAGGTATCCTGCTAGCTATCTAGAGTTCACATCAGATGTCACAGGTTAAGGGCTCAGTCTCACAAGACTGCCTCCTCTCCTAAGTTTAGATGACAGTCACAAGTCCCAGACTATTGTTACCTGTGTTTCTGACTTGAGCAACCACAAATCAGAGCTTCCCAAGACCCTGCCGTGGGTTTGATTAGTTTGCTGGAGAGGCTCAGAAGGAAACCAGTTTAGTCACTAGATAACTGGCTTCTTACAAAGGATATTAAGGGATGTAAACAAACAGCTAGATGAAGAGATACATAGAGTAAGGTCCCCAACATAGGTGCTTCTGTTCCTTGGGAGTTTGGGGCCCTGAATGTGGAAATATTTTGGTTCACCAACCTGGAAGCTCTGTGAATCCCCTCGCTTTGGGTTGCTTATGGATACTCCACTGCATAGGCATGATTGACTAAATTATTGGCCATTGGTGATTGATTCAGCCTCTAGTAAAGGTCAGGGGTGGGACTGAAAATTCTAACCCTCTAATTAATTACATAGTTGGTTCTCTTGGCAACCAGCCCCCAACCTCAAGGATTTACAAAAGTCACTAACATATATACTCAGCTGTGGTTGAAAGGGGCTTCTATGAATAAGAAGACACTCATTTCAGAAACTAAGGGCAAAAAGACCAAATATTTTAACAAAAGATGCTTCCTTTGCTTTTGTCACTCAGGAAATTACAAGAGTTTGGGAGCTGTGAGCCAGGAATCCTGGCAGAAGACCAAAATATGTATTTATTATAAATCACCTCATCACAAGCTACCTTGCAAAAATCATTTTCTTTGTTTATATGATCAAAAAGTTGGAAAGCATCTACTTAAATATCACTTGTAAGTCTAATAAGTTAAATTTATGAGACTACTTCTCTTAAATATCGCAGTGCCACTTAAAGGCTTGGTAAAATACTCATACCTTCCATTTATGTTATCACTGATAAAAAAAGAAAACCACAGGCCCAAAGTGGAATCACTTGGCCCCAGGACAACAAACCAAGACCTACTTGCAATTTCAACCTCTCCAAGAGTAAAATTTTAAGCCAATCAATGTAGAATTTCCTGATCAGTAGTCTGTCACAGGAGTCCTCTTCATCCTCCCCCCAACCCCCTAATCTCTGACCCTAAGGAAGATGAAGGTAATCTGCAGATAAGACCCACTGCTCTTTCTCCTAAGGGAAGGTGACCCTGCCTGACACAATCCTTTCTTTTCTTTTGCTAATAACTTCTTACCTCACCTTCTTTCTTATAAAAACCTTCCATTTTTGTCATCCTAGATGGAATGCTGCCTGATTCATGAATCTCTTAATAAAGCCAATTAGAGTTTCACATTCCCTGGGTTGAATGTGTTATAACATTATTTGGTGTGGTAGACAAGGTAATGGCCTCCCAAAGATGTCCCTTGTCCTCATCCTTTGAACTGTGAACACATGATGTTACATTTGCAGATGTGATTGAGATTATGTGCCTGAAATGGGAACGTTATCTTGGATTACCTGGGTGGACCCAATCTAATAACTTGATTCCCTGAAGACAGAGAAATCTCCAGCTGGAATCAAAGAGATGCAGCAGAAGAGAAGGCAGGAGACATGAGGCTAAGGTCAGAGAGATTAGCAGTTTGAGGACTCCACCTGCCACTGCTAGCTTGAAGAAAGAGGAAGGGAACCATAACCAGATAATGTAGGCAGCCTCTTGAGGTTGAGCCAACCCACATCCAGCAAGAAACTAGTGCATTAGCCCCACAATGGTATGCCACTGAATTCTGGTGACAGCCTGAAAGAGCCCGATGCATATTGTTCCACAGAGTCTCCAGCAAGGAACACGGAAACACAGACCTGCTGGCAGTTTGGTTTCAGCTTGGTGAGACCAGTCAATCTTCTGCCTACATTTAAGCCAACAAATTTGCTGGAATTTTTAGACACAGCATTAGAAAACCAACATATTCAAGACACTTTTAAAAATAAATCCAAAGGCTAATATGTCAAATTTATGTCTATATTATATTATAAATTATTCTAAAATCAAACACATGAATTCTATGGATTTGATTTATTTCATCATCTCAGTAGTTGATTCTAAATCTTCCTGAGTTAAGGATGCTCATACACTAAGCACTAAGGACATTTTGCTAATCAGAGCTACTTGGGACCACCTTTCCAAGTAAATTTGGAGTAACCTTCCCAGGTGGGTGAGACTGCATGTCAGAGATTTTGTTCCATTCATGAGATATAAAGCTCTAAACCCTTAGAACGTTTTCCCCATGGTTTAGGTGTCTAGTCTGAATTTTTATTCTTCTGGGGACACTGAGTCCATCCCTTGTAAATAAGATTGGTTTCACAATTGGTGTCCTCAAAATTCAAGATAAGCTCTTGCCTAATGAACGTTTATCTCTAGATTTCATTCAACCGATCTATATACTGCTTCTTTTTGAGTTTTTTTTTTAAATAATTTCTCCTTTTTTATAGGACCGCAGCACTTACATTTAAATGACACCTAGGGACACCAGGGCTCAGTCAGTTAAGCATTTGACTATTGATTTCAGCTCAGGTCATGGGCTTAGGATCCTGGGATAGAGCTCTATGCTGGGCTCCCTGTTCAGTGCAGAGTCTGCTTAAGAGTCTCTCTCTCCCTTTCCCTTTGCCCCTACACCCGCTCATGCTGTCTCTTTCTCTTTCTCTAAACTAAATAAATAAATCTTTAAAATAATAAATGACATCTAATTGAATTTTGGGTGTCTGTCAAGGCTGTGGTACCCTGTAACTCTAGGAGCAGTCATATTGGTGATATAAATCAGCACATTTACATATTGGCACTGCTTTCTAGCCTTCAACAATCATTAACGTTTGTAGCTTTAAAAAATAATCACGTACACTGAAGCCCAGAAGAAAGTTGATATTTCATAAGAAGATTTAAATAGCAAAAGAGTCGATCTGTCTTATTTTCTTAGTAGGAGAAGCATTTTAGATTTTGAATCATACAAATAAATACAAACTCATCTGGAGCATTCAAGTTTTCATTTCAAAAGAAAATAAAGTTGAGGCTTTCCAGAAAAAAATATTTACATTCAGCAACAATTAAGCAGGCCCTTGTTGAAATAGCACTGCCTAGTGCTTCAGCAAATACAAAAGAAATAAAAGAAAAGGTCACAGCACACAAATAATTTAAGACCTAGGAAATGATATAAGAGAAACATGCCCAAAACAAGAGTCTATGTTAAAATTTTAGAAATAATTATAAAACCTCTGTATGTGTAAGGAAGGCCAAAGAAGTGAGAATCTGTGGCAAAGGTGATTCATTAGGGAAAGTGGGATGTCTTGGAGATTTATAAAGGATTTAATGCAGATGAAATGACAGAAGAGAAAGACATTCTAGATTTTTCTAGAAAAAATGTACGTTTAGGAATGATATTTTGTATTTCAGAATCTATTATTTTAATCAACCTTGTTTTTTTAATCTTGAAAAAAATGTAATGTTGTTCAGATTAGTTATGATCCATCCAGCTCACATCTTTAATCTTGTTGTCAAAATGTCAATGCTCATAAACAGGATAATTTATGAGTATATGCTAATTTGGTTAATAAATACATGAAGCACACAGGTGCACACAGTGGAAAACATAAACAGGTCTACAAGAATAAGACAAGAAGAATAAAAAGGATGAATTAGATAGACATTGCATGAAATTCCTGTTTTGCTAGGAATTTACTGCCAGGAGCCTAACATTTGTAAGAAACAACCTTTAGGGAAGTGGAAAAAAAGTCCTTAAAGCCACAAAATATCGAAATGGATACCCAGAGCAATAAGCAATCCATATTTCAAAAAATTGGATGACAATTGTTAGAAGTCTAAGATCAATTCTGATATGCTTCTTTAAAAAATATTTATTTATTTTTAGAGAGAAAGAGAGTGGGAGGAGGGGCAGAGGGAGAGGGAAAATCTCAAGCTGACTCCTTGCTGAATGTGGAGCCTGATGCAGGGCTCAGTCCCAGGACCTTGCAATCATGACCTGGGCTGAAATCACAAATTGGCCACTTAAAAACTAAGCTTTTAAAAATGGTTCAAGTTATTAAATTTGAATACCAAATTGCAAGTAAATTGACCATTAGTCAACTTGACCATTAGGTATGTTACATTTAATAGATGTGCTACCACTCCCGATAGGGACATGAGATGTGTGAGCCTCAGAAGAGGAGCTATGCTCTCAGAGGACAGAAAGGAAACCAGCACTGCACATCTGACTATAGGATTCCAAGATGGGGGAAGTGTGTATGTGGGGTTTGTATGTGTGTGTGTGTGTGTGTGTGTGTGTGTGTGTTTTAGATCCAACTGATACAGGACTCGTCCAAAAGGATGACAAAAACAACAGAATTGCCTTGATCTTTCTCAATTCAAAGTCACAATAAGTTTGTGGGAAGTCTTCCTTAGGACTTGGAAGACCTTGTTTGGAGGATGTTTAGATTACACTGAATGGAGGAGGCTGTGTCCATGCAGGAGACTGCAATACCGCACGATACTCATTGGCACAAGCTCATCAGTTTTCAAAATAAGCCCTGTAACTTTCATCTCTTTCACCACCCTGTATCAGAGGTTATAAGCCTACCATCCAGGAGATAAGTTCCAAATCATACAAGCACTCTTTTTATTGACATTTAAAATCTATTTTCAAAAAACATGTAAGCAATACATGGTAAATAATGAAATTTTTAAAGATTGGACAGGCTTGAAGAACAAAATAAAAAATCATTAAGGATTGTACTCCCAGAGGTTTCTGTTTTAGTTTTCAGCCTTTCAGGCTTTCTCTTTAGTATATATTTACCAGTTATATCCAGGGGTGAGGGGTGCATCTCATCCCAGTGACTGAATAACTAGGAAACAGGTCAATGAGTTCAGGTAGGGTCTGTCAAAACTCTTTCTTGTCCTTTACTACCACCTTTGTCAGATTTCATAAATTTGTCATGAAAATCGATTATTCAAAGTCCTGAGATGAAATGTTAACCTTAAATTTGCTTGAGAATACTTCCTATCTCTCATTATAGGTCAAACATATGGCTGGAGGGACATTGCGCTCTTTACCCTTACCAAAAACTTTCCTTCTATAGTCTGAGGGGAATGAGGTTGGATATAGGCTAATCCTACCTACTTGTAGCAAGTACTGTGGAACAGGACTAGCTCCACTTGGAGGGGCTCTTTCTAGAATATTGAGGAGTTAGCATCCTTTTACCTTTAGCATTGTCCTCAGCAATAACTCTGGGTGACTGGAATCCTGCTCAAGGTGGCCAGTGGCTTCCATAAGGGACAGAGCAGCCCTAAATGCTACCATTCTCAGAATACCTTCTCTAGGATCACATAAAAATCTTTTATCCAATTTAACAAGATCTGTGCCTACTTAGTTTCTACTTCTCAAATCTGCCAAGTGAAAATAGTATTTCACTACTTTTTCCATTTCCTTGGTTATAAGTGAAAGTGAACATATTATCCTGTTGATCTTTTGTATTTAATCTATTTGAAATGCCTGTTTATGTCATTTGCTTGTTTTTCCTCTTGAGGCATTCTTCTTTTTAATTTGTAAGAACTCTCTATATATTATATTAAATCTTTTATTGCACTATTGCCAAAATGAGGTTTTAGATTTTTTTGTATTTAAATCTTCCAATTTTTTTCTTTACAAGTTTTGCCTTTGATCAGCTTTCTCACTTCAAGATTATAAAAATATATACTTAAATGTATTGAATAGTTCTTTTATGTCTATTTAATTTTCCATAATTGACTCTTCAGTTACTTGGAATTCATTGCAGTGAGCTGTAATATAAGGATCCATATTTTAAGAGAGTTAATTAATGATCAAGGTTTGTTTGTCTATCCTTACACTACTGATTTGAAATCCACCTTTATCACACAATAAATGTTTCTATATGTTTGGGTTTGTTTCCAGTCTTTTATTCTGTTTCTTTGATTCACGGTGACAGAGCCCATTTTTAAAAATTATCATAGATTTAAAATATGTTATTTTTCATTATTCTTTTTTCTCTCTGATGTTGTCTTGGCTATTCTTGCTCATTTATATTTCCAAATTGACTATAAAATCTTTTGAGAATTTAATTAGAATTTATAAATTAATTTAGAAAGAATTCTTATATTTTAAATACTGAATTTTCCAATGCAGGGATATTCTCTTTCTTTCTCTCCCTCATTTTCTTCATATGGATACAGTATATTTCTTGTTCAACCTGCTTTTGTTGAATTCATATCTATTGTCATCATTGTGAATGGTATCTTTTCTTTTTTATATTTTCTAACTGGTATGTATTTTCTTTTTTATTTTTTCTAACTGGAAAAAATTTTGGTACATTTATTTTGGAATTGCAAATTATTACATTTAATTTTGTTTTTTATAGCTTTTCAGTTGATTCTTCTGGTTCGTCATTGTAATGAGCAAAATTTCTGCAACAATGGTAAGTAATAAAGGTTGTGGTGCTCTTGTTGCCTAATAGTTTTAATGGTTTGTTTTATTGGGAATGTTTTTAGGGCAGCATTTTAGCCAGTGTGTTGAGTTGGTGTCTCCCTCCTATCCCTAAGCCCCCATCATCTCCCACCTCTCCATTGTGTCATGTGGGTAGAACAATTAACCCAGACCCTACTTCTTTCTACCAAAGAACAGCTTGTTCCTCTCTTTATACTTCACAGGGTTCCTCATTCCCCTTTATTGGCAAAGCCTGTCTCATTGGAGAGACAGGGGGATAGCCCAACCACAGTGCACCTCCATTTGTAGGCTGCAACACCACCGTCAACTCTACCTGGAGTCTGCAGAAATGCCTCTCCCTCAGAACGCTCCTGTGCAAGGGCATCCCATGTCAGCCCATTCCTAGTAAAGAAAGATAAAATGAAAAACCGGGTTCTTGGCCATCAGAATGACAGCCCCATTCTGCCCTGTAAAAATGCTTTTTTTGAAAAGATATGTTTATTGATTTTGTCTGTTTTGATTAGAAACATGGCAGATGCTGAATGAGTTTTGTAATAATTTAATATCTTCAATTTAATGATCAAATGTTTTTTTGATTACTACTTAATTTTAGTATTTTTTTGTACATTATTAGTTTTAATTTCCTTTGTGCATGATCTCTTAGGTTCCTTGTTCATTTGTTTCATTTTTTTCTCCCATATAATAACCCCTTTTCTCCTTTGTAATAGCTCTTTAAAATCCTTGGTTTATCTCTGCAAATATTATCTTTGGTTTTCCATTTGCCTTTTACTTTTATTCATATGTATATTTTTAACTGAAGTATAATTAATATACAGTTTTGCATTAGTTCAGGTGTACAACATATTGACTCAACAATTCTATGCATTACTCAGTTCTCATTATAAGTGTAGTCACCATACAACGTTATTACAATGTTATCGATGATATTCCCCATGCTGTATTTCCCCCCCGGGGCTTCTTCACTTTAAGACTGGAAGTTTGTAGCTCTTAACCCCTTTCATCTATTTCACCCTTCCTCCCACCAGCTTCCCTCTGTCAACCATCAGCTTATCCTCTGTATATACATAAGAGTCTGTTTTTTTTATTCATTTGTTTTGTTTTTTAGATTCCATATGTAAGTGAACCATATCATTTTTGTCATTTAGTGTAATACTCTTTAGTTGTATCCATGTTGTTGAAATGGCAAGATCTCATTCTTTTCATGACTGAGATTCTATTATATATAATATATATAATAATATATTATATATAATATATTAATATTAATATATATTCCTTCCTGGCATATATATATATATATATATATATATATCACATCTTCTTTATCCATTCATCTACAGATGAACACTTGAGCTGCTTTGGCTCTTGTAAATAATGCAATAAGCATAGGGGTACAAATATGTTTCGAATTAGCATTTTTGTTTACTTTGAGTAAATCCCTGGCCTCATGGAAGACTGCCCAGAAACTGATGTAAGAACTGATAATCATACAGAAAGTAAGCGAATCAGCCTAAGGCATTGTACTAAACAAAGATTCATGCGTAATTGGAATAGTATTCAGTGGTTAAAAGTTATATTTTGAAGAATATTTGATAATGTAGAAAATAATCATGTTATATTAGGAGAAAATAATAGTTATATCAAATGTTCTTTGCAATAGAACCCATGGGATTTTCTGGGGGACAAAGGTAATGGGTGTTTTAAATTTTTTCTTATACTTCTCTAAATTATATTTAATATATATTTAATATGTATTACATACCCATAAAAATACAGCTATTAAGTTTGTAAAGAAATGAATAAAAAAGACATTTGTTGGGTTATAATTCACCTACAGTAAAATTCACCCACTTTAGTGTAGAATTCTATGCATTTTGAAAATTGAAAATTCTCATGTAACATCCACCACAATCAAGATACAAAACACTCACTTGTGTATTTAAAACAAGCATTTTGAGTTTTTTCTGATTAACATAATAATTGTCCCAGTGCTTCACTTCATCTTCTCAAAGAAAATATCTTCAAGTTGAGAAATGTGAACCAATGTATTTCTTTCCTGTCCAGATTTACATGTATACAGGACCCATTATAAGACGTAGTAAAGGAGCAAAGGCAGAGTTGCCTGCCTTTCCACTTGGAAAGGCATGGCCAAGTCTCTAAATGGAAATGGGTCAGCAGCTACTTGAAAATTCAACAGAAAGATTTTGGAGGAGAAATGGGAGCAAAGCACAAATGCACACATCAGCCAGGTAGTCATGTAGCCCATTCAAGTGTTCCTGGCTTAAAGATAACTATCTTCCAAGTACAACAGGGCATGTCTAGCTTTCAGCTTACAGTCCCTTACCTGTGTTCTTGTCAAATGGCTTGACCAGATGGTCTCCCTTCTTGGGGTGAACACCTTACCTATCCTCTCAGACAGAAGAATCTTTTCTATTAAAATACAACCCCTTAGATTGGCAGCATCTGGCACCTGTCACCAGATTTTTTGGAGCACATTCTCCAAGTTCAACCTTCAATCTAAGGTGTAATACATTCAAAGCAGTAGGCAGTGGAATGATAATTAATAGTCATGGAAGTCTCATGTATCGTCTTCCTTTCCTGGCCTAGGTTTTTAGCTCTTACCACTTCAGACAATTCTCTGATGACTCAAAAGTGAAACTCATTTATCAGTTGAGAACATATCAGTAACTGCATTGTGCAGAAGTCAGCTGTGTCTGATATATCTGGAAAAGCAACAGGATAATTCTCTCCCCTGCAGGCTCTAGAATAATGATGGTTAACAATGTGAGCTGGCAGGAATCCTGGGCCACCTGTTTAACCTTTCTTTTACTTCAGCTTTCACTTCTGGAACTTTCAATGATACAAATAGTACCTACATCATTGGCTTGTTGAATAAAGAGATAATATATGAGAAAGTGAAAAATGGCTCTGCAGCTGGCAGCCAGGCTGTGATGTTCCCAGTGGAACATAAACTTGTTCAAAGAAGATAAGCAATGCTCAGAGGATGCTGCTCTAGGATCATGGTCGAAACAAGCTGGGACAAGGCCATTTCATGATCACAAAATGCCTAAACCTGCCCCTCTACAAACTTATGCAGTGGCTACTGCTTCTATATTTACTTGTTTCTTTAGTGAAAACTTCATTGCTATTTGAGCTGAAAGTGTACTCAAAAATACATATTTTTGCCTTGACTCAGCTTCATCAAGCATAAGATGCGTGTTACTACCACTCCTTCACCAACGACAACTTGCTCTAATCCTCTTGCCTTTAAGATAACAACAATTAAGATGCCTCACCACCAAATTCCCCCCATTTCTAGATAAACTCTATTCCAGAACGGACCCTTGCTGCCTTAAACCCTCCTGAGGATCACCCAGAATAGACCCAATTGTACAAGAAGCACCCCCTTGCTCCCTTCATCTGTGATGTCTCACAGTTCCCTGGGGTACCTTTTTCCTTGCTGCAGCCGGCTAAACAAAACTAACTTTTCCCCGATGAGTCAAGTGTGCATTTTGTGTAATGCCTTTTGGCCACTCAGTGTCTGCTTTGTTTCTAATAACACATTTGATTTGGCAGACTCTTAGTGTCAGCCATCCAGACCCTCTATCTCATTAGGCTTTCACAATCCCCCAACAGAGCTATTTGGAGAATGTCCATAGTAAGCCAAAGAGACTTCTGGTTCTAAATGGCGCCTGGCGAAATGCCTCCATGCAGCCTTTCCCACTCTTCATTGAGAGCTCTCAAAGTCACATAAAAGCCAGCTATGAGCAGACTGGCAACCCAATTCCAAAATCTTGGAATGAAGTGACACTAATTATAAAAACCTATGGATCAAGGTCAAGCATAACCCACTATGCTTTAACTCATGGCACACCCAGGACTGGCTCACAAATTAGACAGCTGCAAAACCAGAGAAGAGAAAGGTTTGTACCTCCCCAAGAAATGTCCCCTGGCTCATAGACCCAGGCTCAGACCAATCAGAAAATAGAGAAGATAGTGTCCTCTCTGCCATGTATGCTTCTCTTGGAGTTAACCTAGAGTTGTGTTCCTTATCTCCACCTGTCCCCAACCTACCATCTTTCTATATTCAGGCAGAGATGAAAAATCCCAGAAACCATTGGAGGGGAATGGGGGAACAGACAAGGAACTAGAGAGGGAGGGAAGAGGGACTGGGGATGATGCACCCAGCACAGCATAAGTATGGAGTGGGAAAGAGTCTCAGCAGCAGTGTGGTTTTCATGTATTACAGTCACAGTATATAAGAAAATCCACTGGGACACAGGAAGAAAATATTAGACCTTCTATTGCTACTTAGTTTCCATGTAAGAATTTAAAGAGAAACTAAACTGGTTAATAATATGTCAATATTTGTCCATTAATTGTAACAAATATACAATTTTAAAAATTTGGGGATACTAAGTATGGAGTATATGAGAATTTGCAGAATTCTTTGCATTATCTTCTCAATTTTTCTGTAAATCTAAAACTATCATAGGGATAAAATCTATTAAAATACTTGGAAATAAAGAAATGAAGATTTATTTATACTTAATGTACAATGACACTTGTATTCTAATTTGTGCTATCAGGTGGTTAGTGTCAACTCCTGTAAATAAGGGGAGAACAAGGAGCTCTACAGCATGGAAGGTTGATGGAGGTACTTTCACTGGGTCATTTATTTCAGTGTTTGGCAACATACTGTGGTTTTTGCATGTTTAATTAAGTGGATATGTGGATTATGACATCTGGTTTTATGTAAACCAATCTTCCCGAAATATTCCTGAAAAAAAATAATGTGGATTATATATAATACTAGTAATGTTAGCATAAGGAAATAACAAAATGGTAGGACTGGATCTCCTCTTCTTCCTGGTGGGCTCTTTTTATTTTTGTCACATTAGTAAAAACAGTAACTCTCAAGACTATTTATTTAAAGCATTATTAATGATAAACTTTGTCCATTATTATTTACACCATTTTTATTTTATTTTTTATTTTATTTTATTTTTTAAAAGATTTTATTGATTTATGAGAGACACAGAAAGAAAGAGGCAGAGACACAGGCAGAGGGAGAAGCAGGCTCCATGTAGGGAGCCCGATGTGGGACTCCAGGATCAGGCCCTGAGCCGAAGGCAGATGCTTAGCTGCTGAGCCACCCAGGCATCCCGTACACCATTTTTAATGATGAATTTTACTTGTTACTTTACATCATTTTTAATGATGAATTTATTTGTTATTTTACCTTGAGAATCAGCTGATTAATATGAAGTTATCATTATTACCAACACATTTAAAACTTTAAATTGCTGTTAACCCCAGCTATGAAAACACATCTCTACAGTTTTCTCAGCAATGTTTAAAATAATGTAATATTCCAGGGCACCTGGATAATTCAGTCAGTTAGGCTTATGACTTTTGATTTTGTCTCAGGTTATGACCTTAAGGTTGTGAGATGGAGCCATGATTTGGGGAAGTCTGCTTGAGATTCTCTTTCTATCTCTCCCTCTACCCCCTACCCCCGCACTCATGCACACACTCTCTTTCTCTCTCTCAATTAATTAATTAATTCCATCGAGGCATCACAGAACCTTATCAAGCATGCTTCTGAGTATGTAGCACCATTTTTTGACTTTTGCTGCAGCTAATAGATGAAGATAAAAAGTCAGATACTATTGTTTTTCCCATAGGAATAAGAATAGCTAAAATATTAATCAGAAAATAAGTGACAAGCTAACATGCCTTTGACAGAAGATACTCGTTTAAAACATAGGAAGGGATGTTACCAAAGATTTGACAAGTATTAATTCAGGAAGTTTCCCATGTTATGTTGTCATAAATTATGAGATTTTCTAGATTCTATTTTAAAGATGAAACGTATGAAGAAATATTCCTGGTGAGTCCCTGAGGAAGGATATTCTCAAGATGTATTTTCAGGACTAAATCACTTTTTAATAAATGTAATGTTTATGGGGAAAATTATATAAGTGTTACCATTGATGGAGTGGCTCCCGGGAATGTGGTAAAGAAATAATTCTGGGGGATGTTTGCAAAGATGCATCCCCCTTGTAAATTCACTCACTGTGTCAGTGGCAGGCAAGCTCCTGAGGCAAAGAAGTTGATGCTAAGAGAGCACAAAGCATGGTTGCAGTTCTTCAATGTCCCTTCTTTAATACAAACAAACGTACAGTATAAAAGAGAGCGCTTTTAACGAAATGGGGTGTGATGGCAAACATGTCCCACACCACAGTGCTATTATTCATTCCCTAGGTGAAGAATACACAAAACGAACCACTTGTTTTTTTGTTCCAAGAAACTTGTGCTAATCCTTCTGTGTTCCTAATTAGTAGATCTTTTCAGAAGAATGAATGATCAGTCCCAAAAGCAAAGCTGACACTTGGAAAATATGAAGATAGAACTAGTTTCTCTCTAATAGAAACTAGTGATGTGGAGAGTACATTTTGAAAGCAGATATTAAATTTTTTTTGAAAAATTTTTTTTATTGTAGTCTGATTTGCCAACATGTAGTATAACACCCAGTGCTATATCTGGGAGTGCTTGGGTGGCTCAATTGGTTAAGTATTGGACTCTTGATTTTAGCTCTGGTCATGATCAGGGCATGAGATTGAGCTCCTAGTCAGGGTCAGTGCTGGAGTGAAGTCTGCTTAAGATTTTCTCTCTCTTTCCCTCTGCTCCTCTCTGCCATTGACACATACACATATGCTCTCTCATAAAAAAAAAAATCTTTATATCTGGGTAGTAGCATTTCTTTTCTCTTTTTTGCATTTTTTCAGGCTTTCAAAAAATTTTAAATTTTATTTAATAAACATGTATTATCATATATTATTCAATATTACTATTTAATATATACATTTTATTTATTTTCCATTTATTGCTTTACAGAAGTGCAAAATCAAGTTAGATTTATTTATTTATTTGTTTGTTTGTTTATTTTTTTAATTTTATTTTTTTGTGTGTGTGTCTTAATCAAGTTAGTTTTTAAAATGTACCTGGCATACCTTAAGTGGGGGAGCTTTCAAATTAAAAGAAAGAAAACCAGAAAGGCAAACCAAAGCTCTCCTCTGACAGCTGGAATAAAATAAAACAGCAGCAAGAGACATCCAACAGAGACTATTTTTCCTTGAGTTGGTTCTAAGTGAACTGGAATCTTCAAGTGGTTGCTATTTCCTTGGTAATTCTGGATGCCCTGTTTGTGAGAGAACAAATATAAAATAATTCCTCAGCCGTTAGCTCTCCCTTGGCTCTTTCTGAGAGCTTCAGTTGATAAACAACCTGGGAGGAGCTAGAACCATATGGAGTAAATTTCCTCGCAGGAGCATATTGATTTCAAGGTCAGCTGTAGAGTTCCTGGCCAGAGAAAACTTGCATTTTGGTGTCCCTAAAATGTGGAACTTCTTGGAAGTGTGTGGCAAACACAATGTGCTGCCAGCTTCTTGAGTCCAGAAAAAGTCCCGGGCGGGGGTGCAGGGGGGAACAGAAGATGGCCTGTGTCAGTGCCCACCCATTTGTGAGTTTGGAATCCTGAGGCAGACTTGTCCTCTTGAATCAAGAATCCTGACAAGATCTCAGTGTGACATGGAATGTTTCCTACTAGTCACTCCTCCTAGTTTAAGTCAACTCAGTCAAAATGAAGGAGATACTGAATTTCCTGAGATGTCAGATTTCTCACCTTTCCATCTGAAAGAATTGGTGACCAATTTCTTCGGAAGGAAAGAATGTTGGTGCTGTGAGTTTGAATCCCTGCTCCATCACTTCTCAATGGCTCTGAGCTTCAACATACTCATGTGTAAAATACATAATGAATCCCCTTCTAAAGCTGATAAAAACAGAAATAAGATGACATATAAAGTACAGAGCACACTCTCTGGTCTATTGGCAGTCCTTACTACAGGTTAACTAGTATTGCTGTTGTTTTTATTTATTTTTTATTTTAAAAAAAGATACTTATGTATGTATGTATGTATTTAATTATTTATTTATTCTCTCTTTCAAAGAGAGAGAGCAAGCACAAGCAGGCAGAGTGGTAGGCCAACATAGGCTGGACCAGGTATGAATGATCATGGCACTCACACAATAATGCCATCCAGATGCACCACCATCTTCAGTATGCATTTGGCAGTAAATAACAGGCAGTAACAATGACTTCATGCAAGAGGCATCTCTGAGAGTCCCTGAAAGCACAAGGGGTGTCTTGGGAAGGCAGAGAGATGTAAAAGTCTGCTGAGTGCAAGCTGGCTGCTGCACATGTCCAGGCCCAGCCACAGAGGGGACCAACAGGGAGGGCCAACTTACTGCTGTCTTTGATGGTTCTTTCCTGTGCTTTTCAACACAAAATAAACCTTCTTCCCTTATCTTGAGACCGCGCTTGATGCTAGGGCCCCTCCCTGGGTCTGGGGAAAAGCTGTGATGGTTTTCCTTTTATCCTTGATTTTGTCTTCTTCTTCTTCTTTTTTTTTTTAATGTTTTCAATTTTTTAAAAAATATTTTATTTATTTATTCTTGAGAGACAGAGAGATGCAGAGACACAGGCAGATGGGGAAACAGGCTTCCTGCAGGGATCCTGATGAGGGACTTGATCCCAGAACCCCAGGATCACAACCTGAGCCGAAGGCAAACACTTAACCACTGAGCCACCCAGGTTTCCCTTGACCTTATCTTCTTTTTGGTCCTTAATGATAGGACTATCATGATGCCTGGGATCTTGAAAAATCATCAGAACTTATTACTTTTAGAAAAGAATAAGTTGCTGATTTTCAGATTAGGTAAGATTTTAAATTTAATTAAAATTAACTTAAAAAAATAGCAAAAACCCCAAGCCCACCTAGCGATCTTTTTTATTCATGTGGACCATTCTATCAGCAGTGACTTGGAATATAAAACACAAAGCTAATCTTGCATGCCTGGTCTTCCATAGTAACCAGAGGCCCTTGTGATAGGCTATGATGTGATCATTTCATTCCAAAATGGTTATATATATAAGTATACTCTGGGATCGCTCCCTCTTCTTTCTCATGTACCATGAAGATCTTCATCCCTTAGCTCCAATTGCAGAGATAAAAGCAGACCCAGCATCAGATAAGGCACCCTTTGAGGTATTTTCATTTGGGACTTTTGGGGGTTCTTTCTTCCAATCCTGGTGGGCAGCATCTTTGGGAAGCTGGGGTTGCCCACACAGGTGGGGTGTGCCAGTGGTGAGTCAACCCTGCCCTCTCTAGTTCTTGACCTTCAGCAAATCTGCAGGATTGAGCCTCACTTTAACGATATGCAGAGTGATGTTCCAGAAGCATGGTGTTCTGCTTCCTCTTTCAGCTCATCCTCTGTCTCCAAGCACTTCCCTGACTTTACCTTACCCTCCTGGTGCTTTCTGATGCACTGCCTCTTGTCCTGTCTCTTTCACAGCCTCATGGTCAAATAATCTGGTTTTGTAAAGTGTATGGAGGTTTATATTATAAGGTAAAGCTTCAATGTACAGTGTTGAAGTCAGGAATTTAAGAATTTGGAAGTAAATAAAAATATTTAGTTGCAAACAACAGAAACCCGTTTGTTCCCCGAAGCCGGGGGGAAGCAAGACTCTTCTTATAGGGCAGCATCTGGAACCATTGTTGGAAGGACAGAGGGGCCTCCCTGGAAGTTCTTCTCCGACTCTCATTCAGCCTATCATGGCTTCCATGTCTGCCTGTCCCAGGCACCATGATGCTCTACTCTCTTACAGACTTCTTTGTTGTCTTCTTCTCATGGCTGTCTCCACCTGTGGGAAGCCCAGGCCATCCTCCAGCCCAGCCCCCTCCTGCTCTCTGTCTCTTTTTCTCCTCTTTATTTGGCCCAGTGGGCTCAGACATCGGTGACTGGGATGGGCTGACCCTTCCTCTAGGGCCATGAGTGACATGGATTCTCTAGGTCACGAGTAAGAGCCTGCACATCCCCTACATGGTAGCCACTGTCGGTGTGGGAGGGAGACTGGAAGAAGCAGATAGAACACGCCTTTCCAAGATTCCTATTGGACACCCCCACTGCACTGTAGCTTCTCTGTCTCTCTTGGGACACCCGATACCTGTTCCCACCTTGAACTTCTTTCTTGCCCTAGCATTTAGCAAGTGGTATTTTAATTCTGTATTTAACAGCTGTGCTCCCCTTTACAGATGGTGAACTCCCACAAGGAAAAGAATATTCTATTTGTCTTTGCATTGCTGCTCATTCCTAACGCATGATAGGTTCTGGGTAAATGTTTGTGAAATTAATGCTAAGAATGTGGGATCTGAAAAGGGAAATAAGAGAAGGAGCACATGTGGTAAGGAATTTCTAAATAGATGGGGGAACTTTCTCAAATAAATAGGAACTCCCATATTCATGTGAATAATGCTTGGTGTTTTTGGAAGAAAGAAATGATTTGTCTCTGATTAAAATTTAAAAAAAAAATCTATTTCATTGTTGCCTGGCTTTGCTATGACTCTTCCTGACGGCGGCTTTGAGCATGATACACCCTGGGAGAACGTAAGGGTTGTGGGCCCTACATGCTGCTTTCCAAAAGACATGACTCTGAACCTGGAGGGTGTTGTGATGGCTCCGAGCCTGCCTGGGAATGTTGGTTGGGTTGAGCATCTAATTGGAGTGATAGTCTTTTTTTTTTTTCATTTGTGGTTAGGTGCTGTGGATATTTGGCAGGCTGCAGAGCCAAGAAAACTAAAAAATGTCCCCAGTGAGAGAGAGGGGAAAGCTTGAGAACTTAGTAGAATTTCTATCCCTGCAGGTACTTATAGATGCTGGCTTTTACATTTTGACATTATTCTCCCAAATGATCACAGTGGCTTGGCAAAGAGTCATACGTTCAAGAATGACAATGAGAGAAATGAGTCATGTAAGATGCTGGTGTTGATTAAAAAGGAACCACACTAACTGTTAGGGACGGTGTAGTGTTAGGGCAGAGCCCCAGAAATCAAGCTGCCTGCCCCCCATCGGGACGCTGCCAGTCATTAGCTGTGGAATTTCGTGTTGGCCACCCAAATAAACACTGCTACACTGTGATATGAGGGGTAAAATGAGGGAGGAGAATTACCTGAAAGATTTGTGTCATTCTTTCCCACCTGGTTTTAGAGTCTCATGCTCTAAATTTGCATAAGTGACTATAGACAAAGTTATTAGTAATTACCATTTATTTTTGAAACCTGTCTATCAGTCTCAGTATCATTTATTTTTCTAATTCTCTTAGATTTTTCTCCTGCCATCCCTACATTACGGCTCGTTGCCGTATGTTCTAATCTGGTGGACTAATACCCAATATGAAAGTCACCCAGGGTAGTTCTCTTTTAAGGTTTCCCGTGCTTCAAAATTATCTCCTGTGCCCCACTTTACCCTCAAGAAATGCTCTGCTCCCCCTCACTCAGTCTCAGCTGAGTGCTAATAGGTATCAAGTATGAATGAACCAATTCCCTGTAGGGCAGGCAGGACCAGTAGGCAGATGATCATGTTCTCAAGTAGAATGTGATGTTTGAAATGAGAGCATGTGCAAACCTCAATGAACCTCTAGTTGGCAGAAAAGTCAGAGAAGATGGATTGAAGATGTCAGGCAGGACACTGTGTAGGACAGAGACCTGGCAGGCCAGAAAGGGCTGGCAGGATATATTCAGGGTCCTAAATGAGAAGAACATGCAACCAAGAATACTTTATCCAGCAAGGCTCTCATTCAAAATGGAAGGAGAGATAAAGAGCTTCCAAGACAGGCAGGAACTGAAAGAATATGTGACCTCCAAACCAGCTCTGCAAGAAATTTTAAGGGGGACTCTTAAAACTCCCCTTTAAGAAGAAGTTCAGTGGAACAATCCACAAAAACAAGGACTAAATAGATATCATGATGACACTAAACTCATATCTGTCAATAGTAACTCTGAACGTGAATGGGCTTAATGACCCCATCAAAAGGCGCAGGGTTTCAGACTGGATAAAAAAGCAGGACCCATCTATTTGCTGTCTACAAGAGACTCATTTTAGACAGAAGGACACCTACAACCTGAAAATAAAAGGTTGGAGAACCATTTACCATTCAAATGGGTCTCAAAATATACCCTAAAAACTACAGAACACTTCTGAAAGAAATTGAGGAAGACACAAAGAGATGGAAAAATATTCCATGCTCATGGATTGGCAGAATTAATATTGTGAAAATGTCAATGTTACCCAGGGCAATTTACACGTATAATTCAATCCCTATCAAAATACCATGGACTTTCTTCAGAGACTTAGAACAAATTATTTTAAGATTTGTGTGGAATCAGAAAAGACCCCAAACAGCCAGGGGAATTTTAAAAAAGAAAACCATATCTGGGGGCATCACAATGCCAGATTTCAGGTTGTACTACAAAGCTGTGTTCATCAAGACAGTGTGGTACTGGCACAAAAACAGACACATAGATCAATGGAACGGAATAGAGAACCCAGAAGTGGACCCTGAACTTTATGGTCAACTAATATTCGATAAAGGAGGAAAGACGATCCACTGGAAGAAAGACAGTCTCTTCAATAAATGGTGCTGGGAAAATTGGACATCGACATGCAGAAGAATGAAACTGGACCACTCTCTTGCACCATACACAAAGATAAACTCAAAATAGATGAAAGATCTAAATGTGAGACAAGATTCCATCAAAATCCCAGAGGAGAACTCAGGCAACACCCTTTTTGAACTTGGCCACAGTAACCGGAGAAGGACAAACAGTGTATGTTCTCATTCATTTGGGGAATATGAATAATAGTGAAAGGGAATATAAGGGAAGGGAGAGGAAATGTGTGAGAAATATCAGAAAGGGAGACAGAACATAAAGACTTCTAACTCTGGGAAATGAACTAGGGGTGGTGGAGGGGGAGGAGGGCGGGGGGTGGGGGTGAATGGGTGACGGGCACTGAGGGGGACACTTGACGGGATGAGCACTGGGTGTTATTCTGTATGTTGGTAAATTGAACACCAATAAAAATTAATTTATAAAATTTAAAAAAAAAAGGACACTGTGTAGGAGAATTTGGGGGAAAAGGTCTTTTCTATGCCCCTTAAAATGATACTGTGCAGACTGTCACCATTCTGCCTCTATGTATGTTTGGTTCAAACATAGAGGCTTAAAATTAATTTCAAATTAAACTGCCATTCTGGGGCACCTGGGTGGCTCAGTCAGTTAGGCATCCCACTTCGTTTCAGCTCACATGTCGAACAGTAATCTTCTTGCTAATTATCCAGTTTATTTCCAGTTCTAAAGACCCTCTTTACCACTTTGTGCAACTCCCCTATATCCTAGTAGTTTATCGAAAGGATGTATTTTTTACTTGATTTTACCCTGTCAATACTTTGCACATTTTCTCAATAAGCTCTATAGGCATCACAGATGAATTTATTTCCATGTGACATGATAATCGCCTCTCAATAATCTAAATACATTCTTTCCATTTCTTCACATATCCTTTGAGAAAAAAGCTCTCTGAGAAAGCATTGGACTCCTTGGGCACCAAGGAGTCAAAAGAAGCTTTTTAAAGCTTCAATCTTGCCAGAATTTTGTAATATGTGTGCCGAACCCCAGAAGCTAGAAAGTTTTATTCACTAGCTCTTCAGAATCCTGAAGCCCTAGAGAGGTTTTGTTTTTTGTTTTTTTTTTTTTATAAACATTCCCAACAAATTAGACAATTATTATTCAGTCCGCGTTTCCTGTCAAGGTACATAGCAAATGTTTTACAGCTGATGTTTTAATTGGGTTGATCCACAGTCTTGAAGTGGCATGCCATTCACAGAACATTTTTAAAAGCTATTTATTTGCTAGAGATGTCATTGAATGTGCTCACTCAGAGATATTTTGAGGAGGTATTTCAGCTGTAAAGATTGCAGGCTGCTAGTCTCCTTGAAGTTGGTGCTATCAGAGCTCCAGTGGGAGATGTTGAAGGGACCTAAGTGACATTTTCTCATTATTGATTTGATGTGAACACCTGGCCCATGTCTACGAGATATAGAAATAGGCTATAATTGGTTTCTGAAGTGGAGCATAAGTCTGGCAAATTATTGCACGCATTTAGGTTCGTTAACTCTTTCCTTCTCTGTGAATTAATTTTTATCATTAGCATTGCCTTGCCATGGAATTTGCATCTGAACCCACATAGAATTTAACACTTGGAGTAACAAAACCAGTTTCTTTGTTCGTCCTTTGTTACCGTGATGTTGCTAGGTGACAATACACGCCTTCATACATTCTGTTTATATGCAGGAACATGGTCGACAAACATAACAACTTCCAGAAATCTTAGAAGAGGATACTTTTAAAATAATTTGGGGGTTCAGAAGGAAATCAATCAAATGATTTTGGGCCTTCTGAAAAGATATCATCAGTGACCCAGCTGATCTGTGCTGAGTTAGGTCCTGTGGTGAGCACCCTACCTGTATTATTATTTCATTTCACACCACAAGCTCATGAGGGATGTGAGAGTGACCCTCCACTTTAGAGATAGGACATTAAAACACAGAGAGGCTAAATGGTTTGCCAAAGAAACTGGCCATGGAGCCTGGGTCTGAGCAGAGAGTTTAGATGAACAGCCTGAGCTAATCATTTTGCTACCTGATCCAAGTACAGGCAACATGTCTAATGAACAGGGGTACAGAATCATAGGAAAAGACCAGCTGTGATAAAAGGAGAAAGGATGTCTTTAACAAGGCTGCAAGGTAAATAAACTATGGTATATCCAGATAGTGGAACAGTTTTCAGAACTAAAAAGAACCATGGAATGACGTGAAGGAAACTTACTTGCAAATAATTGAGTGAAAAAAACAAACTGCAAGGGTTCCAGGCTATATGATTCCAATAATCCAACATTCTGGAAAAGGCAAACTTTTAGGAAGTGAAAAGATCAGTGGTTGTCAGAGATTAGGGAGAGGGAGGGATACATACTAGGAGCATGGAGGATTTCAGGGCAGTGAAACCACTCTGTATGATACTATAATGGTGGACATATGCCCTTAGACTTTGTCCAAATGGACAGAATGTACATTGAGAATGAACCCCAGTGTAAACTACAGAGTTTGGTTGATATAGACATTGGATGTACCAATGCAGGTTCATTGATTTTTAACACAAGTACCACTCTGGTGTGGATGTTGATGGTAGGGGAGGCTGTGTGTGTGTGTGTGTGTGTGTGTGTGTGTGTGTGTGTGTGTGAAGGTAGGGGATATATGGGAACAATGAACTTCCTGATTCATTTTACTATGAACTTAAAAATCTAAACAGTAAAGGAGTTTAGTACAGTGCCTGATAGCACTCTACAAAAGGAGAGTATGAAAGTTTGTCAAATAAAGTGAATTTCTGTATGTAACAGAAACAAAAGGCAACAGGATGAGAAAAAAAAGGTGCAAGGATGAGATGAGATGAGATGAGATGAGATGAGATGAGATGAGATGAGATATGAGATGAGATGATGAGATGATGAGTTGAGATGAGCAAGAAGTGTAAATCTGGGAAGCTGACCCTGAGAGCAACAAAATGAGCTGATATGTCACCAGGAGTGGGCTGACCAACTGGTCTCTGAGCCTTCCTTATTTCTTGGGCCTATGGCCACTTGGATTATGGAGAACCCAGCTGTCACTGCTCCCACTGTAGCTTCGGATTCAGCCTTTTCCAACTCATGTACCACCTCTGCCAGGGGCTTCCATCTTCCCCAGAGTGGGGGCAAGCATCTGTTGCAGCCTCCATCATTCCATCAGTTCAGGGATGAGCCCCCCCGACCAGACTACAGGAATACTGGCTCTTTCCATCACTGCTGGCACACATCCCACAGGACCTGCATGCTGGTTTCTCCAGTAGCTTCATAGGGCCAGGGGGCATAATCTGGAAGTGTAGGGGAATCAAGTCCTTGCATTACTTTCCTAGGGCTACCATCAGAGTATCACAAACTGGGTGCTTTAAAATAACAGAAATCTATTCTCTCACAGTTCTATAGGCTGGAAGTCCAAAAATGGATTGTGCAGGTCTATGCTTCCTCTAAAAGTTTTAGGGAAGAATCCTTCTTTGCCTCTTTTTACATTCTGGTGGTTGTTGTCAATCCTTCAAGTTTCCCTGGTTTGTAGACACATCACTCCAATCTTTGACTTTGTTGTCACATGCTCTTCTCATTGTGTGTTTGTGCTTGTATTTCTTTTTACAAGGACACTAGTCACCCTGGATTAGGACTCACCTTAAATGAGTAGGATCTTATCTTAACTTGCTCGTGCCTACAAAAATCCAATTTTCAAATACAGCCACATTCAACAGGTGGTAGGGGTCAGGACTTCAACATATTTTGCGGGAGGGAAGGACACAGTTTAACCCAAAACAGTCCCATACGGTGAACCTTGACAAAGCTTCTTACACCTCTTCCTGATTCTACAGTAGTCTGAGGAATAATGAGGAGGTAAGTAGAGGTCAACTTAGATTATTTTTCCTAAAATTATTTCCACCTCTAAATAATTCTACCTTTTTGCTGTGAGAAAATTTTAACTATTTGCTTTTCAGCAAGAAATGTAATAATTACATTGAAAGTGATCTGTAACTTTTGTTTCAAAGGAAGTCTTTTTGTTTAATCTTTGATAAATTGCATCATTATGGTTGGAAATTCTGATCTAAAGTTACTTGTACTGATGCCAATATTGCTGCATTTATATTTCACTGGTTTAGAAAGTCTTTGAGCTACAGTAAGAATGATTCCTGCAATAAAAGCTTTCCTTTGTTTATTGTTACCTGCCTGCTGGAGGTTTGTGGCACTGCGGAAGAATGCTTTCTGAATGTACCCCTTTGTTCAAGTCATGATTTTAACAAAGTATATGGTCTGTTTATAGACTAGGGTTTTGTTCAGCAAGCATTTTCATCAAAAATTGCATAGTAGCAATTGTGACAAGAAGGCTCCTTCACATGTCATTTCCTAAACACACACACCACTGGGGCACCATGCCAATCCATGACTGGTGATGCAGAAGGATGTGTGTTTGCTCGTTGCAATTTGCATGGGCTTGCACACGCCAGACTCACAGAGTACAAACTGTCTTGTCTTCTTACATAAATTGAGTCTTTGATCTTCATTTCAAGATATATATAGTTTTAAATTTTAAAAATGTCAAGATAATTGTATCACCATAACAAAAATATTTGATTTATTGGTACTTAAAAATTATGAGGGAAATCATTGCAACAATGACAGAGACCATCATTTCTATCAGCAGCTGCAATATCTGTGATATGAATTGGCAGTAATTTTTTTCTCCCCCTCCCCTGATTCTTGCTAGTGGTAGATTGCACTATGCAGAAGCTTTTATTTTCATTTATTTTTCATTTATGGCTTCTGAGTTTGAGTTCATGCTTAAAAAGACTTTTTCCATTCTTAGTTCATATAAATATCCCCATGTTTTCTTCTAGTACTTTAGTGGTTTTGGCTTTTATGTTTCAATTTTTGATTTATTTAGAATTAGACAATGGGATAAAGATTCAACTTTATGTTTCATCTCAGATGGATAACCATTTGTCTAAAATATTTATTGAGCTGTATTATCTTTTCTTCAGGAATAGGTGGTGCCTTCTTTATCGTACACTAGTTAGTCATATATATTTGTGCCTATTTTTTGATTTTTTTTTAAAGAAAGAGAGCACAAGCAGGGGAGGGGACAAAGAAGAGGGGGAGAGAGAACCCTAAGCAGGTTCCACACTCAGCATAGAGCCGAATGCGGGGCTCAGTCTTATAACCGAGACCATGACCTAAGCCAAAAATCAGGATTCAGAGGCTTAACCAACTGAGCCACCTACATACCCCTATTTTTGAATCTTTAGAAAAAATTCATGGTCCTATATGGCTAGGAGGCCAAATCCTGACAGCTTCTTATTTTTTTTAATATAAAGTTTTATTGGAATATTTCAATAAATATTCTCTGAGCTATATACATTTATAATATGCTTACTTTTCTGAATGTATATAGCACTTCAATAAAGAATCGAAGAAAATGTTAAATTTTGTGAAATGCTTTTTTTAACAATAATAGCTCTAATGTTTGGATTTTTTATTTGATATCTTGAGTTATGTTAATAAATATCTTAATCTTGAACTAGTTTTATATTCAAGGAGTAATATTCATGATGCTGTAGTGCTGGGTTGTTTATTTATACTTCATTTAGAATTCTTGCTTGGTCTTAGTTTTCTTTTATGAGCTAGCCTTACTGGGTTTAAAATCCATGGTAAGGGGAGCCTGGGTGACTCAATGGTTGAGCGTCTGCCTTTAGCTCAGGTGGTGATCCTGGGCTTCTGGGATTCTGGGATCAAGTCTCAGCCTCAGGCTCCCTGCATGGAGTCTGCTTCTCCCTCTGCCTATGTCTCTGCCTCTCTCTGTGTATCTCTCATGAATAAATAAATAAAATCTTAAAATCCATGGTAAGCTGAATTCTTAGAAAAGTGGACAGTCTTCTTTCATGTTTAAGTGCATGGAAAGTATTTGTTCTTTAAATGTGTAGAAAAAATACTTTGAAAAATTGCCTAGGACTACTGTTCTTTGGGCAGTAGCTTTTTGAAAACTGTTTCTATTTTTCTATTTAATTGGTACACTTAGATATACAGTTTAATTAACTTAGATTTTTTTCCCTAAAAATTCAACAGTTTTATTCAGGTTAGCAAATATATTTGCCTGGAGGTGACAGAAGTTGTCTGATGATTTTTTTATTATCTTCAGTATTGGTGGTTGCTGCATCGTCTTTTTTGTTTATTTGGGTTTTTCCTATGTTGTTTCTTTATTAGGGCTAATGATTTATACTTGTTTTTATTTCTTAAAAGACTCTGTTGGATTCTAGAATTTTTATATTTTTCTAAATGAATGAATTTCTGCTCACTTTTTTTCTTCATTATATTTCTTTAGGTTTATTGTATTGTTCTTTTTATAAATCCTAAGTTAGATAACTAATTTAGTTTTAGTCAGTCTAATTTTTTGAATTTTCATCCAGTTTATTGGGTAGTTGAGATTGGAATATTTTTATTAATCAAACTGTACTGCTCCCTCTACCATAAAAAATATATTAAACTGATTGCAGTCCTACAATCTTTATCATCAAGAAATCCTAATAATTTACCAAAGATGAAAATAATACAAGCAGTAGCCATTATAGATCTTCTGTTTAATGAGAGACCCATGAAACTGAAAAGAATAAAGGATGTAATGGATTAAGGGTATTGAGTAAGGAAGTAGGCAGCCAGAAAAAGGCAGGCTTCCTCAAGAAGAACCTAATGAAGAATTTTCTTGTTGGAGTCAAAAACAGTATGCTTAGTTTAACATCATGGAGAGCAGAAGAGGATGTAGGAAAATCAAATGTACCACGTTCAGAGGCATCAAAGGTAGGTATTAAAATTAGGGTCACAGAGTTAAGAATTCAGAAACAGAGTTATCTAGTACTAAGCAAAGGAAAATAAGAAGTATGGAGAGTGGAGTGTCTGAAGCAATGTTCTCAAATGCCAGTTAACATTTGAAACTATTCTATGTCTGTCCCTATCAGTAAGAAAGAGCTGCCCCAGCACTAAATGGCTTACCTAAGTTAGGGAGTAGCCATGGTCATCATGAAATATTTCTAAAGCATCCACTCTGCTCTGTATAGGAATTATTCCAGACCCATTTCCTGCCCTTTGCTCTCAAACTTGTGTCTCTTTTGGCAGCAAATTTGGTCATCTTCATCCTTTGTCTTGGATAGAGACTAGCCCCGCAAATTTACCACCTAGTTAAGGCTGCTTTCTTTTTTCCCCCACAAGTATCTGCAGGTGCAGTTTGTTTAATATTTTTTTAAACAAGATTTATTTAGGTGAACATGTTAGCCTTATACACAGAGGGAACTCATCTCTTGATATTCATAGATAAATGTTGAGTTCCAAGTATCTCTAATTGTGGGACTTCCTAGTAAAACTCTTACTCAGACTCATGTTATGGGTGGTTTTCAATGGGAACAAATGATATACTAGTCTTATACTACCTAGAAATTAAAGAAAAGGAAACAATTTACTCATGAAATTTACTATAAAATAAATTAAATTTATAAAGCACTATCTTAAAAATTATAATTCTAACGTTTTCATCTGAGAATGATCACTTGGCCACAGCAGTGAAACCAAATGAAAGATAATTCAAAATTACTTTAGAAAAGAGATAAAAAAATTGGCAGTGTTTCTGGATCAACAGAAGAGATTTGTTAAGCAGCAATGACAAATCTAGGCTATCTAGAAATAAAATTAGAAGATCAATTTAGTAGTAAGGTTCACATTTATATTATGTACATTTATAAAACGCTATCCTAAGAATTACAATTCTTTCAGACTACCATTAGAGCTATTGTATAATCACTTTAAAAATAGCAATAAAACCAAAGAAGAAAAAGAAATCAAAATTACTGTATTAAATCCAAGTCCAAGAAGAAAGACAAAAAAAATTCTTTGGTGGTTCTGGATTATTCAAATGGATTTGTTAAGAATAACAAAAGCATTATAATTACACTACCTAAAGATAGAATCAAACCAAAGCAATTGATAAGATTTACATTTAAATGATCTACAATTATGAAACATTATCCTAAGAGTTGTAATCCTACCAAGTTTCCAGAGAGCCAAAAGACTGCCTTCATTTTAATTTGGCACTTCCTTAAACTATGGATTCTAGGGACTACCACTAGTTAGCTTCACATACTGTAGTTGTCTGCAAGTTATACCAAGTTGTTGGAAGCAGCTCAGAATGATATGGCAACCTTAGCCTGGCCTTTATCTGCTTCTCCTTAGGATAGGATTGACATGAATGATCAGCAGTGGTGGGAGGCAAAAGAAGATGCTTCTCCAATTTCTTTTTACAAATTATTTCTATAATGAACTACTTTGATCCTAAAACATTGGAACATACCTGAGCTTTCATATTGGGACAAAATTTAGCTGTTTTAAAAGGCCAGTTTTTCTAGCAGCCATTGGCAGATGGCAGGGATAGGATTAGTGATATCCAATCCTTGTGGTTCATTACAAGAAGAAGGCCATACATTTAGTTTAGATGGGCAGACAAAAGAGGTGCATGCTCCTTGGACTACTCCTGAGGCAATGAAACATAAAACAAGGTAAAGAGATTATTGTGATTATTTGTTGGTACAGTCTGCAGAGAAGCAAGAGTAAAGGAGTCAATGCCAACATTTTGAAACAGTCATTGTAAAACAAATGGTTATTCATGCAAGGCCATTCTGAACTGAACAGCACTCTTAACTCTGACTTTTTTCTCCGAGGAACTTTTCCAATTAGTAGCCAACAATATTCTTTCCCTCCCCTGAACTCTAATTACACATTAGTTGTACCATTCTCTGAAACTTTATCTTACAGTATATTGTGACATAATTTCTTGTTGACTTAACTTTCAACTGTTATTTAGCTTTCCTTAAATACAAGGCTTCTTTACCCAAATAAAGTGAAATAGTTTCTTATAACAGGTACTAATTCTTTCCTTCCATAATTAGGAGTAAATTACATTGCCTAAAAAAGAAAGTCAATAAATTATAATTTATTTAATTCTATGCTAATGTGTGTCATTTTAATATTTCTAGACTATCAAGACCCAAAAACCTTTTCATTAAACCAATGTGGTTAGAGAGGAGGCCAGGAGCCTATCATGTAGACAGTGGAAAGGACTTGGTATTTTCTTCTAAATGTTATGTAAAACCTTAAACAGGAGAGTATGGCTCACAGATTTGACAGATTTTTTGATAAGCTATCTTGTTTGGCTATATTGAAAATAGACAATAGAGGGTAAGAGTAGAAACAGTGATCATCTAGAACGTTCTGTAGTCCAGGCTTGTGATGGTGACTTAGATTATGGAGTATAAAAATTCCAGATTCAAAATCAATTCGAAGATGGGGGAACCTGGTTGGCTCAGTTGGTTAAGTGTCCAACTCTTGATTTTGGCTCAGGTCATGGCATCAGGGTTATGGGATTGAGCCACACCTCAGGCTGTATGCTCAGCACAGAGTCTGCTTGTCCCTCTTCTTCTGCTTCTTCCCTTGTCTCTGCTTGTGTGTGCTCTCTCTCTCAAGAGTAAATAAATAAATCTAATCTTTAAAAAAGAATCAATTCTAAGATAAAGCCAATGGGATTTGCTGATAAATTGGCTGAGTGGACTGAAAGAAAGGAAAAAGTCAAGGATACATGTGGAGAAACAGTGCTATAAGATATAAATATTCTGGGTGTTGAGCCCAAAAATTTAGAAATTACTTTTCCGTGTATTTGTATTTCTTGTGTTCATTTTCTTCAAAATTGAAAATGAAGCCTGAGTTTCTCAAACTTTCTTTCATCACCAGCATAGACATAATAAAACATTTTTGATGAAGGCTTCAAATCCCATTTCCTAAGGATTTATTAAACTGGGCTAAGCAACCTCAGCTATTTGGTCAAAATGTAATCTTAATAATAAGTTATCACTTCCATTTTCTAGTCATGTGGTAGATTAGAAAGCCCAAATATTTTCCCAGTATGAAATACCCAGAAATTGTACAGGATATAACAAAAATAGTTTCCATTGCAAATTTGCAAGAAGAATAAGAATTTCCAGCAGCCAAAATGAAGAAAGATTGAAAACTAGACTAGATAGTTTGAGCTACAAGTATAGAAGCTGTAGGACTATTTAATAACTTTGGGAGCAAGAAAGTAGCATTATAATAGACAGGAAGGGATAGGAAATAAGTGCTCAGGTCTTTATGAGGAAGTTACAGACTTTAACAGATGTAATAAATACAAAAAAAAAGCCCTATTGCTTCTAAGTAGCAGATACAAAATTCAATACAAAGAAATGTAATATTTTTCCAATTCAAATAAGTTTGCCACAATGAACTAGCTAAAGATGAGCTCATAATCCAAAATTAGAAAACACTGATAAATAACCTACCATGCTTTGGTTTGATTCTATCTTTAGGTAGTGTAATTATAATGCTTTTGTTATTCTTAACAAATCCATTTGAATAATCCAGAACCACCAGAGAATTAGGTGGCTCAGTGGTTTGGCACTGCCTTCCGCCCAGGGCATGATCCTGGAGACCCGGGATCAAGTCCCACGTCAGGCTTCCTGCATGGAACCTGCTTCTCCCTCTACCTATGTAGAGGCTTGTGATGTTTCTCTCTGTGTCTCTCATGAATGAATAGATAAAATCTTTAAAAAAAAATAACCTACCATGAACAAAAACAGAGATAACAATCTCCTTTGGATATTGATCCCCAAAGAATGTGAAACAATGAAATTGTCAAAAAATATTTCTTAAATTAATAAATACAGAAAATAAGAAACCAAAACTATAAGTAAATGTCAAGATATTATGTAATAATGAGTAGAAGATTTTCAAGATAATCAAATTGAACTTCCACAAATGAAAATGAAAAATATAGTATATGAATGTAATATTCAATAATTATTTTAAATATTAGGTTAGATGCAACTGATAGATTAATAAGTGAAAAGAGGTATATGAACACATTATCTAACAATAGCCTAGAAGATTAAAGATAAGAAGAATAAATGAATAAAAGGAACAAATATAAATGAAAAAGTATTTCATTGTATTCTGATGTACAGATACAGCAATAATTTATCCAGATGATTTTGATGGAGATTCAAGTTGTTTCTAATTTTCTTGCTACTACCAAGAATTATCCAAAAAATAATATCATATGTACCTAATTTAGTTTATTCAAAAGTATATGATTTTGTTCATGCAATGCATAACTCTTGTTATATTCCAGGCACTGTTTTAGGACCTGTGGATATAGCAACAAATAAAACAAATTTCTTATTCTTCCATGGAGCTAATAATCAAACTGGTAGAACAAATAAACAACAAATGAACAATTAAATATATTGTACATCAAATAGCAATAAGTTCTATTGAGAAAAATAAAGTGAGGTAAGGCAGACAGACTGAATTCTAGTAGTGGTGGCAGCTACTTTATGTAGAGTTATGAGGAGAACTTCCTGAGGGGATGAGTGAATGAATCACCTAGATATCTTGTGCATGGACTTTGGTGATTACTTTCAGGGTGAAAAGAAGCAATCAAGTTTGGATTCTATACGTAGCTGAATATGTCTCTAAGGAATATGGGTACAATAAAAGATATTTTTAGACAAGCAAGTGTAGTATATTTGCCATTAACAAACCATCACTGAAAAAAAGTCCACATGCTCTATAAAAGAGATTGAATTGAGAAAGAAAGATGTAAGAAATGCTGAACAGAGAAATAGTAAACATATGACTAAATTGAAAAAAAGCATTGGCAGTGGGACAATAATAATAGTGATAACAATGATATGGAGCTATAAAGCCAAATATCAATGAAATATTTGCAACACTACTCTGTGGAATGTATATGGGAAGGGGATGGAATGAAGATAAAATTATTCTAAATTCTTCTTGCTCTTCATAAAGGTAAAGATATTATTGATTAAAGTCAGATCTTGAAAATTTAGGTAGACACAGAAAATAAATAAATAACCAGGAAAAGAATAGAAACAGCATGTCCAACTTCCAAACCTGGTGGGGGAGAAAGAAGTGGATTATTCAATGATAAAGAAGAAAAAAAAGAAAGCTCACAAAAATCCTGGTTAATGGAAAGCCAAGATAAGATCATAGAATCATTCTAAGTATAGAGAAAATAACACTAAGCACAACCTTTAGAAAAATTGCTTTTGACAATATCTTGGTACATAGTTTTCATCTGCACTGGTGGCCTCCTGTGTCATTGTGAGGTCATTGGCATCTAATATTCTTACCTCAGACAACATGTGCAACACCACAGTCAGCAAATTAACCATGAACCAAGGATATCTTTGATTGCTTATTTTCTTTGTTTCTTACAAACTCCCACACAAGAGGGGGTCAGACTGCAATGCAGTCTGGGTTATGTGATTTCAACCCAGGTAAGTAGACTCAGCACCTGTTCCAATATCCACAGCTGCCTTTGTTCTTTGATTCTCTCTCTAATAATTTCTATTCTTATCATCATAAATGTACAATGTTCTTTATTCTGGATCAGGTTTTTACCATGGAAAAGACCTGTAGGAACTAGGAGGCTAGAGAGAGTGGTAATCTTGACCAGTCTGAAAGGGTAAGGAACATCACAGGCATGAGATGATGATGGAGGTTTGAGTGACACCGTAGCATTCCATGACTGATATTGGCCGTCTGGGAAGCCACATCCTTGGACAGAAGAAAATACATGGGCATATTTTACTTCTAGTATCTGCATAATAATTTTTTAAATATTTTATTTATTGGGATCCCTGGGTGGCGCAGCGGTTTGGCGCCTGCCTTTGGCCCAGGGCGCGATCCTGGAGACCCGGGATCGAATCCCACGTCAGGCTCCCGGTGCATGGAGCCTGCTTCTCCCTCTGCCTGTGTCTCTGCCCCTCTCTCTCTCACTGTGTGCCTATCATAAATTAAAAAAAAAATTATTTATTTTTTCATGAGAGACACACAGAGAGAGGCAGAGACATAGGCAGAGGGAGAAGCAGGCTCCATGCAGGGATCTTGCCCAGGACCCCAGGATCATGCCCTGAGCCAAAGGCAGACAGATGCTCAACCACTGAGCCACCCAGGTGCCCCTAATTTTTTTTTAAAGAGCTGTCAGTTTTCTACCCAGTCCCAAACTCCCATCCCTATTTTTTCAAAACTACCAGGACAGAACATTCATTTGGTACAGAATTTGCCAGGATTTTGGCAATCAGCCAACAGCTAATTGTCCTGGGTTCATTCTTGATCATATCCTTTAGAAGCATGAGCCTAAAAATATGGTTCACGGCTAGGATAATCATGTGTCATGTGTCTTGTTCAGGAGGGTTCTAGTTCAGATGACATTTTAAGATCACCCTGTTGATTGTATATAGATGGAGTGTTCCCATAAAGGACTCAAATTGCTTTAAAACGTAACTTCTTTCCTCCATTTTTAAAGGAAAATAACTCTTAATTCTAATTTCAAATTGCCAGAGATTCTGGTATGATAACAGAATCATACCAGATTCATTATGATTCATTAACTTGGGGTCATAGTTTAAAAAAAAAAAACAAAAGAAAACATTCTAAATGATTCTAATGTGTAACCATAATGGAGCATGAACACAGGAAGAAGTCCAGCTACAAGCAACGCTTAACAACATCAAGAAGTTCTTCTTATGTGCGTGTGCACAGATATAGTCAAAATTCAATTTGGGCAAGGATGCCTTTCAAATAAACATACGGTCTTTTTATGATCATGGGTTTTCATTTTTGCTTTCTTTTTATTTATAAATTATTGTTAGGTTAGCTCCAATATTAGTGAGGTTATAATCTTTATTTTGGTTAATCCTACGATGCCTCATAATACAGACTTACAACTGTAATTTTGGCCTGAGATTTCCAAATAACCAGACTCTACTGGCAGGCATTGAGATCGATATACCTTAGAGTAGACATGAAACAGATTTTAAATTAAGTAATTTACCTACTTAATCAACATTTATTGAGCACATATTATGTTCCAGTCACTTTGCTTTATTAAGATAAAGAAGTGCATGAGGCCTGGTTCCTACACTTTAGGAGGGAAAAGTGGATATGTGAACAAATCAGTGCAGTAAGGTGCTGTAGCCTTTTCCAGAGACTTTGAGCAAAGGCACTGAGACAAGATATGAGGTGATTTGGGGACATTACAGAATATTGGATATGCTATTTATTCACCATTATATGCTTAGTGACCCATATATCTATTTCTATTAACCTATTTTATATGTTTGTTTCCTATCAGTAATGTCTATTCTCCTTTTGTGTGTCTTTTAAACAATTTCATTGTAATTTTTTTTCCTTTCAGGACTTTAAGAACTAATGTAAAAATGTAGAAAAAGTGGTGTCAAAACAAAAAGAAAGAAAATGAAAAGCATCTACAATTTCCCCACATAGAGATTGTAAGAGCTTTATTCCTTAGCCTTACTGCAGTTTCTACGTGTTATCTACACACAGCATAGTGTGGTATTATGCATATCCTAGCCTTTGTTTACAAAAATGTATCTTGAACATTCTTCTGAACTGTTAAGATTCTTATACAGTCTTGGCTCTCCCTACTTTTTATTATATAAGCAAAACAAGTTCATTGCCAAAAAATGAGAAAACATAGGTAACTATAAATAAAGCAACAAAAACTGCCTTAGATTTTGTGACCCAGAAATAATCAACATTTTGGGGTTCGTTTTTCAATATATTTTTAAATGCATACGGTCTTCCTATTAATTGTTTTAAACATGTTTTATATGAATATATCACTAGTGTATTCAATTTCTAGGAAGCTATTGGTAAATATCATTCCCCACTAATTAAAAAAATAACCAATTGATTTTTTTAAACTCTGTGAGGTTTTTGCATTTGTTATCATATTTTCTTCTCACAAAATCGTGGGCTTTCTTTTGCAGATGTGGAATCTGAAACCTAGCAAAGGTCAGTGTTTTCTCCAGGGCCTCATGGCCCCCAAATAACACAGCAGAATTCAAATCCAGGCCTTTCGGTACCCAAAGGCCATGCTCTTTTTCAAGGAGATGGCAAAGGTAAAAGCAGAGCAGTTGGGGACACACAGAGGGCTCTCCCTCCCTAAGGGCTCCTTCCTTCTCTTCCCTACCAGACAGGAGAACCAACTGGGTCCTGGCTGTCCATCTTCTTGGCTTCTCTGTGAGTCTTCTAGATCCTTTACAGCTATTCAAATAGGAGCTTTGGGCAACAGCATGTGGTTGGCATCTGCTTTGGAAACATTCCTGCAGCTGAAAGCAGACAGGACATCTGTTGTGAAAGGTAGCCACAGGTAGAGCTTTGCTGCAGCAGTCGCCAAATAAATACAAATAGAGAAAAAGGACTTGGTCCTTTGATTTTGGCCTTTGGGGGAGGAGCTGCCCTTCCTGCATCCTGAGCGCACCAAGTGGCCCCAAACATGACTGCTGCAGCAGGGCGGCTGCAGTCCCAGAAGGGGAAGGGGCAGCCCGGGTCCGCAGCCAGCCCAGAATGCTCTAGGCAGGTCCCCTTGTGGAAAGCCTGTCCAGAAGGGCCTGCCAGAAACACTTCCTTTCACTCAGCTCTTTGATCAGAGATCGCCTCTCTCTATGAAAGGCCTCTGAAGCTAACCTGCTCTCACAAACTTCTTTCACTTTCTTTGGTTTTCCTAGAAATGTGATTTTCCCTTAGACTTGGGGCAGAGCTCAGAAACAAAGCAACATTTATTCTCATCTGAGAGTGTTCCATGTCAGACTTGTCCATGGAAATCATGCTGTGTGTAGAGCAAAGGAGAGAGAGAGGAAAGGAGCTCCCATTCTTTTAGTCACTGAAGGAGTTGGATACATCCATATGCCTCGTCTCATCTAATCTCCACAGCATCCCTAAAAGGTAGGGGTTGTGGATCCCAGTTTACAGATAAAGAAACTGAGATGCAGACTAATTAGCCCATCTGAGAGCTGCCAGCTGACTGGCAGTGCAGCATGTCCCTTGGACCGCTTATGATTCCAAAGCCTCTCAGCGTTTATTTCTGTTAGAAAGCACTCAGAAGACAGTCACTAATAGTTAAGAAGCACATTTCTGTTGACCATTTATATTCTTAATGTGTCACGAAGCAGAAAAGACAGACTAGAAGAAAGCCAAGGGTTTATTGTTCCGTTGAGCAGCTCCTCAATGCATTTTAATGGTTTTTCTGGAATGTTCTTGCGGTGGCCACAGAGAGGTGCCCAAGAGCAGCAAGCTTGCTTTGGGGACTTCTAATTTCAGACACTTAAAAAAAAAAATCAATCAGTGGCTGTTGTTTCCAGTTAGTATTTGGGATTTTCCATGGGCCTGCTGACCTCAGATTCCTGGGTAATCAGGGTAACACCAGGAGGCAAAGGCTGAGAGATGGAGAATTTTAAGGAGATTCCTTACATGTAAAGAGCCCTGCTCCGTATTGGAATGTAGCAGGAGCTCCATAAATGTGAGCTTTCCTTTAATTCTTTCTCTTTCTGTTCCTCCCTACCTCTTTCTCCCACTCTCTTGCCACCTGCTGTATATTTTCAATGATTCAAGAAATTTCTTAGGAACCAAATTACAGCAATTTCAGAGCAAGCAAAATCCCACCAACAAACCCAAGAATCAAACTGCCATGCCCCTGGGGAGAATGAAGCAGGGGCCACGTGGGAGCCCAGACTAGGCTGTCATGAGCTAGTATTGCATGCCAAAGCAAAAAAGAAGTGGATTTCCTGAGCTCTCAATTCAGATCCCAGCTGAAAGGGGAAGAAATCAGCTGTGTGACCAGAAGTAATTTCGCATATCCTCCCTGGGCCACCCTTTCCTCTTCTAAAAGGCCAGAGTAACACCTACCTCATGGGACTGCTACAAAGATGAAATGAGAAAACAAGGACAAGTATCACCAATAGCTCACATACTTTATACATGTGGATGAACTATTTATTAAAAACACAATTTAGGAGAAAAGCCCTCCACAGGCTTTGTAGGTAAGAAGCAAAAACTTGACCTGCTTAGTAATACTAGAATCTGGTAGTTCTGTGTTTCCCTGCGGGGTGGCACAGGATGCATGAGCCTCTTCTGTCCATCTTCAAGGCCACAGGCCAGCCCCTGCCTCCCAGAAAAATCTACTTGTGAGAAAAACTCCTGGTTGGACTGATCAGATGTAAAGGGTTTAACTTAGTATGGATATATAGAGCAGGCATGTGCATAAGAGGAAGGCAAGAGCAGGGAGTTTCTGGACTGCTTTGCCTCTCTACTATGTAAATTGTGGAACAAATCATTTCACAGAAATGTAGTCAGGATCCTCAAAGAAAATCATTCCCTTCTGAACCTTGTGTGTGCGTGTATATGCATGTATACAAAACACACGTAGAAATATGAAAGATGGTTATTCCAGTATTAAGTTTCCAGAAAGAGAAAACATTAGAAAGGTTGTTGATGATCTGATGACCTTAGGGGGATGGTAAGTTTGGTTTATGCCAATGCCTACAAAACACAGCTGTGTGATAACTTGACTAAGGTCCATCTTTCCTGTCACAGTGTCTTTGGTGGGGCCAGGTTTTCTTGCAAATAGCTAGACCTGGGGGTCAGCTCCATGGGGTTACTGTCTTAATCTGTGTAGGCTGCTCTAGCAGAACACCATGGACTGGGTGGCTTATAAACAGTAGAAATTTATTTCTCACAGTTCTATAGGCTGGAAAATCCACGATCGAGGTGCCAGTAGATTTGTCTGGTGAGGGCTTGTTTCTTGGTTCATAGATGGCCTATCTTCTGGGTCCTCACATGGTGGAAGGGGTGAGAGAGCTCTCTGGAGTCTCTTTTATAAGAGTTCTGTCCCACTCATGAGGGTTCGACGCTCATGACCAGATCATCTCCCAAAGAGTCCACCTCCTAACACCATCACATTAGGTCAGGATTTCCACCTGTTAATTTTGACACAAACATTTGTTCTGTGGCACTTACCTAAGAGGAGCCTGCAGGCCTGGAGAAGATGATCCGTTCCTTGCCAAGCCATAAGTGTTCCCACCTTGGGGTGTCCTGCCAAGCCCCCTTCTTGGTGCAACCCTGGTTCATGGGTTGACTCCTGTGGCTCATTCAGGTCTCAAATTAATGCCACCTTCTTAGATTGCCCTTCCCTGCCTACCCATTCTAGAGTAATCTGATGCAGCCTTTGGACTTGGACATCCATTTATTTTATTTTCTTTAAAACACGGACCATTTCCTAATGTTTTCTGAAGTATTTGCTTGTTCTCATCTCCCCTTCACTAGAATTTAAGCTCAATGTGATCAGCAATTTTGTTCATCTTTTATCTCTTTCATTAGCTCCTGGAACTGTGTCCTGCAGTAATAAGAACTCAAGAGATATTTACAGAATGTTGAAGGAAGATATTTTGCATTCTTGTGCCATAAAGCCCAAGGCAGCTTTAGACTTAACTTTTAAAGAGGAGATAGCAGCCATTAAACAAAACAAAACAAAACAAAACAAAACAGCACCTGAAGAAAAGAGTATGCTTAAAAATTATGGTTTGTGTTTTACATTTTTGCAAAGGAGACATAATTAAAGTGTTTCACTCTCCTCCTGGACCTCTGACAGCAAAATTAGCAGGAAGGAGAACAGCACACAATAGAAAGTAAAGGTTAGCATTAAGATGTTGTTTGTCTCATGCAAATTGCACAAGCCAGTTTTGATTTATGGTGAAAAAAGTCTTTTTTTTTCAGGAGCCTTAGAATTGATAGATGTCAGTTTAAATGCTTCAGAAGTACAAAGCTTTAACTTTGGGTGTCAGACTTTGTTTATGCAATAGGTATTTACTGAACACTTCCCAAAGGATGTCTACTGCGCTAGGCACTGGGTGACAACGATAAACAACACTAGATCCTCCCTCCTTGTCTAAAGGGTAGTGGAGCTGAGCAAAAGGCCAATACAGCATAGTGTGATAAGTGGTCTAAATAGGGCTGTCATAAAGGCACAAGGGGTGGTACCAGTGGCTTCATGAAAAATTTGGCTATGAAACAAAGTTGTGGAAAATGTAATGGTCTGTGAAGATATGCCTAAACAGTAATAATAGCTGACAGATAAATAGGATATGCGCAGTAATCAAATTTAACAGCAGATGTGACACATCATTGGTCAAGCGTTTACTGAGAGTATCCCATGTTCCATGAACTCTGGTAGGTTCTGCGACTTAAGCTCAATGTCAACCATCCTGCTCCATCTGTGGAGCCATCCCACAGAAGCCTAACACGTGCTTTCTGACTTCAGGGATCCACAAGAAGAGGTCTGGCATTCATGGAAACAATCATGAAAGAGAAACTATTTTACCCCACTAGCCTGCCAACATGGTGAGCAGACCCTCCAAGGATGCTGAAATGGGAAGGCAGAGTCTGTGACATAACTCAAAAGGCCATCCCCAGCCTTCAGGAACTATCTCCAAATCGTTTGGAAAATCCCATGCCCTCCATCCTTTCTCATGCAGCAGGTACACTCTCTTTGGAAAAGCTCTTCATCTCTTTCTATTTTGTGGGCCATTCTTGGATACGGCCTAAGTCCTACTGAGCTGGGTGAGACGACTTGATTTATGACAGCAGAGAAATAGGCTTTCAGTTGGTTTTTGAGTCAAAAACATTTTCTAACTCCAAAATAAATTGTGACAGGAAATGCAGTCCATGCCAAACGCCCTGTGTCGTGTCGAGTTAAAGCATTGAATTTAAAGAGAATGTTAATAGCATTTGCTCGAAAAGAAATTTGCTACTTCCTTGTGTAGGAAGCCCTGATATTGAATTCTCCAAAACATTGACCCTCTTCCTGGTTTCTTTATTCAAATCTGGATTATTTCTGGATTTCTCCTTCCTGTCAGCATGGTTTCAGTCAAAGTGATTCGGGAGGTTGATGTCGTTGGAATTAGGTGCTGTAGTTGATACCATGGCATGGCCTTTCTGACTGGTATTTGAGACCATGAAGGGGAGTAGCTACTACTACTGTTTCTAGGGGTGTCTTAAGGGAGAGGGCGGTGGGAGCAAGGCCAGCAGAGCCCCAGTAGGGATGAAGGAACACAATTGCTTCTTGGAAGATCACAGGTGGCGTGAACACCAAGCAGTAAGGACACCCCTTTCCCGTTTCAGTAGTTGTTGGAGACTTGTGATTGTAGTTCACCCATTTACGGAGAGACAGTACTTCAAGTTCCCAAGTTAACAGTCCCAGAGCCAAAAATCCCATGTTTCTCTCATATGTACTTACAGGCAGAATGTAACATTGAGTAAGCCTTACCCCGACAAGCAGAAAATATCAATGGATTCAGTGAGGGTTTAAATATAGTCCCTAACCTTATTAAGAAGAGATTGGAGATATTTGGACCATGTCGCCAAAGCTTTTAAATCAACATTATGGGAATCGACTCCCACAAATCTTGCCAAAGACAGATATATGGGTTGGCATTTTGACATCAAGGGGCATTTGAGAATGCCTAAAGGGTCCCAGATTATTAATTTTTAATTTCTTTTAGTTTTAGCAGTTTTTCTTTTTTAAGTGAATTATTATACTTATTTAAATAGAGAGTTGAAGATAGATGCAGTGGAAATAAGTAGTAAAAGAACCAACCCTTTCCCTTCCAGATACCTTCATCTCCACTACCATCATCACTACCCACAACAAAGGATAGCTGGCATTACAATGGATCCAGCACTAGGAAGTCTACTTACAGGCAAAATCTCATCTAATCTTTGCAAAACAAAACAAAACAAAACACCTCCAAAGAAAATAGCCTCATTTCCATCTTACAGATGATAAAAGTTAAGCTTTTGAAAGGTTATATAACTGACGATGGTCACATAGCTAGAAAATCACAGTGAGCCCTAGTAGGTTCTGTGATTTCAGACACCTTGCTCTATGACATTATACTTCCTCCCCTTAATGTAAACTAGTTGTGAGAAGTGGATCTTCCATATTCCCTCGGACCAGTGTTTCCCAGGCCTTGGTTTGACATCTGGTAGGGATAGTGCATGTCTAGCTTTCTCCGTTCCATGAATGGACTCCTCTTACATGTGTCTTGCAACCTCTCTTAAGACATAAACCCAGGCACAAAACAAATGCCCCTAAATAAATACCAGACCAAAATAGAACCTTTAATTTTGCCCTTAAAATATTCCTCTGGAAAATGATAAATTACACTGTTAAGTAATGCTAAATTTCTTTTCCTTCAGTTATTTGTTTATGTGATCCATTCCTCTCTATTCTGGTCCTCTCTGTAAAGCCTAGTGAGATTTACTTGAAACCTAGTAATTTTGCCACTTTCTTTTTGCTTATTCCTTAGGAACATCTGGCAGCAATTTATTCCCTACCTGTGAGCTGTATAGACCACACTTCTTAGTGACAGCCTCAGGAGCCAGGAGTCAGTCCTGACTTGGACTAGAATTTTTTTCCCCCTAATTGGTTCATGAACTCAGCTTTCTGCTGGCCTCTGTCTCTTTCCGCCAACATTATCTGCATTGAGGTTTACCAGATGCTTCCATTGAGCTTTGTTTATTTGGGTTAAGTTGTTAATGCTGTTGTCCCCTCTGCTTCTTCCACAAGACTGAGGTTCTGTGGAAGGGACTAGTTCTTAGCCAGCTTTGGGGTTCTGGTACTTGGTGTGGGCCTGACATGGTACATGTGGGTGTTGTTCCATGAAACTCAGAGAGGAAGACAGGAAGGCAGCGCGGGAGATAGGGTGTTGTAATTATTCTTATTATTCCTGTTACTTTTAGGGTCTGTTTTCATACAGTATGATTCCAGCAAAAGCACTCAAAGAGGAGGGAGAACAGAGAGGAGGGAGCTGGATCCCTCCACCTGACCTCTTGGACTTTTTGAAGGAAATAATTCACTAGGAAGTTAAGAGCTCTGCTCTGAAAGCAGACTATTGGGGTTCAAACCCCAGTGCTACTGCTCACCACGTTTAACCTCTTTGTTCCTCAGTTCTCTTATCTATAAATTGGGGGAAAATGGAAGTGTACCTTTTTCATGAGGGTTTGATGGGAAACAATGTAAAGTCTCAGGCAAATCACCTGAGCATAGGAAGAACCATTTTATTGTTTTGGCGAGAAAGGGTTGAGCAGCCAAAATCTAGGGACTTGCCTGTAGGAAAAACATTTAAAATATTTTATCGATCATTTATATTTGTTGGACATCTCATGTGTGCCAAGCGTTGGGCTAGGTGTTAGAAAAGAAGCTTAATCAAGACAGGAATGGAAAAACAAACAAACAAAAAAAAAGGCAGGAATGACAGACATGAAGGCTCTATCCTGAATTATACTTTGAATTAAAGGGAAAAGCAAAATGCAATAATGGGGGTGGGACAGGGGAAGTGGTACTGAGGCATCATTATCAGACTTTCCCAATGGCTCTTCCGAACAGTACAGCACAGAGCTTCTCCAAGGCGGCTCTGTAAGCAGAGGACATGGGTCAGTGCAGGTGCGGAAGAGGGCAAAGGTTGGGCAGAGAGTGAAGCTGTTGGAATCAAGCTGTGAGCTTGAGGGAGGAGGAATCCCCTGGGAAATGCCGGAGGATAGGTCCTGCCTTCTTGGTGAAGGCTCACAGCCAATGTAATTTGCACATTCCTGTTAGCGTCTTCGTTTGTATGCAGAGACTGGTTAGGTCTAGAGATTTGGACCACCCAAATAAATGAGAGTTCAGCAATTCTTTCTGTTGCTTGTGGCTTTTTTCTGAAGAGCTTCAGTTTCTTCTCTGTAGGTTTAAGAATCGCAGAGTTAAATTATAAATTGAACTCCTAAATTCTTAATTTTTTTAATTAGGGGTATGTAATACCTGATAATTATCCTTTTTTTTTCTAGGAGATTATTAAGAATTTATCTCTATGTTCATTTATTTTTAGCATGTATTTTCTGTTTCTGAGTTAAAATTGCAATATTATTGTGTATTGCTTGGGTAGGATTCATTTTTCAATCTTTTTAGCCTCTGCCAATATTGAGACCCCTTTGGTATTTCTGAATCTTTGTATGAACAAGATGTCAAATTTCTGATTCTAGTAAGTCATTTAAGGCCTGAGAATGACGGTTTTTGAGTAATAATAAAAATCTGGCTTTCTTTAAAAAGAGAGAGAGAAAGAGACAGTAATAACCAAAAATTATTCATATATGATTTTACATGAGACTTCTCTTTGTATTTGAAATTTACCAGATATTCTCAGAATGAGCTTTATTTAAGAGAACTGGACTGATGAACTTGAGAGCTAATACTGCCTTATTTATAGAAATTAGCTCTGTTTGCATTAATTTTACTGACAAGCTTATATATATCATACCATATTATAATGTAATATATATGTATATAATTTCAAGAAAGAAACCCTCCCTTCTATTCACTATACATATTATAACACGTAAAATATAATAATACATATTATATGCCATAAATATCTTACTATATAATCTTACTATATAACTTAGTATACATAAATTTACTGTACATTATATTTACTATAAATAATATAGTAACTATTATTAATATTATTTTAACATTATATATTATTATATAGTAAATATTGTACTGAATTAGTCAGTGATTTCTTACTTGCTTTTTAATCCCTGGATGTTGACATGTGCCCATAGGAAAATGACTGAGTCATGGACTAAGTCTAGGCAAATAATATGATTTTTGGAAAAGATGTGTTTATTTATTAAGATTTATTTATTTATTTGAGAGAGAGACAGAGAGGAGGAAGGGCAGAGGGAGAGGATCTCAAGCAGACTCCCCACTGAGTGTGGAGCCCAAAGCAGGGCTCAGTTCCAGGACCCTGAAATCATGGCCTAAGCTAAAACCAAGAGTCAGACACTGATTGAGCCACCTAGGTGCCCTGGGAAAAGATGCATTTTAAATATAGTGCTTCCAGAGCCAAACAAATTGCTACAAGCACAGCCAGCATTCAGCATCCTCCCTAAATAGGACTTTTTTTTTTTTTTTTGGATTTTCTTTTTTTTTTTTTTTTAAAGTTCTGATTCTTTCTCAGAACTTTTTTTTTTTTTTTTTTTTTTTAATTTTTATGATAGACATACAGAGAGAGACAGGCAGAGACACAGGCAGAGGGAGAAGCAGGCTCCATGCACTGGGAGCCCGACGTGGGATTCGATCCCGGGTCTCCAGGGTCACGCCCTGGGCCAAAGGCAGGCGCCAAACCGCTGCGCCACCCAGGGATCCCCCTAAATAGGACTTTACCCCAAGGAGACCACCCTCCCTTCTCTTCTTTGCCTTCAGAATTGCACCGTCTTACAGCTTGCTCTCCTGATAACCCTTCTGTCTCTCGACAGTGGCCGGCCCCTGTGCTGTATGCTGCTGCTGTTTACTGCACAATTCCCACACGAAAGCAGACCTCTACGAAGCCAACTTTTTTTTTTAAGATTTTATTTATTTATTCATGAGAGACATAGAGAGGCAGAGACATAGGCAGAGGGAGAAGCAGCCTCCTCGCAGGAAGCCCAATGCGGGACTTGAACCCAAGACCCCAGGATCATGACCTGAGCCAAAGGCAGATGCCTAACAACTGAGACATCCAGGTGCCCTATGAAGCCAACTTTTAAGAATGATCAGAAATGGCCTGGCATAACTCAGATGTAGAACTTTTACAGTAGATTTCGAGTATCCTCTTTGTAAATATGCCTGTTACCTGCAGCTGGCAGGGAGGGTGTTCCCTCCTTCAAGCCCTGGAGCAAGTCACTAGAATTTTCTTTTGGCATTTAGGATTGGTGAGTTCTATAAGAGCTGAGAATTAACCACCTTGGGGCTGCCCCTTCCTGCCCCCAGCCCCAAGTTATAAAGAAATGGTTTGGAATGAATGAATGAAAATGAAACAGAACGAAGTGTCAAATATGATCAAGAATGAGTACTCCTTTGGTGAAAAAAAAGTCTCTTCTGGGTCTTGTCAAGTGCACAAGCCACCCAGAAAGAAACTTGTTTTGTAATTTGATACTTTTAAAATTCTCTCTGGAGGATATTGTTACAATCCCTGAAGTTTATCTCCTCTCCATTCCCATCCCTCTCCCACTTCTCCATGACCTCCTCCTCTCCCTCTCTCTTCTCCTGCTCTCCCTAGGAGAGCTGGGTGAAATACAGGCCACTCAATTACGTTTTAGTTTCAGATGACAAATTTTTGATGTGAGTATATGCCAACTCTTGCATGAAATATACTAATACTAAAAATTATCCAGTGTTTAACTGAAACTAAATTTAACTGGGTGTCCTCTTTTTATTTGCTAAATTTGGCTAAACTACCTATTTCAACTTTTTCCACTGTCTTTAAGAGTAGGAAAAGCAAAATTCTGTGGAAACCCTGAAGTTCCTGGTCTACCAGGAACTACCATATTCTTAAAAGTTTCTGAGAAAAGAAAACACACATCTTAAATAAAATTGGGCAATAGGGATCCCTGGGAGGCGCAGCGGTTTGGCGCCTGCCTTTGGCCCAGGGCGCGATCCTGGAGACCTGGGATCGAGTCCCACGTCGGGCTCCTGGTGCATGGAGCCTGCTTCTCCCTCTGCCTGTGTCTCTGCCTCTCTTTCTCTCTCTCTGTGACTATCATAAATAAAAAAATAAAAAATAAAAAATAAAAAAAATAAAAAAAATAAAATTGGGCAATAGAATCAGAGGTTATCTGTTCCTAACATTAGGAGCATTGCATATTTGCTGATCATGCCTTTGCATTTGAAAAAGGGTAAATGTGATACAGGTGGAGGAGAAGCCAGACAACATTAACTGTGGTAAGGAGAGCTACGTGACAGTTTAGAGAAATGGTCAGTAAGAGAAATTCAGAAGGAGCACCTTTTCTTTGCAATTTGTTTTTTTCCAGGCACGTTGTGGATTGGTGTCCTTGAGAACTCAGAAGATTCAGAATTACTGAACAAGGACCACCTTGAAGATATTTAATTTTTTTTAAAGATTTATTTATTTATTCATGAGAGACACACAGAGAGAGGCAGAGACATAGGTAGAGCGAGAAGCAGGCTCCCCGATGTGGGACTCGATCCGGGGATCCCAGGATCATGACCTGAGCCAAAGGCAGATGCTCAGCCACCCAGACATTCTGGTATTTATTTTTTTTTTCTGTTTTCTTTCCCATTGAAACAGCGATCTCATCTTGCTATAAGAAAAACAGAAAGTATTTACGATACCAGGTTTTTATATTTTTTAGTTAGATTTTAGAAGACATGCATATCTAGAATGCTGTCTAATTTTGATCAGATGGTGAATTGCATTGCAGTTTTTTGGTTTTTTGTTTTGTTTTGTTTTGTTTTGTTTTGTTTTTATCGAGAGCAGAAAGGACTGTTTCCTGGAGCCAGGAGTCCAAGGCTGCTCACTGGCTGCGTGATCTAGAACATTCCAGTCAGCATCTCTGATCCCTAGCATGGAGGGACCCCAATATCCCTAAAGCTCTTTTTCCTGGTTGTGGTCCTCTGATTCCATAATGACCCAGGAACATTAGCAGCAGGTCTCCTTTGTGAAATTTTTCCTTCCAAAATGCTAGATTACTGGCTTTTTCCTATCTCACTCTGCATTTCTCCCCTTTGCTCCATATAGTCAACAGTAGGGAAAAGTTCTGTGAAAAGCCCTGAAATAGCAACAGCCAAAAAGCTGACATGGAATCCACTGGGCTCCACTGGGCCCACATCCTGCCAAATACTTGTCATCGAGTCACCAGTAGGACATGGGAAGGAACCAATGCTCGGGTGACGGTGGCTCAGACTTGTGACTTGTGTCATTAACCTCCCCAGAGAACCCAGGCCAATGAGGAAGTCACTGGAAGAGCCCCTAGAATGCCAAAATACCAACTCGAGCAAAAATGCCCTCTGGGATGGCAGCCAGTTGCCTGCCCATGTTCTGGCTGGGCTGGGAGCTGAAACAGTGTCTGGCATCGACCTCTCAATTCTGTTCCCCAAAACCCTTCAGTTACTATGGCAACTCAAGAGAACTCTTTGAAAGACCTCTGAGGCTGGGAAATTTTATTAATTGTGTGCCCTGGAATCAGTTCTGGGCATCACCCAAAACCTACAGGAAGTAGAATCCCAGACCTTGAGAAATGGTTCCTGGTGCCCACAGGCTCCAAACTTTTGAAAGCCACCATTATATGCTCCACCTCCTGTCCCTTGAGAACACTTACTGAATGTGAAATAAATGAACTGCTTAGTAGAGGACTAGCTCATGAAGAAAGTGGTTTCTGGTTATCGGTACCACCAGAATAGGAGTTCCCTGGTAACCATTCCCAGCTTCCTCAAGAGTTGGACCTAAACATGTAGAAATAAAGGTCGGGCTCTAGCTCTACAGGATGGAGGTCTGTACCTTCTTCTGACCCAGATGAGTACAAGTTCTCTGGAATAATTACCCTTTGAAATACCGATTTATACAGCTCCCTAAATTCATTTTATTGCGTATCTTAAAACTGACCTTACACGCACAGCTTTCTCCTGGCACTGAGCAGTGGAATGTGAAATGCTCTGAAATACAGATTGTAATTTCCATTAAGAGAGAAAAAAAATTCATGTCTTCGAAGATAAACCATCTGCAATATAAATCACAAGGTTACTGCATTCGGATTGCAATGCTACTGTAATTTCAGTGAAGGGAGGAAAATAATATAGCTTTCTCTCCCAGGGAGACTGCAGTTTACAGCAGACTTTCACTTATATACGTTAGCAGTTCATTTTAAGTCTGCTAATATGTACTAAGTACCTGTGATCTGCTGAACTTCACACCAGGCACTGGAGCTATGTACATAAACAGATAATTAAAATATAGCGCATTAAATGAAAGATATATATGGTGTGTTGTGTGAACAACAGAAACGCTGAATCCAGGAGAACTTAATCTTTTCAAGTAATAGTTGATATTTCTATTTAATAGAGAAGAAAACTAAAGCCAAAGAGTTCTCCTGAGTACTTCTTACAAAGAGCAGAGCCTACACTGGAATCCATATTGAGGCAAGTCCACTCTTTGCAATGTCTGTGTACCAAATCTTTCTCACTTTCACTTTTCACTAAGAAATTACCAATGCAATGAACTCAATCATTTTTTTAACAGAATAAATTTCTTTTCTCCTACCCTCTCTTCTATAAGCTTTCTCGTCTCCACAGTATGCTCCAGATTGAAATATCTCACCCATCAAGAAAATACGATAGTCTGAACATCTAACAATGTTAGCTTTTCTCTATATTCCATCAGCATATGAATCAATGTCTCCCTCTGGAAATAGCAGCCTTGGGGCTGAACATCAGAAGTGCTGTAGTGTTAAATCCTGACCTGTGAGGACCCAGACTGAATGTAAGGAAACAGGTCTCAGCTAAATTTTGAGGCATGCATTGTGCCAGAAGGATCTTTAGCAAAAGATCCTTCACACTGGAAAATAGGCCCAGATAAGGGGACTTTAGTCAATTGGCATAACAGGAATTTCTTTGGCCATGAATTTGGGTGTGATAGATGGAGGAGAGACATGCCTTTCATACACTGGCAACCCAGCAGGTGGATGAGAAGGATTCCAGATAAAGGTCAATAAAATGTATGAGTCCCTTGGAGCTAGAATGTATCTCAGGGTACAGTACTAAGAATAGAATAAGGCTTGTAAAAATCATTCCATCCTGGGCCACATAGGTGGCTCAGTCAGTTAAACGTCCAGCTCAGGTCATGATCTCAGAGTTATGAGATGGAGCCCCTTGTTGGCTCTGCACTCAGTGTGAAGCCTGCTTGTCCCTCTCCCTCTACCCTGCCCCCCCACCCCTTTACTTCTCTCAAATAAATAAATTAAAATCCTTAAAAAAAATCAGCCCATCCTGTATGCAGGCTATGGATTTTCAGATGGTAGTGTAAATGTATTGCTGTTCTAGGACACACAAGGGAAGCAGGGCATAAATTAGGAATAGTAGGCAAAATTTGTAAGTGCTAAGTGCTAGTGTTAGAAACATGGCATGATCTTCCGGGAATTTCTAATTGGGTGTAGAGCAACTGGGTCTGAACTAAAGAAAGTCACTCTCGGGAACTCTGGAAACTCTTCATGTTTCAATTTTTGCCAATGTGGGAAAAAGGAGAATTAGTATGTACTAGCTTTAACTAGCAAACTCTTGGATTACAAACAAGAATATTAACCCCTGGCAATCTTTTCATTGTCTGCATAATTCTGGTTATCCAGAAGGTCACACAGTTGTAATCATACCCTAGGTAGTTCTTTTTGACTGGCTACTTTCACTAAGAAATATGCATTTAGGATCCCTCCCGCCCCCGTCTTTCTGTGGCTTGATGGCTCATTTATTTCCGTGCACGTAATATTCAGTTGTATGGCTATACTACAATTTGTTTATCCATTCACTCATTGAAGGACATCTTGGTTGCTTCCAAGTTTCGGTAATTATAAAGAAAGCTGCTGAAAAACATTTGTGCACAGGCTTTCATGTGGACATAAGTTTTCAACTCATTTGGGCATATATACAAAGAAGTGCAATTATTGGTTTTTATGGTAAGCATGTGTTCGGTTTGTAAAAACCTGTCAAACTGTCTTCCAAAGGGGCTATACCATTTTGCTCTCTCATCAGCAACGAATGAAGCTCCTATTGCTCTGCATCCACCACAGCATTTAGTGGTGTCAATGTTTTAGATTTTAGCCATTCTAATACATGTGCAATGGTATCGCACTATTGATTTAATTTGCAATTCTCTAATGAAAGATGATGACATATGATGTGGGGCACCTTTTCAAATTCTTATTCACCATCTCTTTATATTCTTTTTTTTTTATTTTCAGAGGTAGGTTTAAGTGATTCATCAGTTGCATTTAATACTCAATGCTCATTACATCATGTGCACTTGGTGATGTGTCTGTTCAGATCTTTTGCCATTTTTCAATTGGTCGTTTGAGTTTTGAATTTCTTAAATATATTTTTGACACATATCCTTTATCAGATAAATGTTTTGCAAATATTCATTCCCAGTCTGTGGCTTGTTTTTCCGTTCTCTTAAAAGTGTCTTTTGCAAAGCAGGGGCTTCTAATTTTGATGAAGTCCAAATTATCAATTTTTTTCTTTCATGGATCATGCTGGAGATAGCATAAAAACGAGCCCAAGAATGGCCTGCCAGCTTAAAATGTCCCCAGGTTGTTACTGCTTCACAACAGGCTGAGGCCATCAGCTCAAAGCCCATGGGTACAAAACACAAACTCTTACACATCCAATTGCTTTAAACACAATCCAAATAAACATTCTTAGCCATTCAGAGCCTACCTATTTTGCATACCCTAGGACACTGCATCTAACATCTGTTAACCATACATAAAACAAACCCTGTAACTATAGAAGACCAAACACTGCTGCTGTCCTTCAGAGATCTCTGACCCAGAGACCCCACACCTTGCTGCTGAGCAACATCACCCAAACATGTAGCCCTCTCTTTGTTGCCCATTTTCTCCCAGGAGATTCCTTGCCCCATTCCTTTTCTGAGTGATGACCTGTGCCACTGGCTCTGGAAAGTCCTTGTCGGGAAGGACTCCCCCTCCCATGCTCTCACTGAATGACCTCTTGTGTTTCACTGCATCTTGTGGCCTCGTCTCTTCCTTAACTACCCCCAAATCCTCAAATTTACCATGTTTATCCAAAAACTAATTGTTGAACCCTAAGTCACCTAGATTGTCTCTTGCATTATATTCTGGAAGTTTAGAGGTTTGATTTTAAAGTTAAGTTATAAAGCATTTTGGGTTAATTTTTATGGAAGTTATAGGTAAGCTCTGTGTCTACACTAATGCTTTTGCATGCGGACGTCCGGTTGTTCTGGCATTCCTTGTTGGAAACACTGCCCTTTCTCCATCAAATGGTGCTTACTTCTTTGCCAAACATCAGTCAATTCCCTTTATATGGGTTTATTTCTGGGCTTTTAATTCTGCTCCATTGATCTACTTCTCTCTTCTTGCAACAGTGCCACACTGTCCTGATTATTGTTGCTTTATAGTAACTCTTGAAGTCAAGACTTTGTTCTTCTCTACTAGTATGTTGGCTCTTCTGGGTCTTTTGTCCTTCCATATAAACTTTACATTCATTCAATCTACCATCCACAAAATACCTTGCTGAGATTGCAGGATGTTTCATCCACAACATCTCTCTAACGTTGTTTACTCAAGCAATCAATACTCCAGTGAGTTACAATTGTTTTCCAGGTCACTTCTCTTAGGTTTCCCTATTGTCTCCTCCTTTCTGATATGCACTGCTCATTTTTCAATTCCTTTGTCTTGGCTAGCCCTTCTGGAGCACTAATAAACACAAATTGCACTTGTAAACACTCCTACCTTGTTTCTCTTTTTGATTCTAATGTGTTTATTATTTCACCTCTAAGTTTAGTGTTGCTGCTAGTTTTTTTTTTTTTTTAAGATTTTATTTATTTATGAGAGACACACAGAGAGAGGCAGAAAGATAGACAGAGGGAGAAGTAGGCTCCTCACAGGGAGCCTGATGCAGGACTCCTCGACCCCTGGACCAGGATCACACCCTGAGCTGAAGGCAGACGCTCAACCACCGAGCCACCCAGGTGTCCCTGCTGTTAGTTTAGACAGACTTTTTATCCTATTTTGTCAGTTTCTTTCTACCCTTTCCTGAAACTGTTTCATCTTGATCTCATCTACTAGATGTTGCCTTTTATCAAGTTCTGTTTTTGCATCTCTGAAAATGACTGGTTTGCCATGTTAACATAATCAGATCTGTCAACCTACCTCTCAATCTTGAATTCTCCTTGAATTCTTAGTTTAAGCCTTTCTTGCATTAATCTGGGGAGTTCTTTATTTTAGGATACCCAGCATTTAACATGTTAATGCTTGATTTAACATTTTTGCATTTATATTCATAAGTGTGATTGAATGTAATTAAAAAAATAATCTATGCCTTTGTCTATACTCTCAAGCATTTTAAATAACATAAGGATTGTCTGCTCAAAAAAAAAAAAAGGATTGTCTGCTCCTTGATGGTTTGAAAAATGTTGTCTATGAAACTATCTGGACTTGATGCTTTGGTAGGGAGTCATCCTTTGATAAAACTCTTTCAATTTATTGTCTGATGAATGTCTGTTTAAGATTTTAAGGCATGAATGTGTATTCAACTTGGGGCATTTGTATTTTCTAAGATTACTGCTCATTTCAATTTTATTTTCAAATATTTAAATAAGGAGTTTTATGGAGAATTACCTCACAATTTAGAAAATCTGTTTTTATATGTCCTATCCTTGCTGTTTTATTTTTTAATATTTAATTTATTTTTTAAATTGAAGTATAGTTGACATAGAATGTTACATTAATTTCAGATGTACAACATAAGGATTTGACAATACATATTACACGATGTTCACCATAAGTTTAGCCACCATCTGTCACCATACAAAGTTAATACAGTATTATTCCATATTCCTTATGCTATATTTTTTCATCCCTATGACTGATTTATTCTCGTTACTCTTTCTATTGCTATGTTTACTATCTCTTTTCTTGATGAAGCTGGTTCCCATGAACCAGATTTTTATATCCATTTTAAGTCAATTTTACTATATTTTTCCTTAAATTCTTTATAATTTGTCTTTCTTTGGCTTGGCTAGGATCTTATTTCTTTTCTTTCTTTTCTTTTCTTTCTTTTCTTTTCTTTTCTTTTCTTTCTTTCTTTCTTTCTTTCTTTCTTTTCTTTCTTTCTTTCTTTCTTTTCTTTCTTTCTTTCTTTCTTCTTTCTTTCTTTCTTTCTTTCTTTCTTTCTTTCTTTCTTTCTTTCTTTCTTTCTTCCTTCCTTCCTTCTTTTTTTTCTTTCTTTCTTCACCTGAAGTTGAATGACCAGTTCATCTACATTCATTAGTTCATGTATAATAAGAAAATCACTAAAAGCTATAAATTTTCTTCTGATACAAATTTATTAATAGCATTTAATTTTCTGTGTGTAATGTTCTCATTGTGACTGCTTTCTTTTTCAATATACACAAAGAAAGTGTATTCTTTGTAGAAAAATTAGAAAAGGAAAAAAAAAAAACCCAAATCACCCATAGTTCTACCAGCTATAACATCTGTTACTTAGTTTTGACAACACATTTTGTTAAAATGCCTGAATGTCAAAACTGATCATGAACACGGTTGTGGGCAAAGTGGGACAAAATGCCTGCAACATATATAAGGAAGTTAAATAGTTTTGGTATAAAATCAGCTCTTGTAAAGCTTTCAGAACTAGAAGCATAGGCAGAGTGCCTGTCAGGTGCTTCAAAAAAGAAAAGATATGTTGGCCTAAAATACATTTTTTAAAAATCCACTTTACCTAGTAAATGAAAGAGTGCAAATTAAAGCCACAATGACAAATCCTTTTTGCTTATATATTAGCAAAGATTTTTTCCCTTTAGTTATAATCTCCACAGTTGGCAAAGTGGTGGATAAATTGGCTCTACATCAACTCTTAGTAAAAGCTGAAAATAAATTTTAAAAGCCTTAAAAATTGATATATCCTAAGAAAATTGCTGCCAATGTATCAAAGATTTAGCTAGAAAGATGTTTATTGTGGCTAAAAATCATAAACAACCTAAATGTTAAACAACGCTAAACAATGTTAAATGATGAGAGTTGGCTGATTTCACTATGGTAAACTAAATGAAGTAGACAGTTATCACAAATGACACAGCAGAAAATACTTGAAAAGGTAAGGATTGTCATGATATACTGACATACCCAAGCATATATTGGTTGCTTGATTTCATTTTGGAAGTATAAAGATATTGTGACTTATTTGCATTTGAAAATGCTCATGCACACGTATATTATGGGGAAATTTTCTCCTTCTCCTTCTCTTTCTTGTCTACTCCCTCCTCCTCTTCTGCTTAATGGAAAATTTAGGGAAAAGCAAAAATTAGGATACTTAAAAATTGCCCATGATGTCTTCAGAATACTATTTTCATAAATACTCCAGACTTTTTGTTGCTGCTGTTATATATTATGCTTTGCTTATTTTTAAAAAAGACTTTCTTTTTTTTATAGCAGTTTTAGGTTCACAGCAAAATGAAAAGGACGATCCAGAGAGTTCCCATATATCCCCTACCATATGCATGCACGATCTTTTCATTGCCAACATCTCCTAACAAAGTGGTGCATTCGTTACAATTGATGAAACTTATTCCAGCCTTTTTCACATAACATTATTTGTTGCACCTTCAGATTTGGAAATGAGAAAGTCACTGTGATAATTTCTACCACAGACATTTTGGAAGAAGGGTGAGGACAGAGTCTGTTGAAACTGAGCTCTGGACACACAAGGGCATACTACCCAAGAAGAGATAACTATTTGACAAAGTTTAATAACAAAAAAAATAAAGACTTGAAGATAAAATCATTAGTGGAGAGGAGTCCTTGAAGGCAAAAATAATACCCATTTGTTGCCTAATGCAGTTCTTGGCTCATTAAATGTTGAATTGGTTTAAATTTATTTCATAAGCCTTAAATGTCTTTCAAAAGACTTAAGCTGGCTGAAGGCAGACAACATTTGCAGTATCCTTTATATTCTTCCAGAATATCTTCCATGTTTTTCTTTTTTTTTTTTTTTACTGAGTGCTTTTATTTTTAATTGAATTTTTTATTGATACAATTGTAGATTCACTTGAAGTTTAAGAAATAATACAGAGATCCTACATACACTTTACTGAGTTTCCCCCAGTGGTAACATTAGCAAAACCATAGTATAATATCACAACCAGGATATTGACCTCTACATAATTTGCTGGTCTTATTCAGATTTCCTCAATTTACTTGTACTGATTTGTGCATATGTATGGGTTCTATACAGCTCTATCATCTATTTAAGTTTGAATATTCATAACCACAGTTGAAATACTAAACCATCACCATGAAGATCCCTCATGTTGCTCTTACAGCAAAGCCACTTCCCTCCTGCCACCCTTAATATGCCTGCAGTTCCATATATCTGAAAACCACTAATCAGTTTTCCATTTTTAAAATTTTGTCATTTCAAAAATGTTATATAGATGGAATTATACAGCATGTAACCTTTTTGGATTGACATTTTTCCCCTGGCATAATTCACCGAGATTTTCTAAATTGTCGTGTTGTGTGTATCAATAGTTCATTCTCTTTATTGAGCAGTAGTATTCCATGGCACAGATGTATCATGGTTTATTGTTTACCTGTAAAAGGCCATCTGGACTGATTCCAATTTTGGGCCATTATGAATAAACTGTTTTGAATGTTTGTGTATGGGTTATTGGGTAAATATAATTTTTTATTTCTCTGGGATACATGCCCAAGATTGCCATCGCGGGGCTATACAGTATTGCATTTTTAGTCTTGTAAGAAACTGCCAAACTGTTTTTTCAGAACGGCTGTACATTTTTACATTTCCACCATCAACACGTGAGTCATCTAGCTTCTTCGTATTCTCACCAGCATTTGGTGTTGTCACAATTTCTTATTTTAGCCATTTTGATAGGTATGTAGTGAAATTGCATTACAATCTTGATTTGCATTTCCTTGATAAGTAGGGATGTTGGCTATCTTTGCATTTGTATATCCTCTCCAGTGTTCATGCCATCTTCTAACTGGACTTTTTCTTACTGTTTATTTTGTGAGTTTTTATATTTTAAGGATACTAGTCCTTTTTCGAATATGTAGTTTGCAAATACTTCCTCTCAAGATGTAGCTCATCTTTTCATCCTCTTCACAAGGACTTTTGTGTAGCAAAAGTTTTTAATTTTGATGAAGTCAAATTTAACAATTTTTTCTCTACTGGATTGTACCTTTTGTGTAAAGTTTAAGGACTTTTTTCCTTAGTCTTAGGTCCTGAGAATTCTTTTTTTTTCTTAAGAATTGAATAGTTTCACATTTTGTGTCTTGTTCTAGATCTATCGAGACTTTTTGTATAAGTTGTGAGGTTTAGATTGAGGTTCATATTGTTTGCCTTTAGAATTCCAATTGCTCCAGCATCATTTGTTGAAAGGCTGTCCTTTCTCCAAAAATTGCTTTGAATTGATGTAAAAAATTAGGTGAGTGTATTTATGTGGATCTGGATTCTGAATTCTTTATTCTGTTCCATTGATCTATGAATCCATTCCTCCACCAATACCACAATGTCTTGATTAATATAGCTATACAGCAAGCCTTAAAATTGAGAACAGTGATTCTTATACTTTATTTTTTTTTGTCAAGATCATTTTGGCTATTTTAGAGCCTGTGCCTTTCCATATAAATTTTAGAATAAGCTTGTCAATAGCCATGAAACACCTTGCTGGAACTTTGATAGAAAAGGCATTAAACAGATAGATAATTTGGGAATGATTGACATCTTTATGTTAAGTCTTGAAATCAAGATGCCTTTATCCATTTTTTTCAGCTCCCCTTTGATTTCTTTCATTAGTATTTTGTTATTTCCAGCATACATATCCTGTACACATTTTAAGTTTATACCTAAGTGTTTCATGTACTTTGGAGCAACTATAAATGGTACTGTTTTAAATTTTGATATCTTCATGTTTATTGAAAGTATTAGAAATGAGATTGACTTTTGTCAGTTCACTTTTTATTCTAAAATGTTGCTGACTGAGCTCATTAGTTTTGATTTTTTTTAATAGATTCCTTGGGATTATCTGTATTCACAATCATATCATCTGCAAATAGAGATGGTTTTATTTCTTCCTTTCCAATTGTAAGACTTTATTTTTTTTTTCTAGCATTATTGAAGTGGCTAAATCTTCCAATATACATTAAATAAGAGTGACAAGACTTCTTTGCCTTGTTCCTGATCTTAGTGGGAAAGTATTCAGTCTTTCACCATTAAGTATGATGTTTTCTGTGGGTTTTTATAAATGCTCTTTATCCAGTAAAGATAGTTCTTCCCCTCTACTTCTATCTTGCTGGAATTCTTTCTTTCTTTTTCTTTCTTTCTTTTTTTTTTTTTTTTGCATAAATAGGCAAACACTTTTTCCTGCATCAATTGATATGTTCACATTTTTTTTCCTTAAAAACTTGATTTGGTGGATTACATTAATTTATTCTGAATGTTTAGCCAGCCTTCCATACTTCAAACTATCATTAGATGATGGCTTATAATACTATTTATACAGTGTTGTGTTCAATTTGCTAATATTTTATTGAAGATTCTTCCAACTTAGATTATGAGGGATATTAGTCTATAGTTTTGTCTTTTGTACTGTCTTTGTCTTTTTGGTTTTGGGGTAAATTGACCTCAGATAATGAGTTGAAAAGTGTTCCTTCCTTTTCTATTTTATGGAAGATGTATAAAACTGATGGTAATTCTTCTTAAATTTTTGGTGGAATTCTCCACTAAAATCATTAGGTCCAGGAGATTTGAGGGGAGTGTTAATTGCAAATTCAATTAATTTAATGGTTATAGTTATTCACACTACCTACTTTATCTTGGCTGTGTTTTAGTAATATGATATTAGGAGAGTTGGTTCATTTCTCTTCAGTTGTCAAACTTGTGAGTATAAAAAATAGTTTGTAATATTCTTTATTAGTTCCTTGCTGTCTGCAGGATCTGTAGGCTATCCTTTTTTCATTTTTTATATTGGTGATTTGTATCTTCTCTTTTTAAATTTTTGTTAGTTCTGCTAGTAATTTATCGATTTTTATGATTTTTTTGAGGAACCAGCTTTTGAATTTTTTTCTATTATTTTCAAACTACTTTCAATTTCGCTTATTAACTCTTATCTTTATTTCCTTCCAAGTGCCTGCTTTGGGTTTATTTTGCCTTTCTGTTTCTAGTATCTGGAGGTAGGAAGTTGAGATATTAACTTGAAATTTTTTTTTTTTACATTTTTAATTTAAGCTTCTGTGCTATAAACTTCCCTCTTAGCACTGCTTTACCTGCATCTCATATATTTTGATATGTTGTATTTGCATTTTCATTTCTATGTAATTTTTATTTCCTTTGAGATCTCTACTTTGACCCATAGATTACATAGAAGCATATTGTTTCATTTCCATGTATTCAGTTACACTTCTTTTGTCTTTCTGTTACTGATTTCTAGTTTGATTTCATTATGGTCAAAAAACACACTTTATATGATTTCAGTTCTTTTAAATTTGCTGAGGTTTGACCAATCAGGTGTGATTTATCTTCGTGAATGTTTCATGTGAACATGAGAAGAACATATCTTCTGCTGTTGTTGAGTGGAAGGTTCTATATATGCTCATTAGATTCTGTTGGCTGATTGTGTTGTTGAGATTTCTATATTCTTGCTGATTTTTTTGTCCAATACTTTTATTATTAGTTGCTGAAAGGGAGCATTGATGTATTCAACTGTAATTGAGAATTTTTCTTCTTTTCTGTCAGCTCCATCAAGTTTTGTTTCAATATTTTGAGGCTCTGCTTACCCATTTAGAATTATTATGTCTTCTTGGTGGATTGATGTTTTTTTCATTATGAAATATCCCTCACTATCTCTAGTAATTTTCTTTACTCTTGTCTTCACTTTATCAAATACTAATATAGCCACTCTGACTTATTATTCTTAATATTTTAATATTATTATTCATTTTTATTTTAAATTATTGTTTATGTCATATATATTTTTCTTTTATTTTTCTTTCAACCTAACTATGTCATGGAACTTTAACTGAGTTTCTTTTAATAGCACACAACTGGAATTATTTTAACTTTTTGTAACAGTCTTTATATTTTGGTAATTAATTATTTACTTTTAAGATAATTATTGATATGTCAGTTGCTGAAGTCTGCCATTTTATTATATGTTTTCTCTGGTGATCATTCCTTTGTGTGTGTGTGTGTGTGTGTGTGTGTGTGTGTTACCTTTTACTGGGTTAAACATTTTTTAGAAATTTATCTTGATTTATATATAGTTTTTTTTTTCTTAAGACTTACGTTTTTTTTATGGTAGCTTAAGGTTCACCATGAAATTGAGAAGGAAGCACAGAGATTTCCCATATATTTCCCACTCCCACACAAGCATAGCCCTTACTCTCAGTACTCCTCACTATGGGGCACATTTGCTATAATTGGCAAACCTACACTGACACATCATAATAATCCAAACTCCATATTTTTTTGTTTACTCTTGGTGCTGTACATTCTATGGATTTGGAAAAATATATTATGACATAGAAATATCATTGTAACACCATACAAAATATTTTCGCTGCCATAAAATTGCTCTTTGCTCTGTTTATTCATTCTACCCCTGCCAACAACTGATTTTTTTTTTATTTATTTATGATAGTCACAGAGAGAGAGAGAGGCAGACACACAGGCAGAGGGAGAAGCAGGCTCCATGCACCGGGAGCCCGACGTGGGATTCGATCCCGGGTCTCCAGGATCGCGCCCCGGGCCAAAGGCAGGCGCCAAACCGCTGCGCCACCCAGGGATCCCAACAACTGATTTTTTTATTGTTTCCATAGTTTTGCCTCTTCCAGAATGTCATGTTGCTGGAATCATGTGGCATATAGCCTTTTCAGATTGGCTTCTGTCACTTATTAATATGTATTTAAGGTTCCCCCATGGCCTTTCAAGGCTTGGTAGCTCATTTCTTTTTAGTACTGAATAATATTCCATTATCTGGATGTACCATGGTTTATTTATCCATTCACCCACTGAAGGACATCTTAGTTGCATCCACATTTTGGCAATTATGAATAAAGCTGCTTTAAATGTTTTGTGTAGGTTTTTTGTGTGTGGATATAAGTTTATTTTAAGATTTATTTATTTACTTTAGAGAGAGAGAGAAAGAGAGAAGGAGTGCGAGGAGCAGAAGGAGAGGGAGAAGAAGAGATCTCAAGCAAACTCCTGGCTGAGCAAGGGGCCCAACACAGGGCTCTATCCCACAATCCTGAGATCATGACCTGAGCTGAAACTAGAGTCGGACACATACCCAACTGAGCCACCCAGGTGTTCCCGTGTGGATATAAATTTTTAATTCATTTTGGTAAATGCCTAGGAGTGAAATTGCCATATCATGTGATAAGAGTATGCTTAGTTTTATAAGAAACTGCCAAACTGTCTTCCTAAGTGGCTGTACCATTTCAATGAATGAGAGTTCATGTTCCTCTCTATCCACCACAACATTTAGCATTGTAATTGTTTTGGATCTTAGTCATATTCAAATACATGTGCAGTGGTATTTTATATTTTTTTAATTTGCAACTCCTTAATGACATATGATGTTGACATAGTTTCAAGCATTTGTTTCTCATCCATATATCTTTTTTTTTGGTGAGGTGTCTGTTAAGGTGTTTGGCCCATTTTTAATTTTTTCTTTTATATTTTATTTCTTTTATTTTTTAAAGATTTATTTATTTATTTTAGAAAGACAGAGTGCACACAAGCAGGGGGAGGGACAGAGAGAGGGAGAGAATCTCAAGCAGGATCCAACTCCCCACTGAATATGGAGCCCAATGCAGAAGTTGATCTGACTATCCTGAGATCATGACCTGAGCTGAAATGAAGAGCTGGTCACTTAACTGACTGAGTCACTCAGATGCTCCTGGCTCATTTTTTATTTGGTTGATGGTATTCTTTATAGTTGAGTCTTAAGAGCTCTTCATATATTTTGGAGAGCCAAAATTTTGCAAATATTTGTGCCTTTTGCAAATATTTTCTCCCATTCTGTGGTTTGTCTTCTCATTTTCTTGACACCGTCTTTCATAAAGCAGAAAGGTTTAATTTTAATAAAATCCAGCTCATCAAGTGTTTCTTTCATGGATCATGTTTTTGGTGTTGAATCTAAAAAGTCATTGTCAGGACACCTGGGTGGCTTACTGGTTGAGCATCTATCTGCCTTTCGCTCAGGGCATGACCCTGGAGTTTCAGGATCAAGTCGCACATCGGGCTCCTGGCAGGAAACTTGCTTCTCCCTCTGCCTATGTCTCTGCCTCTCTCTGTGTGTCTCTTATGAATAAATAAATAATTTTTAAAAAATAAAATAAAACAAAATAAAATATCATTGCCATACTCAAGGTCATCTAGATTTTCTCTTATGTTCTCTTCTAGAAGTTTTATAGCTTTGTGTTTTACATTTATGTCTGTGCCCCATCTTGGCTTAACTTTTGTGAAGGATGTGAGATCTGCATCCAGATTTTTTTTATGTGAATATTCAGTCATTCCAGCACCCTTTTGAAAGAGACTATCTTTGCTTCTTTGTGTTGTCTTTGTTCCTTTGTCAAAGATCAGTTGACTATATTTATGTGGGTGTATTATTCTGTTCCATTGATCTATTTGTCTTTTACCAATACCACACTGTCTTGATTATCGTAGCTTTATAGTAAGTCTTGAGGTTGGATAGTGTCAGTCCTCCAACTTTGTTCTTGTCCTTCAATATTGTTTTGGTTCTCTTACATCTTACCCCTCTGTATATAAACTTTAGAATCAGTTAATATCCACAAAATAACTGGCTGAGATTTTGATAGGAATTGCACTAAGTATACAGGTCAAGTTGTAAAGAACTGACATTTTTATAATATTAGGACTTCCAGTACACGAATATGGAATATCTCTCCATTTAATCACAGAGTTTTATAGTTTTTCTCATATAGAGTTTGTACATATTTTGTACAAACAAATAGATTAGATTTAAACTTAAGTATTTATTTTTGGAGGTAAAAACTTAGCTTAGTGTTAGATCTTTTCTCTTTTCTAACACATGCATTAGGTACATTAGAAAAATGTATACATTTCCCTCCAAGCACTGCTTTGTTGCATCCTACAAATTTTGTTTTCTTTTAATTTAGTTCAAAATATTTTTAAATTTCTCTTGAGATTTCTTCTTTGGCTAATGTATTATTTAAAAGTGTATTGATGGGGCGCTTGGCTGGTGCAGTTGGTTAAGCATCCAACTCTTGATTTCAGCTCAGGTCTGATTTCAGGGTTGTGAGATTGAGACCCATAGTAGGCTTTGCATTCAGCATGGAGTCTGCTTGAGTTTCTCTCCCTCTCCCTCTGCCCCTCCCCCTACTCTCTCTCGCTCTTTTTCTTTCTCTCTCTTAAATAAATACATCTTTAAAAATTTTTTTAAATGAAAGTGTATTATTGGCTTAGCTGCCATCATGAATGACACAGTAACTGTCCAGATCACAAAGTTTGTGACCCACTGACTACTTCAGCAGAAACAAATGGTCATTGATCTTCTTCACCCAGGAAAGGCCCCAGTACCTAAAATAGAAATTCAGGGAAAGACTAGTCAAAATGTACAAGACCACATCAGATGTCATCTTTGTATTTGGATTCAGGCGCCATCTTGGTGGTGGCAACACAACTGGCTTTGGCATGATTTATGATTCCTTGGATTATGCAAAGAAAAATGAACCCAAATGTAGACTTCCAAGACATGGCATGAGAAGAAAAAGACCTCAAGAAAACAGTGAAAGGAGCACAAGAACAGAATGGAGGAAGAGGGTCTGCAAAAGCCAGTGTTGGTGCTGGCCAAAAGTGACCTGGAGATTGGACAACAGAAGGAGTAAAGACTCCGCAGTGATTTCATCTGTGGTAATTGTGCAGATTTTTCATGAGAGGATTAATAAACTAAGAACTTTTATGGGTCTGATTGGGGGAAAAAAGCATATTGCTTAATCTTCACATATTTGGAGATTTTCCATTTATTTTTCTGTTACTGATTTCTAGTTTAATCCCACTGTAGTCTGAGAGAAGACATCATTGCATAATTCATATTCTTTTAAATGTGTTAAGTTGTGTTTTGTGGCCTAGAATGTGATCTATCCTGGTAAATGTTCCACGTGAGCTTGAGAAGAATGTGGATTCTGTTGTTGAATGAAGTAGTCTATAGATCTCAAGTATGTCTAATTGATCGATAATGATGTTGAGTTCAACTATGTCCTTAACTGATCTTCTGCTGGCTGGATCTGTCCATTTCTGATAGAGGGATATTAAAGTCTCCAACTATTTCTCCTTGTGGTTCCACATTTGACACTCTGTTGTTTGGTGCATACACATTAAAAATTATGCTTTCCTGGAGAATTCAATCTTTATCAACATGTAATGCCCTTCCATAAATAAATGTCCTTGCATTTCAGCTTTTCACTTGTTAGGATGAAGTGGTGACTTCCAAGACCATGCAGGACAAGAAATGGGAAATCAATGTATACACTTTAATATATATATATATATATATATATATATATATATATATATATATCTGCTTAGTTTTCAGAGTTGTTACTCTGGGTACTGTAATATACATGTGTATATTAAACTGATATTTTACTGCTTTGAATGAAGTATAGAAACCTCTCTTCCATTACCCTTTTCCACTTTAAAATATCCTGTGATGTTATAAATCAAATAGGATTTATAGAATTCAAGAGGAAAAGGACAATCCGTTGTATATACCCATATTTCTGCTCTTTCTTCTTCCTTCCTGATGCTCCAAGATTCTTTCACTGTTTCCTTTGTGTCTATTAAAAGAATTTCTTTCAGCCATTCTATTTAGATAGGTTTGCTAGCAACAAATATTTTAGGTTTCCATTACTGAGAGCCTATTTCCCCTTCACTTAAAAGATATCATGAGATATATCTGTATCATGAGATATAGAATTTGTAACTGACAGTTCTTTCCCCAGCACTTCCAGCATATTGTGCTACTTCATCCTAGTCTCTGTGATTTCAAATAAGAAATCTGTTATTTGAAGGGTGTTCCCCAATTCATTTCTCTCCACCTACTTTCAAGATTTTTCTTTGTCCTTCATTTCTAAAAGTTTAATCATGATTTGTGTTTGTGTGTATACCTTTGGATTATGTTTGGAGTTTGTTCACTTGGCTTCTTGGATCTATAGGTTTATATCTTTCACCAAATTTGGAAGTTTTTAGCCATTACTTGTTTCGAATACTCTTTTAGTCTCACTCTAGTTTTTCACCTCTCCCTCAAGATTCTTGATTATACATATGTTTGAGCTTTTGTGATTGTCTCACTGGTCCTTGAGGATCTGCTCAGTTTTTTATATATTTGTATATTTTCTCCATATTGTTCAGGTAAGAAAGATTCTATTGATCTGTCCTGAAGTTCACTTATTTTTATCTTCTGTCTTCTCCACTCTCTGATTGAGCTCATCTAGTAAGTTTTAATTTTTTTGTTATATCTTTTGATTCTATAATTTGTATTTGATTATTTTAATACTGTTACTTCTTTGCTGAGATTTTCTGTTTTCCTATTTATCCCAATAAATTTTAAAATGGATTGTTGGGGAAAAAATAAAATAAAATGGATTGTTGAAGCACTTTTATAATGGAGGCTTTAAAATCCTTGGTGGTGGTGTCAGAGAATTCCAACATCTAATTGATCCCCATATTGGAGTCAGTGGATTATCTTCTCTCTTTCAAAGTGTGTTTTTTGGACTCTTGATACAACAGATCATTTTGTATCCTGGACATTTCACCTAATACATCAGGAGCTACAGGTCCTGCTTATATCTTTCATTTTAATAGGAAATTTGTTTCCCTGTTTAGGTTTAGCATTCAGGTCTTGGGCTACTTTTGTGGGCTATGGTTCTAATGGCTGTACATTTGCAGTTTCTTTTGGCTCTTTTGGCTCATCTGGTCCCTCTGGGGCTTCCTCAGGTCTCTGCTTATGGGGACAGAAAGAATTTCTCAGGCCAGGATTCTGGTGTCGCTTTGTTGAGAACCCCCCCAACTGGTGCTCTGTGTCTTTTCTGGTGTCCCTGAATATGGAAGGCATTTCTCAAACCTGCTGGATCAGAGATTCTTCTCAGGTTGCTACTTATTATTGCTGCATCCCTAGAACTCATCCCAAACATCCACCTTGGTGTCCTCTGGAGACTGGGATTGGCCATCTGCTATGGCTGAATCTTTCCCACTGGTTCTACCTGTTGACGCTGGTGGCTCCCAGTAGGAGAAGGAATATTAGGAGTGTTAGGTTTGTGATGCCCAAGGGATAAACAAGGCTTCCCAGACTAAGTCTTTTGTGATAAATGTGTCCCTCTTGTCAGTTCCGGCCCCCTGCCTCAGTGTATCTCAACAGAGCAGGCATGTGGGGGCTTATGGGGGAGAGCACTTTTCCTGGACTTTTTTTGTGATGGGGCTCCTGATTTTTTTGCCCTGCTAGTGGTATCAGGCTCACTAAGGTTGGCAGAGGGTTTCCCATTCAACCCAGGAAAAGAATGAGTTTATCTGAGCACATTCTGTTGCCAGGTGGGAGGTCAGGAAATACTGGGTCTTGATGACTTTCCTCTGTTGGTTGAGGGAGTCCACCACATTGTTCCTTAAGTACTGGGATTCCAAATAAGCTTGCCTTCTCTTTACCACCATTCAGAATTCTCCTTCCTTATTTTCATTATTATTTCTTGCATTATTTCCAGGGTTTATAGTTGTGCTTGGGAAGATAAACAGGGAAACACACATCTGTTTCACTTGTCAGGCTGGAAGTCCTACCATACTTTTTTTTGTTGTTGTTAAAAACTTAGAAATGGCCCTCTGAAAAGGTTTCACAAATGCAGTAAGTTAGTTTCTGTGCCTTATGATGCCAAATAGTCTGAGAAATGTACGTAGCGTAGAGGTATGTATTATTTTAATGTGATTAATCCTCCATAGGTTTAGACACATTTATAGGTAGTACTAGTTTGAGAAGCAAACCTCAGAATTAAAGAGAGAAAAGCCACTTTTCTTTATCATGATGACACATGACGTTTCCCTCCTGATGAGTACAAGAAAAAATAAGCTAAATTTCAATGTCTGTTCTCTCAAGACAATATATCTAAAATAACTGACAGAATTTCTGCAAGGTTTTAGATACAAAACTTTATTATTAAAATCACATACAGATGCTAAAAATATGCAAACCAATGATGTGATGCTGTATTGGGCTCCCCAAACCTCTCAACTAAAATTTATAACTGGAATTAATTGCAGATGACTTTGGCTCATGACTGTGTAATTTATTCCAGGCTAGAGGTTTCAGAAACAAAGTATCTTCATCTGTCTCTGTCTTCAGCTCTCCCAAGAGGAGCCCATTTATCAGCCTTCTTTATTGATTTTTTATTTGGAGAAGTGATGCAACACATACTAGATATCCAGTTAAATTCATGATCATCACCTCCTTTGCATTGTTCTGAATTTGAAAAACCCATATGCATGTATTATATCTATCATTCTAGTACATATAAATACTTTATAATGCCTAGCAAATGTCTCATCACCTAAAATACACATACACGAACACTCATGTGCAATCCTACTGGCTTTTATTGGTTTAGAAATTAAAACTATATCAACAGGCTATTTTTTATATTCCTTAAGTGATAAGTTAGTTAACATTAATTATCATTCTGATATGTAATTGTATTTATGCATAAGCTATTTGAATATTTTTCAGCTTGTCAATTAACATTTTTCAGCACGCTTTTATATTCATGACCTTGTTTTGTTCTTTTCACAACTCTATGAAGTATCTTCATTTTGCAGATGTGCAAGCTGAAGAAAAGTGTAGAACTGATTAAGGTCAAACAGTTAACTTCTAGCAGTCTGGAGACCACAATATAGATCTTCTGACTCCAGGCTCTTTGCAGTAAACATCAATCCCTCTGTGACTAAAGTCCAAACACAGGATGAAAGAAAACAGAAAGGAATAGAAAAGGAGTTATTTCATGCTACATGGAGAGGTGCTGTTTGTAATCAGGAAGCACTGCTAATTACCAACCTGGTGTTAATTACTGATCCGTGTCTAGTTTATGACTAAATGTTATTCAGCTCATGCTGATTAATTCTGATATGAATCAGATCATTTCATCATTGGTTAAAATTCACACTTTGGCCATACCTCTGTGAGCAGTCTCCTAGTTCATGCACTCCTCATACAGAGATTATTTGTAGTTAACTAAAAATAATTTGAGATTCATAGGATTCTAATTTCTCAATTGCCAGAAATGCATAGAAGATTATCATAGAGAAAATGATGTTAGACTAATTAAATGCCAATTAATCCAATTTCCATTCAGAATCCTGGGCAGAACAGGAGACTAAATTTAGGATCCATTCTTTGTATGCTCAGATTTAACTAGAGAATCCATCTTCACTTTTTTATGAACAATATAATTTTCTTTGTTTATTCAACATGCTGCATTATTCGATGTATTACAAAAACTGCCTACTCGCAAGGTTTTAAAATAAGTCTATTTGTTTCATTTTCCCTGATGTATTAATATTTTCTTTGCATGGTACTTTAGAAAATATATGACCTAGAAAGCAGCCTAATTCTTGTCACAGCTGCAACCTTACTGAGGCAGAAAATTTGGCATTTATATAAAGTGAAACCATCTCTAATGCTTTGTCTGCCCTTCTAGAATCCCCTTTGTTTAATCACCATGTTTGGAGCTTATAAAAGGACTGCTTTCAGGAATAAGTAGATAGAAATGAGAGGATGCTGATGTGTGAATAAAACGGTGATATAAAAGAAAATTGATTTTGCCCCCCCTCCAGCTGAAGTCTCTGGAGGTTGCCTTGCCTGTCACTGATAGCTGTATGGGTTAGTCTCTGATTCCTGAATTATAATCCTGACCCCTCCATCCCCCACCCCCGACTGGGATCACCCTCCTCCACGTTTCCATGGTGCCGAGCTTCCCTATCATACCATATTATTGTTATTGCTTATTGTGTCTTCTGAATCCTCTGATAGATATACTGTCAGAGACAGTGTCTGCCTTGCTTCCTGTTCGTGGCACCAACATCTAGCACAACCCTGGCACACAGGAGCCCCTTAGTAAATGTTAGTTCAAGGAAAGAATGGACACAATTTAAAATCTGAGCTCCTGGCCACTCTTGCTCACATCCTCAAGATTTTGCTTCAATGTTCATGTGGATAACACCCTTCAAAAACAACACTCTCATGTTTGCATTGATAGTACCAGCATCTAACTCAATGTCTGCAATATATTAACTGCTTGATAAATGTTCCTTAAGTAATTGAATTACCAGGTTCTCATCTTGGGAGTGAACCAGTTATTTGTGGATCAGATCTGGAGACCCTCTGGTGATTACATCACCAAGAGTTGTCTTCTGGACTGCGTAAGGGTAAGGAACAGGCACATCTACCTGTCAAAGACATTTCCCCAACACGTAAGTTAAAGTTCATATCCATATACAATTTTTAGTCAAGTATAAACTAGACACCCAAATAAATTCAATAGTTCAATTCTGATTTTTTCTGGTACCCTATTTTTTGATGGTATCAATGAAGAATGCAGTCTCAAGTTAATTTCTGAACATCTTTCATTTTGATTCTGAAATCTGTCATACCATGAAAAACAGCGGCCCCTTGGGCATGGTGGGTTTTATGTCTCTGACCTGGCATTTTTTAGTTGTTTTTTTCCCCCCTAAATTCAAGTAGTCTCACTTGGCATTTGGAAGACTGATTCAGCATCCCCTAAGCAATAAAGATTTAAGTTAATTAAAAAAAAAAAAAAGCCAAACAGAGCTGGTCTCTGAAAAATAGAACACCTAAGAATGCCAATAAGGATACATTTCTCTTTACATTACTACAGAGCTTTGCAAAATGTTTAATAATCTAATGCGTCAGGCTAGCCAGTCACTAACACCACAGAAAGCTCCTAGGACACTGCATGGCAAACAGTAGGCTTTTAGCAATTTTTTTGTCGAATTAGCGAATACAGGTTATAAAGTTTTCCACTTTATACTGAGAAAAATGTTGGAGACATGGAAAAAATGATTGAATCTCTTTAACTGGTACAAAACAAAAATGGGGAATGGGAAATACAAAAAAAAAAAAAACCTGAAAAAACCTGAAGGGTCTTAGTGGTATATTGACATTCTTAGTGAGGAATAGGAAAAATTAATTTGCATAGCTAACAAGGGAAATCTGGATGAGCTGAAAGAGAGCCTTTCCAGAAAGAAAAGGGAACAAAAGGCAGAGGTGTCTGATCTTCTCATGATAAAAGGAGGTATGCATTCCATCTCAGAAGAGGGATTAGCACCAGTCTTCTCCAGTTACCTCCAGGTGCCAGATCAGCCCAGAGCAGAGCAGAGTAGAAGTGCTGAGGCTGGGAGCACTGGGGTGGGTTGGTCTGCACTGCAGCCACTGGGAATCACCCACAGCCAGGGGCTGTGCCACTCTGCCAGCCTGCATTGGACTGGGATGGTGGTGCTGGCCAGGCAGCATCAGTAGCTGTCAAAGCTGGAAGCTTGAGTGAAGGACCACCCAACCTCAAGGAAAGAAGAGACTCAGATCAGGTGCAACTTCAAGGAAAGTAGTGTTAGGGCCACAAGGGGACAAGCCATGTTAACAGGAGGAAGCCCCAGAGAAGATACCAGATGGATACCCCAGTGATTGGCAAGTTATTCAGCAATTAATAGTGGGAAGGAAGGTAAGGAAGGTTCCTAAGACTCCAAGAGTGCCTAACATAAGATAGAATGATTTGGGGATTCCTGTTCCTGTTGCTATTATAACAAAGTGGCATCCACTGAAAGACTTATTCAATGAACATTTATTTCTCCCAGTGCTGGAGGTTGGTAAGCATGAGATTTGGATGACAGCACACTTGGGTTCTGGTGAGGACCCTCTTCCCAGTTTACAAATGGCCATCTATTTGCTGTGTCCTCACATGATGGCGAAAGAGCAGGCTCTCGTTTATTTCCCTTCACCTAGAAACACTAATCCCATTGTGGGAGCTCTGTCCTCATGACTTTATGGAAATCTAACTACCTTTCAAAGGCCTCTCTCCAAATACCATCATATGGGGATTAAAACTTCAACATGATTTTTGGGGGGAAGATACATTCAGTCTAGAGCAAGGATTAAAGGAAAAAGTTAGTGTACCTCCCAGTGAGTGTTCAAAGAGAAGTATTTTTATTTCCTGAGTTACATGACCCATACCTCTCCTTGATTTTTCCTGTGGAGACCTTCAGCTATCAGTACCATATCTCAGATGACAAGTGATGTGGTGGCTCTTCATGTGGTCCTCTGCCCCTCATGTCTCCTTCAGCTTCAAGCAAGGTACTGCATCCATCAGCAGAGCTTGGGGCTAGAGAGGAGTGACCTTGGAGTAGGCATCCATTCACATGTAGCCCATTAATCATATGGCAAGCATCCCTGAAGTTTGTAGAGATATAAATGCAAGCAAGAGATCTAGCTTGGGTTCTCATGAAACTTATATTCTAAACAGGAGGCAGACAGCATGCAGGTCAATCAATATTTTAACAAGATAACGTTGAAAAATGACACATGCCAAGAAGAAATTAAATTAGGAGAACTTGATGGAATGACTGGTGGGGGGTGGTAGAGGCATGCACTTTAGAGGTAAAAAATGAATTTGAAGGAGGTCATATTGGAACTGAATCCAAATGACGGAAGGATGGAGGATGTCAGGATCTGGAGGCAGAGGGTTCCAGGCAGTGGTCACAAAGCATTTTGTGGCAGGATGAGTTAATTGTGTTTGAGAAATAGAGAGAGGGCCAATAAGACTGAAGACTATTCTGTCTCTCACCATCTGCAAGGAACTGAATGCTTGTGCCCCACCAAATGCATATGTTGAAGACCTTACCCTCAATGCGATGGCATTTGAAGATAGGGACTTCAGGAGATAATTAGGTTTAGATGAGGTTATGGGAGCGGGGCCCCCAAGAAGGTATTAGTGCCCTTATAAGAAAACTAGAACTCTAGAGAGTTTGCTTTCCTTCTATCCTCACATCCACCGAGGAGAGGCCCTGTAAGAAGGATGCCATTTCTTGAGAAGGAGGCCATCTATAAGCCAGGAAGAGGGCTCTCATCAGAGCTATTGGCAGTCACCTGGATTTTGGACTTTCTAGGCTTAGAACTATCAGGAAGAAATTCCTGTTGTTTTAAGCCAACCCATTCTACGGTATTTTGCTTTTGCATCCCAAGCAAACCAGACACCATCAGAGTAACCTTGGGCAAATTAGAGCCTAACTAAGCCTTGTTTATTTCACCTGTAAAATGGCAACATATAGGCCATCACATCAAAGTTTATTGAAAGAATTAAACCGAAATTATGCATTTGAAATGTTTAGCACCATACCTGAAGTATAGTAAATACTCAGAAATTCTGTTACTGTTAATAAATTCTACAGCAATAAGTGTGAGTGATGATAAAGACCACTCAAATTCTGGGGAGAGTTGTTTTATTTTGTGTTGTGCCATCAAAACATTTTTGCTGGGGGCCCAGAGGGTGGAGGCGGAGATGCCACACAAGTCATGGGATCTTTGGAAAGTGAACCATAGCTGTAGCTTTCCCAACGGATAAGCAAATAAGGTGCCAAGAATTTCTTTGGAAAAGGAAAAAATATAAGAATGATTGACTGCAAATGATTGGATTACAAAACAATCTGAAAAAGGAAAGAAGTTGAGAAAAAAATTTATAGGCTTTTCATTGCCTTCCACTGATTTAGACACAACACACAATCATACAAATTAGTAATAGCCTATTAATTTCTCTTAATCAGTTATTTGAGTTTGCATCTAGTAAAAGAAAAATAGAAGCTCTGAGCATTATATGAAAAAAGGAAGCCACCTTGTATAAGGGAAAGGACATCACTTACCAATAGTATTTCTATATATTTAACAGATTGCCCTTTTATAGTTTGTATACCCATATGTTAAGGGAAAATATGACTATCTCTACTATAATATGCTCTGCTATGTAGATATTGATTCAAAAAAACCTTTCATGAGCTCTACCATGTGCCCAGTTCTCTCTGAGAAGCACTCAATGCTCAGAACGAGGTCCTTGTCCATACAGCAGAGGCTGCAGGCGTGTGTCTAATTGAAGAACAATGAGATGCTATGCCATCCTTGTCCTGGCAAACTCACGGCTAGGCACTGGCCACTCAAGATAGAAAGTGAAAACTCTCCTTGCCGGTGAGATGGTGGGCAAGTTATCCAGACAGACTCTTTTGCTGAAAACAAGGAAAAATCCTGATTGGAATGGGAGGCAAAATCTCATAGTATTGATACCCTAGTAGGACAGGAACTTCAGGCCAAAATTTAAGTGAAGGTAGCTACTAGAAAAGCCTACTCTGGTCCCACCTTTGCTCAACAGGATCACATTGAGAATTGTTTTTCATGAACACATGGATAATGGGGGACTAGGGCAATGTTCAGGACGCACCTAAGGTGATGAGTCTCATCCATAAAGCTGGAATCCCAGTGGCTAAGTCCCTTGATGCGAATGTGAAACAGAAACAAGAATATCGATATGGGTACATGGATAAGTAACAATTATTCACTCAGAGTCACAACGACCAGGATTAACAATATTAGAAATTTCATATCATTTCTTCTGTTCAACAGCAATTTATCTCTGAGCAGATGAAGTATCTGCTCTTACAGAGAAAAAGAGAAGGTATTTAAAGGAGATTAAAACTGACACCAAGTCAACATACCAGCATTTGTTGGTTTTGGGTTCTGGTTGAGGTATCTTTGGAAGCAAAAAATCTCATCTTTTCTTTCTTGGCACATCTTAAGCTCCCTGTATGGTCACGTACAAAGTTCTCTCCAGTAAAGTGTGAGCAAAAGCAACATGGCTCCCTTCCAGATCTGGCCCATGAAAACTGCTGCACAGGCTCCTCCACCTCAGCCTTTGGACTGAACAGTGATAGTGTTGTCCAGAGTGATCAAGTGTGAGGATGGAAGAGTCTGTCAGTAGAGATGACCCACAGACCCAAACAACTATGAGGAAGTAATAAGCTGCTGTTGTGTCAGACGCCTGACACACTGGAGTCTGGAGGAGGCTTCCAGCTAGCCTAACCCAGCCAATGTGGAATCCAAGCCCCCACCCTTGTGAAGAATAAGGATCTGTGGCTGTCATAGACCCAAACCACAAAAGAAACTAGAGGCTGGAACAGTGGGGAGTAGTGCCTCCCGAGAAAGGCGAGAGAGAGAAGGGAAAACCAATGAACTTACCACTTGTTTTTGTTTTATTACAGAGACCATTGCTGATGATAAAATCCATGGTGTGATGAAGAATAAAGCAAATCGTGCTAAAGTCTTGTACCTATAATCCTGGGACATAGGGAACTCCTCGTATGGCCCTTCCCGATGGTGATGCCCCCTCCTCACCTTTGCAATAATCTTTCATTCAACTTGCTTTTCTTCACAGTTTTAAAGATTATATATATATATATATATATATATATATATATATATATAAAATCATATTATCCATGCCTAATATTTTCTTTAAAATTTTTAAATAAGTGATATAAGGTTTTACAGAAGAATCATCTTGTATGTTGTGATGGTTAATTTTGTGTTAACTTGACTGTACTTCAGGGTGCCAGATAAAACATTGTGTCTGGGTGTGTCTGTGAGGGTGTTTCCAGGTGAGATTAGCATCTGAATCAGCAGAGCAGATTGCTTCCCCACCTGGGCATCATCTAATCCTCTGGGGACCTGAACTGAACAAGATTGAGGAAAAAAGAATTTGCCTCTTTTCCCTTCTAGTCTACCTGTGCAAGTGAGGATATCAGTCTTCTCCCACCTTAGGACTGGGATTTATACCATCAGCGCCCGGTTCTCAGGCCTTCTGGAGTCGGAGTGGAAAGGCATCGCAGCTCTCTGGGTCTCCAGCTTGCAGACAGCAGACTGTGGGACTTCCCAGCCTCCATAATCATGTAAGCCAATTCCCTACAGTAAATATGATTCTCTGGAGAGTCCTGACTAATCTGATACTTAATACGTACATGGTCTGATTGATGGAATATTTTACTCTATTATGTTTACAGAATTCATGCTCGTGGATACATGCAGTTGTTAATTTCACTTTTTGCTGTTAAATCATATTCTATTTTGTGAATAGAATAATTACTGGGTCATAAAATAGATGTGTGTTCATATTTGTTTAATAAAATTAAATTGTTTTCCACCTTATTATACTAATTCCCAGACCCACAACAATGTAAGAAGAATTTCTCTTCTCCTTTTTTTAAGACTTTATTTATTTATTCATGAGAGACATACAGAAAGAGGCAGAGACATCAGCAGAAGAAGAAGCAGGCTCCCTATAAGGATTTGATCCCAGGACCTGAGATCATGCTCTGAGCCAAAGGCAGACACTGAGTCATCCAGGTGCCCCTGTAAGAAGAATTTCTTTTGCTTTCTATTTCTGCCAATACTTGTTCTTGTCACATTTTATTATTATTATTATTATTATTATTATTATTATCATTATTATTATTATTATTATTTATTTTTTTCCAAACTGGTACTAGAACTAATCCTTTGTCCTACTGTCACAGCACAGCTTCTCCTAGATGGTAGCTTGTCCTTTTACTCTCTAAATGCAGTTTTTTAATGAAGAAGAGTTTTAAATTTGAATGTGTTCGAATTGTGTCTTAAGAATTTTTTCTTCTTAGCAAGGTAAGCAGTAACTCGAGCCTCAAACCACAAGAAAGCTGACTGATGGATATAAATCTTCAGGTGGACGCTCCCCACCACAGCAAAGGTTGAGAAAAGCAAGTCGACTCCTATCTTTCTTTGCAAGGTGCATTCTGAATCCCTTTCCCCCATTACTCATTTGCTCATTGATTCTAAGGTCCTTCAAGGATCCTACTTCCATTAAAAGATGTCCAGTTGCCCTCTCCCTTGTATGAGCCCTTGCATTTACAGTCCTAACGCGCTTCCATTGGAACTGAAGATCTTGGCATATAAAGCTTGGTAGGCACTTCAAGCAGCCTTTGGCTTTAGCCAAGCTTACTCTTTGGATTTTCCTTGGTGTCTTACCATCTCTGTCATGTATTCAACTAGACTTCTTAATGGTTTATCTAGACTGAAGTTGTTTTCCAGTGGGAGGATTTTCTGGGGTATTTGGTATGACTTATGGTCAGAAACTGAAGTCCAAACAACACATTTTCAGACAAAAAAAGAACTTGGGGCACCTGGGTGGCTCAGTGGTTTGAGCATCTGCCTTCAGCTCAGTGCGTGATTTTGGGGTTCTGGGATCAAGTTCCACATCGAGTTCCCTGTGGGGAGCCTGTTTCTGCCTCTGCCTATGTCTCTGCCTCTCTCTGTGTGTCTCTCATGAATAAATAAAGTCTTAAAAAAAAAAAGAAAACCCATTATCATTGGGTGAATGGGTTTAATGGGTAAAGGAATATAAGGTATAGCAGTAAAGAACTGAACCCAATTCTTGAGCACAAAAGGGAAACAAATAAGAGCCAAGGCAGATTTTATTCTAGTTTCTCTCTGAATAGGTGGGGAGCTGTGTAGAGCTCTCCCCAAGTCTGACTGAAGTTCCTTTAAGTAATTTATCAGAGGATCACCAATATTATTTAAATTACAGAACAATTCCTAACATGTAAAAAGAAACTTATAAAAAATTTATTAATTTTTAAATTTTTATTTATTTTTAAAAGTAAGTTCTATGCCCACTGTGGGGCTCAAACTCATGACCCTGAGATCAAAGGTTTCATGTTCTACCGACTTAGCCAGCCAGGCACTCTAAGAGCTTTTTTTTCTTTAAAGACTTATTTATTTATTTGGGGGCAGCCGGGCACATGCACACAAGTGCATGAGCTGGCGTGGAGCAGAGGGAGAAAAAGAGGGAGAGAATCTCAAGCAGACTCTTCACTAACTATGGAGCTCAACGTGGAGCTCGATCCTACAACCCTGAGATCATGACCTGAGCCGAAATTAAGAGTCAGCGCTTAACTAAGCCAGTCAGGCACCCCAAGAAAATTCTTTTAATGGCAATTTTAAAATGTGAATATGAAAAAAAGAAAAATAAATAAGATATTAACATGATTCTGTCATCTTTTGCTTAACATGCATCAATATCAAAAGTTTTCCATTGTTTACAAATTCCTTAGCATGATAAATGAGGCCTTCCATTGTCTGCACCTCTGCATGTACTGTTCTCTCCACCCAGAGTTCCAGTTCTCTTGTTTTGTCCACCCAATTTGCTCCTACTCATCTTTGAGAATCTCCATCAACTTCATCACTTCCATAACAGTTTCTTCCTTCACCCTCAATTCTTACTCCTCTCAGATGATCTGTTCCTCCTCCTTATTCCATTGAATGAGCTACACAGCAAATTGTGTCACATCGTACTATATTGTTATTTGTTATGTTACTGTTTGGCCACTGAGCACACTGAGTTATTTGAGGACAGAGCAGTATTCCTAGACAGTTTCTTATCCCAAAACACTCAGTTATTGTACCTGGAACAAATAAGGTGTTCAAAAAATTGATCAAATGACCAAATGGAATGATACAATTTCCTGATCAGGTTGGAAGGCTGTACATTTAAAAAATAAAATCAGGAATCTCTTTCATTATGAAATCTGGAAAGTATCCCCATTTCAGCTTTTCCTTAATTCCTGTTAAAATAACAGTGAAGTAGGGCCTCCGGGTGGCTCAGTTGGTTAAGTGTCTGCCTTCAGCTCAACCTTGGAAAGGAGCCCTGCAATGAGCTCCCTGCTTGGTGGGAAGCCTGCTTCTCCCTCTCTCTGCACATACCCCCTGCTCACCCCCTCTCACTCTCTCAAAAAAGTGAGTAAAATCTTTTAAAAAAATTAACAGTGAGATTAGAGAAAAACGAAAAATAAAACTTGTCTCTGTGAAATAAATAAAATCTTAAAAAAAAAAGAAAACGTGTATCTTCAAAAGTTGAGACTAAAAGACAAACTAATGACAGAATGTGATGGTAACCTCTACCAGCAATAAAACAGATACAGCTGGACTAAAAATTAAGCACACCAACCTTCACATTGCTAGATTTTGTCTTAGGTCACACAGGAATTCTGGAAATAAAAAGCTGAAGGACATAGCATGCCCATCTAGAAACCCACCCTCTTTATTCCCATACTGAAGAAACATAGGGATTGTACTAGTAGAAACCACATGCTAATTAACCTTCAACACTTTGGGCACTGACTTCAGATACTAGGGGAATTCTCTCATCCTCCTCTGCTTCATCATCTATCAAAGAGATCCCATAAGAAACAACCATGCAAGAAATGAAAGAAAAGTATAAGCTCCTCAGAGAAATGGGGGCTCACAGTAGTGCATTCCGTTCATATAAGCACAATTCCCAGCAGTGAAATACGTGTGGTTTGTGTTCTTGTGTATATAGTGGGGAGGAGCAAGCAGAACCTCTTCTCCAGTGCACGCCAGTAATTTTCTTCATTGGATTGGAACAACAGAGATCCAGTCAGTGAAAAAGGGAGAAGGTTCCTGTGTCCTGAAGATTATAGCTAAGAACCTGTCCATTCACTTCCCACACAGACATCTGAAAAGCAGATGAAACCATCAAACAATGGAGTGGCCCCATTTATAATTTATATCTTTTACTTATTGGTAAATATGCAGTGTGTGCATATTTCTTATGAGTGTGGGTAAAGATAATAAGACCAAATGAAGTATATGAATATTTTTTATAAAAAATAAAGACAGCATCAAAAGGACTCGAAGAAAACCCCAGCTCTGAAAATGAAGTACTGGTGACCTTAGAAACAAAAATTCACAAGGAAAGAATAAACTACAGCAAAAAGAAAAATAAGATAAATTGATGAAGTAAAAAGAGAGATAAATGAAATATTAAAAGACTAGCATTTAAAATGTTAAATTTTATTTGGAAGAATAAATATATATAAAAAGCCAAGAGGGGGATCCCTGGATGGCTCAGTGGTTTAGCACCTGCTTTCGGCCCAGGGTGTGATCCTGGAGTCCCGGGATCGAGTCCCACATCGGGCTCCCTCCATGGAGCCTGCTTCTCCCTCTGCCTGTATTTCTGCCTCTCTCTCTCTCTCTCTCTCTCTCTCTCTCGTCTGTCTCTGTTTCTCATGAATGAATAAATAAAATCTTTAAGAAAAAAGCCAAGAAATTCTTGAAATGGAAGAGCACAGAGGAAGGATTTACTTTACCAAATACTAATAAATTAATGTATTAAGTTGGATTCCTTGACAATGGACTCTGAAGTAGAGAATTATGTGTAGGAATTTTATTAGGATGTATAATTAGGATCACACCTGTGAAAGAGTGAAAAAGCAAGATTAGGAAGAAAGAGGCACTAGTAGGCACCTACAGCATCTCCCTTCCCCCTGGCGGGTGGCTGGAACCTCAGAGTTGGCCAAATCGAAGCAAGAGGCTGGATCTTTGTACTTCTGCATCGATCAGTTATGAAGTTCAAGCTTTTGCAGGAGGAAGCAGTTAACCTTGGATGAGCAGCTCCCTTGAGCAGAGTGCAGTCCCTAGGGAGTGAGTGGGGGTAATTAATGCCTCAATCTTACAGGGGGATCTTGGTGGTATCTCACAGTATCCACTGAACTACAAAAGGAAAATAATTGAAACTCAATGATACTATATCTATATCCTTAGAAGTGAAGAAAAAGTTCAGAAACATATCCAGAATGTGAATATATATATATGAATCCAGAACACAATAAAATAATACAGATAATTAGGAGAAAAGAGTGGATTATTCAATAACATTTGGGGTGACAGGGGAATTAACACTTTTGATGAAATTAAAGTTATACCCTTAGTGTAGGACATAGATTCGCTCTATAGAACAGAGATCTAAAAAATCCAGTGACTTAAATATGATAGTTACTACTGTCTCATTCTGTAATCTGGGGGAAGGAAGTCTAGAAGTGGAGTTGTGACTCTAATACACTAACTGTCCACATTCCCTTTTATCCAGTTATTCCGCCATTACGAAAGCATGGCGCTTTTCGTATGTCCCAAGATGTTACATAAACATGTTGTAAGCAGCAAGATCGAGGACAAAGAGAGGGAAAAGCTCCTTCCTTTAAGAAAAGATCCTCAAAAAAAAAAAAAAGAAAAGATCCTCAAATTGCATACATCACTTACACCAACATCCCACGGGCCAGGTCATAGCTGCAAGAAGACTGAGAAACGTATTTTATTCTGAGTGGCCATGCACCTCACCAAAACACAGGCCTCTGATTTCTAGAGAAAGTAAGAGAGTGAGCATCAATCCTGGAGAATAGCTCTGTCACAGATGTCAATTCCAGATGAATTAAACTTTTATTCCTAAAAAATGAAATGAAAGGGTGCCTGGGGTAGCACAGTGGGTAAAGCATCTGACCCTTGGGTTTGGCTCAGGTCTGATCTCAGGGTCATGAGATTGAGTCCCACATTGGGCTCTTCATTCAGTGCAGAGTCTCCTTGAAATTCTCTGTCTACCCCTCCTACTCATGTACTCCCTCTCTCAAATAAATAAATAGATAAATTTTTCTTTAAAAAAAATGACAACTACTGGCAGCAACTTGTGCTTGTAGGTGTGAAATAAACCCTCTGATATATAGATATTAAAAGTATTATTATAATCAAGCCTGTTGATCTAGGCCTTCCATTTCTCGTTCTTTATCCTGGGGAATGAAACAAGGATGTGTGTAAACATTTAAGTGCAGTGGGTATCACAATATTGTGATTATTAATAAAAAAAATGAGAATATCAGGAGATTGTTAAATATTCAATAATATGAAACGCATAAAATGCTTTTATTTCTTTATGTCTCTATGTAGAGTTGACTCAAGCTACAATGGAATACTATGAAGTGATTAAATAGTTTATTGCAAAGAATATTTGATGTAATGGCAAATACTCAACCTATGTTACTGAGTGAAAAATTTTCAAAGGGGTATGTATTACAGGATGCAGTTTTTTAAGGAGTATGGGCACAGAGAGGAAAACTTAAAGAGGATAAAACAAAATGTTAACAGTGTTTATCACAATTTACCTATATACTTTACCTAAACATTTATGAAGTATTACCTTGAAGAAAAAAATAAAAGTATTTAAAGGAATAGGGAGTCTAAAGGGTTAGTAGCATTTAAGAGGCTTGCAGCATAATGCACAGGACTCATGAGTGACGACAGAGAAGGGATGGCACTTGACATGGCTCCTGGTGGCTTTTTAGGGACATGTGGAATTTTACGTTTGCAAGAAGGGAGGAACATTTATAATGGCAAAGTGATATGGGAGAGTAAAGTTTGTTCAGAGAAGAGTGAGAAATTGAGTGTCCTGGAAAAATGAGGCTGGAAAGTCAGGCTGGAATCAGATTACAAAGTGATTTAAGAAGCTTGAACTCTTTCTTTTGGATAACAAAGAACCATTGGAGATATCACTTGGAGGGGATGGTGTGATTGGATTTGACTATCGAACTAGGCAAGATGTATTTTTCCAGTCCCTCACCTCCCTCCCCAGCTGTGCCTCTCACTTCCCAGCAGATGGCCAGGAGCATCCTGGGGTTTTCAGTTTCCCTCTGCTTTCAGGAAAGCCTCACTCTTAAATTAGTCATTGTACCTTGTATTCCCCCAAAATTCATACATAGAAGCCTAACCCCCAACGTGATGATATTAGGAGGTGGAGCCTTTGGGAGGTGATTAGTTCACAAGGGTGAAGCTCTCATTAATGAAATTAGTGCCCTTATAAAAGCCACCCCAAAGAGCAACTTTGTCCCTGCTGCCACATGAGGACACAGTGAGAAATTGTGAAATAGGAAGTGGCGCCTCTCCAGACGCAAAATCTTCTGGACCCTCGATCTTAGACGTCCCAGGCTCCAGAACTCTGAGAAATAAGTTTCTGTTGTTTATAAGTCACCCAGTCTATGGTAATTTATTATAGCAGGTTCATGGACTAAGACACACTTTGTTATTTAAATGTGCTTCTTTTCACCAGGCATATGCAATTGGAATGTTTTTCACCCTAGACCTCTTAGAAACATTTATTTCATTTATATTTCCATGTATACTTCTGTATAAACTCATTAGCATGATTATATCAAATATGCTTTTTAGTGCATTTTTATAACAGATTTGATTCTATTTGCTCCAGAGTAGTTTTTCATGCATACATAAACGTCTAGTGTCATATCCACAGCTACACATAAATGTGTGTGGGATCTTTGTTGTCATTAACTTTACAAAAAAATGGGCTCATATCACACACGCTTTATTGAATGTGCAATCCTTTCTCATCGATAACTGGAAATATCTTCAAATTAATTGGTGTACGTCTATGTCGTTCTTTTCAAAACTGCACATCTTGTTGTTTCTATGTTGTTCTATGTTGTTGTTCTGTGTCTTGCTATTTCTATTTTAATCATTTTCCTTTTTTTTAATTTTTATTTATTTATGATAGTCACATAGAATGAGAGAGAGAGGCAGAGACACAGGCAGAGGAAGAAGCAGGCTCCATGCACCGGGAGCCCGACGTGGGATTCGATCCCGGGTCTCCAGGATCGCGCCCTGGGCCAAAGGCAGGCGCCAAACTGCTGCGCCACCCAGGGATCCCTTTAATCATTTTCCTACAGATAGATTTGCTTTACTTGGTTTCTAGTTTTTCATCATTACAAGGCAGTAAACAGGGGATACCCTAAAAACAGTATTTCTGGGTCCAAGGATATGTGTCATTATCATTGCAATAGGTAGCGGCCATGTGGCTTTTCCAAAAGGCTGTAACACTTCATTTCCAACAGCACCAGGAAAGAACACTCTGTTGTGGAGATCTCTACCCGTGATAAATATCCTAGCTCTTTTTAACATTATTGTTGCCAGCCTGATGCATATAGAATGTCTTATTATTATTTTAATTTGCATTATCTGACCACTCATGAAGAGCAGCATCTTTTCTTATCTGCTGGATCTGTACTTCAAGGGGGGTTATTACTTATATCCTGCTTTCCAAATTTTTGTGCCTTCATCATCTTTTTTTGATACAGGGCTAGCTGACTGGTCAGTTTAGATTCTCCTTGGCACGGTGTCCCCGAATACTGTTAGAATTCACAATTGAATACCTGAACTGAGTCTCCTGGCCAAGTGTCTCCCTTGAGAGAGTTAGTATGCCTTACCTAAGCCAGATAAACTCCAGGTAGGAGGAATCAGGAAATTCACTCACATCCCTCTTCGGGGGAAAAATGGGTGAGCAGTACACAAATCCCTAATTTCTAAAAACACCTAAATGAGTGAAGTGCCTTATCAAGAAATGCAGGTCTGTAGCTGTGGGATAAGGTCTCTCCCACTGTGTCAAACACCACCTCTGAAAACATAAACTAGCCTGCAAATAAAGCATTCTTGGGCATAACAGGATTTCAGAATGACAGATGTGACTCTGGGCAGTTTTGAAGGATCCTCTGATAGGGTGGCGTGTATCTCTCTCGCTGATTACTCAGTGTCTGTACTCACCATTCTAATCTATCCCAGCCAGCTGCATGCAGCAGATTATTACCTAGTCAATATGGAACGCAGCCAACTGCTGAGGAGGTGTTGGTCATTACGCCAGCATGCTGAGCAGTCACTGAGACCAACCCTTTCCCCTGGAGCCCGTTAATAATTAAAATGATGTGGATTGCTTGATCTTCTTGACGCTGCAATAAAAAAAAAAAATGGAGAGACTCAGTCTCATTTTGATAACTAACATCATCTGAGTTGCAAAAGGTCTAATGCCCAGTAGGAATTCTCTGCTCCTAGATGCTACCCAAAAATACCCATCTGGCCACTGCATCCTCATCCAGTATTAGCTGAGAGCACAGGCTGCTCTGATTGATTCTAACCCATTTGCTACAAAATGATAAAAGAAAGAGACCTCTCTGCTTCCCTTTTAAAACAATAATCTTGGGGCGCCTGGGTGGCTCAGTGGTTGAGCGTCTGACTTAGGCTCGGGTCATGATCCCGGGTCCTGGGATCAAGTCCCGAGTCAGGCTCCCTGCAGGAAGCCTGCTTGTCCCTCTGCCTGTGTCTCTGCGTCTCTCATAAATAAGTAAATAAAATCTTTTAAAAAAGCAATAATCTCCTTGATACCAAAATAATTACATAACTACAGACACTAAAAAGGAAAAAAACCATCCCTGTACATTTGACAGGTCCCCAGATCAAATCAAGAAAGATTAAATGACTTGCCAATTACAGCTAGCCAATGTCAGGATCAGGACCCTAACATGTGTTCCCTGACTATAGCGTGAGTATTAGAATGACCATGGATGATTTTCAGGAAAACTGTGAAACCTCTAAAACTGTTTGAAAATTTTGTATCTTCTTTTTTCGGGGGGGAAGAAGTCTGTGGTTGACATCAGAGTCTCAAATGGGTCCCAGGTCAAAAATGAGTTAAGAGTCACTATTCCAGGGGAAGGTTAACTCCTCACTCTGGTTGCCAGAAGGGACCCTCATAAGGACCAGACCACATTAGAAATCTTGAAGATAAATAACAAGACCCAGGCAGCAGAAGACAGTGTAATTTCAGTGCAGAAGCAGAGATTATGGGGACACCTAGGTGGCTTGTCGGTTAAGCATCTGACTTTGCCTCATGAGGGTCATAATCCCAGGGTCCCAGTATTGAGCCCCGCATCGGGGTCCCTGCTCCACTGGAAGTCTGCTTCTTCCTCTCCCTCTGCCCATGTTCCTGCTCTCTCTCTCACTCATGTTTTCTCTTTCTTTCAAATAAATAAATGAATAAACAAAATCTTTAAAAAAAAAGAAGCAAAGAATATGATTCTTTTAGCTTTCCAATTTATTATCTATATGCTCTGGTTTTTTTTTTGTTGTTGTTGTTTATTTCTATTTTTTGTTTTGTTTTGTTTTGTTTTTCCGATAAGGCAGATGTGATCACATGGAGCTTTGAGTGTCCTTTGTTTGGGACTTTCCTTTATACTTTGATAGTCGAGGGATCCTACGGTCAGACTCGGGATGGAAGCCTGTGGAAATGGACTCAACCTGCTCCATTCAAGGCTTCTCCAACCCTTCTCAACTGTCATTATCTTTGATGAGGAAGAGCCAGAGGACATTTGTGTAGACCTTCCTTGATCCAAAAGAATACCAGGAGCTGAGACTTTCCTGCTATTCAGCTCAATTCCCCAGAGCAAGAGACCTGAAGTTCATGTAGGAGCCTAAGTAGTAATAAGGAATGTAATGAGTAAAAGGCTGATAAGTACTAAGACATTTACCTGGAGGGGCCACTCTGTGCAGCTTGCAGAGGTCCAGGTCAGGAATAAGGGGCTCCATGGGGATATAGAACTTACAGGTCGGCTGCATCTGACATGACTTATGTATTTTCCTATTGATTACCCATGGCATCTAACTGCATTCAGGCATCCAACAGATATCATCAGAGGATTCTATAGGGGAAAAGCAACCCCCCCTTTAAAAAATATTAATTTATTTGAGAGACAGAGAGAACATGGGGACAGAGGGAGAAGCAGGCCCCCTGCTGAGCAGAGAGCCCAACTCAGAGCTCAATCCCAGAACCCTGGGATCACTACCAGAGCCAAAGGCAGATGCTTATCTGACTAAGCCACTTAGGTGCCCCGCAAACCCCTTTTAATAGCAATGCCAGGGAACCTAGATTTGTAAAGTAAGTCTGGTATACATTGCCCAGCATATTTTCAAATACATACATGAATATGTATATGTACACAAGCACACATTTGCACGTGTATGCGTCAAATACTTGCCTGCGGTAAACAGAAATGATTTTAAACATCCACTTCTTTCGATGATCCTCATCACTGGTGGTCCTCAGTAATGCAAATACTGAAGAGATAGAGACTACCCATATACTCTCCTTCATCATTTGTGGCTTAAAGTTCAAATGGCCAGCAGGGCTGAGAACAACATGGTATCTCCCTCTGGTAACCAGCAAAGAGTGTCTGTCTACTGCTGATTCTGGATTGTCTAGTTGGCATAGCACAGCTCCAGCCAGCTTCGGTTTGAAAGCTACTGCATCAAAGTCCTGTGCCTTAAAAGGTCCATTTATTCCATAAGAATTTATTATGAGTTCATTCTGTGAAAGTCCCTGTTCTGAGAGCTGAGACACAGAAAATTAAAACCATTTCCTTTTTCTTGGTGGAAAGAGACAAGAAACCAATTAAATGAAAGCAATCATGTGAGATGGTGATAATAGTATTGGAGAAAAAGTAGGAAAGAAGGACAGAGCTGCAGAAGTGTGGCAGGATGGGCATGTGCGTGTCATCGAAGATCAAGAAAGCCTCACTGAAAAGGAGACGTTTGAGCGAAGACCTATGGGAGGTAAACCTGTGCCATGTGACTGTGAAGGGGGAAAGAGCTCTAGGCAAATGGACTGTAAATGCCAAGGCCCTGAGGCAGGAATGTGCTGGAGACCAGTGTTGCTGAGGCACAGTGACTGGAAAGTCGAAGAAGTGACAGTGGGCCATGATTTGGCACCCAGGAGTGGAATCAGACTCTGATGTTTTATTTGATTTAGGGTTTTTTTCTTCCCCTGAGCTACTGAACAAATAACTATTTTTTCTCCCAAAGAATTTAAATTTGAAAAAGGTAGCTTCTGGAAAAAAGGTTCTGTGGTGGTCCCCTCATAATCTCTCTCTGTCTTCCAATTCTTATCACCCTCAGGCCTTCTTTAGCTCTCCAGTTGCCCCTACTTTTGTGGCACATTTTAGGATTTCCACCTTCAAACTCAAAAGTGGGTGAGACCCAGCAGCATCTGTCTGTCACCAAATCAGACCCATGAAATACATGCTGCGAGAGAATAGTACCAGTCGTTGGCCCACTGTGAGGTCACTGAGGGGAAGGTCATGGCTCCAGGCCCAGCACAGCCCAGGGTCACATCTCTGGCATCCTGAGAAGGACTTCTGGCTTGTGTTTACTCCCTGCTGCCACTGCTCATAACCTGTGGCCACAAGCCAATAGCATAGGATACTGGCCCTGCCACAACTTCTGGTTTCACTTCTAGCCTTGATAGAATTCCAATAGGTTCACTGTCTATCTTCCTCCAAATCTGCCTGTCCCCTCATGTCCTTGTAAAGCCTGTGACCAGTTACATGGTCTAGACTCTGGGCCGTATGACTATGCGCAGCACCCCTAATTACAATTTTTTTTTAAGTTTTTATTTACATTCCAGTTAGTTAACATACAGTGTAATATTGGTTTCAGGGGTACCATATAGTGATTCAACACTTCCATACAACACCTGGTGCTCATGACAAGTGCCCTCCTTAGTCCTTATCACCTATTTCAACCATCCCCCCATCTCCTCCCCTGTGGTGACCATCAGTTTGTTCTCTATAGTTAAGAGTCTGTTTCTTGATTTGCCTACCTCTCTTTTTTCCCCTTTGCTTTTTTTGTTTCTTAAATTCCACATTTGAGTGAAATCATATGGTATTTGTCTTTCTCTGACTGACTTACTTCATTTAGCATAATCCTCTCTATCTCCATCCATGTTGCAAGTGCCAAAATTTCATTCTTTTTTATGGCTGAGTAATACTCCATTGTGTGTGTGTGTGTGTGTGTGTGTATGCTCTCTCTCTCTCTCTCTCTATATATATATATATATATAGAGAGAGAGAGAGAGAGAGAGAGATATCACATCTTCTTTATCCATTCATTTATCAGTGAACACTTGGTCTGCTTCTATAATTTGGCTATTGTAGATAATGCAACTATTAACATTAAGGTGCATATATCCCTTTGAATTAGTATTTTTGTTTTCTTTGGGTAAATACTCAGTAGTGCAATTGCTAAATCCTAGGATAGTTCTATTTTTAACTTTTTAAGGAACATTCATACTGTTTTCCACAGTGGCTGTACCAGTTTGCATTCCCACCAACTGTGCTAGAGGGTTCTCCTTTTTCTACATCCTTTCCAATGTCTGTTGTTTCCTGTGTTATTAATTTTGGCCATTCAGACAGGTGTGAGGTGATACCTCATTGTAGTTTTGATCTGTATTTCCCTTATGAGCAGTGATGTTGATCATCTTTTCATGTGTCTCTTGGCCATCTGTATGTCTTTGGAAAAAATGTCTATTTATGTCTTCTGCCCATTTTTAAATTGGATTATTCATTTTTGGGGGTGTTGAGTTTTATAAATTCCTTATATATTTTGGATACTAACCCTACCAGATATGTCATTTCCAAATATCTTCTCCCATTCTGTGGGTTGCCTTTTAGTTTTGTTGTTAATTTCATTTGCTGTGCAGAAGCTTTTTATTTTGATGAAGTCCCAATAGTTCATTTTTTTTTAAATTTTTATTTATTTATGATAGTCACACAGAGAGAGAGAGGCAGAGACACAGGCAGAGGGAGAAGCAGGCTCCATGCACCGGAAGCCCGACGTGGGATTCGATCCCGGATCTCCAGGATCGCGCCCTGGGCCAAAGGCAGGCGCTAAACCACTGCGCCACCCAGGGATCCCCCAATAGTTCATTTTTGATTTTGTTTCCCTTGCTTCAGGAGACATATCTAGGAAGAAGTTGCTACAGCTGATGTCAGAGAGGTTACTGCCTATGTTCTCCTCTAAGATTTTTTTATGGTCTTAAACTATTCCAAAAAATAGCAAAGTAAGGAAAACTTCCAAACTCATTCTGTGAGGCCAGCATTACCGTGATACCAAACCCAATAAAGACTCCACTAAAAAAGAGAACTACAAGCCAATATCCCTGATGAACATGAATGCAAAAATTCTCAATAAAATACTAGCAAACTGAATCCAACAATACATTAAAATGATCATTCACCAGGGTCAAGTGGGATTTATTCCTGGGTTGCAAGGGTGGTTCAATATTAGCAAATCAGTGTGATGCACCACATTAATAAAAGAAAGGATAAAAATCATTTGACAAAGTACAATATCCTTTCATGATATAAAATCCTCAACAAAGTAGATTTAGAGGAAACATATTTCAGTATAATAAATGTCATGTATGAAAAACCGACAGGTAATATTATCCTCAATGAGGAAAAACAGAAACTTTCCTTTATAAGCAGTAACAAGACAAGGATGCCCACTCTCACCACTTTTATTCAACATGGTACTGAAAATCCTAGCCTCAGCAATCAGACAACAAAAAGAAATAAAAGGCATCCAAATTGTCAAGGAAGAAGTAAATGTCTCACTATTTGCAGACCACATGATACTCTATATAGAGAACCCTAAAAACTCCACCAAAAAACTGCTAGAACTGATACACAAATGGAGTGTAGGAAAAGTGTAAGTCCTAGGATACAAAATCAATGTATAGGAATCAGTTGCATTTCTATACAGCAATAACGAAACACCAGAAAGCGATAATTAAGAAATCAATCCAGGGGATCCCTCGTGGTGGCGCAGTGGGTTTAGCGCGGTCTTGGCGCAGGGCGCGAATCTGGAGACCGGGATCGAATCCCAATCCAGGCTCCCGGTGGCATGGAGCTGCTTCTCCCTTGCCTGTGACCTCAGCCTCTGGTCTCTCTCTCTGTGACAGTCTATAAATAAATAAAAAAAAAAAAAAAAAAATTTAAAAAAAAAAAAAAAAAAAAAAAAAAAAAAAAGAAATCAATCCCTTTACAGTTGCATCAAAAACCATAAGATACATAGGAATAAGCCCAATCAAAGAAGTGAGATACCTGTACCCTAATTAAAATTTGAATTTACCCACTTATCTCACTCTCCCCTGCTGTGAGCCCTGGTCCTCTGGTAATTGCCCTTCTAGCCAAGTGACTCATGTGGCCTCCAGCTGTCCTGCCTGATTCTTTCTATACTGAGAGGTGAGATGATCTTTCTCAAGAACAAATCTGATCATATCACTCTTCTGGAGAACTTAGGAGAAAATCCAAAATACTTCATATGGCCAACAAGGGGGTGTGATTTTTTTTCCCCTCACCTCCTTCTAGAACTTAGTATGCTTCACTTGTCTCCCTGTTTCCTAAGCTCCAGAAATTTTGCCTTTATAGCTCTCAAACATACCGAGTCACTTCCCACCTAAGACTGCATTCTCTGTATTCCCTACCTGCAGCACGCCTTCCCATGCGTGCCCTTCTCTTCTCAGTGACTCCTATGTACCTGTGTATCTCCAGAGGTGTGGCTCTTCCTCAGGAACACCCATCCTCATACTCCACTAAGTTAGGTGTCTCCCCTATATGGTGTTTCTCCACCCAGAACTTTTATTTTATGGCACTTAGCTAAACGGTCATTGATTTATTATGTGATCATTTATTTATTGTTTAGATTATAAACCCCATGAGTGTAAGGATTCATTCTTTCCTTTTACCATGTGTTCTCAGCTCCTGTTTTAAAAAATAATAATAATTGTAGGAGTGTCTGGGTGCCTTATAGACTAAGCATCTGCCTTTGGCTGAGGTACTGATACCAGTATTGCAGGGATCGAGCCTTGCATTGGGCTCCCTGCTCAGTGGGGAGTCAGCTTCTCCCTCTACCTGCCATTCCCCTCTGCTCATGCTCTCTCTCTCTCTACACTCAATTTTTTTTCTCTCTCTCTCAAATAAATAAATAAAATATTTTATATAAAAAAATTTAAAAAATTGTATTTATGATATTTGTTAAAGATGGTAAAGTAGACCTTTCTCAGGGGTGCTAGTACAATGGGGTTTTATAGTAGAGGAGACATCAAGCTCAACTCTGAACATGAGTGCAGGTGGGGATTTACAGCCAAACAGCAGGAAAAGGGGGAGTGGATGTAGAGCATCATTTAAGAGGAAATATCAGAGCTGAGGAACTATTGCTAGATCAGCTCAACAAGGTTCTTGCTGAAGGCAGATCAGGGTAATAAGTATCAAGGGCATGGAGATGAGGACTTTGGTCAGAGTTTTACACCGACCCAGTAGGATTTTTATTTCCCCGGGACAGAGCCCAAGCCTGGAGCCTTGAGGACTTAGCAGGCCTGACTCAATTTGGAACACAGTCACTGCGAACACAGTGCCTAGCGCATAGTAGGTGGTCAACACACACACACACCACACACACACACACACATAAAGTGAAGTAGGTAGTGGAGAATCTGTTGGTGTAGGAAAGAGTGTGATTCACCAAGAAAGCTGCCCGCTCTTCTCAAAAACTGAAAAATGAATTTAATAATTTAAAATGTCCTGAACTGTATCTGAAGTTGAATTTTCTTTGAGTTCATTTTGCTATATGGCAAAATAAAGGGCCTTGAAAAAGTATCTTTCCCACAATAGATACATAATTCTCTAAGTGATTTTTAAAAAGCCTAGCCATAGATTTAGAAAGCAATGTTTCCTTGTAGAATAATATTATTTATGCTGTGTTCCACACCAGACAATTTCCCTCTTTAAGCCGATAGGAACAATTGCAAGCTTCCAATGGAAACCTGAAATATTAGCAATCGTCTCATTAAGTCACTTAAACATTCTAGTCGCCTCAATGCCAGTTACTTTGCCCAATAAACAAGAAAGCAATTCCTCTTCCTACTTAAAATCACAGCTACAAATTTTAAAATCATTTCATGGTTGTGTGGACAACCAAGTTATTCTGCAAATGTATTACTATAAAGACACAGGGGGCCTTAAGCTAATTCTCAAAACTAAGTGCATTAGATCAGCTTCAGGGTATTTTTCGTTTTCTTTTGCTCCCGGCTCCTATTTTAAGCCTTAAAAGGCTCTGGGCCACACAGCTTGGGTACTCCTTATGGCTACTACGATCAATGGAAGGTCAATTGATTTACTTTGCTTTTAAGTAGATAACATGCCAAGTGACCTTTGGTGGATCAAAATGTGATTCTCTCAAAGACTGATCTTTTTTCAAAAATCAAAAGATTTTTTTGGGAAAGAGAACTTTTTATTACTTTTAGTTACAGAAAACTCAACAGTGAACACTTAGCCCAGTTTGGTGACCAGTTGTTTAGATTTTGCCTCTTCCAGTTTGACTATGCCAACTATGGACTTTAGATCCAGGATGCTGCCTTCCAGGGATGGCAGGTCTCATCGAATCTGTCATTGTTATTGTTTCTGACAGCTTCCACCAGCTTCACTTCAGCTCCTTTGTCTTCTGAGTTAACCTATGTGAAGATGACAGTGGTGCAGGTTTTCCTGTGGACCAGACACCCCAGTCTGGCCTTTCCCCTTGATAATGTGGTAGGGAACCCCCATCTCATGACATAGAGCAGGCAGGAGGACAGCCAGCTCAGTGGGATCCACATCATGTGCAGTCACTACCAGTTGAGCCTTCCTGTTTTCCATTAAGGTGGTAATAGTATTAACCGCCATTTGAAGGACAAGTGACCTCTTAGTGGGGATGTCCCCTTTGCCCACAGCTTTCTTTTCAGCCTGGGGTCAACAGCCTCTGCTTCTTCTCTTGCTTTGTCTCTGGTTTGTATCTGTGGGCCAGCTTCAGCCTTCGAGAAGCTGCTTGGCGGCCCAAGACCTGAATGAACTGATTAATCATGAAGATACTTTTAGATGTTTATACAAAACAGCCCTTTGCCATTGCAGCCCAATGTAGCTGGGCCATTTGATGGAGGATGAGGTCCTTTTTGAGCTCCATGATCTGCCTGATGTCAAATTTCTTGGGCATTTTCTCAAGCAAAGGACTGATCACCCTCTTGGCCTACTTCATGACAGCAGGGGCTGGGGCTACTTCATGACAGCAGGGGCTGGGGCTACCTCCTTCTCCTTCACCTTCTTTCCTTTCAGCATCTTGGATGGCTAAAAGAGAGCAAGAGCCAAAAATAAAAAGATTCCATGATCTTTGAGTCAGAGCACTGCCTAACTCTCAAACATAGCAACTATTCTCACCCTTTACCCTAGTGTGCCTGCCATTTCCTCTTTTGTTGTTGTTGTGATTTCATGATTTTTCTTTTGAGCTTTTTCTTTGGTTTAAAAATGCCTTGGGGCGCCTGAGTGGCCGTCAGTTAAGTTTCTGTCTTCAGCTCAGGTCATAATCTGGGGTCCCAGGATCCACTCCCACCCCCAAGTTGGGCTCCCTGCTCAGCAGGGAGTCTGCTTCTCCCTCTGCCCCTCCCCTCTCCCCCTGCCCTCCTCCCTGTCCCCATATTCTCTGTCTCTCTCTCTCGGATAAATAAATAACATCTAAAAACAATTTTTTTAAATGCCTTGTTTTATTTTTGGAAATGAGTTGAATTTAATAACAATATATAAAAAGTTAAATTTATTTTGTAATTACCGTATGACACTGTAAAAAATAAAAACACAAAATGATACTAAATAATGCTTGTAGAAGTGTTCATAAGAAACAAAGGTACAAAACACACGTGGGAGTGACACCCCAACCCTAGGACCCAGGAGACCTCCCAGAAAAGAAAAAAAAAATGGGCTGGTGGTTGTAATTTAGCTTTAAAATTTGTCACATTTGAATGCAGTACACAAAGTGATATTTGCAAAATTGCAAGCAAATATGCTTAGTGGCTCACTCCCAGAACCCAATCTGGAAATGCTCCAGAGTGAAAATGAAATTGATGGACCCGACTAATTAACTGAAAGACTGTCAGAACCCCCCTGGGACATCTCAAGTGGGTTGGCGTGCGTGGGAACTGAATGCCCGACTGCAGGAGGACCGGAAGCCACAGCAAGTCGGCGGCTAGAAGATCTCTTAACTGTTCTTTCTTCTCTCCGCAGGTTAGCCCAAGCCACTCAGCCCAAGTCACCACACACAGGAAGAAAATCTGAGTGACAACCTGGTGCTGGAGCCAGGGACGGGTAGAGTCTAAGTGGAGCCAGAGCCCAGGAGGTGCAGGACAACAGGTTGCAACAAGTCCTGGTGACCTCCCAAGGGAAGTGACAAGCCTCTGGTAACATGAGATCACAGAGAAATATGATGAGCATCCAAAATTTAGCTGCAGAATCAATGTGGGGCAAAGCACAATGAATTGATTTCACTTCTATGAAGAATCTAAAGAACCAAAGTAAATGAAGAAATAAAGAAACAGACTCATAAATTGTTGAGGGAGGTCATGAAAAAGACATGACAGCCACTTGACCTGTGAGATGGACCCTTGGGCACTCGGAGGCTCCTCACCCTTCTCACCCCTCCCCTGTCCTTGGAATGTGACTTGTACTTTCCTGCTCCCAGAGGCTGCTTCTAGGACATGGGCTTGAGCTAGTGAGGTGGGGTGGAGCACACTTGCACCAATTACATAACTAAACCCAGTGAAGGCCTCTTTACTGTTAGGATTTGGTGGAGAGGTTTGGGGATCCATTTGTCTTGCTGCTGCTCCAGACAAGCATTCTATGTAAGTTTCTTTTGCGTATTGAAACTGCCACCTACCAATCTGGAGTAATCTTCAGTCTCCCCTGCCCTACTGGCAGCCAGTTTCAGATTACACCAGGGAAGCTCCAAGGAGGATTGCCAACCAACACAACTACAGAGAACAAACATGGTTACCAGAGGGGAGGGGTGGAAGGATGGGTGAAGGAGATTAAGAGGTACAAATTTCAAGTTATAAGATGAGTAAGTCACAGAGATGAAAAGTACAGCATAGGGAATATAGTCAATAATATTGAAATACCATCATATGGTGACAGTTGGCAACCTTACTTAGAGTGGTTAAGTAATGTATAGAAGTGTTGAGTCACTATGTTGTACCCCTGAAACTAACATAACATTGCATTGACATGGCTCTATTTCAATTTTTATAAAAATAAACAAAAAGTACTTTTCAAGAGGATATTGGTAATTTGAAGTAGGAACAAAGGGTTATGAGGAAGAAGCAATTACAAGTTATCATTGCAATAAGAAACACTGTAAAAAGGATCCAATTCAGAATGGATATAGCCAAAGAACAAGCTACTAAACTGGAAAAACAAAATGTAAAGGAATTCTCCTGGAAGATAATAAGTATGACATAAAAGAAGAAACTATAAAAGAAATGTTAAGAGTGGAGGAGGGTGGGAGAAGCTTCAAAAGTAGAGAATACAATCAATGGAGGGGAGAAAATATTTGAAGAAATAATGACCTAAAATTTCCTATAAAAAAAAGAAGGAAGATCACAGATTATGGGTTTTTAGGAAATGTCAATCAGAGAGATAAGAAAAGCCCACACTTTGTTAAGATCATCAAAAGTCAAAGATTCCTCACACAAAGAAACACAGGTCAAATTGATACTAGATTTTTCAGCAATGATATTAGATGAGAACAAGGCTAATATTTTGAAAATGCTGAAGGAAAAAATAAATGTAGAATGTTTAGAATGAATAGAATGTTTTCCTCCAGTTGAGTTTTTGTTTAAGTGCAATAAAGATATACTCAAGCATATTATTGTGTCAGAAGGATTAACACAAAGACTGTCTTTGAAACTACTCTTGGAGGAAGTATTCTGGCAAAAGAAAATGCATCCAGAAGATACAAAGAGATATATGCAGGAAGTAAAGGTGAGTAAACCTGAATTTGGATTTCATACACATGATTCGTATATTGTTTTGTGTCTAGATTTTTTTTGTTTAACGTAACGTCTTTGAGATTCATCCACATTGTTATACATGTCATCTGTGATACTTTCAATTATTCTGAATTTTAGGGAATCAGAGGAAATAGAGTCAAAAGGGCAAACAGCATAGATTTGAAAGACCTGAGCTGAAATTCTGATTCTTCTTAGTTGTGTGACTTTGCACAAATGATGTAATCTTGGGGCTTTTTGGATAAATTTCTATACCTCAACTTTTTAAACTTCAAATAACTGTAAGAATACTCACCTCATAAAGTCGCTGTCAAGATTGAGATAAAATAAGTGAGAACATGGTGCTAGACACATAATAGTTGTTCCAGAAAAAAAAAAATGAGAGAGATTTGTTCCATCTGAATAAAGCAGGCTAGTCACAGATATTGACTAATTACACGGACGTAATGACCAACCACAGAGGGGATGAAAAGAAGCAGAAATTGTTTTTTGTTTTTTGTTTTTCCCATCAAACATGACAATAGAAACCTTATTTTCTCCCTTGAAATACAATTTCAAGATTTAAAAGGGATTATATATAAGAATATATAATTTCAGTTTGAAAACAAATGAGCAAACAGTTAAACATTGAGAGCCCGTGGCAAGGCTTGGGGGTAGGGAAGGGGGTTGGGTTGGACACTCTTTTGTAAGTCTTATCTTGAACTTGAGAGTCTGGATCCCAGCCATTTTCACCGTCTTTCCTCAGGGAGGATAAAATTAATTTGAGAGATTTAAAGATAGGCATTCCTGTTATGTTAAATGCTATGACTCAGGCAAAAATCTTTTTCATGAGACTAAAACAGAACCAGCATATCTAGTGGCATTAAAACGAAATGATAGACCAAAAAAAACCCATCATTCTCCTGCCTGTGTTTCAATCAGCTCAGAGAATATCTTCCCATACACATTAATTATTCCAAGATGTCGAGAATTAAAAATGTAACAACCATTTCCAATTATCTGTGCTGTTCCTTAAAAACTAAGGGACGTGAAGCACTAAAGAGCTAATTTAGGGAGGAAGGCCGTCTTTGAATACGTTGAACACGCAGACGCCTTCGAGTACACTGACACTTTGTTGTCATCTGGTTTGATGTGACAGTTGAAATTACCATTTAGCCGAGGCATTTCTATATTGGTAATTCTTGGACTGGGCATTTTACAGTGGAAAAAAAAAAGTAAAGCAATCATTTTTCTTCTTGTGGTTAACTTTACATGAATAGAAAGAGATAATACAGTTTAGTCCTTTTTCTAATACTTCCGAATACGGTTGACCTTATAGAAATTTAATTATAAAATACATGTATGAACCTTGATGAATCTATTAGGAGGCTGTAGCACAGACAAAAGATTTGGAAGTAATTTTGCTCAAATAAGAGCCACAAAGTTAAGAACTATAAATATGTCATTGCCTAAAAGAATGCTTTACATCTTTATGGTGCTTTTTAGGTTTCATATATATTTATTCATTTATCTATATATAATCCTATAAAATAGGTAGAGTGAGGGTTAGGATCTCCACTTTACAGGCAGAGAAATTTGGACTGAGAATTTTGAGAAGACTAATAGTAGAAGTGATGATGCTTCTTCCCAGATGTTTTTGTTGCTTCAAATTTTTATGGTCCCTTTACCATTTATGAAGCATTTAGAGATAACTCGCTAAGGCAGAAATTCAAACCAGGTTCATCCAAAAAGAAGGGAATGAACTGATTCCCATAACGAGGAAACCAGGATGATCAAATGCAGACAGACTCAGCTCCCACCTTGCTGATGTTTCTCGCTTCCCCTACCTCAGCCCTGCCCTGTGTGTGTGTGTCTTTCCCTCCCTCTACAGGTGGGCTTCCTCTACCTGGCTCAGTAGGCAAGTACAAGCAGTCTCAATACCACTTCCTCCCAGCACCCACAGTACAAAAATGCCAGGGCTAATCTTTTTCATTTGCTCCAGTTGAAAAAGCCAGGGGGCCAGCTTGGGTGACATGCCAAGTTTTAGCCATTCTCTGAGATCAGAGTTGTATGGAGCTGTGATTGCCACAAGTAGGACCTTGTCTCTCATGTGTTACTTGGGGACAGAGCATGTGACTGACCACATGTAATGGGAGAGGATGATGCCCCAAAGGAAAGGATATTGGCACATATTCATTGTCTCCTGTGTACTGGCATAGAAAGAAACAGACAGGCAGCTTAATGGGCCTGATTAGAACCTTTAGAAACAGATAAATCTATATGTAAGGATTTATTGCAAAATTCTTCTGGAAGTTCAAAGAGGTGGGGAAAAGATGAGTTATATAATTAATGCTGCAACAACTCAATTGATAATGTGAAAACATCAGTATTTGTTGAAGGTAATGAAATGAATGAATGAGTGAATGAGTGAATGAATGAATGAATGAGTTAGAGTCTGAGTTAGAGTCCAATTCTGCCACTTACAGCTCTGGGATCTTGGGTTAGTCACTTTTCTCTCGTAACTTCCATCTTCACTGCGATTCTTACCTTTTGGCAGATTAAATAAGCTCTTGAAACCACAAGAGCCCAATGGAAGTATTAGCAGAGGACACAAACACAAAATAAGAATAAACAACCCAATTTATTTTGTGTTACAAAGTAAACACAAGAAGTGCATTGAAAACGTTAATGCTAATACTCCATTTTAGTGGAAGAGTGGACACTGATTTGAATCAGTATCGCTGATTTCAAATTTAAGTTGGTATAGCCTGCTTGGAAAATGACTTACAATATATTGCCAAAATTCTACAAACTGTGTATGTTTTCTGATGCTGACATTTCACATCTATGAATTACAGCTCTATAAATTACAAATGTAACATTCTTATGATTTAATTACAAAGATCCCTTTCTAGCATTGTTTGTTAGCATAATTAGAACTGACCAACATATCCAATAATAGGGAATCACTGAATAAATGATGGTATATCAATAAGTAGAAACACCACAATCATAAAAATGAATTTGTAAAACAATACTTAATGGCACAAAATAGTCATTGTGTATTTTTATATTAAAGCAGAATTTACAAATAGTAACAGAAGTAATTCCATCTCGATAAATAATATGTATTTGGCTGATTTTTTTAAGAGCTGAAGGGTGCACCGTGTAACACGGACAGATATTGCCAGTTAAGGACAAAGACTTCACAATCTCACCAACTTTGCTTATTTCCAAGTCTGTTCTTTTTAAACCTCAATTTCTTTTGTTCAAAATGGAAAGAACCAGACGTACCTTACTGTAAAAACTGTACACTTTAAATGAGATAGTACACAACTAGTGTTTAGAATAGTGGTGTGTAGCACATAAGCACTCAATATATGGTATGGAAAAATTGATGCACCCCCAGAAGTCAACTGCGAGTGCTCCTATGTGGTTGGACAATGGACTGTTTTCATTTTGTTGTTTTGTTTTCTACAAATTCTTCATAATTTACATGTAAGTTTTGAAAATAAACACAAAGACGAAAGTAATTTTATAAAAATCTTTTGAAAATGTAAAGAACAATGTAAAGAGACTGGTGGAAAAGAACCAACATGGAAATTGTAGCTGTCTTTGAATTTTTAGCAATTAAAAAAATTTCTCTTGATTTTCAAACGTTTTATAACAACTCTGTACTTCTTTGTTAGTTTCCTATTCTATCTCCATCTTGTTTTATCCTCCCCACCCTTTCATCTCCCAAGGTAAGGGTGGGGAATACAAACATGAAGTAATGGAAATCATCTTCTTTGCCAGCGAAGAGATTCTGTTCCACCTTCTGCACATTGCTTCAAGCACAACAAAGTCATAATAACTGTGGATTTGCTTTTTTTTTTTTTAAAGATTTTATTTATTCATGAGAGACAGAGACAGAGACAGAGAGAGAGGCAGAGGGAGAAGCAGGCTGCATGCAGGGAGCCTGACATGGGACTTGATCCTAGGTCTCCAGGATCATATCCTGGGCTGAAGGCGGCGCTAAATCACTGAGCCACCCGGGCTGCCCTGGATTTGTTTTTAATTCTCAAATTGGACGTGCCATTTGGTATGTTGTCTGAAACATGGTGTGGCTGTGGGACTTAACATCTGCATTTAAGACTTGCCAGAAAATCAGAAATGAATTCTCACAGGAATTAACACTGCTTTCTTTCTGCGTGGCACATGCATACATAATGTTCAGAGCCTTCTCTGATAGTACTGTGTTCTCATGGAAGACTATTCTTTTGTCCATTTTTTCCAAAAAATGTAAGAAGGATCCAGACACTTTTGCACATTATTGCTTCCACACCTAGGGAGGAGAAGTGTTTACTGTCACTGTCATTATCACATTAAAGTGTGCATCAACTTATTTTATCAGGTAGATCTTCTTCTGTAAGATGATCTGCTTTCACTTACCCCCAGAGCACTGATTTTTAATTTGATCTTAAGATAAAAAAAGTTATTCCTCTAAAAATACAAAGAAATATCCATGACTATACAGTATTAAGATTGCAACACAGGAATAAAGAAAAAATTGATTGTGCCCTAAGTGTCCCAAATGTTCTTGTTGCTAAAGAAAGTGAATGGGCTACAGGCCAATATAGCTCTATCTTATTAGTGAAAAAAATGTCATTTTGATTTATATTAGCTTAAGAGCCACAAGTTTTCACTCACTTTTAATTTTATGTTGGATTTCTCTGCATGAAAGTAGGAAGACAGCCTAGAGAAAACCAAAATAGATCCAAACAAAATCCACCAGCCATCAGTATGGAATCCATGAACATCTTGTCTCTCTTTGCCGGCCTTGCTTACCCTTTCATAATCTGAAAATGGACTAAATGACTCCATAGGAAAAGCAGGCATTGCCCAGTAGGAGGTAGAAGAGTGATTTTTTTTAAAGATTTTATTTATTTATTCATGAGAGACAGAGAGAGAGAGAGAAAGAGAGAGAGAGAGAGGCAGAGACACAGGCAGAGGGAGAAGCAGGCTCCATCCAGGGAACCCGACATGGGACTCAATCCCGTGTCCCCAGGATCAGGCCCTGGGCTGACGGCAGCGCTAAACCACTGAGCCACTTGGGCTGCCCGAGTGATTTTTTTTTTTTTAAGATTTTTAAATTTTATTTATTCATGAGAGACACAAGCCTGATGTGGGACTTGATCCCGGGACCCGGGACTCCAGGATCACGCCTGAGCTGAAGGCAGTCAACCGCTGAGACTCCCAGGCGTCCCTAGAAGAGTGATTTTTAATAATACAGGTGATCTCTCATCCCCAATAGATAGACTAAAGGTCTGGGCTGAAGAGAATTTTCCTAGCCTGACTTGTTAAGACTGCTTCCCAGTGGATGACTTTTGTCCACAACGCCTCCATCAGCTCTCACGTAGAACCAGGTTGTGTAGGAGCTAACTCATTATTCTGATGTAGTTTGACTCTCTAAAGAAATATTTAAAAGGGAGAATAGCTCAGAGTAAGGAACAAAGGAGTTAGACTTCATGTTAGTATTTATTAAATGTGACAATATGAGTGACAAACAAGATGAATAAGCTCTGGAAATCTGCTGTACAACATTATACCTGCAGCCAACAATTAATGTATGGTACACTTAAAAGTGTGTTAAGAGAGCACATCTTGTGTTACGTGTTCACAAGATCTGCTTGTGAAATGAAAGAAAGAGAGAGGAGAAGGAGAAAAGGTAGGAAAGGAAGAAACTGAATGAGTGGATAAAGAGGTCTGAGTAGGAGTCTTGGGTCTGCCACTTACAGGTCAGGGATCTTGGGATAATATTTATCTTCACGCAGTTACACCCAGTCTTCATTAGATTGTTGGAGGATAAAATGAGATAGCAAGTGTGTAAAGCACCTGGTGAACAATGTATATAAGTGCTCAATAACTACCTCACTTTGAGACGATGGTCATGTTACCCTCTCCAGCTTCATAAACACGGCAAGAAAAAGTAATGTTAGCCAAGACACAAAAATATCTTCTCTGGCTGATGCCTTATTTCTTCAGACTTTGGCAAACACTCTCGCACTGGAGAGGGTGTGGCACTGAGACTATTGGAGGAGCTAAATGACAGGAACAAAGGGAAAACTTTTCCCCCAGAACAAAAGAGCAGTCTCACTAAAGTTGGAATTGTACCTTCGCTACAAATCAATTCAGACAAAGGAAGGTTATTTGTTGTGTGCCATTTGCCAAGAATAAAAAAAGAAATCTAGGACTTGGAAAATAAGAAACATGTTCACATTCTTTTCACTTTAAAACTGTGGCTCGCTGCATTTGCATATATTGTAACAAGCATCCCTTTCATTTATCTTGAAAAGAGGGTTGATTTGCCCCCAGAAAGATGATTACTCTTAGAACTTCTGACCCTATTAGGCACAAGGAAACCTGCAAGTTCTACAGGAAACTATTTTCTTCTTTATGCATACCCTTCCCTCATTTTGTGGCTTGAGAGCTTCTAGGGTCACTGGTCCACACTGAGCATGCATCTAAAATGTAACCCACTGAACTGTTCTATCCTGTTTTGAATTCATAGCCTGTTACACTGCAGCAAGCAACAAGCTCATGTTTAGGAAAGGAAATGAAAAAACACAAATAGCCTGGCTTCCTTTGGAGCTGAAGAGTTGCACAGGGAAGCCAGCTCAGCCAGCTGCACATCAGTCGTCTGTAGCATAAGAACTTGGCCTCCATTGCTTATACTGCAGCATGGTTAGGAGGCTAGCAAATAGATGAAACGATGTCAGCAATGCATAAAGAAAGAGAGTATAGCCATCCGCTCACCAAACAGTAGCAATTCCCCTGACCCATAGCACTTTCTAGGAGCAGGATACAAACAAACAGAAAATGCATGCCTAGGATTTTGTTCCTAGTGTTAGAGGCTGGTGGGTATCCGCTGGTTTGTGCTCATGATTTGCATTTTGGAATGAGGAAAGATAATGCAACATCCATGGTATCAGATATTTTAGGAGTCAAAATTGAATAGATCTGGGATCTCAGATTTAAATGTCCATAGGACCAAGCAGATGACCTGACTATGTAAAGCAGACCAGGTGTGAGCACTTCTGGTGGTTAGGTCCATAATGAGTGCTGCAGACCCAGTGTATGCTCCTACCCTTATCCATGTGTCGAAGCCCAAGTTCCCAATGTAATGATGTTTGGGAGGTAATTAGTTTGTGAAGGTGGAGCCTTCATGAAGGGATTAGTGTCCTTATAAGCCTTATAAGAGACACGAGAGACTGCCGTCCTCTCTCCCTACCATCTGAGGACACAGCAAGAAAGTGGCCATCTGCAAACCACAAGGAGGGCTCTCATCAGACACCAAATCCACCAGCACCTTGATTTTTGGACTTTCCAGCCTCAAGAATGATGAGAAATAAGTGTTTGCTGTTGAAGCCATTGGTGTATGGTACTTTGTTATAGCGGCCTAAGCTGAGAATAATGGGGACAGATAATTTCTCATGTCTCTTCCTACATCTAATTAATCTAAAGAAATGACTGCCACGTATAGGGAACTAGAGGTCCATATTTATAGTGAATTCAGGTCTAAATGTCTGTGGAATAGCCTCTCCAGGGAAACAAAAATTTTGTGAGATCCCAGGTCTCTGAAGACAAGACCAAGCACATGGGGGATGGAGAATATGAAATCAATCATGGGGGGTGGGGCAGGGGGTACAGGGTGTGAGAGCTGCTCATGAAAAAAAGCTGCCACCTCTTAGGTGTTTGGAGATGCTCCAGGCTTTCCTGTAGCAGACACCATGTACCTTCTGAGGATCAGCTGTAGGATTTTGAGTGAGATTGAAAAATGAACAAGCTCTCCAGCCTCTGAAGGCCCTGATGGTGTTAGACTGAGGTCACAGGGCAATACTCAAAGGTGACAAGAAATCAACTGGGTGAATGTACTATTTTTATCAATTTCTTTTTAAAGATACCATCAATAAGCCTTAAAAATTAAGGGTTCAGCAATTATTTCATTCTGCCCTCTTTTTAGCAGATAAATCTTCCATCAAGAGTCCCTAATTATTGGTTGCTTGAAACACAAACAACAACAAAGTGTTTCAGGTGCAATGACTTGAGGCAGCATCTGGATGGGCGCAGTTTGAGATTGTTCTTTGCACCCCACCGCCATTGCCTCCTGTGTGTGATGGTTACTGTGCTTTAAAAACACAGTACCCAAATTCTGCATTCTCTGCAGGGTGTGATTACATGAATAATCTTGTCAGAACACAGTGGATGCTCCCTCCACCACCTGCTCGCCCACCCTCTCTTCCTCTGTGCCAGTCAGCCCTCCTCCCTCTCTAGAGTTTTTCCCAAAGCTTCTCATCATCTGGAAATGGAGTTAGGATCCCATGAAACAGATGTGCATGTTTTAAAGACAGGAAAGAGTGCACCTGTGTGGCTCAATGGTCGAGCATCTGCTTTGGCTCAGGTCATGGTTCCGGGGTCCTGGGATCCAGTCCTGCAAATGGGCTCCCTGCAGGGAGCCTGCCTCTCTCTCTGCCTATGTCTCTGCCTCTCTCTGTGGTTTCTCATGAATAAATGGATAAAATCCTAAAAAAAAAATAAATAGAAGAAGGATCCAATTACGAAGGAGAGAGAGAAGGTGTAGTCTTTAATGTCAAGTTTCTGAAAAACAGAAACCTCAGAGAATCCCGAGAATGTGGGAGAATTTGCCGGTAGGAGGAGGGATCACAAGAAGGAGTTATCAGGCCTCCCCTACTTCCTCTTCCTTCCTCCCAATTACTTATGCTCCTCTGTGCCCCAATTTTCTCACTCGCAAAATGGTAATAATAATGGTATCTTCCTTCCTACCCCACTTCTCTTTCTCCTTTTCAGGTCCAAACATGCAGAATATTTGGACTTAAATTGACCCTTAGCTATTCTATCTTTTCCATTTCCAACCATTTCAAGAGTGTTCCTAATCTGTTTTGCAATGATCCTAGGCTAGATAGAATCCATTAATAAAATCTTATAATTCTCATCAAATAATTGGGAATGCAATATTCTCCTTGTGTGCGACAGATTCTATTACAGTAGATTTAGTCTGTTATAATTGGACTCATAATGTCTAGGCTTTTAAAATAAAATACAAAACAAGACCAAATAGAAGAATCAAAGAAGCATTTTCCATCTTTTGACCTCCTCAGCCCCCCCCCCCACCTGAATACCGAAGATTGGTGACTTCCCAGCAGATTTTTTTTTTTTTTTGAGAGAGAGAGAGAGCACACAGAGGGAAAGGGAGAAGCAGATTTCCTGCTGAGCAGGGAGCCCAAGTCAGGGCTCCATCCCAGGATTCTGGGATCATGACCTGGGTTGAAGACAGAGGCTTAACTGACTGAGCCACCCATGCTCCCTGCACCACCACCATCCCCCTTCCCCCCAGCAGATATGATGGAATGGGTCTTTCACAGTTATCTCAAAAGTCTGTCTAAAGCAATCATGCATCCTGAAGTGACCCTGGAGAGCAAGGTTGAGTCTCATGGGATGTGTGATGACCAGACACGTTCTTTGCTTCGGCCCCTGCTGCTTGTCTTGGTGTGGAGGCTTCATACTCTGATATATGAGTGTTCAGCCCACATAGGTTATTGAGCAAATCCTGACTCAAGTGTGTCTACTAAAAGCCTCTGTTACACATTCATTTCACAGGAGACCTCTGGGTTATTATTGTGTCTGACAGTGACATCCCAGGCATTGGTATGCAGGCTGCAGATGCACTTGCCAAAGGGCCACTGGCACTGGCTGTGGGTCCCCTCTCATGCACTGCAAACCCAGCTCGCCCCATGGGAGTAAATGTCTCCTGCCTCAGAGGCTAGTGCTGTTTTGTAAAACAATCTGTTCTCATTTGCATCGTCTTTAATTTTTCTTCTTCTGAGTAAGCCAATTTTCAATTAACTTCAACCCACATTGGATACTAATACATGTAAGGCATTGTTATAGGTACTGCAAGGAATATGAAGTTACATTTACTAGGCTGTACATCCCCCAAGGGCAGAGACCCTGTCTTATTATCCTTGTATTGTGCATAGTTCCTGGCACAAAACAGGGGTTTCATAAACATAACTGAACCAAACAAAATAAATGTGTCAACTGTCATCTTTAGGTACTCATTATAAAATAAGGCGGTTGCGAAAATTAATTGAAAACAAGGAAGAATGTACTAAGCCCATAATACAGACACAAAGTGTTATGAAGAGTAACAATAGAGCAATAACATGTTTTAGGAGTTAACTAAAAGGAACTTCATGGAGGAGATAGTAATTAATGTGGTCAATGAATAATGGTGGTGTCCAGCAGAAAAACAGAGCTAAAAATAAGACAAAGAACATTCAGGATGGATGGGAGGGAATGATATGAAAGAAGGTGCTGAGGCTTTGGGAGCTGGGGAAGATCAAGCATATATAGGTGACATCACGTAGTGATTATATGTACAGGCTCTGAGTTCAAATCCCTGTGTTGTCACTTACTTCTTAGAATGCCAACCGAAGCAGTAATTGATTCTAGGAGTGTCTGTAGTCAACAGGTCTTCAAGGAAGTAGAATACAAGGACAGTGGGGTAGCCTGGCTGCCTCAGAGCTGAAAAGCATATAGAAAGAAATCGAGTTCAAAGCCTTTATTTTCCCAGAATAAGGCATAATCAGAAAGCCAGGGAGTTTCTCTGATTTCTAAGGCAGTACTAAAAGAACTTATCTTTGCTACAGACAAAGGACTCAAGTAGTAAAAAATCAAAGTCAAGGTTTGAGCCTGTGGGTTGCCAAAATTCAGAGTGAGAGAGGGCATCACCAAAATAGCAATGCAGGAAAACCCAGCTTCCATCCTGCTCGAAAGATAAATAATTAGACAATTATCCATGAACATAAACAGCTCTGGGAGAGCTCTGGGGGCCACTTAAGAAACATCAGCAAGTCAGTGGAACAAAAAACCTGAGACTAACTGCACAAAAAGGGAAGGGAGACAGTTTCATTCTGCCTGCATCATCCCATTCCCCACAGTAGCATTGCTGGGCACCAAGAAGAAACACCCTAGCTAGAGTTTTCCTCACAGGGAGAGGAAGAGGAGGGTGAGAAAGCAGCTTCCCCAGGCTTTGGGGCCCTGCACAAAGATCCTACCACCCTTCTGTCTCCCTGCCTGCTTTCTTCTCCCTGTCCCGTCCCACCACCTCTGCCAGGAAGCCAGTCCCAGCCTCTGTGATTGTGAGTTAGGCTCATCAAGGTGGTCCTGCAGCTGTGTGTGTGCACATCACATGCTCTGGCCACCATCAGCCACTGCCTGCTCTGGTCTCTAGCCACTGGATGTGGAGGTGCCACTGAGGACCCCAACCGCACTTCCTGCCACTGCAGACACCCTGCAGCACGCACCAAGGACCACACAAGTTGTTCATGCTGTGAACCCCAGTGGCCTGAGCCAAATAGACATCATGCCTTCAGACCTGGTGCTGCCACATGCCTCTATATTTGGCACCCAGCACCACTAGACCTGGGGTCATGGCATGCCCCAGCATAAAACATTGGGCACGCTTTCATGATATGTAAAAATAGCAGCAAGCTAAGAACAGAAGGGAATCTCCTCACCCAGATCAACAGCATCTTTGAAAAACCTATAGGTAATATCACACACAGTGGTGAAATGCTCAATGCTTTTTATCTAAGATTAGAAACAAGGCAAAGATATCCACTTTCATCACTGGTTTTTAACATTACAGTACTGAAGGTCCTAGCCAGAGCCAGGGCGAGAAAAAAAAAAACAAATAAAAGGCATGAAGATTGTAACAGAATAATAAGAACAAAATTTTTCTTCTTTTTCTTTTTAAGATTTTATTTATTTATTCATGAGTGACACACAGAGAGAGAGAGAGGCAGAGAGAGAATCAGGCTCCACACAGGGTGCCTGATGTGGGACTCGATCCTGGGACTCCAGGATCATGCCCTGGGCCAAAGGCAGGCTCTAAACCGCTGAGCCACCTGGGGATCCCTTCTTATTTGAAATAATGATCACATAAGTAAAAAATCCTGAGAATTTTCAGGAAAACTAATAGAACTAATAAATGCATTTAGTGGGATTGTAGGATATAAGTGCAATATTTTTAAAAGATCAATTGTGCTTCTTTATAGTAGCATTAAACTTTAAAAACTGAAATTTTAAACACTATTTACTATCACATAAAAAAGAAACAGCAAAATATTTAGATAGATTTAATAAAGGATATGTAAGTCCCTGTATCCTATAAACTGCAAAGCAATTTAAAAAGAAATTTAAAATATATAAGTAAGTGGAGATACATAAAATGTGCCTGGATCATAATGTTGTTAAAATGGCAATCTTCCCTGGGACGCCTGGGTGGCTCAGCGGTTAAGCACCTGCCTTCGTCTCAGGTTGTGATCCCGGAATACAGGATTGAGTCCCGCATCAGGCTCACTGTGAGGAGTTTGCTTCTCCCTCTGCCTGTGTCTCTGCCTCTCTCTCTCAGTCTGTGTCTCTCACGAATAAATAAATAAATCTTAAATAAAATAAAATAAAATAATAAAATGGCAATCTTCCTTCTATAGATTTGTGCAATCACAACCAAAATTCTAACATAATTTTAAAAATGTATAAATTGACAAACTGACTTTAGAATTTTTATAAACAGGCAAAAGACCTGGAATAGCTAATACAATTTAGTAAAAGGGAAACAAAATTGAAAAAACTGTGCTGATTTACATAGTTACTGCAAAGCTATAGTAATTATGATAGATTGGTTTTAGGGAAAGGCTAGACCTATAATGAAAGAGAAAAGGCAGTCCAGAAATAGACCCATATTTTAAAGTCCATTGATCATCAACTTAAGTGCCATGGTGATTAGGAGAAAAGATAGTCTTTTCAAAGTGATGTTGTAAGAATCGTATATTTCTATAGAAAAAAAAATGAACCTTGACCTCTATCTACCTCACATTATACATAAAAGTTAACTCAAAATGAATTGTAGATCTAAATGTAAAAACTAAAACTATTGTGTTTTTAGAAAAAAATGCAGGAGAAAATCTTAGTGAAATTGGGTTGGTCAAAGATTTCATAAAGAGGACACAAAAAATACAAACTATAAAAGGAAAAACATGATAAAATGTGTTTCATCAAGGTTAAAAAATTTTCCTCTTTTAAAGGCATAGTTAAAAAAATAAATAAAGGCATAGTTAAGGTGATAAAAAGTCATAGACTGAAAGAAATTTTTGAAAAATATATATCCAACAAAGAGCATATGTCCATAATATGTAAAGGACTTCTACAACTCAATAATGAAAGACCAAAAAATAATAATAAATAGACAAAAGATTTGAGGATGCATTTCTCAAAGAAGATATATGAATCACCAAAAAAGGATGAGAAAAGACATTCAATATCACTGGTCATCAGAGAACTACTGGTTAAAACCACAATGAGATACCACCACACATTCATTGCAATAGCTAAAGTTAAAAAGACTTAACAATACTGTGTTGGTGATGATGTGGAGTAACTGGAGCTCTCATAGAAATAGAAACCAGTACACAGAAAACTATGTAACAGTACTTTATAAAATTAAATATATATTTACCATATGATACATTTCCACTCATAAGTATGAGAAATAAAAACATATGTCCATACCACAATATAAGCATAAATGTTCATAGAAGCATTATTCATAGTGGTCCCAAACTGGAAGCAACTCAAATGTCCATTCACCAAGCTGGTGAATGAATGAAAAACTTTAGTATATCCCTATAATGAATTTAATGCATAAACAACATTGAGAATTGAAGAATTATCAAAACATTATGGTAAATGAAAGAAGTGACATACAAAGGCATGCATGCCATTGATCCTGTTTATGTGAAATTCTACTGAAAATCTGTAGTGACAGAAAACCGATCAGTGATTGCTGATGGCCAAGGTGCACATAAGGGATAAAGAGCAAAAAAATGTTTTAAGGTTCCATATTGTTTTATACTTTGTGGCATTATTTACATAATTGTTTATGTGCACCAAAATTCATTAAATTATATACTTTGTGGCATTATTTACATAATTGTTTATGTGCACCAAAATTCATTAAATTATATATTTTAAATTGGTGAATTTTATAGTGTGAAATAATACTTTAAAAATCAAAAGAGAAAAAGAAAAGAAAAAGTGAATGACATGTCAGGAGCAAGGTGCACAGAATCCAGTCTACTAAAAAGACATCTGGCTTCCAGGAGCAGCAGTAAAAGTGTTCAACTTCTACGCCCAGTTCTTAAACTTTTGTGGCAACAATATCTTTGGCAGTCTAATAAAACTTATTCTTGTCAGAATATTTTTTATTTGGTAAGAGCATGTGGTTACAGCATAAAATTAATCATCCTATCCATTGTTAAGTTTACCATTTACTGGCATTACATTCACATTATTGTGCAATCATCACCACCATCCACCCACAGAACTTTGTAAATCTTCCCAAATGAAACTGTATACCCATCAAACACTACCTCCACATTCTTTCTTTTCTCCATCCCTGGACAGCACCATTTCCCACACTTCTGTGCCCATGAATTGGACTAATCTAGGAACTTCATATAAGTGGAATCATAAAATATTTGTCTTTTTGTGACAGCTTATTTCACTCAGCATAATGTCCTCAAATTCATCCAGAATTTATTTATTTTTTTAAAGATTTTATTTATTTATTCATGAGAATACACAGCGAGGACAGAGAGAGAGAGGCAAAGACACAGGCAGAAGGAGAAGCAGGCTCCATGCAGGGAGCCTGACGTGGGACTCGATCCCGGGTCTCCAGGATCATGTCCTGGGCTGAAGGCAGCGCTAAACTGCTGAGCCACCTGGGCTGCCCCAGAATTCATTTTTTAAGGCTGAATAATAGTCTATTATATACATATACCACATCTTGTTTATGTATTTGTCTGTCAATGATGAAGAGTATTGTTTCTACCATTTAGCTATTGTCAGTAATGTTTCTCTAAATGTGAATATGCAAATATCTGTTTGAGACTGTGCTTTCAATTCATTTGGTTGGATATTTCCAGAAGTGGAATTGCTAGATCATATAATAGTTTTATATTTAATATTTTTACATTCAGAATAATTTTAAATAATGAAAATAAATACATATAGTTACAAAAGCAACCAAGTATATTGAAAAAGTTATTAAAATGTTTAAACATAAGTGTGCATTTTATAACATCAAAATGGAGGTGGGGGTAGCATTTGAAATGGTTTTGAAATGTTTCTAGGGGTTTCACAGATTTCGTATTCAAGTCTATTGGTGGAGAATTTTCTATTTCAAGTCCATTTTGGAAATGTATGTCATTCAGTATTTGAAATTTTGCAAGGGTGTTGGAATATACTCTATTCTTCCATATTAACATCTTGGCTAAGAAAGTTTGTCTTTTTTTTTTTCATTTGTATTCATAAAGGAAACTTTAGAACCTTGAATTCAAAAGCTTATTCATATAATTAAATATGTCTGCCAGGTAAGCTAATCTAGTTATAAATTCCTTTATTTCAAAGTGTTCCAAGAATGTGTTTTCCTCATCTTTTAGCAAACACAAAGCTTCTATCATTAGTTCAAATAAATACTTTAAACCTTGTCCTCGGGATCCCTGGGTGGCGCAGTGGTTTGGCGCCTGCCTTTGGCCCAGGGCGCGATCCTGGAGACCCGGGATCGAATCCCACATCAGGCTCCCAGTGCATGGAGCCTGCTTCTCCCTCTGCCTATGTCTCTGCCTCTCTCTCTCTGTGTGTGTGACTATCATAAATAAATGAAAAATTAAAAATTAAAAAAATTAAAAAAAAATAAAAAATAAACCTTGTCCTCTTGAAGACCAGTGAATTTTTTCACCCATACAAATCATAAATATTTCAATCTCATGTAATAGTTGTTGCATGTATCTTGCAATACTATTTATACTCATCACTATTCCAGAATATCATGACTAGAACTGCTGTTAGATCATACATATTCATAGTTCTTCCCTCTGCTGACACTTGTTTGACCAGTTGGCCAACTCTGGGTCTGGGTCAACTGGCCATTCACCTCCAAATCCTGAGATGACTTGTTTCCATATTGGTGACCCAACCATCTGTGTTGACTTTTATTTTTTTCTTATTTATAGTTATTTGTTGCCAAATAAGTGACTAGCTCCATGAGAATGTAGACCAAGTAAGCTTAAATATCTCATAGTTGAAATAAATGTTAAGTGATCATTTAAAATAACCTAAAATTTCCATTTACAATAAAAAGGATCATAAGAGATTACAAATGAATAATTATATATCAATAAATTAGACAACCTAAAAGAAATAGATAAATTTCTTAGAAACATACAATCTACCAAGACTGAACCATCAAGAAATAGAAAATCTGAATAGATGAATTACTGGTAAGGAGATTGAATCAATCATCAAAAATTGCCCAACAACAGCAAAAAAGTGTAGAACTATATGATCAGAAGTGAATTTTACCAAACATTTAAAGTGCTAATGTTAAACCTTTGCAAAAGAGTAGAAAAGAGGGAATACTTCCAAACTCATATGATGAGGACAGTAATACTTTTATATAATAACCAGTTAAGGACACTACAGGAAAAGAAAATTATAGGCCAATATCCATGATAAATATAGATATAAACATTCTCAAGAAATATTAGAAAACTAGATTCAACAATAGATTAAAAGGATCATACACCATCAAGTGGGATCATTTTAGAGATGCAAGGATGGTTCAACATCTACAAATCAATCAATGCAATCTATCAGAATAACAAAGAATAAAAATTATAGAATCATCTCAATAGATGCAGAAAAATCATCTGACAAAATTCAACATCCTTTAATGATAAAAACTTTCAATAAATTGTGTCTAGAGGGAACATAATAAAAGTTATATATGACAAGTTCACAGCTAGCATCAAACTCAAGGTTGAAAAGCATTCAGCTTTTCCTCTAACATAAAAAAACTCTCACCACTTTCATTCAACATAATACTAGAAGTACTGGCCAAAGCAATTAGGTAAGGAAAAAAAATAAAAAGCATCTAAATCAGAAAGGAAGAATTAAGACTATCTCTATTTGCAGACAATACAATATTACACTTAGAAAAACCTAAAGCCTTCATCAAAAAAATTGTCAAAACTAATAAATTAAAGTTGCAGGATGCAAAATTAGTATACAAAGAACTTGCTATACACTCATCATGAACTATCAGAAAGAGAAATTAGGGAAAAATCCAGTTTACAGTTGCATCAAAAATAATAAATACTTAGGAACAAACTTAACCAAAGATCTGTGTGATGAAAACTATAAGACACTGATGAGAGAAATTGAAGAAGGCACAAATAAATGGAAAGATATTCTATGTTCACGGATTAGAAGGATGAATACTATTAAAATATCCATACCATCTAAAGCAATCTGTAAACTTAATGCAACTCCTATCAAAATTCCAATGGTATTTTTCACAGGCATAGAGAAAACAATCCTAAAATTTGTATAGAACCACAAAAGACCTGAATAGCCAAGGCAATTTTGAGAAAGAAGAATAAAGCTGGAGATGCCACTCTTGCTGATTTCAAACTATATTACAAAGCTATAGTAATTTAAACAATAACATGTAGATCAGTAGGACAGAAATATATACATATATTTAATCAATTAATTTACTACAAAGGAGCCAACAATATACAATGGTGAACGGATAGTCTCCCCATTAAATGTTGCTGGGGAAACCAGATGGCCAATGCAAAAGAATGAAGCGGAATCCTTATTATCTTACACCATACACAAAAATCAACTCAAAATGGATTAAAGACTTGAATGTAGGACCTCAAACCATAAAATTCCTAGAAGAAAACTTAGGGAATAAGCTCCTTGACATCAATCTTGTCAATGATTTTTTGGATTTGACACCAAAACCAAAGACAACAAAAACAAAAATAAACAGTGGAACCACATCAAACTAAAATGCTTCTGCAAGGGAAAGGAAACCATCAATAAAATGAGAAGGCAACCTGTAGAATGGGACAAAATATTTGCAAATTATGTATATGGTAAGAGATTAATATCCAAAGTACATAAAGAACTCATACAACTCAATAGCAAAAAAAAAAAAAAAAAAAAATAGACAATCTAGTTAAAAAATGATCAGAGGACCTGGATAGACATTTCCCAAAGAAGACATACAGATGGCAAACAGGAAAATAAAAAAGGTGCTTGACATCACTGATCATCAGGAAAATGCAAATCAAAATGATAATGAGATGTTGCCTTACACTTGTCAAAATGTCTATCATCAAAAAGACAAAAACTAATTGCTAGTGAGGATGTGGAGAAAAGGTGCGCTATTGGAGAGAGTGCAAATTGGTGCAGCTACTATGAAAAACAATGTGGAGGTTTCTCAAAAGATTAAAAATAGAACTACTATATGATCCAGGAATTTTGTTCTGGGGATAGTCAAAGGAAAGGAGGGACGTCTGGGTAGCTCAGTGGTTGAGCGTCTACCTTTGGCTCAGGTTGTGATCCTGGAGCCCCAGGATCGAGTCCTGCATCGGGCTCCTTGCATGGAGCCTGCTTCTCCTTCTTCCTATGTCTCTGCCTCTCTCTGTGTGTCTCATGAATAAATAAATAAAATCTTTTTTTAAAAAAAAAAGGAAAGTAGAATCTCAATGAGATATTTGCATTTCTATGTTTTTTGCAGCATTATTCACAATAGCCAAGATAGGGAAACAACCTGAGTGTCCATCAATGGATGGATGGGTAAAGAAGATATGAGATATACATCTATGTAAATCTATAGCTACAGCTATATATACTATTTAGTTATGAGGAAGAAGAATATCCTGCCATTTTTGGTGACACGGATGGACCTTGAGGGCATGCATTATGCTATCAATCAGACTGAAGAAGACAAATACTGCATAGGATCACTTATATGTATATGTAGATCTTTATACAAAGTCAAACTCACATAAACAGAGAGTAGAAAAGTGGTTGCCGGCGGCTGATGGAGGAAGTGGGGGGAGCATAAGAAGAGGTTGGTAAAAATACAATTTTCAGTTATAAGATGAATAAGTTATGAGAATATAATGTAAAAACTTATAACTTTAGTAGATGATGATGTATAATTGAAATTTGCTGAGAGCAAAACTTAAATGTTCTTAGCAAACAAAAAGAGATAAAGACGTGAGATGACCAATGTGTTGATTAACTAGATGGGAGAAATCTTCCAGAATTTGACATATATCAAATCACCATGATGTACACTTTAAAAAAAAAAGATTTTATTTATTTATTCATGAGAGATACACAGAGAGAGAGGTAGAGACACAGGCAGAGGGAGAAGCAGGCTCCATGCAGAGAGCCTGATGCGGGACTCCATCCCAGGACCCCGGGATCAAGCCCTAAGCCGAAGATAGACTCTCAACCACTGAGCTCCCAGGGGTCCCCACCATGTACACTTTAAATATGTCACAATTTGGGCAGCCAGGGTGACTCAGTGGTTTAGCGCCACCTTCCGCCCAGGGCGTGATCCTTGGAGTCCCGGGATTGAGTCCCATGTCGGGCTCCCTGCATGGAGTCTGCTTCTCCCTCTGCCTGTCTCTGCCTCTCTCTCTGTGTGCCTCTCATGAATAAATAAATAAAAAATCTCTTTAAAAAAGTCACAATTTTATATGTCAATAATACCTCAATAAAGTCGAAAAAATATTAAACTTGTGAACAATAAAATATATGAAATAAAAAAAATTTTCTGATTGATAACAGATTGCTCAATGGATATAGGCCAAGCCCAGTGTAATATACTGTAAGAGTATTAAAGCATCTCTTAAAAATGTCTTTTTTTAAAAGAATTCTTTTTAGTTTATTCTCTGAGATATATATAGTAATGGCATCCATATTCAATGTATGACACAGTGATATTCATATATTATTACTCCATTAAAATACCATACATTAAAGATATATCTCTGCAAGAAAAGTGTGAAAGCTATTCAGAAATAAAACCCACTATTTTAGGAAGGCAAAAAACAAAAACACAAAAATAAGCAATTCTATGTCAGTGGTTGAATTTCAAGGACACAGACTTTGAACTAGTGTGTGTGTGTTTTTTTTTAAGATTTTATTTATTTATTCATAGACACAGAGAGAGAGGCAGAGGGAGAAGCAGGCTCCATGCAGGAAGCCCTACGTGGGACGGGTCTCCAGGATCACACCCCAGGCTGCAGGCGGCGCCAAACCGCTGCGCCACCGGGGCTGCCCTGAATTAGTGTTTTAATCTGCATGCCAACATTAGGATTAAAAGTCATTAAATGAATTAAAATTTTGCATAAACTATAAAATCTGCTATATCTTATTGACTTGTTATATAAATATCTTGAATATCTTATACTCTACGTAGATAGCATTAAAATTACCTATTGCTAAACCATTAAATTGGAAATACATAAATTTGGGTTTTACAATGTCAATTGAATCAGTATTATCTAGATACCTATATATTTATTTTTGTAGACTCAATTTAAAGCTGAAATGTCAAAGAAAATGAAAGATAATGATTCTAGTAATCATGCTTTCACTTTGTATTTTTGATGTGGTGGGATGATGGACTACAAAAGCCATAATGTTTTCTGGGCCAAAAGTTCTTGTCAATGAAAGTGTGTATCCAGCAAACTGATAAAGGACTTCTCATTTGCTCATGGCAAAAAAAAAGAAATAGACCTAAACAAGGTATTTGGGGTAAAGAGGTAGTGTGAAGAAAGTTCAACTCAATAAAACTGGGACCTCTCTAAATCTTGAATTTACTGTTTCACAAAAACCGTTTCTTGAGGCATTCCATGATAGTTGTCAAACACAAGAAACTCTGCTTTTTGTGGAGGTGTAAGTAAAGCCATGTGTTGCAAATAGCCAAGCTGGTTTGTAAAATAAAGCAGGAAAAACTAGAAGTGGTTTTCTTGTCTAATGACATGTTCTGGAATAGTTGATATTGCTTTTTAAGATTTTGAAGGAAATCATCAAGTAATTTGACAGTCTCCTTGTTGCCTTTCAGCATGCAACTGGGTAAAACTACAGACATTTTTTAAAGTAATCACCTCCTTTTTTATACTCACTATTTACATGCTAATGCCATCAAAGAAAAAAAACTCTTATTTTATGAACTGCTTTTGAAATTACAAAGATTGCCAATGTTTGGAAATGGTAAAAGGTTTTGTTTTTTGTTTTTTTGCCAAATCACTTTCTCTGAAGGTAATAGCTTTATATACAGCACAGATGGAGCCCTTGTAGTTCTTGGTAAGACATCTGGTTTTGCTACTTTAGGGGTAAAGGAAGCTCCCCACATCTTCATCACAGACAAGACTTTTCCAAAATTTCCAAAAGAAGTTTGGTTGAAAGCCATAAAGTTATAAACTTCATCAGAACTGATCCTGATTCCTTGGTTACAAAGAACTGAAATTGAACCTAAAACTTTACTTTTTAAAAAGATTTTATTTTTTTTTTATTTGACAGAGAAAGAAAGCACAAAAAGGGGGAGAGGCAGGCAGAGGGAGAGGGAAAAGCAGGCTCCCAGCTGAACAAAGAGCCTGATGAGGGTCTCGATCCCAGGACCCTGAAATCATGACTTGAGCTGAAGGCAGATGCTTAACTGAATGAACCACCAAGATGCCCCTAAATCTGAAACTGTATTAAAAAGGGAATTTATTTGAAGAGATTGATCATAATAAGGCTAGAAAACCAGGCCTGAGCAAGTCTGAAGGAAGGAGAGCAGCCAAATTCCTGTCACAGGAGTGGCCAAGAGTGGTGCCAATGCCACTAGGCTCTTGACTGAGCTGCAGCCATCAGAAATAATTCCTATTGACCTTCTGCTCTTGTGTTACTGCCTCAAGAACATGTTTGTCACTTTCAGGTCATTTCTATACTCAACTACTGAGAGATCGTGAGAGGAATAACTGCCTTCCTTCAGCTTCCCTAGTTGGAAGAAAGGTATGATTTTCTTAAATATACAGCTAACCAGTGGTGAGCATGGTAGAAAAAATAACCCTGAGCTTTTTTCTATCTAACCGTTACAGTGTTAACATATTATAAAGTAACAGCCTAACATTGTGGATTCATATATACCTTACCATCCTGCATACATCTTTAAAGAATGACTAGAAACAGAATGTGTGTATGTTTGTGTGTGTTTTCATGACAGTTTCAAAAGAACTATTGATCACACATCAGTCCCATACCCATGAGCAGAGGTAATAGTTTCTATCAGTCATATCATCATCTATCACAGTAAATATAAGCATACATTTCACTTTCAAATGCAACATTTTATTTTATTGCAGAGTTTATGTATTTATGAGAGAGAGAGAGAGAGTGAGAGTATAAGAGAGCATGAGTAGGGGGAGGGATAAAGGAAGAGGGAGAAGCAGACACTCCCCTGAGCAGAGAGCCCAATAGGAGGTTTGATCCCAGGACCTTGGGATCATAACCTGAGCCAAAGGCAGACACTTAACCAATTGAGCCACCCAGGTGTCCCTCAAGTGCAACATTTTAATTTCTTCTTTCCAAGCTAGTGAAATCATGTGTCTAAAGGAAAAAGAAAAAACAAACTTCTTTTGAATGAGATTGTAGAGAGGGTAATTGACTGTGGAAAGAATCAAGAAAGATAAATTTCCACTTCAATCAATCAATTAATTTAATTTAAAAAAATTGAGGACCATATGTACCAACATCATGGTTGAATAACTTGTCAACAAAGCTTTATTCCAGGACAGTGAAGCAACATCCTTGGAGTTTTGAGAGAGAGAAAAAATTATGATCCAAGTATTGTTAACATAAAATTGGATTAGGGAGTGTAGGTCTTCTAATGATGTGTCATTGGTGAACAGAAAATAGGCAAATGGGGTGGAAAGAGAGATCTGAAGTAAAGGAATGTGATGATTGTGAGGCGAGTGGTTGGGAGGAATAGGCACTGAAGGTTATTCCTGCCAATTATTTCAAGTCATTAAAAAGTCACATTTTTCTATCTATTACACTCTCAATTTAAGAATGTGGTTTCACAGCACTAGAACAAGTAACATTAAAATTTGTATGGAACCACAAAAGGTCCTAAACAGCCAAAGCAATCTCGAGAAAGAAGAACAAAGTTGGATGTACCCTACTCCCAGATTTCAAGATATACTACAAATCTGTAGTGATCAAAACAGTATTGTTCTGGCAAAAAATAGACACATGGATCCGTGGAAGAGAATAGAAATTCTATAAATAAACTTAAGCTTACACAGTCAATTAATCTACAGGAAAGCAGACAAGATTATAGAATGGGGAAAAGATAGTCTCCTCAACAAATAGTGCTGGGAAAACTCAACAGCTATGTACCAAAGAATGACACCGGACCACTTCCTTACACCATATACAAAAATAAACTCAAAATGCATTAAAGGCCGAAACCATAAAACTCTTAGAAAACAGGCAATAATTTCTTTGACATTGGCCGTAGCAATATTTTTCTAGGTATGTCTCCTTAGACAAGGGAAACAAAAGCAAAAGTAAACTATTGGGACTACATCAACATAAAAAGCTTTTACAGCCTAATGATTGGAACCAGATATTTGCAAATGATATAACCAATTAGGGGCTGATATCCAGAATATATAAGGAATTTATCTAACTTGATACCAAAACAAACAAACAAATAGTCTGACTAAAGATGGGTAGAGGACCTGAATTTTTCCAAACAATACATCCAGATGGCCAATAGACATGTAAAAAGATGCTCAACATCATGAAACATCAGGGAAATGCAAATCAAAACCACAATGAGATATCACCTCACATCTGTCAGAATAGCTAAAGTCAAACACACAAGAAGCAACAGGTGTTGTGAGGATGTGAAGCAAAAGGAACTCTGGTACACTGTTAGTGATAATATAAATTAGGAATGTAAATTGGAAAACAATATGGCAGTTCCTCAAAACATTAAAAATAGAAATACCATATGATCCAGAAATTCCACTACTGGATATTTGCCTAAAGGAAATAAAAACACTAATTTGAAAAGATATATGCACCTCTATGTCTATTGCAGCATTATTTACAATAGCCCAGGTATGCAAGCAACCAAGGTGTCCATCTATAGATGAATAGATAGAGAGGATATGATATATATAATACAATGGAATGTTAGTCATGATAAAGAATGAAATCTTGACATTTACAATAACAGACATGGACCTAGAGGGCATTAAGCTAGGTGAAATAGGTCAGGCTGAGAAAGACAAAGAACATATGATTTCATTTGTATGTGGGATCTAAAAACAAAACAAAGAAACAAACAGACTCTTTTTTTTTTTTCAAACAGACTCTTAAATACAGAGAACAAACATGATTGTGAGAGGGGAGCCATGGGGGGAATGGGTGAAGGGAATCAAGAAGTATGAACTTCCAATTATAAAATTAGTAAGTATAGCATAGGGAATTTAGTCAATATGATTGTAATAATGTTGTTTGGTGACAGATGGTGATTGCACTTATGGTGGTGAGCACTGGGTAATGTATAGGATTATTTAATAATTATGTTGTATATATGAAACTAATATAGCACTGTATGGTAATTATACCTCAATAAAGAAAATTCAAATATCTAAAAATTTTTAGAAAGAAAAAAGGGCATGAGTTTTCAAAACTTGGGAAAAATTAGAAATTATTCCAACTCCTGGAATTTTAATGTTTATGGATGATTTGGAAATTATACCAACTTCTCCATATATATATATATTTGTATATATATGGAGAATATATATATATACATATTGTGTAGGGTGTACCTCATCTGTGACTAAAGCACTAATCATATAGTTCTGGAAAATGATGATGATATTGAAAACAGACTGATCTGCAATAGGATTTCTGTGCAGGAAGATTTGTCCACTAATGGGACAACTTCCTTCTTTAATTAACCAAAGAATAAGACAACCACAACTAATGGAAAGAAGCTGTATTTTTTCTCTAATATTTTCTAGCATGTTCCTACAGATCTTACTTATTCAATATTGAAAAGAATACGAATGCAATCATGATGCAGTAGCCGGGTGTAACAAAAAGTACCCAATTTCCCCTGGCATTACTAAACTAGCACGGTTCATTACCTTTATTTTAGAGCTACTCATATTTTTATGGAGTACCACTTATCACATAAAAATTATATGATGAACAAAGATTTCCTAAGAGCCTCAGTATTGATAAATTCAAAACACTGTTTTTAACCTTGAAAATCCTTTGATCTAGTAGAAAGATAATTGTTCTCAGAACTGAAATACATAACCATTATATAATGAAAGAAAATCTTGTGAGCTTTCCTGGCTGATGGAACAAGTTTCAATCTGTCAAAGTCAGTTTCCATTGCATTATTTGAATTCAAAAGAATGGTAGATATTACATTCCTTAGTATCCACAGAATTAAAATCTTTTATTAGGGACACTTCTATTGTAAACACACTCCACGCATATAACATTGAAAGATACTGTTAAACAGAAAGCTAAAGGACAAACCCAAACACAAAGATGAGCTGCTGATGGCTCTGAAGTGGGCCTAGTCAAGGAGGAGTCTGTAGGTCTTACACCCTTTGAGTCCCAGGAAAATCAGAAGTGGCCCAGAATTCCTCTCTTACAGTGCTCAGATCATAAAAGCACTCCACAAGAGGCAGGATCTCACTATGAGGAGGGCTTCCAGACTACTGCCCAATGTAAGATTTGATAGTTTTGGATGGGGTTAGATGGAGATAAACACATGGAGAGAGAAGGAAAAAGAGAGAGAGAGAGAGAGGCATAGTGAGGGAAAGGTAATAGAATTTTACCCAAAATGAGCTTGCAAACTAAAAGTAATAAATATAAAAATTTAAAAATTACCAATAAAATTTAAAATGCAGAAGATTAAATCATTTTAGAATAAATATAAATGATGTAACAAACTGAATAATGGCTTGAAATAAGTACATTTAGTTTCTAAAAAAAAAAAACCCATAAAATGAACATCCATGAGAAAGAATAAGACAATACGAAGAAAGACACAGAATGGAATAGGAATCATTGGCTAAGAAACAGAACCAATTAGAAATCTTGAAGTTAAAATATTGTCATTAAAATTTAAAAAACCATGAATGGGGTAAACTCTATAGCAGGTAAGATCAAAAATAGAATACAAGAATTGGAACATACTACCGAAGAATTCACCCAGAAAGCAGAACAGAGAAGCAAAGATTTAAAAAGCAAACTAGTAGATAAAAGATATGGAAGATAAATTTAGAGGCTCCAACCTATGTCTGATGAATGTATCAGAAGAGAAGAATAGAGAAAATAAGCAGAAAAAAGATATATGAAGAGATAATAGCTAATGATTTTGCTGAATTGAAGAAAGAATAGTGTCAAAGCAAAGGAGTATTCTAAATATTAAGAATGATTTTTAAAAATTGATCCATGCCTGGACAATTGGGTAGGAAAATTGAAAAGTATCAAGAATGGGGAGAAAATTCTAGAAATATCAGAGAGAAAAGGCTGATTCTGCAAGAGAATGATAATGAGCCTGATTGTAGGTTCAGCAATAATAGATGCCTGAATACAATTAGACTACAATAGAAAAATAGTCTTAAAAGTATTGAGGGAAAAATACATGTCAGTCTGAAAATAATTATTTTAAACAAACTTTATTATTTGTCATTAAAATAAGAGATATTGGTACAAGGGTAGACAAATGGCCATGTAAATAGAAAACAGGAACTGAATTATAGATGTATAAGCAGTTTGTGTGCCTGAGATAGAATTGTAAATCAGTAAGGAAAAAGCGAATTTTACTCAATACTTTGTACTTGCTCTTTGTTCTTCTATGTAGAAAAGAATGGGACTAGACCTCACCTCTTGTCATGTCCACAAATGAGCTCCAAGTGGCTTAAAGACCTAAAATTTTTTTTAATTTATTTTACGATACTCATACAGAGAGAGAGAGAGGCAGAGACACAGGCAGAGGGAGAAGCAGGCTCCATGCACCGGGAGCCCGACGTGGGACTCGATCCCGGGTCTCCAGGATCGCGCCCTGGGCCAAAGGCAGGCGCCAAACCGCTGCGCCACCCAGGGATCCCAAGACCTAAGATTTTAAAGCAAAACTTTAAAATACTTAGAAGAAAACTTCTTTTTGTGATCTCAGATCACTAGGATTTCTTCAAGCATTAAAAGCACATTGTAAGGGAAAAGATTAATAGATTTGATTACATTAAAATTAAAACCTGCTATACAAAAACATTATAATCATAATGAATAAGATTTAGTTGTTTTCAATTTTTTCTCCATTACATTGCTACAATGAACATCCTTATACATATTTTTATGCAAATATTTTATCCAATAAATTTTTTGAAGTGGAATTGCTGAATTGAGAAATAGATAAAACTTAATAGCTCTTGCTTTCTAAATAGTTTATCAATTTATATTTGCATTAACACTATTTGAGAGTATTTTCCTGACACTGTTTTCAAAGTGATGACTGTAATTTTATATTTATAATATTAATTTTGTTTCTTTTGTTACCTCAAGTAATGCTGCAGTAAACATCCTTGTACATGAGTGGGTTTGCATTTGTAAATGTTCCATGCAAAATAATAGAATTGTGTAAGGTCCTGTATAAAAAAGTTCTAGAAACGAAGTTGCTGAATCAAAAATGTGTATACTTTAATTGCTGTCAGAAGAGATAATAATTGTGCTACCACCAACAGTTCATGACAATGGGCATTCCCCATATCCTGGGCGGCATTATGACTCTCAAACTTCTCAAAGTTCTTCATTTCGCCAATCTGACAAGTGGAAAAAGGTATAGCGATTTTAAAGTGTGCATTTCTTTAGTAATGAGTTCAATCAAACCACTTTTCATATTTTCTAAAGCTATTTGGATTTCCTTTCTTTTAATGAATTGTATGCTCATGTCCTTGCCCTATATCTCATTGCGTTTATCAATACATTTCACAGTTTTTATTGAGCACCTACCACTAGGTGCTCTGCTCTGGACTCTGAGGAAACAGTAATGAAAATGGTAGACAAGATCTTCTGGGTCCGGAACTGACCATTTAGTGGGGAGAGTCAGGTAATAAACACATGAAGTGTACCTTCAGTGTAACAAAGATAAAACATGACAATGGGACAGATAGGAACTGGTAGAGGGCACTGCTTTGGAAAGGGCAAGCAGAGGAGGCACCCCATTGAATCTGCTCTTCCCACTTCCTCTTCTCTTTGTCTGAACATATGATCTGTTTACATGTTGTCAAGGTAGATAACATTCATGATTCTGTCTGGCAATCATAATTACCACGCAAGCTCGGTTCTGATTCTACATTTAATGTATTAAATTCACATAACCACCTTTCTTTCCATAGCTTTCCTATATCTGAATTTATAAAATTGATTCCTTTATTGGTTTGTTTAGATTTTTTTCTTAAAAGGATTTATGTGTGCTCTATTCCTTAAATTCTTGTATGCCTGAATGAGGCCAGTCTATTGAAGGACAACTTAGCTTGCCATAAAATTGTTGAGTCATAGTTTCTTCTCCCCTTTCTAATGTTTTAGGGATTTATTTATTTATTTATTTATTTATTTATTTATTTATTTGGAGAGCACACATGCCAGTGGAGGCAGGGCGTGGGGAAGAGGGAGAGGAAGAGAAAGTCCCAAGCAGACTCCATACTGAGCACAGAGCCCAACACAGGGCTCAATCCCAAGACCTGAAGCACCCAATGTTTTAGTTTTGGAAGTGTCTTCTGATATTGAGAGTCTTCTGTGACTTAGTCTGAGGCCAATTTGATATTTTCAATTCTTCAACATGACTTGCCCTTTACACCAGATTTTTAGCAGTTTCGTCCTTTACCCGTGAGGTCCAGAAACAAGACTAGGATATTGATCAGATTTACCTTGCTGTGTTTACATTTTTCCTAGGACATCATGCTCCCCTTCAATATTGAGATATGAGTAAATTTCAGTTTAGGCAATCTAATCTTTTCAATCTTATTGTTTTTTGAACTTCATATTCTTATTCTAATTCTTATTCTTATTCATATTCTTATTCTATCGCTTCCTAAAATGTAGTTTTAATTTACATAAGTTATTTTATTTTTCTAATCCATTTCCTTCCTTAGGTCTTCCAGCTCATTCTTTTATTGCCGTTTGTAGGTTTGTCATCATCATCTCTCTCTCCTAACTCTTATTTCAAAGAAGTCATGTTTCTTTAATTCCTCTCAAGTAATGGATTTTAAAAAAACTGTCTCCTGTTTTGAGGTCAAATTTGTCTTCTGCTTTGGGTTAATTATTTGCCTTCTGATTTTTTATTTTCTTTTTAAATAATAGTGTATATGTATAGAGACTGCCATAGACTGTATGTTTGTGTTCCCTCTAAATTTGTATGTTGGAACCTAATGCTGAAGATGATGATAATAGGAGTTGGGGTCTTTGGGAGATAGATGATAAGGTCACACGGGCAGAGCCTTCATAAATGGGGTTAGTGTCCTTATAAAAGAAACCCCTAAGAGCTTCCTTGCTTTTCTGCTATGGGAGGGCACAGTAAAAAGACAGCTGTCTGGCAGCCCGGGACTCAGCCGTTAAGCGCTGCCTTCAGTCCAGGGTGTGATCCTGGAGACCCGGGATCAAGTCCCACATCGGGCTTCCTGCATGGAGCCTGCTTCTCCCTCTGCCTGTGTCTCTGCCTCTCTCTCTCTCTGTGTCTCTCATGAGTAAATGAATAAAATCTTAACAACAACAAAAAAAAAGACAGCAGTCCATGAACCAGGAGGCAGGATCTCACGGGATATAGTCTCTGCTAGTGCTTTGATCTTGGACTTCTCTGACTTCAGAACTGTTAGTAACAAATCTCTTCTGTTAATAAGCCACCTAATTTATGGTGTTTTTATTACAACAGGCTGAACGAATTAAGACACACTCATCACCAATTTCTTTCTCTTTTTCCCTCATAATTTCTCTTTTTTTTTAGATATGCCAAATCCCATTGTATTTTTTTATTTTTATTATTTTTAGGATAGTCACAGAGAGAGAGAGAGAGAGGCAGAGAGAGAAGCAGACTCCAGGCACCAGGAGCCCGACGTGGGATTTGATCCCGGGTCTCCAGGATCGCGCCCTGGGCCAAAGGCAGGCGCCAAACCGCTGCGCCACCCAGGAATCCCTAATTTCTCATTTTTAATGAAGAATATTTTAGGAAGGAGGGAGATGTGATCTGCTGAGTGCCCACTTTCATTTCAATATGTTAATTTAGAACCCATTTCCTCGAATTCTTTATCCTTAGTGAACCAAGTCTTCCGTTCCCATTTTTAGTGGCATTTTTTTAATTGAACTATATTTGGTATATAGAATTGTATAAATTTGAAGTGTACAGCACAACATGATTTGATACATTCATATATTGTAATATGATTGCCATGGTAACAATGATTAGCACCTCTATCACATCATATATCATTTCTTCTTAGTGGCTCGAATAGTCTTGATCTAGTCTAGTAAATTTGATGATTGTAATCGAGGTGAACAGAGAGCTCTATGACTCATGGTGAGGGACATATGTTTTCTGTGTGGTTATTTAGTTATTTTACATGGTGTGAGGTGCAGACAAGGACCTGGAGCATCCTGCTAAAATACACACTTGGATTCATCAACTTTGGGTGGGACTAGAATTTCTTCATTTTTAACATGCTCTTGGTGTGTTTAATTCTGCTAGTCCATGAGGGCACTATGAATTGCAAGGATTTGGGGTTTACGTTCTCTTCTCTGCTGACTTAGAGTAGATGGTCCCAAACAGATTGACCCACATCCCCAGCCTGCCCCACAGCTCTTCCTGCCTCTTGCTCTCCTTCTGCCCAAGTGGTTGCTGCTCAGCAAGGCAGCTTTTGTGGTTTCTAGGTGTTTATATTACTTAGGTTAGCATTTGGTTTTTAAAGTTCTAATTGTATTGCATTAAGAAGTTGTTGATTATACGATTTCTATTTGGGGAAGTTTATTAAAATATTTTTGTGGCCTAAATGACTATTTGTTTTTGTATACACTGCAGTAATGCTGGAAAGAAGTTCATTTTCTGCTAATAGAGGCCAAGGTGTTGCTCTTTCTCTCTCTCATACACACACATACACATCATATGTATTTTTTATTCCTTTTATTTTTTTTTTATTTATGATAGTCACAGAGAGAGAGAGAGAGAGAGAGGCAGAGACACAAGCAGAGGGAGAAGCAGGCTCCGTGCACCGGGAGCCCGATGTGGGATTCGATCCCGGGTCTCCAGGATCGCGCCCTGGGCCAAAGGCAGGCACCAAACCACTGCGCCACCCAGGGATCCCTTTTTATTCCTTTTAGTATTAGCTTGTCTACTTGATATTTTTAATGATACTTTAATGTCTTTAATTATTATTTAACCACTGTATTTCATCTTGTATCTGTCATTGTGTTCCGTAATTTTTAAAATATTTATGTTCTCTTACTGTTTTCATTATTTTACAATGAAATACAATGTCTTATTTTTATCTCCTTCAATATTTTGAAAATCATATCCTATTTTTATGTCCTTTGGTGATCAATTCTTTTTCAAAAGCATTCTTCTACCTACTTTTATCTAATTATCAGTTAAAATATGCATTTTTAATCCCTTGTGACAAGTAATTTCATACTTTTTTTAAGTTTTTTTTTTTTTTTCATGAGAAACAGAGAGAGAGAGGCAGAGACACAGGCAGAGGGAAAAGCAGGCTCAATTTCATACACTTTTAAAAATGTCTCTCAAAAATCCCTACATAGTGATCTTTATTATTCAGATGATGGTATGTACCCTAAGGAATTCCAAACACTCAGACTGCCTCACCAAACAAGGCAGACCAAAGGACCTGCCCTGGTGGAGTTCACACTGTAACGCCAAAGACAGACAAGAAGAAAAATCAGTATATACTGTAGAATATGATTTTAGGAAATTATAGATCTATATCATTGTTCTTATCTAATTATACTTTACTTGCATAGTTTTTTCTTTTGAAAATACTTTTGGCATTTGTATTGAGCAATATAACCAGACTGACAAGAATATTTAGATTTATTCCTATTCCAGTCCTATTTGACTGGTTTCAATGCTCATTATTGCCCCTGATATATAATAGTTTTCCCCTTGAGAGGTCTCAATTTTACCTAATTGCTGGAAATACAGACAAAAATCTAGAGTCTAAAAACTTAGTTTAAAAAAATCTAAACATTTATTTTCATGGTTCTATTTTTTAAGCTCTTACATTGCTGAAGATAAGTATTTGAAAATTTCTTTTTTAAAATATTTGTTTATTTATTCATGAGAAGACACAAAGAGACAGGCAGAGACAGGCAGAGGGAGAGGCAGGCTTCTCGCAGGGAGCCTGATGCAGAACTTGATCCCAGGACTCTGGGGTCACACCCTGAACCAAAGGCAGACACTCAACCACTGAGCCACCTAGGTGCCCATGAATTTCTTTAAAAGAACTAGTACTGTTATAAAATTACCAGATCACACTGTGGTATCTTAAAATCCTGTACAATTTTTTTTTAATATTCACCTTTTTTTTAAGATTTTATTTATTTATTCATGAGACACACAGGTACAGAGAGAGGCAGAGACACAGGCAGACGGAGAAGCAGGCTCCATGCAGGGAGCCCGACGTGGGACTCGATCCCGGGTCCCCACGATCACCCCTGGGCCAAAGGCAGGCACTAAAGCGCTGGGCTACCGGGTCTGCCCAATCCTGTACAATTTTTTAAAAATATTATGCAATTATTTTGTTGCTTTCTGACATTTCATATTATGTAAGCAAAAACTTGGGAAAGATTTTTGCCTGTTGTGAATCACCTACTTTATCTGCCCAGAAGCTTTCAGGAATTTTCCTTGTGCAGGTATATAAATGGCTTCTTTTTGTGATTTTACAAATAAAGCATGGAGGGCATTAGAATGGATATATAGTACTCTGCTTGCCTTGTAACACAATTCATGGAGTAGAAAAGAAAGGAACTTAGATCTGTAGTGGTTTAGATCTCAGAGCTTTAGGTGAAACTGAATAGGTACAGAATATGTACAACTTCCATTTCTTTTTATGTGGTTTATTATGTTCAGGAAACATAGCAGTGTGCCATTAACCTTAGAAATTTTTTCCCCAATTGCCTTCTACCTTGCATGAAAATTTTCCTATATTTTGGCAATTATCTGTGAACTTTAAGTTTTAGTAAGTTGGTAAATTTCTGTCTTTTGTGTTTCCTCTTAAGTGATTTGTTGAGTTTGGTAGCCTCCTAGATGGATGCTAGTAGAAGTCCAGTGTTTGTTATTAGTTACAATTTCTTTTAAAAGAGAACAGTATTCAATTTACAAACAATGTATAAAGTGTCAGAAACCATTTTGTCAAAATGTATGAGAAAGTCAGTGTTTTAGACTTTTTGAAGAAAACTGTATTGGTCAGAAAGCTATATTGCTCAGGACACTTCAGTCAAGTGAGAGAAACCAAATTCAAAAGTAGTTGAGAGAAAGAGAATGAGAGAAAAGAATTTATGGACACATGATAAAATGCCCAGAATAAAAAGTAATTCAAGCATAACTGTCTCTCACAGCTCAAAAAATATAATCAACTCATTATACTAATGCAAAAATAAATTCTTTCCAGATTACTCCTAGAAAACCGTAGACTTGATTGGCCTATCTTGGGCTTTAAGGCCATGCCATGGGAATAGTCGTCCCATGAGAATGTTGGTTGTCTAGGAATATCCCTTTCCTTTCAGGGGTACACTCTATAATACCTTAAAGGTTGATTTCATGTCCTAGGATTTTTTGGAATGTATTTTTTGTTGTTGTTTTTCCCCACCTTTATAGAGATGTAATTAACATATGACATTGTGTTAAGTGTGAAGTATACAACCTATGGATTTGATATATGTTGCAAAATCATTACCACCAAAGCATTATCTAACACCTGCATCACATCACGTAACTATCCTTTCTTTTTTTGTGGTGAAAACATTGAAGATCTACTCTCTTAGCAACTTTCAAGTATATAATACAGTATTACTAACTATAATCCCCATGTTATACATTAAATACCCAGAACTTACTCATCTTCTAACTGGAGGTTTGTACCGTGTGACTGACATCTTCCCTTTCTCCCACTCCCCAGTCCCTGGTGACCACCATTCTAGCCTCTATTTCTAGGAGTACTGTTGTATGGTTTTGTTAGATTCTAATACAGTATTTGTCTTTTTTACTCTGCCTTGTCTCATTTAGCCTAAAACCCTTACGGCCCATCCATGTTGTATAAATGGCAGGATGTCCTTCTTTCTCACCTTCTGAATAATGTTCCACAGCTTCTTTACACATTCATCTGCTGACGCATACTTGACTGTTTCCATATATTGGCTATTGTGAATAATGCTGCAAAGAACGTGGGAGTCCAGATATCAAGATCCTGTTTTCATTTCCTTTGGATATATACCCCAAAATGGATCATATGGTAGCTCTATTTTTAATTTAATCATCACCAAGACCCATGTCAAGATGCTTACTACCCTCTATGTTTTCGTCTATGGGTTTTACAATTTCAGGTCTTATGTCCAAGCTTTTAATCCATTTTGAGTTAATTTTTGTGCATGGCATAAGAGAGGGTTTCAGTTTCATTCTTTTGCTTATGGCTGGCTCTCCAGTGGTGTTCTAACATCATTTATTGAAGATATTGTCCTTTCACCATTGTATATTCTTGGCTCTTTTGTTATAAATTAGTTGATGACAAATGCTTGGATTTATTATTATAAATGCTCTTTATTTTCTTTCATTGATTTATATGTCTGTTTTGTCCCAAAATCATATTATCTTGATGACTATAGCTTTGTAATATAATTTGAAATTAGGAAGTGTGGTGCTTCTAGTTTTGTTCTTCCTTAAGGTTGCTTTGGTTATTTGGGGGTCTTCTGTGTTTCCAAAGTTTAGAATTATTCTTTTCTATTTCTGTAAAAAATGCCATTGGATTTTTTGTAGGGATTGCACTCAATCTGTAGGTGATTTTGCTTAGTATGGACACTTTAACAATATTAATTTTTCCAGGCCATGAGCACAAAACATCTTTCCATTTGCATCTCCTTCAGTGATTTTTCATCAGTCTTGTAGTTTTCATTGGCTAGATCTGTCACCTTGTTGGTTAAATTTATTCCTAGGTATTCTATTCTTTTTGATGTGATTACACATGAGATCGTTTTTAATTTCTCCTTCTGATAATTAGTTATTAGAACATAGAAATGCAACTGATTTTTAAATATTGATTTTGTATCCTGCAACTTTACTAGATTTCTTGATTAGTTCTAACAGTTTTTGGTAGAGTCAAGATTTTCTAAATATAATAGCATGTAATATGCAAATAAAGATGATTTTACTTCTTCCTTTCTGATTTGGATGCTTTTTATTTCTTTTCCTTGCCAAATTGCTCTGGTTAGGACTTTCAGTACTGTGTTAAATAAAAATGGTAAGAGTGAGAATTTTTGTCTTACCCCTGATTTTAGAGGAGAAAGCTTTTAGATTTTTACCACAGAGTAGGATGTTAACTGTGCTCTTGACATATATGCCTTTATTATGTTATGTTCCTTCTGTGCGAAGTTTGTTGGGAGCTGGAGAATGTTGAATGGAGGATGTTAAATTTTGTCAAATTCCTTTTCTACATCTATTGGGATTATCATATGATTTTTATTCTTCATTCTGTTAATGTTGTATATCACATTGCTTACTTTATGAAATTTGCACCACTCTTGCATTCCCCGGAATAAATTCCATTTTAATGGACTGTTGAATTCAGTTTACTAACATTTTGTTGAGAATTTTTGCATCTATGTATACCAGGGATATTGGTGTATAACTTTCCTGTGATGTCCTTGTCTGTTTCATTATGAAGGTAATGCTGGCCTTGTAAAATGAGTTGGTAGTATTCCTTCATCTTCTGTTTTTTGAAAGATTTTTGAGAAGCATTTGTATTAATTCTTTTTTAACTGTTTGGTAGAATTCATCAGTGATGTCATCTAGTTCTGGACTTCTTTTGTTGAGATGCTTTTGCTTACTGATTCAATCTCCTTACTAGTAATTGCCTGTTTAGATTTTTTCATTTCTTCATGATTCATCCTTGGTATGTTGTAAGTTTCTAGGTATTTTTCCATTTATTCAAGGTTGGTTGTCCAGTTTGTTGGCATATTATTGTTCATAGCAGTCTCTTATGATCCTTTGTGTTAGTGTTTTGTCAGTTGTAAAGTTTCCTCTTTCATTTCTAATTTTCTGTATTTGAGCCCTCTCCTTTTTTTCCTGGTAAATCAAGCTAAAGGTTTATATATTTTATTTATCTTTAAAAAAAAGCAAGCTCTTCATTTTATTAATATTTTCTATTGTCTTTTTAGTCATATTTCATTTATTTTCACTCTGATCTGTTATTTTCTTCCTTTTACTAACTTTGGGCTTAGTTTCTTCTTTTTTTCCCCAGCTTCTTGCAGTGTCAATGTTGGTTGTTAATTTGGTTGTTATTTTTGTTCCCTCTCTAAACTGCTTTTGTTGCATCCTGTGTTTTGGTATACTGTATTTCCATTTTTGTTTATCTCAAGATATCTCTTTATCACTTTTTTGACCCTTTGGTCATTCGGTAGTATGTTGTTTTATCGCCATGTACTTGTAAATGTTCCAGTTTTCTTCTTGAAACTGATTTTTAGTTTCATACCATCTCGATTGTAAAAGATGCTTGATGTGACTTCAGTCTTCTTAAATTTATGAAGATTTTGCTTTGTGGCCTAACATATGATCTATGCTGGAGAGTGTTTCATGTGAGCTTGAGAAGAATGTATATTCTGCTGCCATTGGATGGAATGTTCTGTAAGTGTCTGTTAGGTCCATCTGGTCCAATGTGTAGTTCAAATCCAATGTTTCCTTTTGATTTCAGAATGTATTTTTAGAAGTAGCTACCATGAAGCATCACTTCACACCTAGTATGATGACTATAGCCCAAAAGATGGACAATTACAAGTATTGGCAAAGATATAAAGAAATTGGGACCCTCATGCATTGCTGGTAGGAATGTAAGGTGGTGCAGCTGCTATAGAAACAGTTTGACACTTCCTCAAAAAGTTAAACATAGAGTTTCTGTATAACTAAGCATTCTATTCCTACAAAGAGAATTGCAAACAGATGTCTACACAAAAACATGTACACACATATTCATAACTTCGTTATTCACAACATCCAGAAGGTAAAAACAACCTAAATGTCCATCAGTAGATAAATGGATAAATAAAATGCAAAATTACTCAGTCATAAAAAGAAATGAAGTACTGATATATGCTATAAAATGGATGGGCCATGAAAACATTATGTCAAGTGAAAGAAACCAGACAGAAATGGTCTCATAGTATTTCATTCTTGAAACATTCAGAATAAGCAAATCCATAGAAGGTAGATTAGTGTTTTCCAGAAGCTGAGGGAGGAGAGCAATGGGGATTGAATGCTACTCAGTACAGGGTTTTTTAGGGTGATGAAAATGTACAGGAATTAGTAATGATGGTTTCACAACTTTGTGAATCCATGAATAGCCACTGAATTGTACTCTAAAAAGGAGAATTTTGTAGTATGTCAATTATGTATCAATAGAAAATAATTCTTTAATGATATAGGATGGATTCAGAATGGAAAATGTGTAATCAGATATTTATATCAGCACTTCTGACAAGTTATAACATCTTCAGGGAATTTTCTAGCAATCTCATGGTAAGAGACATGGAATGCCTTCATCTGCTTTGTGTTAGTAAAGCACAAACTATCATGAAAAGAATTGTTCAAAGTTCTTTTTGTTTTGTTTTGTTTTGTTAATTGGTGCCACCTTCTTGCATAGCCAGAATAATTTCATATTTGCAAGTTTTAAATATGACTGATGATGAACATTAATACACAAAAATATTCCAAATACTACTGAATTAAGTGGCATTTACACCTGGAAGATATCTTAGGTCAGTTACAATCTACTAAACTACAAAATCAGCATGCTGTTCATGAAGTTTTCTCAGAAACCAGAGTATGATTCAAAAATTTCTTTTGAAAACAGTAAAAGTTCATTTTATGTATGTAAATACTTTACATGAGAAAAAGGACAAATTTAGGCAAATAGAGAGGTTTTTATTTTCAAAGAACAGTAAAGGAACAGTAAATAACTTAATGTATAATATTACTGACTTTAAAACTATTCTATTTTAGGGGCGCCTGGGTGGCTTAGTCAGTTAAGCATCTGTCCTCAGCTCAGGTCATGATTTCCGGGTCCTAGGAGTCCCACATTAGGATTCCTGCTCCGCTTTTTCCTCTCCCTCTGCCCCTCCCCATCTCCTGCTCTCTCAAAATAAATACAGAATCTTAAAAAAATTTTTTTGAATTTATTTTTTTAGAACCCAAAAATATAGAAAACTCTTCCAAACAAATATATAGCCTAATGAGTTTTTATAAGACCTTTTTGTAGCTACCAACCAGGTGAAGACATGTGGCATGATTCAATCACAATCCTACTCTGCTAAAGTAATACTGCACTGACTTCTGTAGAGATGACACAAATGTTCATTCCTAGAGATTATAGTTTAATCTTCCTTTTAAAAAAAAAAAACAAGTTTTAGGGCAGCCCGGGTGGCTCAGCAGTTTAGCACTGCCTTTAGCCCAGGGGTGATCCTGGAGACCCGGGATTGACTCACACGTCAGGCTCCCTACATGGAGCCCACTTCTCCCTCTGCCTGTGTCTCTGTCTCTCTTTCTCTCTCTCTGTCTCTCGAGAATAAATAAATAAAAGATTAAAAAAAAACAGGTTTTATTTATTTATTTGACACAGAAAGAGCATAAGCAGGAGGAGCAGCAGACAGAGGGAGAGGGAGAAGCAGGCTCCCCCCCTCTGAGTAGGGAGCCTGATGTATGGTTTGATTTTAGGATCCTAGGATCATGACCTGAGCCGAAGGCAGACAATTGACTGAGCCATCCAGGTGCCCCTTAATCTTACTTTTTAAAAGGTGTTAGTATTTATGTCATTTTTAACCCACCGATTTCACTTCCATCCCTTCTTTTTTCCTATAACTTACCTATTAAGGAACCCAGGGCATTTGCCCAGCAAAATATTCCACATTCTCAATTCTATTTTACTATGGAGTCATAGTGCAGTTCCTCTTTTTCTTGAAATTAGGCAGCTGAACCCCAGACTCCATCAGACTCAGGTTCAACTCTTTTGGCAAGACTATGTCGTGCGATATACTCCTACCACGAGTCTGTCTGTCTGTCTTTGTGGTTTGAGCAGCTGTTGATCCTCAGTGCCTAGATCCATTCATTCATTAGTGGTTGCAAAACAGTGATTTTTCAATTCCATCATTTTTTTTCACTTTTTAGATAAAATATTTTTACAAAGAGATGCTTTCCCTCTTCTCGCATTTGGTTATCCAGTCATACAGTTTGTACAGAGGAGTAAGGATAAATGCTTGATTCTTCCCTCTAAATAGTTGTTTGGCTTTTGCACTGTGGGGATAAAGAGAAATGATCTACTATTTTTTAAAGTTTTCATATTCGAGAATAAAATGTGATCCCACACTTCTATGAAAACAAAGAAGTAGAGATTCAATAATCTCATTTATTTTTAACTTTTTATTGAAGTCTAATACGTTTAAAGAATGTCCACGTCATGAGACTTTCGGTCAGTGATTCTGCATGAACTGGCCATACCATGTGACCAGCAACCAGATCAAAAAGCGAAATATTACCAATACCTTAGACCAGCCTCTCCGGGAGACGATGAACTCTGAGGATAACCACACCCCTTGACATCCAACAGCAAATTATTTCTGAGTGGGACCAGAAATTTAGATGAGTGGGACCATGCAGTATACATTCATTTGTCTAGGCTCTTTTGCTCATAGCTATGTTTGCAGTAGTCATTGGATTGTTTATCCATTATTCTGCTGATAGGATTCAGATTGTTTCCAGTTGGCAGCTGTATTGTTATGAACTTTTCAGGGCATGCCTTTTGGGTGGCATAGATGTACATTTCTTGGGATATATATTGCCTTTATTTTTAAACATGATACTAGAACCAGATAATTCTTTGGGAGAGCTATTGAAATATGTAAATTTTTATAGAAAAAATGAGTCGTTATTAATAAATAGCACTATACGGTATTTAGTTTCAAAATTGCAGCTGATACTGCTGCCCACATCAGGCACAAGCCCCTAGAAAATCTCAGAGATGCACTGTCCACAGGTTGCATTCAGTAACTTGCCTATCCTTGACACAAAGAAGAAAATAGATAGCTCATGGGGCACTGGGTGGCTCAGCAGTTGAGCATCTCCTTTTGGCTCAGGGCTTGATCCCTGGGTCCTGGGATCAATTTGCACATTGGGCTTCCCACAGGGAGCCTGCGTCTCCCTCTGCTTATGTCTCTGTCTATTTCTGTGTGTCTCTCTTGAATAAATAAATATAATCTTTTAAAAAAAGGAAAATAGCTCAACACTGAAGAGAAATTTTATCATGCTGTTTTCATTGCCCTCTCAGGGCTCTGTCTATTTCTGCAGAGCAGTACCAGTTTACTAGTCAGCAGTTACCTAAGAAGCTCTGCTTAGAAACCTGAATTACCTGGAAACTTATTTTTAATTTGCTTTAATGGGGATTTATCACTTGTTATGGGTTGAATTATCCCTCCCACCCCGGATTCATACCTTGAAGTCCTAATCCCCAGTACCTCAAAATGTGACCTTATTTAGAAATGAGGTCATTGCCAATGTGATTAGTTAAGACGAGGTCATTAGGGTGGGCCCTAATCCAGTGTGACTGCTGTTCCTTATAAAAAGGGCAAATCTGGGCACAGACATGCCTACAGGGAGAGCGCCACGTGAAGAGATCAGGGTGATGCTTCTATAAGCCAAGAAATGCCAGAGACTGGCCACAAGTCACCAGAAGGTGGGAGAGAAACATGGAATGGATCAACCTGTAACATCTCACAGAAGAAATCAACCACGAAAACACCTTGATCTCAGACTTCTAGCCTCCTGAATTTGAGACAATACATTCCTCTTATGTAAGCCTCCCAGTGTGTAGTGCTTTGCAACAGCAAAGGAACCCATCACCCTTTATAATGTGGTACCCTGGGTCATTGCCTATTTTCATGATCCTTAATTTGGCTTTTTAAAAAAGATTTTATTTATTTATTCACGAGAGACACAAAGAGAGGCAGAGACATAAGAAGAGGGAGAAGCAGGCTCCCTGTGGGGAGCCCAATGTGGGACTCAATCCCAGGGCTCCAAGATCACACCCTGAGCCGAAAGCAGACACTCAACTGCTGAGCCACCCAGCCATCCCCTTAATTTGACTTTTAACTTGGACGTAGGGACTGACTGGCAACTGTATAATCTTGAATAAAGGATAAAGGATTCAGCCTCTGTCAGCCTCCATGTCCTCTTCTGTGTAATTAGGATAATAATCATACCTAGGATTAATGTGAGAATTAAATAAGATCTACATTTAAAGAACTTCTTAAAATATCTCTAAATAGTAAGTTTTTATAAATATTAACTTTTATTATTATAATACTAGGCCACAACCACGATAAATTCCAAAAAGCAGAATTCAGACAAGCCACATTCTCTGAAACACAGGAACATGCCCAGAATAAATAAATAAAAATAAATTATCCCTAAAAAAATCCAAAAAGGAAATAAAAACTGTAGTTATAGACTATTTGAGGACAAGGCAATTATGACATCAAATCTTATGGCTATTACCACAAAATAAAATGAAAATGGTTATAAATGTATAGCTCTAAGGGTTTTCCATCAAGGAAAAAATTTAAAGATCAAATCAAGCAGATAGCACAGGGAACTAGAAAAAGTAACAAAGGGATTCTAAGAAAGCAGGATAAGAGCAGGAAAAAAATATTGACTCTAACCAAGCTGTCATTTTGGTAACCAACACTTGTAAAGCATTTCCTACATGCCCAGCCCTGTGCTAAGTGCTTTTCCCAGGCAATCTCTGAATTATCAGTACAATCTTATGAGGTAGGTTCTATGATTATTCCCATTTTATAGGCACGGGCACTGAGGCTTTGAAAGGTGAGGTAACCTGCCCAAGGTCACTGAACAGAAGCAAGATTGTGTCCCAGGAAGTGTGACTACAGACCCCAAGTTCTTAATCACTGTACACTATACGGTTTTCTTCAGCCAAGGTACAACTGGTCACATTCTAGAAAACACCTACCTTAGTGCTTCTTATATACTGTTCCTACTACATATCCTGTGCATTTGAATTTAGTCACTTTTTTTTAAGATCTAATTTATTTGAGAGAATGTGAGCACAAGCATGGAGCAAGGAGAAACAGAAGGAGAGGAAGAAGCAGACTTCCCACCGAGCAGGGAGCCCCACATGAGCATCAATCCCACAACCCCAGGATCATGACCTGAGCCCAAGGCAGATACATAACTGACTGAGACACCCAGGTGCCCCTAAAATTAGTCATTTCTTATAACCAACCTCACAGCACCACATACCCTACCCCATGCACACCCACATGTGTGTGTACACACACCTGACACACTTACTTGCATCCTCTCCATCATTAGACAAGGGATGAGGAAGAAAAATTTCTCATTCCTAGGTTGGACCTATAACAGTTGAGGAACAACTGGGCCTCCGACCATTCAAATATGGGAAGGGTCACGTTACCCAGCCATCCTGTGTCCATCCAGCATGTAACGGGCTATGTCCCATCTCTGCTGCTCCGCGTGCGCATTTGGCACCTGGAGCCCCTCCCTGCTCACACCTTGCTTCCACGTCTCCTGACTGTTCTTCTCTGCCCTTCTAAAGACTTTTGATATTTGCCATCCCTGGCTGCCTTGACCCACAAAGGATTTAAAATCAGATTGAAAATAGATTTTTTTTCTCTTTACTTAAAATCCACAAATATGAACAAGTTCCAAGGACAGAAAAAGAAATTAATATTCATAGAGCTCCAGTTCCTTTCAGTTCAGTAGTTAGTAATTATTAAAAAAAAATTAATCTCCACTTTCATGTCAGGCTCTCATAAAAACAAATTAAATGCACTTAGCTGAAATATACCTTTATTTAACAATTATGCTTTTTCAGATGCGACAAAGTAAACCTTTTGAAAGGATCTTTATGTAACATAAGAAATCAGTTGGCATATCCTAGGACAAACCCTACAAGTAGAACAAAGGTAAATTGCAATTAGTTGTTTTCTAAGCATTATTTTCGGAAAGCCCAGTGTTTATTTCAGCCTCGCACATACTGTATAATGACATAGTATATCTGGAACTGTACACATTTAGAGACCGTAATTATAGCAATGCTGCACTTCACTCCCTCATTTGCTAAGCTTAGTTGAAAACCGAAGCTAAGTGGAGTCAGAGTCTACCAGTTTACTCGACAAATTTATCCCAGTTTGAAAATAAATAATAATCACAACAACATGATGCTTTTAAAAAGAAATGAAACTGCTATGGTTTTCATTCCTTGAGAAAGCAAAGCCCACCAAGGTAGAAAGCAGAAAAACGGGGGTTTTCATTGGATGTGTATTGCCATCCAAGGAAGCAGTTTGGGGTAAGTCTTTTGGTTTCTATTAATGTCACTCTGTTACAGTTAGAGATGGACAGGCCTCAGTTGGCTGCTTCTTCACATTTCATACCCTCCAGAAAATGTTTTGGGTTCGGAGAAATTCACAAGTTTACTTTGTTCTAAACACTCTTTCTTTTCATTTTTAAGTGACTGTAAACATTTACCTCAGCTTCAGATTCATTTGCACTTAGCTCATCAAAACTTTTCACAGCATAACTCTGCATGTACGAAAATAAAACCAAACACTCTTGCTTATAAAAGACACTGGATTCCAGAATCACTCTGCAGATTCCATCAGGCACTTTCAGCTTAGAAGCACAAAGTCATGTTTTGCCAAATATAATTGGATTAAAACATCCCCTGGGTTTTCACTCCCAGTGAGTTTCCCTGTCCCATCCGAGCCCTGGGGTGCTGCTGGGCCCTAACCTTTCCAGCCTACTTGGCGCTTGGTCCCAGGATAAACCCAGCGGATTCAAAATCATCATCTCCCTTCCCAAATCCGTTTGCCCTTCGGAGTTTATTCTCAGGCAATGGCACCACCTTCTCCCTCTGCCCCACCCGAAAGGAGAGAAGTCAGCCTTCATCTCCTGCCATCCCACCAAACCCTGTTCATTCATCTGATTTTGCTTCCCTTTCGTTGCCCCAGGCTATGCAACATCGTGTCTTGACCCTATTTCTGCAGGGACTTCCTAAAACTAGTAGGTCTGCCTTCTAAACTCATCCCCATCAATCCCTTGCTCACTCAAAACCAGAAGGATCTTTTCCAAGGGGAAAAATTTGATCGCCTGAATTCCCTTTTCAGAACCTTTCCATGGTCTCCCATCACTTTTGGAATAAAGTGCAAATTTCCGAGTAGATATTACCAGGTTCTTTTTAACCAGCTTCTATCTTCCCCTCCATTCTTCTCAGCTTCTTCTTGCCTGTTTCACAAAGGCCAGGGCATTGCCGTCAATTCCTCAAAACTGTGTGCTGTTTAGCATGTTAATGGCTGGGTTGTTTTTTTTTTTTTTTAAGATTTTATTTATTTATGAGAGACAGAGAGAGAGAGAGAGAGAGGCAGAGACACAGGCAGAGGGAGAAGCTTGCTCCAAGTAGGAAGCCTGACATGAGACTCGATCCTGGGTCTCCTGGATCAGGCCCAGGGCTGAAGGCAGCGCTAAACCCCTGAGCCACTGGGGCTGCCCTAGTCTGGCTATTTTATCACAAATATGGCAGTGTTCTAAATACAGTCAGTTCTGCTGTAACATGATATTCACATGGCAAAAAATAACCATGCTGTGCAACATCATACAATGAAAATCCTTATGGAAAAAGCAGAATGGGGAGGGGGTGCGGTACTGATGTAGGAAAAGATGTTAGGATTCGAACCCGACAGCCAAGAAAGAATTCTTGAGACTTCTTTGGTGCAAAAAAGGTGATTTTCTTAAAGCACTGGGACAGGATCTGTGGCCAGAAAGAGCTGCACTGGGCTCCTGAGGGATGGCCCATGATGTACTGTCAAGTTGGGAGGGGGTTAGGGAGAGTGTAGGTCTCTAAGGAATTTTGGAAGCAAGGTTTCCAGGACCTTGAGAGGGCTAGTTATTGTTGGGAAAAGGTCATTTATTACCCTCTAATAAAACCTTGGTCATGAGACTCTTCAGAGGTATATCGGTGGGCCAAATGTTTGGGGGATGATTGCCAACCATGTCTTGGGAGAGGGGTGGTTAGAGATAAAGGAAATTCCTAAAGGGATTTTTATATATTAAAGTAGAGTTACAGGATCCTAGAGGTTGGGCTAAGATTGTCTTTGGCCCTTAGCAAAGTATTAACATCTAGGCAGTTGAGTCCCTAGAGGAATGTCATTCTGCTAGTTTCAAGGGCCTGTGGATGGGGTGTAGTAAGGAAATGCAATGATGTTTCTTCTACCTTTGTTTCCCAAATCAGTACCACTAAAAAAAAAAAAAAAAAATCAGTGACGTTAAAAAAAAAGCTAGAAAATGAATAAAAATGGTAACAAACTTTGACATATATTAGATGCCGAAGAAACACATACAAAATTGGTATATATATTTTTGGTCTTCCTTACTGAATCCCAACACAGAGCTCCTAAAACCACTGCAATTTCCTGAGAGATAGGGGTGAGAGGAGTATCTTTTGTTATTCGTAAACCCCTTTCAGGGCTTTATGCTAATGAGGTCACTCGACGATGGAGGCTGGAGATTGGGCCAATGGCTAATAGTTTTACTTTCTCAGGTGATTTGGGTTTTTTGTTTGTTTTTTTTCTCAGGCAATTGGTCTGTGCAGCCTGGGCAGGGGATCCCCCTGGAGCAAAGCTGACCCCACAGGTGGGAAACATCTGACTTCAGAGTGATGTGGGAGCCAGAAAGGTCCTTTAGCACCTCCACCAGCATATGGATGGGTTGGCCTGCAGTTCTCTGGCTCTGGACATTGGCGAACCAGTGATTAATAAGACCACACCCAGGAGAGAGCAATTCAAAGCATCTCATTAAACTAGATTTGAAGTATTTTTATAATCTCCTCAAACTAGATTTTATATCATGAATTGACTTAGGTACTATACCCCAAATCCATTTTTGTGAATTCCAAAATATTCCCATCTCAGAACAAGAAAATCAGTGTTAGACAACCTATTAAATAGATGAAGAAGTGTCAGATGCATGGAAAGGTTTTTAAGAATTTGTGACAGGAATGCTATTAGGGGATAAGTGGAAAATAGATGAATCGATCAAAACAGCATTACTTTCTATGCTGGTTTAAAAGTTTAAGAATCCCCCTCGCCCCCCCCCCAAAAAAAGTTTAAGAATCCAGGTAAGCTCATGACACAGGGGCTAATGGTGCAACTGCCACAGAATATATCACAGATTATTAATGTTTTCCACTCAGCAAGGTGAAGCTGGCAGAGAACAGTGTTTTCCAATGTGTATTCCATGAAATACTTGTCTCTTAAAATTTTACAGGAAATGCTAGGTGACATAAAATGAGACAGGTCTCTTTACTTTTGGATTGTTTCCAGTCTTTATTATGAAGATGTATGTGGTGACTTTCTAAGAAGGAGAGGACAGTAAACTTTGTTTTCAAAATTTCTCTTTTCTTCCCTCTTTCTCTATCTTTCTTTCTCTGGAGATATGGACTTCCAAAAAGCACACTGTTAGAAATCCCAGCAAAGAGGATTGGAGAAAATGAGAACCGGTCAATTCCACCTTTCTCCAAACTACTTCTACCATCATTGGTTCTACTCAATGCCTTAGGTCATTTTCCGTGCTACTGAGTCCTGGACTTTCCTGGGCTGGGGACATCCACAAGACCAAGCTCTGCAGTTCCAAAGGACTCGAGCAGAAGAAGAAACAAGGAGCAGGAGGCAGTGAGAACCTCAAGCCAAGTTGATGCTCTTCAACAAGTCTGAAACACAAAGGCATCTCTGGGAAAGGACTTGGGACAGGGGGCACTGAGGGACCAGGAGGAGCCTTTGCCAGCACGTAAGACTCCATCCCGCCCCTGCCTCCCCCTCAGCAGCCACTTGCAGAGGAGATGAGGATGATGGAGAATCCCAGAGACTCAGCCACTCCTTCCTACCCCAGCCCTCCCCACTAAAACCCAGACTTGAACCACTGCCGCACATAGACCCCGGGGGATGGGCTCTTTGGCTTGCCATGTCTCCTAGCCCTTGCTGCCCTTAGAAGGATGGGGTTTGTGGTGGGCTGTCCCAGCTTGTGCCTGGACCTTGTTCAAGGAGCAGAGAGGCTGGCTTCTGAGGCCAAATGGCAGTTGGGCAGGACGATGCTCTCTGCGGGTACCCTACCCACCCCCTTCACCAGCGAGCTCTCTTCCCTAAAGAAATTTTGAGATAAAACAGTACATGAGGGGATCCCTGGATGGCTCAGTGGTTTAGTGCCTGCCTTCAGCCCAAGGCGTGGTCCTGGAGTCCTGGGATAGAGTCCCACATCAGGCTCCCTACATGGAACCCGCTTCTCCCTCTGCCTGTGTCTCTGCCTCTCTCTCTCTGTGTCTCTCATGAATAAATTAAAAAAAAAAAAGTACATGAATCAATAAAGAAGTATAATGCAAGAACCGGAAAAAAAACCACCTTTCATTTGCATCTCAAATTAACATAGGAATACACATCCTGACATAAATTAATAAGCTATTTATCCATGTGCAAAGGAATAATCTCTCTGCCTACTGATGAAAATAACCCAAGCCTCAATTCTACAGTGATCATGGGCACCTGGTCCTCAGACTTGGCTCTATCTGGGCTCATGGTGGCTCTTCGATGGGTGATTTTTAGGCCCGTCTGTCATCTGTGTGTGTGTGTGTGTGTAATTTATGATACTTCCCATCTCTAATGCAAAGTCTGTGCTTCCCCTCACCTTTGAACAGGTGCTATGCAATTTAAAAATCACCCTGAATAGTAAAATGGACCAATGAGTTTTCTGTGAACATGAAAGACAAATTCATAAATGGACATGCCTAGTCTGGGAGCCAGAACATCAATGAATTTTCCAGCCTCAAATACAACTAATGCTATTTCACAGTGACTTAGTCTTCTTCATCCCATTTTAGTAGTATGAATCCTGAATTTCAAATTAGCATGAAAAAGCACTCTCTTGTGGATAGATTCGTACTTCAGCCTGCTTTAAAGCTGCAACAGCCTCTGTTCCAGGAGTGCCAACCACATAAAAGTACCGCCTTTCAGGGGTGGGGGGAAAGAATGTTCCTTTTCTTCCCTGCAATCTTCAGACTGCTGGATCCCCAAAACTGTCCCGAAAAAGAAATCTTTTCTCTTCTTTCCAGGGAAAGAGAAATTCTAAAGAGTAACCGTTTAAATAATGATCTGTAAATCTTACTCAAGTTGAAGGGCAGAGTTCTTTAAAGGAGGGAAGGCAGTCTAAGGCCACTGTTGTTTTCTCTCTTCTGGAGCTCTGCAGGAAAGCGTGTCCTCTCTAAGGCAAGGGATTAACAGTCCCTGCCTGCACAGCCAAGGGATGGCTCCGAGCTCTCTCTTATTCTTATGTGCTGTCCAGGATGTCTCAAAGCCTCTCTAGACTCTATAAAATAAGAACAAAATAAATATACATACAACACTCAATGCAGAGAAAATAGAAAGCCAGCAGAGATGATAAATAAATCCCAGGGCTCATTCTTTTAAAAGACCAATAGAATGCAAATACCATAAATAATCACAATCCTGATCAAATGATGCCTCTTCAGAAAAGCCTTCTTTGACCTCCCTAAAGTAATTACACTTGTCTTTATCATTATTTTACTCCTTAGTTTTCTCTTAGTTTTTTTTCAGAGCACTCAGATTCCATTGCATATCTACTCATTTCCTTTTCATTGCCCTCTCCTCTTCTGCAGTACATCTCCACATTGGAAAGGCCTTTTTCTGTTTTGCTCCCAAAGATACCCTCAGCACCTATTAATTACAGTGCATGGAATATAGTAGGAGCTCAATAATTATTGTTCGCTAGATGGATACTAAAGAAGTAAATGGAAACACCATATCTCAACAGAAAACATGAGAAAAAAATATATGTGTAATCTTGATATATCCACGTATACATATGGAATATATATATAGAGAATTTATATATATAAAATCTTGGAAAAATTAGTTAAAATATATAAATTAATAAATGTTTGTAAATGTTAGTTACACTTTACATCAGTAAGTTATACTTCATATCATGTTAGTGATATGATCCAAGAGCAAGTGTAATGGAAAAGATTGGTAGTTGTGAATGTCTTCAAACAACAACAACAAAAAAACAGTGTTTAGAAACAAATGAATTGGGTTCCCTGGGTGGCGCAGCAGTTTAGCGCCTGCCTTTGGCCCAGGGCGTGATCCTGGAGACCCCGGATCGAATCCCACGTCGGGCTCCCAGTGCATGGAGCCTGCTTCTCCCTCTGCCTGTGTCTCTGCCTCTTTCTCTCTCTCTGTGACTATCATAAATAAATAAATAAATAAATAAATAAATAAATAAATAAATAAATAAATAAGAAACAAATGAATTAGAGGGGTACCTGGGTGACTCAGTCAGTTATGCGACTGATTTTTGCTCAGATCATGATCTGGGTTATGAGATTGAGCCCTGCATGGGGCTCTGAGCTCAGCAGGGAGTCTACTTGAGATTCTCTCTCTCTCCCCCTTTCTGCCCCTTCCCCCTTATGTGTACACACTCTCTCCCTCTCTCTCAAAAAAAAAAAAGGGAGAGAGAGAGAGAGAGAAACAAATTAATCAGGGAAATATTTATAACATACATTATAAACAAAGTATTTGCATCTTCATATAAAAGAGCCTTTAAAATTCAAGCAAAAGATGAATTATGGTCATAAGACTTAACGTGGGGATCATTTTGTAAAGTTTAAAAATATTGAATCACTATGATGTACCCCTGAAAGTAAAATATTGTATGTCAATTATATTTTAATTTTTTAAAAGTACACAATTTCAACATAGGCACAAGGTAATAGGCAAACAATTCACCAAGACAGAAAAAATGTATAGTCAATAAACATATGAAAATGCCCTGCCTCCAGTTAGCATCGAAATGCAAGCTCCATGTAACCTCATTTTCACCTGTTATAATGGCCCAAAGGATAGCTAATAAAGGTTAAAAGTCTTGGTGAAGATACCGCATACTGGTAATGGCTTGGCAAGTTGAGCCTTTCTGAGAAAGAGTCTCAGAGAGAGAGAGAGAGATAGCATGTGTGAGTGAGTAGAGGGGCAGAGGGAGAGAATCCTCAAGCAGACTCCCCACTAGACTACAGCCTGATGTGGGGCTTGATCCCACAACTCTAAGATCATGACCTGAGAAATCAAGAGCCGGCAGCTCAACCAGCTGAGCCACCTAGGTGCCTCCCACAATTATATATTTTCTATAAATCTTTAAAATGGAAGTAACTGTTAAAATAGTAGTTTTGCCTCTCAGAATTTATTGTAAGAAAAATGCTAAGGAAATATGTCAAGATTTAGTCACAGAGATGATAATAACAATGTTGTTTATGGTCACCCTAAATTAGAAACAAACTAAATATCTATCAATTTTGAATTCATTAAATAAATTATGGTTTATCCACATGATTTATATAGCTGTTAAAAACAATCATAGACTAGGCATTAATTGACAGTAAAGAACTGTTCTTAACATTATTAAAAATGATATGGATTGTGGGGTTTTTTTTCTAAGTTCTTATCTGTTAGAGATACAATCAGAAATAGGTGAAATGATATCATGACTTCACTTGGATTGGTTTAAAATACCCCACCCTTCACTTGACGGGATGAACACTGGGTGTTATTCTGTATGTTGGCAAATTGAACACCAATAAAAAATAAATTTATTATTAAAAAAAAATACCCCACCCTTTCCCATTTAAAAAAGTATGTGGATGGGAAAAATTAAAAAAAAAAAAAACTATGACTCTGGGGATCAGTACTGTGTGACTCTGGGCAAGTAACTTAACCTCTCTGTGCTATAGCCCCCATGTGACATGGGGCCAATAATAAAAGTTCTTCAATTGTTGTGGGGTTGAATAAAATAATGCAGGTATCATGTTTCCCACAGTGTCTGGCACAGAGCTAGGTGCTTTCCCAGCATGTGGAACACACCAGATCATAGGAGGTGCTCAAAGGTGCTTGGAGAACTTAAGAGGTCCTTAGCCAACATTACCACTGTGGTTTTGAAAGGTTAGCTTTTCTCTTCCAACCCTTAAATTTTGAGGGTGTAGGGCTAGGGAGGCTTGGGTAATGGGAAAACCCCATGCTGCTGAAAGAGAACCAGATGCCAGCAAGGAGAACTACATAACGGGTAAGAGTATATCTTCTAGAGGAGAAATAAAAAGTGCTTCTTCCAAAATTTTGCTGGAAATTTCCTCTGGTGCCTGTAATAACTCAAAATGCAGTTGATAGTGGGCAAGAATTGAGGGAGGAGGCCAGTCCAGAGACTGACTTCAGAACCTGCTCTCTGAGCCACTGGCTCCTTCTCTGGAAGCCTTCTACTCATTCTTGATTTTCTTTCCTGAGCATCATATTCATTTAGGCAGGAACTTCCTGCCAAATGCAAAGGCTCACTAGCATGGGGATTAACTAATATGGGCTCTTCAGCTTGGAGGTACGCAGAGAGCAATCCTAGTGCAGGGAGATTTATCCTACAGTTATTTTCTACTGAAACCAACATTTGGAGTCTCTGAACCCTCTCTCTTCTAGCCAGATCCTCAGAAGGGCCATGGCTTAATCAATAAGCAGAGTTATAAAGTGGGATGGGAGGGTCGATAAAAGGTAGAGAAGAAAACATTCCTGGTCTGCTTCAAATTACACTTAATAAGTCACAGAGCACAGTAGATGAGTTGAAAATAGAAAAGATCCAAATTACTCTTTCTTTCTAAAACAGTCAAGCTAATCTCTGAAGCACTGAGTAACTAGATAGACAGGTGTGGCTTCTAACGCAGCCTTTAAAAAAAGACATGGATGGAGGGAAAGAGTTGGTTCTCTTAGTTCTATGTGGATATTCTATATATCCTCAGCATGAAGTCACTTTTTCTTTCATGAATAATATTGCCATCTCAACCTGGTTGCCTGTCGTAGAAGCAACACTCTACAGTGTTTCCATTTTTAGACCTTCCCTTATTTAGACATATTTCCTTAAATCAGAAGGAAGGTTCCACTTTTACAAGTAATCAGGGAATGTGGAGTTCATGACTGTTATTCTATTTCCAGTCTTCCATCCAACTCCTCCATCACTGCAGCCACATCCTCAGTGTGTATGGGCTGAGCAATAAGAACCCAGGGAATATCCAGTTGTGAGGAAATTGATCCAAAAAAAAAAAAAAACATGATCATCCAGAAATACTGACTGTGCTTTGGACAATATCATCAAGTGTGTTCATTTGCTTGGGCTATCATAACAAAGTACCACAGACCAGGTGGCTTCAACAAACAGAAATTGATTTTCTCACAGCTCTAGGGACTAGAAGTCTGAGTCCAAGGTGCCAGTAAGGGTGATCTCTTTTGAGTCCTCTCTCCTTGGCTTATACAGGGCTGTCTTCTTCTTCTAAGACCCTTGCCAGCTTGGTCTTCCCTCTGTGTACGTCTGTTTCCTAATCTTCTCTCTCTACAAAGACATCAGTCATATTAGATTAAGGGCTCACCCATACAGCCTTATTTTACCTCGATTTCCTTTTTAAAACCCCTTTCTCCAAATATAGTCACATGATGGGGATGGTAGGGACTGGGGGTTAGGAATAACATAGGAAAATTCAACATAAGAATTTGGGGAGGGCACAATTCAACCCATAATACTCAACCTTTTTTGCCCACAAAATGTGTGTCTTTCTCATATGCAAAATGCATTCACCCCATTAAAAAAGTCCCCAAAATGAAGCTATTCTAGTATCAACTTGAAGTCGAAAATCTTAACTAAAGATCATTCAAATCCAATATGCAAGACACTCAAGGTATGATCCATCTCAAGTCAAAATTCTCCTCTGGCTGTGAACCTATGAAACCAGAATGCAAGTTATCTGCTTCCAAAATATAATGATGAGACAGGCATGAGATAGATATTCCCATTCTAGAAGGGAAAAATAAGGTCACCTATGTTCTTCAGTCAGTGAAAGTGTGCCTTCAGCTCAGGTCATGAACCCAGAGTCCTGGGATCGAGCCCCATGTTGGGTTCCTTGCTCAGCAGAAAGCCTGCTTCCCCCCTCTCCCTCTGCTGCTCCCCCTGCTTGTGCTCTCACTCTCTCACTATCAAATAAATAAATAAAATCTTAAAAAAAGAGAAAAGAAAAATAGAAAAGAAGGAAGCAGTGTTGGATCTAAGCAAGTCTGAAAGGTAGTAGAGAAAATTACACTAGATCTTAAGCCTCAAAAATAATCTTTGGCTCAGTGCTCTGTCCTCTAGGCCCACCCTGGTGACACCCCTGTTTCTCTAGTCCACCAGGCCAGTAGCCCTGATTGGACAGACTATGTGGTTTGGGAAGAGGAGCACTAGATTGAGGAGACACTAGATGTGACTCTACTCAATAACCAGCTCTGTGCCCTTGAACATGACATTCAACATCTCAGCATCATGGTTTCTTCATCTGTAAAGTGAGATGGCTATCATTTCCAGGGCTTTTTTTTTTTTTTAAATCTCTGGAATGATTTAGTTTGATAGGGAACATTAGTCTTCTTTTTTTGACAATTTCTGTCCCTGAAAGAGGATAGATGGTTAATGATTCCAAAATACAAAAGTGCAATAATATTTAAGGCACATTTATCCATTTATCCTGTTAGAGATCACTAACATGATTTTTGCAAAATAGTAAAGGAGAAGTGGCCATTTTTCAGGATTCCTAATCAAGTAGTAAATCAATGAAAGTTGAAACTAAATTTGAAGACATGCTTAATATGATAAAATGTAGACTTTTAGGTTTTGGTCCAAGAATATGAAGTTCAGGTGCCTATTTACAGACCTGGCAAGTATGATAGCCCAAAACACCACTGTGGAGAAGCACTCTGTGTAACCAAATCTCTTCCTGCAAATCTGGGGAAAATTATATTTCCAGTGACACTTGGCACATCCTTCAGCTACTAATTGCCTTCTCATTCAGCGGTTCTCCATTTCTCCTGTTAAAAATCCCCAATCTGTCGTCTTGAAGATACAGGCAGGAAGTGTTACAGCAGGGAAATTAGAAAAGATGCAAAGGAGTTAAAATGAGAGCTGATTCATGCCATTAGAAAAATGTGAGTCAGTACCACTAAAGTTAGTCAGTAAAACTAAATTGTAGGAACCCTAAGGTTAGCAAGTCTCACAGGCTCAGTGCGTCAGAGTGCAATCATCTCATTAGGTAGCAAATCATGTCAATGAATTAATTAACATTATCATCTCTTACTAATATGAAAAGAACCTCAGGAAAGCTCTATCATCATCTTCAATAATCCAAATCTATAAAAGTTTAGATTCAGCTTCATTCCAAGTGTTCCTTCAAGTAGAATCGAAATCATAAGCTAATGTTGGCTACCCAGAGAGCTGACTCATGGGGCAGGGGTCATCTGTATTTGAGTGATGACTGTGCATGTTGTGGGAGGTCTGTAAGTAAGTGGGATTATCGAATATTAAAGGCAAGAAGAAATTTAGAAGTCCAACTGAATATTGTCACTTACCAGATGGATTTCAAGTTCAGGAAAAGTGAAGTCCCTTGCTTAGGCCACCCAGAAGATACAGGAATTCTTTACTATGCTCAACATTCTCCCAACTAAACTGACTCTCTGCCACCAAACACAAAGGATTTTATCTTTAAAAGGGTTTATTTGGTGTTTCTTTTTAATTATGAAGAGGATATATCTGATAGCTCTTTATATCTAGAGGTCAGAAAGAGAGGTGAAATTTTTAGCCAAAGCATAGTTGAGGAAAAAAATTATATATATTTATATACATTACATATATATAAATGCATATTTATATATGCTCAGGTGTGTTTATGGGCATATAGACATATATATATATATAAATGTATTTATCCACTTATCCCCTATAAGATTATTGATAGATAAATATATATGTGTGTGTGTATATGTGTATATATATATATATATATATATCCATTATGAAAGGATCAGTCAGTTTTCAAGTGTGGGGAAAAACTGCCTTTCATTTTGCTGAGATAATTTTTTAATATTAAAGACAAGTAGGGAAGGGAGAAAAAGTTGCACACAGAATAAACAAACCACATTGAATTTGCTTGCATCCCTTTTTCAACAGTGTGCTCTAGAACAGTATTGGAGTTGTTTTAAGGATTAAATGGCTGACATTCAAAGTGCCTACATAAGTGCCTGGCAACCTGGTAGGCAATAAACTACTTCCCACAAAACAAGTATCTGTTGTGCTTCTGCGGAAGACTGTGGAGTCAGCATGGTCCTCCCTCCAAGTTCTCCCTGCCAGCACTGCTGGATAAGTGGCATGGAACAATTAGGGGGAATTGCCAGAGGGCTGGATCCTAGAGAAGGAGGCCACTTCATCATCACAAGTTTTGAAGAACTGGCTTTGGATTTCATACCTATGGAGTTGATAACTGATTAGCAGATCTTCATATTGAGAGAATGGCTAGAGGTAGCAGAATGAAAGTGGAGACAGGGAGAAGCCCTCTTATTGTTACTAACATGAAGGAATAAGAAGTGGAGATGTGGATTGACTTTTGTAACCAAGATAGCAATATAAGCTATTCCTGAGTTTGATCTCAAGAAGAAAAAGTAACAACTATTCAAGAACAAGACACCACTGAGATAATCCTAGAACACTGTGGTGAGGCTGAAGCACACTCTGCATCACACAGAGACCAAGGCAGACTGCATTGGAAGGGTAAGAGAAGCAGCTGGTTGACGACTGCATGGCCTCTCCCTGGTCAGTGCAGCACATGCAGAGAGGTCCTCCTTGAGCCTACAGTTTTTCCAGTTGGAAAAAAATGGGGAAAACCAGCTTCTCTCAGCATTGGAGTTACTTTGCAGAAGTACCTGCCCTGGTCTCACACCACGGGAATTGCAGGGGTATCTGGGTGTTCAACTACTGAGAATCTCACTGTGACAGAGAAAGGGGGAGGGGCTTGCAATGACCAGTGCATAGATGTTGGCAGAGCAAATTTATTCCTGCAGTGTCCAAGTAGCAATACCAACCAGTAGCTTTGCTCATCTATGGAACTGGGTTGAGATGCAGTCTGACCAAGGAATTAGGTGGGATGGAGATCTGCCAGTTTGGATCCTAACCAGAGAATCCAGGCAAACAGAGCCTACTCTGCAGTCTTAGTAGGGTAGGGAACAAAGCCAGCAGTCCAATCCAACTGTTCTTGGCCATTGGCACATACTGCCATTCCTGTTCTCAGAGCTTGACCAGTAGCCTTGCCCCAAAATAGACAATAATAGCAGGCCCCACCTGCCCAAAGACATTTCCAGCAGACACACCAGAAATTCAAACTGAGCTGACTGGTGATAAACCATCTCTGCAAAGCAAACCTGTAAATCCTGGAAGAGGAGTCCTATTACTCAAATGCACAGATACCAAGATAAGGATCACAAAAAAAACTAGGTAAATGTGACACCACTAAAGGAAACTAATAAAACTTCAGTAACTTATCTTAAAGAAATGAAGATCTATGATCTGTTAGACAAAGATTTCAGGATAATCCTGCTAAGGAAGTTTAATGAACTATAGGAAAACACAGGTAGCTAAACAACATTGGAAAAACAATGCCTGAACAAAAAGAAGTTTGAGAAGGAAATAGAAACCATCAAAGACAAACAGAAATCCTAGAGTTGAATATCCATAACTGAATTCAATAGTTTCAAAAGCAGACTTGATCATACAAAAAGATCAGTGACCTGGAGACTAGAACATTGAAAATTATCTAGGAGATTATCTCCTAGTCAGAGGAGAAAAAAGAAAAAGCAGAAAAAGCAGACTTGATCATACAAAAAGATCAGTGACCTGGAGACTAGAACATTGAAAATTATCTAGGAGATTATCTCCTAGTCAGAGGAGAAAAAAGAAAAGAAAAAAAAAAGAATAAAGAAGCATGAAGAAGCCTATAGGAATTATCAATGAAATATGATAATGAAATATTATCAATGAAATATCAATATTTTCATTATGGGAATTTCAAAAGGAGTAAGAGAAAGGAACAGAAAATACATTTAAAGCGAAAATGGCTGAAAACTTCTCAAACTTGAATAGCGAAATAGACCTCCAAATATATGGGGTCCAAAGGACTCCAGATAGGTTGAACCTAAATAGGGCTATACTAAGACACATTATAATTAAACTATCAAAACCTAAAGGCAAAGAAAGAATTTTAAGAGCACCAAGAGAAAAGAGAGAAGTTACAGGAAAGAGAACCTCTATAAGATTGTTGATAGACTTCTCAACAGAAACATTTCAAGCCAGGAGAGAATGGGATGACATACTTAAAATATTGAAAGGAAATAATCTCAAGATTATTTCACCAAGAATCTCATACCAGCTAAAGCTATGCTTTAGAAACAAAGAGAGATAAAGACTTTCCCAAACAAACAAAAGCGGAGAAATTTCATTACAACCAGACCTGCCTTACAAGAGATTCTAAAGAGAGTTCTTTGAGTGAAAGTAAAACAACATTAATTAATATCATAAAAATATAAAAGGAGATGTGAATCTCACTTGTAATGATAAATATATAGTCATAGTTAGATTCTGCAGTATGATAATAGTGGTACATAATTCACTTACCACTCTATTTTTAAAGCTTAAAAAATAAGACATAGCAAAAATAACCATAACTACAATAGTCTGTTATTAGTTATACAATTTTTAAAAATCATGTAAATTGTAACAGTAACAACCTAAAACATGAGGGGGAGGAGAAGTGAAAGTGTGACGTTTATGAATTCTATTGAAGTTAAGTTGTTATAAGTTTAAAATAGGGTGTTATAAACTTAAGATATTTTATGTAAGCCTCATGGTAACCACAAAGGAAAATTCTATAGTAATTACACAAAAGAACGTGATAAAGAAGTCAAAGTATATTGATACCAAATGACATACAAATACAAAAACAAAGAGAACAGGATAAGAAACAAGGAGCAACAGATCTATAAAACAACCAAAAAAACAAAAAAACCTAACAAGATGGCAATAATATTCTTACATATCAATAATTACTTTAAACATAAGAGAAATAAATTCTCCAATTAAAAGTATTGTGGCTGAATGAATAAAATAAAAAGATCCAGCTATATGCTGCCTACAAGAGACTCATTTTAGCCTTAAAGGCAATCATAGACTGAGAGTGAAAAGATGGAAAAAGTCATTTCAAGCAAATGGTAACCAAAAATAGCAAGGGTAACTATACTTATATCAGACAAAATAGAGTATGAACTAAAAATGGTAAAAAGAGACAAAGAAGATCATTACATAATGATAAAGAGAACAATACATTAAAAAATAATAGTTTAAAGTATTTATAAGTCCAACATAGAAACATCCAAATACATAAAGACAAAAGAAGAAAGTAATACAGTAATATTTGAGAACTTTGATACCTCACCCCCAGCAAAGGATAGACTATCCAGACAAAGAATTGATAAGGAAATAATGGATTTGAATAACACTATTAACCAAACGGACCTCACAGACATATACAGAACATTGTATCCAACAGTTGCAGAATACACATTTTTCTCAAGCATATATGGGATGGTTTTTAGGATAGACCATATATTAATTAAGCCACAAAACAAGTCTTAACAAATTCGAGAAGATTGAAATCATATCAAGTATCTTTTCTGACCATGGTGGTATGAAGCTAAAAATCAATAGCAAGAGGAAATCTGGAAAAATCACATTGATTGAAACACATTGAAATTTAACAACACTCTCCTTAACTACCAATGGATCAAATAATATATAAAAGAGGAGATTTAAAAAGTCTGCATTTATAAATTTTCTTGATACAAACAAAAATTGAAATACAGAGTATCAGAACTTATCAGATACAGCAAGGATACCCCTTGAAGGAGGTTCATAGCAATAAACTCCTACATTAAGGAGCAAGAAAGATCCCAAATAAACAACCTAACTCTATGCCTTGAGGAATTAGAAAAAGAACAAACTGAGCCCAAAGTAGCAGGAAAAAGGAAATAATAAGTATTATACCAGAAATAAATAAAATAAAGAATAGAAAAGATTAACCAAGCTAAGAGTTGGTTTTTGAAAATATAAAATTGACAAACCTTCAGTTAGACTAACCAAGACAAAAAGAAAAAGGACGCATATTAACAAAAGTATAAATGGACAAGAAGACATTATAATAGATACCGTAAATATTCAAAGGATCATAAAATGCTACCATGACCATATGCAAAGAAACTAGACAACGTAGAAGTAATGGGAAAAATTCTTAGAAACATATACAACTTACCGAGATTGAATCAGGAAGAATAGAAAATCTGAACAGAATAATTACTAATAAGATTGAAACAGTAATAAAAAATCTCCCTATGAAGAAATGTCCAGGACCAAACAGCTTCAATGGTGAATTTTACCAAATATTTAAATAAAAATTAACAACAATCCCCTCAAGCTCTTCCAAAAAATTGAAGAGGAAAGAACAATCCCAAACTCATTTTACAAGACCAACATCGTCTTTATACCAAAACCAAAAAGAACATTACTAGAAAAGAAAACTACAGGCCAATTTCCCTGATGAACATAAATGCAAAAATTCTCAATAAATTACTAGCAAAGTGAATTCAGTACTACATTAAAAATCATTATCACAATGATTAAGTGGGGTTTATCCTCGGATGTAAGGATCATTCAACATACACAAATCTATCAGTGTGATACATCATATTACCAGAATGAAAGAAAAGAATCATATAATCATCTCAATATATGCAGAAAAAGAATTCAATAAAATTTAACATCTATTCATGATAAAAAAACTTTTAACAAATTAGGCATAGAAGGAACTTATCTCAACATAATGCAGTCTATATATGACAAGCTACCAGCTAATATCATATTCAGTGGTGAAAGCTTTTCTTCTATAGTCAGGAACAAGTGCCCACCTTTAGCACTCACATTCAACATAGCACTAGATGTCTTAGCTAGAGCAATCAGGCTAGACAAAGAAATAAAAGTTATCAGGATTAGAAAAGAGAAAATAAAATTTTCTTTATTTGAAGATGAATGATTTTATGTATAGAAAATTCTAAAGATTCCATCAAAAAACTGTTAGAGCTAATCAATAAATTTAGTGACCTTCCAGAATACAAATATCAGTAGTGTTTCTATACAGTAACAATGGGTTTTCTGAAAAAGCAATAATCCCATTTATAATAGCATCAAAAACAAGAAAATGCTTAGGAATAATTTTTTTTAAGATTTATTTATTTTGAGAGAGCAAAAGAGAAATGTGAGTGGGCAGGAGAGGGGCAGAGGCAGAGGAAGAGAGAGAATCTCAAGCAGACCCCATGCTGAGTGCAGAGCAAGACACAGGGCTCAATCTCACAATCATGAGATCATGACTTGAGACAAAACCAAGAGTTGGATGCTCAACCGACTGAGCCATCCAAGCACCCCTGGAATAATATTAATTAAAGAGGTGAAAGGTCTCCACTCTAAAAACTACAACTAACGAAAGAAAAGTAGGACATGAAAAAATGGAGAGGTACTCATGTTTACAGATTGGAAGAAATAATATTGTTAAAATGTCATTATTACCAAAAGCCATCCATAAACTTGATGCAATCCCTATCAAGATTCCAATAGCATTTTTTTTTCAGAAATAGTGGGGAGGGGATCCCTGGGTGGCGCAGCGGTTTGGCGCCTGCCTTTGGCCCAGGGCGTGATCCTGGAGACCCGGGATCGAATCCCATGTCGGGCTCCCGGTGCATGGAGCCTGCTTCTCCTGGAGCCTGCTTCTCCCTCTGCCTGTGTCTCTGCCTCTCTCTCTCTCTCTGTGTGTGTGTGACTATCATAAATAAATAAAAATTTATTTAAAAAAAAGAAATAGTGGAGAAACACCCTTAAAATTTATATAGAACCACAAATGACCATAATCAGTCAAAGCAAATTTTTAGAAAGAAAAACAAAGCAGAGGGTATCACACTTCCTAATTTCAGGCTATACTATAAAACTATCATTTATCAAAAACAGTAAGGTACAGAATCTAATCGAGAAATGAACCCAAGCATATATAGTCAACTAATATTTGATAAGGGGATCAAGAATATTCAATGCAGAAAAGATGGATAGCCTTTTCAATAAATGGTGCTTGGATAAATGAATACTGATACATAAAAGAATGAAACTGGGCCCATATAATATACCACTCACAAAAATTAATTAAAAATGGATGAAAGACTTAAATGCAAGATCTGAAACCTTAAAATTCCTAGGGAATGAAATTTAAGAGCAAATCTCCTTGACATGGATCTGGATAATGATTTGTTGGATATGATGCATGAATCACAAGCAGCAAAGTCAAAAATAAACAAGCAGGTCTACATTAAATTAAAAAGCCTTTGCACAGCAAAAGAGATGATCAACAAAGTAAAAAGACAATCTACAAAATGGGAGAAAATATTTGCAAACCACATAACTGATATGGGATTCATATCCAAAATGAATAAATTACTCATACAACTCAATAGAGAAAAAAAACAGTTAAAAAATGGGTAAAGAACCTCAGGAGACATTTCTCCAAAGGAGATGTACAAAAGGTCAACAGGTACTTGAGAAGATGTTTGGCATTACTATTCTTTAGGGAAATGTAAATTAAACCTGCAGTAAGATATCACCTTACACCTGTTAGGATGACCATCAAAATATATACATATATTTATTTATAGAAAGAAAGAGAGAGAGATAACAAATACTGACATAGATGTAGAGAAAAGGGAACTCTTGTGCACTCTTGGTGGAATTGGAAATTGATATAGCCACTATGGAAATTAGTATGGAAGATCCTCAAAAAATTAAAACTAGAACTGCCATATGATCCAGCAATTTCATTTCTGGGAATATATTCAAAAGAAAGAGAGATAGTTACTCAAAAAGATATCTGTGTCCCCATGTTCATAGCATCATTTATAGTAATCAAGACATGGAAACAACCTAAGTGTTCATCAATCAATGAATGCATAAAGAAGTTGTGGCATTTGTGTGATTGTGGATGTGTGCATGTGTGTGTATGCATAATGGAATGCTATTCAGCCATAAAATATGAAGAAATCCCAACTTTTGCAACAACATGGGTGGATCTTGAAGACATTATGCCTGGTGAAATACTTCAGACAAATACCGTATGATCTCACTTATACGTAATCTAAAAAAAAAACAAAAAAACAAAAAAAATTTTAAAATGCAAACTCATAGACAAAGAGATCAGACATGGCTACCAGATGCAGAGGGCAGGGGAAGGGGGGATTAGAGGAAGCTGGTCAAAAGGTACCAACTTCCAGTTATAAGGTAAATAAGCAGCAGGAATGTGATGTCCAACATGATGACTACAGCTACCCCTGCTGTGTTTACTATAGGAAAGGTGCTAAGAGAATAGATCCTAACATGTCTCATCACACGGAAAAATTTATCCCCTTTTTTTCTTTCTTTTCTTTTTATTGTATCTATATTGATGGGTGATAGCTCTACCTATCGTGATAATCATTTCATAACATATATAAATCCAATCATCATGCTCTCCACCTAAACTTAGGGAAGTATAGCAGTTCTTTCTCAAGAAAACTGCAAAAGAAAATAGATGCATGAATGGGCCCTGGGAGAACGTAATCCTACCACCAGAAATTTGCCTTCTAACACAGATCAAAAACCTATGTCAGGTGAATGCCATCTAACCTTAGGATAAGCCATCTAAATTTAAATCTCTTCACACAACTTCTCCAAAAGACCTAAGGTCAACAAGGAGTGCAAATCATGCCATACATGACCAGTACCTTTAGCATAGAATTGTTATCACCCTCAAATTGCCTGCAAGCAGGGAAATTAATACCAAATTCCAACACAGCTTGAGTTCTAGCTGCTACTCCAACTCCAAGCAACAAAATTTCCCTCTCCCTGCTCACTTTCCAAGAAAGAAAAGACAACACTAAGTATTAAAATATCCAGGCCAGTCTGAGACTTAGAAGTTCACGGAACCAGCTATAGGAATGTGGTTTGAAAAGGAGATGAGGTGGCAGCTTCAGAGAAGCTTTGTGTCCAGGGGAGAAGGAGATAGAGATAAATAGCCTCCTACCCCCTGTATGTGTGACAATGAAGGGAAAGAAAGAAGGAAGAGAGGAATTTAAAGATATTGCAGAAATGAAAAGCATTCCAAAATTTCCCCCTCCTTTCCCAACAGTATGTGTTATAGGAAATATATTTTTACTATTCTGGTTATAAAATGCCCAGGAATAGGAGATATCGGATCAACTGTACACATAGTTACTTAAAGAAGACAAGAGAAAATGGAAAGTATCCCCCCAAATCGGTGAAAAAAACAGAAGAATTCACACACTATTCCAAACTGAATTAAATGCATTCAAACCGGCACCTAGAGATATTTTTAAGTACAAACATGCAAACAAATATTAATATACAAAACACAGAAAAAAATGGGAGAGGCGCTCATCAAGATCAGGAAAGAAATTAAAGAAAACGTACTAAAAAAATGAACTCAGAAATGAAGAGTATGCAGCAACTTTAGTTAATCATACTGCACTGTGTACTTGAAACTTGCTAAGAGAGTGGACTTAAGTGTTCCCACCACAAACAATGTGGTGCATTGTACCATCACCTACAATTGTATGTCTTAAATATATCACTTTTATTTGACAGTTCTACCTCAATAAAGCTGAGGGAGAGAATGAAGAATAAATTCCAAAGCCCTGGTGGAATAAAGTCAAATAAAAATTTAATACAGGATAATGAAGAAAGGCATGAAAATAACTAAGACCAAAAATGAGATAAACAGGCAAAGGGAAATGAGGAGAAAGTGGTTGAAAATAAGACTGAAAAGAAAAAAAAAAAAATTCAACGTATACAAATGGAGGCCCTGAAAAAGAAAGCCAGAACAAGAAAATGGAACTTATATTTAAAGCTATAATTCAAGAAAACTTTTCAGACACCAAAGAAAACAAATGTACATATTGAAAGGGTCTAGCATATAGCTCAGAAAATTGATTCTGGACAATTGAATCTGAGGCATATTCTAGAAAGACAAGTAGATCTTAAAGGCAATGGAAAAAATCCTCTGGGCATCCAGATAGAAAACCCAAACAACTTATAAGAAGAAACTTAGGTTGGTATGACATTTCTCAAGAGAAACACATAAAGCACAGAAATAGTGAGGCAGCATATTCAAGAAACTCAGAAAAATAGTGTGAGAAGTCAAGGAATTTATATCCTGCTAAATGTTGAAGTATCAATGCTTAAATAACTGTTTTTGTGTCTGGGTTTTTTTTGTTGTTTGTTTTGTTTTGTTTTGTTTTGTTTTGTTTTGTTTAAGGAGGGAGTGAGGAGGAGCAGAGGGAGAAAGAGAATCTTAAGCAGACTCCACACCCAGCATGGAGCCCAACATAGGGCTCGACCTCACAACCTCAAGATTATGGCCTGAGCTGAAATCAAGAGTTGGAAACTTAACCAACTGAGCCACCCACGTGCCCCCCATGGATAACTTTTATAACCCTCAAGTCCTTAGAGAATGCTGTACTCATAAACCCTTCTGGAAAAATCTAATAGGGGAGAAATTTCAACCTATCAAGAAATGACTGGGGAATTTTGGCAAAAAAAAAAAAAAAGGTAATGAGCACTTAATGTATTTCTGGACACTTTAGACACTTTATTCAGGTTCATTGATCTTTTTGTCTTTTTAGCAATATCACATGTCTTGATTACTATAGCTTTAAAATATCTTGAAATAAGATAGTGCCTATCCTCAACCTCAACTTAGTTTTAAAAAATGTTTAAGCAATTTTAGACCTACTATATTTCCATTTGAATTTTGGAATCATCTTGTCAATTTCTGCAAAAATTCCTGAGATTTTTATTGGGATTGTGTTGAATCTTCAGATCCATCTGAGGAGGATTAAAATTATAACAATTTTAAGTCACAAATTCAAATATAGCAACAAAAGAGTAAATAATGATATAGGTCTCTAATTTTGCTCAGTAATGTTTTGTAATTTTCTGTGTACAGGTCTTAAACATTTTTTGTAATATTTTCTCTAAATATTTCATATATTTTTAAAAGATTGTATTTATTTATTTGACAGGCAGACACACACATACACAGTACAAGCAGGGGGAGCAGCAGAGGGAGCTGACAGGGAGAGGGAGAAACGGGCCCCCCACCTGTATATATGAGACTGTAAGTTTGTATAGATGACATTTGTCAAGTCAAGGATATTCCCTTCTAGTTTTCTGGCAATTTTTGTCAGAATGAATTTTAGACTATATCAAATGCATTTGCTGCATCTATTAATATGATTGTATCATTTCTCCTGTGTCAAGGGGGAGGTGGTGCTGGTGAATCACATTGACTTTTAAGTGTTAAATCAGTCTTTCATTCCTGAGATAAACTCTATTTAGTCATGATATATTACACTTTCTATATGACGTTGGATATAATTTGTCATGGGTTTAGAATTTTGCATCTGGTTTCATGGTGGGGGGGGCATTGGTCTGTAGTTTTATTATATCTTTGGTATTTTTTAAAGAGTTTATTTTTTTATTTTTTAGACACAGAGAGAGAGGCAGAGACATAGGCAGAGGGAGAAGAGGCAGGCTCCCTGTGGGGAGCCCGATGTGGGACTCAATCCCACAACCCTGGGACCACGACCTGAGCCAAAGGCAGACACTCAACCACTGAGCCACCCAGCTGCTTTAAAAAAAAAAAATTCTGTTGTTTTTCTATTCTGTATTTCACTTTATTCCACTCTAATCTCAATTAATTCTTTTATTCTGCTTTCTTTAGGTTTAGTTTGCTGATCTTTTTCCAGTGTCTTCAAGTGTAAGATCAGATTATTAATTTGAATTCTTTCTTTTTTATTTAATATGGGCACTTACTACTATAAATTGCCCTCTGTGTACTAATTTAGCTGTATCCTCTAAGTTTCAGTATACTTTCTTTTCATTCACTTATCTCAAAATTTTTTTATTTGCCTTTTATTTTGAGAATTCTGTTCTGTTCTGACCCATTGGTTATTTGAAAGTGTGTTGTTTCCCAAATTTCTTGCCATTATTAATTCTAATTTTATTCCATTGTGGTTTAAAAAAGGTACTTTGTATTACTTCTGTCATTTTATATTTGTTGAGGCTTTGATATCTTAGTATATTAGAGAATAGTCTATGTAGACTTGAAATGAATGTTAATGTCTACATATTAACTCAAAAGAAGCTACTTCAAATTTATGCTAATGTAATTCCATTGGAATATAGAAATGTTGCTTCTATGTAAGTCTATCCCTCTCCCTCTTATTTGTGTGATTATTGTTATATATTGGACTATATATGTTACAAACATTATAATACTTTGTTATAATTATCACTTTATATAATTTTTATGTCACTTAAATACATCATATGACATTATATAGTTTAATGTCACTTAAGGAGGAAAAAGGAGAGCAAATGTTTATTTATAGTTTGTTATATTAACCTTTTTACATTTCTGACTTTCTACTTGGTGGATTCAAGTTACTATCTGGTGTCATTTTCTTACAATAATACACTTTACTCCCACCCACTTCCTTTGGACTATTAGCATATTATATTTCTATTTTTTATTGTCCCAATAACACAATTATAAACATGTTATTTCATACAATTGTTTTTGCTTTTAAAAATAGTTAAGAGGAGAAAATTTTAAAACATACATTTATATTGTCTTTTATAGTTATACATTACTTTTATTTAAATTTTCTTCATTCTGTGTTTCTTCTTGTTCTTCAGACTGTATAAACTCTATCAAACTTTCTTCAAGTTTGTTAATTTTTTCTTCTACCAGCTAGATCAACTCTACTGTTAAACTCCTCTAGTGAAATTTGTATTTCAGTTTTTGAATCTTTATTTTTTTAAAAAGATTTCATTTATTCATGAGAGACACACAGAGAGAGGCAGAGATTTTGTGGGGATCCAGATTTGGACTCAATCCCAACACCCTGGGATCATGACCTGAGCCAAAGGCAGACACTCAACCACTGAGCCACCCAGGCATTGCCAGTTATTGAATTTTTTAATCAGAATTTTCATTTGGTTCTTTTCTATATTTTCTCATTTTTTATGTATTCTCTATTTAATGAGACACTGTGATTATGCTTTACTTATTTAAGGATGGCTTCCTTTAGTCAGTTACACATATATATAATGCTGCTTTGAGGTCTTTGTTAAATTTTATATCTGAGTGTTCTACAAGCCATTTTTCTTGCTTTCTTTTTGCTTGGAATGAGTCACACTTTCTTGCTTTTTTTGCATGTCTCATAAGTTTTGTTGGAGATTGTACATTTTTAGTATATATTGCAGCAATTCTAGATGCTGAATTCCATCCCAATCTCCCCAATTCTCCAGAACTTGTAGTTGTTTATTTGTTTAATTACTTGACTGAACTGTTTTAGTTAAATATATTTTCCCCACAGCACGAAGCCTCTGATTACCTTGCTCAGGGTATACTACCAAAATCTCTATTACTTTCAAAAGAATATTTAAGCTTTAAACTCCGTACATTCTGTTCCAAATTAAATCAGTTCCTTTGGGGAGAGCATTAGAGCATTCCATTTTTATGACCTGCCTATTCCACTCCGCAAAATCTCTGAGCCACTGTTTTGGAGCTGAGAACAAGGATATGGTCCACTTCTCTTTGAGTGACACTATAATTTTATGAGTGAGGCACTGACTGGGGGCAGTAAGTTCTGGTCATTTCAGCTTGCCTATATCAATGTGGAAACTCTGTATCATGAGAAAGCTATGATGAAGATGATTAGGACCCTGGTAATCTCACCCTTCCATGCCTGGGGTAGAGCCTCCACTCTGTGAGTAAAGAAAGGAGGCTTCCAATTTCTTGGCTGCACATATCTGGAATCTTGCTTCTGTAACATGGAATGGGAGGAATGAGAAATGTTGGCGACCTGCTTCTTCCAGAGAGATACCATAGCCCTTAACTTAGGGAAAAGGGAGTTCCATCATAATGACCACAAATGCACAGAGTAAAACTTTATCGTACTGAGGTGCAGTGAACATGAGAAGAAAGATCATGTCTCAAACACCACAGACTCTTGCTCTTCTTACAAGAGTCAGTAGATTTTCTTGCATAGGTATTCCTTCATGTGCTGTATGCTATTAGGACTATCTCCAGAGGCTTAAAATTCTTAGATGTCTATTATAACTTTCTCTGGTTATGCTTATTTTGCTGATGAGTGGGTCCATGGAGCTCATAGACACAATTCCAGAAGTTGTCATCTGTTTCTTTTTATTTATTTATTTATTTATTTAAAGATTTTATTTATGTATTCATGAGAGACATAGACAGAGAGAGTCAGAGACACAAGCAGAAGGAGAAGCAGGCTCCGTGCAGGGAGCCCGATGTGGGACTCGATCCCAGGTCTCCAGGATCATGCCCTGAGCTAAAGACAGATGCTCAACCGCGGAGTCACCCAGGCGTCCCCTGTTTCTTTTTAAATGAGCTTTGGTGGTTGTGTAGTCCAAAGAATCATGCAATTGATCTAAGTTGATGAGGGTATTGATGTAAGATTGTTCATAATACTCCTTTATTATCCTTGAATATCTGTAGATTTTGTAATGATATCACCTTATTTCTAATATTGGTAATTTGTATATGCTTTTTCTAGTCTTTTTAAAGGATTATCAATTTTAGTACTTTTTTTTTTTAAAGAACCAGTTTTTGGTTTCAGTGATTTTATATAATGTTATCTGTACTCTACATTACTTATTTTTGCTATGATCTTTATTATTACCTTTTTTCTTTTCACTTTGGATTTTATTTGTTCTTTTTCTAGTTTCTTGAGTTTGGAGCAGTGATCACTGATTTGGGAACTTTGTTTTTTCATAATATAGTTGGCTTATACTATAAATTCCACCCTAAGTACTACTTCAGTGACATTCTACATATTTTGATATGCTGTTTTTATTTCACTCAGTTAAAAATACTTTATAATTTTTCTTTTGATTTCTTTTCAATTGCTGAGTTTAGAAGTATTATTTGTTTTCCAAATAAAATTTGGAAAAATTTATTTTCAAAATTTTAAAAAAGATCTTTCTATTATTGATTTCAAAAATAATTCACCTGAATTGAAGAAATGTGCTTTTTACTATTTTTATTCTTTTCTTTCTTTTTTGGAAATTCAAAAATATGTAGAATTTATTTTTTAAATATTTTTAATTTCAGTGTAGTTTAACATACAGTGTTATATTAGTTTCAGGTGCACAGTATAGTCATGCAACAATTCTATACATCCTTACTCAGTGCTCATCATGATAAGTGTATTTTGAATTCCCTTCACTTATTTCATCCATCCCCCCAGCCCATCTCCTTTCTGATATGCATTCTTTTAAATGAGTACCCTCAGTTAAGGTTATTATTTTTTTTCAGGAAGAATATCTTTTACCTGAAGTCTACTGTAGAATACATGGTTCTAAAATGTATATATATATATAAAACATTCCATCCAAGAAAAATAGAATACACATTTTCTTCGAGTACACACAGAATAATTTCCTGGTTAAATCACATAAAAGGAGATACAACAAATATCACAAATTTAAGAACTCTGAAATCATACCAAGTATATATTCCAACCACAATAGTACAAAACTAAAGATCGATAATGAAACAGAGCTGGAAATTCTACAACGTAAATATTAAATATTTAATATGTAAATATTGAACAACACACAAGCACAGCAATGGTGAAATAAGAAATCAAAAGGCAAATCAAACTATATCTCAAAACAAAAGAAATACACAATATTCCAAAAACCTTTGGGATGCAGCAAAAGCAGATATCAGAGAGAAATTTATGCTATAAAAGCTTGTATTGACGGGCAGCCTGGGTGGCTCAGCAGTTTAGCGCCGCCTTCAGTCCAGGGCCTGATCCTGGGGACCCAGGATTGAGTCTCACGTCGGGCTCCCTGCATGGAGCCTGCTTCTCCCTCTGCCTGTGTCTCTGTGTGTGTGTGTGTGTCTTTCATGAATAAATAAATAAAATCTTTTTTTTTAAAAAAGCTTGTATTAAGAAAAAATTTCAAATAAACTTAACATTACAACCCAAGGAACTAGAAAAAGAAGAAACTTACCTTAAATTTAAGAGAGGAAGGAAATAACAAAGAAAAAAACAAATAGGGATCCCTGGGTGGCGCAGCGGTTTGGCGCCTGCCTTTGGCCCAGGGCGCGATCCTGGAGCCCCGGGATCGAATCCCACATCGGGCTCCCAGTGCATGGAGCCTGCTTCTCCCTCTGCCTATGTCTCTGCCTTGTCTCTGCCTCTCTCTCTCTGTGTGTGACTATCATAAATAAATAATTAAAAAAATTTAAAAAAAAAGAAAAAAACAAATAAAATAGAATCAACTTATTTTCGAGATTACAGAAGTTTTCTGTTTTTATTTCTTGAAATAAATTCTCTGCCCCCTTTTCTCTCATCTCTTCTTCTGGGACTCCCATAATACTAATGTTAATCTATTTGATGGAGTCACTGAGTTGCATGATTCTTTCCTTCTATCTTTTGTTCAGCTTTCATTATTTTCCATTAGTCTTCTAGATCACTAATTCATTCCTTTGCTTCTTCTAGCTGGCAGCTCATTGCAACAAGCTTGTATCCAATCTCATTTATTGTATTCTTCATCTCTGATTCTTTTTTAACTCTTTTATCTCTGTTGTAAGGGTCTCACTGATGTTTTCTGTTCTTTTCTCAAGCTCAGAGATTATCCTTATGATTGTTGCTTTAAATTCCCCAGGCATATTCCTTATATCTCTTTTGCTTAGATCTCTAACTGTGGTCTTATCTTGTTCTTTTATTTAGGATAAATTCCTCCATCTTAGCATTTTGTCTAAGTATCTCCCTTCTTCTCTGTGTTAGAAAATGCAGTTATGTCTTCTGTTCCTGAAAGTAATGGCTTTATAAAAAAGAGGTCATGTGGTGCCCAGGGTCTGGCACTTTAGGGCATGTCTCCAGTGTATGCTGCATGCACTCTGCCATTGTGTTTTGGCTGCTCTATCCCCAGGCCAATTATCTGCAGAGGCTCTCCTTGCCTGCAGTGGGCAGTGTTTGGTCCTTGGCCAGAGTGTGGTGATTTTAATTAGCTGCCTCTGGTCTGCTTGTGAAATGAGACCTGACACCAACTCCACCAGAACTGAGGCCCTGTGGAAGTCTCTGGTTGGGAGACATGGTGTGGGAAGGGGTTTGTGCTGGTCTTCTGGGGGAGAGGCCCATCACACTGGGACTGAGGCAAGCTTGATTGGGAAGGGCAGTCACATCATAGTGCTGGGAGGTAGGGCTTGGTTTAAGCAACTTAGGCAGCCAGGGCCTGTGTTAAGCTGCTTCCTTCAGGTGGCTCTATGTTTATGCCGAGAGGTGAGGGAGGGAAATCACTCCAGCTCATTCCTTTGTTCCTGGAGAGGTGTCTCCCTGAGGGCTACCTCTCAGGGAAGCTCCTAGAAGAGCAAATAATCTCTCCATTGTGCGCCAGTAGGCATACTTCAGATCACTGTTTCCTTGCTGTCTACCCCTGGGTTGTTTGTCTGCCTTCTGGCTCTATTCCAGCCAAGCTTGCTGACCTTGAAAACTCCAGGCTTTAGAGATGTGGTGTTGGCAGGGGTCTGTTCTAGCCTTCTGGAGGAGGGGCCTGCCATGCTGGGACTGAGGCAAGCTAGAAGGAGGCAAACACTCAATCATGCCACAGTGCAGGGGTGTGGAACTTGGTGTAAGCAAGTTAAGCAGCCAGTGTTGGCACTCTTCTGCCACCCGCCAGTGGCTCTGTGTTTATGAAGGAGCAGGGGGTGGAAGTGGCACTGGCCTGCTTCCCTGTTCCCAGAGAGGCATCTCTGTGAAAGTTGCCTCCTATGGATGCTCTACAAAAGGAGTAATCTCCTCCCCGTGTGCCCCAGGTGTTCTTCCACACCATCTGCCCCTGGGTTGGTTGCCTACTTTATCTCCAGGTGAGCTTAGCTGGCTCTAACCCAGTCAAGTTCACTGACCTTTAAAACTCCAAGCTTTAAGCTTTGCTGTTTGCAAGAACTCACAAAATTCAGCCCTTCTTGTTTTCCAAACCAATGGCTTTGGGGAAATGTCCCTCTTGTGCATTCGCTTGTGTGTTCCTTTCTCTCTTGCCCTTCTCTGTGTCCACAGCTCTCTTGTCTCCACAGCTCCTGTGATTTATTTCTTCCTTAAACCGTGTTTCTTTACTTCCTACCTGCTTTGATGTGGTTTATTCTCTTCCTTTACTTGTGGAGTTTTTTTCCGTCAGCCTTCAGGCCAATTTCTGGGGTATTTGAATGAGTTGATAGTTATCTACTTGTGGTAATGGGACAAGACAAGCTTAGAGTCTTCCTACTTTGCTGCCTCTATTACTTTAATCTCTTTAAATGTATTTAGTCTTGTGTGGCCTTGAAAACATTCTACTTTGATAAATGTCCTACATGCACTTGAAACTAATATATATTCTTCCATTGTGTGATATGTCCTAAAACATCAATTAGGTTAAGTTGGTCTTCTGTATCCTTATTGATTCTCCATATATCTGTTCTATCAATTATTGAGCAAGAAGTATAGAAGTCTCCAACTATAATTGTGGATCTATTTCTCCTTGTAGTTCTATCAAATTTTGCTTCATATGTTTTGAAGCTCTATTATTAGTCTTTTAATAAATTGAGCCTTTATCAATACGAAATGATCTTTTTTTACCCCTGATTTTTTTCTTTAAAATCTAATTCATCTGATTCTACTATAGCCACTTCAACAATATTACTATTATTACCATGGTATATCTTTTCCATCCTTTCACTTTTAATGTCTTTGTGTTCTTATATTCAATGTGTGTTTGCACATAGTTTAATCCAGCCTGACAATCCCTGCCCTTTAATTGGAGAGTTTAGATCTTTACATTTAACCCTTGCAGTCAAATGCTCTACCACTGAGCATACATACATTTAACCCTTGGTTAGGTTAGGTGTAAGTCTGTTAACTTCCTATTTGGTTTTTATTTGCCCCATTTGTTCTTTGTTCTCTTTTCCTTCCTTCCTTTGTTTTTTGTTTGTTTGTTTTGTTTTGTTTTTGTTTTTGTTTTTTTTTGCCATCTTTTGAATTAATTGAGTATTCTTAGGATTCTATTTCAACTCCTTTATTGGTTTATAAACCATCATTGTTTATTTTGTTATTTTAGGGTTTGCTTCAGTGCTTATAGTATACATTTTTAACTTTTTACGGGCTACTTTCATACAGTGTTATACATTTCACATATAGTGAAATAACTTTACAAGAGTATACATGCATTTCTTTTCTCCTGTCCTTCATGCTATTTTTGTAATATATGTTATTTAGACATACCTTGTGCACTTCATAAATATATTATTATTTTTGTTGAAACAGTTACCTTTTAACAATATTTTAATAGTAATAAAGAAAATACATAATCGCTGTGTAGTTAGTACACATTATCCCCACTTTCCAAAAGTTTGCATTCCACTGCTTTGCTTTTAGGAAAGGCATATATTTGTATCTGTTTTAGTTAACTAAATTAAATCCAAAGAGGATTTTCACTTTTACAAAACAAAACAAAACAAAATACTGTACTAATGAAGGGATTTCCTAAAAGGGAAGTGGCATAATGTGAAATTTTGGAAAGCAAGGGAATATTCTGTTTTATGCCATTTCGCTTACAAAAGTTTTTATTAGGAACATGATTTTTGGATAGCAGGGGAAACCTCATTTCTGTTATTCTTCATTTTTTTTTGCAAATGTTTTTATGTGGGATAATCTTTTTTCCCCACCTGAAAGGAATTCATTTCTCACTTCTTGTATTCTGATCTGCTGATGATGAGCTTTTTGCCTGTCTTATACCTGAAAAGTCTTTACTTTGCCTTTGTTTTTTAAAGATTTATTTTTCTGGGATAGAATACCAGTTTGATAGCTTTTTCTTTCACTATTTTCAGGATGTTGCTTCACTGTCTTGCTTAAATTATTTTTAAGAAATCTTCCATCATCTTTGTTTCTGTGTGATGTACAGTTTTCCCTGCCTCCTTTTAAATACTCTTTATCATTGGTTTTGAGCAGTTTGATTGTGACAGGCTTTGATGTAGTTTTTCTTCATGGTTTGTTATTTCTTGAAGCTAAGGATTTATAACTATGATCATATTTGGAAAACATTCAGCCCCAATTTCTTTAACTTTTTTTGTACCTCCATCTCTCCTCATCTTCAAAGACTTAATACCATACACCAGGTGTTTAATGATGTCCCATACCTTATTAATATTGTTTTCATTTCATCTTTCTTTATGTGTTTAATTTTATAAAAAGACTTTATTTATTTAGTTGACAGAGAGAGAAAGCCATAGAGCACAAGCAGGGGTGGGATGGGGTGGGGAGAACACAGAGGGAGGGGATCCTGATGTGGTGCTCCACCCCAGTGCCCTGGGATCATGACCTGAGCTGAAGGCAGATGCTTAACTAAGCCACCCAGGTGCCCTTTTGTGTATTTAATTTTGAGAGTTTCTATTGCTTGTCTTCATATTTAATAATCTTTTCTTCTGCTATGTCTAATCTGCCATTAATCACATCTATGTGTTTTTCATCCCACATATTTTAGTTTTTCATCTCTAGAGGATTTATTTGGATTTTAAAAATCATTTCCATGTCTCTGTTTAACACTTTAAACGTATAGAATTCAATGATTGCTGTTGCAACATCCTTTTCTGCTAACTCTGTGCCTCTGTCTCAATTTTGTTTGACTTCAATTGACTATTTTTTTTCCAATATGTGCCATATTTCTATGCTTTTTTGGCATATCTGGTAATCATTGGTTGGATGCCAGATATTGTGAACTTTGCCTTATTGTACACCAGTTATTTTTGTATTCTTATAAAGATTATTGAGCTTTGCTCTGGGATGCAATTAAGTATTTGGGAAATAATTGGAGCCTTTTGATTGTGCTAATAAGATTTTCTAGACAGGACCAGAGCAGCATCCAATTTACTTATAATTATTTCCTACTACTGAGTTAAGAATCTTCTCAGTACTTTATCCAACTCTCAATTAATAATAGTTTCCTAGTCTAGCTATTAGAAACAGGCACTTTTTTAATCCCACTATGAGCCCCAAGTACTGTTTCCTCTAATTCTTTTCCTTCTCATATGGTGCTGTGTGTGTACTCTGCTGACCACTTAAGGGGACTTTGGACATCACCAGCATTCTCTTTCACTGCAGTTTCCTCTTCTCCAGTTCGCAGTTCTACAAACTCTTTTACTCAGACTTTCAGCTCTGTGTCCTCAATTCGAAGAGCCTACCATGCTTCACCTGGTTTCCCCTCCTTGTTCTGAGGGTTAAATCCTCTCTCAAGGTGGTAAGCTTGGGCAATTATAATGTTAATTTGATTTGTTTTCCATCTCTTAGGGACCACTGTCCCTCATTGCTAATGTCTAGTGTCTTAAAAACTATTGTCTCATACATAGTCTATTTCAGCCTTTTGGTTGTTTCAAGCCAGAGAATAAATCTAGTCCATTTTGGTTAGAAATGGAAGTCTTCAAACTTACAAGAAATGGGATGAAATTTTAAATATCATCTGGTATGTTTCACAAGAAAACTAAATAAAACAAAACTGTATGTAAAAATAGAGAAAGATGAGACTGAGATGATAAGAGAGCTGACAATGTTTTAAAAAATGCAGAGAAAAAAATGCCATGGTAACTTTATAAAAATAAACATTATTTTTAAGAACAATATTGGATTACAGAAAAATTGCAATGATAGTACAAGGAATTCCCATATACCCCACACTCAGTTTTATTCTATTATTAACACTTAACATTATAAGGTACATTTGTCATAACTAATGTAGCAGTATTGCTATAACATTTTAAACTAAAACCCATACGGTATTTGGATTTCCTTAGGTTTTACCAATTGTCCAACTTATGTTCTAAGATACCACTCAGGATACCGTAATAATTTTAGTTGTCATATCTACTTAGGCTCTCCTTGCCTATGACAGCTTCTAAGACTTTCTTGGTTCTGATGACTTTGACGGTTTTGAGGACTGCTGTAGGTCAAGCATTTTATAAAATGCACCTCAATTGGAATTTAGCTGATTTATTTTCCTCATGATTAAACCAAGGTTATATGTTTTGGAGAGTAAGAGCACAGTGATAAAGTACCATTTTCAACCCATCCCATCAAGAAAACATAATAACATAATTTATGATTGCTGATACTGACTTTGCTCACCTGGCTGAGGCTGAGCTTATAGACTTCTCCACTGCAAAGCTCTTCTTTCACCATCCATACTATACTCTTTGGAAGAAAGTCACAATGTAGAGTCCACACACAAGAAGTAGGGATTTATGTTTCACCTCCTTGAAGGCAGAGCTTCTACATAAATTATTTGGAAATTTTCTGCATCATTTATTTGTCTGATCTTCCACATTTATTTACTTATTTATTTAAATCAGTATGGTACCACAAATATTTCCTTTATACTTGGGTTATGATCCATTACTACTCTACTTATTTCTTATTTTGTTGCTGAAAGTTCTAGCTTTGGCCATTGGAACTTCTTTAAGTTGGTCCCTGTGTCCCTTTGGCATACTCCCATTGCTGCAGACTCTAGCACTCCCCCCCTTTCTGGTGCTACAAATTTTCTGGACTCACCTTATATGCTTCTTTTTTTTAAGATTTTATTTATTTATTCATGAGAGACACAGAGAGAGAGGCAGAGACATAGACAGAAGGAGAAGCAGGCTCCATGCATGGATACTGATGGATATTATAGATAGAAAAAAGATGCTGGAATGATCTATGTGGTAATGGATTAGATTTGGGAGCATCAATATAAACTCATGTTTAGCTTAGTACAGATACAGATAGATACATGTGCAAATACTTATAGATATGTGTATATATTTGGGTCATTATGCACACATATTGTCTTGCTTTGTCAGCTAAGAGGTTTCAAAAGCAATGACACTCCCATGGCAATATACATTCCTAGTGCCCAGATTTTGGTTTCTAATACATTTCTCCAATAAAAGAAACTAGGAATCCTAGAAGAAATACTTAGTTCTTGGACTGTGAAAAGAAACATATAAGATCTGGGATGCCTGGGTGGCTCAACAGTTAAGCGTCAGTCTTTGGCTCAGCGTGTGATCTTGGGGTCCCGGGATCAAGTCCCACATTGGGCTCCCTGCATGGAGCCTGCTTCTCCCTCTGCCTATGTCTCTGCCTCTCTCTCTCTCTCTCTCTCTCTGTGTGTGTGTGTGTGTGTGTCTCATGAATAAATAAATAAAATCTAAAAAAAAAGAAAGAAAGTAAGTAATAGAGGGATGCCTGAGTGGCTCAGTGGTTGAGCATCTGCCTTCAGCTCAAGTTGTGATCCTGGGATTCGATTGAGTCCCACTTCGGGCTCCTCACAGGGAGCCTGTTTCTCTCTCTGTGTATGTCTCTGCCTTTCTTTCTGTGTCTCCAGTGAATAAATAAATAAAATCTTTTTTTTAAAAAAGAAAGTAATTAATAAAGTTTTTCACAATACACTAAAACATGTTTTTAAGGTTATAATAACTATAATGGTGTGGTAAAGATACACTAATAGACTAAAAGTCCAAGAGAATAAAAGTGTGTCCAAAAACCAACCTAAAAATATATTGGAATTTAACAAAGATATGAAGGGAGCATTCAAAAGAAGCTTCATCTGATATTCTTTCAGGGTCTAACATCTCACACCAATATTTCATTGCACAATTGTATTGTTCAAATGCAACCATTCCTATACTGAGCACTGTTTTTCAGGAGCTTGGTCATGAAATATGTAGCCTTGTCCACACAGATTGGTTTGGCTGTAGAAAGTCTAACTCCTCTGTGTAATTGGTCTGCAAAGGGTGTGACCAACAATCCAAAGAGGCTCAACAGACCTATTTCAGATTAGAGCAAATGTAATAGGGAAGAAAACTTGGTGCAAATTACAGTTCAGGCAATAGAAATTCACAAGCCTCCAGTAAGAAGTATTTGACAAACTTCAGCCAGAAATCTTGGTGTGAGGTAAGGATGAGATTGTCCCTGGTGAAAGACATCTAGTCTTGGTCAGCAGTGGCAAGGTTCTAGCACAGCTTGTTGCAGTTGGCTTTACTGAACTTACTGAAGGCGTAAGAGGAGCTGGACTGCAGATAAGGAAACCAAGACAGGCACCCAAACACACAAATAAATCAACCCAGGCACTGAATAGTAGGACAGAGAGGGCAAAAACACTTCTGGTCTCACAGATAGGTACAGAGCCTGGGGCTGATTGAGCTTTTGAAGGGAATAAAAGCCCATAGTTGGCACGGTTGGAGATTGTAGGTAGTAGGCAAACAGTACCTATGAAATGGGTTAAATAAAGAAAGGTTGATAAATGAAGGAAAAGGATATATGAAGAAAGAGAAAAAGCTGCTGCAGAGAGTGTCTCTTGTGATTCCCTCAACAGGTGTGTGCATAACATAATTTTAATATTTTTACAAAAATAGTAATAGACCTCACTCTAAGCTGGGTCTGGGTGATATATTTTGATCAGCTATAGTCTCATGAAGAGAGTGAACATGTTTAGAGACTTTCTCCTAAGGCAACGTTTCTCAAGGTAGGAACTCTCTACCCCAGATTGATGTGTTCTGCATCATTCCCTCATATCCTTGAAGCTGATAATGCCCAAACTTTTCTTTCTTTGGTAACTACCTCCCCATTCTTTTCTTCCACCCTATTCTGGTGGTCAGGAAGATGCTGGAAGGAGGATGCTTGCCAAAGTCAGACTTGAAAGATTCATAATTTAGCCTTTGGCCAGGACTGCTGTTTTCATGTAAGAGCCAAGAATAAACCTAAATCAGACAAATGCCACTTTTTGAAGCCAAAAAAATTTAGAATCATGATCAGACTATTCTTCTAGAAAATATAAACTCTCTTCTGCTTCACTCTTCTGTTGATGCTTCATGTTCCATATTCACATAGTATGTATGTATGTGTGTGTGTGTGTGTGTGTGTGTACATGCGTGGATGTGAAACAATAATACTATATTTAAGAGTGAGATTAAATCCACAACCCTGTGTCCTACAGTGGTTGCCTCCTTGCTTCTTTGACATGAGTCCCCAGACCAAACCTTCTGAATAGTTATGATTCCTTCTATTCACCAATCCCCCTCTAGTTCTTCACTTTTGAAGAAAGAGTCTAAAGCTTACTTGTGATTTAAATAACTTTTACTCTCTAGAATATTTTTATTTTTTTTATTTTTATTTATTTATGATAGTCACAGAGAGAGAGAGAGCCAGAGGCATAGGCAGAAGGAGAAGCAGGCTCCATGCACCGGGAGCCCGATATGGGATTCGATCCCGGGTCTCCAGGATCGCGCCCTGGGCCAAAGGCAGGCGCTAAACCACTGCGCCACCCAGGGATCCCCAACTTTTACTCTCTAAAAGGAGACTAACCCTTATAGAGCACCAACAATGCATTATTTCATTTAACTCTAAAAATCAACAAGATAGATTTATTGTTAATTTTATAAATTAAGAAACGTTTTAAAAAGATTTTATTTATTTATTCATGAGAGACACATAGAGGTAGAGATGTAGGCAGAGGGAGAAGGAGTCTCCTTGAGGGGAGCCTGATGTGGGACTCAATCCCAGGACCCCGGGATCATAACCTGAGCCAAAGGCAGATGCTCAACCACTGAGCCACCCAGGTGCCCCTAAATGATGAAACTTTTAGGAAAATTAGTTTATGATCTCACAACTAGTGGCAGAAACAATACTTGAGGAATGTGTTCTCAATACCTCTGTTCTTCCTACAACTTCTTATGTTAGTGATAAATGCAGATTTCTTTTAGAGTTACAGGGAGGTACAAAATGTACTTTACAAATAATCTGGAAAACAAAAGTCAGTCAAACACAACCTATCCAATTTCAGGACAAATAACTTTATCCAGCACCATTTTGCTTATACATGCTAAGAGGAAAACAGAAAATAAATTAATACATAAGTACGTAAAAAGATTTCTTTATCAACGTATTCAGGCAGGGGCACCTGGGTGACTCAGTTAAGTGTCTGGCTCTTAATTTTGGCTCAGATCATGCTTTTAGGGTTGTGAGATTAAGACCTACATTGGGCTCCAAGGTCAATGTAGAGTCCGCTTGAGATCCTCTCCCCCTACCCCTCACCCCACTTGTGTGCTCTTTCTCTCTTTCCCTCAAATAAATAAATAAAATGAATCTTTTTAAGAAAACAATGTATTCAGGTAAAATCTAATTCATCGTTGTCTATTTTAAGAACTTGGTGGGGGCTGGAGGGAAAAAGAAGCTAATGTTTCATGCATATGGAATGCTCAGAGAAAAATTAATTAAAATGTTGCATCTTTATACCTACATTTTAGCAACCACAATTTTCAAAAGCACATCAATTGAGAAATGTGATTCTTTAGATATTAAGTATCTTGGACATAAAGAAAATCATAAACAAAGAATCAGGATTTAAAAATTTGTATAAACCCTTAGAAATGATCTTAGTCAATAATTTTCAAACCTATGGAATCCTTAGAATGGATTCCAAAACTTTGGGAGGGGTAAGGGGGAGAAGTAGTATCAGAAGAAATCAGGGAAAATGAGTAGATTCCTAAAGAAGATTAAAAAAAAAAAGTTTAGCTTATAAAAATATTTTCTCATTAGTAACAGAATTCTAATTTTTTATGAGATGGCTAGGTACACAGCTTAAAAGACTACGTTTCCCAGTCTCCCTCATAGAGATGAGGCTCTGGCCAATGAAATGCCAGAAGTATTACATGAGATTTCTGGGAAGACTCCTTGAAAAGTAAGGTCATTCTTTGCCCCCCCCCCCTTCCTCTGCTCTGGCCTGGAATGTGCAGGTGATGTTTGGAATTCCAGGCTTCGACTTGAACTCTGGGGGACCTTGAAGATAGAAGTCACGCACTGAGGGTGAAGGAACTCAGAATAAGAAGCTTCAGTCCGGGATGACGGTATGGTGCCAACCATACTGTATCAGTCCCAGACTGCCTGTCTCCAGACCTATTTTAAGAGTGAAAAAAATAAAATTCTGTCCTGCTCAAGCCAATATTCATTCCTGTCAGTTACAACCAAATGCATCTCCTAGTGATAAACCACATTTAACATATAAAGAATCCGATGTCCTAAAAATTGCCTTTGAGGAGTCGATTCTAGAGAAGTTAAACATGTATCCACTGTTCTTTTTGAAATCCAATTTGAGTAATTTCCTAACCATCTGGGTGTTCTTAATGAAGATATTGTGACTGTGTATAAAACACGTGCTCATAATTCAAAGCGAACTTTACAGCAAGAACAGGAAATTTTTATAAGCATTTTTGTGAAATTAAGTCAAGCAATATAAACTTAGTCTCAGAAACAAGTAAAATCAGTGCACTATGAAAATAAAAGGCACATAAATTGAATAATTCAGAGATGATAGTAAAAATACTGTTACATTAAATCAATGTACTTTTATTTTTGGACACAGTTTCACAGAATCTTTAAAAGAAGGAACAGGTATAAACTGACCATTAAAATTAGCTATAAAGTTAAAAAGCAGTAGGAAAATATACTATGTTGTTAAAGTTAAAAAAGGAAGTACGCAAACAATACATTACTGTGGACGTGTCTTTTTACCAAGGATATTTAAAGAAGTTTTGAATTTGGTTTTGAGGTCGGGATTATGAAAAAGAGTCTAGTAAGTTAAGTATATCTGACCACATGTCATGGTTCACCAAGTCTGTTGCCTTGACTCCATACCTCATATCTATAAATCCCCCTTTATTTGTGAAATATCTGAGAATTGTATGTAAAATAAATGAGAAGTAAAATAAATGAGAAATAAAATAAAAGCTTCCCTTCTCTATCTTCTCCCCTGCCTCAAAAAAAAAAAAAAAATAATAAAGGCCAACTCAGTATCATGCCTTTCTGCTCTGTTTTGTTTATACTCCAAGAGATTGTTTGATGGAATATTTATATCTCTACATCAAAATTTCTCAACCTCAGCACTGTTGACATTTGGACTAGATGATTTCTTATTGTGGGATGCTGCCCTGTGCTTTATAGGATGTTTAGCAGCATCCTTGGCCTCTACCCACTGATGCCAGTAGCAACTTTCCCCACACAATCATGATAATCAAAAATGTTTCCAGACATTGTCAATGTCTCATGGGGGTGGAGTGATGCGGAGCCACTCTACTGAGGACCACTGTTTAGGCTGTGCTTTACTTCCATAAAAGGTTAGAGAGAGTGCCTGATACTAAGCAAGAAGGACGGAGGAAAAGAATGAGAAAAGATTCCCAGCAGTCCTCCAGCCAATTTTGTAAAAGCCCTTCTCTTAGAGGAGAGGGACAGCAGAGATGACTTAGAGAGGACCATCAGTCACATGCTCTTCTCATGCAAGAACATGTTTCTCTGCTCAGGCCCTGACAATTCAGCAGTACTTACTGATGGCCAAGTTGTCCTGGGCATGGTCAGAGAGCAAGGAAATCCTCTCTCTGATAACTGGTCTCTTCTTCCCCTTCCTTTGGCCTTGGGGGCACTTTCTGCCAGGGAAGGAAATAAGGCTTAGACATCCATTAGTGGAAACATTGCAGTCTTTCTCTTGGCCAAGTTGGCTCTGGCTCTAATGAAATTAGTTGGAATTAGAGCAAAAGGACTTCAACCTTCTCAAAGGGTTCATTGACTATGTTGGACAGTCAGTGGGCTTCCATTTTCAGGGCTACTGCAGAATGAATATTTGCTAAAATTACACAGACTCTGATTCAAGATGGAAAGTATATATTTACTTACCCCTTCCTCTAGATTCCTGACTGGAATGACCTAAGAATGCAGCACAGGTAAAAATTTATATTGGCTCTGAAAACTAGAGAAGCACAGCACCCAAGTGCCAGAAATGTTAACAGATGTCTGCAAGAAAAAAGAAGCTGGATTGAAGGAAGGGCCAGGTCATGTGCAAGTCACCATATGAAGAGGAAAAAGCCCACTTGGAGAGTATGTGGAAAGGGTCTTCTGGGTATTCATGGGCAGTACGTGGGAAAATTGTTAAGTCTTTAGGTAATGCATCAGTTAATAAAGGATTACAGAGTGGAGATTTTGCTAAAAGGATAGCAGGATCCCAGCTTACAGTTGACATTGAGGAGTGCTAAGTGAAGTGGACACTGTTACTACCCATCAACCAATTCTCTCTTTTTCCCCTCTCTCCCTGCTGCCATCTTTTTTTCTTCATTCTCCTTCCTTCCTCACATATTTTCATTTTTCCTTCCTTCCTTTCTTCTTCCTTTTTTTAAAAAAATATCAGCAGATACTCGTTGAAAGTTTTTTGCCAGACACTGCTATGAGCATTGGAAATATAATAGCATGCAAGATAGCCTATTCTCTGCCTTCCAAGAGTTTATAACCAGTTTTGCTAAAAAGAGAATAGAACTATCACCTGAATGCATTTTAGTTGCAGAGAAGGGATTGGACCGAAAAAAGAATGCCTTCAAGTTTTCTTCATTTGGGTTCCATCAGATCATAGTGAAACCAAGAGGCATATTAGAGAAGCAGGGAAGAGAGGAAGGTTTCCTCTCCACTGCACCCACCACTCAGACTGGGAAAAGATGCTTCTATGTACAGGGAAAGAATAAGGGAGAAGTATAAGAGAGAGAGCTCCTTGGGTTCTAGAATGAGGAATCCTCTACTCCTGGGAGATCCCAAGAAACAGGCAGACCCAAAGAAGTAGAGTCTGTGGACTGTGTCACAAATACATGGGGCATCTCTTGTGAGAGCTAGGTGATGGCTGGGTGGACTCATCCAGAATTTACATACTGCCTTGAGGAAAGGAAAAACGTTCTGAATTAATTGAGCTTAAATTTCTACCAATCTGGTGACATAAGACATTGTCTTATGTCTAGTTTTAGAAAAATTTTAAAAAGTTAGTCTTCCTGCACAGTGAATTTGTAAACTCAGATTCATACCACTATATTCATAAATCTCTTCTATGTGAAGTAAATTAATAAATCGCAAAACCTTCCATTAATCCTACATGACTCTTGGCTATCATTCATTCACTTTTCCTGTTCACAGACAAATTTGTTAAATATGCTATATACTAGTTATTGCAATTTCCTTCCTCCTCACTCACCCCTTAACCAACTCCAATATAATTTCCGTTCCTGTTATTCTACCCGCAAAGCACTCACTAAAATTCTTAGTGACTTTTAGTCTCTTAAACACATTGAGTATTTTCTAGTTTATTTCATTTCATTTCATTCATTGATCTTTAAATACCATTTGGCACTTTTTCTGGCTCTCCATTTTGAAACACTTGCTTTCTTTGCTTTTATGACATCACACTCTCCTGGGCTTTCCTAGTGGCTCAATCTTCTGTGACATGTGTAGGCTCATCTCCTACTTGACTGTTAAATATTGGCATTCCCCGAGGCTCAGTCATGGGATCTTCCTCTTTTCACTCTGTCCTCTCTACATATTCTGATTCATGACCACGGCTTTGTTCAGCCATAGCTATGTGTGTGTGTGTGTGTGTGTGTGTGTGTGTGTGTGCGTGTGTGTATCCTCAATGACTCTCAATTTATATCTCTTGACCAGTACTGTCCTCTATACATTGGATCGTTATATTCAACCACTTATTTGGACTTCTGTAGAATATCTCAAACTTAATATGTCCAAGATCAAATTCTTGATCTTCCATCCTATCCAACCCTATTCATCTTCTATGGTTCCTTTATTAGTGAATGACACCTATTTCCCCACCTCATCCTGTCCACATTCTTACTCTCTGGCTTTGAGTCTTCTGGTCTCTTTGTCTTCAAATGAATCAAGACTCATCCCCAGAAGAGTATGCTATTCTCTCTGTCTGGAACACTTCTCTTGCCACCTACCCCTCAATGTGGATTCATCTTTCTGATCTCCACTCAAACATTCCTCTACAGGAAATCTTTTCTGTCATCTCATTTGATGTCACGTCATTAGGTTCATCTGCTACCTACTGTCATAGAACTACATCCCTTTTGTTTCATATAATTGCACATTCATCAATCAGGATCTGACTCCTCCTCTGGATTATAAACTTCATGAGGGCAAGAGCAACATCTGTTTCTAATCTCCATCTGACCCTGCTGCCAATATTTTTGGAATGAATAAGTGAATCATCAATAAAAAGAGAGAATTGCTTTCCCAAACTGAGTTGTTTGCCTTTTCTTTTTATTTGTAGTGTTTTCCTATGTGGACTTTTTTTTTTATTTTTGTGAAATCTAATGTATCCATCTTTTGTACTTTAAGGCCATTTTTAGAATGGCCTTTGCCACCCCAAGATTACATAAATATTCACCAAAATTTTCTTCCAGTACTTTTATGGTTTCATTTGCAAGATTTAATTCTTAAATCCATCTGGAATTTATTTCTGAAAGAAATGAAATAGTGCCAGCTATTTTGTTTCAGAGCCAATTCCTCCTAAATTGAAAACTTCAGCTATATCCAGTAGTGTGATGTCATTAAAGATAATAGGATTTGGAATCAGAAGGCCTAGATTTAAGTTCAGTTCCACCACTTGCTCACTGTGCAAATTTTAGCAAGTCATTTAATCTCTTTGCGACTTATCAGAAAACTTTATAGGAAGAAGACTCAGGGAAGAAACAGTTCAAGAATCCTCACAAACAAAATGGTCATTGAAGAAGCAAGAGAGACTAAAAGAGTAGCATATTGGTTAAGAGTGTGGGCTTGAGTCAGACTGAGTGTCAGCCATTTTCTCATCTGGAAAATGGCATAAAAGCTATAATTATATGGTTTTCCATGAGGCTTAAATATATTAGTGAATGTAAGGCATGTAGATCGGTGTCTGGATCATGGCTGACAATAAACAGTAAGCAATGGTTCTCTGAGAAAAGGATGTCACTTTTTCACTGAGAATAATGGAGAAGAGGTCCCATCTGTGCTCTCTTGAAGAGACTATGAAAAGTACGTCCTTAAGGTGTACTACATGATGAGCTAATAGGAACATAAAGAAAAGGAAGCAGAGTCATCAGTTTCCTGGCAATGTGACCAAAGTGATTCCCTCCCACCTCTAATTTCCTTTCGTTCTTGCAGATCTCTTGTCTATGGTCCTGTCTTAACATGGGCAGAGTATCCCTAATGTTTTCCACCTCTAAGGGAGTAAGCTTATTAAATTCAGTAAATTACTGCCTCAACATTCATAAAAATCCATTCCCTTGATATTGACAGGTTTTAATAATATAACTGGATATGAGTATCTCTCAAAAAGAAGTAATAAATGTGCCACATAGTATAAATACGCAAGTGGGGTAGAGAAGCATTGCCTCATATGCCCACTGCTAATGAATCTCTTCATTACTATTTCAATTCCCCAAAATGCAGAAGGAACTGGAGAGGTGGTATGTTTCAACCACATAGTATCACAGAATTATAAACACTAAATCACCCTTGTCACCTGTCTTTTCTTGTCTGAATATTTCCCTGGGTTGCAGACCCTGACATGGCCTAGCCTCACATCATAACAGGCAGGGCCAGGACAAGATTTGCAGTATCCACAAACTGATTGAAATGATTAATGAAAGTGTATATCTCTTTCACAGAGTTCAACCTAAGGGATTTATTATTTGCACTGAATTTAACACTATAACATATTTGGAATTGCTTATCATTTTGCAGTTTGTCACATAACTAGATAGCATCAGTCACTCAACTAAGGATAAAATAAATCCATTTTATTGGTTTTGTCTGAGGTTTTTGTTTTGTTTTTGCTTTCATGCTGGAAAAAAAGTGTTTGTTTTTTGAATTTCTGATGTGGTTCACTTTTATAGAGGAAAACATCTTCAACTGAGAAATTCCCACAGAGAATTTGGATGCTTATTTGACATCGATGACTGTAAATACAGTTTGGTGATTTTAAGTTTATTAACTACAAGACAAGTTCATAAACAGAATTCCCATTAGCAATTACCTATAATGTCTTGAATCAGGGAAGCGGCAATTATTGGAAACTTGAAGGTAGAATGACTTTTTCCCCACTTGGACCTCTCCCTCTTCTCCATCACTGATTCAGTGAGTGGAATTGTAGGTGGGAGTGAGACGTAGGCATGAGTTGGGTGTATTCTCTACTACCCTGTTGAAAAGACAACCCAGGCTCCCTTTTTTCTAACTCCTCTCATGTTCAGTGATATAGATATAGCCTTCCATATCCATAGATCTCCTGGAGTGTGCAGACCTGGCTCCCACTGCACCAACTGCCTCAACCAGGTCTTTATCCTTCTGTTCCAGCCCCTTGAGTGGATAACTCGATGCATCACTCTGCTCTTTAGTGGGGGCCAATTACGTTAAATTCAAAGGCAAGAGTAAAATGCTGCATTTGCTCTCAGGTTCAAGCCATATCTTTCAGTCTAGGATTGGCAATAGCAAAACTGTTGCTTTGACACCCTTTCCATCCCCCACAAACACCCAACCATTTGCTATGTTGTGTTTCTTCTCTACATATTACCAGCCGCAGAGAGAAAGTCATCATTAACTGGGGCTCAGACTTTCATGACACAATATGATCAGAGTTTGCTTGATCCCAGGCACCAGAGAGAATCCTTGCTATTGATGTCAGCAGCAGTGAAATGCCAGTTCACTATTTGAGCTGTGATTTCGGGGGGGGGGGGGGAACATTAATCAATTTCAGTTATTGTATCTTGACGTTATCTGAAACCGCAGAAAATCAAATATTATTCTAATTTCTACTCAAAACTGAAACAAGAATTAGATCCCTTGCAAGAAACATGTACCCAAAACAGGAGGAGCAAGAGTAAAATCACTAATTTACTTCCACTGGGACATAAACGACAACAAAACATTCCTTTATATTTTGTAATTGTTCTATCTTATGTTTTCTATCTTCGTTTTCTGAAAAAAAGGTTCTCAGGTGGGATATTGTGCTTTTTAATTTTAGATAAGAAAATGTGTCATTCTTGTTTGGAAAACAGCTCCAGAACAGGGATCGTTCCATTTTAGGATTTTGGATGGCTCTGCTGCCATCAACCCACTGGTCAGGGATTAGTGTTTGGCCCAATGTTGTGCCCTGTAAATTGCCACGTGCATGGCACAAATGTCCTCAACAGAGCTAGGTCAGCACTGGCAAGATTTATTATTTTTTATTATTTTTGCTATTTACTTGAGGCGACTGCTCATTTCATTGGGAGCAGGAACTACTTACATTTTGCCTGTTCTATTAAGTTTCTAAGGGCTGCATAACAAATCACCATGAACTTAGTGTCTTAAAACAACCAAAATTTATTCTCTTGAGGTTCTTGAGGCCAGATGTCCAAAATCAGGGTGCCCAAAGGGCCACGCCCCCTCTGAGGACTCTAGGGAGGAATCCTTCCTTGCATCTTGCAGCTTCTAGTAGCTCCAGGCACTCCTTTGTTTATGGCCCTAAAATCCTAGTCACTGCTCTGTCTTCACATGGCCTCTCCTTTGTGTGTTCTTTCTTTCTTCCTTTCTTCCTTCCTTCCTTGCTTTTCTTTTTCTTTCTTTCTTTCTCTTTCTTTCTTTCTTTCTTTCTTTCTTCTTTCTTTCTTTCTTTCTTTCTCTTTCTTTCTTCTTTCTCTTTTTTCTCTCTCTTTCTCTTGTTTTATAAAGTCACTTATTGGATTTATGGTCCACCTTTAGCATGTTGATCTCATCTTGAGATCCTTAATTACATCTGTAAATATTATTTTTTTCTAAGCAAGATCACATTTACAGGTTCCAGGTGGACATATCTTGGTGGCCACCAATCAATACACTAATGTCACCATTAGTGTGACATTATCATTAAAGAAAAGATATGGAAACGTGAGTTAGTTGGTCTTGTATTTCTGATGTGTTTTCATGATTTTGAGCCCCCTTAGAGACCATGATTCCTTTTTGAAACTTCCCAAGTTGGCCCCATCCCAAATCTGGCTCTTGACTAGGCAATATTGCTCTGATTTAAGAAAGAGACACTTGAAGAGGTCCTGCAATGGCACTCTATATATTCCCACCCCCAAGTCCCACTGATAAGTATTCATTAAATGTCTCATGAAACTAAACTGACTAATAGAACAACTTCATTCATTGTCCTCCCTAGGCAAATCCACCATGCTATTTAACCTCAACACACATCTTCCCACACCTATTGTACTGACTGACCTCGTATTGAATTCATGACGACCAACAATAAACTGACATAGAACACTAATCAGCAATCCTACACTGTTTTCTTAGTATGCTTTCCACACTGTGGGAAAATATTATATACTTTCCCCTCTGTCTGCAAGAATCCCTCCCCTGACATTCCTAGTTGATAATCTTGCTTCTCACTTTATAGATAAAATTGGAACATTCTCAAATTTATGATCAGTTGGCACCTATGTCTATAATCTCTTCCCTCTTGTTACAAATGTCCCACCTCTTTTCTTATCAGACACTAATCCTTTGGATAGCTTCTCACAGCTGCGTTTTAAGAACCTCACTCCTGCAATTAGCGCTTCTTTCAATCAGCTCTTGCTCTGTGAATCATTCCTACCTCCAGGGATCAATCCTACTTGTATCCAAGTATATTCTAGTAGCTGCCATACCTTATGAATAAACTTTCTGTTGGCCCCAAAGCTCCCCACTATTTGGTGTCTTTTTCTCTTTCCCTTTCCAGAAATTCTTATTTATGAGCCATTTCTCTGCCTTTTGCAGGTTTCTGCACATTCATGAAAGGTTTCATTCCCTTTATTTTATCTGTAACTTCTCCTTTTTTTGCTACATCTAATTTATGAAGAGACAAAATCCTATAGCCGATGTATCTACCTCAGTTTTCCACCTGGGGGACTTGATTAAAAAAAACTTGGTGGACTGCTAAATTATACACATATCCATTTCAGCAACAGCATTGAAATATTCCTCTGTAGCATAAAATCTACGTACTATACAGAATGGTCACTGGGTTCTAAAATCTATCAGAGTAGAGTGGTGAATAATGATCTTCAAAATTGGCAGGACCTTTGTTTCCTGTAGAAGTGATTGAAGCATGACCTTTTGTACAAATCAGATTGTTAAATTATTTCTTTGGAGTAAGAAGGCCTAAATATATTTCAAATAGTGCACATTTCTGTGGCCTTTTATAGTTTTCAAGGAAATTTCATATCCATTACTTTATTTGATACTTACAATTACCCCTGTAAGATGCTGGTATTTATCTAATTTTCACAGACTGGAAAAATGAGGCTCCTAGAGTCTGTGTGACTAACCCAACACCTTCCAGCTAGTGCTCAACTTACAACCATGGCCATTACCCCACTGGCTCAAATTTCAGTGCGCAGTAGAATCACTTGGGGAGCTTTCAAAAATCTCAGCACCCAGGCTGCACTCAATGCTAATCAAATCCAAATCTCTAGGGTGAGGTCAAAGCATTATCTTTGAAAACTCCCCAGATAGGTTTAGTGTGCAACTAGGTTTGAGAACCAGTGTTTTAGCCCCTCATCTCTGTAGCACTTCAATTCAACTCCCTCTTTCTGTCACCTTTAAGGAGGATTTGTTTTATTGCAGTTCAAAGGGGAAGATGACTTTCTTGGGATCACTTTTCTTGCAACAGAGATATAAACCATTTATGAGGGAAAGAAATAAAGGAACAATATCAATCACTTTAGATACATAATTTTCTCCTAAGTCTCTGATGGCTGTGTCTACATCTGGATTGATTGGCAGAAAAAAGATGTCAAAAAGAGCATAGTGTAATTTGTGGGAAGCATCAGAACAACTGCATCACTCTTCTAGGTTTGCACACTTCATATGGATGGATATTCAAGTTCAAATTTAGGGATATCATCATCTTCTTACCAGTTTTTTTAAATTATTTATTTATGAAAGAGAGAGCATAAGTAGGAGGGGAGCAGGGAGGGGTAGAGGGAGAGGCAGACTCCCTGCTGAGCAGGAAGCCCAAGGCAGGGCTCAATCGCAGGACCCCAAGATCATGATCCGAGACAGAGGCAGACACTTAACGGACTGGACCATGTAGGTACCCCTCTTCTTAGCATTTCTAAAGGAGTTATAAATGTGACTCTGACAAATGGCTTATCTGTTTCTCTTTAACAGCTGGGGAGAACCTGAGAATGAGTGTAAGTATCGTAACACTTGTCCTAGAATGTACCCTACATATGTAAGGTCTGAGAGCTATTGATTGTAAAATTATTTTTACATTTCTCCTCTCTGAGGCTGAATTGGAAAGTGGCAATTATTCTGCTGTGACAATGAAATGGCTCTGTTCCTAAGCATGCACAGGGGAGAAGCAATGTCGGTCAAATGTTAACTGGCAGCACACTGCAGTTTTTCAATTATTAAGAGAGCATTTTCTTTGCAAAGTTAAGCTATGAATAAAAGGTAAATAAAAGAGATATATCTCCGGAGTACAAGTATATTTCAAGACTGATCACAGTATTTTTGAAAAAGAATAGAAAAACTGAATTAAAAATGATGACCTTACATCAGTTCTTAAAAATATCAGGTTACATGGTTACATTACATTCTGAAATAATTGCCTCAGTTTGCCATATGTAAAAATAGGGGTACACTTCTAAAATCCATGGGACGTGTGGAGAATTTGCTTCTTAATATTTTCAGCACACCAAGAGCAGAATTAAATCAAATTTTTGTTATTGCTGGATTAGTTTCCGTTACTATAGTTTAAGTGAAATACATTTAATTATGATTGTTTAGGTGACTGGTTGTAAGGGAGCCATTGGAGAATAATGCTTTGACCAGTTGTTTGTCTCTCAATATTATGCTAACTAAATGGACAACAATTTCTGGGATGCCATTTTCAACCAGTTGAATGCCCAGTTCCAGAATGTGGCTTCTTGTTATAGCATGAAGTCTAACTTCTTCACTCTAGTTTTCAAGGCACCATATCCCTGCAGCTTCTTTCTTCTTGTTTCCCAGCATGCACTCTATTCATGACAGGCTGCTTTCTCTGTGTCACCCCACCTACTTCCTCATGCTAATCTCAGACCTGTGTCTTTGTTCATGCTGCTTTCTCAACTAGATTACCTTCTCCCTCCTGTTCACCTGACAAAAAGCAGCCTTTTTCAAGGCACTTCTCAATTCATGTCACCTCTGTGAAATCTCTTCCAGCTGCTCCTCACCAACCCCCTCAACCTTCATTATCTACTCAATGTACAACAATGGTGGCATGTTCTCCTGGTCCTTCTGCATTAAGAATTTTCTAATATATACAGGGCTGTTGCTTTGAGATACCAAGATTAATTCAGCCCTACAGTGAGAGGTCAAAGCCCATAGTCCATACAACTGATGCTGTGTTTCCTGTGTAAGGGTACGCTCCAGGGGAACAAGAGACAATAGGCTTGTGTCCAAGTAATGTTACAGTTACCATCTCAAAATGCAAATGGTCCCTTTTCTTCACACACCCCCCTTTATTTTTTACAGATTTACTTATTTATTTTGGAGAGAGAAAGAGGGAGCACGAGTGGGAGGAGCAGAGGGAGAGGGAGAGAGAATACCAGGCAGACTCAGTGCTGAGCATAGAGCCTGACTCTGGGCTCAATATCAAGACCCTGAGATCATGACCTGAGCTGAAAGCAAGAGTCAGACACCCAACTGACTGCACCACCCAGGTGCCCCTCAAAATGGAAGGAGTCCCTTAAGCAGATTTTTAAATGTTGGTATGGTCACTTTTTGGTGCCCCTATTTGGTCATCAGAAAATATGTTATATTTAACACTCCTTGAGGTATAATCCATCATTAAAATTCTGTGACTGATTATCTTTTTACTCAACAGATGGACTTTTGTCCATTGATTTAGCACCATGTTGACATTATTAAATTCAATTAAACAGGTTGGCCCACAGTTCCCTTTCCTTCTCACTGAATACTTCCCCATATATAAATAGCATGTCAATATCTCAACTGAGATGCGAATTATGGCCTATCATGGCCTATTAGCAAATAGTCCAGGCTATTCCTATCTCAATCCATACGCTTTATGTGATTCAGTAATTTGCCAGTGTGTGTGGAACCACTACTGCTTTGCTCTGTTTCCTCCCTAAATCTGAGGGGACACTGAGCAGATTGAGCCTTCTGCTCCTACTCATACAGCAACCTGTCAAAGCTACCATGTTTCCACAAGGGAAAGAGGACCACAGGCTTCACTCCACTGTGAAATTCAATCAAGGACAATCCATGACCAAATTGACCTGGTTCTCAAGGGTATAGCTCACAGATTTTTAAGAACGAAGTTTGTCCTTGCTTCCAGCCCACAATGCCCTTCTCTCTGTCCTCCCAGAATGGGTTACAATAGATAGGTTAGAGCTTCTCATCTCTAGCTGAATATTAGAATCACTTCAGGAGGTTTTGATTGTTTGTTTTGTACTAGCTTTATTGAGATCTACTTTATAATTCATTCATTTAAAGATTAGAATTCGGGTTACCTGGCTGGCTCAGTGATTGAGCATCTGCTTCCGGCTCAGGGCATAATCCTGGGGTCCTGGAATGGAGTCCTCTGTCAGGCTCCCTTCAGGGAGCTTGCTTCTCCCTCTGCCTATGTCTCTCATGAATAAATAAATAAAATTTTTTGAAAAATAAAGATTAAAATTCAGTGCCCTTTAGTATTTTCACAGAGCCATGTAACCATCACCACAATTTTAGAACACTTTCGTCATGTCAAAAAGAAACTCCAAACCCTTTAGCTATCACCCTTCCAATCCCATCCCCATGCTCCCATTCTCCGCAACCCGAAGCAATCACTAATCCACTCTCTGTCTCTATAAATTTGTCTCTTCTGGATATTTTACATAAATGGAGTCATATATTATGTAGTATTTTGTGACAGACTTCTTGCCATCAGCATGTTTTCAAGCTTCACCCATGTTACATATATTAGAATTTCATTCCTCCTCTTGCACTCTTGTTGGGAAGGCAAGCTGGTACCGCCACTCTAGAAAATAGTGTGGAGGTTCTTCAAGAAGTTAAAAATAGAACTATCCTATGACCCAGCAATTGCACTGCTGGGGATTTATCTCAAAGATACAGATGCAGTGAAACGATGGGACACCTGCACTGCAATGTTCAGAGCAGCAATGTTCACAATAGCCAAACTGTGGAAGGGGCCACAATGTCCTTTGACAGATGAGTTGATAAAGAAGATATGGAATATTTAAACAATGGAATATTACTCAGCCACCAGAAAGGATGAATACCTACCATTTACTTTGAAATGGATGGAACTGGAGGGTTTATGCTGAGTGAAATAAATCAGACAGAGAAAGACAACCATCATATGGTTAAATTCATATGTGGAATATAAGAAATAGTGAAACGGACCATAAGGGAAAGGAGGGAAACTGAGTGGGGAAAAATCAGAGATGAAGACAAACCATGAGAGACTCCTAACTCTAGGAAACAAAGGGCTGCAGAAGGAAAGGTGGGTGGGGGTGACTGGGTGATGGGCACTAAGGAGGCATGATGAGATGAGCATTGGGTGTTGTTATACTATATGTTGGCAATTTGAATTTAAATAAAAAAAAAGACTTTTGTTCCTTTTCATAACCAAACAATATTCCATTGTGGTGATATGCCACATCATGTCTATCCATCCAACAGCAGATGGGCATTTGTGTTGTTTCCACCTTTAGCTATTACAGGTCATGTTGCTATCAACATTCATGTACAAGCTTTTATGTCAATGTAAGTTGATAATTCTCTTGCCTATATATATATATAAAAGTAGAGTTGCTGAGTCAAATGGTTCTACATTTAACCTTTGAGAAATTTCCAGACTATTCTGGACTTTCAGAGTGACTGTTCAATTTTACATCTCTACCAGCAATGTATCACAGCTCTGATTTCCCCACATCCTCACTAACATTTGCTGTTGTCTGACTTTTTGAATCTAGCTGTCTGTTGGGTGTGAAGTTCCTTATTTTGATTTTGGTTTGCTACTTGATGGCTAATGATGTTGAGTGTCTTTTCATGTGCTTGTTGACTGTTTGCTTATCTTCTTTGGAGAAATGTCTATTCTAGTCCTCTGCCCAGTTTCAATTGTGTTTTGTTTATTATATATATCATTTGCAAATATTTTCTCCCATTCTATGGTTTGGAGAGTTTTTAGACAGTATTAATACCTAGACTTATTCCTACAGATGCAGAACTATTTGATCTGCTGCCTACATTTACTCATATTTTTTCAATGTGCCAGGTAAAGAACTACTAACCCCATTCAGATATCTGCCATCTTAGAGTCCCAGAACCAACCTCTTTGCCTCCAGAGCAAGGACCAGCCCACTGGTTACAACTATTTCCAGGCCCAAAGTAATCTTATTTGGAGGATTTATTGCCCTTGACTGCCCCAGAACGTTGATCTCCAGGGTCACCAAAGTTTTCCCAAATATATTGATCTAACTTTGAACCTAATTGAACCTAATGAGAAGTTTGGAGAATTCCATTCCATTCCTTTTCTTTTAAGATTTTATTTATTTATTTATTGATGAGAGACACAGAGAGCGCGAGAGAGAGGCAGAGACACAGGCAGAGGGAGAAGTAGGCTCCATGCAGGGAGCCAACATGGGACTCCATCCTGGGTCTCCAGGATCAGGCCCTGGACTGAAGGCGGCGCTAAACCGCTGAGCCTCCCGGGCTCCCCTCCTTTTCCTCCCTCTGAGTGCCTCATACAAAATCTTCGGTGACACTCCCACCTCCACCCAGACTTTTGCATCTCAAGCAGTTTGAGGAAGGACAGAATTTACCAAATCAGAGAGAGAAAGACAAAGCAGAGGATCTTATAACACCCTTCCTCAGGTAGTAAAACACTCTTACCTTGTACTTATAAACCTACGAAAGACAAATCTATTGACGTTTACCACACTAAAGGAATATGCCTCAAATGACCTGCCATATTACCCATAGATATAGGTGCAGTTGCAAAAATTTAATTAGTAGTGTCTGTAGCTGAAAGCATTGATAGATAATTAATAGGTAGAGTTCTGTACCCTTTTACACAGGCTTATGGTTTCTACCACCACATCTACTATTTTTTGAGAGTACTAACTGATATTTAGATAGTCAATTCCTCATTTTTTGCTTTATAGGAGAGTCCAGCATCCTTCTTTCCTGCCCCTTGATTTTAAACACAAGTAGTACCCCTTCTAGTCATTTTGACAACCTAATATGCTCCAATGCAGTTCTAAATTATGTTCTTTATTTTTTTTTGAATTTATAAATTTATTTTTTATTGGTTGTCCATTTGCCAACATATAGAATAACACCCAGTGCTCATCCCATCAAGTGCCCACCTCAGTGCCCATCACCCAGTCACCCCCACCCCCGCCCACCTCCCCTTCCACCACCCCTAGTTCATTTCCCAGAGTTAGGAGTCTCTCACGTTCTGTCTCCCTTTCTGATATTTCCCACTCATCTTTTCTCCTTTCCCCTTTATTCCCTTTCACTATCCTTTATATTCCCCAAATGAATGAGACCGTACAATATTTGTCCTTCCCGATTGACTTATTTCACTCAGCATAATATACTCCAGTTCCATCCACATCGAAGCAAATGGTGGGTATTTGCTGTTTCTAATGGCTGAGTAATATTCCAGTGTATACATAGACCACATCTTCTTTATCCATTCATCTTTCGATGGACACCGAAGCTCCTTCCACAGCTTGGCTATTGTGGACATTGCTGCTAGAAACATCGGGGTGCAGGTGTCCCGGCGTTTCATTGCATCTGTATCTTTGGGGTAAATCCCCAGCAGTGCAATTGCTGGGTCGTAGGGCAGGTCTATTTTTAACTCTTTGAGGAACCTCCACACAGGTTCCCAGAGTGGCTGCACCAGTTCACATTCCCACCAACAGTGCAGGAGGGTTCCCCTTTCTCCACATCCTCTCCAACATTTGTGGTTTCCTGCCTTGTTAATTTTCCCCATTCTCACTGGTGTGAGGTGGTATCTCATTGTGGCTTTGATTTGTATTTCCCTGATGGCAAGTGATGCAGAGCATTTTCTCATGTGCGTGTTGGCCATGTCTATGTCTTCCTCTGTGAGATTTCTGTTCATGTCTTTTGCCCATTTCATGATTGTATTGTTTGTTTCTTTGCTGTTGAGTTTAATAAGTTCTTTATAGATCTTGGATACTAGCCCTCTATCTGATACGTCATTTGCAAATATCTTCTCCCATTCTGCAGGTTGTCTTTTAGTTTTGTTGACTGTATCCTTTGCTCTGCAAAAGCTTCTTATCTTGATGAAGTCCCAATAATTCATTTTTGCTTTTGTTTCTCTTGCCTTCGTGGATGTATCTTGCAAGAAGTTACTGTGGCCAAGTTCAAAAAGGGTGTTGCCTGTGTTCTCCTCTAGGATTTTGATGGAATCTTGTCTCACATTTAGATCTTTCATCCATTTTGAGTTTATCTTTGTGTATGGTGCAAGAGAGTGGTCTAGTTTCATTCTTCTGCATGTGGATGTTCAATTTTCTCAGCACCATTTATTGAAGAGACTGTCTTTTTTTCCAGTGGATAGTCTTTCCTCCTTTGTTGAATATTAGTTGACCATAAAGTTCAGGGTCCACTTCTGGATTCTCTATTCTGTTCCATTGATCTATGTGTCGGTTTTTGTGCCAGTACCACACTGTCTTGATGACCACAGCTTTGTAGTACAACCTGAAATCTGGCATTGTGATGTCCTCACCTATGGTTTTCTCTTTTAATATTCCCCTGGCTATTCGGGGTCTTTTCTGATTCCACACAAATCTTAAAATAATTTGTTCCAACCCTATGAAGAAAGTCCATGGTATTTTGATAGGGATTGCATTAAATGTGTAAATTGCCCTGGGTAGCATTGACATTTTCACAATATTAATTCTTCCAATCCATGAGCATAGAATATTTTTCCATCTCTTTGTGTCTTCCTCAATTTCTTTCAGAAGTGTTCTGTAGTTTTTAGGGTATAGATCCTTTACCTCTTTGGTTAGGTTTATTCCTAGGTATCTTATGCTTTTGGGTGCAACTGTAAATGGGATTGACTCCTTAGTTTCTCTTTCTTCAGTCTCATTGTTAGTGTATAGAAATGCCACTGACTTCTGGGCATTGATTTTGTATCCTGCCACACTGCCAAATTGCTGTATGAGTTCTAGCAATCTTGGGGTGGAGGCTTTTGGGTTTTCTATGTAGAGTATCATGTCATCGGCGAAGAGGGAGAGTTTGACTTCTTCTTTGCCAATTTGAATGCCTTTTATTTCTTTTTGTGGTCTGATTGCTGAGGCTAGGACTTCTAGTACTATGTTGAATAGCAGTGGTGAGAGTGGACATCCCTGTCTTGTTCCTGATCTTAGGGGAAAGGCTCCCAGTGCTACCCCATTGAGAATGATATTTGCTGTGGGCTTTTCGTAGATGGCTTTTAAAATGTTGAGGAATGTTCCCTTTATTCCTACACTCTCAAGAGTTTTGATCAGGAATGGATGCTGTATTTTGTCAAATGCTTTCTCTGCATCTATTGAGAGGATCATATGGTTCTTGTTTTTTCTCTTGCTGATATGATGAATCACATTGATTGTTTTACAACTGTTGAACCAGCCTTGTGTCCTGGGGATAAATCCTACTTGGTCATGGTGAATAATCTTCTTAATATACTGTTGTATCCTATTGGCTAGTATCTTGTTGAGAATTTTTGCATCCCTGTTCATCAGGGATATTGGTCTATAATTCTCCTTTTTGGAGGGGTCTTTGTCTGGTTTTGGAATTAAGGTGATGCTGGCCCCATAGAACGAGTTTGGAAGTTAAATTGTGTTCTTTAAATACTTTGCTTCTAAAATCCCCAAGTATTATATTAGTGAGGATGACTGTATCCCCTAAAGCCATCATCTAAATTTCTAACCACCTATGCCATGAATCAGTCCATATATAAATCCCATAGGCAACTGAAACTCAACACGTCCCCTTCTCTCCTCTGGTTTCCTTATCCAAGATACTATCTACTGTGCATACACCACTTAGGCTCTTAATCTCTCCTCCTGTTCTCCTCCAATTTAATTGCCATGTTCTGTTGACTCCCACGTAAAAATCTCTTCGCTTTATTCTTTTACATCCTGAGTCACTAACCTTTACCTGGACGACTTCTAATTATCTTCCTGCTTCAGTGGCTTCATTGTCCAATCCAGAGTGACTTTTCTAAAAGGAAAATCTGATTAAGTGTATTTCCTGTTTAAATCTCTTCACTGGCTTTTCTCACTCTGGTGGTTCTGCCCAGCTGGTGGTTAGAGAACACTTAGGGATTTAATGGAGACATTCCCAAAGGGTCATGTAATTCACAACAATGGCACCTGTTCCTTTCTAGTTTTATCAGTCAATAGAATAGGAAAATTTCTCAAAACTAATCATTAAATAAATCAATGATTTTAAATATATTTTCTTTTTAAAAAGGGAACTTCTGCTAACTTCTCACTTCATATCAAGGGAACAGTGGCCAGTGAATTTCAAAGTGAACAAACTCATGTCTCACTCACGTTGTCACTCAGTTGAATCCCACTAGCCACCATGGTTTGAATTGCTTTTAATTTTAGTCTTAGAGTTTCCCCTTTATATCCTTAATGGACCATTTGTTAAAGAAAATACAAAATATAGTATCAAAATTCAAGTTTGAAAAATAATAAGAATGATAACAATTCTGCAACCTTATCTCAAATTGATCTTCACCAGATCTGTGACTTGTATAAACTACAATTTGCAACAGATCAATATAAACGAATTCCTTTTTATCAAAAAAGTAAAGAATATAGTAATGAACATATTTAAATTGACCATTTAGGAAATGGTTATTTTCACTATGTTATTTAGGAAAATAAGTTAGGCAGAGCAACCTAAAATCTTCTCTTGTGTCATAATGTAGAAACGAAAGTAAAATGGTTGTTTCTTTATAGTAAAGAAGAATGTTTTTATTGATTTTAATACAGTAATACAGTGATAAGTAATTACATTTTAACATACATGTTAACATACATTCCATTCCCAAACCAAAACAACCTAATCATTTCCAATTTATTTGTCAAAAAATTATACTTTCCTTACACAATTAACATAAAGTAAACCAAATCATATAAAACCATTGGCAATGGGAAAAAGACAGATTTTGTCTTTGATGGGACTATTACTAAAATTATATTTTAAAAGAACTTAACAAATCTAGAAGATGCAATAATGAACTAAGGTGCATGCCTTATTCCTATTCACTCTTTCCTGTGCTCGTTCTTCTCCAGGCATTACTTTTGTGCTCACTGGAACCCTTTCCCCCATACGTGTTTGGCTGGCTCACATTCTCCACATACTTGCACAAAGCTTTTTCTTCACCCTCTTATAACAAATAACAATCCTCCAACCCTCTGCTAAGCCATGACATCCTGCCACTTACTCTGCTTTCTTCTTCTCCATAATACCATCTGACATGCCATACACTTGTTTATTGTCCATTTTATCCACTAGGATGCAAGCTTCATCAGAGCAGGGTCATCCTCAGCACCTAGAATGGCACCAGAAACAAGATAGTAAAAAAAAATAGACTTATTGAATAAAAGGATGAATACGAAGTATTCTGGAAGACTGGGGGGATCTCATTTAATAGTCTGGTAAAAGAAAGTCTTTCTGGACCTAGTGATATCCATGGACAAAGGAATAATGCCTGCTGAGCATACAAAGTATTTGTGATGATAGGCCAGCGATCCAACTAGACAGGCCAGAACATGTCTGATGTTAGTATAAACCATAAAATTCTGAAAGTTCAAGCTTGTAATTTTCTCGCAGGTGCCGCAGATGAGATAATTAAGACTCAAAATGTTAAATGACTTGCTGAATTCACACAGCAACTAGGGGAAACAGGGGACTTTCTGATTGCTGGTCCAAATCTCTCCACATATAGCCATACCCCCGGTGTACCTTCTAGGAACTGAATTATGTTCCCCCAAAATGCATATGTTGAAGTCCTCACCCCAGTGTGACTATATCTGGGGACAGGTCCTATAAGGTGGTAATTAAGGTTAAATGAGGTCATGCAGTGGGGACAGGTGGTGCTGTTCTGATAGGATTAGTGCCCTTATAAGAAGAGACATCAGAAAGCCTGCTGCCCTGCTCTCTCTCCACACATACACCAAGGAAAGGCTATGTGAGGACTGGCAAGGCAACTGTCATAAGCCAGGAAGAGAGCTTTCATCAAACACTGAACTCTGTTAGCACCTTGATCTTGAACTTTCCAGCCTCCAGAACTGAAAAAATATATTTTTGTTCTTTAAGACATCCCATCTAGAATATTTTGTTATGGTAGCCTAGCTGACAAAGCCACTGCTTCTCAATAAAGCAGGAGTCAAACCACTAATCTATATGACCAAGTGGCTGTGTCAATCACTAAGAGAAGGTAAGGAATAAAGCCAAGAAGTGGGCTATAAATGATATCTTTCCCACGCCTAGCCATCTCTAATCAGCTCACACCCTCAGACACAGCCTTCACAGGTGACTCACTCAACTAATTCAATGGCTTAGTTTTGACATTTATAACAGCTAGCAGCAGAACTATACATGAGTGTTTCAAAAGAGATTTAAACAGTGTTGTCCTCTTGTCCTGTTCTTTGCATACAAGCTGTATATGAAGGTGGGGGCAGGAACAGTCAGGAAAAAACAAGCTATTGTTTTCATTTTCAGTCTATTGGCTCCCTGGGTAATTGACCATGTTCAAAAGCAATGAAGCATGGATTTTACTTGCAATGACACAGACGTAGGTATATTAATGAAATTATTTTACCAAATAACTTACTTATTCATTAAATAACTAAAAGAAAATTTCTTTTATCTGGTGTACTGTCACCTTTTTAAATTCCTGAAACCAAAAAAGAACACTAGAGGCTCCATTCTTATTTTAGCAGAATCACTGTCAGCAAAAATATTGATATTTAAAGCCTGGGTTAGGAGGGAGGGAGATTGCATTAGAATGCAATTTAATTCATTCAGTGTTTATAAAATATAAATGATATGCAAAGCCCTAGTTACTCTGTGGAAGATATAAGAAAACCTAAGGCTGGATATCTGTCATCTAGCTAGAGATAACTATGTATAAGGCAAGATGTTGTATACAAACATTGAATTGTTCCTTTTCCATCCCTACTGAAGTGATTGTAAAAATTATGAGTAGATGTCAGTGCTACAGTTCAAGGAAAGATTACAAATCCAAGAAACACTGAAGAAATCATTTTTATATACAGCAAGATGGGATTGGATGGGAAAAAAAGAACACATCTACTACTGTGTTGTGCATCCAGAAAATAAGAGGAAGAAAGTTAGAAAACTGCATTAGGGCAGCCTGGGTGGCTCAGGGGTTTAGCACTGCCATCAGGCCAGGACATGATCCTGGAGAACTGGGATCGAGTCCCACGTCAGGCTCCCTGCATGGAGCCTGCTTCTCCTTCTGCTTGTGCCTCTGCCTCTCTCTGTGTGTGTCTCTCATGAATAAATAAATAAAATCTAAAAAAAAAATTCTAGAAAACAGAGGAATGAAGATTAGTACTGATGTGCTGAGAGGAAGACAGAGGTGTATTACCTTCAACATTCAATATTAAATGTAATAAATGTAATATCGAATAGCTGGGTGAAATGCTTCTACTCTACCAGCACCTGTGGGAAATCCTCCAGAGATGGAGCCTCACAGAAGGCACACAACAGAGACAAACACCAGGGGAACTATCCCTTGGGGATTCAGCATGGAGAGGCTCCATGCTAAGATGTCTCCTAGCCCTGGCTCAGGCTTTCGGATGCTTTCCGATGACTGGAAGTAAGCAGGGCTGATGGTGTGGCAGTAAGGAATTGCAGTTAAAAAAAAAAAAACACAAAACAAAAGAGAAAAGTTCAGCTGTCCTGTCTCCTTTCCACTAAGACTGAAAGATTGAGAAAGAAATAGAACTCTTCATTCTGAAACAAAACCATGAAAGCCTAACTCTACAAGCCAATCCTGGGCAAACCTTGACCTCCCTCCTGAAGGGAGAAGAAACAGAAGTCATTGAAACCATTGTAGTTTATAATAAGAGGAACAAACATCATCTTCTGAAATCCACAGTTATTATTAGAAACTGATATTTTAAAGAAATTGTGCAATCATTGTTCTCCATTTCAAAAAGGCATTACGAGATTAAAGTGGGTGTTCATAGGAAGGAAATTATTTGAGATCAGAAAAGAGAAAGGTGATGAAAATTACAATTTCTGAATTCAGAAATTGTAGCTGAATAGCTGCTACAGAAGCTGAGTAGCTCCTACAGAGGTTCTAATCAGTGAAGTGGAAGATGAGCTTGACAAATTCTCTAACACAGAAGAAATGAGAAAAAATGAATATGATATGAAATATAAGACTTGAAAAACAAGTAATACAAAATATACTTAATAGTAACCCAAAAGAAAAGAACAGAATAGAATAACAATAATTTAAAAAAAAACTACAGAAGAAAATTTTCCTAAACCAAAGTAAACCTGAGTCTGTGGGTGAAAAGTGCCTACATCTATGAGGTCAAGATCAAAGACATTCTAAGAATTCAAAAACGAAACAAAACAAAACAAAACCTTTAGATCAAATATAATCTCCAAAAGGCATGCAGATGAAAGAAAACAATCACACTCAAAGGAATGAAGATCAGGATAACATCAAATTTCCTTGCAACACTAGACAGTATAAGACAATGGAGCAATATCTATGGAATTCTCAGGTAAAATATTGAGACTCCTGAATTCTATGCTGTATTTAAGCAAGTACATTAGTAAGAACAACAAAAAAGACATTTTGAGATCAGAAACCATATCATCCACATACTAAAGCAAAAAATTTACTCAGAATTATATGGCAGGAAGTGGCCTATGTTAATTCATAAAAGGAAATAAAGTAGCCTAAAAATGTCCACAAATGCCTGAAACATGTCATATACACATTGTGTTAAATTATAAAAATTAATAAAAACATAAAAATTTTTTAAAGATTTATTTACTTATTTTAGAGAGAGAGAGAGAGAGAGATTGTGTGCAAGCAGAGGGTGAGGGGGAGAGGGAGAGAGAGCATCCTCAAGCAGAGTCCCCCCTGAGCACAGAGCCAGAGGAGGGGCTTGATCCCAGGACCCTGAGATCATGACTTGAGATGAAATCAAGAGTTGGCCACCCAACTGAGCCACCCAGGAGCTCCCAGTGTAAAAACTTTTTAAAGAGATGATTCATAATATGACATAATAATTTGGGTCTAAAAATCCCACAATATATAAATAAAATTTGAGAAGTAGAATGAAGAATAGCAGAGGTAGTGGTGATAAAATATGAAAATTTCTCATCTCATAGTGTAGGTGTCTGGGACTCTGCTAGTACTATTTCAAGTTTTCTTTAATTTTAGGAAAAATAAATTTAAATATGATTATCTTTAAAAATATAAAGTTAACCAATAGTAAAATAAAATATTATATATAACTTCTTAATCGTTACAGAACAAATAAAAGACAAAAATCATAAATAAACATGATATGACAAATAAGTAAAAGACAAAAATAATGTACACAAAACATCGTAAAAAATGACAAAAAACTCAAAACCATTAATATTAGTAAGCATAAACTAAGATAGCAATCGTAAACCCAAACATGAGTAATGATAACAAATATAAATAGGTATACTTTTCTACCAAATAACAAAAACATAAAATTATGCCATAAAATTAAGGCCAATTATATGATGCTTATGAGACAAATACAATAGATATATATAAAAAAGTCAAAAAATTGAAAATAACAAACACATATCAAGTAAATACAAACAATGGAAATTTCAACATAAAATGGAAAGGACCCCAAATCATAAGAGCATATAGGAAAAAGTCATCTTATGCTTGCAAAATATTTAATAAATATTTAATATTTGCAAAACATAATTTCAATATAGCTATCACAAACTTTTCTCTGCCACATAATATTATACCAAAATACATAAAAGCAAAAATTGCCAGAACTAATAAATGAACTGGTGGTGGAATAACTTCAAACATACATCCTCAGTCTGTGACAGATCAATATACAAAATAGAGAGGATTTGAATAATATCCTTAATAAGATGATTAAATAGATATAATAACACTTTACAATTTAAACATAAAAATATCTTCTTTTTTAAGCATGAAAAAAGTTTTTTATTGGGTCATAACAAAAACCAACATAAAAATAGAAGAAGAGAAATTGTGCAGGCTATAATGCAATAAAATTGAATATAATAACAATTAAAAAATCACAACAATAACAAAATAACAAAAATAACATCAAAAATATTCCAAAATCCTGGATATCAAAAGGCAATTTTCTGAATAACTCTGAAGTTACTCAAAGAAATTAATGCCACCATTACAGACTATTTAAATTATAATGATAACAAAACACTTCATATATCAACATTTATAAATGTTGCTTATACTCAAACGTGTTCTTCTGAAATTTCAAAGAACAAATTATTAACATGTGGCATAACCTGTTCAGAACATAGCAAAGGATGGAAAGCTTCCCAATTTGTCATTCTCTGATTTCCAATTCTGAACATAATAGCACTAGAAAGAAAACTATAGTAAATATAAGCAAATAAAATTTAGTGTTTATTCAAAAGATTAATAGACCATAGTCAAAAAAGGCTTGACTCAAGAAAACAAGGTTAACTTAATGTTAGGAAATCTACTGACATAAATCACACCAATAAAGAAAGAAAGAAAATCCAGGTGCCTGGGTGGCTCAGCTGATTAAGCATCCAACTCTTGTTTTCATCATCACAGGTCATGATTTCAGGGTTGAGGAATTGAGCCCTGCCTTGGGCCTCATGCTCAGCACAGACTCTGCTTGAGATCCACTCTCTCCCTTTCTCTCTGCCCCTCCCCAGTCCCCACTCACTTTCACTCTCTCTCTAAAATTAGAAAGAAGAAAGAAAGAAAGAAGAAGAAGAAAGAAAGAAAGAAAGAAAGAAAAGAAAGAAAGAAAGAAAGAAAGAAAGAAAGAAAGAAAGAAAGTCCATATGGTGGTCTTCTTAGAGGCAACAACAAAAACAAAATAAGTTAATTATCAACATTTATCCCTAGTACAAACTTTAAATAAAGAAGGATAGAAATATTCTTCATTAACATAACAAAAATATTTAATTCAAGCTAACAGCCAATATCTTACATAAATTCATTGAGAATCGCTTGGATTTTCTTTTTAAAAGAAAGAAAATGACTTAAATAGTGCAGTTTATAGTACCATAAAATTACATTTTATGTATTTTTAAATGCTATATATTAATGCATACACTTTGTGTTACTGTATTTCTGGTTTAAAAGCCACATACTCTGCAAACATTTTATGGGCACTTCAAGGAGTTATCAAGGTTTAATTTTGCTTATATTTCATTTGTATCCTTTATGTACAACTTTAGTACGTAATGACCCCAACACACTCTCATCATAGCTGATTCCTCTTGAATTTTTGCTTTCTCTCAGCAATCCATATGTTCATCTTTCACTGGTTTCCCAGGAACCTTTCCACAGAGGCTCAGCTCTTGGTAGAAGTAGTAACTCTTTATATTCACATCAAAACAATAGAAATCTTTAACTGAAACATTTCAGCAAAGTAGAGCCTTCCAAACATGCACCTCCTGGTGTCCTCGTACTCTATTCCAAAGATGTTGGTGCCAGAGGACTCCCTTTCAACAATGATTATGAATAGAATCAATTTCCTCCTTAACAGCTTATTGTTTGCATGATGAAAAGCAGTTAAATATTCTTGTTGGAGATGAACTTAGCCCGCTGAAATGTATGAGAATATATGTGAGACTCTGCACTAATCTCCTGAAGATCATCACTGTCCCTTTCAGGTGGCATAATGTCTGAAGCCAAATGACAGAATAGTTCACTAAAATAAACCAAGTTGGAGAATCAAATTCACTGGAATGTCCAAGTCATTGGCCCACCTTCAAAACATTACGTTGAGTCAATACTGCTTACAGTCTGCAAGTGTTGACTGATTCAAATCCCAGATTCTTTTATTTATTACGTGACTTTGAGCAAATTTCTCAACGTTTTTGAGCTTTATTTCCTGTATTAATCAGAGTTCTTCAGAAAAACAAATATAGATATATTTATTATATATTTTAATATTGTAATATTTTTAATTATTTAAGTATGTTTAAATATAAATATACATTTGTTAAATATAATATGTAAAATGAAGAATCGACTCACACAATTGTGGAGGCTGAGAAGCCCCATGATCTGCTATCTGCTGGATAAAGACCAAAGAAAGCCAGTGATGTAATTCTAGTCTGAGTCTGAAGACCTGAGAACCAGGGGAGCAGATGGTATTAATTCTGGTCTCAGGGTGAGAGAAGACCAGTGTCCCAGCTCAAATATGGAAGCAGAAAATAAACCAATACTCCCTCTTTTTGCTCTATTCAGGCCCTCAATGGATTGGAGGATACACAGCCATACTGGAGAGGGCAATCTGCTTTACTCAGTCTACATTCAAAAGCTAATCTTATCCAGAAATACCCTGACTGACACACCTAGAAATAATGTTTAACCTGAGCACACCATGCCAACTTAACCCAGTCAAGTTGATACATAAAATGAACCATCATTTCTTATCTCTATGAATTACATGAGGACTCTGTAGGGATAAATGAGTAATTCATGCATAGTTCCCAGACAATGTCTGCTATGGACTGAATGTTTGTGTCTCCCTAATTCCGTGTCTTAAAGCCGTAATCTCCAATGTGATGGTATTTGGAGGTGAGGCCTTTCAGACATAGTTAGGGTTAGCCTAGGTCATGAAGATGCGGTCATTACGATGGAATTAATGCTTTTTAAAAAAAGAAGATACACAGACCTCTCTCTCCACCATGCGAGGACAGCAAGAAGGCAGCCATCCGCACAGCAAGAAGAGGACCTCACCACCTCACCAGACACCAGATCTGCCGGCACCTCGATCTTGGGCCTCCCAGCCTCCAGAATTGTGAGAAATAAATTGTTGTTTAAGCTGCCCAGAGTAGGCTATTTGTTACAGCAGCCTGAACTGGCAAAGATAACACCTAATATACAGTAAATACTGCATAAGTGCTGGCAGCTCCTCTGGTGCAATTCTCTGCCTCCATTTCCAGCAGCACCATTCCAGAGAGTGTCTCCAGAATGCACAGTCTCTCTCCTATATCTGCTTGGTTTGTCCCACCATTTCCACTCAATTGCTAAGGGTCCAGACTGACCACTTCTCAATGTTTTTATGGAATGATGCTCAATGTGCAGCCTGTGTAATTCTCCAAGGTTTTTACTTGTGGTGGTAGCCTGCTCGCTGGATGGCCAGAGACCACATGATTAGCACCATACTCTTCCCACTTTGATCCTCTGGCTCCTGAAACGTGAGCCTTAGTCAGCTCCTGCCTCCCAGGAAGTAGTTCAGGCAAAAGATATTGTACAAACTCTTTGTTACCACACTCATCTAATAATGAACGAGATGTCCGAAAAGTGTCTGATAATTTGGAGAACGCATAAACAGATCATGGAATACCAGTATGGTCAAATACTATGCAGCCTATGCAAATATGTGTCAAGTGTTTCAAACAAAATGAAAACAAAAATTGGGGCAGTCAGGGTATGTTAAAAGCAGATTTGGCGGGTGGGGGGAGGGCGGTGGTTGCAAAGACCTGTGTGTGATTCTGGCTCCAGCACTCATTCCCTGTGTGGTATATAGCAGATTGCCTGACCTCTTGGAGTCTCTATCCTCATCTGCTAAATGAGGATGGTAACAGTTATGTCTTAGGATCACTCTGATGATTAAATTAACTAACGTGTCATAGATTTAGCAGTCCGGATATTCTAGTAAGAAACAACTCCAAATTCCCATTGGCTTAAAACAGCAAAGGCCTATTTCTTGCTCACATTTAGAGTCCAACAAGGGATGCATGGTCTCATCCCTGATTGGGCAGTCAGGGTGATGGAGCCTCTGCTGTCTGAACATCACCTGCCACACGGCAAAGGGTAGGAATTTAGCAAATCATGAATCTGATTGTAAGTTTCTGTCTGTAATGGCTCATGCTTAGGCCTAACTTTGAGGGACAGAGAATGCCAATTCTACCCCACGTGTGAAAGGAGAAAACTCAGAAATGTAGGTAAATGGCACAAAAATATAGGTAAATATCACAAGTATCTATTACAGTGCCGGCACCCAGAGATTTTCCATAATAAATGTATGTATATAAGACTATACATTCTTGCACGTAAATATTTGAAATGCATAAAAATGAGAACAAAATGTTACCATTTTAACAGCAATGATTTCAGATGATCAGATTATTGTGGTTCTTTTCTGCTTCTATACTTGTTCTACAATAATTTTATATGATGTATTTATATTACCTTTTTTAGGGTTTTATTTATTTATTTATTTTTAATTTTTTTTATTGGAGTTCAATTTGTCAACATATAGCATATATTACTTTTTTAATGAGGCTAAATGAATAAGACTAATGTTCATTGCTGTTTACACTTAGCTGTTTCCATAAAGATTTTAAAAATACAATTGAACTTAAAAATCATTAATCACAACTACGGAGGTCAGCTGTTTGGAAGACAAAGTTATATAACCAGGATACTACTAGTGGGGGAAAAAAGGGGATATACAAATAGTAGGCAGAAAGGCAGAAGAACAAATAAGAACGTAAGCAGACTATATATAGCTAGCATTAAAGATTCAAATGTTCAACTGATAGCTAATGCTAAATATGGGACATATAAACCATTCTGCAAGTAAATACCACAAACGCAATTCTTGTATAATGAGTAGCCTCATTCCAAATTTTTTTATCAAAGTGTGAAGCCCCCCCAAAATCTCATCTTACCTGTGTTCAATAAAATTAAAAACATTATATAGCCTTTGGTTAAAATCTTCTTAAGAAGTATATTAAAAATTATGGTTTCTGTAATGGAAAATGGTAGCTGAATGTTTTTAAGAATTCCCCTAGGACTGAAGAAACTCTAAGCTTGTATCTAATAAAATAGAACCCTCATATATATTGCAGATTTAATGTCCTCCATTAAATTTCTCCCCACTCAGCCAGGAAAACATTTTCTTTCTGTCTCCTTTTGCACTTATCAGCCACTGACCTTACACCCCATTCTGCCTCTCTGAAGAATTGTGACCCAGAGTCTGGGGACAAGAGCGGGTTGATTTGAGTCACAGCTGTCTGAGCCAAAGATGTCAGTTTTGTTCTGTTTCTTACTGAAAGCAGGGTTATTGGAGAGGGAACTTTGAATTAAATGGTCCTTATAAACCCCAATCCAAGGCAGCATAACATTGCACCACTACTAAGAAAGATGATGTAAGCTAATAGCTTATTTGCCATCAAAATTTTTATTTTCTTCAACAAGTTAATGTTATGAAAAAAGGTAGAGGAGATTGCTTGTATTAGGAGACTATTTTAAAGCATAACAACCCAATGAAAGGTGTGGACCCTAATCGATTTAAGTAAACTAAAGGAAGAAAATACCTTGGGAATAGGTAATTGGGAAAATTTGCCTGAAGACTGGGTATTAGGCAATGTCAAAGAATTGTTGTTAATTTCATTAGTTGTGATGATGGCATTCTGGTTATACAGACAAATGTCTCTATTATTTAGAGGTGAATATCAAGACATCCATAATTTTTAAAAAATTAAGCACAAATAAATAAAATAAACGTAGCAAATTGTTGCAGTTATTGAATGTAAGTGAGGAGTATTTAGAGAGTTATAACAACATTTTTTTCTACTTCTCACTATGCTTAAAATGTCTTTCATTATAAAAATTTAAGATTTCCCAGAGGAAGGATCAATATAAGGGATGAGGACACATCAATAATATTAGAGAATGCTAGAGCTGGGAAAAAATATTAGAGAACTTTTATTCCAACACTCTCAATTCAAAGATGTGGAAATCAGTGCCTTGGGTGATTGACAAGTTACTCAAGGCTACATCATTGGTGGGTGACAGAACCCAAAGAAGAAACCAGGTCTCTTCACTCCCAAGTATCATTCTGCAAGTACATTCTGATTCCTAGAGTCTGTCTTGCTGACACACGACTTGTAACTAAGCCAACATGCTTGCCACTCCAGAACCACTGACTCTACTTCTTCTAGGCCATCTGCTGTGGCTTTGGGCACAATCACTACAGTTTTCCCTGATGCTGCTATAGAATTGTAGAAGCTACAGTAATTAACACCACCCCTATGCCCAACCTCGTCCCCACCAGCAATTCAGCAATGAGATCCTCTTTCTGACACTCAGATTCCTGCCACCGCTGATTGCTTAGGTTCTACCAGAGTGACAAGAAAGTTCATTGTCATTTTCAGCAAAGCAGATTTTCTTCAAAAATTGCTCTACTCTCAAGAGATCCATTAATTGAGCTATATTTGCATTTCTATAATATAATGACTCTAGTATTTTTTAAAGACGTTAATCTTTGAAATGGGGTAGCAATGAATAGAAGAAGTGACATGAATTAAATGTGTTTTTTCCTTAGCAGGAAGGCTCTGCAAACATTTAGGCCAGTTATAAAATTACAAAATGCCTAAAATCATAACAAGAAAATTGATTAAAAAGTTTATATCAATAAAGAGAGTTTAAAATTGTACATTTAATTCTAATTTTTCATTCTAGATTTATAATATTTTCTTCCTTCCTTTCTTAATGCATTTATTTTTATAGTGAGAGTTACTTAAGGCAAAATAGTTGAAAAATTATGCACAATACTGCACTTAAAGAGAAAGGATAATACTAAAACATTACTTCTATTATGACTTTACCACAAAATTTTGTTAGCCTATGTCATTGTTTGGCAAGGAATTTTAGCTTTCTTGTCTCAATTAGGGAATATTTTCAGCTATGGGATTTTTTTCTACTTTCTAGTTACATTTAGTGCCTGTCCCCAGACTTCTGAGAGCCAACAGGAAGCATATATTATAAAGAGTAAATCACTCTTGGGTTTAGAGTTCATCAATAATGCTCAGGAATTCTGCTCTAGATGGCTTTCTGAGATGATGGATCTGTGCCTCATTTTCCTACTTTCTCCTGCTTTCACTGGTCTCTTGTGACTTCCTTTTTCAGCTGTCAGAACTTGTAACTGGCTTCCAAACTCCCTCTCATCTTCCAAAAATTTTCTGAACCTGAACCCTCCTGAGCAACTCTATTCCAATGTTCTTTAGAATCGAACACAGCAATAACATTTCTTGGTTAAAAACAAATCCCACAAAATTCTAGAACTGAAAAATATAGTCAAACTTAAGAATTTAATTTGTCTGAAATTTATACACTGTTTTACTATTATTTTAATGGTTATCCTAATTTAAATAAATATGTAATTCAGATTATACACAATCTAAGAGAGAATTAATAACTAGCATACGGGTCAGAACATTCTATCACGAGAAAGGACTAGAGTGACAAAAGGATGGAATCAAAGAAGAATGGGTAAGACATGTGGGAAATTCAGTAACAAGGTCTAACAGAGTCAATTGAAGTCCAGAAGGAGAGAAAGAAAATGATGCAGGCACTGAAAAGATAATAACCGAGAATTCTTCAAATCCAATTGAAACAAATCAATCTACCCATTTAAGAAGTGCAGAAGCCCCAAGTGGGATAAATAAAAAAGAAGCCCATACGGAGATGTATTACAGTAGAATTGCAGAAAACTAAAGATAAAGAGAAAATCTTAAAAGGAGTTAGAGATAAAAGACTACCTTTAAGAGAAAAATGCAATATAACCTACCTCTTGGTAGCAATGTCAGAAATCAGAACACCTTCAAAATACTGAAGGGAAATACCTGCCAACCTAGAATTCAATGTTGACTGGAAATTTCTTCAAGGACAAAGTTGCACTACAGATATTTTCAGATGCGCAAAAATGAGAGTATTTGTCCCCATGAAATCGTAATAAAAGAAATCCTAAGGATATTCTTCAGGCAGAAAGAAAACAATCTCAAACAGAAGGTTGGAGATGCAGATAGAAAAAAAGAACAGCAAAAACAATATAAGGATAAGCTTGAATGAGCATTAATGGTACAAAACAATAATAAGGTCTTGTTTGGATAATATATATAAATTTGGAGTAAATGGAAACAATAACATAAAACTCAAGAGTATTAAAGGAGAGTATTAAACAAGATTATTGTTTCAGAGGTGAGTAAAATGATTAATTAATATTAGACTTTAATAGGTCAAGTACACATGCTAACTTTCTAGGATAGCTACTAGGTAATTTTAGGGTAACAATAAGGAAACAGTGCATAAATTCCAGGGAATTTTAATTTCCAGGGAAATAAAAGGAATAGTAAAATAAATCCAAAAGAAAGAAACAAAACAAAACATGGAAGCAGTAGGATAAACCAAAGCAGACATTAAGATCTTTTGAAGGATTACCAACCGAAACAGAACTTCTAAGCTCCAGAATTTCAGTACAAGAAAAAATTTCATGGCTGATTTTGGGTTACCATGCCCTGAAATTACAGGGCCATGTGGGAGGGAAAGAACTCAAACCACTTAGACTTCTCAAGATTTGAACTGAGCAAAATCCTGTGTTATAGACTAAGGTGGCCTCAAACAGGTTCTAGTGACAGGGAAGGACAGCGAAGTCCTGGAAATTCAATGTAACTGAGAAAAGTGGAAGTCCAAGCTGAAGAGAATTCAAGATAAGGACCTAAGTTTCCATATAAAAGGACTGTTTCTTCAGTGAGGCCTCTGAATCTAACCGCTTGTTACAGTGCTTGGAACCTGGGAAAATAGCCAATTATGAGAACATTAAATTTGGAGAGGAGGAAGAAGATAAAGTCTCCTTCTAATACAGCAGGTAGGGGCTTGAGCAAGTGTTATCCTGAAAAATAGAGATATAACTGCATCTGTGCTGGTAGAGTCAAAGAACTTTGAAGTTATTTGCTCACATTTACGGGCTGACTTTGAGGATGTCTATGTTCTTTGCACTGAGTTTTGGATCCCTCTACTGTTGGGTAACTGTGGTATGTCTCAGGGAGCAAAGGGGTTGAAATCTCAGAAAAGGAATCTATGGTTCTGAATGAATTCCACAAAGATGAGTCTAAAGGAAGTCCTCAGAAGACAGATCGCTTTCCTCAATGGCTTTGGTGGCCAGTTCTTCCCTTGCCCATACTCATCCTGAAGGTATGAAATAGATAAGCATTGCCTTACATTCACAACCTGCCATAAAAAAATAGTTGGAACAAATTGAGTTGACTCAGATATAATCTGAAAGCAAAGGAAATTTTTCACTCTGAATTTCTTCCTCTTCAAAGAACATTCTCTTCCAGATGTTCCATTCCTGAAGTCACGGTCTGTCTGTCAGTGGCCAGCATTTCATCTCCCCACAGTACAAGCCGTTTGCAGCGCAGCTTGCTCACAAACAGGGATGCAACCCTATTTGCTTTTCTTCCTGCAAATATCAAAATTCCAAAATGTCTTAGATTACTTTTGCTCTTGCCTTTGAAATAGAGTTCGCTTACTTTTCCAACTACCTTAGTTTGATGTTTCTTGCAAAGGAGGGGCTTCTCAGTGCATGCTGCACCCAAGTTATGCACTCAGTAAATACTTGTTGGTTGATAGAGTGAAGGAACAGTCTTGCTCTGAATGCTTTTCATAAACTTAAGTTTTTGTTGACCCCAAAGGAGAATGACTGTTTCCATTTGAACTTGGCCTGGCATCAACACTTTTCGCTTCTCTGGTTTTGATACCACCGCTCCCTTTGCCAGTTTCTCACCATTTATCTGGAAACCTGGGACAACTCAAAATGCCTTGATAGCCAAAGTAACTCCAGAGTGTGAGAAAGTAATTCTGTGAGCACCAGTTGGCAACATCCAGGAAATTGAGGCTAGTTTAGATGGAAGCAAATGCTCCCTTTGGAACCTCTGAGTGTAGAGGGAATTGCGATGAGCAAATGTGTTTTTGGTGTCAATGACTATTTTACTCTGATATAAAATAGAAGCAGTGACATCTGAAAGTGAGTAGGCAAAACTGGCAAGTAAAAAAGCAGAGCCAGTCTGTGATGGCAGCAGATAAAGGTTACATTTACATGTGATTCAAAACACTAAGGACAGAGCCACCCCAAGTAGCTGTCATGTAACAAATGTATCCGTGTGCCAGCTCCCCAGCTACTTCCCTCTGCCAAACCTTCCCATTTCTCAAACACGCTCTGATTGCTAGATGTCAGTTATCACTGGGCTTCTTATAATTTTCTCAGGTTGACACAGCAAACAGATTTGATTGTTGCCAGAGCCCATCTGAGTTGCCCTTAAGCAATGGTGGGATTCCTGGTTCAACACTTAATTAGAGGCTTAAGTGGTTTTTGGTGTTGGTGCTACTTGGCATCTTATCTGTATAAATTTCTTAGGTGGGCGTGAAAAGTTCTGCCTGGTATATACTATATTTTCTATTCTAGTAAATATTTGTAGAATTTTCTGGACCTACACTAACCAGTCATTGAGAAAGGGCTATCTCTAAAATCCACTTTAGAAGTAAAAATCTATAGATGTTCTCAAGATCCAGGCATACGCAATGCCAAAAATGCATTTATGTATTTTCATTAAATTTCTCTTTACTACCTATTATGTGTTAATGAAATTTTTTTTAATTTTTTTTAATTTTTATTTATTTATGATAGTCACAGAGAGAGAAAGAGAGAGAGGCAGAGACATAGGCAGAGGGAGAAGCAGGCTCCATGCACCGGGGGCCCGATGTGGGACTCGATCCCGGGTCTCCAGGATCGCGCCCTGGGCCAAAGGCAGGCGCCAAACCGCTGCGCCACCCAGGGATCCCTGTGTTAATGAAATTATTTTCATGACTGCTTCCTTCACCAGTCCATGAATTCCAGAGGGCAGATGTTGTTGATCTCTGCATTCTTAGCTTTTGATACAATGTCTTTCACATAGTAAGTATTCAATAAAAGTATATGATGGAAAAGCCATCTTTAGCAATATATATTTCAATTATGAGTCCCATATAAATTTTTTAAATGATAGATAAATAAATATTTCAAATAGAAGGAAACCTACTCCAATCCTTGAATCCCCTGTGTATACCTCACACAACTGCTTTATATCAGAATATGAGAATGGGAAAGCCATCCTGTTTTTTGTGCTCAGTATTGAAAAATACTCCACAGGCAACCACAGTGATGTAGATTCTAAGCCCAACATTCCAGAACACTACTGGAGAAGTCTGAAGTGCAGAATGACTCCAAAATTGCTCCCATACATAAAGTACCAAAGGGACATAGCCAGCCTGCCCCTAGAGGCAGAAACCAGATGGATGCCAGGCCTAAATGAATTGTCCTTTTCCACTGGAGATCAGTTCACTAGCTTCAGAAAACATATGGGTTAGTTCCTAGAGACTTTCTGGGGGACATGGGTCAGAGGTACCTGAAAATTTCTAAGATGACCCTCTTGCCAAACTCATAAGCCTGTGGGAGCATTTTGCCAGCAAAGCGGTGCCTCCAGGTGTACCTGGTATCAACCTTGCCATAAAACAGATCAGGGGCAGCCCGGGTGGCTCAGTGGTTTAGCGATGCCTTCTGCCCAGGGCATGATCCTGGAGACCCAGGATTGAGTCCCACGTCGGGCTCCCTGCATGGAGCCTGCTTCTCTCTCTCTCTCTGTCTCTCGTGGATAAATAAATAAAATAAAATCTTTAAAAAAAAAACAGAGATCAGTAATATTTATCTCTGAAGGACGAAATTATAAGTATTTCAGGCTTTGCAGATCACATACATATCAATTTCATATCCTTCTTTGTCTATTTGCTTGGTTTTTGTTTATTTTTATAAACTTTAAGAATACAAGCCACATTCTTAACCAGAGGACATGTACAAAAAATTAGACAAGGATGACAGATCTGACCCATGAAGAAAGTTTACCAACTCCTGCAAAAGTTCAGATTGATGTGGAGCTGTGAGCACAATTCTTTAGAATTTAATGATACCTCCAGCCCAACAATAAGTTCATTTTATCTTGGACCTCTCCTTATTGAAATGAGTGAGGGATTTAGGTTCAGAAACCTAGGTTCCTACCTTTAAGTCACTGTGTGTTTGGGTCAGCTAATTTGACTTCTCTAAGCTCCAGTTGCCTCATCCTAAAAATAAGGGAAATGAATATCTTATAGTATTGTTCAAAGACTCCAGTGAGATAAGACATGTCAAAATTTTTTTGTGGATTATAAACTCTAAGTGTTAGCTACTACTACTTTTAATGTTATCAAACTCATAAGAAATAGAATTACTCTGATGACATTATGTTTTAATTTGTATACATACAATGATAATGATAGAGTGTGGGAAAATCCCAAAGAAATATTTGGTTTGAACCATAAATTGTTAGAAAGCTTCAAACTTTGCTTAGAAGCTATTATTTTGCTTATGTAGGAAATTACTTGTATGGAAAAAAAAACCTTGTGGTTTCTTAACCCTCTATACTAGAAGAAGAAAACCACAAGAAAAAATTGTTTTTTCAAAAAATATTTGTAGAGATCCATTTTCAAATGGCAAAGTTTCTATCTTCCTGAAATTAAAATGAGTGAAGGTTCATTTCTCTAGAAAGAAAAAAGAGAAACTGAGATTTTGCTGGAAGTTAATAAAACATACTTTGGTAAGGAGAAAAGGCACATTCAGTTAAATGCTGTTGGCTGGTTGTGAACACAATGCTACTGTGTCTAATACATTCAGGATTTGAACAGCGATTTAATGTTGCCAAATTCTGGCAACAAATAAGACAAAAAGTGAATTCATATTCTTTCCATGAGACTTTTAAGGTATTTCTCCTCCCAAAAAAAGCTATTTAAGGACATCAACAAATTGTGGTAAATGGTGATAGCAAGTACTGTGTGCCTTTACAAACTGTGTACAACAAAGTATTTCTAAATCCTTAGTTTTTCCTTTTTAATCCTTAGCATTAGACATCTGAATACATTTTTTTTCATAGCCTGATATTTTTGACATTTCACCCTCCAATTCTTTATTCTCTGGATCCCCTTTCTTTATCTTGCCCTGTAAACATGACCATTTCCAAACATTTTTGATTGACCCCACTCAGCTTCATCCTCCAGACAACAAAATCATACTTATAAATAGTTATCTAATGCATCTGTTCCCATTATATTTTAAGTTCCATTATAACAGGAGCTTTACTTTGTTCCCAGCTAAATCCTTATATAAGGAACATAGAATCTGGCTTACAGGTTCCCAGTGAGCCCAGTGCTGCTTTAATTCCCCTACTTTTAACTCCCTCTGCTTTAACCATCACTCTATTTCCAACATTCTATGTGTAACTCTGCATTCTTCCACCCAAAACTCAGCAAGTTCAAGCCACACTTCTCACTCTTACTAGACACTCCACAGACCCCTCCTCCTGACTACCTTCCATTAATGTCACAAACTATTTTCTCAGCCATTTACAAGTATCTCCTTTCACCAAACATCAATTTAATTACTGGTTTATTGCTAATTCTTTTTTTTTTTTTGAGCCTCAAATATGGGAAGGATGATCAAATCACATCACATGTAAACCAGGACAGTGATGAGAGTAGAAGGAGTGCTAACTAGCTTGGTTATCAGGGCAGTGACATAAACCTGGGCTGCCTCAGGTGGGCCAAGAACTATGCTAGAAATCATATGTAAGGCAAAGGTATATTTAATAGATAGTTCCTGTCTCAGAGGATTTAAGCCTTATCACAGAGGATAAAATAAACACAAATAACTGTGAAATTAAGTAAAAAGTGATACTATCAACAAACCACATAAACAAAATTTTAAGAGAGAGATTCATTTTGGGTGAATGTATTAGGGAAAATATCCTGAAAGATGTAACATTTGGAAGAGTTTGGAAAAATAGTTATGATTTGCACATGAAGACATGGGAGCAAATCAGGCTGAATGAATAGTGGAACAAAGCTTTGTGAATGGCAAATAATTCAATAGAGCTCACTAAAAAAAGAAAAATAGTGAGAAACAGGTCTGGGAAAATATATTGAGAATTTCTTGTCAATTTGGCCCTTTATTTCAGCTTTTGTTTTACTTTGCTCTCTCTGACTCCCATAAATTGCAACATATACAAAACTTTCAACCATTTTAAAAGTCTAAAAATGTGAAAACATACTCTAAAATAAGGTATATATCTCTGTGGATCTAAACAACAGATATAGTCAAAGCAGTGGATAAGCTTAAAATAGGTTTGTTGAACTTGGATTATAGAGATAGAAAAAGACAGTGTTTTTGCTACTCTGACGAATAAGAAATAAAATGCACCAGAGCCAAGTTTACCACTTGATTTTTTTTCAGTAGGAAGTAATTGGATTCCTATCAGATTCAAAGTTATTGGAAAGATACAGGAATTAAACAGTTCAGTATTGGTGCAGTGACAGATAAATAGATCTGTCAGATTCGAAGTTATTGGAAAATTATTGGAAAGATACAGGAATTAAACAGTTTGGTATTGGCGCAGTGACAGATAAATAGATCAGTAGAACAGAATAAGGCCAGAAACCAACCCCATAGACTCAAACAATTTATTTAAGGCCAAAATGACACTGCACAGTAGTGGGGGAAAAGGAGAATCATTTAAATAAATTATTCTGGGTCTTTGAACAATAAAAAGTAATTTGGATCACATGAAAAATAATTCACCTTTATCCTTACCTCACACTGCACACAAAACCTATTCTAGGTGAATTAAATATCAATTTGGAAGGTAAAGCAAGTGAGCCTCAAAAGATAATGTAGGGTATTATCTTCATCAACCTGGGGTATAAAACACATTAAATAAAAGACAGAGATGGATACTTCTGTTACATGAAAATAGAAACTTCTGTTCATCAAAGAATACCATTAAAAAGTGAAAAGACAGGCACCTAGGTGGTTCAGTCGGTTAAGCACCTGCCTTCAGCTCAAGTCATGATCCCAGGGTCCTGGAATGGAGCACTATGTCAAGCTCCCTGTTCAGCAGGGAGTCTGCTTCTCCCTCTACCCCTCCCCCTGTTGTGCTCTCCTTCTCTCTCTTTCAAATAAATAAATAAATAAATAAATAAATAAATAAATAAATAAAAATCTTTTTTTAAAAAAAACAAATAAACAAATAAAAAAGGAAAAAACAAGCCATAGAGATTAGGATAAGAGAGCTGCATACATGTAAATGCCAAAGCACATGTATTCAGAATATATTAAGAATTCCTACAAATTGATAAGAAAAAGTAAAATCCATTAGAAAAATGAATAAAATGCTTCAAAAAATGAGATATTCTAAACAAGTAACAAACATTTTAAAAGATGTTCAACCTCATTATGCACTGGTTAAATGCAAATTAAAGTTGCTGTGAGATACAATACACATTCATTAGAATGGTTAAAATGAAATAGACATTTGAAAAGGTGGAAGAGCTGTAATTACAAATATACTGATATATAAGAATAAACTGTTATAAGCTTTTTTGAAAACCATTTGGTATTTATCTGCTAAAGCTTAATATACATGTATGCTGGGATTTAGCAGTTCCATTCCTAGGTATATACTCAACAAAATCTGTACAGATATGTGCCAAGAGCATTGCACATGGGTGTTCATGGCAGCTTTATTCATTAAACCAATTCTTACATCCATAAGCAGTAGAAATGATAGTTTTGGCATATTCATACATGCATTATTCTAGAGATATGATATCTAACATAGCAGCCACTAGCCACATGTGGCTTTTTAAATTTAAATTATTTAAAAACAAATAAAATAAAATTTCCTTTTTTTATGAAGTTTTTAAAAATATTTTATTTATTTGAGAAAGAGAGAGTGAGAAAGAGCAGGGGGAGAGGCAGAGGGAGATGGAGAATCCCATCAGAATCCCAGCAGGATCCCTGCTGTTCAGGAAGCTCTACACAGGACTCGACCCCAGGACCCTGGGATTATGACCTGAGCTGAAGGCAGATGTTTAACTGACTGAGCCACCTAGGTGCCCCTAAAATAAAATTCTCTGTTACTTAGTCATACTAACCACATTTCAAGTGCTCAGTAGCCATATGTGGCTAGTGTCTACCATATCCGATAGTGTGAATATAAAAAATTTCTATCATTACAAAGCTTTATTGGAAAGTGCTACTCCAGAGCCTGAGAAGAAATAAACTAATGCTACATGCAATTATAGCAAGAATCTCCCATATAAGATTGAATTACTAGACACAAAAGAATATACTCTTAGAATTCCAATCACATAAATATATACTTTTAAAAAGCAGTTTATCTATGGCTTTAGAGGTCAATACAGTCATTACTTTTGGGAGGAATAAGATATTAATAATTAGAAGTGGGCATGAAGGGTCCTACAGGATTCTGGTAAGATTGTATTTCTTAATGGGGGAGTTTACTTTGTGAAAATCTAACTAGATGTACACATACGATTCTACTATTGTTGTTTTATATAGGTTACCCCTTAATAAAAAGTTTATTTAAAAATAAAACTAAATAAGAAAAAAATAGATAATAGAAATTTCAAAAAGGTACTTGAATGAAGGTTGCACAAAAAAGAGAGTCAAATGGCCAATAAGCATTTGAAAACTGGATCAACCTCAATTACTAATCAGAAAATGTGAACTAAAGCAAAATAAGCTATTTCTACACACACACCAAAATAGCTCAAATGAAAGACAACAATGGAGACTCTTGTACCTCTGATGGAGTGTAATTGGCACAGCAACTTTGGAAAAGTATTTGTCAATATCTACTGAAGTAGAACATTTAGAATTTAAAATTTACCTTATGATTCAAAAATTTTATTTCTGGGAAATATACCCAATGGAAATTTTGCACATGTACACTAAGAGCCTTTTACACAATGGATAGCAACATTATCTATAAAAGCTAAACACTGAACAAAGAAAGGATAACTGAATATTGGCTTATTCATACCCTGAAATACTACAAGGCAATGCCAATAAATGATCTACATAATTTGTATGGAACAGGATGATTGAATCTTACAAATATAATCTTGAACTCAGGAAGTCAGATAGTCATATACCATATGACTTATATAAGAAGATATACCATATGACTTATATAAAGCTCAAAAATAGACACAAGTAAAAAATTAGATGCCAATTAGGTAATAGCGAAACCTGGGCAGTTGTGATTATCCAACAAGCTATACATTTACAATTAGTGCACTTTTCTGCATACGTGTTTCATTTTAATTTTAAGAGTTTAAACAAAGAATAATAAGAATGGTGAAAAATAAAAAATTACATGAATCTTCACTTTGAAAGGACATAATAACACCCTACAGAATATAAACAAATTCACATTTTATGAAACTGTGGAACATAAAAGGTAAAGTAAAAGCTACTGAAGAGATAAAAGATTACATACAAATAAATGTCAATTCGATTGATAGCAAAATTAGCAGCAACAAAAATAAAAAAAAACAGAAAAAATTAATCTAAAGAGGAGAGAGAAAGTATATGTTAACTTATTTTTTTAATAAAAACACTTTTATTAAGAAGGGATATTCCCAACTAAACAAATATTGTCAAGCCCCAACATGAACTATCTTTATTATCTGGGCTAGGAACCCTTTTATGACTCAAGACTGGGAAACCATAAAGGAAATAAATGGTAAACATCAACGTACAATTTTATCAATAGAAGTATCTTTCAAAAGTAAGTATGAAATAAAGGTGTTTTCAGATATACACAGATTTAGAAAGTTTTATGATATACAAATTTTATGTAAAAGAACTATTAAAGATTATATTTTGACAAGAGTTTAAACATTCAAGGAAGAAGAGCTATTTGTCTCCTTTGTTCATCAATGTGTTTCAACTGCCTAAAACAGTGTCTAGTACAAGAGAAAGTTCTTAACAATTTACTGAATGAAGAAGGCAGTAAAATCAAAGGGAAAGAATGGGTAGATACAAGCAAAGTGAGTAAAAATTAGAAAATAATCCAGTAGGTTTAATTATAAGTATTAATTGTAAATTTTTTGTTTTTAAATGATAGATAATTAGCAATAAGGAGACAACTCTAAGTGTGGTTCAATGGATAATTAGAGTCTGTAATGATTAGTTTTAGGTGAGGAAAGAAAAACATAGGGTAACTATTATTTTTTGTTTGAAAAACATATATTTAAACACAAATAACAAAAATGTTATAATAATTGGTTACGGAATAGGAAATAATATATACCAATTTCCAAACAAAAATTAGATGAAGGGAAGAATACAAAATAACTTTATCAATATAATAGAAAGGAGGAAAGCAAGAGGAAAAACAGAAAAATGATGATTATCAGAAAGCAAAATATGATTTAAAATAAATTCACTTTTGAAAACATATAAATAAATCCTAACCGTCTATAATCATAATGCATGAAAACAGATAAAATTCACCTATTAAAATGCAGAACTGTCAGAATATACTTAGAAAAAAATGAAGAAGCTTTATAGTATCTCTACAGAACAGTCCTATAACAAAATTACTGTAAAAGTTGAAAATAAGGTTTTAGAAAGTCATAAACCAAAAATATGGTGCCTGAAACAAAGCTGGTGTTGTTATATTAATATCAGACCACGTACAATTTCAGGTAAAGATCCTTAATAGAAAAAACAAAGGGATATTACATTATGATGTGGCAGGATTTTTCTTAGTCTACCTCTCAACATTACGAGTATTATGTAATAAATAATCACACATTGGAATGGACCTGGCTTTAATATCAACAGATGTATACAATAACTGTCAGAATTACAATGAGAAAACGTTATATCCATAATGGTAGTAGAAGACATTAAGTTAGTTATATTAGAAACAAACAGAGCAAATCTCAGACCTAAAATTAGTAAGGAGAGGTAAAATTTTCATCATAAAATTGCGTTTGATGTAATGACTGTATAGGGATCCCTGTGCCCATAAACAAAGAATTGCATTGTTTTATTTTAATAATTTCATGTTTGTTTATTTATTTATTTATTTATTTATTTATTTATTTATTTATGAGAGACACACAGAGAGAGAGAGAGGCAGAGACACAGGCAGAGGGAGAAGCAGGCTCCATGCAGGGAGCCCAACGTGGGACTCGATCCCGGGACTCCAGGATCACGCCCTGGGCCGAAGGCAGCGCCAAACCGCTGAGCCACCCAGGGATCCCCAATAATTGCATCTTTTTCAAGCACATATGAAACATTTCAAAATTAACCATATACTAAATTATTAAGTCTGCAGAATTCTAAAGAGACAATATTGTATAGATGATTTTCCTAGACTTCCATGTAATAATATTCATATCAACATTAAAACAATAGCTTAAAATTTTGATTCTAAAAAAAACACACTCCTATTTAATTCACAGATAAGGAAGAAAAACACATTGGAATGTGCGAAATGTTTGAAACCGCATGACTATGAAAGCACTACATAACAAATCAAACTTTTGTTTTGTGTGTTAAGCAGAATTTAGAGGTAAATTATTACTGAAATTGCCTTTGTTTTGAGAATGAAAAAGGTGTTCAATGTGTGTGTATAGATATGTTAGAACATGCCATAATAGGGATCCCTGGGTGGTGCAGCGGTTTAGCGCCTGCCTTTGGCCCAGGGCGTGATCCTGGCGACCTGGGATCGAATCCCACGTTGGGCTCCCGGTGCATGGAGCCTGCTTCTCCCTCTGCCTATGTCTCTGCCTCTCTCTCTCTCTCTCTCTGTGACTATCATAAATAAATAAAAATTTTAAAAAAGAACATGCCAAAGTAATAACAGCAGAATAAAACTTAATAGAGTAGAAAAAAAAGAGGAAAAGTAAAGACAGAAATTAATGAAAGAATGCATAGTAACATGTTGTCATGGTCTCAAAACAATTTAATTTGAAATCAACAATAAAAGCACAGGTTTCTTTAAAAGGACAAAACTAATACTAATGGAAACTGAAAGGCACAATGTTGAAAAACTAATGAGTTAAAACTATGAAACTTGGGAAAATATATCTGGGGTAAGCAAAGTTCTTAGACTTGATGTCAAAAGTACAATCCGTAATAGGAAAAATTGATAAATTGGATCTGATCAATGAGAAGAACTTTTGCTCTTAGTAAAGTCACAAAAAGAAAAGCTAAAAACTGGGAGAAATTAGAAATGGATAAAGACTTAAACTTAAGACCTGAAATCATAAAACTCATAGAAGAAACATAGGGAAGAATCTCTCTGACATAGGTCTTGGCAATGAATTTTGGGATATGACACCAAAAGCAGAACAACCACGACAGAATCAATAAATGGGATTACATCAAGCTTGAAAGCTTTTGCACTGCAAAAGAGACAATAACAAAATGAAAAAGCAACCTATGGAATAGGAGAAAATATTTGTAAACCATGTATTGGATAAAAGCTTAAAACCAAAATTTATAAAGAACTCATGCAATTCAATAACAAGAAAACCAAACAATTTGATTAAACAATGGGCAGAGGAACTAAGTAAATAACTTTCCAAAGAACACAACCAAATAGCCAACAGGTACATTAAAAGGTGCTCAGCATCACTGGTCATCAGGGAAATGCAGATTAAAACCACAGTGAGATATCACTTTATACCTATTAGAATGGCTAACATGAAGAAGACAAAAAATGACAAGTGTTGGTGAGGATATGGAGCAAAGGAAACCCTTGGGCACTGCTCATGGGATTGTAAACTGGTTCAGTCACTATTGAAAACAGTACGGAAATTCCTCAGAAAACAATTATGAACCACCATATAACCTAGCAATTTCATTTCTGTGTATATATCCAATGGGAACAAAAACAGGTGATCAAGGAGATATCTGCACTCCCATGTTTATTGCAGCAGTATTCACAGTAACCAAGATACGAAAACAACCTAAGTGTCTGTCAATGGATGAAGGGATAAAAAGGAATCGGTATAGATATGAAATACTATTCAGCCATGAGAAAGAAAGAAATCCTGCCATTTGTAAGAGCACTGATGAGACTTGAGGACGTTTTGCTAAGGAAAATAAGTCAGACAAAAAAAGACAAGTACTGTATGATCTCAGTTATATTGGAATCTAAAACAAAAAAAAATTCAAAAATACAGAGTGGAATGGTTGGGGGGAATGGGAGAAGTGCTTAAGGTTCCATACTTGAAACTAGTAGATAAATAAATCCTGGAGATCTAATACACAGTACAGTGATTATAGACAAAAAAAAGTGTTTTATAAACATTAAACTTGCTAAGAGACTAAATCATAATTGTTCCCACAACCAGAAGAAATGATAATTATGTGATGACACATTAGCTAATGCTACCAGGGCAACCATATTGCAATATGAATGTACCAAATTAAAAAAAAAAAAACAAGAAAAATCTTTTGTAAACCACACATCCAACAAAGAAATAGTATCTATATCTATATCTATCTATCTTCATATCTCAAAACTCAATAGTAAAAAAAAACCCCAAACAATCCAATCCAAATAGAAAATGGGCAAAAGACATAAAGAGACATTCAGTAAACTCATTGAAAAAGATATGCAGATGGCACATGAGCACATAGAAAGGTGTTTAACATCACTAACCATTAAGGAAATGCAAATTAAAACCACAGTGGGTTATCACTACACACCTACCACTGTGTCTGAAATAAAAAAGGGAGTGACAATACCAAATGCTGGTGGAATATAGAGAAACCAGACCACTCATGCATTAACTAATGGTAATGTAAAATGGTACTGCCGTTCTGGAAAATAGTTTGACAGGTTTTTTATAAAATAAATGTATACTAGAGAAGAACACATGCAGCAATCTCTATGACCTTGGCTTCAGCAACCTCTTGCTAGACACGACACGTCTCCAAAGGCAATGGAAACAAAAAAAAAAAAATGAATTGGGCCTTCATCGAGTTAAAAAGTTTTTGCACAGCAAAGGAAACAGTCAATGAGAGCAAAAGACAACCAACAGAATGGGGGAAAGTATTTGCAAATGTCTTATCAGATAAAAGGCTAGTATCCAAAATCTATAAAGAACTTCTCAAACTCAACATCCAAAGAACAAATAATCCAATCAAGAAATGGGCAGAACACATAAACAGACGTTTCTCCAAAGAAGACATGCAAATGGCCAAAGACACATGAAAAAATGCTCAACATCACTCAGCACCAGGGAAATACAAATCGAAACCACAATGAGACACCACCTCACTCCCATCAGAATGGCTAAAAATAACAAGTCAGGAAACAACAGATGTTGGTGAGGATGTGGAGAAAGGAGAACTCTCTGACACTGTTGGTGGGAATGCAAGCTGGTACAGCCACTCTGGAAAACAGTGTGGAGGTTCCTCAAAAAGTTGAAAATAGAGTACCCTATGTACTACTGAGTGTTTACCCCAAAGATACAGATGTAGTGAAGCAAAGGGGCACCTGCCCCCAATGTTTATAGCTGTAATGTCCATAGTACCAAACTATGGAAAGAGCCCAAATGTTTTTCAACAGATGAATGGGTAAAGAAGATGTGGTATACATATATAATGGAATATTACTCAGCTACCAAAAAAGTGAAATCTTGCCATTTGCAATGACATTGATGTGACTAGGGGGTATTACACTAAGCAAAATAAATCAATCAGAGAAAGGCAATTATGTGATTTCATTTATATGTGGAATTTAAGAAACAACAGAGGAGCATAGGGGAAGGGAGGGAAAAATAAAATGAATCAGAAAGGAAGACAAACCATAAGAAATTCCTAATCATAGGAAGATGAGGGTTGCTGGAGGGGAGGGATATTGGTGGATGGGGTAACTGGGTGATGGGCATTGAGGAAGGCATGTGATGGTGAGCACTGTGCATTTGTTATATAAAACTGATGAATCACTGAACTCTACTTCTGAAGCTAATAATACACTATATTTTAATTAATTGAATTTAAATAAATTAAAAATAAAAAACCCTAAACATCTACTTACCCTAGAATTCAGCAGTTGTACTCTTCAGCATTTATCTAAAAAATGGGAAAATTCACATTCACATAAAAACCTATACACAAATGGTTATAGCACTTTTATTTGTAATGTCCCTAAACTAAAAACAACCCATATGTCCTTCAAAAGGTGAATGGTTAAACTAATTGTGGGACATCTATACCATGGAATACTGTTCAGCAATAAAGATGAATGAATTCTTGTTACATGCAACCACTTCAATAAATATCTAAGGTATTATATTGAGTCATAAAAGTCAACTCTAGAAAGGGCACATACTACATCAATCTTTTTTATAAAATTTTGAGATAACAAATTTTTAGAAATGGAAAAGAATGAGTTGTCAGGAGAATGGACCAGGAAGACCAGGAAAGAATGTGAGTGGCTATAAAAGAGCAACATGAGGGATCCTTGGGGGCATGTAACCATTACGTATTTTGATTCTATCAATATTAATGTCATGGTTGTGATACTATACCATGGTTTTGCAAGACATTATCAATGTGGAAACTGGGTAAAGCGTACATGGGATCTCTCCATATTATTTCTTAAAACTACATGTGATTTACAACTATTTAAACATAAAAACGTTAATTAGAAAAATGAATTAAAGAATAATCCTCATGAAATTAAAGTGATTTACCACCGAATAAAGGACAGATATCAAACTTCTAGAACATACCTAAAGTGATACAAATCCATTTTTTTTTACAAATCCATTTTAAAGTATAAAGATTGAAATCAGTTATTCAACACCAAAAAACTAAAATATTATTGGCAGGGTAAACCCAAAAGTGGTAGGAAGGAAAGAAAGAGTAAAGATAATGACAGAAATTAATATAGTAAATACAAATAAGCAAAAACACAAATAAAAACCGCAAGGAGGTAACTAGTAAAATCACAACTAGTGTTTTGGGAAAAAAATTAAAAGCAGCTTTCTTACAGGACTAAATAAGAAATAGGAGAGAAAGGGCATTTAAAAAATATTAGGAATAAAAAAAGACATATAAATAGAATATATATTTTAAAAGTTGTGAGACAATATCCTGAAAACACATGTGCCAATAATTATCAAGTCATATTAAAATATAACAAAAAATTAAAACCACAGTAAACTGTAACTATTAAAGAAATAGAACCAATAGACAAAACTTTCCCCTGTAGAGATGTTTTATACTTTTACAATTTTCAAGTAACAGAAGATTTTATTTATTTATTTATTTATTTATTTATTTATTTATTTATAGGTTCCAATTTATTTAAGTTGTGCTAGAGAACACAAAAACAGGAAGAACTAGATATTATTTTTTTCATCTAACACATTTATAATTTCAAAGTAGAACGAAAACAATAGGAAACTACAGTTCAATATTACTAATAAATATTACTAGAAAAAATTCTAAGTAAATTACAAAGAAAATGAAACAGAAAGTAAAAGAAAATATTATATTAAGACCAAGTAGTATATATATCAAGAGTGAAAAGAATATTTAATATAAGAATACTGATCCATGTAATTCACCACATTAATAAAGTAATGTAAAAATAATACAATTATCTTAAGAGCTACAGGAATAAAGAATACTTTTAGCAAAGTAGAGAAATAGGTGGGAACCCCTTTTAACTGATAAGATTATTGTAGAAAGATATACAAACATCATGTCAAATATTAGAAGTCCAGAAGAATTTCCAGTGAAATAAGGAATAAGGCAAGAATGCCTATAGTCACCTCTAAAATTCAACATTATACTAGGGCTAATAAAAAAAAAACAAAAAAAGAACAAGAAATAAAGAGGTATAAGAATTTGAAATAAAGACATAAAATTGTTATTAAATATAGGTAATTGTAGGAAATCCAAGATAATTCAAAATTTAAAAATCAATATTAATTTTAAAAATAGAAGAGATTCAGAAAATAAGATTAGTATACAAAATTAATACCATTCCTATGTCAACAAAAAATATTTAAAACTTAAGAGGTAAAAGACACCAATTATAATAGTAAAAAGACTTTAAAGCATCTAAAATAACCAAAGTCAAGAAAGATGCTTATGAAAAAATTGTTTAAATGTTGCTGAAGAATGTATTATGAGTAAAAGGAGAAATATATCATTGTAGATGATCAGACTACCATAAAGATGTTCAATCTCCACAGATTAATTCTTGCTCCAATTAAATGTTGGTTGGAAACCAACAAAGCTACTAAAATTTGAATAATGTTTCTAGCTTCTGGAAATGGTAGAGCAGTTTTGCCCTACCATAACATAGTAATCTTTCTGCACATAACAATTATAAATCCTAGATTATGTGTGTGTATGTGTAAATGTACATATGTGAGACACAGACACCTACAGTTTATTCTCATTTGTAGAAGTTATACTCTATAAAGTCACTGCAAACACTGAATTACTAAGTACTGAATCGTTCCTATTGATAATACAGGGCTATGTTCTCTGGTCACATTTTCATCAACTGATCAATATATAATAACTTTGTTATATGTGTATGCCTGTTTAAAAATACCTTATTGTGTGTGTGTGTGTGTGTGTGTGTGTGTGTGTGTGTGTGTAATGCTTGAGCAAAGCTAAATTAACACATACTTTTGTCCATAAGGCACATCACAGTCTTATCACACCTAAGAACACCAGACAACATGTTGGCACTATGCTTTGAGGCCATTTTAAACAATGTAATCACCACCAAAAAGCATAAAAATGTGGAAAATGGGCCCTAAGTAGGCCATAAAAGGAGCACTTATTTATAGCATAGAGCTGAAACAAGATGGTAGAGCATCACTTTGATTGACCTCAACTGGAAACATACAATGACTCAGATTTTTCGTTGTTTTCCATGAGTCTGTGAATGACTGCAAAATCATAATGAATGGTCATCTAAGGGTTACAAATAAATTTTAACAAGCAGATGAATTTGCAAATATGAAATCTGCAAATAATGAAGATTGACTATATGTCTCCAAGTTATATGAAGGTACTATATATATAGTGACCTGAAAAGGGCAGAAAATGGAGGAAAATCTATTTTTAAATAAATTTCAGTAGGTAAGATTGTTATGTTTGCTATTTGCCTTACAGCACTTCCCAGTGCTTGTTGAATAGGGTGACAGAAATCTCCAGTTTTACTTGCTTGAGCTGTTAGAACACATAATTCAAAGCAGGTAGAGCAGTGGAAAAATTAAGAGAGGAAAAACCTAAAAGAAGGATGGTAGGAAGGAGATGAGCAACAAAATCTACATATAAAATCTGCTTAAATCCTTGGCTGAATGCTGACATATTGCTGTCTGGGGAAGACTCCATGAAACTCTGTGAAAATTAAGATGGAACCTAAAATAAATGAGAGGGAACTTTAGCTGCTGCTTACCACAAGGGAGACAGAGTTTAGAGCTGGAGTCCTTGGCAAATTAATTGCCTGCTGAAACAAAAATCAACACTCTTCAGAAGAACGTAGCTAAATCCAGTCCCTAAAAGGTATTTACACAATGTCCAGTATATAATAAAAATGTCTAGACATTTGAAGAAGTATAAAAATGTGATCTATATTTAGATAATAAATAAAACTAATTCCACAATTATTCAAATGTTGAAATTAGCAAAAAAAGATTTAAAATAGCTATAGTAAATATATTAAAGTACTTAAAGGAAAATATAGTTACAGTGAATGAACAGGTGAGGAATTTTTTTTTTTTTTAAGTAGCCTCCATGATCAACATGGAGCCCAACCCAGGGCTTTAAACTTACTATGCTGAGATCAAGACCTGGGCTGAAATCAAGAGTGAGGCACTTAATTGACTGAGCCACCAGGTGTCCCAACATGGGAGGAATCTTAACAAAGATATTAAGACTATAGGGATGCCTGGGTGGCTCAGTGGTTGGGCATTTGCCTTTGGCTCAGGTCATGATCCTGGGGTCCTGGGATCAAGTCCCACATCAGGCTCTCCACAGGGAGCCTACTTCTCCCTCTGCCTATGTCTCTGCCTTTCTCTGTGTTTCTCATGAATAAATAAATAAAATCATTTTTAAAAATAAAAAAAATTAAGACTATAGAAAACATACAAATAAAAAACACACTAACAGATTTTAAATTGTTGGATGGCCTAACAGTGTATTGGAGATAGCAGAAGAGTCAGCTAATTTGAATATAGATCAATAGAAAATTCCCAATCTGAAAAAAAGAGAAAAAGAATATGGCCTTGGGGACTAGTGAGACAACACCAAGTGGTCCAACATACATACATCACATACATCCATATGTGATAGAAATCCCAGAAAAGAAGAGAGAAAATGGGGCAGAAAAATATCTTTGAAGAAATTTTCCAAACGGTAGTGAAAAACCCAAATTTACAGATGCAAGAAACTCGCAGGATAAATATAAACAAAGCCATACCTAGACAAGCTGCTAAAATCCAAAAATAAAGGGAAAATCTTAAAATCAACTAGAGAAAAATTATATATTAACTACACTGAAAAAATGATATAAATTAGGCTGACTTCTCAGAAATACTGGAGATTAGAAAATAATAGAACATACACACTCTGGAAAATAATCTTATCTGTTATACATTTTACAATATTTGCTCCCAGTTAAAGTTATAATTTAACATTGCCTTTTTGTCACTTTTATCATACTAATAAATAGTATCAAATATTAATGTATTTAAATTTATCAATTTTTCTTAAAAATTTTATTTTTTGTGTCTTATTTAAAACACATTTCCCTGGAGTGCCTGGGTGATGTAGTCAGTTAAGCATCTTACTCTTCATTTTGGCTCAGGTCATAATCTGAGTTGTGAGATTGAGCCCTGTGACAGGCTCAGGATGGAGTCTGCTTAAGACTCTCCCTCTGCCCCTCCCCCAACTAAAATAAATACAAAAATATTTTTAAAAATTAAATAAATAAAAACAATTCCCAAATCTCATTGTGAAAACGTATTCTCATATTTTTTATTTGTTTAAAATCTTATTTTTTACGTTTAGATCTTAAATCTAGTTTTATTTATTTTTGTGCACTTACTTTTTCCATATAAAGAACCAAACATCCAAGCACCACCAAGTAATCTTTCTTTTGCTAAACTCTTTTCATTATGCAATATTTTTCTTATTTAGACTCTGGGCAATATAGGAAGTAACAAATTGAAGATCTTACCAAGAAATTTAATCAAAATCAAAGTGATTTTGGACATTTTGGTTTCCCCAATGTTCCCATTATAATCATTGACTTGATTATCCACTTTACTTTTTTAAGATTTATTTATTTATTTATTTATTTATTTATTTATTATTTATTAATTTATTTATTTATGAGAGAGAGAGAGAATGAGCATGTGAGCAGTGGAAGGAGCATAGGGAGAGGGCAGGAGAGAAATCTCAAGAAGACTCCTCACTGAGCATAGAGCCTGACTTGGGGCTCAATCTCGCAACCCCAAGATCATGACCTGAGCTAAAACTCAGAGCCAAACACCCAACCAGGGGATCTCCGGGTGGCTCAGTGTTTTGGCACCTGCCTTCGGCCCAGGGTGTAGTCCTGGGGTCCGAGGATGGAGTCCCCTGTTGGGCTCCCTGTGTGGAGCCTGCTTCTCCCTCTGCCTGTCTCTCTCTCTCTCTCTCTCTCTCTCTCTGTCTCTGTCTCATGAAAGAATGAATGAAATCTAAAATAAAAAAAAAAAAAAAAAAACAACCAACTGCACCACCCAGGCACCTGCATGTTACTTTTTCTGACAGACTATTGGTCAAGCACAAAAGTTGGAGAGAAAGTCAAGGGGTTTTTTTTGCCTTGAATTTGAGTTTATGTAGCAAGTGCATTTTTTAATTTAGATTTTGTTTTTTTAGGGGTGCCATGAAGAGAAGGCTACTGGGAACCAAACGTTTTACACTCTTCCAAATTAGTATTTAGTTTGCTTCATTAAAAATCTACTTTCTTGGGTGCCCAGGTGGCTCAGTTGGTTAAATGTCTGCTTTTGAATCAGCCCACATCAAGCTCCCTGCTCAGTGACGAACCTGCTTCTCTCTTCTCCCTCTCCCTCTGCTGCTCCTCCTGCTTGTACTCTATGTCTCTCTGTAAAATAAATTAATTAAATTAATTAAATCTTTTTAAAAATTTATGTTCTCATATTTGGAAACTCACTTGTCACTGGAAACATCAAATAGGTGCTCAGAATCCTCAGCACGCCAGTTGTTCCTCCCACACCCATGAAATTTTTCTCTGTTGATAATTTAACTTTTCTTTGCAAGAATTTTCCAATTACAATTGGTGTTTCTGATAAGATCAGATTTGGCCTGTCTTCTGATTTTTTTTCTTATGGCTCATTTTAACTTTCTTAACTGGGTTCATTTGATTACTATGAGGAAGTAAGCAAAAATGATGATGTGACTTCAGAAAGTGAAAAAAAAACCAGTAAAAGTTGTCTAGTTTTACTTTTTCTGATGCTGAACAGAGGAGCATGACCATGTTGTCAATTTATGTGCCATGACTTATAGAAGGCAAAGAAAATGCATTAAAGCAGTTGAATTAATAAGACTGGGTAAAAATCTCTGATTACTTATCCAGAACTTAAGCTTATCCTTCTTTAAGGGAGAAGAGACATCCCTTTTCAGAATTGAGAAATATCATGTATTTTCTGCTTAACTCCAGACAGAGAAAATTACAAGACCTCTCTTCTTTAATGCTTACTGTACAAGATTTTTATTTTAGAATACTCTTAAAATTCGCTTACATCTGCTTCATATGGGTTAAATTCTGTCTTGTCAGAAATCCTAAGTATGGAAAGAAAATTCCTTGAGTAAAGAGGAATAAGGAAGTTCCTTTAGGTTCTTCGTTGTTATTGTTCCTTTAGGTTCTTTCATGAAGTCAACCACTCTTACCATGCAGAAAAATCATTGACCAATAAACTCCTATAAATTATGCACAAGATATTGGACAGTTATAACCATAGGTTGCCAAGGTATAAATTTGTCACCGTCTGTTGATTATGAGAGAATTTATGTGTATAGCCTCTCTCTTTATAGAAACTCATACAGTCTTTTACCTTAAATATATGTGACAGGAAGAAATGACAACAAATATCCCAAGGACTGAAATCCTTAGTGTATAATTTAGGTCCTTCAAAAAATAGACACCAAGATATTATTAATCATATAAAAGATTTATTAGAGGAAATCCCTATGAAGGAAAAATGAGGAGTCAAAAAAGGAGAGCCTTCAGACTATAATCGAAGTCAAAATCCTATAAAGCAAAAAAAAAAAAAATTCCTATAAAGCAGAGGGGAGGAGAGGAGGTTTGGGAAAGAAAAGCATCAGACTATTGCAGTTTTAAGAGAGCTTTGGCTGACTGACAGGAATTGCTTGAGGACAGTCTCCCATTCAACAAATCCCATGTCTAGCAATAATGGGCCTCCATTAGAACCTCTGCCATGCCTAGCCATTGGTTGGGAGCATCCTGTAGGAAGTGTGGCATGAGTACGGGGACGGATCCGGAAGGACAAAATCCGAGACTGTCATTTAGTTATGTCCAAGTATGCAGCAGGAGATCTGAGGGGTACATTTTTACAGTTGTCAGGATATATAAAGAGTTTTTACAAAAGCATAAGATAAAAGGGAAAAAATACTAGTACAAAAATGGGCCAATGGACATTATACCTAATTGCCTACTCAGACCCATTTCTACTTTCTATGTTCTTCTCTGCATTGCAGTGGCCCGAAGAATCACCATTAGAAGGATTCTGATTACAATCCACCAATGAGAGGAATTTCTATGAGATTTTGAAAGTAAAAGGGAAGCAGATGCCACTGTTTGTCCTGTAACAGTGTTGTGCAGGAAGGCAGGCTTCAGCCAACAGCATGTGTGAAGTTTTGCCAGGAGCTTCTGGATGTCCTGCAGATTATTGATGCTTCAGGCAACAGAGCTCATTATTGTGGTTTCCTAATATTCCTGTCCTTTCAGATTTCCTGAAAGCAAATAGCAGTTTTCCCTGACCTGTTTCTTAATCTTTTGGATTTTTTTCTCTTTTTTTCTTTCTTCTTTTTTTTCTTTTCTTTTCTTTTCTTTTTTTTTTTTTTTGATTTTAGTTACTTATATGAGCAAGAGAGAGAGCACACAAGCAGGGGAGAGAGGAAGAAGTAGGCCCCCACCAAGCAGGGAGCCCAATGTGGGGCTCTATCCCAGGACCCTGACATCATGCCCTGAACCAAAAGTGGACATTTAACCAACTGAGCCACCCAGGGTTCCCCTTCTCTGGCTTATAAGCCTCTAATTCCTTGTGTTACATCACTGCCTACTTGAAATATCTACATCAGTTTCTGACTGAATCCTCATGGATAGAAATATAAACAACCAAATCATAAAATAAATGGAAATGTCAAATAAATGTATGAAAATATGCTCACAATTAAAGAATAAGCACTTTTAATGAGATATTTCTTACCAAATTTATTAGGCTTATTTCATTTATATATTTACAAACTTGTCTATTTTATTAGATACTCAAGATTAGCAAGAAGCTAAAAGCAGTTTCTGTCATACAGCACTGTTAGGAGTTTACATGTTGTATTTACATTTGTAAAACCTGTCTAGTAGGCAATATGTATTATGATTTCGTAAATGTTCATAATTTTTGATTATAGGAGTTTATCTAAAGTAAAAGTATAGTAAAACATTTTTTGAGTATTTATCACAGTATAGGTTTTAAATCAAACATTTTTGGAAAACCCAAATATCCAAATAGTTAAATTTATCATGATATATATATATAATCATATTATCATATATATAATCATGTATCAATTCCATTACATATATATATGTAATGGAATTGCTATGCAGATACTGTAAATCATATTCTTGCAAAATTTAATAACTTGAGTTTGTGTTCATAAAACATGAAATGAAAAAGCAGGATATATATATTGTGGATACAATATGATCACAGTATTATATATAATGCATTTATACACATATTACATATATACACGTTATAAATACATGTGTATAATGGATTTCATATATGTTTTAAATAATTTACATTGGTAATTCCCATTACATTGGGAAAAATGGGAAAATGTATCAAATATTGAATGGTGGCTATTTCTCCAATGGCAGAATTACAGATAAGTCCTATTTTTATGCATTCCCAGCTTTTCAAAATGTGCTATTATCAGCATGTATTTCATAATGATGTACAGGTCAATAAGCATTTTAATGTGCCTATAGAAGTTCATCAGCAGGTGGAGAAATGAGATGAAGCATTTCTACATTTGGAACAGGTATTGATTTTGGTGTTTCACTTCTCTTTTAGAGAATATTTGACAAATCTGATTGATAACTCACATTTGCTATGCAAGAGCAAAGATTTGTTTTAAAGAAATAATTTACCTGGATTGCTAAGCCATAGGCTGACTTGACCCCGTCTTCCCACCATAATCGACAATGTAGGGATGGATCCATGACTCATATGAGACTTAGAACAAATCATTTCCCCAGGGCAATGGAAATGAGCAGGACAAATGATGACAAGGGCAGAGTTATTATCCCATCCAGGGCTTCCCTCAGTAATGTCTCTGCACTATGCAGTTCCCTCAGCTCGATAAAGGATTAGAACACAATGCTTGTTGAGAGAATTGTGACTTGATACTGCGTTAACATCATTCTGAGCAATGTTTTTCATTTTCCTCCCACTTTAACTTTTTAAGCCTTAAGAGAATTACTTGAAAAGCCAGGTCTTTGGGGTAGATATTAACATTAAGCCCTCTACTCTGTCGCTTGGAATCATAAGCCTGGGAAAACAGCTCATAATTCCATTGCGTATTGTCTTCTAAGATAATGATTGACAGATTCTTTTTTTTTTTTCTTAAAGCCTCCTATACTTACTGAGTTTCTCACTAGTTACTATCAGAGTTCTGCCAACTGAAAGCTTCCAGTGTATGTTGATTGCCAGTTCTTATTCTCCAATCAGACCCCGGTGTCTCTGAACACACACACACACACGCACATGAGCACACACGCATGCATGCAAACACCTATAGACACACACACACACACAGATTCTGTTGTACAGCTGTTGTTGACTTACCTTCCTCACCTCTGCCTACCAGTCTGACTGCTGCTTATCCTGCAAGCCCTAAATCAAGCCATATCCTCCCATGAACCTTTCTGGAACCTCCTCTGCTGTGAATTTCTCGGCTTCCATCACACCTCGAGTCTATAGAGTAGCACCCTTAGGTCCAGGCAAGAGGACCCCTAACTTGGGTTTGGGGCTTTAGAGATTACAGAATCCATAAGACTATAAGATTGAGGTAATATTCTTGATCAGAGTCTTTGAAGCCTACACCCTTCTTTCTAGATTATGCTCTGGGACCCAGAATCTTCTGCTCCAAATAGCCACATAATGACTTTCGGGGCCTTAGGCCTTCTTCCTGGGCACATTTTCTCAAGGGCAGACCAGCATTGCAGGCCATGGCCAAAGGCTAAGGGACAGCTGTCTGGATGTATAGACTGAAGTATTTGCACATATTTTCATGGCCCTTCAAGATGTAGGACAAGGGGAAGTGAGAAGAAAAGGGGAGTAGCCAGTGGCCATGTTGGGTCACTCTACTTATAGCAGCGGGCTTGGGCATAATTCTCAGGTCACTGCACAGATTTCTCCAGCTGAATACGTCATGGTCATGTTAAATTGGGATTGGGGCCACTCTGGATGAGAAGAATGTTTCACTGTAAAGTAGCATACAAAATGAACAGAAAGGGAAAGGGTCAATAAGATTACTAACAAGAGAGTGGATAAGCTCCATGAGATATAATTTCACTAGGTCCTAATAACAACTGTGGGGATTTTGGTTGTATACCTTTACAAATTAGGAAGTAGAGGCTCAGAAAAGCTGGGTTTTGCCCCTGGTCTTAGGAGTGCAGAAACAGCATCCTTATGACTCTACGGCCTACTTTCCCTTCATCCCACCTTCCCATGGATCTTAACAGCTACTGGAACATCCATTCCAACCAGTCTTTAAAGAGTAATCCACAGATGTATCATTATCTGTTTGTGGTTCTATGGTTAGCCAGGAAAAATTGGTTCTGAGAGTGTGTCTCAAAGACTGATGTTCACTGGCTGAGAAGCAGATTTGAAAGACCTATCTGGCAGTGTGTAGGGACCAAGCTAGAAATAAAAATCAGCTCGTTTCAGACTTGGCTCCAGCTAGTTAGCTGGTAAGGGGAAGGAGGAGGGGTTGCATGCTTGCTTGTTGGGGGCTGGAGGACTGGGAGTCCCAAAGACCTTTGTTATATTCTAACCTTGCAGAGCTAAGCAATTTGGGGTTGCTTTTCTTGCTGATAACACTATTTCCCTTATTTACCATAGAACAGATTTTTTTAACAATTTATTTTTTTAAGATTTATTTATTTATTTATTTATTCATGAGAGACAGAAACAGAGAGAGAGGCAGAGACACAAGCAGAGGGAGAAGCAGGCTCCACGCAGAGAGCCCGACATGGGACTCAATCCCGGAACTCCAGGATCACACCCTGGGCTGAAGGCAGGCGCTAAACCACTGAACCACCCAGGGATCCCCCGTAGAACAGATCTTAATAGAAAGTTTGCTTTCATGGTAAAGAGTTAATGAATATGAAATTGAACAATAATATATCTCTCTGGTAGATGCAATTTCTAAAGAACATACATTATACATTATATATATATATATTATACATACATATATATATTTGAGGATGAGATGTAAGAGTTACAGGGAACTATAGTCAGCTCTACTCTACCTGAGGGGACTGAATCCCAGGGAAAGCACGCGACTTGGTTACTGAACTAGAGTGAACCCAGATTTCCTGTATCCTTATCCATCATGCTGCTTCTACAATCTAAAATTCAGTTTATGGATGAGCAAGCCATTTTTGTATATATTTTTAAAATAATAATAAAGTCAAATGAAATGATATTCAAGTCTAATCAAATGTGAAAGGTATGGGTACTTCCCCTAGAGATGTAGGAGGTATTGTGTATAAGAGAAAAGGAAATCTAAATATTAGGTCTTTAAAGAAATAGTGCTCCCTGACCTTTCCATGAGCATTCCTCCAAGGCAGTAAAGGATGTGATAAAAGGGCCTCCCAAACATTTCCCTTGGAAAAAAACGATATTAATAAACTTTTGTTTAGGGGAGAGAATTCCAATACATACTACCTGTCAAAGTTTTCTCTTTGTTACTAGGTTTAAGGGTAGTAATACTACCCGGTAGGTACTTTAAATACCTAGTAAATACTTTAAGAACAGTGTATTTTGTCTAACTCAGTTAAGATGAAAGAAGATGAAGAAGGAGGTGGGAATCAAAGTGAAGAAAATTCTAGTATTTTCCCAATATTCCAAAATGCATATGGCTTTATTCAATTGCAAGGTAAACAGAATATGGAATTTACCAGAAAAAAATAGTAAATAAAACTGGTGAGGTCAGCTTTTCATATGCCAATTACTCATGAATCAAAGAAAATTAAAAGAGAACCAACAGAAATAACATTCCTTAAAAAAAAAAAAATATGTTTTCGGGCAGCCCTGGTGGCCCAGGGGTTTAGCACCACCTTCGGCCCAGGGTGTGATCCTGGAGACCGGGAATCAAGTCCCACGTTGGGCTCCCTGCATGGAGCCTGCTTCTCCCTATGCCTGTGTCTGCCTCTCTCTCTCTGTCATGAATAAATAAATAAATCTTTAAAAATATATTTTTTTTCTTATAAAAACTCGAAGAGAATTTGTGGCACTTTACCAAACCCTAAACCACGTTAAGAAACTACAGCAAGACTACGATACTTTTTAAAATCCATTTGTCCAAAGAAATGAGAGATGGATCATATTTGACAAAGTGTAGATATGCTCACTTTATCTTCCTGGAATCACAATTTTATTACAATCAGATTTATTAAATGTTATCTGATTTCACTCTCCTCTTAAAACATCTGCAAATAATATAATTTACCTGCGTCTTTGGCATAACAACATGCTCTTCTTGAGTTTAACAGATCCTAGTCCAAGTGTTAATTGAATAAAGCTGTTCAAAAGGAACTTTGGGGTCATTTCTCTGAACACACCATACACGCAACAATATTTGCCCGGCAAGTGTCAATTTTCTTTATTTTAAAAAATCATATCGTGTAAAGGAGTTGTTTTCTATAAATAAGAGCCATCCCCCCCCCACACACACACACACATCTTTATAAAGTAAAGCGAGAACTCAATCCACTCAAGACAAGGGGGAGGGGAAAAATTAGGGCCGTGCTCCTTCGGCCTGTTGCCGCAGAGTAATACGGTAAACAGCCGATCACCGTACACGCTGGGGCTACTGCCTGCGTGACGTCAGCGGGAGCTAGCTGCAAAGTTCCTTGCCATTCCTTGCTGATGTCGAGGAGCCGAATATTTAAAGGGTGAATGTGGAGTTACTGGTTGGCGCTTTTTTTTTTCTTTCTTGTCCCATTTCACTCTTTATTTATTTTTTTTCACTCTTTATTTTAAATTCTGCAGGTAAAGCGACAGTGAGCTGGGAGCTTAAAGACATCTGTGGTGGAGGGGTGAGTCAGCGGGTGCAGAACTCAGAATTGGTTCCTCGGTGAGACGGTCGCCTCCTCCCCCAGAGACGAGGCGGCAGGGCTGCTCGTGGGACCGAACCCCGTCGGCTCCCCGCTGCAGGTGAGTGCGCCAGTCTCCCTCGCTGCGGGCTAAGCTGGAACCCGCAACTTCCCCTAAACGCCCCCCCACCCACCCCCGCATTTTTCACCCGCTGTGATGCCAGCATTCCCATCCCACCCTGTTTCCCTTATATATTCTAGGAAGTTACCCCCTAGTTAACAAGGGTGTTTTCCAGCCCGTGTTACCGCCCCGAGGTAGAGCAAAGAGGCTTTCCGCAGTTGCTGACTTTTGTACCACCTGTGAGCTCTTGAACTTGTGATTTTTGGCGATAGCCTTTGCCCCTAGGGTCCCCGCCTCAGGACCCGCCCCCAGCCAGAGCGCTTTAGAAGGCCAGATGGGTCCCCACTCCCGGCATTCCTGCCCCAGTGCCTGCGGTCGGCTCGCAGCCGTGGAAATCTAAGTTTCTCGCACAGACAGTGGCCCCCGGCCCAGAAAACCGGGGCGTCCCCTCTCGTCTTGATCTTTAAGCCCACCAAGTCCGCAGTGACCTGCACTTGCAAAGCAGGGTACCCTTCTGCAGGGTACCGCTTGCCCCCCTCCTCCCCGCAGCGCCACTTCGCCTGCACCCGCGCAGCCCGGCCGGGTGTGGCTCGAGGCTCCAGCCCTCCGGCACCGCGGAGCTTGCGGCTTGAAAGGGGCTGCTGGACCCACCTCGGCGGCGTTCAGCCCTCGGGGCCCGCCGGGCTTTGCTCGGGACCCGGCTCTCCCGCCCGCCCGCTCGCTGGTCCACAGGCCGGCGCGCACCGCGCACCCGAGTGTGAATTCCTCCGGCGTGAACGAGCGCGTGGCACCGTGGCCTGCGGTCCCCGTGTCGCTGCGGTTCCCTCTCCCAGGCCGCCCCCTCCAGGTGGCTGCGAAGCAACCTGTTCAAACGGCACCGGGTGGATCCTCCAGTTTCCACCGGCTCGCCTGTGCGCGACACACACACACACACACACACGCACACGCGCGCACGCACACCAGCCGCAGTCCCGCCTAGCGAGCTTCGCGGGGTTTAATTTCGCCGTGTGCGGCCGCTCGGAACTGGCCTCTGCAGCTGGGGGGCTGTTTGCATGGGATCTCGGAGCCGGGCGGAGGCCGCGCGCGCCGCGCGCCAGGGCAGGGTCCCAGCGGCGGGGGCAGGGCGCGCGGTGCTCTCGCGCGCAGCCTGGGCCGCGGTGCTGCAGGGACGCCGCTCCGGGACCGCAGCGCCCGCGGGGCCCCCAGCCGCCGCCCGCCGCCCGTCGAGCCGACTTGGGCCTCGCTGCCCCCCGCCCCCCACCCCGGGCGCCTGCTGCACACCCCGCCTTTCTCTTTGCGCTCTTTCAGGAGGACGCGGGCAAGCAGCGCCCTGCAGCCGCCTGGGGCTCGGCCAGCGTTTCCTACCCACTGCCCCCGGCCTGCGCGCCGGGAAGCTGGATCCAGCGCGAGGCAACCGCGCGCCCGTCACGCTGTGGGTCGCTGCGGGCCGGGAGGAGCGCCCGGGCGCCAGCGGCCCCAGTCTCTGAGAGTCGACGGCAAACGGGTACTTGACGGTGGTTTCGCCGGGGAGACTGGAGTTCCCGAGTGCGTGCAGGATGCCGGGGCTTCTAAGCAGGGCGGATCCGACGGTAGGCAAGAGCGGGCTGCTGTAACTCTGCGACTGCAGTTTGCAACGTGCCTCCTGGAGCTTCGCGCCAAGGCTCGGGGAGGCAGCGAGTCGCGGCCCGGGGCCGGCGCAGCGGGCGGGTGGGGTCCGCGGCAGCCCCGCGCGCCCCTGGCCATGTCGCCTCCACTGCCCTGCCCCTTTGCGTGGCCTTCTGCGGGTGTGCAGGGCAGGCCCGGGTTGCTTCCCACCCGCGCGCGCTCTCTCCCCCCCAGCTAGCCCCAGCCGGCCAGGCTCCCCCGAGCCCAGACCTTCTGACTCCGCTCCCTCGCTTCCGCCTCCGCCCTCGCTCGGGGGGTGGCTCTCGAGAGCCGGACCTCGCCGGCCCCGGCTGGGACCATGGTGTTTCTCTCTGGAAATGCCTCCGACAGTTCCAACTGCACCCACCCGCCGGCACCGGTGAACATATCCAAGGCCATTCTGCTCGGGGTGATCTTGGGGGGCCTCATCATTTTTGGTGTGCTGGGCAACATCCTGGTGATCCTCTCCGTGGCCTGCCACCGGCATCTGCACTCGGTCACTCACTACTACATCGTCAACCTGGCGGTGGCCGACCTCCTGCTCACCTCCACCGTGCTGCCCTTCTCGGCTATCTTCGAGATCCTGGGCTACTGGGCCTTTGGCAGGGTCTTCTGCAATATCTGGGCGGCGGTGGACGTCCTGTGCTGCACCGCGTCCATCATGGGACTCTGCATCATCTCCATCGACCGCTACATAGGTGTGAGCTACCCGCTGCGCTACCCCACCATCGTCACCCAGAAGAGGGGTCTCATGGCTCTGCTCTGTGTCTGGGCGCTGTCCCTCGTCATCTCCATCGGGCCTCTCTTTGGCTGGAGGCAGCCGGCCCCCGAGGACGAGACCATCTGTCAGATCACCGAGGAGCCGGGCTACGTGCTCTTCTCGGCGCTGGGCTCCTTCTACGTGCCACTGACCATCATCCTGGTCATGTACTGCCGGGTCTACGTGGTGGCCAAGAGGGAGAGCAGGGGCCTCAAGTCTGGCCTCAAGACGGACAAGTCGGACTCGGAGCAGGTGACGCTCCGCATCCATCGGAAGAACGCCCCAGTAGGAGGCCCCGGGGTGTCCAGCGCCAAGAACAAGACGCACTTCTCGGTGAGGCTCCTCAAGTTCTCCCGGGAGAAGAAAGCGGCCAAAACGCTGGGCATCGTGGTCGGCTGCTTCGTCCTCTGCTGGCTGCCTTTTTTCTTAGTGATGCCCATTGGTAAGTAGGTCTTTTAAACACCCGGCCTCGGTATTTTAGAGATCTGCATCCTGTTGCCCTCTGCTACCCCAGACTCACAGCGGGAAGGCGGTGGGGGGCAGAAAAGGGATGTGCATTTCAAACAGCGAAACCGGGGCCCGGCGGGGTAGGGGGCAGTTGGGAAATGAATGCTCCCTTGTGGAAAAGTGAACTTTAGTTCCCTTTCTTCTCCAGTTCTCATTTACATGATTAGGTCCTGGGGCACTTTTTCAACTACGGTAAAGTGGCTTCTAACAGATTGCAGATTAATTGGTCTCCTTAATAAGAACGTCAACTTTTCTTAATGCCTCTAAGCACGTGTTTAATTTAAATAGCTGCGTCTCCCTTGGAGTCTCAGAGTCTCCACCACACACTCAGGCAGGGTCTGTAGAATGCCACTTTCACCTCTGCTGCTATGGACTGCAAATTCTCTTGGCCTAAAAATAAGCACCATACTTATTCTGAACAAATGTGTAATTTTGTTATTAGATTAGATTATCCCTAAGGGTTAGTCATAATGGTCTGCTTATGTTCTCTATCTGTGTTAATTTTATTTACTTAATTCAGTATGGAAGAAAGTGTGGCCAGCCACGGACAAGAAAAAAAAAAAGGATGATTTTATGTCCAAACGAATTTAAGCTTTAAAGAATTCGACATAATGTTTCCAATAAGTAAATTCTTTCCCCTATTATTATTTTAATAGTTTTAAAACAAACAGGATTCTCATCCAGGATCATTCTGGGAGTTGCAGATGACACTGTTTGAAAATAATACAGTTACAGATCCAATTTTTGCAAATGCTAAATTAGCTATCGTCAAAACCAGTTAGCTCATTGTAAGTATCCCCGAGCTGATCCACTTGGAATAGCCATCTATCTCTGAAAGGCCTTCATGAGATCCCAAAATGGTTGTTTGCTATTTTTAGTTTGTGAGCTCAAATATAGGCCCACACACATTGGTTATCCACTAACTCTAGTAAACAAAAAATATATATATAAATTAATAGAAGTTCGTTTCTGGCACTCTAGAGCCAAATGTAAGTGGCATGTATTTAAATTACTTGAATTTGCAACTCTCTGTAATGATAGCCGCTATTAGTTTTTGAGGGCCAACTCAAAAACTGCATTTGTCCAGGCTCTTTATTTTGTACATCCTCTCAACAACTCAGTGAGGAATGCATTATTATTATTATTCTGAAATCACAAGTGGGGGGAAGAGATTCTTGAGGTCCTAGAGTTTCACAAGTACCATAGCCACCAGCCACATGTGGCAATTTAATTCGAAATAAAATTAAAGAAAATTAATATTTGGTTCTGTAGTCCCACTAGCCAAAGTTCAGGTGCTCAATAGCCACACATGGCCTGTGGCTACTGTTTGGGACAGCAGAGGTGTTGAACATTTGCATCGTTGCAGAAATTTCTATCTGACAGGGCGGCTTGAGAGACCTTCAGAGTCTGCTAGCTGACTTTCCGTTGTGCCAGCCCGTCATTCTTGCTCTGTTCCTGGAAGTACATCACAGTTTTGAATTAATTTACATAACACTCTACCTGAGCCACTGCTTCCCTGCTTTTCTGCATCCCATCTCTTACTTCCTCCTGAAATTTATTCACGCATCCAGTGCATATCGGGCCCTTGTTCTAAACACATAGTTTGAACAAGGCAGCAAACTCCATGCCAGTAAAACGTTTGCATTCTTTTAGTGGGGATCGACAAACAAATAAATATATCTTAAGAAGGCAAGGATTACTAAGCACTATTTTAAAAAGTAAACAGGATATGAGGATCAAGATGTGTAGGGTGACGAGGCGCGTGGTCAGAGGAATCCTCTCTGAAGAGGTGGTATTTGAGCAGAGGCCTAACTGAAGTGAGGAGCAAAGCTTGCCAAGTCTGGGAGGGTCTTCTGGGCAGAGGACGGCAAATACAGAGATGGGAAAGAGCCTGACCTGGTCAAGGCAGAGCAAAGAGGCCACAGTGGCTGAACTACAGATGAACGCGTGGGCAGACAAGGTCAAACCGGGGTAGCAGAGACAGACTCGGTCAGAGTAATGTGGATCTTTTTTTGGCCCAAGTAGAATTTGCATATTATTCCAATCCTGATGGAAAACTATCCAATAAGACAAGTTTTATCAGGGAGTGGCTGGTTATATATATATATATATATATATATATATATATATATATATATATATATATGTATGTATATGTATGTATTTTAAGATTTTATTTATTTATTCATGAGAGACAGAGAGAGGCAGAGACATAGGCAGAGGGAGAAGCAGGCTCCCTGCGGGGAACCCGATTGGGGACTCAATTCCAGGACCTGGGATCAGGCCCTGAGCTGAAGGCAGACACTTGACCAATGAGCCACCCAGGTGCCCCTGGTTTCATATTTTTAAAGGATCACTCTGGTTGCAGGGTGGAGAGTAGGCTGTTTGGGTGTATGACTGTGAAAGCAGGGAGACCATTTGGGAGACAGTTGGAGAAGCCAAGAGTGGGAAGGTCGTGATGCCTAGCACTCAGGTGAAACAGGTGGGGGTGGTGAGAAGTGATCACGCTCAGCACTTATTTCAAAGGTGTTGCTGACAAGTTTGGACATAAGGTATGAGAAAAAAGAGAGGAATTAAAGATAACTTCCAATCTGGGGCCTAAGCACCAGGGTAAACAGTAATGCATTTGGCTGAAACTAGGGAAACTAGAGAATGATGGTGATGTAAGTAGCTGGCAGGAGTGGAAAGCACAAGTGTTGATTTTGTGTAGCCACTCTGAGTAGTATCTATTCAACATCTAAGGGGAGGAGTGCCTAGGTGGCTCAAATGGTTAAGCATCTGACTTTGGCTCAGGTTGTGATCTTAGCGTTCTGGGATCAAGCCTTGTGTCAGGCTCTGTTCAGTAGAGAGTCTACTTCTCCCTCTGTGCTTTCTCTCTTTCACTCTTTCTCTCAAATAAATAAAAATTAAAAATCATTTTTAACAAAACCCATCTAAGTAGAGATGCCAACTGGCAGTTAGATACATGAGTTTGGAGTTGCGAGGGGCAGCGGGGCTACCATGTAAGCTGTGGACACTTCAACATATTTAAACCCACAGAAGTGGACAGATCTATAAGGAAGGACATTTGGAGAGAAAAGAGAGATAAGACTGAGCCCTGGGGCCTTCTGGTATTTGAGGGCTGGGAAGAGGAGAACCAACCAGCAGAAGAAGTTGAGAAGGAGCATCCAGGGAAGTAGGAAGAAAACCAGGAGGCTGTATTGTTCCCAAAGCCAAATGGAAATGTTTAAAGAAGGCAGGAGTATTCAGCTGTGTCACAGGCAGCTGCTCAGCCAAGGCTGGGAATCGACATTTTACTTGGCCATGTGGAGGTCTTTGGTGATAGGAGGAGGTCCGTTGGGGATAATAGCCTCAGTGACATGGTGGAGACAAAAGCCTGACTGTGTGCTTCTTAAAATGAAAGATGAAGATGTGAGAACAGTGAAAAGAGAAGACACAACTCTTGGGGAAGCTTCTCGTAGACAATAAAACAGGGAAATAGGGTGTAGACCGAAGGATCTAGAGAGAGTTTCCAAAGGTAGGCTATAGGATATTATGTTTATATTCTGATGGAACAAAGGAATAGAGGTGCTGATGGTATAGGTGAGGGAGGAGATGGGATTCAGAGCCCAAGTGGAGTGTTGGGAAGTGAGGGAGAAGCCAGAGTAGTAGAGTCCTAGAAAGTCCTTAAGGACATATTTGAGATTTATAGATATAAACTGAAAGTAAGACCAGTCAGGAAGGTTGTGTGTTACTTTCTAATAGCTAAGACGCTGAGGATTATGGGGAATATTGCTGATGATTGACCATACCTATGAACCACAGTAAAGACGTGCATTTATGCAGGGACATAAACTAGAACAGATGAGGAGTCATAAAGAGTCAGATGGTGGACAAAGGGGAACTCTGGTCTAACCATAGCCTCTCTTGGATCTGCTCTCCTAGGCAATTAGTAACATTGAGGTGAAATGTTATGGTGGCAGGAAGTTGTGGTCAGACAGGAACACCCAGATCACTGGGCTTCCTTTAAATCCTAACAATGAGGGTGCAACAGCAGGAACATTGAGAACTTAAAGTGGGCAGTCCAACCATGCTGCTCAGTAGGCAAAGGGTCCCTAAACCTAGCAGGATCTGTGGTCCACAGTTTCTTGATGCCACCAAATGAGCAAGAGCCGATTTCTTCTAGGATTTATTGACTGTATAAGAAGTGCCAGGCACTGATTTAGAACAAAAAGATGAATAAAGCACCTTCCCTGCCCTCAAGGGCATCACAATCTAGTTAAGGAAACAAATTAGGAACAATTATCACAAGTCCATGAAGTGGTATTAGAGGCGCTAAGGAATATAACAGTTAACTGTGTCTGGAGGTCACTGTGGAAACTTCTAGAAGTACCACTGTTGACTGAGCAGGGACTTGAAGCCTGCACTACTTCTGCTGGGCCGTCAGTGAGATATTGTTTATTGTTAGTAACTGTCTTAAGTACATCTTTCATGCAAAATGGGAATAGAAGAATAAATGGCATATAAATATACCATTAATAATTATGTTATCATACACAATGGACACAAGCTTTCAAGTATGACAAGTACTGTCTTGGGAAGAAGAGATTATCAATCTGAGCAAGGCTGTCAAAGAACAGCCGGATTAGAAACTAAGGCAGGCAGGGATGTGTGTGGTATATAAAGCTGAGAAGCAAAGTGCCCACATGTGTACGAACCAGCCCAGGATAGCCAGATGAGAGGGCTCCTCACAGCCTCCACACTTCCCTCCTTCCTAGCTCCTGCCCTCAGGGCCAGGCTGATTGTTGGACTGAGGAGTGTGATTGCTGGTGGAAATCTGACTTGCTCACTCTCAAGTCTTAGTGTTGCTGGTCTTGTTTTCTTTTTGCATCTTCAATGTTTGGTTGAAATTCAGAACCCCTTGTAAGGGGGTGTGGTGTCATGTTTGAGGGTCTTATCAGTCATTTATACCTCAGAGTGAATGTTTTTCTTCTTTTTAAAGATTTTATTTATTCATGAGAGACACAGAGAGAGAGAGAGGCAGAGACATAAGCAGAGGGAGAAGCAGTTTTATACCTCATAACTGCAGGGAGCCCGATGCGGGACTCGATCCCAGGACCCCAGGATCACGACCTGAGCCAAAGGCAGTTACTCAACCACTGAGCCACCCAAGCGCGCCCCAGAGTAAATGTTTTTAAAAGCCAGGTTTTGATCATGGAGATGAAGAGGAAGGGTACAAAGGTGTTTGCTTCAGCGTGTGAAAGGAGGAAGTGTGAAAAATGTGTCTTGGGGGGAAACTCCAGCACCTAACACGTGGACATCATCTTTGCTTATTTCATTCCTGCCAGTTCCAGAGTCATTGTTGTGCTGGGTTCGAATTGTGGTGGCCTGAGATTGAAAGCTAGGCTTTCTTTTTCATAAAATAGGACATGTTATACAGGTCAACTGCCTAGCACAATGCCTAGCAGAGAGTAAATGGTCATAAATGTGAATTTTATCCACGCATGTGGGTCTTACAGACCATTACTGACGTAGGTGACACAAGGATGTTGCTATGAGGGGTAGGTGCCCCGGGAGGTCTGAGAAACAGCTTCAGAAAGAAAGGGATGAAGGGGTAATGTCTACTGCACGCACAATTGTGTGTCTGAAATCTAGTTCTCTGATTTAAATACAAAACAGGCATTATTATTGGACTTAGACATTGCTGAGTCAAAGGAGGCAGTATTGGGCTGAGCTGTGGCTCCTATGGACATAGAATATTTGATATTTATGTTAAAATATAGCAGACCATGTGGTGGTGAGATTGGAGAATGTGTTTTAAAATGGGATGTTTGAGGGAAAGCAGAGCTGGCAAGGGTAGAAGCAGTGAGGCAAAGAATGGTTCGTGTATTCAGCAAAATTTCATTGCGCACCTGCTATGTGCCAGGCAGCTAGAGACTCGCTGAAAATAAAGACAAGGAAAAAAATGTGTACCCTAATGCAGCTGAAAAGCTGCACAGTGGAATGCACAGCGAAGTTTCAAATGGTGGTGTGTGAGACACAGCAAGGAAGAAGAGCAAGTGCATGATGTATAAATGACATATAGCGACTCTAACTCTTATGGGTGCCCAAGACAACCAGACATTGGGTTGATTTGCTACAGGCACAAAGGGATCAGGCCTCCGATTCTAAATGGAGAAGGTTGACCCCTTTAGAGATAATGATGTGAAGAGAATCTAAGAGCCATTATGCTTTTAAGATAGGAGGCCAGTTTCTCAATTACTCTGTCTGTACTGCAAACCATCCCAAAATATAGTGGCCTGAAGAAACAATCATTTTATACCTCATAACTCTGTAGGTCAGGGATGAGTCAAGGCCCAGCACATCTGATCATTGGGGCTGGCTCTCAGAATTTGTGGCTTCTCCTCTTCCAGTGGTATAGACCAGCCTTTTTTTTTTTTTTAAAAGATTTATTTACTTATTTTAGAAAGAATAAGATAGAGTGAGAGCATGAGCATGAGTGAGGAGAGGGATCAAGGGAGACAGAAAGGGAGACAAAATCTCCAGCAGACTCCCTGCAGAGTGCAGAGTCCGATGCGGTGCTTGATCCCACGACCCTGAGATCGTCGTATGACCTGAACCAAAACCAAGAGTCGGACACTTAACTGACTGAGCCACCCAGATGCCCCTAGACCAGCTTTCCTTCAGCATGGCAGTTTTCTCCATGAAAGCCAGGGCAGACCCTGCTGGGCCTTTGAAGAGCTAGGCCCAGACCTGACTGGCCCAGTGTCACTGCTGTCTCATTCTGCAGTGAACGCAAGTCCCAAGATCCACATAGGTGCAAGGGGAAGGACATAGATTCACGTCCTGATGGGCAAGTGGCAGGTGCACAGCGGGTGAGAGGATTACTCTGACCACCTTGCAGCACGTCTACCTCACAAGCATATCAAATAACATTTCTCTTTCATCTACTAGTTATTTATTGAGAACTTCCGATATGCTGGGCTTTATGCAATACACTAAGTAAAAAGAATCTGGGTCCTTGCCTTCCTGCAGGTTTCTAATCTCTTTGGACAGAGAGAGATTAATCAGATAATGTCTGATTAAAAAAAAATCCAACCTGGGGTGGCCCAGTCAGTTAAGCATCTTCCTTCAACTCAGGTCATGTTCCCGGGTTCTGGGATCGAGCCCCGCATCGGGCTCCCTTGGTCGCCGGAAGTCTGCTTCTCCCTCTGCCTGCTGCTCCCCCTGCTTGTGCTCTCTCACTCACTCTCTCAAATAAATAAATAAAATATTTTTTAAAAAAATCCAAACTGTATAATGAAGAGGATGTGGGTGGTATCTTGAAAACATATACTGTGGATAAGAGTGTCCCTGAGCAGAGAGAGCAGAAAAGGCTTGCTGCAGAGGAGGGCTTGACCTTCGAACCAAGATGTGCAGAATAGGGAGATGTTCGGTGGCTAAAAGGGTGAGAGGGAGAACAGAATGGGCAAGGACTCTGACAAGGTTGGCTTGGTGTCCATGAAGATTTTCCAGATGGCTGGTGTGGCCAGAAGTGAAAGTCTGTGAGATAACCGGTAACAAATGAAGCCAGAGAGAGCGGAGCCAGGCCAAATTAGCTCACAGAGCCATCTTATGAGTTTTTGATCAGGAACAAGGGTGACATGACCAAGCCTATATTTCAAACTGTCGGAGGCTTAGAGGAAAGAGGACTCAGGACAGGCCAGTGGGAGATCTTTACACAGGACAGGTGGGAGATGTCCAGCTGAGTATGATGCTTCTCACCTGCGGTTGCAAATACTTATTTCCGTGAGCTGCTACATAGTTCTGGAATGCCTCTTTGTCATTGCCTCCAGAGCCGATTTATGAGAAAACCTTTCTCTGATCACAAATAGTATAACCAGACTTGGCTTTAAATTAATTCTGGCTCTTTCCACTAGACGAAACTGTCAATGAAGATTTACTGTCATATTCAAAAGAATGTGCTACAGGCTCAGGAAACATCTAGAATGAGTTCCACAAATGCTTTGAACAATAGCCGACTCTCAAATCAGGCTACAGACAGGCAAGTCGTTACTTTGAAGGAGACAACACTTAAGGACGAAGGCATAGCTGTGTTTTGTTGTCTCATGGTTTCAGGCTCGGATGGGAGGACCGATCTTCCTTGTCTCGCAAGTTCACTGTATTTTAGCGCTTTTTGTTTTGCCAACTGGACACTTGCCTAGTGGCTTTGCATTTTTAAATTGCATTATTTCTTTGCTCTTTGAAAAATTTCCCCCATATTCTTATTAGTCATTTGCATTTCGACTTTTGTAATGTGAAGTTGCTTGTCTGTGCATTTTGACCGCTTTTCATAAGCCCTTTTATTTTTATTTCTTTTTTATTTGTAAGCTCATTTTATACATTGAAGATATTAATCACTTATTTATAGTATATCCTGGGTTGCCAGTTTTTTTTCTCATGCTATATTCAGATATTGCTGAGAAAATGTAGCTTCTTTATTTTCCAAAAACCGATGTGATCTTTTTCATGAACTCCATGGAAATACACACACACACACACACACACAAACACACACACACACACTTTTAGGCAAATCCAATAAGCTCAGCCTGATCCAATCATGTAAGCTGCGTCTCTATATATTTAGCCTCTTTAAAGTAACGCAAACCTTTCAGATTTACTGCAAAGTTGTTGACCAGGTCCAGGGGCTCACATGATCTCTTGGGCATGTGGATAGGAAATTGGGACCCTTGGCTGACCCCTGAGTGTGATTTTTAGCACCCCATATTGAGGAGGTTGGGATAGTCTAGTGACTCAACATTAGTCCCCAGCCCATGCTCTTGTCCCCTGAGGCTGAGGCCCCATGAGTCTGAGGCTGTTCCTTGTGGCCCATCGTCTCACCTGATGACCCAATGGGACTTCAGAGCCACAAGGTCTGACTGTGAGTCCATTCATTCCTGGTAGGGGAGATAACAGCTCTGTTGCCATTGGCCAAGGAGACACTTTGTCCTTAGAGCCCCCAGTGATCACCTCTTGCTCCTGAGCTAAAGTCCTCAGCAATGTTTTATCCCATCTCAAGGCATGGAGAGCCCCATGGGTTCCATCCACACCACACCACACCACACAGAATACCATACCAGACTACCCCACACCACACACATCATACAACACCACACTACACACACAACACCCACCACACCACACTACACCATACCACACTACACCACACCACACACACCATACCACACCATATACACTCCACACCATACCACACCACACCACATCACACATACCACGCATACCACACAGGCAGGTTGGCTGGATTCGCTCTCTGCCCAGCCATGCTGGCTGTAACTTTCATGGGTGTGATAGATGTCCTGTGCCATCTCCCAGATACCCAGAATGGAGAGTGGGAAAAATCACCTTCACTCCCACCTTTATCTTAAATGCCTTGGGGTCCTTGTTAAGAGGGAAGCTCAGAACAAACACCCAGCTGCCTCTTTCCATTACCTCCTCCCCCATTTCCCCCCACAGTCCACCTATAGAGGGTAGACCGGGAAGACTTTCCCTTCCTCTTTCTGGCTAAATGGGACACTCCTCTGAATCATGGCCTCCTCCCTCCCAAGGTGGCATCCACCTTCAGTGGAATGGCACATGGATCGCAGAGACAGAGAGGCTTACTAAAAAGGAAAGAAAGATGAGGGCTATTTAACAATATTATATTTACTGTGCATATTTAGCAATTATGCTTCCCATTGGAATTTTTTGCATTTTATTGTTTTTGTGGTTTTTACAAATATATGGGCATTTAACATTTTTATGTAGTCACATATTTTAATCTATTTCTTTATAAATTGTACCTTCCCAGGGATGCTTGGAAAGATCTTCCCCAATGCCAGTCAGATAACCTGTTTTTTCCCCAGTTCTTTTAGGGCAGCATTTGTAACCTATCTGTATTTTGGTAGGTGATTTTGAAATCTGTATCGATTTTGAAATGGTTAGCCAGGTATTCTTTTTTTTTAACCAGATTATCTTAAAAGATTTAGTGAACAATCAATCTATCTTTTCCTGTCTTACTTGGAAAACTACCTTTGTTATGTTAAAAAGAATCTTGGGACTCCCACTTCTGTTCCATAATTTATGTCTCTCTGCTCTAGCATTGGGTGCCACACTATTTTTTTCATTTTAAAATTTTTGTTCTTTTTTATTGTAGTATAGTTGACATATAATATTTATATATATTTATGTAATATATAATATTTATAACAACTATATTGTATTTGTATGTATGATAGAATAATGTATATTATGTACATTAATATAATAAATATTATATATAGTTCAGATATACATCATAGTAATTTGACAGTTTTATACATTATTTTAATTACTGTGGTTTTATAATACATTTTAGCATTTTCTGGTTTAAGGACCCTGGATGAAAATTCCTTCTCAAAATTATCTGTCCGTCCTTGCACAATCATTTTTCCAGAAAAGCCCTGTTCCCTGCTCACCCCCCACCATACCTAAATCCTGTCACATGTTAATCATAAATTTTTAGGATTTATAGATTAATTTGAAAAGAGACATCTTTATCATGCCGAGTCTTCCTGTTGAGATATGTGACATGTTGCTCCATTCATTTCCCTAACTACTTTTGAACTATTGTTTACACTTTACTTTTCATCACAGTTATTAACACGTCCTGGGGCAGCCCCGGTGGCTCAGCAGTTTAGCGCTGCCTTGGGCCCAGCGTGGGATCCTGGAGTCCTGGGATCGAGTCCCACGTCAAGCTCCCTGCATGGAGCCTGCTTCTCCCTCTGCCTGTGTCTCTGCCTCTCTCTCTCTCTCTCTCTCTCTCTCTCTCTCTCTCTATGTCTCTCATGAATAAATAAATAAAATCTTAAAAAAAAAAAACATGTCCTGAAAAACTATTATGATAGTGGATTTGGGAAATGCTACTTTGGTATTTCAGCATTAGATATGACACTCATTGTTGGTTTTAGATCAACACACTTCATCATATCAAGGCAGTATCTTTCTATAGTTTATAGAAACAACTTATCAAAACTGAATTTTTAATTTTCTCAGATGCTTCTTTTTTGATACCCAACATTATCAACTTTTTACTTTGACACTGATCTGATAAATTTTATTTCACAATATTAACCTATCCATGTATTCTTGGATTAAATTCTATCTTAATCAGTGGCATTTTTCTTTTTTATTCTACTGCATTATACTAAATGTCTTATTTCTGGACTGTATCGATATTTCCATGTGAAGTGAATGTATTGTTTCATTTTATTGTGCTGTTTTTGTCACATTTTGGTATCAAGCTTATGTTAACATCATAAAGCTAACTGTGACACTTTTCATTTTTTTCTACAATCTGTAACAGTTTAAATAGCCTAAGAATTATGTGTTCTTTGAAGGTTTGAAAGAACTTGCCCATAAAACATTTAGGCACAGCTCCTTTTATGGATGCAATTCTGAGACTAGTTTCTATTTCTTCCATGGATAGTGATCTATTCTGATTGTCAGATTTGATAATCTTTGTTTTCTTATTTTCCATTTTCCTTCTCATTGAGGCTTAACATTTTCACATAGAATTCTACAGGAAATTCTTTATTTTTTCATTTCTATTCTACCTTTCTCATTTCCCACATCATGCGCTTATGTTTTCTTCTTTTTGTCTTCACTAAGCTATCCTGGGAGATTGTCTGTCTTATTTGTTTTTTCAAGGAACCCATGTCCTGGATGTATTGATCATATTAATCTGTTTTTCCAGTGCAATAATTTAAACTTTAGAAGTTTCTTTCTTTCACTTTTTCTAATTATATTTTGCTCTTTTTTAATTACCTTGCACAGAATATCTGCTTCATGTATTTTGATTCTTATTTAAGATTCAAGACCGTCAAAGCTGTACATTTTCTTTCAAGCAAACTTGAGCTCCTTGCCCTATATTTTGCTAAACAGTGCTCTCATTTAGTTGCTGTCTTTCCTCTTTTTAAAAAAAAATTTAAATTTTTATTTAAATTCAAGTTGCTAACATACAGTATAACACACAGTGCTCATTTCATCACGTGCCGTCTTTAATGACCATCACGCAGTTACCCTATCCCTCCACCTGCTTCTCCTTCTGCAACCTTTTGTTTGTTCCCAGAGTTAGGAGTCTCTTATGGTTTGTTTTTCCCCTTTTAATATTCCCTTTGTCCTATGTAGACAGAAGAGGATTCACTGGGGTGTTCTTATTGTTTGTTAATTTGAAAATAATCGATGTTTTAAATCCCCTACTTTAAAAAATCAATTTCAGTATTACTACATTGTGGTCAGAAAATATGAAACTAAGTAATTTCTAGCTTATGGAATTTATTGAGGGTGTCTTTTATGACAATATATGACCAGTAATTAGACATTTAATAGAATTCATATTTAATAGGTATATGTTAACTAAACTTTAATACTGGCATTTTTAAGATCTTCCCAACTCACTATTCTTTATCCATCATCTACTTTCTTTGTCAAATACTGAGAGAGGTATGGTTAAATCCTCCCATAGCTACCGTAGGAAGAATAATTCTCCAATTATTCTTTTATTTTTAATAAAGTTGCTTTATATATGTTGATGCAGTTGCTTGATACTTAAAAGACTGAGTCAATATCTTCACTAAAGATAGATTTTTTGTTCTATTTATTTTTACTTGATATGCACATTTTAAAAATTAATACTGTAATCTTTTTTTAAAGATTTTATTTGTTTATTCATGAGAGACACAGAGAGAGAGTCAAGCAGAGACACAGGCAGAGGGAGAAGCAGGCTCCATGCAGGAAGCCTGATGTGGGACTCGATCCCGGGACCATGGGATCACGCCCTGAGCTGAAGACAGATGCTCAACCACTGAGCCACCCAGGTGTCCCAATACTATAATCTTTAAAGTGTTTTGTTTGCCAGTGTACCTTTGCCTAAATTTTATGTACCAGCTTGTGTATCTTGCATCACATAGATTTTTTTTTTATACTGTATGCATCTGATCTGGGTATTTGTCTCTTAGTAGGGATTTGACTAATTTCCAGCAATTGTAACAGATATATTTGGCTTATGTTTGTCCTCCTGCTTTATGCTTTCTGGCTTTATGCTTGCTTGCTTTTCTTTGTTTCTGTCTCTTGCAAATTTGACCATTTATTTTCTTTGCCTTTTAATTCTGTAATGTTTTGGAAAGGTTGTCTCCTATTATTATTTCTAAGAGAAATTATCTTAGAGCTTTTCTTTTTTCTTTTTTGGTTTTTGTTTTGTTTAGTTTTGTTTAGAGCTTTTGAAAAGTGTTTTTTTAACCTTCAATTCTTTCTTACCACAACTTCTATCAGTCACCTTTGCTTATGTAAGGGAAGAAGTTTAGCATACTTGGATTTTCTTTTCTTCCTGAAAATCACATCTGTGGGTTAATAAAATTTTGCATTTTAAATTTAGATTATTGCTATTAAATGATTATATTATCTACCCTGTTTTTGCGTCTTTCTATAATTTAGTTTAGTAATACTAATTGCCCTCTTATTATATACTGTGATTTACTTACTCATGAGGTCAGGATTTTGCTTTGTCTACCCTGTGGAACAAGGGCCAGCAAACTATGGTCTGTTTTCGTAAATAAAGTTTTATTAGAACACATCCATGCCCATTACTTACAAATCATCCATGCCTGCTTCCATGCTACTGTGGCTAACTTAAGGAGTTGCTGCAAAGACTGCATGACTCACAAGGTTTAAAATATTTACTATTATACTAAAGAAGAGTACACACCGAATAAAATTTTACCAGTGAAGACAAAAGCAAAACACATTTTCTAAGCTTTTACAAGCCTGAGCCTAAACACATGAACAACTTCTCCTGAGTATAGAACTTGAATTGATATGTATTCTTTTTCTTTCAAATGCTGTCATTACTCCCTTGTTTCTTGGTATTTAGAACTATATAAATGACTCGAGGTCAACTTGTTTTTTGTTGAGTATTCTCTTTGATTATGTATACATTTTTTAGCCAAGATGCCAATAGAATTTTTTCCCCAAATTAAAAAAAATGTCTCCTGGAAATTTGTTTTGTGGACAGTGTTCACTGCTGTTACCTAGAACCCACTGTGAGTTTTTTGGTCCTGAGTTTACAGATAGCTTCTTCAGTGCTCACTTTCTCTGCTACACTCTTTCCCTTGAAATTCATTTTAGCTATATTTTGGATCTTCTGTATCGTCCTCCTTTTCCTTTTGCTTTTTCCCTGTCCTATTAGTCATCTTCTCACTGTCTTCCTCTGGCTTCCACTCAAGTTTCTCACATTTGTGTTCCATTTTACCTAGTTAGCCTTGGTAATGCAAGTCTCCCCCATGTTCTCTCTGCTCCATTCCATCTTATTGGCATGTTGTTCTCTGGTCATTCTTACTTATACTCATTTTTTTTAATTTATTTATGAGAGACACAGAGAGAGGCAGAAACATAGGCAGAGGGAGAAACAGGCTCCCTGCAAGGAGCCTGACGTAGGGCTCAATCCCAGGACCCCGAGATCACGACCTGAGCCAGGGCAGATACTCAACCACTGAGCCACCCAGGTGTCCCACCAATGTTCATTTTTAAGCCCAGTAGCTCCTTATGTCTCATTTCAATACAGCGTAGAGATTTTCTTCCATATTATTGTCTGAAATGTGGACTTTTGCTCTGACTTCTCAGATCTATCTTGTCTACTAATCAGCTGAATCTTTTCATGTGAACAGTAATCCTTCTCTTTTTGTTCAATCTCATGAAGGATGACCTGGTAATAAAATATGAAGTGGGCCCTGGGTGGAACTGAGTGGGTCCCTGTGCCAATCTTTCAGACTCAGATTAAGGGGGAAGGAAAAGGATTGTCTTTGTCGTAGTTTAAGTTTTCCAGGGTACAGACCTGTCTATCCATAGGGAGAAAAGACGGTGATAGAAGGAATAGGTTTTGGTTTTATGCAGTGGTTTGTTTGTCCTGTTTGCTTGGCACAGGGGGTGTGGTGGCCTCTCTTCCAGGTAGCATGACTGGCCTTCTGTGATCCATGTCCCTGAGAGCCTCCCTTTACTTCCCTGCCGACCCTGCCTGGGAAAAGTGAGAAACTTCCCACCCTGTGTGAATCTCAGCATTGTTCTCTTCTCAGATGCTTGAGTATAGTTGAGTTGTCTTTGGAAAGCTACCCCTGAGTCTGCCTGTGTCTCCAGCATCATTATTCAAAGCCCCTGTGGGGCGTCACTGAGCAGCAACTGGGAGACATCTTACGTTTACCCCCTTTCCTTGAGATAAACTGAGGACTAATCAGTCCTTCATTCAGGCTGCTTTTGACCAACCTGAAGTTTCCAGAAATTTCTCAGAGGTTCTGGCTCATAGGTATTGCCCTTCCCTCATGTCTTTCAGCAGTGTAAAATATCATGTATATGTATTCTTTTAGATTTACTAGGGACTTAAGAGATGAGGGAGTTCAGCTTGATCTTGACATCACCCCCCTCAGCTCAGGTACCTCTTATGTTGATATCAAAATGTGAAGCAGATATGAGAATAACCTGACATGTGACCATTTCCTTTGGCACCAGGGAAGCATGTGGTTCCAGACAAGGCAGGTAGAGGAAGATAACTCTGGGGCTGCACAGTAGCGGCTGTGCCTTCTCTGGTGGCTCTGACCATATGAGGTTTAGATGGATCCAAGTGAAGCGTTAACAAGTCTCTTCTTAGAGAATAAAATGAAGTAGTTTACATAGCAGTTTACAGGATACTGTAATATCTTGTCTTAAACAACAACAGTTGTCTTAAACAACAAACAGTTATTTCTTATGGTTTTAGAAGCTGAGAAGTTCAAGATCAGGGTACAGGTTGGGGGCTTGGCCCTTCTCCTGGTTCATAGCCAGCCAGGATCTCACTGTGTCCTCACGTGGCAGGGAGGGGACAAGCTCTGGTCCCTTCATTTCCTCACAAGGGCACTAATCCCATCATGGGGGCCCCATCCTCATGGCTTCACCTATCCCAAATCACTTCCCCAAGGTCCCATATCATAAACTTCCACATTACAGTTAACACTTCAGCATATGACTTTGGAGGAAGACACAAACATCCAGCCCATAGCAGTGGTGCTTATTTGCCACTTACTGCATCAATTTAATTCCCAGAACAAGCCTGTAAGGTAGCAGTTGTGTACTCAGGTAGAGGAGCAGAAACTGAGGCACAATGGAAGTGCAGTGACATATTACGGAGCTGCCTGGCTGCCTTCCCTGAAAGAGAGGAGAGTGGTCTGGCCATGAATGAAGTGAGAGTCTGGGTTTTGGTTCCTCATAGGCAGAAAAATGGGCTTGTGTGAGGCCAGTGGCTTCGAAGCTTCTCAAATGCAGAACTCCTTGTTCACGTGAAATCAAATGAAACTCCAGCTTCAGATGAAGGACTCAGAAGCCCAAGATATTAAAGAGCTAAAAGTGACACTGGACTGGGTAAAGCAGCCAGGGGCCTGGAGTCCTGGACACTCAGCCTCGCCTCCCTGGCAGCAGCCACTGGAGGGGGAGCTGTCTAGAGCACAGGTTGCTCTCTGTGCTAACAATGTCTGATTCCACACTCGGGGAGAGGGTATCAGAGGAGGTTCTGGAAGGAGTTAGGTCCACATTTTCAAAGGAGAAAGAGGGAAAGTTGATAAAGGGCACATCGGCTGTCATTATTCTGGAATGCTGGCAGAGCCGTAGTCTTTGCCCAAAAAGGGTTTGAAAAGGGAACGTTGCACTAACTTTCTTTCTTCCTTCTTTTTATGTGCTGTCCACATTTAGCTTATTGCCAGGGCATGTCCTTGCCAGTGAGAAACCTGCTGTTTACAAGTTGATCACATTGTTGATCCCGTATAATGAGAGAGGTGTTTTTTGAAGCTTATTTGCAGTCAACAACCATATTTTTTTTTAAATGATTTCAGCGTCGTTAGGAAATAACTAAAGGACGATCTCAGAAGTGGAGTCTTTTAAAGGATACTCTGGGAGAAGGCGAAATCCCAGAAAAACAAACTGTCCTGCGGAAAGTTGTAATGGTAGTTCTCAACCAGGGGTGATTTTGCTCCCCAGGGACAATCTGGCACCACGGGGAGGCAATTTCGGTTGTCATAGTGTCCCAGTTGGGCTGGGAAATGCTGTTGGCATCTAGTAGGTAGGGGCCAGGGATGCTGCTAAACCTACTGCAGTGTCCAGGACAGCCCCACCACATGGTGGCATCCAGTCCGAAATGACAGTAGTGACAAGACTGATGAACTCTCATTTCTATTCCAGGAATTCCTAAAATCTGTCAACATCTTTAGAAAAGCACAACACCGATTTTAATTATTACTCAGATTCTTTTTCGTGTGTCTCCAACATCCTGGCTAGTCATTCCAAAAATAACTAAATAACTAAGGTTTCCAGATGCCGTAAGTTCCCTAAATAGCACCTAATTGTCTACCCACTATTTTGGGGGTAAAATTCACGTAACATAAAATTCACCATTCTAATCATTTTCGAGTGTATAAATTCAGTAACATTTGTACATTGACAATAATGTGCAACCATCACCACTATCTGCTTCCAAAACATTTTTACCTCCAAATGAAACCCTATCCCTATTAGCAGTCACTCCTCATTTCCCCCATCGAGGCCTCTACCAACTGTCAATCTGCTTTCCTTTGTCTGGATTTGTCTAATCTCAATAGTACAAATAAATGGAAATATGTAATATGTGGCCTTTTTGTTGGGGTTCTTTCCCCTAGCATGTTTCTATCTCCGTCCGTGTTGTGGCATGAACCAGTACTCCATTCCTTTTCATGACTGAATAATATTTCATTGTGTGGATGCCATATTTTATTTATCCTTTCCTCAGTTGATGGACATTTGAGTTGTTTCTGCCTTTTGGCCTTTGTGAATAGTGCTGATATGAATATTCATGTAAAAGTTTTTGTTTGAATATATGTTTTCAATTCTTAGTACATATGTAAGAGTAGAATTTCTGGGTGGTATAGTACTTCTTTTTTTTTAAGATTTTATTTATTTATTCATGAGAGACACCAAGAGAAAGGCAGAGACATAGGTAGAGGAAGAAGCAGACTCCCTGGGGGGGAACTCAAGGTGGGACTCAATCCCAGGACCCTGGGATCATGACCTGAGCCAAAGTTAGATGCTCAATCACTGAACCACCCAGGTACCCTCATATGGTACTTCTATATTTAATTTATTGTGGAACCAAAAAGCTGTTTTCCACAGCTCCTGCCCATTTTACATACCTTCTAGCAACAGATGAGGGTTCCAGTTTCCTCAATGCTCCCCAATACTTATTTTCCTTTACTTTTAATTATAACCATCCCAGTAGATGTAAAGTTATATCTCCTCGTGATTTTACTTTGCATTTCCTTCACAACTAAGGATCTTAAACATCATTTCATGTACCTGCCAGCCATTTGCATACACTCTTTAAAGTGATTTCTGTTCAAGTCATTTGCCAATTTCTAAATTAAGTTGTTTGTCTTTTTGCTGTTGAGTTGTAGGAGTTCTTTATATATTTGAGATACTAGACCCTTATCAGATATATGTTTTGCAAACGTTTTCTCACATTCTGTCTGTGGGTTTGTCTTTCCCACTGTCTCGAGAGTGTCCTTCGATGCACAAATGTCTTTCCTTTTTATGTAGTCTAATCTATCCACTTTTTCTTTTGTGGCTTATGTTTTTGGTGTCATATTTAAGAAAACATTGTCTCATCCAAGGTCATAGAGACTTATCACTCTACTTTCTTCTAAGAGATTTGTAGTTTTAGCTCTTATAGTTAGGCTTTGGGCCCATTTTAAATTACTTTTTATCTGTGATATGAGGTAAGGTTCCAACTTCCTTCTTATACATGTGGAAATCAAACTGCCCAAGAACTACTTGTTGAAGAGAGTATTCTTCCCTTGCACCCTTGTTAAAATTCAATTAAAAATTACTATTTGACTCCTTTCTGGCCTCTTAATTGTCTTCCATACTCTACATGTCTATTACTCTAATGCCAGTACCACAATGTTTTGAATACTGTAGCTTTGTAATAAGTTTTGAAATTCCTACCCACTATTTTTTACATTTCCTAAAGCTTAATGGACTCTTTCAAAAAGACCACCTCTTTCTGAAGTAGATAGAATAGTACAGGTACACAATTCCTTTGGAATTCCTATGTTCAAAAACTCTGATGATGAAAAGCTCTACATTACTAATTTAGGGCCGGAAACCTAACCTGATCAGAACACATTTGGCAGAGAACCCAATTTGTACTCATGTGAATCTGTAGATTTTATGAGGTTTATGAAAATCTGGATTTCAGAATATAGAGCATATTTTATAGATTTTATATTCATACATTAAATTAATGTGCAGAAAGATTATGTGTATGGTTGTAGAGTGCTGCTGCACACTTTTCTGGTGGTGGTCTATGGCATGCAATATATGGCCTGTATTATCTTTATAAAATTTGAAAAATACTGAATTCCAAAACTCACATACTCCAAAGGTTTTGGAAAAGGAATGGTAGACCTGTATCCCTCTAAAGGACAACACAGATTATCTGTCTCATGATGCTCAAAACTCTCATGATATTTTGCTTTTGTTTAGAAAAACATGAGGAGAAATAAATAATCACATGTTTTTTATGTGACTAGCATTTATGGCACAACTGACCTATGTTAGTCAATGTGTTAGGCATTGTATTTACTCCTTCTCATTTAAAAATTTTCAAAGCCTAGGTTCTCTGGGGGAGAATAACAAAGCAATACTGGGCAGTGAAAAGTTGGGAGTGGTTTCTCTGAGCCTCTTTTTCTTAGCAGTAGGAAATGAAAAGAGAGGGCTTGTCTGGAATTCAAGGTCCTGCTTCGCTCCTGGGGGTGGGAAACTAAAGAGTGTTTTCCTCCTGCTATTGGGTAGCTGCTGTCTGCTCTGGCTTCTATTTGAGGACTGCTTTTTTCCCCTTTCTGGTTCTGTTCAGCTTCATCATTCTTGAGAGGAAACAGACCCTCCCAGATTCCCTCTCACCTCTCTGTAGCCCTGTGCAGCCATCATGGACTGTTTGTGATTTCCAGATGGTTCTTCTTTAGATTAGTTGACACAGCCTGGAATTTTGCACTTTCCAGAGTTCTTTTGGTTTCACTATTGCCCATCTAGATCATTCTCTACCATGAAAATGTCTAGATCATCCTTGAGGTACATGCATTCTATGTCTGGTACATCTAATCCTATATCCTTAGCCATTATTCAAGTATTATGTTGTTTAAATTTGTAGTTCCCTTGTAAAGTTACGATGAAGCATTCACATCCTTGTTTTACCTGCCTAAGAAATGAGGCTCATAAAGGTTAAATCATTTATCCAGTGACAGTAAACTAGTAAATAACAGACATCTGTCATGACTTTACCTCTATGGTCTATAGCATAACTTTCTCAATAGAAACACGTTGATTCTGTAGCCTAAGAAGCATTAACCATGGCCACTATCTCCAGGAGACAGTAGGAAATCTTTCACTCTGTACCCTGACCTGTCATGATTAGCGCATATGATTTCCTGGAAGAAGGGAAGAAGCAGGCATAGGAGAGAATTGAACCTGAAAAAGGCGAGGACAAATAGAGGGAAGAACAGGGAGTAAATAATTAATGATGTGAGTTTAATGTTCACTGTGTTCTTGGGTAGTTTCATGTCTAGTTCTTTTTTTTAATAAATTGATTTTTTCAATTTAAATTGAAATTGGCAACATTTAGTATAACACCCAGTGCTCATCACATCATGTCCCCTCCTCAATGCTTGTCACTCAGTTACCCCATCCCCCCCCCCACTTCCCCTTCAGCAACCCGCAGTTTGTTTTTTTTGGGGGGGGGTTGTTTTTTTTCTGTTGTTGTTTCTTTTTTAGATTTTTTTTATTGGAGTTCAATTTGCCAACATATAGCATAACACCCAGTGCCTCCCTCATTGCCTATCACCCAGTCAGTTTGTTTCCCAGATTTTAGAATGTCTTATGGCTGTCTTCCTCTCTGGTTTTTTCCCATTCACTTTCCCCTCCTTCCCTTCTGGTTCCTTGCACTATTTCTTATATTCCACATATGAGTTTAACCATATGATGGTTGTCTTTCTCCAATGGACTTATTTCACTCAGCATAATACCCTCCAGTTCCATCCATGTAAATGTAAATGGTGGGTATTCGTCCTTTCTGATGGCTAATATTCCATTGCATATATAAACCACATCTCTTCTATCCATTCATCTGTTGAAGGACATTGTGGCTCCTTCCACAGTTTGGCTATTTTTAGACATTGCTGCTATGAACGTTGGGGTGCAGGTGCCCCTTTGTTTCACTACATCTGTATCTTTGAAGTAAATACCTAGTAGTGCAATTGCTGAGTCGTAGGGTAGCTCTATTTTTAACTTCTTGAGGAACCTCCACACTGTTTTCCAGAGCAGCTGTACCAGCTTGTATTCTCACCAACAGTGTAGAGGGTTCCCCTTCCTCCGCATCCTCGCCAACATTTGTTGTTTCCTATCTTGTTAATTTTAGCCATTCCCACCAGTGTAAAGTGGTATCTCATTGTGGTTTTGATTTGTATTTCCCTGATGTCATGTCCAGTTCTTATTCTGAACCTGCTGACTTGTCCTGAAGTGTTTATGAAGCACTAAGCGTCTACCACATGCCCAGTCCTGAGCTATGTCTTCTGGAGGTTACTGAAGACGACTCACTGCCTTGAGGTCTAATTGTGGGAAAAAGGATAAGACTGTCCTGAAACAATAGTTATCAGGACAAGATGACATTATAAATGCTCTAGCAATTCAAAGGCAAGTCATGTCAAACAGGGCTTGGAAATCTCTGGATTTCCAGAGAAATGGAAAATGGAGGGAGGAAGTCTTCAACTGGATCTTGAACGGTAGAATTAGAAAAGCCAAGCTTCAAGGCAGGAGGGAACATGTATGTCCATACGCTGGGGAGTTGATCTGCCTGGAAAGAATGATTGTACATGTGTGTGTGCATGTGCATGAAGGGAGAACCATAGAAGATGGCATGACCAGGCTTGATGGCACCACATTCTCCTGGGTGAATTTTTGAAAAGCAGACAAGAATTTGGGCCTTGAAGCAAGAGAATGTGAGGTTTGAGGCAGGTAAGTGACATGGTGGAGCAGTGCTGGAGTCAGATTAGATCAGCAGTGGTGGCAAGATGTGTTGAAGCAAGAGACCCAGCTGCCTGTGTAGGTTTGAATGAAGACCTATATGGGGTAAGGCTTTGAGACACAAGGCTGATACAGGGTGATGCAGAGAACGGGGATACTTCCAGGTAGAGTCAGTGGGAACCAGAGACTGCTTATGAGGAGTTGGAATGGGATAAACAAAAGGCAGCATTTGAGAGGGTTTTTTTTTTAAGATTTATTTATTTATTTTAAGAGAGAGAACATGCCCTGGGTGGGGGAGGGGCAGAGGAGAGGGAGAGGGAGACTCCTAAGCAGACTCCCCGCTGAACCCAGAGCCTGACTAGAGGCTCAGTCTCAGGACCCTTAGATCATGACCTAAGCTGAAACCAAGAGTCAGATGTTTAACCGCCTGAACCACCCAGGCGCCCCTGTCACATTTGAGCTTGGAGTGTGAACAGAGATACTAGGAAGAAGAATACATTCTGGAAGCCCTTTAGCTGTGACCATATTGCACTCAAAATCATGGTGCTTTAGTGAAAGCATCTAGAACTGCAAGCCACATGTACTGAATGAAATGTGAGTTAAATTCATGGAAATAAGACACCGTTATAAATTCAGTTTCTCATTCAGTCTAACCACATTTCAAGTGCTCATTAGCTACATTTGATTAATGGCTACCCTCCTGGACAGGGCAGGCATAGAACTATTTCCATCATTTCGTAATGTCCAATTGCACAGGACTGATCCAGAGATCGGTGGTGAATATCCGCATCTTGGTGAGGGGGTAGTTCTTGAGAGGGGAACGGGGAACCGGTGACGTTAAGTCAGTGGGTCATCCAGCAAGGAGGAGGACCTAGGGCTGAATTTTAGGACATGTATGAAGTTGGGAAAATAGGCAGAAGGGGAAAAAACAAACATTGCCTGGGGTTTCGGAAAAGTGGAAGACTCAGCATAGCATAAAATCCTGGCAATGGAAAGGGAGAAAATGTCAGTGAGGAGGGAGTGGTGCCAATGTCAGATGCTGCAGAAAAGTTAAGGAGAAAGAGAACCAGAAGAAAAAAATGTGTTTAGGAACCTGAGGTCATTGGTGACTTATGAAACTTGATGGAGGGTAGGCCGAGGTATCGTCAAATAGGAGCACCACCAACTTCAGCAGTGGGAACGAGAGCTTGTAAGGAGGGGTATGGGGAAGAATGTGGAGTAGGGAGCAGAAGGGAGAGGGAGGAAGGAGACCAAGCTATTACCATGAAGGGCTTCATGGCCAATCATTGTTTTTTCCTCCAGGAAGAAGATGGGGACAAAAGAAGGGAGAATCATCAAAGACTGGTTAAGAGGATTAGAACAGGGTACCCCTGAGAAACAAATGCCCTTGGGATAGAATGAGAAAGATGGCATGAGGATAGGGGGCTTGATTGGGGGGGCTCAGCAGTGGCCATCAGGGGAACCATGGGCAGTCTAATGGCTGCTGTGACCCTGAGATGGAACAGTTGCTTGAAGACAGAGAATGTGTCAGCTTGGTCTGTTTGCTTTTGCTCTCACAGCTTCCTCACCACCCTTCCACTGGATTCTTTCTTTTGATTGGTATGATTTTGATTTTTTTTTTCTTACTGCATTAGGCCTTTGCATTTGTGTATAGGGTTACAACCCAGCCTTCTAGATTTCTCTAAGACTGTTACAGCTATACACAGCATTTAGTATTTGTCCATGTCTGTGTCATCTGTTTAGGATTTTAAGGACAAGGCTCTGTTTTCCTTGTACAGGGGTCATGATACTACTGTGAACATATGGCAATTAATTCAATACTGTTTAATTATAAAGATCAGTAATTACACTTGTATTTGAAGAACTGCTTTAAAAATAGATGTATACAGGTGAATATGTTTACATGAGTGTACATATGCATTGGCAACCCCACTGACCCAAGATAATCTGTCCTCCTTGCCATTAGGGTAAACTGTGGTTAGAGATGGATTTAATTTTGGATTTTAGTTTATGAAGTACTGATATTAAATGCTTTGCACGTGTTGTTTTATTCAATCCCTGCAAACTGGAGTGGTAGGTACTCTCTGATTGTTGTTTCTGAGATGAGGAAATTGTGGCAGAGGCTGGTTGTCACTTGCCCGGGATCATGCAATGAGTATGAGTGGCAGAGTAGGAATGGCGACCTGGCTCTCTCTGGTGCCCAATCTCATGTCCTTAATGTTCTCTGTATCTCAGGCCCGTGCTCTAACGTGACCAGTCTGTTCCTGCTGCCATGACTGGCTTGGCCACAACTGTGAGCATGCCCACATAAGGACGTGTTTGCTCTCTGTAGCTGTAATTCTCCCCTCATTCCCGAGACGTGGAAAATGATCATGGGGAAGTAACAAATAACACCTCCTGGTGTCAGCCCAGCCTTCACGGGGGACAAAATGCCTAGCAACTCTTTCAAAGTATCCAAGACAAAACTTGACCTTTAAGCAGTTTCTCCATTTAGAGTTAAATTTGTCTTCAACAAATATGGTTTGAATAAATCAAGACCTCCTGTTTTAGCTATTTAACTGGGAAGGTAATATTTCCAATCTGATTTAAAATTTTTCTTTTGCCAAATTCCACAGGGGGGAAAAAAAGGAATGCTAAAGTTCAGGATAAAAAGAAACTTCCCAGGAAGTGCATTGGTACAAACCATAGCTGTGGTCATCATAAATATCACTTTTACTTTCCAAACTAAAGTCTGGGCTTTCCATGGTAACTCTTTTTAACCCCAGCTGGTTTGCATCATGCTTTTTGTGGAGAAGCCAGTGGAGCAGGACCCGGCTATGTTACAAAGTTCAGGTGTCGATATCAAATGGATCTCCCGGGACAAAAACCAGATAGGAAAATATTGCATGCAACACCTCTCTCACCCGACCACTACCTTCCCAAACCCTTGCACTTTGCTTCTGTCCTGACCAAGTGCCCAGAGCTTCCCAAAATCCACCATCCTTCCAAAGACAAACCATAGGCTGCATCCAACTGTGACTATATCTAACTGTGTGCATTGAAAGGGAATTAGGACCACAGGCTTTTGATTTACTAATGTTGCATCCCGTCAGAATGTTCTTGGGTAATAGTGTTTCGTAAAGGTCAGAATGTAGATTTGATAGTCCGGGCCAAATGCAAACTGGAGAAATTGCATCGTGTCTTCCTATGACTCACCCAGGCTTCCAGATGGAAGTGATTTCCCAAGGTCACTGCAACGATGTCTCTCGTGTGGCGAAACATATGGTGTGACGGGCCAAGTGAAGCCATGCCGAGGGTCAGGACTTCTTTTCCTATTGTCACCCTGGACTTTGGCAGGGTGAGCCTGACCCTGAGAATTTCTCTCCAATTGTGGGAGAATCTCGGGAACAGTGTGTGCCTCTCCTCTCCCCCATGCCCTTCTCACTACACCTGCCTCAAGCGCTGCTCCTGTGTTCCAGGCATAGGGTAGGGAACGAAGAAAGAAATGTGCCTCCTGCCACCAAGTCATTTTCATTTCTTAAAATAAATCCCAGCTTTCCTCTTCTGGGAAGCCACCCCAGAGTGGACTAGGATCTCAAAATATCTTTTTTATTTACTTTATGCAAGAAATTTATTGAGAGCCTCCTGGGTGGCAGACACAAGTGGACCTTGACTTCAAGGTGGAGACCAGCAGATCACTGAACCCAATACAGGGTCATGATAAATACATGGGCGGGGTTGGAAGAGGTTGGTTTTCCAGTCTGGGGTGGAGTGTGGGGCATGATATTAAAAAGGCTTCCTAAAAGGAGTGACTTGACGAGCATGAACCATAACCTGGTAATGTTATTAACGTGCACATCCCATGATGATAATATAGGCTTTATGGCATACATCTGCATGCAAGTCTGTCCTGATATCTCCCTAGATTATCAAAACCTCAAATGTGAACACCTGGTCTTTATTATACAGGGCTCAATATCTGACTTACCCAGAATAGAGCTGAGAACATAGTAAGGGTCATAGTGCCCTTGACTCTGCCTTCAGAAACGAAGGACAAATTGGAGGATCCACAGGCAGTTTGTGTGAGTTGGTGGCCTTGTGCAGACAGCGTGCAGACAGCCAGTGTATTGCATTTAGGAACAGTGGTTTGACAATTCTGTCCAAAAGCTACATAATAGGGCACTGGCACATAGTCCTTTTATCTTCACCCATCTGTCTTATTTTCTACCATTTCTTTGATAGTAATGGCACCTACATTATAACTATGATTTTAAACTTTTGATTTACCCGGATTTAGAAGTATGAGGGTTCACACTCGCTTATTGTGTGACTCTGGAGGGTCTCTTCTTTCCAGCCCTCAAATCTTCGTCAGCAGAGTGGCAGGATTGGCTTAGGTGATCGTCTTTAAGACTGAATTATATTCGATAGGCAACCTAAATCAGTCCTAATCACCTTCAAATCCTCAGGGCCTAAGCACAGTAGCAAGTACTGAATAAACATTTGTTGAATTAAGTTAAAAAGACTCAGAATCCAGTTCTATATGTGAAGTGATGAAACTGGTCTGGATGTAGAGTGCAGAGACCCTGATCAATTTTGTGTGAATAGCAGAACCAAGGATTTGGTTTCTCCCTGCCACAGACACTCTGAAGGAGGATGGCATCATTGACTTGGATCTTTAAGCTGGTCCAAACTTTCCTTCTTCAGATATGCATTCAGGCAAAGTCTGGCCTGGACTTCATGTTCTTAATTTTTTTTTCTTTTAGAGATTTTATTTATTTATTTATTTATTTATTTATTTATTTGAGAAAGAAAGATAGAGAGGGAGCATGCACAAGTGGTAGGGAGAGGTGGAGAGAAGCAGACTCTCCACCGAGCAGGGAGCCCCACACTGTGCTCCATCCCAGGACCCTGAGATCATGACCTGAGCCGAAGGTAGACGCTTAACCAGCTGAGGCACCCAGGCGTCCCTCTTGTTAAATATTTAAGTAGAAAAGGGGAAAAAATCAGTTATCCAAAGTACTAAAATGTGGTCTTGTAAACTTAAGAAAGTCTCCAAGGGTCTTTTGGTGCCAGAGAAGAAAATATGGCATGAAACATCTGTATGATTGAGTGCCTGTCCTGGTTTGTACTCAGTTACTTGGCTTAACTTTACACAGTCCTGAGAAACAGGAGTCTTGTGATCGGTGTAGACAGCCAACTGGGACAGCTCAAGCCAAAAAAAAAAAAAAAAAAAAAAAAAAAATTGAATTGTCCTAATTGTATGTTGTATTGCTTCCAGTGACTTAAAGATGATTCTACTTCCCTGTCCTCTGAGTTGCCTAAAGTATTGTGTGACGCTAGGGATCAAAGCCAGCAAAGGTGGGAGCACACTGAGCCATAGGTAGATCTTTTCCACACGTTAGTTTCTTGAAGGGGGCGTCAATAGCCCCCAAAAAATTGTTTCATAAAACAAAGCTTTTATATCCTGTCCTATCAAACATCCCCATTGTGGACATGAGTCAGCCCTCAGGCTATCCAGTTGAGTACCCAATGGCTAGGGTAGACTTTAATGGGATTCTTACTACTCTTTTTAACAGTGTTTTTTCATGTGGATTCTGCACCCCACCTGAAGCTATTTTAATACTATAGAGTCAGTGCAGAGGAAAAATAAATAAAAAATCAAAAACCTTTAGAGGCGGATGCCTGGTAGACGAAGGTGAACTCTTGTATGCTTTTTTTCCTATCTGCAAAGGTGAGAATTTTCCAGCATGTATGTGCTAAGCCATTTTATATATACCTTTGTTTAGTAGTCACAGTCCTGTTGGCACACCGAAGTCAAAGCCCACTACCCATTTAGGGAGTGGTGGGCTGGGATTGAAGCCAGGGCCCTCTGACTCTGAAACCCAGTCCTTTCCCCTGCACCATGCTGCCTTCCTGTGCCGGTACTTTACATCCCTGAAGCTCTTTGGAACTGCATTTAACTGCAGGAAACCAGAGATACCCTGAGCACTTAGCTTTGCTATCACCCACCCCAAACACACTGCTGGCCAGTCCCGCAGAACACAGAGAAAAACATCCCCTTCTAAATAATCAACAGTGATTTTTCTTAAAATTTTCCAAAATCTTCGTACTCTAATTTGCAAACTTGGCACACAGGAGGCTACTCATTTGCTCTTACATGATGTACTGTACCTGCACTTTGGAAAAGCAGCTAGGAGGTGTGGAATGCCACCTCTGTTATGGCCATGTAGCCTAAATAATTTCCTACGCTGAAGAGTTTAATTAGAGGTTTTAGTGACATTGCTGCAGTTTGAGATTTGCTATAGTTTTTGAGAACTCTGGATCATTTGAAGTGTTTCTCATGGGGCACCTGGGTGGCTCAGTGGTGGAGCATCTGCTTTCAACTCAGGGCGTGATCCTGGGCTCAGGTCCTGGGATTAAGTCCCATATCAGACTCCCCACAGGGAGCCTGCTTCTCCCTCTCACCTATGTCGCTGCCTCCACCTATGTCTGTGTCTCTCATAAAATAAAAAAAAAAAATGTTCCTCCTAACACAGTAATGCAGTGTAAGACCAAAGTCATTAGCCCCAAGGCTGGACGATCTGGGGGTGCTTTCTTTTCTAGGATATGGGGTAAAGAAAGGCAGAAAGGGACTTTTGCAGTATTAGCACCTAAAATACTTTGGTTGGCCAGGGCTGTGCAATTAGGCTCATTGAGTTGATCAGTTTGCAGTTCATCCCCACATACATGGATTCCACCAAGGGGTGGAAAGAACCCAGGACCATGAATCAGAACATGGGACTTGTCTCAGAATAATATTGGATAGTCATATGAGGAAAAAGATTTGAGTGCTATAAAAAGTGAAGTGTTGGGACACCTGGGTGGCTCAGTGGTTGAGCATCTGCCTTCGGCTCAAATCATAATCTTGGGTCCTGGGATCAAGTCCCACATTGGGCTCCCCACAGGGAGCCTGCTTCTCCCTCTGTCTATGTCTCTGCCTCTCTCTCTGTGTCTCTCATGAATAAATAAATGAAATCTTTTTTAAAAAAGCGAAGTGTTGAAAGAAGGTAAGATTGTCCTGTTACACAGCCGATGGGGCGTGAAGAATCCTTAGCTAAAGTGATAGCCAGTCCGTTGATGATGACGTAAGAACAGTGTAGTCGGTGCGCAGAGGGTCTGGTGCCAATGGTTCATCATCATTCTGTGAAAAGAGTAAGTGTTTAAAGATGTTTGTGGCAATATGACATAGGAATTTTTTTTTAAAATTTTTTATTTATTTATGATAGTCACAGAGAGAGAGAGGCAGAGACATAGGCAGAGGGAGAAGCAGGCTCCATGCACCAGGAGCCCGACGTGGGATTCGATCCTGGGTCTCCAGGATCACGCCCTGGGCCAAAGGCAGGCGCCAAACCGCTGCGCCACCCAAGGATCCCTGACATAGGAATTTTGTGTCTGCTGAATATAATAATAAAGGTTGGGGCTTGTATTTGCTTGACTTTTTTTTTCCTTTTTTTTTTTTTGTTTGCTTTTTGTAATTTCTTTCTCTTACATTTAAAAAAAGTACTGGTGCAAGATGGATTTGGAAAAAAAACTAGCCCTTCACACAAATGATTTGAGAAGCTATGGAATGTGAGGCATCAAAAGTCCAGGAGGCAAGTGAAAAATTAAAATAAGAATCTGCATATTTTATTCATCCAGTGAAAGGCAGACAGGAAGCGGAAGACATAAGGGTTGGTTCCAAGGGGATGGGTCACTTCTCTCCCAGATGTTTGGTGTCCTGGAGGGACAACCAGAGGACATGTCCTGACTTTGGAGACTGACTCAGCATCATCAAAAGGAACAAAGGTCCAAAGGGTAAGACTACAACTGTTTTTCCTAAGATGGTGCTGAGGACTATGGGGGCTGATGGCTTCTTTCCTGGGCTGGTGGGACCTGGGGGAAGGTGGCCACAAAGCTAAATAGCACTTGTAGGAGTCCATAGTTAACTAAGGAAAGAGAAGATGCTAACTGCTATCCCCAGACCTATCAGAAGTGACTGAATGATCAGCAGGCTGCCTTTCCATCTTGGTATCCATATTTTATATATTAATGTCATTTTAAAATATTTCAAAATCTATTAGGACAGCACCCATCTCACATTGGGTTTTCATTTGTGTTTATGCCTCAGGATGAAATTTATAATTATCTAGTTCTAAATAAACTATTAGTTGGAATTCTGTTACCTTATATATAAAAATGAATAGAATTGATATCTTCGCAGTATAAAAATTTCGCATCTAGGAATGGACCACTTTGTTGAAGGCACTTAGTTTTTGTAGCTTTCTCTTTGCTTATTCTATACATTTCTTGTTAAATGTATACTTAGGTATTTTATATTTTTATTGTTAATGTGATAGAATCTTGTCCCCCATCACATTCCAATAATTCTAATTTTTGCTAATATATAAGAAAGCTATCTATTTCTAATATGTTTAATGTTTGGGTTTTTTTATGTTTGGGGTTTTTTAAAAATATGCTTAATGTTTAATCAGCCATCTACCTGCTTTCTTATTCTAGTACTAATCAATCTTTTCCCACATAATTCTTTTGGGTTATCCTGGTATACAAAAGACTCTACACTTACTAACTCTGGTCCTCATTTCCAGTATGTATAGCTCACCTTTTTCTCGGCTGATGACCTTAGCTATTCTTTCCAGAACAATGTTAATTACAAGAAGATATCCTGTTGGAACTTGACAGGCTGCTGGGTCTTTCTGTCCATATCGATAGAAACACGGAACCTAGAACATCTGTATTAGCCTCTTCTTCCTCTCCATTGTCCCTCAAACACTTGCTGATAGAAGTGAAATCTTTCAGATGACTGTGGAAGGTAGTCCTGGGAGAAATATGCAAGGTGAATGCATTATGTCCACTTGGTCTTAGTCATATGGAAGGAGAAGGAGGAGAAGGGAAGGAAGGAGAAGATGGGCTTGAGGGACTGATTATATGTCCAATTATGAGGTCTCTGTATTTTTTATAGCATCATAATTGGTCTCAAGGGGTGCCTCATTGAGCCACCACTGGGCTTCCTAGTTAGGGCTGGGTGAGAGCCATTGTTTTAGTTTTACAGCACCCCATATAGCTCTACCTTGCTATCTTTATGGGGTCCTTACTCTGTATTTTACGCTTGATTTCAGTTCAAACTCATATTCAAGGTACCCAACCCTGAGCAAAAGGGAGACAAAATTTATCCGTTGGTTCTATTTCCAACCCGTGCAAAAATAGAAGGCAGTCAGAGTTCTCAGGAGCAGACATTAGTTCAGCTGGGAGCTTGGCGCCTGGTTTCCATTGTGACGAGGTCAGGGGAAATCATTAGGCAGGATTACCACCAGAATCGCCCAGGCTGGGAGTCTCATCTGCTTCTCCTTGGTATGGAGGCTGGCTAGGTTTCATCACTGGGATTGTTAGAAATAAATTTAAAATCCAAGGGTCAAAGAGGCCACTCTTCTTTGCACACATTTTTTTATACGTCTGCATGCACATTGTACCTATGATTTCATGAACACACAAATGTGATCATGCCTCCTGCAGTGGATACTGGGCCATGCAGCCGGACCCCTCCCCTGAAGACTGAAGCGGCCATCCCCTGTGAGGAGCTGAACCTTACAGCTCCAAGTGGTCTCTCCTCCTGATGCTCACCCTCTTCTGTTGGGAGCCGCCTTCTTCTTGGGATCAGCCCGAGTCCAATGACTGGTCTTCATCCTAGTTCAGGATAACTGTCCAGAGCACTACCAGCTCCATGGGGCTTGGCTGAGGCCTGGCTTACTTCTGTCTTCAACAGATACAATCCTGAGAGCACATCCCATAAACCTCAACCCACTTCTCTGTACCACCTGCTTGAATTTTTTGTGTCATCCTTTTTCTTTTTTTCTTTTCTTTTTTCTTGTGTTTGGGGGGAAGTTCCTCCCCATCTCTTGTCCTGTACCACATTCTCCCGAGAAATCACATGCTCATATGTGTTCTGTATTTGCCTATGTTTTTTCTCTGTTTGTTTAGCTCTGTGTGAGAGCCATCTGTGTTAAAACATGTTGCAAGGGCACCTGGGTGGCTCAGTGGTTGAGTATCTGCCTTTGACTCAGGCCATGATCCCAGGGTTCTGGGATCGAGTCCCATATCAGGCTCCCTGTGGGGAGCCTGCTTCTCCCTCTGCCTACGTCTCTGCCTCTCTCTGTGTGCCTCTCATGAATAAATAAATAAAATCCTTAAGCAAAAAATAACATTTTGCAGATAACCTTCTTAAAACTCTTTTTACACCACTTCACCAGCAGTGTAGGAGAGTTGCCCACTGTGTACGTTCCCACCTTGAGCATCCCACCCGAAAATTAAAAGGCTCATCTTTGATTGGGCCTTTGTTCAGGTCTGATATTTTTCTCACTACAACCTGTAATGTGCCCCCTCTCCTTTGTCCTTTTTTTTTTTTTAAGATTTATGTATTTATTTGAGAGAAAAGAGAGAAAGTGAGGGGAGGAGCAAGGGAGAGAATCTCAAGCAGACTCCCCACTGAGCACAGAGCCTGCCTCAGGGCTCAGTCCCACGACCCCTGAGATCATGACCTGAGCCTGTGCCAAAACCAAGAGTCAGATACTCAGTTGAATGAGCTACCCAAGGAACCCCGCCCCCTTCCCTTTTAAAAGGAAAGAGTTTGGTGAGGGAAAGACAAGGCCCATGGGCTTGAGAAAGTCCCTGAGCTTCCAGATGGCTGCTTCCTCTCAATAGATGAGAAATATGGAGTGGAGACCAGCAGACCTCTTCTCCTACCCCAGCCCCCCAGCCTGGAGCTACTGGCTGTGCAGGGCAGGAGAGTCCCAGGGCAGGGGCTGCCACTACTGCCAGCTCAGGGATGTGAAAGGAGCACTGCTCAGCATGGGAGAGGCAGGGAGGGGCATGGGAAGGAGCTGCATGCAGTGTGCCCCCCACCCTTCTGGACCCGAATCAGTCTTTAGCCAGTTCTCTTTGAGTAGGATTATGCTCTTGTCCCTGAAAATGAACAGGAAGAGAACTGGCATGTCATTGATGTTCTCTGGGCTACAAAGGCTGAAGATTGATGTGACTCTTCTTAAATTGAAGAAAATCTATTTAGGATATTTGGGCACACAGATAGACCTTCTCTGATATCCGAGACATCGGATGCGAATGGGCATCTCTGTGACCTCTCCACCCCTCGCAAACGGGCCGTGATCAGTGATGAGGGTGTTGCTGGGAGTGCCGGTTGCCAGTCGAGGGTGTCTCTGCCTGCCAGGTTGGGCACTGGGCACAAAGCATTGCAGATTCTGTCTCTTTGTGCCTCCGGATCGTCTGCATCTTTTCCCTTCGTGGTGTGTGAAATTAAGCCGACCCTATATGCTGTTATTGTGACACAGAATCATTATCCCTTAATAAGCGTTTCATAACTCAATCTATTTTTGCCAATTGTTTTAAATCTTTCTTATTAGCTATGTTAGGCATGCTATTATCTTAATCTTCTTAACGTCCATGTGAGAGTTTGACAAGTCAGCAGGGGATCTTGCCTTAGCTGCCAAGGGTACATGATTAGGTACCCATGCTCCAGAGCCCCACTGACTCTTCTGAGCCTATTTCTTTTTATTTATTTTTTTAAAGATTTATTTATTTATTTATCTTAGAGGTGGGGAGGGGCAGAGGGAGAGAGGGAATCTGAAGCAGACTCCCTGCAGAGCACAGAGACCAACACAGGACTCCATCTCCCAAGATCATGACCTGAGCTGATACCAAGAGTCAGACACTCGACAGACTGAGCCACCGAGGTGCCTCCGAGCCTCTTTCTTTTGAAAAGACCTCAGTTTCCTAAAGTTCAGGAAGTTTCATGCATCAGTGAGATCAATATGAAGACCAATATCTTGGGCTTTCATCAAACTCTTTAACTTTGTGAAAATAAGTAAATAAAGAGGAAACAATGTGTATGTGTGTGAGAGAGAGAGAAAAAGAGAGAGGGACAAAGAGAGAAAGAGAGAGAGAGACCCCAGCTGACCCCCATCAGAGAGGCCACTGCAATAACCCAAGTCAGTTCAAAAAACCAAAGAATCATATTTTAATATTCCGAAGGAGTTAACAGAAAGTTGAGAGAGAATAGTTGACGCTGTTGTAGAACTCGGACTGTTCTTTTCTTAGGATCATTTCAGGCTAAGAAATAATTGGGATTTTGGCAGCTGAGATGATTGAGGGCAGAACAGCTTATTTTTCAGTTAATTCCTTAAGTAAACCATCATCTCTGTAACCTGCTGCCATAGCCACACTGATAAGAAGGTTTGACCATGCTGTCCCCCCAGACAAACCATCTCTGGTTTTACCTCCTGTCAAGTCCTCCCTTTTTTGTGTTAAAAGAATATTGCCTGGCTCTGCAACCTCATCCTTTCATGGTCATTTCCCTGTGGTTCCAGACGTGTGTCATCCTCACACTCAAGAACAGAGAGTCCTGATAATTAAGTTTGGGTTTCTGGAGATAGCAGAAGAAAGTCAGGCTCAGAACTAGGTTGACAAGAATGAGATTATAGAGAGCATCATAATTTCACAGCCAAGTTTCTCCATGTTCTCTCCTTTCTTTGGAATAAGAGGATGCACGGCTGCTGCCAAAGTTCAAGGGTAGGTACAGACAGAATAAGTCATGAAGTGTCTTTCAGTAAGAGAGGTCTTGGGTGTTAACCTAGCCCTCCACCTCCTCACAGAGGACCAATGGGCCTTGCCCAAGAGTAGCCTGTGGGTGTGTGGCAAGGACAGCTCTGTGTGGGAGGTGCTAAAGTGGTGGTTTTCAAACTTTGGTGAGCCTAGAATGTTCCTGGAAGCTTTTTCAATTTACAGATTCCTAGGCCTACCCCCCAAAATCTGCCTCACATGGGCCGGAGTGGGTCCCTCTAGCTCTGATGCCGATTGTTGAGTTGAGTCTAGCAGAGGCTCATTCTCACACCCACCTGTTGTTCTCTTCAAGAGTTTGCACATCCCAGTCCACCCTCCCTCCACACCCTTGGCAGTTAGGATGTGGAGGCACTGTTTCCCTTATGGATCTGCCTCCACTCAGCTTGCCTGCTCCTTCGCTCAAGATTTTCAGATCTGTACAAACTTACCAGGTGCGCATGGACCTGTGTCTAATGGAGATGATGGGTTATGGAACTACTGATCTTTTTCTAAGTTTTAATTTTCTGTAAGGCTATTCTTCTGAGTACTGTGGCTTCCTCCTTGCCCATGTTCATAATAAACTCCAGATGTAAGCTCCATGTGTTCGGAAGCGGAACCAAAGGTTACGTGACTTCTAGCTGCATTTCTTTGATATGTGATTAAGCATTTTATCACATTGCCTATTGTTCATTTCTTGTTATTTTCTTTCTGCATTTATTGAATCATCCATCTCCTCCTTGCCAGTTTTTCTTACCGGTAGAATTTAGAATACAATTTTAAGTGCCAAGTAAAATCCCATGTGGATTATTTTAGACTTATTAAAAATATAGGACGAATTGAAATCTTTGCAGTGTGTTTTTTGCTTTAAGGAGCCTGCATATATTTTCATTTTCTCATTTTTTTAGAATTATCTTCAGGACCCATTTTGTCTTCCTGTTGCTCCTTTCCCAGGCAGCTCTGTTTTATGGATACTACCAGTAGTTTTGTTTTAGTCATTTTTTTGTCAGCCCTCTATTTCACCCTCTTTCATGGTCTTGAATCCAGCAGGGTTTATCCAGATTCTGGCTTTGCCAGCAAGTAGGGCAGACATGCCACCTCTGGCCCCTTGGGTCTGTGTGAGTGACAATTCCATCCCTGGCTCAGGTGACAGACAGCTAGAAGGCGGTTCCCCACATTTCTGGCGTGTCTCCCAGCTGCCAGCAGTTACTTATATAGTGTCCCTCTGCTGTACTGGGATGTGATGCTTTTGCAAAATTATTATGTACCAGACGCAGTAAACCTGACATACACCAACCACTTCCTGCATACAACCCATAAGGTAGGTACTGTATTACTATTTAGATCATATGGGAAGAAACAAAGGAATCCCAAGACTAAGTGATACCGCTCATGGAGCTACTATATAGCAAAGGCAGGACTGAAGTCAGGTCCTAGGTTCTCACCCAGGATGTCCTGCATGTGGTCATGACATGTCCCTAGTGGATGGTAAGCTCACTAGGCAGTAGGTATGATTTTTATTTTGAGGGTTTAAGTGACTTACCATGAAACCTTGAAATAATTGGAATTCATACTCTAAGACTTCATTTAGAAGAGGAGAGCTGTACAGGCAGGGAATGTATTTACTCTAAAACCAAGAGGATTTCATCATATTGTGGCAATGCAGAGAGAGAGAGAGAGAGAGAGAACATGCACACACAAAAGTCAGTTCTCAGCATCCCAGACCTTTCATCCTCAGCCTTGGGTTCTTAAATCCTTCCTCCTTTCCTTGGCTGATGGAACCTGCTTTTTGGAGACAAGAAGCACATTTAGATAAAGTTGTTAATGATTGATGGAGGGCTTCCCTGGCTTGATTCTAACAGGGCTAGGACAGAGAAAGAGCTAGCATTCTTGAACTTACCACCAGATTTTCCTGGCCTCCCATAAGGACACTGAGGCTTTCATAACCACAGACAAGTAGGAGGTATTTGTTTAGACACTAATCTTCTTCCTCAACAAAAAAAGAAGGCGGCCTGGTGACAGGATGACCCAGAATAATTTTTTAGTACTTATGAAGGAAGTGCTACTGTCATTTGATTTTACAGATGAGAAAACAGAGTCTCAGAGTCTCAGACAGATTGAGTACGTGTGATACGTCACCCAGCTGGTGGAATTTAAATCCACATCTGTCTTATTCCAGAACTTTTCCATTAAACCTTACCGTTTTCTATAAACAAGCTTCAGTTGCAATGCGACATTAAAAACCCAGATATGTTGTCATCCTTTGGCAGTTCTTTGATAACCCAAGTAGTCTATAAATATGAGTTACTGTCATATTCAATCATAATGATAAAAAGTTACCATTTATTTAGTGCTTACCATGTATCATGTACCAGATGCTGTGAAAGCATGAATCATCTCATTTTGTCCATGCAGCAGTGCCATGAGGGGTTTTCAGATCCTTTGCTCCATTTTACAGATGAAGAAACTGAGGTTTAGTGAGTTAAGGAAATTGGTCAATCCATGACAGCTGTGTCATCCGTACAACTAGAGGCCTCACTCTAGGCAAAGCACCGTGCAGCATGCAAGAGAGCTAGCAAAAGGCCCCAGATCCCGCTGTCCTGCTATCTGTCTGGTGGGGCTGATGTGTACATATCAAGTGGACAAAGCAGGGTAGTGTGAGATGGGTGCCAAGGGCATGGGGCAGCCAGACAGAGGTTTAGACCAGTAAGATACAAGAACAGACTAGCTGAACTCAGTACTTAGGGACCCAAGATTTTAAGGGCTCACAGAAATATATTAATTTTTAAAGTCGTAATTTTAAAAATAAACTTTTAGATCAAAGAAGATATATCAATACACAATATTTTCATCTTTATATTGAGTCATACGTTAAAATGTGTAATATTTTGTATGAAAGAAGGAGCCCATGAAGGCCAAAGCAGCTAGAGCCATGAAAGCCATAATGTGACCCTGCCATTCCTCCTGGATCCAGGTCACCCTAAAGTGTTGGGGCATTGCAGAGCCACATGTCAAAGGAGCCTGGGTCCCTGCACATGGCCTGTAAAATTACCTGCCAATTAGAAACACTCAGCTGTCACATGGAGATAGATTCAAAAGGTCATCCCATGAGAAGATCCTCTGACTCAATTACTCTAGTGTTGCTCATTTCATTGTTTTAGGAAACACAGTCATATGGTTCCACAGTCTGGGGAAGGTCACAGAAGGAAACTGAACTTGAGCTGAGCTGACAGGCATCAAGACCTAGCTCAGCGAGAATGTACTGTGTTTTCACTATCTCCACAATGAGAATAAGACCAGCTTTGAGGTCAATTGGTTATCTCTTTGTAAAGAAGAGGTAAAGACTGCTCTGGACAGAATGTGTTTCTGATATGGCCAGCAGCCAGCTCACTACCTAGAAAACTGAAGGCATTCTAGAAACATGTTCTATGCTAAATAGAACCATTTGCACCATGGAAAGTTGTTTCTGTGGCCTACCAAGCTCATGCCCTCATGCAAACACCAGGGTGCAGAACCTGGAAGTAAGTTTTCTGTTTTAAGCGGGTATCAAATAGGGAGTGAACGTTGTGCATAGCCTTGAACCAAAACACATACGGATGATCCAAGATTGGTGAGAGATTTGGTCACCTCCCTCAGGGATCATTAAATCAGAATGAAGAGTCTAAATTACATGCACAATATAATCTGTATGTAATTAATGTACTATAATGAACTAAACTTTATGGGTTTTATTTATAATGAAGTGATTGATAGAAGTTGTGTCAGGGCCAAAGTAGTTAAGGAAGACTTTTGGAGGAGGTGGCACTTGACTTGAGATTTGGGAAATAAGTGAAATTTAAGTAGGAGGCATGAGGATATTTTGAATAGGAATGGCTAATGGCTTGCAGGTGGGGTAAACATGGCCTTTCAGTGAAGAGAGACCATATGATCGTCAGTGCTCCCGGTCACTTTGTAGGTAAGGAAGCAGGATAGAATTAGAAAATGAAGGATATCTGTCTTCCTCCCTACTTGCTTTCCACCCTTTATGAAACAAGAAAACTGTGACTTTGGTATCAAATAGAAAAATGTTTGAAAGCAGGAGGAAAAGAGAAAGAAAAAAGAAGGTACAAGTGGAAAGCAGAAAACAAACTTGGGTGTGGGCAGTGACGATTCACAGTAGCCCTCCATAAAGAGATCCCATAAAACCCTCCTAAAGAAGGCACTCTTTCCCCGCCCCCCTTTCAGCACAGTATGGAGACCGGGGTCCTGAAGGATCTAGAAGGTGCAAGGTGAGACACGTGGGTGTCAGTGGTTTCTCTGCAGCATGCCAGCATCACTGTTGGATGCAGTGCTTGAATTTAGAAAAATCAAACGCTGACAGGATGGAGCTGGCACATTGTTATGCTGGTAATTCAGTTCCAACACCGTAAACCTCCCCACTCACTTAAGAACGACTGCGGATGCAATCGAAATCCAATGTCCAATATCCTCTCTTTCTGTGGAAGATTAAGAAGCAAGTGCGCTCAGGGATCGGAGAGCCTTGCTGTCTTCTTCCCCAGAAATAAAGATGGGTTCATTTAACATGATTTCTACCTGTTCTTGTGCAATTAGTGTTTAAGTGACTATCTCTGGGTATTAGTCACTCCGAGGAAATGAAATGATGCTATGGTAATTGGCCATGTGGGTTTCTTCCCTTCCCTGGGGATTTCACTTGGCTCAGAGAGCATTTTTTTACATAGGCCCTGTCTGCACTCTTTATTTAGCTAATTAGAGGGCTTAAGAGAATGAGTTGGCATTGGGTAAGAGGGAGAGAAGAGGAGGGCCTGCGTATTATAAGGGGAAGATCACTTGATTGAAAGAGTATCTGTTTATTAGTACAAACTAATAAATTATCTCAGCTATTGCATTCTTATCTTGGACAGCTGTGTTACACATATCTTCTCATTTAATCCTCACAATAGACCTGCGGTGTTGGTATCACAACCCCCTCTACAGCGATGAGAAAAATAAACTTCAGAGAGGCTGCCCTGACCAAAGTTCTCCAGATGGAAAACAGCAAGGCTGAGGCTGAGATTGGAACTCCAGTGGGCCTTAATTCACAGGCTCTGCTGTCCCTGTGTCTGCTTTCTAAATAGACCTCTGTCAAAGGGGACAAAGCCACTTCACCTCACCATCTTCACTTTCTTTAACTTCATGATTCTGTGAAGGTGCTGGCTCTTCTGGAAACTCTCAGTGCCTTTCTTTCTGGACAGATGGGAACTATTAAACACATTTTCTACATTTCTCTCTCTCTCTCTCTCTCTCTCTCTCTTTCTTTTTTTTCTCCCTGTCTCTTTTGTTCTGCTTTTCTTCTCTTTTCTATGCATCCAAACCAGGGCTGGTCTTAACAGGTGTGAGGGCTGAACAAGGACAGGAAAGGGAAGAAGAGAGAAGCAGTTCTGTTCATTAGAAATTTCACTTTCCAGCCCTGAGCAACACTTCCCTCTAAATGACATCTGAGCAACATGGAATAGGGCAAGGTCGCAAGGGCTTGGAGTTGGAGGATTTCATTTCCAGTTCTGCCACCATCTCACTGTGAGGCTTTGACCAAATCATGGCCTTATTGCGCCTCTGATTTCTCATATCTACAACTGTATCATAATATACATCAGGGAGTACTTGTTTCCTTGAAGTCAAAAAATGTACAAATGTCAGATATAATTAATGGAATTATGATCCTGGTGGAGGTCTCGGACCATCGAGTTCTGAGCCTCCATTTCATACAAGATGAAATGGAGTGGAGTTTCCTGGTACCAAATAGATGGTTGGTGGCAAGCATAAGTAAAGAACTCAAACAGCTTAATACCCATCTTGGCACTCTTGGAGCTAGCTCATTTGCAGAATGGAATCCACAGCTTCTGGGGGTGGGTTTGGGGTAGGGGTAGGAGGGGCAGTAAAGAGATTTCAAATAATCTGTCAATAAACCTCATCTACTTCCCTTGGATGACTTTTTATCAGAGGGGAATCTTTTTGAAATAGGGCTCATCTGGGACCAGTTTTTCATGACAGACCACTTTCTCGTTGGTGACTGAGGTCCATGTGAGGCAATGTTCCGTGAGGAAACTCCATGCTCAGCATCCAGCACAGAGCCATCATGTAGAATGGGACTCAAAAAGGAGCACATGTTGGAGGAAGGCTAATCATGCGTTTTGCTTCCTGTTGCAGTCCTCCTCCATTTGATTCATTTCTTGATAGTACTTATTCTTCTACTTATGTCTATAACAAAAAATTGTTAGTTCTCATTTGGAAGGGGAAAAATAACTTTACAGGGAGAGTTTTTTCCAAAGCATATTTGACTTACTATACTGACTACAAATATCACTTCTTTAGGTTATATACTAGTGTCTTCAAGGTGGTTTTCCATATTTTTTTTACCCTGCATTGATACTATGAGGATTATTATTATCCTCATTTATAACAATGTAACTGCATTTTCTAATATAGTAGCCACATGTATGGCTATTTAAATTTAAATGACTTAGAATTGAGTAATTAAAAGCTTTACTTCCTCAGGCATACTGGCCATATTTTCAGTTCTCAATAGCTATATGTTAAGCACTTGTACATATAATCATTTTTTAGCCCTCAAATCAAGTGATGAGGTAAGCATGGCTTTACAGGTGAAGACTGTAAGTCTTGAACATATTTATTCCCCTCCCAAGATCATGTATGGCAGAAGAGTGGGGGATATTGACTGGTCTAACAACAAAACTTCCTCCATAAACCACCATACTATACTGTACCCCTGATAAAGAAATAGCAACAACAACAAAAAGACTTGCAAAATGTTACTAGTGACTTCTACTTCCAGGAAGAAGGAATGGATATACCTTTAGCTATTTCTCTGCTTAATTACAACTAGAAATGCCAGACATTATATATAAAATAAACATAAGAAGATTCTGAAAGATAGAGAGAGGGCAGATCAGCTAGAGACCCTCAGACTCAAGAAACACCAGTGATAAATTTCCGGGTTTCCTTTTTTTGCCACATATACAGACTTAACAGAGTGAATTGAATAAGAAACATGACTCATCACTATGTTTTCTACAAGAAACTTACTTCCAATATAGTTATATATGAGAGTTGAAAATAAATTAAAAATAAATAAATAAATAAATAAATAAGCAAGAATGGCTGTTCAAAAACTAGATAGTCTTTATCCACTGGAAAAAGGACAATCTCTTCAACAAATGGTGCTGGGAAAATTGGACGGCCACATGCAGAAGAATGAAACTAGACCATTCTCTTACACCATAACAAAGATAAACTCAAAATGGATGAAAGATCTAAATGTGAGACAAGAATCCATCAAAATCCTAGAGGAGAACACAGGCAACACCCTTGTTGAACTTGGCCACAGAAACTTCTTACAAGATCTATGAAGGCAAGGGAAACAAAAGCAAAAATGAACTATTGCAACTTAATCAACATAAAAAGCTTCTGCACAGCAAAAGAAACAGTCAACAAAACTAAAAGACAACCTACAGAATGGGAGAATATATTTGCAAATGACATATCAGATAAAGGGCTAGTATCCAAGATCTATAAAGAACTTACCAAACTCAACAGCAAAGAAACAAACAATCCAATCATGAAATGGGCAAAATACATGAACAGAAATTTCACCAAAGACCTACACATGGCCAACAAGCACATGAGAAAATGCTCTGCATCACTTGCCATCAGGGAAATACAAATCAAAACTACAATGAGATATCACCTCACACCAGTGAGAATGGTGAAAATTAAGAAGACAGGAAACAACAAATATTGGAAAGGATGTGGAGAAAGGAAAACCCTTTTGCACTGTTGGTGTGAATGTGAACTGGTGCAGCCACTCTGGAAAACTGTGTGGAGGTTCCTCAAAGAGTTAAAAATAGATCTGCCCTACGACCCAGCAATTGCACTGCTGGGGATTTACCCCAAGTTACAGATGCAGTGAAAGACCGAGACACCTGCACCCCAATGTTTATAGCAGCAATGTCCACAAGAGCCAAACTGTGGAAGGAGCCTTGGTGTTCATTGAAAGATGAATGGATAAAGAATATGAGGTCTGTATATACAATGGAATATTACTCAGCCATCTGAAACGATGAATACCCACCATTTGCTTCAACGTGGATAGAACTGGAGGGTATTATGCTGTGTGAAGTCAGTCAGTCAGAGAAGGACAAACATTATATGGTTTCATTCATACAGAGAATATAAAAATACTGAAAGGGATTAAAGTGGAAAGGAGAGAAAATGAGTGGGAAATATCAGAGAGGGCGACAGAACATGAGAGATTCCTAACTCTGGGAAATGAACAAAGGGTACTGAAAGGGGAGGTGGGCAGGGGGATGGGGTGACTGGGTGACGGGCACTGAAGGGGGGCACTTGACAGGATGAGCACTGGGTGTTATGCTATATGTTGGCAAATCGAACTCCAGTAAAAAATATACATACATACATACATACATACATACATAAAATCAGATAGTCTTCAGAGCATGCAAATCACTCTGACTGAGAGGTTAATCCAATAAGACCTAGCAGTCCTAAATGTATATGCACCAAATAACATAGCTGCAAATTATGTGAAGTAAAAACTAATCTCACTGAAATGAGAAATAGACAAATCCACAGATATCCTTGGAGATTTCAACCCTCCTCTCTTGACAGTTGACAGAACAACCAGATAAAAAAGAAGCAAGCATGTAAAACTCAACACACTATCAATCAAGAGGGTCAAATTGACATTTATAGAATATGCCCACCCAACAGCAACAGAATTACTATTCTCAAGCACTTATGTGATAGACCATATTCTAGACCACAAGACACACTTCAACAAATGTAAAGTTAAAATCATACATAAAATCATACTTGTTTGGAATCAAACAAGAAATCCATGACAGAAAAATAACAGGAAACCTCCAGACACTTAGAAGCTAAACAACACACTTCTAAATAATCATGGGCCAAAGACAAAATCTCAACAAACTTTAAAAACTACATTGAACTGAATGAAAATGAAAATAAAACATCAAAATGTGTGGGACACAGCTAATATAGTGCTGAGGTGGACATAATTACTTTATAAATACATTATAAAAAGAAGAAAAGCCTCAAATAAATAACCTAAATCCTATTTCAAGAAACTAGAACAGAAAAAACTAAATACACCCAAAGCAAGAAGAGGAGGGAAATAAAAAATAAGAACAGCCATCAGTGAAACTGAAAACAGAAAAACAATAGAGAAAATCAGTAACACAAAGAGCTGGTTCTTTGAAAAGATCAATAAACTTAACAAACATCTAGCAAAATTGACCAAGAGAAAAAAATAAGAAAACATAAGTTACCAATATCAGGAATGAAGCAGGATATCAATATAGACCCTGCAGATGTCAAAAGGAGAGGGCATACCATGAACAACTCTATTCACATCAATTTGACTTAGATGAAATAGACTAATTTCATGAAAAGTGAACATTACCACAACTCACGCAATGTAACATAGATTTAAATAGCCCTATAACTGTTAAGGGAATTGAATCCATAGCTATTAAACTGCCAGAAAAGAAATCTCCAGACCTAGATGGTTCCAGTGAAGATTTCTATCAAAAGAAAAATTGACACCAATCCTACACAATCTTTTCTAGATAATAGAAGAGGATGGAACACTTCTTAACTAATTTTGGAGCAAGCACAAAACTAATGACAACAAATGAAAGAATAGAAGGAAGGAAGACACGTAGACAGGCAAGAAGAAGGGAGGAGAGAAAGAACTACACTACAGTCCAGTATCCTTTATCCTTACAAAATTTCTTAAGAAAATAAGAGCAAATAGGATTCACAACATAGAAAGGATTCTATATCATTATGAAGTAGGATTTATTCCAAGAATGCAAGGTTAGTTTAGTATTTGAAATCAATCCATGTAATTCATCATATTAACACACTACAGAAGAAAAATCACATGATAGTATCCATTGGTGCAGAAAAACACGCAGTTATGATTAAAAAAAAACTCTCAGAAAACTAGGAATAGATAGGGAAACTCCCTCAATTTAATAAAGATTACATAAAATAGGTAGGTAATGTTACCTACATGTAACGTTAAACATGATGGTGAAAAAGTAGATGCTTTTCTTTTACAGTCAGGAACGAGGTTAGTATACCCATCTCACTACTCTTATGCAACACATTGCTGGAAGTTCTAGCCCATGCAATAAGGCAAGAAAAGACATACAGGTTAAATAGAAAGAAAGAAAATTTTCATTAATTATAGATGATATAATATCACTATTTGTAGATACGGTATCTCTGTTGAGAGTTACAAGAAATCTTAAAAACAAATTCTAGAACTAAAAAAAGAGTCTAGCAAAGTCTCAAGATACAAGAAAAATAAAAAGCAAATGTTTATTTATATGCTAATAATGAGCACATGGACACCAAAATTAAAAATACAATACCAGGATTCCTGGGCGGCTCAGTCGTTGAGCATCTGCCTTTAGCCCAGGTTGTGATCCTGGGGTCCTGGGATTGGGTCCTGCCTCAGGCTCCCTGCAGGGACCCTGCTTCTCCCTCTGCCTATGTTTCTGTCTCTGCCTCTCTCTGTGTCTCTCATGAATAAATAAAATCTCTTAAAAACACAATACCATCTATAATTGCTCATAAAAATGATATACTTACATTTAAATCTAACGATGTATGTACAGTATACATATACTTTTTACAAGAAAATGCTGATGAAAGAAATCAAAGAAGATCTGAAAAAAATGGAGAAAAATATTGTGCCCATGGACTCAACATAGTAAAGTTATTAATTCTTCCCAGATTCATATCCACTTATCATACAGTTGCTCCCAAAATCCTAGCAAGACTTTTGGTAGTTATATACAACAGAAGACTCTTCTAAAAATTTATATGGAAAGTCAAAGAGCTGGAATAAAGCAGTTTAAAGTAAGAGGTATCACTTTATTTGCTCTCAAAACTTATTATATAGCAATAATAATCAAGACTGTGTAGATTGACAAAAGGAGCAGACACACAAAGTGGAAACTCCAAAAATAGACTTGCTAGACTTGCACAAATATATCCAACTGATTTTTTTATGAAGATGCCAAAGCAATAGATCAGAGAAAATATAGCCTGTTCCACAAATGATGCAAGAGCAATTGGATATCCATGGGTAAAAATTAAACCTTGACCTGAATCTGATACCTTATACAAAAAATTAACTCAAAATGCATCAGGACTTAAGTATAAAACATAAAACTATAAAACTTTTAGGAAAAATAAAGGAAAAATCAGACATCTAGGTTTAGATAAGACGTGACACCAAAAGCACTGTTCATCAAAGGAAAAATGAATACATTGGTTTTTATTTTAAAATCTTTTGAACTTTTACTCTGAAAAAGAGCCTGTTATGAGAATGAAGAAAAGTTACCGACTGGGAGAAATTATTTGCAAACCATATACCCAATGAAAGACTGGTGTCTAGAATATATAAGGAACTCATTAAAAATGCCCAGGCAATCCAAATAGAACTTGGGCAAAAGACATGAACAGACATTTCACTAAAAAGGATATGCAGATGGCAAGTAAATACAAGAAAAGATGGTTAGCATTATCATCCATTAGAGAAATGCAAATTAAAATCACAATTAGATATCATTACACAACCGTCAGGATGGCTAAAATAAAGAATAGTGACAATATCAGATGCTGGCAATGATGCAGAGAAACCAGATCACTCAGAAATTTCTGGTGGCAATTGTAAAATGATACACTTTGAAAAAGTTTGACAATTTCTTAAAAATCTAAACATGCAACTAACCATACAACCCAGTAATTGCATTCCTGGGTGTTTTTCCCAGAGGAGTGATATTTATGCTCACGCAAAAAGCTGTACAGGAATATTTATAGCAGCTTTATTTGTAATAGCCCCAAATCAAAGACAACCCAGATGTTCTTCAGCAAGGGAATGGTTAAACAAACTGCGATAACGTTCCTACTCAGCAATAAAAAGAAGGAGCCATTGATACATGTGACATTCTCTGAATGAATTTCCAGAGAGTTATACTGAGTGAAAAAGGAAAAAGCCAATCCCAAAATGATTAAATACTTCATTTATATAACATTCTTGAAATGACAAAATTATAAAAATGACAAAATTATACAAATGGAAAACAGATTAGTAGTGCCCAGAGATTGAGGAAGATGTGGAGTTGGGAGGGAAGTAGGGGTGCCATCTCTGCAGTGATAAAAATGTTCTGTATCTTGGCTGTATCAGTGTCAATATCCTCGGAATAATATTGCACTATATATGCTACCAATGGAGGAAACCAAGTAATAAGAGATCTCCCTCTATTATTCACGTATCTACGATTATCTCAAAATAAATTTTAAGTTTTAAAGAATGTGACTAAGTTTATGCACCCATTCTGTATAGAAGCTGCATCTTTTCACAGTCTAAGTGTAATGAGGCCAATTCTCTTTTGTACCAGTGTTTTTTTTTTAATTTTTTTTAATTTTTATTTATTTATGATAGTTAGAGAGAGAGAGAGAGGCAGAGACATAGGCAGAGGGAGAAGCAGGCTCCATGCACCGGGAGCCCGACGTGGGACTCGATCCCGGGTCTCCAGGATCGCGCCCTGGGCCAAAGGCAGGCGCCAAACCGCTGCGCCACCCAGGGATCCCCTGTACCAGTGTTTTTGTATAGGGGTGTGCATATTCCCACAAAGGCATAGCTCAGTAGGGTGGTTGGTAGTATCAGAGAAGCAGAGAATGCTTGGTCTATGCCTTAGGAAAGATAATAAAAAAGTCTAATAGAAAAATTAACGTTTACACTGTCCAACTGAGTGGAAATGCAGTTGTAGGTCAAAGGAGATTAAGGATGTTTAATCAAGAAATTGCTCCTAGAGAGGAGATCTAAAGAATTTCTAAAAGAACTTAAGCAACTTTACAGAATAGAAGAAACTGATGAATGATTCTGTCTCTTCAAATCTTTTTCACTTAAATAATTATAGTATCTATTTCATAAGGTGATTGTGAAAAATTAAAGGGTGGGATGCATGTAGAAACACTAACCACAGTGCCTGGCACATGCTAAGAGATTCATAAGGGATAATTACTATGTTTTTAATAGAATGTTGCCTATGAGGTGTAATTTAGGTACAGTAAATTCTTTTTTGCTTCACAGTTATGTGAGTTTTAACACACACATACAGTTGCATAACTACCAGCATGATCAAAGCATGAAAAAGTTCCATCATCCCGAAAACTCTTCCTGCTCCTTTGTAATCAGCCTCTCTCCCTACCCTCAGCTCCTGGCAACCACCAATCTACATTCTTTGTCCCTCTAAGAATGTCATATAAATGGAATTATACAGTATGTAGCCTTTTGAATCTGGCTTCTTTCATTAGCATAATACGTTTGAGATGCATTCATTTTATTGCATGAAGTAGTGGTTTATGATCCACCTGGAACTGATTTTTATGTATGATAGGAGATTGAAATTCAGTTTAACTTTTGCTCTCTACTTGGTTAACCAGTTTTACCATGGCCATTTATTGAACCATCTATCTTTTCCTCACTAATCTGCAAATGCAATCTCTGTCATATATTAGTATTCCATATGTACAGGACTATCACTGGGCTCTCCATTCTTTTCCTTGATCTGTTTACACCTAAACAGACTCCTAGCACAATATAACTTGTTTTATAAAAGCTTTATGATACTTTGATATTTAGGAAATTGAGTTCCTCCACCTTTTTCTGTTGATTTTCCTTATAGGTTTAATTTGGAGAAAATTGATCTTTGCAATAATGAGTCTTTCCATGCAAAACATGATATCTCTGCAATGATTAACCTAATATCATGCCCAGATAATTGATAAAACATCATTTCTAGCTGTGTCTGTATGTCTCTGGAAGAGATTAGCATTTGAATCCATAAACTGAATGAAGAATACTGACCTCACTGACACAGATGGGCACCATCCAATCCATCCATGGCCCCAATAGAACAAAACAGCAGAGGAAAAGTGAATTCACTCCCTCCTTGTGAGCTGCTTTACATATCTTCACCTGCTTTCAGATATCAGTGGCTCCTGGTTCTCAGGCCTTAGGATTCAGGCTGGGGCTTATACACATTGGCTCCCTGGTTCTAAGGCCTTTGGGTTTGAATGGGAACTCTTCCACCTGCTTGCCTGAGCCTTTACAGATGGCAGATCGTGGGACTTAGCTTCTGTGATCGTGTGAGCCAGTCCTTTATAATAAACCTCTTTCTATCTTTTCATGTATCCTATTGCTTCTGTTTCTCAAGAAAGCCTTGATTAACACAATACCTCTCAATTTATTTAGGTTTTGCAATGTCTTTTAAAGTTTTATCATTTTCTCCAGAAAGATCTAATCTTCTCTTGGTTGTCTTAGATGTCTTATCCTTCCAATGCTATTGTGAAATGCAATTATTTAAATACATGCTTTAACAGTTTGTTGCCAGGTATAGGAACAAAATTTATTTTTGCATATTAATCTGTTACCCATGAACAAGGGGTAGTGGAAGGGGAGGTAGTTGGGGGGATGCGGTGACTGGGTGATGGGCACTGAGGGGGGCACTTGACGCGATGAGCACTGAGTGTTATGCTATATGTTGGCAAATTGAACTCCAATAAAAAAATTTTTTTTAAATAAAAACCTGTTACCCAGAAAAACTGTTGAGTTTTTATTAATTATAATGATTTGTCTGTAGATTTTCTTGGATTTTCTATGTAGCTTTTATATCATTTGTGCAATATATATATATATATATAATTATATGCAATATATATTATATATATGCAATATATAGATATATATAGATATAATTTGCGCATTTGGGTCAGTTCTTTCTTCCTTTCCAACTTTTTGCTTTCTATTTTAACATACTGGCCAAGACCTTCAGTACAAGGTTGAAAACAAATATCCAGGACCCATCATTTTTTACCTGTGACTTTAAAGAGCATGCTTCTGACATTTCACCATTGAGCCTCATGTGGGCATAAGTTTTCGGTGGGTACTCTACTTAAAAAATAAGAATGTGTCTTTTTCTTTTGTTTGCTAAGAGGTTTTGTCATTTATGGATATTGAATTTTATTAGTGCTTTTCCTGAATCTTTTGTGATAGGCATATGTTGTTTTTCTCTTTAATCTGCTAATATGGTGAATCACATTAATAGATCGTTCTCATATTTTCTAATAGACAAAACAATTCTCTAATATTAAATCATTCCTGGTTTAATTAGGATGATATATATTAGTAATGTGATGATGTGTATTTTTTAAATGCATAGTCTATACTTTAGATATATAATTGTAATAACATATATATATACTTTAAATATAGTTCTGGGGGCCCTTGGGTGGTTCAGTCAGTTAAGTGTCTGCCTTTGGCTCAGGTCATGATCTCAGGGTTTGGGGATCAAGCCCCCCATTAGGCTCCCTACTCAGCAGGGAGCCTGCTTCTCCCTCTGCCTGCTGCTCCCCTACTTGTATTCTCTCTCTCTCTCTCTGTCAAATAAATAAAATCTTTAAAAAATAATAAAATATGGTTCTGGATTCAGTTTATTAGTACTTCGATTAGTACTTTTCCCTCATCTTTGCAAGTATAATTGGACCATAATTCCCCTTTCTAATAATCTTTTCACCTGGACTTGTATCAAAGAAATGCTACTCATAAAATGAGCTGGGGAAATTTTGCTCCCTTTTCTGTACTTTAAGATATTTAAATTACAAAAAAAAAGATATTTAAATTACTAAGTCCTTGAAAGTTTGGTAAAACTCTTCTGCAAAATTTTCCGGGCCTGTTATTTGTATATAAAAGGTGGCAGGTATAGTTTTGTTTGTTTGCTTTCTTTATGATTCCAGGAAATGTTCAAGAGAAAAACATGCTAATAATGTCTTTAGATAGTGAGATACCAGGGAATTTTCTTTACTTAATATTTTTTCCTTCTTTTAAAATTCACATTTAATTTACATAGAGTAAAAGTCATCCCTTTTTTTGTGCACAGTTCTGCAAGTTATGACAAATGTCAGGGTGTTTTTACTTGTTTGGTTTAAGCCAAGCCATTCTAATAGGTGTGTGATGGTATCTTGTTGTTTTAATTTGTATTTCCCTAAGAATTAATGATGTTGAGCATCTTTTCATTTACTTATTTGTCATTAGTATATCTTTTTTGGTGAAATGTGTGTTCAAATCTTCTGTTCACATTTTTATTAAGTTTTGAAGCCTTTTAAATATTTTGGGTATACGTCATTTATCGGATAAGAGATTTGCAAATATTTTCTCCCAGCGTGTGGCTTGCCTTTGTGTTACCAAAGTCTTTTTGAATAACATGTTCTTCATGTTATTCAGTAATGCCCAGTTTATCATTTTTTTGTTTTACAGATCATGCTTTTGGAGTCATAGCTAAGAAATCTTTCACCAGCCCTATAATCTTTCACTCTAAGTCACAAAGACTTTTCTACTAAATGCTTTATAGATGTTTTATAGTTTTAGGTTCTACATATGAATTAAATTTTTTGAAGGGTAATAGGCAAGGATTGAGGTTCATTTTGTTGCAAATAAATATTCCAATTTTTTCAGTACTATTTGTTGAAATAACTACACTTTTTTATTGAACTGCTTTTAAAATCTTTGTCAAAAATCTATTGGCCAGATATAAATGAGAGTATTCGTATATCCTCTATTCTGTTGCATTGATATACACCTATTTTTGTTCAACATCACACATTTTTTTCCTTATTTGTCCAGAACTGCAAGGTTGGTTTTTTTTCTTTTTCTTTTTTTTTCTTCATTTTTTTCTTTTTACTGGAGTTCAATTTTCCAACATATAGTATAACTCCCAGTGCTCATCCCATCCAGTGCCCCCCTCAGTGCCCGTCCCTCAGTCACCCCAGCCCCCTGCCCACCTCTCTTTCCACTACCCCTTGTTTCCCAGAGTTAGGAGTCTCTCCTGTTCTGTCACCCTCTCTATATTCCCACTCATTTTCTCTCCTTTCCCCTATAATCCCTTTCCTATTTTTTATATTCCCTGTATTAATGAAACCATATGTTTGTCCTTCTCCGATGGACTTTTTTTTAAAGATTTTATTTATTTATTTATTTATTTATTTATTTATTTATTTATTTGACACGGAGATAGAGCCAGAGAGCACAAGCAGGGGGAATGGCAGAGGGAGAGGGAGAAGCAGGCTGATGCAAGGCTTGACCTAGGACCCTGAGACCATGACCTGAGCTGAAGGTGGATACTTAACCAACTGAGCCACCCAGGTGCCCCAACATCACACTGTCTTAATTATTGCAGCTTTGTGGTAGGTCTGGAAATCAGATAATGTAAGTTTTCTTCTTTTTTTCTTTCCAAATTATTTTGACTACCCTAGTTTTTTGTCTTCCCACATGAATTTTAAAATCAATGACTAAAAAACATCTTTCTGGTATTTTCACTGGAATTGTGAGAATTTATAGGTCAGTTGAGAGAACATTTTCTACCTTAACACTATTGAGTCTTCTATTCATCAACATGGTATATCTTTCCATTTATTTTGGGTAAATTCATCTATTAAACTATTTTCTCTTTTTCTTTTTTCTCTTTTTTTCAACTGAGATATAATTAACATATAACATTATGTCATGATAATAATAATTTGATATTTGCTACATTGTAAAGTCACCAAAATAAGTCTAGTTACTATCCATTAAAACAGAGTTACAATTGTATCCTTGAAATAAGAACTTTCTTAGCAACTTTCAAATATACAATACAGTAGTATTAACCATAGACACCATGCTGTACATTATATCCCTGGGAATTATTTATTTTATAAAAGAAAGTATAGGTTTTTTTGTAATGTTTTGACACTTTCAGCCATATATCTTATATGTTTTGTAAGATATTTACCTAAGTATTTCATGGTTTTTGGTAGTACTGTAAATGATACTTTTTTTAAAAAATCAATTTTCATTACTCATACACAGTACAATTAATTTTTATATTTTGCCCTTCTATCCCATGGCTTTGTAAAACACACTATTCTAGTTGTTTTTTGGAGATTGTTTGAAATTTTCTATGACTAGAAATAGTTTTAATTCTTTTTATTTTTTTCTTATTTGTGTGACTTCTATTTCTTTTTCTCTCTTACTTCACTGGCTAGGGCCTCTAGTATAATGATAAATGTGTATAGTGAGAGAAGTCATCCTTGCCTTATTCCTGATATTAGACAGAATTATTTAATCTTTCACCATTAATTATGATGTTGACTACAGGTTTTTTTGCAGCTATGTTTTATCAAATTAAGGGAGTTCTTATCTATTCCTAACATTCCAAGAGATTTTATTGCAAATAGATATTAAATATTATCAAATTATTTTTGCATTTATTGAAATGATCATATGTTCTTCTTCTTTAATCTTTGCTATGGTAAATTACCTGGATTTATTTTCAAATATTAAGGTCATCTTGCTTTTGTAAGATAAACCCCGCTTGGTTGTGCTTTATTGCTTTTTACATATTATTAGGTTTAATTTTTTAATATTTTGTTGAGGATTTTCTTTCATCTTTGTTCATGAGAGATATTTGTCTGTAGTTATCCTTTCTAATAGTGTCTTATCTGGCTTCAGGGTAATGCTGACCCTCAAAAATGAGTTAGGAAGTTTTTTTTCATCTTCTGTATTTTGAAAGAGTCTGTGTATAAACAATACTATTTATTACTTAAAAGTTTGGTAGGATATTCCAGTGGAGCCACCAGGGCAGGGATTTTTCTTTCTTGTAAGGTTTTCAACTGTACATTGAATTTCTTTCTCAGATATAAGACTAATTAGGCTATTTACTTCGTTTTGAATAAGTTTAGCCGCTATGCCTTCAATGAATTTTTCCTTGTCATCTAATTTGTTGAATATATGATCATAGAATTGTTTGTAGAATGTTTTCACTAGTAATTTAATACCTGAAGGGTCTATGGTTCTCTCTAAGTACTGCTTTAGCTTCAAACCACATTTTTTTTATATTATGTTTCCATTTTCATTCAAATAAGAGTTTCTAGATTCTGCAATTTCATCTTTGATTCATGAAATTTTTTAACGTGATTTGTTGGGGTATCTGGGTGGCTCAGTGGTTGAGCTTCTGCTTTAGGCTCAGGTTGTGATCTGGGGTCCTGGGATCAAGTTCCACATCAGGCTCCCTGCAGGGAGCATGCTTCTCCCTCTGCCTATGTCTCTGCCTCTTTGTGTCTCTCATGAATAAATAAAATCTTTTTTTTAAGTTAGTTGTTTACCTTCTTAGTATTTATAGATTTTTCAGTTATCTTTTCTGTAATTGATTTTTCTTTTAATTCCATTATAGCCTGAAAACATATGTGAAATAATTTCAATTCTTCTAAAATCATTAAGGTGTATTTAATGGCCAGAATGTTTCATGTTTGGGAATGTTTCATGTTTGACTAAAGGAATATGTATTTTTTTAAATGTACTTTTTTCCTGTTGTGTGAAGAGTTCTGTAAATTAGGTCAAGTTGTTTGAAGTGTTTTCCAGACCTTTTATATCCCTACTTTTTCTCTTTACTTAACAGAAGTATTGAAATCTCCAACTATAATTATGGATATGTCTATTTTATTTTTGTCAGTCTTTTTCTTATGTGTTTTGAAGCTCTTTAGAATTGTTAGAGCTTCCTCAAAAAATGACTATGTAGGGTCCCACTTTATCCCTGGTTGAAAGCTACTTTTTCTGATGTCAGTACAACTCTTCTAGCATTGTTTTGGCTGATATTTTCCTAGCATATCTTTTTCCATCCTTTTACTTTTTTCCATCCTTTTACTTTTAACATATATATGTCTTTATATTTAAAATTGGTTTCTTATAAACATATGTCATATATATATGTACACACACACACATAGCTAAGTCTTGCTTTATAACCAGTTTGATAATTTATGTCTTTTAATCTATCTCTTTAGTCTTTGCATTTATGTAATTGTTTCAATTAAAATTTACTACCTTGCTAGCTGCTTCCCACTTATTCCATCTTTGAGCTTTTTCTTTCTATTTTCATGCCTTCTTTGGAATTCATTGAGTATTATTTATTATTTCAATTTATCTCTACTATTGACTTATTATTTGTGCTTATTTTAAAATTTTTAATGAATACTCAAGCATTTACAGGATACAACTTTAATTATTTATATTCTGCCCTCGAATAATATATTGGTTACCTATAATGTCGGAACATTACAATAGCATACTCCCAATTCTTTCCTCCCATTCCTTAAGTTAATGTCATGTATTTTAATTTTGCAAATGTTATAAACATACAATAATTGCTACTATATTTTCTTTTGTCAGTTAGCTGTAGAACAATTAAAATGAGAAATGATTTTACATGTACTTTCAGTTTTCCGTTTGCAGTGTTCTTAGTGTGTGTGTGTGTGTGTGTGTGTGCGCGCGCACATGCGCGTAAATTTAGATTTCTACCTGAATAATTTCCTTTCACGTGTCTTACAGCACAGGACTGTTGGCAATATAGTCTCTTTATTTTCACTTGTCTGAGAAAGTGTTCGTTTCTCCTTCATTTTTGAAAGATATTTTGAGTATCAAATTCTAGAGTGACATTTTTCTGGTCAACACTTCAGAAATGTCACTTCTTTGTGTTTAGGTTTGCATTGTTTCTCAAAGGAACTCTGTCATTACTCTTATTTTTGTTTCATTGTCAGTACTGTGTATTTTTCCCCTCTATCTATATTCTAAATTCTCTCTTTGTCTCTGGTTATGAGTAGTTTTTGTTGTGTTTTATTGTGGCTATCCTGCTTGGTTTTCTCTAGTGCTTTAAAAGAGACAAAGTTTATTGCCCTTCCCATATCAGCTTAGGTTTTTGTTCCACTGGGGATATAGAAGAGAAGGATCCAGGTGGGATTTTATATCTTTCTTGCAAGGGCTGTTATTAGCTTCCCCTAGGCCTACATAAGAAGGGACACTTTCTCAAGATTTTATTTTCAGGCTCTGTTTCTCTAGATAGCTGTCTGGAGATATAAAAAGGTGGCCAGACTGATACACCTGTCAAGCAATCAGGTGAATCTTATCACGGCTTATAATAAATCAGTGAGACTAGTGTTCTAACACATCACCTTTCATGGTGTTTCTACCTTTCCTTCCTCATTTCTCTTTTTCTCATTCTTTCTGCCCTGGGAATAGACCTTCCAAATAAAGCATTATTACTTAATCCTTACATCAATCTCTATTTTATATAGAACAGAGATAGATACCTTGCTTATTAATTTTCAGATTTCTTCTTTTCTAATCAAAGTATTTATGGTGGTAAATTTCCCTCTATCTACTGCTTTGAGTGCATCCTACAAGCTTAGTTATGTTTAATTTTTGTTATGTTTCAGTTCCCAGCAAAAACTTTTCTCTCCCACAACAGGATCCAGGCTGAGATTGATAAGGTTCCTACTCATTTACCTTTTCACTGGAGGCCTAGCCCTCTCATGATTTCAGATTTCCTTTAAGGATCTCAGTGTATATTCCACTCAATCTTATACAGGCTCAAGGCCTCATCTTCTACCCTTGTGTGGTTCAGAAAAGTCCCATCTCTTGATAATCAAGATCAACAAATGCCCATAAGGCAGATTTAGGTCAGTATTATGTCAGTACTCTGTTTTCAACTACTTTTTGCTGGGCCTTGGAGACCTTTTTGCCATCTTGACGATTAGCTATGTATTTAAGGCGGGGGGGTGGGGGCTTATTAAATTTATCTGTTATGTGTAGGTGTTCTGCTACAGGAGATTTGTCAATATATCTTGCCTCCTTCCAGAAATGGAAGTCTACATGTGGTTTTTTAGTCTTTTTAAGAATACTATTTTACTATTTGGTACCATAGAATTTAATTCAATATGTCTTGATGAGAAGTTGGTAGTGAAATTTTTTGACATTTTGGTCCATATGTCTAGATGATATGGAACTACAAAAGGAATAGAACATATGTCTTTCTAACTTTTTTAAATGAGTTAAATGCTTAAAGATTGATATTAAAGGAGGAAGTGACTTAGTAAAAAAACTCTGGTGTCTATTTCCTGTAATCTGAAAAATGACATTCATTATTAATTTAGATTTTTTGAACCACATTCATTAAAACTTCAGTTCAAGAGATAAAGGAGAAAAGATATATTTGAATTTTAAGGGAGTTTTTTTAAATGACAAGGACTATTGTTATGTAAACCTGAATGTGTTGAATATTAAAACTACAACTCAGAAAAAAAAACTCAAGCAAAGAATTAAAATGGCAACTCAGAAAACAAAACAAAAATAGTTAAAATCCCATTATCAAGAAATAACCACCGTTATCACTTAGCACATCACTCCAGATGGAAAAAATGAATTGATGGGAACCCTGGGTGACTGAGTGGTTTGGCGCCTGCCTTTGGCCTGGGGCGTGACCCTGGAGCCCCAGGATTGAGTCCCACATCCAGCTCCTTGCATGGAGCCTGCTTCTCCCTCTGCCTGTGTCTCTGCCTCTCTCTCTCTCTCTCTCTCTCTCTCTGAGTCTCTCATGAATAAATAAATAAAATCTTAAAAAAAAAGAAAAATGAATGGATTATTGGAAGAATGATTGGATGGATAGATGAAAAAAATTTTTAAATGGTGTCATATATGATTTTTATTTTAAAATATTAAATTTAATGTATTTAACAGAAATAAAAAATATACTAAAGCTAAGGTGAAGGAACCATTTAATTCCAGAAAGTGTTTCTTCACCACATTAGGTGGTAATCACTAAAGATATTTTTTCAATGTTAAGAAAAAAGATCATGGGGATCCCTGGGTGGCGCAGCGGTTTGGCGCCTGCCTTTGGCCCAGGGCGCAATCCTGGAGACCCGGGATCGAATCCCACGTCAGACTCCCGGTGCATGGAGCCTGCTTCTCCCTCTGCCTGTGTCTCTGCCTCTCTCTCTCTCTGTGTGACTATCATAAAAAAAAAAAAAAAAAAAAAAAAAAAAAAAAAAAAAAAAAAAAAAAAAGATCATGAACGTCATTAAGCACCATCTTTTTGTCAGGATAAGCCAGACTTAAGGTTTATGTGAAATAGTCTAATACTAAAACTTAACAGCTAATTCACCATTTTGGAATATGGTGCTGACCAAACAACACATCTGTGGGCCCCAGGCTGCAAAATTTGACCAAATAAGAATCAAGGCATTGTCACTTGTAAAAAAATTATTCTCCTGCTTCAAATCTTACAGAAAAATTTCAGCTCTCAGAATCGACCTTCATTTTGACTGAGTTTTAGAGGATGATCTTAAAAGAACTTTGTGTGTGAAATTAGTTTGTTTTTAGTGCCTTATTGCCCAGTTTTTGAAATAAAGGTTAAAGCAATTGAGAATAAAATAATGAGAAGAATACAAGAATGCTAACTCATGAAAACTGCTTATTGACCTTATAACTTTATTGGAATGAAGTGACTGGTTTGTGTGAGTCTCATATCACTGAAAAGAGCTAAACACAGATTTAATGTCCAGTGTGAAATACTGGTCTAGTATACAAGCATTGGATGGATGGATGGATGGATGGATGGATGGATGGATGGATGCATGAATGGATGGATGAATGGATGGATGGATGAGAGTTGAGTAGATGGGTGGATGGATGGAGTGAGTGGGTAGATGGATGGGTGGATGGGTGGAAGGATGGATGAGTGTGTAGGTATATGGGTGTGTGGCTGAATGGTTGGATTGGTGAGTGAGTGGCTTGGTGGGTTGGGGTGAGTAGATGGATGAGATTGATGAACCATTGGGTGAGATGAGCTGATGGATGGCTGCTGGGTGGAGAAATGGATGGGTGAATGGATGGATGGATAGATGCAAGAATAGTTAGGATCGGGGATCCCTGGGTGGCGCAGTGGTTTGGCGCCTGCCTTTGGCCCAGGGCGCGATCCTGGAGACCCGGGATCGAATCCCACGTCGGGCTCCCGGTTCATGGAGCCTGCTTCTCCCTCTGCCTGTGTCTCTGCCTCTCTCTCTCTCTCTCTCTCTCTCTCTCTCTCTCTCTGACTATCATAAATAAAAAAAATAAGGAAAAAAAAAGAATAGTTAGGATCACTTTCAGCAACAGGGAACAGGGTCTCTTCTAGGAAGAATCTTCATTAATTCACTTCTTTGTAAGGAATAGGATCAGTGGGGCAGAAAAGGGAAAGGAAAGATAAAAGGATACCAGGCATTTTTTTGCCTTCTTTCTTTCTTTATTTTTTTTTAAATTTTTTTATTTTTTTTTATTTTTTTTTATTTATGACAGTCACAGAGAGAGAGAGAGAGGCAGAGACACAGGCAGAGGGAGAAGCAGGCTCCATGCACCGGGAGCCTGACGTGGGATTCGATCCCGGGTCTCCAGGATCGTGCCCCGGGCCAAAGACAGGCGCCAAACCACTGCATCACCCAGGGATCCCTGCCTTCTTTCTTTAAAATATTTTCTTAAAAATCATCATCCTAGTCTTGTCACTGAAAGTCATTTTGCATGCTCCTTTGGTGGCTTGGAATAGGTAGCCTATGCCAGATATAATGAGAAGAAGCAATATACACCAGTTTTTGTTCTTTCAGAGTAACCAGACAGCTTTCACTACTCTGAAACTCCAACCGAAAAATCTTCCTCTAGAATGTTTTACTATTTAAGAAGGATAAACTTTCATTACTTGTTTCTTGGCTGGCAATTTAAAAGATAAATATGGTTGTAATTAATGCTTAAAAATTATAGACTATGTTTCCTTTGTTTTCTATTAATAGGCATGCATCGTCAGGAAAGTGGTATCATTATTATTTAAACCTAAATGTTAGTTCCTTGATTATATTTTTTCTGAGTAGATATAAATTGAAAGAATATGAAGAATGCCCCAGAACAAAAATGGATGTTAGGAGTTGCCATTGCTACGATTGGAGGCAGAAGGAGGAGTCAGGAATGGGAGCATTAAAGACAGAAAAGACACAATTATACAGAGGATTCATCTCTAGATTCATCTGGCCAGAGTCCAGTTTTCTCAGCTTCCCATTTCAATAGACCAATTGTCATCTTCTTCCAAAAAGAAAATATATCAAATAAAACCAACTTATCAAATAAGATATTTTTAAAGGCTGATGTCTTGCCAGCCAAAATATATTTATAAGAATATTCATAGCTGTTTTATGTGTATAGCTGAACAAGAAACAAGCAAATGTCCATCACTTGTTAAATAGGTGAATTAATTATGTTACATTCTTACAGTAGAATTCTATATAATAATAAAAAACCAAACTACTGATACATATAACAATATGCAGGAATCACACATACATGATGTTGAATGAACAAAGTCAGGGGATCCCTGGGTGGCGCAGCCGTTTGGCGCCTGCCTTTGGCCCAGGGCACGATCCTGGAGACCCGGGATCGGGTCCCACGTCGGGCTCCCGGTGCATGGAGCCTGCTTCTCCCTCCGCCTGTGTCTCTGCCTCTCTCTCTCTCTCTCTCTCTCTCTGTATGACTATCGTAAATAATAATAATAAAAACAAAGTCAGACCCAAAAGAGTACATACTGCCTGACTCAGTTTATACAAAGTTCAAAAGCACATAAAACTAAGCTATGGTGTTAGAGATTAAAATAGTCATTACCTTTGTGAGGAGCATTGACTGGAAGTAGGCATGAGGAAGCCTTATGAGGTGCTAGAAATATTCTGGATCTGAATCTGGGAAACAACTTCCTATGTGTAAAACCACTGAGCTAGACACTAAAGATTTGAAAACTTTATATTTTAAAAAAATGCAAGAAATTGAGAGTTGATCCCCATTTACACGTTGTCATGGGTTTATAAAGAGTTAGTTACACATTCTATGTGATTAGACTTTAATAGCAATGAGTGAAGACAGATTGGGATAAAGGGTCAGTTTATCTTTAGACACCTAGATGGTGAGCCCTCTACAGGCAGGATCCAGCCTTCTATATTTGTTTCTCCCTCAAGGGTCTTACAGAAAATGATGGACAACTGAATGAACCCAGAGTGAGTCTATGTTTGTTAGTGAACTTAGTGTTTGACATAGAATGTCCCACATGGATTCAAATCATTTCCTTTAAAACTATAATTTCATATTGGTTAACTCTAAAAAGTGGTGTAACACCAAAGCACATTTAGAAGAAATTTGAAAGAATAAAATGTCATGCAAGGTGAATTTTTATTTTTTCAGATACTTTTCCAAATAATTGACTAATCATATTTTTAAATTAAAGCAACCTTTTTTTAAAGTTTTACTTTCCCATTATATGGGGGTCAGTCAAGTAGGAAGCATACTAGTTATGTATATACATATAAATGATTGCAGAACCTCTATCCTGGGAAGAAAGGTGCGTTGGCAGTACATGATTCTGTGGGAGTGAATATATTAGGTTTAGAAATGGTCCTGAAATATGGGCTCTATTCTCCATCAAACACTCAATGCCAAATCTCTAATAAATTCACTGATTTTCTGCAAGAAAGATCACTGGACATATTTTAGGCTGAATATACCTGGTCTACATTGCCAGTGTGACATAGGAGTAGGATACTAATAAGGGCTTGACATCTTGTTTGAGATGTTTTATATCATTCCATAAGTACTTAGTTAACTTTAACTGAGTTTCTTGAAAGATTCTTCACCATCTCCTTCCTTAGAACACTGCTGGAAGATTCTAACAGATGGTTTCATTTAGAGTACACATGTAGCCTGTCTCCCTAGTGAAACACAGCGGCTGTTTTAAGCTTGTTGCCTGTCACCAACTCTAAGGATGGAGAGAGGAAAAAATCCACAGTCATGACTACATTGACTAAAAATTGCAGTGGGAATTCAGAAATGCATTGTGAAATTAACCCAAAGTGGAATTTGCCTGAATTACTAGAACTTGCATGAATACTCTGGTAAAAATGGCTTTGGTACTTGACCATAAGTTAGTCAAGATTTTGGCTTTATTGATTTGACCTCTGAGTTCAAAGCATTAATAATTAACAAAAAAGATATGTGCAAGCCACTGGAGTTTAGTTAAGGGAAGAGCAGCCAGTTTTCACAGTAAGGTCTCTTGAAACCCGAGTTCCACTGCTGTCCTGAAAGTTGCAAGCACAGACACAGAACAGGGTGTAACAATCTAAGAAAAAGGTTCCATTAACTGTCCAGGAAATCTGAGAACCAAATTGCTTGAGAGGCTTTTCCAAAATTATACAACAAGCCATTTACAGAGGTAAGCCATGTCCAGGATTATCACTCTTTTGTCTTTGTCTGAGTAGATGATATCATTTTGCATTTTATGAGGCTAAGGCAGTGGCCATGGCTGTCTCTCAGCACATTGAGGGAAGAGATCATCCCTGAACATCATGTATAGCACAATGCCAGCATATAATGGAGACACAAGCTTAACTCATGTTTATTTTTTGAGTTTAAGTGTGTAATATATGTTACTGAAGCAGAAAAGATTTTGTTTACAAATAGTTATTATGTATTAATCCATGGGATCCTCCCTATTCTGTTCAATACAAGTTGCAAGACAAGTATCAGTCTGGCATTCTCTGATAGGATGACATGGTTTACTGGGAAATAGAAATGAATAATTCCTGATCCTAGAGTCTCTACTGTTTCTTGGCTTATGGAAGCTGAGACACCAGGATTCTGGCTCAATTTCCTCTACTGAATAAGTTGATTCCTTTGGTGATTCCATATAATACTTCTCAGAGACGCTAGATTTTAGAGACTAATGAGTTTTCAGGATGTGGCCAGAGTGAAGAGAGAAAAACATTCCAGGTAGAGGGAATGGCATAATCCAAGTCATGAGAGCCAAAAAGGCATATCTCAGCAGTAGTTCAGGTAGCTTTGGTATAAAGTTCATTTGAAGGATTAGTGAGAGATAAAATTGGAATGCCCATTGGATTTACATGGAAATAAAATCAATAGCTTAGCACACACACACACACACACACAAAATAGCTTAGCACACAGCACATGCCTGGCCTCATGGAAGATGGTAAGGATAAGATGGCATACAGGTAGGCAGGTCCTTACTCTCAGGGAGCTCACTGATACACAGGCATCTAAATCCCTTAATACAAACAGTGATGTAAGCTTTCCTCACTAGGCAGTGGGATAGCCTGATGGAAATAATTCCATCAAAATTATGGGCATCTCCCTCCCAAAGTTTTCTAGATGGTTATAATGGGGGGGAAATTCTATATTGTTTTTTTAAAATGTACAGGTATAAAAAAATAAATAATAAATAAAATAAAATAAAATGTACAGGTATGAGCTAACCAGGACCTGAACTAGATAGTAGCAATCAGAACAAAAAGAAAAGATGTATGCCCAAAATGTTGTACGTGGGGAGTAAAAAATTGAGTTTGTTGCTGCACTAGATGTCAAGGTCAAGTAAGGGAAGAAATCATAGGCCAACAGAAGTTTCACGTCTTAGTGAGTAGGAGAGTGAGCGTGACATCTTGGTGTATACGTTTTTTATTAGGCAAACCTATAAGCAGGTTCAGAAGAAAAGAATGAGGTCAATTTTAGAGTTGCAATTAAGTTGTTTGTAAGATCATATTTAGCACTACACAGCAGGTGGACAGGGGAGAGAGAAGACTTGTGCTGCAGAGTAGGCTCTGTTGTCAGTGTGAAATCAGCTGTGGGGTTCTAAGAATGGCTGAGATCACCAAGGGACAAAAGGCAGCCACAAGTAAAACAAAACAGATTGAAAAATTCTTCAAAAAAAGAAAAATTCTTCAAAATCGCTAGGTTATCCATTTTCACAATGTCTATAGTAGGAAAAATACAGACTAAGCCAAACAGTCAGCAATAGGGGACTCGTTTAATAAACTTCACTAAATACACACAATGGAATGTAATCCAGCTATTAAAAAGGATGAAGATGTCTTTACACATTGATAAGGAAGTGAGTACCAAGATGTTTTAAGTGAACAAAGCCAAGTGTGAGTGTTGAATCACTAAATTCTACACCTGAAACTAATATCATACTGTATGTTAACTAACCAGAGCTTAAATAAAAGCTTAAAAAATAAATAAATAAATCTATATTTTTTAAAAGAACCAAATGTAGAAGTATATAATACTATGCTACCTTTTCTGTGGGAAATAAAAGTAAATAGGACTGTATAGAAATACTTCCTCATATTTGTGTAAAACAAAACATTGGGAGAATAAACAAGAAGCTAATAAAAAATGATCACCTAATATAAATGGTAAGGATTGAGGGGGGAGATAGGGTAGTCTAGGGCAGATGGAGTCTAAGAGCACGATAGCTCAGTGCATACCTTCTTAGATTGGTCTAATTTTTGAACCAAGTAAATGTATTAATTATTCAAACTATGAACTTTAAAAAGTAAGAAAGTGCAGAGAGCCCTATGTCTAGCATAAAAGACTCAGGAACTAGTTCTTCCTCCATAGAGGAGCAGGAGATGACAATGGAATTAGCTACTTTGTGAGTCCTTGAAAAGGAAGGAGGGAACAGAATTTACAGGTGAGGGGCAAACACAGGTGGTCCTGGCCTCTCTGGTGGATCTCTTTCTCAGGACTCCCCAGTCCTTTTGCTGTAGCCAAGCGACCCTCCTCCATCTTTTCTTGAATATTCTATGTCCTCACTTTTGTTCATGTCACATTCCCACCAAAGGAAGTGCTCTTCCCCATGTTTCCCATCAACACAAATCTTCATTCCTTTATTCAATAAATGTCTGAGCACCTCCATTCTCTAGACACAGTGGCACACCCCAGACCCAAACGATGCACTGTTCCTCTCTTGAGGTGTTCACTGTCTGTTAAGAGGCACAGACACCGAGATTAATAATGCAGCATGGCATTCTGGAATAGCTTCTCAGAGAGGTGCCATTGACTCTAAATTGTAAAAACTAGTAAGAATTGGCCAGGGGAGAGATTCTCTGTGGTCAAATCAGGCAATATCAGAGTAACACCACTCTTTCTAACTTAATTGTGCCGATCATTTGTATTACTTTCATTTCTTAAATTAATATTTTAGCCACCTATGTGCTTAGTCACCCTCCCTGATTCTTGCACATATACCTCGTTATTTAATTGCTAAAAGAAGCCCTGTGAGGATAGCTGTGATCATCCTCATTATATCGAGAAAGAGGGGGAGATCTGGAGAGGTAAGTGGCTCACCCAAGGCCAAAAGCAAATTCCTTTTAGGAGGCAGTGCTTAATGGGAAGGAGTTAAGTTTTAATCTTTATGAAGGAAAGGAATTATTTTTGTGAAAACTATCATAAGGCTCTCTTCTTACATTGATTCTACCCAGTTAGAAGACCTTGATGAGCTAAGGGTGTCTGGAATTTATCACTCATTCAGTGGATACATTCGTTGTTATAGCATTTTCTCCTATGTGACTTTTACACTATGAGCAAAGCCAAAGTCAAGCTCTGTGGGCCCTCCTAAAGAAGCAGATAACCTGAAAGTGGGTAGTCAGACATGTGAGCCTGGTTCTACTCCCTCCCATTCATCTTCTCTTGGTGACCACAGATGTCACTTTTTCTCTGGTGACTTCAGGTGGTGGGCTCTGTCCTGTTTCTCCATCTACTTCTCTTAAGAAGAGTCTACAATGTCACTGACCCTTTATGTGAATACATGATCAGTTCTTTTGCATTTCCCAGAACTTCCCTTGGACCATTTCTAACCAGAGCCAACTGCACTTGCTCTGTTTCATCCTTCAAGGCATGTTTTATGTAATGACTAAACTCTCAATTAAATCCAGAGCAGAGAGAATTAGGGAGCAACCCAGATGCTCTGGCAACATCAGCATTTCCACTCTAAACCCTGAGCCATTTTCATTTACTGCCCCATGTGAGGCATGACATCTTCGTGCTAATTAATAGCGACCCTTCACAGTGATGAGTTACTATCTGGATTCCCATGCACCATCTGGAGAAGAGCCTGGACACGGGAGAGTTTCTATTTTTATCAGGCTCTGGCATTGCACTTGCATTCCGTTAAAACCAAGCCAGAAGTCACAGAAAACTTGAATTGTGCTCTTTTTTTCCCACCTAGGGCCACTATATTAACTTGATAAAGAGCTTTTTGCACCCTCTTATCTATTGCACTACAAGGGAAGATCAGAATAGTAGCCTGCTTTCAATTTAGAAAGTAAACTCTTTAGCATAAACAGTGAGCTTCTGAGGCCAGTTTTGCTGCATCCAAAGGAAAACTGTGGGGAAATTATTTTGATACAAACACAGGAGGCTGAATGAACTGCAACCCAGTTAAAAATAGGACAGTAATAATTCCCCACAGTGGGTCATGGTTGGGGTGGGGGAGAGATCAGAGGTGGAGTGGAAGTGGGAGCATGATATACATTTCCTTTCTTCCTTCAGAGGAAGAAAACTGTTAACTGAACATGCAGCTCATCAAGCAAAAAGGATAGCCACCTGGGATAAGGTCGAGGGCCTGTAAGGGCCAGGAGCATGGGCTGCAAAATTGGATTGTAAGAGTTCAAACCCACTTCTTCCATTTCCTTATTCCATGGTATCAGGCAAGTTACTTAGCCTCTCATCCCTGGTTCTTCATCTATAAGAGTACTTTACCTCATAAGATTTCTGGAAAATTAAATGAGATAACACATGGAAAGCACTTACAAAGTACCAACCATGTACTGAACCAGCAGTAAGTGTAGGTCTTGGTTAACCAGAGTGCTGTCGCCCTTCACTATGGCAAACACTTTGCCTCATTTTTAGAGTGGAAATTATGCCTACCTTAGAGATTCTAATGACTGAATATGTATTCAGTGTGAATTTGTTGTCCAGCTCCAACACTTTAGAGAACAAAAGAAAAGTACTATGAATAATTATGCCAGTAGGCATGAACTTTGATGGCTCTGGGCAAACTAGGAAGGTGACATAGAGTAAGGAGATAAGTAGGCATATGTAACCCCATTTTCAGTGGTCTCAATGAGGTGCCAGCTAAGTGATCATGTAGGATTTGATTTGGGGCCAGTAATGAACATCTAAATCACCAGTGGCATCAGAAAAGAATTTTAAGCTATGCCCCAGATATGTGTGGAGCCCAAGTATGTGTGTGTGTATGTGTGTGTCCTTAATTGATTCTAATGCACACCATTGATGCTCACTGATGATGAGCTGTGAAATCCCAATTTCATGCTTCTCCTTAACTGTTAATAACAAACAAAAAGAATAAATTAAATTTCTCAGACCCTACAATTGCTGTTATTTTTTGTGCATGTCATCTCATTTGATCTTTAATACAACCAACTTCCACAGCATTAGATATTCTCCCGAGGGGACACACAGAGGTTACCTGACTTGTCAGTGGTCATTCTGGAATTAGACCCCAAACTTTTAGTTTAGAGTTTTCCAGTCTGTGTAATCATTGGTTCATTAAACAAACAGTGATAAATGTTAGAGTAATCCAGAGCACAACTTTGGCCATCCCTCAGGAAGTCATGGACTTCTTCCCCAAGCAAACATTAGCCTGTTTTCTGTCATCATATGTTAGCTTGGAACTTCTAGAATCTTACATGAGTGGAATCATGTAGTATGTACATTTTCCCTCTTTTGTTTCATTCTCCATGATTTTGAACTATCTACATTGTATGTTTCAATAGTTTGTTCCTTTTTATTGCTGAATTATATGTATATTATAATGTTTATATTTTTACCTATTGATGAATGTTTGGACTATCTCCAGTTTGGGACTATTATAAATGAAGCTGCTTTGAACATTTGTATATAAGCTTTTGTATGGACCTATGTTTCCATTTCACCCAGGGAATATTTAGGAGAAAAATAAATGAGACACAAGAGAGATGTGTATTTTAACTTTTTAACTCCCATAATATTTTATACTTTTAGTGTTCTGCCTAAATAATCTTTGCCAACCCAAGGTTACAAGCATTTTCTCTTATTTTTCTCTAGAAATTTCATAGGTTTAGGCTTTACACTTAGGCCTATGATCCATTTTGAATTAATTTTTGTGTATGGAATGATAAAGGGATAATATTCATTTGTTTCAATATGAATAATAAGATCCAGAAGCATTATTGAAAATATATTTTCTTTTACTATCAGATATGTATTAGTTCCCTATTGCTACTGTATCAACTTACCATGAACATTATGGCTTAAAATAATACAAGTTTATGGTCTTAAAGTTCTATTGGGGGCAGCCCGGGTGGCTCAGCAGTTTAGCACTGCCTTCTGCCCAGGGCGTGATCCTGGAGACCTGGAATCGAGTGCCATGTCGGGTTCCCTGCATGGATACTGCTTCTCCCTCTACCTGTCTCTGCCTCTCTCTCTCTCTCTCTTTCTCTGTGTGTGTGTGTGTGTGTCTCATGAATAAATAAATAAACTCTTTAAAAAAAGTTCTATTGGTCAGGAGTTTGAAATGTGTCTTGCAGAGCTAGAAATTGAAGTATTGACAGAACTGTGTTCTTTATGAAGGTACTAGAGGTGAAACAGTTTTTAGAGAGTTCTACAGACTGCTTACTTGTCTTGCTTCATGGTCTTCTTTCATCTACATAGCATTCTTATCACTCTGATCTCTCCTTCCATTGTTACATCTCCTTCTCTCTGACTCTGGCCCATCTGTCTCTGACTTTCACTTAAGAGAACTGTGATTACATTGGGCCAATCTAGATAATCCAGTTTAATCTTTCCATCCCAATATCCTTGACTTAATTACATCTGCAAAGTTTCTTTTGCCATGTAAGATAACATATCTCACAGGGTCCTGGGATTAGGACATGGACATCTTTAGGGGCCTATTATTCTGCATACCACATATTGCCTTGGCATCTTTGTCCAAAGTCAAATGACAGTATATAGGGAGGAGCTTTTCTGGACTATCTGTTATACATCATTGATGTACATATCTAATTTTTTGCCAATACCAAGCTGTCTTAGTTTCTCTAGCTTCATACAGTCTAGAAAGCAGGTAAGATGAATCTTCAAGCTAAGATAATTATGAATGACCTATCTGCAAAGGATTAGTATCCAAAATATATAAAGACTTTATACAATTCAACACCCAAAAAACAAATAGTCCAGTTTAAAATGGGCAGAAGACATGAACATACATCTTTCCAAAGAAGACATACAGATGGCCAACAGATCCATGAAAAAAATGCTCAACATCACTCATCATCAGGGAAATGCAAATCAAAACCACGATGAGAAATCACCTCACACCTGTCAGCATGGCTAAAATAAAAAACTCAAGAAACAAGAAGTGTTGCTAAGTATGTGAAGAAAAAAGAACCATCATGTACTGTTGGTAGGAGTACAAACTGGTACAACCACTGTGGAAGATAGTATGGAGGTTCCTCAAAAAATTGAAACTAGAACTACACTATGATCCAGTAATCATGCTACCCAGTATTTACTCAAAAATACAAAACCAATAATTCAAAAGGATATACTCACCTGTATGTTTATTGTAGCATGATTTACAATAGCCAAACTATGGAAGCAGTTCAAGTGTCCATCGATAGATAAGTGGATAAAGAAGATGCAGTGTATATATGCAATGGAATATTATTTACCCATAAAAAGAGTGAAACCTTCCTGTTTGCAACAACATGGATGGGTCTAGAGAGTATAATGCTAAGTGAAATAAGCCAGTCAGAAAAAGATAAACACCATATGAGTTCACTCATAAGTGGAATTTAAGAAACAAAAAAAGGGGGGAGGGGAGAAGGGAAGAAGGAGACAAACCAAAAACCAGACTCTTAATTATAGAGAACAAACAGATGGTTACCAGAGGGAGGTGGGTGGGGGGATGGGTGAAATAGGTGAAGGAAATTAAAAGTACACTTGTCTTGATGGAATGTTGAATCACTGTATTGTATACTTCAAATTAATGTAACACTGTATATTAACTGCCCCGAAATTAATATTTAAAAATTGCTGTCTTTATTCTAGATGGCTTTATTTCCATATAAATATTAGAGTCAGCTTATTGATTTCAAGAAACAAAACCCTGTTGGAATGAGTTTGGAAGTGTTTCTTCCAAAAAATTTAAAAATTAAAAAAATTAAAAATTAAAAATTTTAAAAAAGGAAGTGTTTCTTCCAAAGTTTTTTGGAAGACTTTGAGAAAGTTTGATATTAATGCTTCTTTAAATGCTTGGTAGAATGCACCAGTGAAGCCATCGGGTCAAGGATTTTTGTTGTTGGGGGATTTTTGATTATCATGAAATCTCCTTTTTCATTTTTTTGGTGTATTCAGACTTCTTATTTCCTCATGCTTTGGTCTTAGTAGGCTATATGTTTTAGGAATTTATCAACTTCTTCTCGAGGCCAGCATGACCCTCATACCAAAGCCAGACAAGGGTATTACAAGAAAAGCAATTACAGGTCAATATCCCTGGTGAACATAGATGCAAAAATTCTCAACAAAATCCTAGAAAACTGAAGTCAATAGCACGTTAAAAGGATCATACACCATGATCAAGTAGGACTTATGTCTGAGGTAATAAGATGTTGCAATGTATCCAAGTCAACAAATGTAATGCACCACATTAACAGAATGAAGAACAAAAATTGTGTGATCACCTCAATAGATGCAGAAAAAAGCATTTGACAAAATTCAGCACCCATTCATGACAAAGTCACTCAACAAATTAGTTATGGAAGAAATGTACCTTAACATGATAATGTTATATATGAGAAGCCCAAAGCTAATATCATACTCAACAGTGAAAAGCTGAAAGCTCCCTCTAAGATCAGGAACAAGACAAGGATGCCCACTTTCATCACTTCTATTAATATAGAATTGGAAAACCTAGCCAGAATAATTAGGTAAGAAAAAGAAATAAAGGAAAAAGTAAAATTTTCTGTTTGCAGATGACATGATCTTATGTATAGAAAACCCTAAAGTCTGCACCAAAAAACTGTTAGAACTAATAAATCAATTCGCTAGAGTTGCAGCATATAAAATCAACATACAAAAATCAATTGCATTTCTATACACTAACTGATTTAGATAAAAAAGAAAATAAGAAAATAACCTCATTTATAATAACATCAAAGCTAATAAAATACCTAGGAATAAAATATAACTAAGAAGGTAAAAATCTGTACACTAAGAATGATAAAACATTGATGAAAGAAATTGAAGTAGACCAAATAAATGGAAACATATCTTGTGTTCGTGGATTAAAAGAACTGATGTTATTAAAATGGCCATACTATCCAAAATTATCTGGAGATTCAATGCAACCCACTTCAAAATTGCAATGTCATCTTTCACAGAAATAGAAAAAAAAACCTAAAATTTGTATAGAACCACAAAAGACTGATAAGCCAAAGCAGTGTTAAGTAAAAAGAACAAAGTTGGAGGCATCACACTACTTGATTTCAAAATATACTACAAAACTATAGTAATCAAAAGAGCTTGGTACTGGCATAAAAACATACATATAGACCCATAAAAGAGAAGAGTCCAGACTTAAATGCATGTATTTATGGTCAAGTGATCCTTCACAAAGGTGTCAAAAATGTGCAATGGGGAAAGGATAGTCTCTTCAATAAATGGTGTTGCCAAAACTGGTTTTCCACATGCACAAGAATAAAATTCAACTCTTATTTTATTCCATATACAAAAATCATCTCAAAACGAATAAAGATTTAATGCAACAGCTGACACCATGAAACTGCAAGAAGAAAACGTACAGATAAGCTTCTTGACATTGGTTTGAGCAATGATATTTTGGATATGACCCCCAAAAGCACAGGCAACAAAAGCAAAAATAGGCAACTGAGATTGTATCAAAGTAAAAATCTGCATAGCGAAGGACACAACCAACAGAGTGAAGGGACAACCTATGGAATGGAAGAAAATATTTGCAAACTACCCACTGATACAAGGGTAATACCTAAAATATGTCAGAAACTCAGCTCAATAGCAAGAAAATAAATAACTTGATTAATAAATGGACAAAGGATCCGAACAGTCATTTCTCCAAAGATGTCCAAATGGCCAAAGTTATATGAAAATGTGCTCAACATCACTAATCATGAAGGAAATGCTAATTCAAATCACAATGAGGGGCGCCTGGGTGGCTCAGTGGTTGAGTTTCTCCCTTTGGCTCAGGGCGTGATCCCGGGATCCTGGGATCGAGTTCCACATCAGGCTCCTCACAGGAAGCCTGCTTCTCCCTCTGCCTATGTCTCTGTCTCTCTCTCTCTATGTCTCTCATGAATAAATAAATAAAATCTTTTTAAAAAAAATCACAATGAGATATCACCCAATGCTTGGTAGAATGGCTGTTGTCAAAAAGAACAAAGATAATAAATATTAGCAAGATGTGGAGAAAAGGGAAATTCCTCCAAATAGAACTACTATGCAATCCAGTAATCTCACTTTTGGGTATTTATGCAGAGGAAATGAAATAAAGAGCACGAAGATAACACTGCACTCTGATGTTCATAGCAATGTTGTTTACAGGAGCCAAGATATGGAAATAAACCAAGTCCATCAACAGATGAATGGATAAAGAAGGTGTGGTATATATACAATGTTATCTAATATAATATTATATTTGACATATATGAAATATTATTTTGCCATGAGAAAGAAGAAAATACTGCCTTTTTTGACTACATGGATGACTCTACTTGGAGGACATCCTGCTAAGTGAAAGAAGCCAGATAGGAAAAGACATACAATATGACCTCACTTATATAGGGAATCTATAGGAAAAGTCCAGCTCATAGAAGCAGAGGTAAAATGGTGGTCATCGGAGGCTGGTGTGGGTGGGGAATGGAGAGATGTTGGTCAGAGTACAAAGCTGCAATTGTTTAGGATAAATCTAGAGATCTAATGTACAGACATGATTATTACATTGAGTAATACTGTAGTAAACACTGGAGACATGCTGAGAGTGATTTCAGGTGCTGTCATCACACAAAAATGCATAGAAGTCCTTGGTAACTTTTAAAATGTATTCCTGGGTATTTAATGTTTTTAAATGCTACTGGAAATGAGTCTTTTAACTTTATATTTTATACATTCCCTGCCAGCATCTAAGAATCTAGTTGATTTTTTATATTAACCTTGTATCCTGTCACTTTGCTAAATGCATTTATGAGTTCTGATAGATGTCTTCTAGAGTCCCTGGGATTTTCTGTACACACAATCATATCATCTGCAAACAAGGTTGGTTTTTCTTTGTCTTTTCCACTTATATGCCTTTTATTTCCTGGTGTCCTAAGTAGATATCAGGCGGGAAACAATTCAATATTTCACCATTAGGGGGGATCCCTGGGTGGCTCAGCGGTTTGGCACCTGCCTTTGGCCCAGGGCGTGATCCTGGAGTGTCGGGATCGAGTCCCACATCGGGCTCCCTGCATAGAGCCTGCTTCTCCCTCTGCCTGTGTCTCTGCCTCTCTCTCTCTCTCTCTCTCTCTCTCTCTCTCTCTCTCTCTCTCGAATAAATAAATAAATAAATCTTTAAAAAATATTTCACCATTAGCTATAATTTTTTTCATAGATGCCATTTCTCAGTCTAATTCAAATCACAGTTAGGGGTGCCTGGGTGGCTCAGTAGTTGAGTTTCTCCCTTTGGCTCAGGGCGTTTTACTAGAGTAAAACTCTAGTTTTACTAAGAGTTTTCATCATAATTGTTTAGTTTTGTCAAATGATTTTTCTCTATCTTTTGAAATGATTATATGATTTTCTCCTTCATTCTGTCAATATGGTGAATTTTATCATTTGATTTTTGTAAAGATGGAAACATTCTTATATTATGGGGACACATTTGTTGACATATAGTTAGTTATTCACAATATTCTCCTATTATCCATTTAATGCCTATAGAATATGTGGTGATAACACTATTCTTATTCATGATATCAGGGATACCTTTTTTCTTTCTCTCTCCTTCCCTGCTTCCTTCCCTCTCTCCCTCTATCCCTCCCTCCCCCTCTCAGATCAGTGTAGCTAGAGATTTGACAATTCTGTTGATCATTTTAAAGAGCTAGCATTTGACTTTATTTTCTCTATCATATGTCAGTTTTCTATTTGATTAGTTTTTTACTTTATTCTTTTCTTCTTTCTACTTATTTTGAATTTACTATTCTTTTTTATCTAGCTTCTTTTTTTAAGATTTTTATTTATTTATTCATGAAAGACATAGAGAAAGAGTGAGGCAGAGACACAGGCAGAGGGAGAAGCAGGCTCCATGCAGGAAGCCTGACATGGGACTCGATCCTGGGACTACAAGATCTACAAGATCATGCCCTGGGCTGAAGGCGGCACTAAACTGCTGAGCCACCAGAGCTGCCCTCTTCTAGCTTCTTAATGTATAACTTAGGTCACTAATTTTAGACCCTTCTTCTTTTCCTATGTAATCCTTTCAAGTTCTAAATTTCCCTCTAAGCTTTAGCTACATCTTTGGATGCTTTAGTTGTATCCATTCATTTTGATATGCTTTATGTTCATTATTTGTTGACTCAAAATATTTTCTAATATCTCTCCCAATTTCATCTTTAACCCATGAATTATTTAGAAATGTGTAATTATAAGAGAGTGTGGGTTTTCTTGCATTTATTATAGTTACTAATTTCTTATGTGATCAAATTTTGTAGGATTTCAATCTTAAGTGAATTGACTTGTTTCATGACGCAGCTTATGGATTATCTGAATGTGTACACCATATGCAATGAAAACTTTATGTACTCTGCATCCTCAGATGTAATGTTCTATATAAATAATGATGGGTCAAGGTGCTTGATAACATTCAGAGTGTATATGACTTGCTGAATTTTGTCTACTCATTCTTTGCTGGAGGGGATTATTAAAAATCTGCCTTCGAGTTGTAGAATTGCTTCTTTCTCCCTTAAAGTTTGTCAATTTTTGGTATGTGGATGTTGACGTTCTGTTATTTGGAAGGCACACATCTGTAATTTTTTATCTTTCTGATGAATTTTTTCCTTTATTATTATAAAATGCCCTTCTTCTCTCTCTCTCTCTCTCTCTCTCTCTCTCTCTCATATTTGTCTTGAAATCTACTTGTTCTGTTATTAAGATAACCATTCTAGCCTTCTTTGCTTTCTGATTGCATGGTACCTTTTCCTATCTATTTCCTTTAAAATTTTCTGTGTCAATTTTGAAATATGTCTGTGTGTATATTTAGAGTGGCTCCATGTGTATATAAAGTATCTGTGTGTTTGTCTTAAGTGTTTCTATTATAGACAGCATCTAGTAGGACTTTGCTTTTTATCTACTCTGTCAATCTCTGCCTTTCCGGAAATGTGATTCATTAGACTAGTTAATATCTAATATGATTATTTATGTAGTCAGATTTAGGTCTACCATTTTATTTATTTATTTTTTAAGTAGGCTCCACACCCACCTTGGTGCCCACTTGGGGATTGAACTCACAACCCTGAAACAAGACCTGAGTTGAGATTAAGAGTTGGATGCTGGGCAGCCCTGGTGGCTCAGCGGTTTAACGCTGCCTTTAGCCCAGGACGTGATCCTGGAGACCCGGGATCGAGTCCCACGTCAGGCATCCCTGCATGGAGCCTGCTTCTCTCTTTTTTTTTATAATAAATTTATTTTTTATTGGTGTTCAATTTACCAACATACAGAATAACACCCAGTGCTCATCCCGTCAAGTGCCCCCCTCAGTGCCCGTCACACATTCACCCCTACCCCCCTCCCTCCTCCCCTTCCACCACCCCTTGTTCATTTCCCAGAGTTAGGAGTCTTTATGTTCTGTCTCCCTTTCTGATATTTCCCACACATTTCTTCTCCCTTCCCTTATATTCCCTTTCACTATTATTTATATTCCCCAAATGAATGAGACCATATAATGTTTGTCCTTCTCCGATTGACTTATTTCACTCAGCATAATACCCTCCAGTTCCAAACACGTCGAAGCAAATGGTGGGTATTTGTCGTTTCTAATGGCTGAGGAATATTCCATTGTATACATAAACCACATCTTCTTTATCCATTCATCTTTCGGTGGACACCGAAGCTCCTTCCACAGTTTGGAGCCTGCTTCTCCCTCTCTCTCTCTCTCTCTCTCTCTCTCTCTCATGAATAAATAAATAAGTAAAATCTTAAAAAAAAAGAGTCAGATGCTACCCAGGTGCATTTTATAATTTGCTTTTGTTCATCCCTTGTTTTTCATTCACTCTTTTTCCTTTCCTGCTTTCTGTTGGATTATTTGAGTATTTTTTGTATTATTTTCAATGTACCTATTGGACTTTTTCCGTATATCTTTGCATTATTTTTCAATAATGAAAAGATTGTTCAAAAGGTTGTTTTAGAGATTATAATACACATGTATGTATATACTTACATACATTCATGCACTGTCTAGTTAGAGTTTATATTATGCACAAAATATAGAAACCTTGCAACCAGATAGGAGTCTTTAAGTCCCCACCACTGACTTTTGTGCTATAATTGTGAGATGTATTCTATCTTCATAAAATTCCATGAGACATTACCATTTTTGTCTTCAACAGTAATAAATCTTAAGTTAAAGAACTTGAGAGTGAAAAAATAGTCTTTTATATTTACCATTTCTGTTGTCCTTTCTTTATTTCTGAAGGTTCATATTTCCCTCTGGTGACAATTTCCTTCATCCTAAGGAGCTTCCATTAGCAATTCTTATAGAGTAGATCCATGGTGACAAATTCTCTCAATTCTTCATCTGGAACTGACTTCATTTGCCTTCAGTTTTGAAAGATACCTTTGCTGCACATAAAATTCTGGGGTGTCAGTTCTTTCCTTTAAGAATTTTAAAGATGTTATTTCACTGTCTTCTGATCCATGGTTTCTAATAAGAAATTCGCAAGAATTTGAATCAATGTTCCCCTGAATGTAATCTCTTTTTTCTTCAGCTCTTTTAAGATTTTTTGTCTTTATCTTTGATTTTCAGCAGTGTGATTATGAGGTATTTGGCATGAATTTCTTCAACTTTATTCTGCTTGAAGTCCACTGAGCTTTTTGGATTTGCAAATTTATGGCTTTTGCCAAATTTGAGGTATTTTTTAGCCTTTATTTCTTCAAATATTCTTTTCTGCCCAATGTCTCTCTTCTCACTATGGAATTCCAATGACATGTATGTTAGATTCCCTGATACTGGTCCCTAGGTCCCTGAGTCTTCATTTATTTCATTTCATTCATTTATTTTTTTCTTTCTGTTATTCAGATTGAATAATTTCTGTTGGTTTATCTTTAGTTTCTGTTATAACTAACTTGCTACTGAGTTCATCCACTGACTTTTAAATTTCATATATTATCTTTTTTAAAATTCTGAATTGCCTATTTGGTTCTTCTTGATGGTTTCTCTAGAATTTTCTACTAGGAACACATATCTTTTCATTCATTTCAAATGGTTTCCTTTATCTTATAGAAAATAGTTTAAATAAAAACTTAAAGCTATTCTTATAGCTCAAACATGTTGGTCATCTTAGGGCTGACATCTTTTAATTGACTTTTTTTTTACCATCTTGTTCTTTGTATTTTGAGTAGTTTTAGATCGTATCCTGGACATTGTGAATATTATATTGCATGGATCCTGGGTCCCATTGTAATCCTCTGGAAACTTGTGTTTTTTTTTGTTTGTTTGTTTGTGTTTTTTAAGAGAGGGAGCAGGGAGGGATAAAGGGAGAAGGAGAGAGAGAATCTTAAGCAGGTTCCATGCCCAATGCAAGCCTGCCCGGGGCTCAATCTCACTATCCTGAGATCATGACCTGAACTGAAATCAGGAGTTAGACACTTAACTGACTGAGCCACTCAGGTGCCCTGATATTTTTTAATATCAAGTTTCTTTGAGACTGCATATTGTATCTTGTTTTCTGTGAGAAATGATTCAGTTCAGTTCTCTAAGACCTTGCTATATTTTGGGGGGTTGATCCCACATATGCACAGTGCATGGTGGCTCAGATAAGATCCTGAGACTTCTCTAGGTTCAAACACATAATTAGGGAATATTACTTCTCCAGTCATCTCTTTTTGAGATTTCCTGCATTCTGTCCCACAAGGACACCTTGTGATGGTACTCCTGGCCAGAAAGCAGACCTTTTTTATGAGAAGTTTAGCCATCCATGCTAGTACCACCATTTAGCTTTATAGCTGGGACTCACCCTCAAGGCAAAACAGTGAGGAGGAGAAAACAAAACAAATCAGAAACCTTCCCCACCCCTGCCTACCCCCAAAAATTACTTCTTTAAATTTTTGACACCCACCCATCATCTAGCATCTTCTACTTTTACGTTTTGCTTACTTTTAGGAGTCTTCAGCTAGGTTTTTCTTTTTCATATCTGTCCAGACATTTTAGTTTTAATCAGAAAGAGGGATAGAGATATAAGGAGCTTATGCTGCCATGCCAGGATAGGAACTCTCTGTTTTTGCCCCAGCCCTTTATGGTGAAAATTTTTAAACTTAGAGAAAAGTTGAAAGAGTTACACAGTGATTGTCTATATGCCCATTCTTATCACATATTTATACATGCCTCAATGTAGCCATTAATCCACTTTATATTCCTATATGTTTTATTTTTGTATTGTTTCTCATGCTGTTTTTTATTGATATATAATTCACATGCTGTAAAATTCACTTACCAATTTAAATGTATAATTCAGTGGCATGAATTACATTTATAATATTGTATCACCATCACCACTATCTATTTCCAAAAGCTTTCATCACTCCAAACAGAAGCTCTGTAACCATTAAGCAATAGCTCCCTATTCCCTACTCCCCCAATCCCTGATAACCTCTAATCTACTTTCTGTCTCTATGAATTTACTTATTCTAGATATTTTATATAAAGGGATTCATACAATAGATAACTTTCAGTATCTGGCTTCTTCAAAGTTTATCCATGTTATAACGTATATCAGTATTCCATTCCTGTCTATGGCTGAAAAATATTCCATTTAATGGATATACCACATATTGTTTATCCATTCATCAATTGTTTACACTTTTTGGCTATCATGAATAATGATGCTCTTGAGCATTCACATACAAGTTTTGTGTGGCCATGTTTCTAATTATTTTGATTAAATATATATATACCTAGGAGTGAAATTGCAGCGTCATATGGTAACTCCATTTAAATTTTTGAGGAACTACCAAACCACTTTCCAAAATGGCTGTCCCATTTTACAATCCTATCAGCTATGTATGAGGGTTACAGTTCTTCCATATCCTCACTGACATTTTCTATTGTCCATCTTTTCCATTAAAGCCGTCTTAGTGGGTATGAAATAGTATTCCGTGCTTTTAGTTTGTATTACCCTAGTGACTAATCATGCTGAACATCTTTTTAAAAAATATTTTATATATTTATTTGAGAGAGAGCAAGCAGGGGGAGCAGCAGAAGGCAAGAGAGAAGCAGGCTCCCTGCTTCACGGGATGTCTAACACGGGGCTCGATCCCAGGACACTGCAATCGTGACCTGAGTTGAAGACAGATACTTAACCAAGTGAGTCACCCAGGTGCCCCCATTCTGAACATCTTCTGATGTGCATACTGGTCATTTGTTTCTCATTGGGAAAATGTCTATTCAGAACCTTTGCCCATTTTTATTTATTTATTTATTTTTAAATGGAATCAATGATTTTTTTTCCTTTTATTTATTTATTTATGATAGTCACACACACAGAGAGAGAGAGGCAGAGACATAGGCACAGGGAGAAGCAGGCTCCATGCACCGGGAGCCCGACGTGGGATTCGATCCCGGGTCTCCAGGATCGCGCCCTGGGCCAAAGGCAGGCGCCAAACCGCTGCGCCACCCAGGGATCCCGCCTTTGCCCATTTTTAAATTTGATCATTTATTCTTTCATTGTTGAGTAACTGTGTTTTTGGAAGTATAATTTATATACAATAAAATACATCTTAAGTCCACATTTCTGGTGAGTTTTGACATATGTATGTACCCATGTTAACCATCCCCTATTGAAATAAAAATGAAATCATCACTTCCTGCCCCTTCTTAATGAATCCATGCTCTTCGTCATGAAACCATAGTATTGATTTTCATCTGCATAGATTAATTTTGCCTATTCTCAAAAAATTGATGTAAATGCAACCATACATGCAGTATTTTGTGCTTGGCTTCTTTCACTCAGCATATTTTTTTATATCTATCCTATGTGAGTATCAATAGTTGCTCCTTTTTCCAACTGATGATTTTTCACTCTATGAGTATGTTGTAATTTATTCATACATTTGCCTGTGGATGGACATATGCATTGTTTTTAGTTTGGGGCCTATTATAAATAATACTGCTTTGAACATTCATGTACTAAGCTTTATTTGTGGGTATGCATTTTCATTTCTCTTAGGAAATACTTAGGAGTAGAACTGCTAAGTCATATGATAAATACAAATTTATTATGAGAAGCTGTCAAACAGTTTTCCAGAGCATTTTTCCATTTTCACCAGCAATGTGTGAAAATTCTGGTGGCTCCCCATGCTGTAGTATTGTGTCTTCTTTATTATAGTCATTGTAGTGGGTTTGCAGTAGTATCTTACTGTGCTTTTTAATTACATATTCCTGATGAATAATTATGCTGAGCATCTTTTCATGTACTTCCTAGCCAATATATATCTTCCTATGTCTTCTCTATTCAAGAATTTTGTCTATTTTGTATTACTTTGTTTTCTATTATTGAGTTGTAGAATCTCTTTGAATATTTTGGATACAAGTATTTTCTCAGATATTTCTATTGCATATATTGTCCTCAGGCTATATTTTGTCTATTCATTTTGTAATATTTTGATGAGCAGGAGTTTTCATTTTGGTGAAACTTCTTTATCTGCTTTTATGATTATTGCTTCCTAAGCCTTGCCTATGAAATGCTTCCCTACTCTAAGATCACAAAGGTGTTTTGGTATGTTTTCCCCTCAAAACTTTATAGTTTTAGTTTTATGTTTAGGTTCGTAATCCTTATCAAGTAATTTTTTTATGTGAATGTAAGGTACAAGTCATGGTTCATCTTTTTTTTCCATACAGATGGCCAATTATTCCTGCACCATTAGTTGCAAAGACTTTTCCTTTCCTTCGTTGAATTTGCTTTTGTACCTTTGTTGAAAATCAACTGACTTCATGTGTGGGGTCTATTTCTGGAGTCTCTGTTCTCTTCCATCCATTTGTATTCTTACACAGATACAATACTGTATTCATTACTGGATCTTTTTTGTAAGTCACAAGGTTACGTAACATAACTCCTCCAACTTTGTTCTTAGAAATTTTAGATCATTAGTGTTTCCATATAAATTGATGTATTGAAATGTTCTATTTCTTTGTACAGCAGGTTTGAAAAATTGTGTATCAAGTAATTTATTTCGTCTAGGTTGTTGAACTCATTGGCATGAAGTCCAAAATACTTATTTATTATCCCTAAGGGCTGTGAGCCCAACAGAAATTCCAGAGGTCATACACATGTGGATACATTGAAGATGAAACCAGCTACAGTACAGAACCTTGTTCTGTACTCTGGGCCCAGCTGAAAACCCAGAAAAGTATGCCTCAGGAGCAGGACTACTCTAGCCTTAGAAATAATAATAAAACCAAAGCCAAGTCTCATTAGAATCAAACTGATCTGCCTGACATGTCTTCTAAGAGATCCCTGTCCTATGCTTACACAGTGAAATATTTGGGGACCCATTCAAGGCGTCCATACTTGCCATCTGCAAATATGTTAGGACTTGCTTACACCACTTTCTCCTCTCTAGGACCCTGCCTTTCAGATTCCATCCATCTCAATATCACTGAGCCACAACCTCTGTTTCCCTCTACCCAGAGAGATACTCTCTGAGTGTCACTTCCATGTGCCTCAGTTTAAAAAAAATACTCCTAGGGAGAAAGCCAGGGTGGATGTGGAGCACATCTCACGTATTTTCTTCTCTCAGGATCAAAACCCTAAATGCCTAAAAACAGGTGCTTCACATGTTGTATTCAATTCTACTATTTTTTATGGCAAGAGAGGGTGTCAATAGCCATTACTGTGTTGTGGCTGGAACCCAGTGATAAACTTTTGAACAACTACAAACAATAAATAAATGTGATGTTGCTAACTCTCAGGATTTTTTAGCTAATTAAATTCAACATCCATTGTTGAAATATGACACCATGTATGGCATTATTGAGAATCAAATATTAGTAAAGTGAAATACTTGCTCTGAAGGATCTCCCTGGGCAGGGAGACAGAGGAGAAAGAAACATAACAAATTGTCCTATACAAAAAGTTAATAAAACATAAGATGAAAATCAAAATGCTCAAGGTTACTCTATGGGAGTGTTTAATTTTGACATGGGGCTGGTGGTGGCTGAGTGGTGTTTTGGATAAGGTTCTTAAAGAAGTTACCTTTTACCTGGCTTTTGAAGAATGGTGATCCACATAACCCCCCAAATATCTTCTTTTTGTAAACTTTAGAATATTCTATAAGCTTTGTGTCTTTTTTGCAGGCAGATACCATCCAAGTGCTATTTTTCATTAGACTCCAGATAGTCAAATCAGTTGGCTTTCTCTACACACACATTAAATGACATGTCAAGACAGCTGAATTATTATCTCTGTCTGGGGAAATAATTAAGGAATGAAAAATGTCCTTGGAACAAAAGTAATGAGAATAAGCAGAAGGTAGGTGAGAGGTGACAGTGTTTATGGCAGTGTAAGCAGAGGGATAAGTATCTTTGGATCTGCTTAATATATTAGGACTCCTTTTTAGAACATGTTGTTTCTATGTGGGCTAATAAAGCTATGCTTTTCTGAGTGAGAGAGATGCAGAACTTTGCCAACTCAGCTAAAAGAGCAAATAACTTGGAGCATCACGGGAAGCTATCCAAAACTAACTTATTTGTCAAAGCAGATAAACAGTTTGCATCTGACTTTGAATCACACAGACAACCAGCTTGACAGTCTAAAGACACCTTTTATCCCCTGCCGCCCTGCTTCATTTCAGCACCCTGGACATAGTGAGTGCTTAATGATCATTTATTGAAGTAATCATCAAGTCTTGGCCACTTCCCCTTGAAATCCCCCTCAAATCCCTTCTTTTCTTCCTATCCTTAATAAACACCAGTCCTCATACTTTTCGGTCTCCCTCCTTCTTGATCTTCTTAAAATTTTTGAAACCCCAAAGAGCTTTTGTTTCTATAGTTTATATCCGTTACCTATTAGAAATTAAAACTGAAAAATCTTTTAAATACTCATTCTTGTAAGATAAAAATAAGAAAACCCATGAATGTTAACAGACATAACATTTTTTGTGCAAAGGAACTATATTTTCCAATAAAAAAAAATGAAAAAAGTAACATTGTTTCATATTTTTACAAATCTCTTTAATATCTGGCTATCAAAAACAGCTGGATCCTCATCCCCACTTCTGTATTCAGTCTGTCACAATAACCCACATTGTGTCCGCTCTAGAACATTCCACTGTATTCTCATCGCGGGATGAGTGTAAAAAAGCAAACAATGTCCTAGTGGTATTAAAAATCTATTTCCCACCTTGCAGCCCCTTTGGAAGAGAGCTTTGAGAACTGATACTTGAATATGACTCTCTTCACTTCATACTTGATTCAAATCCCATCTCTATAAATATTTGCTCAGTGAGTGAATAAACGTCTCTAATAAATCCTGAAAATATCTACCATAGAAGCAAGGCTGTGTATATGCCAGAGTTCTTTGTGATTACACACTGCAGAGGCTGCTGGAATATCACTCTATCAATCTCAATGCCTTTGCCTGTTTCTGAGGACTCCTTTCCTCTCTGCCCACTGTCTTCAATTTAATCATGTTTCCACCTGGGTTCCTTTACCATCATTTGGCACAGTTCTCCTCACTTGAAGTGCCCTCCCTTACTTCGCCTCACAGGTTCACCTGTTTGCTGTCCATCCCTGAGCCCAATGTAGGGTCCTTTTGCCATGCAGTCTTTCCTCCATGAATGCTTCTCCCTTCCTCATGGACCATCTCTGACATTTTTTATGGCATTCTCTGCTGTAAATTACTGGTGGATCCTCTATGAGTCTTGGTTCAAAATGGATCCAGGAGGTAAGCGACAAAGTCTCAATCAACTGTGTTTCTCACCATTGTGAATAAATTTGACCTTGAAGCAAAATGAGCCAAAGAGCAAACTTATTCAAGAGAGCTTTAAGAAACTTAGAAATACAGATAAAAAGCACCCCAAAAATCAGATAATAAGTGAACTGTTTTTATACTTAAATTCTTTTATTCTTTTTTAATTTTTAAAAATTATATTATGGATATTATCAAATATACACAGTAGAAAGAAGAGTGCAACAAAACTGGTGTGTCTGTCACCCAGTTTTAACAATTTTAAGTAGAAATGTAGGCAGTTTTGTTTTATTCAAATTTCCCACTTGATACAAATTCTTCTGAAGCAAATTCTAGGTAGCATGTCACTTCATCTGTAAATATTTCACTATGTACCCCTAAACATTACTCTTTTGAAAGGTGTTCCCATAATGCCATTATCATCTCTAGGACAAAAGCCAACAATTTCTTATTATCTAATATACCCAATTAGCATCCACATTTCTCTAATTTTCTTTTTTTTTTAAGATTTTATTTATTTATTCATGAGACACACACACACAGAGGCAGAGACACAGGCAGAGGGAGAAGCGGGCTTCATGCAGGGAGCCTGATGTGGGACTCAATTCTGGGCCTCCAGGATCACGCCCTGGGCCAAAGGTAGGCACTAAACTGCTGAGCCACCCAGGGGTCCCCTTCTCTAAATTTCTTGTAATACTTCCAGAATCTTTTTGTTTGAATTTAAATCCAATAAGATTCATATATTGTGTTTGGTTTTATGTTTCTTGAGTCTTTTTTACAAGTTCCCCTTGATCTCACTTTTTTTCCCCTTTCCTTGAAATTCTTATTTTTATTTTATTGGAACAGATCATTTTCTATAGATTAGATTTTGGTGACTTCATTCCTGTAGCATCATTTAATGTGTTCCTTCTCTCCTTATAGTTCATGGCAATTGGTCAGGCTTTAGATCCAGAAGCCTTTACCAGGAAGTATATAACGTTTTATTGACTCTCTTAAGATCTCAATAAGGAAGACCATAGCTCAGATTCATCAATTTGCTTTATTTATTCAGGATCACAAAGACAGTGACATCCTAATTCTATCATTCTGTCTTCATTTGTTATAGCTTGAAAACATATATAAAGAGCAACTTCCACTCATCAACTATTTGTTTCACTGGGGTGTAGATTTTACAATAAAGGCAGAATATATGGTTGTTTCTTTACTTGCTTACCGATTTTTTAAATAATAAAGTGGTCATTTAGTGTCCTTCAAAGGTAATCAGTGAGGATCCCTCCACCCTCAGGATCATTAAAATTTCTGGACTGAAACACATTATTAATCCTTATTGGGATGATTAATGGTCTTTTTGAATCCTTACTAAGTCTCAAACCATAAGAACTTTGGCCAGTGATAACTTCCTTAGGCTACTGCCTAAATACTTTAGACATGATCCTGTGGTCTCTCATGGCTACTCCATGTGTGTTTGTTTTTGTGTTTCCTGCCCAGACTTGGAATAAGCCGTTTCTCCAAGACCCCTTCATTCTATTTTTAATGAAAAACAGTATTTAGAGGATACAAACTCATGGAGTGTTTATTAAAATGCACTGCTCATTTTTCCTAGGTCTTTTTAGTAGTCAACACTAGGAAATAGGATTTTTTTTTTTATTTTTACTTATGATAGTCACAGAGAGAGAGAGAGGCAGAGACACAGGCAGAGGGAGAGGCAGGCTCCATGCACCGGGAGCCCGACGTGGGACTCGATCCCAGGTCTCCAGGATCGCGCCCTGGGCCAAAGGCAGGCGCCAAACCGCTGCGCCACCCAGGGATCCCAATAGGATTTTTTTTAAAGATAGAATACACCATCTGTTTTGCAGGTAATAAAGCATTAGTTCACAATATACAAATAATAATAAATTGTCTTTTCCATTATATATAGCTCCTGTTTCTTCTCTTCTGTCATGGCATTGATGTAGTCTCCTAAAACACTGTTCATTAATTCTAATTTTAGATATCTTTGCCTTGTTCATAATAAATATTTTTAATTATTGAGGGACAGAACAAATACTTCTGCTTTCAGACCAATATTTTTCCACTTTAGTTGTTAGCAAACTATTGCCCTGGGCTCAATCCAACCTGTATCTTTTTTTTTTCATAGACCTGCGAATCAAGAATGATTTTTACATCTTTAAATGATTTTTAAAAATCAAAAGGAAAATGTATTTTATGACACATGAAAATTACATGAAATTCAAAATTCAGTATTGTGTAAGTCGCCCTGTCATTGTAGCTTTGATTTCTCCTGAAAAATTACCAATAGATACATTACTGTGTCTATATTTTACTCATTCTACTCTTAGTATAGCTTTATCAGTTTTGTCTAAGAGCTTTTAGAATATATATACATATGTATTCAATATCATTTCATAGATAAAATTTAACAAATATAGCTCTGTTAGGAATTACGCCTTTGATCAACATAAAATAAGCCTCTGTATCCCATGAAATACCTCATAGCTTGAATTCTTTGTTTGATATTAATATTGCTGTCCCAGATTATTTTTGCCTTGGCTTTGTGTATAGTTCTAAACTATATTATTCTTATAGCCATGGGATGCTATTTGGTTTTTATTTCATATGTATTTCGGTTCCTTCATAAACCATACATATTTATTTTTTTAACTCTGAGAGTCTGTCTTTTTTTAATATTTTTTTTATTTTTTAAAGCACTTTTGGGTTCACAGCAAAATTAGGAAAAAGTACAGAGATTTCTGATGTACCCCTGTCTTCACACATGCACAACCTCCACCATTAACAACCCCCATCAGTGGTACATTTCTTATAATTGATGAACCTACACTGACACATCATAATCACCTTTGCTGTGCAAAAGCTTCTTATCTTGATGAAGTCTCAATAGTTCATTTTTGCTTTTGTTTTGCTTGCCTCAGGAGATGTGTCTAGCAAGAAGTTGCCATTGCCAGGGTCAAAGAGGTTGCTGCCTATGTTCTCCTCTAGGATTTTGATGGATTCCTGTCTCATATTTACGTCTTTCATCCATTTTGAATTTGTTTTTCTGTATAGTGTAAGAAAGTGGTCCAGTTTCATTCTTCTGCATGTGGCTGTCCAATTTTCCCATCACCATTTGTTGAAGAGACTCTTTTTTCCATTGGATATTCTTTCCTGCTTTGTCAAAGATTAGTTGACCATAGAGTTGAGAGGGTCCATTTCTGTGTTCTCCATTCTGTTCCATTGAACTGTGTATCTGTTTTTCTGCCAGTACCATAAAGTCTTGATAATTACAGCTTTATAATATAGCTTGAAGTCCGGAATTGTGATTCCTCTGGCTTTGGTTTTCTTTTTCAACATTCCTTTGGCTATTTGGGGTCTTTTATGGTTCCATACAAATTTTAGGGTTGTTTGTTCCAGCTCTGTGAAAAATGCTGATGGTATTTTGATAGGGATTGCACTGAATGTGTAGATTGCTTTGGGTAGATAGACATTTTAACAATATTTGTTCTTCTAATTCATGAAGCATGGAATATTTTTCCATTTCTTTGTTTCTTCCTCAATTTCTTTCACAAGTGTTCTATAGTTTTCAGAGTACAGATCCTCTACCTCGGTTAGATTTATTCCTGGGCATCTTATGGTTTTTTGGTGCAATTACAAATAGGATCAATTCCTCAATTTCTCTTTCTTCTGCCTCATTGTTAGTGTATAGAAATGCGACTGACTTCTGCGCATTGATTTCATATCCTGCCACTTTGCTGAATTCCTGTACCAGTTCTAGCAATCTTTTGCTGGAGTTTTTTGGGTTTTTTACATAGAGTATTATGTCACCTGCAAAGAAAGAGAGTTTGACTTCTTTACCAATTTGAATGCCTTTTATTTCTTTTTGTGGTCTGAGTGCTGAGGCTAGGACTTCCAATACTATGTTGAACAACAGTGGTGAGAGTGCAAATCCCTGTCGTGTTCCTGACCTTAAGGGAAGAGCCCCCAGTTTTTCCCCATTGAGAATGATATTCGCTGTGGGATTATCAAAAATGGCTTTTATGATATTGAGGTATGTTCCTTCTATTCCTACACTGCAGAGCGTTTTAATCAAGAAAGGATGCTATATTTTGTCAAATGCTTTTTCTGCATCTATTGAGAGGATCATAAGGTTCTTGTCCTTTCTTTTATTAATGTGATATATCACATTGATTGATTTGCGGATGTTGAACCACTCTTGCAGCCCAGGAATAAATCCCACTTCATCACTGTGAGTAATCGTAAGGTATTGTTGGGTCCTATTGGCTAGTATCTCGGTAGGAAGTTTGTATCCATATTCATCAGAGGTGTTGGTCTATAACTCTCCTTTTTGGAGGGGTCTCTGTCTGGCTTTGGGATCAAGGTGTTGCTGGCCTCATAGAATGAGTTTGGAAGTTTTATTTCCATGTCTATTTTTTGAAACAACTTCAGAAGAATAGGTATTATTTCTTCTTTAAATGTTTGGTAGAATTCCACTGAGGAGCCACTAGGCTTTTTCTAGTGTCCCTTGCATTTAGGGTGATTACATTTCATTGATGGAAGAGAATTTAAAAATGTCTCAGAAAATGACAAGATGGGATGCCTCTCAGTGGTTGAGAGTCTGCCTTCAGCTCAGGGTGTGATCCCAGAGTCCAAGATCTAGTCCCACATTGGCCCCTTGAGGGGAGCCTGCTTCTCCCTCTGACTATGTCTCTGCCTCTGTGTGTGTGTGCGTGTGTCTCTCATGAATGAATAAATAAAATCTTTTTTAAAAATTTAAAAATTTAAAAAATAAAAGCCTGTGGCAGAGAATTGGTATTTTTGCACAGCACGATAGATAGTCATGATTACTGTTTGCTCTCCTTCACTTTTCCCTTACTCTTCATGTTCAGGAACTACGTATTTCCATTCTCCTTTTAGGTTCAGACTTTGTCTAGTGTTTATAAGTGATCACTCATACCCTCTAGCCTAGTCTTACCTGATTGTTTTCTAAGCATACTTTATTCATAAAGTTTTGTCAAAAGGTTTTTTGACAGGGTATAACATTAATAGTTTTTCACCTGGCCAACCATGTCTGTCCTGAGCACACAAAACTATGAATGCTCAAGAATTTGTTTCTATTTTAGCATTTTGAGTTATGCATTTCTCTACTTTCTGAAAAATATACTTGCAATGTATGAATAAGTTTCTTCGCCACTCAGATGATTGTTGATTGTTTTTGTACTGAACTTTGAACATTATAACACTGTGCCCTATTTTCACTATAATGCTAGTATAGCACAGGCTGACTCTTTCTTAGTGTATTCTGAAGATTAAAAGCATGAGCTTTGGCATCAAACAAGTCTGGATTTTAATCTGAGCTCAGACATTTCCCTTAGCTGTAAATTAAACTCCCTAAGCCTCAGTTTCTTCATCTTTAAGATGATGTTGATAATACATTCACATAGGGCTGTACAGGGGAATTAAATGGGATAATGTTTATGAAATAATTTATATGATGTCTGGCATGTAGTAAGTGCATGATGTCTACTTTAGTCATGAACGGGTATTTACTAAACACCTACAAATGCATCAGGTACAATTCCTGTCCTGATGAAATTTATATGTATAGGGAGAGTCATTAAGCAAGTTATCACATTTGCAATCTTACAAAAACAACCATGACAGGTGCAGTGAATGAAAAGCATAAGGTGCTTTGGTACCGTTTAGCAAGAGAACCTGTCCTAGCATGTCATCTGGGGCGGGTGGATGGGTAGAAGGGGATCACAGATAGTTTTCCTGAAGAAGTGGAATTTAGGCAAAGACCTAAAGGTTGAAGAAGAATTACCACCACAAAGGGCATGGAAATGGAGGCAACATTCCATGCAAAGGGAACAGCAGGTGCAAAGGTCCTAGGGCACAGACGCATTGAATAAATCAAGAGAAGATCAGAGTGATCAAGGAGGAGTCAAGGAAGGTATGCAAGGCAGGACAGAAGAGGGAGTGAAGTCCATATCATTTGGCCTGATAAGGGATTGTGGATTTCATCTAAGAGCACTGGGAAACATTTAAGACATATAAGCAGAAATATCACCAAATTGGAATTGCATTTCATAAAGAGCATCCTAGAGAAAAGGGAAGACTGTGCATACATGCAGGAGATCAATGAGAAGGATCTTACGGGTGACAGATGGTGGTGGTAGCCTGGGGTAGGCCATGACACTGGATATAGAGAGATGTGGAAAGGGTGGGCAATCTACTGGAGATATCGAGAAGGTATCAGGGCTGACTGCCAAGCTTTTGTCACAAACGAGTGAATGTTAATAACCACTTATAGACATAAGGAATACTAGAAGACAAGCAGATTAGTGTGTGTCATATTACACACATTAATATCAAAGTTCCTGTAGATATCTAAGGAGAAATGCATATATGGATCATGAACTCAAAAAATAAGCAAAGACTCAAACTATACACTTTATATTTAAATACTAGCTGCAGATATTAATCTTGAAAGTATCCATATTTTTTAGAGCTGGTTCACTGAAGACTCCCAAATAACTGGAGCTATGTCTACTCTTGCAACTGAAAATTTTAATTTATTAATAACAGATTTTTGAGGTAAAGACCAAAGTTATTAATCTAGTCCTCCTTCTCACCAGCTCTGTAACCTTGAGCAGCTGTCTTACCCTTTCTTTCTGCATGTTTACATCCTTATCTATTTGTAGCCCAGATGTCAGAGTGGCTTTTGGTGCCTCAAGGGTCTATAGGAGATGGTTATAAATGATTTCAACAACAATTTAGATCTAAATATGTATATTGGAGCCCACGTAGTTAATGAATAAAATTTAGGAACTGTTGAAATATATGTAGACTTGTCCCACTCACAAAAAACAGAATCATTTGTCAGATCCAATAACAAATCTATATCCTTCTATGTGTGTACCTCTTAAAATGTTCCAGTGCACAGTTTTTTTATTGCCATATTGAAAAGAAAGCAAGACATTCAGAACAACCAACTTTTCTTCCCAAGTAGTGTTTCCTTGCATAGGAAGTTCTTAAACTTCAGGGTTAGAATGTACTTTAAAGAATGTCTTAATAGGATGCTTTATTATGCTTGAATCTGTGGTATGATACCTCAGGGACTGGTTATCCATCCTATCCTAGGCTACTTTCATTGGTAGGAAGACCAAATTCCAGGGTGGCCTAAATCTGTCTTCCAATAGCTTCTAGTCATTGGTCTGAATTCTAAGCCAGACCAATGTGCTAGTCTCCTAGTTGGTCTGCTGGACCCTACTAGCCTCCCTCTTTAGTTATTCCTAGATAAATGTAAGCCTTAGGAAAAACAATTAGGAAAATGAACCTGCCAGGTTCTAGCATGTTTGTGTGCCATCTAGTTGCTAACACTGGTACCTATCTTGAGACATGAAGTGGAGCTAACTTCTAACTCACCAGCACCAAATTGGAATAAGCAAAAAACCGTTAGCATCATTATTTTCATTTTGACAAACTAGAGTAGCTTTCTTCTCTTCCCATGAAAACTTGTCTGTGAATGAAAGACAAGTTGACAGCCACAACCAGGTAAAAATCCCATGGCATTCACAACTATGGGAAATGAACCCAGCTGTGTTGGAAGTGCTCAGAAAGGCTACTGTTTCAAGCAGTATCTCCAGAAGTTATTGTGTATCACCTGATCTGACCAAATATTGGGTGGGCATTTCAGAGGGGCATCACAACAGTAGGGAACAGCCTTTCCTTAGAAATGCAACTGGTTTTTGGTAACAGAACATCACACCACATGGCAAGGATTAGTTCTTTTCAGGCAGCCTCAAATGCATTTGTCCCTGATTTTGACTTTTCTTCCCTGTTTTCTGGGTTTATCTTTCAGGCATCTTTATTCCTGACTCGAGAGGGTTTTTTAATTTAAATTCAATTTAATTAATATACATTGTATTATTAGTTTCAGAGATAGAATCCAGAGTTCCATCAGTTGCACCCAGGGCTCATCATATCACATGCCCTCCTTAATGCCCATCACCCAGTTATCCCATCCCTCACCCACCCCCATCCATCAACCCTCAGTTTGTTTTCTAGAATTAAGAATCCCTCTGCTTTGTATCTTTCTCTGTTTCCCTGACTCAGGAATTTTGCAAAACTTTCTGAACCACTATATTCACTACCACTGAATAGTTGGAAATTCATGAGTGGTTTTTATGCTCTGGCCTTGGGAAGACGTCTTAGTGGACATGCTGCCTCTGGATACCATATATTCCTTTAAACTATGACACATCAACCACTATGACCCCAAACCACATCCTAGTGAACTAAAGATACTGTATCACTTAGTTGTGTTAACAGTTATGCAAATGTTCAACTCCTCTGGGTTATAATTTTCTATCTTTCTGTAGTACTAACTAGAGTCCTTGACTGGGCACTTGGATCAGCATATTTATTAACTAGCTATCTAGGAAAGTGAATTTTCAGTCTCCCAGACCTGTGAACTTCATAAGAATTTGTACTTGATCTTGAACTCAGTGAAGAGTCATTGAAATGATTTGATCAAGGAAGATATAATCAAGTTTGTTTTCCCAGAATCTCTGGGGCTATAATTGGAGCAATAGATTGGAAGGAAGGAAGGCTAGAAGCAGGAAGCTCAGTTAGTGAGCTGATATAAGGTCCTAGCTGGAGATCATGGCCTGAGCTAGAATGGTTGGTGACAAAGAGAGTGAAGGTTCAGTCATCTGGACTGGGAGATTGGATTGGAGGTCACGGAGGAGGTGGGAGACTGAAGGGTTGAGGGTGACAGTGGTTTCCGGCTGGGACAACTTAGGGGAAAGGGTGCCATCTGCTGAGGATGGAGCAGAGAAGAAAGTGTAGGTTTTGTGAGAGATGAGTTCAGTTTGGTTATGGTAAGGATGAGATGGTTTGGAAACATCAGGAAAAATGTCTGGTAATAGTTGTATATGTAGAACTGTAACAGGAGCCAGAGATGGACTAGGATAGAGATTTGACATCAGCAAGGCAAAGAAGGAAACCGAAGCCATAGAAATGGATAAGCTTCCCCGGTGTCTTTCTTCCATCTGTGACTATCAGACAGTTAGCTGAGACTCCAGAAGGCTTGGCAAAGTTTGGAAAGAATGATTTTGTTCCCTGTCAGAAAAACTGAGATTTCTCAATATCGCATTTATGCTGATAGATGGGAAGCATGGTCAATTCGTTTTTTCAAAGATGTCTATAATCAAAACAGTGCCATACTCTACTGCCTTTTAAAATCAAAGAGAAAATTTCTCCAATCCCTTTTGCATTTTAAAATCAGTTTGCCCATATTATAGTTTCCAAAAAGATACTTTTTATTTTGAAAACAAGCTATTAAGATACCTACACATATATATTATGTCAGTTTGAAACCACCTGTTTTTGATGGAGGTGAGGCATTTAGCTGGTCTGGTCCAGCTTGAGCCAAGGACTGGGGAAAGGTGAGCAGGGGTCCACAGACAACTTCCGTACCTGGCTTAACCTAGGCAGGCGAGAGGGGTGTACCAGAACTGGGAGACCAAAGTATTATTCATATTCTGCCTTAAACAGAACTAGATTATATTCCTGGAGGATGGCTGTAGTATCAGGAGACATGTGTCTGGGTGACCCGGTGAGAGGACCTGATATGTCATTTCCAAGTAGGGAATTATCCAGAGAACGCAGATTTGGCATCTTTACAGGCAGTCCAGAACCAAAAGTCCATCTGCCTGCTTGCCTGTTTACCTCTTACTACATAAGCACCACCTGACTCACCCATGTCCTTCCCGGAAGACTTGGGAATGCAACCTGCCTGAGCCTTTAAGCTGAATGTGAAGGGACATCATTCTGAGAAACTCCTGTGCTTTCTCCCTGGGTGACCGATTTGTGTTGTTTGTGCCACTGTTTCAGATTTGTGGGGTTTGGCCTTGGATTCATATCCCACAAATATGAGAGTCTGGCTCATTGTATTGCTGACAATATTGTCTTAATTACAGGCTTCGACTTTTCCTACAAGACCCTGTAAAGGGTCTTTATAAGTACTGGAAGTAACAATTTCATGTAATATCTGTGAGTTAGCTGTACAAAATTATTTGTAGAATGATTTTGTTTTCATGCAAATATGAGTGTCTCGAAGAAGGGGAAGATAAATGTTGGGATGTGAGTTCAGACACCCCTTCTTTCTCCATTTAAGAGTATATTTCCAGCTATAAGTACTTGAAGCAGGAGTTTTTTTCAAAATGCCATTTTCTCCCAATAGCAAATGTCATCCACTGATTCAGTAAACAATTACTTCTCAGTAATTTTTCATTATATCATTTTATCAAATGATAAAATTTTTCATTTTATCACTGAGGGAGATGTAAATGAGAAATAAGAAGTGGCGTGTGTCTTTGGAGAGACTAGAACCATAAGGATTAATTTTGTCATTCATTCAGCAGTGTTTATCGTGGCTTACCATATGCCATAAACTATTGTAGGTATTGAAGATACAGCAGTGAAATGGAAAGACAAAAACTTCTGCCCCTCAGGGATTTTATATTCAAGAAAAAAGAGGGGTAAGAAATAAGTGTAGAAGGTCGTGATGAGTACTACAGAGAAAAGTGCTAAGGTCCAATGTTTAGGGGGAATGGGGAGAAAACAAGTTAGACCACCATGTGGGAAGGGTTCACGGGTTTTGAACACAGCTTTGAAGATGGACAGTCCGAATGAATTCCAGCTGGAATGAGGAAATAGGAGAGAGGGACAGTCACTGAGAGAGGAGAATCTTGCTGTCTTTTGAAAGCATTTAAATTATTGATTCATTTCTAAAGGAAACACACCACACAGGTGCTTTTGTGGGAAATGTGCAGGGGGGTTAGCAGAGCTGGGCACGAGTTCCTCTCCCTCAAGTTATCATGGGTGCTGGGGCCAAATACATATGTTCTGGAAGATCCGGTCCCCTTTTCTGAAAGGAGGAATACTGGCTGGGACTTTGGTAACTGGCTAGAGAAACCCTTTGTAGAGCTTTGCTTTGAGCAGCCTGGACTCTTCCAGAGTAAAATCTCTCATTCTGCAGAGCCACACTCGGCCAGCCAGAAAGGCCCCATGAAGAGTGTTTCCCACTTGCAGAACTGTGAGATATGAGAGAATGCCTTCCCAACTGACCTCTTTCCTTGCCTGGGTTGGAAGGATCAGTGGTTCTTGACAAGAGAAACCATAAGGCCAATGCCCTCAACCCCTGGTAAAAAGGAAAAGCAGCAGCACTCCCCTCCACACTGGGCAGTCCCCATAGTACCCCAGGCTTTGTTCTGTTCGGTGCTGTGTACCCAGCACTCGGTGTGCATCTTTCCCCTTACTCACTGCACGTTCGCACACCTCCAGTCCTTCCTCCCCTTGACCACTATCCCACCTTCCTGCCAGAAAGTTCAGAAAAGACTCAACATAGTAACTCTCTGAAAGGAAGAACCACATACTTCCCTAATGAGCATAAGACCAGAATTACACTATTTCCAGCTTCGGTTAAATAGAAGAAAAGAACAAGTCCTTCTAAAGAGTTGTTGAACTAACATCCTTTTGCCCCATTTGTAAGCTTGCTGCTGTCATCAGGATGAATGGGCTCAGTGAGGTGTGCTAGCCAGAGGCACAGAGGCAGCTGGGAGCCAGGCTTAGGCAACTTTTGTGCCCCCAAGACTTCTGTGGGAAGCCAATGGAAGCTAGAGCCCTCTCCTCAGGAAAATGAATCTCTGTATGTACACAGACTTGTTATTTCATTTCATGGGAAGTCTATCCGTGAATGTTAAGAGCCTCGGGTTCTAGTTCCTTGGTCAATCTGGCCAGCATTCTTAGATATTTCTGACTACAATTCTAGGTGGATAACCTAAAGACACCTGTCTGGCTGAGAACTGCCCAAGGGTGGCTCCTAGATGAACCTCAGGAGGGCTCAAGCATGTGGCGCTGACACAGCCAAACTGGCAACCCAGCAGGGAGGCATCTGGTAGCCTCCGGGGTGATAAAGAAAATTGGTCCTGCGCTCATCGTCCTATTCCAATAGCTGTTCTTTGGGGCTTCGTTCAACGGGGCAGAGTTTTCTTCTTGGTAGGAAGATGCCAACTGATCTGGCCTGAATGTTGCTCAGCACTGGAACTCCTTGGCCTGGGGAGCTGGCTGCCTCTTTGTGTGACAGCTTGTGTCTCCTTCTGTTTATTGGATGCGTACCAGTCACATTCGACTGGTACCACACACACACACACACAGAGACCACTGGTTGGATGGGGAGAGACATTTAAGGGTCATTTGCTCCCATTGTCACATAACATTAGCTTCTCCTTTGGAGTCCACATTTTTTTAATTGGAGTCATTTAAGCTCCAATTTTCAGAATGTGATAGCCTGCAGATGGGCTGTTCCAAGATCATCACCCACTGTGCTTTTTTTCAGTGTCTGAACAGTACATTACGACTTTCTAAATGCTATAGTTATTGATGGTGCTGCCCTCCTCCCCTTTGTTTCTCATTATCTCTGAAGAACCTGTTGTCATCCTATGACAACAGCCACACATCATTGCCATTAACACTTCCTGTGCCACTTCCAGAGGGGTTGCTAAATGGCACAGAAGACAAGGAGCAGAAATGGGTGAAGCAGACCAGAGACTAATCCTGGCTGGCCCACAAATGAGCCAGGTGATTCTGTGAAAACCATCCCCCTCCTGGGCCTTCCAGTCTTCATCCATAAGGAAGGATGGCAGTGCTGGCTCTGCACTAAGTTTCTGCCAGTCTCCACCTTCTGGGATTCTGTGACTCTGCCTAATTAGGGCTTATCATAACCCAGAGTCTCTCAAAGTTGTCATTAAGATGTGAAGTTTTCAGTTGGGTGAAATGAAGCATAGAAGCTGGAATGCTAGAACCAAGAAGACTGACTCCCAGCCTTCCGCTTCCATACCAAGTCACCCTGATTGTGAGAGAATTGAACTGAAGAAGAACCTTCTAATTACCAGTACTGGGTTGGAATTTGAAAACTCCATTTATATCCTCCCTGCCTTTTAGAGTGAACTGAAGCACTGGGGGAGAAAACTCACCTAGAAAACCAACACTGGCAGAAAAACGAGCTTTCTCTTGTGCTGGGGGCATTGAGGGAAAACATTGCTGCAACTTGGTAGCTGAAATGTGACTCTAAAGTGGCCAGACCTTCACGTGAATGGCTCCCAGTGTTCCCCACCTTAAACCTACAGATAACCCCAGGGTCTGAAATGGAAGGTCACATGTTCCCAAAGGAGAGGACATCCAGTGACAAGACATAAGTGGCATCATTTGAAATCATAAGTTTCAATTCCTCCTCAAAATCTAGAGGCCTCAACAGTAGAGGTGAAGGTTCTGAATCTCCAAGGGGGAAGATGCTGATGTTCAAGGGTGAACTCATACTGTACTCACCTCGTCTGGCCATGTTTCAGTTGACTGACATGTTTGGAGGGACCTGAAAAGAAAAGAGTCAGAAATTCTGCAGCAGACCAAGTGGTAGAAGGAAACTCAGTTGAAGAGAAGAGTCCCTAGGGGCTGGGGGATTTTTTCCAAAGCTCAAGAATTTAACCAGGCAGATTCACAGGCAAGGGGTGATGTGACCTGCAGACTGAGCGGTTCAGAGAATTAAGCTGGGAGCAGTTTGCTCCTTTTGAAGCAGAGTCTGGGCAGGGGGCAGGGCGTGTTGAGGAGCACAGCAAGTATATGGTGACAAGAGAAATAGGAGCCCCTATGCTCCTGTGGGTTATTCAAAAGTCTGGTTCTTCCCATAAAACATGATGAGAAAAATGATAGTATTTGATACCAGATGATACAGCACGGTACAAATGGTAGTGAAACACCATCAGAGAGAAAACCAGGCAGTTGAACAGAAACTGGGCAGAAAAGGGGAAAGGAAAAAAGAAAAGGAAAAAAAAAAAAAAAACAGAAGAAGAAGGAAGGCACACACAGGAAGAGAAATCAGAGCTACAGCTGTCAGGCAGAGAAGAAAGCCAGGCCAGTCACGGAGAGGTCAGGAGTCAGCCACTCATTCAGCAGTAACTGGGAGGAGCCTCTGAGATGCCAGCATTGTGCTGGGTTCTAGAGCTCCACCAGCGAGCAACGCGGACACAGCACAGGCTCAGAGGGGGTTTATGGCCTAGTGACTGGGTCAGAGACACCCCTCCTGGAACGGGTGGGTTCTACCCTGGTGCTCCATGCTATGGTGGGTAGAAAGCAGGGAGAAGCATGATCCAGTAGTCTTCCCACCCTAAAAAGAATCATCGTTATCAAGAAGAAAGGGAGATGAGAAGAAATTGAGGCTGAGGATAGCCAGAGTGGGAATTGCTGAGAAGACAGTACCTGCGTGGAAAGGTTTGGACAGAGAAGGAGATGATGGGATAAGGGAGGCCTGCTGGAGACCAGACAGCAGCACCTCTTTTCCAAGCCAGATTCCAGCTCAATCTCCCCATCCTAGGGGAGAGATAATGAAAGGTAGAAAGAGATTGAAAAATGTGAATAAGAAGGGAAATTGCCTCAGCCAGCTTTTCTCATCTTTCTGGAAAGTTCCAGAAGAACGTACAGTTGTGAGTGTCTCTCTTCTATTTGCCAGCAGCTGCTGAAAGAGAATCACACCCAAGAGAGGATGAACATGGCCAGTAGGAGAAATATATCACACAACCTGCTGCTATGGGACTGTCAGATTGAGAATGGGCAGATTGTGCTAGGTTTAGACATATCTAGGTGCTGTCACACACTTAATGGGATAAATTAAAAGGAGGTCATTCATAGGAAGGCCAGTAGTCCAGAAGAATCTCTCAATTGGTCTGAAAAGCCAACATGTACAGATTTGCTTAGATTACCCAAGACAGTATCCCTGGAACTTGAAAGCTGGAGACCATCTGACATTCCAATCTTGGTGTAAATTCGCCATCTCCCTGTCTCACCTTAGCTGCAGGAAGGAGATGGTATTTTGAGCACAAGGACTTGGAAACCAGTATTTACCTCTTAAACTATGCAGGAAGGCCAGTGTAGAGAAAACCCAAGAGCCCGACTCTGAGTCAGCCAAACCTGGAATTCAAGGGGGTTCAAGGGACGGAAGAGATTTATTGAGATTCATGAATGCAAAACTGGGCTCTGTGAGGACAGTGTCCTTGATGAGATTGTGGGAAATTCTAGGGTTTTCAAATCACTTTATTAGCACTCACATTCATAACTCATAATTCATATATTTTTTCTTTTTTATTGCAATTCTTCAAATAAAAGAAATACACTCCCCTGCCTGTCTGATTCACAGATGCCGAGCTAATATATCCTTATTAAGCCCAGGCCAAGGTGTGCGACTCAGGTTCCTTTAATCATGTCATCGTCTCTATTAGAAAGAAATAGTGGACAATATACAGGCACCATAATGTAAGATGATGTTTTTTTCTGGAACGGACCATATTCACACACCACCACCAGCCATGATGGCAATGGCCATTTTCTCCGCCTCTCAGATGAAGTTTGAAAAGCATTCTTTTCAATTTCACTTCCTCCAACTGCGTACTTCATCATTCCCCACACACCATATTCCTTCTCAAAAAATTTGTTATCCCAACACATTTTGAGAGTCCATAAGGAAACACAGATCCTAAAGTCAGACTGGACGATTTCACATTCCAGCTGTACCATTAATTAATTATCTGCCTGAGTGACCTGAACTGAGTTATTCAACCCCATTAAATCACAGTTTCTTCCTTTCTAAAATAAGGATATTGATGGGAGTCACGTAAGTCTTAATGTTACTAATGCTGATTAAATTGCATGTGAAGGGAGCACCTGGGTAGCTCAATGGTTGAGCATCTGCCTTTGGCTCAGGTCGTGATCCCGGGGTCCTGGGATCGAGTCCCCATATCAGGCTCCCCACAGGGAGCCTGCTTCTCCCTCCACCTATGTCTCTACCTCCCTGTAAGTCTCATGAATAAATAAATAAAATCTTTTTTAAAATTGTATATAAAGCATTTACTGCAAACAAGGCACTCAATATGAGTAAATTCCATTAAAATTATAGGAAAACATTAAAAGCTTTGGAGCTGAAGAATAATACTTTCTCACATAACAACAATCATCTGTGTTGTGTGTGTGTGTGTGTGTGTGTGTGTGTGTGTACGCGCTTTAGAGGTAGTAAATGCTCCCTTCCACCACTGTACCAGTTCATCTTCCTTGGTTCTAGAATATTTAAGTTCACTTTTCACTTGTCTTTGTGAGATTCCCTGCTGAATTTCAGAACAATGTTTGCCAGAGTGTATCTAAAGCACTCCCAACAGTTTGTCATGACTCTGATGCATCTGTCGAGCAGAGAGAAGAAGAAAGACATGAAATCAAGACCTGGGGCTCATGCAAAAGAAAAAAAAGTTGTGCGGAGGATAGAGAATGCTATGAGTTCTGTATGCCGTTACCCATCACCATGGCAGTGATTATCCCTCACTGTCGGAATCAAGTTCATAACAACCTTTTTAATCACTGTTTTTTAAGTTTGAAAATTGAGTAATTAAATAAGATAATCCCTAAGATCGTTCAGGCTCTAAGATTCCATTGTTTTGTCATTCTGCTACCAAGAACAATGTGACAGTTACTCTGTAAGATGTCAAGAGATCTGAAATGTGATTCCTCCCATGTAAATTAATGGATAAGACTGGAGAAGATAAAAAAGATGGGAAAGAACATTTTAGACATCAAGACACAACTTGAGAGGACTGAAAAATGAGCCATGATGGGTCAAGTTCATAGTGAGTCTAGTTAGAGTAAAAGTATTAATGCTAGAAGCTAGCTTACATTGCATACGGTGAAGGATCTTCAGTGTCAAGTGCCTGACAAACATTTGGCAGCCCTTGGTGCATGTTGAGCAGGGGAGTATACTAGACCATCACAAGGCATCATCAACAATAACCAGCATAATTTCGGCATAATAGAAAATTGATGGCCAAAAGTTGGCAAAGCCAATATTTTGTGAATTTTGGATTCTCATTAAAAAACACAATTTCCATGTTCAGGAGAGAAGGGATTCATAATAACTTAGGCTGTGTCTATGCAACTCCCCATCAAAGAACAAAGGGAATATTTAGGTAACCCTATTTTAATATGGACCATCTTAATGGATTCCAACTTGTTTTTAAACGCAGTCAAAACAACTCACATATGTGGACTCAGCCTAAATTTCATTTTTTCATTGTTTAAAGCTGCATCGTAGCCATTCAGCGATGTTGATGAGAAGTGGTACAAACCCACCCAGTGGGTCTGCTCTCACGTGCTCTTGCACATGAGAACGAGGTGAGAACAGCCACTGAGGATATGACACATAGGGGCTAACCAGTCAAATGTGAGAAACGCAGATGCATTTGGAATCATATGAAACATTTTAGAGATGTAAAAATACGTGTGTTGGTTTCTTTGCTTGTTTTCCTAGCCAGTTGGCCTGTTGGCTTGCAAATAATATGTACAATCTGTGTTTTCTTCCAGGGTCTTTCTTCCCTGATTTCAAGCCCTCAGAAACAGTTTTTAAAATAGCGTTTTGGCTCGGATACCTAAACAGCTGCATCAACCCCATTATATATCCGTGCTCCAGTCAAGAGTTTAAAAAGGCCTTTCAGAATGTCTTGAGAATCCAGTGTCTCCGCAGAAAGCAGTCTTCTAAACACACCCTGGGCTATACCTTGCACCAGCCCAGCCACGCCCTGGAGGGGCAGCCCAAGGAGCTGGTGCGCATTCCAGTGGGATCAGGAGAGACCTTTTATAAGATCTCCAAGACGGATGGGGTCTGTGAATGGAAAGTTTTCTCTTCAATGCCCCGTGAATCTGCCAGGATTACAGTGTCCAAAGACCAGTCAGCCTGCACCACAGCCCGGGTGAGAAGTAAAAGCTTTTTGCAGGTGTGCTGCTGCATGGGGCCCTCGACCCCCAGCCATGGAGAGAACCACCAAATTCCAACCATTAAGATCCACACCATCTCCCTCAGTGAAAATGGGGAGGAAGTCTAGAGGACAGGAAAGGTCAGAAGGAAGGGGACTGAGGGGGATGAGCTTAGGCACCCATCCCACTTCCTACTTGGAAGGTCAGTTCACTCTTCCTGGAGGACAAGACAGGACTATGAGACTGGGGACCGCCTGGGAATGGGATGGGGAAAGAGACCCGACTCTTGGGCAGTGGGTAGGGCTTGGGGAAGAAGGAGGATGTCACACAACCATCCAGTTCAAAATGATGATAAACAGCATTTCCTTGAGGCTAATGCTCTCTCGGTCATCCTCTGAGGCTGCTTTCCACGTCTGGCCCTTGCAACAAAAAACACCATGGGAAACAGAATGTCATACACAATCCAAAAGACTATAAATATAAGGTTATGATTTCATCATGAATATTTTGAGCACACACTCTAAGTTTGGAGCTATTTCTTGATGGAGTGAGGGGATTTTATTTTCAGGCTAAACTTACTGACAGCCACGTTGGATATTTATGAGGAGAGGGCCCTGAGAGGAAGAGCCTTAAGATGGTGGCCAATATCCAGGCACATTATTTTTAGAGCACGTTTTAAATTCCACCATTTCTGACCATATCGTTTCTTGACTTGGGTGAAACTTGACAGTGAGATTTACCTTTTGCTGCAATTTGAGCAGATACTTCTCCCGATTCCCTAGAGATGAGGGTGAGGGGCACTCATTATGTGTCTGAACTGGTGGAGGCACACCCTCTAACCCTCTATGCTTGAGTCTAGACAGTCCGCAAAAAGATGGCCCTTCCTCATGGGAGACCGTAGAGATGAGGGTTGGTTTTTTCAACTTTACTGCTACAGAAAGAATTCCAGTAAGCAGTTCCAAGATCAAATCAAGGAAGGCTTCTCGTGAAACATATTCAAAGATCAAGGGGGTGGGGTGGGTGCTGATTTCATGCTAAGAGGCTGCAAACTTCCTGCACAGCCTTTTCGATGTGGCCCAGAAAGGCTTTTCTTGGCAAATGGCTTACCTTTTCCAGAACACCATTATGAAAATCCAGAGCTTATACTATTTTGAGAGGCACAGCTGGACTTCCATTTTTCCTCAGCGCCTTTGCTACTGCATAATGAATGAGGTTCAAGGTCCTGAATGCACATGTAGCATGGTGGAATGAGCCTTATGATCCAGGTATATCCTTCCTGAACTTTGAGAGATACACATGCTTAGCTTGGGAGGATACTGACTGGTCGCCAGAAAATCGTCTAAAGCAGGAATTTGCAAATAGTTTTCAACAGAAGCCCATTTAATCCCGTTGAAAGATCCAGGAGCCCGTTCACTTCATCTGTTCCCACTTTCTACGGGAACTTGGGGAACATTCTTTCTGTATACCAAATTCTGGTCACCCTGAATAACTCTGCTTATGACTAGAGAGGAAGAGGATTATCATATGTAACGAATTAAAATATTTTTCACTTTCCACAATAAGAGTTTAAAATACGGTTTATGGGTTTGGAATAATTGGTGACCGGAATCGCTGATCTGAAACTGCTGGACTGACCATTTCTGTGACCTCTTCCCCCTATTTGAGTAATTTCCTCTATGAATTTCAAAGTAGGTTGTGGCTCCTGTTGAGCTTTCACAGCCAAGGCAGGGGCTCCTTATCTTTTCTTCTTCCTGTGGGGCAAAATGCAAATGTCTTCAGATGCTTCTTGAAGGCTAATATCTTTGCGCACTGCCATGGTTGGGGGCGGGGGGCGGTGGGCGGGGGGGGGATGTTTGCATGTGGATTTGAGGCTGTTGTCGGCCATGCCTGGACATTGAATGTTTTGCTTTTTCAGCCTTTTCTGGAGAATGTCTTGCTGACCAGACAGGCGCTATGCCTTGTGCTTATAACGTTGATTCTGGCGTTAGATATTGGCTGGATTTTTAGATTCTTCTAGTATGTCTGCATGTCCCATAACAGCTCTACCAGATGTGGTGTCCTATTATGGATAAAAGCATCAGAGAAGGACTTGACTATGCAAACTTCACTTGTCTTCTGCCTTGATAGGAAAGATACATTTCATTGTTGAGTTTCTTTCAGGATCTGAATATTAAAAACCACTTTGGTCAGGCTCCCCTTTACAGGAAGAGCATGCCCATGAAAAGAATGGTAATTGTTTTGCTTCCATAAAATATGGCTCCCTTTAAACACAGTTTCCAGACAAATTTAAATTTTAGATTTTAAAAAACTAAGGATGACCAGAAAGCTAGCATCAAAGGCACTTCTAATCAAAACAAACAAATAGAAAATCTTTTGGTCATCAGATAAAAGCCATGACAATTGTCTTCATGTGAAACTGTCCTTAAATAATTATCTGCTACACTCTTCACCAACCCCAGTCCCTCCAGGGAGGCAAACTTTAACATTTATTTCCTTTCCCATAACACAATATTAGGTATAAACACGCCAGTTTTACAAAAAAATTGATAATGTCACCCAAGACTTAGTCGAAGTGGGATAAACAATACTCGAGTTATTTTTTACTCATCCACAAAAATCTCTGTACCTTTGAGCATGCCAAAAAACTCTCTAAAATTGTCACAGTTAAACAAATGATTGTCATATTTATACTCACATGTTTACTGCTTCTATTTGGAGTTCGAAGAATTTACCCAGAGTAACAGTGGTCAAAATGTTTTCTCTAATGTGTTATAAAAAGCAGTTGCTTTGAGACTGTCTAAACATCACAAAAAAAAAATCTACTTGATATTATGGGATAGGCAAAATTTGAGTTTCTTTTGTGGTTTGAATTGCATGTGTTAAGAAAGACCTTGAGTCTTTCTACTTAAACATTTCCCCAAGCTATGGCAAGGATTTCAAGAAAGCATTTTGCTTGTCACAGTTTTCTTCTGCTTGCCTTACTCCTGTCTCATCCAAGATCGTTCTGCCTGTCATCACTTTGTGTTTGCTAACACTCCAAAATATTAAGGTTTCGGACTCTCACTACTTACCTGGATTTGTCTATCTGTGGTGGACAGTGGTTTGGGGGGTAAATACATATATTTTTTAAGTCTTTTTTGTTAGCTTCTTTTGTGGGCCAGGCATTGACAGGGCATTACATACCCCATTATCTATAAACCTCATAGCAATCTCACATTTCTATCTCAAAGGGAAAAATCTGATTGTTAGAAGTGATTAAGGACTCACCCTAGGCCAGTGAGGAACCGTGATTCAATCCTGGATCTGCCTAACACTAAAGTCTACACGTTTTTTCCAGTGCCTCTGCCTCCTAAACAGTGGGGACAGTAAGGGGGGATGTACTCCAGTTTGGATTGGTTATGCTGAGGATATGAAACCATGCAGCATTTTAACGTTTTGTTTCTTGGGGATGTGCCTTCCAATTAACCTCTGTACATCTACTGCCAGACTCCAGCCCAGCCAAATCCCCAAAACAGACCATAATCAGAAGGGTTGGGTGCCTACCTTTCAGACTGCACCATTTTTTTAGGGCATAATGACATGGAAAGTTATTCGGGCCTTGCAAGAAAGATAAATTCTATCAAACTGGGAGCAGGTGAGCATGTAAGAAAATGCAGAAGAGGCCACATTGGCTTAGAATGGCAAAACCCAGTAGGGGATATGAAACACGTTGCTTAGGATGTCGGGGTTATTGAGTACCAATCACAGTTAATTGGCACACTTTCAGGAAGTATGTCCCTTTTTACAATAAATAAAAACAAATACAACATCACTCTCACCTGTATTCCAACATTTTTTTTTTTGAGTTGAAGAGAGAGAGAGAAGGAAATAAGAGATATTTCACCAGGAATTACACAGAGCCCAGAGAGCATGTCAAACACGTGGATTTCATGCATGTCCCCGTAGGGGAACAGCTCATAATGCTGATCCCCAGGTGCCCAGAGACATAGGGGGTCTTTGAAAATGAATAACCAGTTGGCAGCCATGGCTGTGGGTTAGCTGGTGTCCACTTGTTCTTGGATTCCCTTTTGCAAATGAAAGCTATATGCCCTGAGTATCTCAGATTGTCTCAGCGCCTCAAAGTGAACCAACCCATCACCAGACCTTCTGGTCTAGTAAGTCTCGTGGTCACGGCCTAGGAGTGAGAACGTTTTAGGAACTCTTTGCTGGGGCAGGTAATTATTCACTCTTGAATCACAGCTACTTAATCAGAGCTTGACAAACATTCTCATTTGCTTCTGGGGTTGGTTCTGCACAGGTCCTCTTGCCAAAAGAGATGCTGCCTCTGCGTATGAGTACTTGTTGACTTAATTAAGGAAAGAGCTCTGCTCGTCAACAAAGGGAGAAGGGAGCCCAAGCACATGGAAGGTAAACTCTGCAAGCAAAAATAGGGTGACCAAAAAGAAGGCAATGGTGGCCAGTAGGAAGGCAATAGAGGTGTGCTCACTGTTACTCTGATTTCTTTTTATACTACTAGGACTTTTAATCCTGAAACCGCCTGCACACAGCTCCGGTCCAGCCTGGTTGGAACACTGTTGGCACCTGCTCCTTGTCTACACACTGTGCTGGGGAGCAGGGCTGAGCCCAGGCTGCTGTGGGGTCCACCGTCTTCAAAAAGCAATGACAACAGTGGCCTCCTGGCCCTCCAAAGTCCCTGCAAGATGAGCAAGTGGAGATGACTTTGGTGGCTGGGCTGGCAAAAGCAAGTTAGGATTTCGGCAGAGGACACCCAGGCTCTTCCATTGTTCCCATCAGCACTGCCTCACTCATGCCCCCCGCCCCAGACCCAGATGTCGTGGGGGCACAGGATGGAGCTTATCTGCTCTGTGCAGGAAAATATCATTTCTTCTTTGCTACCGCAACACGGATTCCTGAGTCTCCTACCTTAAAGGAAGGTTATGATGGTGGGCAGGGGGCAGTGTTGAGAAGGAAGAGGAAGACTTACCCTGGACATCGCTCAAAGCAGGTTGCTTGGTTTAGTAACACTTTGCTGCAACTGATAAGCAAGGAACTGCCCTGAAGCTGGTTGCTTCTTCATTTCCAATGACAAACTGACTGTCTTTCCTTTCCATGTGGCTCAGGAGTCGTTACATCACTTTCCCTCTATATTGCAGTCAACATGGCCACATCATAAGCTGGAAATGATTAGAGCTAAACTATGTGAAATACAGACTTAATAAGGTGAAAAAAATCTACAAGCAAATTCACACTGCATTTGTAGAAAACAATAATGAAGGCACCAGTCTATTAAGAAGCCTGAGTACGAAAAAAAAAAAAAAAAAAGAAGAAGAAGCCTGAGTACAGGAGGTGCCTTCAGATGCAATAGAAAAGAAGCTAAGACAGGAAGCCCCAACATAAGCTTGTATGTCTTCCCATTTATGTAACACTGTGTACTTGTCCAAGTAAATTCGCCTATCTCAAGTCATCTCTGTGAGGGACAAAGAGAAGGAAGGGTGTATTATCTTTACTTAACATATGAAGAAACACGGAGACTTAGAGACTTAAGGATGATGCTTTGAATAGCCCCAAATCCAGCCTCTGACTCTGTTTTCCATGATACCCTTGGTATCCCCAGGGTCCTCTGTGTTTCTTGAGACCATGAATTTCCTATGTCACTTGTTCATCTCTGATCCATATTTTCAGTTCCATTGGCACCTTCTCTCCTATTCTGTCCCTGCCAGCGGCTGGACAATACAAGATTGTTCTGAGTCATATTTGTCTATGCTTTTCTCATTGGCTAAAGGACAAACAGATGTGATTCTGTTCTTTCTCCCTAGATAGGCAGCACCAGAGCTAAGGAAGTAATCGGGGCAGGGGATTTTTGGTTTGCTCAACAGGGTAACAAGCAAGGCAAAGCCAGCAGTGATTAACACCTTAAGAACCTCAGGAATGCAAAGGTCACAAAAGAAGTTTCTAGAAGCTCCTCTTCCAGTGAGCCTGAGGGTTGTTGTTACATCCTTTTGTCATTGTCAGCAAGCTGCTCGCTTCCTCTCCTGCACCAGGCACTGCATTTGGCACAAAAAAAAAAAAAAAATCCCAAGAGACGCAGACAATCCCCAGCTTATGAGCTGGGTGTGTTCCAAGTTCATCTGTTGCAAGTCAAGAACAAATTTTTCCAAGAATCATTGTTACAGATGGGGGAGGAGAAGGGTGTTCCCAGACCAAGTAAAAAAATAAAATCTATTTAATAATGTACACCTGGGGTTGGCAAACATTTTCTGTAAATAGCTAGATAGTAAATATTTGAGGCATTGTGGGCCATACACTCTTTGTCGCATCTTCTTCTTTGTTTTTTGCTTTTTGGGGGAACAACCCTACAAAGCAAAAAACAAAGAAGCAAAAAAAAAAAAAAAAAAACAGCCATGAGCCAGATTTAGCCCATTAGTCCTAATCTGCCATCCTTGATCTGTGCTATCTCTAACTTATGGTATAGGAACAATAATAATGCTAAGCAGTGGATTTCAGTGTTCAACTTACAAGCATCTTTTTTTTTTTAAAATATACCATTGATATATCTCTACCTGACCACATTAATATTTCCAACCTGCATGATTTTTTAGATGAAGTGACAAGTTCATACTTGGGGGGAGGAGGAGGCTACTCTGTGTAACCCATTCACCCAAAAGACATAATCTAGCACGTCATTGTAACTTTCTACCCAGGCATTGGGACAAGAGGGAAACACCCACCACCCCTGCCTACTGTTAGGTTCTGTAGAACGGGTAGGCAGCAGAACAGGGCATCCATGGGTGGAGACAGGGTCTTTCAGCTTTTCACCCCACTGGCAAAATCTCCCAGCATAACCCAGCTGACTCTGCAAGTAGCAACAACCCGTGGGTGCCATTTGCCCACAGCTGATGTGAAATCCCTCCCGGAGCACTGGAGCCTGTTGAAGTGGTGGCCTTTGGGGGCCATACCTGGCTCCTTGGGAAGGACTTCTGACTATGGTACCCTGCGCCAGGACATCTGAGGGTCCACCCTGGGGATCACCAAGAAACAGGGTAACAGAAAGAGATGTTGGAGGGGAGGGACATCTTCCAAAGACAAAAATTCACTTCGAGCGGGACTTCTTCTCTTCTTCATCCTTTTCCTTCTTCTTTCCCTGTTTCTCATTTCAGTTTAAGCCTGAAATCACCTTACTAGACTAAAAATGACATTGCCATGGAGAAACATTCATCCATCCCCTGCAACGATGAAGCCATGACTCTCGAAGCATGCCCGTCCCCGTCCTCTCAGGCAGTGAGGGGAGACAGACGCTGTCAGTTGGAAACAAGGGATGCCCTTCTGGTGGCCTAGGACAAGGTCCACAGTGTTGAGACCTGAGACTCTGTGACAGGGCCAGGGCCGGGGCGAGGGGGGTAGAACATGGGATGGCAGCAGGTGCAGAACTGATGAGGAAGGACCTGCAGATATTGATAATGACATCAGTAATATATGAAATAATGGAACACTATCAAAAATATTGGTACTAACAGCAGTGCCTCAGTTGGGCCCAGAAAGGAAGGCCTGGGCTGGTGCTCTGGGGCAGCTACCCTTCCTCTCTGTGTCCCCTTCAGCTTTGATCCTGTCCCTCCGTCCTTCCCAGTCTCCTTTCCTTGTCCCTGCCTCTCTCTCCATGATTCACCCTCTACTTTTTTTCAGACTGACAAGCAACAAATGATGGGGTAGGTCACCCTGGCCGCAGAGGGTGCCTGTTCCCATGGATACCCTGCTCTGAGCATTGCCCTGGGTGACAAAGGGGGCTTCCCGCAGCTCCTCTGTCCCCTCCCCAAGTCAGGCCTGAGACTGCAAGCTGGTGTCTTTGAAGCCTCAGGGAGCCCCAGGCAGGAGATGGGAGCCCCCATGAGGACTTGTACCTGTGCCCCCATGACTGTCTTTCTGCACTTGTCAGTTCCACTTGAAGGCAGGTGTAGACACAACGTGCTGCTGGTCAAGTGTGGTTTCCTGTTATTTCCATGCCCACCCACGGGTGAGCATCTCTTTTACCAGTCGCCACCTCTCGCTCTGACATTTTGGAAGTCTTTACTGAGCCCTACGATGTCACCTTCTCATTCTCTTCTGCATCGTTTGTCTCTAGCCTCTGTGTCCCTTTACCTTTCATTCTCCCTCTTAGTCCCTAGTGCCTTCAAGACGTGATTAATCCCAAAGCAAACCTGGTTTCAGGTTAGCATTAAGCAATGATTGCTCCCTTAGAAGGCATACCCTAAGCAAAACTGAACAGAACTCAACCAGGTGACAGGTGCTCCTTCTTGGCTGGTGCTCCCATCTGTCCCCGTCCCTGCCAGCTCCTCTGCCACTGGAACTTGTTCATGGACTCTCTCTATTCTCTCATCATAACTCTGTGCCAGGAACCTCTCTCCTCTACGAAGAGGGTCCTCTCCTGTTTTTGCTGACACAGCTCCATGCATGTGTAACCCCCTGGGGTAGTCTGCTGGGGCGTCATAGCAAAGTACCCCAAACTGGAGGCTTCAACACAGATGTTTATTCTCTCAAAGTTCTGGAGTTTGGACATCTGAGATCGAGGGTCTGCAAGGTTGCCTCCTCTGAGGCCTCTCTCCTCGGCTTGTGGCTGGCCGCCTTCTCCCAGTGTCCGCACATCACCTTCCCTCTTCCCTCTTCCCTCTTTTTCTAAGGACACAGCCTGATTGGATCAGGGCCCACCCCAAAGACCTCATTTAACCTTAACCGCCTCTTTAAAGAAACTTTCTCCAAATGCAGTCTCATTCTGAAGTCCTGGGGGTTAGGAATTCAACATATAAAATTGGGGCTGGGGAGGGACAATTTACCTCATAAACCATTCTCCCCATTCTCTCCTTTCTGCCTATAAAATCTTATCCACAATTCTCTCCCCAAAATCAAAAGTTCAGATTCAGCCCTTCCTGACTATCTTCTCCGAGTTCCTACAGTATTTCTCTCTAAACTGTGTTCAATAGTTAATTGTGCACTCTATTTTTTATCTTTCTGCTGCTTTTTAAAAAATCTATATATTTTTTCACTTTAAAAGTACTTTGCGCCCATACAAGTTCTGTCTTTCAACCAGATTAAAACTCCTGGAGAGAGGGAGCTGTCATGACACTTCGGATGCCCAGAACTGTCCTCAGCCCCCGAGGGATCCTAGCTAAGGATCCTTGCTCCTGCTGAGCAAAAAGAGACAAGGGACCAGAGCCAAGCGCTAGTTACAGGCAGGGGCTGGGAGACCAGGTCCACAGGGCGTTTGGAAATATCAGATGCCCCACCAGGAAGGCTCAAGTAGTAATAGGACTTCTGAAAAGTTATAGTGGGATTCTAATCAGAGTGCAGAGCACAGCCATGGGGAATCCCAGGTTAGCTGCTATCTTGAGTCAGGCAAGCACTGAATCCCCGAGACCTCTGCATCCAGGAAAGCAGACCACTGTCTATGAATGGGACAGCCCCTAGACCCTGAAAGCAAGGTGAGATGCGGTAAAATCCAGTGAAGAATCAACAGCAGAACCCAGTGCCAGGAAATGGGTCACAGAGGAGCACGCCGTGGGCTGTGATCACCTCGGGGCCCCAATCCCAGCGATGGGGGACCTAACGCCATTTCAGTCGTGTCTGCTCTATGTCAATAGCAGCATGGAAAATGGGTGCTAATGAGCCTTCAGGTAGCTTTTCCTCACATGTCTCACAACCTAGAAAGAATAAAGGAAAGGAAGCGACACTTAACTTGATTGGATATGAGTGGGAAACAGCCATTCCCTGCTCAAAGGCATTTTCATTCTCATCCTCTTGAGACCCCCTCCCACTAGTCCTGCCCCAGCCCTCAGAGCTCTAGGTTAGGGTCTTAGCCATGGCTGTTCCAACTTGTCGAGTGCTGCTGTCCATACCATGTGGCTTTAGAGTGTCTTGGCCTGGTCACCTTGCTTCTCTTGAGAAATTCAGTCCCATTTCTGTTTCATCAACCCCACCTAAGGCTTTTATAGTAGACAAATTGATTGCTGGCATAGTACTTCCCTGGCAGCCATGGAATGATATCTTCTCTCCTGCCTGGTTCCTGCTGAGAAGCAAAGAACATTTACCCTCATTTGGAAGGATCAGGACTGCTCTAACTGCATAGCATCTCCCGTCATGCTTTCTGGGCAAGGAACAATGCCACTTTGGTATCACGTGCCCCTGCCCCCTCCCTGGGGTACTTCTCAAATTGGAAGGGTTTCTGGGCCTGCAATATCCATCACAATGGAACAGCCTTGATGGCTAAAACTTTGTGCTTCACCAGTTATAATCCCATCTAGAAATTACAGGGGGAAAAATCACGTGAAAAGCCAGGGCCTACCAGAGTAGTAAGTGTATTGAAGCCAAAACCATCCAATAACAGATTTGATTGAGTGTAGCAATGGCTTATTGATTTATCCACTAAAAAAAGAAGAAGAAGAAGAAGAAGAAGAAGAAGAGAAGAAGAGAAGAAGAAGAAGAAGAAGAAAGAAAAAACTTGTTTTTCTTCTCCAGTCTGTTCTCCATTCCTTTTGCTAAACCCAGCTTTATCTTCATAATAAAAAGGTTTCAGCTCTGCAGCTTGGCTAATTGAAGTCTCAAAGGTTGGAAAGCCTCTGGCTCATTAATCAAAAGCTGGGGAGCAGCAGAATGAATGCTCTGCAGTCCGCAGCACCTCCCCCACCCAGCCCATGTGTCCTGGAAGAGATGACAGTCCTTGTAGAAGGCAGGGAAAGAGGGAGCTTTGATGAATAGGTAGGTGGATGGGCAGCTTTAATCAAAAATAAAGGGTGCCCAAATGCAATCTGACAAGAAGGCTATTAAAAAAGTAAAGTGATGAAATCTTTTTAAGAGCAAAACAAGGGCTGCCTGAGTGGCTCCGTGGTTGAGTGTCTGCCTTTGGACCGGGTCGTGATCCCAGGGTCCCAGGATCAAGTCCCGCATCAGACTCCTCATGGAGAGCCTGCTTCTCCCTCTGCCTATGTCTCTGCCTCTCTCTCTGTGTGTCTCTCGAGAATAAATAAATAAAATCTTAAAAAAAAAGAGCAAAACAAGCAAGTATTACAAACGTTTAAATAATTATTAGTTTTCTACATACTCTCTTAAGGGAGTTGAACATTGTCTAGGGGCTAATTGGATTAAAAAGGGGGGGTCCCACACTTGCTTATGTCTCCATCTCCAGGAGCTCACTTCACCCTCTGCCTTCCTATCCTGAACATCACATGCCACCCTGATAGCTAAACTTCAGCACACATTCACTGACATTCTGCAACAGAAAATTTGCTTCAGCTTTTAAAGCCTGAATCAAAACACATGCTTTCTTCATCAAATGCAGAGGGAAGAAAATAGCTCCTTTTGTCTCTAGGGTATAACAAGTCACAGGCAGCCCACTTTCCAGTAACACCACACCTACTTAACCCAATATTGCAGACAAGGAAATGAGTGCGCTCCGTATGATGCACTGTGATGAGGTATAAAGTTTAAGTAGGAGAAAATACGTTTAGAGCATCTACTATGTGCCAAGTCCTTTGCACATTTGGATATGGTAAAATGTAAGATTATTTTTTAATTTATTTATTTGGAAAAGAGAGAGAAAGAGAGTACATAAGCAGGAAGAGGGGCAGAGGGAAAGGGAAAGAGAATCCCACACAAGCTCCACACCCAGCAAAGAGACTGTTGTGGGGCTCAATCTCCCGACTGTGAGATCATGACCTGAGCAGAAATCAAGAGATGCTCAAACGCCTGGGCCATCCAGCTCCCCTAAAATGTAAGACTTTACAGTCACCTTACAAAAGAAGTGTTTTCACAGAGAACCAGTACAGTGATATGGGTGTGAGAAGAATACAGAGTAAAGTCTGCAGGAAGTAAAGAAAAGAACAAAGACTGGAAAGAGTTGAGCCTTCCAGGACCTCTTCCTGCACTTAATTCACTTGTCCTGGCCATTGGCTTGGCCTGACCTTACCTCTTCCACCGAGAACCGGTCATCAGAGGAGAACTAGCAGGATCTTATCAGTAGGGTTGTGGGAAGAGCCATGGACTGGGAGCCACAAGGCCTGGGCTGAATTCCAGGCCCCATCTTATTACCTAAGACATCCTGAACAAGTCATTTGACCTCTTTTGACTGCATTTTCCTCCACTGTGAAATGAGGTAAGCAAATAAACTGGCACACATAAAAATGCCTCATGGGCTGATACAGTGCACAGAATCATAGTAGACCCCCCCAATAAATGCTAGCACTCTTCCTCTGTCTTCATTTCCCCTCCCAAATGCTATATAAATACAACTTTATTATAACACCTTTAAGGTATCTTAAAGCACTGAGAACTCCACAAGCAGGAAAAGATGGAATTAAGTCTTTCACTTTCCTTTCCATAAATCCCAGTTCAGGTTGATCTGTGTCCAGAAGTGGGTCGCTACCAGTTCAAGACACTAATTAGTCTTTCATGAGAAAGTCACAAGAGGTGTGGTACCATTGCTTGGCTATCATTCCTAAGTTTAGAATGCAGGCACCAAATTCCAAGTTTCTGTTATCGACACCCCCACTGCCTACCACAACTATGTTATTTTCTTTGGATTAGAAATACCCTCACCAGAGCCTTCTGCTTTAATTTTTAAAAATCAGACTCACTGAACTACTTTGAAGCTTTTCACCAAGTTCTCAGATTATAGGCAGCCCAGAACAAGAGTACCTGTCTGAGGGCCAGCGGTTGTAATCTCTTTCAAATTAACTACTTACTTGGCAGTAGGAAGTATTTTGCTATGATGGTTGTTCTATGAAAGACACTGTGTAGCATGCAGTCATTATATAAAAGATGTGTGTGTGTGTGTGTGTGTGTGTGTGTTTATGGAAATGATGCTATGAGAAAGAAAAATGATTTTGGCCACTGGAAGGCAGTAGAAAATTTGAAGCAAGGTTTGGGTTTAAAACCACCTAAAGAAATAGGGCACCACCTGGCCTGGGTTACTGTCAGGAGTGTTTAGAAGATAAAACAGCAAATCCCCAGTCATGACCCATAGGCAGTTTTTATTTCAGTCAGAACTGAAACCCACATCATGGAAACATCAACTCAGTCTCAGCTCTAATTTCAAGTTGTCAGTGAGAGCCTTGGTACTTCTATGGAGCCTCTTAAATGATCTTCAGGACCCTTCCACGCAGGTGGCTTGACAGGAAAATCCATACTGCAAGCTCCACTCCCCACGGCTCAGTCTGTGTGGGGCAGGCAGCCATACTCAGAGGCTGTGCTTGACAGGGACCTGCCACCATCTCCCTGCCAAATGGTTTCTCATAACTCGGAATCTCAAACTTGTTTTACATGGAAGGGGAAAGTCACTTTGGGGGATAAAGTTCTTGGCCCAACTCTGCTTTGTGTAAACATGGTCTATGGCTATTTTGGTCTTCTGGGTTTTGGGAAGCCGAGTTATGGGCAAGGGTGAATGGGTTGGTGTTGGCCCACGTTAAAAAGTTTTTTCATTCTTTCAGTGCTAGGGGAAGGAAAACTGAGAACATCACCTCAGAGGGACCAGAGGGGAACTGCGTTAACCAACAGGAAAATAAATATGGGCCTCCATTTAAAAAGAACCAGCTCTACCAAAGTATGAACTTGTGAAAACGGATATGTTGAGTTTGTAGTAAAAATTCTTACTCTACACTCTACAAACGGGTACAATCTTAGTCATGTTGATACATGATGCTCGGTACATTAAAAGTATTAACATAATTCAATGACCTTCAAAAGGTCAATGTGCCTTTTTTGTGAGGGAACATATATCATTACATGAAGCCAACTTCATGCCCATTAGTGCTGTCCTCACGGCCCAATAAAGTAGGTGCCCAGCCCAGGTCCCTTTCCTGCTACCCATTGTCTTTTGAATCCAGCTCTGAAAACTGTAAGTCTTACCTGCCACATGGATTTACTTTTTTATCAAGCATTCATCTAAGACACAAGTCTAACATATTACCCTTGTCAGTGCTGGGACAATAGTGATTTAAGGAGTGACTGTGGATATAAAGACAGAAAGACACATTTAGGGGGAAAATAGTGAAATTTTTGCTCAGGACGACTTCCCCTGTTGCATTCTTAAACATTAAACACTAAAGTTCTCTTCATGTCCCTCAAATTCTAGCACCTCCATAAAAGCTGAGGAAGCCATGCTGCATAACCAAATCACCTTTTTCCAAGGGAAGCTGTCATTGCACACAGCAGTCTTTTGCTCCTCTGTCCGTTCTGTATTATTCAAGGAGAGCTCCAGACAGTGGAGGAAACAAGGGTGGACACATGGTCCTTGTCCTCAAGGTCTATGGCGAGGACAGGAAAGTCAACAATTATAGTAAAATGTGGTAAAGCTCTGTGGCACAAGAATTCACACAGAACCAAAAGAGTTTAGTGTAAGGCACCCAAGCCACCCTTGGAGTTAGGCTTTTCAAAAAAGTGACTTCTAATTTGGATCCTGGAGGACAAAATGGAGTGGGAAACAGAAGGAGTTGTTCCAAGCAACTAAGGACTGAACCCATGCAAAGGCCCAGGGGCTGGTGAACCTCACACATGTGCTGGGATTGCCTCTCCCTCCAGGTTGACAAGTCACATGGAAATCAGCTTTCCATTTCATGGCAGCCAGTTGGCTCTACAAACCTCATACCTCAAGTCCCATGCAGGAAAATCATGCCTGATTTTCTTCCTACTTTGTTTAAGCCAAGGATGAAACAAGGAAGAACCCGTAAATTATGAGCCAGGGGATTTCCTGCTAGAGCTCCTATGTTAGGCTTGACTGAATATTGAAAGGCCTTGGTTTCTCAGTTGTCTGATTCTCTTTGTTTTCAAGGCTTAGCACACAGCATTACAGTGGGATGGCTAAACAGAAAAAAAAAAGTCTATTTCTCATTGTGCAAATAAACATTTGTGGAACATGAAGTGGCTAATCCATAAGAATAACCCAATGCTTAGGAAGTCTTTGCAAGTAAATCTTACATGATGTAATTCAGTGTTTTTTAAAATTGAAGAATTGTTTTTAGCACAAAAATGTCATATAATATTTTAAAAAGGAGTTTTCCCCACCACGCAAAAATGCAGAATATAAATCACTAGAGTCCCTGGAGGCTACTTTCACATCATCCATCATTGGAAGGTGGGTATCAGGACACTGCTACAGTAGCGAAGGGTAACTGGCAGATTTTGCAAATCCAATGCAGCAGATGTGGTGGGAGCAACTGAAATAAAATGAGACCTGAGTGTAGCTGCACTGCTACAATCAATTAGCAGTTGGGAAGGACTTGACTTGCTGGAACTAAGGAAAAAAATTCTGGAAGTTCATTTTGTCTGTGAGATTAAAACTATATTTTAGGAAATAAAGCTGATGCCATTTAAACATGAACCTTGTGACATTTCCTGGCTTACTGCAGCTTTTCTGCTTGTCTACTCATTAGATCTGTTCAAAATACAAACATGGCATTTCCACTTTGCCAGAGAAGCAAATGTGGGCTGACTGGCTGATTTTAGCTGCTAAGATTTTCCTGTAGCCCTTGCAATTGTCACGGTGAATAAGATCCCTGCAGGGACTTTTTCTAACTATGCAGTGTTTGTGGACTACGCCATCTTCTCCAGGTTTTAGTATTTGGTTGATTGAGTTGATATCATGACCTTGCCCTCCGTGGAACAAACAAAATTCATCTGAGCCTTGCTGAGTTTGGTATGTGATCTATGCTGTAAAAGAGAATTGTCTCCCAAGTCAGACTAAGTTGTTCATGTATGTGAGTCATTATACTTGAACTTGCTGCAGCATTTTGTATTGATGCATATATATGACACCCAGGCTGACTGCAATGGCTTCTGAAGCATCTAATTCCTTTTACATCGATTCAGTATCTTTGAAATGTGCTGGTTATGTGTTCCTGAATTTTCTACATGCCCATTTTTACAGGTTCATTTGTTTTATGATGTGATGTGGTGAATAATCACATCGGTTATTTTTTTTGAAGGAAACAAATGTACATATTCCTAAGCAGATGAATAAATTATTGAAAAGATATACTTTATGAATCATACAGTTCACTGTTTAAAAGGAGTTTATTTTATTTGTTTAATAAAGTGACTGTTCAGGTTATAAGCATTTATATTGTCCTTCTAAATATGGATGCCATAATATTTAAGCGTTGTTGAATATTGATGTATGTTCCCTAATAAAATATTTTAAACCTCTTTTAGACACACAGCGCCCTGGTTCTTTGATCATAATGTATCGTTAACATGTCGGTTGAGAAGTGGAGTGGGCAGCTCAGAGAAGGAGAGTTGGGTTTTGACCAGCAAAGAGCATAGATGTAAAATATGCTGGTTGGCAGCATTCAAGCACAGGTAAGAGCAAAAATCCAACAGCATTATCCAGATTAGAGGGAGGGAAATGTGGTAGTGGAATCAGGCATAGGAGAACAATGAATGTCTTTAAGGCTGGGTGTATTAAGTGACCCAAAGCAAGGCAATAGGTTAGGGGGGCTAGTGGTCAGAGAAGGTCATGGGCAACATGATTGATTTAACGGGAGTTCTTCAGTGGAGATTCTCATTTGACCACGTTCTCAGAACCTGCAAGGCTCAGGATTACCCTAAGTCCCATTCTCTCAAGGTAGCATGATGGCATCACTGGGGACAAGAACACTGGGGTCGGATTGTTACAGGCTTCAAATTCCTTCAGCCACTTGCCACTTATATGATCTCAAGCCAGTTATTCAACCCTTCTGTATCTTAGTTTTCTCTTCTCAAAGATGGTGTTGATTTTTATACATCACTCAGATTACTGCTGGAATAATAAAATAAAACACCGTCTGTAAAATATTTTTAAAAATGCCTGACATCTAGTTGGTACCCAGCAATTTTCAGTGTGACTGCCCACAAAGATGACCACTGCCCTCCTGGTGATGAAGGGTCATTATATTTTTTACCCAAAACCCTTAGCGTCTAAGTCAAATGATAGTGTCACATCTCCTGTGCTGATTTGGGTTTTGCCAAATGGTGTTATGTCCTGCAGATGTTCTGTTGATCACATTTCAGTTGTCATGATGGCTCAGTTGTCATGATGGTGGCCCTGGACCTCCCCCCCTCCCCCCAGACGTTGGGCAGTGGAGGGCATATACAGGATGGAAGAGCATCCGGAGATACATGAAAGTTTGCAGTTGCTCAGGCTTTATTTTCCCAGAGCTTGGAAGTGGCATAACTAGTTTGCGGACTAGCATTACTGGGTTATCCTGATGACTTCTCTTTTTAACTAATTTAGCTTTTGCCCCAGGATCTAAACTATGGAAGACAGAAACAAAGGAGACATGATCAGTTCTGCCACTGATTATAATTTATGGTACTATTATCAATAATTTGACATGAAAACATGCATCTTTGTCAAAATGCTTTGGAATCACATTGTCCGGGTTTGAATCCTAACCAGTGATGTGTCAGTAAAAGCTTAGCAACCATATGTCAGAGGAAAACACATTTTTTAAAAAGCATACCATGTGGTGTATTTGCCAATTTCTGTGATGTAAATTCTCCCACACTGACCGATATCAAGTGGCCAACATGACATCATAGAACATATCTTGAGGAACAGATTGGACACGGTTGCCCCTTTGGAGCCTGTACAGCCTCCTTCAGCACACCACAGGTCCCATCTGTGCCCCTTACTAGTGTGTGGCCTAAGCCCATCTGTGTGTATAATGGTAACACTTTCTCATCAGACTGACACATGTAAAGAATTTCTGTGCTTACCGCATAGAACCACTTTGTATAGGCACAAATCAGAAACCATCTCCCAGGAGCAGAAGTGTTCATCCTTACTCAATTCCTAGTGCAGCCACTCCTCTGGAATATGTGTGGTAGCACTGTGATCCTTTTTTTTATTATTATTATATTACATTGACTCCCTACCACCACTCCACTTCCACTGAGTTTGTTAGTCTCTGTTCTAGACTGCAAAGTTTCTTACTGAAATTCTGTTCTTTGGCATTTTTACATTAACCATTTAATGATCCTGTGAACTAGTTTCCTCAAAGAGCCTCTTAATGCCAAATCATTCTGCGAGCCAATTATTATTATCTCTCCTGTTTATAAATGCAAATTGCCTCCAACAGAGTTTGTGAAAAATAATTATTCTGTCGTAGGTGGACAGAAAAACTATTCTCTCTGTGCCCACTCTTCGCTCCGTTATTATGTTCTGATCCACACCCTCTTTTCAAAAATAATATATGTACACGACAAAGTAAATAATTAACTCACTGCAGCATCAAGGGGTTGGGATGAGTTTGGGGCTCCTGAATGCTACCATAGGGCATTCTGCAGTTCTTTCTGCAAGAACTATGCATAGAAAGACAAGAACCAAAGTAGAATTTATTCATTGCCTAGAGCTCTGTTCCCACCTATGGTTTCTTTCTTTTTTTTTTTAAGATTTTATTTATTGATTCATGAGAGACACAGAGAGAGAGAGAGAGAGGCAGAGACACAGGCAGAGGGAGAAGCAGGCTCCATGCAGGGAGCTCAATGCGGACTCGATCCCGGGACTCCAGGATCACGCCCTGAGCCGAATCTCAACCGCTGAGCCACCCAAGTGTCCTCCACCTACGCTTTCTTAAACCAACTTGCTTGAGTCTAAAATGTCCAAGGGCACCTGGGGACTCAGTCAGTTGAGCTTCCGACTCTTGATCTCCGCTTAGGTTTTGATCTCAGGGTCATGAGTTCAAGACCCGCATTGAGCTCCACATTAAGCATGGAACCTACTTTAAAAATAAACAAGAAAGAAAGAAGAAAGAAAGAAAGAAAGAAAGAAAGAAAGAAAGAAAGAAAGAAAGAAAGAAAGAAGAAAGAAAGAAAGAAAGAAAGAGAAAGAAAGAAAGAAAAGAATGAAAGAAAGAAGAAAAAGAGGAAGAAGAAGAAGTGTCCAGATTTTAAGAACAAACTCCAATGTCCACTCCATTCAGCCCCATGAACAAGGCACTGGTAAGAAAGCTGAAATTGGGGGAATCCCTGAGTGGCTCAGTGGGGCCTTAGGGCCTGCCTTTGGCCTGGGGCATGATCCTGGAGTCCTGGGATCGAGTCCCATATCGGGCATTCTGCGTGGAACCTGCTTCTCCCTCTGCTTGTCTCTCTCTCTCTCTCTCCCTCACGAATAAATAAAATCTTTTTTTTTAAAAAAAAAAGCTGAAATTGAAAGTATAATTATGGCCACACCTGCTTCTCCAAGTGAAGCTCAGATCACAATGCAATGAGGATGGGAACTGGAAGAAGAAGAGTGAAATCCTGCCCACTAAGAATGTAAGGTCCAAGAACAACCAGGCAGAGTGTACATTTCTCCTCAGTTCGGCAGAGGTGGGGGCCTTACGAGCAAAGGACACCAATGAAAATAAATCCAAAGTTTCTTCCTTTCTATGATCAAAGGTAGAAGTACAAGGAGAGAAGCAGACGTTCTTCCCACCCTCCCCACAGATATGTATGAGTGTAAGTTGAAAAGTAATACTTCCATCTCTAGTCCTACTTCCCTCAAACTAACTACCATTACCATTTTCTTGTGAATTCATTCATTCAACATGTATCTATTGAACATGTATTATATGCCAGGCACCATCTCAGGATCCATTAATAAACAAACCCAGGGGGAAATCCATTAATAAACAAACCCAGGGATGTTGCCTCATGAAACATCCATTCTAGAGCATCTTCCAGAAATGCTCTGTGTGCAGGCAAACATATGGAACTTTTAAATATCTTTATAAAAGCAGAATACACAGATATTCTGATCGGTTATAGCAGATGCATTTTTATAGTTCTGTGATTAAGTAGTTGGTCAATCCCCAATTATCTTAGATCTCTGAGGTTTGCCTTTACAGACATCCTACAAAGTTAATTAAGCAAAATCCAGTCTCTTGCCCTTTGGAAAGTTACATTTTGATATCATGTGTTCTACAAAAAGACTTAGAGCTTATTTTAGAGCTTCTAGCATATTTAGGAGCCCATAAACTTATTTCAACAGTGTTGTCACTGCTTAAAATATTTTTGGAACTCTTCAGAGATTGCTTTTGGGGTCAATTTATATACAGTACCTCCCCTAAAAAATCCCGTGTATTGCCACAAATAGTACTAGACCATACCACGAAAGGTCTTGCTCCAACACGGAAGGTGAGCCTTTTAGCTGAGGGGACAACTTCAGAGATCGGCCCTGTTTGACTCTTTGGGTGACTGGTGCTGATGCCTTGGCTAGACTCCTATGTCATCTTGTTGGCCAAACATAAGCTGGGAGAGTTAAAACACTATAAAAAGCCATTCTGCATAAATTCAGTGGAAAAAAATAGGTCAATGGTTTTCAAACTATTAAAAAAAAACAGTGCAATCCTTTCTTTGGATGGAATCTTACACAGAAGTGCAATATGGCAGAACAAAGAAAAGCAGAACAGTACTGGAATGATGTGGGGAGTAGTGTAAAACCCCAACCACACACAAACACACACATACACACACGACCTCTCCCTGGTGGCCTCTATGGGACCCTCAGGACTCCCTAGAGCAGGACTTATGCAGCACTGAACTGCACATTCTTCTGGCGCAACGGGTATCTTGCCTTCCCATAGCCCTGACACACTGCACTCAGCCAATAAAGGTTTTCCAAGAGCAAAAGGGGATTGGGTAGTAAAAGGGTATGGGGGAGGTGGGTGCAGTGAGATGTCTCCTTAAGCAGCTCAGTTTTTAAAGAAGCCTGCTAAAGATCAATAAAAGGCCAATTATCAAGAATAATTACCACACAGATGTTCATATCTGCCCGAATGATTTCCTAAAGGTGGAAATCCAAAACAAGCAGAATGTTATGAAGTCTGCCAAAAGAAATAGAGGTGTACTAACTCTCTCTGAATTAATCATGGGATGAGTAAGGGACAGGCCCATAGTTGGACTGGATGGGGTAGTGACAACTAATAACAGAACACAAGACAAATACTCAATTTCCATCTTGTTCCCTACCTCTTCAGCAGAGAGAATAGTCTGTTTAAAAACAAGAAACAAAAAAATAAATAAATAATAAAAATAAAAACAAGCAACGAAAGGGCACCTGGGTGGCTCAGTGATTGACCTCTACCTCAGGTTGTGATCCCGGGGTCCTGGGATCGAGTCTTGCATCGGGCTCCTCTCAGGGAGCCACTCTCTGTGTGTCTCTCATGAATAAATAAAATCTTTTAAAATAATCAATAAATAAATGATATAAATAAAAATAAAACAAGAAAAGTAATGTATATGTGTTTGAGCAGAAATTCATGGAAATCATAGCCAAGGCAGGTGGGATGACCAGGAGAGGCCCTGGCTGGGGAGCCATGGCAGCAGTGTAGGGGACCCATGGAGGAGGAGGAACTGGGTCTCTGAGGGGTAGGATCCACTATCCACCTTCCCTCAGCAAGTTCTGAAAAAATTAAGAAAAAAAATTGGTCAGGGAGTGGCAATTAATTAACACTTGTTTACTACTTACCAAGGACTGTTCTATATGTGTTGTATATGCTAACTCATCAAATGCTCCCAACAAACCTATGAAGTGGATTTGATTATTTTCCCCCTTTCATGGAAGAGAAACTAAGGCCCAGCGGGATATAGGAGTTTGGAAACACACACACCTTAGTAGCAAATCTAGAATTTTAAACCAGTTTCTCTGACTCCGGAGACCAGTCCCTTAACCAATGTGCTATGACAGCTTTGGAAATTGGACTGTCAGAGGGGAGTTTGCTAGTAAAACCCCAAGTTGGAGGATTGAGCTTATATGAACGGGCAAATGAGCTTTGTGTGGGGATGCCCTGGGGGAAGAGTAAGCCCAGGGCCCAAGTGTGAGGGTGCCACCTAGGAATGGCACAGCCTGGAGGGGCAGAAGGACACTGCGACTCCCAGAGACCAGCTCACTGGATAAAAGAAGACAAAGAGCCTGAGCTGAGCCTGCCCCACTTGTTTCTTCCAACCTCTTCAATCTGATTAAGCTCCTCCATGGGATGGATGGAAAGAAAGATAAAGAGTAGGGAAAAGCTCCTCCCTCTAACCCCAAGCACATAGGATGCTCTGTAAGGTCAGGGGAGCAGTGGGCCCAAAGTCCAGTAAGAAGCCAAGTTCAAGGCAGTACAAAAACCCAGTGATGAAGCAAAGTGGATGGGCTGACAACCTGCAAATGTCTAAAATTAGGAGCTATCCCGGCATTAAAGAAGTTGCCAAAAATGAAACTGGGGACCCTGGGCAAAGAGTCAGCAACTATGTCGCCATTCATCATGTGGCTTCAAACACCTTTATGTGGCAGGTACTCTAGACACTCTGCCCAACCTGCTCTTTACAGCCAGATTTTTTTTTAAGATTTTATTTATTCATGTGCAAACAGAGACAGAGACATAGGCAGAGGGTGAAGCAGGCTCTCTGCAGGGAGACCGATGCAGGACTTGAACCTAAGACCCCGGGAGCACAACCTGAGCCAATGGCAGATGCTCAACTACTGAGCCAGCCAGTGCCCCTCCAGCCAGCTTTGAAAACACATAGTATGTTCCTTTTACAGATGAGCAAACTGAGGCACGGCAAGATTTAGGCACCTGTTCCATTTCCCAGCTGTTAAATGCCAGAGCCATATTTTCTCTCTGGTTCTAACAAGCCTCACTTTTTGGCCCAGGAGAAAGAGAAACTTGTGGCGAGGCAGACATATTCAAATGCCACCCTGAATTACAGCATTGTGCATAATAAAGCTTTTAACAAAATGTTTAATGTATCTTCTCTGCAAAAGCATATTCGATACCTACAGTCAACGATATTTTCTCTTCCCAAAATTAAGACATGGGGTTTCTGAAGCAAGGCAGGATCTTTAGCCATGGAGCATCCCAGGATACCCTGGACATCCCTTGCTTGGGGACACTAGTCCCCAGTTCACAAAGCAAGCATTGTCAGTTTAATACTGTCCCATGCAAATATCAGAAAGGGAGACAGAACATGAGAGACTCCTAACTCTGGGAAACGAACTAGGGGTGGGAGAAGGGGAGGTGGGCGGGGGGTGGGGGCGACTGGTTGACAGACACTGAGGGGGACACTTGATGGGATGAGCACTGGGTGTTATTCTATATGTTGGCAAATTGAACACCAATAAAAAATAAATTTACAAAAAAAAAGTACAGCATAAGGGATGTAGTCAATAATATTGTAATAACACTGTAGGGTAACAGATGGTGATTATATTTATTGTGGTGAGATTGATAATATACAGAATTGTCAAGTCAATATGTTGTAACCTAAAACAAATATTACATTTTATGATAATTATATTCCAAAATAAATTAAAATAAATAAATTTTGAAAGATAATAAGTCATGGAAATGGAAATGTACAGCATAGACAATATAGTTAAAGATATTGTAACAAATTTGTATGATGACAGATCCTAGCTAGATTTATCCTGGTCCTCACCTTATAAGGTATACAAATGTTAAAGCATCATGTTGTACACCAGAAACTAATATGAAAAAAAAAATATTCTCCCATGCTCAGCTACAGTAAGGAGCCCTCACACTAATTTCATGATCCCATGAGTGAGCTGGTATGACGGATTTGCTGACTTTCTAGAAAGAAACCAATGAGAGACCTAGCACCAATGAAATGTCAACACTCACATCAAGGCACTGCACATTATTATTCCTTTGGCAGTCACTTCTAGCCTTGCAGTTGGAAGCCTCCTTTCGAACTCACATCTTGAAATCCTCCAGATATTACTTCCAGAGAAAGTTCCTCCTAGAATTCATCTCAAGAACACTCTTCCTCAGTACTTGCAAAAATGGCAGCTTGAGTTAATACCCTTGTGCCCCCCCCCCCTGTTGGCTGGTAATTGAGAGTTGCTGATTTGATCACTGCTTGTTGCCCCTGGGAAGGACAAGACAGGTCCTGTGACATTATGATTAAATACTTAGTATGGGAAAAAAAAAAAAAAAAAAAAAAAAAAAACCTCCTCTCCAAGCTCGTTCCCTGTGGCCACCCAGGAATACTGAGTTGTGAGAAGAATTCACAGCCACGTTTGGAAGAGACATCTTCAAGTTGTAGCAGCAGGTGTAAACTTAGAGGAGAAAATGCTGGAATGAAGCAGGACAGACAAGATTCTTGTGCCTCAGGCACAAGGTCCCTGTTCAGTGTTTGGACAGCAGTCACCTGAGAAACAAGAGAAATGAAAATCACGCTGTCTGGCAAGCTACACTTTCCCGTGGGCTTGGGGTTAACAGCTGTCCAGACAGGCAATAGAGCCCTCAGCCTTGACCTTCAGAGGCCTCCGTTTGGATATGGCAAGAAATCTATGAGGCCAGGGAGACCCCTTCAACCTTCTCACCACGGTCCAGTACCCTAGGCTCCAAATGCCCTGCCAGGTAGCCCAGAAATTGCTTCCCAAATCTGCCCTAGCCTCTCCCCACATCTCCCCACCTCAGCCCAGGGAGCGGCTGAGGGGCTAGTTTCCAGGGCTGTGGGCAGAGCCTGAACCTGAGTCCAGACACAGGCACATAGAGGAGTTGAGGGGTGGGAAGGCAGATGGGAGCCTCAGGCCAGGGGTCACCTCTCCAGCACAGGTTGTGCCATTTGAAGCTGCTTTCTAGGTCATTCTGAATGTATATTTGCCCTAGCAGGAAGAAGAACATAGAGTCAAGTCTCCTAATTCACAGCAGTTATGTTTGATAAAGTCATCACAGATCCTGATTTAGAGAACTCTGAACTTCTAAGGAAGATACAGGGTCATATTCCTGTGAGGCTTTGAGCACAATTTTTTGTCAACTCACCAGTACATAACCTTGTTAAAGTGTGTTTCTGTTTGAAGACACCTTAGTGAATATGTGTTGTTGACTCATCAACAATTGAACTCATGGCCAACAGCATGAAAACTCATACCTGATGGAAGCGTCTCTAACACAGATGTTTTCTCTGGAAGGCGTCACAGCCTTCTCACACTTAGGAACACCAGATAGCACTTCAGCACTACTTTTGGAGGTGATTTTAAACAGCAAAATCCCCCCCAAAAGCACAAAAGTGCAAAAAAAGTGACACTAGCTAAGCAAAAAGGGCATTTGTTTAATACGAGAGCTGAAACAAGGAAGGCAGTGTTGCTTTTTTTGACCTCAGCTGGGAACCTACCAATGATCATAAAAATGCCGCGAGTATTGATCTGTGCTGGGAGCTATAAATAAATTTTAGCAAGTAGACAATTTTGCAAATACAGAATCTGAGAATAGCGAGGAGGACTGGATTTGATTTAAGATGCTGGCATTTGGGCCTCCACTGACACTCTTGCCTTGATCAGAAATGTCAAGAGTAGGCCTATGTCAAGCTAGGCCTGTCGACAAGAAATAGATTCCTCCATCAGTCCACTCGTGCAACTTTAAAATAGTGTGTCTGCAAAGAAAAAACAACATGACAGATGGTTTGAGTTTCAGACTTTCATCAGAGAAAGGGCTGAGTGGACTCCTGGGGCCGGAGCAGAGCAATCAGCCAGTGAATGGCAGCCAATACGTGGACAAGCCTGATCTTGACCTACGTGAATCGAAGACCACCAGAATGACTACTGGTGTGCTTGGAAACATCAAGAAAATCATCTCCATCTTTCTTGATGGCTCCATGTTCTCAGTCTCCTACTTTGTTCCTTGCCATGGCTGGAGCCTAAGACTTTGCAAGGCCTCAGTGCCCCAGCTCAGTCATCCTCGCCCTGCATAGCCTCACAAAACTGTGTGCTTCAGAATCATTGCTCCCCCTTATGACATGCTCCCCATGTGCCAGGCAGTATGCTAACTGCTTTGCATGCACTACTTCTATTGCTCACAGCAATATTACAGATGGTAGTTCTAACGCACATCTTACACATCAGAGAACAGAGGTCCAGAGAAATAAAGTAACCTGCCCAGGGTCAAGCAGCTAGAGAATCAGAACTGTAGAGCGATGCTGATTGATTGATTGATTGATTGGGTTCCAATTTTATTCAGGCCCTCAACACACTTGTCCCAGATCAGCATCACTTGCTTCCACTGCTGTTCCAAACCTTGGACATTCTTTGGATTCCAAGCCAACCCCTTCCTCACATCCCACACAGAAGTCCTCAATCCTTATTTCAACAGCAGAGATGAGAAGGCAGGCACTGTTTTTATTGTACCTGCAATCCAGCAAATGTATCTAAACTATACCAGGAATACAATGATATCAACTGCCATGTATCAATCCCCAGGAACTTTGCAAGTTATGCTTTATTATCTTTAGAAAAAACCCTGCTGGGGAATTCATAGTATGTTTTATGACTTAACTGCGACAAGCTCCCCACATGATTTTTTCCTTTTTCAAAAGCTTTTGATGAACCTTAACTGTTTAATCTACCGGAAATTTTCAGTACCATAGAATTAGTTTGTCATGTTCTAAGAAAAAAAAATCACCGGGAATTTTTTTATTAAAATGGCATTTAGTTCATAAATTAATTTAGGAAAATTCTTATCTTTGCTAGGGGTCGGTCTTTCCTCCTGAGCAGGGACACACCTAAATCCAGCGAAGGCTGGGGATGGGAGGCAGGATTGGGCAAAGGTTCATACATCTCTCAGTGGGGACATGTAGAGGGGACATCCTTCCAAGGGCTCAACCATACCAGCCCCACAGAGGGAGAGAGGAACAGCACAAAGTCACTGAGACCAGAACAGGGGAGCCCTCAACCCTGCTGGGCTCTATTTAGTTCTTTCATAGCTAGAATTTTCTGTTATTCATTCAGAGAGTGAGTTCCATAATCAATGTCCACTGTTGGACACTGAGGTCATTTCTGATTTTTGGCTTTTATAAAACACTTCTATAAACAACCTCATGGCTAATTCTTTGCACATACCCACTATTAGTTCGTGGAGATAATAAATAGAAGTGAAGCTTCTGGTTGAAAGCTCATGCCTATTTTTAAGTCTTTGATACAGATGGCCACATTGCCATCTGAAAAGTGTCAATTTACCTTTCTGCCAGCAGCATTCCCAAACACAGATGTCCCAATGCTCTCACACCACTCATGCCACTGTTATCATCCCATTTTCTTCTTTTTTAATGTGATAGACCCAAATGGCCTCTTGCTATGTAAGTGTGGTTTGATTCCTAGGAAGGTGAAACATTGCTTCATAAATTCATTGACAATCTGTATATCTTCATTTCTTTGTACACCCTGTGTCTCTTTTTCCACTGTAGTGTTTGCGTTTTCTTATTAAGCTGAAAGGAATCTATATACCAAGAAATTCAACTCTCTTTTTTTATATATTCATGAGAGATAGAGAGGCAGAGACACAGGCAGAGGGAGAAACGGCTCACTAAGGGAGCCCGATGTGGGACTCGATCCCAGAACTCCGGAATCATGTCCTGAGCTGGAGGCAGACCCAAAATTCAACTCTTATTACATATGTTGCAAGAGCTTTCTCAGTGTTTTGCTTGTCTTAAATTGTGTTCATGTTGTGTTTTTATATGACAGGCTTTTATTTTGCTTCACTTTTTAAAAACATTTTAACCAGTCAAATGTTACCATTTTCCTATGATTTCTGATTTAGGTTACATTTTTTTTAAGATTTATTTATTTATTCATGAGAGGCACACATGCACAGAGAGAGAGAGAGAGAGACAGAGACACAGGCAGAGGGAGAAGCAGGCTCCCGGCAGGGAGCCCCATGTGGAACTCTATCCCAGATCCCAGGATCATGACCTGAGCTGAAGGCAGGTGTCCAACCACTGAGCCACCCAGGTGTCCCGATTTAGGTTACATTTAGAGAGACTTTTGCCACAACATGATTTTCACCTGCATTTCCTTCTCAATCTTTCCAGTGCTATAAGTTATATTTAACCCTTTATTCAATTTGGAATTTATTTTGGTTTATGATATAAGGTCAGGTCTAAATCTATTTTTTTAAATAGTTATCTAATTCCAACAAATTCCAATGACTGACCTTCAGTTCTCATCACTGCTTCTATAAACCGACATGGAATAAAGAAGGTAGGCATTCAGTCCCCCAGAATTTCGGTAGATATATCTTTTCTCTTATGCCCAGAAATCTTTGAATTTTATTAATTCTGGTGTCAATGTAAATAGTAAGTCAAGAAGCCACTTCATTGGGATACTGGCTGGCTCAGTTCATAGAGCATGCAACTCTTGATCTTGGGGTTGTGAATTTGAGCTGCACACTGGGTGTAGAGATTACATAAAATAAAATCTTAAAAAAAAAGAAGCCATTTCATTTATTTTCCATTTCCAAGTGTACTCAATGCTCTCATCCACCCAAACGCAATAGATAAGCAAATTCAGTGTATTCCAGAGATATGAGATATTCAAAATATCTCATCAATTTTCTCACCATATTATAATTTTATATTTTAAACTGACTTTTCTATCAATTCAATGTCCTATACCTGTAGAGAAGTCATGGTACTACAAAATGAATCTTTTTAGATGTCTCTACTATAAGTTATAAAATATGAGTCATAGCAACCTTCAATCCCATCTTCTGGCTTAGCCCAAATAGAGGGTCATCATGGGCCTGGGTCTTGAGTCTGCTCCTCAGCAGGCAGAGCCAGGACATCATGTTCATGAGTACCTCTAAAACTGGAGTAGGCCAACCCTAGACAACCATCAATCACACCTTTCAAAAGCTCTGTATTTCCTCCCAGTCTCAGAATTTAAAAAACAGAAGCAAATTCAGAATGATATGACTCCTTGCAGCAGCTTCCAAAACAAGCACCCATCCTTTTATTTGGCAGGATACCCTACGTGTAGGTGGGTTTCAAGACTACATACTTCTAGCACCAGCCATGGAGTATGGTTGGCACGTCACATTTCTCAAAGGAGTAAGTAGACAAAAATGGAGAGAAAGAAGAGGAAAATAATTCATGGCTTCTTTTTTTACTAGGCCAGCAACAAGTCTAAAAGAGTATTTCTCTGAACTAAAAGTCATTTGGGAGATTTTGCCCACTAAAGGGTTAAATTGTAGTTTTCTTTGGTGGGGGAGAGGCACCCATCAACGAGAGAAACTAACTTCTCCCTCATAAAGTACTATTTGAAATAGCTGTGACTATCTGAAAATTTTAGTACTCTGAATTGTGGCCCTTCTGGTTCTCAAGCTATTTCTGAGGACTCCTTATTCCTTTCAGTGTCTCTTCCAATTAAATTCCATTTTCAAAATGTCAGGGATTCTCTTTATCTTCTTCTTGCTCCCTGAGTCCCTGGTACCTAAAGCCAAATTCAGTGCACGCTCTGTCCAATGCCACAGTCTCCACTCTGACTTATAAACAGGGTGCTATGATCTGAATGTTTGAGTTCCCCCCACATTCATATGATGAAAACCTAACACTCAAGGTGAGGGTATTAGGAGGTAAGGCTTTTGGGAGGCATTAGGTCATGAGGGTGGAGCCCTCATAAAAGAGATCAGTGCCTCTACTGATACTCTATAAAAGAGACCCCAGAGGAATCTCTCCCTGTTCCCACCATGTGAGGACATAGCAAGAAGTCAGCATCATCTCAAAGGTGGTCCTCTTCAGAACTTCCAGCCTTCACAACTTTCTCTTGTTTATAAGCCACCTGTCTGTAGTATTTTGTTATAGCAAGCTGGACAGACTATATGACATAAAGCATCTGCCATTTAGAAAAAAAAAAAACACTCTACAAATGGATGACCAGAAGCCCAGTCAGTCCCCTGCTCTTCATTCTAGAGAGGCATGTAGTAGAGTGTTTGACCTCATGGATTTTGGTACCAGACTGCCTAGATTCTAATCCTAGCTCTGCCTCTTACTAGCAATGAAAACTCCATTCTGTGCCTTAGTTTCCTCATTCGTAAAATGAGAGTGACAATAGCATCTATTTAGCAGGGCTATTGTAGGGTTTACATGAGCCAATATATATTTACATCTTAGACACATAGGTGGCCTGAAACAGAAAAGGCACTACATGAGTGTTAGCTGTCTTTCCAGATATATCTCTAAGTAGATAACAAATACCAAGGTAGTCTAAGCTATATGCTCTTTCTGTCCCAAGTGCAACCAAGCCTGTGCTTGAGGATCTATTAACTATACCATGACCCTCTAGAAATCCCTGTCCCGATACATGAGGTTATTCTGGGGTTTGTGAGGAACACATGGAGAAGACTTTAAAAAGCACCATGGTGGCTGCAGAGTGAGCCAAGGGAATGCCCCTTACCTATGCATACATTTAGGGCACAAAGGATGTTCAATGACTCGGGGAAGCCATGATGATACTGGGCTTTTCAGCAAATATTGCACCTAAAAAGTGTTTCTGAGGACAAGGAAATGCAAAAAAATAAAATAAAATAAATAATAAAAATAAAACAACAACAAAAAAAACCCTCAAACTCTGAGTTTGAGTCCTAGGATAGACAATACTAGCACATTGGAAATATAAGCATTTATTTTTCAACATTTCTGGACTGCAGTAGTACCCCTTAAATCCTTCTTTCTGGATACCCAGGTTAAGGAACTGTCAGCCGGGTTAAGGGGCAGAATAAAGAGGAATAAAGATGAGAGCAATAAATGCCAAGCCATATCCAACCTTCAAACCCTACACCTTGGAGATTTTTTGAGCTGAGTCCACTGTGGCCTTTGAATTGAATCCCTGTTTTCTGCAGGGCCAGAGCTCACCTGCTGCAGTATGGAAATGGCCTTCAGAAGGTGACTGGCCAGACTGACTCTGCTCCAGCCCTAGAACTGATTGCCCATCGCCAACAACACAACTTTATCCTTTAAGAACTTCCCCCACCATATGTGCTTGCTCTCTTCCAATGAGAATTCAGCACAGACAAGATCATTTGGTCCCACACTAGCAGGATCTGAAAGAACAAGGCAAAGCCCTAAGCAGATGCCCCAGTCCCCCAGCAGTGTAAGGTTAGGATTCTGAGGAGGGGGACGCCTGGGTGGCTCAATGGTTGAGCATCTGCCTTTGGCTCAGGTCACACATGGGATTGAGTCCTGCATCAGGCTCCTCACAGGGAGCCTGCTTCTCCCCCTGACCTATGTCTCTGCCTCTCTCTCTCTCTGTGTGTCTCTCATGAATAAATAAAGAAATTTAAAAAAAAAAAAGGATTCTGAGGAGGGGAGTCAGGATCCAAAAATCTGGCATCTTATTTTTACCCACAACTATTCCTGCTGGGTTTCTAAGCCATTTAGGCAAGAAGAACAAGGCCAGGCAAGTGACAACTAATCATTACTAACAAGGATTTGGCCCAAATCCCTCTCTGGTCTCCTGCCAAATCAATTATGTCACTCCCCGCTTGAAACCCTCCAACAACTTCTCATGGCTCTCAAGGAAAAACCCAGAATCTTAACAAGTCCCTGGCTGAGCAGGCCTCTCTTTCACTTCCCCTCACTGCTCTCCTTTCACTCTGCCTTACAGCTTCTTGACTTACCTACTTCCTGCACCTGGATCTGGAAAGTTCTTCTGTCCACTCAGTCTCTTTCTACTCATCCTTTGGATCTCAGTTTAAGCACCACTAGATCCACGACTAAGTCAGATCCTCTTTGTAGAGCTTTACAGTATCCCATACTTTTTGGTAGCACTTATTAAATAATAATTACATAACTAATTTGTAATTATTTGGCCAATATCTGTCTCTTTGACTGGACTGAATTCCATGTGGGTGGGGACCATTTCTGCCAGAATTCCGGTGGCATCCATGTGGCTGGTGCAGTGCCTGGCATGTAGCAATAACTCAAAATATCGGTTAACCAGAAGAATAAATTAAGTGGGGTTGCAGTTTTAACACTAACCAAAGAATTTCTAATTTCTTTTTCATTATGGCTTTAAAATTTTCTCACCTTATTGCAAATGACAGCCTCAGTTCCCTTAAATGGCATTTTCTTAAGCCTTCCCTAACCAGGATCACATAAATAAGCATCGGAATACCTGCCTAGCCAAGCCATGTTATTTTATTCCTCTTTGTCATTCTTAAACCACATTTTCTGTTCCAATCCCCATAAATCAATCTGCCCTGCTCTTCCCACAAGACATCAGCCTTGACCTTTGCATTACTGCTATTTTTTTTTCCTAGAAAGCTCTTTGCTCTTAAAAGAAAACTGAATGCCATCAAATACTCTCCATGCCATACCATCTTTCCCTTTGTAGAGCTAAAGTACTGCAGAAAATGTCTTTTTTGGTAACTCCTAGATCCTGGTCCCAGATCAGATAAAATCACACTCTAAGGCCTTAGTATGTAAGCAAACCTCACCCCTAAATTAGATGATCCCTAATAGCAATTCCAGCATTAATGTTCTACAATTCCATGATTATATGATTACTTACAGAGGAGATTGGCTAAGAGTTCAATAATCCTTTAGAGCTGAACAAACTTAGATTCTAGCTCAGGCAGTCACTGACCAGTTCTGTGATCTTGACCAATTCCTTTATCTCTCAAAGCCTGGGTAACTTCTTATTTGAGAAGACGGAAGTCAATGGAGGAATGAAATGAACTGATGCCTGTAAATATTTACAACATTTCCTAATCTGCAAAACCATAGTTGTTGTGGATGTCATCAGTATCATCATTTTCCTGAGCCATCTTCATTTATAGAATTGAATCCCCTCAGCCTAGCCTGTGGAGGCTCCTGCCTAACTCATCCTAATTCAGCAAATACCTCCAGAATGATGATGGAGATGGGCTGCACTAAAAAGGAGGAGGGAGGAAAATAAGTAAACTTGTAGGAGTGTGTCCTTAAGGACTCATCCATTTTAGAAATTGTCTTATGAAATTTATTTAAACACAACTGTATTATTCATGGTTCTCCAGGGAAGTAGGCCAATAGGACCTACATATATAAAGATTTACTATATTTATTATAAAGAGATTCATTATGAGGTATGACTCACACAGTTATGGAGTCTGAGAAGTCCCATAGTCTGCCATCCACAAGCCTGAGACCCAGGAAGGTTGGTGGTGTTGTTCATAGGTCCAAGTACCAGAGAGTCCAAGGTGGAAATTGTATACCCAGCCTGGATCTGAAGACCTGAGCACCAGGGGAATAGACACAGGAGAAGATCAATGTCCCAGATCAAGCAATCAGGCAGAAAGAGTGAATTCAACCTTCCTCTGCCTTTTTATTCTATTCAGGCCCTCAACAGATCGGATAATGCCCACCTGCACTGGTAAGGAGCATCTGCTTTACTCAGTTCACCAAATGCTAATCTCTTCCAGAAACACCCTCACAGACACTCCCTGACACAATGTTTAACCAGATATCTGGGCATCCCATGACCCACTCAAGTGGACAAATAAAATTAACCATCACACAACAGTTATAAACATTTGATTATGTTTTTAAATTTCCTATTAGGATATGTATTTTCTGATACATAAATTTGGACTCATTTTTTTCAACCACTTAGTATTCATGTCATGTAGACAGAGTTTATGAGAAATCAACACAGGCACACTGCATTGACAAAGTAGAGCTCATAGAAATAACTTGAATTGTTGAAATATACTACTACTAGCTAGCTGCTCCATCTCTGGGCTCATTACCCTTTATAATCTACCTACACATCCTCATTGCATTAGTTTGCTAGGGCTGCTATAACAAATTACCACTAACTTGGAGACTTAGAATAATAGGAATTTATTCTGTCACAGTTCTGGAGGTTAGAAGTCCAAAATTAATGTGTGGGCAAGGTTGATTCCTTCTGGAGGCTCTGGGAAAGAATCTGTTTCATGCCTTTTTGCTAGATTCTGGTAATTGCTAGAATTCTGGTAATTTGCTAGATTCTGTTTCATGCCTTTTTGCTAGATTCTGGTAATTCTGGTTTATAGCTGCATCACCCAATATCTGCTTCCATCTTCACATGGCATTCTCTGTATCTCTCAGTGTATCCTTCTTTCTTGTCTCTTAAAAAGACTCTTGCCATTGGATTCAGGTTCCAAACTAATCCAGGATGATCTCACCTCAAGATCCTCAACCTACTATACCCACCAAACGAATTCTTCTCAAGGATGATATGGCAAATCTTCATTAGCAATGCATAACTTATTAATTTAATTGTAGACTCATTAGCCCAGTTTTCAGTGCCCCCTACAATCTCCTCAGCCTGCATTTCAGTCTTATGTCTCCTTTCCCCCTACCTCAAGTTGACATTTCTACCAGAATTTTCTACTCAGTACCAAGCTACAATTTTCTCTCCCATATCCACACTTGAGAAAGCCTTCTCTTATTTTTCTCATCCGTTTGACACATCTTCAACCTCAACTCTCCAAAAAGGCTTCTCTGATGATGTCTGCATGAAGGATAAGCATTTATCATTTGTACCTTCCATTTGAGGGACACTTGCACTGCATTTTGACATCTTTTATGCTAATATTTGAGCAATTACTTGAATTATGTTATTTAACTTTCTGTATTTCTTTGTCTCCCATAGTTTAAGTTCTTTGAGGTAGAATAACTTTTTTCTTAAATTCATTGCATCCCTCCCCCACAGGAACTTTGTTACTTCAACTTAGAGAATATGTTAGTCAGAGTTCCCCAAAGACGCAGAGCCAATACAATGTGTGTGTGTGTGTGTGTGTGTACATGTGTGTGTGTGTTTACAGAGAGAGAGAACTTATTGAGGCTGAGAAGTCACAAGATCTGCAGCAGGCAAGGCAAGCTGGAGAAGAATTGATATTTCAGTTTGAGTCTAAAAGCTGGAAAAGGCTAAAATCCCAGTTCAAGCACTCAGGAAGAAGGAGTCCCCTCCTACTCAGCCCTTTTGTTCTATTCAAGTCTTCAACTAATTGGATATGGCCCACCCACACTGGGGGGAGCAATCTGCTTTACTCAGTCTACCAATTCAAATGTAAATCCCATCCAAAAACACCCTCACAGGCAGACCCAGAATCATGTTTGACCAAATATCTATGTACTCCATGGTCCAGTCAAATTGACACATAAAATTAACCATCATGGGGAGATACACAGAAGTAGCAATTAGCCCCAACTCTGCGGGTGAGCATTGCACCACTGATCCCTAAAATCAGAGACTCAGCAACTTGGAATCATTAAATCTTTCTGCAGGTTCTCTCCAGCTACAGTTTGAGTGAGACATTTTTCCAGGATCTTCTTTCTGTAATTAAAGGCAGTGTTCTTCTTCTAGTGGCTCCTGACACAGGAGCAATGAAATAAAGCAATATTTATTAGCAAATCAAATAATAATGTAAATACCAGTTGGCCTCTAATCTTCTCAACCCACATCCCCCATGCAATCAGTTCTGACAATTTATGTTTGACAGAAGCTGAGAAACCAAGCTCGTCACTTCCAAGAAGAATGTCTTAAGATTCCCTTGAGAATCATTAAATGTACACTGACATACTATATCTGAAAGGTCACTTAATACATACCTAAAACCCTGTACTTTGCACATAGCACATAATAAATATTGAATCAACGAATGCAGAATATCCAATTTTACTTTTATACTCACGCTACTAAAATACTTTTCTTCTGTGAATGTGATATTGTATTTTACTTCATCATTTGGGGAGATTTATAAAAGAGAATAACACTTTGATGCTGTGATTAATACTATGAATGAAAGTGCACTAAAAATAACATAAACTTTTACAGTCCAATAACTTATCTTCCACTGCCTACACTTCTAAACTATACACATAATGTCTTCTCGAACACCATCATTTTTTATACCTGGCTTGAAAAGGTTTTCCTGTGACATCCCCCAGTGCTTTTGATTCCCATTTATTTTAGGATAATGTTACCCTGTATCTGTACCTGTGAATCTCCAGCAATAATTTAATTCATTTTAAGTGTATTTCTTATTCATCCATGACATGCTGAGCACTGGGCTATACTCACAGTCTTATTAAGTAAGAGTATGCCGGCATAGGTATATCTGTCAATGTCCAGCCAGGAAAATATGCATCACTCTACATAATCCAAAGAGGGCCTGGGTGGCTCAGTGGTTCAGCATCTTGCCTCTGGCTCGGGTCATGATCGGGGTCTTGGGATCAAGTTTTGCATCAGGCTCCCCATAGGGAGCCTGCTTCTCCCTCTGCTTGTGTCTCTGCCTCTGTGTGTGTGTGTCTCATGAGTAAATAAATAAAATCTTTTTAAAAAGAAATAAATAATAATTCAAAGAGAAATCTAATGCAGGGAGCTAGCTTTAAATGTGCTATAGTGGCTGCAAAGGCAAAAGAAAGAAGACTGTGGGGAAAGGCTAGGAGAGCAAAAGAAAAAAGAATTATTACCCAAATATCAGAGAGCTGGCCTGGAAACTTCAGGTCCACACTTGGCGCTCAGCTACTTGAGACATGACCACTGCTGTGAGAGGAAACATGCTGCTGGCTCAGGTCGCCAGGAGCCCGCACACCCACCAATATGACTGAAAAACACTTCTGCTGTGGAGCACGCAGATGTCTGCAGTTCCTCAGCCACCTGCCAATGCAGCTGCCACTGCCCCCATGGGTCTCCTGTGTTCCTGCGTGGTTGGCTGGGCATGCCAGGGATGCAAGGCTTTGACCACCAACGAACACAAATCTGCTGATGTTCATGCAATGTGCTGTGCTAAAACTTGCCAGATTTAGCAAAAAACAGTGCCCAGTTAAATTTGAATTTTAGATGAACAAGAAATAATATTTTTGAGTATCAGTATGTGTCAGGAGTAACAAAGCCCTTTATCTCTGACTCAGGGGACTTGATTCTTCTGCCAGATTCCACAAAGTTCTCAGCTTGGAAGGAGGGTAAAAATCAAATCCCAGACCTGACCTTGAGGAGCCCTCAGGTCTTGGCCAACCAGATATCCAATTCTGATCTCCAGATTCAAACATGCAAACATAAGTTTCTGAAGCTTAATAATCGGCATCCTCCCCCACCTCTGGTTGTCCAATTCTCTTGCAGGGAGGAATGTGGTATAAAGGCTTGAACATACAGCCTATGTGAACACATGTCCAGGCATGCCATTAACTCTAGAAAAAAATCTACTTAAATAAATTGAAGGGGTACCTGGGTGGCTCACTCGATTAAGCACCTGCCTTCAGCTCAGGTCATGATCCCAGGGCCCCAGGATGGAGCCCCACATCCGGCTCCCTGCTCAGCCGGGAGTCTCCTCCCTCTCTTTCTGCCCCTCCCTGCTGCTCTCTCTGTCTCTAATAAATAAAAAACCTTAAAATAAATTTAAAAATAAATTTAAAACTTGAATGAGTTAATTGCTTGAGTCTCTCACTTTCAAATGATTACTATTCCATGGTTCAAACATTCTTAGTTTGCAAGCTCTTTAGCCTGGTTTTCAGTGACCTCCACCATTTGACTTCAAGCTCCCAACAGAGGGTTAGATCATTTGACTCAAGTCCAAGTACAGTCAGTACATCTTAACTGAGCTCAGCATGTGCTAGAAAATATTAAGTAGCACACAGAATTCTTGACCACAAGTAGAAGAAATCAACTCTACCAAACTTGAAATGTACTGAAAAACTATTAACAAGCTGAGAAGATTGGCCTTCAAGATGGCCTTTTGGGGGTTCAGTAGATATCACCTCTATTTATGATGCGAATTTTGAGATTGGGACTCAAAAGTCTAGAATCCAGTCACAGGGGATCCCTGGGTGGTGCAGCGGTTTAGCGCCTGCCTTTGGCCCAGGGCGTGATCCTGGAGACCCGGGATCGAATCCCACGTCGGCCTCCCGGTGCATGGAGCCTGCTTCTCCCTCTGCCTGTCTCTCTCTCTCTCTCTCTCTCTCTCTCTCTCTCTCTCTCTCTGTGACTATCATAAATAAAAAAAAAAGAAAATGTTTAGAATCCAGTCACAGTTCTACTATATATAGCTGTGCGGTCATTTAGCTTCTCTAAAGTTCTTCATCTGGAAAATGTAACTCCTGGTCTCCTCATCTCTCAAGATTGTTAGGAAGGTCTCATGCGGCAGAACATAGCTTACATCACTCAGTGCCTGAGTGTGCCTCCTCCAAGGGGCCCAAAGACAGTCAGCATAGATCCCTACAATGGCAACTCTGAATTATCCAAGGCCCAAAGTTGGCATTTGCAGTGTTGCAAGAAGTATTTGCACTTTATGGTGAAGAACAAAATTCTCTTCAAGATAGTGTTCTGGAAGAGACCACTTTGTGAGCCCTGTTAAGTTATGGAAATGTTTTCTGCAGATGCAGGAAATAATTCACACAGAGGTGATCTAGGCTCAGGGTTAAGTGTTCTATTTAGTAAGTTCTCTTAGGTTCTTTGGGAGCCTAATCATGCTTGCATCTGTGAAATCTACAAAAGTTATCCTTAAATTTTTATTTTGACTCTCAAATCCTTAAATAAATTTTTTTTTTTTTGCTCTTGAGGGATGTGTGTGTCATCTTTTTCCAGGTATTTGCTTATCAGCAGTGCAGCCCTGGGAAGACTTGGTCTCCTCAGGAGATATGAACGCACCAGGGCCAGGCCTGCGAGGATCATAGCATAGCTTGGCTAGAGATGTGCTGGGGGGAAACAGAGGAGGTGCTCCTCCTTGCACAGGCCAGAGTGTGGGTGTGTCCATGGTAGTCACAAACAGAGACAGGGTTTCCCAGCAAAAGAAGTGAGGCAGCAGTGCAGCAGCCACATAAGGAGCCAGAGCAGTGAGATACTGGTTCTAGATACTTGGAATCAGTGCTCTGAAAAACCCTGGGACTCAAGCTTGGACAGGTCTAGCACCAAAGTCTGTGCTCCTAAGCATTGTGCTCAACTGCATCTAGAGTGAGTCACTCCTGCAAGGCTCCAGGGATACCACAGTCAGGTGGACTCACAAAACTTGGCCAAAGACTGGTCAAGTCAATCAAAGAGGGAAATCGGGAGAAGCCTTCACAACTGAAAGGAAAAACCTCAGACACTGAGTTCCCATGGAGTCAGGGCTCTGAGAGCCAGGAGTTGAACACACAGCAGAAGACAAAAGCAAGCATGCAGTTATTCTGGGAAATTACATGGACCAGCCATCGTCCTGAGCCATTCAATGTGCTGCCCTCTCTCTGTGTTGGGATGGACTGAGACTTTCCTGGTTTGGCAAGTATAGGCCTTGTGATGATTCATTTTATGTGTCAATTTGACCGAATCCGGGGGTGCTCTGTTATATGGCTAAACATTATTCTGGGTTATGTCTCTGAGGGTGTTTCCAGAAAAGATTAGCATTTGAATTGGTAAACTGATTAAAGAAGATTGCCCTCCCCCGTGTGGGCAGGCCTCACTCAATCCACTGAAGGCCCAAATAGAACAAAAAGGCAGAAGAACAGAGAATTCATTCCCTCCCCCGACTGCTCAAGCTGGACATAGATCTCCTCCTGGGCCCCACTTGGGATTTATACCAACAGTTCCCCTGGTTCTCAGGCCTTCAGAATCAGACTCACATACACCACCAACTCTCCTGGGTCTCCAGCTTGCAGACAGCAGATTATGGGACTTCTCAATCTCCGTACTGACATGAGCCAATTCTTCATAGTAAATCTCTCTCTTCTCTCTCTGCATGTGTGTACCTCCATCCTATCAGTTCTGTTTTTTTCTGGAAAACCCTCATACAGATCTACAAATAATTTGGATCATTCTTAAAGTTGGAGGTGCTTCCATGGGCCTTGATCTCGAAGCTAGGCAGAGATCCTATTGATTGAATGGGCCTTCGTGTAACAGAACCTGACCCCTCTCATGCTTCTATTTCTGAACAGATTTTACTACTTCTGTAGGCCAACAAGCCTTTATCCTTTTAAAATTCATACGTAAGTACAAGGAAATAGGGGAGTATAAATTAGTATACCTTAAAGAATGATTTGGCAGATCCTTATCAACATTTAAAACGTGCTTCAGGCCAAACAATTCCACTTCTATGCATTTGTTCTACAAAGTCATACTAGCACATGAAGCTGTATCTACAGAGATGCTTATTGAAACACATTTTTATATAAAAGTTTACTGTTAAAATGTGTATTACTATTTGCAATAGAGAACAACCTCCTAATCTATTAATAGGAGACCAGTTAAAAATTATGATACATCTATCCTATAAATGATATGTAACTATTTTTTAAAATGAGATACCCCTGCATTATGAAAAGATAGGTAGTGTATATTAAATGGAAAAAAAACTTAATTTCAAAAGAGTATATGTAAAATGATCCTACTTCTGTTTTTTTTTTAATTTTTTTTTTATTTATGATAGAGAGAGAGAGAGAGAGAGAGAGAGGCAGAGACACAGGCAGAGGGAGAAGCAGGCTCCATGCACCGGGAGCCCGACGTGGGACTTGATCCCGGGTCTCCAGGATCGCGCCCTGGGCCAAAGGCAGGCGCCAAACCGCTGCGCCACCCAGGGATCCCCCTACTTCTGTTTTAAAAAAGGATATATTATGATGTTTTTTTAAAAAAAAAAATACTTAAAAACAGTTCCACTACCACCAGGATCCTTCATCTTGCTCTTTTGTGACCACGATGTGCCCCGATTGTTACCCACTCCATCCCTAACCCCTGACAACCAGTAATCTGTTCTCTGTCTCTATAATTTTGTCATTTTGAGAATGTTACAGAGATGGAACCATATAGTAGGGAACATTTGGGGATTAGCTTTTATTCCCTCAGCAGAACTCCATTGAGTTTATTCCAAGTTGCTATGTGCATCAAGAATTTTTCCTTTTTCTTGTTGAGGAATATGGATGGAGGTACCACAGTTTGTTTAGCCACCTGGAAGGATGGCTGGATTCTTTCCAGTTTGGCACTATTATGAATAAAATTGCTATGAACATTCATGTGATTATAAAGGGCAGCGAAGAGATCTTCATGGTGATGAATTCTTCAGTACCTTGACTGGAAGTCATGGATACAAAATCTCCACATGTGATACAAATGCACAGTATGAAATGGTACAAGCAAAACTGGGAAAATCTAAGGTTCATGTATTTTATCAATGTCAATATGCAAGTTATGATATTGTACCATAGTTCTGCTTGATGTTACCACCAGGGAAACTGGGTAGGACACATGAGATGCTTTCCACATGTGAACCTACAATTATCTCAAATTGGAAAGCATTTATTTATTTATTTATTTATTTATTTATTTATTTATTTATTTGATTTATTTATTTTTTAGTCTTTTAAGAACTCCAGGTGAAATTCACAGCTTGATTTGTCGTTTCAAATTTACTTCACTAAATGCCACTGATTGTCTACTATGCATCAAATATATTCGACTTTGCTTGATCTTCCTATGCTATTTCATAATTTTAAAGGGCCAAATTAATTTAACAAAAAGTGTTACTAAAACATTTTTTTAAGTCACGAAAATTTGAAAGTCAGCAATATAATTTTTAAAATTATGTCAAGGAAGAAAGTCATCTTTCCCCCTCAAGTTCTCTCCCCCCTTCTAATCCCATCCCCAAAGAATGCCCATTCACTACATCTCTTTCCTGGGTCTAAACCATACACATATACAGATACACACATACACATACACATACGCACACATACACACATTTTTTAATGAAAAAGGAATCCTGCTATTCAAAATTATTTATATCCTGCTTTCTCATTTAATAATACATTTGGAATGAATAATGTATCTGGTATGAATCATGATAGCTAGATCTACTTTGGCCACTTTTAATGGTACATAACTTATTCAACAACTCCCCTATAAGTGAACATGTAGGTTGTTTTCCATTGTTTTTAAAGTAAATCTGCCACAAACATTCATATATATATATATATATATATATATACATATATATATACATATATATATATTTATCTTTACATAACAGTGATATCATTTCTAAGGAACAGATTCCTTGAAACAATATTGCTGTGTCCACATATAGACATGTCTTTAACTGTTTACTACTAAAAATGTATTATCAGGGGGCACCTGTGTAGCTCAGTAGGTTGAATGTCTGACTCTTGTTTTTAGTTTTTAGCTCAGGTCATTATCTCAGGGTCGTGACATTGGGCTCTGCATTGGGCTCCGCACTCAACACAAAATCTGAAGTTCAGGCTGGATGATTTAGATTGAGATTCTCTCTCTCCTTGAGATTCTCTCTCTCCTTCTCCCTCTGCCCTTCTCCCCTGCTTGCATGGGCTCAAGCTCTGTCTCTCAAAATAAATAAATCTTTTTAAAATGTGTCATCAGGGGTATTATAGACATTTTCTTTTTACTTTATGCACTCTTATATTGCTTAAATTTTTAATAACTTTTGTAATAAATTAAAACAATTAACCTCTTTAAAAGAAAACAAAGACTTTCATCATTTTGGATCATTCCCTATAGTCTTCTTTTCCAGAAATTCTCTCTAATATTCAGTACTCCCCACTTGAGGCATTTGGGAAGTGTATGGAAGCAGGATTTGTCTAGTTGATTGGGTTTTTGGCTAGCTAACTGTTTGTTAGGTGTGAGCTCTCAAGATGACTTGGAGTGGCATTTAGTGGGTTGGGGTCAAGTATGCCAATATCTTGCAATCCATGAGAGATTTCTGCACAAAATGCCAAAAGTGTCTGTGCTGGGAAACTCTAAATCTTGTTTGAGAACATCAGATTCACTTCTTCCCATTCTGGCTTTTGATCTGAGGCCTTTACCATTATCATCCATCAACAATAGAGGGCTGCAACACCACTGCTTCTTTTTTTTTTTTTTAAGATTTTATTTATTCACTCATGAGAGACACAGAGAGAGAGACAAAGACAGAGACATAGGAAGAGGGATAATCAGGCTTCCTGTGAGGATCCCAATGCAGGACTTGATCCCAGGACCCCAGGATCACATCCTGAGCCAAAGGCAGACGCTCAACCACTGAGCCACCCAGGCACCCATCACCTGCTTCTTGATACACAAGAGAACAGACCTCAGGAGGAGGAAAACCCTGAGGTCCCAGGCTACTGAACTGAACCTGTATCTGCCCAGACCTACTGTTGGCATTAAGGCGATAGCTAAGCCACCAAACAGATCCCTGGCATCCAGACAGTATGTGACTGACTCTTGTTAAAACAATCCAGATGGTGATGACCATTTCAATTATTGTTTCATTGCCCAACACTTGCCCATTATATTGACTGAGAAGTAAATAAATTAAAAATCATCCAGCCTGAACTTCAGTCCAATGGGAGACCTACACACAGAAAAGAAAAAGAAATGTATTTTTTTAATGGACCAACAATAATACAGTAAGAGTTCTTTGCCTTCAAATGCAGAGCCTCAGGACTTGAAGTCAGGACTTTTATGGAGCAAGTAAGCTCCCAGCCCTCATAAACTTTTGGTGAAAACCACAATTTGTTCTCAATAAAAACAGTGTCTACAAGTTATTCTATTATCAAGAGACTAGTATCCCTGTTGCCAGAAGAATACCTTCTGCAGTCTCAGGTCTGCAGTCTGGCTATTTTTAGGTGAATTCAAATCTGCAATATCACTGACTCCCTTGATATAATTCACAAGACCAAAAGAGGCAGTTACATTAAATTATGAAGCTTAATTTTCTTCTTCCTGGCCTCCCAGCATTACCCAGAGAGGCTTCTACTTCCATTAGGAAATACTCAACTATAAATTCGCCCCAAAATACATTTGCATATGGTGTGGTGGACGCTGATGGGCTCAAGGGGCCTCCTCAAAGTTACCCTCCACTCAGGTCTAAATTTCAATGCCCTTCCTGGTGCTCCCTGAGGATAGGGTTTAATAATAAGAGAGGAAGGTGCATAAAGAACATAGGGTCATAGTCCAAGGAAGGCAGGCAATCCTGCCTTCACAACTAGCTTATAAAGGAGCGGGTGGGGGCTGTCATTCCTCCAGGGGAACTCTTTCCTGAACCCCTGACACAGAGGAATGCACTAAAAACCAATAAGCTTTATCCTCGAAGCCATCTGAGATATCCCCCGTGGTGAATTGGCTCAGGGTACACAGTGCCTTAATTAGAACCTCGCTTTTGTAATAATCGTAGTTCAGTGACAATCTCACAAAGAAGTGCCACAAAAAACGACACAGGCTTTATCGTTTGCTTGAAATTCCGTTTTTGCCTGAGGACATCTGGCGGCAATCATAATTTACTCATTTGGACTGAATGAATGGTGTCTTATTTCCTCCCCTATGTGCAAACCCTCAAGTATGGCCATTAGAGGAGACAGAGCTCTCGCATGTCATCCGATGCTGCTCTTTGCCAAGAAAGTCTTGTTCCCTATTTTTAAGCTCCTAGAACAATCCCATTTTAGGATATTTTTTATCTGGACTAGCTTTTCGATAATTTGCATCACCTGTTTTCCTCTAAAAATGATTTTGGGAAGCCTTTTTGGATTTTATGTTGGAATATTCTAAGGATCTCCATCCCAAGTCCCTGTTCATTCAGTTAAGAAGGAAGCAGCCTTCACACTTACTGAAGGAATAAACCATACAGGCTATGTCGGTGGTTCTCGACCTTGGCAGCACATTAGAGTCATGTGGAAATCTTTTTAAAATCCCAATGTTCCAAAAATGACATACATATAATTCCATTTACATGAGGTTCTTAAAAGGTGGAGCTATAGGGACAAAGAGCAGATCCATAGTAGCCAGAGTCTGAGCCTGGAGGTGGAGTTAGGGGGGGTCTGATTTCAAAGATTGAACCAGGACAAATTGGGGTCTCATCTCAAAGATTGAACCAAGACAATTTAATCTACCCAGCTTCTTTCTTGTCTTGTCTAACAATTTGTTAGAATTGTTCTGTATACTGATTGTGATGGGTGTTACAAGAGTCTATTACACGTGTTAAACTCATAGGAACGTATATCCCCAAAAAAGTGAATACTACTATATATATTTTATTTTAAATCCCAATGTCCAGGCCATATCCAGACTAATTGATTCTGAATTTCTAGGTGGGATCCAGGCATCCATATTTCTTAAAGCTCCCAGGGAGTTTTGGTGTGAAGTCAAAGTTAAGAACCACTGGTCTATGTGAATAGTATTTCTTTGACATGGAAGATTTGCTGCTTTGTTAGCAGCTAATTCCCCACCTCCCAAAAGTACTCTGTCAATCAGGACCCACCCCAACTGAGGTATAAGGTATGTTTTTGTGCTTTAATTCTTACAAAGACACTTTTCCTTATGATTAGTGTGGGTTTCTGTCTCTGAGACCCCTGCCCAGGGGCCAAAAGTAGTCCTATTAGACATAGAAGAGATGTTGTGCTTCTGGACTATTCCACGTTCACTCTGGTCTCCTCCCTTCCCCCAACCATAGAGGGTAAAAGATATAAAAAATTGGCATATGTGATCGGAGACAGGCAGGAGTTTCATGATTAATTTTATACATCAACTTGACTGGGGAAGTGCCCAAATATTATTCCAGGTGTTTCTGTGAAGGGTTTTTTGGATGAGAAAAACATTTAAATCAGTAGACTGAGTAAAGCAGATTGCCTCTAGTATAGGGATGGACCTTGGCCAATCGCTTAAAGCCTAAACAGAACACTAAGGCCAACTCTCTAATGAGTAAGAAAGCCCACTTGTCTTCAAACTGGGACCATGGCATTTTCTTGCCTTCAGGCCAGAACTCAAATATTAACTGGATCTTGAGCTTGTCAGTCTGTTGACCTGTTGGGCTAGGACTACTCCATCAGATCTTCAGGTGTAGAGCAGAATCACACATCAGCTCTCTTGGTCTCCATCCTGCTGACTCACTCTGCAGAACACACATTCTACTCTATTGGTTCTACTTCTCTGGAGAACTCTGACTAATACAGATCTCTTAAAATTCACAGCCACTGACCAGGCCAGCCCAAACTACACTAGTTTAAAGGTAACAAGGAGCTACCAACATGGATTTTTCTAGAAATACTGTAGAAGACATGTATGCCCTGTCTATCAGGCACTTCTGTTTTAAGACACCACCAAAAATCCTGAGGACATGGATCTCATTTCTTGCTACTGCCTGCCTCACTGATCACCACTCCAAAATTAAGAGCAGCAAGGAGAAGAAAAGAGATCTTTTGTTGCCTTTTCCTAAAATATGGTGAAAATGTCCTCCTTGGAACAAACTCAGAAAGATTGGTTCAAGCAGATCTTCAATTATTTCAATTGTTTTGTTTCCTCCTTGAGAATATCTGTAATTCTGAGGTTGTCTCTCTTTGTTAGCTTCAGGAGCTGTTATCCAGTCCACATCGTCTTGGTTAAAAGTCCTTGTACCTTTCCTCTGCATTCTGGAAGACATGATAACATTTGCACTCTACTTCAGTGGCCCATTGCTTTCTGCCCACCCTGTAGTTTACTGCCTTCTGTGTGGATAGTGATTCAGCCGTTGCATCTTTAATTATTTTGCAATGGTTCCTTAATTTACCCAACTGCTTTCTTGTCTCACCTCCTTATATTTTCATGGAGGCAGCTTTTCCTGTTATAAGTGTCTATCCCTTTATCATTTAGGCCAGGTCTTCCTGCATCCTGTTATGCAGATATTCCCTGGAATGTTCTTGTACTTAGGCAAGAAGTTGTCCCAGACTGTAGTCTCCATCTGAATACTCAAGAAGATGTTCCCTCTCCCTTCTTTGGCAGGAGGGATTTCATAAGAACCCATGATGAAATGTTTTCTGTTGACTTATTCAATAGAAAGGATATCCATCTGGACTCAATGTTTACTAAAATTCAAGGTGTGTGGACTGTCCTTGGCCCTGAACTCTCCACTAGGGTGCTGACTGAATTTTATTCTCAAATATTCTATTGGAGAGGAGTTGGTATTTCAGCTTCTGGATCAATTTTCCTGTCTAGGAAGCTTTTATCTGATGTGAGTCTGTTAAGCTAAAATCTAATCAAATTTTATTTCCGGGACCTGACTCTGATGCTCTGAAAGGATGAAATACATATAAAACCATAATTCTCAAAATGCACCACTATCAAGCTATTTCAGACTGATTCCCACATAGAATGCTTATTTATGGGGGGCAAAGAGGGAGGTGTTAAACTTCTGCTGAGGCAACGCACCCTGGCTATCTCCTTCCCTCTTCTTTATGCAATCTGTGAGCGGAGGTAGAACAACAGATAAAGATGGGATGAGGGTGCCACTAAGAGCACTAGCCACAGAGTATAACATTTTTCATTCCTTCATTGAAGGGTTATCGAACATCCACTCTGTCTTTGGCACTCTCATATGATGAGATCACAGAGCAAAACAAAGTCTCCCCACCCATGGGAATGACACTCTGGTGGGTACAGAGCCAATAACTGGCCAAAGAGTTGATCAGGTGGGTAAGTGTCCTGAAGAACATTTAGCTGGGTAAGGGGGTAGAAAGTAATGGAGGGTCTTAAGGATTTAGGAAAGGCATCTCATTGATTGATGTTTACTAGCTTCTTTTCATCCAAATAAATATTATATAGAATCCTAATACAGACAATACAAAACTCACAGCTAAAATGGGCACTCAGCTTCCTTTTGTTCCCTTCAGAAGTCCTCAAGTATGTCCACAGGGCTTCAGGAGACACAGCCGGAAAGCTACTGAAATGAGTCCATTAGACAGATTCTCAAAAATTTTAGTGGGATTTTGGTTTTTGAAACAACTGAGAGTCATACAGAATGGACCTAGCTCCTAAAGTGAATGAAAAACCTGGAGAATCTCATTTAGATTCCAAATAGACTAACAAAAATTAATTTAATAAGACCATTTTTCTTACAAAGGCTTATAAACTGACAGTTTCAGATGGTGGCAATAGTGAAAAGAAATCTACAAACTGTTCAAACAGTGGCTTCATGGTTGGAATAAAGGGACAGACTCCTAAAATGAGTCCTTTGGGAAAAAAACTCCTATTTGAGCGAATGACATCTGATATATTTATTAAAAACCGATCCCACTGCTTAAGGAAACTGTGTCAAGTGATGGAGAAAACAAATGTTTTATGTTCAGATGAACCTGACTTTGAAGCCCAGATCTGCCTCATAATACTTATATAATTATAGGCCAGATGCTTAACTTCTTTGAGCCTAAGTTTTCTTTTTTTTTTAAGATGTATTCATTTATTTATGATAGAGAGACAGAGAGAGAGAGGCAGAGACACAGGCAGAGGGAGAAGCAGGCTCGATGCCAGGAACCCGATGCGGGGACAAGCTCCCCGACTCCAGGATCACGCCCCGGGCCAAAGGCAGGCGCCAAACCACTGAGCCACCCAGGGATCCCCGAGCCTAAGTTTTCTAATCTGTAAAATGGGCATAAGGAAACATTCTACTATAGGAAATACACATGGCCAATAAGCATGTTGAGATGTTCAACATTGTCTTCTTCAAAGAAATGTAATTCAAGGTCACAAGGAGATGTCAATTTACACTAATGTGGTGAGAAAAATGTAACAATCTGGCAATACCAAGTGTTGGGGAGCATGTGGAACTGTTGGATTTCCTACAGATTACTCCTTGATATAAAAATTGGTGCAACCATGTTGAAGAACAATTTGGCATGATCTCCTAAAGTTGAATATTTATGGACTCTGCTTCAGCAATTCCACTCCTAGAAATACACACAAGACAGATTGATCCACATACAGCAAAACCATACAAGATTGTTTTGTATATTTAAGAATCTGATTTCTTGTCTCTTTTTTCTTTGTTTGTTTTTTCTTAAATTCCACATATGAGTGAAATCATGATATTTGTCTTTCTCTGATTTATTTCACTTAGTATAATTACCCTCTAGATCCATTTACATATTGCAAACGGCAAAATTTTCTACTTTTTATGGATGAGTAATATTTCATTGTGTATCTATACCACATCTCTTTTATCTATTTCTCTATTGATGATAGACACTTGGGTTGACCCTTAAATAAAAAGAACAAACAGATAGTTACCAGGTAGTTAGGGAAATGGGTGAAATAGGTGAAGGGGATTAAGAGTACACCTAACATGATGAGCACTGAGTAATGTATGGAATTGTTGAATCATTATATTGTACATCAGAAACTAATATGGCACTGTATATTAATTATACTGGAATTAATTAACTAATTAATAATAAATACACATGCAAAAATGTTCATAGTAATATCACTCACAAAAGAAAAATCCTGGAGACAACCCTGGTGCCTATCAACTGGAGAGGAGACAGACCGATGTATTCACACAATGGAATAGAATACATCAGGTAAAATGAATGAAATACAACCATCCACACAATGTGGATAATTCTTAGCAAACTAATACTGGATATAAAAAGTAGGTTTTGAAAAATACAAGCTACTCTGTATACTTTTTGTAAAGTTAAAATGAGTATAAGAATTCTTATAAATATAATAAAATGATGTAAAAAGGAATACAAGGTAACAGTAAACACAGGGTCCAGAATGATGGTTACCTGGGTTGGGAGGAATCAGTGAGGTGGAAGCAGATGTAGTTATAGTCAAGATCCTAGCTTTTGATTTGGGTAGTGAATTTGAGGTGTTTATCACATTAATAGAAAATATCCAACTATACAGATAAAAGTGGACCCTGCATGATACAAGAATGTGTCATAAACCTAGGATTATGACTGACCCAATTCTGTACATCTGGGATCCAATGAAAAAATAATAAAATAAAATAGAATGGGGCTGAATGAGACTTACCTAGCATTGATCTATATATGTCTTGCTAGAAATTTCCTTTAAATGCAATGTGTTGTCATTTATCATTATATTTGCTTATGAGGCCAAGAAGAAAAAGAAAAAGAAGAAAGAAGGTGGAGGAGGATATGTACTCCCCGAAAATGGTCATAGTAGCATTATAGTTGGTAATTGCCCAACACTGGAAACAAAATGCCTATAGAGGAAGCACAATTAAATTCTGGTCTGGGGGCAGCCCAGGTGGCTCAGTGGTTTAGTGCCGCCTTCAGCCCAAGGTGTGATCTTGGAGACCCGGGATCGAGTCCCACATCAGGCTCCCTGCATGGAGCCTGCTTCTCCCTCGGCCTGTCTCTCTCTCTCCTCTCTGTGCCTCTCATGAATAAATAAATAAAATCTTTTCTTAAAAAATTGTAGTCTGTTCATCCAATGGAATACTATACAGCAATGGAAATTTTAAGACCACAGCTACACACAGCGATGATGACACAGATGAATCTTAAAAATGTAATGCTGAACAAAACAAGCCAGACACAATATTCATTCTCAATAGTCCCATTTATAAAGTTCAACATTTGGAAAAAAACTACATTAATTTTAGGGATGCGTACATAGGTGGTAAATCATAAAGTAAAACAAAAAAGGGAGGTTGTGATCCATGTAATGGTTAATCTTATGTGTCAACCTGATTAGGCCAGGGGACCTGGATACTTAGTCAAACACTAGTCTAGAGGTTGCTGTGAGGGCATGTCTTAGATAAGATTAACATTTAAATCAGTGTACTTTAAGGACAGCAGATCACCCTTCATAATTTGGTTGGGCCTCACCCAGTCAGTTGAAGACCTTAAGGAAAAAAGAATGAGGTCCCCAGAAGAGGAATGGATTCTGCTTCCTGCTTGCCTTCAGACCCAAGGTGCAGCATCAGCTCTCCCCTAGGTCTGCAGCCCGCTGGCCTGCCCTGCAAGTTTCAGACCTGCCAGTCCCCACAATTGCATGAGCAAATTCCTTAAATTTCCCTCCTTCTCTCTCTCTCTCTCTCCCACTCTCTCACTCTCCATAGGTGTGTGTACATGTTTCTTATTGATTCTGTTTTCCTAGAGAACTCTACCTAATACAGTCATCTAGAATGAGCCTGTGGGTTGCTAGGAATATTCTATTTCTTGGCATAGATGCTCACTCCTCAATAATGCATTGAGCTGTACATTTATGATTTATGCACTCTTTCTACCTTTTCACATCTCCTCAATTAGACTGACAGCTCTTTAAGAGAAAGATCTACAGGGACACCTGGGTGGCTCAGCAGTTGAGTGTCTTCAGCCCAGGGCGTGATCCTGGGGTCCTGGGATCGAGTCCCACATTGGGCTCCCTGCATGGAGCCTGCTTCTCCTCTGCCTGTGTCTCTGCCTCTCTCTCTGTGTGTCTCTCATGAATAAATAAATAAAATTGCTTTTTTAAAAAAGGGAAAGACCTATATTTCTTTCATTTTTTGCATCCACTTTTGAGCACAGCATTCCTGCAGAACAATAGGGATGTCTGCAGAGATGGGAAGAATATATGAACTGAGAAATGAACAAAACCAGGGTGGGAAGACTGGGCTTTATTCTCCAGGAAACAGGAGCCAGGTATCATTTTATCATCATCCTTATTTTACATGAAGACCTCACTCTCAGGAAGAACTTACAAGCTCCAGTTCTCCATATGGCAGGACTCTTCATTACTAAAAGATCTAAATTCTTTGTTATTGTAGTTCCGATGCTACTGAAATGCTTGAATTTTCCTCTTTTTCTTTGGCCTTCAGATAGGGAGAAAAATAGTTGTTACTAAGGCACGAACAGAGTACTTTAAAACAGAGAAATTATCATCTTAGAATAATGGCCTTTGGTTTCCATCATGGAAGCACAAGATTCAAGTTTTTACATTGGACACAAGATACAAATGCCTAAGATCTCATAATTGGTTAGACTGAGTTTTGACCACAGAGCTGAGTCATATTTTTCAATTATTTAGATGCTTATTTTGACACCAAGTAGACTTAATCACCCACGAATGAGACTTTCACTTCTTGTGCTCGAGCTCATGCATTTGCTGTCTAGAAAAATTAATAATCTTTATGATAATGCCAATAGCCCCATAGAGAGATTGCCAACATTAGGAGAATGTGTTGGTCCTTGGTTTCAGGCATGTCTGTACCATTGTTCTCTCTGAAAACTTTACTCTCCTTTTTCTTTAGATATCCAAGGGCTCCTGATGCAGCTTTCTTAGCTCTACAGCTTTTTGTCTTTCAGTGTATTAATTCATAAAAGATAAAGCAGCCTTCCATAACTGAATCCTATGTCAACAAAAAAATTAAATTAAGGAAAAGTAGAGAAAATGGGAAAAGGGAAAAGTGTCTGAACAAAGGGTTGAAATCGTGGGCAATTTTCCAGCTTGATTTATGCTGCTCTTAATTGCCAAGTCCCAGGAGCCTCTTCTGCCTGTTATTTAATAGGAAAGGGGATGATCTATGCTTCGACCCAGAATGAACCTGAAATGATGGATGGCATGTGCATTCAACAATTATGCTCTTCTCATGTGTAGGAAACTTCCCCTGCCTGAGCTGAAAGCTTAGTTCAGTTGATTTGTAATTCCCGTAAAGGCCAGAGCCCACACAGTGTGCACTGGAATGCCACAGTGTCACAGCACCTATTTTAAAGGATGGTGTTTGCTGTAGATTCTTTGTTCTGGAATTCATATGGAATATTTGATACCTCAATGCAAAATGAAAGGAAAAACAAACACATTTAGAGGTCATTATTCTTTTTTTTTTATAGATTCTTCTTTTTTTTAAAAAAAAGATTTTATTTATTCATGAGAGACAGAGAGAGAGAGAGAGAGAGAGAAAGAGGCAAAGACACAGGCAAAGGGAGAAGCAGGCTCCATACAGGGAGCCTGACATGGGACTCAATCCTGAGTCTCCAGGAGCATGCCCTGGGCTGAAGGCGGTGCTAAACCTCTGAGCCACCCGGGCTGCCTGGAGGTCATTATTCAATTGTAAGGTGTTATGATAGTGTGTGTTTCCTTCCTTAAAAGTAGAATATTTTGAAAAAAAATGATAGATATGGAAAAATACATCTATTAATTTGTTCCTATGTACTATTACAACATGTTATAGGTGACAGTGTTGTTAGGGACTGAATGTTTGTGTCCTCCACCCCCAAATTCATACACTGGAACCCTAATTCCCGATGTGACAGCATTGGGAGGTGGAGTCTTTGGAAGGTAATTAAGTTTAGATGAGGTCATGAGGATGGAGCCCTCATAATGGGATTAGCATCCTTATGAGAAGTGGAAGAAACTAGAGCTCTCTTTTTCTTTCTCTTTGCACACAAAGAAGAGGCCCTGGGGGGGGGGGGGGCAAGAGGACAGCAAGAAGGACAGCTGCCCAGAGCCAGGAAGCAGTTCTCACCAGGAATCAAACCAGCTGGCACTCTGATCCTGGACTTCCAGCCTCCAGAACTGTGAAACAAATTTACATTATTTAAGCCACCCTATCTATGGCATTTTCTCATGGTACCCAAAACTAACTAATACAGGTTGCTCTTGTTGTTGTTTAATGTAGACCGATGGCTTTCCATCCCTCTCACTCTGGTTTCTTTTTTATTTAACCCATGTGAGAAATGCCCCATAAAGAGAGAATGGTTTGTCTGCTAGATATTCTTCCCTGTAGTAGATTGGCTAAAAGCAGGGGCACCAGTCTGTCTGTGTTCATATCTATTACTTATTAGCTGTGTGACATTAGGTACACTATTTAATCACTCTATGCCTCAGTTTCCTTCAGTTACATAGGATATGTACAGTACCTCCTTCAAAGGACTCTTGAAGGGATTAAATTAGTAAATGCATTTATAGTAGTTAGAAAAGCATCTATTATATGGTAATCACTCCACAAGAATTCCTACCAGTGTGTCTGTTACTTCTGTGGACTTCTTGGGTGGAGCACCACCAGCATGGACCAGAAACTTGAAAAGGAGGTCAGTGAGACAGAGGCAACATGGGCGAGGAAGAGAAAAGAAGAGAAGCCAGTGAAGAATGTATTCCGAGACAGCCACCCAACTCCATAAGGACCAAAAAAAAGCAATGTAAAAGATAAATTGTCCTAAGCCCAGCCTGGGACAAAACTTTTCCAGATGATGTAATTCAAAACTCATTCTGAAAGGGATGTCTGGGTGGCTCAGAGGTTGATTATACGCTCTTGGATCAGGTCGTGATCCCAAGGTCCTGAGATCAAGTCCTGCATTGGGCTTCCCAAGGGCAGTCTGCTTCTCCCTCTGCCTATGTCTCTACCTCTTTCTCTGTATCTCTCATGAATAAATAAAATCTTTAAAAAGAACTCATTCTGAAAAGAAATTAATATTTCTGATCAAATGCTTGAGTAATTTTCTGACAAATTTTAATGGGATTAAGATTTATTCTTAGAAAAGAAAAAAAAAGACTTGTTCTTGGAAACTGTGCTGTGTACTATCAGTCAAGAGTCTAATGGTCATGGTCCTTGGATGCAGGGTAAAGTCCCAGGTTCATTTCAGTGTAATCATTAATAGTGTGTCCTTGCTCTCCCAAATGTGTACCGGTTGAGACAATTAATTTTTTGGACAAGCATTCCTTTCTTTTTTATATAATATAACTTTTTATATGTAGCTTAACAATGATTAGCTAACCATTCTATTTTCCCTTAAATGTGTCTTCCAAAAGTGAATCTTAGAAATATTAAAGCCTTTTCCTATGCAACAAGATTAAAATAAAACTTTGGCACATGTTCTTAACTAAACTGCCAGGAAATATTTTTACTTGACAACTCAATAGGTAAGAGAAAAGGTCCTTGGTCCCATCCTCCTATATGGTTGTGATCTGTGAGGAATAATTTGTTACCAGCAATAAATAATTGGGATTTAAGATAAAAAAAAAAACACAAGAGCATTTTCACTAGCACAAAAAAGTGAAATATTAAGATACATTTTTTTAAAAGTACAAGATCTACCTGAAAAAATGATAAAACTCTGATGAAAGAAACCAAAGAGGAACTCAGTAAATGAAAAGTTATAATATGTTCATGGATAGGAAAACTCAATATGGTCAAGAGTTCAGTTTTTCCCAGTTTGATCTATATATTCAACGCAGTCTCAATCAAAATCTCAGAAAGTTATTTTGTGGGTATTGATGAGCTGATTCTCAAGTTTATATGAAAAGACAAAAGACCCAGAATAGCAAACACAATATTGAAGAAGCACAAAGTCAGGACTAGCACTACCAAATTTCAAGATTTACTAGAAAACTATAGCAACCAAGACTGTGAAATACTGGGGAAGGAATAGACAAATAGATCAGTGGACTAGAATATAGAGTCCAGAAGTAGACCCACACAAATTACAGTCAACTGATCTTACATAAAAGATCGAAAGCAATTCAATGAAAAAAATAGCCTTTTCATAAATTATGCTGAAACAACTGTACATCCACATCCAAAAAAAATCTAGGTACAGTCCTTAAATTTTTCACAAAATTTAATTCAAAATGAAGTATAGAAGTAAATGTAAAATTGAAAACTATCAAACTCCAAGAAGATAACACACGAGAAATCCTAGATGACCTTGGATTTGGTGATGACTTTTTATTTATTTATTAATTTTTTAAATTTTTAAAAATTTTTTAATTCAAGTATAATTAACATGCAGTGTTATATTAGTTTCAGGTGGGCAATATAGTGATTCAACAATTCCATACATCACTCAATACTCATCAGGATAAGTACTCTGAATCCCCTTCACCCATTTCATGCACCCCCACACACACACACACCTCCTCTCTGGTAACCATTTATTTGTTTTCTGTATTTAAGACTCTGGTTTTTGGGTTGTCTCTTCTTTTCTTCATTTGTTTTGTTTTTTAAATTCCACATATAAGGGAAATCATATGGTATTCATCTTTCTCTGAACAACTTATTTCACTTAGTGTTAGGCCCTCCAGGTCCATCCAGGTTGTGATTAATGGCAAGATTTCATTCTTTTTATGACTAAATAATACGCCATCATATATAATGGTGATGACTTTTTTAAAGCATCATATCAAAAGCACAATTTGTGAAGAAAAATATATTGGACTTCATTAAAATTAAAATCCTTTGCTCTGCAAAAGACATTGTTCAGAGGATGAAATGACAATCCACTGATGGGTAGAAAATATTTTCAAAACACATAACCAATAAAGGTCTTGTACTCAAAATATACAAAGAAATCTGAAATCTCCATGATAAGAAAACAAGTGTACAATTAAGAAATGCACAACATATCTGAACAGACATCTCACCAAAGCAAATTTACACATGGAAAATAAGCATGAAGAGGTGCTCCACGTCATATGTCATTAGGGAATTGCAAATTAAAACAATGAGATACCACCAGCAGCATTAGAATAGCCAAAATCCAAAACACTAAAACACCAAATGGTGGCAAAGATGTAAAGAAGCAGGAACTTTTATTCATTGCTAGTGAAAATCAAAATAGTATAGCCTCTTTGGAATATAGTTCAGCAGTTTCTTATAAAATTAAACTCTTACCATACAATTCAGTAATCATACCCCTTAGTATTTATCCAAATGAGCTGAAAGCATGCCCCCGTGAAACAACCTGCACATGGACATTTATTGCAGCCTTATTCACAATTGCCAAAACTTGGAAGCAACCAAGATGTCCTTTAGTAGATAAATGGATAAGTGAACTGTGATACATCCAGACAATGGAACATTATTCAGCTCTAAAAAGAAATGATCCATCAAGCCATTTAAAGACATGTTAAAATATGTTAAATTCATATTGCTAAATGAAAGCTTATTTTAAAAGGCTACACCCTGTATGATTCTAACTCTATGACATTCTGGAAAAGACAAAACTATGGAGACAGTAAAAAGATCAGTGGGTGCCAGCTCAGAGAGAGGGAGAGTGGGAGGTACAAATAGGTGAAGAACCCAGGATTTAGGGGGCAGTAAAACTATTCTGTATGATACAGTAATAGTACACATGCCATTATACATTTGCCAAAACTCATAAATTGTAAATGCAAAGAGTGAACCCTGATATCACTGAAGGACTTCAGTTAATAATAATACACTAAAATTGGCTCATTAGTTGTATCACACATACCACACTAATACAAAATGTTAGTAATAGAGGATACTGGGGATTGCGAGTGAATGGGCATATAAGGACTCTGCTGGGGCGCCTGGCTGGCTCCATCAGTTAAGCTTCTGCCTTGGGCTCAGGTCATGATCCTGAGATCCTGGGATCTAGCCCTTTGTTAGGCTTCCTTGCTCAGCAGGGAGTCTGCTTTTCCATCTCTCTTTCCCTCTACCCCCCCTTTTGTTTGTGCTTTCTGTCTTGCTTGCTCTCTCAAGTAAATAAATAAAAATCTTTAAAATAAAAAAAGAACTCTGCGCTTTCTGCTCATTTTTCTATAAACTAAAACTGCCCTAAAAGGCAAAATCTATTAATTAAAAAAAAAAAAAAACTTCCTTGTTTTCTTTTTGATGATGGACTGTGCCTGCCCTGCACACTCTTTCAGATTTTTTTTTTGCAAAGCTAAAATATTAAATGGGCAACAATAGTATCATATCAATATTCTTTTGTAGATTTTATCTTTTATTCTAACTGCATATTATGAGGATTTTTCCAAGGTACATCATTTTGCCTATATTGATTTTCATTTACATAATATGATAAGTGATTATACCAATGTCTTATTTCAGATATTTAGGTTAGTCCCAGAAGCTAAATAAATAGCACTGTGGTAACATTCTTTCAGGTACTTCCTTTCAAACGTGAGTGATTCTTTGACTTAAATAAGCCCCTAAAATCAGAGTTGTCTGATTAAAGTCACATACATAGTTAAGACTTTTCATATTTATTGCAAAATTTCTCTCCAAAAACATGCCAATTTTTACTCCCAGCAGTCTATTCCCTTGCCAACATTAAATATTACTGTTATGGAAAATCTATGCTGATTCCATTGGCAAAAATATTTCATTATTATTAGTTTTAATTTGCATTTTACTACCAATGAGCTTAGGTTTTGTTTTTTGTTTTTTTTTTTTTTCATGTTTTTGGCCATCTAGAATTCCTTATGATTTTACTGAAAAGTATTTTTTAACATTTATCAACATATATTTAATTAATATATTAAAGGGAATGTTAACCACAAACCCAGCTTTATTAAAAAAAACACTAAATCTCTAAATCTATAAGCTCATATACTTAATAATGGTAATTTTTTTAAAGATGTATCTATTTATTCATGAGAGACACACAGAGATAGAGCCAAAGACATAGGCAGAGGAAGAAGCAGGCTCCCTGCAGGAAAGCCGATGTGGGACTCCATCAGATCCGGATTCCAGGATCATGCCCTGAGCCAAAGGCAGATGCTCAACCGCTGAGCCACCCAGGCATCCCTTAATAATGGTAATTAATTCAAAAAATGCCTTTAAGTGTAAAAAAACAAATGACAGTAATTAATTTTCTTCAAAGAACTTTAGATTTAAAATTTCCAATCTGTTAGTGACATGTCTTTTGTCTTTTGGTAATATATCCTATTAAGCATCTCAATACTAGTTGGAAATTTTCTTAAATAAGATTTTGTTACACAGTACATCTCATAGGAAAGAGTCAATCTACAAGAAGACAATAGAAACCAAGTAAATGCCCCAAAGCAGGAAGGTACCTTCTACACACCAACTTTTTCATTCACCAATATAGTGCTAAAGTGGTGCTTATTGATATGAAAGAACCAGGTTTACTATGAAGAACTGGCTTGGATTCCATGAAGTCTTAGAAATATCACCCAGATTCAATAGAATGATAAATTTCCATTTCACTTACTTTTGAAACTCACCATCCTGCTAATATAGGCTTTTAGCCAAATCCTTAAAGTTTTATGACGAGAATCCCAGTAAGTTCAACTATAGATAGGCAATATTGATACATCTCTGAAAGATGGAATAAAATGGAAGTGGGTCACTACTCAAGCAGAACTGAGCTTGCACGGCTTTAAACTCAATTACGGAAGCTCCAGGCCTGCCTTGCAGACAGGGAGGATGAGATTGGAAACTGGGCTTTAATGGAAGGTCTGTGTGTGTCAAGGTTCACCACTCATCCATCCCTATAACCACCACCAACCAAGCAGAAAAAGTAGATACCTATAGTCTCCTCCCCAACATAGTACCAGCAAAGACCAAAGGAAAAACAAGACATAAGCTAGGGAATGCTACTTAAAAAAAAAAAAAAAAAAATGAGCTGCCTTGTCTAGTAAGAACGAAGACAATTTGAAAGGTACTTACATAATGACTCACCCAATTAGTAGGTCATCTCCAAACCAGCCTTTTTATCGCCTCATACTGAGATATGAACAAGCAATCAAAGTTTACCAGACCTTCCTCAAATGAGGAAAACCCACAACACGAAAAAGAAAGACAGACCAAGATAAATGTGCTAGTCACAATTTCATGCAACTGAATTTCTCTTTTATTTCACCTGATATGAGCCATGAACACAATTGCAAATGTATTTGCAAATTCCCAGTGAACATCTGGTGTTGCATCCCTAAGAACACGCAGAAATCCAAGATGTCAGCTTCACCGTGTGGCAGGGCCTGATCCTAAACAAAGTCAGCCAGTTAGAAGATTCTAGTCATTGTGACCGCTACAGTGGAGGGCAGTTTAGTATGCTACACACCTCAATGCTTCACTTCATGCACAAGAGAGTCAGGGTAGCACCCACAAAATGTTTGCAAGAACTGGACTCACATTGAGTAGCTGCTGTTCATGCTTTTAAGTTTGGGAGAAAACTAAATTCAGAACTCAATAGTAAACTAGAGTGGTTTGGCTGTACTTGTAGTGATACTTGCTCTCACTGGGAGAGGGGCTGGTGTGTGACCAACTTTCATTTCCTTTGCCTGTAGGCTCATGTGTGGCCACCATTCTAATCATGGGAAGTAGATGTGGAGTGAGTGCTAGGAAGGAGACTTTCCAGTTTCCAGGAGGACAAAGCCACCACACTCCTATGATGAAATGCATGTCCTAGGCATTGAAAATGATGGTTGGACATTTCCATCTAAGCCCATTATTTTTGAGAGAAGCCAGGAATGTCATTCTATTGACTCCTTCAGTTCCTTTTTCCTTCTTTAGTTCAGGGATTTATGGTGCTGTTCTATTTTGCTTTCAAAAATAGAACTTGAAGCAAGTAGCTGGTGTGCATCCTTGACATTTTCAGAGAACTATTGCAAACAAACTCTTGTATTTGCAGTTGAGTACTGGACATTCTGTCAGTGTTCAGTATAAACTATTGTTAAATTGCTTTCAATGAAATGATGAGTACCTCATTAAACGTGGTGCCAATCTCACAGTCAGGGTACTAATTTGTTCAGGAAATGGACTTGCAGCAATTAGAATGAGTTCTCGGTAAGAAGACCTGAAAGACACTCTTTGGTTCTCAATTCTGATCTTAGAAAGGGAAAAGCAGTGTTTGGATGTTTCATGCCTGTTACTTAAGGCCAGAACAAACAATTCTTGAGTAACTCCTTCCTTGCAACTGCTAAGAAGAATATAGTGGAATAGCTGTAGTGAGGGACATGAATGGGCCAGCATAAAACTTGGCTGTATTTCAACCCTGGTCATACAACATTGACAGAGGATGTTGCTGGCATTGATATCAATGTCCAGATCCAGAACACCTTATGCTTTAACTGGTTCTCATGGAAAGGTCATGGGATTCACACCAGACGCTCCTTCAATACACAGGGAATTTCTTAAGGAGCATATGTAGCCCAGTGTGTATTCTTGACTCTGGTCAACCCTTGTCAAGTTAAAGAGAGCACAAAGATAAACCCTTCCTTGACAGTTAACGTTTATAAATGATGCCCCCCGGTCCACTTCTTAAAATATAAGTGCTATCAGAGGCATCAGTGTCAATGAAGCACTTCTAATATTTCACTGTACTTCAGCCATAACCATATTCACCAAGGAAAGAAACTTCCAAAGATTAATTTATTAGATATTCCCTAAGTTGTAAGAAATAGCTTCAGTATTTTGTATGAATTTACATCCTATAAGCAAGGCAAAGGCTTATGGCCAATGAAAAAGAAGAGTTAGGGAATCCCTGGGTGGCTCAGCGGTTTGACGCCTGCCTTTGGTCTGGGGCCGGATCCTGGAGTCCCGGGATCGAGTCCGTGTCAGACTCCCAGCATGGAGCCTGCATCTCCCTCTGCCTGTGTCTCTGCTCTCTCTCTCTCTCTCTATCATGAACAAATAAATAAAATCTTAAAAAAAAAAAGAAAGAAAAGAAAGGGATAAAGGGAAGAGTTCATTCACATACTCTGCCTTAAACTCACTCCTGACTTGTGTAGGTATTCACACAAGCTCCCAAATATTGGTCTGGGTTTCTAGAATGGGAATTTAAATTCTACTTATAAATTCTAAGGATCTACAGGAGCAAACAACCCAATAATAACTGTTTGGCCTTTTAAATACTAAAATAATAGTAGCCAACCAACTAATTCATGACACTTAAAAACAGACATTCAAAGAAGCTTCTAAAACAGTAACTCATTATTGTTAAGGACCAGAATCAAAGTTCTGAAACTTAGTCCTCCCTGAAATGTCAAGGAATCCACACCAATCCAAAACAATTTCTTGCATTTTTATATTTTGGAAGAATTAGTCACAATACTAAGAATTTCTTCACAGAGAAAACTAAAAATAAGCTTATTCTGATATTAAAAATGTCTTCTTGAAACTTAAAGAAGAGTCTTAAATCCAGACTATCTATGTTTCCTATATTTCCATCTGTACTAATTATATGACTTACTGGGTGGTATGGAGTTAGTTTATTATACAACTAAATTTTCCTGACTGTAATCACTTTCCAACAGATTCTTAGAAACTTTGCTTTCATTGTCCAAGATATAAATTAAACAGTCAAACTTGTATGATTTGATTTTCTCTGAATCTCCAAGGAACAGAGATCAGATTCTAACCAAGTTCTGATTCTTATAAACAAAGTGGGGTTTGCAATAGGAGTTCCAAGTTTTCCAAAATACAAGCATTAATGTAAGAGCACAGTGCCTTAGTTCTCTTTGACATTGCAAGGAATTCTTGCCTCTACCCACTGAGAATCCATTGCTAGTAACAAACTGGTAGCAGTGCCATGTGCTGTGAGCTTCTGGCAAGAAAAGGGAACTTGGTTGGAGCATTAACAAGTGTAGACAGAAACATGTGAATGTTACTGTCATTGTCTAAGAAATAAAGTCAAAGCATTGGCACTTGTGACCTTCCCCTTCTTAAATTTCAAGGGGTCTACTCCAGGTGATCTCTGCCATTTTGCTTCCCATGAGCGAAAAAATATGTTTTGTTTTTATTCTTAATCCCATAGCAGGTGCAAGGAAGACATTAACAGCCCTGGACGGCCAGCGTTTAAAACAGCTTCCACGTGTTGGCCTCTATTGTTTGGTACCAGCTTCACAGCTCTGGAATTTCTTCCAAGCTTGGAAAAGTCACACCAGTTGTTTCATTCATGTCTCCTTCAAAATAATTTGTTTTTAAAGTCTTTATAGTTTCTCAAATGAACACTGGCATATTTTTTTGTGCAACAGTCCTAAATATGGTGACCCTTCAAAACCTCCAGACCTCTCTGTCACTCTCCAGGTAGGGCACACAGGAGCAAGAGGTTGCTCTTTCAGTTCTCAGGGAATCACTGAGGAATTAATTCTAATTGCTTCTGGAAAGCTACTTCTGGAAATTGAAATAGTAAAGGCAAACATGTATGAGGCAGTAAAATGAAATTATTAGCATGCTACCTGATTAGTCATCAGCCTAACGAACATCAGCCAAGACACCCTAGATTGTTACCTCAACCAAGGAATAGATTTAAACTCAGTTATTTCTCTCACCCAGTGGCTTCAAAATTTCCATGAGTCCTTACTAGTTCCCACTATGGGTAAAAGAATTACTGATATTCAGAACAAATGTATTTTTATAAATGAACTGAATGATGTGAGAGAGAAACATTATAGGGAACAGTGAGGGGCCAGGAAAAGACAATGCAAAAACTGGAAATGTACAATATGACTTTCTCTCAACTACAAAGGCATCACCTACTCCTTTCAGGCCATTTCCAGGGAGCCAATGAGGGCAAGCAAGGGGAGCTTTCCTAACGGCAAAAGAGATGGTATTCTTCTTTGCAATATTACGCAGTACTTCTACCTTGGCAAGAAGGGATGTTGGTAGAGGTTCTAAAACCCTGCGGTTGCCTAGGATTAGACTCAAGGGCTAGAGCTTGAGTTACTTCTTTCTTGCAATTTCAAGGATTCAAGTTAAGGTATTCTGCTTCCTGGATTGTTTCCCAAGAACAAGCTTTGTAGACAGTGAAAACAGGGTGTTAATAGACTTTTAGTGTTAGTCCTGGCCCCATGTGGTTCAGATAGAAGCTTCCACATGTTCTGAATAATTACAATTTGTTTTTTTTTGTTTTGTTTTTAAATTTTTTAAATTTTTATTTATTTATGATAGTCACAGAGAGAGAGAGAGAGGCAGAGACACAGGCAGAGGGAGAAGCAGGCTCCATGCACCGGGAACCCGTCGTGGGATTCGATCCCGGGTCTCCAGGATCGCGCCCTGGGCCAAAGGCAGGCGCTAAACCGCTGCGCCACCCAGGGATCCCAATAATTACAATTTGACTGTATGCTAGATTACCCCTGCCCCTCCAAAGAATCCACTCACACAAAGCATTAGGAACTAATATGAACTTTACTGAAGATCTCAACAAGGAGATAGCAGAGAGACATGCACACGGTCCACAGCACACTCTTTAAAATCCTCATTAAAAGACTCTTGGCTGCTGAGTGAAATAAGTCAATCGGAGAAGGACAAACATTATATGTTCTCATTCATTTGGGGAATATAAATAATAGTGAAAGGGAATATAAGGGAAGGGAGAAGAAATATGTGGGAAATATCAGAAAGGGAGACAAAACATAAAGACTCCTAACTCTGGGAAACGAACTAGGGGTGGTGGAAGGGGAGGAGGGCAGGGGGTGGTGGTGAATGGGTGACGGGCACTGAGGGGGGCTCTTGACAGGATGAGCACTGGGTGTTATTCTGTATGTTGGCAAATTGAACACCAATAAAAAATAAATTTATTATTAAAAAAAATAAAGCTACTGGTGGCTCTAGAAAAAAGCAAAAAAAAAAAAAAGACTCTTGGCACCCCAGCCCTTGCACCCAGTATGCATTCCCAAAACCATCACTGAGGTCTGCCAATGTATTGAATCCACCCTCCTACAGAAGTAGCCAGACACCATCCTTTGTTTTGTTACATGCTTTCAGGGATCCCATTTAAAATCCTCATCCCTGGTAGTTTATTTTTCTAAACAAATTAAGTACTCTTACAACAGAGATTATGGTGAGTGAAACTGTCTAATTATACTGATAAAGGCAACCGAGTAATCAAAATCAAAGGGAAATAGGCATGGTTGTGCAAAGCCAACAATAGATAATCCAATTTGAAGAGTCAGAGTCGTGATTATAGTCAGCTGCAGCACACAGATTCCATAAACAATAGAGCCCCAGTCAGTAATTGAGGGTCCTCAAGGAGCTGAACCAAGGCCTCAGGGGACTTTCATCAGCAGGAAGTCAAGGCCTAAACTATATGAAATTTGAAGCAAAGCTCCAGTTTCAGAAGGGAAACAGAGGCAGAAGTCCAGTCATAAAGAATTGGAGAAATAGGAAATGGTATTACTCAAAGGTAATATAGGTGTCCAGAAGTCCTATAAAGGAAGTACCAAAGCTTTCGTTTCTAAGAACCTTCCCACCCTTACTCAAAAGTGGGAGGTTCTAAATCAAGTTGGAGAACATCAATGACTCCCCCCTTGGAAGGCCTGGCCATTAAGAAGGGCAAAGGGGGGGGGAGGGGGGAGACTGCTGGGCTCTATGGGCCTGGGGCCAGGCACTGCAGTCTGATGCAGATTCTTGGTAACTTAGTACAAGCCATTAAGGTAAAAAGTTATCATTTACATTCTTCTGAAAAACAGACACTCCCCAATCTTGTCATTCTGATTGACTCTTTCTGAGAATTACTTTGATGATGGACTCATGAGATACAAAAATAATACAAAACAATAGAACAATTTCTTGGATTTTTGTCTACAACTTTCAATCTCTTTGGTCTGAGATGTTCTATTGCTTGAACATCTTGACCCATTTCTCATGTCAGGAAGCTGAAGTATGAACTAACCTCTCCCAGATGTTTGCCTAGTTTCATTTAATGAAATATTTCTCCTTCGTTATTTTGTCTTAATTTTAATTTTTCCATAGAAAAACAAGACGGGATATATACTGAAATAATTATATATTCTATTTCAGAATATTTTAAAAATACATTTTTTTGCAAACAACCTAAACTCTCAATATCAGAAGAATAGGTTGGAAAAGTCTATTTCAATACAAACTAATAGAATACAACCATTAAAAGCAATTAAGTAGACAACAAGGAGAAAGCTGTTGAGCAACTGTTAAGTGAAAAAAAGTAAAAAGTTAAACTCTCCTCAGGATACTCCAGAGGATCAAATACAAAAGCTGACCTTGGAAGAAAGAGCTTATTCCCCAAATGAAGATCAAGACTATGCTCATGGAGACCAGCAGGAAATTTGTAACATGTGTGGAAGATTATAAGGAGGCTACACCAAAGGGATAGAACATAACATAGGATCAGGCCCATGGTATTGATATGGTGAAATATCCGAGATGCAAGGTTTTATGTGTTAGCTACTACAACTAGAAATGGTTCTCATGGTCTGCTTGGCTGGGCAACTGAAGCCTGGACTCAGCAGTAACCTACATACACTGCAACTGGGATTCTAGAGCTTTTCTGGCATAACATAGAGGAAGGAATTCAAAGGGTTATAGAGATAGGAACATTACAGTGGATTTGTCATACACAAGCTGCACACCTATTCACATCTCTTCAATGTTCCCCAAGAGAACTCAAGGGACTTCCCTCTAAGGCATCAAGAACTGCAGTGGTGAGCAAAGCACCTGTACCCTCACAAACATCATTGGTGGCTGTCTCCTAGGTGCCAAAGGGACATCTCCTGAGATGGGCTCCTTGGTTTCTGGGGAATGATGGGATCTCAGAGCAGTAGAGGCCGACAGCAGCACCCAGCTGTCAGAGACAAGGTGGCACAACTAGTGAGGGCAGCAGGGATGATGTGGTAAATCAGAATCTTTTGATCTGCATGGTCTTTGATCTCACTTTGATCACAGTATTTCTAGGAGACAGCAGGTGGACAACCTACTAATATACCTTGGTCTATATAAAAAAAAAAACTCCAGGTGGTCAGAGACCTGACTGGAGTCACAACAATGGAAAAATGTTACTCTGCTTCCTACATTCAGTCTATTTCACAAATCTTTGATGGAACTAGGGATGGGGTCACCTGAAATAAAGACCCTGCAACATGGTCACAAGTCTATATTCCTCCAAGATCTCTCCTAAAGGACATGTGAGCCTAATAAATGGTGACTATACACAGGGGAATGAGACTATCCAGACCTCGTGGGGATTATATGAGACCCTAGCTCTGAATGGACGCTTATTCTTAAGAACCTAAAATATCTCTATGATCCACTAATCAAAGTAAAGGGTTGCAATCATGAGCTGACAAGTGAAGGTTTAGTTCCAGGCTAGTTCACAGTGGGCCCAGGAGGTCTGACTACCATCCTTGGTATTATTTCTCCATTTCCTAAATGTATACTTAGAATAGGCACACTCGACAACTGAGAGAATCCCCACATTGTATCCATAAGGTAAGAGCTACTACTGCATTAGGGCTACATGGGGACCCCTGGGTGGCTCAGTGGTTTAGTGTCTGCCTTCAGCCTAGGGCGTGATCCTGGAGACCCGGGATCAAGTCCCGCATCGGGCTCCTTGCATGGAACGTGCTCCTCCCTTTGCCTGTGTCTCTGCCTCTCTCTCTCTCTCTCTATCTATCTCTATCTTTCTGTGTGTGTGTGTGTTTCATGAATAAATAAATAAAATATTTTAAAAAAAAAGAAAAGGAAGGGCTACGCAGAGTCCTCAAAACATCCCCTTTTTGCTAGGATAGCAAACCCAAAGCTTTAGTACACCCTGAAAAGAGTTTGAAGAAATCAGTGCCACCACCACACTTAAAGGAAGAAGGAGAGGTGAAACATATCACTTTCCTCATTCTATAGACCTGTTTGGCCCTTCAGGAGGTGGATAGATCTCAGGGAGTATCAGTCATTGTAAATGTAAACAGGTACTGGCTTCTATTGAAGCTGCTGCTCCAGATGTGAAAACTTTCCTAGAGCAAATCAAAACAACTCACTGCATCTTGTATGCAGTGCTTGATGTGGCGGATTCTTGGTTTCTCTACCAGTTTCCAAGAACCACTAGAACCAATCTGCTTTCTTTGGCAGAGCCAACAGTACACCTTCAAGTTTTGCTGGAGGGTAGAAATATCAATGGTCTTGACATCCGATAAAAATCATACCAAATGACATTGTGCATATTAGACACAATGCACAAGAAGTAGCAGGTACCTTAGATGCCTTGGTAAGAAAAAACATGCAAGTCAGGGGGTGGAGGGAGAGATGAGCCCTGAGGTCTAAGCAGAGCATGTTGGGATATCATCTCCAAAGTAGAAACAAGTTGCACCTCTCCCTCTTACCAATGAAAAGAGATGAAAATGTTTGGCAGGTCCTTTTTATTCTAAAGGGAACATGTCACATTAAATGTCCTATTCTGACCATCTCAGCTCTGGTTTTAAGTGAGGACCAGAGGCCAAGAGGGAACCAGCAGCAGGCTCTGACTCCAGGACAAGAGGCTCTGTCACATGGGCCTTGTGACATGGAACATCCATGATGAATGAAGTTTCTGTGGAAACTAACAATGTGGTAGGAAGTCTCTGAAAAGCTTCAACAGGGGTGTCTTAGAGCAGAACCTTGAGGTTTGGGAGCAAAGCCTTGTTCCACTGATAATTATTCTTCTCTGGAGAAATGGCTCCTGGCTTTCTACTGGGTTTCATAGGAACTGAATACCTAGCCATGGGATATCATATGGTTATGAGACCCGAGTGTCCCATCATGAACTGGTGTTATCTGATATACTTAGCCATACTGTTGGGGATGCACAAGATCATAGAGGCACATCTCCATATAGAAATGGTACAATGAATCAGGTTCGAGCAGGTTCAGAAGGCATGGGTGCCTCACACTGAGCCTCTGTCTCAGGCTTCCCTGACATCCCCTCCTGTTCAGTTCGCTTGTACAAGCTCATGGGGAGTTGCTTAGGACTCACTGATGGAGGTGGAGAAAGGCTCTGCCCTTGGTTCCAGTGGTTTTGCACAATACATGAAACAGAAATGGACTGCTGCTTGCTACAGCCCAATCAAGAATGTTCCTGAAAGATGGCAGGAAGAACCCCAACCAGAACATTTGCTTTTCTCTTTGGAGAGGTAGCCAGAGGCACAGTCTACACTGACTAATAGGGAACAGCCAATGGATTGGCAGGTGTCAAGTACTTGAAAGAATTGAAAGATTGGCAACTTGCCTGTTTGGTGACAAAGAGGTATGTGGGTGGATCTCTCAGAATAAGCATGGGGTGTGGTGATATATGTGTCCCATGTGGATGTTACCTATGGGGCGTCACTACAGTGGAGGCTCTTACTAATTTGGTGAGAGTCAGCCAGCCTGTTTCCCATACACCCAATACCTCTTTCTCTGTGCATATGCAAGAGCTGTGGTGTTGGTAAAGGGCTGTCTTAATCCACTTGGGCTGTGAGAGCAGAATACCATTGATTGAGTGGTTTCAACAACAGACAGTTCTCCCTCACAGTTGTGGAGGCTGGAAATCCAAGATCAAAGTACTGGCACATTTGATGTCTGGTGAGGGCTTTTTTCTACATCCCAAAGGGTGACCATCTTGCTAAAGCCTCACAAGCTGCAGAGAGAGAGATAAAGCTCTTTGGCCTCTTTAAAAAAAAAAAGATTTATTTATTTATGATAGACACAGAGAGAGAGAGAGGCAGAGACACAGGCAGAGGGATCTCCAGCAGGCTCCATGCCGGGAGCCCAATGCGGGACTCGGTCCCGGGACTCCAGGATCGTGCCCTAGGCCAAAGGCAGGCGCCAAACCACTGAACCACCCAGGGATCCCCTCTTTGGCCTCTTTTTATAAGGGGATCTGTCCCATTGATGAGGGCTCCACCCTCATGACCTAATCATCTCCCTCCAAAGGCCCAACCTCCAAATGTCATCATACCAGGGATTTGATTTTGACATATGAATTTGCAGGGGGCCCCAAAGATTCAGCCCATAAGAGGGGTTGTGCATAAACCCACAAACTTGGGCCTCTCTCCACCAAGGATAATCTAGCTACTGCCACTGCCTACTGTGAGGAATGCATCCACCAGGCACAGACACAATAACTCCATGATGCCTGCTACCAGGCCATGTTAGAGTCCTAATGCCTCAGAACAATGATTCCATGATGACCACCACCAGGCCATGTTAAGCATGTCCTCCTGCCTCCAAACCAATGGCAAAAAAAGGAACCTCCTGAATTAGCTAGAGTGATTGGTGTTGAGTCTACACAATGGAAGAAAGAGGATATTTCTGGAACCCTGTGGTTCCAATGGATTCTCCAAAGTTTTCCTAGTACACCCTTCTCAGTAATGACAGCTAATGAAAAACTACAGTAACTAAAAAAACACAAGACTACGGAGGACTCAGACCCTTTAGGAATAAAAATTTGGGTCTCCCTAACAGGTAAAGAATCCCAATCAGTTGATGAAAAGAGGAATATGAAATAGCCAGTGAAAGATTTTGATACACTTTTATATTAGAATATAAAAAAGAGAGTGTCTAAATCTATGCCTGTCATCCAGTTTCTCCTAATTCCATCATCTTCCACTCCTGGTATGTATGCAAAACGAAGAAAACAACACCGGTATATATTACTAGTAACTAGACTCGATTTGGGTTTCAACAGTGTTTCATCAATGTTCTTTTTTCTATCCTATTCAGTCCATAATACGATTTTAGATTCAGTTGTCATAGCTCCTTAGTGTCCTCTAGCCTAGTGATGGTTTCTCAGCCCTTCCTTGTTTTTCATGCCCTTGGCAATTGTGAGGAGTACTGCCCAGGCATTTTGAAGGATGTCCCTCAATTTCAGTCTGTCTGACATTTCTCTCAAGGTTAGATGGGGGTCATAGAATTTGGGAAATACCACTGAGCTGAAGCACGTGCTTGTCACATCGTATCAGGGGGTACATGGCATTTGCATGGCATCAGGGGGGAATGCTAGCCTTCATCTCTTTGTCAAGGTTGTGTCTGCCGGGTTTCACACAGTCAAGTTGTTATTTATCCCTTTCTGTACTGTATGCAGTAACAGTGAGTCCCCAGGTCCAGCCCAACCCCAAGGAACAGGGTACACAGAACTAATCTTCCCCTCTTGGAAGGAGGACAGCACCTGCATACATTGTAATTTTTCTATAAGGAACAGTTGTCTTGGGACACCTGGGTGGCTTAGTGGTTGACCGTCTGCCTCTAGCTCAGGGCATGATCCTGGAGTCCCAGAATCGAGTCCCACATTAGGCTCCCTGAAGAGCCTGCCTCTTCCTCTGCCTATGTCTCTTCCTCTCTCTGTGTGTCTCTCATGAATAAATAAATAAAATCTTAAAAAAAAAAAAGGAATAGTTGTCTCTTCTCTTGATTTATTTACTCAAGTCATTTTACTTATATCAGTATGGACTCATTTACACTTGGGGTTATAATCTAATACTACATTATATTCTGTAACTCAAACTGGTCCATTTTGGCCATAGGAAACCCTCTCAAGTTGGTCCCTAAGTCCCTTTGACATACCCGTATCTTCTTGGGGGATGGGGGTTAGCATTTCCTTACTTTCTGGCACTACAATATGCTCCAGGCTCATCCTGTGTTTTCCCTTCCCCAGATCTAAAATCTGGTTATTTCTCCAAAGAATTCTGATTCTTTTTATTAGAGAATAATGTTTGAAATCAAGATCTTAGCATTGGGTGTCCTCATTGCTACTGAGGTATCATTGCTTCTAGGCCTTCCCAGTGGACAAAGCTAAGTGACACGTGTGTACATGCTACCCCATCTGTATACACACATCTATAACTGCTTCTGGATCCATCCACCTGAGTTCCTACCGATGTCTCCAATTTCAAGCCCAGTATTACAGAGTTCATTCTAGCCTTTTCCCTTTGCTTATCTATAACTTTGGGGAAATAAAGTCTTAAATATTAACTATGGTCCTATGAACAAATAAAAAAAAACAAGCACTCTAGTAGCTTATGTGTATTTTCCCTTTCTTGTGTTGTGTGTATAGTATACATTACTGATTTTCCCTCTCTCTTGCTTTTTTCTTTTTATTTCATGTAAAAATTGTTGGTAGTGGTTACCTGTCAATTTATTGTTTAGGTTACAGAATATTCCGGGTGAATCTAACTGAATTTGGGAAGTAATAAATATCATCCAGAGATGGATGCCATGACTGACTCCTCTAAGGCTTTGTGTCTCCAGTTGGAGTGGGAGTGGGGGGAGGGGAAGAGTCTAGGCATCTTCATTTACCTGAAAGCTGGCCCCAGCCCCACAGAGACCCCCTCCAAGCTCCTGCAAATCATCTCACCCCCTTCCCTCCCTTGTCCCGGGCCTAGGGGTGGGAGCTGCTCCCTGCAACTCCTGTTTGTGTTACCTCAGTTTCCCCTGTGTACTTAGTTCTCCAACTCCTATTTAGCCAATTCTCTATATTAAATTTTCTCTGTTAAAACAACCAGTTTAGCTTCTCTGTTTCTACCTTGATCCTTAACAGATATTGATCATAATCTGTAAGCATGGAACTAAGAAACCACAAACAATATGCAAGGTGGAGATGGTTGTGTCCATGTGGCCAGTCCATGGGTGTTTCTGTATCTTCCTCCAAATATTTCTAAAGTCCTAGTGTAAATTGGTTTCATAACTCCATGCCCTTTTCAGAGGACACTGTGTACCCTGTGTACCAGGGCAAGCTCCTCCTATGTGTAATGATGAGGAGACCAGTTTATGTAACTAACTGGCAATTTCCAAATGGGAGGGGATAGAAAGCAAGTGCTAGGAGAAAAAGCAAATAGAATACTCACAGAGATGCTATCTAATGGAGAAAAAAAATGTTTTCTGGTAACAGAAAATAATCCCAGACTTCAAAAAAAAAAAAAAAGCATGTATTTTATCACCTTTAAAAGTTCTACTATCTTTTACTTTGCCTGACATTTGGAAATAGGTGAGGTACTCAGTAAACTGGGGTACACCCAGGAGCAATAAGCTGTGTTTCGGGAAGCATTCTGTAAGGGAAACTGATGATCTGATGGGAAGTCTCCTGGGAGCAGCATTGGAAGCATTAGTGCCCTATGTTAGTCAGGACTCTGAGGGGGAATGCACAGCACCCTGAGGTTGTTTTGGGTTTTTTTTAAGATTTTATTTATTTATTCATGAGAGACACACAGAGAGAGAGAGAGAGAGAGAGAGAGAGAGAGAGAGGCAGAAACACAGGCAGAGGGAGAAGCAGGCTCCATGCAGGGAGCCTGATGTGGGACTCGATCTGGGACTCCAGGATCAGGCCCTGGGCTGAAGGCAGTGCTAAACCTCTGAGCCACCCGGGCTCCCCCACCCTGAGTGTTATTGACTTAATCGTGTCCCTTTCAAACTCCATCTGTTAAAGTCCTAGCCCCCAGGATCTCAGAATGTGATTTATTTGTAGTTCGGGCCTTTAAAGAGGTAATTAAGTTTAAATGAAGACCTTTAGTGTGGGCCTTCATGAATGTGACTGGTGTCCTTATAAGAAGAGTCCATGCACAGAGGGAAGGCCTTGTGAAGATGTAGGGAAAACATAGCCATCCATAAGCTCAGAAGAAACCCTGACACTTTGATATTGGGTATCTATTTTCCAGAACAGTGAGATAATAAATGTATATTGTTTAAGCTACTTAGCCTGTGGTAAGTAGCTTTGTTATGGCAGCCCTGGCAAGCTAATACACAGAGTCTTTGATTACCACAGCCCCTCTTCCTTTGACCTCTCTCTAGAAAAATGCATACATTGTTACTTTAGAGCTGTGGCCCCAAACCCCGATCAAGTCTCCTAGTCTGGAAAATTGAACTAGACAAAGCAAGAATTGGCCTCAGGTTGTCTCAAGTCCAAGGCAGACTGGCTTTCTATTTCCAGAATAAGGAACATGAGGGGCACCTGGGTGGCTCAGTGGGTTGAGTGTCCACTCTTGATTTTGGCTCAGTTACCTGAGCCCAGGGAAGATCTCGGGGTCATGGGATAGAATCCTGTGTTGGGCTCCACACTTAGGAGGGAATCTGCTTAAGATTCTCTCTTTCCCTCTCCCTCTGCCCTTCCCCCCAAAATAAATAAATAATTTTTTTTAAATTTTAAAAAGAATAAGGAACATGAGGCCATGTGGCACAAGTGGAAAGAACACCAGCTTTGTAGTCAGTGAGATCTGTGTTTTTTTTTTTTAAGATTTTATTTATTCATTCATGAGAGACACAGAGAGAGAGAGGCAAAGACACAGGCAGAGGGAGAAGCAGGCTCCATGCAGGGAGCCCAATGCAGGACTCGATCCTAGGACTCCAGGATCATGCCCCGGGCTGAAGGCAGTGCTAAACCACTGAGCCATCCGGGCTGCCCCCTTAGGGGATTAAATAAGAGAATAACCAGCTCCCAATATTCAATAAATAGAAGCAACAACTATAAAAAATTTTAGGGTAGGGGGTAGAAAAGAAAGGTGACTTCATCTTCTAATGGCCAGAGTTACCCAAATTGGAAGCGGATACCTTTGCAAATATATCCACCACCATGAAATTCAAGAATAGGCCAGAAAACCCTTGGAGGGCATTGCCACAGAGTTGATTCAAGCATCAAAAAGTGATAGGACAACATGTCCTTTCCGTTCCCTTTGAACGCCAAGACTTTTTGAAATTATGCACTGGAATTTTAAAGTTTTTCTAAAATGCCTTAATATCCATGTTCTCTGGATAAGATATACCCCATCTTATAAAGTAATGGTCAATGCCATAAAAAATTATCCGAAAGGGTATCTGTTGAGCTATCCTCTTGTGTGTGTATGTGTGTGTGTGTGTGCGCACATGTATATGTTACACTTAGAATATTGAAAATTCCGACTTTCATGTTTCACTAATATCAGTGTGGGGTTATTTTCCACAGACCACTTGTCCAGTGACAATAAAGTCACATACATGTGCACACACAAAGAAAAAGCCAACAAACGGTTGATCTGTGGCTTCCTCAACTATCTCCAACACAACAGGGCAGCCCTAACAAATTTCTCCCTTTTTGGCTTATCACAGGAAACTTCCTCCTTACCTGAGGCCCTGCATGAGCTTTAAGAGTTGATTTTATTAACTAGCAACTGAGAGGTCTTAGTCATTGTGCTGACTCTTAGCCCCTAACATACCCTGACATTTCCTCCTGTGGGGAAAACCCTTTCCTAGCCTGCCCCACATGCCCCATCATCCTGGCCTGGTGTGTTTCTGCAGGACACCAAACTTAGGCTATCATTCTGGGACTCTCCTCACAGGACACAAGAATCGTCACCATGAGTCAGATTCATATATCCTTCGCCCAGTTTCCTCTCCTTGAGGAAAGTCACAAACAGAACACCACAGTGATCAGAAATCCCTCAGTTTTAGAGTCCCTTGAATCTGCGCACCCTTTGGAAATAACAATTCCTTTGTGTGTGATTCAAACACCCTTAAATTTTGTCAAAGATGGACAACTGCATGAGGCTGGCTACTGTCATCGGTAGCTAATCGTGAGGGTCCAGTCTTTTAGAACCAAGAGAGGCTGAGTTGTGAACTTGGGGATTGTGCTGGAAGCACCCTCTGGTGGACAAAGACAATGCTGACTTGCTTTCTGGAAAACAGAAAAATGGTATTAAACTGTATTAAATCTATTTGATGACTTTAATAAAGTTAGGTACATTGTCTTGTCTTCCAAAATTGATTGGTAAGTTTAATTAATTTTACTGAAGTATCAGAGTAGCTAGGAAAGTGATTTGAAGACACTCAGCCTGGGGATCCCTGGGTGGCTCAGTGATTTAGCACCTGCCTTCAGCCCAGGGCATGATCCTAAAGTCCCGGGATTGAGTCCCATATCAGGCTCCCTGCATGGAGCCTGCTTCTCCCTCTGCCTGTGTCTCTGCTTCTCTCTCTTTTTCTGTGTCTCTCATGAATAAATAAATAAATAATCTTTAAAAAAGAAATGAAGACACTCAGCCTGGCTTTGACTCCCAGAAAAGCCATTTTCCAGCTGTAAAACTTAGGCAAATTATTTTAGCTCTTTATGCTTCAGTTTCCTACTCTATGAAATATCTCACTTCATGTTGTGATCATTGAACAGGTAAATACATGCAAAGTGCTTAGAACAGTGCCTAACACTACATAAATACCAATTCCTAATCTTAAAAGATGCTAAGAGGGCAGATATCTGATTCAAAGTGACCTTCCCTGGAAATCCTTTTTTATTAGCCTTGATTTGATCAGTCCCATAATGACAAGATTCCTAACTCTGAAACTGATACAATCTTTGTGTCAACACTTCAGTGGGTATTTCCTGCCCCCCATGGCAAGTTTTGCATGCCCCTGTTCTGAGACTAGTCTAACCAGGCCATGCTAGTATCCTGTGATGGTGACATGTGACTCCCTTGCTCCCTATAAACCTTACCTTGTTCCTTTCACTCGGATACCAGTCAGTTGGTCCATGTTGTGTCCCTCCATGCCTATGTAATCTAACTTTTGCTTTCTGGGTAGTTGTTTACGTCCTTTGATCTGAGGCTCTCTTTGTTGATCCCATTCTTCATTCTTGCCTGGATCTTCCATCTGGACCACTATACCAAATACCCACTCCCTGATCTCAGATCTCAGGTGGAATGTCACAAAATGCTGAGGGAAGAAACAGTTTCATTGAACATGGTGGTGACAAGCATCTCCATGCTTGTGCCACAAAGTGATCAGAGTTTATTTTTTATTCTATAGCTGGATGAGAAAAATGTGATTTGTCTCCACTGTCACAGAATAAATAGAAAATATTTTTAAAGAAAAATAAAATGTTAGGGATGCCTGGGTGGTTCAGTGGTTGAGCAACTGCCTTTGGCTCAGGTCATGATCCCAGGGTCCTAGGATCGAGTCCTGCATTGGGCTCCCAAAGAGGAGCCTGCTTCTCCCTCTGCCTACGTCTCTGCTTCTCTATCTGTGTCTCTCATGAATAAATAAATAAAGTATTTTTTAAAAGAAAGGATATAAATGTTGAAATCCCCCAAAACCCAACTCCATCACCCCCAAAACCCAACTCCATCATTAAAATATAGATGAAGAAAGTTAGACCCAGATAAATGATGCCAGTTAACCAAAGTATTGAGAAAACTTGAATTAAAACCCAGAACCCCTGAGCCCTACTCCGCCTAGAACCAGAAAGCTCCTTTCTTTCTTTCTTGCTTGCTTGCTTGCTTGCTTTTTTCTTTCTTTTTTTCTTTCTTTTCTTTCTTTCTTATTTATTTATTTTTTTGAGATTTTTATTTGTTCATTAGAGACACAGAGAGAAAGGCAGAGACATAGGCAGAGGGAGAAGCAGGCTCCCCACAAGGAGCCTGATGCAGAACTCAATCCCAGGACTCTGGGATCACAACCCAAGCCAAAGGCTCCACTGAGCCACTCAGGTGCCCCCAGAAGGGCTTCTTTCTAGTGCCCTCACAACCTCCTACTGCTTGATAATAACTGCATGATCACATTTTCAGTCCAAAATACACAAATACCTAAGTATCTCACAAATATGAATAATCTTATTAAATAAGTAATTCAGATTTGAATTATGATGGAAAATGGTCTCATCAACACTTTCCAGACCTAAAGGGAAATTTACAGCAGTTGACAAGAATAAATTTGAGGGAAGGAACACTAATAATCTACTTTAATCAAGAGAAATGGAATGTGAAGGAAGAATTCCTCACAGCTTATTGCAGCTCTGTTTATTTTTTTAATATTTGAATATTATATTTCATCTGTTTCTGATATGCAACAACAGATGAGATATAAGCACCAATTCTGGGGGAAATGGTTGACATAATGGGAGAGGTGACAACTGCAAAAAAATTTGGAATCAGGAAAGCAAATGATCTGTCAAAATGGCATTATGGCATAAAAACATAAATGACTAAGCAAACTCACAGACTGAATCATCAAGAAGGCTATTTAACATCAACATAAATCTATTTAACATTGTAGAGTGACCCCAAAACTCAGGAATTGGCAGCACCCAGATATCTTTATATTTATCCACATGGTTACCATTTCCTTTGTTATTCATTCACTTTGTGTAATCTAGATTTCCAGCTAGAAGCATTTTCTTTCTGCCTGAAATACTTCCTTTAGCATTTCTTGCACTATGAGTCTGCTGACAATAAATTCTTACAGCTTATTTTATTTCTAAAAAATTCTTATTTCATCTTCATTTTTGAACAATATTGAGCTTGGTAAAGAATTCTAGATTGATGGTTTTTCTAGTAATACCTTCCTTCCTTCACTATTTTCTGGGTTTCATTGTTTCCTATAAGAAGTCTGCTGTAATTCTTAAATTGTTTCTTCATACAAGTTTCTTTCTCTGACTGCTCTTTTTTATTTTTTATCGTTAATAGACTTTACTTTTCTAAAAGAGTATTTATTTGAGAAAGAATGTGTGTGAGCAGGGGGAGAGGCAGAAGAAGAGAGAGAAAACCCTCAAGCAGACTCCTTGCTGAACACTGAACCCAACACAGGACTCCATCCCAGGACCCTGAGATCATAACCTGAGCTGAAATCAAGAGGCAGCCACTTAACTGACTGAGCCACCCAGACACCCCAATAGACTTTACTTTTTAAAGAAGTGTAGGTTCAGATAAAAATTGAGAGGAAAATATAGAGTTCTCATATATGTTCTCTCCTCTCCCCATACAGTGTCTGCTATTATTAACATTACTATTTTCTATAGCACATTTGTTGCAATAAATGAACCGGTATTGATACGTCATTAACTAAAGTCTTTAATTTACATTACGGTTTGCATTGTACAGTTCTATCAGTTTTCATAAATGTATAATATCATGTATTCCCCATTATAGTACCATAAAGAATGGTTTTGCCACCCTAAAAATTTCCTGCACTCCATCTATTCATCCCTCTGTCCCTCCCTGCCTCTGAACCTCTGCAATAGCCAACCTCTTTTCTGGGTTCTGTAGTTTTGCCTTCTCTAAGTATGCTGTCTTTCTTGTGATAAAATTTACATAACATAAAATTTGCCATTTTAACCATTTTTAAATGTACAATTCAGTGGTATTCAGTATACATTCACAGTGTTGTGCAATCATCTTCACTATCCATTTCCAGAATTTTTCATTTCAAAAATAGAAACTCTGTATCCATTAAACAATAACTCTCCATTCTCCCCTTCCCACACCCCCACTAAGCTCTATTATGCTTTCTGCATCTATGAATTTGCCTGTTCTAATACCTCATATAAGTGGAATCACATAATATACATGTTTTTTGTATCTGGTTGATTTCAGTCACTATTTATTCACTAATATCCTGAAAATTTACCCATGCTGTAGCATGTATCAGAATTTCATTTCTTTTTTGTGGTTGAATAATATTCCATTGTATGTATATATCACATTTTCTATCCATCTACTGAACAACTTGGATTGTTTTCATCTTTTAGCTTCTTGTGAATAACAGAGGTGTTTGAGTGTCCAAGTTTCTGCTTTCAATTCTTTGGGATATAAATACAAGTGAAATTTCTCTGGTGCTTTTAAGATTTTTCCTTTAGCTTTAGTTTTAAGCAATTTAATTATGAAGTGCCTTGATAGCGTATTTTGTTGTTGTTGTTGTGCTTGGAATTCACTGAACTTCTCTGATCCGTGCAGCTATCCTTTTCATCAAACTTGAAAATGTTTCAGCCATTATTTCTTTGCATACTTTTTTCTGCCCCCTCCTCTCTTCTTCTTTGAGACCTCCAATTCCACATATGTTAGGCTGTTTGTGAAATTGCCTCACAGTTCATTGATGCTGTTTATTTTTTATCTTTCTTTTTATCTAAGTTTCATTATGGTAGTTTCTAATGTTATCTTCAAATTTACCAAAGTTTTCTTGTGAAATGTCCAATCTTCTGTTAACCCCATCTAGTGTATTTTTCATCTCAGACATTGTAACTTTCATCTCTAACTCCTTTTTCTTAATCTTCCATATATTTAGTTAACACAGCCCATCTTTCCTCAACCTCCTTGAACATATGGAGATTGGCTATAATACTTGTTTTACTGTCTTTGTCTACTAATTCTATCATCTGTTTCATTTCTGTGTCTGTTTCTATTGACTGATTTTTCTCCTCATAATGGGTCATATTTTCCTGCTTCTTTGCAGGAAATAATTTTTTATTGGATGCCAGATACTGTATTACCTTGTTTGGTACTACATATATCATAATACCTACAAATATTCTTGAGATTTGTTCCAAAATGCAGTTAAATTACTTGGAAATAGTCTGATCATTTCATGTCTTAGATTTATGTTCTGTTACGTAGAACCAGACAATGTTAGTCTAGGGCTGATTCTACCCCAGTACTGGGGCAAACCTAACTTTCTGGGTATCCTGTTGGTTTCCCTGTGAATTATGATGATTTTTTTACTTTGTTTTGCGGCATAGGAACTATTCCTGATCCTATGTGAGCTGAGTTATTGTTCCTTCTAATCCTTTTAGATTAGGTTTTCCTAAGCTTGGGGAATTTCCTCATGTGAATGCACTGATCAGTACTCACCTGACAACACAAGACAGACCCTCTGTAGATCATCAGAGCTGTTTCTATGCTGTTCTCTTCTGATTCTCTGTCCTGTGAGCTTTAAGTGTGTTTGCCTCACTGTATTCCCAGCTCCATCTCCTCAACTTTGCTTCTACGGCCATACCACAAGATCAGAAGCAACAAGAACCGACACAGTCTCAGGCCATCCTCTGGGGTTCCCTGCCCATGCTCTGGCTTCTAGCTTGTCCTTGACATCCACCTTCTCTTCCTGAATCACTAACCTGTAGACTTGAATCTCCAGCATCAGACATGGAAACAACAGACTTACAGAGACTGCTTAACCAGCTCCTCCTATTGTATGGGGCCACATCCTTGTAACAATCCCCTGATCCTCTACCCATTGCATATTTTGATCCTTTTTCTTATGGGTATTACCTCCCTGGTTGAACCCAGGCTAACACACTTGGGATTTTTTTAATTATTTATTTATTTATTCATGATAGGCACAGAGAGAGAGGGGCAGAGACACAGGCAGAGGGAAGAGCAGGCTCCATGCAAGGATCCCGACACGGGACTCGATCCCGGGACTCCAGGACCATGCGCTGAGCCAAAGGCAGGTGCTAAACCACTGAGCCACCCAGGGATCCCCACACTTGGGATTTTAAAATGAATTTTGCCTGCCAGGGATGGAAGTGGGGCAGACTGTACATGGAGCCCGGCTCCAAGGAGTCAGAGCAGGAACATCGTATGCTGCATGTCTGGGGCACAAGAAGCCTGAAACAAGAGATAACCAAGAGTGAGCACCAAAGAGGTAGGAGCCAAGGTTTCAGTGGGCACAGCGTGCAGCTGAGGGGTGGAGCCAGGGTCAGTTACTACGAATCAAATTCAAAACACAAAGAACAAACTTGAGTGGCTGGTGGTGACAGGGATCACACTTATGCCATAGAAATCCACAGTGACTAAAATGGTCAGAGTTGAGTAGAATAACGATTGACTTGGGAAGCCAGAGACCCCTCTCACTGTACCCCCACCCCATGCACCCTGATTAGGATCTATTTACATCAGATAAATTGCATATTTTCTCAGTCATTATCAAGAAAGGGAAACGGAAACCACTCTGGATAGAGTAAAACGGGACATAATACTGCAAATCAGTTACAAATGTGTTGTCAGAACTGGAGAAGTAAAATAGGATGAGGAGGGGAATCCTCGAGAGATCAGGAATCTGCTACCTGAACTGGAGCTACACTTGCTGCCACTGTGGTTTCTGGAACTCTGTCACTGCTGTGCCTGCGACGATGCTGTTGGATCCCACCATTACCTGCTCCTAAGGCTGCTTCCAGTGCCAGACACAGGGAGAAGCTTCTCTTTATCTCATACTTTCTGGTTTCCCCACTAGTGCCTTACCTGGTAAACAGCTAGCAGGGGAGTCTGAAAAATGCAGTTTTTAGACTTCTGGCCCCTTCAAAGTAGAGGAGAACACAAAAAGACAGCAATGGAGCACAGCTGACATGCATGCTGTGCTATTGTTTTTCCAAGCTGGCCAGAGGAATAGGGAAGATGTTTTTGTGAATGGGAATCTTGGAGAGAGATGTGGATAAGAGAAGATGGCATTAAATCTCTTCCCATCTGGTCCCATGGGCTGATTTGATCCCTCCTGGAGCCAAGTCTGAAAATTCAGTAGCTATTTTCTTGAAAGTCTTGGTGAACGGAAAGCAGTCAGGCCCAAGTGACAGACTGTAACAAATCTGTAGGGATCAAGTTTGTTGGATTGCATGCAAGTGCTTAAATCCCTAGAAGCATGAGCAGAGTACACAAACCTCTCATGCTAGCTGTAAGGCTCTAAGTAAGGGAGATGAAAAGACAGCTCTGCAACCAGAGGGAGTTTGTAAATCTCTGAAGAGCCCTGTTTTACCTTGCTCGGGCTGCCATCAGACTGTGTGGATTGAACAAGAGACGTTTCTTTTCTCACAGCTCTTGGAGGCTGGAAGTCCAAGATCAAGGTTTCAGCAAGATTGGTTCCTGCAGGCCGATCTCCTTGGCTTGTAGGTGGCCACCTTTTCACCAAGTTCCTCACATGGTCTTTCTGTGTGTACATCCTGTGTGTACATCCCTGTGTCTCTCTCTCTAATTTTATAAGGACACGATCATATTAGATTAATGACTAGTAACCTCATTCTAACTTAATCACCTCTTGAAAGACCCTACCTCCAAAAACAGTCATATTCTGAGGTACTAGGAGTTAGTATATGAACATATGAATTGAGGGAGGGAAAACATTTCAGCCTCGAAGCCCAGAAGTTTGCACAGTCAGAGGAGCAAAAGAATCCTCAGGAATGGCTCTGAGCTCAGAGCAGCCATGCTTCCTGATGGGAGAGACCCAGGTGATACTTTCAACCCAATTAAGACACATATAAGCACAGTAAAGTTTAAGAGGATGCATATACTATTGCAACAGAACTTATGGGATCACCGTCAGCCAATTTAAAATTTGGGATGTGGGTGAAACCAGTACTTCTCAAAGTTTTTTGTGTACAAATCCTGGGAGTTTGTTAACACAGAGATTCTAATTCAGTGGGTCAGGGTGGGTCCTGAGATTCTGCATCCCTACCCACTTCTAGGGACCACCCATGCTGCCGGTCTGCAAACCATACTTTAAGTAGCAGACAGTAGTTTTCAAACTTGACCATGTTAGAATCCAGGGGAACTTTTAAAAACCCCCAAAAGCTGAGCTATTTCTCACACCAGTGAAATCCAAATGCTGATCCCAGGGCCCAGGTATTTGTAAAGCTTCCCAGGCAATTCCAATGTGCATCTTGATCTCCAAGATCAAGAATCATTTCTGTTGATGAATGCCTACTACCCAAAGTATGATGAAATTGAGGAAGAGATATCCTCCAGCTCTATTCTTCACCATGCTCTCCTCTACCAGGTAACTTTGATACCAGGCCACATGCAGACGGCAGTCAGTGATGTTGCATTCCTATGGCAATACCAGAAACAGGGGCAGGCTTCAACTGTGGCACTGGGATCACCACCAGATAGAGAGGTAGACTGATTCCTAAAGACAGAGGGAAATAGTGGGGGCTCCCTGAAATGACTAGGACAGAATCTTAGGAAGCTCAAGTTTCACATTGGCACATGGGAGGTGGGAAGTGAGCAGAATCTGGGTGGCAGTTTTAAAGTGATCTCTTTCCTATCTGTAGTCTGGTGAGCTGCGGGGCAGTCAAGTTCCACAGATTCAAAAGCCAGGCTGATAGACAAAGCAAAGGGAGATACGGTTGCAGGCAGGAAACAGTATGCTGTGTGAGGACCTATCTGGCGTCTAGGAGGTAGGGACATGGTCACCAGTCTCAGGCCCAAGTGCTATTGCACTGAGTGTCCTTCTGCGTGAGAAGTACAAGGCAAGGAGTGCTGGTCCAGACTCAGGGGAACCCTGGCCTGATGGCTGTGCATCTGCTAAAGCCTACTTCCATTGGCAGTTTTCTTTCTCAGTACATTCGGTATCGGACAAGTACAAAGGTAGTGGACATCCTAACATGCCCCCGGGGCACGTGCCTTCAGAATAAAGAAAGACACCTCATTTATGGCAAATATAAGATCAAATACTAAATGTACAGACCTTAACAGGAAGCCGAGTTTCCTCCATATCTCAATCCCATGCCCCAGCTCACAGTTTCTAAAGAACCACCCCTGAGCCCCACCAACAAGCCAGAATCTCAATGCCTGCCACGGACAAAGCGTGCCACTATTGCAAGCCAGGGTTGGCCAAGAGCAGGCTGTGGCAATTACATTTAAAAAATACTTTTTTAGGAGCACTGGGTGGTTCAGTGGTTAAGGGTCTGCCTTTGTCTCAGGTCATGATCCCAGGGTCCTGGGATCAAGTCCCATATCAGGCTCCCCAGAGGGACCCTGCTTCTCCGTCTGCCTGTGTCTATGCCTCTCTCTGTGTCTCTCATGAATAAATAAATAGAATATATTTTTAAAAAATTTTAAGTGACTATGTTCCTTCCCCATCATGGGTCCTGTTTGGGGTTTGTCCTGTTATGAATTGGGTTCACACAGAATTCATATGTTGAAGTTCCAACCCTCAGCACCTCAGAACATAACTATATTTGGAGACGGGGCCTGTAAAGAGGTCATTAAATTCAAAAAAGAAAGTCGTTAGTGGGCCCTAACCCAATATGACTGGTGTCCTTCTAAGAGGAGATTAGAACAGACATGTACAGAGAGAAGACCATGTGAGGACCCAGGGCTGTCCATATGCAAGCCAAGAAAAGAGGCCTGACACCTTGATCTCAAGCCCTTTAGTCTCCAGAATTTTGAGAAACTGAATTCTGTGGTTTAAGCCAGCCAGTGTGTGGGACTTTGCTATGGAAGCCCAAGCACACTAACTTAGTCCCCAACTACAGACCAGCCTGGAATTGGGACAAAGGGTAAAAAAGCAGGATGTGGCATTTGGGGCTGGTCCTTTTCATCATGAAACTAGGTTGCAACTGTCAAATGGGACTTGTTTTTATTACTGAAAGCAATTCAAATGCTTCAGGTTTTGCAAGAGACACTGTCAAAGAGTAGGAAGCGCATCACAGTGCTAGTCTGAAGGCAGTGCTAGAGGGATACATGTCCTCTCCTGTTTGGGCCCTAAGGAGCGCAGCCTGTTCCATAAACCATCACACCCAGCATAGTTTCGTGTCTTCTGTTGGTCTCTTTTCTCTTCTGGGTCTTTCTTCTCTAATTATATCTTTTTGAAATCCTTTTGCTCAATTTTTCTGATTTTTGGAATTCTTTGGAAGAGAAAGAACTCTTTAAAAGATCTTAAATTTTAAGATCTGAGTGTTTTTATGTCATTTCTGAATTTTTAGTGTTCACCCATCATAGGGTAAATAGGACTTCACATCTCAAGAGATTTTTCATGAGTAATTTCTTATTACAGCATACTCCCTCATGCTTACTTAAAGCCCTTATTTATTGAGCCATGAATTCAATTTACAGAGCCACTTTCAGGTGTGAATCATCTATATGAATCTGGACAGCAGTGTACTCTCAGCCACGAAGAAATAACAGTGCCAACTCAATGATGATCAGTTGCATTATTTCCTAGATGAAAAGGATCCCGGGGGGGGGGGGGGGGAGAAAAGGATCCCGGGACCATAGTAGTCAGGGCTCTTCTGTCATAAACAACAGATTTTGGTTAGTTCCTTAAAGGGGGTTCGGAATAATTGTATTGAGAAACACTGAATTAATAAGAATTAAGGACCCAAACCTTAGGAAAGATAAAACTCCAGGAGCACTGAAGGAATGAGATCAGGAATGGACTGAATTTTTCCTTATGTGCTGTGTTAATGTGGCTCAGCGCTACTGTCAGATTCTGCTTCTCTGTTCATATACACACAAATGGGGGCAGCCCGGGGGGCTCAGCAGTTTGGTGCTGCCTTCAGCCCAGGGCGTGATCCTATAGACCCGGGATCGAGTCCCATGTCGGGCTCCCTTCGTGGAGCCTGTTTCTCCCTCTGCCTGTGTCTCTGCCTCTGTGTGAGTGTGTGTGTTTGTGTGTGTGTGTGTCATGAATAAATAAAATCTTAAAAAAAAAAAGAAACTTCAAATACACACAAATGGACTAATACTGAAACTCCAAAAGAAAGGAAACTCTGACACGTGCTATAATTAACCTTGAAACATTATTCTAGTGAAATAAACCAGTCACAATAGGACAAATACTATAGGATTCCACTTATACGAGGTACCCACAGTAGTAGGATTAGTAGAGATGTAAAATAAAAGGGTTGGAGGAAGAGAAGAATGGGGAGTTGTTGCTTCATTTATATAGAATTTCAGTTTGGGAAGATGGTAAAGATTCTAGAGGTGGATGGGGGTGATGATCCTACATCCGTGTGAATGGACTTAATATCACTGAAGTATACACTTACATATGGCAAAAATATTAAAAAGCAAAAAGAAAGAAAAAGAAAAGAAAGAAGACAAGAGAAAAGAAATAGAAATGGCTACTAAGAGGTTAAGTCACAACTCTGATTCTCTTGCCAGGAGCTAATCCCACTCTGAAAACAATAGGCTCATGTTTCAGTGTCAAACCAAACAGACCCTGAGAAACAATCAACAGGAAGTGATTTGCCCACAAAGAAGACAATGGATGTTGGGTGATGACCAAGTGCATACCCTGACATGGAGAACTGAGTGTTTATTATCAGGGTTGTAGGTGCCATGGCCTTGCTGTGCTTGCTACCTCCAGGGCAGTGACCCCTTGCTCAGGTGGGATCCTGTTCCCAGAAACCTCTCTCAGTTCAGTCCACTTTGTAGCAGGAGCAGGTTATCCAGCACTAAGAGGGATCTAATAACCACCATAGTTTCTTCTGCTGTTAGTCAAGACAAAGCCAGAAGCCTCCGTCTTGGTCAAAGTACAGGTTATTCCTGCTACATAAAGCTATGGTGCATGTATCAATCCTGCATGTATCAACCTGATAAAGGGAAACTCTTAAGTCAGAGAACATAGAAGGACCCGATGTTCTACTTATATTCATTATCAAGAGGCTCTATTGCTCTAAGCAGACCTCTTCAATATGTCAAGCAATTAACTCTCTTCCAGTACTTACATACAAACCAAACCTTATTCCCTTAATTGTTCATATTTATAATCTAGTTATGGCTCTGGGCTCAGACAGTTTTATGGGCAAGTCTTTACAAACTTTCAAACAATAGACAATTCTTGTGCCATGTAAACTATTTTGCAGTACAGAAACAAATGGAAACAATTCAAATTAATTTAAGATACCGTAGCCGATGGGATCCCTGGGTGGCGCAGCGGTTTGGCGCCTGCCTTTGGCCCAGAGTGCGATCCTGGAGACCCAGGATCGAATCCCACATCGGGCTCTCAGTGCATGGAGCCTGCTTCTCCCTCTGCCTGTGTCTCTGCCTCTCTCTCTCTCTCTCTCTCTGTGACTATCATAAATAAATAAAAAATTAAAAAAAAAAAAAAAGATACCGTAGCCGAAAACCAAAACCTGATAAAACAGATGCATAAAAAATAGATCATTCTTAATAATAAGTATTGATTCAAAAATCTAAATAGAGTTTTAACAAATTGATATCATCTTTATGTAAAAAATAATATGCATAAATTAATTTGATTTTTTACTTAAACAGATTTTTAAGCATAATTATCCCAATAGGATTTGATAAAATTTGGTATCTGTTTTTCTAAAAAAAAAAAGTAGTTAAAATAGGATTTTAAAAATCCTAACATGATAAATAATATCTATATTAACACAATAGCTAAAGCCATATTTACTTAGTATATCCTAAAATATGTCCCAAATAACTTTAGTTCTGATGGATTTTATTAGTAAGTATGTAAATTGTGCTTTGAACAAATAAATCTGAGAAATAATTAACCAAATTAAACAGGTGTTTATGTGTTTATATGAGTTTCAACTGTTTATATGTTTGTATGTTTATTTGTTTATATGTTTCATACCCATTTGACCTTATAAGATATTGTTTCCATGGTCTCCAGACCAATATTTTGCAGAAATTCACTTTGGAAAATGTAGTAATGGTCTCCCCAGTAATGTGGAGGACAAAACAGAATGCTGCTGACTCCAATTTAACATTGTTCTAAAACTTCAGATTAAATTATTCTCAGCTATATCAAATTGGTATGGACTGATATAAGAAGTAGACAGATAATCAATGTGAACATTAGAAGAATTGAATGACTCTCTCATTTAATTTGACCTAGTGGCACTTGTAGGATATTCCACTTACCAAGAGCAGAATGTTCTTCTCAAGTGCACTTGGCACATTTTTCAAGATGGACCACATTTAGGTCCATAAAACAATTCTCAATAAACGTAAAGTTATATAAGTCATACAAAATATTCTCAATTATAATGAAATTAAAATATAAATCAATAATAAAAAGATCTCTGCACATGATCTAAATGTTTAGAAACTAGATACCACACTTCTCAATAACTGACATATAAAAGAAAGTAAAACACTAACCAAGACAAAATTTATAGCACTAAATACTTATATTGGAAAAGAAGAAATTTTTTTTAAGATTTTATTTATTTATTAATGAGAGACACAGAGAGAGAGAGAGAGGCAGAGACATAGGCAGAGGGAGAAGCAGACTCCTCACAGGGAGCCCAATGTGGGACTTGATACCGGATCCCAGAATCACACCCTGAGCGAAAAGCAGATGCTCAACCACTGAACCACCCAGGCATCCCAGATCAATTCTTTGAAAGACACAAATTTCCAAAGCATATGCAAAAAGAAATATATAATCTCAATAGCCCTCTACCTATTGAAGAAATTAAATTTGTTATCTAAAAATCCTCCCACAAACATAACTCCATGCCTAGATGGCTTTGATAGTAAATTCTACCAAACATTTTAGAAAGAAATAATATTAATCCTACACATGTTCTTTCAGAGATTAAGGAGAAAATACTTCAAAATTTATTATATAAAACCAACATTAAACAGACACTAAGCCAAAGACATTACAAGTAAAGAAAACTCAGATCACTGTTTCTCATAAACACAAATGTAAACATTCTAAATAAAAGGTTAGCAAATTGAATCAAACAATGTAACAGAAGGATGATACATTGGGGCAGTTTTTCCCATGAATGCAAGGTTCGTTCAACATTTGAAAATCAGTCTATGTAATTCATCAAATTAACAAAAAAATTTTTTTATTTAAAGATTTAATTTGCATCGACTGGGTGGCTCAGTGATTTAGTGCCTGCCTTCAGCCCCGGGTGTGATCCTGGGGTCCTGAGATCGAGTCCCACGTTGGGCTCCCTGCGTGGAGCCTGCTTCTCCCTCTGCCTATGTTTCTGCCTCTGTGTGTGTGTGTGTGTTTCTCATGAATAAATAAATAAAATATTTTTTAATTGTGTATTTATGTATTCCTGAGAGACACAGAAAGAGAGGCATAGATATAGGCAGAGGGAGAAGTAGACTCCCCATGGGGAGCCTGATGCAGGACCCCATCCCCAGGCCTGGGATCACACCCTGAGCCAAAGGCAGATGCTCAACCACAGAGCCACCCAGGAGTTCCTATCATAGTAACAGATTTTAAAATAAAAAGCATAAGGTCATCTCAATAAATAAAGAAAAAGCACTTTAAAAATCCAATGTCTATCTCTATTTTTTTTTTTTTTAATCTCAAGGAGTGACTAGGTGGCTCAGTCAGTTAAGTGGCTCACCATCGATTTTGACTCAGGTCAAGATTTCAGGGTTGTGAGATTAAGCCCCACGCTGGGCATGGAGCCTGCTTAAGATTCTTTCTCTTTCTCTCCCTCTGCTCCTTTCCACTTCTCTCTCCCTCCCTTAAAGTAAATAAATAAAACTTAAAAATAAAGAATTTTATTAGTAGTGACTTAAAATAAAAATTCTCAGGAAACAAGGAATAGAAAGAAATTTCCTCAATCCTATAAAGAATATCTACAAAAGTCTTACAGATGACATCATATTTAATAGTAAAAGATTAAATGTCTTCCCCATAAGATGAAGAACATGATAAAGATTTCTGTTTTCTTTGCTTCTACTCAATAGTAAGGTAGAGGTTCTAGCCAATGTAATAAGGCATGAAAAAGAAATAAAGGCACCAAGAGTAAAAACAAATAAAATTATTTTTATTCTCAGACAACCTAATTGTCTTGTTGAAAATTCAATGGGATCTACAAAAAGCTACTGAAGCAAATAAACAAGATCAGCAAAAATGTAAGATCCATATACAAATATCAACTGTATATTTAAACATGAACAACAAATTACAATTTACAAAACAATCACACTTAAAATAGCATCATGAATAAAAAATAGGGAAAAATATGACAACATGAAAGATCTGTACATTCAAAATCTATATACTCTATTCTCAAAGAAGTGGCACATAACTCCTGACTCCTTAAGTTCAAGATATGCATGCTGACTTCTTTCCAAAGAAAATAGTATATAAAGAAGGAAAAAAGTAATAACTCCACAAAAGAAAAACCTGAAAAACTTGCCTCAGCCAGGTGATCAACATTCACATCAACAGTGATAAATCATGTTGATAGTATATACGTTTGATGTGATGTGATGAGATGTATGTAATGAGAATGACACATTACCTTTGTGATAATCCTCCCAAAACCAATAACCTCAGTCTAATTGTGAGTAAAACATCAAACAAATCCTTACTGCAAGACATTATTCTAAGAATCTGACCAATACTCTTCAAAATTATCAAGATATCATAAAAAAAAAAACAAGGGAAGTCTGAGAAACTGTCACTTCCAAGAGGAGCCTAAAGAGATACAACAATTTGTCTCACTGCAGGGGATCCCATACCATAAAGGGCATAGTAGGTAAAACCTATGGAATTATGAGTAAAGTATAGATTTTAGTTATCAGTAATGTATCAGTATTGGTTCATTTAATGTGACAAGTGTACCATACTTACATAAGATGTTAATGATAGAAGAAACTGCGTGTGGGAGGCATTGGAAATCTCTGTACTATCTTTACAATTTTTCTGTAATTCTAAAACTATTATAAAGTAAAAATAGATTTAAAATAAAAGTATACATGCTGAAAGTAATTTTATAAAAACCTTTAAAATGGAGAAATATACATTTATGAGTTAGAACACTCAATGTTGTAAAAAAATGTCCATTCACTCCCAAATTGATCTACCACATAAATTCAATCAGGCTTTTTCTGTAAAAATTGTCAAACTCATTTTAAAATTCACATGGAAACTCAGGGGACCTTGAATAACCAAAACAAATTGCATTGCAGAAAGGACAACAAATTTTGAGAACTAACACTAACTGACTCTAAGACATATTATCAAGACAGTGAAATACTGGTGTCTGATACACAAATAGATCAATGCCACAGAATATGAAGTCCAGAAATAGACCCACACATGTATGAACATCTGCTTTTTAACAGAAGTATGAAGGCATTTCAGTGGAGAATGAAAAGACAATTTTACAAACTGAGAGAAAATATTTGCGAGATATATATCTGATAAAAATGTGAATCCAGAATCTTTTTTAAACCTTCAAAAATTGATAATATTCAGTGTCAAATAAGATACAAAGATGGCAAATAAATATATGAGAAGATGTTTGACATTATGCACCATTGGAGAAATACAATTTAAATATTAAAAAGACTGATTATACCACATGTTGGTTAGGAGAAGAAGCAACTAGAACTCTCATTCACTGCTGGTGGTAAAGTGGTACAACCTCTTTGAAAAATAGTTTGCAATTTTTTTAAAAAAGGGAAACATGCCATATGATCTAGCCATTCCATTCCTAGGTGTTTCCATACAAAAGCATAAGTTCATAAAAAGACTGTACCTGAAAGTTCATGACAGCTTTTATTGTAGTAGCAAAAAGGTGGAAACAATCCAAATGACTGTCAACAAGTGAATGGAAAAGCAACTTATCTATGCAAGGTTAACACTGTCCAGCCATGAAGAAGAATGAACTACTGATATATGCAACAACATGGATGAATATAAAAATAATTATACTAAGAGAAAGAAGCCAGGCAAAATGAATCATGCATACTATAAAATTCCATTTATATGAAATTCTAGAAAATGCAAATTAGCTGCTAGCGACAGAAAGCAGTTCATTGGTTGCCTGGGTACAGGGACAGAAGGCAGGGAAGAATTATACGGGCACAATGAAACAGAGGCATATGTTCATTATCTTTATTTTGGTGATGGTTTCATAAAGGTAGACATGTGTCCAAACACCAAATTGTACACTTTAAATATGTATAGTTCGGTATATGTCGATTATACCTCAATGAAGCTGTTAAAATATTAACACGTTTGAAATATTTTTAAAAAGCAAATGATGAATGGGGCAACTGGGTCAGTTAAGCCAGCCAACTCTTGATTTTGGCTCAGGTCATGAAATCAGAGTCCTAGGGTCCAGCCCCACATCACACTCCATGCTCAACAAGGAGTCTGCTTGAGGTTCTTTCTTTCCCTCTGCCCTGTCTACCTCCCCACTCATGCACTCACCATTCTCTCTCTCTCTCTCTCTCAAATAAATGAATAGATCATTATTAAAAAAAGCAAATAATGAATTAGGGAAATATTTGCAAATACATTACAGAAAATGGGTGACAATTTGTATACAAAGACTTCATACAACTCAATGGAAAAAATAAGCACTATAAATTTTAAGTGGACAAATGACATGACTATGCAATTTTCAAAGAATAAGCACAAATATGAATAATAAATATAAAAGAATAAAATAAATAAAAATAAACACAAGAAACAGTAATCAAAGTACTATAAATAGCAAAAAAATAGAATTCTCTTGCCTGTCTTTTTTTTTTTTTATTCATGATAGGCACACAGTGAGAGAGAGAGAGAGGCAGAGAGAGAAGCAGGCTCCATGCACCTGGAGCCCGATGTGGGATTCGATCCCGGGTCTCCAGGATCGCGCCCTAGGCCAAAGGCAGGCGCCAAACCGCTGCGCCACCCAGGGATCCCTCTCTTGCCTTATTGGCAAATTTTGTTTTTAAAGTTAGTATATTCGGGGGGGGGGAAGGGAGGGGCAATAAAGAGATTTGGCCTTAAAAAAATAAATAAAATAAATAAAGTTAGTATATTCAGTGTTAGTGAGGATGTGAGGACACTCAGGTAAACACTTTCTGAAGGTCATTTTGACGATGCATACCACAGTCTTAAAATGGGCATAACTTTTGACCAAAGAACTTGGTTCCCAGCAATTTGTACTAAGGCTAAAATCATGAATGAATACAAAGATTTATCTGCAAGTGTGTTCATTAAAGAACAAATTATAATAGAAAAAAATGAAAACCAACAATAAGAATAGGGGATTGATCAAATACATTATACTTTTTTAGAATGGAGTATTAACTGGCCATGAAAAAATGACATTACTGAGCAGCCCTGGTGGCTCAGCCATTTAGTGCCGCCTTCAGCCTGGGGTGTGATCCTGGGGACCCGGGATTGAGTCCCACATCGGGCTCCCTGCATGGAGCCTGCTTCTCCCTCTGCCTGTGTCTCTGCCTCTCTCCCTCTCCTCTCTGTGTATTCTCATGAATAAATAAATAAAAAATCTTTAAAAAAAGAAAAAGAAAAAATGACATTACTAAAAAATATTTCTGTATAGTGTATTCAGACTGGTGTCAGTTTGGGGGGGGAGGTGGGAAACACATGAATGTACATACCCAAATGTGTTGCCTTCTTTGTGCTTTATGCTTTTTTGATACTTTTTTTACATTTAACATGCCTTACTCTTGCTTTTAGTAGTTATTTTAAGATGCTTATTTGTTCTATGTTCTATTCATTTTGAGTGTTAAGCCTTAATTAGCATCGATGGTATAGTAGCATCTAATGTATTACCTATCCCTTGACTCACTTAAAATACAAATAAAGAGAACATCTCTCTAATACATGACTTTAACGTGGGAAGACCATGGTTTTTAGGGTATCCCAAACGACAATGTGTAGATCCATATCCTTATATATCAAGCATAATAAGAAGGCCTAGGCTGGGCACGGAAACAGGAACTGGGAACAGGAAAGAATAAAATGAAGTATGGTGACCAGTTTGACCAGTAACTTTACCTGTATAAACAAAGAGACAGAGAGAGGAGAGAGAAAGAGAAAGAGGGAAGGAGAGAGAGAGAGAGGAGACATCAACATGAAACACCAAAACAGGCTACAAGAGGAAATGAAGACCTCAACCCCTCTAGTCCCTGGTTGGCTAGCTGACAGCACTACTGAAAACAGTGTCAGCCACCCCATGAAATCTTACTTAATGGGGGGACTTGAAACTTTGGCCTCCAGTAATCAGCTTTTTTAGTGACTCCTATTAATTCTCCACACTGCTTTGTATTAACACATAAGTCTCCAAACCCAGAGTCATCTACCGATCTCCTCATAGTCATCCACTGGTCTCCATAAACAGTGGGCCTGTGCTTGTTTATGAATGAGCTATGCCCTGACTTAAGTGTTCCCTTCCTTTCTCTTGTGTTTCAAGGGTTCAGAGGCTTGCTCTTGCAAGCTTGTGCACTGCTGCCATCTAATGAGGAAATTGTGCAACTTGCCAGAGCGGAGTTTAATAGGCTTCATTCCAAATTCCTCAACACTTGGTCAACTGAAACCATCATGTCTTAAGCCTGTCACCCAGGAGGAAAGGGGCATGGTGAGAGCAGACACAATGCCATATTAAAGTGGAATTAAGCATTTAAAGGCAAAGGACTGTTTTTCTAAGTAAGGACCAGAAGGAGAGGATGCCATTCTGGAATGAGTGAAGGCTGAGAGGTGGGGCAGAGAAGATGGAGAAGTGGGAATGAGGAACAGGAAGGGCAGTCATAATTCCAGTGGAGTCATCCTTTGTGAAAATTGTAGCATTTCAGTGTCAGGTTTGCAAAGGAGTTACTAAGAACTTACAGAAATTTCTTGGGGAATAGAAGGACCAGAAACAGAATATCTGGTCACCTTGGCCTAACCCAGTTACGTAAAAAGCTCAAGTCAAGCATCAAATTAGTAACCTTGGAGATGAACTTGGCCTGAGGTTTAGGTAGACTGGGCCTAGAGGTTGCTGCTCTACAGGAGCAGACTTCCCCATTCTAGTCTTTGTCCCATTTTCATTGTTTAAGGCTCATTAATTCTTTGTGAAATCTTTCCCATTCCCTCAATTAGTACATCCTCCTGCTTGTGTATCTTGAGACTTACGGTTGTTACAACACTAATCTGAATTGCCTGTTTACAAGTCTGCCTTCTTCTCTAGAATGAAACCTCATTTGATCCATTTGCTGGTGTAGGCACCTGGGTCTGGTAGAGGTCCACCTCTCCACAAACTATCCACTGGCAGTGAGCATAATACACACCACACTGCTCTTTTCTCTCTACCAAGTGAACCCCCAGCAAGGGGAATGTATGGATACAGCACTGAGGACCATTGTGTCAAGAGCTAAGGCCATAACCAAGAGATGTCTGAGATGCAGCTAGGGTCCATGCAGTCTGGTACAAAGAACTACAATGCTTTAGGATCATTTTCTCATTTTTCTTCAGATGAAGGTGCTATCATCACATTATAGAGAGACAGTTGGGCCTTGCCAATAATCTTTAATTAATCTAAAGGCAGTAACGTTAACAGAGTTTTCCAACCTCTCTTCTGCTTGCTTCTATCACCCTGCTTACCCTTTGGGGAACCATCTCATCCCTGGTGTGGCAGAAATAATACTCTGTGTTAAGCCAAGTATTACAGTGTCCTCATGGACACACAGGAAGCCTATATTTCCTTGCATGTAGGAAGAGTCATAAGATGAGTTCTGGCCAATGGAACGCAAGCAAAATGACAGTATGTTGTCTACTTTACTGTGCAGTCCAAGTGACCTTTATTCAGCATCTGTCTGTGCAAGAAACCATGCTTAATGCTATGGGGGATGCATACAGCATGTCTCTATCCTTAAAGAGCTGATAAATACTTATAAGGTAAAACTGAGAAGGATCCACTGAGGGATACTGAGTATCAATAACGGAAGAGGCCAAAGAAGGAAGAGCTGACAACACAGTGGGTGTAGCAAGAATTCACACCTATTGAGCACTTAGCGAGCACATGTGAGTTTTCACACGCCAACATATTCAAGCCTCACAAGAGCCTATGAAGTATGTACTATTTTTATCCCCATCCTACAGAGGAGGAAACAGGCACAGACTCGCTATGCCTTGCCCACGCATTCAGCTGGGAGATGGCTAAGCTAGGATTCGCACCCACAAAGCCTGGCTGCAGAGCCCGCGTGCTTACCCACTAGTCTGTCGCCTTTCGTGACTCTGCAAAAAGAGCCCAGGATGGGACTCACGGATTTTAAATTTTGCCATGTCCAGGAATAGGAAGCTGGGCTCATTATTTAGCTTCCCTTAGCCTTGTTTTTGTCATCTGTAAAATGAAGCTAATGATGTCTCCTTTGCTCACTAAACTGTATTTATGGCTAGTATTATTGATATTATAATTATCACTGGAATCCTCATTAAATACGGAGGCAAACAAAAGAGTAAAGAAGGATGGTGTTCTGAGCAATCATGTTGAGTTAGAACTACACAAACCCTGCCACAAAATGTCTTGGAAGGTCTGTCAGTTATAAGAAATAACTCAGTCTTACTAAGTCAGCTAATTGTAAATACACCTGGTGGGAATGTTTCTTTATCATTTTATCAGGAGCCTTTCCATCAGTGTCAGTTTTCCTGGCTTGCTCCCAGGAATCTCTCCCCCACAATTCCTCTGCAACCTTACTTCCCTACCTTCTAACTTTGGGTCATTGGCTTCATCCTGTTCTTTCTGTGCTTGAACTAGGAAGTCCCATTTTTTTTTTATATCATTTGCTATGGATCTTTACATTCTTCAGAGAGGAGCACTTGTATAACAGCAGGGAAAAAAGCTCAGCTTCTCTTTTGGAACATGGTCTCCTCTCATCAGCATAACTCCAAAGCATTACTTGCCAAAATGTCCCCTTCACACCAAGCATGAAGGTGAGATGGAGCAAGGAAGTGGAGGGGACAGGCATGTTTGGAAAATAATAGAGAGAGGAGTCTGGCCCAAGCAGAGATTTCATTTAGATAATGTGAAGAATTTAGTGAAAGAAAACCTTAGAAAAACATATGAGACCTGGGGAGAAGAAACTTTATTTTTTTAACAACAAAAGCAGCTCCTGCTAAGTCTACTCATGTACCAGCTAACCTCAGTAATGGGTCTGTACATGATGGGATTTATTGTGCAGTTAATTGTATAGTTTCATCCAAATATTATCCCAGACACTCTGCTTTTCAAAATAAGAAAAGTTTTATTTTTTTTTCCTCCTGGCTGAGGAAAACCAGCCAAAAATGTAAATCAAGTCAGGAGACTTAAGAATTATGAGAAGTGACACAAAAGACATTGGATAGATTTGCCTTGGCTTTCTTTATCCTTTTCTCTTCTGCAGCATCAAGCCTGAGTCTTGCCAACTCCTTTAAAATATAGCCAAAGAGCTGACTCAGTGGTTGAGCATCTGTCTTTAGCTCAGGGTGTGATCCCAGAGTCCTGGGATCGAGTCCCACATCGGGCTCCCCATGGAGAGCCTGCTTCTCCCTCTGCCTGTGTCTCTGCCTCTCTCTCTGTGTCTCTCATGAATAAATAAATAAAATATTTTTTTAAATGTAGCCAAGGGAACATGTATATCTGGCTCTTGAGTGAGATGGCATTTAGCTCAATTAAGTCCGGAATGATTTTGAATACCTTTCATGAGCCAGATCCTGTGATAAAATGAAGAATATAAATAGAAATAAGACATAGTCCCAAGGACCTTAATAAAAAATGGGTAAATTACTTTAACAACCATTTAAAAATATCTCTAGATGGTAAAAATGTGAAAGTATGATTATTTCAAGTGTTGGTGAGTGTGTAGAGCCACTGGAACTCTCATATACAGCTAGTCTGTGTGATGATGGTACAACCAACTTTGGAAAATAGTTCAGCAATCTCTTAGAAAATTAAACATGTACCTATATATGACCCACTCTTATCTCTACTAAAACATATGAAAACGTATGTCTACAAAAGTCAAACATAGGTCCACAAAAGTCAGTATAAAATTCACAGCAGAGGGGCGCCTGGCGTGGGTGGCTCAGTCAGTTAAGCATCTGCCTTCAGCTCAGGTCATGATCCCAGGATCCTGGCATCCAGCCCCTCATCAGGCTCCTTGTTGAGCAGGGAGTTTGCTTGTTCCCTTCCCTCTGCCCTTCTCCCTACTTGTGCTCTCAATCTCAAATAAATAAGTAAAATCATTTTAAAAAAATCAAAATGACAAAATGCACAGCAGCCTTATTCACAATAGCCAAAAACTGAAACAACCCAAATGTCCATCCCCTGGTTAATGGACAAATTGTGGCAAATTGTGGTATTTTCATACAATGGAATGCTTCTCACCAATACAAAAGAAAGGATTACTGAATCTCACAAACATCATACTGAGCAAAAAAAAGCCAGACACAAAAGAGTACATACTCTATGATTTGATGTATATGAAATTCTAGAACAGGCAAAACTAAACTATGGGGTCAGAAAGCAGAAGACTGGTTGCCCTGTGCTGCAACCAGGGTTCTTATGGCAAAGACTGACTAGAAAAGTATACAAGGAAACTTTCTGGGTGATGGCAATGTTCTTTGCTGGGACATTGGTTCTATGGGAGTATACATCTAGAAAAATCAAGGAATTGTACACCTAAAACTGGTACCATTTTTTGTCTCTCTAAGTCGAGAAAAATTAAACAAAACAAAGACAAATGGATGCAATAAAACCTAGCTATCTAGGAGAATAATAATGGTGGTTGAGACTAAGAGCAAAGGAGCAGAGAGGAAGATAATAGGAGGAATAAGGATGAGACTGCAGATTTGAGAGATACTGAAGAGGTAGAACCAAGAGACCTTCGAGGGGGTGTTTGGGGGACTCAGTAGAGCATCTGCCTTTGGCTCAGGTCTTGATCCTGGAGTCCTGGAATCAAATCCCAGATCAGGCTCCCCGCAGATAGCCTGCTTCTCCCTCTGCCTATGTTTCTGCCTGTGTGTGTGTGTGTGTGTGTGTGTGTGTCCCTCATGAATAAAAAATAAAATCTTTAAAAAATATATTCTTGGTTTGAAGCCTGTGTTTCAATTCAATGAAACACAGAAGTTGAAACAGATTTGTGAAGGAAAAAAGACAGAGAGTTCCATATTTTTCACATGTGCTTGAGGTGACCACAAACTCTACAACCAAAGTCTGAGTAATAGTTAGATATATAGTTTTGACCGGAAAGAGAAATCATTATCCACACAACCTCTTGGAAGTCATTATCACATAGATAGAAAGGGAACTGTGGGAGAAGAGATTGCCTAGGGAGAGAATGTAGGGTCAAATGAAATAAAAGAGCTGTTGTGACACAGCCTTGAAGGATTCCTTTTTTTTTTTTTTTTTCAAATTTTAAATTCATCAGAGAGAGAGCATGAGCAGAAGAAGGGGTAGAGGGAGAGGAAGAAACAGACTCCCCACTGAGTACACAGGGCTTGATCCCAGAACTCTGGGATTATGACCTGAGCTGAAGGCAGATGCTTAACTGACTGAGCCACCCAGACATCCTTGAGCCTTGAAGGGTTCTAAAATACCAAATTGAGTGGTGAAGAAATGGCTGGAAAAGAATACTGAATCATGGCTACAGAGATAGAAAGAAAATAAGGCAAATGACACAAGCATTAAAGAAAGAAAGAAGTCAATTGCATCAAGCGCTCCCAAGAGGCCAGGTAAGATAAAGATGGAAACTCTTCCTTGAATTTAGTAACAGGGAGATCACTATGTAGTCCAGGCAGGACTTGAATAGGTTAAGGAGTAAATGGGATGTGGAAAAATGGATCCAGTGAATCTAGATACCTCATCCACGAAAGTTGGCTCAGTGAAGAGGAGAGAAAGATGAGAGGTGTCAGAATGGAAATGTAGAATTAGAGGAGGGATTTATTAAAAAGGATATTTGAGCATGTTTTGATTTTGATTAAATTATCTGGGAGGAAGAGGAAGAGAGAGATTGAAAATACAGATAAAATTTTCTGAGAAGTTGGGTGCCACTGGCACAGGTAGAGGGGCTGACTTAGATAAAATGTGGGTTTGGAGAGGAAGACAGAGTGAATCAGGATAGCTGTGATAGTTTTATTTATCTAGTAAAGAGATGTCAAAGAAGTTTCTGCTTGATGGTTTACATCTTCATTGTGAAATGGGGGCAAGAACATCTTCTGAAGGGGACATAGGAAGAAGGGGGACAGAGATTCAAGACATGGAAAGCAGGACAGCAGCCTATAAACTTAAAAAAAAAAAAGATTCCTGGGAAGTGTTCACGGGTCAGTGTTCAGCTGGTCAGTCACCAGTATTTTCTCATGATAGCAACCTGCCTTGTGTTATTATCCCTAGCAGAATTATGTGGTTCATGCCCAAGTTATAGAGAAGGTTGGTTGGGTTCAGCTTGGGGTTGTGGTTTGACAAAGAGGATACCATGAAAAAGGACAAAAGGTCAAGGAATTAGGATGTTGGCAAAGAGAAGAATGAAATCATGTACCATGGATAGGGAAGGAAGACAGGAGAAAGCTTGTGAAAGAAGAAGACAGATGGAATGAGGGGCAGAGAGAACTGGTGCTGCCAAAGAGCAGGAGCATGGATGTTGAAATAACCCCTACTGATGACAGGAGTTGTAGTAGAGGGCAAAGCTACACCATGGTTTGATGCCAAATCTTCCATAAACAAGAAGTGCCTCCGAATCAGTAGATTACAGCAGTGAGTAGGGTGTGAGAGCAGCAGAGCCAAATGGACAGGATGAAGGGTATATGGAGGCTTGAGCAGCACATCAACCCCTTACCATCCTGGAGAATGCGAGGAGTGAGATACAAAGGAACTTCCACTTGAGAAGACTAATGATGAAATTTCATCCTTAGAAAAGAGAACCAGGATTTCTTTTAAAATCAAAGCTATAAGGGTGCCTGGGTGGCTCAGTCAGTTAAGTATTTGCCTTCAGCTCAAGTCATGATCCCAGAATCCTGGGATCAAGCCCCACATTGGGCTCACTGCTCAATGGAGAGACTGCTTTTCCCTCCCCAACTGCCTCTTCCCCACTCATGCTTTCTCTCGTCTGTGCTCTCTCTCTATATCAAATAAATAAATAAAATCTAAAAAAAAAATCAAAGCTGTAGAAGAGAATGTTCAGTGAAAATAAGAGTTTATTGAAGTATTTGAGTGAGTTTGTTGGTCATGAAACACAATGTAGAGTTTGAGAGTGGGAGGTTTGGTCAAGGGAAAGAAGCACAGAAGAAGACAGATGCCCAGAACAACACATCTGTGGGAAAAGAACACAAGTGAGAAAAGAACAGAAGGCTAGATGTCCCCTCTTACACAATAGCACTTGGGCCTCCCAGAATCTAGCCGTAGCCTAGGGGGCGGATCATGAATTCTCATTCCTCACAATCTGGTACATGACGCGGATGCCAGGGAGCAACTAGGCAATTGTCAGGAGAGCCTTCACCCTCAGGTAGTTGTCCTTGTCCTTTGGGGTTGGTGCTCTGGCTCAAGACCTAGCCGTGCTGGGGCTGCTGGCTGGCAGGGCTGCTATGATCAGGAATCCAGAGTTGGGTTTGTTCAACAGGTACAATTCAAAGACACCAGTTCAAGGAAATCGAGGGAACTAATAAGAGAGCTCAAGTGACTGCTAAGAGGTCCTGGTGGGGGACGCCTGGGTGGCTCAGCAGTTAAGCAGCTGCCTTCCGGCTCAGGGCGTGATGCTGGAGTCCTGGGGATCAAGTCCTACATCTACATCGGGCTCCCCACGTGGAGCCTGCTTCTCCCTCTGCCTATGTCTCCGTTTCTCTCTCTGTGCGTGTCTCTCATGAATAAATAAATAAATAAAATCTTTTAAAAAAATAAAAATAAGAGGTCCTGGTGGGTTGCTAGGGGGAGGCTAATAGCCAGAGAACAAGCGAATCAAGAGACCAAAGGTGTATGACGTCGAAACATGGTTATAGTGCAAGTGGGTGCATAGGAATGCTGGTCAGGGAGTGGAAGATAAAGATGTAGGGGACCCATGTCCCTACATCTAGGCAGGACACTCACAGTCTATCCCAGCAGACAGCTAACCCTCCTTTTTTGTTCTCTTGAGAAACAAGGCAGTCCTTGGCTACATTCTGTGCTTTCTCACGCAACACCTAAGGAAAGATCAAAGATGTTTGTCTCCAGCAGAGGGAGCGCAACACCACAGATCAGCAGACTTGTAATAGGCTCATCGTATACTCGGAGGCCTTTCCAAGGCTGACAGATAAAAATGCCAACCGTTTGGAGTGATAGGAAAAATCAAGGGGAATAACCACCAGAAATGGAAAGTCTCAGTGTAAAGTCCACTGTTGATCTGATCTTCTCCGAAGAGGGATCAACTCTTGAGAGCTGTGAACAGCATACAAGAAATTCTCCCCTCCGGCCCACTTCTTCCCTGAGGCATCTACACTTGGGTCCTTTCATGGGTCCCTGGGGTCCCCACAGTTGTAAGACAAGGCTGAAAACAGTTGGTCCCCAGCAAGGTCATCGCCGGAAGAGGACAGGCTACATCTCTCAGACCTCCAGCCCATGCCTTGTTTCCAGATAGTTCTATGTTATGGGATGAGGTTTATTAGGAGGAGAACAGTTTGTGCAGCTACAGCACAGACAACACTTAGCTGCCAAAATTAATCACAGAAATAATCTCAAAGTAATATATTATTTGACCATAAGACTTTATGTGCTGTGGTGTTTGGTCTTCAATCCTCCCAGAGTTCCTTCTGTGAGCCCCTCATGTTATGTTCAGTCCTGCAAGGCTTCAAGCCCTGAGTGGGGGCCACATTCCTCACTGCTAAGGGTGGCATCTGCTGCCCCCAACCTGACTGCACCAGTCCTCTCTCGCCATCCAATCCTCAAAAAACAACAATGCACTTATGTGTCTAAGTCCCTTTGCTCCTTTGCCAAGTATCTTCTTTTCTATTCTTTTCTTTTCTTTTTTAAGGAGGCTCTATACCAGCATGAAGCCCAAGGCAGGGCTCAAACTCATGACCCTGAGATCAAGACCTCAGTTGAGACCAAGAGTCAGATGCTCAACCAGCTGTGCCCCCCAGGTGTCCCTCAAAGTATTTTCAATAGACATGACTTTTTTCTTTCCAGATACTTATAAAATCAATTCTCTATATACATTTGGGTGCATACACAATTTGTAATTTTTCACCAAATCAATACAATCTCTCCAAATCTTCTGTATAAAACTCAACTGTACTCAAATCATTATTGTTTTCCTTTACACTTGGTGCTCTCCTTGGAACCACTTTTCTCTTAGCTCTGTGTATTTTGTAGGCCTTTCATTTCATTTCTCTCTTTTTTTTTTTTTTAGGCCTTTCATTTCTCTTCCTTAGAGCCCATATGTCTCCCAATCGGTGCCAGCTGCATGAGATCACTGTGCTTTTTCTCGCCAAGCTCTCACCTGTCCATGATTCCTCCCCATGAGTCTGCCTACCTGCCTGCACAGGCTCATTCTCTGCCACTTTCCCCCCTTCTCTCTTTCTCATGAGCTTCTAAGCCAAAACTTTCTTATAAGAAATTGCCCCTTCTCAGGGTGCTGCTGCAAAGCCCAACTGTGCTAATACGTGCAATGCCTTTAGAGTAGTGCCTGTCACATAATAATAAGCGCTAGCTACTGTCAGCATGACTTTAGCCAACAGATTGTTTTCTTTGACCATCGACACCATCTCTGATGTGTCATGGTTCTACAATCGCTGCCCTCAACTAAAGACCTCTGCCGTCATCCATCATCTGCTAATCTAGTTCTATTTTAGGACAGACACCGAGGACAGTTTCCAACAGCTTCCTATTGCTCTGTTGCAATCTTCTGCTCTGCACCATATCTGATTTACAGCTTGTCCTTTCCGGTTTGGTCCTAAGCTGGGAGTTAGATTGACAAGATAACATCATCTCTATCTTGCAGGAAGGTAAATAAGGCCCATAGAAGCTTTCCAAAAGATGTATACCTCATCAGTGGCACCATCAGAACTTATCCCAGTTGAGGAGAAAAGGATAAATCTGCTTTTTCATAAAGAATATGCATGCTATAGAAACTTGCCAGCAGATAGAACTTTCAATTCACAGCAACACCAGACAGAAACCCTCCCTGAAGGATATATATTCCACTTCACTTGTTTTTCCTAGATGTTTAAAATCTTTCTTTGGAGGGACACCCGGGTGGCTCAGTTGGTTAAGCCTCTGACTCTTGATTTCAGCTCAGGTAATGATCTCAGGGTGGTAACTGAGTCCTGCGTCGGGCTCCACGCTCAGCACAGAGTGTGCTTCTCTCTCTCTCTCTCTCTCTTTCCCTCTTCCTCCCTCTCTTGGCCCACCCTGCCCCTGCTCATGCTCCCTCACTCTAAAATAAATAAATATTTTTTAAAATAATAAAACTGAGATGCCTGGGTGGTTCAGTAGTTGAGTGTCTGCCTTCAGCTCAGGGCGTGATCCCAGAGTCTCGGGATCGAGTCCCACATCGGGGTCCCTGCCTGGAGCCTGCTTCTCCCTCTGCCTGTGTCTCTTCCTCTCTCTCTGTCTCTTATGAATAAATAAATGAAAACTTAATAATAATAATAATAATAATAACAATAAATAAAATCTATCTTTGGATTATATCACACCGCAGAAGAGCTCTAGACCTGGTTTCATCGTTTAGCCATGTGGCACTCATGGGATTTTCTCTTCAGAGCACTTGCTCTGGCCACCCTACAATTCCCCTCTGATGGACCCATGCCTTCTCCCAGGGCCTACATGGGCCTCTCCAGATGGCAGACCTCACAGCCGGTGAGGACAGACTTGGGGTGGCTGTTTGCTAGGGATTGGGAAGCCCTACTGGAACATGGGGCTGAGTTGTCCACAGGCATGAGCAGGAGCACCTTCTTGGTGTACGATGGAGCCAAGGTGGGAATAGGAGCATGGGTTTTGGGCCTGCAATTTCCATTGTTGTCACAGGTCCAATAAAGGTTAGGGTGAGCCTTTCTCCCTTCCCCTCTTGGACAGATTGGATTTTCCGGGATCATGGCGATCTGCTACCACATACAGCGAATGCAGTAGAGCCAGCCCTAGATACACAACACTGGTGGTCCCAGGGGTCGCCAAGCCTTGCCAGTAGAGCTGAGGACCGATAATCTCGGTTTTCCTTCTGGACTAATGTACTTCTGGTAACTATAGATGTTTTATGGTCTTCTGGCCACGCTTCCCTTTTTTTTGTATTTGCTGCTGGAATGCTCAGAACTCGCTTCCACGTTTACAACCTCATGGCAGGTGTGTGGTACTAACCCCACTGAGGCCTTACCTTATTTTTCCTTCTCTCATTTCCCCCTTCACTCCAACACTCTGGTTTATAAAGCTTAGTTTAGTGTATATGTTTTTGTAAACCACTTCATATCCTGTTTGGACAGGGCTGGATAGAAAACAAAAAGGAAGACTTCACCAATCACAGGGTGGGCTTGGGGAGTCCCAAGCACACACTTACTCAGTGTCTTCAGAACCAATATACCAGTGCCCAGTTACGGTAACTGTGAGAACCAAGCAGCCAGCCAGCTGGGGTTGGCATGGCTCTTGCCCCCAGTGTGCATTCCTGGCCCTTGTTCTGGGGGTGGAGAACACGTACTTTGTCCTGCTTTCCTGGGCCTCAGATGCAAGTCAACACACTTTTATCTCTTATTTTGTATGCCTCCTTATAGCTTGAAGATTTTCCAGGGTGAACCAGCTGTATGGATGCAGAGGGCACGGGGGTCACACCAACCTATATGGTCCCCCCCTAGACTCCCACTTCCAAACTTCTGTTTGCAACTTGATTCTGCCTGAGTTTACAACACGTAGTGAAAACTCTTGACTTGGTACCATCACCAAAGCCAGGCCATAGATGCCTGTGAATGTTTCAGGAAGGGAAGGTTCGGGTGGGTGAGGCCAAGCAACTGCCTCCTTGAACATCTCGACACAGACACACCCCTGAAACAACCACATTTTGCTTTATTAGGCGTTCCATGGTAATATAACACAGAGTTCTTAAGGAATAATAAACACGAGACTTTTTTTTTTACCATAATTATTTTGCCATTAAGACAGTGGTTACAAAAAAAAAAAAAAAAAAGGTACTCTCCTGGCTACACACATTATCAGCTTTAGCACTGAAAGTTCCTCCACTCATGGGTCACAATCACAATTCCAAGGATTAGAAACCATCTATTATTAAGTCCTAACTGTTTTAGAGCATCAAGTCACTGTAGTTATTCAGTTCGGAGACACTGTCCATTTATTTTAGCATTTACATATGACATTCATTTAACAGACACACAAAGCAAGCCAACAGGTAAACATGCTTACACAGCCTGCAGAAATCTTCAGGTTTCAAATGGTTTTAAGAAAACAATTAAAATAACCAAAATCACCATGACCTGGTACAGGAAAAACAGGAAGACTCAGTGAATACTAAAAGAGCTGCAAGTGTTTCTTAGAATTGAAACAAAAAAATTTTTTTTTCCAACTTGTTCAAATTTCCTCTAAGTGCAGGTGAGAAAAAAGCAAATATATTAAGTTAACCAATTATTCTTTAAAAGTGCAATTTACTTTTAAAATAACAAATAAACAACAACAACAAAAAAAAATAAACCCCAACCATAACCCCAAAGGCAAAATGTGTGGAGAGACTAGTGTAATGATGTGATCTACTTTTTTATGTTATGCTTTACAAAAGCAGATTTGGTTTGATAAAAGCCTGCATACGTTAACATTGCTTAAGAACCTGTAAACGCATTTGGAAGGAAATGCAACACAAATCAGCAAAGACAGGGCCAGGAATGAAGGCAGCTAGCAGGAAGGGTCCCGGAGACAAGGGTAGGGATGTGGACACAGGGTCATCTGTGGTCTCTATGGGGGCCATACGTTTGATTTGTAAGATTTTTCTCCCCACAACAGCTATGACTGGACATGTTGCTCATGCAACAAATTTTTTCCCCTTACAAGGTAAAATGGACTCAAAGTCCAGTTTCCCAAAGATTTTCTGAGTTCAGAAGGCCTTTCTATATAGCATCACCCCCCATATCTGTGGTCTTGCTTTTTGCGGTTTCAGTTCTTCAACTGAAGTCCAGAAGCAGGTTATTCTCCCTCTGATGTACTGTCAGAAGGTCAGCAGTAGCCTAACACTACGTCACGATGCCTACGTCATTCACATCACTTCATCCCATCATATAACCCTTTCTTCATCTGATGTCATCACAAGGGTGAGTATGGTATAATAAAATATTTTAAGAGAGACCACATTCATATACATTTTATTAGAGTATATTATAATTATCCTGTTTTATTATCAGTTATTGTTGTTAACCTCCTACTGTGCCTTATAAATTAAAGTTTATCACAAGTACGTATGGGGGATAAAACAAGTTCAGTACTATTCGAGATTTCAGGTATCCACTGGGGGTCTTGGAATGTATCCCCCTGTGTGGAAGGGGGCACCACTGTACTGCATGGATAGCTTCCAAAATAGTTGAACAAGAAAAAAATATTTTTTGTCCCGAAGCGAGAAGTCCCAGCATGCTCTGGAATCCCAAAAGACACACTAGGCTGGGAAACAGCAAGCCCCAGTGAGGGTCAGACTCCTCCCAGCTCAACACTGTGCTGGCGGCCGACTTGAGGCTGACTGGTTTGCTTGGGTCATGGGGGGCTCAATTTGCTGATTTGATGTCTTTCTTTAGCTACTTAGCATTGCATGGAGGAAAAACCTTATGTCCTATAGCCTCAGGTTTCTTTCTGCAACATCTCAGTACTGTTTGAGGTTCTATTCTGAGCCCACAGGTGATAGTGTGGGTAGCTCAGCCTTCACTGCACCTGGAAGCATCCCAAAGTCAAACGCATATCCTGGTGGTGGTGGGTGGGTAGCACCAGTCGTGTACAGATTAGGACGGCATATTACTATGGTTGCAATGACAAAGCTCAAATTCTTCCAGGCAGGTTCTTATGACCACACTAAAACAGTAGACCCGGTCATCTGAGAAGACACTAGGGGACGGAGAGAAAAACACGGTCTCAGAGACAAGGGCTGAAGGAAACACAAAGAAAGGGACACACGTGAGAATATTTATGAATAAAAAAGCTAAAGAGAGAGAGCAGAAAAGATATTAAGAAAGGAGAAGAGAATCCTCAAAAAATGTGATCTGCAGCAAAATCTAGGCCAAAAAGAAAACCTGCCCTTTATCAACAGTTGACCCAGAAGACGATGGAATGCAGTGTGGCCATTTGGGAGCGTCTCAGGAGGGACAAGAGTTTGCCAACCACCCTGAAGCAGCTCGATGGTTACATAATTGCATCATTAGGATGTCCAGTTCAAACCCCTTGTTTTTAACATCGAAATAGGCTTCCCAATTTAGTATTAAAAACAAAAAACAAAAAAAGACTCTCCCCCCGCCCCCACCCACCTTCTCCCCAGACCCACGAAGAAAACTTTTAAAAATTTAAAAAGAAAAAGGCAGCTCTGGGCAATTCACTTTATCTTCCTCCCCGCCCCCATGAAAAAGGAAGATGGTAACAAGTACAACAGAGGTTAGAGATGAAAAACGCCCTCGTTGTGATTTGCTTTGTTTCGCATGTCTGAGTGTTGGATGCAGTTCCGTGTATGGGGTTGGTGGATAGACTTGGGTGTGATATTCGTAGATGTATAGGGAAGTGGGTGGCAAAATCAGTGACTCCGGGTGAGGGACGGAGTGCAGGGCCCTAGAGGGGGCCCCATGAACTGGCTGCCCCACAGTAACTATCACAGGCTCTTAAAAAAAAAAAAAAAGGAAGGAAGGAAGTCTCAGAATGTCCTCAGGTGTCCCATCCCCCATCCCCACGTAGGCTGCGGGGCCGGGACCTCTAGCCCAGGCTGGTGATGTTGGCACGGCCACCAGGAGGAGCCACAATGCGCTGGGTGGTGCGGCGGGGAATGTTGTCATCAATTTGAGCACCTGCAGAGGAGACAGGAGTCCAGTCAAAAGCAGTCCTACCAGTTCCCCCCAGTTCTCGAGAGTTCCCAGGAGAAAGTTCCCACGAGGAAGTTCCCACTTGAGAGTTCCCGCTTTAAACCAAAACAGCATAGGGGCACTTGGGTGGCTCGGTGGTCGAATGCCTATGTCTCTGCCCCTCTCTCTCTGTCTCTCATGAATAAATAAAATCTTTAAAAATAAATAAAAATAAACAAAAATCACAGCCCAGGAGAAAAAGGGCCAGGCCCATACCATATACCTTATCCCTTTCTCAAAACCACACTGCAAGTTTAAACTCCAAAAAAGGGACTGGCTTAAAATAGCCAAAGAAATCACCCACCCTGTAAAGCAGTCTTTGCAGAAGCTCATTGGCTCCCCTGTTTGAAAGAGTAAAACTATATATAAAAATAACACTATTTCATCTTTTGCCCAAGACTACATCCTGCCCCTTTCTTCATTAGTCAGACCCAGGATGGCTTTTCTGAAGGCCTGAACAGCCTTCTCCGCCACATTCTACTCCCCTAACTCTGCACCTCTGCTGTCTAATCAAGAGTAAGAGCAATGATGCTTCCTTAGGTTGGAATGGCCTGGTCAGATGAAAAAGAAAAAGAAAAAGAAAAAGAAAAAGAAAAAGAAAAAGAAAAAGAAAAAGAAAAAGAAAAAGAAAAAGAAAAAGAAAAAGAAAAAGAAAAAAGAAAAAGAAAAAGAAAAAGAAAAAGAAAAAGAAAAAGAAAGGCACAGACATTATTTTGCTCATTTCATTTTCTGACAAAACTACAATTTTTAAAACTGGTAGGGGCGCCTGGGTGGCTCAGTTGGTTTAGCCTCCTACTCTCGGTTTCGACTCAGGTCATCACCTTAGGGTGGTGAGATGGAGCCCTGCGTGGGGCTCCGTGCTCAGCAGGGAGTGTGCGTAAGATTCTTTCTCCCTCTGCCCTTCCTCAATTTTTTAAATAATTAATTTTTTTTTTGAAAATTGGTAATGCAAATATACATACTGGGTAGCTTTCTGAAAACCAGTATATCTGACAAGAAAAAAAAAATCTATCAGATTAACTGTTTCTTTAACATGCCATAGAGATTTGGATACATATCTATAGCTCAGAGAGCTTGAAAAGTAGGTTTCTAGCCATGGGCCACATGGAGGACTGGAAGTTTCAAGTAAGGAAGCCTTAAAATCTGGACCTTTTGCTCTCACCTTCCCTGACATCACATTCTATCCACACAAACTCACAACTATCAAATGGCTCTGTTGTAAGCATTTCACATGTACGTTAACTCATTTAATCCTCCGACAGCCCATGAGGTAGCTACTACTCTTATGCCCATTCTATAGACAAGGGGACTGAGGCACAGCCGCATGTGGCTACAGAGTTGAGCTATTCAAACTCCAGACTCCATAAACTGAACTACTACAATATACCACACGCATGGGGGCAAAGAGAATTCAGAAATACAATACCCTTTTTTAGAACGGACACAAGACTTTGGAGAAACGCCCTCTTACTACACCAGGTTGTATATAAATACACAGAGAACATGCATCATAACATCATAATGTGATGTAAACTCCTGTCAAGATTCTGAAACCCAACTGGTCATTGGTATGAGTTACGTCTCTGGGGATATTCATATTTCTCATGAATATCATTCCTTTCCAGTTCTGCCCCTTTAACAAAATCAATTCTTGACTTGCCTGCTCCATGAGCAGGAACCCTGCAGAACCAGGCCCTACCCAAACCATAACCGTACCAGACAAGCTGAATCCAGACTGGTGCAGGTTCCGGACTGGTGGGGCCTGCTGCTTGGCAGGAGACGTCTTAGCAGAGGAGGCCGGAGTGACTGTCTTGGGTGTCACAGACACCTCACACACGGGTCCGTCGTACAGGCCACGAGGAACCCCTCTCAGCTCTGCCAGCTGCAAAACACAAGAGCCCCTTGACTCCTGCTGCGTTCACAGAGGACATCTCCCTGGCAACCCTCCAAATGGGGAAGGAGTGGCAGTCAGGACGGGCCTGTGAGATGTTCGGATAAAGGGTTCTCCTTATGGACACATAGAGCAGAGACAGATATCAGGGATGAGTCAGCTCCCACCACTCCAGGCCAACATTCTCAGAAAACAGACCACGGGTACTAGTTACTCTATAAAAACTAATATTTCTTACCATCTTTCCCCCATAGCTCTTTAACTTATACCCAAGGCCAAAACTCCAAACATACTGTGAAGAAATTTGGTCTCACATTCAAGATCTGGCCCCCAGTTTTCTTTTCAATCTCACTCTCTTTAATTCCCTCACAGTTCCATCCAACCTCTGCCTCACAGTTCCAAGTACCAGTGCTATACCATGCCCAGAATGCACTATATGTCTTCCATAATCATGGCATTCTAATTCCCTTGTGTCCCCTTTGGCTTTTCAAACTCCTACTTAACCTTCAAAACCCAACTCAAAGGGCCCTCTCCCCATGACACTTTGGCCTAGGACTCCAGAGCAGTGGCCATGGCTGCCTCCTCTGAACCTCACTTTACACTTCTCATCACAGGATATGCCACACTCTTTACTTCATTTCTGGGGCTGGCTATGGGCATACCTGTCTCATCCACTGGTATTCTGAACTCCAGAAATAAAAAAATCATGTATCCCTTATTCCTGACCTACCCTCTCCCTCCATGTCCACCTCACTATTCTAACTCAAAGTGCCTAGTAAACATTTATGGAACTGAACTTAACCCATGATAAAGACAATTTGTAAGGATCAAAGCTACTCACTCTGCTCCTCGCCTTGATACGCTTGTAAACAAAATCAGGGAAAGGCTTCCGGGGGATGTAGCGCCCAGAGCCTTCGGTAACATGAAGGGTGCCATCCTCCAGAACGATCTTCCCCTGGCTGATGACCACCAGTGGAGAGCCACGGCACTCCATGCCCTCGAAGATGTTGTACTCGAGGGCCTAGGAAGAGACAATACGTAAACATTAGCATACACTCTGCCCAAGATCACACAGACAAAAGAAAGGCCCAGAGACTGAAGTCCCTGTCCTGACTGGCCACTCCAGCAGGCACTTAATGTCTCGGTCTTGATTTCCCTGTCTAGAATACAGAATAGTCTTTCCTGCCTCTCAAAAACTTTGGGGAAAAAGAGCTGAACAGGAACATTGTATGGAAAAGCATGAGGGTTTGGAAATGCTACACAAATATAAAGGAAATGATTCCTCATATTAGCAGCACCTCTATCCTCACTGATTCAAGCCCCCATCAAGTTAAAATCCAAAGGCCTTCTCTGACCAAGTTCTAAATTTCTTTCCTTTTTTTTTTTTTTTTAAGATTTTACTTATTTATTCAGGAGAGACAGAGAGAGGCAGAGACACAGGCAGATGGAGGAGAAGCAGGCTCCATGCAGGAGCCTGATGTGGGACTTGATCTCAGAACTCTGAGATCACATCCTGAGCAGAAGGCAGATGCTCAACCACTGAGCCACCCAGGTGTCCCCGAGTTCTAAATTTCATTGGAAAATGCACCATCCATGAGCAGATCTTCCCATTGGATTGCCTGGTTTTCCAATCGTTTTCTTTTTTAAGATTTTATTTATTTATTTGACACAGAGAGAAAGACCATAAGCAAGGGGAGTGACTGGCAGAGGGAAAGGGAGAAGCAGACTCTCCACTAAGCAGAGAGCCCAATGTGGGGCTCGATCCCTGGACCCTAAGATCAAGACCTGATCCGGAGGCAGACCCTTAATCAATTGAGCCACCCAGTCACCCTGTTGTTTTTCCAATCTGTTAGCCATGTGATTCAACAGCAATCCCTGAATGAAAAAGACTGAGGGAACTCGAGGCATGCCTTCAATAAAATGAAGTCCAGTTAACATCCAGACTATGCAGCTATCCATTTAGCTTCAAGCTTTGCAAAGTGACCCAGCTGGGCGACCTCTTGGAAAACAGGCAGGATCAGGGATCCCTGGGTGGCTCAGCGGTTTAGTGCCTGCCTTGGGCCCAGGGCGTGATCCTAGAGTCCTGGGATCGGGTCCCATGTCGGGCTCCCTGCATGGGGCCTGCTTCTCCCTCTGCCTGCTTCTCCTCTCTGCCTCTCTCTCCCTCTATCTGTATATGTCATGAATAAATAAATAAAATTAAAAAAAAAAGAAAACAGGTTCTTCACATGCATGGGAGTCTGCTGTTGCAGAGGAAGGTAACAGAAAAGAGGAGGCGCTACTCCACGTGCCACAGCCCCATCCTACAGCTTCAGCTCACCCCTTGCTACTTCCCCAGCTTTCACGATGCCTCACTTCTTCCTGCCTGCCCTGTTCATGGGCACAAATGGCTGTGGCTGGAGGATGAAGAGGGAGCCCTCACCATACAAAGCAGCTTGGCTTTCTGGGGAAAGTCAGACAGGTTAATAGCACCAGAGGAGAGTCTGTGAACAGAGAGCTGATAGGGTACAGTATGGCTCAGGAGAACATTTCTGCCTGACGTAGTGGCTCAGAAGGCAAGGGAAGCCCCAGGTTGGCTTAACAGCTCACATTCAGTATCAGAATGCAGTGATGTTGATTGAAAATGGCAATGAAGGACACCTGGGTGGCTCAGTGGTTGAGTGTCTGCTTTGGCTCAGGTCATGATCCCGGGGTCCCAGAATCAAGTCCCGCATCAGGATCCTTGCAAGGAGTCTGCTTCTCCTTCTGCCTATGTTTCTGCCTCTCTGTGTCCCTCATGAATAAAGAAATAAAATCTTAAAAAAAAAAAAAGAAAAGAAAAGAAACGAAAAGAAAAGAAAAAAGAAAAAAACTGCAATGAAGGGCTGTTGGCACTGCTCTGAGCCTCAAAAAGAATCCTGTAGAAGCTCCCCAAGGAACGAGGCAGAGAGGCACCAGGGGGATCAGAGGGGATCCCACACCTTCATTCCAGGACCAAAGCATGTGTCCTCAAGTCTGTGACTGTCTTCCATCATTTTAAAGACATTCCTCCCTGGAATCAGTATGTGTCTCACAACAATGGAGCTGAGCAACCCCTTGTCAGTCCACATGGAACGGAGCTCTGCCAGTGGGATCGAGCTCTGCTTTTCCCACTGGCCTGGGGGATTACCACACTGAGGCCATTTTACAAGAACTGCTCAGCTTGACATTTCTCTAGACCATTCTGGCAGGAGGAGTTCAGATCGCCAGCGACCTGCAGGAGTACCAGTACCAGCTTGCAGCTCATCTTCTCAGGTGCTGTTTTTGCCTGCTCGGCCCCCAATGCTGATGTTTAGACACACAAGATTCTTTGTCCCCCCCTTTCTCCAGGGCAGACTCACCTCATGGTTATCCTATGCGAAGCACCCAAGCCCTAGGTAGCACAGTGTATTTGGAAAGGAGTCTCACAGTAGACTCAGATTGGTGTGTTTTCTTTCATGGTAGTGAATGAAAAGCAGGGAATAGCTTCAAATCAAAGGCATCTCAGATTTGGTGAAATCTAGGAGTTGTGCGTGGAACCCTGAGCCGATCATTTGAATCCTGCCTCAGAACCACAGGTTCTCCAACTGCCTCTCTCCCAAGGCTTATGTGAACATGACAACACAAAACCAACATACATCCGTAGATCACAAACTCTGAATCCTGTCATCTCCAAAGTGACCTTTACAGGGTGTACGTCATCCTGAGGGCATCAAGCCCCATCTCTTCCGTGTCACTCCATAGCTAAGTATCTACACTCTACAAGCTCCTATTGCACCCTACTGGAGGACTGGAGACCACCTGGGACAAATCCACCCTGGGTTTGTATCCCAGGTCGGCCACACCCCAGCTATGACTTTGGACAAGTCCCTTACACATCTGAGACTCAGCTCCTCACCTACCGGGGTTTATAAAGCCTGCCCTGTAGGAATGATGCCAAGACTCAATGAAATAAAATGAACAAAAGCATCCAGCACAGTACTTGGCACAGAGTAGGCATTTAGGAAATGTTCACTCATCCATTGTCTGGTTTTTTATTGTCGTTTCACAATAAGACTGCGAGCTCTTCAGTGACAAAGCCATCATAAGACGCATATGTTGAGTTTAATTGCTTGTAAAGGACAGATCACAAATGCCTAAAAGGGCTCTGGGCCATTCCCCATTTTTAAAAGATGGGAGGAACCAGCCCCATGACTCTCTGTGACTTTAAATAAACGAGCCCATTGGTCAGTTCACAGCTCAGGGTATACGGAATCAACTTTCTATCAAACCGTGAGGCAGCGAGCCGTCGTCGTTCACCAGGTATAGACATTTTTAACCTACATCCAGCCCGGGCCCTCTGAAATTACTCATCTGGCTGGATGCCTGAAAAACCCAAGCAGAGGCTTAGCAGCAGAGCTCAGTAATAGTTAGCTAAATGCTCCAAATTAAAGCTAATTAGCCCAGTGGTATGAAACACTGTATTACGCAGGGAAAACCTCTCATTTGTATTTTCCTGGATGATTAATGCTGCACAAATGTGTTTAGTGTGGACTCTTTGAATCAGGTGAGGACAGAACAGAGGTACTTTCTTTACACGGGGTTGCCTGGACATAAAGGTAGGGCAGTGCTTTTGCTCTGGAAAGGTTTGGCAATGATGTGTGAAGGGCGGAGTGTCTTCTTGAATCATCTCTCCTTCACGTCCTCTCTTCGGCCTGGAAAGGGCTCCACATGTAAACTCCCTAGCTGGGTCATCCACAACTTAAATAATGAGTCCAACTCACACATCACCTTTGTAGAAGGGGCCACAAGGGAGGGGGAGCATTCCCTCCAGGTAAGCCTGGCCAAGAGGCTACATATGCAGTGTGGCAGGGAAGGACCCTGGACAATCTGGGGTTCTAATTCTGGCTCTACCACAAAGTAGCTATATAATGTCAAACTGGTCACGTAAGCTCTTGAAGCTTCCATTTACAATCTTCGCACTAAGTAACTGGGGTAAATGGAGCCATCTCTTTACTGAGAAGGCCATGTAAAGAATAAATGGAGCTGTGTTGTTAATACATATGAACAGGTAGGTTCACTGGGCAGGACCCTAGGAGCTCTGCCCATAGGGACCATTCTGAGACCCCAAGAGTTGTGATCTAAGTTACAAGTAGGTGTGGCTGGGGACGCCTGGGTGGCTCAGTGGTTAAGCGTCTGCCTTTGGCTATTTGTGATCCTGGGATCCTGGGATCCTGAGGTCCTGGGATCAAGTTCCACATCAGGCTCCCCATGGGAAGCCTGCTTCTCCCTCTGCCTTATGTCTCTGCCTCTCTCTCTATGCCTCTCATGAATAAATTTTTAAAATCTTAAAAAAAAAAAAAAAAAGACGAGTAGGTGTGGCTGTAATGCTATGCTGTGAAGCTAAATCAGCTAGTGAGGAAGAAGGAAAAAAGTCAACTCAAAGTCAATTCATTCCTTTAGGACCACCAAGAGCATCTGTCACTGAGGTTTTTGTCCTGAAACACTGACATGAGAAAGCAGTGGCTTAAAAGAATAAAAGTGCCCAGTGGGCATCTCAGGACTGGACATCTGAATGTTCGTTGTGGGTCCCTTGTGGCCAGCACTGCCATGAAAGGTGCTGCACCCAACCATTCACATAGGATGGCGCCTGACTTCTAGAAGCTTCTGATGTCCTGGCATAACTTTGGAGGCTCTGAAGGTCTACAAAGACCTCTACATATAAAGAACTCCAAAACGCTGAGAAGGGTTAACATTCTTATTGTCCTGACCAGAGATAAGATAGCTACTATTTTTCTCAGCAAACCTCAAGTTATAACATACCCTGGGGGAAAGTTCATTCCTATCACAACCAGCTCTTTCTGGGGACTTTCCCTGCCTCAATCCCTTTCTGGGACTATAATTCGTTGGAGATTGGGTCCATGCAATTAACAGGACTTACGCTGTTGTGGGTCTTGGCAGAGATGGTTTTAACGCTGTCGGGGTCCCAGATAACCAGGTCAGCATCGGATCCCACAGCAATGCGGCCTTTCCGAGGGTAAAGGTTGAAGACTTTGGCTGCATTGGTGCTGGTCACGGCCACAAACTGGTTCTCATCCATCTTCCCAGTGACCTGAAGAGTGTGACACATACCCCAAAAGCAAGTTAAAAAGTTGAAGGGTGGAATACAACTTAGCGAAAATAGAAACACGCTTTGGAAACACACAACAATTTGCATGGATTTTAAGGGCATTGCGCACAGTGAAAAAACCAATCTCAAAAGGCCACATACCATATGACTTTATTTAATAATCTCATTCTCAAAAAAACGAAGATATAGAGATGGAGGACAGATGAGGGGCCGAGGTGGAGACCCTCCAGGGGTCAAGGGTCAGTGTGACAATCACAGGGCCTCACAAAGGGGGTCCTTGTGGTAATGGAGGAAATCTGTGTCATGACCGTAGTGGTGGTTACATGAATCACATATGGCAAAATGACACAAAATCATACCCACGCATTGCACCACTGTCACTCCGTGGGCTTTGATATGGTGCCAGAATTATGCATTGGTGAGAACAGATGAACTATACACAGGACCCGTCTTTGTCTTTGTTAACTTCCTCTAAATCTATAATTGTTTCCAAGTGAAAAGTTCGGAGCCCTTCAGGAAACATCGTTTGGCCCAAATGACTGTGCTTTTCAAAACCACGGGCACAGCCCTAGGTCTCCAGTCTAGGACACCTAGAGGTCCCAAGGCCATGTCTGGGTGTCCCCAGCATGCCATAGGTGCCAGGCCCAGTCTCCTCACATCCTTCCCTGCTGTTTCTCCTCTCTACCACTTGTCCTCCTCTTCCCTTTAAATATAGAATCTGGAGCAGCCTGGGTGGCTCAGCAGTTTAGCGCTGCCTTCAGCCCAGAGCATGATCCTGGAGACCCGGGATCGAGTCCCGTGTCGGGCTTCCTGCATGGAGCCTGCTTCTCCCTCTCCTGTGTCTCTGCCTCTCTCTCTCTCTCTCTCTCTTTGTATCTCTATAAATAAATAAATAAATAAATAAATAAATAAATAAATTGATTAATTAATTAATTAATTAATTAATTAAAGTAAAATACAGAATCTGAGGAAATGACTGCCTGTCTGTAGGCAACCCACTCTAAAGCTAGTAGAAAAATGAGCAAAGAAAATGAGCAAGTATTAAGAGAGCGAGAAATACAAACGGCCAATAAGGACATGAAAAAAATTCACTTTAATCAGTAACTGGAGAGAGTAAATGTAAAACAAATTCACCAGCCAGATCAGCAATACTTCTATTTTGCTGATATAATACCAATTTGGACCTCAAAGAAGACAATGTCATGCACGGCTGGCAGCATAGAAATTGGTTCAATCTTTCTAGAAGGAATTTTGACGATATATAGCAATAGCCTTAAACATATACACACCCTTTGACCTATGAATACCACTTCTAGAAATTTCTTCTACAACCATAGTTAAAGATCTGTCCAAGGATGTTTACATAAGATGTTCATCTCAGAAAAAGAAAAAATCAGAAATAACATAAACGTTCAAAGAATTACAAATCCAGTGTTAAGATGGAATCTTCTGCTACTAAAGACCAAGTTTTTCAAGTATACTTAAGGATGTGGAGACATTTTCAGGATATACTGTTTCAATAAAATGGGCCACAAAATAGTATAGATAATGCCGGTGCTTCTTACACTCACACACATACATGTCATAGACACACATGTGCTCTTGGACTGGCAAAAACTGGGAAGACATTTGCCAAAAGGCTCATTGCAGTGATCTGAAAGATGGTGTGAAATGAGTGGTTTTTACTTCCTTATTCTTTTTGGAATGAGATTATATTGTTTCCATAATCTAAAAAAAAATCATTAAGAACCAGAAAATTTGTTCTGTTACTACATTTTTAAAAATATTTTTATTTATTTGAGACAGAAAGAGAGAGCGCACATGAGCCGGGTGAACAAGAGGGGCAGAGGGAGAGAGAGAAGCAGACTCCCCACTAAGCAGGAAGTCCAACGTGGGGCTTGATCCCAGGACTCTGGGATCATGACCTGAGCCGAAGGCAGATGTTTAACTGAACAACCCAAGCACTCCTGCTACTATGCTTAAAACACTGAAAATGAGGGGCAGCCCAGGAGGCTCAGCGGTTTAGCACCGCCTTCGGCCCAGGGCCTGATTCTAGAGACCCGGGATCGAGTCCCACATCGGGCTCCCTGCATAGAGCCTGCTTCTCCCTCTCCCTGTGTCTCTGCCTCTCTCTCTGTGTGTCTCTCATGAATAAATAAATAAAATCTTATTTAAAAAGAAAAAAAAAAAAACACTGAAAATGAGGGACACCTAGGTGGCTCAGAGGTTGAGCATCTGCCTTTGGCTCAGGGGCATCATCCCAGTCCCAGGATCAAGTCCCACATCGGGCTACCTGCGGGGAGCCTGCTTCTCCTTCTGCCTATGTCTCTGCCTCTCTCTCTCGGTGTCGCTCATGAATAAATAAATAAAATCTTTCAAAAAACAAAACACTGAAAATGAAAAATCCCAAAGGACCCCTGAAAGGTCAATATATGTTCAAAGCAGGGTTCCCAGAAGCCTGCAGTGGGCAGAAATGCCAGCTCCAGAGAGCCCTAAAAGACAGCTTGAAGGAAATAAAATCCATTCCCCAAACTAGAAGATTGATGAGACTGTCACCAGGTTGCTAAGTTTTTTCCTGACTGATCAAAAAAGTCCTATTTTAAAAAGTCTCTGGGTTTGTTTGTTTGTTTTCAGCTTCCATTGATCCACAGATGACAACAGTAAGAAATACATATAGTATTTAGGAGGAAATGACCTATAAGCAGTGGTGTTGGATTCCCAAACCTAAAAAGTACTATCACGCAAGGACCAGCTTCTAGAATTTTCTCAACTACCATTTCAAGGCCTACGTGAGACCCATGACCATCAGACAGGGAGGTAGGGGCAAGCTGACACGAGTCCATGAGCAAGGCCCCTGCTCCTTACCACAGCCTTATCCCAGATAACGGACATCCGCTCCTCGGTGCCATTGGTGCCTTCGGGGATCAGGGTGAAATTGTCCTTTCCTACAGCCTTCTGGGCCGTGTTGAATGTACAATGGGCACTGCCAGTGACCTGAAGATCTCCGCTGGAAGGAAAACACACAGCTGGTTTTTAACTCATCTTCGACTTCAAATCACTTTGGACATTTTTTTTTTTTCATTTGCTAGGCCACTGAAAGTTCTTGAAATAGCCTATCCTTCCCCCCCACCCCTGCCAGGAGATAGGAAATTCAAGAGGAGACTTCATTATAATGCTGCATGTCTAAACCCACTTTGTGAGGTATCTTATCTTACAGTGAGACTGCACCCCAGTGGAACCCTTTTGATACTTCATCCCCGCTGCTTGGCTTTCAAGACGGCCCAGGTTTTTATCTGAAAGTTCCCAGCAGAACAACATCAGAGCCGTAATTCCCTGTTCTCGCTTAGTGATCTGAATTTGGAAAACAAAGGTCTCTCTGTTTGCAAGCCTGCTTGTGCCCACCAGGCTGTACCTTGAGAATGGGGAGCGCAAGCAAGTCGCCAAGACTCACCAGGACAGCAAGGAGTTCAGAAAATCCGGAGTGGTCGGGTCAGGGCTCAGGGGCGGGGAGGTGACAAAAGCAGCGGCCTTGGCCCAGTTCTTGCTCCAGTAGTGGGAGCCATCAGTTCCCAAGCTGGCGGTGATGGGCTCCCCATACACCACGGTTCCTGACAGACAGAAAACCAAGGCTGAGTACAATGCAACCGGGGAAGGAAACCACCCTGGTGGGAGTCGCTAACCACCTGGCAGCAGGCCACACACTCTCCCCATCCCCTGGAAGGAGGCACCAGCATCCTCTCACAGGTGACGACACCGATGGCCAGATACCACCAGCCAAAGTCACCAATCCAACATGTGCTCCCTAAGATTCTACCTTGAGCCCCACTCTTCAACCCCAATACACACTTCCACCTCTGACACTGCTGATCCCCACGTCTACTAAACAATCTCCCACTCACACTGCATTCAAATGCCCACTCCCAAATGCTCTCTGGACTCTTATATGGGGGTGACCTCAAGCTTAACCTCATTGCTCACCAAACGCTTTCCCTTCTCTCCCAACATTGCCCAGCACCTTTGCACTTGCCCATTCTGGCTCCTGGGCTGCAAGACAAGTTAGACATGACAGCAGTGGGCTGAAGCATTCAAGAAGTCATCTACAGCCCTCCAGGTAGGTCTGAGGGACAGCCTGGATCTCTGATGGCAGTTGTCCCCAAGAGCCACCAGCAGCACTGCCGATAGAAGACTGAGAAATGAAGGGTCCTGCATGGTTACACCACCGGGATGTCACTGTTTCTAGAAGCTTAGTCTAAGTTAACACATCATCCGAGAATGTCAATTCCCTGATGCTCACTCATATCATGTCTGCTGCAACCCAGAAAATCAGGAGTCATAATGCCACTGGAATGCCAGTGCTTCAATCCCTTAAACACATCCTTCCCTGGCCACCCCACACGTCTTCCCTTCCATCGGGCCTCTTCCTTTCTCCCCAGCCCATTCTGACAGAGCCTCTCAATTGGAGTTCAGATTTACTTTTGCTTTCTCCTCGTTCTTCCCCACCCCTCTGCTCACTCCCCAGGATACCTCCAGAGTGATCTTCCCATGCCTTTCTCTTGCAGGAACTCCTCCTAAGCAGCCCTTCTGCCTTCAAAAAATGAAACAAACTCGACACAGAAGCATCTGATGCTCTTCATCATCCAGCTTCCTACCAAAGCTCATCTCTTCCTCAACATCATCCACAACTGGGGCACCTGGGTGGCTCAGCGGTTTAGTTTGGCTCAGGTCGTGATCCGGGGGTCCTGGGATCAAGTCCTGCATTGGGCTTCCTGCAGGGAGCCTGCTTGTCCCTCTGCCTATGCCTTTGCCTACCTCTCCCCCTAACCCCTGGGTCTCCCATGAATAAATAAAATCTTAAAATTAAAAACAATCGGGATCCCTGGGTGGCGCAGCGGTTTAGCGCCTGCCTTTGGCCCAGGGCGCGATCCTGGAGACCCGGGATCGAATCCCACGTCGGGCTCCCGGTGCATGGAGCCTGCTTCTCCCTCTGCCTATGTCTCTGCCTCTCTCTCTCTCTGTGTGTGTGTTTGTGACTATCATAAATAAATAAAAATTAAAAAAAAAACTTAAAAAAAAATTAAAAAAAATCATTCACAACTCATCCAGTTCTCCCCTCCAATACCCCAACGATTACCCAGTTTTGAATTTTTTTTATTCTCCACCTGATGGGAGAATTCTGGAAGAAAGTGAGCCCGCCCACACACAGTAGGCATTCAGTAAGTGTGTGTCACACTGATGAAAGGGTGTGATACTTCATTAGCCGAAGGCATCAGGGCTGGAATTTGACCTCAGCCAGCCTTCACCACCACCAGGAATGCACCTCTCCTGTCTCCTCCCTTGTGCACAGGGCTGACCACTCCCCTAGTGGTTCACCCAAGGGATCCCTCTTCTCCAAACACAGGGTCCTCGAGGCCAAACACTTCCCAGTCAGGAATGCACCTCCTCTCCTTTCCCCAGCCTCTTTCAAGGACTTAGCTCTTGATAATACACTCCGACACCCTCCCCTGTTGCTCTAGAGCTGGCTCCTCCCAGGCGCCCCCCTCCAGCCTCAGGAATTTCACAAAGGAGCCTCTCTCCAGCCAGGGAGTGTTAAGAGGCCAGAGCAGGCAGCTCACTTGGGAGGAAATCAGAAAAAATCCCCAGGCAGGAGGGTCAGCTCCAGAATCTCCAGGACCCCCGGGGAAGCCTCACACAGCAGGACACCCCCAGGCAGAAAAGAGCCAATGCTCAGAATCACCTGAAGGGCTCCTGAGTTCCTGACCCACTCAAAGCCTCCCGGAGCAGGATGCAGTCCCAGGAGCCAGTTGGGCGGCTACACAAACTGCTCCAGTTCATCCCAAAGTGGAAAAACAAGGCATAATGAGAAGGCCTTAGCTGCTGCCAGGGCCATTTATAAAGGCAGATGGGCGAGCAGAGCAGCGCTGGGCCTCCCTCTCCGGATCTCGTAGGACCCCCGGGCTCCCAGCTTTTGGTTTGCACATCAGCAGGACCCAGCTGAGCTGAGAGCTCTTCTGACCCAGCCAAGCCTGGAGGTCCCACTACTGCCACACAAAGGGGAGGTCTCCCTAGAGAGCCAAGAGAAACAATGGATCTGTCACCCCAAAGGTTTCCTGGTTCTGTGGACATGAATAGGGTCGAGAGTGGAACTGCTCAGAGAAAAAGAGCGGTTAGACTGTCTCTGAAGATCCGTGGGCAAGCATAAACACTTTCCTGATTTTCCTGTCACTTGCTATGGGTCATCTTCTCCCTGAAGCTGCTCTTCAGTCCTGCCTTTGGAAACTTTAGAACAAGGAGGATCTGGTTCCTGGAACAACATCCTGGATCCCACGAGTGTGAGTGCCCTTGACTGTGGCCTTCATCTCACTCTGCGAAACACAGCTCAGATTGCGGGGGTGGGTTAGGGGGTTCCCCACTCGCTCTGTGCTTGGGAACACACACCTCACTGCAAAGGAATGAACCCAGCCTGCAGCCCCCGGAAAGCCCAGAACTGGGTCAGAGCTTCAAGGCCATTGCAGACCAGGACCCGCCTCCTGAGGCCAAGGCTGAACTAAGATGGGGATCCTGGAGGATAGAGGCATCTTGTGGCTCATTTCTGCTTTGTCCTCTTCAAATTCCAAGGGATTCAGAGGTCCTTGCTGGCTTTTGGGTGATTTCTTTTCTTTAGCCCCCCAAAGACAGGGCAGGAGTTAAACCATCCTGTGGAAGCCTCTACCTCCAGGGACATGTGGGATCACAACTCGGGGAGGCAGGGGGGCCTGGCTCTGCTCCCAGCACCTTCCCAAGGCATCTCTCCCATTTTATAAACACTATACTGGAGGGAGCCGTGGATGAGCTTTCGGACCTCAGTCAGGCCACCCCAGACACCACTAAACTGTGTGCCATAAAGAATTACCAATAATAATAATAATAAAACATGAAATAAGCTGAAATGGCCTTTACATACTCCTCTAAACACACTGCTGACTCTTTCTTGGCAGCAATTAGACCTTTGTGATTTTTTTTCTCTAGGCAAAGTCTAAACTGAAGGATGTGACCCCGAGCCAGCCTTTGGCAGGCTCTCCAGGATGGCCGGGAACTGAAGAGCCCTGGGGGGTGGTGTTTATTCACCACGAGCCTGAGTGCATTCATGAAGAATAAATGCAAGGCTCGGGTTTAGAAATGTTTGACAGCTCCCAGCTCTGACAGTTAAGTCATTTCCCATGAACGAGAAGCAGGAGAACAAATCCAGAGTAGAAACAATGGAAAACCATGTATGTATATTTCAAAACGCAGCCACAAAAGCACAGTAAAAAACCAACTGGGACACATGCATACACACACACACACACCACACACACACACACACACAACTACACTCTCCTCTCAAGAGAGCCCAAGGCCAGAATTCTATAACCTAGGGCCTATCCATAGATAAACCTGTCAGATAACCAAGAGTGGTTCCAAAGGAAGAGAATTGTAAGTTTCCTGAACTGGTTCTGGGGTTTCTAGAAATTACCACTCTAATTTGATTTGACTTAAGACACTAATGCTGGGACGCCTGTGTGGCTCAGTGGTTGAGCATCTGCCTTTGGCTCAGGGCGTGATACCAGGGTCCTGGGATCGAGTCCCATATCGGGCTCCCTGCAGGGAGCCTGCTTCTCCCTCTGCCTGTGTCTCTGCTTTTCTCTCTCTCTCTCTCTCTCTCTCTCTGTGTCTCTCATGAATAAATAAAACCTTAAAAAATAAAAATGTTTTTATTTTTCTAAAAAACAAAGGCACTAATGCCTCTATTCCTAGTAGTAAAGAGAGGTGTGTTGGGGCAATAGAGATGCACAAAATATCGACCACAGGATACTCCAATCAAATAGTTCTCCTAAGAGGCTAAATCTGGGTTGACCATGGCTTTGATTCCTTAGGACATTTCTGTCCAACTGAGTATAATCAAGATTGGCTGGTTGTTCCTAATTATGCTAGACAAAGTGAGGAAAGAAAAGGAGTCCAGGGATTCAAACTCCCAGCCCAAGTGCTATAGAAATGATCGGAAAGGTTCCATATCTGTCCTGAAAAAGAGCCTTATCTCTAGGAATCTTGGAGTTTAAATGGCTGAAAACCAAACCCAGAGTCTCATCCTGCAAGCCAGCTGTACTATAACACACTGAACTCACAACCTGGCAAGGGCACTGACTGGGAAGGAAGTCTGCCTCCAGATAGCCTTCGGGCTCAGGCCACAGCACTGACTCCTCCCTGAGGCTCCAGGCCTGCCCACCCTGCGGAATCAGACGTGAGAGCACCCACAACCACTGAGCCAATTCTTTAAGAGCAATCAATCTCCTTCTCTCTCTCCCCCTCTCTCTTGTTACCCCCCTTCGCCCTCCCTCTCTCTATATATAGGCTCTGTTTCTCTGAAGAGCCTTAACCCAGATTTTGGTGAGATTTTACAACATTCCCAAGCCAACCCATATGCCCCTCTTTGGGTTCAAGATCGTGAGGTTGTGCATTAACTTAATGCTAAGGCTTCATCCCCAAGTTGGGGTGGTTCTTGCAGGCCCCGTGAACACAGTTTTCTCATTACGCCGGAGTCATTCCAGTTGACCCACGGGACATAGAAAGTACTGGCTCCAGTTTGGGTTCTCAGGGTTTAACATCCCTCAGCAGTCACCAGCCGTTCTAAACATTTCTGCATCTGAGTTACGGGGGTGACGCGAGGAGGAGGATGGAGAAGAAATGTCCGTCAGACGTCAGATGAGGTTATCAGGCACTGCCTACATGCTACCATTCGTACGCAGAAGGTACCAGCAGCCACAGATTTCATTCGTGAACAAAGTATAGTCTGAGGGAACTCATTCTAGACAAATCCTCACCTTTAATGGAAAGAGAGGTGGCCAGATGTCTGGAACCATGGGCTGGATGATCTAGGGCAAGATATTTATTTTCTGCACTTTAATTTCTCTTCCATGAAATTTGCCTGACCAACATCGGGAAATCTGGGTGGCTCAGCTGTTGAGAGTCTGCCTTTGGCTCAAGGGGTGATTCCAGGTCCGGGGATCAAGTCCCACATTGAGCTCCCTATGAGGAGCCTGCTTCTCTCTCTGGCTATATCTCTGCCTCTCTGTGTCTCTCATGAATCAACAAATAAAATCTTTTAAAAAATAAAAATAAAAAATAAACTGACCAACATCTAAGTTCTTTTGAAGAGTAAAAATTGCCTAAAATATTCTTTTCCTGGGTGTGTCTTCATGGCCTTGTCTGCAGAGTGGGGGTGATGACACATGGTCCTGCTGACTGGCACAGCACGAGGGGACAGCACGAGCAACACAGTCTCTCCAGGAAGATGGTATGTGGTTGTGGTGGGTCAAATGTGCATAGAAAATATTCACATTGAAATTCACCTCACATCCTTGCTAGCCTATACATCCTATTTTAGATTGAGGATCAACATGTTTCTAGGTGGGGAGGCACATAGACATTAATAAGATATAAAATCATGATCTTCCAATTGCTCCCATTTGTAGAGAAATGTTGAGTCTCCTTATGCAGCCTGACCTCCGAGACAGGTGGGGTGTACATCTATATATGGTGGCTCTTTCCTCTGTGCTCTAACCCTACTGGGCTTGCACCTCTTTTCTAACATTGACCATTTGCCATTGTGACTTTCTATCCAAGTGTCCCGCCCCTATGAGTGAAGGAGCTGAGGGCTAGGACTATGTCTCATCTCCAGCACAAAGGCCTGAAGTATCACATAATAAAAGTTTGCTGAATGAATGAAGAACCTCTCCATTTTACAGATGAAGAAATGGGAGCAGCAGAAAGTTTACAGTGCCTTAACACTTGCCACCAGGGACCAGAAGCATTCACCTAAATAGAAAAGCATCCGTAGCAAAATACCCCTATGCTAGGTCAGCAGGCATCATTGCTGTGCTTCTACCAATGCTTTACTCTCTAATCAAGAGAACAGTGGGTATAGTTGTGATATACGTCTTTATGTACACATTATCTAAGTTACGTACCATCTTCAATCTATGAGATGAGTCACTATGGCTAGCCTCTCCTTGCAGATGGGAAAATGAGACCCAGCAATGCTAAGGGAGCTATCCAGCATCACATGCTAGCACACAAGCAAGCTGGGATTTGATCCAGGAAAGGACATTGATCCCAGAGTACAAATGCATAATAAAACCCTATCCTGTTTTCCTTCTTGGGTGTTTGGGAATCTTTGCTTCTGTATTATACACGACTTTACTAGGTGTCAAGCTCCAGTTTCTACCAGGTTTGTTAAGAAACTAAATCCAAGCAGATACTTGCATTGCTCATATCAAAATAATCTCAAAACATGAAGGTAATTCAGGTACTCACGTGGCTATTCAGGCCTGAAGTCAGGCACCTGACAATCAAAACCCAATCCCACCGCTCATTAGCTCTGAGCTTCAGTTTACCCAACTGCAAAGTAAAATAAAGTACAAAAACTCCTGCCCAGGCTGCCTCTCAAAGTTGTTATGATGGAGTTCCAACAACATGGATAAAGCCTTAAGAGCCCACAAGCAAGCAAGGATCTCTCATTCTTGCTCATTAGCACCCAAATGCACCAAAAATTACTTTCTGGCAGCTCAGGCCCATCAAAGCAAAGGGTTTCACAGACTAGAGGGGGACAGTTGGAATGCAAAAGCCACCCCAGTAACCATGATGCAGGCAGGCACTACTGCACTCACATGTGGAAAGTTCTAGAACAAATAGACCAAAGTAGCCCCTTCTTAGTGCTCACTGCCCACACAGGATCAAAGTCCTAAAGACGACAGAGGGACATCATCAAGCACTGAACTGCAGAGTACCAGAGCAGGCCTGGACTCTACAGTAACACACTCCACCTCTACACCTTCAAATAAGGAAACTGAGGCACAGAAAGGAGAACCCCCAGCACTGCCAGCTCACAAGTCAGCACTCTGTGCCCAAGACCAAGGCTAGTGCCACCTGACAGGGCCAGGGTCGAGAGAGAGAGAGAGAGAGACGGACTCCTCCACCCTATAATTTGGACAAGTGAAAACTCTGAATCAGAAAATGGGTCCTTGGTTTTTAAATTCTGCTAACTGGAATGTTTAATCATATTAAAATTATATTAAAATGTTTACCTCTTCACTTATTATCATCATCTGGGTAGAGTATGGTTACTAAAATAAATAAATTAAGCTACCCGCTAACTCCTCCTTTTCAGACACTGTGCCAACTGCCCCCATGCTCCCTGTGAGTCATCATCCACGGTGTCTTCTAGAAAACAACTGGACGCTGATTCTGAGCAGATGCTATTACTTGGGTGAATGTTCCTTTATGTCAAAAAGGCAATTTCTACTAGCTGCCAGGAGAGGGCAGGTTTCCGGGAAGACGCGAATTTAGCCACCATGGGCCGCAAAGCCTAAGGACAGAGGCCTCTGGGAGAGCTCCAAGGGAGAGCTCCAAGGAACATGGGTCAGGAAGTGCTGTGTCCGTCTGGAAGTCATCATCTCTGGGGACAAGCTGACTCAGTGATCATTGAGCAATCTGTTCTAGGTTTTGTACCAAGTCACCCACCAGTGAAAAACTCCTACAATCCTCCTTATCCATGCGGGTCACATCCCGCAGAAAACTAGGAACAGAAGCATAGAGGTCAAACTGCTCCCTTCCTGACAGAGAAAGAAAAATACAGAAAGAGATAAACAGATGGGGGGGGGGGCAGGAGAAAGCTAGACAGAAAACGAGAGAGAAATAAGCAGGCCCAGGATGCACACTCAAGAAGTCAACCTCACACCATCAAGCTGGACATGAGCTGCACTCCCAAGCACAGGACACGTGGTGTGACCACTCAAGCTCACAGTCAACAGCAGGTGACGAGAGGGTTCTGCTGAATTCATAGTGTATAAGGAGCTCCACGGACCAGCCTTTGGAAGCAGCAGGGGAAGCTGTACTTAGTAAATTAGTCTCCAAGAACCTTCTCAAAGGTCTCCCAAGTACTAACACGGTGCCAGCCTCAGCCCCAAATATGTCAATATAATTGATAGGGAGTGATTCAAGCTCCTGCAGAACTGGACCTGGGGAGGCCCCGGGGCAAAATCTCTTGCCCTTCTGTCCCCGTAAACTCTCTTACTTACCGGGCCAGCAATCACTACCAGCCAGGGAACAGGGACTCATGTGGCCACAGAACGCTCCCCAGAAGGACTCTGGGGCAGATGACGGCTGACACCATGTGTGTATGTGCCTAGTTTATGGAGATTGCATCGAACCAAGTCCAACTTTGCTCCAGAAGCAGGGGCAGGAGGGAGAGGTGCCCGCCCACTCTTTGCGGTGCGCGGCTCTAAGTAGATAGGGACAGGGCGGCGGCGGCGGCACCGAGGGAGAAACTGGAGCTCCCTGCCTCGCGCCGCGGTAATTAGGTTAATGCTAGAACGTGATGAAAGCAGCCCACTTGGCATGAAGGTCTGGAAAAGAAGCCTTCCTCCCTTCTGAACCTGTCCGCCGACAGACAGCCGGGTAAGGTAACACTTACCCTTTTTCCGGGCCTGGGCGATGACTTCAGCTGCGCTCTTGCTCATCACCTTGGTGACGTACAGAGGGCAGTTGGTCTGGTTGGCGATGGTAATCGAGCGATTCACGGCTTCAGCCTCGACCTACAGAGGAGCACATGGACGTGAGAACCCTGCCCGATCTGCACCCGTTCCATGAGCCCGTCTTTATGCTCAACCACCCCCCCACCCCCAAGAGGTTGAGAGGAACGAGAGGCCACTGTGTCCTCAAGGTTGTACCCTGAGCGGCACCACAGGAGGGGCATGGGACTTTCCTGGTGTCGCTCAATACTGATGGGTGGAGACAGAAGGGGGCAATTCCTTCCCAGACAGAGCGAGGCACTGGAAGGGTGCCCGGCAGACCCACCACAGGAGCATCCGCCCAGGGGTGGGAAGAAATGCAGATTCTCAGGCCCTTCCCAGTCCCAAATGGATCAGTAACTTTGGGGATGGGGCTCAGAACATGGGTCGTTGGGATCCCTGGGTGGCGCAGCGGTTTAGCGCCTGCCTTTGGCCCAGGATCGAATCCCACGTCGGGCTCCCGGTGCATGGAGCCTGCTTCTCCCTCTGCCTGTGTCTCTGCCTCTCTCTCTCTCTGTGTGACTATCATAAATAAATAAAAATTTAAAAAATATATTTATAAAAAAAAAGAACATGGGTCGTTTTAACAGCTCCTGTTGACTTTTATGCTTGCTCATGTGAGAAAACCACCAGCCACAGGAACGGATTGCTCCCACACCAGTGCGTTCATTCCAGCTGCACGGTGTTGAGTCAAGACATCCAGCAATGAGATTTTTGTGCCAAGCTTCTGTCCGACACCAACAAATGAATCCAACGAATAAGGCAACCTCACAAGCCTCTGGGAATGGAGCAGGCAAATCTGTGTCAAGCAATGGTCTCCAATATGGGAAACACGTGGCTGCACACAAACTGGTAGGGCCTTCAGCACCAGATGGGAGAGCTGCTCTAATTAATAGGATTCTTTAAACCCGATGCTTCAGTGAGTAATATTCCAAAGAGCCCAAGTGATTACTATTAACTACCTGGCCAGGTAAGACTATGGAGACCGAGGGGTATCCTACAGATATATGTGTGTTTAGAATTGACCCCAGAAGAATACGTGGAATCGTAGAATGATGGATCTCCAACAGCCTTTTGCTCCCTCTCAAATCCTGGCAAAAGCTGTGGCTTCCACTCAAGGCAAGGGGCTGGGTTTGACTCAGAATTTTTCTATCCTCCATGCCCCACCCCTAAGAGTTCTCACTGTAAGGCCCGGTACAACAGCGGTTGCCCAAAAATGTTTACTGAACCAAAAAATTAACTTTATTTTGTTACTGGTTCAAGCTAGGCTGTGCCATGCAGAGCTGCTACTTTTCACAAGAAATAGCTGAGTTCCTAACTGAATTATCTTAGTTAACCGAGTTTCTATAGGACCCTGGCCAAAAGATGAAGTTCTGTAATTGCATTAACTGGTAATCTAATTTAATAAAGGAAGACAACTTCATTCACGTTTGCCCTTTTGGGCATCAACTATGCGACGAGAGAGGTCTCAAAATTCAAAGGTAAACCAAATGGCTCTTGAAAAAAGCTCATTAAACATCCAAATGTTTTTAATTCCTGGAATAGCTGAGCCATCGGCCCTCCCGGCCCTCCCTCTTGGCCCTCCCTCTTGGCCCTCCCTCTCCGTGACTCCAATTACAACAGCAGTGCCTCTGGCCCGGGGAGCACAGAAGAGGGATGGCCTGAATCCCTGCGGTCACTTGAAAAGTCCCCATAGTGTGAAGCATGGAAAGGACTCCTCTAGAATCCTCACGGCTTCCCGGGGGCGCCAATGACTACCCAATTTATTGGCCCAACACAAATACTTCAGAAAGTGAACAGAAAACTATTAATAACTGCATGGGAGCAATGGGCGTGGACTGGGACTGTCCTGGGTGAACTGGAATGTGGAATCAGACTAATTAGAAGTAAATGGAGCGAATGTGCCAGTTCTATGGTGGGGGTGGGGGGCTGCCCCTGGCAGGACTGGCTTCCCAGGGCCCTCTCTGGATTCGCTCATCAGTCATAAGGCGAGTTCTGAGCCCTCCTCTGTCCCAGCGCACAATTGGGTGAGAGCTCAGGCCTAACTACAAGGTTACCTCCTGGAAAGACAGGGTCCCTAATCCCCAATTCTCTGCATTCCACCCAGAACCATAGAAGGATCCACATTTATCCTTCGGTGTGTAACTGCCCATGCCCCTTACACACAGTGAACAGATTTAAGTAAGACCAACTTAAAATATTATGAAAATAATATTACAGCTTAAAAATTAAAACATTTTGTCTCATTACAGAGCTATCAAGGATTTGGGGTGTATCACCTAGCCCTGCTGATTTTTAAGATCGGACACCCCCAAGATCCAGAGAGGAAAGCCACTTGTCCAGGAACATGCAAGTGTTGGTAGAGTAGTGTCTGGTGGATACTAGTGTCAGAACACACAACACTGTCAGTACAAACAACAGGGCGCCTGGCTGGCTCAGTCAGTTAAGCGTCTGCCTTCGGCTCAAGTCATGATCTCAGGGTCCTGGGATCAAGCCCCACATTGGGCTCCCTGCTCAGCAAGAAGCCTGCTTCTCCCTCTCCCCATGCTAGTTCTCTCACTGGCTCACTTGCTTTCTCTCAAATAAATAAACAATATCTTTAAAAAAAAAAAGAATCCCAATACACAACAGTGCCTGTACACACAGAGTGTTTATACACAACAGACCCTCTATGGCCCAGCCCCCTAACTGTATGCATACCCTAGTTACAGCTCCCATTTGGCCAGTTGGAAAGTTCCCTTCTCTGAGAAAGAGTCTTCATGGCCATCACCCTCACCCAAAACACCAACTTTCTTCCAGAATGCCAGTCTTTCAGCCCAGAGCCCCTGTCACTTTCTACCCTCCCTAGTTACTTTCCACCGGTCTCTTCCTCTCCAACTCATCCTCAATCCCTTCTCCTCATTCATCTGGCTGTCCCACCTGGGCCCAATCATCCATGTGCAGGGCACCATTGATGGGCAAGCTCAGGGGAAGCACCAAATATGGGGGCTGACGGAGAGCAGGTGCCTCTGAAGCAGCTAAGAAGCAGCTGACCCCGGAAAGCACCTAAAACAGCCTTTTGTGAGACAAGAGGACCCTCCCCAAAAGCCAAAAACTCCTCAAACTGGGGCACCCCAGGTCTGCTGGCCCCAAAACAAGGTCTCATAATCCACCTCTAGGGACTCTGAACTTCTCCACGCAACCACGGCTATGAGAGAAATCTCCTGGGTCGAACCGCAGAAGAATGGTTTTGACTTCTGTCGAACTCTCCTCCAATAGCTTTTGCCTGTTCTGTAAACGCCGGGCTTGCACTGTTTTCCAGTCCACAGGGATCCACGGACGGAGAACAGACAGAAGGAGAGAGGAAAGCAAAGCCCCAGGGAGGTTCCTATAGGTTCAACAAGAGCATGGCTCTCAGAGGTAGCCTCGTGTAACAAGGTAACACACAGCACAAACAACTGGATGAGGGTGAGAGCAAACTTTCTAAGTCTGGCCCTGGGTGTCATCACCTGCTTACAGGGGTCCATCGGGTATATAGGGAGATGAGGCTCCCGCGGGCGTGTATGTACATGCACGCAGGTGTACACATGTCCATGCGTGCAAACGTGCACATGTGAACCTTATAATGTATGTATGTACGAGACTTCACATGTGTACACATAAATACTAGTGTGTGCATGCATAGGGGTATACATGTGCATGCATGCAAACGTGCAAGTGTAAGCCTTACAATCTACATGTGTACGGGATTGCCCATGTGTACACATAAATACTAGTGTGTGCATGCGTAGGAGTACACATGTGCATGCATGCAAACGTGCATGTGAGCATTACAATGTACACGTGTACAGGACTGCACATGCGTGCATGTATACACTCGGTGTGCATGTGTGAGCATTACAACGTATGTGTATATGAGACTGCTGCATGTGCATGTATACACTCGTGTGTGCACATGTGAGCATTACAATGTACACATGTATGGGACTGCACATGTGTACATGTATTCACTCACGACAGCAGGCAGCTATGACACAAGGGCCGAGAGATGCCACCTTCAACCTCCCTCACCTGTGCGCTGGCTCCAGCTCATCCCTGTGGCTTTCTAGTGTGCGTGGGCAGCTTCGATGGTGTGAAAGGAACTACAGCCCAAGGCCTGGACAGGGACCAGACAGCACTGAAAATGTCACAGCTTCTGTCCTTCAACTGACAACAGGAAAGTGTCTTCAGAGCCACAGATGGTACCTTCGGTACCCTGGTGTGTATGTGTCTGTGTGTGTCTGTGTATGTGCACGTGCAGCTAGGACAGGACAAGGAAATGCAAACCCTCAGTATGTGCAGGAAATTCCAAGTGCCTCCTGCTTCTTTTTCTGCCCTTTTTCTGACATTCTTTCTCCTTTTCCAGCCTCATTTCTCCCCCAAAGTCAGAGGGAAAAGGCTGTGGATACCATGCCCTCCACCCCAACCTGGACAATCTATTTTCTTCTTCGGTGGAGCTGATGCTCCCTGCATCGTGGCTCCCAGAGTGAACACTTCCCAGAGCTGGGGGGAACCTCCCCATTTTAAAGTTCTGTGCTTTGGGGGCATGGGTCCCATTCATACTCTTCTCAAGCATCTCCCTCTACCTGTTTCCAGAAGGAAAAATCCTGTTAAGCCAACATCCAGTTCCTTGAGGATTTTATCTGCCCTTCTCTGCCTGTCACTTCTCTCCTGTAAGAAGAAAAGTCTGTTTTTTTCCATGAGATCCCCCCAGCATTCTATTTGCTCAGAGCAGCCAGGTCGTCAAAAGTCTGACCTTGAGCCTTTCATCAATGAGCCAATTTCCAAGAAGGTCACAAATTCTAATTTAGAAAAGCAGATTCTCCACCATCTAAGATGTGAGCACCTCCCTTCTGTCTTACAAGACTCAACATCCACGACCGTGACCCTCAACTTGTGCTCCGGATCTCAATTTCAAACCCTTCAAACTCTTTAGGTTTGAAAGATTGTCTGCTACTCTCTGCTGAAACCTGGCGCAGACTTTCCATGGAAAAACCTACAATTCCCCTTAAGCTTTTTAGCAATGTAGAAGAGCTTTAAGATCCCCGTGACGATGTCTTGGTGGTGGTGAGATTTTGGAGGGCCCACATTGTGAACCATGAAACCCAAATTGCAGGATGCTAATAAAAAGCTGTTCATATCCACTCAAGGAAGGGCTTAAAGGGGATCCCTGGGTGGCGCAGCGGTTTGGCGCCTGCCTTTGGCTCAGGGCGCGATCCTGGAGACCCGGGATCGAATCCCACATCGGGCTCCCAGTGCATGGAGCCTGCTTCTCCCTCTGCCTGTGTCTCTGCCTCTCTCTCTCTGTGACTATCCTAAGTAAATAAAAATTAAAAAAAAAAAATTAAAAAAAAAAAAAGGAAGGGCTTAAAGAATCCACACACACACACACACACACACACACACACACACACACACACAAGAGAATCAGACACAGAGGAGAATCTCCAGGCTCAGACTAGTATTTCACTTTGCCTACAGAGACACCCATGCATGTACGCATGTAACTTGACTTCTCAGAGGGCCCAAACTCAGATCCTGAGAAGCCCCAATCTCGACAGGCAAGAAGTGGGTTCTCTGTGGCTCTGGAAGCACCCAAGGGACACCGAGTCACACATTCCATTCAACAGATGTTCACCTCCTCAGGCCGGCTCAGCACATGACCCTCGGGTCCCGTGATGCCCAGATCCAGGATCCTCTGCTGTTCCTGCAAGGTTAAAGACAGCGAGGCCGTCAGGGAGAGCTGGACTTCAGATGGCTCTGACTGCTAGAGATCTTTGATCCAAAAAGTTACTCGGACAAGACATAAAGACAGTCCTGCTGACCCCTCACAGCCCTCATCCCAGGACCTCGTGAAGAGAAGGGATCGCTACCCCGTCCCCAGTCCTGCCTGAGCTTTCCCAAGTGTGTTCAGCTCTTCCCCTGGGATGCTGAAAGCCCATATGTGCCCCCCACCCCCGAGGCAGCTGCATGACCACAGAGGGAAATGACTTCTCTGTGGAAAGGGAACAGTCTGTGTGTCCCGCAGGACACAGGGAGGCAGGCACGCTCATCACCAACACCCACGCTGCTGGTAAGACTGCTAGCACTGTGCCCCCAGATGGTGGCCCTGGGTCACCCTGCTTTTCCTCCTCACAGCTGAGCTACAGAATGCCTTCCCTTTCTCGAGCCCGCCTCTCACCCCGCAGGTCATGAAGAAAACACAAGAGGAAAGCCCCATACCTCTGCGATGATGTCACCATTTTCTGCGTGGACTTGGGCAATCGCACCGATATCCCGGATCACGCTCAATACTTCATAGATCTGAGAGGGCAGAGAGGAGACGGGGTGTCCATCTTCCTGTACACAAGCACAGCCACTTCCCTGCCGGCCACTGGGATCAGAAATGCACCCTTGGCTGCTACTACTACAGCTATCTCCTTTGACATGACCCAAGGTCAAGGCTACTGGCCACGCTTGGCAGAGCAGGAGCACTCAATAACCAAGAAAGGCAGCATAACCTAAAGGACACAGAGTAGGGGAGGCTCATGGAGGACAACTGGCCCTGCACCAGGCTTGCGGAGGTGGCTCTGAGCCAAAGAGGCAGCTCGGAGGCTGACTCCAGAGCCTGGGAGAACACCAGTCCTGGAGGGCCAGGGCACTGGGATCACACCCTCCCTAAAGGTTAAAGTCACCCAGGGGCCTCATCCATTAACCATTTCCCACGGAGCTAAGGGACATACATACACGGGAGGCAGCTTCCCAGACAAGAGCATTGGTCCCAATGTACCAAATGCCAAGGCGCCTGTTCAGGAAAGCCACCTTTTCTTACCTGGGAATCCGTGAGCTGGAAGCGATCTTTGAAAGCCATGTACACAAGGAAGGAATTTACTCCTAGCAGAGAGACAAAATAGAGAGGCAGAGACCTGGCTTTAATAAACAAACCAAATAAACTGGAAAAAGAATACGAAAAGTATAATACCACGCATATATATATATATATATATATATATATATATATATACACACCATGTACCAGGTATATAATGGGCGGTTGGGGGGGAGCAGGAGAGAGACACAGAGACACAGGTGGAGACAGAGAAATAAGGATAAAACAAATGGGGTGGAATATTAACAATTAGTAAAAAAAAAAAATAGGGACGCCCAGGTGGCTCAGCGGTTGAGCGTCTGCCTTTGGCTCAGGGCGTGATCCTGGAGTCCCGGGATCGAGTCCTGCATCAGGCTTCCTGTGTGGAGCCTGCTTTTCCCTCTATGTCTCTGCCTCTCTCTCTCTGTCTCTCGTGAATAAATAAAATTTTTTTAAAAAAATCTGGGAATAGGGTGCAGAAGTTCTTCTTAATATCTTGACAGCTTGTCTCTTAAGTTTAAAACTATATTGAAATTCAGAGTTGCTCGTGTTGTACATCCATTCAAATACACAGCCAGCAGTATTCACAGCAGCCAAAGGGCAGAAGTGTCCACTGACAGATGAATGGAGACACGAAATGTCATACAGCCATACAACAGAATATTATTCAGCCTTAAGCAGGAAGGAAATCCTGTCACATGGATGAACCCTGAGGACATTATGCTAATGTCACTAGAGGACAGATAAGGACGATTCCATTAATAGGTCAAACTCAGAGAGACAAAAAGTAGAACGGGGGTTGCCAGGGGCTGGGGGAGAGGGATTGGGGGGTTCATGTTTAACGGGGATGGAGTTTCAGTTTGGAAAGATTCAAAGTTCTAGGGATGGCTGGTGTGATGGTTGCACAACAATGTGAATGTACTGGACATTTAAAAATGACTACGATGGTAAATTTTATGCTGTGCTGTATTTCACCACAATTTAAAAAACTAAAAAAGTAAACACAAAAGTTGCCCTCGACTGTTGGGACTTTAAGAAGAACGTGAATTAGAAGATTCTGTGGATGCGGATCTATAATAAATGTCTTTTCTTTGGTAAACAGACTGCGCTTGAAGCTGACTTTTAAGAAACATTTTTAAGTAAGACAGGGTCCAACAAACTGATGTCGCAATTCTCTCCCTGGCATTTCAGAGTCCTCGTCACCCGAGACACCAGACCAAACATCCCTGCCCCACATCCATCACAATGGTAAACAACTGAGCGGACAATCTTCTAGTCCTGGAGCTTAATTCAAGCCACCTGGGGGTGCTGGATGCTGTCTGGGTTCAATGGCTCAGGACATCCTAGCCTTTCTCTTCTACTAGGCAACAGTTGCTATGGTAACTCTCCTAGCTGATTTGAAGTTGATTCATTTTAAATATGGAAAGTTAAGCCCCCTCAAGCCTCAGTATTCTCTCAAAGGTAAGAAAGGTCAAGGGTAACCTATTTTCTTTTGGGTGGGACCTTCATACCAGGAGGAATCTCAGGATATTTTAGTCCAATACCCTCATGTGAGAGATGTTTTTTTAATTGAGCCTCATAAAATTTAAGACTCCAGACTTTCATTTGGGGCATTTTCTGCTGTATCTATGGATATCTACCTACCGTACTCGGGCCTAGAGATTTCCCTCCTGCTATTGAATCACAGTTCATGGTATTTCTGAGCTTAGAAATCTCAGAACATGAAAGCAACAGGTGCTTCCCTGACAGTTAAGATCCAGGGAGATCAACCTCTCACCCCAGGAGTCTAGTCTATAGCCAACCTCAAGAAGACCCCAGAAGATGATAGAACTTGGCAATACCACCTCAACTCCCAAGGATCCTGTGGACAAAAGGGTCCCAGAGGCACCTTGAGGTCATCTAGATTCCCCTAGACTCCCCGGGAATCTTCCAGGACGCAACCTCTGGAATCCTATTTCCTAAAATAGTCCTATAGAATAAGAAAGACCCAGGGCACCTGGGTGGCTTAGTTGATTAAGTGACTGACTCTCAGTTTCGGCTCAGGTCATGATCTCAGGGTCATGAGATCGAGCCTTGCTTTAGGCTTTAAGCTCAGTGGGCAGTCTGCTTAAAATTCTCTCTCTCTCTCCCTCTGCTCCTATCTACCCCTCTACCTCCCTCTCTCCCTCTAAAATAAATAACTCTTAAAAAAAAAAAAAGGAAGAATAAAAGAAATAAAAAGGGATCTTTCATGTTGTCCCAGAGCCTCCTCATCCCCAAATCTATCCTGGTTCTTACGGGGTTGTAAAAAGAGCTTGCCCAACTTCCCCACTCAGTGTCCCAGGCACCTACCTCCCCATGATCACCTAGAATCATCACTAGGATAGGCATTCTCGGCCTCAAGTCTCCAACCTAGCTGGGTGCAGATCCCTCAAACCAGTAAGCTGTGAGTAGTTGTTACTTAAGAACTGGTCCCCATGGTATAGCTCAGGTTCTCATGTCAATGAAAGCTTCTGTTGCTGCCCCGGTTTGGTCACCTCCAATGGGCACCAGCTACAGCTCAACCCTCTCTCCTAGCAGGCACAGAGGTAAGGCATGAAAGGGATCTGCAAGTGCTATTCACAGACCTGCACCAGCTCATGCACCGAAATGGAAATATCCCCAGAGCTGTTGGTCAGCACAACCTACCGTGGTCCTTCACCAGGGCCTCCATCTCCTCTTGGATGCCCTTATGCCATTCAGTGATGTCCACATGCAGAGAATAGTCACAGCAGGACTTGCTGTCAGCCCATTCCCTCCACTGGTCGAAGGCTGCCAGCAGGCTTGTCCCGGGCTCGGGCACGACATGGTCAACTAGAAAAGAAGAGACACTGGCAGTTATCAACAAGTCTCAAGGGCCATGGGTCACAGCTGTTTTCCCATTTCAACCTTGAGCAAGACTTCTTAGGTTCAAAATCGAGATGGTGATCTCTATAACCTGCTTCTAAGAATCCACTTAAACCAGCTGACTCCCCAAGAGGGAGAAAGCAGAAAGCAAAACTAGGCATGGCCTGATTACTCCAGCGAAACCATGCATGAACTGCCCGGATCTGATCGCCCAGCTCAAAAGCCCTGAAAGCTCGTACCTCGGGCACATTTCCTGAACAATGAGTCCTTATGGACAATGGCAGTGTCGAATGGCCGGCCGGAGCTGCCAACCCTTTCTGTGTGTTGAGAGCTGCCAGTGAGACGCCCCTCACCAGACGGCAAGGAACTTGAAGATGCTGGACCATGGCCATGCAGACTGGGGCTCTGAAAGGTTCTAGGCATATCCAATCTCTCCTCACCGCTCATATTTCTGCCGCATAATACCACTTTGTCATTTAAGGGAGATCTTTCGTCTTAAGAGTTCAAAGTGTCTTTTAAAACAGTGGTTATTGTTATATAGTTATTGAGTTAGCCTGAGATGGAGGGCAGGGGACTTTGGACTCCGGGCAGGGGACTTTGGACTCCGGCTGACCTGAGTTGGTCTCCTGGCTCCACCACCTACCAGCAACATGCTCTTGGGTATGCTGCTTAATCTCCACTACCCTAAATTTCTCCAGTGGTTTAAAATGGGAATATTAGCTGCTACACACATTTCTTATGAGGATTAAATGAAACAGCATATCTATTGATCTTTTGTCATTCCCCTATTTAAATCTTTCAACAGTTTCCCCTTGCTCTTAAGATAAAGAACCAAGTCTCCAAGAAGATTTGGCCCAGCTTGGTCTTTGTCTACCTCTACATCACTCTGGATTACCTCCACCTTGCACTCTGCCCTCCAACCACATTAACTTCCAGTTCCTGCTCCCTTCTGCCACAGGGCCTTTGCAGACGTACTGTATCTCTAAGTCTCAGAGAGCTCTTGCCCAGTAACCCTGATGATGAGAGGTGTACCAGAACAATTACCCCCAATCTTCTGCACAGAGACGCTAAAATATGAAATGACTTGTCCGAGGTCAAACCAAACTCAGGCAGGCAGGGACGCCTGGGTGGCTCAGTGGTTAAGCGTCTGCCTCTGGCTCAGGGTGTGATTCCAGGTCCCGGGATCAAGTCCCACATCAAGCTCCTTGCGTGGAGCCTGCTTCTCCCTCTGCCTGTGTCTCTGCCCCTCTCTTTCTCTCTTTCTCTCGTGAATAAATAAAATTTAAAAAAAAAAAAAAAAAACCTTAGGCAAACAAAGATAAAACCCAGGACTCTAGACACCTAAAGCAATGAATCATTCTTCTAAATAAAACATTAGGTTTTCTAGACTGGGGTAAGCAATTCTCAGCTAAGAAAATGCCAGCCACGGCAATGCTAGTGAGCTCGAATTTCTGAAATGGATAAAATCTTGCAGATGCTGCTGAACTGTAATAACTGAGCTTGGGGGGGGAATCCCTGGATGGCTTAGCGGTTGGGCATCTGCCTTTGGCCCAGGGTGTGATCCTGGAGACCTGGGATCGAGTCCCATATCGGGTTCCCTGCATGGAAGCTTGCTTCTCTCTCTGCCTATGTCTCTGCCTCTCTCTCTGTGTCTCTCATGAATAAATAAATAAAATTCAAAAAAATAATAATAATAACTGAGCTTGGTTTTATAGGTCTCAAAAATGTGGACAACGAAGCTGAATTTTCTTTCAACAAAATGTACTTTTAAAAATAAGCAGTAGTGGGATCCCTGGGTGGCGCAGCGGTTTGGCGCCTGCCTTTGGCCCAGGGCGCGATCCTGGAGACCCGGGATCGAGTCCCACGTCGGGCTCCCAGTGCATGGAGCCTGCTTCTCCCTCTGCCTGTGTCTCTGCCTCCCTCTCTCTCTCTCTCTCTGTGACTATCATAAATTAAATAAATAAATAAATAAATAAATAAATAAATAAATAAAAGCAGTAGTATATGTGATTAAATGGGTACACGCACAGCTGGTACTGTAACACACATCATATTAACTAATGAAAGCAATGAGGATGCGCACTTGTAATGCAAGTCGGTTCCATCTTTAAAATGCTGACACAGAAACCTTGACAAAACAATTCTAATTTTCTTATGTCCCCCCACACCAGAAGAAGAAGGGAGGCAGGTGGGGAGGAGGAGAAGAAAATATGATTTTGTGGCAATCATAATTTCGACAGACCCTCCCTGGTCACACTCCTGACTTCATCCCTCGTTCTGCCACACCAGCCTGCATATAAGCAGCCAGATGATCCTCTTAAATCTTTACCCAGATCCCATCACTCTGCTGATTAATCCTCCGATAGGTGTCCACTACCCTTAGGGTCAAATTCAAATCCCCTCCCTTGGGGCACCTGGGTGGCTCAGTGACTGAGCATCTACCTTCAGCTCAGAGCGTGATCCTGGGGTCCTGGGATCAAGTCCCACACTGGGCTTCCAAAGGAGCCTGCTTCTCCCTCGCCCTATGTCTCTCATGAATAAATAAATAAAATCTTAAAAAAATAATAATAACCAAAAAAAACAAATCCCCTCCCTGTTCCTACAGACCCAGTCTCATCTCACCAATGTACTCTCAGCCCCTAACCCTGCTCACCACCATCAGCCTCCAGCTGTTTTCACTCAGGGACCTGCCTGACTCCTCCCCACCTCTGGGCCTTTGTACCAGCAGTTCCCTCTCTGGAAACCCATTCCTCTGGCTCTTTACGTGGGCATCTCTGCCTCCTTGGGTATACGCCACATCCCAGAATCACATCCCCATCTGTGGTAATTTCTGCACCCGCTCCCCTCATTTGCTATCTGACTCCCCCACTAGATGTGAACTCCCTCAGCGCAGGGATTGAGGGCCTGCAAGAGAGGAAGTGCTCAATAAATGTTTTCGATAAATGAGTCAATGCTCCCTTCCAGCTCACATTCCTCCCTGCAAGATCAGGTCAAGCGCAGAAGGAGGTGCTCTCCTGGGAACATGACCAGATTTTTCTGCTCAACCTCAAGTATATGTGAGGTCGTATGGTGCTAAGCTATTCAAACTTAAATGTGTTTAAAAATTCTCTTGAGAGCTTACTAAAACACAGGTTCCTGGACATCATCCCCAGAATTTCAGATTCTGTAGGTCTGGGCTGGAACCTGAAAACTTGCATTTTTAATAATCTCTCTTGGAGCTGATATGTCTGCCTTAGACCACTCTGAACATCACTAATTGAGTGCATATCTCTTCCCATTTACTTCTCCTACCACCTGGATTCACACATGCCCATTTTACCATGAGGGTCCTGTTTCACTACTCAACAGCATTCTCAGTTGCAAAAAAACACCAGGTTCCCTGACTGTAATACAGTCAGGAAAATGGCCTCCCTCCATTTTCAAAAACAGCTCTTAGCCTTACGAACTCTGGAAAACTCAGGGCACAGGCAAAGCTGAGGGCTCCAGGGAAATAAACATGTTTCCTCTAAGAACTAATGACACTCAGAAAAGTGTCCATGAAAAGCCTCCTTGTGTTTTCCCACAGTTCTCTTTCCATAGGAGCTGACTCCTGGGAAGAGCCACTCCAGGGAACAGGGCAAAAAGTCATCCTCTCTTCCGGAGGAAAGAGAAATTCCCCCACTGAAGACACCAGCCTGCAAAGGATTTGCCCAGAACTCACAGGCCTTTAATCTGGTGATTTTCCTAAGCTACCTGCCCCTGCAAGAGCCTGGCTCTTGCCTTGTAGCTGACTTTTTCCCCTTGTTTAAGATGTGAGCAAAAGCTCATCAACCCAGCCTCCCAACCGGGCAGTAAAGTTAACGATCCAGGGGTCAAAAAGCTGGTTCTCAGGGCAGCTCTACCCTGCTGTATATACTCTTTGGGAACTCTATGCCTTCATGCATAAAACATAGGCACGAAACTACCCACCGTGCAGAGCTGCAGGAGGTTGAAGAAAGCATGTATGAAAGCACCTGGCAGAAAGAACGTCTGGCACACACTGAGCCTTCATTCCCCTGAGCTGAATGCTCAGAAACACACTGTGGTTCCAATGGTAGGCCTGCGAATCTGGTTTAGGAGGGAGCCAAGAACATGCCCTGGGACGGTGGCCTGAATTTAGGAGTTACAGACAGTACGCAGAAGTACTTACTCCTAGAAGACACCAGCTCTTTCCAAAGGGCTACTATTACTTCTCTCGAAACTGTCAAGAGACCCCATATTTTATAAAGAGTTTTACTGAGATGTAATTCATACTACACAATGCGCCCATTTAAACTGGTACAATTCAACCAGACTGGCTAACTAGACTGGCTTCTAGGCCAGTCGGAGAGTTGCGCAACCATCACCACAATCTAATTGTGGAACATCACCCAAAAAAAGAAAGCCATACCCATCTACAATCCTTCCCCATTCCTTCCTAAGCCTGCTGCTCCCAGCCCTAAGGCAACCACTAATTTGCTTTTTTCTGCCTCTAGAGATTTGCCCAGTCTGGACATTTCGTGTAAATGGAATCATACAGTACATGGTCTTTTGTGTCTGGCTTCCTTCAGTCAGCATCTTGTCTTCAAGGTTCATCCACATTGGAGCCCACATCAGCCCTCCAATTCCTCTTTATCGCCCCAAGCGCTTTCAGTACCCTATTTTTATATTTATAGGATATTGGCAAGGTGCTGGACACACAATAAACGAGCTGCTGCTTGAAAATTCAAACAAAGAACTCCTCTGGAGTTTGCAGGATTTAAAAGACCGTATTTTTTTTAACGTTTTACTTGGAAGTGTAACTGTAGATTCACACACAGTTATGAGAGGTCCTCAGACCCTCCACCCAGTGTTCCCAGGGGTAACACTTGCTTTACTTTAACACTTCACAACCAGGATGTCCACATGGACATAACCCAAAACCCCAAGCAGTTAGTGTTTCTGATCAGCTCTCAAGGGACCCAACGTTACTGAAAACACATAGAGATGTCAGAAAAATCATCATCATGGTCCCTGTTCGGGAATTGAAGTGGCTGAGCAGGACTTACATCTCAAAAGTCTGCCAGTTAGATAAGCAGGTGGAGCAGGAGAAAGAGGGGGATAGCTCTGCTGGGCTCCCCTTTGGCCCCAGTCTCTCTGAAGCCTCACACACGGTTGCAGTTCTAGAAACTCCAATTAGTACACACACCACCCCACACTCCCAGTGGTATTTACTCTATCAGAATTGCCCATCTCCTGCCTCCCATTCCAGAATCATCACTACCTCATTCTCTAGTCCTGTCACTTAGCTGTCCGTACGTCTGCCTCTCCCTTTCTTGTCCTAGATTAATCAGTGGGCTTGAATTAAAAGCAAACCATCAGGGAGATGACAACAGAAACCACCGCTGGCTCATCCATGAGGGCATCGAGCTGTCATCTACTCAGCAAAATGCCAGTGACCTATTCAGCAGAGAATAGCTTTTGTTGGTAGAGAGATAAAAGCCCCTGTCCTGCCAGTTAGAATAACATGGTTGTGTTCTAGAAAAAAAGCAGAAAAGGAAGAGAAAGCACCTGTCCTTAGGAACATAAGGGGTACCCAGAGGAGAGGTAGTAGAGGAAGGACCAGGGTCAGATGCCCTATGCCTGGTCAGTTCCACCTTTTCATCATGAGGTTTTCTTCAAGATACTCATCTTCTCTGGCCTTCAGATTCCTCCACCGGAAAATGGAACTAACATTAGTACCTACTCACAGGGTTCCAGTGAGATGTAAATGAGATGAAAGGGGAACTTCCTAGAAGGATGCCTGCCTCAGAACTGTGCTCAACAAACACCAGCTGAATGAGTCATACTCCTTTGTAAGGAAAACTGCTACACATAAACCCCTTTGTGAAGTATCTCAGGTGCCTCTAAAGCACAAGCTTCTGGGGCAACCTACCTGCCTTGCACAAATATGTCGCTTCTCTGGCAATACATAGAAGCATTTTCCCAAGAGCTGGAACTGCCTTGAATGTTTGTGCCTAATTTTTTTCATCTACAAACCAGTGCCAATAACACATCTCATAGCACTTTTGCTAGTGCCCAGTAAGATGGTATTAGTAAACAACAAAGTGCTATTCCAATGAGCACATCCTCTTCCCTGTACCCCCTAAAGCATCAAGCAGGAGGACTGGTGCTTAATAAGCAGAGGAGAGACCAAACATCACACATGCCTCTGGCCCTAGGACTTGAAAGGCCGTGGCCAACCCTAGGACTGGAGCACCAAGGAACCTCTTTCTCCAGGAGGCCCAGCCATGGGGCTCTGGGATGAACACTCCAATCCAGGGATCCCTAGCACTCTTGGAGCCTGCAGCTTTCCTGTCTGTCTGCCATGGTTGTTAAATCCCAGCCTTCCTGAATGCTGGCAAGGGGACCCACCACAGTGAACTACCTTTAACATAAGTCTAATTCACACATTTCAAAATGGGAGTAACAGTAAAAATAATCCTTATTGAATACTTCCTATGTCTGGTACAATTTCATGCATCTTTTGTGGATTATCTTGTTTAATCCTTACGTTGGGCCAGCATGGGCCCGTTTTCAAGTGGAGAAGCTGAGGGCAGTGGGGTTAAGTAACCTGCTCGTATTACTTAGCATGCAGAGATACATACAGAAGGTCTGCAACATTCATACCGCGTGTGCCTTGGCCAAGCAAGGCTCTTGGTAGAACTCTGGAAGGTGTGAATAATGTGGCCATAGCCAGTACAACCGTTGACGGGCATAGGTGCAATGTGACCCCAGAGTCTGACTCCAGAACCTCTACTCTTAAGAGTGGGGAGGAATGGATCATTGAGAAGGGAAATGGAGCCTTATCCCTTTATTTTTTATAACTACAGCATGCAGTTCAATTAATTCAATAAAAAGAAAATGGTATAATTAGCCTAACAACCACAGGGTTATTAACTCATGCTCCTAAGTGCTTGACCTTAGAGACACCTGGGTAATCCCTTTCTCTTTGCCAAACTTTCTTTAATGTAACCTTTCTTTTAAAGCTGAACAAGTAAAAAAAATAAAATAAATAAATAAAGCTGAACAAGTATAGTCATACAAAGCAAGCTGAGCCAGGAGTAATTGTTCCGCATCCAGTGATCGCTGCTAGAATCATTAAGCCAGAATCTGGAGGGAATAAGGGCTGAAGCGAGATCCAGTAAAATGTATTTATAAAACAAGCAAACAACCTCTTATGTGATCTGATGACCAGCCAGCTTTGGAGGAAAACAAAGAGGTAGAAGATACAAACCATACCCTTAAAATGCTTAAAATCTAGTTTCGGGGGAAAAAAAAAAAAGGCATTACAGTGTGCACACAGGAAGGGATTTTGCTCGATCCTCAGCCTACTGCACATCCCCACTCTTCCCTTCTCAACCAAGCTCTGCAAAGAGCTGAATGCTGTTGATGCCTTACCTTGTCACCTCCCATTCACTCGTGGCTAACTGCACCCTTGGCTCTAGTGTGCCAACACCCCCGAACCAGCTCTCATTTCTCCCCATCCCCTGGGGACCAGTACCACCCTCCAAGGCCTTGGTGTGACTGCCCGCAGCGTCCGGCTGCCCACACCCACCCCAGCTTCTGGACAGCACCCCACATGCTTGCCTCAGCTTCTCTCAACAACTGTCCCCTGGCCCCTCTTTTGCCCCAGTGTTTGCAAAGCTGCTGTTCCCAGGAGCTCCGTCCGACATCCTTCAATTCCACTCACATGTCTGACATTTATTCAAAAGGTCCTGGGCCGGGGACCTGAACCACAGAACTGCAGGCCCTCCTCCAGCTGGCCTGCACAGGGCCCCTTATTTCTTGCTCTTGTTTCTTTTCTAGTCTTGTTGCCCCTAGCCATGTCCTCTCTCTCCTCCCTCCTGATCTCCTTCCTCCTCCTTCCTCTGCTTCCTGCTGTCTTCCTCAGTGCGTCTCAGGCTCAACATTCAATGGGTGACGGATCTGGGGTCTGGGACTCTCCTGGGTCTCAGGTGAATCCCAGGATGAGCAGCTAGAAGCAGGGGAGACCCGCAGGCAGCAGCACCTGTTGGTGTTGGCTTCTGCACGTGATGGGAGCTGCCCATCTAGAAGCAGGGGGTGGGCACGTGCAGTCCACGCTTCCTGTCCACCCATTTCCCTTCCTGTGGCCTGCGCTCGCTGGAATGAGATCACACTCTTTCCAGGTTGCTGGAAGATTGACTCTGGGAGTTGAGGGCTCAGAGGTGGAGTCTGAGGATGGGAAACGAGAAGTGGGGAGCAGGGCAGAGAAGGCCCAGCCTCTAAACCCAGCGTTATCTCTGACTCTGAAGACGATCCTACAAAGACATCCTCAGCTTTCCTCCTTTTTCACAATATAACACAGGCATGACCAGAGCTCCCGCATTAGAGAAATATATCCACCCCTGTAGAAGTCTTTTCCAGGGGGACAATGGAACCATGTCATAAGTTCATACCACTGTTTGCATTTATGTGATGGCAATGGTATCGACCTCACATGGGTACAGCTTTTCAGCGATTCACAAAGTGCTACCATATGCCTTACCTCATTGGATGCTTTAATAGGGAGGCAGATATATTTATGGTGCTGGTGGCACAGAGAGACCTGCCTGCAGTCCTGCAGACACAAACTCACAGAGCCGGAGCTCAAACCTACCGTTTTTTACCGCCTTTACTAACCACCACCTTCCCAGGGTTTCTACAAAAACCATTCACCTCAACTCTTCAAACGTAGGCTTTTTTCTATCATCAACAACATATGCAGGTTCACTTAAGTGTGCAGCTAATGACCTTAACCTAGTGGACAGAGGAGGAAATGGCCAATGTGAGCCGGTGACAGTCAACTTGGGGTGTCGGATAAAAAGCTTGTCAAAATGTCAGCACCTCGTAAAACCCTTTTCTTTGAGGCCTGGCGTAGCCTGCACATGGCCCAGCGTGCACATGGCACACAAGATCAAAGGCCAGGCTAATGAAATCTGTGTGTGGCGATGAAGGGTCATTTATAACGTGTAAATCCTTGAAGAGCGACAAACCACACAATGGGCAGATAGCCTCTCCCTGACTTAGCAGGAGGAGACATGGAGAGACTGGAAGAGTGTGAGAGCCCATCTGTAGGCAGCATGGGCTCAACCTTCCCAGGAAGGGTCCGCCAGAGTTGACCAGTGGACTTGGGGAGGGAGAGAAGAAAGTCACTTCACCAGGAACAGTTTACTTCAAATTCAGCCTCTGGGGTAGTACTTGGTAGTTTGCTCTAAATTCACTCAGAAATGACATGCCATGGGGGAAGGTTCTATCAAACCATGAATGGTGAGAACAAAGCTGCAGGAGCACCACTTAACCACCAGAAATGTTTAAAGTTGTCTCCGACGGTTGGTGGTGACCAACGATGCTCCTGAGTGCCCAGATGTCGGTCTTATTCTACCTGAAGAGGTATCCATGGCAAGAATCAGGTTCAGATCCAGGATACTTAGAAATCGTTTTGTCTTTTTACAGGGAATCTGAGTCCCAGGGAAGTTTCAAGAGTTGCTAAAAGATACACGAGATGAGTAACACCAGAATCAATCTGAGGTCTGAAGCAAAAATCTGCACTGTGGCCTTCACTTTTTTCTTTTATAAAAGAAGAAAATAGTACCTAAACCCCACCATCCTAATAGTAACCAGAAACCTTTTTTGTATCATCTTCCAGATTGGTCTTGTAGATATATTTTATATGGGGGGGGGGGGGGGTAATGACAGGGCATGATGCCTTTTTCCTTAATACCATCTCATCCTACAATCTTCATAATACCATTATTCTAAGAGCTATTTTGGGGGGAATCTTCTAGAACTTTGTTAATCACTTCCCTCTTTTGAACGTATAGACTGCTTCCAGTTTTCCCATGTTACTTAATGTTCTCAGGAGTGCAGCCATGCAAATCCCTCTCTCCTTTTCTTGGTGCTTTTCTCTGGAGAGGGCCCCAGAGCTGGGATAAACTATATGGTTCTTAACACAGATGACCATGTTGCATTCCAAAAGTGTCACCCCTTCACACTGCCACCAGCAACATGCCAGGATGTCACCCCAGCCAGTGCTGGTGTTTTCATTTTATTTGCTTACTATTTAAGGGGGTAGGAAACAAAGATCTTTTCACTCTGCTAAGCCATCTTCTCTGTTTCAGATAAATGGCCATCTTCCAAGACCCAAATAGGGAACTGCGTAATCCATGAGAGACCAGACCAACCAGCTGTACAAAGAAGTCACTGACGATTTAACAAGACCATGATTAAATGGCCATATCCACCATCTTAGCTCTGGTCCCCCCTCAACCCATCTCGCAGCTTTGTCTCGGGAGCCCAAAGACGACTCCCACTCAGGCTGCCTTGCCAAGCATCTGAGATGTAGGCAGAGCAGCAGAGCTGGAGAGAACCCCAGCCTCCCCAAGGCCCCAGGTGCACAGAGAGGCTGCGCTTTGTCTCAGCTCCATGTATGTTCACAGAAAGACAGACACTCAAGAGGAAGTGCCATCCCCAAAGCACGATGATGAAATCGTGGCCCGGGGAAAAGGCAAGGAGAGCCAAAGGTGAAAATCCCAGCCAAATTCGTTAGAATGCAAAGCTTCAAACTTCAGGTCCATGGAGAATTTCTCCAAGAGATGTTGAAATCGTTGGCTAACAGCGGGAGGAGGGTTCTGTTTCCTGTAATTAGACAGGCATTCGGAGTCTGAAGAAAAGCCAGGTTTATGGCATCTCCTATCCTTGCACTGGTGGGAGAACCACAAAGTTGGCTACAGGCTAGCATTTTGATCCTGGGATTCCTCAGAGCATCATGAAGCCCCGGGGAGTGACTCCTCCCTACAGGGCTGCAGATGCCCTGCTCAGACCACTGGGCCTCAGCACCACTGCCTGCAAAGCTGGGCTCTCACTCATGAAGGAAGTGTTAGAGAACCAGGAAACACAGTGCTGTGTGGGAATAGTCTCTGATGCTGTGAGTGTCCATGCCGAATGCGCCAGAAACAAGGTACGATGAAAACCCACAGGTGGGGGCGCCTGGGTGGCTCAGTTGGTTAAGCGTCTGCTTTCAGCTCGGGTCATGATCCTAGGGTCCTGGGATCAAGCCCCAGGGGGACTCTTTGCTCAGTGGGGAGCCTGCTTCTCCCTCTCCCTCTGTCCCTCCCCCTGCTCATGCTTTCTCTCTCCCTCTCAAATAAATAAATAAAATCTTTGTTAAAGAAAGAAAGAAAGAAAAGAAAAGAAAAGAAAAGAAAAGAAAAGAAAAGAAAAGAAAAGAAAAGAAAAGAAAAAAGAAAAGAAAAGAAAAGAAAAGAAAAGAAAAGAAAAGAAAAGAAAAGAAAAGAAAAGAAAAAAAAGAAAGAAAAGAAAAGAAAAGAAAAGAAAAGAAAAGAAAAGAAAAGAAAAGAAAAGAAAAGAAAAGAAAAGAAAAGAAAAGAAAACCCACAGGCAGTGCAGCACTGCTGAAGTGCAGAGCTTGGCTCCACAGCTCACCTCTCTGGGGTTGAGGTCATGGCTCTGCCACTGACTAGGTTCTAGGACCTTATGCAAGTAACTTAACCCACTTCCTCCATGCCTCAGTTTCCCCATCTGCAAAAGAGCAGCAACAGTGGCTACTTCCTAGGATAGGGGTTAAAAGCATGAACTCCATAGTTAGACTGCCTGAGCTGGCACCCCAGCTCTAGCATCCATCCACAAGCTAGATAACCTTAGCAACCGTCTCCTTCTCTGGGCCTCAGTCTCCTTACCTGTAAAATGGAAATTGTAATAGTACACACTCACAGGGTTGTTATGAAATAGTATTTATAAAGGGCTTAGGACAATGCTTACGCAGAAGGTTTTACATAAGCATTCATTAAATTAAAAGCAAAAAAGGATTGTCTTGAGGACAAAAGGTTGCTTGAGCCAGTTCCTGGCAAGAAGTTGGTCTTCCCTAAATGTTCCATTTTACTAAGAAGTATCACATGGTGGGGGGTGGGGGGGGCAGTCAGGGCTTAGGTCATCTTAAGGGCAGAGAATCTAGGACGTTGAGGACCTTCTCCCCAGTGCTGCTTGTCGGCCAGGGAGCAGTGGAAGGGCTCGGCGAGGTGCGCTAAGGTAACAAACCCACGAGGAGTCATATGTATGGGAAGGGTCAGGATAAAGACCTTACTGGAAGGAGACCGGAGGCTCCCGGGCCACAGGAAAGGCATGGAACTTTAAGTCTTTTGCATAAAACGGAGTAAGACCAAGACAAGCAAAACAAATCTGTCCTGTTGACATAGCAAGTAGGCATTGGCTCTAAAATAAGAGACAGTAGGGGTACCTGCGTGGCTCAGTGGTTGAGTCTGCCTTTGGCTCAGGGCGTGATACGAGGGTCCTAGGATTGAGTCCCCCCACATCAGGCTCCCCGCATGGAGTCTGCTTCTCCCTCTGCCTGTGTCTCTGCCTCTCTCTCTCTCTCTCTGTGTCTCCCATGAATAAATTAATAAAATCTTTATTAAAAATGAAATAAAATAAGAGACAGTAAATGCTAGTGCAGGAAGAATCAAAGACCCTCTTTCAAGAAACATAAATGGAGACTTGTCACCTCCCGGAGAACATCCCTCCCCAATCCCTTTGAAGCCCTGGATACAGTGATGGAAATAATCTTCCTATCAAATGAAATGTATTAGGAATGAATAAATTCATCCCCCATTTTATTATGAGTCAAATGCAAGAAAAGTGACCCAATTAGGACAGAAAACACAAACCACTAACAGAGTTCATGCAATTCCAATCACAAGCAAGGAAACCTGGGCCTACCCTGGAAATGTCAGTTCAATCTCCAGCAGACTTCAATCTCCAGCAGACTTTTAAAACCCTGAAACAATGTTTTTTTTAAGATTATTTTGTTTCGGGGATCCCTGGGTGGCGCAGCGGTTTGGCGCCTGCCTTTGGCCCAGGGTGCGATCCTGGAGACCCGGGATAGAATCCCATGTCGGGCTCCCGGTGCATGGAGCCTACTTCTCCCTCTGCCTATGTCTCTGCCTCTCCCTCTCTCTCTGTGTGACTATCATAAATAAATAAAAATTAAAAAAAAAGATTATTTTGTTTCAAATATTTTATTTATTTATTTATTCATAAGAGACACAGAGAGAGGCAGAGACACAGGCAGAGGAAGAAGCAGGCTCCCTGCGGGAAGCCCGACATAGGACTCGATCCCAGGACTCCAGGATCATGACCTGAGCCACAGGCAGAGACTCAAGACTGAGCCACATGGGCTGCCCGAAACTATTTATATTTTCAAAAACCCAGAGAGATATGAGCACCACAGGCTGGGATCCATGATCTGATTCTCCCCTCTCCCTTTTGGGAAAGAGAGGACCCAGCAGGAGGTGAGCTTCCTAAGAGTTGCTAGCAAAGGCAGCTCAAGGGCCTGCAGATTTCCTGAGCACACCCGCTTCCATCAGCTCTGTTTATAAGACACAATATCCTGGACATCAACAGGATGACTCAAGAGTATGTACGAGTGTGTGTGTGTGTGTGTGTGTGTACGCGCGCACACGCATGCATGCACATGTTTGTGTGTATGTGCATGTGCACGCCTGTGTAAGCATGCTAGGGACCAAGGGGTGGGAGGTGAGCTCCCGTGATCCCCCCGAGGCCTTCAGGCTGCTTGAAGGAAATAGATACTTCCCTGTTTTCACCATAAAGTCTGCCATAAAATAAAATCCAGACTACAAACAAATTACAGAAAGAGTGCAGAGAAGTAAGGAGCCAAGAGGGAGGCTAGGGGCACTAGGGGCCCAGGGCATGACACCCTGCACAGTCTCCATGTGGGGCCTGGTCCGCCTCCATGCTGAAGAGCTCCACCTCGCAAGAGGGGCGGCAGCTGGCAGCACCAGGCCCAGATGAGGTGGCTGGGGAAACATGTGAGTAATGACACTTCCTCTGTTTGTCTCAGCTTTTGGTTGCCCGGGGCTACCGGACCACAGATTCAGCTCTGGCTTGCCAAAATAAGAGATTACAGGGCTGTGCGGAACATCACAAAAAAATAAAAGTCACACTGCCAGGCTTTCACGTGCAGAGTGGGTTGGGCTCAGTTTTCCTTCCTGCTGGTCCCTCATTGGAAAGGAGATTCAACTACAAACTCAAGGACCTGCAGCTTCCCAGTTAGAGACCAAGAGAAACCCAGTATTCACATAACGGGTGGAACTATGTCAAATGCTACAGCCAAAGACCCAAGGTCAAGGTCAACAACAGGAAAAAACAGGAAGCAAATTAAAGAAACAGCCATGTTTACATTCCTATTTAAGTAGATAATCTGACAAACCCTATGACCTAAATATAATCATCTTTGTGCGGAAATATGGTCTGAAATAAAAGATGTGATGTTCACGCCCACTATATTTTAAGACATCATTTATGCACATGCACCAAGTTATATAAAAAAGACAAGAGTGCCTAGTTCAAATAAGAACTGATGTGTTCACAGGACTCAACTAATCCACCCTTGTACAAAGCTGCTATGACAGAGTCTCACTGTATCTGGAAAAGAATGTATCAGCTCTTGGATTGGAGCTCAATCCAGAAACAAAAGCATGAGGAGCCTGGTATCTATTCTGTTTATTCCAATGTTGCACAACTGTCTTCCTTGCAGCTCCTGCAAAGAAAGTTGGGCAGGGAAAGAAGAGTTGGTGATGTCATATGTTGACTGAGCCCTATCTAAAGCCAATATAATTGACGGGTGTTTTCCTCCTAGGAACCTGGACTGAATTCAAAAACATAGCCTAACATCTCTGGAGTCTGAACTATGGTCATTGTACCATCATGTGCTCTCTATCTCAGGCTGAGGGCTAACCGTTCAATGGGTCTTTTTCCCCTAGTTGATTAATAAGACTCTGAATAACAGCCAATGTATCTGGACAATGAGGTTTAAGCCTGATAAGGGAACCAGCTGTTCAAGGAGCTTTTTTTTTTTTTTTTTTTTGTTAAAAGAGAGAGTGTGTGCACATGAGCAAGTTGGGTGGTGGGGGAGGGGCAGAAAGAGAAAGAAAGAGAGAATCCCAAGCAAACTCCATGCCTCAGCGTGGAGCCGGACACAGGGCTTGACCTCACAAACCTGAGATCACGATCTGAGCCAAAATCAAGATTGGGATGCTCAACCGACAGAGCCACCTAGGCATCCCTAGGGAGCCTTTCATTAAACCTCACAACTGTATGAGTAGCTGAAAGTTCACAAACAAGCCAGCCTCTGCCACTGTACATAAAATTCAAACACTTCCTCACATTATGCTCTCTTCCTCCCCAGGAATGACAGGAGTAAGAGATAATATCCCAGATGCAAAAGAGAGTTCCAAGGAAACTTTTCTTTTTATAAAATTCCTTTAAGTGAAAAAGTGTTTAAATGTCAATAACCTGGAAAACAAGAAAGAATTGAGGAAAACCCCAAAATGTTCTGTAATTCCATCATCCAAAGAAAATATACACTGATGTATGTCTACCCAATCTTTTCTCCCACCCACCAACACACCCACATATGTATTCTTTACAAAAGTGGTGCCCTAATTTACATAACTTACAGTATGTAAATTATATTTCAGTGAAGCTCTTTAAAAAAAATAGCATCAAATTGGACATAGTGATCATGGTCTGCTTTCTTCCATCAATATACTGCGAACATGTTCATACTAATAAATATTTTCCACTGTGGTTTTTTAATGACTACATACTACGTTTTCGATGGCCATCATTTACTTAACCAATCTATTTTGCTCATTTTTAGCTTGTTTTTAATTTTTTTCTCGTCATAATGTTACAATGAACACCTTTAGAGGGAAATGTTGCAGATGGATATTTCAGAGTCAAAGGGGATGTGTCTCTTGCTTATAAATCGTCAAAGCTCTTGTTAGATATTTTTTTACTACCTTCCAGAAAGGCCATACCAAAGTGAGCACCTAGCAGCAGTTTAAGAGTGCCCATTTCACATCAACAAGGATTATAATCCCTTTTAATATCAGAAAATTTAGAAAACAAAAACTTAGCTCATTGTTAGTTTATATTTTATATTACTCATTCAATTGAATATTTTTTCATAAATTTAATGGTAGAATTATTTCTTCTTTTGTGAATATCATGTTCATATCCCTTAGCTTTTCTATTAGTGTTCATCTTTTTATTGAAATGTTAAGGGGCACCTGGGTGGCTCAGTGATAGGGCGCCTGCCTTCCGCTCAGGTTGTGATCCTGGGATTTGGGATCGAGTCCCACATCAGGCTCCCTGTGAGGAGCCTGCTTCTCCCTCTGCCTATGTCTCTGCCTCTCTCTCTCTCAATCTGTGTCTCTCATGAATAAATAAATCTTTAAAAAAATGTTAAGATTTCATATTTTCAATGCATCAACCCTTTATCATATTTGGCAAATCTAAATTCCTACTTCTGGTGTTCCTTTTAATTAGTTTACTCTGATGAAGTCTTTCTACATTGTCAAGTGCTCTGTCTTACCTGATTCTCCCTCCAATAAAATATATAAAGTACAGGACTCTTCATCTGTGTTCTCTTCTTGTTCATTTTGACCTTGTTGTTTAAATTTAACTTAACCCATCTGAAAGGTATTTGGAAATAGGACGTCAGGTAAGGAATTTATCTTTCTTTGTTTTTCAAATCGTTAACTATGCCAGCATAATATTATGACTATGCCATCATTTCACCATGAGTTGGATATATTCCTTTTTTCACACGCTAAATACTTAGAGTTGGTTCCACTGATGAATTTTCTACTTCATGTCATTGATGTAGATGTCTTTTCTGGAGCTAGTCCCTACCACTTGAATTATGACATTTTTTAGTTTTTTTAAATATCCCATTAAGCATAGCTTCCTGCCTTTCTTCATTATTTTCTTCTAAAATATTTTCTTGGCAAAAAATAAAATAAAATAAAATATTTTCTTGGCTTTTAATATCTGTTGATTTACCTGAACTTCAGAATCATTTAGTCAAGTGTCAAAAAATAAAATACCTTTTGAGGTTTTGCTTGGAATCACACTGAATTTATAGATTACTCTCTAAGGATTTTACTTCTTTATAGTGTTAGGTCTTTCTATTCATTAACGTGTTTTTTTTTTTTTATTAATGTCTTCTCTCAGGTTCCATATTTAAGAATGTATTCTTATAATTCCCAGTTATTTTATATTTTGTATAGCTATTGTAATTTTAAGAATCCCATTGTGAATGGGATTCTTAAAATTACATTTTCCAATTGGCTATTTCTGGCATATGAGAAAGCTGTTAATTTTGAATATATATTTTTAAACTGGTCATCTTAATAAACTTTCTTCTTAAATCGAATATTCCCTTCAGTCAATTCCTTTGAATATTTAAGACCATCTAACAAATAACATCCATTTTATTTTTTCTTTTCCAATATTTTTACCACTTATTTTTCTTGTCTTATTACATTAGCTAGGACTTCCCGAACAATAACTGGAGATAATAACTAGCATTCTGGTCTCTTAGCAGGGAGGGAGACATTGAAGTATGTGTGGGTCAGCACTAGTGCTCCTGCCTGAGCCCCATGGCCCACAGACTTGATGCAAAATTAAAGTTCAAAGCAAGAGAAGATAGCAGCTTCTACACACTTTCCACAACTGAACAAAAATGCCTTTGAGAAACATATAAGATACTGGATCAAATGAAGACAATGTTAATTATTTCCTATGGTAAATACAAGACTTGACAGGGAGGGGGTTAGAATAGAAATGGCCGGATGTCAGACTTTTCCTGGGTCCTGCCGTGAAGGAGTGCCATAGCATAGTTGCCATGGAGCTCAAGGGGCAGCCAGCAGCTGATCTCTTTGCTCTGTGCTTCTTCTGACATTCTCCATGCATTCATTCACCACCCCTTTCCCCAACTGGGCCCATTTCCCTCTCCTCTAAGAAGTCTTCCAAGACCGTCCAGATGGAAGCTGTCCACTTGCTCTTCAAAGCTGGGAGAATACACACCTGGCTTTCACCTCCTCCCTGGCATAATTTCCAAGGCACAAGGACATCTATCCAAATCTGGCCACCTGATTCCTCACTCAAACTCCATTAAAACTGCCAAAAATACTTCTATTCCGTCAAAACAAACTGCTCTCAGGGAAGGGTGGTTATAGAATTCAATCAACACCTGTCTCTTTCTACTTTCATACAGCAGTGAGGATCTCACTCCTTTGGTCCTCGAATAGAAGGAAGACTTGAAACATGAACATAAATGAGGGAGGGTGGCAACCACAGTCAGATACACTAGCACCGCTAAGAAAGACAGGAAGGGAGGAGGCAGGAAAATTATGAAATGGAGACAAATATTCCCAACAGCTAGAGACCATTTGTGGGAGTTGTTTAAAACACAATTCTTTGAAAGCAGCACAGCGCTCTAACAGATCCTAGTAATAACACAGAGCCATCAAGAGAGGCTTAAATTATGTCCCATTCCCTTCACTTAGAAGGGACCAGGCACTACTCCTGAGGAGGTATTTTTTTTAAGTGTATAAGAACAGCAATTAAAATATATATATATATATATATATATATATATATATATATATTTTTTTTTTTTAAGTAAACTCTATGCCCAACATAGGGCTCAAACTCATGACCCCGAGATCAACATTCACATGCTCCCACCAACTAAGCTGGCCAGGTGACTTTGAAGAGGTATTTTTCATCAAAATAGTTAAAAATGCTTTTGTTTTAAAGGGTAAATTTTTCAGGAGAGGATGGAAGGTGCCTCTCAGAAAGGAAGGGATTAACATTTATCGCGTGCCAAGCATATACTCAGCAGTTTGTATAATCTATCAAATGTAAGCTGCACAGTAACCTTGAAACCTCATATTACATATCAGAAGAATGTGGCTAAGAATTACCATATGATTCAGCAACTCCATGTCTGGGAATATATCCCAAAGGATTAAAATCAAGGACTGCAACAGATACTTGCTCATAGAAGATTGCTCACGATAGCCAAGAGGTGGAAACAACCCAAGTGCCCGTCAACGGATGAGTAGACTGAAAAATATGGAATATCCATACAATGGACTAGAACTCAGCCTTTAAAAGGAAGGAAATTCTGACACCTGCACCAACACGGATGGACCTTGAAGACACTGAGCTGAGTGCAATAAGCCAGTCACAAAAAAGACAAATGTGTCTGATTCAACAATCCCACAATGAAATTCTATGAATTTCAAATTCATAGACACGGAAAGTAGCATAGTGGTTGTTGGGGGTTGCGGGGAGGGGGATCAGAGAACTAGTGTTTAACAGGTATAGAGCTTCAGGTTGGGAAGATAAAAAAAGTTCTGGAGGTGGATGGTGGTGACGGTCACACACAATGTGAACGTACTTAATGCCACTGAGCTATACACTTAAAGATGGTCAAAATGGTCAACTTCATGTATGTGTTAGAGCAATTTAAGAAAATAAATTAAAAAGGAAAGAAGGAAGAAATAAAAAACTGGCTCAGAGAAATAAAAAATGCTTGCCCAGCTGGTGTGAAGTGAAGGGAGAATTCAAACACCATACGGCCAAATCCAGAGTCCATCTCTCCATCACAGCTCCCTACAACCAACCCCGTGCCTAAGGCTGGAACTCCCCAAGACTTGTCCTTGCACAATGAAGGTTTCCCATCAATGGCCTGGTTCTACCCTCCAGGAACTGACTCTCTACAACCTGGAGTTTCTCAGCATTGCCTAGGACAGGACAGGCTGGATTTTGATAATAAATGGAAGGGAATAGAGACTTGGAGAGGAGCAGAAAAAAAAAATAGGTGGCAGGGGCTCCCCTCTGACCCAGAGATAGGTGGCAACACTCCTGCTGCACCAACAGGGTGCTCTCTACCGTGGTCCCCTTCTCCACTGGCCTCTCCTCCCCACTCCCCTTCCTTCTAGACTCTCCCCATGCCCTGCAGGCTAAAAAAAAAAAAAAAAAAAATTTAAATACCCAACAATACTGATTTACTTGTAAATTCTAAAGCATGCCAGACTCTCATTTACCAGAGCCCACATGCCTCAATCCATTCATCCATGCCTCTCTTTTGGCTGGACACGTCCTGCTGCCCGCCCCACAACTGGACTCCAGGGCAAATCCTGACCTGCCTTCAAGCCTCACTGGAGGTCTCCCCCTGACCCTCTCAGGCAGATTTTAAAGATTTCTTCTCCTCAGGTTCCCCTGAACCTTAGTATAGGGATGATCACGTTATATGGTAAGCTTTTATTTGTTGGTTCTTCTCAGTAGCCTGCAAGTTCTTTGAGAACAGGAACCGTATCTGCAGCTCTACTGCCTAGATGGGTATCTATCACGTGGCATAAGAAACATCAGCTGAATGGATGAATGAACAGGGTTTTCTTAGCCAGAGAAACCACAACGCTAATTAACTTTGTTTAAACAAAGTAAGAGCTGTGATGGCACTGGGGAAATAACCACATCCCCGTTATCACCCTCCACCAGCCCACATGAATGCAGCCGCAGCCACCTAGCACCATATTGTCAGTTCTCGGATCCAGCAGGTCCTCACTACTGTTACATCAGAAATCGAGAGCACTTCAAATCGAGAGCACATACTGAGACCATGTTCACATGCCTGATGTCCCCCTGCCCGAGGACAGAGGCCCAGCAACATGCCACCAGATGACCAGGACAGGAGTCTGCATTTGGCCTGGTATCAGTTGGGTGGCCTTGGACAAGTCACTTAACCTCTCTATTCTGCAATTTCCTCGTGGGAAGTGGGGGACACTTCCCACCCTGTCTATCTTATGGAGTGTGAAAAGGAGGGTCCCAGGAGAAAGCAGCTGTGTGTAAAGGGCTTGTACCAATCAGCATAGAAGGTAATTATCTGTTCTATGGAGAAGTGGGGGATGCCCACCTTAGGCAGGAATAGACTGGCCCGGGAGATTTCCAGTTCAGCCAGGAGTTCCCCAGGCCTGCAGGCTAAAGAGCCTCTGCCAACTTCCCTCCCTAGCACAGGGCAGTTACCTGCCCATCCCCCTGGAGAGCACAATGAAGGATGGTCACAGAGGCAGCAGAACAGGACTCCCTCTGGACCATGTGGGGAGACCAGAACAAATCTAGAGGGGGCAGAGGCAACCACAGCAGCCAACCAGGACAGTGAACCCTGCTTTTTTGGGGGGGTGTATCTGATTCCAGGTATTCTAATTCATTTCTAGGAGCATCCTTGTACTGGTCACATCAGGTGCCCCTATGCAGGGCTAGGAAAACAGACTCAAAACCAAGCTCTCACATCACAGATCAAGAGAAGTGTGAGTAGGAGTCAGTGAACAAGCAGAGTGGCCTCAAAATAAAGCCTAAAGTCAAACCACAATGACATACCACCTCACTCCTCAACATCTCCCCACATGGCTAGGGCAAAAACAACGGACAATAACAAGTGTTGGCAAGGGTATGGAGAAATTGGAGCCTTCCTACACCGCTGGTGGGAACGGAAAATTGGTGCCACTGGAGAAGTTTGGCAGGGTCTCAGAAAGTTAAAGATAGAATTAGCTCCAGCACTCCCTCTCCTGAATATATACCCAAGACAAATGAAAACATATGTGCACCCACAAACTTGTCCACCAACGAACATTGTATCATTCACAACAGCCACAGAGTAGAAACAATCCAAATGCCATCAACTGGCCGATGGATAAGCGAAATGTGGTCTATCCATACAACACACTATTACTCAGCCATAAAAAAGAATGAAGTGCTAATTCATGCTACGACGCGCATGAGCCTTGAAAACGTTCTGCTGAACGCAGGAAGCCAGATGCAAAAGAGGCCACGTGTTATGTAATTCCATTTATGTGACATGTCCAAATCCACCGAGATGGAGAGTAGCTGAGTGTCTCTGGCCTGAGCTGGGGGTCGGGTATAGCTGCTAGTTGGTATGGGGTTTCTTTTTGGAGGTGGTGAGAATGTTCTGACATCAGATGTTGTTATGGTTGCACAATTCTATGAATATACAGAAAACTACTTAATTGAACACTTGAAAAGAGTAAGTTTTATGGCCTATAAATTATACATTTTTTTTTTTAGCTTTTAGAGAGTTAATATAGCTTGTGCAAACCAACATATAAATAATGAATCAACAAATGAAGGAAGGAAGGAAGCCTTTAACTAATGAGACTCTTACACAGCATCTTTTCTTGATGAAGTTCTTAGGTGCAAGTAGAATGGATAGGCAGGGGTTTTTTGCAAACTGCCTTCAGGACAAAGAGAATTGGAAAAGGCAAGGGTCAAGCCAATCCATGAAGAGGGAATGCAATCAGGAAAATAACATTTTCTGGCACAGTCATGGATGGAAAACCCATCGGTCGCTAGGGGCCACTTTTAACTGGCAAGGAGACAATGGAAATCGGGGATTTATGTCATAGAAACAGAAATGTTGCGCAGAATGTGGTTTCGGGATCACCTGACTCTTGCAACTGAGAATGAAAGTCATATGCCTATTCACTCAAGCCAAAGGCAGCAGGAATACAGTTGAATAAAAATTTTCCATCTCCCTAGAGAGGGGAATCTCTTTCTTCTTTATCAGCCTTTCCAGTCTGTCTTTTGCTGAGATATCTTGCCATTCCATGAAAACCCCCGTTTTGCCACAAAGAGGAATGATACCTTGCTCAGTTAGTCTCCAGAAGGTGAGCTTTCTTGTAGAGATGAGCTTTGCATGGTGGAAAAGCTTCTCTTCTTAAGAGTGAGTGAACTGCCAGCACTCACCATTGGTAGTGAACAAAAATGTACACGGGGCACGCTAGTACAGATATAAACATGCCCCATGAGAGAAAGGGCACACCAGCAGTCTCAGACCTGTCCCCAAGGTCACACCACCCCCTGAGCTCTGGATTCCCTGCTGCAAAGTGAAGAGATAGCAGTAAACAATCTCTAAGACACAGCCCTCACCTGGAGCTTGCACTCTCCATCCCCCAGTAACAAAGACTTCGGTGTAAAATTTTACCTGTCCTTGGAGCCAGCCATTATTTAAAAGTACCTTTTTCTAATTAAACAAATGGGCCTTTTTCTAGAATATAAGGGAGAAAATGATTGGGTAGCTTAAATTTCCCACTAAGCAGGATATAAAATTCAGCAAAGCAAGTCCTCCTTTCCCAAAGTAAGATGTAAACTATGTTTCCTGGTGCCAGAGGAGAACTCTCCAATAACAGAGCTAAGTGCTCTCAGCAAGAAAAGAAGTTTAGGTGACGGAGAAGATGTGCTGCTATAATGTCCAAAACAATACGATTTCAGAGTTATGCGGACCATTTTGAGCGAATCTCAATGGAAGGAGAGATGTATATATGATGAAATGTGAGGTAACTGCTGAAGTCAATCACTACAAATGTATCCCTTCAAATACTTCAGTGTCCAGGTGTCATGATATTAACTGTTAGGAGCAAATGGGGCTGGTAGGGCCCATTCTTCCTCCCTCAAACATAACCTGCCCAAGCCCAATCAACTACATCGCCCCCACTGAATCCTTTCTGCAACCCCAGCAGGCAAGAAAGTCTGATCCAGGCCTTCAGGAAACCAACAAAACCAAGACAGAAATAAGGGACAACCTGCCTGAGCTAATAAATATGCAGCAGGGTCAATTCCAGAATTAAGGTCTCGGATTCCTAGCGTCATGAAGATATGTCGTCAAGAAGCGTAGGCCTCAAATTCTTTCCACTACACCTCATGGTGCTCCTTGGATTATCTCCATAAAGGAAAAAACAATGTGCAGAACAGCAATCTCAATTCGGAAAAACTGTCAGATTTTCCTCCCTGTCCTTGGTCCTCCTCAAACAATGCCATCTGCCCGAGGTGTTTCCCAATCAGCCTTGCAAAGAGCTGAGCCCAGTGAACCTCGCAGGGTACCATGCCAAAGTGAGTCAGAAAAAGGAGGAAAGACGAGGCCCAGGCAAGGGCAAGGAGACCTTTGAAGCAGCTTGCGTGACAGGACTCAGCACAATCTGGCCCCACATGGAAAAGAGCTCCTGGGCCTCCCAGAACCAGGGGTAAGTTCAGCCGATGAATGCATGGCATCGGTTACTCCTCTCGATTGCTCTCCAGATACACCCCAGGACATGGGGGGGGGGAATCTAGGGCATCAATCCAGTGCTTCTGTTGGACAGCAAGATACCCTCGACCCCCATTGTGGTGAGCATCTTCCCCCACTGGACACAGCCTCCTGCTTAAGGAAGATGGTCACTATCTGATCACTCCCTCCCTGGATACTATAGAAAAAATAATTTTAAATGAAAGTTGGGGGTGCATCTGGGTGGCTCAGTCGGTTAAGCATCTGCTTTGGGCTCAGGTCATGATCTCAGGGTCCTGGGATGGAGCCCCCCCCCCCCCATCAGGCTCCCTGCTCAGAGGGGAATCGGCTTCTTCCTCTCCATCTGCCTGCCATTCCCCCTACTTGTGATTTCTCTCTCTCTCTCAAATAAATAATTTTTTTTAAATTTAATTAAGTAAATAAAGTTGGATCAAAGAGCAGTATAAAGCTTTAATACCAAAATCTTTCTGTTCCTTGGGGATGGATAGCAGCCCAATGCCTGACCACAAACTCTAGGTGGGGGCTGCATCTGGGATATCTGTGAAGCACCCGACAACACTGGCACAGAGGAGCATTCATGAGCACACTTTTTAATTGTTAAAAGGCAAACAGTACCCTTTTATTCTGTGATCTGCAAGTGCCGTCAGCCCAGAGCTTGGCTCAGAATCCCAGTCCCAACATTTACAAGCCCCGTGGCTTTATACAAGTCACCTGGCTTCTCTGGGCTTCCCACTTCCTAATTTATGGCATGAGCATAAGCCCACCTATCTTCAGGGCTAATGGAAGGACTAGAAATGGAATGTGTAGGGCTGGCCCGGCACCTATGCCCCAATAAGTAACACCAATTACCTGCTCGCTCCGAGTTACCCCACATTCTTCTAACCATCTCAAGTGCAAAAGAGTCATGCAGCTCTGCCCTGCGAGTCCTTGCAGGCCAGTGGCATGGTCCAGAGAGCAGCCACTGGGTCATTCACTTTCAAGCTCATCTGAGGACAAGAGAATTCAAGGCAAGCCCCTCAGAGGAAGAGTGATGCTCATCTGGGTTTACCTGAGACCACCGTGGTTGACTCCATTGTCCTCAGGAGCACCCCCTCTCGCTCCCAAACGTGTATTCACCTGGACAAAAACTGAAATGGCCATTCCACCTATAGGGCTGAAGCCCCCATATAATGGCATAAAATGACACTTAAAACATACCACCACTCCTGGGCTCGAGCTGCAACACTCTGTTGGATCTGCATATAAAATTCTAAAGCAAAAATTATATTTTCTCCAAAATACTAACTCCACCCCCCTCCACTGAGCTCTGTGTATCCCCAAAATATCTGTCCACCCCTCAGGGATTGGTTTTCTACCTAAATTCTCCTCTTGCCTTCACAATGGGTTTGTTCCACTTGTATTTTGTCACCCACGATTTTGTAGCTAATGAATCCACGCAAGAAATAAATAAATTATAAATAATAAAGACTCCCAGCTGGATGAAAGCAGCAGGAGATGTGCCAGTTGAGGGAAAAGCAGCTACTCATATCTGCCAGAACTGGCCAATGACGGATCAGGGACCAGTGCTTTCATCTCCAAGGGGTCTGACATGGTCCTTTCACTTGATGTCAAAAACAGGTTATGCCCCATGCCTGCCCAGAGAGGAGAGAGCTCAGCATTCTGCCCAGACTCTCCCACCATGCTCTGAGTGTTGGGCTCTATATGGCTAAAGCCCTCCTAAGTGGGACACCCACTGAGGAGGAATTTGTCTCCGATGCCAGGGGCATGACTCTAGGCTGGGCACGGGAAGCTCGGTGAGCTGAGGGCAAGGAGGGGTTTCTGCAGGTTCAGCAACAAATGCAACCTCCTTGCAGAGACTGTAATGAATCCACCACAAGAAACAGAGAGGCCTGGGTGTTCAACAGCACAGTGACAACCAAGTATAAAGTTGGCCTCATCTGAATTCCTGTTTGGCTGAGAATTCCAATCTAGCAAGAGTTATTGACTTGATGAGCTGTTTCCTGGTGACATCGCTTTGCATCTGTGGGGTGGAGTGTGTTGTCAAGAAATTCGAGCTCCAAGTTTTCCAGTGATTTTTTGGAGGTGGAGCGGAAAGTGAAAAGTACAATTTTAAATGTCTGTGTAAGCAGCCATTTTAGAGGGCTTCATAGATAGGTAGACAGACAGATGGTCGTTTTCCCAAGATAGTCGTTCTTCTTACTATGTTCAGAATACAAAGTCCATTACAAAAGGGCTTGAAGACAAAATAAGCCTTGAACTCACCAAGTGGCAGCAAAGGGAGATAAGCCATCTGGAATTAGCTGGCATGTGACTGCACCCTTGGAGCAGGAGAGATGAAGAGCACATCAATAGACAGACCCTTCGATAAGTAGGTAGATATTAAATTGCGTAGATGCATCAGACAGATAATATAGATTTATCTAGATGCTAGGTAAGAGATTAGATAGCTAGACATACAGACTAGATAAATAGAAGATGATGATGTCACATACAGAGATGAGAGAGGAGATAAATGAAAGACAGACACAGAGATGAGACAGACACACAATAGAGTATTTAAGTAGATAGATAGATCAACAGATCCACACATGTACCAAAAGTGTCACAATAATCATTTCCAAAGAGTGGTACAAACAACCTTGCTTGCTTTGTGCACATAAGTCCAACGTACAGGACAGCATTGTCCCCATGTTCTAGACGTGGAAACTGCCATCTAGAACTAAGGTATCACATGACCATACTCAAGCAGCGAGTACTAGAAAGGGAAACTAAACTGAGGTCTTCGGCCCCTTGGAGCTCTGCTGCCCCAGCCCTGTTGCGTTGCCCTCTGAAGCATGGTCCAGTAAATTCCACCCACTGGGAAGACAGAGGCCAGGACAGAAAATCTGAACAGTTGCCTAAAGTCTCTGATTCTATGTTATTACCAGGCTCTTTTGAGTTCTCCCTCATAGGCTCCCCACAAAGAAGGATTTCAGTTCTGACCTATCATTAGAGGGAGATTAGGTCATAAACACTATTGATTCAATCTAAAGGCACTAGGGTTTTCTCAGGGAAACCAGCCCAGCAGGTGGCCCATGGGGCCAGGGACAACAAATACTCATCCCAGCCCCCATTCCAGCCTTTCCCTCTCCCCCCGTCCCAGGCCCCCATCCCAGACCCCCATCCCAGACCCCCATCCCGGCCCCATCCCAGCCCCTGTCATTGACCTTCAGCATTCCTTCCCCACCTACCTTTCACCCCACTTCTGCAAGTCCTAACCAGTGCCCTACTAGGGCATTAGCCAAGTACAATCTTCCAGCAAACCAAGGACAGCAACTGAAGGGAGGCCCTTGTTGGTGACATTAGCTCAGCCCCACCATGTTTCATTAGCTTCTGGAGGACACATGCTGGCTGCAAAATCCACACACCCCAGGTCATGACAGTGCAATCCCCCTCCCCCTCCCTTCACAAGGAAGGAAGGAAGGGAGGGAGGGAGGGAGGGAGGGAGGGAGGGAGGAAGGAAGGAAGGAAGGAAGGAAGGAAGGAAGGAAGGAAGGAAAGAAGGGAGGGAGGGAGGAAGGGAGGAAGGGAGGAAAGAAGGAAGAAAACCTTGACAGATATTCATTCAGTTTCAGCTGAAGACCAGCTGTTGGAACAGGCACCTAGATCCACAGCTCTTAACCCCAGCCATCACCTGGAATTTTTAAAAAACTAATGCCCAGGCCACCAAGAACAATTAAGTCAGATGTTCTGGTCTCTGCAGTTTATGAAGAGTCCCCAGGGGATTCTAGGCGCGCCACAGAGGTTTGTAACTACTGCTCTGGCTCACTGCAAAATTCCCTTCCCTGGACAGGCAGCCTCGGCCAGAACCCCAGCCCCCCACTGCATCCTCTCTATCATTAGGGGAACATTTAGTCACATTCAAAGAGAGCTGCCTCCCAAATGGGTTAACCAGAAAGAACTCTAATTTCTACTCACTGTAATTACCCTTTATCATTACCATGGCAGTTAGGATGGATTAAAAGCAAGAAATTTGGGTAAATGGCTTCCCCCAACAAGAGCAGAAAAGTCAGAGGCAGAGCCCTCGAAACCCAAAGAAATAAATAATCATTTTCCAAGAAGAAATAGGGAAGTCTTCTCCAAGAGGAAAAAAGAGAAAAGCAGCCCAAAAGGAGTGATGTGGGCTAGAACTATGAATGGTAGGTCGGAAAACGCAAACACCTAGGCCAGCCACTCCCTCAGACAGGCATTTTTCCCTTTAAAACACTGTGCATCATTAATTTTGCAAACAAGGACAGAATGTTTACCTATTATGGGCTTTCATGAAAGGCCAAGCAAAGCAGTGCAAACCTATACAGAAGTGACATGGGTGCTCTGTCCCAATTCCTGTCTTGAACCAAAAGATATGTTGCACAAAACCACCCCAAAGTTACAGTGCAGTTAGGAGTTTCTTAAATGACCAAGTGGGTAAGTCCCTTCTTATTGAACACCCTTTCTCCTAGAACTTAACATGGAGCTAGGCAGGGAGCAGTCACATGGCTAGGTAGGGAAGGGAAGCAATGGAAAAGGCAGTAATGGAATGGGGTGGTTTCCGAACTAGGCTTCGCCAAGCACTAAGGATTCCCCAAGCGCTAAGGATTCCCCAGAGGCAGTAAGGCTGCCAAGATGGGGTACACAGTGAGAAAGGGGGCGAAGACCTGGGCCCTCCCACAGCCCACTGTTCCAGCCAGAGCAGCTCCACCTTCATCAGCCGTATCTGCCAGGTGGTAGAGGGGACAGGAAGGGGGAGAGGGGAGGCCTGTCCATGTAGGATTTCACATGAGAAGAGTGGTCCCAGGACAATGATGTGAAGCTATCAAGGTAGAAGCAGCAATGCAGTCCAGATGTAGGTCCAGATTCATTCAGCTCTTTATTAGGCAGCCAGCAAAGGCAGCTTCCACGTATGCAAGGTGCCATGTACAATCGGATCCAGCATTACCTGTGCCCTCCAGAAATCTTTGCTCAGCTTACAGAGCCAGGACACAGAGCAAGGGTGTCCTCGGACATGTCTGTCATTCAGGCTCTTATATAGCCACATGGAACCCTGATCCCTCAGGATGCTGACCCCTGAAGCCTATCCCTCACACCTGGAGACTGGGAAGACCTTGCTGGAGTGCAACGTTTCCACTTCCCCTGCTACTACTCCTGGCTCCAGCCGCCATTATGGATTGTGGGCAACAGAGTCAACAGGAAGCTCCCAAAAGTCTAAACATCCCACTCTATGGGAAGCCAGAGAATAGGCTCTGGGTGCATCCAAGTACTGAGACTCCCCAAACTCCGTGTACAGCATTCACACACAGAGCCAGAACCGGATCATGGAGGATGCAGATGCCTTCTTAGGAGATAAAGGCCTACCACCCCCTTTGCAGGCGGGGATGAATTCCAAAGTTGGAACTGCCAGCTCTCAGAGCCAGAAGGCAGCAAGAACCCCCCGAGTAGATTAGGATAATCATGACAATATCCACAGGGCCTAGAGACCCGAATGGGAATACCTCTGTTTCTAGAGGGGCCTTACCCCAAACCCACAGGGCTACAAGGCTGGCTGGTCAAGCCCAACCCAATGGGTCTCCTCATCTTTCCCCTCCCTTCCTGCATTCTGCTCAGCAGGTGTTAGGTGATCAACCCAAAATCCTGCCCGGAGTAGACAGATGTTCATGGCTGAGAGTCATGGCGCCACCTGCGCAGGCCCCGCCCCTTGGGTGTCTGCTCGCACAGTGACCTCACCCACATGGGCCTGGGGAGACAGAGCAGCGGAGGGCAAGAGGCGACGAGAGCCCATCGGCTAACGTGGCTTTCTAATCGCCAGACCGCGGCCAGATTCTGTGGCCGCAACTTTGGTCCTGGACTCTGAAACTTTAGTCTGATGTGGTCGGCCGTTTTTGTAAACACTTTCTAACCCGAGTCAAATGAATGGTGCAAAGGGAATAATCAAAGTATCAATTACAGGCGATTTATATTATAGTGTGTGTGTGTGTTCACACATGTGTACTCATCAGAAGCAGGGAGTCAACCCAAATGCCACATGGATGAAAAAATGACAAGCAGTGAATGTACCACAGTGACACTCGGAGCCACGTCTCCTGAGGAAAGCCCAGCCAGCAGGGCCGTGGGAAGCCTCCTCGCCTTTCCGTCAGGCCTCCAGCCTCCAGAGGCAAGACTCTCCAGAAAGGACTGGGACGGACCTGCCCAAGGTGTGTCAGGGTATGACTGCCCAATGTCCCACAATCTCCCACAGGAGGACCGCGTGAGTGTGTGCTACCCTGCCTCCTCCTGAAAGAACAGTCCAGGCGGAGGGGGAGGAGGGAACTGCCCCTGATCACAACCTTAGGCTGATGCATGGGCCCCAGGCTCTCCCCTCATATGTTGCCCTCCCTCAACTGCTGCCCTGGGTGACTACGGGGTGGGGGCAGCAGACACAAGGGATCACCTCTGGAGATATCTGCTTCAGTTGAAATGACCGTGATGGACCTCAGACATGCTAACCCCACCCCAGGATTCTCAGTCCTCTGGCATCACGCTCAGATGAAGCATGAAACCAAGTCCCCTTAGAGTCTCCATTCATTCATTCATTCATTCATTCATTCACTCATTCATTCAACTGGAAGCCATCAGTGGAGCACCTGAGGGGGGAGATACTGCTGGGTGGGTGGGGAGTACTCAAATGAAAGAGGTCTTGATCAAGCTGTAACACAGGATGGATGCCATACTGGCCATGGGATAAAAACCCAGTGTCTGCCAAGGGACAAAGAGGCCGCGGTATATTACAGTGAACGGGGCTCTGGGGGAGCTCTAGGACAGAGGTAACACCTAGCTGGCCCTTGAAGGGTAATTAAGATTCCCAGAGGCAAAGAAAAGAAGGTAAGGGCATCCCTGGCTGAGGTGACAACATGAGTCCAGCCTGGAGCATCAGGACTGAGTCAGGTTGTGAGGGCTCTGTTGCTTGAGCTGAGTTCTCCAGATAAGAGAGAGCCAGAGGGCTTCACCGGAGGGAGATGGCATGATGCCCACCATGCCAGACAAAGAGCCCAGGATGCAAGGAGATATGCAGGCTGTAGAGAGAGGATCCCAGAGGCAAGTGAGACTCTTCAGGAGGCTGGGGCAAAAATCCAGTACAGACAACAAAAGTATGAATGCATCAGTTGCAGTCGTGGAGTGGGTGCAAGAGATCAAACAGAGATGAAATCCTCCCAAATCCGCACAGGGTGACTTTATGGGTTCGAACCAGCATGACTGTGACAAACACCCTGTCTGGAGTTGGGCACCAAAAGAGAGGGATGGCTAGATGGGAGATGCCTGAGGCACATCCAGTGGGCCCGCATCTAAAAGGTGACAAGTCCAGAACTCAGAGAGGCCCCTTCCAGTGCTCACCAGCCCTCAGCAGCAGCAGTCTGTCCTCGCTTCTCTGTACTCAAGTCCCGCCCCGGTCTCTGCTGTATGGTGTTGGGGCTCCGCCCCTCCAGAGAGCCTGCAGTTCAGGTTAGCAGAAGTGAGAGTCAGGCTCTCTTCTCTGAGCTGTGGCTCCTGGCCCTTGGACATCTAGAATGCAGAGATCTGGCTTGGATCCCTGAGATCCGTACTCACAAACAGCTCAAGTGCATGTGACAATCACCAGATTCAAACACAAGTTCACAGGTGCCACCAGCACACTCTCTACTTCAGTAGGTTGGGTGGAGCCCAAGAAGTTGCACAGTTTAAAATGCACGCAGGTGACACTGGAGTACACAATCTGATGACCACACTTGGAGAACCCCGCTCCCTCCTGCAGCTGGAGCTCTTTTCTCTGGCTCTATTAGTGAAGTAGAGATCCAGAGATGAGATGGAATAATTTTAACTTACCATATCCAAGTACTGTTCCAATGTCTCCAAGTCAACCTTTGTAACAACTTTACCCATTTTGCAGATGAGACCACTGAGGCTTAAAGTCACACAACTGGCAGATGGTAGAGCCGGAAATGTAGGTGTATTGTCTACACCTGCCACTTATACCAACACACAGGGTGTCAGCAAATAACGCCCTTCCCCCTAGCCTCAGATTTCCCCTCTATAAAATGGAGGTAACCATTCCCATCTGCTTCCCAGGAGATGCTGGGTCTTAACTCTGATGATCATAAAGCTCCCAGGGAGCCAGCAGCATTTTCCCCAAGCTGCAACTCCCGCCACCTCCCTGACCCCTCAGCCAGTCTAGAAGCTTCCTGCAGGGCATGTCTGGAGGCTCCGCCCACCCATCCCTGGATGGAAAGGGCAAAGTTGCCCCGCACTGAATGCCCCTTACAAAGATCTCCTTGTGCCATTCTCAATGGGAGGCTCTGTTTAATGGCAATAATATTATTTTCTGCTGCTGACGCGTCACCTCCATTCTTAAACTTGGACTGCTCTGCTACATTTGCACCTTGGGCAGTGCTGGTTCAGACGGACCTGGGAAGCACGCAGCAAAGGGCATGTGCTTGTAGCAATGCGAGAAGATGGGAGCAAAGGGGTGTGGGCAGTGGTGCACTGATTTACTTTGATGGCTTGTTCCTCCAAGTTTTCACCCGAATCTTTGCAAGTGCCCTAAGCATTTCCTTTTGGCCTCAATACTCACTGAAGACGCTACAGTCTCCATGCAGGAGCAGGTCAAAGGTACCAACAAAGTCACATCAAGTTAGCTCTCCCTCTTTGCAAAATAGTCTCCGCAAAGTGCCCCTGTGCCGGGCGCTCACTGGAAGCAATGCAGAATGCATGACCAGCAAGCAGAAAAAATCCTGATTTCCTCAAACCTGTATTATTACCACTTACATCTTGAGAGACGGGCAGGCCAGTGGGAATTATACAGACGTCAGTAACCATGGGTGGTTATTTGTAAGGAATATTTTTATCAGGCTATAAAAGCAGTGGAGTTTGGGATGTGACAACTCCAACCATATCCCCACCACCGCTGATTACTTTCACTCTTTGAGGTTTGCTCATTGAATTCCCCTACTTTTTGGCCTGACTGCATCACAAACCCTACATTAAAACATGATCGCAGGACACCTGGGTGGCTCGGCAGTTGGTGGCGGTTGGCGTATGCCTTCGGCTCAGGGCGTAACCCCAAGATCCAGGATCAAGTACCAAATTGGGCTCCTTGCAGGGAGCCTCTTTCTCCCTCTGCTTGTGCCTCTGCCCCTCTCTCTGTGTCTCTCATCAATAAATAAATAAAAACTTTATTAAGAAAAAAAAAAAGAAAATGAGGCCAAAGAATGGGTCACAGGTCACATGTAAGGAGTGGAAGGCACATTCAAGGACACAAGAGAGGAGAAAACAGAATGATGGGGTCTTTCAAGTAAGTCTAAGAGAAAACAGTTTTTATGCATCTGCTGAGCGAAGTGCATTTGATCAAAGGCAAACGGTCCCTGAGCTCAGTGAACCAGGTGTGGGGAGCTGAGAGGGATATCCAGGGTCATATGGTGCATATTCTTCACTGTGCACATTGAGCAGCCCCGCTAAGTGAGGTGACTGGCCCACAGTCACACAGCAAGTAAATGCTGGAGGGAGACCAGAACGCCAGACACCTGGCTAGCAGCCTCTCCCCCGTGGAGGGCTCCTGCCCAGCAATCCCTCCAAGGAGACATCCCTGACTACTCGCTCAGGAATATTATTTGTGGCTTATTAACACTCTGTGACCAATGTGGGGGCCTACAGGCCCCTCATGTGAACTCTAGACGGAGACAGGTTATAAACCTTGGTTTGGCCCTGCAGGCTTATACCCAAGCAGCCTGTGCTCCTCAAAGCTCTACTGTGGCTCTGCAGCCGGCTCTGGAGGATAGGTAGCAATGCCCACCAGTACCAAGTGAGTCCTAACAGATACCATGGACAAAATGGCAGCCTTCTCCAGGTCAGGGTCCTGAGGTGTGTGTGGAGGATCACCCCCACCTTGAGTAGCCCCCACTGGGTTAGAAGGTGATGTGCCCCGCAAAAAAAAAAAAGAGGTAACAAGGCTTAAATCTGCAGGCTGTGTCATTGGAAAGCTGAACAGGAGAGAACATTCCCTGATCCTTCAATCATTCTGAAGACCAGGACTGACAGAAGACCAGGGACATACAATTTAAAATGCAAGGGAGGATCAGACGAAGAGGGGAAGGCAAGGCAATGTTCCCCTGGGGCAGTAGGATTAAAAAAAGGAAGCTGAGACCCTGAAGTTATAAGGGTAAAAGACCACTGTTCTAAAAAACAAGCAGTAGATTTCTCTAAAGTATAAAAATAGCTGAGTTCTTTCTACTTTGACCCTCTTCTGAATTGAACTGTAAGTTTTAAAGACTATGTATTTACCTTCGCTCTCAGATAAACTTTTTTTTTTTTTAACCTATGTGTGTGATGGGCCGCTGTGTGTAGCTTGCCCACCTTCTCAAAGACAAAATAAGATCTGTCACAGGGACATCAAGAGACACATTGGAAACTGACATTCTACAAGCAAATTCTTAACATGTGTGCTATGACTCCAAGAAATAACACTTTAGATTCAGCTGAATGGAAAGCATGAATTCTTTGGAGCAACGCATGAAGGATACCCAGCTGTTAGTGCCAGCAATTTTCATATCTAAATGACTCTTAATGATATCTGTGGCTCCCTCTCCAAGCAGGACCACCCAATTTCATTTATGTCAAAGCCAGGCCAGGATATATTCCTCCCATTTGATTTTCTTAGCAGTGGAATAGAGAGGTTCAGCCTTCCACATTTCATTTATGGCACCCCATCCTCATCCCAGGAAGAGGCACCCTCGGGAATTCTTTAAAAATGAAATTTCAAATACTTTGGAGCAAAGACTTGAAACTGAGAGCTTTAACAATTGCTCCCAACGCTGTGTGTTTAAAGTGACCACCATCAAATCACATTTTCAGGTTAAGGAAGACAAAAATTCCAGAGGTGGAAGCAAGAAGCCATTCCTTCTACCCTACCACAATTCTCTAGAACCATATTCTCAAGTTCAACTGGATGATTCCAAGTCAGACAGAAAATGAGGACAAGGACACAAGACAAATGGTTGGCTCACTCCCACCCACTTCTGAGGTAAATCAATCCCCTGTTCAGTCCAGCAACTTTTTGAAGGAAAGAATCAAACAACAAAGACTCATTTTCAAATAATAATGGCTCCCAAGCTCTAAGATTATTATTTTTAAGCTATCTTACTGATCATGGTGGTTCCACCAGCCAGGGCTGCCTTGGTGCCTTGAAAGAAGTCATCAGCGGAGGTCATTCCTTGGTCAGGCATCTGGAAGCGGGTATGGACATCAATCCCTCCAGGGATCACCATCCTAGAATGGGCTTCAATGGTCTTCACCCCTCCTGGCACAATCAGGTTTTCCCCTATTTGCCTAAATAAACAGGATGGATGATAACAGTTGTCAATAAACCATCCCTGAACCAAATGGCATCTGACAGGACATTTCACAAAGCCATATACTATCCTTCCCTAGGTTCTGCAGACTTTTTGGATTACTGTTCATATTCATATTATGTGTGCTTCCCCAGTCCCTACTCCCAACTAAGAGGCAAAGCAGAGCATACTAGAACAAAACAAAACAAAGTTTTTCGAAAACAAAATTTAAATAAAGTACCAGAAGCCCTGGTTGAAGAGGTTTAATTGCCAAAAAAACCCCTAAGATCAAATGATAACAAGGCCCCAAGATATTTATATAAAAGGCCCCAACACTTTCTCTGTAACACATATACCTGAACTAATTATCAAATAGCAATTCTCTCCACACCTGGTTATACTTTACATTTATTTTCAACCCCGAGAAAACAGGGGTGGAAAGGTTAGAAGTAGAACAAGGGGGGGGGGGGAGAGGAACATAATGATTACAACTATTTAAAAATTTGGAAGCAGGGTGCCTGGGTGGCTCAGTGGTTGAGCATTTGCCTTTGGCTCAGGGCGTGATCCTGGGGTCCTGGGATCAAGTCCTACATCAGGCTCCCTGCAGGGAGCCTGCTTCTCCCTCTATCTGTCTCTGCCTCTCTCTGTGTCTCTCGTGAATAAATAAAATCTTAAAAAAAAAAAAAATTTGGAAGCACGTGCTCAGTTACTCAGATACTAAGGACAGAACAACTAATATTATGTTGAGGGACATGGATTTGTTTCCAATTTTTAAAAAACATCTGGGCTACATCTCGCTACTAGTTTTTTCAGAAGGAAAAAGTAATCAAGGAGGAGATGATAAAGTTCTAAAACAAATCAGTGTTGACTAAAAATAGGACACAGGCTTGCTCACTTCTAGGCCAGTATCATGCTGCCTTTTAATTGGGGGAAAATGGAACATGAAAGTCATGGTATTTGAGAGCCTGGAGCAGAGAATGTCACAAGCAAACACACATGGAGAAAACATTAAATGTGGAAATGTAAAGACCTATTTTAGGTTCACAAATCAGGGTGTGAGTTTCCAGGCAACAGACATGTCCACTTCAGTTTTCCACTCCTCCAAACTGGTTTGCTGCTAGCACTTGATGAATGCTGCTTATTTAAAAGATGTCATATGCTACAGTGTTTGTCTTTAAACAGATGTTGGGATCCCTGGGTGGTGCAGCGGTTTGGCGCCTGCCTTTGGCCCAGGGCGCGATCCTGGAGACCTGGGATCGAATCCCACATCGGGCTCCCGGTGCATAGAGCCTGCTTCTCCCTCTGCCTATGTCTCTGCCTCTCTCTCTCTCTGTGACTATCATAAATAAATAAAAATTTAAAAAAAAATAAAATAAAATAAACAGATGCGCTCCTTCTCCAGGGCCCTGTGAGCTGCCCCACTGAGGAGGGCAGGAGGCTACTGGTATATACTCAATAGACTCAGCTCACTTAACCCTCTGTCCGTTCTCCTCTGCCACACAATATACAATAAGCACAAGGGCAGTCTTCTTTGTGCTTGTTGCCACTTACAGAATGAAACCCAAAATTCCCTCAGGATGAAGCAGTACTTTGTGTGTTACTCGGTGATCAATTTGGTGTCCTTTGGCCCCAGCAACTTGGATTCTTAATTAAGAAAGCAGATGTGTTATCTTCAGAGAAGAGGCTGTACACCACGTTTGTGTCTTCGATTGGGCAATCGACTGAAACAACTACGTTCTAGGAAAACCTTTGATGTATTCAATAGATCATGAACCAAGTATTTGAACTGGCAACCAGAGGACATTGTGTCACCTCGGTGAAAATAGTAAATTACATAACACATAATGAACTGGGTGTGCATTTAACTGTGGCTCTGAATTCCCTAAATCTGATTTTTCAAAATCACTAATTACCACCAATCAAAATGAGCTTAAACAGATCCTAAGTTAGTAAGCCTTTGAAGTCCTTATTAAAGTTTGATGCTACAAATGTGAATTGCAGGTACTGCTTAGGAATACTGGAAAGTACACAAATTTGTCTATACGATGAATTACACTTACTTGATCAACCCATCTTCCATGTATATGTCTGCATAGAATGACTGGTCATCATTAACAATTTTACCTCCTTTGATCAGAAGACGATCACTCTGAAATAAAGAAGTAATAAAGTCACAATTCATACGTGACCTATGAGAAACACTGGTACTGAGACAATGAGCTAAGGACGTATTTTTCACTATTCAAAAGAGACGCTCAATATATGTCAATTTTGGAAAAGCTTTAGGGACAAAGGTGAACCTGATGTGACAACTTATTCATCACTTGATGAGTCAAACACTGGCAAAAGCTCAAAGCTTATCCTAGGTTTACAAACAAAACAAAACAAAAAAAAAAACCATCCCTTTCCAGTGAAAGCAAAGAGAAAGAAAATGAAAGAAGAATCTCCCTTTGAAGAGCAGTGGAAACATTTCAGATAAAAAAAAGACAATATTTTTTTAAACGGCTTTAGGTTAAACGTCATTTAAAAAAATATATATATATATATATATACACACACACACCCACATGTAGGGAAGTCAATTCTTGGCAAGTTTCGTGTCGGGGAAAAATTAACCAAGTCTGTTGTCATGGGATACTCTACACAAACACACTTGATTCGACCACTGCAAAGTTTCATTTCAATATGTTCTGTATATTCACTTTTTATCTTTGAGGTAAATCACAGAGATTGTAACAGAGAGGAAAAAATACTTCCAACATACACTACTTTCACTACTAAGCTGTTAAGAAAAAGGTAGAGTTTTGTGATCAAGTAGATGAACTGGCAAGTTCCAAAATCTATGTTGTTGATGCCCTTATATTTTATATTTAATTGGTGCAAAATACATTCTTGTGTATATATATGACAAGCAGCACATGAAGGCCACAAATACAACAGAAATATTACGTTATGACTCATCTCTATCCCAAATGCTGTTGACAGAATGAGATTATTAACGGCCTGTGTTCAGTGGATATGCACCTGTGTTCTTCCAGACTCAGTTACCAGCTGAACCACAGACCGCTCTTTTAATATACAAAACATTTCAGAAGATGACATTCACTTTGATAATGGCTAACTTAAAATCCAGTTACAAATCAATATTCTTACTAGGTGTTATTTATATTCAGCACCTATCAAAAAAAATTATAACCAATCCTTTAAAAAATATAGGGGATGAGAGGTAAAAATATAAATTACATAAATAAGTAATAAAAAATATGTAAGCTGCTAGGTACCTAGGGAAAAAGATACTTTTACATACGAATGCAGACACAGCCAAGTACGGAAAGTATTTATTGTTTCTCTAACATAATGAAAAACAGTAAGATCCTTTTAATTTTGTACACGGTAGGGTCCTTCATCCTGCTATAGACTTCAGGAAGTCGAAGGGGAATGAACAGTCAACAATAAATCCGGCACTTGTACAAGGTAAATGTAAAAGATCTTTACAAAATCCTGCCATGTACCCAAGTCACCAAAGCCTCAAAACACATCTGTGAGGTGGGTGGGGCCAGATTTTCATTCCTATGACCATAAGCAAACTGAGGCTGAGAGGTTAAGCCACTTGCTCAAGGTCACCTGATCCAGGGTACTTTTCTCTGTCTACAAGGATCCCCCAGCCCCCTAGTCTCCAGCTCCTGGCCTCAGGAAGCATGAAGCAGCCCTGCCCTTCACAACTAGCTCCCCTGGTCACTGCCATTACCTGTCCCAGCCAACACTGCGAATCCTAGAGCCAATATCATGCTAAGGAAAAAAAAAAAAAAAATGAGACATCACAGCCCCGTCCACTCTAGTGCCTTCCAGAAGGCTTCTTACATAAGATGCTGGCCACGATGATGGAGGGAGGGAAACCATGCTATAGGTCCTAAGATAAAACAAACAGATTTTAAGGGCAGAGGGGGCGCTCTTTAAAAAAAATAATAATAAATAAGGTCTCGACTGTTTGCTTTTTAAATGTGTTTCTCTCCACCCCGTCAAAATGAAACTGCCTTTTTCATTCAAGAAGGCAACAAATTACTTAAGGCTTTGCAGCGAATCTGCTCCCCACCCACCCCCACCCCCCAGACTCCTTCCTCCAGAGCAGGGAACACACAACGTTGCATCCCCCCGAGCCCAGCCCTTTCGGATCCTGAGTCTTGGGCCTTCGAGAAAAAGCTAGTACCCACCCTCGCCCAGCACAGCCTGGCTCATCCCGTCCAGTCCTCCGAGCACACGCCCCCTCCCCTGTGCATTTGTTTCCACGTCTCCCTCCTGCGGATGGATGGGTGTGCCCTTGTGCATCCAGAGGAAGCCGGGGTGTCCGTGGCTGGGGAGGAAACCAGAGCCGAGGCGCGCCCTCAGACCCAGCCCTCAACACATCTTGAGTTTACCAGGATTCTTCGGTGTCTGCCCAGCCACCAGCCGGCCGATTCCAACTGCGCATCATTATATAACAATGAATTGCCCTCGCGCTCCTCCCTCCCCGGGATTTTATTCGGGGCTGCAGAGAGCCAGGACTGGGGAGGGGAGAGATGGGGCGGGGGTGCGGGGCAGGAGAGCTTCGGTGAAAGCAGGAACCTGCGGTTCATCGCTGCAGCACCGCGAACTCGCCGCGCCGATGCTTTTTCTCGCGGTTTGCACACTAGCAGCCCGAGGCCCAGGGCCGCGCCGACCCCTCGGCCGCCGCGATCATTGTGTGGCCGAGGCCAGGCCGGGCCGGGCCATCTGCTCCGCGCGTCGCGCAGCGCCATTAGCTCTGCAGCCGGCTCCGCGCTGTCCCCAGCGCCCACCCTCCCAGCCCGCTTTGTGTGCGCCTCTTCGGCTGCAGGAGAGGCGGAAAGACGCCCAGAAAGCGAGCCCAGAGCCCCGCCGGGGTCCCCCCGAACACCGTGGGCGAGGGAGCCGAGAGGCCACCCAAACCCAGTCCCTGATCAACAAAAAGCCCACGCCTGACCCCCCCCCCCCGGCCCCGCACCCTGGTCTGCTCATCACCGCGTCCCTGTTTTTCCTTCCCCTTTCCACATCATCCTGGTCCTCCCTGCCCTTTCCAGCATCCCTCTGCTGTCATGACGCCTCGGGGCTGAAGCCCGAGGAAAGCTCCAGAAAGCCTTTACGGTGGGGGCGGGAGACACAGGGAGAATCCGTATCTCCATCCACCACCACCACCACCACCACCACCACCACCACCACCACCACCACCACCACCCCCACCTCCCCATCCAGCTCCCGGAGCCCAGCCTCACAGCACGCAGCCCGGAGAACAATATCCGAGCTTCCAGCATGCATATTCAATCTGGCATCCATTTGCTCACACCCCGCAGGCCGGCACTGCAGCATCTCGGACTGACAATAAAAGGATACGGCGGCTCCGGCGCGCTACCTAAGACGTCCTTTCATGCACTTACGCTCCCATTTTAATGCCTTACAAATCCTGTAGCTTGCAATGATTGCATCTCCCACCACCACCACCACCACCATCGCCTTCTTTAGCAAAAGGGGGGGGGAGGAAAGAAAAAAAGAAAAGTTGGGTTCCTCTTCCTCCCCCTCCTTTAAAAAAAAAAGAAAGAAAGAAAGAAAAACCCTTAAATGTTCTTTGCCACAAAAGGTTGCTGGCCGATCGCAGATTTCCCAAGTACCAAACTCACCGTGATGCGTGGAATATTTTTCTTCCCCTGATAAGACATCTCTCTCTCTCTCGGTTAAAAATAATAATAATAATTTCAAGAAGACAGCTTTAAAGCCAAAATTGCCAGGAAAGAGATGGTATATTTTTTTTCCCTTTTTTTTTTTTTTTTTTTTTTTTTTTTTGCAGCACTGGAAAAGGTGCAACCGCTTAGCCGGTCTTGCTGATAGCAGATTTCAGGAACGTTAAGGGGTAAATGCAATCCTCTGTCTCTCTTCCTCTGCTCCAACACAGCCCCAGCTAGGGCGGAAAAAAAAGAAAGAGAGAGAGAGAACAGGAGGGAAGGGGTGGAAATAAACTACAGCAATAAAAGCCTCGGTTCAAGGCGGCCACCGCGGCGCATGCGCCGCCAGCCACTCCCTTTCCTCTCAGGCAAAAGCCATCCGCTTCGAGAGAGACGAGCCCTGATTGGCCACCGTCGTGGGAGATGCAAATGAGCGCCGGCGGGGAGGGGAGCGGGGAGCGGCGCGAGAGCGCGAATGCTGCAGTGTGGCTCCGGGGGCGGCGGTCGGGGCGTGCGCCCGAGCGGGGAGCGCGCCTTTCGCGCCCTTTCTGTAGGCCGGGGCGCCGGGGCGCCGGGGCGCGGGGGCGCGGGGGCCTGGGGCTGGCAGCCGCCCCAAACGCAGCATCAGCGACTCAAGGACAATGGGGGGGTGGCCCCGACGGGCCGGGGCAGCGCAGCCCGGAGACGGCGGGCTCCGCTGCAGCCCGTGCGGCACGCACCCGCTCGCGCGCGCCCCGCTGGATGCCCGCCCGCGCGCCAATCCGCGGAGGCCGCCGCTGCAGCCCCGCGTGGGGTGACTGCGCCGAGCCAATGGCTTTGCTGGCGGCGAGCGCGCGACTGCACCGCCGGCCGGCGCCGCGCAGCCCGGGAGGGGCGCCCGGGCCCTCCTCCCGCCGCCTTCGCCCTTCGCGAAGGCTCGCTCGGCCTCCGCCCAGGAGTCGGCGGGGAACTGGGGTGGCAGCGAGCGGAGGGAAGGGGAGCGGCGCGGGGAGGGCCCCGGGGAGAGGGGCGGCTGGATGCGGGCGGGGCGGCGGGGGGCGCGGGGGGCGGGGGCGGGGGCCGGCCAGCCCGCGGCCTGTGGGCGGCTGCAGAGGCCGAAGCCCTTAGCGCTGCGAGCAGGGAGGGAGGCCGCGCTGCAGCTGGGAGGGAGCTGGGAGAGACCGGACACACCCCGCCCTGAAAGCCCTTTTACTGTGCGCCCCCCGCGCCCCCGCGCCCCCGCAGGTTGAGGTTGAGGTTGAGGCCCAGCCTAGGGCCCGGCTCTCTGGAGCAGTCCCGCCCACGCCCATTTGGGGGATTACAGGGGCGCATTCCACCCCGGGGCCTGCAGATCTGTTGAAAAACTCGGGATCCAAGTGCTGTAGACGGGGCCTCCACATCGTACAATGGGACAGAAAGAGGAGATGGGGAAAGCAGGAGGAGCGAGAGATCTTACGTTCCCCCAAGAAGGGGAAACTGAGTCAGGCAGAAACCCTCCGGAAACATAGGCCGAGTTAAAAACATAGGCGACTCTTTGCCTCCCCGCTCAGAGGTGCTAGTCGCGGTTTAAACGGCGGCGTTCAAGGCCTCTCTTCTTGGCGCTAGCAGTTGAACAGGCCTGGAAGCGCCACCCACCCACCCACCCGCTTTGCTGGTCCTAAGAGCGCACTAGCGCTCTTCCTGCAGAATCCCGGTAGGAGAAATGAGCCGGTCCGCTTGATCCAGAACAATCTCCCAGGGGGTCATCTCTTTGGAGATACTGCCCAAGCAGGCACAATGACTAGAAACATCTAGACAGGCTCATGGCTTTGGGTTTCTCTGCTTCAGATCAAACAATAGATAGAATCCTTCCATAATCTAGGCCATCAGGCAGCCGTGGGAAAAAAAAAAAAAAAAAGGAATCTATTTAATTGGCTCATACCTGCTCAGCAAAGATTAGCCAGATAAATACAAAATAATCCTGGGGCTACTGTGGCCCCGCATTCCAATGTCTTTCTGCTTGTGGCTGCTTTGGATGATTGTCCAGAAGGTGTAAGACTGTACTCTTCAACTCCTTTTCTGGTAAATTCTCAAGTCCCAGAAGGGAGCTGTGGCGGCATGCAGCAAGCTTCAGAGCTGGTTAATTCATTCAAGTTCCAATTAGCTGTGCATCTTGAAAACAAAGTAGAAGCACTCCCCCCTCCAACTATGTGATGTGCTAAGAGCAAAATGACAATGTCAGCAGGTATTAGTGTCAGCCTGTAAGGGTTAAAGTCACAAGTCTGAGAAAGCTAAAATGTGCCCTCCTACCAGTGAAAGCCAACTGTAGGTTCCAACCCGGGCAGGGGCAAGTGTTCTATTAGATCATGAGTAAAATACCACTAAGCAAGCAAGCAAATAATGAGATTCAAATTAATTTAAAACAGATTGAATTCTAATTAAGTTGTTTGTTAATACATTCTTGTTAAATTTTCCTGCTCCTGAACGGTTTGATCTTAACAGGTTTAACCATATCTTGTTATTTACTAATTTGCCATGGAATAGTTTGTTTTGTAATAAAAGCTTTAAAAAATATATTTGTTTCAGAGAGAGAGGAGGGGGAGAGGGAGAGAGAATCCCAAGCAGACTCCCTGCTGAACGCAGAGCCCCATGCTGGGCTCAATCCCAGGACCTGGAGACCATGACCTGAGCAGAAGCCAAGAGTCAGGACGCTCAACAGAATGAGCCACCCAGGCGCCTCTGTAATAAAAGCTTTTATGTCAGTCTTATTTGCATCAGCCTTATTTCTGGAGCCATCGATATGAGGTTCTTAGTCCATGATGATGGACATTTCCACTCCTACATATCCAAAGCTTTAGGGTTTAAATTCATTTGTTTAACTAGGGCCTAAGGGTATTTAGCATAAAGAAGATACCGAATAGTCTTAATTGGTCAAGGAACTGTCTGCAATCCGAGTTTCTTGCCAGGCTTCCTGCTCAGTGTGTTGCAGAAAAATAAAGGGGGCAGGGAAGAATTTTCTACCCACTCTGCACTGACAGACCTATATAATATACTTTTTTTTTTTTTTCATATTGTCTTTAGACACTTGATGAAAATTCCTGTCAGGTTACAAATCGTTCTCCCCAAACCAAATATTTTAGTCTGTTCTTGGGCAGGATTTTTCTAGACTTTCAAGGAATTCAGTGCATATCAAACATGAAAAAAGAGCAGACTACCCAGGTTCTGTATCAGTCTCTGACCACAGCCTTCAGCTAAACAGAGGTCTCTTGACACCCAGGCCTCCCTCCCTACGCTCACATGGGGTGCATGCAGACATGGACCAATATACACGCTGCCCCTCGAGGCCGTGTGCCTTCTCAAATCCATGCCCTGCCCTATGTTGTTCCCTTCACCTCCCTCCCTCTTCCCCCAACCCTCCAAAAGTGAGCTTAAAGTTCACCACCTCCGAGAAGTCCACCTCCCTGCTGCCTCCTGTGGTATTAACCTCCTGTATTCACCGCCACTGGGACCTGCATCCTCCCATATTGTGACTCTGTGCTTTTCTTCGATCTGAACAGGACTGCTAAAAGCTAAGAGCCTTGCATTTCTCTTTGTGCGGTGACCAACACGCTGCCTGACCTGTGGCAGGGGCCCTCAATGTCTGATATACAGCTAAATGCTGTCGCTGCTATTCCAAGAGAAAAGAGTCCTTCCGTGTCACTGCCAGGGTGAGTTTGAATGTCAACAAAATCCCCCAACTCAGCCTTTCTCATAGCCCCGTCGCCTTGCTGGGTCTTCCTTCTCCCCCCTCAAGTTCCAGAAACTGCAGGGGAGAACCTTATTATAACGATGCAGCTCATTATTCCTGGTGTGGGCGTAGCTGCCTGAATTTTAAGCCAAGGATCCCCTAAGCAAAGCTGCCACATACCACCAAGCCTGATCAGCATCCAGTTCAGAGCTCTAGAATCCTACAAAGCATCTCTGGTCATTTTCCACCACCCCCCCACCGCCCCGAGCACCCGTTTCTCAGATCATTCTCTTCTCCACCCTTCCATTATTCTTTGTACGTGCCCGCCTGGTACCCTTTATCGTGTTGCACCACCTACCCTATACCACCCTCACCTATACCATGATGAGGTGAGCAGGATTTTCCTTCCCCTGAGAGTTTGAGCTCACAGAGACTGGGAACTCTTTGAGACTTCTTCATGTCTTACCCTTTACAGGCCCTGACAGGGTGGTGGTGGTGTCTAGAGGGATGGGCCACCAGGAGAGATGTATGAGTGATGGCATCCAGTCAGGATTTTTTTTTTAAGATCTTCAAATCACCCAGCCTGCCGGGAACTGGGGGTGGGGATGTGAAGTCCCGTCAGCAGGGCACTGCAGGGTGACTGGGCTGTTTCCAGTTCCTCCACAGCCGTCTCAGACCAGGCCCTCGGCCCTCCACTTCTCTTGGTTTCATCTTCCCCCTTTGGGAGGCTGCAGTAGCCAGTTCTGCTTCTGCGGCCCCCCTGGGCCTCCCTCTGTGGAAGTGCGACATTCAGGATGTCACAGAGTAGGGAAGCCCCCCCACCCCGCCCAACATACATTTTGACCAGAAGAGCAGAGCCCAGACATGGCAAAGAAGAGAAATCCCCAAGTCCCCACATTGCTGCGGGACTGCCACCAAGAGCTACAGCCTCAGATGCAGTCTGCAGAGGAGGTTAAAATCAATGCAGTGGTAAAGAGAAAGTACCGGAATTCTTCCTTGCCAAAAGCTAAGGGCACTGATGAGGACACTTGAGCTGGAAGTGATGCCTTCTTCTCTGCAGATGGAATCCGGCCATCTCTGTGAGCATAACCCTGAAGGGGTAGTCTGCAGAGGGACAGCCAACGGCTGGCCCGTCCAAGCCTTTCCAGTGGGTGCATCCTTTATCCAGGGCTGCAGACTGGTGACCATGAGGGGTGGAAGTGACAGGCCCTCTGAGCCAGATGCTGCTTTTGCGAGCACTGGAAAGACTACTGGTCAGCTCGGGATGAAAGCACCCCGACTGAGTCCTAACTGGGTGAAGACAAGAGGCTCCTCTGTCCCAGTCCTCTCGGACACTGGGACACAGAGGAAAGCATGCACTTCAAACCAAGTAGCCTTCGGCTTTTTCTCCTCTGATGACGCCTTCATCATGACCTACCTTGCACATCATCCTCTGTGTGACTACAGATCTTTCCTGGGGTCTTTTCTGCCCCAGCTGGAGACAGGCAGCAGCTTGCTTTGGCCGTCATGCCTGCGGCCCGCCCTCTGGTGGTGAATGAGGAGAGTGCGTTTTTGGGTCCCCTCTGTCCTCAACCCAGGATCAGGAAAGGGCCTGGTCTCCCAGGGTTCCTGGAGTGATTTTGCCTCTGCTTTGGAATCACCTGGGGCCCCAACTCAGCCCTCTTGATTTGAATCTCCAGAGATAAGGCCAAGTCTACCTCTGACCAAGAGCCCACCACACCCTACTTTTTAGAGAAAAGGAAGCTGGGAAAACATGGACTAGCTTGCACTCAGATCTCAGGCCTACCCAGGACTTTTTCTCCTTCCCCAAAGTACATGGATGGCCCTTCTCTTCACCCCATGGGGACATCTTATGAAAGAATGGTAAATATTCCCGCTATCCTTCCACTTGATTGCCTCCTAGGAAAACACTGCTTATGCAGTCCGTAGGAGGCAGTTCACATTTATTGAGCACCTATTGTAGTCTACGCAAAGCTTTTAAATACATCTTGTTTAATCCTCCCCAAAAATCTTACTAGGGAAGTCTTTGTATCCCTATTGTATAGGGAAGAGAATAAAACTCAAAGAAACCTTTTGTTCCAGGCCCAGGTGCTCGAGAGAGAGTGAGAGCAGGATGCTAACCCAGGCCCCTGCGACCCCCACAGCTCAAGGCGCTAGTTCTTTAAATGATAAAGTACTTCCATAGCAGAAACTAGTACCCAGCTAGTGCAGGAGGTGGGTGTAGGTGGCCTGCTGGATCTTTCTTTACCCCTTCCCAGTGCCCCCCTGCCACGGCAGGCTCCAAGGACTTCTGCACTTCTTCCCCATTTCCCCTTGCCTCCAAATCAATTCTCCATCCCCCTTTCTTCAGTACCCAGCAGGATTCCGTTTCTGTCAGTTTCTTGTCAGTTTCTGTCAGTTTCTGCCAGTTACTGTCAGTTTCTCTCATTGGAAACATAATAATAGATCAACACCAAGGTTTAAATGAGCAATGAACCCTGAACAATGCTACCCCTGAGCTAAGAGGGCAAGGCCCTGATGGGCTTCCTGCCTAAAGGCCATGCAAACTGTCCGGATGGCCCGCTTTCTTTCCCAGCCTCATCCTGCCCTCCCTGCCTCTACAGCACCCCTGGTTCCTGCTGCTGCTGTGGTCCCCTCCGCTTTTTCCATTCACTGCAGGGAGGGCTCCTTCTCACCAGTCAGTGCCCTCTTCTGGGACACTCTCCTTGACCCCTATGTGAAGTCAGCCCACATATTTCTTACCTTCCTTATCTTGGCAGCTGCTTAAGAGCGGCGATCAACAGTGGGAAGTATTTGGCGTGTTTGTTTACATCTGTATTTTGGAATCTCCGACTCGCATCTGCAGACTCCCTGAGCCACCTGGTTCCCAGCCCCACCATGCCAGTCCTCCAGCCCAGGGGACCCAGGCCTCCCCTTCCACCTCTGCCTCCCTGATGTGCACCTGCCACCCCGCAAGTCCTCATTCACCCAAGTTTTTAAAATGCTAGATGGCAAGAATTCACCTCATTGGGTTGGGTCACAAGTGACGTGAGGACCAGCTACTTGTGGCAGCGTGTGTAGATTTCTCTCCCCCGGGACCTGGCCTTCAGGTACCCCGGCCCTGGCCTTCCCCAAGCATGACTCCACCAGCTTGGCCTGTCATAGCTGCAGGTGGGTCCTTTGGCCAAGCCTACGCTTTGAGCTTGGGCTGCAACACACTTAGGAAATAAAGCCAATCCTCGTCAGTCTGGGCCCTCTTTGGTTCAGAAGCTGTCAGTTCCACAGAGGGCTGAGACAACGTGTCAACCGGGTGTCCAGAGAGTCTAAACAATACGTCAGGAGCCTAAGTCTCTTAGAAGAATCAAAGACTGAGAATTACTCACTTATTCAAAAACATACTGTGTGCCTCTAGCCCGGTCGCTCAAACAGGTCCCCTAGAGACCTCTTTGGGGGCGATTTATAAGCTTAGTCTGTGAATTCTTGGAAGTAGTCCATTTGGATACTGTAAAGATTTAAAGATTTGCTGGCTTTTCCCTTCATCAGATTGGTCTTCCTCTCCCCCCTCCACCCCCGCCTCACTCCACTCTCCCCTGCCAATCACAGGGCTCCAGCCCAAGAAAACCAAAGGGTAATGGGGAGGCGAGCTCACAAGCTCCTCACCCACAGCCCCTGGGCTGTCAGGCCTTGCTCACGGTGAGGCCATGGGGTGAGGGGACGCGCTGCTTCCTGGGCTCCAGAGAAGCCGTGCTCCTCTGCCCTGGGCCTGGGCCTCTGCAATGTCCCCTCACCAAAGACGGGCACCATCCAACTTCTGAGCATGCCCAGCCTCCCTCTAGAAGCAGAACAAGATCCAATGGGACCAGGCAGATAAGGAAGCCACTGAAATTTACACCCATCACACATGTGGGCCTTTATTTTTTTTTATATATATATTTTTTTTTAATTTCATTTATTTATGATAGTCACAGAGAGAGAGAGAGAGGCAGAGACACAGGCAGAGGGAGAAGCAGGCTCCATGCACTGGGAGCCCGACGTGGGACTCGATCCGGGGTCTCCAGGATCGCGCCCTGGGCCAAAGGCAGGCGCCAAACCGCTGCGCCACCCAGGGATCCCCACATGTGGGCCTTTAAACCGGATTCTACACCCACGGGCCATGCTGACTTCGTGTAGCATGCACTGAAACCAGAAGAGGAGTCTGAGTGCCACAGGAGTTCCCTTCTCTTCCTCAGGAATTTAGGAATAAAGTTAAATTAGTAAAACAGCCCCTTTTAGGTGATTGGCTGAGACAGGAAGACAGTAATCCCGGGGGCCTAAGAGACTAAGAGCCACAGCCTCATTTGGGGTGTCACCATCTTTCCTGTGCTGAATTAAGTGCCCTGCTGCTTCTGGATCTTATGCTGTCCCAAATCAGTACTTTTCCCAACATGCAATCTGACCATGTTACTCTTCTCCTTCAAATGCTTCCATGGCTCCATGATACCTGCATGACAAAGTCATCCCCTCCTTGACCTCTCACACCAACACCTCCTCTCGGCAGCACTCCACAATCACCAGGTAGAGCTGACCACTCCTGTTGTGCACCCCTGGGCCCTATAAAGACTCTTAGCAGAGGGCCTGAAACAGTTTGCTGTGTAATTTCTTTATGCACCCTTTCCTCCTTGACAAGAAGCATCTTGATGGCAGAAAACTATACTTTCTTTCTGCAGCATGAACCATAAGGCCATGCATCCACACACCACACATTCTGAAAGAATGGATGGATGGGCAGGTGCATGGACAGATGGATGAATGGATGAATAGATGGGTGGGTGGATGGATAGATGGATGGGCAGATGGATGAATGGATGGATGAGTGGGTGATGGATGGATGGATGGATGGATGGATGGATGAAGAATGAACAGATGAGTAAATGAATAAGCTCCCTGAACAAAAGTCCCAGTTATATAATCATCTAAAATGATCTTCTAAGGCACAAAGCTCACAACCAGGCTTTGTCTTCAGCCCCTTCTGTTTACTTCAAGTTCCCAGGAAGACCAGTGGGTACTCTTGACAGCCATTCACTCCTGCCAGAGAAGACTTCAGAACTGCCACTGGGGCCTGGGTACCTCTAACTTGCTACCAGCACCACTGTGTACTCATAGATGGATTAGGCACTTTCTGGGAGATACTCTTCATGTTGCAGAAAAGTCAAGGATCAGCAGACATGTCTCCAGACACTTCTCCTTAATGCAAACAGGATAAGAGACCTTGAAGAAAGGACATCTTCACAACGCTGGCATCTCCCAGGGTGACAAATATCCTTGGTTGGTATGGGGGATGTTCAGATAGGCAAAGGCAGGTTGAAGAAGTTTATACACTGTAGAATGTTCTTTCAATCCAGTACAAATATTCCTTATACCTTATCCTTCCCCCTTCCACTATTTTTCATCTTTTTTTTTTTTTTTTTTGCTTTATTAAGTCATTTGGTCATTTTTGCCCACAAAGCACCAGAAGCAGTCATCATCTTGTGGACGACCAAAGATATCACTAAAGCTGCAGGGGTCTGAATCCTAAACTTGTGACCCCCGGGAAGCCAGTGGTTTAGGACTTTCCCTTTCAGCTCCCTTTGGGGTAAGACCAGAGCTGAGAGACAGCATGAGCCCCACACTTTCCTGAGTCCTCCCATCCTGAGGAGACTAGATCTGGGCATTCACAGGACAACCTCCAAATCAGATGGTGGAGAAGAAGCAGGGAAGAATAGATCAAAGCCATTGTAGTTTTAACTAGCAAGGCTATGGCAAAATGTAAGGCTGCAACATCATAATAAAAAAATATAGCATGCAGTATCAGGACACTAGGCTATTCCTGGCTTAAGCTGGCCCCTCAACTATGGATAGCCACAGCCAGGTGGCCAAAATGCAGCTTGCTTGCATCATTATTTCAGACCACTGAGGTTAATGCTCAGCATAGTTCTTACTGGGACAATCTGGAAGCTTCCCCCACTAGCTTGTGCAAGTTAATTTGGTGCTCAGGATGATAGCAATGAGCAGGTCAGTAGACCGTGGGCCAACCCCTCCTCTGCATCCATCATCTTTCTAAGATAGCAACCTGCCCAAACGCCTGGTTCTCCCTCTCCCGACAGTGGCAGGGACCTCCTGACAGTTTCCTCCATATTTAACGCATAAACCAAGTAGCTCTCTTGTGGCCATTGTGTCTGCCCACACCAACCAGCTAACACATCCCCAAGAGAGAGACAGTGTTGTTTGGAACATTACAGGCTGTGGCAATCATCAAAGCATGAGGAATAGGGAGACCCAAATGGCTTCAAGTTCTTCCTACCAAAGCCACCAAGACAGAGGCTCCAGGGGAAGAACTGAACAAAATTCTTTGCTGGTCTTTGCATCATCTTAAAAGAACCCTCCAGGCATTAGTTTTCTCTGTATGATTATTATTATCTTGCCTCAAATTTTCTGCAGATACCAAGAGGACCAAAAAGATCTTTTGTCAAATGTCGGGGGCTCCCTTTTCTATTCCTTGTCTCATTTTTTTCTCCTTTTCCCTTCCCATCAGGTTTATGAGGTTTGCCTCAAAGCCATTGCTAATGTCCATACCTGCCCCCAATTCTATGAATGCCTCATGTTGTCAAGCACATTCTTCAGTTTCCAGACAAGTCCAAATGGGATGCAAGTGTTGCAAGGTGCCACAGTCAGGGTTGTGTATTAGGTGTTTTCCTCTGAGACGAGATTCAGTATTTTGCAGTTAACAGTGGGCTCTTGTTCCACTCTCTTCAGTGATCGTTGCCTCCCCTTCCCCCGCAGGTACCTTTGGAGGGTTGGTGGGTCCTGGGAGTTGGAGATGGGTCCCAGGCCCCTCCCAGGTGCCATCAACCCCTATGGCCTGGGTCTTGCCTGGTTCTTGCTAGTTTACCTCTTGAGGATTGAAGTCCAGCCTTGCACCCAACCCGGTGGATTCTAGGAACTGGGATCTGATATGCACAGAAGACCTCCCAAGAAATGGCAGGTCTCCTGCAGAATGGCTGTTGTCTCCTTACCAGCTAGTGCTTCTTAGAGTGACCTACTCTTGGACCCTATCCCAGGGCTCTACTTAACTGATGGACCACTTGCCTTTGCACCCCCACCAACCACTGCCACTGCTGCCCATTTTGCTTGACATGGGACTCACGAGAGCTGAACTGTTTGATTGACTGTACTTGCCTGACTAAAGCACCAGTCCCAATCTCTGCCTGACAGTCACCCTCCTTACATATCCACTCTGGCGTAGGAGGACCTAGCCTATGGCATAGGAGGACCCTAAGGAAAGGATCACCACCCTTCCCATGGGAGAAACCAAGTCTTCCACCCGAAAGGTGTTAGGATGTAATACCTTCTCCCCCCCACCCCCGCCACAGGATGTGTATCTCATCTTGTACGTTCAGAGTGCAGTGGATAGAGCCAAGTTGGAGTGGAGGAGTCTACATCCATCTGACACCATCAAATCTCCATAACTCACCAAAGTTGCAGCCCGGAGATGGGAATTACACTTGTGTATGAGACAACATGAAACTCTGTGAGTCTTTCCTCTGACCCCCATCTTGGCTGTGTGACAACACCTAATTCATCAAGATAGAAAAAATATAACAAATGTCTAATAAAAGGAATGATTTGTGACATGATACAACCTTTCATGTGCCTTCCATCCAGGGAGCTGTGCCTTGTAAAAGAACTTTCTTCCATGAGTGTAATGTTCTATATCTATTCTGCCCAACACAGTAGTCACTACCTCCACCCCCACCCATGGTTGTGTAGTATTCCAAACACAGTTAGTGTGATGCTGTGGGGGGTGGGGGGGATCCTCAATTTTTAGTTTATTTCATTTAAACCAATTTTAATTTAAATAGCTCCTTGTAGGTATTGCATTGGGTTGTGCAGATCCCGAAGCCAAGGCTTATAGCTGGCCTTAAGTGTTGGAGAATATGCAAGGCACAAACTGGTAGCTCATAGGCCAGATCAGCCCAAAGACATATTTTGTTTCACCATACTGTGTTTTCTTTTTTTTTTTTTTTTAAATTTTTTTTATTTATTTATGATAGTTACAGAGAGAGAGAGAGAGAGAGAGAGAGGCAGAGAGAGAAGCAGGCTCCATGCACCGGGAGCCTGATGTGGGATTCGATCCCGGGTCTCCCGGATCGCGCCCTGGGCCAAAGGCAGGCGCCAAACCGCTGCGCCACCCAGGGATCCCCCATACTGTGTTTTCAATGGATTTTTACTTTGGCCAAGATTTTAAAATGAGGATACTTCTCATGAAAAAGCCACATTTTTACGTGCTTTTGGAAATTCAGAAGCTCCAGGCAACTCTAGCGTCTCTTCATAGGTGGCATCACCTGATGGTGGCTGGAACAGGGTAGCAGCTGCCCCTGGAGAAGGGCCTGAGCTCTGTTTCTTTGATCTCCACACACCCCACCGGCCCCCTTCACACAGAGGCTGAGTTTCAGTTACTATCCAGCATTTACCTGGACCTTCTTCATTCATGACTGCTACACATCTACCCACCTGGCTCCAGGTAGCCTTCATGTAAGGTCTGCTCTAGCCAACCACAGACCTCACCCAACTTCTTGAACAAGATTCCTCTCTGTCTGTGACTTTGAAGAGCCTTAAATAAGCAGCAGAAGAAAAATAACTTATGAAACAGCTGCTATTCACTAAAAACTATTACATATGTTATTCATTTAATACTGTGAAATCAGTGGCATCCATCCCATTTTACAGATGAAGAGACTAAAGGCTGGAAGAAGTTAAATAATTAAATTGAATAACTGAATCAAAATCAGATAGCCAGAAAGTAACATAGCCAACATTCAAACAGATAAATCTGACTCCCATGCACTCCATCTATCCACCGGACAAAGTCATTTCCAGACCATCACACTCCCATTATCCTGCAGAAGCCCCACCCTCCAGTGCACTGGCATCAATCAGTTTCCAGGCCATTTCTCCATATTTATTCAGGATATAAGTGATTGGACCAGTCTTTCTCTTTGTGACCCTGCAGTGTGGCAGAGGCTGCTATCTGTTCACAAAATCCATGTTCTCCTCTTCTAGGATACACAAGTGCACCACATGTCCCAGCCTAGTTAGCTATTAGATGTGCCAGGGTTCTAGCACAACTGAACCTGAATGGGAGGAAGGGGAGACCTATGGTTTGTTTCTTCTAGAAACAGAACTCTGTGTTCCTCCAAGCTCCTTTTTCCTTCTGGATGACTGAGATGATGCTCCCCAGACAATCTTGGGAGCTACATGTTGGCAGGAGGGCCATCAGCAGCCTGATTAACTGCATAGAGCAGGGACCTTGTGCTTCTCCTCACTTGCCAATCAGGAACACACACCTTGAACATCATGAATATGATACAGAAATAAACTCCTCTTGTGCTTGAGCCATTGTATGTACTGAGGTCTATTTGTTACAGCAGCAGTATTCTTTCTATCAACTCCTATCATAATGCTGTTTGGATTTAAAATTTGTCACACACACACACACACACACACACACACACAAACACACACACACACACACACACCACACATGCACCTCTCAATTCCCTCACCTTCTTGACTCCAGCAACCTTGGCCTGCCCTTATCTTCAGCCATGGCTTCTAGGCTTGGTGAAGCCTCAGCTCCACACAGCATCATCAAGGCCAGCCGAGTCATCTCCATCCTGGCTGACGTCCACAGACCATCACGTGGTTAACTCTCAGCAGCATCCTTCCATTATTCCTCCTACCTTGAGACCTCTGGGTCCTGGACCAACCCCAAAACTCACTATTCCTGCACCAATACTGTAAAAGGATGCCAGAGAAAACTTACCCTGCCTTAAGGATTGGGATAGATAATCTCAGAAAAGCCCTTGACTGGGTCACACCCTCAGCTGTGTGTCTCAGCAGCTGCCATGACTTTTACCACCTCCTGCCCTCTTGGACTTCATAGTCTGACTGGCATGGCAGATGCTGAGCAAGGGACTACACGTGGAATGACTATTCCTAGCAGAGACTCATGTGTGCCTATCTTCTCTCCTTGTCTACAGTCTCATTGGAAGAGGACGGTCTGTTCAAGGGTTCTTTATTAATCTATGCTGTGTCCTACCTTCTTCCTATGAACCTCATCCTTTCTGCCACTTGCTCCCGTCAGCTTGGAAACACTCCGCAGCCTTTCCCACCCACCTAGGCCCTATGTTCTTACCAGCTAATGCCTTGGGATTGCTCTTCCCTCATAGTCAAGTGTCTCCACCTCCTCAACTTCAGCTCCCACATGCTTCTCGGCCATTGTCATCTGGTACTCCCCCTAGCTCACTGAAAGAGCTCTAGCAAAGAGCCCCCTCCTTGGTAAACCTCAGGAACATTTTGCAGCCTTCATCTTAATTGACCTCCCTGTGATACTTAACATCACCTCTACTGTTTTTCTTCAAGTTCCCCTCCCTTGCTCTTTTGATGCCTTCCCTTTGGCTCCCGTATCTTTATGCCTCTTCTCTCTCTCTTTTTATAAAGATTTTATTTATTTATTTATTTATTTATTTATTTATTTATTTATTTATGAGAGACACACAGAGAGAAGCAGAGACACAGGCAAAGGGAGAAGCAGGCTCCCTGCGGGGAGCCTGATACAGGACTTGATCCCAGGACCCCAGGATCATGCCCTGAGCCAAAGGCAGACGCTCAATCCACTGAGCCCCCCAGGGGTCCCTATGCCCCTTGTATCTCAATGTTCATCCTTACCCCATTGTAAATATTGTTGATCTTTGACATTATCTCCTGAGTTTCTTTCTGTGCCATGGTTAATAATTAACCAGAAAGTATACCACTTAAATGTTTCTGACTTCCAAATCTTCATCTCTGACCCCTCCCAACCTTCATTCACTCATCCAACAATGATATATTAAGTGCCTCCTACTTTCCAAGGGATAGAGTTTTGGGGGAAAAAAAACCCAGAAACTTACACATGCCCTCATGGAGGTTACGTACTATGAACAGGTAAAGAACCATATACAGGATACCTATGGATTGTGCTAAGCACTATCGATGACATAAACAGAGCATGGAAAGATGGAGGCACTTTAGAAATGGTGGTCCAGGAAGGGCTTTCTGGGCAGCTGACATCTAAGTGGGGATTTCGTCCCCAGAACAAAAATCAGATCTTTGCCTCTGGAGGGAAAATTCTGGACTTAGCCTCAGGCAGCAGAGGTCAAAACTTAGACCCCACAGGGAAAAGTCAGTTGACTGGAAAATGAATTTAGAACTTCATCTCTGGAAGGAGATATCAGAGCTTCATCACTCGCAGCAAAGTTTCAAAGTTATTCTGTGACTTGAAAATGAAACCTTAGCCCAAACTCTGAGAAGGAGCCAACCATTCAATCATCTGGGAGAAAAAAGTTCACATCAGAGAGTACAAAATGGTGGGAAAACTTTGAGGTAAGGATTAGGTGGTGTGTTTTTAGAACAGAAAGGAATCCAGCATGACTAGAAAACTGTGAGCAGAAGAGAGAGACAAAGAAAAGGTCATAAAAGACCAGGTTCTGAGTTCTGAGCCACCATGTAAGGGACCCAACTACCCTGAGGTTACCATGATGTCAAGAAGCACAAACTACATAGGAATTCCAACAGACAGTCCCAGCTGAGTCTTGCTTTCCTGCCCTCATCGCCAAGACACCAGATGATTCCATCCCCAACTGTTCAAATTACTCCAAGTTATACCAGTTCCCCCAGATGAGTCCCCAGACATTGTAGAGACAATACATCCCTCCTATACTGTATTCAGGTTCTCAGCCCACAGAATCCCTGAGCTTAATGAAACCATCGTTGGCTTTTGCCACTATATTTTGGGGTAGTTTGTTATGCAGCAGTATCTCCCTTATAAGACTAAAGTGAAAGCAGTAGGGAGGGGCCACATGTGGAGGACTTTCTAGGCCATGGAAATACATTTAGATTTTTTTTAAATTTTTTTATTTATTTACGATAGTCACAGAGAGAGAGAGAGAGAGAGGCGAGGCACAGGCAGAGGGAGAAGCAGGCTCCATGCCGGGAGCCCGACGTGGGATTCGATCCGGGGTCTCCAGGATCACGCCCTGGGCCAAAGGCAGGCGCTAAACTGCTGCCCCACCCAGGGATCCCTACTTTTAGATTTTATTCTGTGTTTAAAAGGAAACCATTTGGGACACCCTGGTGGCTCAGTGGTTGAGCATCTGCCTTCAGCTCAGGGTGTGATCCCAGGGTCTGAGGATCAAGTCCTGCATCAGGCTCCCCCAAGGGAGCCTGCTTCTCCCTCTGTCTATGTCTCTGCCTCTTTCTATGTCTTTCACAAATAAATAAATAAAATCTTTAAAAAAAATAAAAGGAAACCATTTGAGTCCTTTAATCAGGGAAATAAAGTCTAGAAAATCCAACTCATGCTTTCTAGATATTGTTTTGGTTGCCGCATAGTTGGAGGATTGTTGGGACACAGTCTATAGGAAGGAGAAGCTGATCATGGCCAAGAGTAGGGTGGGGGCAGGTAGCACTGGGAGACGTGGACAGGTATGGCATTTACTTTGCAGGTAAGGTGATATTAACAGCTACCACTTTTTCAGTAATTACCCTGCCTGGCACTGTTTTAAGTGCTTTACATGTATTAACTCAGGTTAATCCTCATAACTTACATTTAATCCTCACAAAACCCCTGTGAGGTGGGGGGGGGGGGGAACATTAAGAGATCAAGGAATTTTCTCCAGGACCCAAAACTAGTAAGTGGTAGAGCCAAGAATCAAGACTCTGGGGCCAGATCAGAGACTATGTCCTTACTCATGGCTACGGGCAACAGCAGCCACAGCTGGATTGGACGTAGGTAGGTGCCAGAAAACTCTCACACGTGAACCCTAGATCGGAGGCTGTGGGAGAATGGTGGTGCTCCTGGTCAACATAAGAAAGACAAGGAGAGAAGCAGCCTGATGTGGGAGGGTGAGAATATGCGCCTGGTCAACATTTCCATGGGAGTGGAAGGAATTTCCATGTGAAGCGTGGTAATTTGAGGATCCCTTTTAGACCCCAAGTGGAAATAATAAAGTGCTCAAGTGAGAAGTCAAGGTTTAGGTTGTTTAGGAGTCATTAGCTCATGGATGGTAATTGCTATAGACTGACTGTGTCCGGGATCCCTGGGTGGCGCAGCGGTTTGGCGCCTGCCTTTGGCCCAGGGCGCGATCCTGGAGACCCGGGATCGAATCCCACGTCGGGCTCCCGGTGCATGGAGCCTGCTTCTCCCTCTGCCTGTGTCTCTGCCTCTCTCTCTCTCTCTCTGTGTGTGTGTGACTATCTTAATAAATAAAAATTAAAAAAAAAAAAAGACTGTGTCCTCCTCAAATCTACTTGAATCTTAATCCCTAGTGTGATGGTATTAGGGGGTGGGGCCTTTGGGAGAGGATTGCATCATGGGGACAGAGCCCTCATGAACGGGATTAGTGCCTTTATAAAAGAGGTCCCAGAGGGCTCCCTTCCCCTTCCACCATGTGAGGACACGGTGAGAAGAGCTACCTATGAACCAAGAAGCAGGCTCCCACCAGATACCAATCTTCTGGTGCCTTGATCTTGGACTTCCCAGCCTTCAGAACTGTGGGAAGTAAATGTCTGTTGTTTATAAGCCACCCAGTCTGTGGTGTCCTGTTACAGCAGCCTGAATGAACTAGGGCAGTAGTCAAAGCTAGAGGACACTATGAGACCATCTAGGGACAAAGTGAGGATGGAGGAGAGAAGACAAGTCAGTTCCCATATTTCCCATGCAATTAGAAAAAAGATCTGCCTGTGAAGACGCAAAAGGAGAGATCAGAGAGACAGGCAGGGGGCTGTGGTGTGATGGGCACCAAAAGAAGCCATGTTTCAGGTAAGTGAGAATGGCTGCTAAGGCTGCCGGGAGGCTGGAGAATATCCCCACTCAGACAACCCACTGGTGCATCCCATCAGGAACACCGAGTGACGATCTCGTGGATCAACCTTTCTCTTTCCATTTATCCCTCTGCGTCTGGAAGGCTGCTGTGGTGGGATCACAGATGTTACAGCAATGGGATAAGATAGGGTGTCATTACTATGCATGGGTGGCTGCTCTCTCCCCTTCTCTGGGAGAGTCCAGTTCAGGTTCAAATTCCTCTTTAGACCCGGAGGCCCCACATTTGTAAAACTAATGATGTTCTTTCCTTTCTGGTGAGAAATGAGGAGGATCTGCAAATTGTAACTCCTGCCAATGATACATAGGTGGATCACACTGAGGCCCACATGCACCTTTACCAAAAGGATAAATCATATCCGTGACAGAAACAGAGCATATGATGCTTGAAAAATCCCCATAGAAAATCTCCCTGTACCCTGAAATTATGGCTGCTCACTTTTTTTAATGCTTCTATTAAAGAACAGAGATGAACCTGCCTCAAGCAACATTATCAGGTGTCACCAAGGCATTATTGGGTATCTGCTCTAATGCTTTCCCTGACCAGTTCTCCCTGAGTCTACCCCACAGAGCCTGGTTTGAGCTGTGGACACACTCGCTTATGTCCATCCTCAAGATCAAGTCAGTGGACATCCAGAACTTCTCAGACTTTCAGACACAAGTTCATCTCACCAGCAGAGGGCTGCAACCACTGTGAATAAAATCTAAATGTTATCTTAAGCAGTAAATAAAGCAGATTCTTTGAAGGAGCTCTGTCTTGAAGTGTCCCAAGACTCGTACTGAATCCAAATGTGGCCTGGCCTAGAGAATAGAAACATACCTAGTAAAAAAAAAAAAAAAAAAAAAAAAAAGAAAGAAACATACCTAGTTTTGTGAAAGTTATAAAACACACACCCGAGATCAGTCAGGACTACCTGCCAAGACCGTGGAGCATGGCGGGGTCTGCTCATGATATAAAATTACACGTGGTCTTTAGCTGAGTCAACCATCTCCTATGGACTAACAGTAGGAGAGCTGAGATGTGAGGTAAGAAGAGAATAAAGGTCTCCCATGGGATGTTTCAATCCAGCACAGTGGGATTACTGGGCCATCCTGGACCACTGCACACCCAGGGCACTCCTCCCTATGTCTCTGAGGAAGTTCCAGCAGGAACTGATTTATAGGAGCCAGAGCACAAAAGAATGAGCAGGGGGTAGAGAGGATTTTGCAAAGCATGACAGCAAAACTAAAAACCTTAAAGGAAAAGATTCATAGAAATGTCTCAGTGTTATACATAAAATTAAAACGCAGGTGACACAGTGCCTGGGTGGTGCAGTCAGTTAAGCATCTACCTTCAGCTCAGTTTGTGATCCCGGGGTCCTGGAAGCGAGCCCCACATTGGGGCTTCTCCCTCTTCCTGTTGGTCCCCTGCTTGTACTCTCTTGTTCTCTCTCTCTCTCTCTCTCTAATAAATGAATAAAATCCTAACAAAAAAGGCAAATGACAAACTATGAAACATTTAGAACCTATGACAGTGAAGAACAAATATCCTCATTTAATTCTTTACAGAATAATAAAATAAAAGTGAACATTCCAGTGTATTTAAAGATGAAACTAAATACACATTCATAAGAGAAGAAACAAAAAGGAAAATATGTCTAACCTTACTATTATTTAGAAAAAATAGGGGCAGCCCCGGTGGCTCAGCGGTTTAGGGCCGCCTTCCGCCCAGGGCCTGATCCTGGAGATCCGGGATCCAGTCCCCCGTCGGGCTCCCTGCATGGAGCCTGCTTCTCCCTCTGCCTGTCTCTGTCTTCCTCACAGGAAGTACATTGGCACTATATTTATAGAGGAAAAAAACAAGTAAAATTTTTAATATGCATATCCCTTGACACAAATTGATTCCTTTTTGGGCACCTGGGTGGCTCAGTGGTTGAGCATCTTGTCTTCGGCGCGGGTTGTGATCCCGGGGTCCTAGGATTGAGTCCTGCATGGGGTTCCCTGCATGGAGCCTGCCCCTCGCTCTGCCTATGTCTCTGCCTCTCTCTGTGTGTGTCTCATGAATGAGTAAACAAAATCTTTTAATAAAAATGATTCCTTTTCAGGACACCCGAGTGGCTCAGGGCATGATCCTGGATTCACAGGTTCGAGTCCCACATCGGGCTCCTTGCATGGAGCCTGCTTCTTCTTCTGCCTTTGGCTCTGCCTCTCTTTCTGTTCTGTGTCTCTCATGAATAAATAAATAAAATCATTTAAAATTTTTTTAATTAAAAAATTAAAATTAAAAAAATTAATAAATAAAATGATTCCTTTTCTTGAAATGTATCCTAAGGAAATCACTGGCAGATATGCATGTTTACGGATGTTCTTTGCAGTACCATTAGAAATAGTAAAAAAGTAGAAACAATGGAGAAATGTTTAAATTCATGATATATCCAACCATGCGATTATTAATTTTTTTAGTGTGTGCAACATAGTATTAAATGGAAGAAGTAAGCTACAAAAGTTTATATAATATAATCCCATTTTTTAAATTAAAATACTTTAATTTTTTAGAGCAGCTTTGTATTTACAGGAAAAAAATGAGCAGAAAATACAGAAAGCTCTCATATAGCATCTTCCCCTCCCACAAACACAGTTCCTTTATTGTCAACGTATTAACACCTTGCATTAGGAGGATAGAGCTGATGAGGTTCATACTGATGCATCATTATTCTCTAAAGTCCATAGCTTACACTAGGGTTCACTCTTAGAGTTACACATTCTACGGATTTGGACAGATGTAGGATAGCATCCATCACCGTAGTATTACAGAATAGTTTCATTGCATTTAACATCCGGTGTGTTCTGCCTATTTATCATTCCCTTCCTCCTCCTGAACCCCTGGCAACCACTGTTTTTTTTTACTGTCTCCATACTTTCACCTTCTGCAGAATGTCCTACAACTGTACTGGAATTGTACAGCGTGTAGCCCCTTCAGATTGGCTTCTTCCCCATAGCAATAAGCACTTAAGGTTCTTCTGTGTTTGTTCATGGCTTGATGGCTCAATTCTTTTTAGCGCTGAATAATATTTCATTATCTGGCTGTACCACAGTTTATTTATCCATTCGCCTCCTGAAGGATATCTTTTTGCTTCCAAATTTTGGCAATGACAACAGATAAAGCTGCTACAAATATCTGTGCACAGGTTTTTGTGTGAACCTAAGTTTTCAACTCCTTTGGGTAAATTCCAAGGAATGTGATTGCTGGATCATAAAAGTATGTTTAGTTTTTATAAGAAACCGCCAAACTGCCTCCCACAGAATGGTTGTACCATTTCGCATTCCCTACAAAAATGAATGAGAGTTCCTTTTGCTCCACGTTCTCAGAAGCATTTGGTGTTATCAAGGTTCTGGATTTCAGCCACTCTGGAAGGTGTAGAAAATCATCGTTTTAATTAGTTTTAATTTACATTTCCCTAAAGGCATATGGTGTTGAGCATCTTTTTATCTCTTTTGTATAGTATCCTCAAATCTTTTGCCCATTTTTCAAATTGAGGTATTTGTTTCCGAATTGTTGAGTTTTAAAAGTTCTTTGTAGATTTTGGATACCAATCCTTTATCAGAAAAGTGTTTTGTAAAGATTTTCTCCCTGTCTGTGGCTTATTTTTTTGTATTCTCTTAACAGTGTTTTTGAAGACCAGAGGTTTTTAATTTTAGTGAAGCCCAACTTATCAATTTTTTCTTTCATGAATTCGGCTTTTGGTTTTGTAACTAAAAAGGGACCTTCAAGCAAAAGGTCACCAAAAATTTCTTCTATGTTATTTTCTAGGAGTTTTATATGGTTTTGTATTTTAAAGCTAGGTCTATAATCCATATCGAGTTTATTTTTATAAAAGGTGTTAGGTATAGAGCCAAGGTCTGTGTCTAGATTTCATTTTTTATATATGGATGTCCAGCTGTTACAGTGTCATTTCTTGAAAAGAAGACTTTTTTCATTGAGTTGCCTTTGCTCCTTTGTCAAAGATCAGTTGACTCTATTTGTGTGGGTCTATTTCTGGGCTTTTAATTGTGTTCACTCAACCTATTTGTCTGTTCTTTCACCAGTACCACACTGTCTTGATTACTATAGCTTTATATTAAGTCTTAAAGTCAGGTAGTAATGGCCAATTTTATTCTTCTCTTTCAATATTGTATTGACAATGCTAAATCTTTTGCCTTTCCATATAAGCTGTGTGTGTGTGTGTGTGTGTGTGTGAGAGAGAGAGAGAGAGAGAGTGTGAGAGACAGAGAGCACAAGCAGGAAGGAGGGGCAGAGGAAGGAAAGAGAGAGAGAGAGACTCATTTTTTTTTTTTGAGAGAGAGACAGAGAGAGAGACTCCTAAGCAGGCTTCACATTCAGCCCAGAGCCTGACTCGAGGCTCGATCTCACAATCCTGAGATCATGACCTGAGCTGAAATCAAGAGGAAGACACTTACCCGACTGAGCCACACAGCACTTCATTTCCATAAAATCTTTAAAATTCGTTTGCTAATATTAATGAAATAACTGATTGGGATTTCATTGATTGCATAGATTACATTGGGAATAAATGACATCTTTACAATATTGAATTTTCTTATCCACAAACGTGGATTATCTATTTATTTAGATCTTCTTTGATTTCTTTCATCAGAGAACTATTGGTTTCCTCATTTAGATTGTACACAGGTTTTATTGGATTTATACCTATGATGCTAATAAAAAGAGTACTGTTTTTTAAATTAAAAATTCCAGTTGTTGGGGCGCCTGGATGGGTCAGCCAGTGAAAAGTGTCTGCCTTCAGCTCAGGTTGTGATCTCAGGGTCCTGGGATCCAGCCCCTTATCAGGCTCCCTGCTCAGTGGAGAGCCTGCTTCTCCCTCTCCCTCTGCCTGCTACTCCTCCTTGTTCTGTTTCTCTTTGTCAAATAAATAAATAAAATCTTTAAAAATAAATAAATTCCAGTTAGTCGTTGCTGCTGAAGTAAAGCAACTGACTTTTGTATATTAAACAACTTATTAGTTCCGGATGGGTTTTCTTTGCTGTTGGTTCTTTGGGATATAAATCCTGATGTAGACAATTATGTCATATGCAAACCAAGATCATTTTACTTCTTCCTTCCCAATCTACCTTGTATTTCCTTTTCTTCCTCCAATATACCTTGTATTTCCTTTTCTTGTCTTCTTGCATTAGCTAAGCCTTCCAATGTCATATTGAGCAGAAGTGGTGAGAAGAGATATCCTTGGCTTGTTCCTAATGTTAGCAGGAAAGGGCTTAGTTTCTCATCATTAACTATGATGTTAGCTATATTTCTAGTTTTCTGGAAGTATTTATCGTGAATGGATGTTGGATTTTATCAAAGGCTTTTCCTATATCTCAATAGATATGATCAAATTTTTTTTTCTTTAGCCCATGAATGTGATGGGTTACACTAGTTGATTTTTTGAATGCTGAGCCAAACTTGCATATCAGAAATAAATCCTGCTTGGTTATGGTGTAGAAAGTTTTTATGCTTTGTTGGGTTTTACTTGTCAATATTTTATTAGGGATTTTTACATTTGTGTTCATGAGAAATATTTGATTTATAGATTTTTTTTTCTTGTAATGCTTTTGTCTGATTTTGGTATTAGGTTAAGTACCACAAGCTTCTATTTTCTGGAAGTCATTGTGAAGAACTGGTACACTTTCTTCTTATTTGATAGAATTCACTGGTGTTTTCTGTTTTATAAGATTATTAACTATTGATTACAGTACTTTAATAGATATATCTATTCAGGGATCCCTGGGTGGCACAGAGGTTTGGCGTCTGCCTTTGGCCCAGGGCGCGATCCTGGAGACCCCGGATTGAATCCCACGCTGGGCTCCTGGTGCATGGAGCCTGCTTCTCCCTCTGCCTGTGTCTCTGCCTCTCTCTCTCTCTCTGTGTGACTATCATAAATAAATAAAAATTAAAAAAAAAGATATATCTATTCAGATTATGCATTCTTCTGTGAATTTAGGTACATGTGCCTATCAAGGAATTGGTCTTTTTCATTTATATTATCATATTTGTGGATGCAGAATTGTTCATAATACTTCTTTATTATCCTTTTCAAATCCCTGGGATCAGTAGTGATGGTTCCTCTTTCATTTCTGATATTAGTAATTTGTGTCTTCTCTCTTTTGTCTTCAGTTAGCATGTCTAGAGAACTATCAATTTTATTTATTCTTTTAAAAATAACAGTTCTTGGTTTCATTGATTTTCTCTAGTCATTTCTTATTCCAATTTTACTGATTTCTGCTCCAATTTTTATTACTTACTTTCTTCTGCTTACATTGGATTCTAATTTGTTCTCTTTTTTCTAGTTTCCCAAGGTGGAAGTTTAGACTAGTGACTTGAGATCTTTCTTCTTTTCTAACATACACATGCAATTCTATAAAATTCCCTCTATGTGCTGCTTTTTCTGCTTCCCACAGATTTTGGTACATTGTATTTTTCTTTTGGTTTAGTTCATTATTTTTTTTAATTTTTCTTGAGACTTCTTCTTTGGCCCATGTATATTTTTTTTTACACCTTCACACCTTCATTCAGATTTTATTTTTTTAATAAATTAATTTTTATTGGTGTTCAATTTGCCAACATACAGAATAACACTCAGTGCTCATCCTGTCAAGTGCCCCCCTCAGTGCCCGTCACCCATTCACCCCAACCCCCGCGCTCCTCCCCTTCCACCACCCCTAGTTCCTTTCCCAGAGTTAGGAGTCTTCATGTTCTGTCTCCCTTTCTGATATTTCCCACACATTTCTTCTCCCTTCCCTTATATTCCCTTTCACTATTATTTATATTCCCCAAATGAATGAAACCAGATGTTAGTCCTTCTCTGATTGACTTACTTCACTCAGCATAATACCCTCCAGTTCCATCCACGTCGAAGCAAATGGTGGGTATTTGTCATTTCTAATGGCTGAGGAATATTCCATTATATACATAGACCACATCTTCTTTATCCATTCATCTTTCGATGGACACCGAGGCTCCTTCCAGAGTTTGGCTATTGTGGACATTGCTGCTAGAAACATCGGGGTGCAGGTGTCCTGGTATTTCATTGCATCTGTATCTTTGGGGTAAATCCCCAACAGTGCAATTGCTGGGTCATAGGGCAGGTCTATTTTTAACTCTTTGAGGAACCTCCACACAGTTTTCCAGAGTGGCTGCACCAGTTCACATTCCCACCAACAGTGTAAGAGGGTTCCCTTTTCTCCGCATCCTCTCCAACATTTGTGGTTTCCTGCCTTGTTAATTTTCCCCATTCTCATTGGTGTGAGGTGGTATCTCATTGTGGTTTTGATTTGTATTTCCCTGATGGCAAGTGATGCGGAGCATTTTCTCATGTGCATGTTGGCCATGTCTATGTCTTCCTCTGTGAGATTTCTCTTCATGTCTTTTGCCCATTTCATGATTGGATTGTTTGTTTCTTTGGCCCATGTATTATTTGCTAGTGTACTGCTTAATCTCAAGAATTTTGGGATTTTCCAGCTATCTTTCTCTTATTGACATAGTTTAATCCCACTGTGGTCTTATGTTGTATGATTTCAATTCTTTTAAATTTGTTGAGTATTTTATGGCCCAGATGTGAAGGTTGGTAAATGTTCCATGCAAGCTTGAGAAAAACACGTGTTTGGCTGTTGTTGTATAAAGTGTTATATAAATGTCAGTTAAATCTAGTTGATCTATGGTTCTCTTTGGTCCAATTATGTCCTTACTGATTTTCTGCCTGCTGGATTTGTCAATTACTGGTAGAGGAATATTGACATCTCCAACTATAAGAGTGCATTCCTCTACTTTTCTTTGAAGTTGTATCAATTTTTGCTTCACATATTTTGATGCACTACTGTTATATGCAGACACATTAAAGATTGTTGTGTCTTTTGGAAAATGAACTCCTTGATCATTATCCAATGATCTTCCTTGTTCCTGACTGATGACATTCCTTGCTCTGAAGTGTTCTTTGCCAGAAATTACTATACCTAGTCCAGCTTTCCTTTGCTTTTTGTTGGCATGGTGTAAGTTTCTCCATCCTTTTAAATTTATCTCTGGGGGATCCCTGGGTGGCTCAGCAGTTTAGTGCCTGCCTTCAGCCTAGGACATGATCCTGGAGCCCAGGGATCAAGTCCCACATCGGGCTCCCTGCATGGAGCCTGCTTCTCCCTCTGCCTGTGTTTCTGCCTCTCTCTGTGTGTCTCTCATGAATAAATAAATAAAATCTTAAAAAAAAAAAAAAGAATTGGGATGCCTGGGTGGCTCAGGGGTTGAGCGCCTCCCTTTAACCCAGGGCATGACCCTGAGGTCCCAGGATCAAGTCCCACATCAGGCTTCCTGCATGGAGCCTGCTTCTCGCTCTGCCTGTGTCTCTGCCTCTCTCTGTGTGTCTCTCATGAATAAATAAATAAAATATTTCTTTAAAATTGTTTAAAATTGGGGATCCCTGGGTGGCGCAGCGGTTTGGCGCCTGCCTTTGGCCCAGGGCGCGATCCTGGAGACCCGGGATCGAATCCCACGTCAGGCTCCCGGTGCATGGAGCCTGCTTCTCCCTCTGCCTGTGTCTCTGCCTCTCTCTCTCTCTCTCTCTCTGTGACTATCATAAATAAATAAAAAAAAATAAAATTGTTTAAAATCTATCTCTGTTTTTATATTTATTTTCTCGTTTTTATTTTAATGCCAGTTAGTTATATAAGTAGCAGGTGTACAATATATAGTGACTCAACACCTGAAACAACACCTGGTGCTCATCACAAGTGCACTTGTTAATCCTGTTTTTTTTTTATATCTACAATGAGATTCTTACAGACAACATACAGTGGGGTGTTGTTTCTTTTGTTCACTTTGACAGTGTCTGTCTCCTATTTGGTGTGTCTAGACCATTGACATTTAAAGTGATTATTGATATTCAGTACAGTTGCATTCATATCCTTCCATGTTTGCTGTTATTTTCTATTTACTGTCTTTGTTCTTTTTTGTTGTTTTTTCCACCCACTCTTTTGCTGCCTTCTCTGGTTTTAGTTGAGCATTTTCTCTCTTTTCCTTTGCATATCAATTTTGCTTCTTTTTTACTTTTTTTACTGGTAGTCATAGAGTTTGCAATACACATTTACGACTAATCCAAGTCTGCTTTCAAATAACACTAAGCTGCCCCACTGGTGGTGCAGGTACCTTCTAACAAAGGATTCCCAATTGCTCTGTCCCATCTCCTATATCATTGCTTTTATTCATTTCACTTCATAAAGCTGTTGTTGCTATTATTATTTTGAACAGTTATCTTTTAGGTCAACAAAGAATAAGGAAAATAAATTATTTCATTTTTACCCTTATTTAGCCTTCTCTAATGCTCTTCCTCCCTTTATGCAGACTCAGGTTTCTGACCTGTATCATTTTTCTTCTCTCTGAAGAATTCCTTAACATTTCTTGCAAGGCAAATCTACTCGCAACAAATTCCCTAAACTTTGTTTGAGAAGGTATTTATTTCTCTTTGCCTTTTTTAAAAAATATTTTATTCACTTATTCATAAGAGACACAAAGAGAGGCAGAGACATAGGCAGAGGGAGAAGGAGGCTCCTTACAGGGAGCCTGATGCGGAACTCGATCCCAGGACCCGGGATCATGACCTGAGCCAAAGATAGACTCTCAACCACTGAGCCACCCAGATACCCCTCTGCTTGCTTTGTGAAGGATAATTTCACTGGATATAAGATTCTAGGTGTTGTTATTGTTGTTATTTTTCTTCACCACTTGAAGTATTTCACTGCATCCTCTTCTCCTTTGCATGGGCCTGAAGAGAAATCTGATGCTATTTCTTGTCCCTCTCTATGTAAGCTGTACCTTCCCATCTTTGGCTTCCTTCAAGATTTTATTTCTCTTGAATTTTGTGCATTTTAAATATGATAGGTCTAGGGATAAATTTTTGGAATGTATCTTGCTTGGTGTCCTCTGACATTCCTAGATTTGTGTTGTGGTGTCTATCATTGATTTTGAATAGAATTTCAGTTGTTACTGCTTGAAGTATTTCTTCTGGGGCTTTTCTTTCTTTCTTTCTTTCTTCCTTCCTTCCTTCCTTCCTTCCTTCCTTCCTTCCTTCCTTCTCCTTCTGGTATCTCCACTACATCTATGTTACACTTTTTATAACTGTCCGAAGTTCTTGCTTTTTTTTTTTTTAAGGTTTATTTATTTCAAAGAAGGAGAGCACGGAGTGGGGGGAAGAGCAGAGGGAAAGGGAGAAAATCTCGAGCAGGCTGCCAACTGAGCACAGGGCCCAATGTGGGGCTCCATCTCTCAATCCTGTGATCATGACCTGAGCCAAGATCAAGTCAGACACTTAACTGACTGAGCCACCCAGGTGCCCTGTCCCACAGTTCTTGTATACTGTTCTGTCATTTTCATTCTTTTCTTTTTCTCTTTACATTTCAGTTTCATAAGTTTCTATTAAAGAGACTTCAAGCTCATTGATCCTATTTTGGCTGTGTCTAGTCTCTTGATAAGTGCATTGAAGGCATTCAATGAATTCAATTGAAGTGCAGTATTTCTACTTCCTAGAATTTCCTTTTATTCTTTCTTAGAGTTTCTATATCTTTGCTAACATAATCCATCTGTTCTTGTATGTTTTCCATCTTTTCCATTAAAGCTTTTAGTTATAGTAATTGTAGTTATTTAACATTCCCTATTTGCTAATTCCAAAATCTCTGTCATATCTGAGTCTAGTTATGATGTTTGTTCTGTGACTTCAAACTATGTTGTCTTTTAGCATGTTTTGTAATTTTTTGCTGAAAGCCAGTCATGATGTCCTGAGTAAAGTAATCCACACTTGTTCTTATGGTGGACTTTTGCCCCAGGAAGCTGATTCTCTGTATTAGTTTATCTCTCCAATTGTGGGCACAGAAGTTTAACCTGCAACCTGGGTTACCTGATAGATCTAAAAAGAACTGCTGATTTTCCATTTGTTCAGCTCTTTTCTTATTGTGAAAACAGAAGTCATGACTCCTAACATGTTGGACCAGAAACTGGAAACCCTCTCATCTGATTCTGTTTTCTTTTTAATGTAATATACACAGTGTATATACACATGATAAATGTAAATAAATGCATGTGTATAAATTCCTTTAAAAGACTCTAAAAGGATATACTCTAAAATGTTAATATTATTAGTATTTCTTGACCAGCCACTGGGTGCCAAGATTTGTTTTAAGCTCTCTTTGGTAGTTAATTATTATATTATATGTCATAACTGTAATGGTATTGTATGATTTTTTTTTAAATTATTAATTATTAAATTCAATAATTAAGTGATTATTAAATTCATAATTGTTTAAATATTTAAATAGTTTGTTTACTCCTGACACCAATCCCAAAGATAATTTGATATTATTGTCATTTGATTTTTATAGATGAAGAAACTGAGGCACAGAGAGGTCAAGTAACTCATCTAAGTATTTGAACCCAGGCAATCTGTCTGCAGCATCTGCACTCTTAACCAGTGGTTACCCTTAGAATGGGATTAGAGGTGAGAGTCACCTCTTTATTCTTTCCTATAATGTCTGATTTTTTTCCACAACGAGCATATATTACTTCTATAACAAAATAAACAAAGATATTGTCTTTAAAAGCAAACCAAGTAGGAATGCAAAGCAGCTGGGGGAGGAAGTCACAGAAAACATTTCAAGGTCAAATCTAAATTGTTCTTACATTATCCACTGCTGAGGTCACACTACTGCTTGTCTCTATAACAGGCTGTGGCCCATATATTCATCTAGCATAAGACTTCAGACCAATATTTTGCAAACATTTGCCCAAGATTCTTAGTAAATACAAACATTTTACATCATGCCCTAACATACATATGTGTCTGTGCAACTAAAATAAAACAAAATATTTTCTCTCTTAAAAATTGGTCACAACTAACTATGGTGATATCAACCACCCACTACCCCCATTTGAATGACTTTTAAATAACTATAATGAAAAATAATCGGGACAACATGACTGTAAGTCCCTTTGCCTGACTTGTAGCAAAACTTGGTATCAGGAGTTTAGAGGGTGTCTATGTACACATTCTATCTTCACAATTCATCTGCCACAGAGCTTGTATGTCCACTTAGGTGGCCAGTGCTCAAGACTGGAGGAATCCATGGTCTTTTGAGGGTCTGGGGTACTATAGAGCAGGCCAAATGCTGTAAAGCTCACCAGCTGCCAGGATCTGGACTTCGTGAAATCCTCAGAGGACATCCTCTCCAGACAAGGTCAACCATGAGGAGGAGCCTTAGGACTCCACAGAGTATAATCAGCAGGTACTGGTGTTACCCATTGACTATAGGAGATCAAATCTGACTTTAGAGCTCAAGACAGATCACTTGGATACCTACCACCCCACATCCAAGCAGCCAGTAACCCAAACTTCAAGAACAAAGACTTTGCATCAGATGAGACCCATCTGTCTACCCCAGCCTCTGCTTTTCATGAGGGACACTGCAATAACCTTCTCTCCTCCAGCCCACTCAACAAATAATGTACCAAGCAAGCTGCTACACTTAGCATGTAAAGATAGACAAGGTCCCTATTATCTAGGAACTTGCAGACTAGAAAAGGAAATAGACAATTAGATAGTCACATTAATGAAGTGAGAAGCTAGGATTACAAACTATAAGGGACATTGAAAGAACGAACAGATGTGTGTTTTGAAGATACCTGCAGTGTGGAGAATGGGTTACAGGAGACTCAGACTGGACAAGGGGAGACTGGATCATAGGCTACCACAGGATCTCCAGGGGAGGCAGAGGCACTGGAGCAGTGTGACATAGTGGAAGGAGACTCAGACTAGGTCTATTTCTGCCCATGTCAGAAATGAACTGTGTCACCTTGGGCAGCAACACCCTGCTGAGCCCCAAGCTAGTAAGTGTCAATTTCACAGGGATTAAATAGGAAAAAGACCTGAAAATTATAAAATGCTATACATTGACATAAGAAGGATTATTCTTTATGGTAGGCAGACTTCTAAGGTGCCCCCCCAGTAGCCCCTTCCTGCTGGTACTTACACCTTCATATAATCTCATGAGCTATTCCAGATTGAAGAATATTAAAGGAATAAAAACTAAGTATAAGTCCTGACTTGCGAGGTACCTGGGCGGCTCAGTCAGTTAAGCATCTGCCTTTTAATTTCGACTTCATTGAGATCATGATCTCAGGGTCAGGAGATTGAGCCCTGGGTCAAGCTCCAACTCGGCATGGAGTCTGCTTAAGATACTCCCTCTCCCTCTGCCACTCCCCACTCTGCTCTCACTCTCTAAAAAAATAAAATAATAAAAATAAAATAAAATCCTGATTTGGATATTAAACCCAAAAAAAGAACATTATTGGATAATTGACAAAATTTTAATGGCCTCTGAAGATCAGATGGTAGTACTGTATCAACGTTAATTCTCCAATTTTGATGGTTATGCTTGGTTATGGAGGAGAGTGTCCTCGTATTTTAGGAAACACACATTAAAGTATTAAGGAAAAATGCACATTATATCTATTACTTTCAAATAACTCAGAAAAAATACATATAGGGGTGTGTGTGTATTTAAAGACAGAGAAAGAGAGAATAAGGCAGATGTAGTAAAATGTCAACAATTTAGAGAAACTGAATAAAGTTATACATAAAGTCTGTACTATTTCTGCATTGATTCTCTAAATTTTAAATTACTTGAAAATATAAAGTTAAAAAATAGCTTAAAAGCAGAATTTGATTTTTATTAAATACTGTGTAAATAATAATAAGGACTGCATGCAGCTATAACAAAAACTAGTCAATGCCTGGAGTAAGGGACCCTACGCTGAATCATCCTGCAGCTGCTGCATTTGCCTTAACTCTGCAGAGCTGGGGCAAACCGCCCAAATCAAGCTCCACTAAATCAGAAAGTGGAGAGCCATCACCCAGCTTCTCCCAAAACAATTATTTGCCCTAATTATCCAAATATTTAGACAGTCGTGAGGAAACTATTGCCCAATTATTTCTGTAAGAATTGCTTTTAGCTCCTACAGTCCATTAACAGAAATTTAGCTGTAAACAAATGTACTTATGCCAGTAATTAGAAAAGTAATTTTTAAAATTTTCTATCAAATAAATATATCCTTTTTAAAAAAATTTTTTTTAATTTATTCATTTGAGAGACAGAGACAGAGAGAGAGCCCAAGCAGGGGGAGAAGCAGTGGGAGTGGGAGAAGCAGATTACCAGCTGAGCTGGAAACCTGACATCGCAGGGCTCGATCCCAGGACCTGGAGATCATGACTTGAGTCAAAGGCAAAGACTTAACCATCTGAGACAACCAGGCGTCCCTAAATATATCCTTTTTACTTATCATGACCTCCCTTTGCATGCCTATCAGCTGTGAAGGGACATCAGGTTTAATGGGCATTTTTTCCTGCATTACCAGAGGTCCGCTCAGCGGCCTAAATCAGGCTATACTTCACATCTGACTCATTGTGTCTTCATCACCTCTGCTGCCAATAAATCTGCAGTCAGGATCTTTACCATTTCTCTATCATATGCAAATGTTTCTCTTTTATTCCTGTTTTGCTTCTTTTAGACTTATTTCCAGATTCTTTTTTGTTCAAACACAATTTCCTGTCCTTCGTGACTCCACCATTCATGTCTAGCCCACCCAGTAATTTACCTTTTCAAAGCATGTTACTGACAGAGAACTTATTGTTTAGATGAAAGAAAGCTATCTGAACTTGTAATGATAGGGTGAAACGATAATAGCATTGTGTGTTAACATAAAGTCCCTGTTCTTGCTGAAGTGAAATATGCTGACCCTGTGCCCTGGCACATTTATTTCAAGATAATGCCAACAAATTAACAATCTCATCTTGACCAGCTCATTTAAGTAAATAACTAGTTTACATCCCAATTCATAATATTGTCCTACATGACCCCTGAAAAAAATCCAAATCTCAGTCTTTAACTGTTCATGAACAGGCCTGAAACATAATATGTTTCTCCTTTTGTTATTGTTTTCTACCACAACTGTTGTACTTATATTCTATGAAATGAATTCAAGTTTCAGACTTGAATGGGAAAAGTTCACACAGTATCAGAGGTAATAGTTTAGTTTTTGGTATGTGCCAACTCATGCTCTAAAAACTGTACATGTATCAGACATTTAGTTCCCCTAATGGAATGAATGTTATGTGCTGAATATTTATGTCTCCTCAAAATTCCTATTTTGAAATCTTAACCCCCCAGTTTGATGGTATCTGGAAGTGGCACCTTTGGGACGGGATTAGGTCATGAAGGTTGAGCCCTCATTAATGGGATTAGTGCCTTTATAAGAAGAAACCAGAGAGCTGGCTCACTCTCTTTTCCACCATGTGAGGACACAGGGAGAAGCTGGCTCCCGACAACTTGAAGGGGATTGTCATGAGAACCTGCCCAAGCCAACACCCTTATCTCACACTTCCAGCCTCTAAAACTGTGAGAAATAAATGTTTTTATTCCCTCCAGTCTATACTCGTTATTGCAGCCCAAATAGACTAAGACACCTAAAGACTTAGATGGTGTTCTTACCTTCATTTAAGCAAGGAAATAGTCACAGAAATACCAATACCATTTGCCATCGATGAAATACAGGATACCCAGTTAAATTTGGATTTCAGGCCAACAATAAATAATATTTTTAGTATAAGTATGTCCCAAATATTTCATGAGACAAACTAAACCAAGTAAAAAATTATTTCACATACACAAAAATACTTGATGTTTATCTGAAATCCAAACTTAACTGGGGGTCCTCTATTTTTATTTGTGAAAACTGGCAACACTGCATAGAAAGAGTAAGTAAATTGGCCAAGGTCACACAGTTGGTAAGCAGTAGCAATTGCCAATATGAAGCCAGGCAGCTGACACCAGACCTCACACTTTTCATCTTTGTAAGGATTGAAAAAGATAGTCTACATAAATGAAGCATGGTGTCTGACACCTCGTAGGTTTCAAATACTAGTTGTTAATAATAATACTAATAACCAGTATTGTTGCTGCTATGATTGTTGTTAGTCTTAAGATTTTCAACTCCAAAGGACACTATCAAGAAAGTGAAAAGACAACCCATAGAACAGGGGAAAATATTTGCAAATCATATTACCTTCTAAGGGGCTAGTCTTCAGAATATATAAAGAACTTCTGGGGTGCCTGGGTGACTCAGTCAGTTAAGTATCTGACTTCGACTTAGGTCATGATCTCAGGGTCCTGGGATTGAACCCTGTGTCAAGTTCTGTGCTCAGTGGGGAGTCTACTTCTCCTTCTCCCTCTTCCTCTGCCCCTCCTCCTGCTCATGCTTTCTCTCTCTCTCTCTCAAGTAAATAAATAAAACCTTAAAAAAAAAGAACTCCTATAGCAATAATAAAACAACAAAGAACTCAATTTTTAAAATGGTAAAGGACTTAAATAGACAGTTCTCAAAAGAAGGTATCCAGATGGCAAAAAAAGCACATGAAGAGGTACTAACATTATTAGTCATGAAGGAAATGCAATCAAAACCATAATGAGATACCACTTTACACCCACTAGGATGGCTACAATCAAAAAAACAGTGACAAGTGTTGGTAAGGATGTGGAGAAATTGGAGCCCTCACAGAGTTTCTACACTATGGAAAACAATTTGGAAGTTCCTTAAAAAGTTAAACACAGCGGGGCCTGGGTGACTCAATCTGTTAAGCATCTTCCTTTGGCTTGGATCATGATCCCAGGGTCCTGGGGTCGAGCCACACATCAGTCTCCCTGCTCAGTGAGGAATCTGCATGTCATTCTTCCCCCTGCTTGTGCTCTCACTCTGGCCCTCTCTCTCTCTCTCAAGTAAACAAATAATATCTTAAAAAAAAGAAAGTTACATAGAGTTACCATATCAGCCAGCAACTCCACTCCTAAATATATACCTTCAAAAATTGAAAATATGTCCACACAAAAACTTATACATAGATATACATAGTAGCATTACTTATACTAGCCAAAAAATGGAAACAATGCAAATATCTGTCAACTGATGAATGGATAAAGAAAAAGAGGGATATTCATACAATGAAATATCATTCAGCCATAAAAAGGATAAAGTACAAATAAATATTATAACGGATAAATCTTGAAAACTTTATGCAAAGGGTATTAGTTTGGGTTGCTATAACACAAAGCCATAGACTCAGTGGGTTAAGTAACATTATTTCTCACAATTCTGGAGACTGGAATTCCAAAATCAGTACCAGCATGGTCAAATTCTGATGAAAGTCCTCTTCCTGGTTTATAGACAGTCATCTACTCAACATATCCTCACATGGTAGAGGGGAGGGAGAAAGAGAGAGAGAGAAATGACTAGCTCTCTTTCTCTTATCAGAAGGGGCACTAATCTCATCATGGGGGCTCCATCCTCATGAACTAATTACCTCTCAAAGGCCTCACCTCCTACTTTAATTTCAATGAGGGTTAGAGATTCAACATATACATCTGTTGGGGGGCACGAACATGCAGTTTACAAAACCAAGGAAAAGAATTAAGTCACAAAAAAATTCTTATTGTATGATTTCATTTGTATGAAATGTTCAGAATAGGCAAATCAGTGGAGATGAAAGCAAATTAGTGGTTTCCAGGAACTGGGGGTAGAGGAAGTAGAGAGTAACTGCTTAACAGTTTCCTTTTGGAGTGATGAAAATGCCTCAAAAGTAGATCATGTCGGGATGAGCACTGGGTGTTATTCTGTATGTTGGTAAATTGAACACCAATAAAAATTAATTTATTAAAAAAAAGTAGATCATGTGATGGCTGCACAATTTATGAAAAAACTAAAATCACTGATCATGCACTTTAAAGAGGTGAAATCCTATGGTGCATGAATCATATCTCAATAAAAAAAAATGTCTCTCCTGAAGTGCATCCTGGACTCATTTGCCCTTGAAGACACCCTCCCTTCCTCCTTTACCTAAAAATGAAGCCCACGGGACATAAACTCCCTCATGTGCCCTCCCTTCAACTTCACCCCCATCCCTGGTCACACAGTCTCTTTCCAAGTCCAAGAGAAAGCCCTGATCATTTTCAAGCAACCACATCCACCCCTGCACTTGAAGCCAATCCATCCTTCCTACTCAGAAAACCACAACCCCCCTCTCTATCAATCCTGCTCTCCCACTGTGGCTCTCTCTCACTACCCAAATGTGAGCAAGTTTTCCTACTGTACCAAAGTAAATAAATTTACAAACACAGAAGATGTCTCTCCATGCCTGCCTCCCCAGAAAACTACCTGTCTTCCCTAAGAACATCAAGATGAGATCCCTCCATCCACCCCCACCACACTCCCAATCTCCCCAACCTCACACCACATAGCTGCTGCCACTCATCCTCCACCACCCTCCACTGCTTGTTCAAAGATCCAGAGCCTAACAGCCAACCTGTGCTATCTTTTCAGGTTTCATCCTATTTCATTTGACTCTGTCTTTGACACTGTTGACCGTCTTACACCTTCTGAAATGTCCTCCTTTCCCCTTCCTATCTTGACTTTTATGATATTACATAAAATACAATAGCCATTTCTTAAGTACCTGATAATGCCAGGTACTGTACTTCCACCAATCCTCTGGGTTAACCTGAACGATGGTATACAATAGGGGTTGAGACAGGTTAAAAAAAAAAAAAAGAACTGTTTCTAATTTTCATATATGGCTCCAAAGCCAGTAGATTAGTTATACTGAGGCCCAAGATTAAATAACTGACTCAACTCCAGCTCTGGATGACTCCAAAATCAGTGCTCTATGTACCATGACACCACACCTGCCTGCTATTGATCTTATTTCTCCGACTGCTGCTTTTTAATTTCTTTTGGTCATTTTGCCCTTAGACTTTCCTACATCTAATAAATTCCTTACCTTTATGCCAGAACAATCTTTTCACAACAGACGTCTATGCATGTCTTCCCTGTTGAGAACCCCCAGGAGAATTCCATCAGATCTTCAAAGAACAGGTAAACCTAATGTTATTTAAAGCATTCCAGAGTAGGGAGTACCTGGGTGGCTCAGTCAGTTAAGCATTTGACTCTTGGTTTTGGCTCAGGTCATCATCTCAGGGTTGTGCAATTGAGCCCCACATCAGGCTCTGCACTGGGCATGGGGCCTGCTTAAGGCTCTCTCTTTCCCTCTCCCTCTGCTCCTCCCTTACACTCCCTCTTGAAGAAGAAGAAGAAAGAAGAAGAAGAAGAAGAAGAAGAAGAAGAAGAAGAAGAAAAGAAAGAAAGAAAGAAAGAAAGAAAGAAAAGAAAGAAATGTGGTTAGTCCAAACTGAGATACACTGTAAATATAAATAAGATATACACCAGATTTCAAAGACTTGATATGGAAAGACAGCAACAAGATGAACAAATAAGACTTCCTTCACTTGTATCCCTTCAAAAACAACAATTTAGCATCCTTCTACAGATAGAAGTGCCTTTGTGGGAGCTATGACATCTAGCACCATGTGTGTAGGGATCCAGGAGTAGCTTTGCTCCCCTGCATGTTGGCTAACAGGTACACAGACTTCAGTCCCAACTGTGGACTCTGCAGTAGCCCATTAAGCAACTCCAGTCCCTTTTAGCCCCTGCCAAGAACCCCCTGGAGAACACTGTCTTAGACAATCATTCACAGATAAGGGAGCCTTTGTGTAAGCCCAGGCTTCTAGCAGAGAAGTTCCAGCATACCACTGGAGAAAAAAACAAACCCATGAGTTTGGATGCATTGGCATGGTAAGAGGAACAGCTTGACTTTACCTGCCTCACACGTGCCCCAGGATGGCACAGCTCTGTGCTATGAGCCCTCCTTGGGCTGTGATTTCTCCCACAGAGAAAAGTTAGGACATATGAATGAGCTCCTAGTTTTCCTAGCTGTGTGGGATGCTGCCAAACAGGCCCTTTCTCTCTCATCCAGAGTACTAAGTCCTGAGCTGCATGACTAGGGGATATGTAGAGGCTTGAAGAGCAGCAGATGAGACACTAAGAAGGCATTAAAGTAGTATTAACTGCATGTAACTAGAAGCCACCCCAGGAGCCCCTGGGTATGCCTCATTTGTAGACCCTCCCAGCTGGCTGACAGGTACCCTCAGTGCTGTGAGCATCTCACCCACACACATCCCACTCTGTGGCTGGCTGCCTGTGCATGATCCTGACAGTGGCAAGAGTAGTGAGAGAAAGCTTTGGCAGACAAATAATGGGCACATGTGGATAGCTGACCCAAATTTGTGGGACAAGGAGAGGACCACAAACTTGAGCTTTAGCTCCACCCTTGGGAAAGCAAAAGGGAACCCATCAGAATCTGACTTCTGCACTGCATGATCAAAAGAAAGCGTAGAAGCTTAAGGATTCTGCCAAAAGAGGGAGCAGGAAGTGTGGAGCAGATATATCCACAGAAGATCTGAGGAATCGCAAAATCCCTAGCAGGGCTGACAGAGGGCACTTTCCTCCCAAAGTCAGTAAAGACTGGAAGAGGGGCATCTGGCTGACTCAGTTGGTGGAACATGCAACTCTTGATCTTGGAATTGTAGGTTCGAGCCCAACTTTGGGTACGTAGGTTACTTAAAAATTAAAAAAATAAATCTTAAAAAAAAAAGACACCAGGAGGTGACTCGTACTTCAAATATGAAGACAGCCACCTTAGACTTCAAAAAACATAAAAAAAAAAAAAATCAAAGAAACATAACAGCACTAGGGAATCAAAATAATCTTAGTACCTTGACCCCAAAGACATGGAGACCTGCAATTTACCCAATTCAAAATAAAAAATAAATAAATAAAAATAAATTTAAAAAAAAGAGAATTCAAAATAGCTGTTAAAAAAAATAGCTGTTTTAAGGAAGTTCAGTGAGCTACAAGAAAACACAAAAAGACAACTCAACCAACCAGGAAAATAATATATGAACAAAATGAGAAGTTTAAGAAAGAGATAGAAATCATAAAAAAGAACCAAACAAATCCTGGCACTGAGGAATACAAAAAAAAAAAAGAAAGAAAGAAAAGAAAAGAAATGAAAAATACAATACAGAACATCAACAACAGAAAAGATAAAGGAGAAGAAAGAATCTATGAATTATAAGACAGGACCTTTGAAATTTTTCAGTCAGAGGAGAATGAAGAAAAAGATAGAAGAGAGCCTATGTGATCTATGGGAAACTATAAAAAAAATTGTACAAATTATTGGGATCCTAGAAAGAAAAGAGAAAGAGAAGGGGCTAGAATGTGTATTATAATTGCTGTACAACTATAGAAAATCAGCTCACAAAGCAAGGCAGCAAGAGAAGAAACAAAGGAACTACAATACAGCCACAAAACAATTAATAAGATGACATCCATAAGTCCTTAACTATAAATAACTACTCTAAATGTAAATGGATCAAAGTCTCCAATCAAAAGGCAGAGAATGGCTGAAAGAACTTAAAAAAAAAAAGACCCAATTATATGCTGCCCACAAGAGACTCATTTCAGCTTTAAGGACACACAGAGGTTTAAGGTGAAGGGATAGAAGAAGATATTTCATGTAAGTGAAAACCAAAAGACAGCAGGTGTAGCTATATTTACATCAGACATAATAAGATGTTAAGCCAAAAACAGTAACAAAAAACAAAGGTCATTATAAAATGATAAAAGGGCTTAATTTATCAAGATGATATAACAATTTTAAGTATATACATACTCAGCATCAGAGCACCTAAATATATTAAGCAAATACTAACAAATCTGAAGTGAGAACTAGACAATACAAAAATAGTAGGGATTTCAATATCTCACTTTCAATAATGGATAGATCATCTGCACAAAACAACAAGGAAATGTTGAATTTGAACTATGCTTTAGACCAAATGGACCTAACCCACAGAACATATGGAACATGCCATCCAGCAGCAGAAGAGTATATATTCTTCTCAAGCACACACAAAACTTTCTCCTAAATAGTTCATGTGATAGATCACAAAACAAGTCTTAGCAAATTTAAGACCGAAATCATACCAAGTATCTTTTCCAACCACAATGGTATGAAACTAGAAATCAATAAGCCGAGAAAAACTGTAAAATTTAAAAAATATGTGAAATTAACATACTTTTGCACAACCAATGACCTAAAGAAGAAATTAAAATGAGGCACTTGGGTGGCTCAGTCAGCTTAGTGTCTGCCTTCAGCTCAGGTAATGATTTCAGGGTCCTGGGACCAAGCCCTGGGTCTGGCTTCCTGCTCAACAGGGAGTCTGCTCATCCTTCTGCCCCTCTCCTGCTAATGCTCTCTCTGCCTCTCTCTCAAATAAATAAATAAAATATTTTTTTTAAAAGAAGACATTAAAATGGAAATTTTAAAATATCTTTAAACAAATGAAAATACAACATACCAAAACTTGTGGGATACAACAAAAGCAGTTCTAAGAGGAGAGTTTATAGCAATAAACAGCTACATTTTAAAAAATAATAATAAAGGTCACAAATAGCCTAGCTTTATACCTTACGGAGCTAGAAAAAAAGGAGAACAAACAAGCCCAAAGTTAGAAGTAAGGAAATAACTAAGATCAGAGGGAAAATAAATGAGTAGGAGACCAGAAAAAAAAATAGGAAAACAAAACTAAGAGCTGTTTTTGTTTTGTTTTGTTTTAAAGATAGAGAAATGGGCAAAACTGTAGCTACACTAACTCTGGAAAAATTAAAGAGAACTCAAAAATCATAACTGAAAGAGGAGACATGACAACCAATACCACACAAACATGAAAGGTAATAAGAGACTACTAGGAACAATTATACTTAAATAAACTGGACAACTTAGAAGAAATTGATAAATTCTTAGAAAGATAGAACCTACCAAGACTGAATCATGAAGAAATAGAAAATCTGAACAAACTAAAGAGTAAGGACATTGAATCTAATAAAACCCACCAGGAGCACCTGGGTGGCTCAGTTGGTTGAGCAAACAACTCTTGATTTTAGTTAGCTCAGGTCATGGTCTCAAGGTTGTAAGATCAAGCCCCACATCATGCTCTGCACTCAGTGGGGAATCTGCTTGAGATTCTCTCTGTCCCTCTCCCTCTGCCCTTTCCCCCCATTCTCTCCCTTCCTCCTTCTCATCAATCAATCAATCAATCTAAAACAAAAACAAAAACAAACAAACAAACAAAAAAACCTCTCCCAACAAAGAAAATCCCAAGACTGGATGGTTTTCTTTGTGAATTCTGTCAAAATTTAAAGAATTAACACCAATCCTTCTCAAACCTTTCCAAAAAATTGAACAGGAGGGAACACTTCCTAACTTATTTTACAAGGCCACCATTACCCTGATACCAAAGCCAGTTAATGACACAAGAAGAAGAAAACCATAGGCCAAAAATTTTGATGAAAATAGATGCAAAAGCTCTAACAAAATACTAGCAAACCAAAATTCAATAGCACATTAAAATGATCTCACACCATGTTCAAGTTGGATTTATTCTAGGAATGCAAATATCATACTCAATACTTCCTAGTACTGGAAGTCCTACCCAGAGTACTAAGGCAAGAAAAAATTTAATAAGAAGCATCAAAATTGGAAAAGAAAAAGCAAAATTATCTCTGTTTGCTGATACATGATCTATTGTATAGAAAATCCTAAAGACTCCACCAAAAATCTGTTAGGATTAATCAAGTAATTCAGTAAAGTTGCAATATGCAAAATTAACATACAGAAATCAATTGTACCTCTATACACTAACAAGTGGATGCACAATAAATATTTATTGAATGAACAGATGAATGAACAGATTCTGAGTAAAGCTCATACATAGCCACAGAGACAGATAAAGCCGTATATTGAACAGCCCCTACAAAGAATGGGCAGACATCAAATCAAAGAACAGGAATAGATTGAATTAACCCAATTCTCCAGCATACCCTAAAATTGCATCTGCCAGGGTACCCGCATTTCCATAAGACTAAATATTGTTGTATGTCTCTTAGCTCAAAGCATTTCTCAGCATCACCCTGGAAATGCAGAAACAGGCATGTAAATACCTGCGCACATTACAAATCTACCATCATGAAGATTCAGTGTCCAAAGGAAGTGGAGTGAAATCTTAATCTGATTGTTCTAGGGTGGTCTATTCTCAGGTCTTGCGCACATTCCTTCTTGTGGATCTCCATACCTTGTGGGGAGGAGACAGATTTTTGCTGAGATGGAAGCTTCAGCTTCATATGGGATCTTTTTTCTCAAGGGAGTTCTGCTTTTTCTGGCCTTTGTATTACTTGTTTTCCTCCTGGTTTCATCTTGGAATGGCATCAGTAAGTTTCTGCCTCCACAGAATACAGCTGACGTATCTAGTCTGACGCTGGGTAGGTTAAAGGAGCTGGGCAGCCAGGGTTTCGGTCCTCTCCTTCCTTCTGCATCTCCATCTTCTTACCTGACATGGATTTCTCTAAGGAGCCCAATTCCATGGAAAAAAAGCAGCTGGGTCTGAAACCTCCCCCTAATTCTAGGGTGAAGGTGCTTATGTTCCAAATTGCAGAGTTTGAAGGGAAGAAACTCCTAATTTTAAATACTACCAATTATTGGCAAACAACTTAATTCTCAAAGAAACATGGCCTGTGGTGTGTCAGCCTCACTATAAAGGACTGTTTGAATCCAGCTCCTAGAGCAGCATTCCCAGTATTCAGTTGCATTCAAATCACGCAACAATGTTTTTATGCTGATTGCTAGGCTTTTGCTCAGACTAGTCGTCTGCGGAGGCAGGGCTGAGGTCTCTGTATGTGTAACGTGCCCTGAACACCTATGGAGATGGGTTTTTTTAAACGATGATGATGGAGCTACTGGCAGAGTTGCTGATCTGAAAATAAATAAGTAAATAAATAAGGCAATCCCATTCATAATAGCCAAGAAGCCACCTTAACCACAGAGGTAGGCAGATGCCACCAGCCCAGCCTCTTTCAGAAAATCCACCAAATCACATCTTATTCCTCACCAACCTGCCCGAGGAGACCAATGAGCTCATGCTGTCCATGCTTTTCAACCAGTTCCCTGGCTTCAAGGAGGTACGACTGGTCCCTGGGCGGCACGACATTGCCTTTGTGGAGTTTGACAATGAGGTACAGGCAGGGGCTACTCACGACACACTGCAGGGCTTCAAGATCACCCAGAACAATGCCAAGAGGATCTCTTTTGCCAAGAAGTAGCACTTTCCCCCTCTGCCTGCTCCTGCCCCCTGCTCTGGGACCACCCCTTCCCCCCTTGGCTCAGCCCCCAGAAGGTAAGTCTCCCTCAGGGGCCTTCTTAGAGCCATGTGTGGGTGAGTGGTCGCCACACAGCATTGTACCCAGAGTGTGTCCCCAGACATTGCACCTGGCACTGTTAGGCCGGAATTAAAGTCGCTTTTTTGAGGTTTGGTTTTCACAAAAAAAAACAAAACAAAACAAAACAAAAAACCCACAGAGGTAAAAGATCTGTACACCAAAACCTTGTTGAAAGAAATTAAAGAAGATACAAATAAATGAAAAGATATCCTGTGTTTGTGCATCAATAGAATTAATATGGTTAAAATGTCCCGAAGTCATCTACAGATTCATTTTCACAGAAATAGAAATACACAACTGTAAAATCTGTATTGAACAACAAAAAAACTGCAAATAGCCAAAGCAAACCTGAGAAAGAACAAAGCTGAGGCACCACACTCCCTGACTTTAAACTATATTACAAAGCTATAATAATCAAAACAGTATGGTACTAGCTTAAAAAGACACATAGACCAGTGGGACAGAATTCAGAGCCCAGAAACAAACTCATATTTGGTCCTAGGAAGCCAAGGAGTATTTGACAAGGAAGTCAAAAATACTTAATGAGATAAGAACAATTTCTACAATAAATGATGCTAGAAAAAAAATAAATAAATGATGCTAGAAAAACTGGATAATCACAGGCAGAAGAATAAAATTAGACCCTTATCTTACAGTACTTACAAAAAATAAAATGGAAAAAAATAAAATGGATTATAGATTTTTTTAAAAGATTCTATTTATTTATTCATTTATGAGAGCCACACAGAGAGGGAGAGAGAGAGATTGAGAGAGAGAGAGGCAGAGACACAGGCAGATGGAGAAGCAGGCTCCATGCAGGGAGCCCGATGCAAGACTTGATCCCGGGTCTCCAGGATGATGCCCTGGGTTGAAGGTAGGCACTAAACTGCTGAGCCACCCAAGGATCCCAGCTTATAGATTTAAATATAAGACTAGAAACTGTAAAATTCCCAGAAGAAAAAAAAGGGAAAAAACTCCTCAGTATTGGTCTTCTTAGCAATGCTATTTTGAATATGACACCAATAGCACAAGCAACAAAGCATAACTCAAAAATTGGGACTATATTAAACTAAAACATTCTCTACACAGAAAAGAAACCATTAACCAAAAGGCAACTTACAGAATGGGAGAAAATATTTGCAAGCCATCTACCTGATAGGAGGTTAATATCTTAAATATATGAAGAACTGGGCAGCCCGGGTGGCACAGTGGTTTGGCGCCTGCCTTTGGCCCAGGGGGTGATCCTGGAGTCCCAGGATCAAGTCCCACATTGGGCTCCCTGCATGGAGCCTGCTTCTCCCTCTGCCTGTGTTTCTGCCTCTCTCTCTCTGTCTCTCATGAATAAATAAATAAAATCTTTAAATATATATATATATATATATAAAGAACTCATACAACTCAAGAGCAAAAACCAAAAAAAAAAAAATCTAATTTAAAAGTGTGCAGTTCAAGTGTGCAGAGGAACCGACTAGACATTTAAACAGAGAGCCAACAAGTACATGAAAAGGTGCTCAACGTCACTAATTATCAGGAAAATACAAATAAAGACCACAAAATATCACCTCACACCTATGAGGACGGCTATTATCAAAAAGATCAGAGACAGCATTACTGGCAAAGATGTAGAAAAAAAGGGAACCCTTGTGCATTGTTGGTGGGACTGCAAATTAGTACAGCCACTATGCAAAACTGCATGAAGTTTCCTGAAATAATAAAAAATAGCACTATCATGTGATCCAGCAATTCCACTTCTGTGTATATATCGAAAGTAAGTAGATGAAATCACTAATTGGAAGTGGTATCTACACTCCCGTGTTCGTTGCAGCATTATTCACTATGGTCAAGATGTGGAAACAACCTAAGCCCCTACTTGTGGATGAATGGATAAAGAATACATGATACACACATACACACATGGGAATATTATTCAGCCATGAGAAAGAAGGAAGTCCTGCCACTTATGATAACATATTGAGGGCGTAATGATGCTAAGTGAAGTAAGTCAGAGAAAGATAAATACTGTATGATATCACTTATATATGGAATCTAAAAAAGCCAAATTCACAGAAACAGTGAGTAGAATGGTGGTTGCAAGGGCTTTGGCATGGGGGAGGTGGAGGAGATATTGTTCAAAGGGTACAAATTTCTTGTTATAAGATGAATAAGGTGATAGTTAACAATACTGTAGTATATACTTGCAAGTTGCTAAGAGAGGAAATCTTAAGTATTCTTTTTTTAAAAGATTTTAGTTATTTATTCATGAGACACACACAGAGAGAGGCAGAGAGAGAAGCAGGCTCCATGCAGGGAGCCTGATGTGGGACTCGATCCTGGGTCTCCAGGATCACGCCCTGGGCCAAAGGTGACACTAAACCACTGAGCCACCCAGGCTGCCCTGGAAATCTTAAATATTCTTGCTCCAAAAAAAGAAACGGTAATTATATGAGGTAATGGAGATGTTAACTAACCCTATTGTGATAATCATTTTGCAGTATACACATATATCAAGTCATCACATTGTACAACTTAAAGTTTCACAATGTATGTCAATTATATCTCAAAACTAAAAAAAAAAAAAAAAGCCCTTAGTATGAATAAAATATAAAAGATGTCATTAATAGGGTCCCTGGTGGCCCAGTCAGTTGGGCTTCCAACTCTTGGTTTCAGTTCAGATCATGATCTCAGGCTTGTGAGATCAAGCCCCTCATCAGGCTCAACAGTTATTTTGAAATCCCAGAGTTTCCTTCAGCCCATGTGGAAACATAACTAGGACTAAGTAGACTTTGTTTCCTTGTTTTACATTAATGTTTTTTAGAATTTTGAAATATTTTCTAAATTTTTTAATTCTATCTTGGAGGTGGGCAGGGGGTGGGGGTGACTGGGTAACAGACACTGAGTGGGGCACTTGATGGGATGAACACTGGGTGTTATGCTATATGTTGGCAAATTGAACTAAAGTTTTAAAAAAAAATCTATCTTGGGCTTTTATTACTTAGAATATTTCATTCTGGGCAGCCCAGGTGGCTCAGCAGTTTAGCGCCGCCTTCAGTCCAGGTCCTGATCCTGGGGACCTGGGATTGAGTCCCACGTCAGGCTCCCTGCATGGAGCCTGCTTCTCCCTCTGCCTGTGTCTCTGCCTCTCTCTCTGTGTGTCTCTCATAAATAATAAATAAGAAATAATAATTTTTTTAAAAAAAAGAGTATTTCATTCTAAAATAAAATCTATTTATAATATTTTATTTTATCTAAGGAAGAATTGTTGACTTTAAAAAAAGATTAGAAGATTGAATTTCTAGACATATAGTATACTCTCTACACTTAAAGATGAAAATGAAATCAGGGGATCCCTGGGTGGTGCAGCAGTTTGATGCCTGCCTTTGACCCAGGGCGCGATCCTGGAGACCCGGGATCGAATCCCACATCGGGCTCCCGGTGCATGGAGCCTGCTTCTCCCTCTGCCTGTGTCTCTGCCTCTCTCTCTCTCTCTCTCTCTCTCTCTCTCTCTCTCTGTGACTATCATAAATAAATAAGTAAATAAATAAATAAATAAATAAAATTTTTAAAAAAAAGAAAATGAAATCAATACATCAGAAGGTTCTATTACTCACTTTTCATGTAAAAGATGTTACTTATGTCAACTTGCAATGGGTTTATTACTGTTATTGTTAAACAAATGAATAAATATATTTTAACTCCCCAGCCCTAATTTCTAAGACAGTAAATATAGAGAAATATGACCTACAAAAGCAAAGACCCTTTGGGGACCTCAATTTTTCAGAATTTAAAGGCATCATGAGTCCAAAAATTTTGAGAATCACTGATTTAGAAGACAGATGAAAGGTGTGAATCAGCAAAGAGTACCGAGAGAGATGATTAGGAGGAAAACCTGACTGCAGCATCATATAAATCAGAAGAGTGTTTGAAAAAAGAGCGTTAAGTAAATGGGTTACAGATGGCCCCTTTATATTGGTCCCTATGTTGTTTTTTCTTTCCAGTATACTGGGATTTCTGGCTCAAAGTCCGCCAGCTCCAAACTCAAATTTTTACACATCTAATTGCTGTAAATATTTTTTTGTAAAGCATATTTTTAGAGACTGAGACCCTGCCTGCTTTGCAGATCCCACAGAACTGCACCCAGTATCTGCTAGCCACAGATAAACCAAACCTTATGGCTACAAAGCAAACCAAACAACCCAAAGGTTCAAAAAACTTTCTGACCCAGAGACACCCCACTGTGCTGCTGAGGAACACTGCCTAGACCTGGAGACCCCAACCCCACTATATATTATGTCCCTCTCCCCCAGGAATGCCCTCGCCCTCTTCCTCTTCTGGGTGGTGGCTCCACCTGTCTCTGGAATGTCTCTTGCTGTGAGAATGTCTCTTGCCTCCCTCTCAGGCAACTTGTCAAAGGACCCACCCAAGTAAGACTGTTGAGGGCTACTGCCATCTAGCGGCCATGTGTCTCCTGTACCAACCCCTGTCGCCTCAAACCCACTATGTTTGGCATGGCCCCAGATAATGACAGAGAAGGATCTAATGAATCCACTATATGAAGGATACTATGATCTATATAAGTTTTAGTAGAGATGGAAGACATATGGAAGTTATCTGTAGTGTGCTGTGGTATCCAAAATATCTAAACTCTTACAAACTGAAATTTCGTAACAAATATTCGCACAGAAAAACATCTAAGATCTATAAACAGGCAGCCCATAAAGGAAACACTATGAATAACCAGTGACCATATGAAAAGATGTTCCACCCACAAGCACAAGTGAAATTGGGGTGCCTAGCACAGCTGGTTAAGCAGTTAATTCTGGGTTCAGCTTAGGTTGTGATTCATGGTAGTGAGACAGAGCCCCAGTGTTGGGCTCTGGTGCTCAGTGTGGAGTCTGCTTGGGATTTTCTCTCCTTCTCCCTCTGTCCCTCTCCTGCCCTGCACCACTCTCATTCTCTCTCTCTCTCTCTCTCTCTCTCTCTCTCTCTCTCCCACCAAAATAAATAAATAGATCTTAAAAAAAAGAAAAGGAAAAAGACAAGTGAAATTTATGAGATAACATTTTTAACCTGCGTAACTGCAAAATTTTAAAAATTTTGGTGAAATCACAAGAAAACAAGTATGCTCCTACTTGGGTGCTGGGAATATAAAATGGACAATCCCTCTCAAAGGGGATGTGATATCCATAATAATGCTAAATGTGCTCACCGCGTGACCCAGAACTTTAACCATCCAGTGTGAAAGGACCATCAAGAAACACACACCCCTGCACAAGCAAGCAAGCATGTGCAAGATGCTCCCTGAAGCATTGTTTATTTTTTTTAATTTTTTTTATTTATTTATGATAGGCACACAGTGAGAGAGAGAGAAAGAGGCAGAGACACAGGCGGAAGGAGAAGCAGGCTCCATGCACCGGGAGCCCGACGTGGGATTCGATCCCGGGTCTCCGGGATCGCGCCCTGGGCCAAAGGCAGGCGCTAAACCGCTGCGCCACCCAGGGATCCCTGAAGCATTGTTTATTACCAACAAAAACCATGAACAATAACAAAACACCCGACTAAATCAGCCACGGTATATTCATACTGTAGGACGATGTCATGATTAATAACAGACCCTGGAGCCAAAGTGCCAGATTTTATACCCTGACTTCATCATTTACTGAGCACATGACCTTAATTAAGCAAGTTTCTTAGTCTCTTTCTGCCTCAGTTGCCTCATTAAAATGGAGATAGTAGGGGCACCTGGGGTGGCTCAGTTGGTTAAGCCTCCTACTGATTTTGGCTCAGGTTCTGATCTCAAGGTCCTAAGAATGAGCCCTCAGACTGGCTCGAGCTGGGCATGAAGCCTGCTTAAGAGTCTCTTTCTGCCCCTCCCCCTGGTCCCTCTCTCTCTCTCAAATAAATAAATAAATCTTTAAAACAAATAAATGGGGAAAAAAACAACAACAAATAAATGGGGACAATAAACCCTACACCCCAGGACCATTGAAAGGACTAAATGAGTAACCACACATAAAACACGGGACATGGTCAGCACACAATAAATATTAGCAAATATTAATAGAACCAGAAGCTAAAAGAATGTAAATTTATGTGAAATAATATAATTTTTGTGTACTAACACAGACTTCTGAAACACAAAGAGAGAAAGGAAACAAATTGCTAACACAGGGTGGTATCATTTAGGTAAAACAAACACACAAATACTACATATTTTTGCAAGAACATAGACACCTGTAAATATGTGGAACCGGGGCTGGAGAGACATAGGGAACATATAAATCTTGGTGACCTCTGGTCAGGAGAGAGACATGACGCAGAGAGTGTTCAAAGTGGGCTTTAGCCATATCTCTGTGTTTAATAATATATTTCTGTGCGATGTATAGAAAGTTAACTTTCTTTTTTTTAAGATCTTATTTATTTTTGTTTATTTATTTAGAGAGAGCATGCAGCTGGGGGAGGAGCAGAGAGAGAGAGAGAGAGAGAGAGAGTCTTAAGCAGTCTGCACGCTCATTGCAGAGCCCAATGCTGGGCTCGATCTCGCCATCCTGAGATCACAAACCGGGCAGAAATCAAGAGTTGGACACTCCACAAACTGAGCCACCCAGGCTCCCCCAGAAAGTTAATATTCTAAAAAATGATTAGGGGCTGAAGACAGCAAATACAGATCAAACTTTAGAAAAGTTCTCCAAGAGTAAAAAAATAATAGGCTCTGGGGGAGACTGTGCAGTCAAGAAAGGACTCTGGGTTTTGTTCTTGCTGTTTTTTAATGGAGGTGTTGAAGAACATTTGTATGTAGTAGAAACGATGCAGTTGAGGGGATGAGGGTGAGCAGTTTCAGGAGGTAGGAAGTGATGTACTCAGGCCATCTGTGAGCCAGTGACCAGAGACACAGGGGGGACCCTTCTTCTGCTGTAAGCAGCGGGAGGGCAGGATAGTACCAGTGATGGAAGGTGATGCATTTAGTGGTAAGAAGATAATGTGGGTTCCTCTCTGAAGACTTGTTCCTCCCACTACCTCCCAGGCAATAAAATGGAGTCAACCACTGATAGATGGCAGATGGAGAGTGTATAGGATTTGAGTGACGGGAAGATATAGAGTATCTGTCTTTGTACTGGAAAGGGTTCAATGTCCATTTGCGATTTGTCGCTTAAGATAAAAGAAAATAAACCCTTCCCACCTCGGTGTTCCCACAGTAGTGCTTCCATACTTTTGCTATTTAGACCTCATCAAGTGGTGCTCTAATTTTTCATACATATGTCCATCTTCTTACTCAGGCCAAGCATTCTACACACAATATCCACACAATATCACAGTAACCCACAGGGTCACTATTTTGATGCCCACTTTTCAAATGAGAAAGCAGGTCTAGGGGTGCCTGGGTGGCTCAGTTAGTTAAGTGTCTGCCTTAGGCTCAAGTCCCGATCCCAGGGTCTTGGGATCAAGTCCCACGTCAGGCTCCCTGCTCAGCAGGGAATCTGCATCTCCCTCTCTGCTCTTCCTTGTGTTCTCTCTCTCACTCACTCTCTCAAATAAATAAATAAAATCTTAAAGAAGAAAGAAAGAAAGAAAGAAGAAAGAAAGAAAGAAAGAAAGAAAGAAAGAAAGAAAGAAAAGAAAGAAAGAAAAAAAGAAAAGAAAAGAAAAGAAAAGAAAAGAAAAGAAAAGAAAAGAAAAGAAAAGAAAAGAAAAGAAATCAGGTCTAAGAAATAGATGTTTTGCTCAAAGTCACCATCTGGTATAATCAAAAGGCTCACTGTAACATGGTAAAGTCACCCTAATCTCTTACACACTAAGCTCTCCAGTGACATTCAAGGACACTTTAAGAATCGAGTGTGAAACACACAACACTGGGGTGGTTTTCCCACAGAAGTACATCTTCTTACCTAACTAAATGGCCAGAAGGAAGGAAAAAGAGCCAAGCGGTGATAATGCTAAATATGAAAGAATTCTAAAAGTAGCTGAAGGTCCTGTTGGGTCTGAGAAGCTTCTAGACTATCTCTGCATTGCTTTCTCTGATTTCAAACTTGGGTAATGCCTTGCAGGGCTTAATTCCCAAATCCTGCAAGATAATTTCAGAGTCTGCACCTTCATTAGGATGTGACCCCAAATATCACAGACTAGTTAAAGGCTATTTCAAGAACATCACAAAGAGACCCTTCTGCCAATGTGCTATGGTGAAGCTGAGGAAGCTGTGATAATGCCGCGATGAGCATGCTCACTGTCACTGGATGAACTCAGTCAGGGGGTCAAGCTGATCCTGCCCGGATATCCTGTTTTTGCTAATTCTGTCACTAAAGTTGGAGGAGATTTAGGACACAGAACTGTAGACGAGAGCTTTTGCGGTCAATTTTTTTTCCTAGCTATCTTCACTACCATCTTTGGCATGATCACGTGCCCTGTACGAAATATAGTTCATTTATATAAATAAATAAATAAAAAGGCCCAGCAATGGAATGAAGTTTTGGTTCCATTGTTTTTAATGACTGAGACTATAACTCTGAACACATATTAAGTTTTTATTTTTTTATTTTTATTTTTTATTTATTTATTCATGAGAGACACACAGAGAGAGAGGCAGAGACAGGCAGAGGAAGAAGCAGACTCCTTGCAGGGAGCCCGACGTGGGACTCGATCAGGGGACTCCAGGATCATGCCCTGGGCCGAAGACAGGCACCAAACCACTGAGCAACCCAGGGGTCCCCCACATTAAGTTTTTAAAAGTCAGATTATGGGTTTCCAGACTTACAAAGGCAGTGGGCCAGAAATTGCAGATAGAACATTTTAAATAAACACTAATGAAGATCATACAAACACAAAAATGCCCCGGGACACCCAGGTGGCTCAGTGGTTGAGTGTCTACCACGGCTCAGGTCGTGATCCTGGGGTCCTGGGATCAAGTCCCGCATCGCAGGCTCCCCATAGGGAGCTTGCTTCTCTCTCCACCTACGTCTCTGCCTCTTTCTCTGTGTCTCTCATGAATAAATAAATAAAATCTTTAAAAAACACACACATCCCAAAGTGCCCAGTAATTCTGTAAACCTAAGACCACAGATGCCTGAGGACAGAGTTTTGTAAATAATCTTACGTCTACTATTGATAGTCAGTATTGTTATATTAAATCATGTCTTTTTATGTTCTGTATTTCTGGTGCTTGGGACATCTGGGACTTTACTGACCCTGGAAAGACTGCCTCTCACAGGATTAGCCAATTCCTACATTCTGAGATTCTCCTCGGAGTGCACCTTTCATATGCAAACGATGTTCTCTATCAAGAGCCCAATAAGCCATCTACTCTTTTTCTGAAGCTCTTAAACTCAAGGCCACTATCCACCTGCCCTGATCACCCCAGGGCCAAGTATCAGACAACTAGCGACAGGCCCTATGCCCCAGGGCTCACTAAAATTATCCAAACTAAGCCTGTTTTCCTTGCCCTGCCTGTTCCTTCCCAGAAACCACAATAATGGCTCTTACCCTTGTCTTCTTGTCATTCCACTGCCTCTTGACTTACCCTGGTGCTTCTCCTGGCAGTCCTGTGTCCATGCTCTGTCTCCTGTTCTAGGGATCTGTAAGGATAAAAACCTCTTCCTTCGTGACAGTCATTCCCATGTCTGTGTGTCTTACTACACCTGGTCAAAACAAATCCCAGGTGCATTTTGAAACAATTGCCTATACTAGCCTGTGAGAGGTCATGTTCCTTTACCCAACAGAGGTAACAACTTCTGGAAAGAGGCTACTCAGGAAAGGGCAGACAAGGAGAAGTAAGAGAGACACCACCTCCGCCAATGCTGGTCTGGTAGCTGATGCCAGGCTGCTTGGGGCAAAGTGTTCACACGCCTAGGTCAAAGTGAGAAAAATAAGGACAATACATGTAATTTTTCAGAAAGCTCAATTCATGCATACTTTTAAACTCTAAAGTTAATTTACCTCTGATAGTTTGGGGCTAAATTGTCCTCCCTGTTATGAGATGACATCGTGTAGTGATCTCTTTGCTTTGTTTTGTTTCGTTCTTTTGAGTCCCTATTTTGGCAACATAAAAATTGGCAACCCTTACGTTGTCCCCCAAATTTATTTTTGAAATTTAACCAGAGTGTGAAAGCCAAAGTCTGCCAACACAGCACCAGAAAATGGGAATGGGACAAGCAGCTGGTGCTTGAACCAAGCCTCAAACTATAAGCCTAATAAAGAAGATTCAATGAGTGCATGTGGTCTGGGGCCAAAAACCATTCACACACCTTTCTGCTAAAAGCATGGATTCCAATGGGATCTCACTTTAATTGAAGGTAAAAGCAAAATCTAAAAAAATAGCAAGCTTACCAAAAATTATTACAGAACAAAGGATGAAGGGGTGGGAGAGACACATTCAAGAAATGATTTGGCATCTTCAAGAGAGGGTAGGAAAATTGCTAAAACAGAAACAAATAGGGAATCATATCAATTCTTGGTTTTAACACTATACTGAGAAACAATATAGTTGCCGAGAGCTGACCTGGGTTTTCTCCTGCTGAACATAAATTTCACAGAGTATTAACATCGGACAAGTCTACCCAGTGACCATGATGGATCAAGACAAAAATGAGATCCCTCCATAATCATGTCTGATAAAATACAAACATTGTCCAAGTCACAAAGTACCAAATCCCCCTATCCTAACTGCCATTAGTGCCTGCTGCTTCTTCCCCAATCACAGTTCAGCCTCTACCTAATCTGTCCTTTTATAGGTAAGATTTACTGAGATAACAAATCATAGAATTGCCTGACTTTTTGGCAGCCCCAGCCCAGAAGGAACCCTCACTTCCTCGGACACTCCCCCAAAACACCCCCAGTGAAACCCAGATCCTCTCAAATACCCTCTTACAGAGATGCCCCATGGTTCTCCAGGGTGGGTGTTATCCCTCACTACAACAAATGATAAATCCAACCTATTCAACCACAAGTGTGCTCATGGTGGTTGCTAGCCGGAGGACATTATCAATAGGAGCACACAGAAATTCAGTGATTAGGTAACATGACAGAGAAACTTTCAAACACTAGTGAAGGTAAAGAGGCCTCTTGTCAAAGTCAGAAATCAAACAGGAAACCTTAATACTGTCACCATTATCCAACATTGTTCTAGAAGCTCTAACCAATGGAGCCAGACAGAAGAAAATAATAAGTAAAGACAGTGGAAAAAAGATATAAAAGTAATATGGGGTAAAAAAAATTGTCCCAAGAGAATCAATTGAAAAATATTAGAGCCAAGAGCAAGTTAAATAAAACACTCTATTATTAATTAATATAAAACTCAAGAGTCACTCAGAATGTAAACTACACAGTATAATGTCAATTATATTCACAATAACAACAAAGCACTGGGAATAAATGTAACAAAAAATTTCAGAGGAATAGAGCGAAATTCCTGAAAAAAAGAATGGCAAGGCTATACTATAAACTTAGGTAGAAAGGCTTGCTATCAGGGCACCTAAGTGGCTCAGGCTTGATCCCTGGGTCCTGGGATAGAGTCCTGTATCAGGCTCCCCACAGGGAGCCTTCTTCTTTCTCTGCCTGTATCTCTGCCTCTCTCTCTCTCTCTGTGTCTCTGGTGAATAAATAAATTAGTAAAAAAAAAAAAAAGAAAGAAAAGAAAAGAAAGTCTTGCTATTTTAAAATTAAATATACCTTCTAGTTCTCTATATAAATTTCATATAATTCTGGTAAAAATCATATGAGGTTTCTGTAATTGAAAATATTTTTCATGGAAAATGCAGTTGAATGATGGCAAAATGAAAATAACCAAAAATATTTAAAAGCAACAGCAACTAAAGCAGTATTGAACGACTACATTAGTAAGGCAAATCAATGAAACAGCAGGAAGCCAAAACTCATATCCAATCCAGACATATGTAAAAGGTGGAGTATATAAAAAATAAGTAGAGAAACATCAATTATTCACTATATGCCATTAGAACAACAGGGTATTTGGAAAATTAAGTTATACCTTATTTCAAGTTATAAGAAAATTAATTACAATATCTAAATATAAATAAATACAGAATCCAAAAAGGTTTTAGAAGAAAATATAAGTAAATAATAATCTCAAAAGGCAGGAACATATCAGAAAAGATGAACTGACTTAATTTCAAAATTTAAATTTGGATGTCAAAAATATAAAGGCTACTAAAAATCAGATGCAAATTCGGAAAAAACGTGTAACAAGGGACACCTGGGTGGTTCAATTGGCTAAGCGTCTGCCTTTGGCTCAGGTCATGATCCCAGGGTCCTGAATTGAGTTTCACATTGGGTTTCGTCTGTTCTCCCTCTGCCTGCTGCTCCCCCTGCTTGAGCATTCTCTATCCCTGACAAATAAATAAATAAAATCTTAAAAAAAAAAAAAGTGTAACAAGTTGATATTGAAGTGAATACATTCTAATATAGAATTTTTACGAATCAAGGTTTTTGTTTTTTGTTTTTTTTTAAGATTTATTTATTTATTCATGATAGACACAGAGAGAGAGAGAGAGGCAGAGGCACAGGCAGAGGGAGGAGCAGGCTCCATGCCGGGAGCCTGATGCGGGACTCGATCCCCGGACTCCAGGATCGCACCCTCGGCCAAAGGCAGGCGCCAAACCGCTGAGCCACCCAGGGATCCCCACAAATCAAGGTTTAAAATATGAATGCTTTAATAAGAAAATTGGGAAAAAGCAAGTAACACTTATCATTTACAAATTTGGGAAATACCTATAAAAATGATAATACCCAGCGATGTTAGAAATGCTGAAAAACAGTATTCCTCATTCATTTTTGGTGGGAGTATAAAAACTGGAAAAGAGACACCTGGGTGGCTCAGCGGTTGAACGTCTGCCTTCAGCCCAGGGTGTGATCCTGGAGTCTCGGGATCAAGTCCCACATCAGGCTCCCTGCATGGAGCCTGCTTCTCCCTCTGCTTGTGTCTCTGCCCCTCTCTCTCTCTGTGTGTCTCTCATGAATAAATAAATAAAATCTTAAAAAAAAAAGACTGGAAAAAATACTATTATCAAAATGTTATCAAAACTTATTTCTAGATAATCAGATTATCAAGGATTTCTTTTTTAAAAAAATTGCTCATCACAGTTATCTACGATAAACACATTATTGTCATGTCATTTCTAAAAAATATGGAATAAAATAAAAATTGAATTCAATCCATTTCTCAAATCTATTTTTTCCCAAATTCAGCTTGTTAGTCACTGCCCTCCTCAACACCATCCTTGCTGCTCCCAAATAACTGGTTTTATATATATATATATATATATATATATATATATATATATGTGTGTGTGTGTTTATATATATATGTTTATATATGTTTATATATAAATATTCACATATTTTACATATAAAAATGAAATTGAAAATGTGTGTATACTTATATACATATATTTATATACTTTATATAAATACGTATTTATGTATATATTATATATGTGTATAAAATACCAAATATATGTGTGAAGACACAAAGAGGAAACAAATATTTTTTTTTGGAAACAAATTTTTTTATGTGAACAGGATCATGAAATAGATCAAACTTATGCAGTACACAAAATATTCAAGAAAACTGCCCTATTGTAAATACTATTCTAAATGAACTTCAAAGCTCCCATAAAGCAACAGGATTTAGTTACATGATTATCATTCTAAGAAATGAGACCCTGGAACTTCTTTGCTAATTTCAGATGATCCAGCACTTTTGAGAATAGCCAAGAGTAGTCTAACACCAAAAGCATAAGCAACAAAAGAAAAGACAGATAAATCGGACTTCATCAAAATTAAAAACTTCTGTGCATCAAAAGGTACATATGAAGAAAGTGAAAAAAACAACCCAAGAATGGGAGGACAATAGTGGTGCCTGGGTTGCGCAGTTGGTTGAGCACCCACAACCCTTAGTTTCTGCTCAGGTCATAATCTCAGGGTCCTGAGATCAAGCCCCCGCCTCAGGATCCTGCTTAAGATTCTTTGTCTTCCGCTGCCACTCCCATGTGAGAGCATGGGCTTTCTCTCTCAAATAAATAAATATATCTTAAAAAAAAAAAAAAAAGAATGGGAGAAAATGGGATATTTGCAAATCATGTATCTGATAAGGGCTATTATCCAGAATATCCAAAGAACTCCTAGGGACGCCTGGATGGCTAAGTGCGTAGAACATGGTCTCGGGTTTGTGAGTGCAAGTCTCATGTTGGGTGTAGAGATTACTTAAAAAGACATCTTAACGAAAAAGAATTGTACAACTCAACCATAAAAAGACAAACAACTCAATTTTTTTTAAAGTGGCAAAGAATTCAAATAAACATTCTTCCAAAGAATGTATGCAAATAACCAACTAGCACATGAAAAGCTGCTCAAATCGTTAGTCATTAGGGAAATGCAAATCAAAACCACAATGAGATACCACATTACCACCACTAGGACAGCTATAATCAAAAAAAGGGAGAAATAGCGTGTTGTGGAGGATGTGCAGAAAGAAACTGGAACCGTTGTATATTGTTGGTGGAAATGTAAAATGGTAGTAAAATTGTGGAAAATAGTTTGGCAGCTCCTCAAAGAGCTGAACATAAAATTACCATATGATCTAGCAGTTTCACTGCTAGGTATATACCTAAAAGAACTGAAAACATATGTTTAAATAAAAAGTTGTAAAAGAATGATAATAGGGGAACGCCTGGGTGGCTCAGTGGTTGAGCGTCTGCCTTCAGCTCAGTCATGATCCCGGGGTCCTGGGATCTAGGCCACAACCGGCTCCCTGCATGGAGCCTGCTTCTCCCTCTGCCTGTGTCATGTCTCTGCCAGTCTCTGTGTCTCTCATGAATTAATAAATAACATCTTTTAAAAAATGATAATGGCAGTATTATTCATAAAAGCCCAAAATGGAAACAACTCAAATGTCCATAAACTGGTGAATGGATAAGTGAAATGTAACACATACAAACAATGGACTATTGTCCTGTGAGGAAAAGGAATGAAGGACTACACAGGCTATCATGTGAAGAACATTACACCTGAAGAACATTACACCAAGTGGAAGAAGCCAGACACAAAAGGCCACATTTCATAGCATTCCATTTATGCAAAATGTCCAGAATAGGCAAATCCATGGTGACAGGACATGGATTTGTGGTCACCAGAGGCTGGGATGGGAGGGTATTAGTGAGTAAATACGGGGTTTCTTTTTGTAGTGATGAAAATGTACTGGAATTAGATGGTTGCATATCAGAAGTCAATGGATTGTAGACTGAAATGGTTTAAATGAGAATTTTATGTTATATGAATTTTACTTCAGTTTTGAAAAAACAAAAAAGTACAGCCAGGGACAGCATAGCTTTCTCTCATTTCTTAAGTGGAAATGAGAGATGAAGTCTTGGAGATTAAGGCCCTACCTGATGACAGCTCAGGTTAGGAGACTGTGCAGGTGACACACCTGGTGAACAACAGAGCCAGAACTACAAGCTGGATTTCCTGATGCCTAGTTCAGAGTTCTTTTTTTTTTTTCTTTTTTAAAGATTTTATTTATTTATGAGAAAGAGAGAACAGGAGCAGGGGGAAGGGAGAGAGAGAACCAGGCTCCCCACTAAGCAGGGAGCCCGACGTGGGACTTGATCCCAGGACCCCAAGATCATGAACTGGATCCCAGGATCATGACCTAAGCCCAAGGCAGATGCTTAACTGGCTGAGCCACCTGGCACCCCCTAGTTCAGAGTTCTTTCTGCCAGAAAGCAGCCTTGAAATCAGAGACCAGGCAGGTTGTCTATAATGTCTCGAAAACATACCCCAAGCCACCAAGCACCTTCAAGATCAGGTGCTTCTCTTTCCACGCAGTATTTGTGCGGAGCTCTTGACCTGTGGCACCAGCAACCAAATTCAAGTGTACGTCAGCCCACCTGCCAATGTTTTTATTGATGGTTCCCTCATTATTTGCTTGTAGCTCATGATTTACATTGAGTGGAAAAATCACATTGTCATCACATTGCTCTAATCTTAAAAAAGCATGTCATTCACATTATCAGAGTTGGCCTCTGTCCCAGTGATATCTGAAGACATTTCTTGTACTAAAAAAAAAAAAATGGACAGAATATCAGCAGTTTAGGACACATTGATAAAGACAGATCAACAGCCCTTTTTATAAATGGTTTCAAAGAGTACACTGCAAAATGGAAAACAAAGGTAAGCACTCAGAACTATTTTGTAATAGCTAATTCTTTGGAGATAAAATGAGAAAAGAATAATTTTTTTTAAAGATTTTATTTATTTGTTCCTGAGAGACAGAGAGAGAGAGAGAGAGAGAGAAAGCAGAGACACAGGCAGAGGGAGAAGCAGGCTCCATGCAGGGAGCCTGATGTGGGACTTGATCCCGGGACTCCAGGATCACGCCCTGGGCCGAAGGGAGGTGCCAAACCACTGAGCCACCCAGGGATCCCTGAGAAAAGAATAATTAATGTAGAAAGCAATTCAGTAATTCACAATGAGGAAAAGACTATTTCATCACATAGACCTGGGTTCAAACCCTGCCTCAGGCTTTTAGTTAGCAGGTTGCTTTGCATGTTTCTTTTACCTTCAGATATTTCTTTTGCAAAATAAGGATAACAGTAGTACCTACTTAATAGAGTTACCTTAGGATTAATAAAATAGCATACATAAAGCATTTAGCACAGGACCTACAGCATAGAACATATGAAGTTTAATGGGATTTGAAATATTTTGCCTGCAAAACTAAATTGTACCTTTAAGTTCACTAACTAGGCCAGTTGGGTGGCTCAGCGGTTTGGCACTGCCTGCGGCCCAGGATGTGGTCCTGGAGACCTGGGATCGGGTCCCACGTTGGGCTCCCAGCATGGAATGGAGCCTGCTTCTCCCTCTGCCTGTGTCTGTGCCTCTGTGTGTGTGTGTGTCTCTCATGAATAAATAAATAAAGTCTTAAAAAAAAATAAGTTCACTATCTCTGGCAGTGGAATGGAGTCACAGAATGGTGTATTGGAAGAAGTATGGAACCAGCTGGGCACCTGGATGGCTCAGTTGGTTGAGCATCCTTGATTTCAGCTCAGGTCATGACCTCAGGGTTGTGGGATGGAGCCCTGTGTTGGGCTCATACTCAGTGTAGAGTGTGCTTGTCCCTCTCCCTCTGCTCCTCCCTCCTCCCCACTTACACTCTCTTTTTTAAATAAATAAAATCTTAAAAAAAAAAAAAAGGTACAGCACTGAATCAGGAAACCTTGGTTCAAATCCTAGGTTATACACTTACTAAAGAGCAAGGTCTTGGGACTGCTCAGTAAATTTCACTAAATCTCAGTGTCCCTACTTACAAAAAGGGAAAATGCCTGTATCAGAATGTGTTTCAAAATACTATCCTCTACACATTCTAAAATATTGGTTCTAGAATATAAACGTACATTCTAGAATTACAAAATGAAACTAAAATAACAGGGTTTTACTGGGATAGGACTGCAGTGAGACTGGGCAGTGAGAAGTCTCCATCCTAAACCAGAAACCATCACCTGAATTTCATGAGAGGAAGCACGATTTTTCTGGGTATCGCTTGCTCCACTGCTAGACTGAGGAGGTTGAATAATCATCACTCGTAGACTGAGGGGGTCTCTTTCAAGTTCTGACATCCAATGGCAGTGTACATTCAAATCCATGATCAATTTTGACTCTCTTTTCTTTCTCAAGAAAGAGGAGAGAGACACTGCTATTAAAGGACCCACAAGAAAAACTGGCCTGTCTCTACCAAGGGTCAGAAAATGCCCAGGCCATTCTTGATTCCCATGGCCCACGGGTTTGTGAACTACGCAACATCCAACTGGATGTTGCCACTGGAGGTTCAGTGACAGCAGTTTTCTTCTCCACCCTTCAGCCACAAGGGAGACAGATGGTAAAGGCTGTTTAGCTGATGAGAGTTTTCTTCTATTCAGGCCTCCGGCCCCAAGCTGGAAGAGTCTCTCTCATCCCTAGTGTAATCCTTCTTACTTCTTCCTATAATTAATTCATTGCAGATCTATTAATTGGGCAATAGATTTTCAATCATTGACTTATTAAAATTTAGCTAATTGGGATGCCTGGGTGGCTCAGTGATGGGGCGTCTGCCATCAGCTCAGGGCATGATCCTGGGGTCCTGGGATCAAGTCCCACATCGGGGTCCCCATAGGGAGCCTGCTTCTCCCTCTGCTTATGTTTCTGCCTCTCTCCCTGTGTCTGTCATGAATAAATAAAATCTTTTTAAAAAATTTGTAACTAATTATAGGGACTTCTTCAATCTTAAAAAAAGAAAGAAATCTTGTCACGTGCTATATATAACATGATTTAACCTTGAGAACATTATGCTAAGTGATGTAAGCCAGTCACAAGAAGACAAACGCTGTACAATTCCACTTATGGGAGGTATCTAGTGTAATCAAATTCATAGAAACAGAAAGTAAAATGGTGGATACCAGGATCTGGGGGGAGGGGAAATGGAGAGATAGTGGTTTTGTTTTGTTTTTTAAGATTTCATTTTTATTTATTCATGAGACACACACACACACGCACACACACACACACAGAGGCAGAGACACAGGCAGAGGAAGAAGCAGGCTCCATGCAGGGAGCCCAATGCGGAACTCAGTCTCAGGACCCCCGGATCATGCCCTGAGCCAAAGGCAGACGTTCAACTGCTAAGCCACCCAGGCGTCCCAAGGGAGTTAGTGTTTAATGTTAACAGAGTTTCAGTTTTGCAAGATGAAAAGTTCTGGAGACTGGTTGCACAACCACAGGAGTATGTTTACACTACTGAATTGTATATTTTAAAATGATTAAGATAAATTGTATGTTATGTGTATTTCACCACAATCATTTTTTTAGTCTAACTAATGACGTGATTATTTCCATATGACTTGGGAAGTAAAGGGCAACTAATAATTGTGGATTATCATCATTTCCTTCTCTTCCCTGTGATCCCAGATGGGTTTTGGGCTTTTGGGAATCCTGAACATACAAATGTTCATAGTTATGTCTCCTCTTTGGAAACAACGTGGCCTCTAAAGTATCAAATGAATGCCCTTGTTCTTGGCTTTCAGCCAAATCTCTACCACATACCTGGCTAACTGGATGTTCATTTTGTTGAACAGGCTAGCCTACTATCAAACAAGTATCTCTGGAGACAATTTCTGTATCAGTCGCTCACATAACAGATGGAAGTCTTCAATCATTGGGATTTCTCTCTTGCTAAGATAAACACACAAGGAAGAGATTTTTGAATGGGAGAAGTGAGGGCAAAGGAGAAGAGTGATTGTAGAACTCATTGTTTTGGAGGAAGAAGGATCTAGAATGGGCATCACCATCAGGATGGGGTTATGGTGGCATTGAATAGTAAGAAGACAGCAGGGTCACTGGGCATCTAGGGCTGGAGTTAGCCAATTTGGAGAGGGGATTGCGGGGCGACAAAATGGCAGGGAATAACAAAAAGCATTTTACAGACTAGGGGATTTTGTCAAGTTCAGTGGAATTCCTATTATATTTCATTCACTGGCATCTGCCCTGGAGAAATGGAGAATCACTCCCCAGCCACACAGGTTTGCTGTGGGAAGAAGGGCCTGGGAGCACCTTTGGAAGAGATGCTCATGATCCAGCATCCTCAAACCATGTCTGAGGTAGAATAGAGGGAGTTCCTAAGAGGTAGGAAGGAGGCTGAGGGACCCCTGGACACTGGCAAGGGAGAATTAGGCCAACAATACTCCCCTATGCTCTCTCTTCCAAGAGGCTCAGAGTCCTTCACAGATAGTAATCAATCTAACCTAACCCCACTGCTGCCCAAAGTCGACCTTGCCAAAGACACAAAGGAAAAGAGTAAAGAAGTAGCTTTCCTCATTCATATTCACTACACTGGCTCTTTCCCTTCACCAAAACCTAACATCCCAGCCCAAGCCACACCCATTGACCTCTAGTGATTATCTGCTAGCACCTGTAAATGCAAATGCAAACATCCATGTCCCACAAGCCGCATCTGGGCATCTGGGCTGAGGAAGCCTGTTCCCTCCTTTCCCAAATCGTTACTAGAGGAACAGCAGGCCCCTAGGGTGACAGGTAGACAAAACCACTTCTGACCAACCATACCTTAACAATACCTATAAATACAGATTCAGGGGAGGAGAGTGGGTGCAAGTCAGGGGCCCCAGGACCCACTCACTCTAGTTCTCCTCCTCTCTCTGCCCCAGTGCTTCAGACAGGAATGCACTGAGATGTTGGCAGTCACACTGCTCATTAGCTAAAAATTAAAGTGATGGTTATTCAAGTCAATCAAAATGGTGGGCCTAGGTGTGCTTTTGAAAATCACCATTGTTACACACACACACACACACACACACACACACACACACACACACACCCCAAATACCTTTTCTCTCTTGTATAGACATGAAATATTCAACCACTGTAAGTATTGATCTTGGTAAGTGCTCTTAGTCATGAATGAAAACAATCCCATAGGAACAGCTCTTATGTGGTAAGGCAAGACTGAATGAAAATCCAGGGAAGGCTGCAGAAAACCCAAGCCAGAATCATCCTCTGTTGCTGATAACTGGGCAACTAAAGCAAATGTGGTTTTGCAGAGGCTAAAAGTGGCTGGGGTTCTGGTTGGGTATTTCCTCTTCAAATCTCCCCGTCCATACATGCTAGGTTTACGATTTCAAATTTCTACTAAAATTAGGGATCCCTGGGTGGCGCAGCGGTTTGGCGCCTGCCTTTGGCCCAGGGCGCAATCCTGAAGACCCGGGATCAAATCCCACGTCGGGCTCCCGGTGCATGGAGCCTGCTTCTCCCTCCGCCTGTGTCTCTGCCCCCTCTCTCTCTCTGTATGACTATAGTAAATAAAAAGAAAAAGAAATTTTTAAAAAAAAATTTCTACTAAAATTAGGGAGTGTTCAAACAAGAAGCTGATGCTTAAACATCTAAGCTTCCAAATGGACAGGAAAAGAGATATATTATTCAATCCAATGAAACTTTGCCTTTCAAACTTAAGTTTTAATTCACTGCCATCATTATAGGGGTGGCCATTCTCAAACTCTGCCCCCTGATCTGCCATTTTTAAAATAATCTCTTCCTTACCTCAAGGCATTTTCCTGCTCCCTTTAGGACAGTAAAATTACCAGCACAACTTGTTGAAGATGAGGATACTCACACAACCATGATGCTATATGATCATGGTTTGGCCCTCATCCAATGTATGCACATGGGAAAGTATCTCACACTCACATTTCAGTGTAAATTACATTATTTAAAACTTTTGCTTCAACTGTCTGATCATTTGGGTTCAGGTGAGTTTTTTGGATTGAGTCCTTCAGGTTGGCTGTGAAATATCCATACTGAAATATGGATATCAGGTACCCCCTATATCAATGAATTAGAAGACAGAGCTGGGAGAGGAGGAATCAACTAAGTAATTAATGGCCCCACCTTTTGAAAATGACATTAATGGTTTATCTTTCCTAGGATTGGTGCAATAAAAGTCAAAAGCTGCAAAACTCTATGCCATGTCAGGAAACGGCAATGTGTTCTGGCCATTATCACCAACTCTTAATTGTTCTCCATGCGTTCACTATAAGCACACAATCTGAATACCAAATAAATGCTAGTGGAATCATTCAGGGAATGTGTATAGACCACTCCCAACTAGTCTGAAAGCCCCTTACGAAGAAATCACCTTGAACTTTTTATAGCTAACCTTCTCCCTGCCCTACAAGGCAAGGCACACAATAGGTATTCAATAATCAATCATTGACTGATTTTCCATCTTCACCAGTAGGCATGGGAGAGAAACAGCAAACAAGTGTTAAAACATTTCACACTGTAATTTATCGATTGAGAAATCAAGGATGTGGGGGAAAAAATGCACAAGTATGAAGGTCACCCTGGTAAAGAAGAAAATGTGGTGTGAGAAGACTACCGCACTTAAAATGCACACTGTTCATTTGGCCAGAGATAACAGAGATAACAAATGGCCAGAGATAACAAATATTTTGTAAAATCAAGGTTTGCCAAATTGGTCTCCTTTGTTTCTACATTAACACGGTACAGGGGGTCCAGTCCATCTTTGACAATCTGTTCAAAATGTGAGGGATTTTTTCCTTTTCTTTTCTTTTCACCCTTTGAACATAATCCACTAAGTCTCCATCCCCAAAGCACCTCCCCAATAGTGGCGGGGGGAGCACTCTGGGAAGCCCTTGCTGAGATACTTAGCGGAACTTTGTTCTCCACATGGGCTATTTGGAGCGTCTCGGGTTCCTTGGATGACTCCACAGCCTCCCTCGTTTCACGCAGCGAGCAGGAGTCAGGGCGAGGAGATCCTCCCGGGCGGTCCGCCCAGGCGCTGACCATGGTCCTGGCCTCCGAGCTCCCGACCCGGGCGCCGAGGGCGCGGGAGAAGGTACCGGCGGGAGGGCGCGCAGGGCGCGGCGGGGAGCGGCTGTGGAAGCCCCCGCCCCTCCCGAACCCCGGGGAGCCCCCGGGCCTGCACGCGAACCCTCCACTGCACGCTCCCAGATGCATCAAAAAAGGGTGGGGCACCCAGCCACAACTGCAATCGGAAGCCGCCCAGAAGGGTTCAAGAAGAATGGAATCGGTTCAACCCTCCCCCCTGCATCGCCATACGACCCCCCCCCAACCGGGGATCGGTTCTTCCTTCACCCGCACCCCCGCCTCCCAGGCCCGGGGAGGCGCGGGCAGCCTTTGTGGGCGCACAGCCGCCCATCGCCGAGCCCGAGCCTCTGCGCGCCCTGCACGGAAGAGGGGCAAGGAGGGTGGGGTGCATGTGCGGATTCGAGGGTGCAATATCCCAGCGAGGCTGGACGGAGGAGGGCACGCTGGGATCCTCGGTTCTCCGCCGAGCTGGGAGGGGCGATCCCCGCCTCTGGGCCTGCGTCTCCAACCCCCACCCCCACACCAACCTGGTCGTAGATGTTCTGCAGCGCTTCCTTGCCCGAGGCCCGCCGGATCTCCACCTTCCGGCTCGATTCAACAGATGGCTCCCCGCCGGCGCGCCGGCCCTGCCGGGGGTACGGCTGCTGCGGGTCGGGGCCCAGGTGGGCGACGTCCCGCTGCTGAGCCACCACCTGCCCCGAGCCCCGGCCCACAGACAGCGAGTCGAAGTCGATGGTCTTGTTCTCGGAGGACCCTTCCACTGGGCAGAACATGCCACAGAATTTCTGCCGGGGCTTGGGGCTGCCTGAGCCCAGGTTTTTAAAAAAGGCAGGGACTTCTTCATCCTCTGCCGGCTTCCCGGACTGCTTCCTCTCGGCCATGGCGCGGGAGCTCAGGGAGGGTCCTCGCGGTGCGTGCGTCTGCCGGTCCCTAAATCGGCCTCTCTGTGCACAGACCCGCTGGCTGCCGCCGAGGCTGCCGCTCTCTGCCTACCGCAAGGTGTACAGAAAGGAAGGAGGGCTGGCGAGCAGCGGCCCACCCTCCCGGCCCCTCCCTCTGACCCCGCGTTCTCCCCTCCCTGCCCACGCCCCCCGCCGCCGCGCCAGCTCCCGAGCAGCAAAGTTGGGTCTGGGAGGGCGGCCGCTGCGGCAGCAGGAGCCGAGAGGCTGGCAGCTTCCCGGCAGCGGCGGCAGGAGGGAGGCGCGGGCGGGGCGGGGCGGGGCGCGGCGGGGGCGGGGGCGGGGGCGGGGCGCGGCGCCGGGGAGGGGAGGGGAGCGCGGGCTCGGGAGGGGAGAGCCGGGCCGCCGAGAGCCCCGCGCTCCGGAAGTGGAGCGGCCAGACCACCCGCTAATGGATGCGGAGCGCAGGGCCCGCCGACCGCTCTCCGCTCCGGGGTAAGTATGGGGCAGCGCACGCAGGGGCGGAGACCCGAGGGCGCAGTCCCTGGCCTCCGCGCCCCTGTCCCCCACCTGCCTGGCCCCGGAGCCTCTCCCCCACCGCATTGCAGAGGTGGGCCCGGGGCGAGGGAGGGCGCCCTCCCCCTTACGCGGGGTGTGAGCTGATGGATGGGCAGAGAGGGGCGAACCCAGTGATGCCCGGACCCCCGCGGGCAGGGGAAGGGGCGGCACTGAGGATGGGGAAGGGGCGGCGCGGTCGGTTTAGGAAGGTGGGGGCCTTACGAGGCACGGGACACCGAGCCTTGTTAGCCACGGGCCTGGGGGGGGCCACGCAGAGATCGAAACGCAAAGGTTCTCCTCACTCACAGCACCCACAGTGGTGGGGGGCGCCCAGCTTGGCGGGGGAAATACAGAGGGGCGTAGCCCAGTGTGTGTGCGTGGGGGGGGGGAGAATAAAGACATAGGTCTGCGGGCTGTGGGAGTGTAGCAAAAAGTGCAGTCTGCAAATCCTGGCACGGACGGCAACTCGTAGTAAGAGTGGGTAGAGACCTGCTCTCTTGCCCGAAGGCGCCGCGTACCGTAGCTGCGCCACTGCACCAAGAAGGGCCCGGGAGAATGCCTTGATTTGGTATCTTCCACCTTCCCTGCCAAAAAAGAGGGTAAGACGCAGACTGAAGCCCACTCCCCAAGTCCCCAGCCCTTCCCCGCGCCCGGAGCGCCCCGCCTCGATCCCCCGCCCGCGTTGCGCACTGCGCCAGAGCCGCGGCGTCCCCCAGGCGGCCCGAAGCCCAGTGCCTGGGATGTAAAGTGCTGGGGCGCGAGTCCGCTGATGCGGTGGGAGACCGGGTGCCGCCTGTGACTGTGCCTTGAATTGTGTGAGGCCACGCGAGGGTGCGTGGGGCTTGGTGTGCGCGGGCGGCTAAACCAGCCACAGCTACTGGGTTGGCGGGCAGATAAGGGGCATTTAGATTTGTGCCGGGAACGCGGTCTCTGAGAGTCCTTCATTGCTTGTTCCTGTCCCCACGTCCTTTCCATGGATCAGTCCCTGCCTCTGGCCGATTACAACCCCGCCCCTCTTTCCATAGTGGCAAAATCCTGCAGAAATGATGCCCATCCTTTGGCGACTGGAGTCGGAGATCTGGGCATGCTCAGTAACCAGGGTGGGTTTGGGCTGGGAGAAGCTGTTTACCGCAAGACCGGCGTGCAGGGCAGCGTGACCAAGGATTCATTCCCATTGTCAGCTCTTGCCCCTGCAAGGATTAAGTTCGGATACCCTCCCCCCACCCCCAATCGTGAGGGACAGTTTGGGGAATGGAGTTGCATTTGGAGGACAACCGGTCACAGTTTGAAGACGAGCCCACCATGGCAGGTAGGAAGGAGGACCCTGCTGAGAACGGGAGACTGAGGAAGGAGAGGAATATTTGTGTGGAGGGGCCAAGACTTTGCACCAGATGTGCTTCGCATTTGAATAAAGTGCTTCCACACGAATTACATCATTTCCTACCCAGAGCAGGCACGCCAGATAGGAGTGCTTTTATCATCACCCATTTCCAGAGCAGGAAACAGATCTAGAGAGATTGAGGCACTTTGGCTAAGGCCACTATCTAGCTAAATGATCCAGCCAACCACGACACCTGAAAATCTGATTCCTTTTTTTTTTTTTTAAAGATTTTATTTATTTCTCCATGAGAGACACACACAGAGAGAGAGAGGCAGAGACACAGGCAGAGGGAGAAGCAGGCTCCATGCAGGGAGCCCGATGCGGGACTCGATCCCAGGTTTCCAGGATCACACCCTGGACTGAACACCTGAGCCACCCAGGCTGCCCGGAAAATCTGATTCCTTTTCCAACTTATCCCATCTTTACCTAAGAAAATACAAGATTTTACATTTTTGTTTAATGTCCCAATATTTTCATTGCAGGTAGAGATTGCCTTTGGAAGAAGCAGCCACCCACAGGTAGCCTAACCTCAGCATGGCCGTTATTATGTAGACCTTGGAGATGTTTCTTCCTGGGCATTCAGTGCCTTTTTACATCTCGTATGTCCTTTAAATATCACAAGGAAAGGAATGTTACTCCCCCCCCCCATCTCAGAAGGAAAAGTGCAGCATGGAGAAGCTCACTGGGCTCAGATCCCTGGGGCTGCTGGTTGAAGGTGGGACCCAGTATTTTGCTCTCTTGGCCCTCCGGCACACCCCAGGCCTTCAGCACCTTCTAGAAGGACTTGGAAAATGTGTCTGCAGCAGGAGCAGCTGCCTCTATAGCTGCAAGTTGATGTCTGGGGCATATGAACCCCGTTTGGATGGATGGGGATCTTTGAGACCTACAGAAGAATATTCGTAGCCCCTTAACACATACCCCATAGCAGTAACTGGGAGACAGTAGGAGCTCTTCCCTTTCTAGGTTACCCAGACTCCACCACTCTCCATGGATGGGCTTCCTGTTTTTCTTTTTCCTCAAATGACCCATTCAAGCCTAAATGCTACGAAGCATTTTTAACGTTGATCGCAAAACAAAACAAAACAAAACAAAACAAAACAACAACATTGCTTTTGTAAAGCCTGCCCAGACATAACAAAAGGGAATTGACTTGTAATTCCAGGTTTAATTTATTTGGTCCAATTTTTTAAAAAATTGTTAAACCTATACTAAATTATTATGCCTATATCATTTTATATTATACTATATTATATTAAAGTGTAGTATGTAAATTAAATTGTTATACCTATATTGGTTTTAAATGTTTGAGTGATTTCTAACTGGATTTTTTAATTAAAGAAATGCAGCAACTTGATATCGATTAGTAGATTTAACTAAGTTGTAAAAGACTGTCATTTTTTTAAATAAATGCATTAACAGTCCTCATCACTGGATATTATCAAGCCATAAATATATACTCTTATTATCTATGTGTAACAGGGCAGTTTGGCTTGGCTGGAGCTAAGAAAGACCCAGACACACCATTGTGTGGAGTTGGGTGACATCTTCCTTTTCTAGAAGCTGAATAAATAAGCTCGTGACTCTCACGGAACAATTGGATCGCATAACAGGTATCTAGCCACACCTGATTTTGCTCTTAACATGGGGAACATCTTGAGTCCTGTCCACAACTGGGGCTCAGACATTAATTGGCATGTCTAATGAGCAAATGGTGGGGAAGCCAGGTTGCAGGAGGGTCCCCAAGAGAAAAAAGTCACCCTATGCAAAGAAGAGGTCTAACAGTGGGGTAGGTGCAAATCCAATGTGAGATGGAACCCCTACTTCCATCCTGAACCAAAGCACGATGCTCCCCCAGAAGGAAAGGGCTGTGTGGTAAAACTGGCCATTGTTTCACTAGGAGTCCAAGCACCCCTGCGGCGACACTTCTCTCCAGGAGTTCTGGGTGCCAGAGTGGAGGCCTCTCCCAGTGACTAGTGCGAGAGGAGAGGTGAAGCGAGGCAGCCAAGACTTGGGAGAGTGGCAAAAGCAGCTCTTGCAGGTGCCTCGGACAGTCGGAGAAGGGTCAACACCACCACGTGGCTGCTGGCATCGGGGAGAGCCACAGCAGCCACTGGACCCCAGAGCAACAGGCAGTGGCGCTGTCATAACCTTGATAGGAACCACCTGCCTTGGGTCAGGTCTAGAGACATAACTGGAAGTGTTGAGTTCTTGCCACTGGGCAAGTAAGGGTTATTGGTCCAGAAGCCTTTGGGACTGCTGTTGGAGTGGCCAGGCCCCAGTCGCTGGTAGAGTATAATAAGTTCAGGAGCTCACCCAGGATACTCTGAGCCTTAAGGCAGTGCCTCGCCGCACCACAAACTATTGGGTGGCCAGAGAGTTAGGGTGAGTGATAATTGGACGATGGCGCTGGCGCTGTTGGAGGACTGGTGCAGGATCATGAGCGTGGATGAACAGAAATCACTGGTGGTTATGGGGATACCGGTGGACTGTGATGAGGCTGAGATTCAGGAGGTTCTCCAGGAGACCCTAAAGTCTCTGGGCAGGTATAGACTGCTTGGCAAAATATTCAGGAAGCAGGACAATGCCAATGCTGTCTTGTTGGAGCTTATGGAGGATGTTGATGTCTCGGTGATCCCCAGTGAGGTTCAGGGAAAGGGGGGTATCTGGAAAGTCATCTTTAAGACCCCTAACCAGGACACTGAGTTTCTGGAACGACTGAACCTCTTTCTGGAAAAAGAGGGGCAGACAGTCTCAGGTATGTTCCGAGCCCTCGGGCATGAGGGAATGTCTCCAGCCACAGTGCCCTGCGTATCACCAGAGCTGTTGGCTCATTTGTTGGGACAGGCGATGGCACATGCCCCTCAGCCTCTGCTCCCCATGAGATACCGGAAACTGAGAGTGTTCTCAGGGAGCGCTGTGCCTGCCCCGGAAGAAGAGCCCTTTGAAATCTGGTTGGAACAGGCCACTGAGATCGTCAAAGAGTGGCCGGTTGCAGAGGCAGAAAAGAAAAGGTGGTTGATGGAAAGCCTGCGTGGCCCTGCCCTGGACCTCATGCATATAGTACAAGCAGACAATGCGGCCATAAGCGTGGAAGAGTGTTTGGAGGCGTGTAAGCAAGTGTTTGGAAGCCTCGAGAGCCGCAGGACCTCCCAGGTGAAGTACCTGAAGACCTATCAGGAGGAGGGGGAGAAGGTCTCAGCCTACCTGTTGCGGTTAGAAACCCTGCTCCGGCGGGCCGTGGAGAAACGAGCCATCCCCAGGAATATCGCAGATCAGGTCCGGCTGGAGCAGGTCATGGCAGGGGCCAGCCTTAGCGAAGTCCTTTGGTGCAGGCTGAGGGAGCTGAAGGATCAGGGCCCGCCTCCCAACTTCCTTGAGTTAATGAAGATAATCCGGGAGGAAGAGGAGGAAGAGGCCTCTTTTGAAAATGAGAATATTGAAGAGCCAGATGAAGGGGATGGCTATGGCCACTGGGATAACGAGGCAGATGACTAAAAACCAGCTTGGAGCCAGTGCACAGCCAGGGCACCTCTGGACATTTCCTTTTATCCGGCTAAGACCGCGTGGCTATTTTTGTCTTTAAATGGATGCAACTGAAATCGAAGCTTTCAAGCCAGGTCTCGATTCTTCTTTCTAAGAAAAAAAAAAAAAAGTATCCCAGAGTTTCTTGGACCCTATATAGATGATGACTAAACACTGGATTCAATTCCAAATATGAGATAGGAAGTCTGAAGGAATCTGAAGCACTTGAAGTTTCCCCAATAGACCAAAGTTTACCCATACCATGAAAGAAAGAAATGACATGAGGAACAAAATATCTTTTGTAATCTATTTAAAAATCCGAGCTTTTTGACTTGTCAGGTGATTTCCTTTCTCAAATCAGCACATTCTTTCTGAGTGCTAGCAGTGTGAAGCACTGGTCAAGCAGGTAAGAGTCCTACACCCAGGAGCATGGGCCATGCTCTCAAGGAGCTTTACCGCCTCATTGAGGATGTGGCCTCTGCATGGGAGAAGCTAAAGAACCTAATGTGTAAATAAGTCACAACCCCAATAGAAGCGCCATTGCCAAATGAATACAACCACTTCCGCTATGCTGTTTCTTTTTCTTTACTTGGGAGGCACTCCTCTACTTGTCTGCTAGGTGTCAGATGGTTGGTTCCAGGCACTATGATAGGCCCTCAAGATACCGATGACTCAGCCTAATCCCTGCTTTCAAGAGATCTACAGTGTGCAAGACACCTTCAAAAAAGTGTACACGTTATGGGAAGGCATGCTAGAGAGGGAGGGTTGGATTTTATGAGCAGACCATTCTGATCAGAGAATATTTTTAGTGGTGACAAAGGGGACAGAAGAGAGGAATGGAGCTCGTTAGTTATTGAGGGTCTATTATGTGCCAGGTGTTGTACACATGTCTCATTTAATGTAGACAGCAACATCAGTAGGGTATCATTTTGCCCTTTTTGAAGGAGAACGAAGACAAAACTCAGAAGAGTCAAGTGGTCTCGTCAATATCGAAATCCTGACAAGCAGCAGAGCTGACACAGAACTCTGACTCTTGCTAATCCTCTTGCCACTACAGTCATGATTTTCAAGATTTTTTTTTCAGCAGTTCCATCTTTAAAATGTATTTAAAAAATAAAATAAAATAAAATAAAATGTATCTTAAACTCTTCACATCTCTACTGAAGGACAGGTAGATTCAAGTGTGTCAATATCCAGATTTTCACACATCGGCATTCATCCGCAGGCTCACTTATGTTTTCAGATTTTTTTTTAAGATTTTATTTATTTATTCATGAGAGACAGGGAGAGATAGAGAGAGAGAGGCAGAGACCCAGGCAGAGGGAGAAGCAGGCTCCATGCAGGGAGTGCAATGTGGGACTCGATCCTGGGACTCCAGGATCACGCCCTGGTCCGAAGGCAGGCACTCAACCACTGAGCCACCCAGGGATCCCCTTATGTTTCCAGATTGACTTGTTTTGTGCAGGCCTTGGAAGTAAGGTTCCCTTGTGATATCTGAGCACATATCTGGACTTCTCTTAATTGTTCATAGATTTAAGGAGTTATGGCACCTCACAGGTGTTTAAATCATGTCCATGCATGCCCTGTGATGTAATGTGTGCTAATAGAGCATAAGTGAGCACCATTCAGTAAATGCTAGTTGATATACAGCATCACGGTAGCTTTTTGTATACAACAAACTTCTCTAAACATCAGTTTCCTCAACAGGAAAATGGGAGCATAATAAAATAGGGTTGTTGTTAGGCTCCGATGACATAATGCCTTTGAATCACTTAGTATGATGTCTGGAACATAGAAAGTCTTCAATATATTAAGACTCATGGTTTTCATGATACTTACTGTCTGTTCAACGCATGTTCTCTTTATTGTCCTAACAGTTATGCAGTAATAAGTAAATATGTCAGCTGTCAGTCAAGTTGTGACAACATTGCATTAGAAACCATTTTAGCTTCTCTGGTATATTCCAGTGCTTGCTGCCTGTTACCTTTGCGATAAGCATTCCAGCAGCTGTTGACTATTGTTAGTGATTTGACTTGGAAACAATGCATTATTCTTTCTGATTGTGGATAATTTTAAAGGAAGAATATCCTGAGATTGTAAGAAAAGTATTTTTGTTAGAACTACCATTTGTAATCATTTCTAAGTTATAATTTTTCAATGCTGTTCAACCAAAACGATACAGTTGTCCAGTATACCATAATTTCATGTTTTTTTGTATTCAAGAAAATGGCCTCATTGTCCTTGATTATTGACAGTATACAAAGTAAAATGTTATAAACATGAAGTTATAAAATAAATACATGCTAATGAAATTCTGAGGTTTTTTTTGTGTATTTCATGTATTGTGATTCTGTATTAGCTATTGCTTGAAGAAGTTTCATTACAAAAAAAAAATTAATAGACAAGGTTAGAAAATCAGACCAAAGCCAAAAGGTCTTGAACTCATCTAAATAGGAAAACCTAAGAACAAAATGCTGAAATACTTGAGCTTTGTCTCCAGGGCTGAGAGAGAGAGCACAGTCCACCATGATCGATTTCCTTTTTAAATACATGGAGACAACATATGGAGGCCTATTCCCTCAGAGACCTCCAACTCACCTTGGAAGTTACTGTACAGATAAATTCGCCATGTCTATTTTGCCAAGAGTGAAATAACCTAGAGGTGAAATATTGTGTCTTTTGGATGAAGTCCTTTTTTTACCTTACAAATGTGTAGGAGTAAAATTCCTCTTGCCATTTGGGCTTTTGAAATTGTTTCTCTTCCACTTTACTACAGTGCAATGGGGGAGGATTCCTCATTGGGCTGTGCACAGTGCAGATCAGCCTTTTGCAAGATAAGTGTCCTAAGGGATGCCCAACACCCTCTCCCAATCACTTGAGAAAAACCTCTTAAAAATTGGCCTCATCTTATACTTACTATGTCTCTAGTCCTGACCCTTGGAGACTGAGGCCTCCAAAATTACATAGCCCACTGCTGAAAACAACTTTTCACCATGGCCATCAGCTTCTTCAGGCCTTAGTGTCATCTGACTTCTCCATCTGTACCAGCCAGTACTGCCAAGCCTCATATCCTGTGGTCATCACTGTCCACCCCAAATGCAAGACTCTGATCATTAGTTCTCATATTTTTTTTCCTGTCCATGCTACATTGTGTTTCCCCCAGTGCTGGTCTTCAAGGTCCTCCAATGTGCCTTCCTGATACTCACAAAGCCCTAGACAAATGAGCCTACATCATTAGAGTCCTTGCAAAATACTCTGGCACCATATTCCTTAGTTGAACCCTGGATTTTCCTGGTAACCTGCTGCTCTCACGTCTCTTGAGTGGAAGCTGCTCAATCTTCCATCTCAGGAAAGATTGAAGAGTGCTGGAGTCACTTCTTTTATTTCACATCATCACCTCCTCACTTGCAAACATATTTCCTGGCATAAGTTGACCCCCTCTGCCCCACAGCTCACTGTGGGTCAGTCCTAACAAGCCTGGACAGAACATTGGCAAAGCAACCCAGTGTGTGAAGAGTGTATTTAGGATGTCATCTGGCTAGATGTTATCTCTAGCAACAATAAGTAGGAAGAAAAAGATAATGAATGTAAGCCATATCTAAGGGAATCCTACAAGTCAAGACTGAGAAAGCAAAGGTGTTGGAAGTTAGATTTTGAAGGAGTGGAGCCTGAAATGAAACACAGAAATTAAGCAAGAGGATCTGAGACAGTATTGTCAAATACACTCAGAGTTCATTTTTTGTTGACCACCAGCATAATCGTTGGATGGTCTAAAGACTCATGATCAGAGCAGATATCTCTCTTACCGCCTTTCTTTCAGGGTGGGCCAGAAGCTCCCTGAGTTGCTCAGGGAAGACTTATACTCATTGAGAAAGTCTCTTGGGAGGCAGCTCGTGTGGCTGAGCAGTTTAGCGCTGCCTGCGGTCCAGTCTGATCCTGGAGACCTGGGATCGAGTCCCACATCGGGCTCCCTGCATGGAGCCTGCTTCTCCCTCTACCTGTTTCTCTGCCCCTCTCTCTTTCTCTCTCTCTCTCTGATGAATAAAATCTTTTAAAAAAAAAGTCTCTTGGGGCGCAAGATGGTGTCCATAGATGGGCTTCGCAGAAGCTAGCCTCCCCCACTGTAGCAGGCTCTGGAGTTGTCCCTGGTCCTGACCTGTATTATACAACCTTCGCTGTGCCCAAGTGGTCCTTGACATCCCAGATGAACATTTTCTTAAAAACTAGAGTAACCGGGGAGGGGCAAGATGGCGGAAGAGCAGGGTCCCCAAATCACCTGTCCCCACCAAATTACCTAGATAACCTTCAAATCATCCTGAAAATCTACGAATTCGGCCTGAGATTTAAAGAGAGACCAGCTGGAATGCTACAGTGAGGAGAGTCCGCGCTTCTATCAAGGTAGGAAGACGGGGAAAAAGAAATAAAGGAACAAAAGGCCTCCGAGGGGGAGGGGCCCCGCGAGGAGCCGGGCTGAGGCCGGGGCGAGTGTCCCCAGGACAGGAGAGCCCCGTCCCGGAGGAGCAGGAGCTGCACCAACCTTCCCGGGCGGGCGGAAAGGGGCTCGCAGGGAGTTGGAGCAGGACCCAGGAGAGCGGGGATGCCCTCGGGCTCCCGGGGACACTAACAGGCACCTGCGAGCGCAGGAGAGTGCGCCGAGCTCCCTAAGGGCTGCAGCGCGCACGGAGGGACCGACCGGAGCAGCTCGGAGGGGCTCGGGAGCGGCTCCAGGGAGGGGGCTGCAGGGCGGGAGCGCGAATCCAACAGCGCAGGCCCCGGAGCACAGGGCGCCGGGACACAGCCCAGGATCCGGCCTCCCCCGGGACAGGCAGAGGCCGGGAGGGCCCGAGACAGCGAGGACGCTCCTGCCCCGAGCTGAGCAGATCAGCGGCCCCGCCCCGGAGCCTCCAGGCCCTGCGGACGGAGAGCCGAGAGCCCCGAGCCCCATAGTTCCTGCGGAGGCTGAATCCAGGCTTCCAGAGTTGCCATAGCAACTGCTGCTGTTCCTCCTGGGGCCTGGCGGGGTAAACAACCCCCGCAGAGCCCTGCAGCAGGCAGGGGCAGAGCAGCTCCCCCAAGTGCTAACACCTGAAAATCAACGCAACAGGCCCCTCCCCCAGAAGACCAGCTAGAGGGGCCAGTGATACTCCCCCGTGTTCCAATACAACTTGTTTCTGGCCACTCTGCACTGAGCAAAATGACTAGAAGGAAAACCTCAACTCAAAAGAAAGAATCAGAAACAGCCCTCTCTCCCACAGAGTTACAAAATCTGGATTACACTTCAATGTCAGAAAGCCAATTCAGAAGCACTATTCTACAGCTACTGGTGGCTCTAGAAAAAAGCATTAAGGCCTCACGAGACTTCATGACTGCAGAATTTAGATCCAATCAGGCAGAAATTAAAAATCAATTGAATGAGATGCAATCCAAACTAGAAGTCCTAACGACGAGGGTTAACGAGGTGGAAGAACGAGTGAGTGACATAGAAGACAAGTTAATGGCAAAGAGGGAAACTGAGGAAAAAAGAGATAAACAATTGAAGGACCATGAAGACAGATTAAGGCAAATAAACGACAGCCTGAGGCAGAAAAACCTACGTTTAATTGGGGTTCCCGAGGGCGCCGAAAGGGACAGAGGGCCAGAATATGTATTTGAACAAATCCTAGCTGAAAACTTTCCCAATCTGGGAAGGGAAACAGGCATTCAGATCCAGGAAATAGAGAGATCCCCCCCTAAAATCAATAAAAACCGTTCAACACCTCGACATCTAATAGTGAAGCTTGCAAATTCCAAAGATAAAGAGAAGATCCTTAAAGCAGCAAGAGACAAGAAGTCCCTGACTTTCATGGGGAGGAATATTAGGGTAACAGCAGACCTCTCCACAGAGACGTGGCAGGCCAGAAAGGGCTGGCAGGATATATTCAGGGTCCTAAATGAGAAGAACATGCAACCAAGAATACTTTATCCAGCAAGGCTCTCATTCAAAATGGAAGGAGAGATAAAGAGCTTCCAAGACAGGCAGGAACTGAAAGAATATGTGACCTCCAAACCAGCTCTGCAAGAAATTTTAAGGGGGACTCTTAAAACTCCCCTTTAAGAAGAAGTTCAAGTAACTCTGAACGTGAATGGGCTTAATGACCCCATCAAAAGGCGCAGAGTTTCAGACTGGATAAAAAAACAGGACCCATCTATTTGCTGTCTACAAGAGACTCATTTTAGACAGAAGGACACCTACAACCTGAAAATAAAAGGTTGGAGAACCATTTACCATTCAAATGGTTCTCAAAATATACCCTAAAAACTACAGAACACTTCTGAAAGAAATTGAGGAAGACACAAAGAGATGGAAAAATATTCCATGCTCATGGATTGGCAGAATTAATATTGTGAAAATGTCAATGTTACCCAGGGCAATTTACACGTATAATGCAATCCCTATCAAAATACCATGGACTTTCTTCAGAGACTTAGAACAAATTATTTTAAGATTTGTGTGGAATCAGAAAAGACCCCAAACAGCCAGGGGAATTTTAAAAAAAGAAAACCATATCTGGGGGCATCGCAATGCCAGATTTCAGGTTGTACTACAAAGCTGTGTTCATCAAGGCAGTGTGGTACTGGCACAAAAACAGACATATAGATCAATGGAACAGAACAGAGAACCCAGAAGTGGACCCTGAACTTTATGCTCAACTAATATGCGATAAAGGAGGAAAGACGATCCACTAGAAGAAAGACAGTCTCTTCAATAAATGGTGCTGGGAAAATTGGACATCCACATGCAGAAGAATGAAACTGGACCACTCTCTTGCACCATACACAAAGATAAACTCAAAATAGATGAAAGATCTAAATGTGAGACAAGATTCCATCAAAATCCCAGAGGAGAACTCAGGCAACACCCTTTTTGAACTTGGCCACAGTAACCGGAGAAGGACAAACGGTGTATGTTCTCATTCATTTGGGGAATATGAATAATAGCGAAAGGGAATATAAGGGAAGGGAGAAGAAATGTGTGAGAAATATCAGAAAGGGAGACAGAACATAAAGACTTCTAACTCTGGGAAATGAACTAGGGGTGGTGGAGGGGGAGGAGGGTGGGGGGTGGGGGTGAATGGGTGACGGGCACTGGGGGGTACACTTGACGGGATGAGCACTGGGTGTTATTCTGTATGTTGGTAAATTGAACACCAATAAAAATTAATTTATAAAAAAAAAAAAAAAAAAAAAACTAGAGTAACCCCAGAAGTAGATGCCAAAATCAATTCAATAATAAGAAGAAAAAGGTGTAGGATTTCAATCTTTCAGGACACCAGCTGGAGATGCCCATTAAATGTGTGGTGTGCTTAAAGCAGCAGCTGAGACTTTTTCCCAATCTGCCCCACCCCCACCCACCCTTGAAGGGAAAGATTACCAAAGGGAGGCATGACCCAGATTATGTAGTTGTACTGGAGGCTAGGAGCCTAGGCAGGAAGTCCCCAGAGAAGGCAGGGAAGGTTCACCTCCATCCCATCATGTCCCAGACATGCCCCTGCTCTGCACAGCGAAAAGGCAGTCCTGCTGATGGCTTTCTTTGTCTTCTTGGTACGACAGCTTTCCCAACTAACTTAGTTACTAACATAGCTTTCTTGAAATAACAAGCAATTGTCACAAAAATAAACTTCCTTTTTTTCCAGCTTTATTTAAAGTATAATTGACAAGCAAAAATTGTGTATATTTAAGGAGTGCAATGTGATGTTTTGATGTATTCATAAATTGTGACATGATCCCTACAATCAAACTAGCACATTCATCACCTCCCATGGTTACCATGTGCATGGGCACACGTGTGTGTGGTGAGAACACTTCTATCTATTCTCTTAGCAAATCTCAAGCACACAGCATATTATTATTAACTATAGTCATCATGTTGTCCATTAGATCTCAGGAAATTCTGCATCCTGTATAAGTGAAAGTTTGTACCCTTGAGCAGCATATTCCTGTTTCTCTCACCTCTCGCCCCTAGTAACCACCAATGCCACTATCTATCTCCTTGAGTTCTTTCTTAGATTCCATATGTAAGTGAGATAATGCAGCATTTGTCTTTCTGTGTCTGGCTTATTTCATTTAGCATAGTGTCCTCCAGGCTCACACGCGGCAGGATTTCCTTCTACAAAAGGAAACTTTATATTGTGAGTGAACTTAAGAAAGGCAGTGGAAACCAGTTAGGGAATAAGGGACACTGAGTTCTGCTAACTAGTCATCACATTGCATTCCCTGGTAAAACCCTACACAAGGAATGGCAAACCTTTGATGACATTTTTTTAAGATTATTTATTTATTTACTAATGAGAGACACAGAGAGAGAGAGAGAAAGGCAGAGACACAGGCAGAGGGAGAAGCAGGCTCCATGCAGGGAGCCCAATGTGGGGCTCTATCCCAGGACTCCAGGATCATGCCCTGGGCCAAAGGCAGGCTCTAAACCACTGAGCCACCCAGGCATCCCCTCTGATGACATTTGTTGAGCCTGGGAACCCTACTATTCCAAATAGTAGCCAGTGGACATTTTAAAGGTTCTAAACAGGAAGTATCTGCATGAGCCTAAGACAATTAAAACATCTGGCTAGATGTGCTGCCATCTACCAATCCAGAACTGCCAATTACTGTTTCAAATTATAGGGTGATTTATGGGTCTAAAATTAAGGTAGTAATCCTTTGGACTCCCAACTCCTGTCACCTGCCAGGGTTTTTGACCTTCAAGTGGCACTGTAGGGTGAGGACCCAGTCATTAGAGGTTCCCACAGGCCACATTCAGGCCCTTGAATGGTCTTTTATAGATCACCAAATGGACAACTTGGCAGAGTCATGGAATCTCGACTCCCCCCAAGGACCACTAAGTTTTATCAGTCATTGACCTGTCTGGGAGCTATTCCTCCTTGACTAGGGCCCACCCAAAAGTTCTTTGATGCTTTAGAACATGCAATGGTATGGATCTGAAGTGTTTTCCACTGGCAACTAGAATATTTTTGGCTCAGCTGAGGAATCCATCAAAGTTGTAGTGCAACTTTGGACACATGGGTTGAGCACATGCATTTCCTCTGTGACAAGGCAGGCTGTGGTGTATGCCAGGAGAAGGCACATTAACCCAAACTTGGCTTTTGTTTATGAAGTAGACAAAACCCTCATAGGCACAAGAATTGGAACTGATAGATATTGAGGAATAAAAAGAGGAGGAGAAGGGATCTTGCTTATTGTCTCCTACCCATTCACCCCAACTCCTTTTTTGTTTTTTTAAGATTTTATTCATTTATTCATGAAAGACACACAGAGAGAGAGGCAGAGACATGGGCAGAGGGAGAAGCAGGCTCCAGGCAAGGAGCCCAACACAGGACTCGATCCCGGGACTCCAGGATCACACCCTAGGCTGAAGGCAGGCGCCAAACCGCTGAGCCACCAGGGATCCCTCACCCCAACTCCTGACACTTCCAATCTATGTCAGAAACAAAGGAGAGAGCAACAGAAATTAAACCCTAAGGAGTAGAACAAAACATAAGCAAGAAAAAACAGACAACTCAAATAGAATAAGTATGAAGAAAATCATATATAGGCACATGATAGTCACACTGCTGTCACCAAAAATAAATTGCTATAAGCCAAGAAAATCTTGAGATCCGCCAGAGGAAAATGAGATATTACACACAAAAGAATTTTCATAGGAATTCTGCTGACTTCTCATGAGAAAATGTGGAGACCAAAAGACAGGGCAATAACATCTTTAAACCACCGGATATTTTGTTGTTTTTCAGCCAAGGTTTGGTAATAATTTGCCTTTAAAATCATCTGAACCGGAAATATATATGAAGTTGGTTGACAACGTGGGGCGTTGGGACAGCTGGGGAGAAACTTCTAACTACTGATTCGATTTTTTTTTAACACTTTATTTATTTATTCATGAGAAACACACAGAGAGAGAGGCAGAGACCTAGGCAGAGGGAGAAGCAGGCTCCCTATGGGGAGACTGATGTGGGATTTGATCCCGGGACCAGACCTGAGCCAAAGGCATCTCAACCACCAACCAATAGGAGAGGTTCTCCTATTGATTAACTTTCTTTAATGGTTTTTGGAATATTAAGATTTTCTATTTTTTTCTGAATTCAACTTTCATAGTTCACATACTCTACTTCTTCCCATTTCATGGAAGTTTTTCAAATGTATATAGACAGTGTTCTCTTCACATGTTTTAATTATTAATGATTCTATAGTTATGGCTCCCTTTTCATTCCTAATATTATTTGTTGTTAGTTTTTTATCTTTCTTTCTGGGTTAATGTTCTCAGAAATTTACCTATTTCATTAATGTTTTTCAAAGAATCAGCTTTGGGGCTGGTTTTATATTTTTATCACTTTATTGATAAATAAAATTCTTATTTTATTGTTCTTATTTTCATTACTTCTCTCTCATTACTTCATTAATTTCTTACCTTATTTTTATTATTTCTTTCCTCTCACCCATGATTAGAATTAATATACCATTTCATTTTTTAAATTTTTATTTATTTAAAAAAATTTTTATTGGAGTTCAATTTGCCAGCATATAGCATTTCACCCAGTGCTCATCCCGTCAAGTATCTCCCCCCCATGGCTATCACCCACTCACCCCATCCCTCTACCCACCTCCCTTGCCACCACCCCTTGTTCGTTTCCCAGAGTTAGGAGTCTCTCATGTGCTGTCACCCTTTCTGATATTTCCCACTCATTTTCTCTCCTTTCCCCTTTATTCCCTTTCACTATTTCTTATATTCCCCAAATGAATGAGGCCATATAATGTTTGTCCTTCTCCGATTGACTTACTTCACTCAGCATAATACCCTCCAGTTCCATCCACGTTGAAGCAAATGGTGGGTATTCGTCCTTTCTAATGGCTGAGTAATATTCCATTGTATACATAAACCACATCTTCTTTATCCATTCATCTTTCGATGGACACTGAGGCTCCTTCCACAGCTTGGCTATTGCAGACATTGCTGCTATAAACATTGGGGTGCAGGTGTCCTGCCATTTCACTGTATTTGTACCTTTGGGGTAAATCCTCAGTAGTGCAATTGCTGGGTCATAGGGCAATTTTATTTTTAACTCTTTCAGGAACTTCCACACAGTTTTCCAGAGTGGCTGCACCAGTTCACATTCCCACCAACAGTGCAAGAGGGTTCCCCTTTCTCCACATCCTCTCCAACATTTGTTGTTTCCTGTCTTGTTAATTTTCCCCATTCTCACTGGTGTGAGGTGGGATCTCATTGTAGTTTTGATTTGTATTTCCCGTGCTCGCTTCGGCAGCACATATACTAAAATTGGAACAATACAGAGAAGATTAGCATGGCCCCTGCGCAAGGATGATTTGTATTTCCCTGATGGCAAGTGATGCGGAGCATTTTCTCATGTGCTTGTTGGCTATGTCTATGTCGTCCTCTGTGAAATTTCTGTTCATGTCATTTGCCCATTTCATGATTGGATTGTTTGTTTCTTTGGTGTTGAGTTTAACAAGTTCTTTATAGATCTTGGATACTAGCCCTTTATCTGATAGGTCATTTGCAAATATCTTCTCCCATTCTGTAGGTTGTCTTTTAGTTTTGTTGACAGTTTCTTTTGCTGTGCAGAAGCTTCTTATCTTGATGAAGTCCCAATAGTTCATTTTTGCCTTTGTTTCTCTTGCCTTCATGGATGTATCTTGCAAGAAGTTGCTGTGGCCAAGTTCAAAAAGGGTGTTGCCTGTGTTCTCCTCTAGGATTTTGATGGAATCTTGTCTCACATTTAGATCTTTCATCCATTTTGAGTTTATCTTTGTGTATGGTGTAAGAGAGTGGTCTAGTTTCATTCTTATGCATGTGGATGTCCAATTTTCCCAGCACCATTTATTGAAGAGACTGTCGTTTTTCCAATGGATAGTCTTTCCTGCTTTATTGAATATTAGTTGACCATAGAGTTGAGGGTCCACTTCTGGATTCTCTATTCTGTTCCATTGATCTATGTGTCTGTTTTTGTGCCAGTACCACACTGTCTTGATGATCACAGCTTTGTAGTACAACCTGAAATCTGGCATTGTGATGCCCCCAGCTATGGTTTTCTTTTTAATATTCTCCTGGCTATTTGGGGTCTTTTCTGATTCCACACAAATCTTAAGATGATTTGTTCCAACTCTCTGAAGAAACTCCATGGTATTTTGATAGGGATTGCATTAAATGTGTAAATTGCCCTGGGTAGCATTGACATTTTCACAATATTAATTCTGCCAATCCATGAGCATGGAATATTTTTCCATCTCTTTGTGTCTTCCTCAGTTTCTTTCAGAAGTGTTCTATAGTTTTTAGGGTATAGATCCTTTACCTCTTTGGTTAGGTTTATTCCTAGGTATCTTATGCTTTTGGGTGCAATTGTAAATGGAATTGACTCCTTAATTTCTCTTTCTTCAGTCTCATTGTTAGTGTATAGAAATGCCACTGATTTCTGGGCATTGATTTTTGTATTCTGCCACACTGCCATATTGCTGTATGAGTTCTAGCAATCTTGGGGTGGAATCTTTTGGGTTTTCTATGTACAGTATCATGTCATCTGCGAAGAGGGAGAGTTTGACTTCTTCTTTGCCAATTTGAATGCCTTTTATTTCTTTTTGTTGCCTGATTGCTGAGGCTAGGACTTCTAGTACTGTGTTGAAGAGCAGTGGTGAGAGTGGACATCCCTGTCGTGTTCCTGATCTTAGGGGAAAGGTTCCCAGTGTTTCCCCCATTGAGAGTGATATTTGCTGTGGACTTTTCATATAAGGCTTTTAAGATGCTGAGGAATGTTCCCTCTATCCCTACACTCTGAAGAGTTTTGACCAGGAATGGATGCTGTATTTTGTCAAATGCTTTCTCCCCATCTATTGAGAAGATCATATGGTTCTTGTTTTTTCTCTTGTTGATATAATCTATCACATTGATTGCTTTACCAGTGTTGAACCAGCCTTGCATCCCGGGGATAAATCCCACTTCACTTGGTCATGGTGAATAATCTTCTTAATGGGGGATCCCTGGGTGGTACAGCGGTTTGGCGCCTGCCTTTGGCCCAGGGCGCGATCCTGGAGACCCGGGATCGAGTCCCACATCGGGCTTCCGGTGCATGGAGCCTGCTTCTCCCTCTGCCTGTGTCTCTGCCTCTCTCTCTCTCTGTAACTATCATAAATAAATAAAAATTAAAAAAAATTAAAATAATCTTCTTAATGTACTTTGGATCCTATTGGCTAATATCTTGTTGAGAATTTTTGCATCCATGTTCATCAGGGATATTGGTCTATGATTCTCCTTTTTGGTGGGGTCTTTGTCTGGTTTTGTTTTTTTTTTTTTTTAATATTTTAATTTTTATTTATTTATAATAGTCAGAGAGAGAGAGAGAGAGGCGCAGAGTCACAGGCAGAGGGAGAAGCAGGCTCCATGCACCGGGAGCCCGACGTGGGACTCGATCCCGGGTCTCCAGGATCGCGCCCTGGGCCAAAGGCAGGCGCCAAACTACTGCGCCACCCAGGGATCCCCTGTCTGGTTTTGTAATTAAGGTGATGCTGGCCTCATAGAACGAGTTTGGAAGTACTCCATCTCTTTCTATCTTTCAGAACAGCTTTAGTAGAATAGGTATTGTTTCTTCTTTAAACGTTTGAAGGAATTACCCTGGGAAGCCATCTGGCCCTGGATTTTTGTGTCTTGGGAGGTTTTTGATGACTGCTTCAATTTCCTCCCTGGTTATAGGCCTGTTCAGGTTTCCTATTTCTTCCTGTTCCAGTTTTGGTAGTTTGTGGTTTTCCAGAAATGCGTCCATTTCTTCTAGGTTGCCTAATTTATTGGTGTATAGCTGCTCGTAATATGTTTTTAAAATCGTTTGTATTTCCTTGGTATTGGTGGTGATCTCTTGTTTTTCATTCATGATTTTATAAATTTGAGTCTTTTTTATTTTGTTTTTAATAAGGCTGGCTAATGGTTTATCTATCTTATTAATTCTTTCAAAGAATCAACTCCTGGTTTTGTTGATCTGTTCCACAGTTCTTCTGGTCTCGATTTCGTTGAGTTCTGCTCGAATCTTTATTAACTCTCTTCTTCTGCTGAGTGGTTTTATTTGCTGTTCTTTCTCCAGTTCCTTTAGGTGCAAGGTTAGTTTTTGTATTTGAGTTTTTTCCAGTTTTTTGAGGGATGCTTATATTGTGATGTATTTCCCTCTCAGAACTGCTTTTGCTGTATCCCAAAGATTTTTTTTGTACCCCAAAGATTTTGAATGGTTATATCTTCATTCTCATTACTTTCCATGAATCTTTTAATTCTTCTCTAATTTCCTGGTTGACCCTTTCATCTTTTAGCAGGATGGTCTTTAACCTCCATGTGTTTGAATTTCTTCCAAATTTCTTCTTGTGATTTAGTTCTAGTTTCAAAGCATTATGGTCTGAACATATGCAGGGGGCAATCCCAATCTTTTGGTGTCATTTAAGACCTGATTTGTGACCCAGTATGTGGTCTATTCTAGAGAAAGTTCCATGTGCACTTGAGAAGAATGTGTATTCAGCTGCGTTTGGATGTAAAGTTCTGTAAATATCTGTGAAGTCCATCTGGTCCAGTGTATCATTTAAAGCTCTTGTTTCTTTGAAGATGTTGTGCTTAGAAGATCTGTCATTTACAGAAAGCATCATGTTGAAGTCTCCCAGTATAAGTGTATTATTATCTAAGTATGTCCTAACTTTGGTTATTAATTGATTGATATAATTGGCAGCTCCCACATTAGGGGCATAAATATTGATGATTGTTGGGTCCTCTTGTTGGATAGATCCTTGAAGTATGGTATAGTGTTCCTCTTCAGCTCTTACTACAGTCTTTGGGATAAACTTTAACTTATCTGATATGAGGATGGCTACCCCTGCTTTCTTTTGAGGACCATTTGAATGGTAAATGGTTCTCCAACCTTTTATTTTCAGGCAGTAGGTGTCCTTAGGTCTAAAATGAGTCTCTTGTAGACAGAAAATAGATGGGTCCTGCTTTTTTATCCAGTCTGACACCCTGCACCTTTTGATGGGGTCATTAAGCCCATTCACATTCAGAGCTACTATTGAAAGATATGAATTTAGTGTCAACGTAATACCTATTCAGTCCCTGTTTTGGTGGATTGTTTCTTTGGACTTCCTCTTTCTTTTGCAGAGTCCCCCTTAATATTTCTTGCAGAGTTGGTTTGGTGGTCACATATTCTTTCAGTTTCTGCCTATCTTGGAAGTTCTTTATCTCTCCTATTCTGAATGAGAGCCTTGCTGGATAGAGTATTCTTGGATGTATGTTCTTCTCATTTAGGACCCTGAATATATCCTGCCAGCCCTTTCTGGCCTGCCAGGTCTCTGTGGAGAGGTATGCTGTGAATCTAATACGTCTCCCCATATAAGTTAGGGATTTCTGGTCTCTTGCTGCTTTAAGGATTTTCTCTTTATCTTTGGAATTTGCAAGTTTCACTATTAAATGTCAAGGTGTTGAACGCTTTTTATTGATTTTAAGGGGGGAATCTCCTTATCTCCTGGATCTGAATGCCAGTTTCCCTCTCCAAGTTAGGGAAGTTCTCAGCTATGATTTGTTCAAATACACTTTCTGGTCCTTTGTCCCTTTCAGCTACCTCTGGAAACCCAATTAAATGTAGATTTTTCCAGGATCCCTGGGTGGCGCAGCGGTTTGGCGCCTGCCTTTGGCCCAGGGCGCGATCCTGGAGACCCGGGATCGAATCCCATATCGGGCTCCCGGTGCATGGAGCCTGCTTCTCCCTCTGCCTATGTCTCTGCCTCTCTCTCTCTCTCTCTCTCTCTCTCTGACTATCATAAATAAATAAATTTTTAAAAAAATTAAAAAAAAACGTAGATTTTCCTTCTGAGGCTGTCATTTATTTCCCTTAACCATTCCTCATGGTCTTTTGTTTTTCTCTTTTTTCCTCAGCTTCCTTCCTTGCCATCAACTTGTCTTCTATGTCACTCACTCTTTCTTCTACCTCATTAACCCTCGTCGTTAGGATCTCCAGTTTGGATTGCGTCTCATTTAATTGATTTTTAATTTTGGCCTGATTAGATCTAAATTCTGCAGTCATGAAGTCTCTTGAATCTCATGCTTTTTTCCAGAGCCACCAGTAGCTTTATAATTGTGCTTCTGAATTGGCTTTCTGACATCGAATTGTAATCCAAATTCTGTAACTCTGTGGGAGAGAGTACGGTTTCTGATTCTTTCTTTTGTGGTTTTTCTTTCTAGTCATTTTGCTCAGTGTAGAGTGGGTAAAAACAAGTTGTACTTTTAGAAGCGCAAACTCTTCTTTCTGTAGCGCTCCAGTGTTCTCTCTTTAAATCTCAGGCCGAATTCATAGTTTTTCAGGATGACTTGAAAGTTGTCTAGGTAAGTTGGTGGGGACAGGTGACTTGGGGACCCTACTCTTCCACCATCTTGCCCCACCCCCCCCATTTCATTTTTATCTCCTTGAGGATTCTTCCTTGTTTTCTGTGTTTCATGATGTTTCAATAAATGTACTTAAGTGTAGAAATTTATGTTTAAGTACAACTTTAATTATATGCCATTATTTTGCTAAGTGATATTTTAAATATTTTCATTATGACTTTTTTAATTAAGGCATGAATTAGTTTTGGAGGGAAGCGAAGTAATTAAAGGTATTATTGATATTGCGATTGGTAATAAATATATATTTTGGTCCTCCAGCCACAGTTTCTTGCTTACAGCTCGCCAAACCCTTGGAATTTCCTAATTGATAAGAACAACGGGAAGCATCTTTTGTTCTTTCTATTTGATCTCTTTGTCATCTGTTTCTTAAGTGACCTCAGAGCCATAAAGGTGAAAGGGGTGTCTCATTCACAACAAGCTCCATTCAACAACTGAGTTTATGTTAATAATATGACTTTTGAAAATCCCCTGAAGATGGGTGGAGCTGGCTACCAGGGGAACCAACCATGAATAGAGGGTTGGAACTTTCAGTGCTGCCCCCAGATTTCCAGGCTGGGATAGGGGCAGGAGGTTGAATCAATCACCAATGGCCAAGGACTTAATCAATTGTGCCTATGTGATAAAGCCTCCACAAACAAAAGAAAAGGAGAGGGTTCAGAGACTTTCCAGGGTGGTGAACCAGAATGCTTCCTCATGCCAAAAACATCAAAATAAATTCCTAAGGCACAAATATCCAGTCACAGTGTGAAGCAGAATCACAAAAGGACTCTTTGAAAGTGAAATGTGATCCTGGCCATTTATATGATGACACGGCCCCTTGTGTTAGGAAACTTAAAAGGAAAAACCTGCCTCTGGCTTGATATAATTTTCTAGGGAGTTTAGGTCACGTATCTTCCTGAGTATTTTGTGTTGCACATCAAAGCCAACTCGAGTTCCTAAAGTTGACTGTGCAGAAATCCTATTTCTTCTCTGGAAAAGCCCAGGCAAGATTATCATAAGTTCCCCCAAACAACCACCATCAATAAAAAATTATGGTAAACCCTGTGAAAAGACAGCTTGTTATTTTTTTAAGATTTATTTTTATTTATTTATGATAGACAGAGAGAGAGGCAGAGACACAGGCAGAGAGAGAAACAGGCTCCATGCCGGGAGCCTGACGCGGGACTCAATCCCGGGACTCCACGATCCCGCCCTGGGCCAAAGGCAGGCGCCAAACCGCTGAGCCACCCAGGGATCCCCCAGCTTGTTATTTTTAATGTTAGTATCATCATATATGTGAATAATTTAGAGTATAAAACTACTGTTATGTATACTTTGGTTCTCCCCAATAGCCTGTGACATAGATGTTTTCTGAAAGATTTGAAATAATTTCCAAGGTTGTATAACTATGAAGTAGCAGAAGTAGATGAGAAACTAGATATTCTAATTCCACAGACCATGGCATGTTCAATAAGTATTTGGTAGTGTCAAGATCTAAACAACCTATAAAACAGTAATGGCTTAAACCTTCCACAGGCTCCTCAAACCCAAATTTTGCTTCAGTTTGCTAGACTGTACCAGTGAAGCCAACAGGACCTGGAAACTGACTTAGGGAAAGGTTTTAATTATTATAATTATTTTTAAAGTAGGCTCCCTGCCCAACCTGGGGCTTAAACTCAGGACCCTGAGATTAAGAGTCTCATGATCTACCCACTGAACCAGCCAGCATTCCTAGAGAAAGGTTTTAATTAGAAATTCTAGTCATTCCAATTTTCTATTTTGTATTGAGTCAATTCTGGCAATTTCAAGAAATTTGTGCATTTCCTCTAAGTGTTCAAATTTGTCAAAAAATTTATTGTCATAATAAATATATTGTTCACAATACACCCTTTTCCAAAACCATAGGAGCCCTAATATTCCTCCCACTTTCATTCCTGATATTAGTATTTTGCATCTACTTTTTTCCCTAGAGGTTTGTCAGTGTTATTGACCATTTTAACAAGACAATTTTGGTTTTATTGATTTCTCTATTTGCTCATTTTCTATTTCATAGATTTCTGTTTTTATATAAATTACAATCTAGAACAAGCAAACTATGCTAAACCATAGGCAAGTCCCAGAGAACAAAGCAGAGAAATGCTTTTTTATAGAGGAAAAGGGGGTCTGGGGGGACTATTATAAACTAAAAGTTCATTGGAGTAAACTGGGAGGTCAGACTATAGTTGTTTCTCATTGGCTGAGCTGTCACTGTCTCTCACTGGCTGGGCTGTTACCAGGGTAGGAAGAAGTCTTTCTTCTCCTGCAGAATAGTGCTATTGACTTGCAAGATCTATCTCTTCCTCTTAGATTTACAATTGACAACAAGTGCTGGACATGACCGCTCCCCCTATTAGCTTCCTGATGCCATTCCAAATGAGTTTTCTTTTTATTAATTTTCATTTTTTAATTGAGTCAAGTTGGCTGAAAAGATTGACAATTTTTCTATTTTCTTACTCATCTTCTGTCTACGTGTTTTATGAATTACTGAGAAAGGAGTATTACAATATCCAATTATAATTGTAGATTTGTCTATTTCTCTCATTTAGTTCTTCCAATTTTTGCTTCTTTTTTTATCTCTTTTGCATATGGATATCCAATTGTTCCAGCACCATTTGTTGAATAGACTATCATTTCTCCACTAAATTGCCTTTAAATCATTATCAAAAATCAGTTGACCATATAAGGAGGTGCCTGTTTCTGCATTCTATTGTATCCTGTTGATCTATTCGTCTATCTTGACACCAGTATCCACTGTCTTATTTACTGTAGCAATATAATGTCTTGATATCAAGTAGTGTAAGTTCTCCAATTTTGTTCTTCTTTTTCAAAGTCATTTCAGCTATTCAAGATCCTTTGCATTTCCATGTGAATTTTAGAACCAGCTTTTCAATCTCTAGCCAAAAAGACTTCTGGAATTTTGTTTCGATTGCTTTTATTTTATTTTATTTCATTTTATTTTTATTTTTGTTTTTTTTTATAAAAGATTTTACTTATTTATTCATGAGAGACAGAGAGAGAGATAGAAGCAGAGACACAGGCAGAGAGAGAAGCAGGCTCCATGCAGGGAGCCTGATGTGGAGCTCGATCCCGGGACTCCAGGACCACACCCTGGGCCGAAGGCAGATGCTTAACCACTGAGCCATCCAGGGATCTCTGGATTGCTTTTAATCTATAGATCAATTTGGGGATAGTTGACATCATGACAATAGTTAACTTCTGATCTATGAATTCGGTATATTTCTTCATTCACTAGGTCATATTTAATTTTTTATAGCAATGTTTTGTAGTTTTGAGTATTGATGTCTAATGCATATTTTGCCAACTATATCCCTAAGTATTTCATTTTTTAATGCCATTTTAAGTCATATTGTCTTTTGTTTGTTGCTAGTATATAGAAATAACAGTGAATTTTTATATATCAGTTTGTGTCCTGCAAGCTTGCTAAACTCACTTATCAGTTGCAGTAGCTTTCTTTTTTTTTTAAAGATTTATTTATTTATTTATTCATGATAGACATAGAGAGAGGAGAGAGAGAGGCAGAGACACAGGCAGAGGGAGAAACAGGCTCCATGCCGGGAATCCAACGCGGGACTTGATCCTGGGTCTCCAGGATCACGCCCTGGGCTGAAGGCGATGCTAAACCACTGGGCCACCCAGGGATCCCCAGTAGCTTTCTTTTTTTAAAAAATATTTTATTTATTTGAGAGAGAGTGAGAGATTACATGAGCAGGGAGGAGAGGCAGAAGGAAAGGAAGAAGCAGACTTCCCGCTGAGCAGGGAGCCAACATGGGGCTCAGTCCCAGGACCCCAAGACCATGACCTGATATTTAACGGACTGAGTCACCGAGGCACCCTGTAGTCACTTTCTTAAAGATTTCATGGGACTTTTTTTTTTAAGTCTTTATTTATTTATACATGAGAGACAGAGAGAGAGAGAGAGAGAGGCAGAGACATAGGCAGAAGGAGAAGCAGGCTCCATGCAGGGAACCCGAGGTGGGATTAGATCCTGGGTGTCCAGGATCAGGCCCTGGACTGAAGGCGGGCTAAACCGCTGAGCCACCTGGCCTGCTCCTATAGGACTTTTTACAGAAAAAATCATGTCATCTTAAAGACTTCTTTTCAGTCTGGGTATCATTTCTTTTTCTTGTCTTATGGCACTGGCTAGAACCTACAGTACCATAATGAATAGAAGTAGTGATAACAAAAATTCTTGTCTTGTTCCTGATCTTAAGGGGAAAGCATTCCATTTTTTTTAACCATTAAGTTTGATGTTAGCTAGGTTTTTCATAGATACTTGTAGTAGGAAGAATTTCTAAAATGGCTCCCCAAAGACGTTCCTCCTAATCTTTTGAAAAACTGAATAAACAACACCCAGACCATGTGTAAAAGTAGAACTCTGACCCATAACTTCTGCAGCAACTAGCCCAAAATAGTCAGCACTTGGTCAGTAACTGCAGCTTCCCTAATTATTTCCCACTTCCAACTTAAAAACAATAAGCCAAATATGCTCCCCTAAGAGGCCACATAGAATGTCCTGCTTCTATTTGACCTACTTCCAGGTTTCCTCTACCAGAAGTCTCCAATCAGAGCATACCTTAAGCCTTCTCTTTTTCCACTATAAAGCCTTCCACTTCCCCAGCCTGACTTGGAATGTCTGCTAAATGCAAATGATGGTGTCTGATCCCCTGCAAGTGCTAAGTAAATAGCTTTTGTTTGTTCTTATTTGGGTATTCTTCATTTACTCCCATGCCCTGGCACCTGTGATTATAATGAGATCTCACTCCAGAAATTATGTTATGCTATATGGCACAATTGACCTTAAGAGGGAGATTATCTGTGGGCCTTATCTAATCACATGAGCCCCTAAAATTAGAGACCTTTATGGACCAAGGACCTTAAAAGACACTTTACCAAAGAAGATATACGGACGACAAGCATGTAAAAAGATGTTTCACATAATGTCAGCAAGGAAATGAAAATTAAAGTGACAAGATACCATTACACACCCATCAAAATGGCCAAAATCCAGAGTACTAACAATACCAAATGCTGAAAAGAATGTGGAGCAACAGAAACTCTCATTTATTGCTGGGGGAATGCAAAATGAGTGCAGTCACTTTGGAAGACAGTTTAGCAGTTTCTTACAAAGCTAAACATACTCACCAGCAATCAAACTCTCTGGAGGAGTTGACAACTTATGTCCATACAAAAACCTGCTCACGGATGTTTATAACAGCTTTATTCATAACTGTCCAAATTTGGAAGCTACCAAGATATCTTTATGTAGGTGAATGAGTAAATAAACTGTGGCACATCCAGACAATGGGCTATTATTCAGTGCCAAAAAGACAAATAAGCTCTCCAAACCTTGTAAAGGACATGGAAGGAGATTGAATGCATATTACTAAGTGACAGAAGCCAGTTTAAAAAGACTACTTACTGTATGATTCCAACATGACATTCTTGGATATAAAACTATGGAAACAACTTAAAAAAAAAAAAGAAAGCAATGTTTGCCTGGGGTTAGGGTGAAGGGGAGGGCTAAGCAGGCAGAACACAAAGGACATTTCTGGACAGTGATAATACTCTGTATGATATTATAATGGTGGATATATATCATTATACATTTGTTCAAACCTATGGAATGTATAACACCAAGAGTGAGTATAAGGTAAACAATGGGCTAATGATGTGTCAGTAATGATCCATCAATTGCCACAAATGTAGGGAATGTTGATAATGATAGAGGCTATTGACAGGAGGGGCTCTGATAAGAGATGTTGGTAATGGGAGAGGTTTTGTTTGAGTGTGGCAGAAGGTTTATGGGAAATCCCTGTAACCTCTCCTTAATTTTGCTATGAATCCAAAACTATTCTAAAAAAAAAAATCATTTCAAAAGGTTAGGGACCTTTCTATGGTTGATATAAAAGAGAAGTCAGATTCAAAGTATGAGTGAGAACTTGACAAATGATTGCTGCCTTGAAGATGGAGGGGCCATTGAGAAGAAACGTGGACCTCAGGGAGGTGATGGCAGGCCCTAGCTACCTATCAGTCAGCTATAAAACATAGATCTCATACCTACAACCTAAAACCTAAAACTGGGGTCTGCCAGCAACCTGAATGAGCTTGAAAGTAGATTCTTCCTCAGAGCCTCCAGATGAGAACCTAGCCCAGCCAATACTGTGAATGTGAGATTCTCAGCAGAGAATCTATGCTGGCCCACTCTGATTTCTGATCTATGGAGTGTTGGGTAATAATAATTTTAGGTCTCTAAGTTTGTGATAATTTGCTACACATCAACAGAAAACTAATTCCATACACTCTCACTTTGAGGATGTTTTTAACACTAATGAATGTTGGATTTTGTCATTTGCATCTATTCAGATAGTCATATGGTTTTCTTTTTTAGTCTGTTTGTGTAGGGAGTTACCTTCAGTGATTTGCAAATTTTAAACCAACCGTGCATTCCTGGAATAAATCTCACTTGGTTGGGGCACCTGGGTGGCTCAGTCGGCTAAGCATCTGCCTTCAACTCAGGTCATGATCTTCTTCTCCCTCTGCCTGCCACTCCCCCTTGCTTATGCTCTCTCTCCCGCTCTATCAAACAAACAAACAAACAAATAAATAAATAAAATCTTCATTTTAAAAAATCTCACTTGGGAACGCCTCGGTGGCTCAGCAGTTGAGCGTCTGCCTTTGGTTCAGGGCATGATCCTGGTCCCAGGATCAAGTCCCACATTGGGCTCCCTGCGGGGAGCCTGCCTCTCCCTCGGTCTATGTCTCTGCCTCTCTCTGTGTCTCTCATGAATAAATAAAGCTTTTTAAAAAAAATAAAAAATAATAAGTAATTAAAAAATCTCACTTGGTTATAATGCACTAGATTTCATATATATCCTATAAATTGCTGAATTGGATTAGCTAAAATTTTAAGAATTTCCTCACTTATATGTAATTTCTTAGTCTAGTTTCAAAAATGACAACAATGCTGACCATATAGTCCCTCTTTTTGAGTTTTCTGGAAGAAGTTGGTTAGAATTGGCATTATTTCTTTCTTAAATGTTTGGTAGAATTCACCAGTTAAATCTTCTTGGACTGGAGTGTTCTTTATGGAAACATGTAGGAACGATTTTAACTACAAATTTAATTCCTTTAATCTATGTAGGTCTACATAGATTATCTATACCTTCTTGTGGAAGTTTCAGGTTTTGTCTCTTTCAATAATTTTTTTGACATTTTATCTTAGTTGTCAAATTTATTGTCATAGATCTTTCAAAATTCAAAATATCCTTACTGTCCTTTTAGTATCTGTGAAATCACCTCGTATTATTCTCTCATTGGTTAATTGTGTCTTCTCTCTTCCTGATCAGTTTAGCAAGAGGTTTATCAATTTTATTGCTGTTCTCAAAGAAGCAACTTTAAATTATATATTTATTTTCTCTAATGTTTTTCCACTTCGTCTTTCACTTATTTCTGCTCTGGTTTTACTAAATTCTTCACTTTCTTTTCTGCTCACATGGATTTTATTTATTTTTCTTTTTCTAGTTTTTTTTTTTTTTTGAGGTGGAAGCTAAGATCATTGGTTTGAAACTTGTATTCTTTTATACTATAAGTGCTATAAATTTTCCTTTCAGGACTATAAATTTTGCTGCTTGTGCTGCATCTCACAAATTTTGATGTGATGTATTTTGAATTTCATTCAGTTCAAAATACTTTTCATTTCCTTTTTTACTTTTTCTTTGATTCATGGGCTTTTTAGAAGTGTATTATTTTATTTACAAATATTTATGAATTTTTTTCAGATATTTTCTGCTTGGGGTTTATGATTTAATTCCTTTATGGTTATTTAGAGTCTTTTCAAGGGCACCTGGCTGGCTCAGTCAGTAGAGCATCTGATTCTTGATCTCAGGACCATGAATGAGTTCAAGCCCCACTTTGGGTGTAGAGATTACTTTAAAAACTTAAATAAATAAAAATGCTGGTAAACTCTTTCCAGATTTATTGGCATTAGTTTATGTCTAATAATATGTAAATGTTTCATATGCAGTTAAAAATAACATGAATTCGGCACTCATTAAGTGGAGTGTTCTATAAATGTCAATTAAGTCAAAAAGTTGATAATATTGTTCAAGTTGTCTCTAGCCTTGCTGAACTTGTTTACTTTTTAAGTGAATTTTTGAAAAAGTTTTAAAACTTTGACCAAGCTATGAATTTGTCTATTTCTCTTTGCAATTCTATCAGTTTTGCTCCATCCATTTTGCTGCCCTGCTAGGAGGTTTATAAAAAATAGGATTGTTGTCTTCTTGATTAATTGAGCCCTTTATCATTTTTGAAAATACTGTAATTATTTCTGGTAGTATTCATTGCTGTGAAATCTACTTTGTCTCCAGCCTTCTTTGATTAGTGCTAGCACAGTAGATCTTTTCCTATCCTTTCACTTATGACCTATTGCATCTTTTTAATTTAATGTATGTTACTTGCAATGTATCATGTAGCTGGATCTTCTTTAAAAAAAAAAAGATTTCATTTATTCATGAGAGAAACAGTGACAGAGAGGCAGAAACAGGCAGAGGGAGAAGCAGGCTCCATGCAGGGAGCCCGACATGGGACTCGATCCCAGGTCTTCAGGATCACACCCTGGGCTGAAGGCAGCACTAAACTGCTGAGCCACCCAGGCTGCCCTCATGTAGCTGGATCTTAATCAAACAATCTCAGCTTTTCTTTAGCCATTTAAATGATCTGCGTTTAATGTGATTGTTGGTATTGGTGTATGGTGTTTATTTGACCAAATATTTTCTGTTCCCTTTTCCCTCTGTTCCTACCCTCTTGGATTGAGTATTTTTTTTAATGATTCATTTTATTTCCTTTGTTGGCTTATTATTAAATAAAACTATTTTTTGCATTCTTTTAGTGGTTGTTTTATGGTCTATCATATCCATCTTCAACTTACAACAACCTAACTTCAATTGATGTTAATCATTTCACATGTGGTAATGTTTCTTTTACCTGTGACTACTTTTGAGATTTTTATCTTTATCTCTGGTATTAAGCAACTTTATTATATGCCTTCATGTAGATTCTTCTTTTTTTAAAAAAAAAAACGATTCTATTTATTTATCTGACAGAGAGAGAGAGAGAGAGAGAGAGAGAGCACAAGCAGGCAAAGCTGCAGGCAGAGGGAGAGGGAGAAGCAGGCTCCCTGCTGAGCAGAGGGTCCAATGCAGGGATGGATCCCAGGACTCTGGGATCATGACTGGAGCAGAAGGCAGACATCAACCCACTGAGCCACCAGGCACCCCAGATTCTTCATATTTCTTGTGCTTGCAGTCCATTAAATGTCTTTGATCTATTTATAAGCATATAATAACTTTCATTACATTTGGGAAAACATTTTTTAAGGATTTTTATTTATTTGACGAGAGAGAAAGAAAGAGAGAGAGCAGGGAGAGCAGCAGGCAGAGGGAGAGAGAAACAGGCTCCCTGCCAAGCAAGGAGCCAGATGCAAGGCTCAATCCCAAGACCCTGGGACCATGATCCAAGCTGAAGGCAAATGCCTGATTGAGCCACCCAGGCACCCCTGGAAATTTTTGACCATCACTTCCTCAAGTATTTTGTCTGTTTCTTCTTTCCTTTGGTGATTCCAATTGTATTTATTTTAAGCCACATAAAACTATGCCCCAACTCATTGTTGCTTTTGTGTGTGTGTGACCTTTTTTAAAAATTTTTTTTAATTTATTTATTCATGAGAGGCACACACACAGAGAGGCAGAGACACAGGCAGAGGCAGAAGCAGGCTCCATGGAGGGAGCCCGACGTGGGACTCAATCCCAGGTCTCCAGGATCAGGCCCTGGGCCACAAGCAGCGCCAAACCGCTGAGCGACCCAGGTTGCCCTTTTTGTGACCTTTTTATTCTTTGGTTCCTTTTTGGTTTGTTTCTATTGCTGTGTCTCCTAGTTCATTAATTTTTTCTTCTGCAATAGCTAATCTTATACTGATCTCAGTGTATTTTTTTATTTCAGCTTATTTCTAGTTTCCCATTTCTAAAAATTTAATTTGGGCCTTTTTTATATCTTCCATATCTCCACTTGTTATTTTTAATCCTTCTTATAGCTTCCTAAACATATGGAAAACAGTCCTAGTAATTGCTTTAATGATCTCTTCTACTAATTCTATCTTCTGAGTCATTTCTAGGTTAGTTTCAATTTATTTTCTTCTCGTTGTAAGTCAAATACTTCTAAATCTGTGTGTGCCTGATGATTTTTGACAAACATTCTGAGTTTTCCCTGGTGAATAATTTTTTAATATTACAAATAGTATTGAGCTTTGTTCTGGGATATGGACAAGTTACCTGGTAGCAGCTTTATCCTTTTGATCTTTGCTTTTAAACATTGTTAAGCAACACCAGAAGAATAGAGTTTAATCTAATTTAACCCAATACCAAGGCAAAACCTTTAGAAGTACTCTACCTAAGTCCCCATGAGTTAAGAGACTTTCTACTCTGGCTTGTGGAAGCAGGCACTATTCCTGGACCTGGTAAGAGGACTATGACTGTTCTCTGTAATCCTTTTCTCAGCATTAGATAGTTTCTTCATACACATGTACTAATTGATATTTAGCTGGATCCTTGGGGGGACCTTCTGCAGATCTCTGGAATTCACCCTGTGTGAAAGCTTTCTTAACTCCAATACCCCAGCTTATGAATTTTATGAATTCTCTCTGTGGTCCCATCTCCATGTACTTAACTCAGGGAACCCACCCCACCAAGCTCTACGTGGATTCCTTCTCCCTAAACTGCAGTTGAATTTCTCTTCAGGCAGCAAGCTGGAGCAATTATGGGGATCACTTCATTGGTTTCCTGATTCTCAGGGATCACTGGCCTTTGATACCTGGTAGTCAATATCCTATGAATTGTTATTTCATTTTTTTTTCTGGTTCTTTCAGACCAAAAGAAAAAGTAAATCCAATCCCTGTTAATCCATCTTGGTTGAAAATAAAGGTCTTCTGGGTTCAATTTTCTTTTATGTAGATTTAAAAATTAAAACAAATGTCTTTTAGTCTTAATATTTTTAGCAGTCTTCATTTTTTTGTGTATAGTTGAGTTTCCATCTAATAGCCTTTTCTTTCAGCTTGAGGACACAACAGTTTCTTTAGTGCTAGTCTATTGGCAATGAATTATCTTAGCTTGTTTATATGAAAATGTATTTTATCTATACTTTTACAGAATATTTTTACTAGATATAGAATTCAAGGTGGGTAATTTTTTTATTGTAGCACACTAAAAGCCATTTCTTATCTTCTGGCTTGCACTGTTCTTGACAAAAATACTGTGGTAGATCTCATTTTGTTCTCCTGTATATAATACATTTTTTTCTCTAGTTTCTTTAAAATTTTCTCTTTCTCACTGTTTTTCATCAGTTAGATTACACTGTGCTTTGATATGGTATTTATTCTGCTTGGCATTTGTTGAGCTTCTTGAATATTAAGGATTATATTTTTCATCAAATTTGGAAAATTTTTGACTATTTTTTCAAACTATTTTCTGATTTCACTCTCTTTTTGGAACTCCAGTTACTCATATGTTAGGCCACTTGATACTGTACTTGCAGTCATTGAGACTCTGTTCCTTTTGTTCAGCTGTTTTTTTCTTTCTGTGCTTCGACTTTGAGAGTTTCTGTTACTATGTCTACAAGTTTATTAATTTTTTTCTTCTGTGGTCTTTGATCTATAGAGAAGCCCATTTGGTGAATCTTTCATGTTAGATATTTTATTTTCAGCTCTAGATGTTTAATTTGGTTCCTTTTATGTCTTCTATTTATTTTATTATCTTCAGTTTTTCCTTTAAAACTTTATGAATTTTATGAATCTTTTTAAAATAAAGTAGTTTTATGTATCTATCTCTTTTTTTTTAAAAGTAATCTCTACATGCAATTCATGACCCTGAGATGAAGAGTCACATGCTCTACCAACTGAGCCGGCCTTCTTTAAATTCTAAATATGTTTATTATGGATTTTTTAAAGTCCTTTTCTATTAATTCTGTAATTTCTATCATATCTAGGTTTGTAATATATTTTTTCCTGGTTATGGGCCCCATTTTCCTGCTTCATTGAATGTCTAAGTTTTTTTTAATGGATGCTGCTGAATGAGGTGGCTTTGTGATATGTCAGGTTGGCTAGTCTGAACTACACTCCCCAGAATTGTTTTTTCTAGTATGTTTCCAATTAGGATAGGGTGCAGGGCATTTGTCTCATGGAAGTTGGAGTATAGAAGGAAAGTAGTGGAAATTTTGTAAGACACAAACACCTTTTCCAAATTATTCAATCCAACACAAATATAGGTGCTGTTTTGAAAAAAATATACAGATGTAATTCAAGTCTCTACTCAGATGTCTTTAAGTTAATAAAAAGAAGATTATTACAAGTTGGCCTGACTTTATCATTTGGAAGCCTTTAAAAGAGGGCTCAGACCTCCCTGACCTCAGAGGCTCCAAACAACAGCTGGATCTGAAATTATTCTTCTTTGTTCTTTCTTCTCTTGCTTCTAGCCTGCTGTGATCTCTCCTTCCTGACAGTCTGCACAATGGGCATTAAGCTTGCTTAGCCAGTTCCCATAATTATGTAAGCCCTCTTCTAATGAATCCACACACACACACACACACACACACACACACACACTTCTTTTTTATTATTATTATTACAGTCTTGAGAGTTTTTGTTTGTTTGTTTTTATTTTTATACCTATCATGCTACAAATTCATAAGGATTGGGTTCCAGCAGCACAAGCTCCTTTCTCAGGTTCTCACAAAGTGCACTTCTCTGGGTGGAGCCAGCTAGTGATTCAATTGAACCCAAATATCTTTCTCTTTGGTTTTCTTCTTTTTTTCTAATGATTTCACCTCACACACTTCAGGAAGCCATCTTGGCTCTTTGAGGGCTTAATATGCTCAATATGCACATTGATCTCTTGGGAAGAATCTTGCCCTTGTTTGTTTACAACAATGCCAACAGTATGCTGGGTAACATTGTAGACTTTTCCAGTTTTGCCCTGGTAACACTTGTGAGGTATTCCTTTTTGAACAGTGCCCATTTCCTTAACATCTACAATATTACCTTTCTTGTAGATTTGCATGTATGTGGCCAAAGGAAAAACTCCATGTTTTCTAAAAGGCTTAGAGAACATATGGTGACTGCCTCTCTTCTTTCCCTTTGTGTTGGTCATTTTGGCAAATTGCTGGAAGATGGTGGTTCCAGCTGAAAGGCACACATACATATTTCTTGCACACTGACCCTTGAGCAATGCAGGGGTTAGGGATGCCAACTCCCTGCATGGCCAAAAGTCTGTATAAAACTTTTGACTTCCTCAAAACTTAACTACTAATAGCCAATTGTTGACTGGAAGCCTTACTGGTAACATAAACAGTTGATAAACACATATTTTGGGGAAGCCCAGGTCGCTCACAGGTTGAACGTTTGCCTTCAGCTCAGGGTGTGACCCAGGGTCTGGGATCAGTCCCACGCTGGGCTCCCTGCATGGAGCCTGCTTCTCTCTCTGCTTGTGTCTCTGCCTCTCTCTGTGTCCCTGTGTCTTTCATGAATAAATAAATAAAATCTTTTTTAAAAAAAGAGAACATTATAAGGAATAGAAAATATACTTATAATAGTGTACTGTATTTATTTTTTTAAGAAATCTGTGTATAAATGGATCCATGTAGTTCAAACTCATATTATTCAACAGTCAATTAGATAGATAGATGATAGATACATGATAGTCTCCTACTCAGTCTTTTTCTCTGGACTACTTAACCCTGACAATACACTGGTCATTGTAAATGTTAGGTTGTTGAATGTCTGGATTTTGTTCACTTCCTTTAAAGGGTGTTGAAGTTAGTTCTGGCAGATAGATAAATTCTTTGTGAAACAGCTTTAACCTTTTGAGGCTTGTTTTTAAACTTTATTAAAGGGAGTCAACTAGGGTTAATTTAAACCTAGAAGGAAATACATGATCCTCTGGAATCTACTGAATGATCCAGGTGCTCAAAGAGATTTCTCTTTTTCAGTTAGTCATAACTTAACTCCAAGCCCTGTGTGAGCTCTAGGAATGTTTAGTTTTAGGAACTGCAGCTTTCTTTGCCTGGTGATGTGGAAACATAACTATTTAGCCAAAGATTCAAGAGGATACTATGCTTATATCTGGAGCTGTTTCTCCACACACCTCCCTTCTAATACTCTGCCTGACAAACTCCCATACCTTGGCCCCCTTCAATTCAATGAGACTGCTGTCTCTGCTTAACTACCCTTCCTTGTCCTTCATCAAGAAAGTGTCTCTGGGAAGAAAGCCAGGGCAATCCTAGGGCTCATCTCATTTGTCTCCTATCTATCAGGAATCAGAATCCTGCACTGCCTACAATCTAATGTCTGAAAACACATTTTTTAAAATATATTTTATCCAGTTTATTGATGTTTACAGCAGGAAAACAAGTCATGGTGTTACCTCATGGACAAAAGTGTAAGTCCACCTTCTTGTTTGAAAGACATAAAAAGTATCCAGTATATTAAATGCTGATAAGAAAGAACCATTAGAGAGGAAGATAGAAAAGGAGTGACTGAGGGTAAAGGTCTCTGAAGAGTAGGATTCTTTGCGCACAAGGCCTTGGGGAGGAAGAAAGAAAGAGCATTGAAAACAGCAGCTATTTGGGCTGATGCTCAAAGTGTCAAGGCCAGAGTGTGTTAGAGACTGTCCAGTCCAAAACCTCATTGTATAAATGAAGAAATTTCAGCTACAGGGTTTATGACTTGCCCAAGGTCATAGTTTCTCTGAGTGGCAAAGTCAAAGGCAATACCTCTGTGTCTGTCTCTCCAGGCTTTCTTTCTAACTCACAACCCTATTTCGTGATGACCCATAGGTTCCATTCCCTCCACCCATGCCTCCAGATCCCAAATCCTCCTGCTTTTATTTATCCACCAGGCCAGAAGGGGGCCTGGTGCATAAGGAGGCTTCAGTTAAACTTGAAGATGTGAGCCTCTTCAGGATGGACAACCAAGGAAGAGAAGGGTGATCCAAATCTGGGAGAACAAGCAGAGCAGAGTTACCACTGATGCATTTTTCTGAGACTAGAGAGGAAACTGAGCCAGCCAGAGCAAAAGATTCTATCTGTGAAGACTAGAAATTAGGGAGCAGGTTCTGGAGAACCGTGAATGCTGGGTGGGGAGGTGGGGAATGAAGAATTCTTTCTTTAAAAAAAAAAAGATTTTACTTATTTATTCATGAGAGACATAGAGAGAGAGAGAGAGAGGCAGAGACATAGGCTGAAAGAGAAGCAGGCTCCCAGCGGGGAGCCCGATGCAGGGACTCAATCTTAGCATACCCCGGGATCATGACCTGAGCTGAAGGAAGATGCTAAACCACTGAGCCACCCAGGTGCCCCAAGAATTATTTCTGCTTTCATTTCTCCACTGATTCATTTCTTAAGTGTACTGAGAGCTTACTATATGCAATCTCTTCACTTGCAACTATGGACATTGGTGGTCAGTAAGAGTTTGAATGAAGGGAATGGAAAGATGTAACTGGGAACTCCTAGTAAGTACAGGGAGTAATAGCAGGTCCTTTGAGATACAACAAATATGTTCACACTCATTTGCTGTTCCTGAGACAATCCTTGACTGAAAATATAGGTGTTGTTCTTGTCCTCCTGAAGCGGGTGTACACACAGTGAGCCGTGCATTAGGCTTACTAAATGGCAGAGCAGAAAGATTCCTGAGCTGAGATCCAGGAGATCTTGGTTTTAGTGCTGGTTCTGCCTCTCGGTGCCTTAGGCAAGCCACTTCACTTCCCTAAGCCTTTCTCTTCTCTTATAAAAACAAAAAACAAACAAAACAAAACAAAAAAACACAAAAGATTAGGAACAAAAGATCAATTTTCTTTTCTTCTTTCTTTGTAAATGATTTTATTTATTTATTCATGAAAGACACAGAAAGAGAGGCAGAGACAGAAGTAGAAGCAGGCTCCCTTCAGGGAAACTGATATGGGACTCAATCTCAGGACCCCAGGATCACACTCTGAACTGAAGGCAGACACTCAACCACTGAGCCACCCAGGTGCCCCAATACCACCAATTTTCTTTCTCTTGGCCAGAAGAAGATTCACTCATGTATTCAGAACCACTTACTCAGTATCTTCATGCTAAGTACAGTGCCAGTGGCCAGGGTACAAAGGGGAAAAAGATAGCATCCCAGCCTTCAGGAACCCCATCATGGGGTTTCACATACATTAAATATATGGGAGAGGTGGGTATGTGGAAGAACCAAGGATACAACCACTTATGTGGTCCAGGCCTCCCTAAGCTGAGTCCCTCAGACCTGCCTTTTTGCCTCCTTTTGCTGTGAATGGTGGATGGCTGGGCCTTCATCAACAACATCACAGGATGCTGCCTCCAGGGAGAAGAAAGACCTTTAGCCATGTCAAAACACAAGTGTATCATGTCCTACAGTGAAAGCAGTGAACATGCTGGTGCACCTGGTAGTCCCCATCCCTCTCTGAACTGGACTGTAAAGCAGAATGTTTTGAGGTTGACTCCTAAGTCTGCAACCCAGGGGGAAGTCATGCATGTGCTTGGGCCACCATAACAAAGTACCACCGACTGGGCGCCTTAACCATTTATTTCTTATAGCCTGGAGGCTAGAAGTCCGAGATCCACGTGCTGGCAGGTTTGTTTTCTCCTGAAGCCTCCCTCCTTGGCTTGCTGATGGCTGTCTTCTCTTGGTGTCCTCACACGGCCTTTGCTATGTGCTTGCACACCACTCGTGTCTCTTCTGTGTGCTCAAATTTCCTATTCTTATGACGACACCACTCAGATGGGATTCGGGCCCAGCCAGATAGCTTTGTTTGGACTTCTTGAAAGGCCCTGTCTCCCCAGGTCACAATCTGAAGGTCCTGGGCTTTGACCTAAGATTGGAGGTGAGGGGCACCTCCACGTGTAACAGGAGTCATGTTTGGGTCTGTCACTGCTCCCCACTGTGGAGACAAAGATAGGGGGCAGGGGCCAGGGGCAGCTCTTCTCTGAGGGAAAAGCACTGCCCATGTGTCAAGATTGACAAAGAACCAAAAAGGGGGAAGGCAGCCGGTTCCAGGGCCGGAGCTGATGCTCAGAATGTGCGGGAACGTGGCCCTCTTCCAAAATTAGAGAACTCTTGCTGCTACTATGCTGCTCTAAATAGCGCCTGTTGATGCCACTGTCAGCTTTTTTACAGACCTCGTCTTTTAACCCTTTGGTGACCACCAGCGTGGCCCTCAGGAGGCCCCGGGAGATAGATGTGCGTCCAGGGCCAGGAGAGCCCCCTGCGGCCTGCTGGCTCCGCCTGTCTGGGCGCTCCCTCCTTGTCTCATCCCATCTCATTTTCAATGCTGGCCATTTCGCTCAAGAAGAGAAAGGCGGGGGCCTGGCACTCCGAACAAGAAATTATTTCAAAGAAAGCCCGTTGCCATGGGAACCGGTTGTCAAATGCTTTTCTGCGAGGGAGGTGTCAAGAGCGGGGGCCCAGCCGCCTTCCCTAAGCGCTGCCGGCTTTGCTCCTTCATTTGCAACCAGAACAATGAATGATTGGAGAGGGGGCTGGGGAAGAAAGCACTCTAGTGTCAGGAACTCGCCCTGAAAGGGAGCCCCAGGGCTGAAGGTATGGGCTGCTCTAACGGAGCCTTCACACCGCAGCGCTTAGGGACCCGGCTGGGGAGGCGCAGGACAGGGCGAGGAAGCAGTGGGAAGCCACCTGAGATGGATCAGAAAGTGGTCCCAGGGCTTCTGCTCTGTGCTCAGCCTGGGCCCAGTCTCTGTCAGGGATGCTGAGAAAGTCAGACACAGTCTGCAGCTTTGGAGAGCTGGTGGGCTCCTGGGGAAGGAGAAGCAAGCAGCAGAGAAGAGGAAGGCCTCCCCCTCCCTGCCCCTGGGCTCAGGAGCCCCACTGGGCCTCTCCAGCCCAGACACCAGGCGTTTCCACAACTGCCCCTGGAAACTCTATCTGGTTGTAGCTCTCTGTAGCGTCAGATGTGCTTACCCTCTTGGGCTCAGGCACTCCCCAGCATCTGGAAAACAAGTGTGTCCACACAGTGTTAGAGACAAGGGAGGAAATGCCTCCACTCAATTTCTTTCTTTCTTTCTTTCTTTCTTTCTTTCTTTCTTTCTTTCTTTCTTCTTTCTTTTTTAAAAGATTTTATTTATACATTTATGAGTGACACACACAGAAAGAGAGGCAGAGACATAGGCAGAGGGAGAAGCCGGCTCCATCAAGGGAGTCTGATGTGGGACTCGATCTCTGTACTCCAGGATCATGCCCGGAGCTGAAGGCAGACGCCCAACCGCTGAGCCACCCAGGTGTCCCTCAATTTCTTTCTTAAGTTATCCATATATGGGTTCCGTTGCCTGCCACTAAGAACCTTTATAATTTGGGAATGAGGGGACAGTGGGTTACAGGAAATGACTTTCTCTCATAAGGCAGCAGCAAACTCTGTATCTGAAGACACTGGGGATGAGGCGAGTCCCACAGAGAAGTGTTAAAGTGCAGCATTATTGATTTTTATTTTTATTTTTTATTAAGTAAACTCTAAGCCCGACTTGGGGCTTGAACTCATAAGCCGGAGATCAAGAGCCCCATGTTCTATTGAATGAGCCAGCCAGGTGCTCTTGAAGTACAACAGTATTAATCATATACAAGGTCAATATTAATTATAAGGAAGTCTAATAATTCAAATGTTCAAAGCCAATCCGTCTGAGCTTCTTTGGGAAAGGATGCATTTGAATTATCAAAGATAGGCAATACAGTTCTCTTCATCTCCTGCTTTTCCCAACTCATTGAGCCTGAGTCCCCACCTACATTTCCTTCTGACTGCTGGGTACATGCTTCCTTCAGTTAGAACCCCCAATGAACCAGGAAGAGAAAAAGGTGGGTGTTATGGTTAAATCAAGTCCCCCCTCCCCCAGCCAAGACTCATATGTTGAAATCTGAACCTCCAGTATCTCAGGAAGTGACCTTATTTGGCAATAGGATCATTGCAGATAGAATTAGTTAAGAAGAGGTCATACTGGAGCAGGATGAACCCTTAATCCAATATGACTGGTATCCTAATAACAGACATATGGGGAGACACAGAGGCAGAGACTGGAAAGATCCACCTGTAAGTCAAAAAAACATCAAGGATTGTCGGGAACTACCAGAATCTAGGGGAGAGGCATGAAGCAGCCTCTTCCTTGCGGCCCCCAGAAGGTGCCAACCCTGCAGACACCCTGATCTCAGATTTCCATCCTCTCAAACTGGGATACAATACACAGCTATTGTTTTATGATTTCACTCATATGTAGAATTTTAAAAAACAAAACAGATGAACATGGGGGAAGGGAAGAAAAAATAAAATAAGATGAAAATTGAGAGGGAGCCAAACCATAAGAGACTCTTAACTCTAGGAAACAAACTGAGGATTGCTGGAGGGGATGGGGAGGGGATGGGGTAACTGGGTGATGGGCATTAAGGAGGGTACGTGATGTAGTGAGCACTGGGTGTTAAATGCAACTGATGCAGCACTAAACTCTACTCCTGAAACTAATAAAATAAAATAATAAAATAAACATCTGTTGTTCAGCCACTCGGTTTGCAGTACCTTCTTATGGCCCTATTGGCCATCCCTGCTTCAGTTCCTTAAGGAGAGTGACACAGCAGGAGATCGCCCTTGGTTTCTGCTTTGCTCAGCCTTCCCCACCACCACCCGGCTCAGGCTCACCTAGACTTTGGGTCCCTGGCTAGCTCAGGAGTTTCTCCCTCTGCCCTGGCTGAGGGCTCCCATGTATACTCTTTTTTCCTCACACTAGCTTTCCTGGCCTCAAGACACTCATGGACCACCTCAGGGAGTTCAGAGGTCCCCTCGCCTAGCTTCTATCCCGAATGGTTAAACATGAACACGGTCTGTACTAAGCAGTGTCCTCCCATTTAGAGTGAGGTGGTGGGGTGTCCACCCTTTCCTCCACTGGGATGGAGCCCTCTGCTCCCTGGGTCCAGGCTCCCCGCTGATGGAACAGTACCCCAGAAAGGGATGGGTCACCAAAGCCATCTGAACTGCCACATGCTCCCTAGGGAGGCCCCGGGCTGGCCCTGCTCACCCTCCCATGCCAACTTCGTCTACTTGAATTTGCCAGAGCCAAGACATTTTAATAGGGGGAGCAGAAGGGCAGTCGTCTCATTCGGAAATGCCAGACACTAGGACAGCTGGTGAGGAGAGAGATTTGGGGGCTGGAGATCACACCTCACACGAGGCTCCCTGTGCTGCCTCACAGACTGCAGCCCTGATCCCAACACCAAGCCCTTTTGGAGACCAGAAGTGACTTCAGTGGGGCTTTGGCTTTCTCTTAAAATTAAGGACTTTGTACACGTTGAGTTAAAGGCCTTGTAACAGACGGAGAACCGACACCAAGGGAAGTGGAACAGGAGGATCAATTAAGGCATTGGACAAACATAAGTTATCAACACAATTGAATTCACAAGGGGGAAGAACATCAACTTACTTTTGCGAGGTTGCTCTGTCTTCTCGACATACATTATTGTCGCTCCCGTTATGTTTTATCAGGTTTCCCCCACAGGAACCTCATACTTGCGCATCTTCTTGCAACAAAAGAGAGCAGAGAGGACCAGGGCAGGATGGAGGGGTGAGTGCTAACATGCAAGAAGCAGTCTACCTGTGGGGTCCACCAGGGGCTGGGGGTACCCCTCTGCTGCGCGGCGGAGGGGTGTCAGTGGAAGGAAAGTGCGATCTGGTTGTCAAGTTGGTTCCCAGATGACAACTGTTCCAGGTGGGGAGCCAGGCAAACAGTTGGCAGGAAGTTGAAAGTGGGTGGGTGGGTGGGGTCTAAAAAGTAGAAAGGAAGGGACTGATCCTTATTTACCTCTTCCCATATGCCAAACACTGTGCCGGCAACTTTGCTGATACTACTTCATTTAACCTCATGGAAATCTTTATGAGAGAGTTCCCGTTTTATAGACGAGGACACTCAGACCCACAGCTCACCCGGCTGGTAAGTGACAGGGTTGAAATTCCACCCAGATTCCTGACTCAGAGCCCAGAATCTTTCTGCGCAGTACTGAGGAGTGAGCTGAAAGGTACTGGAAACACAGGGGCTTAATGGCAGGTTCCAGTCCTTATGAGGAAATCTGGAAAGAGAAAGATCATTCTCCTCCAGCTATGGGACCAATGTACTCAAGAGTCACCAGGACAGGAAGCAAAAGGCAGACCACCTAATGGTCCAGTTATAACATGTGGGGCTGGAGCTGCTTAAATCCCTCCTGCCTTAGGTCTGAATCCCCTGCAACTTATATTTTCCCACTGCGTGTCTTCCTTACTAAGTCATGAGTTCCGTACATGTTCTTTGTGGTACAGTATCTGGCACTGGCTGGGTGCTCCCTAAGGGATGATGGAATGAATGAATGAATGATTGATTGATGAGTCCTTAGCTGAGGGGCAGCACCACAGAGATCAGGGAGTGCCTGGGCAGACGAGGTGTCAACTGTCTGCACAAATACCAGTGGCCCTCATTCAAATTCTCTCCTAGGACTCCTTGTACTCTTATGTGGGTTTGATGGATATGAGTTTTTAAAACCCACACATACTCGGTTTATAAAAATAAGCACAGATTTGGGGTTTTTTTTTTTAAACGCTGAAGACCAAATTGACTTAATTTTTCATTTCACTTGCTTTTTTGCATGTGCGGTGGGAGGGGCTGTAAACAGTGCTGGAGAAGGTAGAGAGAAGGTTCTGGGCTTCTCAGAAGCATCCAGTCCATTGTTTATCCAAGGCCACAAAGAGCCCAGAATGCCAGCATCCTCCTTCTGAGTCGTTCCCATGGAAACCATGCTTGTGCTGTGCATACAGAAGGGCGACTTCTAGCGCCATCAGCTCCGGCTCCTGAGAGAATGTAGTGCCTCAGGTGGGAAATTGCAGACAAGCCACGAAGAGGGAAAAGCAAAAAGATTGCTGCTCTGTCCCCAGAACACACACCTTCCGCTTCCCACCCCCGCCCCCTTTCCCCGACACCCCAGTGGGAATCGTGCCAGGCCCTCAAGGACACTGAGCACAGACCTCCCCTGGACTGAGTGACGGTCACGCAGGCATCTGCTTACAAGGGCTCCGAGGTAATTGCACCTGTCATGTCAGAGGAGGAAAGACCCGGGGCTGAGGAGCAGAGAAGGAATTCCGCACGGGGCAGTGACTGAGGCATCCTGTGGCCTGGACAGATGACGGTCAGGCCTTCCCAGGACAAGAGAGACATGCCACTGCCTTCCTGGACAGGGAGACAGTGGCCACCCAGCTGTCCCCATCCACTTCTGGTCAGTCCATCGGGCTTTTAGGCAAGAGCCCCTGGGGGCACTTTCTTTCTTTCTTTCTTTCTTTCTTTCTTTCTTTCTTTCTTTCTTTCCTTCTTTCTTTCTTTTAAGAATTTATTTATTAATGAGAGACACAGAGAGAGGCAGAGACATAGGAAGAGGGATGAGAAACAGGCCCCATGCAGGGAGCCCCACACGGGACTCGATCCTGGGACGCCAGGATCACGCCCTGAGCCAAAGGTGGATGCTCAACCACTGAGCCCCCCAGGCGACCCTGTCTTTGTTTCTGATGCCACCCCCCTCTCTGTTTCCGTGCCACCTACTAGCTGTGTGACCTTGCGTGGCATGACCTCTCCGAGCCCCTGTTTCCTTGTCGGTCATACAAGGATAATAAGATCCGCAGCATAAGGTTCTTGAAATTCGAAACAGAGTTGATAAACAGGAGGTTCCGGGCACGGGACTGGGTACGAATAAGCATTCGACCGATGTTGGTGTCCTCTGCGCGCCGCCGTCCACTCTGTCCGGGGAACTGGAGCTTCTTCCTTGAAAGGCCTCTCAGCACGGCCCTCCTCCCCGCCTGCTCTGTATCTGCTCCTAGGGAACAGGCATCTGCCAAGGAAGTGCTCAAGTGCAAATTAGCATCTATGGAAGGATGCAGGGCTCTCTTGAGTACTGGGATGGGAAACACAGCCAGGCCTCATAAAGGCCCAGAACCGGGAATGTGGAGCAAACGGTCCCTTGTCTTCCCTCTTTCTCTCTGCTTGTCCTCCTGCCCCGCCTCTCTGTGCACGTGGAAGAAACAGTCACGCCAGCCCTGACTCCACACGGCCTTCTGACTTGTCTGTTCGATGACAACTACAAGAATCTCAATGCCAGCCCCCAATTCCAGGAAGATCATCTCATTTACCCACACTTGGTCAAGTGTCCCCCTGCGGTCCATTCAATCATGGCCACAGACAGGACCAAAGGTCAGACCTTCCCCTTTCGCGGGAGGAATTTACAGAGAAGGAGCACGAAAAGGAGCAGCCACCCAGAGTATTCTTTGGTTCTTCAAAGCCCACCCACCCCCTCCCACAACTGGCCCTGCCTTAGTGGATTTGTTCCTAAATCTTAGGACAGATGACTCAGCAGGAAGGTTCTGGTCCAGACTTTCTCCTAACACATGCCCTGTCCTGGATGAGACGAGATGTAAGTTCCTGGAAGAAATAGAGGCGCCCATCTGTACTCATCATATGTCCACATCATCCATATGCAAGAGGAGGCAGACAGAGCCAAACCCAGGAACTTCCCTCCTGCTGGTCGTATGGTAGGGTGCGGAGATGCAGATCTTACAAATGTGCCCAAATGTTGGCATCTGGAATACTGAGAGCTTTCCTTAAGCTCTGAGGAAACGGTGATGATGTAAAGTATGCGCCAAATTCCAGGTACAGTTGTGTGCTGAGACAAAGAAACTGTATTTGGTTGTACTGGATCCTTTCACAGAAAGCCAAAAGCCATTGTCCATAGCAGAGTTTAGTAGGATTTATGTGTTTTAGAGTCGCTCACATTTTGCAGTGTTTTTTTTAAGTATTTTTATCTATTTATTTGAGAGTGAGAGAGAACACAAGAGGAACAGCAGCAGGCAGAGGGAGAAGCAAACTCCCCAAAGAGTAGGGAACCCGATGTGGAGCTCCACCCCAGGATCATGATCTGAGCTGAAGGCAGGCACTTAACCGACTGAGCCACCCAGCTGCCCTTGGGGTGGTGGTTTACTCGTATTATTCCAGCAGCCGAGAGGCTCAGTTCTGTATGTAGAATTCTAGGCAGAAGTGATTCATTTACTCCCTCGTTCATTCAGCAAATATTTATTGAGTGCCTACTATGAGTATGACAGTGTATTAAGCACTGGGGACAAAATGACGAGCAAAAGCAGGCAAAATCTCCAATTTCATAGAGTTCATTGTCTAATGGTGAAAGTGCACTACATTAATCACACAAGCTTTACAAAATTGCAGCTGTGACAGGAGTCCCACCGGAGAGGGAGCCTGAGCTGTAAGAGGGAGCCTTGTCCCACTCAGGGAGTCAGCTTCCTTGTCAGGTGACGCTTGCTTGAGCTGAGTTATGCATACTGATTAGGTGTCCTCAGGTATTGAAGCAAGGAAGGATTCTAAGTAGAGGAAACTGCACTTGCAAAGGGCCTGGGGTCTGAGGGACTTGGAGAAGAGGGACTAAATCAGGCCATGGTGAGTGGAGTGGGGAGGGGTAGTTGTGGAACAGGGACCATGTTAGGGGTTTTACATATTCTGGAAGCAGGAGGGTGACATGAAGAGATTTGCATGTTGAATCTAGCTATTGTCCTACTTGTAGTAATTCAGGTGAGAAAAAAAATATGTCCTGAACAAGGTTGTTATTGTTTTGATTGTGGGGGTGGCACTGGGGACCAGTGGATTTGAGAAGTATTCTGGAGGTATAATTGACCACACCTTGAATACAAGGATGAGGGGAAAGGAGGTGAGGGTGGCTCTGAGGGCTCTGGTACCCAAGTGGATGGTGCTATGCACAAGGAGTGCTTGAGGAGGGCCAGGATTGGGTGCTGAGCACTAGAAATGTCTCCACTTCTGGGGTGCCTGGGTAGCTCAGTCAGTTAAGCATCTGCCTTCTTCAGCTCAGGTCATGATCCCAGGGTCCTGGGATGGAGTCCTTCATCAGGCTCCCTGCTCAGCAGGGAGTCTGCTTCTCCCTCTCCCTCTGCCTCTCCCCCTGGCTTGTGCTGTCTCTCAAATAAATAAATAAAATCTTAAAAAAAAATCCTTCACTTCTATCAGACTTTCCTTGTCTAATCTAGTTTAGATTTCTCTCAAAGAGGGATTGGCACTTTCACAGAGCTTAGAATAAGAGGGTTAATAAATCTTATCGGACTTCAAGGGACCAGAAGCCCCAGCTGTCAGCCGGTTACACATTTTATGGAAGGAGACAGATGGCAAATAAGCATATGAGCAGATGCACAACATCATATGTCATGAGGCAACCGTAAATTAAAGCCACAAGGAAACACCACTGCACACCTATTAGAATGGCTAACATCCAAAAATCTGACAATACCAAATGTTGACAGAGCCACAGGAACTGTCATCCATTGCTGGTGGGAACGCAAAATGGTACAGCCACTTTGGGAGGCAGCTGGACAGTTTCTTACAAAATTAAACCTACCCTTACCGTACCATCCAGAAATCATGCTTCTTGGTATTCACACTCAAGTGAGTTGAAAACTCGTGTCCACCTGCATACAGATATTTATAGCAGCTATAGTTATAGTTGCTGAAACTTGGAAACTACTAAGATGTCCTCTGGCAGGGGGAGGGATAAATGCACTGTGCGTCCAGACAATGGAGGATTATTTCATGCTAAAAAGAATGAGCTTGCTAACCATGAAATACCTGGAGGAAGATTAGTGCATATTACTAAGTGAAAGAAGCCAATCTGGGGATCCCTGGGTGGCGCAGCGGTTTGGCGCCTGCCTTTGGCCCAGGACGCGATCCTGGAGACCTGGGATCGAATCCCACGTCGGGCTCCCGGTGCATGGAGCCTGCTTCTCCCTCTGCCTGTGTCTCTGCCTCTCTCTTTCCGTGTGTGGCTATCAGAAATTTGAAAAAAAAAAAAAAAAGAAGCCAATCTGAAAAGGTGCATACTGTACGTTTCCAACTATTTGACATTCCAGAAAAGGCAAAACTATGGAGACAGTAAAAAGATCAGTGGCTGCCCAAGGGTTAGGTGGTGGCGAGGAAGAGGAGAGGGATGAGTAGGTGAAGCACAGGCAATTTTTAGGGCAGTGAAACTCATCTGTATGATACTGCACTAGTGGACACATGTCATTATACATTTGTTCAAACTCATGGAATTCTTTGTACAACACAAAGAGTGAAACTTGATGGGAACTACAGACTTTAGTTAATAGTAGTGTATCAATACTGGTCCATTCATTGTCAGGGATGTACTACACTAATGTAAGATATTAAAAATAGGAGAAACTAGAAGATGGGGGTAGCATATAGGAATTTTCTGTGCTCTCTTCTCAATTTTTTTGTAAACCTAAAACTCCTAAAACATAAAATCAATTAGTTAAAAAAAAAAGAGCACATAGACAATGTTTATCTCTGTGCTGAAACTATGACATGTTTTTCTTTTATATTTGGCTATAATCTCAAAATTAAATCTCTAAAAAAGGTTTTATCGTTGGGGGACCTCGGGGCCTCAGTCCTTTAGGCCTCTGGCTCTTGATTTCCACTGAGGCCATGATTTCAAGGTTGTAGGATCGAGCCTCATGTGGTGCTCATGCTGGATGGGGAGCCTGCTATAGGCTTCTCTTTCTCCCTCTCTGCCCCTCACCCCCACATCCCTGTCTAAAAAAAAAAAAGATTTTGTTGCTACGTATCTTAAAAACTGTTAATTACCTGATTCATACACAAATACTTCCTTATTGAAAATACTTGAAACAGGGCAACCCGGGTGGCTCCGCGGTTTAGCACCACCTTCCGCCCGGGGCATGATCCTGGAGACCCGGGGATCCAGTTGCACATCTATTGTATCAGTTAGAAATGTGGTCATTTAGAAGTTTTTACAAAAAGTAATTTTTTTTTTTTTTACAAAAAGTAAATTTTAAAAAAATGGAGATTTTATTTGATTTGTAATCCAAGAATTCTGGACACAAGTAGTCCTAGAATTTTCTCAGTGGCTCCATGACATTAGGCAGCACCACTGTCCTGATGATTCTCTGGAACTTTCACCCATGTTTGTGACCTTGTAGCTGCAAAAGGACTCTCCTCTTCCCACAGCCCACCTGCTACATGTCTGTGTTCAGACTGGAAGAAGAGGAAAGGGCTGCTGTAGCTGATCTTTTTATTTATTTATTTTTATTTAAGAGAGAGAGAGAGCACAGAAGGAGAGAGAGGGAGAGAGAGAAGCAGACTCCCTGCCAAGCAGGGAGCCCAATGCAGGCTTCGATCCCAGGACCCTGAGATGATGACCTGAGCCAAAGGCAGTCACATAACCGATTGAGTCATCCAGATGCCCCTGTATCTGACTTTTTGATCAGAAAAGCAAAAATTTCCCAGAAGCCTACCAACAGAATTCCAAATAAGTTTCATTTGCTAAATGTGTCATGTCGCCATCTCTAGCCACAGAAGACTGAAAGGCTAGCACCTTCCAACCACTAGAACAGTTGGCATCAAGGAAGCAGTATGGCAATTGCTTTGGGGTCTGCCAACAGACAGACAAAACAGCTATTTTTTATCTGACAAAACAGCTAATTTTTTTTATTCATGTATGTTTTCAACTAATAATACGTCTTGGAGATTTTCTGCAAGTGCATTTATATCATTCTTTTCAATTCTGCATGATATTCCATAGGATAAATGCATGATGAGGGATGCCTGGGTGGCTTGGTGTTGAGGGTCTGCCTTTGGCTCAGATCCCGTGGTCCTGGGATTGAGTCCCACAAGGGGCTCCCTGGAAGGAGCCTGCTTCTCCCTCTGCCTATGTCTGTCTCGCTCTCTGTGTGTCTCTCATGAATAAATAAATAAAATCTTTAAAAGAAAAATGAATAAATGCATGATGATTTTTGTTTCGTGTTGATAAATATTGAGATGACTCTTAAATTTCCTGATTTCAAACAATGCTGCAGCGAACTCCTTGTACAAGTTTCTTTGGGAACAGGCGACAGTATCATTCCAGGATTAGCTACAAATGCAATTGTTTGTCAAAGGATAAGCGTTTTTAAAATGTTGGATAGATTCTGCTGAATTGCCCTTAAAAATGGGCCGATTTACGTCCCCACCAATACTGTGTGAGTGCCTGTTTCCCATATCACTCTACAGAGGACATTTCTAAATTTTATCCAAATAAGGAGTAGAAACATCACATTGTTTTATTCTTATTTGTTGGATTAGTGAGTGTTTCAACAGATTCTCTAGGATATTTGTAGTAGATAATTATAGTAACTGCAAATAATGATCTCTCTTCAACCTTTGAAACTTTTATTTGGATTCGCCTTTCTTTTAGTTTTGAGGGGGCCTTTAAAAAGCCTTTTTCAGTTGAATGCTTAGTTCCCTTATCCTCAATGTTCACTATTTTTTTTAATATGTGCATTTGAAGCTATACATTCCCTCTGGCTACTGCTTTGTATTCATCCTCAGGTTTTGAAAAAGAATGGCATTTTGCTCATTATATACCTTATTCATTTATTACTTCATATATTTGTTACTTTAGATGCTTCAGAATACTTTACATACTTTACACACTGATGTACTTAGATTACTCTTGTACCTAATAAAAAATTCAAGCAAATACTTCATGCATGAGGCTAAATGTAAAAATTTCCAGATCCACATCTAATTCTTCCCCCGGAAACAATCACTACCAACAGGTTTTGATTCTTTCTTAAATTAACATATGAATGTTTTCATTTGCAATCATTTTCATTGTTGTGGCCATCCTGCATTTTTGGTATTGAGATTTTCTTTGGGATTTGGTAGCTAATTTCTATTCATGTATGTTAAGTGTGTAAAAATAATGTAACCTCTCTTTGTTATGTATAAAATTCAACATATAGTCATTTGTAAAATGTGTCCATTTATTCAAATCCTCACTTAAGTTTTGCTTACTTTGTCAATATCTGAAAGAGATGTGTTTTTGATCTCTCACTATGATTATGAATTCTCTCATCTCTCTGTATACTTCTGTCAGTTTATGCTTACTATATTTTGAAACTACACTATTAGCTGTGTGTTTAGAACTATTATAATTCCTTGATGAATTATAATTTTACAAATAAAAAAACTTCTCTCATAATAATTTTCACATTGTTTTTTAAAGATTTTATTTATTTATTTGTCAGAGAGAGAGAGAGAGAGAGCATAAGCAGGGGAGCAGCAGGCAGAGGGAGAACGAAGCTCCCTGCAGAGCAAGGGGCCCAAGGTGGGATTCGATCCCAAGACCCTGGGATCATGACCCCAGTCGAAGGCAGGCACTTAACCCACTGAGCCACCCAGGCATCCCAATAATTTTCCAACTGAGCCACCCAGGCTCCCAATAATTTTCACTTTGAATTCTATTTTAGTCTGATACATTTTATTAACATTTGCCTAAAACATCTTTTTGCACGTTTTATTTTCAACTATCCTAAAGACATTTTATTTTAAGAAGTTCTCTTATAAAGTGTATATTCCTGGATTTGAGATTTTCTTTTTTTAACTCAATCTGAGAGACTTTTAATAGAATTTTTTTAACCCACTTTCATTTCATTTGTTGTGATTACTGTTGTACTTAGATTTGTTCCTGATTATTTTTTATGTATCTTACTTGCCATGCTTTCTGGTTTTCATTTTATTTCTTTTCTGGCTTTTATGAGATTGCATTTTGCTTCTAAGGATTTGGAAATTTTACATTATGATTCTATTTTTTGACTGATATCCTTTAACTGATTTTTTCCCATCAAAATCTAGTGCTAATCAGAAATATATCATTTTTAAAAAGATTTTATTTATTTGAGAGAGGGCTATAGAGCAGGAGCAGTGTGGGGGGCTGGGGGAGCAGAACGAGAGGGTCAAGCAGACTCTCCACTGAGCAGGGACCTTCTGAGTGGGCTCAATCCCAGGACCCTGGGTTCATGACCTGAGCTAAAGGCAGATGCTTAACCGACTGAGCCACCCAGGTGCCCCAGAAATACATCATTCTTCTAAATGCTCTTGGTACAGGTAGAGGGGAACTAGTATGTTTGTACTTGGAGGCCTTCCCTGGTAAAGACATTTTTTTTTTCACTTCACTGCATTTGGAATAAGAGAAGAAATAGATCCATATATCACTTTGATCCTATCTCTATTCTTTTATTTTAAGGGGAAAAGCAATTGAGAAAGCATATTTCAAAACAACAAAGAGAGAGAGAGAGTAAGCAGAGGATGATGCTCAAGGCAAAAGAAATGATTTGGTGACGGGAAAATTTTAAGCATCAGGGTGAGTTTACTTGGGGCTTGGAGCCTTTCTAAGGCAACTTCAATTACCCTGTGAAGGTAAGCTTCTCTTCCAAGCGTTAAGTTCAGCTCTGCTTATTGTGTCTGGATTGACACAAGCTGAAAAAAAGCAGATAGTCTGACGAGCCAGGTGACAGGCTTAATCTCTGACTAAAGAGTCGAGGCCAAGAGCAAGGAGCCAAGTTCTATTTTGAGCATCACCAGGAACTGCCAAGATTTGAGCCAAAGAGAAGCTATAAGATGTTGTAAATTGTATCTGGGATTGTTTTTTTGTTTTTTCTGGGATTTTAAAAATCAGGTATAGTGACTGTCATGAGGAAGAAGTTTTCACACTCACACACATGTAAAGCGAGGGGACACAGCATGCATACAGGGCCACAGTGGGAAGCACCAGGGTCAGACAAGAAGGAGAAGCAGCAAGGGAGAACTGTGGGCAAGAGCATTTATTGTGGCTTCTGCTGGAAATGCAAAGCAAAGAAGTAGGTTTAGGATTGGCTAATCTGAGTAATTTGGGTGGCTCTGGGGCATAGGAGCTGTTCCTAGTTGTCCAATACCTGGCCCTCGGGTGATTAGGATAAGTGGATAGTGGCCCCAAGTGTGAGAATCTGATTAAGGAGGTTGAGGTGTGGGCTTTGGATTGGTCAGATTGCTTATGGAAGGCGAACTTGCAGGCAGGTCTTTGCTCTCTCTAGAAATTGGCCAGCCCTGGGTGCAGCAATCCCTCCAGCATCATCAAGGCCCCAGATGTCAAACATCAGAAAATAAAAAGCATGATTAATACAAAAGTCTCAGTTCAAAGCGGGGATTGAAGAACAGGAACCAGCAACTAAGTCAAAGTGCCAGCAGACTGGAAGATAAGAAATGTTTGTGTAGGGATCCCTGGGTGGCGCACCGGTTTGGCGCCTGCCTTTGGCCCAGGGCGCGATCCTGGAGACCCAGGATCGAATCCCACGTCGGGTTCCCGATGCATAGAGCCTGCTTCTCCCTCTGCCTGTGTCTCTGCCTCTCTCTCTCTCTGTGTGACTATCATAAATTAAAAAAAAAAAAAATTAAAAAAAAAAAAAGAAATGTTTGTGTAGAGACCTACTATTCACCAAAGAAGACCTTGGGAATGTTTCAAAACTCGGCCCACACATGGGCTCACTGTTGCCTCTGCTGTCTGTCTGTCTTAAAGGCAATCCCTGATGTTGCTCAGAAATGCGAAGTTGTGTCCCCAGCTGGAACATCTTATCTCTCAGTTTCCACGTAGCTTAGGTAACACAAAAACAAGGAAGGGCAAGGGGCTGTCTGAAGGATTTTTTAAATTAGTGAATTTACATTTAAAAATACTTTACAAAGATATAACATTTACATCATGTTTAACTGCTAAGTTTAGCTCTTAATCTCCATTCCAATGAATAAACTAACGATCATCTGAACTATTCCAGGAAAATCCAGACCTAATTCATCCTGTTCCTCTGGGTACGTGGAGGTCTGGTTTCCACTAGGTGATGGACAGATCCAGCTCCCCCTGCTGATGAGCTTCCGAGGAGAAGGCAGACGCAGAGGGAAGCCGCCAGGCCAGCAGACGGGCACACACACAAGAGGCTAATGTGCAAACCCATCGCGGTGGACCAGCCCGGTTCCCGGGGATCTCTAACTCAGCCAAATCCAGCTGAGATGTTAAACAGAACCCATCAGTGACAGGAAGCCCGGCCAGCCCAGAGCCAACACGTCTGGTCTAATGAAAAGGCCTTTGGCTGGTAGCACTAGAGGCTACAAGTACAATCCTCTGAGATGTCTGAGGCGCCTCCTTCATTCCCTTCCCCTGAAGTCTTGGCAGCTGCATTTGCTCCAGCACAATGAAATGCTGAAGCAGCAGGACAGCTATGACCCAGAGTTTACAATTCAGAGAGGGCAGGAGAAAGAAGAGCTCTGTTAATTCCTTTTCAGCTTCCCATCAGGGAGAGGCAACAAAACTAGTGGCTATGGATTCTCACTCATTTTTATAACCATCAAACATTTTTAAGGCCCCCGCAAGCCGGGCACTGGACACTCAAAGCATAAAATCCAGGCTCTGCCCTTTGCAAGCTCACAGACCAGAAAGGGGATGAGGTCAGCACACAAGACCCAGACAGATGGGGAAAGGGAGTCAGAAATGGCCTCACAGGGAGGCAAGGAATCCCCCTAAACCCAGCAACACCCTACTGCTGGTTGGACTGGACTGTGCTGGGAGCCAGAGCAAGTACCCTCTCCACCCTTGGGAATTCAGTCTAGTGTGGGGACCAAAGGAAGGAATGCAAACCAGTACCTCCAAGCCAATGCTGTATGTACAGTCATCGCAGTGTGGACAAGCCACAGAAATAGCACAGGGGAGCATTTGAGCTGGTTTTTTTTTTTTTTTTTTAGATTTTATTTATTTATGAGATACACACACACAGAGAGAGAGAGAGAGAGAGGCAGAGACACAGGCAGAGGGAGAAGCAGGCTCCATGCAGAGAACCCGACGGACTCAATCCTGGGTCTCCAAGATCATGCTCTGGGCTGAAGGTGGTGCTGAACCGCTGAGCCACCCTGGCTGCCCTTGAGTCAGGGTTTTAAAGCATAGGACTTCGGGACGCCTGATTGGCTCAGAGGTTGAGTGACTGCCTTTGGCTCAGGTACTGATCCTGGGGTCCTGGGATTGAGTCCCACATCAGGCTTCCTGCAGCGAGCCTGCTTTTCCCTCTGCCTATATCTCTGCCTCTCTCTTTCTGTGTCTCTCATGAATAAATAAAATATAAAAAATAAATAAATAAAGCATAGGACTTCAACAGAGTGGGGAGGAGTGAAAACTGATGCTCTAGCCAGAGGGAGCAGTGCTTGCCAAGACAGAAAGGCCAGGATGTTCAGGGCATGTCCAGGTTAGGTAATTGAGAGAACAGACATAGGAGGGGCTTGAAAGGCCAGGCAGGGTGCAGGAGAAAGATTTATTCCCTCAATCCACCAGTCATTTTTTAACATTGTGGTGAAAAGCACATGACCTAGAATTTACCATCTTAACCATTTTTAAGTACAGTTCAGTAGTGTTAAGTATATTCACATTATTGTGAAACAGATCTCCAGAATTTTTTCATCTTTCAATCTGAAACTGTATGTAGTCAACAACAAATCCTCTTCCCTCCCTACGCCCTAACACCAGGTTACTCCCATGAATTCGACTGGTCTAGGTACCTCATTTAAGCAGAATCACATAGAGTTTGCTTTTTTGTGTGACTGGCTTTCTTCATGTAACATATTTTTAAGATTCATGCATGTTGTAACATATGACAAGGTTTCCTCCCTTTTTAAGGCTGAATAATATTCCATTATAGCTCTAAACCATATTTTGCTTATCTATTCGTCTGTTGATAAACACTTGTGTTGCTTCCACCTCTTGGCTATTATGAATAATGCTGCCATGAAGATAGGTGTGCAAAATCTCTTTTGAGTCCCTGCTTTTAACTCTTTAGGCATATAGACTCAGATGGCTGCATCATACCGTAATTCTATTTTTAATTTTTTGAGGAACCACCGCACTGTTTTCCATAGTGGCTGCGCCATTGTATGATCCCACCCACACTGCAGAAGGCTTCGGATTTCTCCACATCCTCACCAGCATTTGTTACTTTCTGTTTTTGATAGTAGGCATCCTCCTGTGTCTGAGCATCATTAGTCATTTCTGAGTAGAGGCATGATGAACCAGAGCTGTACGTCGGAGGGCATGATGAACCAGAGCTGCATGTCAGAGGTTCTCTCTGGCAGCAGAAAAATTGACAGGCAGAAGATGGTCAAGGTTTTGGCAGTGGTGGAAGTGGAGGGGGGGACTCTTGACGAGGCCTGGCAACAGAGAAAATCAGAGCCACCGAAGAAAAGAAGTAGCCAGACTCAGAGCAGGAGATGGGATGCTAGAGAGATGGAGGAGCTAAATGAGACTCTATTTGCAAACAAAAAGACTGAGAAAATAGGGGTGCCTGGGTGGCCCAGTCAATTAAGAGTCTGCCTTTGGCTCAGGTCATAATCCCAGGATCCTGGGATCAAGCTCCATATAGGGCTCCCTGCTCAGCAGGGAGTCTGCTTCTCCCTCTCCCTCTGCTGCTCCTCCTGCTTATACTCAATCTGTCTCTCTGTCAAAAAATATATAAATAAATAAATAAATAAATAAATAAATAAATAAATAAATAAAATCTTAAAAACAAAAAAAGAAAGAAAAGACTGAGGGGGCACCTGGGCACCTGGATGGCTCAATGACTAAGGGTCTCCCTTGGCTCAGGTCATGATCTTGAGATCCTGGTACCGAGTCCTGCATCAGGCTCCCCACAGGGAGCCTGCTTCTCCCTCTACCTATGTCTCTGCCTCTCTCTGCATCTCTCATGAATAAATAAATAAAATCTTTAAAAAAAAGACTGAGAAAATACCAATACAGTGAGAAAAATAGGAAATTGGGAGAAGGTGCTGCTTGTAGGGAAATGTTGAGATGTGAGAGGTGCCTGCAGGTGACAGGTTAGTTGTTGATGCAGGACTGGTATCCCAAAGAGAGGCCAGGGCTAGACCCAATCATGGCATCCATTTGTACAGCACTTTTATTTACATGAGCCCCTCGATGTTCATGACATCTGGTAAGGTCAGTCCAAGCAGATGTCATTTCCATCAGCTGACCAGTGAGAAATCAGGTAGTACGAGGGACAAGCCAAGGCCACATCATACATCAGACTGTATTGGAGCCTGGGTAAGCTCCTGAGTCTGCTTCTAATTAATTGGCCTTTTCTTTTCCTGAGATAAGACTTGCCTAGGAGCACACAGAGGTCCGATCAGTGGAAGGCACATAACTCATTGGACAAATTTTGAGTGCCAGGTGCTGGAGATTCACTAGTTAATAAAACAGACAGAATAGACATGATCCTGCCATCATGGAGCCTATATTCTTGTAGATGGTGGAACAAACCAACTAGCCTTTTCGCAGTTTTGCAAGAATTCCCAGGAGAAGGGTCTTTGGCTGTTGCCCAAAGTATTCCCGGGAGAAGTGTCCCAAGGCAAATCTGTGTCTTGAAGAGAAAGGTGCTCTGCTCCTTTTGTCATGTTAACTCAAGTTGGACACGCTTGCAGTCTTGACAGACCATATTCAGGACAACAGCAAAGGAGAGCACTGCCTAGAATAAGTCCATAAAGTATTTAGGTACAAAGCATCCTGAAAGTTGATTTTTCAGGAAAGCATTTCTTTCTCCCTATTTTCCTTCCCTTTTACTTGAAACTCATCAGCCAAATCTGTTTTCTTCACTAAATACTAATAATCTACTTCTATAAAGGAGGTTTCCAGTATATTCACATTTATAGCAGCATTATTTACTATAGTCAAAAGGTAGAAAGGACCCAAATGTCCATCAACAGATGAATGGATAAACAAATTATGGTATTTACATACAATGGAATCTCATTCAGCTTTACCATGGAAGGAAATGCTGTCACAGGCCACACCATGGACAAACCTTGAAGACATTGTGCTAGGTGATATAAGCCAGTCACAAAAAGACAAATGTCATATGATTCCATTATATATGAATATAGGATTCTAGGCACCTAGAGTAGTCAAATTCATAGGAACAGAAAGTAGGAATAGTAGTTACCAGGGTCTGGGGAGGGAAGGGGGAAAAGGGAGTTATTGTAATGGGGACAGAGTTTTGGTTTATGAGAATGATGAGAAATTTCTGGAGATGGATGGTGGTGATGGCTGCACAATATTATGAATGTATATACTGCCCCAGAACCATACACTTAAGATGGCTAGAAGGGTAAATTTGATGTTACGCATTTTACCCTGCTGCCAGTAGGAAAGTCAGCAAATCACTTCCGCATCTTGTCCTTGTCATCATCTCTAATAAGAGGGGCTGACTAGCTGTTTCTTGGTCTACGATCTAATGTTCCCATGGTAACCACTGTAAGGCAGATAGACACCTGGTGGGCAGGATCTCACCATCAGATCAGCAGGGTTCACCGTACTGGCCTCTCTCCTACGTGCTCCACTCTCTAAGCTGCTCCACAGAGAGCTAAAAATCAGTGTCAAATTGTGTGTCTCTCTGCATCTCACACCATCCTCAGCCACTCTGAGGCTCGGTTCTTTGAGCATTCTACATGATAGTTTGCTCCCAGCCAGTCACACACACTCTTCTTTCCGCTCCAGGACATCTTCTCCTTCTTCTCCTGCCCCACTCCCCTACCATGTTCCTTTACTAGCTCTTCCTCCTCCTCAGAATTCTTCAGGGCTCAGGTGAGATGTCTTTTCCTCCAGGAAGACATCCTCTCCTGAATGCCCAAGTGATGTTATATCCTATGTTCCACGCTCCTGTGGAACAAACCACATTGAAAGAGAAAATCAGGCAGCAGGAGAGGGGGAGTCATTCAGATGTTTTCATTTAAATTAGCCAGAGTCTGTGAACATAATGGACTTCGGATTCAGAACCCATCGACTGGAAACCCCAGATGTCCTGTTCACCAGCTGTGTAACCATAAGCAAGCTACTTAATTGCTCCAAGTCTGTTTCCTCTTCTGTAAAGCCAGGATCAAATGTCTTAACTCTCCAGGGTGCTGAAAGGAGACTTGGGGATTGGGGGGGGGTGGCATACCCCAACTGTTCTTGTCTTGGGTCACTCCTCACTGGTTAAATGTCCTCACCTAACTCCCAGATTCCTACTTGCCCTCTACTCTCCCTCCAGCCCACTTCTCAGGTTGTAGTTGGAGCATCTCTAAACTGCATATGCCTGGCACCTGCGTGGTACAGTCAATTAAGCTTCCAACTCTTGATTTGGGCTCAAGTCACGATCTCAGGGTCATGAGATTGAGCTCTGCATCAGGCTGCACGCTCAGCACAGATTTTGAGTGCCAGGTAGTGTTCGAGATTTTTCTCTCTCACCCTCTGTCCCTCTCCCTGCTAGCTCGCTCACTCTAAATAAATAAAATCTTTCAAAAAAAAAATAAACTGCACATGTGACAACCTCCTGCTTGCCTATAGTCTCTCCATTGACTTCAGGAGAAAATCCACATTCCTAGTTGGACTCCGGCTTCTCTCTCTGGTTCTACTGTGTCATTACTGCCCTGATGGCCTGAGTTCCAGCCATGTAGAGTTCCAGCCTCAGGCTCTTTTGGGCCTGTGAGTCTCCCCACAAACATTTCCTCCTCCTTAGCAAAGACCCTGTCCTAGTCCGCCTTCTGCCTGACAACTCTTATTCTTCCTCAGGTAGCTTCTTCTGTGAAGCCTCATCTGACCACTACCACTTGTGTGCACAGCCCCATTTCGTGCCCCTGGGGAACCCTATGATTTTCCTGCCTCTTACTTACTGGATTTTTTCTACACATTAATTTTGTTTTAACTTTGGCTTTAACAACTTTACTAATGTGCAATTGACATGTAATAAGCTGTACATATGTAAGTATATAACCGAATTTTTGAAGTACATAAACACCCATGAAAGAATGACCACAGTCAAGAGAAAGGATTTATTTATCACTCTCCAAATCTCCCTGCACCACCTGGTAATCTTGTCTTCCAGCCTTCCCTGACCTTTCTCTCATTTGCAGGCAACCACTGATTGACTATCACCATATATTAGCTAGCATTTTCTAGAATTTTGTATACATGTAATCATACAGTATATACTCTTTTTTTGCCTGGCTTTTCTTTCCCAGCATAATTATTTTGAGATTCATCCATGTGATAGCAATGTTTACCCTTTTTCTTTTATTGTTGAGTAGTATTCTATTGTATGCCAACCCAGCTGATATTTTTAAGGGTGAATAATAATCTTTTGTGGTATATACATTTTGTTTATCCATTTATCCATCAACAGACACTTGGGTTGCTTCTACCTTTTGGGCTTTTGGAAATGATGCTGTGACAAACACGGGTGTACAGATATCTGAGTCCCTTATTAATTGCATTTTAAATTTTGCAGTATGTTTTTTATCTAATTGCAATTTTTAAATTTTTTTTGAGATTTTATTTATTTGAGAGAAAGAGCAAGAGAGAGTACATGCAGGGTGTGGGGGCACAGGGAGAAGCAGACTCCACGTTGAGCAGGGAGCCCAACATGGGGCTGGATCCCAGGATCCCGGGATCATGACCTGAGCCAAAGGCAGATGCTTAACCGACTGAGCTACCCAAGCTTCCCTCAGCTGCATTTTAAAAAAGATTCGTTATTTATTTGAGAGAGAGAGAGAGCGTGAATGGGAGGAGGCACAGAAGGAGAGGGAGAGAATCTTCAAGCACACTCCCCGCTGCGTGGAGACCTGCGTGCGCAGGGCTCCATCTCATGACCCATGAGATCATGACCTGAGCCAAAATCAAGAGTCAGATGCTTACCTGACTGGGCCACCCAGCCCCCCCTCTCACTTGCATGTTAATGTTTGCATCCCATTGCCTACCACAGAGCCTGACATGTAGCAAGCATTTAATAAATGTTTGTGAAATTACTAGCCGAATGAATGACTGACTGAGTGCATGTATGGGTGATTCCCACCCTGGGTGCCAGATCACACACAGCTGCATCGTTCGTCCTGTAGGTGTCAGTCACGGAGTCCTAACACGAGGCTGCTGAGTCTGTGGAGAAGCCAATCTCTTTGAATCCCTTCCAAGAAGTGAAGAAAACACTTCCTCTGACTTGGTTTGTCACCCTTGCCACCACTTGTTGCCTCATGGGAGGCCCAGCTGCCTAAAGTCTCTGGGTTAGTCATGAGCTACTAACTCAGGGGGAGGCATAGCTGAGGCTACTCCCGAGAAGGAATTATTTCCTCTGAGACATCTGGGGAACCACTCACTGCATTTCTTCCCATGAGATCATAACAATATCAACAGCTAACATATTTGTGTGCTTGCTCTGTGTCAGGTGCTCTAGAAGCAGTATCTCATTTAACTGATAAACAGCCCCGAGCTAGGCACTGTAAGATTCCTCACTTTATAAAAGAAACAAACAAAGGCACAGAGAAGTTAATTAACTTACCCATGGTAAGCTGAGAAATGGAAGAGCCAGGATCTGAAACCAGGCTCTCTTCTCCAGAACCTACCAGGCAGAAGGGGAAAAAACAAAAAAACAAAACAAAACAAAAAACAACCCACAATCAACCACTCAGGCTGAAAGCAGTTTGCAATGAATTATGTTGAAGTTAACCAGGGTCTTTCTAAAAACACTTTTTTCTAAGTTTGATTAATATTTATTGAATATGTTTTGGAAAACACATTAAAAACCTTTGAGTCACATAAGCCTACCGAAAAAAAGATAATCACTCTTAACACATTAAAATGTTTCCTCCCAGTTTTTTTAATCTTACTTATATATTTTAATTCAGTTGATATGAGCGTCTTCACTCTCTTAAGAGGCATCAGTCCTCTTGACACATCTGCCATTTTCACCTCTGCCTTCTTTCTTGAGCGTCTCTAATGCATTCCTGACAAATGATGCAGTAAAGATGGGAATGTTAATGTATAGTAACGATGATGGCAGTTGACAGTGAGTGCCCACCATGAGCCAGGCCCTGTGCTGAAGAAGTACCCTGAGCTCATGCGGTTCCTAGCAGCTGTATTAGGTGGGAGCCATTGTTACGCTCATTTTACTGGATGAGGAATCAGACTTTTAACATTTAACACATGTGGCTCTTCCTCCTCCCCTTTCTTTCCTGAAGAGCTCATTCCTAACACCCCTGGCTGAGACCTAGAAAGGTATGTGTCCACTCGGGGTGGGGTGGGTAGCAAAGGGTCGAGACTGGGCTGTCAGAGCCTTCACTTCCACCCCAAACAGATGTACAGCATGTCTGCAGGAGGGTAGAAGAGCTTCTTGGCTCAGGGGGTGACTCAGTGTGGGGTATTTGACCCTGAAGAGGGTGAAAAGAGTCAACGGTGGTATGGGAGGGTGCCCCAGCTTGGGGGGGGTGGTTGTCAGAACCTGAGTGGATTGAGGAGGGAGACCTTGCAGGAAGTAGGGGGGGGCAGCATGAGGTATGAGATCCCGAGCAGGGTGAAGAAGGGGACTGCAGGTGGGAGTGGGGTGCTGGAACCCAAGCCAGGTGAAAATAGCATCGACATGGAGGAGGGATACAGTGGCAAGGGGATATCAGTGACAGGAAGGGGAGGCAATCAATAATAGTCCTATGACACACAACACAAGCCAGATGTGTCTGTTAAAGAGCCGCAAATAAGTAAACGGAGGCAACTAGAGAGTGAATCCCACGGTGCTAGACTGGCATTGAGGTATTGGTGTGAGGTCGCTGTTTTCAACAGTAGACACAGAAATATATGTGTACAGGTGTAAATATATGAATGTATCTTCATGTGTATCCCTAGCTTTGTTCACTGAGAGGGCCTGGGAGCCACAACACCCTAACAGTGACAAGCACATTTACCACCCGAATCTTGGTTTCTGAATTCATTCTCTGCTAAAAAGAATCAGTGCTACCGGGACAAATGACCAAGAGAGGATAAGATGTGCCTAGAATATTCGTATGCCATTCATATAAGGAAGTGAGATATTTCAACAAGTCATAGGAGTCAGCTCAGAGAGGCTCCTGCTGGCCCAACAGAGGACAATATGAGTATCAAAACTAAAAAACAGGGCAGCCCGGGTGGCTCAGCCGTTTAGCACCTGCCTTCGGCCCAGGGCGTGATCCTGGAGTCCTGGGATTGAGTCCCATGTCGGGCTCCTTGTATGGAGCCTGCTTCTCCCTTTCCCTGTGTCTCTGCCTCTCTCTCTCTCTGTGTCTCTTATGAATAAATAAATAAAGTCTTAAAAAAAATCTGTAGTGATGGACTACATACAACCTATTGAACAACATAGGAATCCATGATCCTTCACTCATGTAAATAGATAAATGAACTAAAGTTTCATGTAGAACAGATTTCAAAGGAACTCCCCACAAAATATGTAATAATTACAATGGAAAAAATAACTCTAGGGGCACCGGGTGGCTCAGTAGTTGAGTGTCTGCCTTCAGCGGTCCCACATCAGGCTCCTGTGGGTTTCTCAAGAATAAATAAATAAAATCTTTAAAAAAAGAAAAAGTAACTTTACTGTGGAGCAAGCTTGGCAGGCACCACCTTAATCAAATGGCAAAAGCAATCATCCCAGTAATGGTTCGAACTCAAATCAGGAGCAGCCTGATAGGTGAAACAAAGTGAAAGAAAACAACACAGTCACTTGTGTGATGTTCCTGCCAAAGGTTCATAGCCTGAATCCAGTGAAGAGGAAACACTAGACAAACCCAAACTGAGGGCATTCCACCAAACAACTGACGTGTAATCTACAGAAGTTTTAAGCTTATGCAGATCAAGGCTGAAAAGCAGTTCCACTTTGAGCCAAATGCAACATGGGAGCTTGGATTGGATCTTTTGCTATAAAGAACGTTATTAGAACAAAAGATAACTCTCCAGCCTAAAGATTAGATAGTAGTAAGGTAATGTTAATCTCCTGACTTTGATGCCTGTGTCCTACGCAAGTGACAGGTCCTTATTTGTGGGAAGTACATGCCAAAGCACTGGGGCATGGTGCAGCATAGCACCTTATTCTCAAAGGCTTAGCAGGGAAAAAGAGGAATTTTTGTTTTACTCTCAACTTTTCTGTGAGTTTTTTACTTTTTTTTTTTTAAGATGAATTAACATATCCAAGGTCACCTAACTAGTTAGAGGCAGGTTTCAAATCCAGGTCTAGAAATCAAGCTCTCTATCTCTAAATTGTTCATTCACTGGGGGTGGGAGCCCCGTTGAGCTGGCTTCTGTGTCTTTTGAAATGTCCCCATCGACCTTTGAGCACTTCCTTATAATAGAATACTGTGGGCTCCTTTTGTCCTTTCTTGCTCCAGCCATTTGCCCTAGGAGCGGTGGTTCCTCTTGGCTTGTTGAGGGCAACAACAAGAGTGAGCCCTGGATGGCCCTGGGTACACCCAATAGGACCGCACTGTATTCATTTTTCGGCCAGGCTTTCTCGCTCGCTTTCAAGCACCACATGTCCAGCACCAGCCTCGATACTACATGTGAAAGCATATAGTTATATCCACCTGGTGGCACGTGTGTGGCATGTAAGATATCAGAAGCAAGAGCACATGGCCAGGACGGTGTGCCACAGAACAAGAACGCAGCCAGGCCCTTTTCCCGTTGCTTGGCCTGCCCCAGGCGCTGCAGGTGGTCAACATCTGCACAGATGTTCCCAACTGGTGAATACTCTAAAGTTTTCACATGCCACTCAGCCACTGAGCCTGATGGTATTATTTCCTTTGCTCCTTGAGCCAAGGAAAGCACACTTTCTGGCACTTGGCAGTATTTTTTTTTTTAAGATTTTATTTATTTATGAGAGAGAGAGAGAAAGTTGGGCAGGGGGCAGAGGATGAGGGAGAAGCAGGCTCCCTGCTGAGTAGGGAGTCCAATGGGGCTCGATCCCAGGACCCTGGGATCATGACCTGAGCCGAAGGCAGATGCTTAACCGACTGAGCCACCCAGATGCCCCAGTACTTAGCAGTATTACAGCTTCCTAGGCTGCTCCAGATCTTACCCCAGAGGTAGCTGAGCTGTGTCTGGGCCCTGACAGGGATCCGGCCTCTTCCAACCTGCAGGTTAAGGCCCAGAAGGCCGCAGACACAGGGAGGGACTAATAGTGCTGGGAGCTGGCTCCGAAGGGCCCTCCCCACCACAGAGGGGGCTTGGAATCACACAGCTACACCTAACAGCCTTGCTTTCTGATTCTCAGTAAGCATCAGGATGAGAGACAACAGGTTTTCTCCTTCCTGAAAAGTCTTAAGCAACCGTTTCAACACACAGCAATTCTGGATTTTCTATTAGAAGGAAATTCTTAACATCCACGAAGATATTTCCTGAACCTGTGCCCCTAGTGGATGAAAACCTGGAAAGTGAACTCGACTGCCAGAAATAAAGTGGTCCTCATCCGATGCAGAGACCACAGGATGGCATCCAACAGTTGCTAACTTTTCCTCTGGATCACATAGGTTGGCACCAAACTGTTCAGCGTCAGCCCTTTCTCATCTCTCTTCTTCCCCTCATCCCCTGTGGAGCCTCCCTCTCTCCACCTGGGGCCCTCCCCACACAATCCAGCCAGAATTTTGAGCCTCTGGCTCAGGCAGTGGGTCAGGTCCTCCTGGTTTCCAGCCCGTGACGCTGGATGTGGATCTGGCAAGCTAAGAGCACGGGGTGCAAGGGAGTGTCATGTGTAGGGAAATGGGCCCCCGCCCGCCGGGCCATTGCACAGCAGTATTTCTAAAAGACCTGCCTCTCGGGGCACCTCCGTGGCTCAGTGGTTGAGCATCTGCCTTTGGCTCAGGTCGTGATCCCAGGGTCCTGGGATCGAGTCCCACATTGGGTTCCCTGCAGGGTGCCTGCTTCTCCCTCTGCCTATGTCTCTACCTCTCTCTCTATGTCTCTCATGAATAAATAAAATCTAAAAAAAAAAAAAAAAAAAGAAGAAGAAGAAAAAGACCTGCCCCTCATGATGAGGTAGTACGGTTTTAAAAACAGCCACAACAATCTGTCCCATCCCACATGCCTTTCTTGCAGTGTGACTTTTTGCTGCTCCTCTTATCAAGAGATGGGGCCCATGTTCCTCCAGAGTCCTGGCTGGCCCTGTGACTTTTTTTGTCAATAGAATGCACAAGTGACACCGAGTGATTCCTAGAAAGTCCTCTCAGAAACAAGCAGCCATGCTGTTAAAAGTGGGCCTGGCCCACAGAAAGGCTGAGGGGCTCCATGGAGAGCCAAGGGCCACCACCAACGGCAGCCACATGACTGAAGCCATCTTGAACCCACGCCGATGGGGTCCCCTCTGACTACAGCTACACAAGCGACCCCAGGCAAGAATGGGCAGCCAAAGCACCCGCCTGAGCCCAGCCCAGCTGGCAGGTTCATGAGCAAACAAACGGTTGGTTTTAAGTCACTAAGTTTTGGGAATAGGCGGTTGTTTCACTGGAAAGATAACAAAAACTGCTTTTCCTAGCATGGCCCCAGCGTGTTAGTGTCCCCCTTTCCTCCATCTTACCTCTGGGGTGGCCCAGGGCCCCAGGAAGCTAGTGTACCCCTGCCTCACCTTCCTCGCTGGGCATGGCCCAGGGCCCCGGGAAGGGGAGAAGGAAGTTAAACCTGGAAGTAGTTAGTGAGAGCCCAAAACACATTCAACATCACCTTGGGCTCTGTAGGAATACAAAGGCATCTCTGCCACCAGGAAAGCTACACTCGGATGAAAAATTAAAATTCATAAACATAGAACAATGGCGGGCCCCTCAGGATCACAGACAAGTTGTGAAGGGGCTCTGAATGCTCCATCAGCTCCCAGAGCAAGGCTGGGAGGTGTCGGGAAAGGGTTGAGGATGATGGAGCTTGCACTAGCCCTTGAGGATGGGCAGGACATACCGAGACGGGAGAGAATATTCTAGGTGTGTACGTGAGGCTGTTCCAACTATAGGTCGAAAGACAGAAGTGAGCTGGCTGAGAGGAGCGGCAGCATCGTGCTGAGAGGACCAACGGCCGGGAAGACCACAGCCAGGCCAGAATGAAGAGGGTCTCACAGCCAGTGCTGTGTCTAGAGTTCCCTGGGGTGTTTCGATGACATTTAAGAGCTGACATCAGCCAAGCCCCCTCAGCGTGGCCTTCTGCAGAGCCCCGTGGAAGAGCTCCAAGAATGAGCCTTTCGTCAGAGCAGGGCCCACCTGCAGGAGGAAACGAGGCAGGGGCCAGATTCAGGAGGGTTCGGCTGACTCGCGCACCCAGGCAGGAAGAAGGTGCACACCTGTTTGCATTTAACGAGGCTCAGCCCTGCGTGTGCCATCGTCAAACTACTTCCTACATCAGGGTCCTCATCTGTTACAGAGAGGGGTTTCGCCTGTCCTGGCCAGCATCCGGGCATTCACACAGCCATGCTCTGCCCCTGGGAGGAGAACACTGGGACCCCAGTATCATGATGTGTCTCTCCACCAACTCTGCCACACCTCTCCAGCCTTCCTCCTCCCCTCCCTTTGAGGGGTACCACCCTCCCTGCCAGGCTTCTCCTGGCTCCTCCGTGTTGCCTCAGCCATACCAGGGCACTGAACTCACTGGAAGGCTGCACATCACACCATCCCACAAAAATGACAGTCCACCCACCAACTGCCTTAGGGTGGGAGGAGCTATTTAAGACTGCACCTACCCTAAGGGAAGCTATACAGCCAGTATCCCTGCTCCTAATTTATAGGTAGAGATACTGAGTCACGGAAATGATTTACCAGGGCATTCTCAACACTCCAGTGACTCATCCCACAAAGCCCAACCTACAAGTTGTGTGACTTCAGGCACGTATCTCTGCTCTGTGGCTGTATCAATGACTGCGGGCCCAGCTGGTACCCTAAGTTTTGCCTAGGGCTCTGACATAGCAGTACCCACCTCTCAGAGGTTAGGTCTCTACTGTTAAAGCTCAATAAATAGAACAGAGTATCCAGATAACCTGGGTTGTTCTGCGTAACTATGAGAGAGAGAATGCCATCAAGTGTGTGTGTGTGTGTGTGTGTGTGTGTGTGTGTGTGTGTCCATGCTGGCGCAGTCAGTTCAGTAAGTTCGGTCCGTTGTGATGTGTAAGACTCCCTAAAAAGAATAAACATGTAGACCCCGGCCTTCATGTAGACCCAGTCTGTAAGGGGATGTGGATCCCAGAAACAGATGGCCAGCTAGGCCAGGCACCCATTCCGGAGGACTCAGCGATTCTGTTGGGGTCCATTAGGCTCTTAGCTGTGTTCCTAGGGTCCCCAGAAGCCTCGCAAGTTGACGTCTTTCTCCTTCTAGAAGGGAAACTAAGTTGATTCAGCTGCAGGATGCTTGGGATCGCACCACAATTCCATCCGCGTGCCTTGCAGACCCTTACAGCGGTGAGCTGCTGTCCCACCTACCCGCCAGCACTCGGCGCCAGGTCACACTGCCACGTGTGGGGGCGTCGCCTGGCACCTGGCAGGCTCTGCAGGGCAGTGGGCTGACCTGGAGCCCCCGCTCCCCTCCCACTCCTCCAGTCACCCCAGCAGGCCCGAGTCCCCGCCTCCATCACCTCTCTCCCCGTGCCCCGGGCATCCACCTCTCCATCGGCCAGGTCGCCCCCAAGGCCCGCGCCTCCTGGGCGCTGGAGCTCACGCACCCCTGATGGGACCCCCTAGAGCTGCCCCTCTCTCGGGAGTCCTCCTGGCGGCCGGTATTTCAGTCCCCACCGCGCTCACCCGCACCGCACCGCACCGCACCGGCACGCAGTAGGTCCGAGCCGAGCGAGCGCCCCCCGCCCTCCGCGCCGCCAGCAGGCGCTAAGGGACGCGACCCCGACGTCCCCCCCCCACCTGGGGCGCGGGGTCCAGCCGCCCGGGGACGGAAGGGCGGCGGCTGGAGAAGGGCCTGGGAAGCCCTGAGACGCCCAGAAACGTGCTGTGGCCGGAAACCTCCTGGGCGCGGCGACAGTGCAGCAGCCAAGGCTCGGCGGGCGCGGGAACGCCCGCACCGACCCCCCTGCCCGATGGGCCAGTCGCGATTCTCCAGGGCCACGGTCCTCCGCGGGAACAGAGGCGCGGCCACCGGGGCTAAGATCAGGCCTCCGCCAGCCGCGGGAAAACCACTCCGCACCCCCCCACCGTCCCCACGTCTGCGCCCCTGCCGCCGGCCCCACCCCCGCCTGGACCCCTCCGCGCTGCGCCCCGCCTCCCCCTGCCCCCCCGACCGCTCCCCCCGCCCCCCCTGCGCCCCTGCCGCGGGTCCCACCCCCGCCTGGACCCCTCGGTGCTGCGCCCCGACTCTCCCCCTCCGCCCCCCCACCGCGCCCCTGCCGCGGGCCCCACCCCCGCCTGGACCCCTCCGTGCTGCGCCCCGACTCTCCCCCTCCGCCCCCCCACCGCGCCCCTGCCGCGGGCCCCACCCCCGCCTGGACTCCTCCGTGCTGCGCCCCGACTCTCCCCCTCCGCCCCCCACCGCTCCCCCGCCCCTCCCCCTCCGCTCCCCCGCCCCCCCCCCACCGCTCCCCCTGCACCGCCCCCGTCCGCGCCCCTGCCGCGGGCCCCACCCCGGCCTGGACTCCTCCGTGCTGCGCCCCGACTCTCCCCCTCCGCCCCCCACCGCGCCCCTGCCCCTCCCCCTCCGCCCCCCACCGCGCCCCTGCCCCTCCCCCTCCGCTCCCCCCGCCCCCCCTCCGCGCCCCTGCCGCGGGTCCCACCCCCTCCTGGCCCCCTCCGCGCTGCGCCCCGCCCCTCCCCCTCCGCTCCCCCATCCCCGCCCCGCCCCTCGGTCCCTGGCGCCCCGCCCGCCCCGCCCGGGCCCCCGCGCGCCCCGCCGCGCAGTCTCCGGGCTCCCGCGTCACCGCTCGGCCCACCTGCCCCGCAGCCAATCAGTGCTGTCCCCCGCACCGGCCGGTCCTCCGGGGGGGAACCTGGGGCCGGATCCGCGGAATCCGGGACCGCGTGTGCAGTGGCCGTGCGCGGGTGCGGCTCCGGTGCAGAGGACGCCAGAAGATTGGGGGGTGGGGCGGCTTGGGGGAGCGACCCCAGCCCTTGGGCTGTCACCGTGGCGCTGCCACTGTCACGTGTGTTTTACTTTGCACCTTATGACCTACCAGACGCTTTTCTGGGGACACCTGGGTGGCTCAGTGGTTGAGCGTCTGCCTTTGGCTCGAGGCGTGACCCCCGGACCCTGGGATCGAGTCCGGGTGGGGCTCCCCGCGGAGGGGGGGCTGCTTCTCCCTCCACTTGTGTCTCTGCCTCTCTCTGTGTCTCTCATGAATAAATAAAAGGGGCGGAATGTTTTTCTAGGATGACCTCGCTTTGGCCTCCACACACCCTCGGGAGGATGGTGACACCCCCTTTCGCTCGGGAGGAAATGAGAGCTGCAGGAGGTAGAGGAATTCGCCCCAGGTCCCAGCCGGGCGGCGGGGCAGACGCAGATGCAAGCCGCGCTCGCCGCCCTCCCGCCCGAACCCAGGCGGGTTGAAGCCCGGGGGGGGGGGGGGGTGGCGCCTCCGTGGGCCGCAGCTCGGTTTGGATCCCCTGGGGTGCTCTGCTCTTTGAAGAGCGCGGAGGGCTGGGTCGGGAGAAAAGGGGAAGGGGCTGGCGGGAGAGGCGAGTTAGCGGAAGGCGTTTAGGCTGCGGAAGGCCGGAGAAAGGAGTAAATTCAAAGGGTTCACTTTGCGCAATTTCTTCGGCTTCAAGCCTGACTAATTTGCATTTTGAAAGGAAGGCCAAAGATAGACAAGCCTTGGGGGCTTTAGACCAAATGGCAGGAACCCCAGGCCAATCAAATGCCTTACTTGCGAGAGCCCCCAGGTAAGCACAGGGCAGGGTGCCTCCTGCATCCCGGGCCTGGCCGGTTGGCAGCCCGGGCACACCCCCAGCGGGAGGCCTGGAATAAAGGCTTCTGGAGCGTGAGTCCTGTGCAACCGGGCGCTCCTTCAGCAGCTCGCTGTGCCCTCGGGCCTGAGCAAGAGCTGCAGCTTCTTCCTCCAGGTACCTGCAGAACTCAGATCCGGTACCCCAAGGACTCCCTCCTAGCGAGGCCTCCCGTGCCCTGATGTGGGGAAGGTTGGGGTTCAGAGCCCATGGCCAACAAGGAATTCTTGAGACACCTTTGGTGCAAAACGGTGGTTTTATTACCCCCACCCCCACCCCCACCCCCCAGACAGGGCCTGTTGGCAGAAAGCACTGGGGTCTGGTGGGATGACAGATTATATACTTTCAAGTTGGGAGGGTAATTAGGGATAGCGTCAGTCTCTAAGGAATTTTGGAAGCAAGGTTTCCAGGACCTTGATGGGGTTAGCTATTGTTAGGAAAAGGTCATTTATTTCTAAAAAATCTTCATAGTGAGACCCTTTTTTTTTTTAAGATTTATTTTTTTATTCATGATAGAGAGAGAGAGAGAGAGGCAGAGACAGGCAGAGGGAGAAGCAGGCTCCATGCAGGGAGCCCGATGTGGGACTCCATCCCGGGACTCCAGGATCACGCCCTGGGCCAAAGACAGGCGCCAAACCGCTGAGCCACCCAGGGATCCCCCACAGTGAGATCCTTGAGATATCTATAGGTGGACCATTTGCTTGGGGGATGTTTACCAACGTGTGTCTTGGAGGATAGAGATAGAGAAAATTAATTTCCAAAGGAACTTTTATATGTTAAAGAAGACTTACAGGATCCTGGGGTCCAGGCTAAAATTGCCTTTTGCCCTTAGCAAAGTTATTAGCATCCTGGCAGCTGAGTTCCTAGAGGAAGGTCAGTCTGCCTGTTTCAAGGACTTGTCCATGAACTGTAAGTAGTAAGGAAATTTAATTTTTCTTTTGCCTCTTTGTTTCCCACATCAACCCCTTCCCTGCCTGATTTTTCTAAAACCCTAGTGCTCAGCAGGGCCCAAGCAGGGCTTCGCAAACCTTAAGATGCCTGTGAATCATCTGGGTAACTTGCTACAACAAAAATGCCCATTCAGCGGGCTCAGAATGGATCCCCAAGTTTCTAACGGGTTCCCACATTGTGTTGCTGCTGCCCTGCTGCCTGTGAATCTGTGGAGGGCACTTTAAATAGAAAAGATGAGAAAACATTATACTATACTTTCTTTTTTTTTTTTATACTATACTTTCATATTGATCTTTTTTACTTCCTTCCTCCCTGTACTAGAAGGTAAGTTCAAAAGGGTAAGTTCAGCACCTACAAGGATACCTGGCACTCAGGAGGGGCAATAATTCCCAATGAAGGAGTAAATGAAAGACAAGCCAAAAAAAGAGAGAGAGAGAGAGAGAGAGAGAGAGAGAGAGAGCAGAGGGATAAAATGTGTCTACCTAAGTAGAAATCAAGGTGAAAAGTATAAATGGAACAAAGGCATATTTTGCATTTATTTTTAAAAAAAGGAAGAAATAACAGCCACAGACTCTGAGGTCTTGAATAGTATGATGTCAACTAATTTGAAGTAAAAACTGTCCAAAGAACAAGAAAAATGGCAAATATCACATTGATTTTAGAAACTTTTAACTCCCTGTCTCTTGGTCACCTCATAGGCAGAAGGTGACATGGAAGACTTGTAGAAAGAATTAACTTAATTTCAGAGCTATTTACTTGTTTGTTGTGGTAAAATATGCATAACATAAAATTTAGCATTTTAGCCATTTTTCAATGCAGGGTTTAGGGACATTAAGCATGTTCGCATAGTTGTGCAACAATCAGCACCATTTATCTCCAGAACTTTCCATCTCCCCAAACTGAAACTCTGCTCCCATTCCCTTACCCTCAGCCCCAGGCAACCCCATCCTAATCTCTATCTCTGAATTTGACTACTTAAGGTACCTCATATAAGTGGAATGGTACAGCATGTTTCCATCTCTAACCAGCCTGTCTCACTTGGCACAATGTTCCCAAGGCTCATCCATCTTGTGGCACCGTTATCGGAATTTTTTTCCCCATGTCAGAATTTCATTCCTTTTTAAGGCTAAATCGTATTCCATTTTATGAACATACCACATTTTATTTATCTGTTCTTCACTTGATGAGCACTGGGGTTGTATTTACCTTTTGGCTATGGTGAATAACGTTGCTATGAACATGGGTGTACAAATATATTTTCATTTCTTCCGAGTATATACCCAGAGGTGGGATGGCTGGAATGAGATGGATGGATGGCTATTTAACTTTAAAAAAATTTTTTTTAAAGATTTTATTTATTTATTCATGAGATACACAGAGAGAGGGAGAGAGAGGCAGAGACACAGGCAGAGGGAGAAGTAGGCTCCATGCAGGGAGCCTGATGTGGGACTCGATCCCGGGACTCCAGGATTATGCCCTGGGCCAAAGGCAGGTGCGAAACAACTGAGCCATCCAGGGATCCCCGAGTTGTTTAACTTTTTGAAGAACCACCATACAGTTCTCCACAGAGCTCTACCATTTTATATCCCTACCAGCAAAACACAAGGATTCCAATTTGTGTACATCCTTATCTACACTTGTTACTTTATTTATTTTTTTATCGTAGCCTTCCTTTTGGGTGCCAAGCAGTATCTCATTATAGTTATGATTTTCACTTCCCTATTGCTTAGTGATGCTGGGCATCTTTTCATGTGCTTATTGGTCATTTGCATATCTTCTGCAGAGAAATGTCTATTCAAGTCCTTTGCCCATTTTTGAATTGGACTGTTTGGTTTTTGTTACTGAATTTTAAGACATTTTTTTTAAAAAAGATTTTATTTATTTATTCATGGGAGACAGAGACAGAGAGAGGCAGAGACATAGGCAGAGGGAGAAGTAGGCTCCCCTAAGGAGCCCAGTGTGGGATGCGATCGTGTGACTCTGGGATCACACCCTAAGCCGAAGGCGGACACTCAACCACTAAGCCGCCCAGGCATTCCAAATTTTAAGACTTTGTTATGTGTTCCAGATATTGATCCCTTGTCAGATATATGATTTACAAATATTTTCTCCTATTTTATAGGTTGCCTTTTCATTCTGTTGGTAGTATGCTTTAAGGTCAAGCTTTTTTTTTTTAAGATTATCTATTGACGGGGGAGATAAGCAGCTCCCCACTGACGCTGAGATCAGGACCTGAACTGAAACCAAGAATCTGATGCTCAACTGACTGAGCCACCCAGGTGACCTAAAAGTTTTTAATTTTGATGAAGTCCAATTTATTTTTTCTTTTGTTGCCATGTTTTTGGTGTCATACCCTAGAAATCATTGGCAAACCTCATGTCAGGAAGCTTTTCCCCTGTTTTCTTCTCAAGAGATTTATAGTTTTAAGAACTCTCGATGGACTTCTACAGTGAAGATATATTCTTTTTAAAAGCTCCGTACAATTCAAAAGGAGAAATTGTATAGGCACAGTATCTAGTCACAGTGCAGTAAAAACTAGTAATTAATATTCTAATAATTATATATTTGAGCACTGCAAAGAGAGTAGATCTTAAAAGTCCTCGTCACAAGGAAAAAATATGTATAACTATGTGATGGGTGGTAACTAAACTTGTTGTGATGATCATTTTGCAAGATACACATAAGTCAAATCATGTTTACAACTAAGAGTAAATGCAATGTGACATGTCAGTTATATCTCAACTAAAGAAACAAAGAAAAGAAAACCAGAGGCACTAAACACTAGAGCAAGTAACTGGGACTTGATTCTCTACAACAGTTTCTGACCTATCTCTGTGTTTCCTGTGAAGTTGAACATAATGCCCTCCCACAGTCGGGGTCAGTCAATTCAGGTCAAATAAACACGTTTTTCTTAAACATTGCTAAACACAAACAGCCTGCCCGCCCACACCTCACTCCACCATCCAAATAAAACAAAAGGCAGAAACTTGGGGCACCTGGGTGGCTCAGTGGTTGAGCGTCTACCTTCGACTCAGGTCTTGATACCGGGGTCCCAGGATCGAGTCCTACATAGGGCTTCCTGCGAGGAGCCTGCTTCTCCCTCTGCCTATGTCTCTGCCTCTCTCTCTCTCTCTGTGTCTCTCATGAATAAATAAATAAAAATATTAAAAAGAAAAAGAAAAAAGAAACTTAAGGAATCAAGAGGAAGAAATTGAGAAGGATAAAACAAAAATTGTTTATTTACAAAATTTAAAAAATTCTTGTGAACGAACAAAAAAATAGAGGGTTTTTTGGTTAAGAAAACTGGCTGTAGCAAATGGCCAGGAACTGGGGGAGAAGAGCAAGCAGGTGGTGCCAGGAGAAGAGAGAAAGAGTCAAAGCACACCTGCCTCCCCCTCCCCCGCCACTGCCTGGTAGCCCTGGGCCACCCCACAGAGGTCACTTCTACAGCCCATCACTCGCTAGGTCTGTGAGCCTGGACAGATATTCAGCCTCTCTCTGAACTTCAGTGTGTTCTCAATAGCAGGGGTGATACCTACTTTTTCAGCGATACCTACTTTTTTTCTATCGATCAGAAAGAACTAAATACAGGGCATGCACGTGGGGATGGTTGTTACGATTTGTTAATAATGAAATTGTTAGTGAGAATGATAATATCCCGTTCCACCCTATGGGAGGTCCTAAAGAAGGACATGTGGGTAGATATCTGAGTGCCAATCTGGGGACCCTGTGCACCTATGACAAAGGGAAGAAAGGCATCCAATGGAGCAGTAGGTCAACCCGGCCCAGGAGGCCCATGCTGGTCAAGGCACATGAGCTCCCTCCTCCCCCAACATCTCCCCACAGATGGATGAGGGTGAAAGTGAAGGTCTCACCATCTATACAGAAAGGGACCTAGAGGGCAGCCCCGGTGGCTCAGCGGTTTAGCGCTGCCTGCAGCCTGGGGTGTGATCCTGGAGTCCCAGGATCGAGTCCCACATCAGGCTCCCTACATGGAGCCTGCTTCTCCCTCTGCCTGTGTCTCTGCTTCCCTCTCTCCTCTCTGTGTATTCTCATGAATAAATAAATAAAATCTTTTTAAAAAAAAGAAAGGGACCTAGATTAACTAATCTAGGAGTTGTTCCTGGGGTTTTTCCTAGCTCTGCCGGTCTGTGGTCAGATCTGAGGTTGAACAACACAGAAGGGAAGCCAGCTGGAGGGAAGTGAGCAGTTTCCCAGCTTAGATGCTGAGAGTGCTGATGGGGGCAATAACAGGAGGTTGATGGAGTTGCCACCCAGGTGTGGACCTCTGCATGCGTGTAGCTTCTTTCTTGCCTGTGCTGGGAGAGGTAGGTCAGTTTGGAGCACCAGGCAGACAGGGGTTCTCTACATCTGGAGGAGCTTGTCAAGGGAGAACCTGCTATGTGCAAGGAGTCCCAAAGGTCACAGGACAAGGCACAGTGCTCAGTGGCTGGCCATCCTCCCTATCATGGCCTGGGAGGCACAGCATGGTTAAGAAGTTCTAGGTGCTGAGTCTAGCTTCCTCACTTGGGCAACTTGGTTTGCTGGCTTTTGTCTCCTGTGGGCAAGTGAGGACATGATGGGAAATGCCAGGTTCCTGAACAGAATAAAGTACATGATTGCCATCTGGTATGTGTCCATCAAAACCACACAAACAGTAAGTCAAAAGATGCCGTGCCCATCCACTGTGTAAGCTGCCCGCAAGAACGAGATTGCCAGGAAGAGGCAGGTATTTCTAGCTGGGGCTTTCTCTCCTTACCCTCCTGCCCTCATCTGGGTAGAGGCAGAGAGAACATTGCCTGGCAGCACTCTGGGGAATCATTCCCCACATTCCATGATACTCCTCTCCAATTGTTATAATTTGGGCAAGTTGCCTCCATACCCACAAGGTTGGGCATGTGACCTGTGTCCTTTGGTGGGGTTTCCATAGACTTGGGGGACACCTTGGTCTGAGATCACATTTTGTAAACCTGAATGTAACCAGGGTGGATGGAGGGTGATCTCAGGATTCTGTGGAGGATCCTTCAGAGCTTATCTGACACTTTCAACCAGAGCAGCACTAATACTTCTACGGTGGACTGAACTGTGTCCACTCAAAAGAAACATTCAAGTCCTAACCTCCAATACCTGCGAATGTGGTCTTATTTGGAATTAGGGTCCTCACAGATGTGATCAAGCTAAAATGAGGTCATAGTGGATTAGGGTGGGCCTTATAAGACAAAGGAAATTTGAGCACATAGACACACACTGGGGAGAACACCATGTGACAGTGGTGGCAGGGATTGGTGTGATGCGTCTGCAAGCCAAGTGGTACCATGGATAATCGGGAACCTCCAGCAGCCAGGAGAGAGGCAAGGAGATTCCTCCTGAGATTCTCTCTCAGAACCTCCAAAAGAAACCAAATCTGCTGACATCTGGATTTTGGACTTCCAGCTTCTAGATCCACGACAGAATAAATTTCTGTTGCTTTAAGCCACCCAGTTTGTGGCACTTTGTTACAGCGGCCCTAGAAACCTGATATAACCCTAAGGGACAGTGTTGAGTGTAGTATCACCTCCTTCCCCTTCCTTCCAAGAAACACACCCCAGAGACTTTTACAAAGTAGAATCAGCAGTATGCCATATTTTAGCTCTTTTTCATCAGATCCCTGGTCTCTTGGCTATCCTGCTAACTCTTTCCCCAGCAACTGTGCTAAAAGAAATGTTAGTGTAGGCCCATCATCATATCTTCCCTGGATTGCTATAGTCTGTTATCTTTCTCTTTCTTAACTTCCTCCACCCTATAGCTACTCTTCCCCCAAACATACTGATTTCATCATCAGTTACCCAGGCTCTACAAAAAAATTCCAAGCTCCCTGGCTCCCTGCCATTCAAGAATTTAAAGGATGTCTGGGACACCTAGGTGGCTCAGTGGTTGAGTGTCTGCCTTTGGCTCAGGTCGTGATCCCAGGGTCCTGGGATAAAATCCCGTATCGGGCTCCTTGCAGGGAGCCTGCTTCTCCCTCTGCCTGTGTCTCTGCCTCTCTCGTGTCTCTCATGAATATATAAATAAATAAATACAATCTTAAAAAAAATAAATTGAAGGATCTCATTTCAACCTCTCTCGATGTTGCCCATCATCCCCTTGCCACCTGTCCTATACTTCGGCCATTCCAAATTATTTGAGCCGAAGTATTCCACACACTTTCCCAGCTGCATATTTTTGCAAATCCAGTTCTGCTTAATATGATCTTTCTGTTAGCTGGCTCACTCAGGAGCCAATTCTAACCCCCTTCTTCGACCTGGCTGGCTGTATAGAAGCTGGAAAAGGCAAATTGTCTCTTTCCCAGCTTCTGTTACTGCTGAGGATAATTATGTGACACAGTGCTGGCCAATGAGCTATAAGGAGAAATCTGCTGGGAGGTTTCTGGGAGTTTTTCCTTTCCTGATAGAAGAGGAAAACATGGTAACCCCTGCCCTCCTTCTCATTTTTCTCCTTTAAGTGTGAACACAATGCCTGGGCTGCTGTAGCTAACCTGTGACTATGACTAAAAGGTCAAAAGAATTCCAGAAACATCAGCCCTGACATTGCTGAGCTAATGAGTCATCTTGTTATAATAAACATGTATTGTATATATCATATATATTTATTATATAAAGATTTACTTATTTATACTGATTATTTAATATTTATTATCATATTTATCATTGTGATACATATTTATATTTATTATTATTCAAAGATTTTTATTTATATTACTAATATTTAATATTTGCTTATTATTATTTAGTGTGATCAGGGGCACCTGGGAGAGACAGAGAGAGACAGAGAGAGTGAGAGCGTGAGTGTGAGGAGAGCCAGAAGAAGAGAGAAAATCTTGAACAGACTTTGCACTGACCATGGAGCCCGATGTAGGGCTCGATCACACAACCCTGAGATGATGACCTGACCTGACACCACAAGTCAGACGCTTAACTCACTCAACTGAGCCACACAGGTGCCCCTGTTATTATTATTTTTTAAACCACTGTTAGCTAAGCATTCTGTTACTTGCAGCCGAGGACATTGCTAATGGATACACTGGTAAGCTGTTCAACCACTAGACCTTTCTAGTCAAATTGTTGCTTGCTATGAGAAGCAGTCCCAGATGTCCTGGTCAGACTGTGACTTCCTCCTCTAAGCACCCATGATATTGGGGACTTATCTTAGTCGCAGTACACATCACATTAGAATGAGGTGCTTCCTTCCTGCAGTAGGCTATGAGCTCTGATCTGTCTTGCATGTATCTGCCCAAGGCATGCTGGCACCCCGCAGAGTGGCCTGCACAGAGTAAGCAGTCCAAAAACACAGTGCAAGTGGAGGATTTCATTCACAGGAGCTCATCACTGTATTGTTGCCACTGGCAAGGATTCTCACCTTTTGAGAGCTACAAGACAATGGCTGACCCACCTTACTAGGTCATTTCCACATTCCGTCTAGGCAGCTTGTGTTCTACAGGTTAATCCCTCTAGCAGATACTTGCTCTGCTTTCATGAAAAAGATGCTGTGAACATGATGAAAGAAAGAAAGAAAGAAAGAAAGAAAGAAAGAAAGAAAGAAAGAAAAGGAAAAAAGAGAAAGAAAGAAGAAAAGAAAAGAAAGAAAGAAAAGAAAAGAAAAAAAGAAAAGAAAAGGGCAGCCAGGTGGCTCAGTGGTTTTGTGCCTTCAGCCCAGGGCATGATCCTGGAGACCCAGGATCGAGTCCCATGTCAGGCTCCCTGCATGGGGCCTGCTTCTCCCTCTGCCTGTATCTCTGCCTCTCTCTCGCTCTCTGTATGTCTCTGATAAATAAATAAATAAATAAAATCTTAAAAAAAGAAAAGAAGGGGTTATCTTGTGTTTTAAGGCAATACCTTAATAAGAAAGTTAATGTTTCTCTTGCATATGTCTTAAATAACAATGCAGCCAGAGGGGTGGAAGAAATACATATTTATTTGCAACGGTAGTTCTCATCCCCGGCTGCATGTTAGAATGACCTGGGTAGGAGCTTTCAAAAAATAAAAATGTTCAGGGCCACCTGGGTGGCTCAGTCAGTTAAGCATCTGATTCTTGATTTTGGCTCAGGTCATGATCTCAGGGTTATGAGATTGAGCCCCGTGTTGGGCTCATCATGGAGTCTGCTGGAGATTCTCTCCTTCCTCTGCCCCTCCCCCAGCTCATGCACACACACACACACTCTCTCTCTCTCTCAAATAAATTTTTTTTTTAAAGGCAAATGCCCAGATACTCACCCTGGAGAGCCTGATGAAACTGGTTTGCTGCTCCCTTCCCCACCCCATCTAATTTTTTAAAGTTCCCTAGGTGATTCTAATATCCAGTCAGGGGTGAGAACCACTGATTTAAAAGGAGAGATGTGGGCTAGGAAAGCATCTTGGAGGCCGTGGTCTCCGGGCCAAACCTTGAGCTATAGGGAAGGTTAGACAACAGGAGCTGGGGAATCTAGGATCGAGGAGCAGCAGCGGTTTAGGTGTCAGCCAGTCAACCAGACGAGTTGCAGAAGAGAGTTCTAATGGGCCATAACTGGGAGGTGAAATAGAAGTGGGAGTGTGTGGGAAAGGCCTCGAATGCCAGACCAACAAGGTTAGGCCATTCTGAAGGCAAGGATCGCCATTCGGATGGAGATTTTTATGCTAAGAAAGTAACTGTGATCAGGGTCACCTGGGTGGCTCGGTTGGTTAAGCATCTGACTCTTGATGTCGGCTCAGGTATCCATGTCAGGGTCGTGAGTTCAAGCCCCATGTTGGGCTCCATGCTGGGCATAGAGCCTATTTAAAAAACAAAACAAAACAAAACAAAAAACCCTACAAAAAGAACTAACCAAAAAAAAAAAAAAAAGAGAAAGCGCGATCAAAGAGAAAAAAATTTTAAAGATTTTATTTATTTATTCATGATAGAGAGAGAGAGAGAGAGAGAGAGGCAGAGACACAGGCAGAGGGAGAAGCAGGCTCCATGCCCAGAGTCCGATGCAGGACTCGATCCGGGGACTCCAGGATCATGCCCTGGGCCAAAGGCAGGCGCTGAACGGCTGAGCCACCCAGGGATCCCTCAAAGAGAAATTTAAGAAGAAATCCTGCATGCAGGAGGAATACAGACTGTGTGAATTAGTAACCAATGATACAGTCTGTTAAGATAATTAAACTCAAGCTAACGCAGCCACCCGTGAGGTTGCCTGTGGACCTGAGGTGCTCCCAGATTAACCTGCCTTCCCACAACTTCCACCAGCAGTGCTTGCCCAATTCAGGCATGCTCAGACCTAAACAATGTTTTGAAGAGAACCCCAGGTTTCTCTGGAGTTCCTTTCATCAGCCCTCAGGTTTCTTTCATCCTTTTATGCCTAATGCCTATCATAGCACGTCACAGTGCCTGGCACCTTTCAGGTTCTCAAGAAACGCTTACAGAGAGGAGGGAACCCACCACACGACTCCAGTAGGTTCAGCTGAAGGCATGCTGGGATCTCAGAAATGTGGGATAGTAGAGAAATGGAAGAGAAGGCCAGGCCAGTCAGAGCTGAAAGAAATAACTAGCCATTGGGCTGGTCTCAGCTATGAGCAGAAGATTGTACAACAGAACATTCCAGGGGCTGTGGTGAAGCAGCAGGAATTGATTTAGGCCAATAGCTGAGAAGTCCAAACTTGGGAAGGTTGGGAGGGCCCCAGCATGGGTGGTGTCCACGTGGCAGAGAAGCAGAACAGGTGGAAATGGAACCGCATCTTAAAAATGGGGGTCGGGGCTCCTGTGTGCTTAGTGATTGAGCGTCTGCCTTTGGCTCAGGTCATGATCCTGGGGTCCCGGGATCGAGTCAGGCTCCTCGCAGGGATCCTGCTTCTCCCTCTGTCTATGTCTCTGTGTGTCTCATGAATAAATAAATAAATTATATATATATATATATATATATATATATATATATATATATATATATATATATAAAAAAGGAAATTCCAGCTACTTAGTTGCCCCGGAGGGTTCTGGCCATGGGGAACAATCCAAGAGCTCAGCAGGGCATCAGGTCCAGACCAAATCTGAGCTGCCAGACAGAACCTGGGCCCACATCCCCAGTGGAAGGACAAGGCCATCACAGCTGGTGTCAGAGCCAAGTTGTAGCTCTGAGGGCCCCTGGGGGTCTGAGCTTCACCTGGTCTAGACCCCACTGGGCGGTGGGATTAATAACAACCAGTGCTCTATCCAGCTTGGATTCTGGGGCTGCTGAGGGGCATCCCGCCCGCCTCATCTCTAGCCGATGAGAATGAGGAGGTGCTCAAGATGCCCAGTGCCAAGGTGCCCCTGAGAAAAACCCAACAGCTCCTTGCTGTTCAAGACCTAGCATGGTACAACCTGAAATCTGGCATTGTGATGCCCCCAGATATGGTTTTCTTTTTTTAAAATTCCCCTAGCTGTTTGGGGTCTTTTCTGATTCCACACAAATCTTAAAATAATTTGTTCTAAGTCTCTGAAGAAAGTCCATGGTATTTTGATAGGGATTGCATTATACGTGTAAATTGCCCTGGGTAACATTGACATTTTCACAATATTAATTCTGCCAATCCATGAGCATGGAATATTTTTCCATCTCTTTGTGTCTTCCTCAATTTCTTTCAGAAGTGTTCTGTAGTTTTTAGGGTATATTTTGAGAACCATTTGAATGGTAAAATGGTTCTCCAACCTTTTATTTTCAGGTTGTAGGTGTCCTTCTGTCTAAAATGAGTCTCTTGTAGACAGCAAATAGATGGGTCCTGTTTTTTTATCCAGTCTGAAACTCTGCGCCTTTTGATGGGGTCATTAAGCCCATTCACGTTCAGAGTTACTTGAACTTCTTCTTAAAGGGGAGTTTTAAGAGTCCCCCTTAAAATTTCTTGCAGAGCTGGTTTGGAGGTCACATATTCTTTCAGTTCCTGCCTGTCTTGGAAGCTCTTTATCTCTCCTTCCATTTTGAATGAGAGCCTGTTCATCAAGACAGTGTGGTACTGGCACAAAAACAGACATATAGATCAATGGAACAGAACAGAGAACCCAGAAGTGGACCCTGAACTTTATGCTCAACTAATATACGATAAAGGAGGAAAGACGATCCACTGGAAGACAGTCTCTTCAATAAATGGTGCTGGGAAAATTGGACATCCACATGCAGAAGAATGAAACTGGACCACTCTCTTGCACCATACACAAAGATAAACTCAAAATAGATGAAAGATCTAAATGTGAGACAAGATTCCATCAAAATCCCAGAGGAGAACTCAGGCAACACCCTTTTTGAACTTGGCCACAGTAACCGGAGAAGGACAAACGGTGTATGTTCTCATTCATTTGGGGAATATGAATAATAGCGAAAGGGAATATAAGGGAAGGGAGAAGAAATGTGTGAGAAATATCAGAAAGGGAGACAGAACATAAAGACTTCTAACTCTGGGAAATGAACTAGGGGTGGTGGAGGGGGAGGAGGGTGGGGGGTGGGGGAGAATGGGTGACGGGCACTGAGGGGTACACTTGACGGGATGAGCACTGGGTGTTATTCTGTATGTTGGTAAATTGAACACCAATAAAAATTAATTTATAAAAAAAAAAAAAAAAAGACCTAGCATGGGTTCCAAACCAGTGAAATGAAAACACAAATTTCATTTGGTCTCGATCCCATCAGAGGTCCCACCAGTCCCTCGTTCCTCCCAGCCTTGCCGAGCACACATGCTGGGGCTTTCCCCAGGGTCCTCAGGCAGCAAATTGGTTGCTCCAGGAGCAGGTGCTTGGGAGCCAGAACAGGCGGTATACTACTGGGGGAAGAGCCCTGGCCCTTGAGTCCGAAGATCCAAGTTCCAGTCCTGATTGCATCACTAATTTACCACATGCCCTTGAGCAAAGGACACACAGGGCCTGTCATCGTGCCCACACAGACAGATGTCTTCCAAGTCTTTTCCTGCTTTTCCACTCTGAGTCTCTGCCCATGAGTGTGCAAATACCAGGCCAGGCATGTGGTGAGTTAGGACAGGGGCAAAACGGCCATCTGGAGTCTGTTCCCCAACAGCTGCCAGTCCTGTCTCTCCCAGGCCTTCTCGATGCCGCCGCTGATCGTGCTGTGCAATGAGCAGGAGGAGGAAGGGAGGACAGTTATTGGGAAATGGTGTCGACACTGGGGAGTCAAACTGCTTTTGTGAAGTAGAAGCTGCAGGGCGCTGCCCAGAACCAGCCCATTGTGCAGAGTAGCAGCTGGTAGCCCGCAGCACCCCCACCCCCACCCCCACACCTCCACTGAGACCGTTCACCATGAGGGCTGCCCACAGCCACAAACTGATGTCATCAACAGACCTTCAAGGTCAGTCGGTTCTACGGTCAGTTGATATTCTAGAATCTTCCCCCTGTGCATTAAGCCAAACCTAAACTTAAAAATTTTCTTAGTTGAAAGAGTTAACAATGTTACCTGAGTTTCAGGTGTAGGTATAACGATTCCACGAGTCTATATTATGCTGTGCTCACCCAGTGTAGTAGCTACTATACCGCCTGTCACCATGTGACACTGTTATAATACCACCAGCTCTATTCCCTGCCCTACTTTTCATCCCCATGACTTATTTGTTCCATCCCTGGAGCCTGTACCTCCCACTCACCTTCACCCATTTTGCCCATCCTCCACCTCTTCTCCCCCTGGCAACCACCAGTTTGTTCTCTACAGTTATAGGTCTGTTTCTGCTTCTTTCTGTTGTTTCAAACCTAAACTTCACTTGAGACTGCATCCTTGCCTGGCTCCCAGCCCTTCCCCCTCCGTCCCGTACAGGGTTTTCCTACAGCCCACCCTCTGAGTAAATCACCTTCATAAGACCATCTGTCTCAGGTCCTGCTTCTAGGGACTTGATTCAGGACACTGCTGTTTTTAATAAATAAAAGTAAAATGCCATCAATGGGTAAAACACAAATGTTAGACAAAACATGTATGAGAGTATGGGAAATAGACTCCCAGGTTCATTTTTTTTAATAAAGGAAAAAAGAAGTCTGCAAAAAGTCTGTTAGTAGGAGAAGGAAGCAAAGACCAGCTTCCTGGCTGTCCCTGGAGAGCAGTAGGTGGAGTAGTTCATTCCCTTCCCTGACATCAAAACATTGTTTTACCTATTGCTTTCTCTAAACATCACAGGGCACGCGAGAGCTCCCCAAATCAAGATCGGTCCCATTTTCTTGAACAGCCACCATCTGTGACTTACTTGACTCATGCAAGTGTTCTCTCCTTTCTTGAATGGGCCTCTCTGAAAAGCTACAGGACAAGGGGCAGGAGCCCCTTCTAAAGAAACTTCAATAGTGAATGTGGTGTTTTTCTTTTAGAAACCAGGCTGATGGGATGCCTGGCTGGCTTAGCGGTTGAGCATCTGCCTTCGGCTCAGGTCATGATCCTGGGTCCTGGGATCAGGTCCCGCATCAGGCTCTCCGCAGGGAGCCTGCTTCTCCCTCTGCCTATATCTCTGCCTCTCTCTCTGTGTCTCTCATGAATAAATAAGTAAAATCTTAAAAAAAAAAAAGGAAAAAAGAAATCAGGCTGATCTATTAAGAGTCCAATTCAAAAAGGCTGCAGAGGCCAAAACTAGCCAAACTCCCCCAGCCCACAGTGGCCACTCATGCTCCAACCGAGGTGACCCAGTAAGAGCTGTGTCTAATGGAAAGCTCTCCTGGGCCCCTGAAATGTTGTCAGGCATGTCTTTCAGATGTTCTAGCATGGTTGTTAATGACACAAGCTCTGGAATCAACATGCCTAAGTTTGATTCCTTGGTGACTGTATGGCCTTGCCTCAGTATTCCCGTGTGTCTGAGTAAGGGCTCGTGTGTTATTAAATGCATCAATACAGGGGATGAGTTGAGAACAGTGTTTGGCACATGTGAACTTATTATTATAGTAATAAGTAATTGCTCATTCATTTGAGGGCACTTAGGGTCTCCACCACTAATTTGCTCTATGTACCCTAGCAAAACACCTAAGCACTTTACACTCTTAAACACAAGGTTCAGTAGGATGCCCTCTGAAGTCCTTTCTGGACCTAGAATTACATGAGTCATGAAGTACTGATGTCAACCTTGAACTCATTTCCAGGTCCTGAACTCTCTGTAGCCAGGACATTTTGCTCACTTATCCGTGAGACTTGCGATGTTGAGAATTTTGTGTGTCAGCTAGACTGGACCAACAGATGTCCAGACATTTGGTTAAACGTGATTCTGGGTGTGTCTGTGCAGGTGTTTCTGGGGGGAGATTATAGTGTAAATCAGGACACCAAGTACAGCAGATTGCCCTCCCCAATATGGGTAGGCCTCATCTAATTTGATGAAGGCCTGAATAGAAAAGAAAGGTGGAGGAAGGAAGAATTTACTCTCTGCTTTTTTTCAAGCTGGTACATTGGCCTTCTGCACTCCGGTTGGAACCTCACCACTTAGAGTAAGTTTGAAATATAATAAGATATAGCATAAAATAAATTTATGTATCACCCCAGTGCCCAGAACACTGATGTATTATTTTCTTAGGACTTCCATAAGATAAAAGCACAGACTGAGTAACTTAAAGAAGAGAAATTTATTTTCTCACAGTCTGGAGGCTGGAAGTCCATGATCAAGGTGGTGGCAGGGTTGGCTTCTTTTTCTTCTTTCCTTATTTGTAGATGGCTCTCTTCTCTTATGTCCTCAGATGGTCTTCCCTCTGTGTGTGTCTGTGTCTTAATCTCTTCTTATAAGGACACCAGTCAGACTGGATTAGGTTCCACCCCCCCAACCTCATTTTATGTTAATTATCTCTGTAAAGGGTTTATCTCCAAATTCAGTCATTTTCTGAGGTCTGGGGATTCAAGCTTCAACCCCAACCACAGTCGGTTCAATATGAATTTTGGGAGGATGTACGTCAGCTCAGAGCAACTGCTTAATATATAGTAGGCTTGCAACAAATGTGCTGGGAAAATGATAAAACTGTAGAAAAATAAGTGAAGGAAATAAACTGGGAAATCACAAAAGAAAAACTCAAATGGACATTGAACACATAAAAATGTGTCCAGTCTCACTGGAATCACAGAAACACAAGTTAAGACAACACTGAAATATCATTATGCTTATCAAAATGGCCAAGATGATAAAGAACGGACAATAGCCACCCAGAGGAGTACAGGTATGGGGAGACCAGCTCTTTGTTACCCTGCTAGTGAGAATGGACTTGGAACACACCCTGGGCAAAGCAGCTTAGCATAATTTTTTTGAAGTACCTCGTTCCAGCAGGTGAGCAGACATCCTTAAAGAAGTGACCTGAAGGGTAGTCTTAGTCAAGTGAAGGAGGAGAGAGGAGCAAATAAAGCAGAGAAAACAGGAGTTTGTGTGAAGGCCTGGCAGCCAGAAAGCATGGTGCCTTCAGAGAGGTGGGAGAGAAAGGAGGGGAGGGGCCCCATCATGCTGTCCCTCTTAGACCAAGGTCAACAAGAATGTCATCTTCCTCCCCAGATCCCACTGCATCAACATTTACATTAACATTTAATGCATCACCCTGGTTTATTTTCCCAATTGCAACTTATCATTATCAAAATGGCCTTTATACAACTTATTTAAATATCTGTTAATATATTTGTTTCTTTCCTAACTCAACAAGAATAAGAGCTTGGTCTTTTTACCAATAGCAGTTTTAAGCCACTGAAGGGTTCTGAGCAGAAGGTGAGATGGTCAGATGTGCGTTTGAGAAAGATCACTCTAGCTACTGTGTGTAAAATCTTCTGAAGGGTGGAAGCAGGGAGGCACATCAGGGGGCTGCTTGATAACCTGACCAAAGATGACAGTGACCAAACCAGATGAGGAGCAGTAGGGAGTGAGAAAGTAGGTGGACCCTGGAAAAAGATCACAGTCAGCCATCAATAGACTTGCAATACATTCGACCTTGGGGGAAGGGGCAGAGAAGGGAATATAGGTGCGATCTAGTTCTAGGCTGGAGGAGTTGAGTGGGTAATATTTTCCAAGGGAGATAAAGGAAGAGGAGGAGGAGTTTGAAGGGAAGAGGTAAATTTCCATCTTAAACACATTGAGTTTGAAGTACTAGGAGATATCCCCATGGAGAAGTCCCAAGAGGCAACATATATATATATTATCTATATAAAGTCTAAAGTGGAAGCCAAAATCTATAGTTGGGATGGAACACCCATGTAGGGTGCTAAGGCGACCCAGGACTTGTCTCTATGGGCCTATTTTTTTTAAAAGTTCCATATACAAATGAGATTCTATGGTATTTGTCCTTGTCTGACTTATTTCCTTTAGCATGATGCCTTCATGGTCCACCTACATTGTCACAAATGGCAAGGTTTCATTCTTTTAAGTAGCTGGAAGATACTACACTATATATATATATACCACATTTCCTTTATCCGTTCATCTATCTGTAGACACTTGGGCTGCTTCCTTATCTTGGCCATTGTACATAATGCAGCAATGAACATGGGGGTGTAGTTATCTTTTCAAGTTAGTGCTTTCATTTTCTTTGAATAAATACCCAGAAATGGAATTACTGGATCATGAGGCAGTTCTGTTTTTAACTTTTTTGAGAAAACTCCATACTGTCTTTCACAGTGGTGTTGCCAGTTTGCATTCCCACCAACAGTGCATGAGGGTTCTTTTTCTTTCCGCTTATGGCATTGTTCATACACAAAAGTATAAATGCTTTCAGGAATCAAATTTACATCATCAATTATTTCTTTTAGGATTTTGAGGTTAACCCTGGGGCTCCCACTGTTCAATAAAACGCCCTTTTTCTTTGTTCTTTATGAGTCAATTCTGAGGATTATTAAGAAACAAACCAAAAAAACCCCAAAGAACTCACAAGGACAAGACAGGATCAGCAATATCTTAGGCAAAGAACTCTACCTTCTACACAAGCCAGGCTATGCCCCACTGAATTTTAAAAATTCAATATTATGTTTATTCTAGAGTTTTTTTTTAAAGATTTTATTTATTCATTCATGAGAGAGAGGCAGAGACACAGGTGGAGGGAGAAGCAGGCTCCATGCAGGGAGCCTGATGTGGGACTCAGTCCTGGGTTCCCAGGATCACACCCTGGGCCTGAAGGCAGCGCTAAACCGCTGAGCCACCCAGGTTGCCCATATTTATTCTAGAGTTAATTGAGGATGCAGGTATTTACAAGACACTTTTTTTTTAATTCCTCCCCGGAAAAAAATCTTCCAGGCATCACTAATCAGATCTATGCAACTGGCTTGTTTCAGTTTTTGGACTGTGCAAATGCTGGATTGGATTATGTTTCTCCCTCTGCACTGGGTGCTAGGATGCTCAGATCCAACTTGTTTATGCTTCCTTTAACAAAAAGTTGATCTTCCCAAAGTGTGTGCTTGGGGAATTAATATTTGTTCTACTTTTAAATTTTTCTTTTATTTCTCTTCCTCCAATTTCTCTTTTAATTTTTAATTTGTCTTTAATACAGCATAATAGATCTTTATTGAAAGGGGATAGGAAAGGTGCACCTGGGTGGCTCAATCAGGTAAGCATCCAACTCTTGACTTCAACTCAGGTCATGATCTCAAGGTCATGAGATCAACCCTGAGTCAGCTCTTCGTTGGGAGTGGAGCCTGCTTAGAATTCTCTCTCTCCCTCTGCCCCCCACCCCTCACATGCACTCGTGATCTCTCTCTCTCTCTCTAAGGAAGGAAGGAAGGAAGGAAGAAAGAAAGAAAGAGAAAGAAAAAAAGAAAGAAAGAAAGAAAGAAGAAAGAAAGAAAGAATGAAAGAAGAAAGAAAGAAAGAAAGAAAGAAAGAAAGAAAGAAAGAAAGAAAGAAAAAGAAAGAAAGAAAGATGTAGAAGAGAAAGACAGAGGGGAGGGGGCAGGTAAGGAACAAACTCTCCCAAGACATATACTTAGCAATCGCATTCATTATTTACATTACCAAATTACATTTAACTTCACGTGGGGTTCCTTCATGTAGAATTCCCTGAAAACATTTACATTTTCATTTGCTTTATTAAAAAGCAGTTTCTCATAGGCACAGCATCTCTCCAACATGTCTGCTGTGTAAGGCGAATTTCATCTGTATTTCAAAGGATTTTACCCAGGTTCAGCAACATCTGCATGTAAAGGTTAGAACTCAGCTCCATGCTGAACTTTGGCCTCCTCTGTCTCTTTCCCTTTGTCTCTCCTAGCTGGCCACATGGTGAAGTGTCTGAGTGTGTCAGCCAGCTCTCCTACACATATGTTCTTTCCATCCTCACTACAAAGAGACAGAGATGTGGAATTGATGTGATCATCACCAACTCCGTGTCACAGGCAAAGTAGATAAAAGCTCCTGTCTCTATTCCTCAGGCTTTTGCCACCACACCACGTTGACTCCTTCTCTCCCAAATGATTCCATTTATATTCTCACTGCTATTTAGCAAAAACATACAGTGTACACCTGTGCAGTAGTTTCTCACTCTTACACATGCAAAATACACATGGGTTTTAACTATGATGTACAGCTTACCAGATATACAATATTTTCAGGTCAAAATTAAAACTATGAATCTTGGTGAGGGGTGCCTGGGTGGCTCAGTTGGTTAAGCATCTGACTTTTGATTTCAGCTCAGGCCATGGTCTTGGGTTGTGGGATAGAGCCCCATGTTGGGGTCCTAGCTCAGTGGGGAATCTGCTTAGGATTCTCTCTCACCCTCTCCCTGCCCCTCCCCCCACTCATGTGCATGTTCTCTTTCTCTAAAATAAATAAATCTTTAGAAAGTATTTATATATCTATATACTGGTCTCCTTAAACCCATTTGTGATGGCTACTGTAACAACAAAAAATAGGGAAAGAACCCTAGAAAATAATAAGTGTTGGCAAGGATGTATAGAAATTGAAACCCTTGTGGATCATTGGTAGGAATGTAGACTGGTACAGCTCCAATGGAAACTAACATGGAGGTTCCTCAAAAAATTCAAAATGGAATTACTATATGATCCAGCAATCCCACTTCTGAGTGCATACCCAAAGGAACTGAGAACAAGTTCTCAAAGAAATTTGTATACCTATGTTCATTTTAGCACTATTCACAATATAGCCAAGAGGTAAAGCTAAGTGCCAATCAACATATGAACTGATAAAGAAAAATGTGGTGTGTGGATAAAGAAGATGTGGTATATACACATACGCACACACGATGGAATATCATTCAGCCTTAAAAAGAAGGAAACTGGGATCCCTGGGTGGCTCAGCAGTTTAGCACCCGCCTTTGGCCCAGGGCGCAATCTTGGAGTCCCGGGATCAAGTCCCACATGGAGCCTGATTCTCCCTTCTCCTGTGTCTCTGCATCTCTCTCTCTCTCTCTCTCTCATAAATAAATAAATAAATAAATAAATAAATAAATAAATAAATCTATCTTTAAAAAAAAAAAAGGAAACTCTTTTTAAGCTAAAACATGGATGTCATAAGCTACAACATGGATGAACGTGGAGGACATTACATTCAGGAAAATAGGCCAGTCACAAAAATACTTCCATATGATAATACGAGATATTTAGAATAGTCAAATTCTTTTTTTTTTTTTCTTTAAATTTTTTTTTATTTATTTATGATAGTCACACAGAGAGAGAGAGAGAGAGAGAGAGAGAGGCAGAGACACAGGCAGAGGGAGAAGCAGGCTCCATGCACCGGGAGCCCGACGTGGGACTCGATCCCGGGTCTCCAGGATCGCGCCCTGGGCCAAAGGCAGGTGCCAAACCGCTGCGCCACCCAGGGATCCCAGAATAGTCAAATTCATAGAGACAATGCAATACATAGAGAAAATACAGCGGTTGCAGGGACTGGGGGTTGGGGGAAATGGGGAGACGTTGGTTAATGGGTGCAGGGTTTCAGTTTTGCAAGATGGAAGAGTTCCAGAGATCTGTTGCACAACAACGTCCATATAGTTAAGACTACCGAGCTGCACACTTAAAAGAGGTAAGATGACTCAAAAGGGATCACAGATCTAAATGTAAAATGCAACTTTACAGAAGCTGAGAAAACATAAGAGAAAATCAAGATGACCTTGAGTCTGATGATGACTTTTTAGATAAGACACCAAAGGCACAGTCCTTGAAAGAAAGGATTAATAAGCTGGACTTCATTAAAATTAAAATTTTCTGCTCTGCGAAGGATAATGTCAACAGAATAAGAATAAGAAAACAAACAACTCAATTAAAATGGGCCAGACCTTAACAGACACCTCACCAAGGAAGATACACAGATGGCAAATAAGTATGTGAAAATGTAATCCACATCATATGTCATCAGAGATAGACAAATGTAAAGAACAGTAAGTACCTCTACACAATGATTAAAATGGCTAAAATCCAGAACACTGCCCATCCCAAACACTGGTAAGAATGTGGTGCCACAGAAACTCTCATTCATTGTTGGTTGGAATACAAAATAGTATAGGGACTTTGGAGGAAAGTTTGGCAGTTTCATACAAAATTAAACATACTCTTACTGTATGATCCAGCAGTCACACTGCTTGGTATTTAACCAAAGGGGCTGAAAACTTATGCCCACACAAACTTGCACACTGATGTCTGTGCAATTTTGTTCATAATTGCCAAAATTCAGAAGCAACCAAGACGTCCTTCAGTAGATGAAGAGAGAAACTGGTACATTCGGACAATGGAATATTCAGTGACTTTATTATTTAAGCCTCTTTTAAAAGACTTATTTTACGGAGACAGTGTGGGAGATGGGCAAAGGGGGGGGGGAGAGAGAGAGAGAGAGAGAGAGAGAAGCAGCATGGAACCCATCATGGGGCTCAATCCCACCACCCAGAGATCATGACCTGAGCCAAAATCAAGAGTCAGAGACACCCAGGTGCCCCTATTCAGCAACTTTAAAAATGGGTTCTGAAGCCATTAAGGAAACTTAAATGCATGTTACTGAGTGAAAGAAACCCATCTGAAAATGCTATGTACAGTATGATTCCAACTATATCACGTTCTGGGAAAGGCAAAAGTATGAAGACAGTAGGAAGATCAGTGGTTGCCACGGTCAGGAGAGGGAGGGATGAGTAGTAGGAGCACAGGGATTTTAAGGCAGTGAAACCCTTTTGGGTGATACTGTAATGACCATTCCATGTCAGTGTACGTTTGTCCAAACCCACAGAACATACATCAAGGTGAGCCCTAATGTGAACTATGGACATTGGATGATGATGTCACTGTAGGTTCATCAACGGAAACAAATGGATCCCTCTGCTGGGGGATGCTGAGAGTGGGGGAGGCTGTGCATATGTAGATTGGGAGGCATAATTGAGGTTGACATAAGTTGACATAAATAGCACCGTGTCATAAAGTTGTTTTGGGCACCTGAACTCCCCTCTTCCTCACCCTCATCTGTATCAGGTCCTCTATCTCCACACATCCCTTTAGTCATTTTTCCCCAAAGTCAAGCAATGCCATACACACCCCATGCACTGTGCTCAGAAAAATTGCCCCCAGCAGGCACTATCCATTGGCTTTATTTTTGGAGCAATCAGGGGCTTGGAGACTGAGGTATCAGCAAGAAATCTTGAAGAGGCATCTTCTGTGTCATAAAACTTACTATGTCAAAAAGGAAATGGAACAAAACTCTTGGCCCCTTTTCATCCCTCACCTGCATCTCCAAATTCTCTTTCTACTACATCCTTTCCATAAAAATTTAAATATGTTCACATTTGTTCCATCTTAAAAGCAAAACAAAACAAAACAAAAAAACAAAACAAAACAAGGGACACCTGGGTGGCTCAGTGGTTGAGCATCTGCCTTCAGCTCAGGGCGTGATCCTGGAGTTCCAGGATCGAGTCCCACATTGGGCTCCCTATGAGGAGTCTGCTTCTCCCTCTGCCTATGTCTCTGCCTCGCTCATTAATAAATAAATAAAATCTTAAAAACAAAAAACAGTCTTCCCCTGAGCCCTATCCCATTACCATTCTATCACTTTCTTGTCCTTCACAGCACATTTTCTAGTAACCGTCATCCCTCTTTCTTCCTTTTCTTCCTCAGCAAAGCACTCTGCTCTAGCTCCCATCCCTAGCAGTCTTTGAGTCTGTGGTTTCCACCAATGAAAAACCTGGCAATTGCTGTGCAGCCCCCCATTTAAACTCATCCTGAAGCTCTTGGCATGTTGGCTCTATAAAAACACTCTTCTCCCCAGTCCCATGGCCTAGTTTTCCTTCCAGTTTCTTACTCTGTGTCTCCAACCTCCTTTTAGCTCTCTTCTATCCAAATCTGTTGGTGCTGCAGGCCCCTGGGGCTCCTCCAAGACTTCCTTCTTCTCTTTCACTCTTTCCCCTAAACCACATCATCCATGCTATACTTTCCTTTACCACCTTTTGCTGATTAAAACCAAAACTGCACCTGTAGCCAGCTCCCTCCCCAGGGTTCCAGACTCATCTACCTAGTACACTGTACTGTGTTCCCTGACGAGCCCTCTATCCCTCGGGACACTGGGGCTGGCTGTCCTTCGGGAAACAGAGCCAATCATCCAGTAGCAGACAGGAAGTAACCCTTTTCACCCTAGGGTGGCCTGTCCCGTCATTCATCCCATCCTATTAATTTTACTTCCTGGATATGTCTCCAATCCATTTTTTGCCCCATCTCCACAACCATAAACGTAGTTTTAAGCCAATACAATCTCTTCATCCCCACCAGTCATTCCACATCCATTCTTTTCCTCTCAAGTTCATTCTCTAAGGTTAAATAGTGGTCTTTTAATAAAGCAAATTTATGCCTGTTGCTCTGCTGCTTGAAATCCTTCAATGACCTCCCCATGCTCTTGGGAATTCATCACCATGAACTGGGCCTCTGGGACCAGATTGTTTGTTGTCTGTGTCTCCCACTGCTCAGTCAGTCTCATCACTGACCCTCTCCCAGTTCCTCACACATGTTCTTCTTACCTGAATAAAATATACTGCTCCCTCTGCTTAGAATGTTCTTCTCTGCCTTTTCCCCCAGTGGCTGCAGCTCAGTGTCCAGGGTGTGGTCTAAGGCTGCCTCCTCTGCTCCCTCACATTTGTTCACATCCCCCTGCCACAGGCTGTCACGTGTTCCACACTTCTTCTCAACACTGACCATTACAATTTGTGTATTTCCTTCTCTCTGTTTGCTTTTACTGCTAGATGGAAACCTCCATTATCTGTTCTGTTCAGTCGTAGATGACATTCATCTTGTCTCGTGGTGACCCTGCACCTGCACTCCTTTCCATGTCGGAACAATCCACCACTCTACAAATCTTGGTGGAAGAGAGGAGCGTCAGAGACCATCCCCAGCTCGACTCACTTTCCCAGCCCCTCCTGGGGATGGGACACAATCTCCCAGTTGACACATCCTTAAAGGATTTTGGTTCAGGGACTGGGAACATAGGAGGAATGAGGAAATTTACTTCTTTCAGGTAGAAGCAGTGGTGTGGTGGCTCCTGGGATATAAGCAGTTTTGGTGGTGGCAGCAGCCATGGCTACCCAATGAGGTCCTGGGAATAGAATTAAAAAGCACTTCCCTTTGTGTTTAGCAGTTGCCATCAGTTCTGTGGGGTGGCTCTCCAGTCCTCTCAATGATTCTGTCCCTTGTAATCAACTTTTTAATAGACACTATAGCACCCGAGTGAGACTGTACCAGAAACTACTAGTCAGTCTTGACTAATACGACAGCTATAAATCTGGTGTCCTGGAAGAGTCCCTGGCACACAGCATGTATAAAGTGAATGTTTGCTGGCTTAAAGAATGCATGAAACAAAAGGGTCCTGGTACACCTGAGGGGCTCAGTGGTTGAGTGTCTGCCTTTGGCTCAGGTCCTCTTTCCGAGTCCTAGGATGGAGTCCCACACTGGGCTCCCCATAGGGAGCCTGCTTCTCTCTCCATGATGTCTCTGCATCTCTCTCTGTGCCTCTCATGAATAAATAAATAAAATCTTTAAAAAAATTGTTTTAAAGGGTCCTGTGTGCCTTTGTGGACTGAGGCACCCTTATTCTTACAGAGAACAATTTTTAAAACGGCCATTCTCCTTACATTTAAATGGCAAAAATCACAAATATTAAGCCAGTTTGGAAAACGCTGTATTGGCTGATATTGAAAATTCCTTAAAGATTGCACCCACCGCATTACCATTTGGTTTCTTTCCCCACTAGAAAAAAGTCCCAGACGCCAAAGAATTGAATTGGCCCAGCACCCAGGGAGCGTGCATTATGTGAAGGACAGTTCACTTGGAGGAAAGTGTCACCTAGCTATGGGCTGAAACCCAAAGGGATTCAGGAGATGTTCTATGAGAAAGAATGCAGGGCAGAGACCTGGTTCATTTACTGAACCTAGATTTTCTTTTCTGTAAAACCCAAAGAGCAATCACCTCAAATAGATTGTTATGGGGTTTAAAGAATGTTAAGATCTCCGAAGTCCATGTCTGGCCCATGCTTACCACTCCCTCCATGTTTCCATATTTCCTCCCTCCCTCTACTCCTCCCTTCTCTGCTTCTCTCTCTTCACCCAAAACAGTGATCTGTTTATTAAATTATATGGCAAGCGCAGCAATGTTTAAGAAACCAGAGATACTGACAGTTTGTCATGAGATTCTCACCCTGAATTACATCCCCCCAAACATGGATTCTTTGGCAGGAACATGGGAGCATTTCTAAAAGCACAGATGATATGAAGATTAACTTTCAGAAATGGTTAAAATGTTCATGAATTTCCTTTTTCGGATTTATTCATGATGCTGAACCTGGTGATGCCCAAATGGATAGCTTGAAGCTCAAAAATCTGTCTCTACCCAAGGATCATAAGTGTTGCCAAATGTAATAAAATGTGCCACGCTGACAACACTGCCCAGTGCTTGATCCCATTCTGCTTATTTCCCACATCTACTGGTAAAACTGCTGACAAGTATTTTCAAGAATATTAATGATTGCATAACACTTTGGTTAGAAGCTGTGATTTTTCAGGATATAAATTGATATTGCAGGATTATTTCAAGAAAACCAAGACACCCCAGATGCTTGATTAAAAAGAGACGGGGGCCCTGGAAAATGCTTTTGCTTCAAATTGGCATCCTGACTCTGTCATCTATTAAGGTGGGATGAGGGCTAGTTATTGAACACCTCTGAGCCTTGGTTCCTTTGACAATAAAATTACCTAAAGCCACCACTGACAGCCACCACTAAGCTCAGCGAAAAGAAAATCTTCAACAGATGCAGTTTTTCTCAACAGGCAGCGGAGATAAGTTGTAGGAAACTCGCCCCACCTTTCTCTGTAAGCTGAATTTTAGTTCAGACACCTCCCACGTGCAGTCATCTCATTGCAAGACATCTAATTCAATCCCATCGCATAAACAAGGTTACATGGCAAAAATGAATCAACCTCATGTTTAACGTCATGCTGGCCAATCCCGCAGTACCCCTAATACCATTATTGAAACAAACAGCCACAAGAGTCACTTCTGCATGTGACAATTCTAATACAGACCTCACAGGGCACCCTCCCAGCTAGGGTGAAGAGAAGATTCTGGGTTTAGCCAGAATCTTAAGTAATCATTTTGACCTGTGCCACTTCAGGAGATTACATGTGTCTGTGAGCTCTATTCTTTTCCTTAACTATTTCTTCAGCATTTTCCTTTTTTGTTTCAAAAATAAAACTTCAAAAATCTGGTGCCATTGTATGCAACACTTCTTAAAAGTGCAATCCCTCCTGACTCCTGGGTTATTTCAAAATACTCTATTCTTGCTATTCCACTTAGGGTAAATTAACTAAAACTAGCCCAAAACCAGGTTGGTTTTGTGTAGTTTTTTGTGTGTCAAAAATAAAATTCAGTCATTTTCAGTATTTTTAGCATGCATCATATGACAACCATTGTCATTTCTGGGATGGTGGGGAAATGATATGCCGCTAGTCTAGAGGACCTCACAGCCCATGAGGAAAACAGACAAGAGGAAAAGAATCCTAATTCAGGGCAAATGGGGGTAAATGCCAGATGTTCTGGGGGATTTCTGGAGAGGCACCTAACCCGGCTGGGTGTGGAGGTGTGTGTGATGGTGGTTAAGAAGGTTTCCCAGAGGAAGTGAACTGTGAGCTGAGCCGTGAAATATGGAGGATGAGGGATTGGGGAAGGGAGATTCCTGGCTCAGGAAAGAGCACTTACAAAGGCCACAGGCTAGCAGAGCAAGAAGGTACGTTCACAAGTGGGGGAGGCGGTGGGGGGCAACTGTGAAGTGAGGCCAGAGATGATCAGGGCCAAAGGATGAAGACTAGGCAGCAAATTTAGGAACTTTATCCTTAGGACAATAGGGAGGCCTTTAATAGTTTTAAGTGATCAGATTTTATTATTTTATTTATTTGAGAGAGAACACCCGCACAGGTGATGGGGGGCAGGGGTAGGGAGAGGGAGAGAGAATCCCAAGCAGACTCCCCGCTGAGTGCGAACTCTGAGATCATGACCTGAGCCAAAACCAAGAGTCAGATGCTCACCGACTGTGCCACCCGGTGCCTCTTGATTTGAATTTTAGAACAGTTACTATGGCTGCTTAGAATATAGAGCCACAGAGACCAGCTGGGAAGCTCCTGTAATGACCCACAAAACCTTGGGGCAGTGGCATGGATTAAGGCAGCAGAAGGTGGGAAGCAGCAGCTGGAGCTGAGATATTTTGAAGGTGGAATTAACAGGCATGGTGACTGGATGCATGGGTGGAGAACAGGCAAGTTTCTGATTTGGGCAACTGAAGGAATACTTGTGCTATTCACAAAAAAAAATGACAAGAAGTGGGGGGCATGAAAGGAAGAAGAAGAGATGGGGATGACAAGTTCAGGACGTGCTAAGTTTGAAATAGCCACGTCTAATGGGGCAGTTGGACAGAAGGGTCTGGAGCCCAACACAGACCTGGCTTGATTACAACTGTAGGCATCACCGTCATTTACCCATGGGTCAGTGACACACACACCAAGGCTGAGCCTCACAATCACTTTGGGAGCACTTAAAAAAAAAAAAAGCCATTTGTTTCATAAAATATATCCACAATTTTTCTGTACTCATGCTGGGAGTGGAGGACAGGACAGTGCTGGAGTGGAGTACAGGTAGAACTCACTGAGGTTGGGGAAATAAAGCTTTGAGTTTTTGTGTCTTGAGCATTTCAAAAAATGATACAAACTGCAGAGGAGGTGTATCTTTTACTAAGCGGTAACCAAATAATTTTAATAGGATTTGTACTGTTTCCCTCAGCCCAAGTTTTCAACACCATCCCACTTAAGCAAACTTCAAATTTGCATTTCAAAGTGTAAGAATTGATCAGCAGCTTCACCAGCCGTTAGCACTTCTTCAAAACCCCTTGAAATACACCCAAACTCTTATCAGTTATTTATAAGATTTTCTTTTTACTTATTCATTTGAGACAGAGAGAGAGGGAGAGAGAGAGAGAGAGAGAGAGAGAGAGAGAGAGAGCGCACAAGCAGGGGAGCGGCAGAGGGAGAGGGAGAAGCAGACTTCCACTGGGCAGGGAGCCTGACCAGGGCTCAATCCCAGGACCCTGAGATCATGACCTGAGCCAAAAGCAGATGCTTAACCATCTGAGCCACCCAGGCACCCTCTTGTTTTTTTAAGATTTTTTTTTTTATCATGTATTCATTTGAGACAGAGAGATACCGAGAGAGAGCATGAGCAGGGGAGAGGCAGAGGGAGAAGAAGTCATTTATAAAACTTGCTATTGTCTATTAACTTCTGATGAGCTCTGTCTTCTCAGCTGCAGAAATAAAAACTTTGTCAGAACTTTTCACCTTCACCTGAATTAACTGGCTCATTTCATGACCTTGGTATTTGTATTTCTACCATTCGAAAGTAGGAAACAATAATAAATGAAGCAGAGGACATGTGCATCTTTACAAACTGCTCTTCACATTCTAAACAAGGATTTCACTAAATTTTATTATTAGTCTACAAAAGTGGTTAATACTTTGAACTTCTACCCCTCATGGAGCAGAAGTACAAAAATCATTTCAGGGCTAAAACACCTAAAAGTTAAAATGTCACAAATGGGGCTTAACAGTGTATTGAGGATTATTCATTTGGATTTGTAATGTTAGCTTACCTAAACTTAGAATTTATAGCTTTTTCCCTGAATTCTGGTTATCTTGGTCTGTTTAACAAAAGGCATAAAGGAGGCATTTAGAATAAACAAACATTCTTGTTCTACTACCAAATATAAGGTATTACTTCTAAGATTCTAGAATGTCTATACCTAATTCAGCCATTCTCAATCCTACTTTTTAGATTGTGGTTTACTAGTAGCAATGACAGAATTAAAGGTCCCAAGAGGAACGCCCGGGTGGTTCAGTGGTTGAACGTCTGCCTTTGGCTCAGGTCGTGATCCTGGGGTCCTGGAATAGAGTCCCACATCAGGCTCCTGGCAGTGAGCATGCTTCTCCCTCTGTTTGTGTCTCTGCCCCTCTGTCTCTCTCATGAATGGATAAATAAAATCTTAAAAAAAAAAAAAAAAAAAAAGAAAGAAAGAAAGGTCCCAAGAGATCACTTAGTCCAATCTAAGGCAGCTGAAGCTCAAAAGCTTCAAGTCAACTAGGCTGAAAAGTGGGAACCTAGTCTGGGTTGACTGGACTGATGCTTTGGCTTATACTGAAGAATAATGGCAGGAGCAATTACAAGGCTTCAAGAATCTCAGCTTTGGTTCCACTCCCCTTTCAGATCAAGAGATACTGATGGAGAACAATCCCATCTTCCTTCAGCATCTACACCATCTTTGTATTCAAAGACCTCATCTTTACAGAGAGAACAGTCTATCAGACTTGGATTTCCTCAACTTCTCACTCCTTCGCTAATTGGCCTCTCTTGACCCTTCCTTGCCTACCTCTCCACTTCCTATCATGAACATTTGGGTTTGTATAATGGCTCCAAAAGTCCTTCTCTCCCTTTTCAAGGTCAATCTCCCCTCGGAGTCCTTAACATATATCCCTTCAGGGTCTTACTCCAGTATTTTTCTGCTCCCTTGTGCCTTTAGTATTTCCCTTTGTGTTCTTCTGTTAGCCTACAGATCTACTATCTTTATACCTGACTCAAGCAAACATCCTACCACGTCTCCTCTGAGAACTCTTCCCTTCCTTTTCTTCATCTCCAGATGTACTGAGAAAAGCCAGTACCTTCTTACTTGTCTTTCACTGACCCAATACAATCTTACCTGGGATCCCTCATTTGCTCCTACAGAAAATGCTCCGTGATTCAACAACCCAAATCAAAAGGTTGTTTTCAATTCACCTTCAATCCACCTCCTTAACCACTAAGTCTGACAGGATTGGTCACCTCTTTTCCTTTTGGGCAGGGCGGGGGTGGGGTTCTTCCTATCAAACTACATCACTCACCTGTTTAAGTTTCTCTTCTGCTCAATCTTCAAAAGCTGGACTTCACTGCTTTCTTCTTTCCTCTTGGTCAAATCTTCAAATTGTATATAATACACATGCAAGTGTGTCTCCATGTATTTCCATTCCAGACCTTTCTCCTGAGTTCTAGTGCTATATAAATAGTGCCTACTTGTTAGGTTCCAACCGGGTTCAGTGTATTCAAAATTGAAGTCATCTTTCTCTCCCCCCACCACTCCATTTCTCCTTTCCTCCATTTCTCAGTTAATAGCATCAATAGATACCTAGAGGAAAAAAAAAGTGGGGGCAGGTGGGGGGATACACATGCCTTCTTCCTCTCTAAATCATCTTTACCACTTACTTGGGTTTTTTCCTCAGATATTCATATCCACCCTGGCCCCCCTTTCCCAGCCCTGGGCTTAACCCTAGGGCAGGCCCTATTCCTTACCAAGACCATCAACCGATCTTGCTTCAGGTACTCCTCTCCTTCCTCTTTCAGGACCATCCAAAACTTCAGTCCTCAGTCACTTTCCTGCATTTAAACCCTCAAAGGCATCTTGCTAACTGTATGATACATGATCAACTTCCAGAGGAGCATATAAATCTCACCTTGGTTCAACACTAAACTATACCTTCAATTTCCTCTCTACCCTCCTATTTTCCAGCCACAATGACCTTCCTGTTCTTTCCAGAATATATTTTTCATGTGCCGGTTTCTGCCATTTCCTTACAGGCACACTCTTTGATTCCCTTTTGCACTTGTTGGACACTTACTCATCTTTCAATATATCACCTCTTCTGTGAAAAATATCCTGATGCCATCTGGCAGAACAAAAGTTCTAAATAATTTGGCCCCATCATATTTCACACACGCTTCTCTGATAAATGATTAATATTGTGTAGTGACGGTTTCTCTGCAAGCAGGGAACTTGGGAGTCAGGAATAGGATTCACTGCCATGCACTTGGCACACTGATAGGCCCTCATGTATTTGAGGAACTTAGTAATGGAAAACTTCTGTGTGGGCAGGTGAGGCCTCGTCCCTAAACTCCCACGCAACGCACGTGACATAAAAAGATATGCTGACAGAAAAAGTTTTGTGAGAGCTTTAATGGCACAAAATGTTTATAGCTACAAGTTATACATGTCTTGTAAACTGTATATAATGATACAAAGTGCTAACTAAATAGATGAAGAATGCATAATCACTTTGGCTCAGTTAATTCCAATAATTTCAACAACTGGTTCACTTAGAAATGCATCCGACTGGCTAAGTCTTCAATTTTCACTTTTTAGAATAGTAAATACTTTTACTGCAAAATAACTTGTTGCACTTTTCAATGTGCAAGTTTGTGCAGTTTTGCTCATGATTTTATTTACAAATATTTTTAGCCAGTTTTCATCAATCAAGAAAAATGAAGCCTGCCTTTTCGTCCCCCAAATTGTAAACAGGTGTAAAGCTTTAAAACATTAATCTTAAAATGTCAACTATTAATTGTTGAAGTCTCCTTTCCAATCATGCAATCTGTTTCTGTTCAACACAAATCTGGGTAGGAGCATAAACATGTATTCCATACGTTAGGGCTATCAATAAATACTGCATGATTTCATCTTAGGAGAAGTTTTACTGTGATCATGTACTCATGTTTTAAGTAATAGTCCAAAATTTCACAGATATTTTAAGAAAAAGGGAAGAACTAAATTTATTTCCAATGTTGAAAAAAAATCATAAATATACCCAAGTTCAACCATACTACTGATAGAATTGCTACTGTAGTTCAAAAGAGGGCAATGTGTTGCCAGTAAAAAAGTTGCTCTTATTTTTAAGGTTAATTTAACTTTTCCCTCCAGGATACCAACTGTAATACTAGTTGCATATTTAGCAGTTTAACAGTTTAGTTCTTTCAACTTTATCAGCCTTTCCAATTTTACTCAGGCTTTTCAAAATCAGTGGGCCATCAGATTCACTTTCTTTCCAAAGAAATCCAAATATGAACACTTGAAATAAATAGATTACAGAAGGCAAATCAAGTGTTACCAGGTTTGAGAATAAGATAGAAACAAGATATAATAAAAAGAGATCTAAAATCATTTAGACATCAAGTGCTAGAAAGAAAACATAAAATAATTCAGAAAACTATTTTGGATATATCATCTTTCTTAAAGATAACCAGCTATATTCTTGAAAAAAGATAGTCAGAAATTAACTTTTTTTTGTTTAACCTGTAGATTATTTTTCACTATAACACATCCATTTTACAAAACTTGATGTGAAAGACAACAGAGTTAGTTTCTGCAAACTGGCAAAGCTGGTTGCCAGTGTTCTTATCCAAGGCATATCTGATGTGCTTTATTTAATGAATAGATGGCCAGTTTTAAAATTAACAATGGTTCTCTAGTCAATAGTAATGTCTATATCATAAACAGTAATTATTTATATATAAAACATATAATAGTATCCCCTTCAGAGCCATGCTAGGTGTTCCAAAATCCATCAAATCTACTTAGAATAACTGATAATTCTGCTGTTTTCTAACAGTTTGGTCCTAAAGCTTCACATTTTAAAAATGAACAAACAGAACAGAAACAGTCTATTATTGAAGGAAGCTGCCGAGCACTCTGGAACTGCAGGAGTCGAACACGACTGATCAGACGGCCCCGGAGAACATGACCGGTGCCCGCACGGTTGCGGGCACCACCTTGGGAAGCTTGTGCAGGTAAACATTAAAAAGGGAGCAATCCAAAGAAAATAAATGGCATCTTTTTAGAACTTTGTCAACTGTTTCCACAACCCAAGTCTGTTTTTCAAAGTTGCATAAGGGCTTGGAATCACTCTGAAACAATTATCTTCAGAGTTTAAAGGCTTCAGAGTATAAGCGGGGCTTCCTAAAACAAGAAGCCTGTATTTATAACACAAATTGGAACTCATTCCAAAGCCCCTTCTTAAGAATTAAAACAAAAAAACAAAACTTAAAGTCATGAAAAATTCACATGCAGCTAAAGCTAATATGAACGTAAAAATACAAACACACACAAATACCCAAAGCAATTTCATATGTTTCTAGGCCTGAGACGTTCCTTAGGAGAAATAAAGATTTTACACCATAGAAAAGACAGCATTACAACATACTAGAATTAAAATCTGCTGATGTAGTTTAGTTCTTATTCTGCTTCATACCCATCACTTATGTAGCCCGCCTCCTATAAATTAAAAGGCGCCATTAGGAGGCTGTTTAGACAAAAAGTGGCTCCAAAGCTTGTTTAAAATAATTTTTTATTGCCCAGGATATTTTTTTTCTTGTGTCTTATTTTGTTTGTTTTCTTTTTAAACAACTATAAATTCAAGCTTAAGGAAGCTTGCTTTGTCTTGGAAAAAAAAAAAACCAGTAATGAGAAAGCTGTTCTATCATTTGCTAACCTTATCTCATTTTAAGAGAGAGATGGTAGTCATCTTGCAAGAGTAAAATTTATACCATGAACGATGCAGGTCTAAGTCTGGTGGCACTAAAAGGAGACAATAGCATTGTTGACAAAATTATAATCTGCTGGTGGCATTTGCGGAAAAGAAGCCCTTGCAAATTTCTAAATAACGGTAAACTCTGTTAGGAAATTCTAAAGTGTCTTACAGGCCAAAAAGGGAATGAGGTTAGTAAAATGCCTCAACAGAGTTTGAATAAAATACTGGATTGGAGAGTTACTAGAACTTGGATATGTAAAAATAGGGTGGTAGGTTGGGTCATGCTTACAATGGTCTCAAGTTCAAATAAACTACTGTGACAATACACCACTTCACAGGTCACACGCTTTTCCGGGGCTGTTCTTTCCTTTCCTTCAGTAGGTGCTGGCAGAAGGTGTGCTCAGTCGCTTTCCAATATAGATGCTGAAAGGAAACAGAGTGCAACGTGTCTCATTGGTTTCAACGGCTGCATACCAGCTGTCCGCAGGCTGAACTGTACCTAACAACTCTAAAGGTATATGCGCACAGTTCCCTAACACCCTGAAATCACTGCTGACTTACTTAAAACAAGTCACCAGCCAGCCAAACTGGTTTCATGTAATTATGTTTACTCATTAGGCAGGACTGGACAGTATAGGAGCTGTGATCAGACAAAGTAAAACCAGAGAGAACACATCCCTCCAAAGAACAAAGCACAGCCAACTTCCTTTGAGATGCTCCCTTAGAGTGGGCAGAAAGTTCTACTGATATTTCACATACAAAATACAGTAACATGCCAAATTACAAAGCTGCCAGTGCTTTATAGTAGGCTCTTAACTAACCATCTAACTCTTTAGGATGAAGGCCTAATATTACTCTTCCATGCCACGCAAGTATTTTTCTTAAATAACATAAACAGAAGGAAAGGTAAAGCAAATAGGAAGCTAGTCCCACACCCAGTGTCATTAAAACCAACTTTCTCAAATCCTTTTTTTCTACATTCATCTATAACAATACTTATTCCAGCAAGTGAGAAGATCTGAAGACTCATGAAAGGAAAAGATACTCGAGGTATAAAAAGCAAGTCCTTGAGGGCAAATGAACTACCTGCAGTCAATACTGAAGGGGCATTTAAACTCCTCCCCCTGCCTGCCCTCACACCAACCCCATTCAATACTCACCCGCTCCCTGCCTCCACAAACCCCTTCCATCCACTCTGCTGTTTGTGATCACAGCCTTCACCATCACAAAAATAGATCAAGTACCCAGAAAGACAAAAGGAGTCTATGGGAAAGTCATGTGTATGTTTCCACATTTATGACTATAAATCTCTCTCCCATATGCTGAGCTCTCTACAGGGGAAGAAAGGGGTCACATAGCTTTTGCATATTATAAGAGAAAATGACTCTTTGCACATGCTTAGTCTTTAAAAAAAAAATAACACCTAGTATTTAACTCCTAAAATCTTATAAAAATGGGTTTCCTCAATTGTTCCATCAAGAGAATAAAGAATTTAAAAGACATGCCAGAAAAATTCATCAGTTACAGGTAAATGTGGGGTCACCTTTAGAAGAATAAATGAAAATGCTACAAAGAAAAAAAACAGGATCCCAAACCAACCTACCAGTTTCACTCAAAGACTATTCAATAAAACAGTGTATTTTCCCATCTGGGGGAAAAAATGTTCAAATCAACCTCAAATTTATATACTTAAAGGTTTGTTTACTTTAAAACTTAGCTAATCTTGGGATGCCTGGGTGGCTCAGCCATTGAGTGTCCACCTTCAGCTCACGGCATGATCCTGGGGTCTGGGATTGAGTCTCACATTGAGCTCCCTGTGAGAAGCCTGCTTCTCCTTCTGCCTATGTCTCCACCTCTCTCTGTGTGTCCCTCATGAATAAATAAATAAAATATTTTAAAAAGTGTATTAGAGAAAAAACTTAGTTAATCCTGATGAATCACTAAATTCTACCCCTGAAACTAATAATACACTATATGTTAACTAAATCGAATTTAAATAAAAAAGAGAAAAATAAATAAAAATAAAACAGCTAATCTTGAGTAATTATAAACAAGAATAAAACACAAAAGGAAAAATCAAGCATGGAAGAGCCCACCTAAAGATGATCACTGAGAGGATTAATCTGAACAACTTATTTTCAAATAAGAAAAATCAAACTCCACTGTTAAAAATGCTTACCAGTATAACAACAGTGTATCAGCTTCAACAACTCTTTTAAGCTCTCCCTATTTGCACTAAAACATTAAAAGCAAAACAATACAAACTGTTTCATGCATATCCCTTACATGTGGAAACAGAACAGGGGAATGAAAGGAAAGAAAAACCCGTCAGGAGTCCACCAGTACTTACCCTAGCCCCAAAGCCAAAACATGAGAGAGGAAGAGAGACGGAATGAACACCTTAAGGAATTCTGCGGAGAAAATACCCCCTTTCTTCATGGCCCCACTTTTCCTCATGCTTAAAGAGACGGAGCGTTTGGGATGTCTGAAGTGGAACTCCCTGGGGGAAGAAAGGCAAAGGATGGATCAGAATTGCACTTGCTGAGAACTTCCTGGGACCAAGCAGGTCGACAGCCTATGAGTGGGAACGGCACCCTTTGTGTCCACCGAGGAGACACGTGCAAGGACTTACTTAGGTGGAATGTTTTCAGGTCTACTGGACCAGTCGGACACCCAGTCTACACTTTTCTTCAAAGCATCAACTTCTTTCTCTCCTTCTGCAGCTTCTTCTTCTGACTGCAAAGAAGAATTACGACTTTAAAAAAGAAAAAAAAGGAAGACCAACTGTTCCTACTACTAAAGACAAATCTAGACAGAAAATGTAGGAAAACTCTAAGGTTGTGTGTCAGCAATTTTTATGTAAGAAACACGCCAGTTTTCTAAAAAGGCTGACCAAAGGATTTGTGATCAGGGCGTTCACTATCTTAAAAGGAACCTGAGTGGGCTTCATTGTTGTTCTATCTAAGCAAAGGATGTGAACCTAAAAAATGTGTACTTTGGCCTGCAATGGTAACTAAAATGTGGAGAGTATTAATAACTGTTGCATCTGGGTGATGCTTACACAGAGGCCCTCTGCAATAGTCTCTTTACTTTTGTTTGCACTTAAAAATTTTCATTAAAAAAAAAAATCTCCAAAAGTACATGCTAACCAATATAAAGTGATAAGAAAACAAGTAGGAGATATGATGGGGTAATAAATAATAATAGTATTTATTAATCATTCATCAAGAGAAAAGCATCATTCTAAGCACCTAACATGCATTAATTTTTACCTGCAACAACACTATAAAAATGAAAATTATTAATATTCCACTTTACAGATGAGGAAATGAAGAGAAATTCAGTGCCTGAGGTTCAGTAAATAGTAAGAGACAGGGCCAATATTTAAACCTGGGCAAACCGTCTCAAGAGCACCCAACTCCTAAGCGTTGTTTTACTGCCTGGAAGGAGATTATATTTTTTTAGGCAAATCACTATGTAAACATTTCCCAAAGTTTATTCAAAACCACTTAAGCTAAAAATTTTTGGAATCATTTACTTTATACTGACTTAGAATTTGACATTTTTTACATCAGATAAATGACAAAGAGGTCCTTATTCTTGCTAATGATAACCTACAGTTTCAGGGTGAGAACAAGCAAAATTCCCAATAATAGCTTCTCTTTTACGAGAACCCACAGGAATGAGGTGTTTCTAAAAAATAACAGCAATATTCACTCAGCTTTAAGGAATGTGATGCTAGGACCTCAAACCCAAGGATCTCAAAGCTAAGAATTGTTTTGATCTGTTACTTTGTTTGAATAGGATTCCTTCTTTGACCAAAGGTTTCATTCTTTTCCATAGATAACTATGAAATGCAGGGCTTGATACAGCCATGTGATTCTTTTTGACAGGGCTAGTTCTCTATGAGCTAGGTGCCCCAGGAAGGCAGTTCAGAGAGTAAAAGGGGCTACTCTGTATCTAGAGACTATCAAACCGAAAGTAAAATCCCTGTGGATTTTCGCTACTCTGGTAGTATCATTCTTATTTAGTTCTGTCAGACTTGGCAAATTCCACTGAATGACACAATGTAGCCTTTAGGATTAAGCTTTTTCCATTGGGTATTGAGATTACTCAGAATCATGAGTTGGCTCTTTGTGGATTACATCTGAAAACATCCTAAATAAAAAAACAATAGGTTGTTAAAATTTACTTATAAATCAGTTTGTGTACATACAATATCTAACTATATTCATCACACTACATGTCACTTCTGCTTAGTTTCCAACTGTGGCCTCACATGCCTCTCCTCAAAACTGCTCAAAGACCGAGGTTTAAAATTGTGAACAAGTTAATATTTCCTATTTTCCAAGAGGATGAAAATGTAATAAGATTTTATGTTCTAATTTTTTTTTTTTTAAGACAATGTCACTTTCTCTCAGTTGAGTGAAGCAAAGTTATCTTTGGACTACTCGTAAAAAACAAATTCCCCAAATCAGTTTAGAATGCTTACCTTTAAAACCAAGAATCCTACGCTATCCTCATTTACTACTGCTGTGTGCTTCCCATTATTAATCTTAAATTTACCAGTTTCAGGTTTTAAATTACCTTCCAATCCTGAGAAAAATGCACTTAATATGGTAAAAATGCACTTAATCTAATTAAATAAGATTCATGCTTTTAATTAAATCAATAACCCTTTCTCTACACCTACATCTAAAGAGTCTGATCATTTTAGCCTGTTCTCTGTCCCCTACCTTCAAAGCACTTACATTTTCCTTCCCTGGTCCACGTCAAGTTCTCTAGGTCTCTATGTGTGGCTATGCACAGAATAGGGTCCATGGACAGATAAACCCCAGTTTTACAAGGGGGAAATGGTAGGTCATTTTCAGTCTCTATCAGTGACAGTGATATCCAACACTGTGTTGGCCTCTTCAGTCCCAGAAACACACTGCAAAAATGACTTCAAGAGACCTCCAAAGTCTATTTAGTGCCTTAAAACGGAGGCTCTTGAGGACTATGGTCATAAAAGTATAGTCTGAATGATCCTTTCCTAAATGTATCACACCTTAGGCTTCCTCATACTGTAACTCACCAGGAACATCTTAGTTCATTCTCATGACCTTGGGAGCTCTCCTGAAATCAATCCCGTGCACCAACTTATTTTAGTAGATGGCACAGGGGCTACATGCTCAGACAGCCCTGGTTTCGATCCTGGCTCTATCATCCACTGGCCTTGTGATCTCAGATTAGTAATTAAATGAAGACAAAGCCCCACTTCTATTTGTTCTTGGAGCTAATATCACCTCTTTCACTAGACTGAAAACACTGAAAGTGGGAAAAACCTTTTAACCTTTTTTAAAAATAAATTTAGCATCTAAAATATATCTAATATATATTAGTGTCTTTCCTTCCTTCTCTCAGAAAAGGCTGAAAATGTCCTATATTCCTTGTATAGACATATGTAAAAATGTTCGGTAAGAATAAGTCCCATGACAGAGTCCTGTGGTAAATGCTTCTGTTTGGTAATCCTAAATTTGCTTCTCATTTAAGAAAAATATCCACTCTCCCAAACCCTAATGTTAATTTTTATTTATTTATTTATTTATTTTTATAGATTTATTTATTTATTCATGAGAGAGACAGACAGAGAGACAGAGACACAGGCAGAGGGAGAAGCCCTTTTTGAAGGTTTAAATAAATCACACTATGGATTTCTCTCTTATTAAAAGTCTTACTCTAAAAAACATATTTTTCTTAAAGGACTTAAGACTGCTTTTCCAAAGACTTAACTGTGTTTAAATGGACTGCTTTGTTAATATCGCTTACCAACAACGTTGATGATAACTAACATTCCTTTAGGTACCGGTTTCTGAATTGGGACCACACTAGCAATACGACCATAATCCAACATGGAAGCCAAACATTTTACATTTTCTCTCCTGAATTTCACAAATTCTTCTGGAATTCTAGGATGGATGCAGTCAGCACTACGATTCCATTTAAATTCAATCATCAGTTAAGGCTAATTGTTCACTGCCACTCCATGAATCAGGATAGCACATCTAAGTATTCCATTAGGTTGTTAGGGGAAAAAGTATGTGTGGAAAGGGAGGGAGGTCTAAGATCAAATAAGCTTGGGCAACACTTGGTTTAAACAGATTATTCCTGTGCTCACTTCGGCAGCGCATATACTAAACAGATTATTCTACTACAGAGATTGTCAGAGCCTTTAATGTGCTATGTGCTGTAGCTACTGGCAGGGCGGGGGGAGCAGGGTGAAGGAGCCCAGGGACTGTATTATTTCCACTTAACTTGACTTCAGAACTATCACATGGAGGAGCTTCCCATTAAGCAAATTGTTCCTCAAAACACATTCAAAAGAATGCTAATTTAGATTTTCAACTTGTGTGTACAAAGGGCAGTATGAATTGAGGACATCTTCCTAAGGGAAGACTATAACAAAGAATTAATTTCATTTCTCTTCCCTGGAATTCCTTAGTACACTTTTGCCATGGAAACTATGTATTTTCTTCTTCACTAGTTACAGCTTATGCACATGGCAAAACCAACATACATCAGTCAGCAATTCAACAGCAGTCAGAACATCTCCATACACGTGAGCCTCCTCTATGATACAAAGCTCATCATTAAATAAATTTATATTCAATCTGTAGATTTTCTAGGTTTCAGAGAACAGTATAAGCAGAATATGGGAAAAGCAGGGAGGAACTGTGCAGCCTCATGAAACAGAAAAAATACTGGGTGGACCCAAAATATTATGCACAATATTTCTAGTGCGAAGGCAGAACAGGACATTGTATAGAGCAAACCCCACAGAACAAAGTTTCTGTCTGAACGCATTTAAACACTCCTTTAACAAATACTCTGCTAGCACATGAACTCAGTAGAAAAAGGCAACAGTTCTTGTCCTCATGAATTTGCACTCTGGCACTTTTAGGTGAGCTGACACATCACTAAAGTCAAGGGCTGGCCATGAGCATTCTAAATTGTTAACTACAGGGACGCCTGGGTGGCTCAGCGGTTATGCATCTGCCTTCAGCTCAGGGCGTGATCCTGGAGACCTGGAATCAAGTCGCACGTCGGGCTCCCTGCATGGAGCCTGCTTCTCCCTCTGCCTGTGTCTCTGCCTCTCTCTCTCTCTCTCTCTCACAAATAAATAAATAAAATCTTTAAAATAAATAGTTAACTACAAGTACTTACTTATCATAAATTTCAGAATATTAACCATATTGTAGGCTTTTAATACTATTATCCATCCATTTTATTAACAATGTCAACTCCTAGTAAGCTACATTTATCTTCTTTAAGGAACCCTGTAAAATTTAGATGAATTTTATCTCTAGCTGTTGAAATTTGTCTCAAGTCACTGTTTTGATTTTAGATGCATAGAAAGTTTTCATGCTGGGTTCTACAACTTTCCTTTTCATTCATCTTGTGAGCTTAAATGAAATATCTGTTCAGCTATTTATAAACTCAAGAAACTAGCCTGGGATACTGGAATGAAATATCATAGACAAGAATTTTCCAATTCTTTTAGAGTGATAGGGCCCTAACCTCTCAGGCGCAAAGGAGTACAATAAGGGCTGTATCATCCTAAGTAAATTCCACAATCAGAAACTGAAAACAGCTTCAAACTACTTTTTAAAGTCTTCTTATTCTTTACTTTAGTAAAACATACTTATTTAGAAGCTCACTCTTTTCCTAATTATCTAGTGTACATTAGAAAAACAAGCACAGACACACCATCTGCATGTGCGCGCACATACACACACCATCTGTGTGTGCACACACATACCTGAGAGCTATGGTCCCTGCTGGTGTGCATCTCCACATCAAACATAATCTGCCCATCTTCTTGTGGGGAAGGGCTAGAAGAGAAAGAATTTAACCATTAGTTTTAATTCTCATTTTGTCAAGTAAATTAACCTCCACTGGAAATTAGAAAATTGAAAGCTACAGTAGTATGCCTTTGAAAAAGCAGCAAATCAAAAAGTATTATCTTGACCCTAAAGAAAAAATGAAATTGAGCACTCTTATTCCCAAAATGTTCTGGAATTTTACGATGGTGATAAATTCCTTTGCAAGGATAAATTTTCTTATTTTTACTCTTTTTCCAATAAAGAGGTACAATGATCTTCAAATTCAGAAACCTAGTTGGGTTTTTTTTTTCCTCAAAGTTCTTTCATCATTAAATAATTCATCATCAGCGAGTCTTAAAATGTGAAAGCAGTTTTTTTGAGAGTCCAGCTGGTTGCCAGCCTCCTGAGCTTTCTGGGTATAATCTGAAACCGGCCCCTTTAAGAGGGCGCAACGAGAGGGAAAGAGGCAGACCATTCCAGGGTGGTAGGTGGCAGCTTTAAAGAGCAAGGGAACTTATAGACAAGGCTTGTCTTGGAGTGACATTAAGGTGAGCAGACCACACAAGCCTGCCAAATCTTAGAAGTTTATAGAAAGGCCTTAATTGAGTTTAGTCACATATACCATTCAAAAAGTCTCAACACCACATTGCTGTCTCAAAGCTGTATTCTTGAGGCAGCTTCTGGGAGCAGGGAAGGCAAGCGGAACGCACATTCCAAGGACAAAGGAGGGGATGGGGAGCCTCTAATTGCCCAAGTCCAGCTCCAGGGTCAACCTGCGATCACATATTCTCAAACACCTTCCCCCAACACTCTTTCAAAGGGTCTTCATGGTTTAAACTGTTTTCATGATACTATTATGATTTATTTGCCTTTTTCATTCTTACTGTCATATCTGTCATTCTTATTCTACGTACAGTGAAATTTTCTAAAGGCTACATGATGTGTTTTATCACTACAGACTGAATGCAAAAGCAAATGAGAATCTAGCTGTTATTTATTAAGTTAGACAGATTTGTAAAAATGTAAAATAATGCTGCTAGTTCAAATTTTTTTTTGGTTATGAAAAGGTTATTTTTCATTTCAAAAAGTTACTTATACTGAAATGTAATGGGTTCATTACTGTTGAATGAATCGTATTTTTAAATTTTGTTTAATCTCTAGTATAGTTAAATATAAAAATAAACACATAAACAAAAGATCTTTGGGGGTCCTAGTAATTTTTAGGAATGTAATGGAGTACTGGAGACCAGAACCACTATTCTACTTATTTCAGAAATATCTGCTTTGAAATATTTCAGAGTTATTATATAAGCTCATATATGAATACAAGACCTTCAATGAAAAGTATAAGATATATTCCCAGAAGTGATAACTTACAGATAAACTTTTAGAGAAGAACACATGCTCCGAAATACACTTGATGTGATAGATGAATACAACATGCTAAGTTCTATGTTTAATGTTATTAATGATTTCTTGTGTAATCACAGTAGGTAATTAGATTTTCCACTACACACCCCACCCTGCCAAAATCTAAGACCAAAGGAGGGATGAAAATGCTCCAGGCTTAACTGGTTTAAAGGAGTAGATGTTATCTGTTAAAGCTATCAAGAGTACATGTACAATGTTAACATATAGAGATGATGTAGAGACAGACTCTAAAATAAATAAGATCATCCAAAATGTGTCAGACTGATTCAGCCTAGGGGCCTCAGACTATTCTAACTGACATACAAGAGCCCCAAATCGGGATAGCAAAAGAGAGAAGCTGGTTCTGTATCATATAAATACATTAGCATATTTAGAAAATTTTTTCTTGAGGTAGAAATCTCAGGCGAGAGCACAGGAACCACGTGGAAGGAGGCACTCTTGTCCTCAGTTTACGGTCGTTATGCTCATGTATCACTGTTTCGTTCACAGCCAGAGATCAAGTTAAGGGCCAGCCTCACATAGCCAGGAGCAGGTCAGGGCAGTAGAATGACATGGTCAAGAACCCTACAGATGCACTGCTCTACTTCTATTCTTATTTATCACTGGCACCAATCTCACTCAGAGAAATACTAAACATTTCACTGGTAAACGGTTTACTACTTCTAACAATTGGGAATGCATTAGAGTTTCAACCCTGGCTCATGTTAGAATTAGCCAGGGAGCTTTTAAAATATCCTAATACCTCTAACCCACCCCTGACAACAGACTAAGAATCTCTAGGGATGTGGCCTGTGCGCTGGTATTTTTAAAAGCTCCCTGAGTGTATCTAGTGTGTAGGCTGAGAACTCCTGCAACAGGGTAAAATGCAAAACAAAACACATAGGGGATATGATGGAAATATATCTCTGGAATAATTTTTAAATTGAAAATATGGTTGACCCTTGAACAATGCAGGGTGCCAACCCTACCCAGCACAGTCAAAAATCTGTGTACAACTTCTGACTCCCCCAAAACTTAATTACTAATAACCTACTACTTTTGACAAGAAGCCTGACAGATAACATAGTCAATTTACACATATCTTGTATGTATTCCTACAATAAAGTAGGCTAGAGGGAAAAAATGTAATAAAAAAAAAAAAAAACCCTTAAGGGAAAGAAACGACATTTACCATACAGTACTGTGCTTTACGGAAAAAAAATCCACATGACTGTGCAGCTCAGACCCATATCATTCAAGGGTCACTGTATATATAAACTAGCCTTGGGATGAATATCCAACAATCCTAAAATGTTTCCACCTACAAAAAACATTTCTCAACGACGTCAGATATGGAGATGCATGCCCATCCAAATGATATGAATTTTGAAGACATTTTAAAATGTTAAGATGTGTTAGCACAGGAGAGTATTACTGAGTTGGAGTCAAAAGCCCTCTCTGAAAAATGACCAGGAAGCCAAATCCTAAACATACATAAAGTGAGGGACAGGAAAATGTTCAAAAGCACATGCCACGCCTCGCTTCAGGTGTTTAGAAACCTAACTTAAATGTGGTCACGGGAAGGTAAATTCATATTTGATCACAAGTATAACTACTAACCAGGAATGAAAAGAGATGACCAGAAAAGCAAGCAGGTGACTTTTTCTCTGCTCAATGACAATAGCAAGTGAACAACAGGTTAAGAGACACACTGATACCAATGCTCAAGGGTCTTGTACTTGAATGCATAGTAAGAGCCTCATAAAGAGGCCTAGAACAAGCAGAAAACTTCAGAAACCTATTACAAGTCTCAAAATAAAAATGTAATATAATATAAACTTCATTCTGAAAGACAGACGAATGCTGTTGCAACTGGAATCAATGGCAAGCTGTTCAGCAAAGAGCCATCTGCTCTGCTTCTGCTTAGAACAAGAGCCATCCCAGGGTACTAAGAAGCACAGGGACAAAGGCAGGGATGAGATGGGATGGTGGGGGTGCACAGTGTGCTAGAGCCAGCAAACCAATCTTCTGCTTCCTTGGTAACATCACTGGATTATAAGATATCCAGGAACTTCAGACATGACCGAACTTCTGTTTCTCTTTTTAAATTTATTCTGACAAATAAAATATGCTATATATGCAATTTTTACAAAGTACAAAAATATTCAGAAGAAAAATATCCATAATTCCATCTCTTAGGGATAATCACTTTTATTTTTAGTATACATTTTTAAGTGTTTCCTTAGTCTTTTTCCTTATGCATCTGCATTTTCTACATGACTAATGTCAGTTAACTCTTAATTAACCAGATCATCCTTTATCCCATAGTGCTAACAGTATGGCTGTCATCAGACTAAGAAGTGTCAGGTATACCACCATGTATTTAACACCTATCCCTCAAGAAAAAAAAAAAGCTTACACTGAAAAACAAATGAGCAATTCGGTTTTATTCCACTCATACATATCACTGTATCCTTACTCTTTCACCAAAAGCAGCCCTTCATCAATGGAATTACTTTCCCCAAGTCAAAAGTAGAAAAATGAGGTCTGAAAATAAGGTTCTGCTGAAGAAACAGGATGGTCTTCCAAATTAGCTATCTTTGCAGACCTTGCGCGGTCTGCATACACCATACAAATACTGCTGTAACTTGAATCAATCACCAGTTCCTATGACTCAAACATGTTACTGAGGGTCTGCTACACACCAGTACCATGACTGTCAAGGGTACAAAAGAGATGCAACATGCCTTTTGGAGCCTCATCGTCTGGAAGGGGGGACAGATACATAAGAGATAACTGACAGAATGTGATCTGTGAAACAGGGTCACAAAGGAAAATTGGAGAAAGCTCATTAATTCTACAAGTAAACATTTATGCCATTGACTTTTAAACTGATAAACATCAAAAAATGATACAATCTAAATAAGGAAATTGATTTAATCTAGGGAAAAACACCAGGCACTCAAATATTTGCCAATTAGCTATCTGATTTAAATATACATGCTGCAGTAAATCAAGAGTCCTTTTTTTAAAAAAAGATTTTATTTATTTATTCATAAGAGACAAAGAGAGAGAGAGGCAGAGACACAGGCAGAGGGAGAAGTAGGCTCCAAGCAGGGAGCCCGATGTGGGACTTGATCCTGGGTCTCCAGGATCACGCCCTGGGCAGAAGGCAGACACTCAACCACTGAGCCACCCAGGCGTCCCAGGAGTCCTATTTTGTCAAATTAGAATGAAACCAGATTTTTTTTTTTTTTTTTTTTTTTGGTGAGAATTAACCTTATAACCCATCTGTATGGATCTCACTTACCTGTCACAGTGAGAACTGGCTCTTGAACTACTCTGGCCTGATTCATGCTGTGCATCCAAAAGAATCTTCTCCATGTCTCCATTGTGGATAGAGGATGAGGAAGGTACATGTTCTAGCCCCCCATTTTTCCCATTGCCATTATCATTGCCATTGCTGCTGTTCATGGGTAGCTCCACCCAGGAACCTGTTGGACAAGTCAGATAGCTTAAGTTAACCACAGCAGAACCAAACTCTGTCATGTGCGCACAGATGCGAATGTGGTGAATTCTGATAAGAGTTCTGTCTCGCCTCAAAGCAAATCCAAGAGTATTCCGAAGAAAATAAATAAGGAGCAACAGAAGTCTAAAAATACATATAGTTTCTCTTCCTGAAGTGGCTCACGCAATCAACCAATTTAGAAGAAGCTGGAACTCTACAACGAGGATCTTAGAAATGTGCCTTTCAGCCAATTTTCTCTCTAGTTAAAGCTTAGTTTATATCACTGAAAACTTTGAGAGTGCTTTTCAAAAAATAAATGGTTACTTTATTACTACTTATCCTTAATATTTTAAACATACATATGTTTAAAATAATATATACCTATTTTTCTCACAGTCTACTTCAGCTAGTTAGTTGTATCCTCCCCAGATGAAATAAACCAATGGCTTAGAAACTTTATAAAAAAATATCTAAAGAAGTTAACAATTGTCCTAATTAGCACAATTGACAATCTCCTATAGAACTTAAATTCAATCATAAAATTTTCCATTTGTGTACAAATGTGCAGCACAAAATTAATGCTCTTAATTTTATTTATTTATTTATTTTTAAATGCTCTTAATTAAATCCAGGTATAACACCAAAAATTCTGAAAAAAGCTTTCTCTCTATCCCACAAATTAGCTTCTTCCATTCCTTTATACCTCACCTCGTTTCTTTTTTTTTTTTAATTTTTTTTAAATTTTTATTTATTTATGATAGTCACAGAGAGAGAAAGAGAGAGAGGCAGAGACATAGGCAGAGGGAGAAGCAGGCTCCATGCACCGGGAGCCCGAGGTGGGATTCGATCCCGGGTCTCCAGGATCGCGCCCTGGGCCAAAGGCAGGCGCCAAACCGCTGCACCACCCAGGGATCCCCTCACCTCGTTTCTATACTCTCCCTTATGCACTAGCCATACCTTGTAGATTTGTCCTTTCTTCTCTCCCACGACTTCCTATTTCCTAGGTTTCATTAAGCCTTGTTGGTTTGGGGGGAGAAACTACACATCTGTACAGGAGACAGGTTTTCTCAGGCCAACAGTCAAAGAGGGTGGAGCCACAGAAAAGGGGATGTGGCCCTGGTAATTTGGATAGCTCTTGAATATTTCTTACTGGCTCAATGAGTTTGCTGATCACATTAAGGTGCTTTTTTTTTTTTTTAGGGTGCTTTAATTTTAATAAAAATTGATAATAGTAGCCACCAGACCAACTTCACAACAAAGACAGTGGAGGATTTTCTTCATAATTTCCATTCCTTACAACAAATTTTGTTTTAGAAAATATCACCGAGCAGTTTGGGAGGGCCATTCCTCCAAACTCTCAAGAGAAGTGTAGAGTTTTGTGACTGAACAGCCCTCCACCAGTAAATCAGAAAAACCACCCAGAGAGGCTCAAACCCTAAATGCACTCTCAATGAGGTAAAGACTATTCTAGATCCAAAGTGAACTCAACATCATCCTCATATAAAGGAAAAGCTCAAAGGCAGACCTGGCTGGAAAACTGACTCCACCACCTACTCTCTGCCTGTCTGAGCTTCAGTATTCTCATTTGTTAAACAGATATAAAAATACAGACCTCTACCTCTCAGAGCTGCTCTGAGGATTAAACATAGGACATAGGTAAAGTGCCCAGTAGGCAGGAGATATTCAGCTACCCACTAGTTAAACAAGTTTATATTTGTCAAATACTTAGAACAGTGTTTGCTAAATAAAAATGAGGTTACCCTTTCCTTCCTTTCCCTCAAAGGCAGTTCCAGTGGGTGTCACAGTCCCATAACTGCCACCAAATCTCTGGGACTGTGCTGCCAACCAACACAGTTGTAGGACATCTGTGTGACCTCATTCTATACACAAAAATGGACACACACAAGACAGAACTTAAAAGGGATTAACAAATTCAACTAGCAAAGCTAAGACAGATTTTTAACACTAAAGGTAATTTAACTAAGTAAATTGGAGTGTCCCTGGAGTATATAAGAAATATGCCAAAAGCATCCCTAAATTTAGAGTTCTACAAGCATTTTAACTGGAAAGACAGAAAAAGAAAGAGGTATATAATCAATTTTTTTCGTACTCATAGTGTTTTCTAGAATTTTCAAGCTCTTTTTAAACCAGCAAATCTGTTCTTCTTGTACAAAGGCCCAAAGTGCAAAATAAAACAAACAAAAGACCTGAGCTGCTCTGAGTAGAAGAACTAAGGAACCAGGAGTTCCCTGATGGGTCTCTGGGGAAGCCAGTCTTCCCAAAAATATTATTCATGTTCACTTCGAGTAGCTGATCAAAGAGAAAACCCACTGTAACAGTATCAGCTTTTCCAGACCTTACTTTTTTGAAGGACTTCCAGACCAGTATCTAAATTCTACTTTCTGCATTAAAAATATATGAGCAATCATCACCTCAGGGACTTGAGAAGACATAACTTGGAAAAGCTTAGTAAAAGTGATCTCTGTGACTGGCTTTACATTCAGCATAATTGAGGGCATTTCTACTTAAGGCAGACAATATTAATCTGGCACATATTAATACGGTGATTAAGAGCACAGACGGAAGGCCAACTCCCACTCTATGACTTACAGCCTAGACAGGTTACTTAACCCCTTAACAGTTTTCTTGTCTGTAACTTGGGGATAATAATTATATCCACTTCATAAGGTTGTTAGAAGGTTGAAATGAATTCAGCATGGAGAAGAATAAGGAAGGTCACTAGTACATGGTAAATGCTACATATTACCTGCTATTATACTCTTTGGTTTTAAAGAAATTTTTCTTGTTGCGAAAATGTGTTTCTTGAAAATAAACCCATGTAAAGTACAAATACCTTTCCTCTCAATCTCCTATTCCTACTCCCAAAGAAATCCACTTTTAAGAGATTCATATGTAAACTTTCAGAGCTTTTTCAATTAAATATATTCAGTTTTATGCTGTTTACAAAAAATTGAATTGTATTATACATATTTTTCTGTAAGAAGTGCTTCTTCCCTAACAACTTATAAATGTCTTTCAATGTTAATGTATATTATCGTACTTTATTCTTTTAAATTGCTTTGCATCTCAACATAAGGATATGCCATAGTTTAACCATTATCCAAATGTCAATGGTTAACCATTACACAAACTATTTCTAATATTATGTTACTACAATCAGGTCTTCAATGGAGGATAATTTGACAATATGCATTAAGACACCTAAAAAGGGGAGGCCTGGGTGGCTCAGTGGTTGAGCGTCTGCCTTTGGCTCAGGTCGTGATCCCAGAGTCCCAGGATCCAGTCTGGCTCTGCCTATGACTCTGTCTCTCTCTCTTTGTGTCTCTCATGAATACATAAATAAAATCTTAAAAAAAAAAAAGACACCTAAAAAGGTATAATTCCCCTAACAATTCTCTTCCAGATAGATCATCTATGGAAATAAACATTATTGCAGAGAAAGTTATTCACACAGATATTAAAAGTTTCATCTTTTGACTACACTGGGGGGGGGGGGACTTGTCTTCCTCAAGAGATGGACTACACATGCTTTTCATTACCTACTTCATTCCTGATTTACAGCTTCAGAATTTCTTAATGTTCTAACTCTATCAAATCTCACAAAGTCCCCTTCTACTTGGAAAGGAAACAAGACAAGATATGAGGATTGTGCTGTTCAAGCAATACAGAGTAGAAAAAAATCTGAGTAAATTTCCCTCCTAATAATTAGGCTTTAAAATGAGAAATGGCAGGCTCTTCCTGTTATATGTTATTTTAAAAGATTTTATTTATTTATTTATTCATGAGAAACAGAGAGAGGCAAAAAGGCAGAGGGAGAAGCAGGCTCCCTACGGAGAGCCTGATGTGGGAGCTGATCACAGGATCCTGAGATCACAACCTGAGTCAAAGGCAGACACTCAACCACTGAGACACCCAGGTGCCCTCTCCCTTAAAGATTTTAATATACTTATTGATGAGAGACACAGAGAGCGAAGCAGAGATACAGGTAGAGGGAGAAGCAGGCTTCCTACGGGGAGCCTGATGGGGCACTTGATCACAGGACCCCGGGATCATGACCTGAGCCAAAGGCAGACATTCAACCACGGAGCCACCCAGGTGCCCTCTACCTGTTACATTAAAAGATGACTTACAAAGTGAAAAGTGTTTTTATGCCAGAATCTATATATATACAATACATGAGACATTTTCTAGTTTAAGTCTTTAAGAATTGGTAAGAGAGTCAAAATTGCTAAGAGATTCACACTTCCACATTTTGTAATATAGCACATCGTGAAGGTTGGTCCAGTAATTGTGATTATATTCATGACTGTATGTTGTATATACTCTGTATAGTTTTATAATCACTAGTTTAATCCTCTTGCAAGAAGGGGAGTGGGAGAGCTGAGGGATAGAGGAAGAGAAAGAAGGAAGAAGAGTCTCTCATTTTTTCCTACAACTTTCCAAGGTCCCATGTGTAACTCTTCTCCTAACCAGGATAACACATTTCATTATGTCTTATATTCTTTCCTCAAAGCCTTTATTTTATTTCAAGCACCTGATGCTCCAATCCAGACCAAGAACAGTCACTGACATTCTTTTTTAAAAAAAAAAAAAAAAAAAGAAGAAGAAGTTGGTCGTTTTGCACAAGTGGATACTTACACCCAGTAACTTAGGCATTCAAAAACAGTATCATGAAGCAATGAAGTTTCACATGCCATAGCCTTAAAAGCCTTCTCACCATACTGGGGAAGCCAAGTAATCATGGTTGAAGATGTTTTAAAAAGGAAAAAAGAAAAGAAAAAAAGTCTGTACTTCCTACATTAAATAATAAGAATTTTACTACTGCCTTGATTTTTTTTTATTACCTACAGGATTATATAGCATTAATGCCCTATACAAATATTCTTAAGTAACTTGATAGCTTTCTCAAGAATAAAACTAAGACTGGAAACTGAAAAAACATCATTTTAACTTTGCCAGTAGTTCAGATATTTGTCTACTGATTTGTAAGGAAAGTGAACAGTTCCCCTACAATGGTGAACTAAAAAAAAAAAAAAAATTAAGTTAAATTAAAAACTCAGAAAAATATTTCACTATTCCAAATATTTCCATAATTTGCTGTTAAAACTCTGTTTTGACTCCTGAACTGAAGAAAAATCCCAAACCACAGATAATCTGTACAATGAGTTCATCTCCTGTGTTTCACAGTTGTGCAACTTTACCCAACAAAGAACTTCAACTTATCAGCAATTTGGGTAGTATTAGATGTCTGAATAAGTTGTTTTGCCCAGTGCCCAAAAATCACTTGAAGGAATCAGGAAAGCTTCTTGTTTTGTTTGAACCACTGTTGTATAATGAACTGGGGTGGGGGGGGGGGGGAACCAACCAAACAAACAGAATAAAAGGCTAAAGGGGAGAAATTAAATATGGCACTGCCTAAAAGCTTTTCAGTAACTTTTCAAAGCTCACCCTACCCAAAATAAAATACTTTATATCTATCCAGATTTCCCAAAGCAACATTTTGATATCACACAGAGACTGAGTGTTCTTCCACTTTTGTTAAGAGCTAATATAAACGTAGCAGCAACTGATTGGCCAAAAACATCAAATACTTCACAGGTCTGTCAGACACAGAGATAAACATCACATACAGCTCAACAAATCCCATTTGTTGCTGTTTTCGTTAAATGGTCAAAGGAAACTAAAATTCCTTTTTTTTTCCTGTGCAATCATGTAATCATACCAACCAAATAGCTAACTTGTAAGTACTGCAGGAAAACAGTGAGTACAAGTAAACAGTACTTTTTACTCAAGTAAAAAGAGCCAGATAGGCAGATCACCTCTGTACATTAGGTAAAATAACATACTGAGGGAATAGGAAACACACTTAACCAGGAGATTCTGAGCTACTGACCGTGTCCTGAAAAGTACACTAGATCTTTTGAAAGTAAAAAAAAAAAAAATCTCAGCTCTAGATCCCAGCCTGCTGTGAACATGGACAACACACTTTTCTCTTGTTCTCTTTACCAGTAAATAACAGAGACAAGCTACCTCTAAAGTCTCTTCCCATTCTAAAAAATTCTATGCTTCTAAAAGAGTATGCTAAAAACGGGTAAGTACTGTTTTAATTGCACATTAACAGATGAAGCAAATAGCCTTTGAAGATACATAAATTAATCCTTACTGTGGGAAATAACATCTTACATTCCAGAACATAAAAAAGACACTTGAGTTTCAAAAACTCAACATCTAAGAAAGTCACCCATCAAAAGATGGTACAGTAGCAACAAACAATGAACCTTAAACATCTTGAAATACTCAAATTCTGGGTGGCTCAGTGGTTGAGCCTCTGCCTTCAGCTCAGGGTGTGATCCCCGGGTCCTCGGGAGGGACCAAGTCCTGCATCAGGTTCCCCTGCAGGGAGCCTGCTTCTCCCTCTGCCAGTGTCTCTGTGTCTCTGATGAATAAATAAATAAAATCTTAAAAAAAAAAAAAACCCTCAAATTCTAACCCCATCTTGTGGGGACAGGAACTCTTCTCTCTAAAATAATTTTTAGGCCATGTTGGAACACCTCCTTCTTACGAAGGAGGTTGCAATGCCTTTGAATGCTATTTAAGCATCCAAATGATTTTTAAACGATTTCATCTAGCCATCTGCTAACTGTCCCAACTGCCTCTTTCACGAGGTCAATTACAGAAAGGTTAGGCAAGAATCTTTGCAGACTGAGCTTTCAAGACAACTGGGAAAAACCTTATGGACAAGATGTCTGAGCACCAGAATGTTATGATGAGCAACTGGAGTTGGTCGTAACTCAAATACTGCACATTAACTTCCAAGAGCCCGACGGGATCAATGTGGTTTTAATCCCGTTCCTGAATATTCATTGCCCCAGATTCCATGATTTATGCTATCTTGGACCGGTCAAGAGGCTGTTCACAAAAGGTTTTCAGGGTACACAACTCCATCGTTTCAAAAACAAAGCAAAAAAAAAAAAAAAAAAAAAAAAAACCTCACTTGGGCCAACTCTCAAAAAAAAAAAAAAGTAGCAGAGTCGCCTGACACCCCCCCCCGCCCCCGCAACGCGATACAAGTGACCACCAAATTACCAAATGATTTTCCTGACCCGCCTGTGGTTAACAAAGGAAGGGAACAGGAGGGCTCAGGTTCCGAGCCCTTGGGGAAGGGCGAGCGGGAGAGCTGGGGTCGGCCGGGCCTGAGCACCGCCGCACACCTGACCTCCCGCGCGTCCCCCGGCCGCCCCCTTCCCTAGGCCCGCCGCCCGCGTCCATCCCCCAGCGTCCCCGCTGCACGTCCCCATCCCTGCCCACGTCCCCTCCACCGCCCGCTCCGCCCACCCCGCTCCGCGCGCCCCAAGGCCCGCCCCCCCGGCGCTCCGATTGGCTCTGCCCAGGGGCCCACCACAGGTGGGAGCGGCTCGCCCCCCTTCCCCTCCCACCCACCTGCCCGCTCCAGCTCGAACCCAAGCAGCGCCCCCACCGAGACCCCAGGACGGAGGGGAGACGGGGCCCGAGGAAGACTGGAGCGCCTCCTCCTGACAGGTGACGGGAGCTGTCAGTCACCCGCACATCCTCAGCGCTGGCCAATGAGCTGCCTTCTCCCCCCGCCCCCCGCGCGGAGCTGGCGGCGGCGGCGGCGGCCGGAGCAGCTCCTCCACCCCCATCCTCTTCCCCGAGCCCCCCCCCCCCCCCCGGCCCAGCACTCACTGTTGAGCCCGGCTGGCGGGGGCAAAGGCTGTTCACCCTCCTCGCAGTTGTTGTTGTTGTTGTGCGGGGGCGGCGGCTGCTCTACTAAATGAGACGACATCGTCGCGCTGCTGGAGGAGCCGCGGCCGCAGCAGGACCGTCTCTGGTTCTCGGGCAGCAACACAACAAGCCGAGTCCCCCGCCCCCTTTTGTGCGCCTGCGCAGTCCCTCCCCCGCCTCTGACGTCAGGGCCCGCGCGGGCCACGTGATGACAACACAACAAGCGGCGGGGCGGGGAGGAGGCGTTCCCGGGCGAGCTCCGGGCCGCGAGACGCGGGAGTCGCGCTGACACGCGCGCCGGGAATGAGTTCTTGCGTGTCGTCTGTACAGGCCTGGTGGAGTGACCAACGCGGCTGGCGCGGAGGTAGAGGTTAGGGAGAAATGTGTAATGAGGAGGCGTGGAGGTAGGTGCTCCGTGTTGGCGCCCACATCCCCTACAGCATCTCCGCCACCACGTCCTAGCCAATCCCGGGGCGTTTCTTTTCCCACGTCCAGAAGGACTCGTTTCTGGGATAGGTATCCTGGTGACACAAAGGAAGCAAAATCCCCGGCGCCTCCCTGTCCTACACCCTAAAGCAAAGCTGGCGATACATGAATGCTCTGATCGGGGAACAGTGTAAGGCAGGCCAGAATTTTTACTTGTTAAAGATTTTTTTTATATATATAAGTTTTAAATTACACGTGTAACACGTGATCCTTGTTTAAAACAAAAAAAAAAAAAAAAAAAGGAAAGTTCCAGGAAAACATACAGAAGAGAATAACCACCTGAATCCCATCAGCCTATTTCTGGGGCTTGACATGGGAAGCCATGTTCCCCATACCTGGGTGACAGTAAACCGCTTTATGATCGCCAACACTCCACCTATTTCATATATCCACGTCTTTGTCCTTTCCTTGGTCTGAGCGGCATGCATTTCTCTCAGTCACTTGTCTTTTAACTTTGCTTCGCTCTGCACAAGTTCAAAATTTTCATGCAACCAACTCTATTATTTTCATGTAACCTGGGAAACACCCTCACACCAAGATTTCAAATCTGTTCCTTATAGATTTTTCTGATCTTCTTGTAGGCTTAATTTTTATATTTAGGCCCTAAATGCATCTGAAATTTATTTTTGATATGTTGTGAGCTAATTAACTTCAATTCTTCCCAATTGGGGTAATCAATTGACCCAACAACATTTACTAATTTTTTAAAGATTTTATTTATTTATTCATCAGAGAGAGAGAGAGGCAGAGACACAGGCAGAGGGAGAAGCAGGCTCCACGCAGGGAGCCCCACATGGGACTCGATCCCGGATCTCCAGGATCATGCCCTGGCCAAAGGCAGACGCTCAACCACTGAGCCACCCAGGCATCCCTTATTAATATTTTTTAAGATTTTATTTATTTATTAGAGACACAGAGAGAGAGGCAGAGACACAGGCAGAGAGAAACAGGCTCCACGCAGGGAGCCCAACGTGGGTCTCGATCCCAGGTCTCCAGGATCACACCCTGGGCTGAAGGTGGCACTGAACCACTGAGCAACCGGGGCTGCCCCATTTATTAATTTTTAAGTCATCCTTTCCACACTGATTTGAAATTCTACCTTTATCACGTTCTAAATTTATTCAAAAGCGTGAGTCTATTTAAGACCTCTCTATAATAGCTCCATTAGAAAAAAGTAAGAGAAAGCTTGTCCTCCTTTGTCTTTTCAAATTTTTTCATGACTACTTTAATCATTCTTTAGATGAACTTAAAAATTGACAGTCCAAGATTGACCCTGTGTTGGTACTTACTGAAGCTATTATTCTAGTTTTGAATACATTTGAAAAATTCCATACAAAAATATGTTTTTTAAAAGTATTAATTTGTCAAACAGCATTGCAAATTCTTTTAAGATTTTGGTCAGAAATGTAGTCAATTCGTAGATTAATTTGGAGGATAACTGACATATTTACAAAATTGCCTTCCCACTCAAGTCTATTGTCAATCATTAAAAGAAAAAGGTAAACAGTATAGCCAGCAAAATTGAGTTTATTCAGGAAGAGCAGAGGAGTTGCAAACTATGATGAACCATAGGCAAGTCTGAAGAAGAAAGAAGAAAGTGATTTTTAAGAAGGAAGAAAGAGGTTGGGAGGGGTTATTTTGAACAAAAATTCATTAAGGAGAGCAAGATTTTGAGGTTGCAGCAGCTTCTCATTGGGTGACTTGTTGCCAAGCCAGAGGAAACTCTTCCTTCTTTCTGGGGATGTAAAGTAAGCTTATTCCTTCTGAAGTATGTAAGGTAAGCTGCCAGGAGTAGTACCTGCATAAGAACCCTTCCTTCATTAAGTCTCTTCTCCATTTTGAATTAGATTTCCTTTATTCATTTTCACATTTCCCTCTTTTGATCAAGATCTTTCCTTGAAAGCATTGCTGCTCACGCATTTGGTTGGCTTTTTATTTACTAATGAAGCATTTTTGTGCCACTGAACGGCAGAAAGGAGTTCTTATTCCATGTTGCAGGGAGAGCATGAGGTAATGGAAACCATATTTGCACAACAAAGACACTAGAAAGAGTTTTCAGGTATTTTCCACTCTTGGGGTCATATCTTGTCTGGATTGTAAGCTTTGGAAATCATCTCAAAGTGTTGGGCAACATCATTCTATCTGGTGCATCACTTCTGTAGAGATTTGACAAGCAACAAATTTAAAAATAATTATGGGGATCCCTGGGTGGCTCAGCAGTTTGGCACCTGCCTTTGGCCCAGGGCGCAATCCTGGAGTCCCAGGATCCAGTCCCACGTCGGGCTCCCCGCATGGAGCCTGCTTCTCCCTCCTCCTGTGTCTCTCCCTCTCTCTCTCTCTATGTCTATCATAAATAAATGAATAAATTAAAAAAATAAAAATAAAAATAATTATGCAAAACAGAATTAAAAGTAATGTAACAAATCCCATATGCATAATCGTTCAAAACCATGACCCAAATCTGAAGGTAGCCAACTAAACAAGTCAAAGGAGCAGGGAGATCAGGTGCAATTTGTTGTAACCAGTGTACTTGTTCCCCAATCTTGTGTAATTGAGTTTCTACCTCTCCGGAGGCATTTAGCCAGGTGCAGCAGGTGGTGTTTGCTATTGCACAAACGCCTTCTTGTTCAGCAAGTAACCAAGGACTATGCAATTGTCCAAAACTATCTTAGCCAGAGTCAAGTGATCATTGTTGGGCTGCTACTGCTTTGATGTGGAATTGGCTACCTCTCCTAATATTAGGGAGAGATTTCTGATCGTCTGTTCATTGGTATTTACACCAATCCAAGGAAGAAAAACTTTCCCTATGGAGTCATGGATGCCTTTTACAAGTTCCCATTTAAGGCAGCCACGGAGTCTCAGTGGATGGACAAATGAGAGGCTTCTGATTTGTTAGGCATGTTAACAGGGATGGTTAAATGTCCCAATAAGCTTTGGCCTCCAATTCACCAGCTATCTAAACATTCATATGCCCTTAAAAATGCCATCCACTGAAGACAAAAATTAAAGCAGGGGGAGCACAGAGGACTTCAGCTGTCTGGTTATTGACAGATTCATTAGTTAGAATTTCCTAATTGAAATTTTCAAGCCAGAGGTCAGAGAAATGAGGATGACATTATGTGAGGTACCATCCCATCCTAAAGCTGTCTTTTCCAAAAACCTTGCACAGAGGAGTTAGCCCATTTGTATTTCCCTTGGGTACAGAGAACAGATCATATTTCACTTAGGAAAAGACATAGATTGGGAGGAAGCAAAGATTGTATGATTGGCAAAAGTGGAGGTGTCTAGTTGAGCTAGCATGATTATGATTGGGGAAAGTATGGGAACACCTGGCGGTAATACCCTGCCCCATATAGGTAACATTCAAAGGCTTGTGGTTATAATTAGTAGTGGCATTTGAGACTAAGGAAAAATTGATCACAGGGAAGACCAAGGGGTCTCTGACATTGTGAATAGATTGGAGTTTCTGGTGATAGGTCCAACAGTCAGAAAGATTTGCACCCCCCCCCTTTTTTTTGCCCCTTTTGCAATAGATTGGGAAAGGTGAGTAAGAGCATTGTCTTTCCAAGAAAGAAAAAAATAAGGTGAGAAACAATAGCAAGAAAAAAATATACAGGCCTAGTCCAATCATCTTGGGAAAGTTGTCTGCCTTGGTTGTCATTTGCTTCAAATCCTGGTCAGGTCCCTTCCAGACAGCAAGGTTGGAGGGAATCTTTCTGAAAGGGTCTTCTCTAGGTGATGAAATCTCCAAGCTGCAGATTATGATGATGTCTAATGGTTTTGTCTCCTGGGAGCACCATGGAAAGATTGTTCTACTAAGTATAATAATTCTCTAAAGATTTTATTAGACCTTTGCAAAATTGAAGTATATCCCCTTTTATCAGCTGTAGATCAAAGGAAGCAGGGGCGAGGTAGGTGCATCGGGCATACTGTGATTATCTCAGAAAGGGAGCTTACCAGTTTCAAAAGGGGTGGATCTGAGATTCAGAAGAACCAGTGGCAGTGCTTTTGGCCAGGGTGTTTCAGGGGTTTCTACAAATTTTGCTAAATCAGTCTTAATGATGAATTACCAACTCAACTGGTTCTGAAAATTGGGGGTGGTAGGCACAGTGAACATGTTCTAAAACTGGCCAAACAGCACAAGTCTGTTGAAGCACCTGACCAGTAAAGTGGATTCCTTGATCACTAGGAAGTTCAAATGTGGGAAGGGGGGTGGTTTCCCAAGTAGGAATGATCCTTTCTAATAGGATCTTAGCCACTGAGGAAGTGGTGGCCTTTTTACAAGAACAGATTCTTATTGAACTCATGCGAATAATTATACTGTCATGAAAAAAAGTACTCAAGTTTCTGAATTATGGAGGGATCATTTAGGAAGAAAAAAAAATAATTTCATCTTTTTTTTTTACAAAGATTTTACCCAATTGTTGTAAGCCATAGATCACTTAAGAGAAGAAGTTTTCTTCAACCCAGTTCAGTTATATGATCCTAAAGCTATCAGAGACCTATATACTTGGTACTTGTCAGAGTCCTTTTCATGAATTTCTCAGATGAAATACATTTGCAAAAGCATTAGAGTAAAACAATAACTGTCTATAAATGACAAAAGACTTAAAAATGCCCATTTTTAAAGATCTGCTAACAGTTCATTATAACAGAATTGACAAGAAAATTTGCTTATTTCTATGACATATATTTTAAAATTATGACTAATATATCAGGACACACCTGAATTTTAGGAATTTCATATAAATTTTGCAGCACCTAATCACATACACATATACAAATATAAGGTAAAGAAGGTTGAGCATTACTTCTTACTTGACAAGCCTCTCATGTAGTTTAACATACCATATAAGCCTAATAAGTTTAACATTTCCCTTTTGGGATCCCTGGGTGGCGCAGTGGTTTGGCGCCTGCCTTTGGCCCAGGGCGCGATCCTGGAGACCCGGGATCGAATCCCACGTCGGGCTCCCGGTGCATGGAGCCTGCTTGTCCCTCTGCCTGTGTCTCTGCCCCTCTCTCTCTCTCTCTCTCTCTCTCTCTCTCTGTGTGACTATCATGGGTAAAAAAAAAAAATAAAAACAAAAACATTTCCCTTTTTGTAGGGAGAGAGAACAAATATTTTGAGATATTCTAGGAACCTTCTGGAAAAACTCAAGATAGTTCAAGGTCAAAAAGATTTCACCCAGAATTTGAATTTTGGAAAGTTTGTAAAAAATATAAAATTTTTTGAACACTTGACCAAATGGATCACAGAAAATTATGAAGCAAGACTTAATTATTCTTTTAACTAAAGTGACAAAAGAGTTTTAAAGGCAAATACAGAAAGTTCTGTAGTTGCAAAAAGCCTTAGCTCCTTAGCACTTTTTAATAGGGAAGATGCTGTTTTTCTAAGTAATCAAAGGCCTTATAAAGATAAAACACAGAATCTTTGTTTCCTAGGCAGATTACATTAAAGGTAAAGAAACTTTGTTTACAATTTCTTACTAAGAGCAAACAAATAATCTAAGAAAACTTTGTCATTTTAATAGAAAAAGTAAATTTTAATTCGGTAGCAGTATACTTTTTTTTTTTAAGGATTTTATTTATTTACTCATGAGAGACACAGAGAGAGAGAGAGAAGTAGAGACATATGCAGAGAGAGAAATAGGCTACATGCAGGGAGCCCGATGTGGGACTCGATCCTGGGACTCTAGGATCACACCTTGAGCCAAAGGCAGATGCCCAACCACTGAGCCACCCAGGCGTCCCTGTACCAGTATATTTTTGATATGAAAATTCTTTCTCTTTTTTCAAATTTAAGTAAACCCATTTCAGTTTTAGCTGGACCACACAAAGAATTTCTTTCTAAAGATTCCTTTTTCACAAACCTACAACTTAACAAATCTATTCAGCTTTTGTTCTATCTTATTCCTTTCTTATTCTTGTAATCATTTTACATTAGGATAAAATCACTATCTTTTTCCTCAACAAAAAGATGAATATCTATTCCTAATACTTCGTGTTACTGGAAACATCCTACTTTTCTTGCCTACCTTTCATATACAGTAATTTTCTTTTTTAAAAAAATATTTTATTTATTTATTCATGAGAGACAGAGAGGAAGGCAGAGACATAGGCAGAGGGAGAAGCAGGCTCCATGCAGGGAGCCCTACATGGGACTCAATCCTGGGTCTCCAGGATCACTCCCTAGGCTGAAGGCGGTGCTAAACCACTGAGCCACCCAGACTGCCCCAAAGTAGATACATCTATGTTCAGTAACTAATGTTTTAATATTTGATCTTGATGGAAAATGATCTAGATATTCAATGAAATTCCATCATTTAAAGTTTCAAGTTACCAAAATGATTTGGGGAAGTTATGTTTTAAGCACATATACCATAAAACATAATTACAGCACTTTAAAAGATTCTCATCCCACTTTTATCTATCTAAATAATTTGTTCCTCAAAACTATGTCTAGATTACTCACAAAACCTAATGAGATATTTGACAAAATCAGCCATCATCTCAAGTGAATTTTCTTGCTGACAAATTCTGCAACAGAAATAACACGAACTTATCTGATTACATTTAATGTTGATAACTCTGAAGACATGCTTGTTTTTATGAAACCAACAAACTTAAACTAGCTTTTAGTTTATCTCAGACCGTGTGAACTCAAAAAACATTTGGTTCAGTCTATTTAATTTATAGAAGGACTTATTTTTTAAGCCAATTAAATAGAATTGTTTACAAATTAATTTTGGCAGTATTATCCAGAGGTAGAAAAATATCACATATCTGTAACATCCATACATAACATATAGATAGAGAGATCTTATAACTTTTGTTTTAAAAATTTTAAAATATAGACCTATATAACATATAGATAGACACAGAGATCTTATAACTTTTGTTTTAAAATTTTTAGTTATGTGTCAGGTACAAAACTCGAAAGAATAGTTGGATCCAAATTATGTTTCTGGTAATGGCCTAAGTTAAGTTTACCTCTTCAGATGGCCAAAGTTTTTTACTAAATATTTTTTTTTCTTTTTTTAATTTTTTTTAAAATATTTTTTTATTTGTATACTATAAGGATCCTTTTAGAGTTATTTTTGGAGCCATTTTGTTTTTCAGGACCTTCTGCATTCCAATCTAGAATGCATTCCATTGTCACTGAGATGTTTGGAATCTTCTCTTTTAAGGCATCCCCTTAAGGTGGATTTATCTAAAACAAAGTTTTCCCAGAATGGTCATTACAATTCCAAAGTATCCAGAAATTTACCCAGTTTTCAGAAAGGTACAAGAATCTGGTCCAAGGATTACATGGAACCCATTTTGCCTTTGGATTCTCTAAAACATACCATGAGGGGCCCTGTTTTCCAACAGCTGTTTTAAAACACTGGGAATCACGTGTACTCCCACATTTTGAACAGGATGGGTGAGTTACCAAGAAGCTTCAACAAACAGAAACAGAAACAGAGGAGAATAAACAAAAATAGAGACCAAGTATGCACAGTAACATTGGAGAACTGAGAACGCAAACAAAACAAACAGAAATTTAGAAAACAAAACATACTCACCAGAAAGGGTGACACTTTAATAAAAACGGACCCCAAGTAAAATCCAAAAGCTTGACCAAGAGGAGAAAGCTTGAATTGGAGAGGAGACTTACCCAAACCAAAATCGAAGAAGACCATGCACCTTGTGAAGAATACAAAGGGTTCAAGTGGATACTGTGCATAGTCCTGGCCATTGGTAGTTCCTCAGAGGTTTGTCTCCTTTGGATCCAACGTGTAACACCAAGAAATGTTAATCATTAAAAGAAGAAGGTAAACAGTTTAGCCCCCCCCCACAACCCCCCCCCCCAAATCGACCTTATTTGGGAATAGCAGAGAACTCAGAACAAGCAAACCTTAGCTATCCCTAGGCAAGTTCAAAGAACAAAGGAATAGAGCACCCTTTAATAGAGGAAAGGAAAAAGTTTGGAGGGGTTTTTTTGAACAAAAATTCATTGGAGGAGAGCAAGAGTTCAGGATTGTGGTGATTTCACATTGGTGGAGTTGTTGCTGGGCAAGGAGAAAAACCTTCCTTCTCACTGATGTATGTAAAGGAAGCTATGACTAGCAGCACAGAAGTGAGAACCCTTCCTGGCTCCCTGTCTCCATTTTGAATTAGCTTTTCTTTATTCATTCTCTTACTATGATACCCCTCCTTGCACTATTTTTATTAATTTTTTAAAAAGGTGCTTCTTCAAAAAAGTCTTAAACATTTCTAAATCTGTTCTGAGTTTTGGCATACTTTATAAACACTTAATTGGAAAGTTTGCTTTTCTGTGGTCTTAAGTAGATACAACTGAAATTACTTTTCCTTAAGGGTTTGGTACAATTACCTTAAGGAAGCATCCAGACCTAGTGTTTTGAGGGAGGTTAGCTTTATTTCTGTAGGATGCTGCCTTTATTTCTTATTTTGTGTTAAATGTCCTCTATTTTTTCTTGATTATATTACCTAATGGTTTATCTATTTTATTGACTTTTAAATCTCATTTCTTCTTCCTAGTTGTATTATTCTTAAATCCTTCTTTTTTAATAGCTTAATTGAGATATAATTCACATACTCTACAATTAATTCATTTAAAGTTCACAATTCAGTGTTTTTATTATATTCACAGTTGTGCAACCATCACCAAAACCTCATTTTGTACTTTTGTCACTATACTCAGCCACCCCTCTTCATCTTTTCCTAACTTCTTGCATTTGATACTTATTTTATTCTTTTTTATTCACTTGGTTATTTAAGGCTTTTTCCTGATCACATTACGTTTTTGTATTATTTCTAGTTTGGAGATTTTTTTTTTAGGTTGTCTTTGAAACATAATTTATGGCTTCTTTTGGAGAATATCCGTTAGTGTTTGAAAAGAAGTAATCATTTCTGTGTTCAGAATATCAGGGTTGATGTATCTATTGGAATTATCTTAATAATAATATCATTTAAGGGCACCTGGCTGGCTCAGCAGTGGAACATGCAACTGTTGATTGTGGGATTGAGTTCAAGCCCTGCATTGGGCATGGAGCCTACTTAAATAATAATAATAATAATAATAATAATAATAATAATAATGTCATTTAAGTTTTTAAATTTTCCCCCTCTTTATGTGTCATGGATTTCAAGAGGTCATTTAATTTTTCCCACTCCTAATATGATTATATTTTTTTCTGTCTCCTTTTTTATACTTGATGCTTCAGTAGTTGATTCACAGATATTCATAACTGTCTCTTAAATTTTTTTTTAAATTTTTATTTATTTATGATAGTCACAGAGAGAGAGAGAGAGAGGGAGAGAGGCAGAGACATAGGCAGAGGGAGAAGCCGGCTCCATGCACCGGGAGCCCGACGTGGGATTCGATCCTGGGTCTCCAGGATCACGCCCTGGGCCAAAGGCAGGCGCTAAACCACTGCGCCACCCAGGGATCCCTCATAACTGTCTCTTTATCAATCATGAAGTGGTCATAACTTTGTCCTCAGTTCAAATTTTTCTGATACTAACATCATAAACTTGGCTTTTGTTATTGTTGTGGTTTTTGTTTAGTTGCAACATTGTAATATGCCTTGACCTACACTTTTAACTTTCCACTTTTCTGAATCACATTCTATTAGGTGTGTCACACGACAACAGCAAAATGTCTGTGCTTTAAGACCTAATCAGAATTTTTTGTTACAGTAGTTTAACACATTTATATCCAATAATATAAATGTATTTGGATTTAATATTGTTATTTTATATCATGCTTTCTGTTTGATATCTCAAGATATCTTTCATTGTAGGTCTCTGTTTTACAATATATTTCATCCTATAACTTAGAAATTTTATTTTTGTTCAATTAGTTCCTTTTACAACTATATATTTAGATAATTTCTTTAATCTTCCATTTCTTCAGTTTCTTTAATACCCAGAAAGGAACAATAATGAAATTAGTATAATTCTCTTCTCCTTCTCCTTTTCCCTTTACTACCCATTTTTAAATCATATTCTCTTAGTATTTATCTTTGTAGTTTTAGATATAGTTGTATATCTAGCACTTGATTTATCAACTCAATCTAATAAATTTTGATAAGTAGAAATAAAGTAGCATACCTGCTCTGTTTCTTACTTTTCTCCCTTTTTTCTACCACCACTACCATTTGTTACTCACTTTGATATTGTTAGCTTATACATCACAGTATATGTATGTGTTCAATAGCTATTACTAGTCATGCTGCATAATGAACCGCCCCAAACTCACTGGCTTACAGAAGAAACATTTATTCTCTCTCATGTACCCAAAGGATCATTTATATAGACTCAGCTCTAGTGGATTTGGTTTCAAGATGAAAGCTGATCCTGCTCTGCTCCCCTCTCTGTCATCTTCCTTGGTCCATGGGTTGGCCAGGTCATGTTCCCCTCATAATGATGAAAGAAATTCAAGAATAATGAGCAGATGTGGCTCTGTACTAATCATTCTGTACACATTCCATTGGCCAAAGCAAGTCAGAGAGCCAACTGCAAAGTCTCATTGCAAAGGGAATGAATTCTAGGAGGCTAAAAAAAAAACAAACAAAAAACAAAAAACAAAACAACAACAAAAAAAAATAAAACAAACTGGAAACAATAGTATAATCTACAAAAATATGTTAGCATAATTCCCAGATTTGTTTTAGCTCAATTCTATAGTTACAGATTCACTGCTCATTATGGATCCTATTGCCACAGTTTATGCAATTATCTCTGGCTTGCTGAAGTTTTCTCCCTGAGAATAGTATCCCCTAAGATAATGCACGTTCTAAAATGTTGGCTTGTTGAGTGTGAATTTTTTTTTCTTGAAACATTTTTTGCACAATAATTAAAATATAACAAATCACATGTTTGTAAGTACACAATTTGATAACTTCGAACTTATGTATACACTGTGAAACCATCACCACAGTCCAAGATAGTGGACGTATCCCTCACCTCAGCATTTCCCTCCTGCCCTTTTATTCTGTCCCTCCTGCCCCTCCCCTCCTTTCACTCCCAAGTAATCAACAGTCACTATAACTTGCATCATCCAGAGTTTTATATAAATGAAATAATACATTGCATACGTTTTGCCTGGTTTCTTTCACTTGATATAACTATTTTGAGATTCATTTATGTAGTTGTGTATATGAATGGTTGCTTTTTATTGTTAAGTAGCATTACTTTGAATGGATATACCTAATTTGTTTCTCCATTCATGAACTGGTGGAAAATTTAGGTTGTTTCCACTTTGGGGCTATTACAAATATGGCCACTATGAGCATTTATGTACAAAGCCTTGTATGGACATATATTTCCTTTTCTCTTGGGTAAATACCTAGGAGTAAATGAATGGATCATATGGTAGAAGTATTTTTAACAGAAACTGCTTAGAATATTTTCAAGAGTGGCTTTATATTTCCACCAGCAGTGTTTGAAAGTTGTTTCTTCAATAACCTTGTTAACAATAGGTATTGTACTAATTTTAATTGAACTTTAGTTATTCTTAAAAGGGTGTAGTGTTGTTTCGTTATGAATTTAATTTGCATTTTTTCTAACGATAAAGCTATTGAGCAGCTTTTTATATCCTTATTATCCATATATCTTATTTGATGAAATGTCTGTTCAAATTATCTACCCATTTTTTTAAATTGAGCTGCTTTCTTATTTTTGAATTATGAGAGTTCTTTTATATTCACAATACAAATATTTTCTTAGGCATGTGATTTGTAAAGATTTTTTTTCCTCTCAGTACACATCATTGTCTTTTATTTCTCTTAACAGTGTCTTTTGAAGAACATAAGTTTTCAGTTTTGATAAAGTGCAGTTTATCAATCTGTTCTTGTATGTATTGTGCTTTTGATGCCATATCTTACCTAATTCAAAATCACAACGATTTTCTACTAGGTTTTCTTCTAGGATTTTGATACAATTGTACTGAAGATGTAGATTGCATTGGGTAATACTAGCATTTTAAGAATATTATCTTCCAATCCATGGACATGGGATGCCTTCCTATTTATTTAAATATCCTTTCAGGGGGATCCCTGGGTGGCTCAGCGGTTTAGCGCCTGCCTTTGGCCCAGGGCACAATCCTGGAGTCCTGGGATCGAGTCCCACATCGGGCTCCCTGCATGGAGCCTGCTTCTCCCTCTGCCTGTGTCTCTGCCTCTCTCTCTGTGTGTGTCTCTCATGAATAAATAAAATCTTAAAAAAAATCCTTTCATTGCTTTCAGCAATGCTTTATATTTTTCAGTGTACACATTTCTCACTTTCTTGATTAAATTTATTCCTAGTTATTTGTGTGCAATTGCAAATTAATTATTTTGTAAATTTTGTTTTCAAGTTCATTGTTTATATATAGAAAGACAATTAATTTATTTTAAAGATTTTATTTATTTATTCATGAGAGACACAGAGAGAACTGAGAGGCAGAGACACAGGCAGAGGGAGAAGCAAGCTCCATGCAGGGAGTCCGACGTGGGACTCGATTCCAGGGCTCCAGGACCATGCCCTGGGCCGAAGGCAGGTGCTAAACCACTGGGCCACTGGGGCTGCCCGACAATGAATTTTTGTATGTTGGTATTTTATCCTGAAAACTTGGCTGAATTCACTTATTAGCTCTAGTAGCTTTCTTTTAATTCTTTGGGATTTCTTTAGGTATGTATAAAATCATGTCATAGGACACGTACGATTAGTTTTATGTCTTCTTTTCTAATTGAATGACTTTTTTTCCCCCTAATTTCTTTAGTCAGAACTTCCAGTACAATGTTGAATGGCTTTGGTGCAAGTAAGCATCCTTGTTTTGTGTCTGATCTTAGAGGGAAAGCCTTCAGTTTTTCATCTTTGAGTATGATGTTAGCTGTGTTTTTTTTTTCATAAATGTCCTTTATCATGTTGAGGAATTTCACTTCTATTTCTGGTTTTATAAGTGTTCTTATCATAAAAGATAAATTTTGGGCAGCCCCGGTGGCTCAGCGGTTTAGCGCCACCTTCAGCCCAGGGCATGATCCTGGAGACCCGGGATTGAGTCCTCCGTTGGGCAATCTGCATGGAGTGTGTTTCTCCCTCTGCCTGTGTCTCTGCTTCTCTCTCTCTCTCTCTGTGTCTCTCATGAGTAAATAAATAAAATATTTAAAAATTAAAAAAAGAATTAATTTTGTCAAATTAATTTTTGTGTCGAGTTGATAACGTGGATTTTTCCCTTCATTCTGTTAGTGTAGTGTATTATAATTATCAATTTTCTTATGTTGAACTACTCTTACTTTCCTGAGATAAATCCCACTTGGTCATGGTGTATAATCCTGTTAATATGCTATTGAATTCAGTTTGCTAGTATTTGGTTAAGAATTTTTGGATCTACATTCATAAAGAATATCAGTCTGGAATTTTTAAAATATTTTATTTATTTATTCATGAGAGAGAGAGAGAGACAGAGACACAGGCAGAGGGAGAAGCAGGCTCCATGCAGAAGCCTGATGTGGGACTCAATCCCGGGACTCCAGGATCATGCCCTGGGCCGCAGGCAGGTGCTAAACCGCTGAGCCACCCAGGGATCCCTGTCTGTAGGTTTTTAATGGTATCTTTGTCAGCCTTACTTTGGTGTTGGTGTAATACTTGCTTCACAGAATAAGTTAGGAAGTCTTCCTTCTATTTTTTGGAAGAGCTTGAGAAGGATTATTTTTCATTCTTCCTTAAATGTTGGGAAAAATTCACCAGCGAGGCCATCTGGACCTGGGTTTTTCATGTTTAGAGGTTTATGATTACTGATTCAATCTGTATATTTGCTAGAGTATACTATAGGCCTACTTGGATTTTCTATTTCTTCTTGAATAGGTTTTGGTAATTTGTATCTTTCTAGGAATGTGTCCGTTTTGTGTAGGTTTTATAATTTGTTGGCATATAATTGTTCTTAGTATTCTCTTATTATTATTATTATTATTTCTGTAAAGTCAGTAGTACTATCCCCACTTTTATTTCTGATTTTAGTTATTTGCTTGTTTTTCCTTAGTTTAACTAAAAGTTTGTCAATTCTGTTAATCTTTTCAAAGAACCAACTTTTGGTTTCATCGGCTCTCTCTGTTGTCTTACTAGTTGTTTATATGTTTATCTCTAATCTTTAAGATTTTAATATATTTATTTATTTTAGAGGGAGAGAGAAAAAATCTCAAGCAGACTCCATGGTGAGCCCTGACCCTGATATAGGGCTTAATTTCACAACCCTGAGATCATGACCTGAGCCAAAAATCAAGAGTCAGACACTTAACTGACTGAGCCACCCAGGTGCCCCATCTCTAATCTTTATTATTTATTTCCTTCTGCTAGCTTTTGGTTTAGTTTGGTCTTCTTTTTTCCAATTTCTTGAGTTGTAAAGCTAAGTTATGGGCTTCCAGTTTCTTCTTTTTTAATGTAGGCATTTACAGTAGTAAATTTTCCTCTGAGCATTGCTTTTGCTGTTTTCCATAAATATGTTATCCTATTATTCTGTTGCCTCTGTGGTTTTTGATGAGAAGTCGACTTTTGTCTAGATTTTCTAGATTTTCCTTGTGTCTGGCTTTTGACAAATTGAATATAATGTATTGCTGTGTAGATTTCTTTTGTTTATCATTTTGGTTTAATTTATCAAATTGATTTCCAAATTTATCAAATTTGAAAAGTTTTGGCCATCATTTCTGCAAATATTCCCTAGGACTCCTATTATCTATAAGGTAGTATGTTTGATGGCATCCAATAGGCACCTTATGCTCTGTTCACTTTTCTTGTTCTTTTTTAAGAAATAGGCTTTAATTTTCAGAGCAGTTTAGGTTCACAGCAATATTAAGCAGGGACAGAGATTTTCCATATAACAACTCATGTGCTCACACATGCATGGCTTCCCCCGTTATCAGCATTCCCCACTGGAGTAGTTAGTACATTTGCTACAATTGATGAACCTATATTGACGCATCATGAGCACCAAAGCCCATAGTTTACATTAGGAATGACTTTTTCTGTACATTCCATGGGTTTTGGCAAATGTGAAATGAATGTATTCGTCATTATGTTATCATACAGTATTTTTACTGTCCTAAAAAACCTCCATGCTCCTCTTACTCAGCCTGCTCACCCCAACCCCTGGCAACCACTTTTTTTTTCTAAGATTCATTTATTCATGCAAGACACAGAGAGAGAGAGAGAGAGACATAGGCAGAGGGAGAAGCAAGCTCCCTGCAGGGAGCCTGATGCAGGAATCAATCCCAGAACTCTGGGATCACAACCTGAACCAAAGGCAAATGCTCAACCACTGAGCCACACAGGTGTCCCATCACTGATTTTTTTTTTTTTTACTGTCTTACAGTTTTGCTTTTCCCAAAATGCCATATAATTGAAATTGTATAGTATGTAGCCTTTCATATTGACTTTTTTCACTTAGTAGTATGTGTTTAAGATTCCTCCATGTCATTTTTGGCTTTATAATTCATTAAAAAATCACTGAATAATTTTTCATTGCCTGGATGTACCACAGTTTATTTATCCATTGGTGAATGGATGATGGAATGGTGATGGAACCTACCAAAGGACCGCTTAGTTGCTTCCGAGTTTTGGCAGTAATGAATAAAGCTGCTATAAACATCTGTGTGGATTTTGTGTGGACATAATTTTTCAATTCTTTTGATTAAATGCTAAAGAATGCAATTGCTAGACCATATGCTACAAGTATTTAGTTTTGTAAGAAACTGCCAAACTTCCAGTACAAACTGGCTGTACTATTTTGCATTCCCACCAGCAACAAATGAGAGTTCCTGTTGCTCCAGTCATTGACAGTGTTTGTCAGTGTTTAGGTTTTTGGCTATTCTAATAGGTATGAGGTGGTATCTCATTGTTTTAATTTCAATTTCCCAGATGATGTATGATACAGAGCATCTTTTCATATGTTTATTTGACATCTGTTTATGAGGTGTCTGTTAAAGTCTCTGGCTAATTTTTTAAAAATCAGATTGTTTATTTTCTTAGTTGGGTCTTCTTTAAAACAAAATGTATGTATTTTTTCATGAGAGACACAGAGAGAGGCAGAGATATAGGCAGAGGGAGAAGCAGGCTCCCCGTGGGGAGCCTGATGCAGGACTCGATTCCAGAACCCTAGGATCATGACTTGAGCCAAAGGCAGATGCTCAACCACTGAGCCACCCAGGTGCCCCTCTTAGTTGGGTTTTGAAAGTTCTTTTTTATATTTTGCTGAGCTGTCCTTTTTAGATATATCTTTTGAAATATCTTTCCCCAGTCTGTGGATTGTCTTTTCATTTTCTTGATTCTGTTTTTCAAAGAATAGACTTTTTTAAAAAATGAAGTACAGCTTATCAATTATATCTTTCATGGATTGCACCTTTAGTATCATAGGTAAAAAGTCATTGCCAAATGTAAGATCATTTATATTTTTTCCTGTGTTGTTATATAGTTTTATTGTTTGTGTTTTACATTTAGGTCTGTGATCCATTTTGAGTTCATGTTTGTGGAGGATATAAAGTCTGCCTAGAATCAATTTTTTCCATGTGGATATACAGTTATCTGGCACCATTTATTGGAAAGACTATCTTTTCTCCATTGTATTGCACTTATTTACATGTGTCTATTTCTAGGCTTTCTATTCTGTTCCACTGATCTATTATCTATTCTTTCACCATTACCACACTGTCTTGATTATGCTGGACTTTTAGTAAATCTTAAAGTGATAATCTTTCAGTTTTATTCTTTATATTTTTAAAAAAGATTTATTATTTGAGAGAGAGAGAAAGAGAGCTAGAGTAAGCAGGGAGAGTGGCAGAGAAGGAGAGGATATCTATCAGACTCCACACTGAGTGTAGAGTTTGACTCAGGGGTTGGTGAGTCATGATCCATGACCCATGAGATCATGATCTGAGCCATGAGATCATGATCTGAGCCAAAGCCAAGAATTGGACACTGAACTGACTGAGCCACTCAGGCATCTCCCCACCACACCACCAGTTTTGTTCTTATGTTCAATATTGTGTTGTCTATTCTGGGGTTTTTGCATCTCCATATAAACATCAAAATAATTTTGTCGATATCCACAAAATAACTTGCTAGATTTTGGTTGGAATTGCATTGAATCTATAGATCAAGTTGAGAAGCACTGTATTCTTGACAATATTGACTGTTGCCATCCATCAGCATGGACTATCTATTTATTTAGCTCTTCTTTAATTTCTTTCATCAGATTTTTGTAGTTTTTCTCATTCTAGATCTTATACGTATTTTGTTAGATGTATACTTAAGTGCTTCATTATTTTGAAGCGCTAAGAAATGATATTATGTTTTTTAATTTCAAATTCCACTTGTTCATTTCTGGTATATAGAAAATGATGGACTTTTATACATAAACATTGCAATATTGCTATAACTGCCTCTTAGTTCCAGGAGTATTTTGTTGGTTATTTTGGATTTTCTACATACACAGTTATATTATCTGTGAACAAAGACAATTTTATATTTTCCTTCCCAACTTGTATATGTTTTATTTCCTTTTCTTGCTTTATTTCATTAGCTTCAACTTTCAGTACAATGTTGAAAAGAAGTGGTGAGCGGGGACATTCTTTACCTGATCTTGGAAACTGGCAAATTTCTCACCATTAAGTATGATGTTGTAGGGTTTTGCAGATATACTTTATCAAGTTGAGGATGTTCCTCTCTTAGTTTACCAAGTTTTTATCATTAGTGGATGTTAGATCTTGTAAAATGCTTTTTCTACATCTATTGATATGATCATGTTATTTTTCTTCTTTAGTGTATTAGTCTGATGGATTACATCAATTGATTTTCTTTTTTTTCACTTTTTTGTTGTTTTTATTATGTACTACATTAATACACTGCATTACCATCTAGAAGGGGTAGATGAGCATAACCAAGTTATTTTTCATCAGTCAGGAAAATTATTCTTTAATCAATATTTTCCAAACCCTTTGATGCATAGTAAGTAACAACTAACTCCAGAGGTGTGCCTATCTCTTTCCATCAAACTCTGGTTATATGAATAATAGGCAGCCCTTTTTTCCTTGCCCCCATTAGTGAGCCTGTGGATGTGTGTAGTGGCTATATATGGAGGATGAACAAGCACATGGCCATGAACCCAATCCCAGGTAGAAACTCAAACCAAATCACATGTTGGTTGCCAAAGCTAAACCCTTCCTTTCTGGCCTCTTAAAGGAGACCCAGCCTTATTAATTGATTTTCTAATCTGAATAGCCTTACATACCTGGGATAAATCCCACTTGTTTGTGGTATATAACCCTTTTTATGCATTATTGGAAAGATTTGCCAATTGTATTTTGAAGATTCTTGTGTCTATGTTCATAAGAGATACTGATTTGCAGTTTTCTTATGATGTTTTTGTCTGCTTTCAGTATTTGGTATTTGGTTTTAGGGTATGCTAGGCTCATAGAATGAGTCAGGAAGAATTCTCTCTGCCTTTAACTTCTGAAAGAGATTCTAGAGAATTGATATGATTTAAATGTTTCATGTAGTTTACCAGTGAACCCATCTTGGCCTACTACTTTCTCTTTTGGAAGGCTATTAATTTTATTTATTTATTTATTTCCCCAAGACAAACTGTATCCAGCTTTATTAAAGATACTTTTCATAAACAATCATAGTATTTCAGGCAGGACATGGGCGGACGATCGTTAACAGTATACAGCAATTTCAAACTCCCTTCTTCAATGGACTACCAAAATCAGAAAGCCACTATAAAACCCAGTGAAGTCTTCATGTGGTGCTCTGAACAGGGAAAGTTTAGAGTGAGGGTTGACAGTTCACATTTAGCATGTTGTTTAACAACTTTTCACAAGCTGACCCTGACATTCAGGAAATGAAATGAAAATTTGAAAATGAGAATTATCAATCTGAAGATCCACAAGCTAAAAAAAAAAAGAAACTCTTTTGAGGGACGCCACCTCAGTGGTAACACTGTAAAGTCCAGATTGCCTGACATACTGGGAACCATTTCATGGGGTCAGATTCCAACAGGTCTCTGGACTTAAGGGAGTCAAATCTATGTTGAAGGCAGAGAGGAAAAAGAAGGCATTAAAAAATGAATTTTAGTTTTTCCACACCACCAAGGTGCCTCATGTGTGTCAACATCAAGGAAGCCCTCCTCCTGGGAGCCAAGAGGAAGTTTCTCAAAACTAGAAGGGAAAGGTGTTTTTACCCTTGCTATTAATTTAGCTTCGGAGATATTCTATTAGTGACATATGCCCTTCCCCCAAAACAACAAGGAAGTGTTCCATGTGCTAACAACATAGCTTAAAAAAAAAGTAAAACAAAATTCTGCATTTTTATAAAACTTGATAAAAAGTATTTCAAACTGTACAATCACCAGAGGTACAGTTATCAAAAATGCACACACTTCATTTGGCATCTCCAGCACCTTCAGCTTTCTGTGCCTGGTCTGTTTTGGCATCTCCATTTTCTGCAGGGTTATTTCCATCTTTGCCAGCATCAGCTTTCCCCTTTCTCCCTTTGGGTACCTTCTCTCCCTTCTTTGCTGAGGCTTTTTAGGCTTGGGCTCTGTCTTTGGAGGAGCAGGTTTAGCAAATAACCTTGCAGATCTTCTCTGTGGCTCATCCTTCACCTTGGCTTTATCTCCTTTAGCATCCCTTTTAGCCTTTCTCTTAGGCATGGTGGCCACAGGGGCGGGACATTAGCACTGGACACGGAGATGCAGCGGCAGGCAGGCTTTGGCCAGTCCGGGGGTCGTTCTCGCCTTTTCTTCTTCCGCCTATTAATTTTAGATTTGATTTCTTTAATAAATATTGCTTATCTCTCTCTCTCTCTCTTTTTTTTTTGAGTTGCTTATCTCTTCTTGTGTGAATTTTGGCAGGTTGTGTCTTTCAAGAAATTCATCCACTTTGTCTAGGTTATCAAATGTGGGCAGAGAGTTGTTCATAGTATTCTTTTATCATTCTTTTAATCTCCATGGGGTCTGTATTATTGTTCTCTCTTTCATTTCTGATATTATGATATTAATAATTTGTGTCCTCACCTTTTTTCTTAGTTATCCTGGCTAGAGGCTTATTGATTTTATTGATTTCTTCAAAGAACCAACTATTTGTTTCATTGATTTTCTCCATTAATTTCCTGTTTTTGATTTCATATTTTTATTATTTATTCTATTTGGTATAGTCTGGGTTTAATTTGCTCTTCTTTTTCTAGTTTCCTAGGGTAGAAGCTTAGATTATTTTTAATCTTTCTTCTTTTCTAGTATGCACATTCAATACTATAAATATCCCTCTAAGCAGTCCTTTCACTATATCCCACAGATTTTGAGAACTTGTGTTTTCATTTTCATTTAGGTCAAATATTTTTAAATTTCTCTTGAGATTTCTTCTTTGACTCATGTGTCACTTAGAAATGTGTTGTTTAATCTTTGAGTATTTGGATATTTTCTAGCTATCTTTTCTGTTATTTTTAAAAAAGATTTTATTTATTCATTCATGAGAGACAGAGAGAGAGAGGCAGAGACACAGGCAGAGGGAGAAGCAGGCTCCACATGGGGAACCTGATATGGACTTGATCTCGGGACTCTGGATCACGACCTGAGCCAAAGGCAGATGCTCAACTGCTGAGCCACCCAGGTGTCCCTTTTTTCTGTTATTAAATTCTAGTTTAATTCTACTATGGTTCAGAAGAAGTCGTTATTTGATTTCTATTCTTTGAAATTTGTTAAGGTATGTTTTATGGCTTAGAATGTGGTCTATCTTGGTGAATGTTCCATAGGAACTTGAGAAGAATGTGTAGTTTCTTGTTGGATGAAGTAATCTATAGATGTGCATTATATCCAGTTGATCAATGATGTTGTTGATTTCTAGTATGTATTCAGTGGTTTTCTTCCAGCTAGATCTGTTCATTTCTGACACAGGTATATTAAAGTCTCCAACTATAATAATGGATACATCTATTTTTCCTTGCAGTTCTGTCTTTGCCTGATGTTGTTTGATGCTCTGTTGTTTGGTGCATACATGTTAAGTCATGTTATGTCTTCTTGGAAAATTGATCCCTTTAACACTGCAATAATGCCCCTCTTTATCCCTAAAAACTTTCCTTTTTATGAAGTGTTCTCTGTTTGAAATTAATATTGCTTTTCCCACTTTGTTTGGTTTAGAGTTGGCATGTTATCTCTTTCTCCATCCCTTTACTTTTAATTTATATCTGTTTTTATATTTAAAATAAGTTAACATATAGTTGGATCCTTTTTTTTAAAAGATTTTATTTATTTGAGAGCATGAGTGTACATGTGTGCATGATAAAGAGAGCAAGAGAAAGCTTGAGTGAGGGAAGAAGCATAGGGAGAGAATCTTAAGCATTGCACTCCTCACTAAGCATGGAGCGTAACTCAGGGTTTTTTTTTAATTTTTTTAAAATTTTTATTTATTTATGATAGTCACAGAGAGAGAGAGAGAGAGAGAGGCAGAGACACAGGCAGAGGGAGAAGCAGGCTCCATGCACCGGGAGCCCGATGTGGGATTCGATCCCGGGTCTCCAGGATCGCGCCCTGGGCCAAAGGCAGGCGCCAAACCGCTGCGCCACCCAGGGATCCCTAACTCAGGGTTTTATCTCAGGACCTTGAGATCATGACATCAGCCAAATTCAAGAGCCATATGCTTAACCAACTGAATCACCCAGGTGCCCCGGGTCTTGTTTTTTGATCCATTCCAACACATGACACAGTTAGACCATTTATATTCAAAAGAGATTATTGATACAGTTGGATTAATATTTACCATATCTGTTGCCTTTTTCCATTTGTTGCCTTTGTTCTTATTTTTTATCTTCCAATCTTTTTCTGCCTTATGCCATTTTAATTAAGCATTTTATATAATTTCATTTTCTCTCCTTTTAGCATATCACTTATACTTTCCCCCCTTTCTTCAGTTATTGCCCTAGAATTTGCAATACATTTATAACTAATTCAAACCTACTTTCAAATAACACTGTGCTATTTCCCAGGTAGTGTGAGTACCTTTTAAAAAACAAATAATGGGAAAAAAAATAATGGGGATGCCTGGGTGGTTCAGCAGTTGGGTGTCTGCCTTTGGCTCGGGGTGTGACCTTGGAGTCCCGGGATCGAGTCCCACATCGGGCTTCCTGCATGGAGCCTGCTTCTCCCTCTGCCTGTGTCTCTGCCTCTCTCTGTGTCTCTCATGAATAAATAAATAAAATCTTAAAAAATAATGCTAATTCCTCCATTTCTTCCCTAATATCATTGTTATCACTTATTTCATTTATACATAAGCATATATGTATATTGTTCTTATTGAACAAAAGTAATCTGTTAGATCAATTAAACATAAGGACAATAACTTTTATTTTACCTTCAATTTATCCAGTGCTCTTCCTTTCTTTTAGTAGATCTGAGTTTTTGACTTATATCATTTTCTTTCTCTCTAAAGGAAGGTTTTTTGCAAGATAGGTCTATTGGGAAAAAAATTCTATCAATTTTTGTTTGAGAAAGTCTTAATTTCCTTTTCACTTTTGAAGGATAATTTCACAGGATACAGAATTCTAGGTTGGTGAGTTTTTTTCTCTGAGCCTTTTAAATATTTCACACCACTCTTTTGCATGGTTTCTGAGGAGAAGTCTGTTTAGATGTATCTTTGTTCGTCTATAAGTAAGGTGTTTTTTCCCTCTAGCTTCCTTCAGGATTTTCTCTTTATCTCTTGTTTCTGTTGTGTTTTGTTTTGTTTTTTAAAATAATGTGCCTAGGTATAGTTTTTTTGGTATTTATCATACTTAGTGTGTTTGTGAGCTTCCTGTATCAGCAGTTTGGTGTTCAGCATTAATTTGAGGAAACTCCCAGTCCTTGTTGTTTCAAATGTTTCTTCTACTCCTTTTTTTTTCTTCTCCTTCTGTTACAATCTTCTGTTTTAAGCTGTACGTGTTACACATTTTATAGTTGTTCCCCAGCTCTTGGATACTGTGTTACACTTTTTTTTTCAGTCTTTTATCTGTTGGCTTTGCAGTTTTGGAGGTTTCTATCAAGATATTCTCAAGTTCAGAGATTTTTTTCCCCTTAGGTATGTGTAGTCTATTAATAAAGCTGTCAAAGGCATTCTTCATATCAGTTAAAATGTTTTTAGTCTCTAGCATTTCTTTTTGGTTCTTTATTAGAATTTCCATCTCTCTGCTTATATTGCTTGTATGTTTCCTATCTATTAGGGCCTTTAATATATTAATCATAGTTGTTTTAAATTCCCAGCCTGAAAATTCCAACATCCTTGCCATATTTGAGTCCAGTTCTGATGTTTACATTACTCTTCAAACTGTTTTTTGCCTTTTAGTATGCCTTTAATTTTTTTTAATTTTGTAACTGAGTATGATGAACTCAGTAAAAGTATCTTCTGTAAATAAGCCTTCAGAAATGTACTGCTAAGGTGTAGGCACGGGGAAATGTTCTATACTCCTATGATTAGGTCTGTCTTTTAGTGAGCCTATGCTTCTAGACTGTATATTTCACATATTATCAATTTATTTTTTCATTTCAGTTATTATACTCTATAGTCCCAGTACTTTGGTTCCTTTTTATAATTTGTGTTTCTTTTTTTTAAGGTTTTATTTATTTATTTGACAGAGAGAGAGAGCCAGACAGCATAAGCATGGGGAATGGTAGAGGGAGAAGGAAAAGCAGACTCCCCACTGGAGGAGCCTGATACAAGGCTGTGTCCCAAGACCCTGAGATCATGACCTGAGCTGAAGGCAAACTCTTAACCCACTGAGCCACCCAGGCACCCCTAATTTGTGTTTCTTTATGATATTCCCTATTCACTGAGATATTATTATTCTTGTTCCCTTTAGCTCTTCATCTGTGGTTTCCTTTAGCTTTTCAAGCATATTTTAAACAATTTATTTAAAGTCTTCATCTAGTAAGTTCACTGTCTCTGACGCAGCTTTTAAAAAATTTCTTCTGTGAATGGGCTATACTTGTTACTTTATATGCTTCCTAATTTTCGTTGAAAACTGAGCATTTGAATATAAATATGGCAACTCTGGAAATCAGATTTTCTCTCATTTTAGGGTTTATTTTGTTGCTAGCTGTGGACTATAGCTGTTTAGTTTTTTAGTGGCCTTTAAAAACTATTTCTGTAAAGTCCATATTCTTTGTCATGTGAGATTTCTGAAGCCTCTGTTCCTTTTAGCTTGTGATCAGTTGGTGTTTTGACAGAGATTTCTTTGAGTGTCTGGAACTAAAGGAAAAGACAAAAAAAAAAAAAAAGAAATGGGAAAAATACTTTCAGACTGTGTTGGAGCACTCCTTCAGTGCTTTGACAGGTCATTTACAATGCTGAGCCTCTATTTCTTCCTCGTGCTGAGGCCAGAGATCAGCCAGGAGTGAAAGTTTAGTGTCTTTCTAAGTCTTTTCTACACACATCCTACTTTGGGCATATGCATGGCTTTCTTGGTTTCTCAATAAATGTAGTCACTTTTGAATGTCCTAATTTACAAAAATAAAAAACAAAAACAAAAACTCTTCCCAGCTTTTCCTGCCAAGCTTTGGGCACATCACTGGGCATATCACATGCCTCGGCTGTAATCTTTTGCCAAGGAAACAGCAGTAGTTCATTTGCCTTGCAAGGATTACAAGGAATTCTGACTGTATAACCACTTTTCTGCCCCGAGTGACTTCCAAGTTAGGGCAAACAAAAGCAAGCACTTTCAGGTAGCCCCCACACAGGTTAGAACAGACAAACATATTTCTTTGAAAATACAATGTGCTCTTTTCTCTGAAACCGAGGACCAGGGTCTCACGGTGATAATGCAGGCTGCCATCATCCAGACTACCTACCCCTGAGCCAGGGATGCATGGGGCCAGGATAAATAGAAATGCCACAAAGCATTAATACCATTTTTTCAGTTGCCTTTTTCATAATTCAGCATTCTTTTTGTTATTAACCAGAGTCCTGAAAATTTTGATTCTGACCATTTTTACTTGGCTTTCCAATGTTTCTGAAAGATATTTTGCTTGGTATAGAATTTAAGGCTTACAAGGTCTTTTTTTCTCTTAGTATTTTATTTATTTGAGAGGGGGAGAGAGCGAAAGAGAGAGAGCAAGAGAGAGAGTGAGAGCGCGTGAGTACAGCCACCCAAGTGCTTGTGCATACACAAAGGCAGAGGGAGAGGGAGAGAAATAATCTTAAGCAGACACTCCTCCTAGCACAGAGCCTTATATGAGGCTTGATCTCAAAATCCTGAGATCATGACTTGAGCCCAAATCAAGAGTCCCATCCCTAACTGACTGAGCCACTGAGGTGCTCCTCTTTCAGTATTTTTTTAAAAGATTGTATTTATTTATTCATGAGAGGCAGAGAGAGAGAGAGAGAGAGAGAGAGAGAGAGAGAGAGAGTCAGAGACACAGGCAGAAGGAGAAGCAGGCTCCATGCAGGGACCCTGATGTGGGACTCGATCCCAGGTCTCTAGGATCACGCCCGGGCTGAAGGCAGGCACTAAACCGCTGAGCCACCCAGGGATCCCCTCTTTAAGTACTTTAAAAATGCTTTGGTGGCTTCTTTTTAGCATTATTTCCAATGAGAAATCTGATAGCATCCTTTTCTTTGTTCTCCTGTATAACACTGGTTTTCTTTCACTGCCTATAATATTTTCTCCTTTTTATTGATTTTCAGTCATTTGATTATATGGTACCTTGATTTAGTTTCCCTTATGTTTCATATGTTTGGGATTTATTAAATATTTTGGATCTCTGTTTATAATTTTTATCAAATTTGGAAAAATTTCAACTATGATTTCTTTAAAAAATACTTTTTAATCTCCTGCTCTCTCTCCTCTCCTTGTGAATGCTATTTATCCATATATTAGGTTGCTTACTGTTTCTTAACATTAAGAAATGGTGCTCTTTTCATTATTTTTTCCTTTATGTTTCATTTAGAATAGCTTTTATTGGTATTGCTTCAAGTTCACTAATCTTTTCTTCCATAATATTTAATTTACCATTAATCTCATCTGGCATACTTTTCATGTTAGACTTTATATTTTCTAATCCCTAAGAGTATGATTTAGTCCGTTTTATACTTTCATTTCTCTTATCTTTTTAACATATAAAATACAGATTTACAGGTGCCTGGCTGGCTCAGGCAAAAGAATATGAATCTTGATCTCATGACTCTTGATCTCAGGGTCATGAGTTCGAGCCCCACATTGGGTGTAGAAATTACTAAAATAAATAATCTTAAAAAAAGACTTAAAAATTATTTTATTTCACTTTTCTTCTATCTTCTGTGGCTGTTGTTGGTTGTTATCAGTTGGTTGTTTATTCTCCTCACTATGGGTGTGTTTTTACAACTTCTTTGAATTCCTGGTCTTCTTTGATTGTCTTTCAGACATTATGACTTTTGCCATAGTGAGTCCTGGATATTTTTGCATTCCTATAAATCTTCTTGAGCTTCATCCTGTGATACCATTAAGTTACTTGAGAATGGTTTGACTTGGGGTGGTCTAGTTTTGATGATTTTTTAGGTGGATTCAGAACAGTGCTTAGTCTAGGATTACCTATTCTCTTTTGTTGAAGTGAGACCTTTCTGAGTCCTCTACTCAAAACTATATGAACAATGAGCCTAATTGATAGGAGTTGACACTATTCCCAGACCTCTGTCATCCTGTCCCTCTAATCCTCTGATGACTCTTTCACAGGCCTCTATTAATTTCCTTACTGACCGAGGGCTGGTTAGTACTCTGATGAACACTAAAGGTGATCATTCTTTAGATCTCTAGGGTTTTCTTTGTGCGGCTGTCATCACTATGGTACTTTATCCTGTGAATGTAGCCACTTTGGTCTCAGAAGCACCACCTTGCCTCAGAGAGTTTTCCAGGTTCCATTTTAGTTCCCTGTCCTTTTGCCACAGCCTGGAAACTCTCACAAGGCAGTAAGGTGCAGCACTCATAGGCCTCACCTTCTTTGACTTCTCTCTTTCAGAGATCACTGTCCTTCATTGCCTAACATCTGGTGTCTTTAAAACCATTGTTTATGTGTTTTGTCTGTGTTGTTTTTTAAACTGTTTTGCAGAAGGGTAAATCTAGTTTCCTTTACCCTATCTTGCCTGGAAATGGCTGTTTCCTTTAGATGGTAATACAATTTGTCTAGTGTGCCAATTATTGGTCTCTTGTCTCTCAGCTTTATTCACAGGCTTCCATGTTCTCTTCTGAGCATTGGGAACAGAAACCTGCACATTACATTTCCACATCTCTTTGCAATCTGGTTTCCACTTAGGTTCTGCCTATGGGGCATTTTGGTAGGAAATTGGAAGGTGGGAGAATGGTGGAATTTTTTTTGGATTATTCACGTACAACTAACATGTACTGTTATATTACTTTCGGGTGTACAATATAATTATTCAGCAATTCTATACATTACTCAGTGTTCAGTATAATAAGTGTACTCTTAGTCCCCTTCACTTATTTCACCCATCCCTCCACCTGCCAGTTCTGGCAACTGGCAACTCTGGTAACTACCAGTTCATTCACTATGTTTAAGAGTCTTTTTTATGTTTTTTTTCACTTGTTTTGTTTTTAAAGATTTTATTTATTTATTCATGAGAGACACAGAGAGAGAGGCAGAGACACAGGCAGAGGGAGAAGCAGGCTCCATACAGGGAGCCCGACACGGGACTCGATCCTGGGACTCCAGGATCATGCCCTGGGCTGAAGGCGGCGCTAAACTGCTGAGCCACCCGGGCTGCCCACTTGTTTTGTTCCTTAAATTCCACATAAGAGTGAAATTATATGGTATTGTCTTTCTCTGACTTTCACTTAGCATTATACTCGTTAGGTTTATCCATGTTGGTGCAAATGGCAAGATTTCATTCTTTTTTGTGGCTAATATTCCATTGTGTGTGTGTGTGTGTGTGTGTGTGTGTGTGTGTGTGACATCTTTTTCATCTATTGATAGATACTTTGGTTGCTTCTATATCTTGGCTATTGTAAATAATGGTGCAATAAACATCTTTTCGAATTAGTGTTTTCATTGTTTTTGGGTAAATACAATGAAATGTATTTTTGGAATTACTGGATCATATGGTAAATCTATTTTTAATTTTTTGAGGAAACTTCATACTGTTTTCCAGAGTAGCTGCACCAATTTGCATTCCCACTAGCAGTGCATTAGGGTTTCTTTTTCTCCACATTCTTTCCAACATTTTTTATTCAGCAGAAGCATTTCTTTATTTTGCTTTTAGTAAGTGTGTCTGGCAGTGGTATCAGTAGCAAAGGCAGGTAAATCTTGACCACTGCTTCCTACCCAGATATTATGCTTCCCAGATTAACAGCCACACAGATGCAGTCTTGCCAGCATAGCATCTGTGGGCTCTTAGCCTGGGAACAGCGGGCACTTTGGACTCATGGGCTTCTGCAGCATCAGGAGGAATATGCATTCCTGGGTGTAATGTAGTGTTGGCAGTTCCAAGAGCTGCCCCACCATTACAGAAATAACTGTGGGCTCTGGGTAAAACCATTGCCTACTCTGATTCTTTAGCTTCAGGGCTGGTAGTGGCTTCTTGAAGTAACTAGTCTAGATAGAACTCTTTTTGTATAATTAATATCTTGTGTTAAATTTTCTTTCCAATCTATTATATTTCTTCAAAACATCCACAATACTTTCTTTTTCCTAACTGAACACTAAGTGTAATAGGAAGATATGAAAAAATTGGATTATACTTCATTTATTTAAAGATTTTGTCAGAAAAATAAATAAAAAATAAAGATTTTGTCAGCACTACTCCACTGTCTTCTAGAACTCAATATTATTTTGAGAAAATTTGAGGTCAGCTTGATTCCCCCCTTTGCTTTATAATTTGCTTTAATATTTTTTACTGGATACTCATGAATTTTTTCTTCATTTTTGACATCCATTAGTTTTATCCATATGTCTGGAAATGGATTGTTCTGTATCAGGTTTTCCCAGACATCTGTACATCTCTTTTTTTAAAGACTTGGGTCTCATTTCTAGAAAATTTGCTTGAATCATAGAATGCATTTATTCCATTACATTATTTTTCTCCAGATACACAAATCAGGTATATGATAGTTTTATCATATGCCTGTCTTTGCCTGTCTTTAGTATCTATCATTTTTTTAATCTTTTTGCTTTTTTTCCCCTAAATATTATACTTCTTTTCCTCTGAATATTTTATACTGTAGGCAGAATAACCCCCTCCCCCCCCACACACACCAAAATGTACAGGTCCTAATCACTAGAACCTGTGCCTGTGTTACATTATATGGCAAAAGGGACTTTGTGAATGCAATGAAGGTTATAGGCTCAAAAAAAGGGATAGTATCCTGGATTAGCTGTCTGGGCTCAATCTCATCACATGAGCACCTAACAGTGGGGAATTATCTCCTTAAAAAGAGATGAATCAAAAAAGGAAGTTAAAGGGACTACAAACAAGAAAAGGAAAAAAAAAAAAAGAAAAGGAATCAACTTTCTGTTTTTGGTTCTAAGACATAGGGACCCACATAGGGCAAGTCTTCTAGGAGCTAAATAAGGAAGGCCCAAGTTGCACAAGCAAACAGAAACCTCAGTCTTAACCTACAAGGACCATTCTCCCAGCAATCTGAAAGTATTTCGACATCATAATAGTGACTGTTTAGTGCCATGGCCTATCCTAAGCACTTGCATATGTTTATCTCAGTTGATCCTCATTACTAGCATCACTTAACCAATGAGGAATCTGAAAGTTACATCCATGGGGTAGCATGGGTAAGGTTATGGAGGGCAGGATGTATTCATTCAGTCATTCAATAAATATTCTTTGAGTGTCTATTAAATGCCATACATGTTTTAGGGTCCAGGTTACTACAGTTAAGGAGTCAAACAAGACCTCTCTTTTGTAGTTGCCTGTCTCACTAGGGAGACAGATAATTATCAAAGTGAATGACTGACACAGTTTTGGATAGTAACCAGTGCCATGAAAGAAATTGGAGGCCTGGTGGTTGGTGATCGAGGCTCCCTGAAGGGATGCCAGCTGGGCATCAGTCTGGAGAGAGCTATCTAAAGAGTAGATGTTTGAACTAAGACCTATAGAGGCAACCTTATGCTAACAGAACCCTGGCATGCCTAGGGGTGGAACAGAGGGCCTGGGGGCAGAGTTGTGGGGAATGAGAAAGGAGTGGGAGATAATGACCTATGTTGGTTAGGGATCTGTGAGCTACAGCAGGGTTTCCTTGGTGTAGAGAAGCAGGTTTTCAGTTAAGGCAAACCAAATTACGAAGTAAAGCCTGAGTTCCTTCCCACTGACCTGGTAAAGGTCTCCCTCCCAGGGAGGGAGGTTTATTACAATGACACAAGCCACGTGTAACTGAGATCCTACTAAGGGGCAAAACATGTGGTCTGGCTGGCTCCACTTTGGAGGAAGGCCTGAATTTAAGTCTGGAAAGTGTGTTATCAGGAGGGGAAATTTGTATTTTACATGTTAAACAGGATCTGGATGCTAGAGAATTTGTATATACCACATTACATGTTATTTCCCCCACTGCCTTTATCAAAACCAGTTAGGTAATAAATCAGGTAGGGTGGGGGTCAACCAGCTACAATAGCAGCTAATGTTATTGTGCACTTAATATACACTAGAGTCTATAAGTACTTCATAGAATTAATGTCCTATTTAATTCTCTCAACAATCTCATGAGTTAGGTGTTACTACTATTTTACAGATGAGAAAACTGACACACTTGCAAAGTACCATACACAAGATGGCAGTGGTAGAGGAGGACTTGAATCCAGAACCATTTGACTCCAAAGCACAGACTCACAGCTGCTATGATTCCTTTGTATTTTAACACAAATGTGATAAAAAGTGACTACTGTATTATAATTGTAGTCTAGTTTCTCAGCCTCCAAGGCACTGTCCAGAAAAATGGCTCTGGGTTGTCCGGATTCTTCTTTATCCAGATTTACAGAGATCCCACCTGGCCCCATATTGAGTTATCCTACACTATCTGCACCTTCATGTACACTTCCTTCAGAATCTCTCATTATCAGAGTTCCTACTTTTTATTTAGGGGCTTATGCAAATTTCACTCTATGAGGTTCAATTATTTAACACTTCTCTCGTAAGAAAGAATTTGTTTCCTTTCATATGCTTTAAAAAAAGAAAAAAGCTGGCTGCCTGTGCATTAATCCAAGGAATTATCTCTTTCAAGTTTCCCGTCAAGAGAAAGTTAAAAGCCATAGTTATATTGTGCAGAAAATGTTTTACCTTGATATCTGAAATTTCATCCAGTTCTAGAACCTTGCAATATTATTAGCCATGGAAAAATAAGAGCCAAACTTAATATAAATCAGTAACGAAGTAGACATTTTTATCCACTGCTTTGGCACCTGTCACATTGATATGTAAATTAAGACCTTAAGCTTGTTTTACTTCCTTTTTTTTTTTTTTAAGTTTGTTTTACTTTCTAACAAAGCTTCATCTAGAACCTTTCTGGTAGATAGTTATAACACTGTATCCAGATTTAAAATGTAGCTTGTTGATCTAGAACTTTCATTTTCAGGAAATCGGTCCAATGAAATGATCAGAGTACTAGATGTCTGTGCATGGATAGATGTTGCAGAATTACCTGGAACAGGAAAAAATCTTAGCAAAAAATCTAGATGTGACCAACAGGAAGTCAATTTAATACACCATGGTATATCTTTGTAATGCAGTCATTAAAAACGGAAGTGTTTCTCAGTGATGGGAAAATGTAGGCCATAATGTGAGAATAGCTTATAAAACAGTGTGAATACAACCCCAGGTTTTGTACATATGAAAGCAAAACAAATGACCTCTGAGAGGTGGCATTATGGATGAACTTTATTTTTATTCCAGGAATCTAAAGTTATGGTTAAGACTGTGGGCTCTGGAGGGGCGCCTGGATAGAGTCATTGAGCATTGGACTCTTGGTTTGGCTGGGGTCATGGGATTGAGCCCCGCGTGGAGCCTGAGCCTCTCCCTCTGCCTCTCCTACTCATGCTCTCGCTAAAATAAATAAATCTTAAAACAACAACAAAAAAAAAAGCCTGTGGGCTCTGGAGATGGCCCAAGTAGGTTTAATCCTTGGCTCTACTATTTACTAGGCAACTCACACTTATGAAAATTATGTCAGTTAATTTATGTAAAATCTTTAGTACAATGAAAAACTATCATCATTATAAAATGGAAATGAAATTAAAAATAAAAACATCTTTAATATCAAAGAGGGAGTGTGTTTTATTTTTTATAAAGATTTTATTTATTTATTCATGAGAGACACAGAAAGAGAGGCAGAGACATGGGCAGAGGGAGAAGCAGGCTCCCCTGGGGAAGCCTGATGTGAGACTCGATCCCAGGACCCCGGATCACGACCTGAGCCAAAGGCAGACGCTCAACCACTGAGCCACCCAGGTGCCCCGGAGTGTGTTTAATATTGTACAAAAGGACACATGGGAATGAGAATAAGAAAAACTGGGTTTGAACCCAAGTCTACCAAGTGGTTAGACTTTGTGCAATTCACATCCTCTGAGTCCTGATTTCAAGGGTCAAATGGGGAGAGTAACACTGTCACCATCTCAGAAATGAAGTTGGGATCAAATGAGAGTTTATACAAAGACTACGTAAACCATGTTACACTGCAAAATATTTTATTATTATATTGAGTGTTGACTCCTTAATATCGTACACCTTAATATCGTAATTACAAACATTTTGTCCTAATTCCAAAGCAGCAGAGGCACAAACTTAAATGGTCACAGAAGAAAAAGAAAGGGAAGTAACTTGGTGTAGTGGAATAAGCTTGTTGGCAAGACAGGTCGGCACTTGCCGCCAGTGGAGTGAAGAAAGGGTAAGAGGAGAAGAGAAAGAACTTTATAATAATATTTTCTTAGACTGGCAGGGCTCCTAGTGTGGCAGTCCATTACATCCTAACTACTTCATTGCTATTTAAGAGAATATCTAATCTGATCAGTGGATCCTCTCAGGCATTACTGAGTAAACTGCTGGGCAACAAGAGTTTGATCTAGATTTGGGCCAATAGATTAATTTTTTCAAAGATATTGGGAAGAAGCAAAAATGTCACCAGTAAAAGTTCAAATGATGGTGCTTCATTCTGCTGACTCTGCTGGGTGATTCAGAGACTAATAAAGAAATAATACATTTCAATTCCCACGAGAGACATATGTTACAATTCTCTTTGTAGAGTGACTCATAGCTACGTGACTCTTGACACAACAATTGTATGTTTTGCCATTTTTCAACTGAGGAGGTTGGCTGAATAAGGTTTGAGGTCCCTTTAAGGAATAAAATACTTTTTATTGATGTATAGGTCAAGATCATGCTACTAGGACGTATTATTTGGTAATTTGGAGTGAATTCTTTACCTGTAATAATTTTAAGTATTATAACCTTGATGGAGTTCAGAATTAAAATAAGAAGGACCCTTTGGAGAAGAGAGTAACCACCACAAACATAAATATCACCTTACCTTTTGCCACCCCACTTCCACTCCGCTGGAATTACAAAGGATACGCTTGAGTCAAAGCAGCAAAACCATGCTAATGCACTGAGATGAGACCATGTCATTTAGTTTTATGAAGCTGGCCCAACCCTGACAAAAACAAGTACACACAAAAACTAAAGATCAATGTTATCTAGTATGAAGAAGTAAAATTCCAAAAATATTATTCATCAATTTAGTAGTTTCAAAGGAAATTAAAAGAAACTGATTAGACAGCCACAGCATTTGATATTACATTTGATTAAAAAAAATATCGGTAAAAATAGGACCAGGGAGATTTTTCTTCTTAACAGGATGAAGAGTACCTCAATCAATGGCCCACATTATACTTAACAACAAAACCAAAGGCATTCCCGTGCAGTCATGAATAAGACAAATAACTTTGTATCTGTCTTTTATTTAGCATTATTTTGGAAGTTACTGCAATTAAAGCAGAAAAATAAGAGATTTGAAAATAAGAGATTCAATATTGGAAAATAAGTGAAATTATGTGAAGGCAGTATAATTACACAAAACACCAAAGAATCAACTGACATACAAAGTAGAATTGCTAAGTGCTCTAGTTAATGGCTAAAATTTAAAATATAGTGAAATTACTAGCTCTCATGTCATCATTAATAGAAGTGAAAATTCAATGAAGAAATAAAATGATTCATAATAAAAAGCAGTGCTAAAAAATGAATATTAAAGAACTTTTTCTCATTTTCTAACCATAAATGAAGGGAAGAACTTTCTAACCCTAAATGAAATAGACTCTTTGGTTGGAATACAGAAGAAGAACAAGAAAGAGGAGGAGAAGGGGAGGGGGAGAGGGGAAAAGAGGGAGGAAGAGAAGGGGGAGGGGGAGGAAAAGAAAATAAGAAAGAACCGCCTATGGTACTTTGTTATAGCAGCCTGAGCAGAATAAGAAAAAACAGGATGTTATGAATAACTCTGCTCATAAGTTTGATAACTTGGATGAAATGAACAATTTCCTTGACAAACTGCTAAAACTCAAGAAATAGATAATCTGCATAATTCTACTTAAAGAATTGAATTCAGATAAAAACCTTCCAATAAAGAGGCCCAAATGGCATCGTTGGTGAATAACGTCCAACATTTAGGGAAGAAATTATATTAATTCTACCCATATTCTTCCATAAATATACAAGAGGAGGGAAACTCATTTTATAAGAGCAACATTACACTGACCGGACAATGACATTAAAAGGTAAGGAAACCACATATCAATATCCCTTATGAACAAAAATACTCAATAAAATACTAGCAAAGGAATCTAACAATACTCTGGAAATTCAAGGCTAGTCCTACAAAAAAAAATGGATGTGATTCATACACCAATATTATGAAGGGAAAAATAAAAGACAAGATCGTTTCAATAGATGCAGAATAAACATCCAACAGAACCCAACATCCATTCATGATTAACAAGTCTCAGAAAACCAGGAATAAAAGGGAATTTCCTCAGCCTTAAAAAGGCCATTTACAAAAATCCTACAATTAACCTACTTAACGGTAGAAGACTGAATGCTCGCCTCCTAGGATTGGTGACAAGACAAGGATGTGTCTGGCCTCACCAAGGCTTTCATCAATAGCTGGAGGGTCTAACCAGTGCAGTAGGACAAAGAAAAGAAATAAATGGCATTTGAAAGGAAAATTGGAAAGATTGTAAAGAAAGGAAACATTTATTATAAATAAGCTGCAGACAACATGACTAAATAGAAAACTTCTAAAAATCTACATAAGTGGATCTGGCAAGGTGTCAGGATACAAGGTCAATATACAAAAATCAACTGTATTTCTAGATACAATGAACAATTAAAAATAGAAAACTTTCTAAGAATGAACTAGTAGTTCACAGTGTGCATGCAAGATCCGTATGCTAACAACTAGAAACACTGATAAAAGAAATCCACGACCTCCATAAAACAGAGCACTGCGCTGCGTTCATAGAGTGGAAGACAAATATTAAGACATCCACTCTCCCTCAACTGGTCTGTGCATTCGGTGCAATTATCATCAAAATCCACGAAGGTGCTTGTTTTGGTTCCTGTCAAGAGGCCAACTCTAAAATGTCCAATGGAAAGGCAAAGGAACCAATATGGCAAAACGTTTTTGTAAAAGAACAAAGTTGATTTACTTTGTGCTTATGGAAAGCTACAGCGACCAAAGCAACGTAGAATGGGTGAAAGCAAAGACCCAGAAACTAATGGAACAGTTTAGAAACAGACTAACACCTTGTCAACTGATTTTTGATAAAAGTGCAAAGAAAACAAACTTTGATCTGTCTATGGTACATATAGAATTCTTATACACACCATATGTAAAAAGTGACTCAAATGGATCCCAGACCTAAATGTAAAAACGGAGAACTGTTAAAGTCCTACAAAATAAAAAAGCCTTTGTCACCTTAAGTTAGGCAAGTTTCTTAGATATGACACCAAAACTATTATCCATTGAAGAAAAAGGTGCTCAAGTGGACTTTGTGAAAATTAAGAACTGCTGCTCTTCAAAGAGCTCGGTCAAGGGAATGAAAAGACAAGTATAGACGGGGAGAAAATATTTACAGAGCACATGTCTTATCTAGATTATAGAAATTAGTATCTGGCTAGAAATATGAAAACAAATTGGCTTACCACTTACGATTTTTTCAAATTAATAAAGATAGAATATGGGATTTTTGTTCATTAGTGAGAGTGTGAGGATACAGGTAATCCCATATACTTTTTAAAAAGATTTTATTTACTCATGAGAGACACAGAGAGAGGCAGAGACAGAGGCAGAGGGAGAAGCAGGCTCCCTATGGGGAGCCCCATGTGGGACTAGATCCCAGGACTCCAGGATCACGACCTGAGCCTGAGCCGAAGGCAGATGCTCAACCACTGAGCTGCCCAGGTGTTCCTAATCCCATATACTTGTGATGAACTTCCAGTTTTGGAAAGAAATCTGACAAGATACATCAAATCTTAAATATATCTGTACCCTTTAATACACTATATTTCTAGAAATGTATCCTTAAAATCTTACACTCTGATACTTCTATTTACAAAAATGAAAACAAAAATCAGTCCCACAACAGGAACTGATGAAATAAATCGTGTACTATCCACCTATGGGAGGCTCTGCGGACAGGGAAATCATGCTTAAAGAGTATTCTCAAGACACAACGTTAAGTGGAGAAATAGGACATAAAACTGTATACAGGATTCCATTTTCTGTGGGGAAAAAAGAAAAAAGCCAAGTATGTTTTCTCTGCATGGTGAGATTACCGGTGAGGTATTTTTTCATTTTGTACCTCCTGAAAAACACATTTCCAAGATATAGAAGTTATTTTTAAAAAGGAAATGGTGGGGATCCCTGGGTGGCGCAGCGGTTTAGCGCCTGCCTTTGGCCCAGGGCGCGATCCTGGAGACCCGGGATCGAATCCCATGTCGGGCTCCTGGTGCATGGAGCCTGCTTCTCCCTCTGCCTGTGTCTCTGCCTCTCTCTCTCTCTCTCTCTCACTGTGTGCCTATCATAAATAAATAAAAATTAAAAAAAAAAATTCCTAAAAAGGAAATGGTGTTCTAGAGTAAACATGAAGTTCAACAGAAATCAACACGAAATTCCCGGTCTCTCTGGCAAGGAGAAAGCGAGCATGGCCTGCAAGCATCGGTTTCGCCAAGCGCTGGGCAGACTGTGGGCGATGACGGACAGCTCACAGCTCTTCCCTAAATTCATTTTTGGTGCTTTCCCAGCAAGACAGGACCAGAAGAGACATGGGAACTGACACGTGGGAGCCCCCCTCTATCACCGGGCCCTCAAGCGCTGCTGGAATACTGGTTTTATTCGGACATAAATACGACTTTGAACTCTCCCTTTGTTTGGTTCCCAATCTACTTTTTAATAATCAAGCTCTTACAGAAGTCTCCTGTCGGTGCACTCTAAAAATACCTGGGAAGTTATGTTCGGGACTGGACCATTGCCCCCTAGCGGGAAAGCCCTCAAATAACCTGTTGCTGTTCACACACCACTGAGTGTACGCGGAGCCAGGACACCGAGAAACAAGCGCTAGCTTTCCTCCTTATGCCAGTGGGTTTTTTGCCAGGTCTCTCCTCTTGGAGAAATCTCCGTAATGCCTTCTTCAGAAAATACCTTCTCCAGTACGGCCGGTTCTATGCTAAAGAGGAACTTTTCAGATGTATGAACTTTAAGCCCATAAGGTGGGCACTTCTTTTATTACCTAAGGTGGCCATTTCTTAATGCTTACACGGGTCACAAAGTCTAATGCAGTAAGAGGTCAAGGAGACAATTTAGCATTATGCTTATAAAAGTATCTCCAGCATTTGAGAACATCCCAAGACTTTGTAAAGTCATTATTCATTTGATAATACTAACGAGTTAGGATGTTTTGACCTCATGTGCATTTTTCCATAATGAAGCAGGGTCAGGTTCCAAAGTCTGGGGGGCAAGAGGTGTGTAAAAAACCTTTTTTAGCCATAGTAAAACACACACACCACTTCGGTTACCAACTGAATAGATAGTGCACTATCCAAATGGTAGTGCTCTCAAATACTAAATAATTTGACTTCTCGATTACCTAGCATTCACTTTTATTTCTTGGCTTGGGTTTACTCTTCCAGAAGTGTACAGTACTATCTCCACATGAATGTATATGGGATTAAAAAAATGCTGAAAGTGCTCCCTAAGAAGGTAATGATTTATGATCCACTAAAAATACTTGTCAGTAGTGTTTAGGTTTCACATATAAATTTTCCAAGACTAAAAACCTATTACTTGAAATAAATCCTGTTACACACCAGAAGAACCTGTTTTCCTATTTCTTATTTTCTTTAGGAGTATCTGTACCCAGAATCATCCTCACATAGAAAGTTTACAAAGATCTTCACTTAAAAAAAAAAAAAAATCCTCACAATTTGAAAGGAAAAAAAAAAAGTGCGTGGATGTAGTATTTATTCCAAAAGACTAAGGGCTTCACAGAAGAAAGCTTAATATCCAGTAGTTAGTTATAATATAAATGTGTTTACATAGATACGGAGATTTATAACTATTGCCCAGCCACTAAATAAAGATCAAAGGAGACTTTTTTCCTACTGTAATTAAAAAAAAAAAAAAGGTTAAGACAGAAGGCATAGAATATGAATGTAGGTGTCAAGACAATAGAATACAAGCAATTTGACAAGACTAAGTTTATTCTAAGCAAAATTTTTATTAATAAAAAGATTAACCATGACCATATGAGATGAGTGGCTGGGCTTAGACTTCGCTACATCAAATAAATTAAAAATTGATACTTGAGAATATCATTACAAATTATAATAGCATTCCTTTATAAAGGCATTTTAGTTTTAGCAATGTTTCTCTTAAACATAAAAGACTAACCCTTAAGTGTCATGGGTGAGAATCATTATAGCTACTGTTTATTCAGAAGAGAATTTCCAAGAGCTGTTTGGTGGCATTATCTCAAGACCTACACCCAAACTTTAGGGAAACAATCTTCCAAAAAGGTCTGGAACACTGCGTGATCAGAGACAAGTATCAGTGCTTGATACCGTGGCAGGAAGATATCCCACTCCAAGTCAAGTGTGAAGAACAAATAACACAAATTAAGAATGCACCCAAGACCCCCAAATAAGTTAGTAAAAGTGCCATTACTTTAAGAATTATCAGACATATCATGTGTTTAAATACAAATTCAAATTTGTTAAGTCCAAAAGATACAGTAATTTTATTACATAAAATTTCTCCTGTGTGCTAAAAATGTTAACTTACAAGAACATAATATTTGTAGAAGTGTAGAGGGAATTAAGGTCAAATTGTCTAATCATTTTTCATTGATGAGAATAGAACAATAGGTAGTGGACATAGAAGAAGCACTCAGAGTCCTCTAAAATTCCAGGTTGTCTATTACTGCTCAGCCAAAACACACTGACCATTCTCTAATAATATAAAGGCCTACTCAATTTTTATTTTTAAAAATAAAGTTCATTTGTTTCTTCATTAAAGCTTCTGCAAGACTGACAAAGGTACATTCTACCTATTAAAAATAGGAGTACTCTTCATCTTTGGATAGGTATCACCACTTAAGGGAAATGTAATCATATACAGATTACTATATTTTTATTTGAGGCAGCTGTTGGAGTCCATTAAGCACTTTTTGAACACTGTACCTTTAAAGTTTGTCTTTAATATTAATACTTTGGAAAACCAAAAATAGAGGAAAAACATCTATGGCAAAGTACATTTCATTCAGATTTGATAGCAGTAAAATACAAAAAAAAAAATAGTGCAGTGTCAATTTTATATCTGTAAATCACTTGAGGATAGTTTTATGTTTTATGATTGAATGACAAAAAAAGTTTTAAACTGTTAAAAAAGTTTAAGTCTTTGACTTAGTAAGGCAAAAATGAAATTAAGCACTGTAAAAAGACTTTAAAAATGAAGTTCTACAAATTTGGTTTCCATTTACAACAATTTCATTAACAGATGAGTTAAGTGTAGATACAATGTATCCAATACTCTTATAACCACAGTAAAAAAAAATCTCTAGCAATTTATAGATTGTGAAATCCTTAGTAATACCAATATATATTTAAAACATGTTCATACAGAACCAAGACCTCTCCTTCACCATGTAAAAGAACACTTCTTAGAGATAATTAACAAAAATACCAATTAAACAATGGAAACTCATTTCATTTCACTGCGCCCAAAAGTATGACACAAAATATTGGCTTAAAGAGGTAGATTAAAAAGAAAAAAGAAAACCAGATTCTCCATTCTTTGTCACTTTTATTCAGTAGTAGTATTTTTTTTCCTTATTTTCGGTGCCAGACACGGCAAGGAGTGATTACAGCCAACTGTTATTAAAACATTTGTTCGCAACATATACCCCCTTTACCACTGACCCCAAACTGACTCATTTTGTGTGCTTTCGTTCTTTCATTTTTTAATATACCACCACCAAGACTGGGTGGAGGGGGCAAGGGTAAAAGAGATGAAGGGGAAGAGTCCAGGAGGCCAGAAGAGGAGGAATGCTACAAGCCACAGTAAGAATGAGCTGTATTTAATTTAAAAAAGGGGGGAGGGGTGTACCCCACAAATGATACAGTAATGAGGATACACAATTAAATCCCATAAGCATGACTGAAGGCTTTCACTGTGTTTGACGTCATCACAATGGAAGGCATAAAAAGTGGAGTAAATCAATGTTGATACAGTCCAATCTAGTCCATTAGGCAAGATGGTGCAAGAAGTCATTTAAATTAAAAGTGCCCTACCCTTACCTACATGGCTAGCAGACATGGAGAACACCACAGTGATGAATCCACAGAGATCTCTCCATGTAGCTATAAAAAATGTGTTGTCGAATGGCACATTGTCAAACACTGGAAAAGGGCGCCACAATGGACCTCTCTCTTTTTTAGGTACGAATGCTAGATTCAACTATCTCAACTAAGCAGGAAGTGGGCTCTTCTGTTGGGAATGCCAACCCTAATTCACTTTGTCTTGAAATATATACAGATTGTTTGTAGTAGCTACAGCAATGATATTTTCCTTGGGGTGCCAGGCTGTATGAAGGATTTTCTTGTTGAAGTCTAGGCTGTCAACACTTATTTCATCTTTCTTTCGCTTGCCACTTGCACAGACTTTGCGTGGCTTCAAAACCGTGCGAGGTTTGTTGTTCTCGCGTGATGCCTCTAGGGTTATGTCTCGCTTGGTGTTCCTGTCAAACATTCTGAAGAAATTATTGTAAGATCCGGTCATGACAACACTGTAAAAGTAAAAAGAGTATGAAGTCAAATAAATGAACAAAAGTTTATCTTCAGTAAAATGATTCAGTGATGAAACCTAGCCTATTACTCCACAGGAAATAGCTACTTCAAGCAGATTTGGATTTAGGGAGAGGGCTGTTGACACCAACCAAGGGACCAATCATTCAAACAAACTAGAACTAGTCTGGTACTAGTTAGTGCTAGTTAACTTGGATTTCTATTAATGACTCCTTTTCATGACGACCAAAACTATCACTAAAGCTGAGTGTATTCTCAATTACTGCTTTTTAGTAGTACTGAAATAACCTCTGCTGAATGTTTTCGCAACTACAGGCTATGTGATTAACCACACTGGTACCTTCTTGAAGTATCAGCCAACTGTTGGCTCAAAGGTTCTGAAACCCTTCAAAATTCAAAGTATGTAACTGTTCATCAGAAACCAATGCTTTATTTTGTGATTTAAATTATAAACTATGGAATTCATTCCCAGGACCTTCTCTGGCTGGGATAATCCTAGCTTAAGGATGCTTACAAGAAATCTCCTACTGAGAATATTAAGAGAGTAGAAAATAAATTTTGTATTAGCAGGAAATCATTTTACCTGTAACATCAAATACAATTTAAGCACTTTTTGCGGGGGGACAAATATTTTTAACAGTATCTGTTTAAAAAGTTGCCGAATTTTAACCCTACCCAAGGTAGTTCTGTCAGTTCAACTTTCCATCCATCACTGCTCAACATTTGCTAAGTTTTAAAGTAGCCAATAAGCAAAACCTCACAAATTTGAAACTGTTAATTTAGAAAGGGCCTGGGCTACCTGGGTGGCTCAGTGGTTGAGCATTTAACTTTGGCTCATGTCGTAATCCCAGTGTTCTGGGATTGAGTCCCGCATCAGGCTCCCCACAGGGAGTCTGCTTCTCCTTCTGCCTGTGTTTCTGCCTCTCTCTCTCTCTCTCATGAATAAATAAATAAAATCTTAGGGAAAAAAAAAATTTAGGAAGTGTCTGGTGCTATGGTTACTTACCACGTTCTTCCCCCATGGTTTAAATTGCTATTGTGAATAAGGTTATAGAATGTCAAGAACTGTTTAATGCTTTAAAAAGACTATTTACAAGTATCATACATTATATAGGTCATACGTGAAACACAAAGGATTACCATCTATTCAGTAATGTCAATTCCTCCAAAGGACACTTGACATTTTAATCAAACTCAAACTGGTTTATGTACCTAAGGGTAATACAACTGTATTTATTTTTAAATGATTTATGTAATTTGGGTTGTCATCTTTGTATTATTCGAATTTGTGAGGTTTTAATGGATTAGGACACCTAGGTCTATGGCTATCTGTGAATTTCAGAAATGCTGTGGTATACCTGCCCAAAATGTGTAACCTGAATTAAATCATAAGGAAACATTTGACAATACTCAAATTAAGCAATATCCTATAAAATCATTGGCCTGCCTTTTAAAAAAAAGTCACAGTTGCAGAAGACAAGGAAAGTATAAAAAACTATCATTCCAGATTAAAGGAGAACGAGATAGGACAACTCAATGTTACATATACTTTTGGACTGGATATTCAACTGGATTTTTTTCTCTGCTAGGAAGGACATGGCTAAGAGGACTGGTGAAATTTTAATGGACTCCATAGATTTGATGGGAGGACTGTGCCAACAGGAACTGTTCTGCTTTAGAGGACTGCCCGTCATTACATAGCAGAGACTCTTTTAGAAAATACTCATTAACAAGTTTAAGGGCAATGGGGCACCAAGTCGGAGTTTACTCCCAATTGGTTCACAAATAAAGTATGTGTATCTTTTTGTGTGTCTTTATAGAGAGAGAAATAAAGAGAAGAGACTGACATAGCAAACAGTAACAGGAAAACCTGAGGAAGCCTAAATAAGACTTGTGTCACTCTTACAATTTTTCTCCCCACCTGAAATTACTTCAAAACAAGTTTTTAAACGTTAAGGGAAATCAATATTCCTTTTTGATAATGAAACGTAACTTAAAACTGCCAACAGTATGTTTCAACAACATGAGGAAGAGCTGGTTGTACCAGTGCCTCAGATCGTAGTGTATCAGTATCTTCCTTCTCTTCCTGTCTGCGAATTTCTCCTTTCTCTTCTTCCCTTTCCTTCACCCTTCCTGATGCCTTACGGTTACAGCAGTGGCATTCAAAGGCAAAAGCTTGCTTTTTCCTAGTCTGGTTTACTGTGGCCAGCCTATTTGTGGGTGTCATGTTAGATTCAGATAAAGGTAATATTAAAAACCATACTAAAGACAAATGATCCAACTTCTAGCATCCTCTATAACACAGAACACACCATGAAACCTGAATGCTATCAAGCTTCACTGACTGAACTATTAAATAAAAAGTACCTTAATGACCTTGAAGGCAAGTTTAAGTAATTCCAAATTATGTTTTCTTTTGTTATTATCTGTTTTATTGGAACACAATAAATAGTAAATACTGATAAGGAAAAACTGAAAGATTAAGACTTACTTTATCCTTGGAAATAATGGCATACATTTCCATGATATAGTAAAAAACGAATCATACACCATGGCAAAGTTGTGGCTTATAAAAACCCTAATTACTCATGGTAATATGGTTAAAATTACAGAGAGTAATTACCACTTCTATGAGATATTAATGTATTCGGAAAAACTGGTGTGTAACATTCCACATGAACTATCCACTGCCAAAATATTCCTCAAAATTGTTTCATAGGAGATGGAACCACCAAACTGAAATATCACCATTTTAATTGTTGGCACGTCAAAACCGTCATTAATCTGATTCATAAAAGGAAAGTATTTAAAGATATTTAAATCTAAGATATTTAGACTTTTTTGTGTATTTTCATATTTCCTAGTGAAACACAATGTTTAATTTTCATCTGCTATTATTACTACAAGATTATTGAATTTATTTCAAGCAAACTGAGGGAAAATGAAGAGGATTTGTAACTTATGTCAATCTAAAAAAAGCTATGTTTTTTTTGTGAACGTGGCAACCATACTAGAAGTGAAATAGCATATTTCCTTCCTGCAGTAAAATGCACATTTGAATGAGAAGTTCAAATTAAAATCAATTACCTGTCAGATCCATTCCAACAACATTCAAATTTGTCAAATATGCAGTCATTTTCATACAGTGAACAAAGTTTACTTCTGAGGTATTCATGAACCTGGGTTTTAAATGTAAATATATTACTATAGATATACTTATTTACAACTCAAGATCTGTTAAGTGATATTAGAAAAATGATTTAAATAACTCATTTTTTAAAGGATATATAGACACATAATACTCTGTAATCTTATTAAAACTCAATTCTTAGAAACAACAAAGGCATTTTATCCTTTTCACAAACAAATGAGCTCCCTTCCATTAACACACATTTTCCTACTGTAGGACAGAGAAAAATACCCTTTGGGGCATGACACATGAATTCTTTATAAGTTGGACTAAAATAGGCTAAAAAATTTGAAAATGGTACAGATAAGAGAATAAAGACTATTATAGCAATAGTTGAATATGTTATTTGTTTTTTTCAGTCCATTAACTGCTGATAAATAACACTCAATATTATGTTTTACTTCCTTTTTAAATACCATTTTCTGGGTATAAATGACTGAAGTCTACATTATCATTACAAGTGCCTATGTAATGCACAGCCTGGTTTGGTGATAAATCATAACGGACCCTTGAGCAGCTTGAGGATTAGGGGCACTAATCCCCCTGCACAGTCAAAAATGTGCATACAGCAGCACTTGGGTGGCACAGCTGGTTAAGTGTCCCCCTCTTAGGTTACAGCTCAGGTTGTGATCTTGGGGTCCTGAGATTGAGTCCTATGTCGGGCTCCATGCTCAAGATGGTATCTGTTTCAGATTCTCTCCCCCTTTCCCTCTGCCCCTTCCTGCTCATGCTCTTTTTCTCTTTCTCAAATAAATAGATAAATCTTTTAAAAATATATAAATATCCCCATGTAACTTTTGGCTCCCTGAAACTTAACTATCAATAGCCTACAATTGGCTGGGGAAGCTTACTGATAACAAAGTTAACACTTACATTGTATGTTATATGTAATATGTATTACATGCCATATTCTTCTAACAAAGTAGGCCAGAGGAAAGAAAGTATTCAGAAAACCAAAAGGAAAATACATTTGCAGTACTGTATTTATTTTTATAGGAAAAAACCCATGTATAAAGTATATCCACATGGTTCAAACCATGTTGCTCAAGGATCATTTGTATATAGTTACTCAATGTATGCATCACTGAAAAATTTTTATCACTTGATATTCTTTTAAAATATTATAAAATATTAGAACTTAATGAAAATGGACCTATTTTTTGAGGTGTAACTCTATACTTACTAGTATTTCACAAGGGGATAAACTAAACAATAAACCTGGTATTTAAAAATATATTCTGAGAAATAAAGCATTTCAATCTTAACACTGAAATTACAAAACAGGAAAGTTCCAAAGTTCTTGTTATGATGGGGGGAGGGGGGTGGGGGGGTGTTGTCTCAATCTTACTGTTTTTACTTACAGAGAGCCTTAAAAAAGAATCAATGATAGAAAATAGTTACACTTTCTAAATGCTTAGAATTCTCTATTCTTTATAAAACAACCTAAAGTCATTTTAAGTGTCCGTTTCAACTTTTTAAGTATACTGGAATGATTCAGGCCATGTCTATGTGACATAAAGCACAAATTTGTTAGCACTAAGGAACTGCAGCCCACATACGGTCAGGATAGAAGGCAAAAATTAGTAAGATCAAAATATTCTTTAGTTACACACAACTCAGTAAGTTGTTTATATAAATCCAACAACAGTTGAATCTGTATACACTGAGTATAAAATGGGACTCTACTCTGAATCACTAATCAATTTCAGTATAGGGAAAAAAATCCCCTGCAAATCAGGTAAAACATAATTCAGCAAAGTTTTAGAATGCACAGACAATGCACATACAAGGGTTTCTCACCAATTTTAAAAGACTATGAAGTTAAGGTTCAAATCAATTATTCACAATGGCAACCAGGGGGTGGTGGTGGCAGTGGCGGTGATAGTGAGAACCACCCAGGACACAGATCACAATCTTGGAAGTTACACAAATGTAATTTGAAAACAAAGCAGGATGTATCCCTTTGGCTTTTATTTCAACATAGCACTTATTTTAAACTTTCAAATACCATTAAGGTAGAGTCTTAAGTAGTTTATGTTTATCAAAGAGGATTAAAAAGTTTGAGAAACATCATTCTTATTTTATGGAAAACACAACATAAAGAAGGTACCATTTATAAATTCTGTATTCTTACACAGTGTTCAAGTGTCTTCTACACTGTGGTCTAGGGCTTACCTCAGGTTTCTGTTTGCCCCCACCTGGGCTCCTGTCCCTGGTTGTGCATGTCTTTATTCTTTATTCTCTTTTCCAGAAGAAAAGGATAGGGGAATCAATGGTAGCGTGGCTGGCTGAACTAACATTCTACAACCGATAGCTAAACAACTCAAGCCATCCTCTGGGCTTTCAAGCTCTTCTCCTTTAGCTTAAGAGCCAAAAGGCAGAATGCCAGTCTATTTCACTGGGCATGCCAAGATTAATAAGCTCTAGTTCAACTATTCCACATATTCCAACCAGGACATCTCTACTAGGACTGGCCATTCTCCCTAATTCTCTTCCCCACCTAGACCTTATGAGAGTACTTTTCCCTCCTCACTTTAAGTGTAATGTAGATAGGGAGTCTGGGTAGCTCAGTGGTTGAGCGTCTGCCTTTGGCTCAAGGCATGATCCCAGGAGCAGGGACAAGTCCCACATCGGGATCCTTGCAGGGAGCCTGCTTCTCCCCCTCTGCCTGTGTCTCTCAAGAATAAATAAATAAAATCTTAAAAAAAAAAATTAATGTAGACAGTGGTGGGGGAAAAATGGTCAATATTGAACCAAACTGGTAGCAATATCACACTTTAACTGAAGAGACAACACAAATTATAGAAAAAGCCTAAGGGTCAACCATGCTGTATTGGGATTAATGCATAGTACAAAATCCTCCTCTATAAAGACTTAGAAGTAAATGGGGTATATGCTAATTGAAAGAAAAAACTATAAATACCTGGTATGTTTCCACAGGTCTGTTTTCCATATTTAAGTCCCAAATTTTGACTGACAAATAGTCTCTAGTCATCATATATCGACCACTATGGCTGAATTTTACATCGGAAATCGAGGAGATGATTTCAGAAAAAAAAGACCTGTTACTGGGATCTTCAGGTTCTTCAAACACTAAAAACAAGCAAAAAAAAAAAAAAAAAAAAAAAAAAAAAAAAAAAAGGCAAGTTGTAGAACATTCTGGCTTCAACAAAGCCCTTGCTGAGACAACCATTCACAAACCTCCTAAGAGTGAGCTAGAGATGACAGGCTAGTACAGAACTGAAAAACATTGACTATAAGAACATAACCTCCCTGTTAAGTTTCTAAGGGGAATGACTTAACATTGACTTCAAAGATACAAAGTATATATAGTATGCTCCAGGGGCCTACAGCTGATTTAGCAGAACCAGGCACATCCAGGACTTCTGACTTCAAAGTGCACTGGGTTTAAGTTCTGTATATACCTCAATGACTTTGCCTGTACTGTCACCACAAGGGAACACACCACCCAAATGTATACCACATTTTATTTTATTTTTACATTTTATTTTTTTTTATGGCCAGGTAGAACTTTCCATGAGTTTAAAAAATACTCAACAACATGAAGACAATAATAATGCAGCCCCTTAATTTTTCAACCCAGTGCTTTTTCAAACTTTTTTTTTTTAAACCAAGGAAATCTCTTCTCAGAAAAATCTTCCTAGAAAGCTCAAAACAGAAAGCAATAAAGAAAGGGTGGGAGGAAAATAGAGAAGGGAGGTTAGGAGGGAAGAAAAAAAAGAACTACTTTACTTGAGACCTGGAAAGCCCAACCCCAAGTTACTCAAAAATAACATTCCATTTAAAAATATATCCACTGAGACATCGACAGACATGCTCCCAAGAAAGCCTTTTATGTTCTTCCAGTAGAATAACATACAATGTCTCATGTGGAGTCAGAAAGCTTACCAAAAGGTACAGGAGGCCCTGCGCACACAGGTTTTTAGACTTGTAAACCTAAGTTAGTCACAGTTTCAAAAACAGAAAACAGCACTTGAAAAAAAGACACAGTATACTTACGTTTAGAATGCCTATCACAGAGGGCAGAGGCCCGCATGTCACATAACCGAATAGTTCCTTTACTGCTGCTGTATACAAACGTGTTGCAGCTGTTTGGATGGAATTCTGCTGCCGTAATCACCTCAGTTAGCTCTTCCATATTGGCAGGCTTGATATCCACAATATCTGAATAGCATTTTATTAAGGAATTTCCACTTATGAAAAAGGACAATTCTACATTTCTCAAACCTAAAATTCATTCATAAACTTAAACACAAATATTCATTCTGAAATGGATTCTACTCCTTATAGGAGTATAAATCCCAGAGGAATCAGAACTTCTAATGCTTGGGGGAAAAAAAAATCTTAGAAGAAATCATGTTAAAATAAGAGGGGCCTAAAAAAAAAAATAATAATAATAAAAAGAGGGGCCTTTTTTTCTGAGTATGATACAAATCTCAGAAGCCATAAGGAAAAGACTGGTAAGTTTATTTTCCTAAATATTAATAGGACTTAGTGTACATTCCAAATAAAAGTAAAAAACTTTAAAGGGGCAAAAAGGGGAACCTATCTGCACCACAAAGGGGTGGATTCATTTAATAACAAAAAAGGTGCTTTAAAAGAAACCCCCCAAAAAAACAATATATATAAACCCAATTAAAAAAACTAGAAAAGAACAAAAAAAAAATATAAATGGTTAGTAAATAGGACTTTCCACTAACTAGACTGGTAATGCTACACAGAAACAAGCTCTTTTAGATACTATGGATAAATTACAGTAAACTATTGATTTTTCAAATGATGTCTACTTAAAAATACATAAAACAGTAACACTAGCAATAATAACTGCAAACACTTCAAAACCTCTTTAAAAAAAGGTACTTAAATATATTTATAAATAATCCTAGATTTATAAGTGTATGCCAGGTATGTCTGTATCACACACTTGTATATGTACAGAAAGTATTCAGAAGGATAATATAAACAATGAAAGTGGTGTTTGGAGAAGTATTTCTTTTGACTTTATACCACCATGCATCATAACGGATATGAATTTCTTTTGCTAACTTTACTAAGAATATTTTTGTAATTACATTTTTAATGAATAGTACTCCATAAATTTGTTTTATAAAAAACTCAACCATTAAAAAAATGCCTATTCTTATAGGTATAACAGTATTTAATATACACAGTATCATAGCAAAGTACTTAGTATGAAGTACTAAACTTAGTCTAATAGCACTTAAAATTCTAAGAATCCTATTAATACATTATGCTCTTTATCAAAGAACTTCCCCCACTGTCTAGTCACTTAAACACAAAGAAAAAGGGGCATAAAGCAAGAAGCTACTATAAAGAGAATAAATAAAAGGAGAGATGAAAATAAATGTAGTATGGGCACAACATGCTTTCTTTACCAAACACCAAAAAAAGAAACCAAATGGATACTAAAACTCCTGTCTGTGATCTCCAGATGCCAAAGATTAATCCGTAAATCGTCTGCAGATAAATATGTTTCATAATCACTATTAATAGAAATTGAGTTGATGTGATATGTATGAGCATTGGCAAATATTCTTCGTGGACTGGCCTCAACCATTAGGTCCATGGGCCTAAAGACTGGCACCTGTCAATAAGACACAGGAAAAAAATGGTCATTACAAAATGCTCACTATTTACAACAGCATTTAAAGTTCAGTTCTTTATCCTAGTTTTTGAGGGAACAATGTACTATATTACACAGATTTAGTTTTATAAAGCAACTGATGCTGATCCTTAAAATGTTAAAATAAGGGCGAAAAATTAGTAATTTGGTCAATTTATTGAGTGATAGGAATACTATTAGGATTTGCTGTGCTTTCTAGTTCAAATCTTTGGCTGGAGATTTGCAAAGCTAAATGTTCTGGTTTGAAGTGGCTAAGAAGGAAATTAGCTCAAAGCATCTAATTTCTGGTATTTCTTAGCTGCAACTAAAGTACCTGGTCCATTTCTACTTTTCTGATCTCAAATAAAATTAATCTTGAAACTTAAAGTTGTAATAGTTGACATTCAAACCATGAGGACAAAAGAGTGTGGCATTGTATTGGGTCCTGGGTCAGCCCCTGGCACAGCGGGACCTCTCTGCGAGACACAGTTATTTAAAACAGAGGAGTTTTTAAGTCCTATCTGGTTATAAAGTTGTTGGGGGACGGGGGTGCAGATTATAGTTAATCCTATCCAAGTTCTGCTCAGGATCTAGAATATATAATATAGATACTGAAACCTAATCATCAGAATTACCATTATTTTTTTAAGTACTTACTCGTAGTGTAGTGACTGTAGTAGGATCTCTATACCTTCCATCTTCCTCTTTCAAGTTATACCCTTCTGGTCTTTTGTCCCTTTCACTGATTTTCCATAATTTTATTGTTTTATCTGGAGAGAAAAATGAAAAAAGTCCTCAAAAAAACCCCAGCAATACTAATAGAAGAAAAACATTTAAGGCACATTTAAACATGCTATTTCATTTTTCACCTAAAAGGATTCCAAGAATAAAATCTCTTACGTGACTTAATAAAAAACAAATTTCCTATTACCCAGTGAATAAAAAACACATATACATAGAAATACAGTATAGACATCACAAATTTCATGTTAATGACAGTCAAAGTACTATTTGATATTAAAATCAAGTCACAGTCAGGCTCTTGTCCTTTAAAAATAATTAAAGCTAGAGGGGAGAAAAGTTGTGTGTGTGTATATAAGCACCTACATATCTGTACATACACATACATATATATACTTAATATTTTATTTTTAAAAGAAAATAAATGGCAGAGTTATTAGGATAGCCTATAATTTAGAATAAAAATGAGAGAGGAGTATCTATCTCCCTTGGTCCCATACTTCCTAGCAGATGCTACCAAAGACTCAACAAATTCCTTTACAGACTGGATGCCTCTGTTTAAATCCTTCCCTGTTGTATTAAGGATTCAAGTCAAGTTGGCATCAGAGTCTGAAAAAAAAAAAAAGACCAATTAAAGCTATGTCCTGAAATGTCTGGGTGGCTTAGTTGGTTAAGCTCCTGCCTTCAGCTCAGGTTATGATCCTGAGGCCCTGGGTTCAATCCCTGCATCAAGCTCCCTACTTCTCCTCCCTCTGCTAGCCTCTCTCCCCACCCTGTTTATGCTTTCTGGCTCTCTATCAAATAAATAAAATCTTTAAAATAATTAATAAAATAAAGCTATGTCCTCAAATTCTTTAAGACAAAATTTGTGGGTATCAAGAATATATAAAATAGTATTTTTATAACGAACATTTGGAGCAAGTTTAGACTTACAATAAAGTTGCAAAGATAGCAGTGTTTCCATTATACCCTTCATCTAATTTCCTCTAATGTCAACATCTTATGCCACCACAGGTATGATTGTTAAAACCAAGAAATTAACATTGTATGTTACTACTAACTGAACTCCAGACTTTACTCAGAATCCACCAGGTTTTCTACTTAACATCCCCTTCTATGCCAGGATCCAAACAACAGTGTATTTAATTGTCAAGTTTCCCTAGTCTCTCTCATTTTAACAATTTCTCAGACTTTTCTTATTTTTCGTCATCCTGACAGTTCTGAGAAGCAGCAGTAAAGTACTAAAGAATGTGCCTCTACTGGGTATATCTGCAGTTTTCTCATGATCAGACTGGGATCACTGGGTTTTTAGGAAGAATACCAGAGGTGAAAAGAAGGTATACATGGTATCAACATTACTTTTCCACTGGAGATGATAATTCTGTTCACTTGGTTAAGGCAGTATCTGCCAGATTTCTCCATTGCACAGTTACTAATTTCCCCCTTCTCATACTCTATTCTTTGGAAATGAATCTCTAAGTTCAGTCCACACTTAAAGAAGAACCAAGTTATAGTCCCTATAAGGAGAAGCATCCATCCAAATATTATTTGAAATTCTCCTGTAAGAAGCATCTCCCCTCCCTGCTTATTTATTCAACTAATTGTTTATTTAAATCATTACAAAAAAATCATTACAGACTCATGCATGTTTATTTAATGCTTTGTGTTATAATCCTAAAATTGCATTCATTATCATTCTTAATGGTCCTTTCATAAGCAATTTGGTACAATTTTTAAAAATAGTGTATAGAGATACTTTATAAGATTTTATCATATAGAGAGGTAGCAGGGACTCCTGTAGCCCTGCCACCTCTCTCCGCCTGGTGGTGAAGAGCATGCTAGCTACCTCTGTGAATAACCTTTACAAAGAGGAGTATAAGCAGAAAAGAACTGCTAACTTTACTAACTTGTAATCTAATATTTCATCTAAACCCTAGTGATCCTGGTTAGAATTATCATGAAGTTGTATGTGTTTTCTATGTACTATGTTTATTTTATAGATATACATATAAAATATAAGTTAGGTAAAGATCTATATATTTTAGGATATTTTACTTGTCCCCAAATGTTATTAATAAGTCAAGCCTAAACTCATTATTTTGGAAGTATCTAAAAATAAGGATGAAAAGCTTCCCTTCACCCAACCCCCATAACTGCCTTGTGCCCTGTACAAATTCATCATCCTTACCAAAGGTCCAGATAAATAACCATGCACTTATCAAAATTTTCAAATAAGATGTAATTAGTTTGTGGTTTCTAATAGTGTTTTAGGAAGAAAATTAATTTTTTTAAAATCACGAAGAACTGAATAAACAGATTTTTAAAAATATGCTACACTTTAAAAAAAATTTTATGTGATAAAATTTGTCACTTAAGAGGTTTAAAAAACTTAATAGCATAAACACAGGATAGAAAAGTACTATACAATTTCAGTGCAATGCCTGGAAACAAGGCATGTCAGAAATAAAATATTTTAATAATTAGGACAAATTTTTAAAAAGTCAAAATTAAGCTCTATAGTAGTGATTTAATTAACTGTAGTTTTTGGCCAACTAGAAGTATGTGACAATAATCAAACTCCATAGAACTACATGCAAAATTATGTAAATATATGTATTTTTCTGTAAGAGTATTATTGGATTCCTTAAAGAAATCTGTCATTTCCAAAAGGTTAAGAGTGCTCTATGGTGTTTCCCTACATTGTCAATACTAACGAGTAAAGAGTATTCCAGAAGTCCAAAAGTCCCAGTGTTTCTCTCACCATAAAGAGAGAGTAGGACAGGGAAAACCATCTACCAAGTTTCCCTGTGGAAATGTGGCTTTGTTATTTAAAAACTTATTAACAGCTGTTAAAACACAAGGTATTTACTGGTAAACTCTGTATTACTCATATATTCAAGATCCACGGTCAATAGGTTAGAGGTGGACATTTTGCAATGTGGAAGAATTGTGGAAAACTCCGAGAAAGCAAAAGGAGAGAAAGAGAATAAAGTTACGTGAAGATAAATTAAATGAACCAAAGTTGTAAGGAGGGCACTATGAAGTTATGTGAATAAAAATGACCTGGAAAACACTGGACGGCTGATGATGACCATGGGAAATCCATATAAGACCAAAGTGAGATTATTTTTAGTCAATCAAAGGTGGGGGATGTTTCATGCTATTTTACACCACCTCCCTTTAGGAGTTCATCTTTTATGAGCCAAAAGGCCTGTTACATGTAGGGGAAGAGGAACTGTTATGCTCAATCTTACAGAGGCAAACATACCAGATAATATAAAGTTATGACTTAGATTTAAGAGATATTGACATTCTCCCATTATTTTCTTTCTTTGTAAACAATAGCTCTCCAGATATAGCTTAAGTTCTATTCCTTCCATCCTTTTCCCATCCCACCACATCCAGACACAACAGTCTGTAAAATTCCCACTTGTATTATTCTTCTACAGTGGGTTCTGTTTTTTATCACAAAAAAAATAATGTAGCCCCAAATAATTGTATTTTATTTAGTGCTCATTAACAGTAACAACAAAAGACAGAAACCTACAATGCACTGTGTAGTGCCCTTTAAAATAATTTGTATTATTAATCAATGACTTAAAAATTCACATGGTAAATCTATTTGGGAGACACTGTTGATTGTCTATAGAAAATACTACACAGGATCACATACCCAAGACCCAATGACTAGAATCCCCAGGGCCTCTCCCTCTACTGAGCGTTTGTAGAATTTACTGTCTAGAAAGTCTCATCTGGTTACACACATGCAAGTATGAACAGAGAAGTGAGGGGTAATTAAGATTTAATCCATAAATGAATCGAAATGGGATTTGTTCCCGAACAATACTGAGGAGGGAAAGCAGAAGTACCTGAACAAACAACTGGCTTCGAACTGAGAAGCGCTAAAGCTGGATGATGGGTACATAGGACTTTCTTATTCTAGTTCAGCCTTTATTTTAAACATTTCCCATTATTAAAAAGAAAAATACTTTATCCTGTAAGAAGTGAACTGCCAAAATTACTAAGAACAAATATCCCAATACATGAATTATGTATGTCCCAACACATCTGCTTGGGGTATTTATCATCATCATCATCATCATATATATCATATTTACTACCCATAACAATACTATTACATTATTACCATCATCAGTTTGCCGATGAGGAAAATTTGACTTGTGTTATAATGTGCCAAAGGCAACTAAACCAAGATGTGGTACAAATGGTACCTGATCTAAAATCCAGTGGTAAAGTCCTTTTTGCACTACAGAGTGTGTATATACCAAAAGAATATGGACACCTGAGATCTTTTTCACAGAATTTAAAAACTAAAAGAAAAAAGGGAAGACAAAGAAGAATTTACACATCATGTATAGGGAAGACGTCTATTTCCAAGTGTCTTTCTGAACATCTATTCTGAACTTTCTGAACATCTATTCCTCTTTGTAAAAGTTAAGCACTGTACAGGATATATGTACACACATATATATAAAAGGCATATAAAAGGAAAAAAATTTAACAGGAAAAAAATTTAACACTTACCATTGGTAGACAATAAAAACTGAGCAGCATTTTTCTGGGGTAACCACCTAATTTTGTTGATCTTTTCTTCTATTTCTAAACTTTTCAAGTAGTCAAACTCTGGTTCATGGCTCTGAAAGGTGCTGTAAACATTATATTCTCCTCTGCTATGAGACTGGATTTTGTTCTAAAATGGAAACAAAAATATTTGGACCATTGTTGAGAAATATTTCAAAACATAAACATGCAATCAATTCCAACAGACCTTGCAAATTCTGGTTAATTAATTACCTGCATCTTAAATACAACTATAGTGGGTTTTTTTTAAATATTTAAGGCCTTTAGGAATAAGTAAAACAGCTCCTCACAAAAAAGGGAAAAGCTTAATAAAAAGCCTGGGCCCAATTCAATAGGAAAATGACATTAAAATATTGATCAATCTGATTACTAATTTATCATTATATAATAAATAGTAAAGAACTACTAGTAAAAAAAAAAAATCTAAGCACCCTTAATGAGGGAGCTCACCTTTTTAAAAAGGGAAGATTAAAATAAAAAATTAAAAGGGAAGAATAAATAAAAGCTTGTTAGAAAACAGCTGGCTGCGGCACACTTTCTTTCTCTGTCCACTGTAGGGTCAACCATCAATCAGTTATTTATTGCATGTATTGTCTTCCTCCTCTTCCTTTCTCATGCCTGTCTCTAGGTCATGTCACTGCTGAAAAACTCTTATTTAAGAACTCCATCAACGTAATAGTATCATCTGACCCCAGCTTCCCCCAAGACCACAGTTACAGAGCTCTGTGACTCATTAAGTTCACATAAAGCATTACCCAGCAAACCTCACCCCACAAACCCATCAACAATTGCTTCCTCTCCTTAAGTTATTTAGCCTTATGAGCCTAGCACACACTGATGATTTATTTCAGTTAGTATCTGGGTAAAGTGAATATAGTTTAAACTATTAGCTAAAGCAACTACTCGTCAACTTCTTCAGTTAACACTAGTATCTTCACAAAAGTGAGAATTATAACCATGAGAGAATTTCACCTTTTAACCTATTATCACATGATTATCACATGATTAAAAATCTTTCCGTCAAAAACATTAAAAGTCTAGTTCAAAGAAGAACCTATGGAAAAATAGTTTAAAGGAAAGATATTACTGATAGCCAACTATACAAAAGTAAAAGTGAATTTATCAAATGAAATGTTTAAGATTACTTGATTAAAAGAATGGCTCATTAGTTATTGTTCTACATATAAAAGAAAACCTTAGTGAATCATCACCTTAAAAGCTTGTTTTGGGTTGTTTTTGTACAGCAGCTTGATTATCTGGATTGGTCATTCCGTTCCAGTTATATTTGAACCCTATGATAGCAGTATCAATTATTATTGAGTTTGCCAATATTAAGAATGCAAGGCATACCAAAAAACATAATCCCCACTGGGGATTAAAACCCTAGTCTCATTACCACAGTTTCTTTCTTTTTTTTTTTAAGATTTTATTTATTTATTCATGAGAGACACACAGAGAGAGGCAGAGGGAGAAGCAGGGTCCCTGTAGGGAGCTCAATGTGGGACTCGATCCCAGGACCCTGGGGATCATGACCTGAGCCAAAGGCAGACGCTCAACCACTGAGCCACTCAGGTGCCCCTCTTTACCACAGTTTTATGCCAAATCACATAACCTAATCTATTAAATATGTATATGCTACTATTGCTTTATAGGAAGAAATTCAATAAATCTTTTACCGAAAATTATTGTTTCTAAAGGTCTGTTGTGCTATTCTCAAAAAAACCCCTTAACAGCAATTCAATTTTTAATATGAATGCTGTTTTTTGAGCTTAAGAAACTACAGCACTGTGTACATCAAGTCCTACAAGTATAGAGATTTAAAACCTACTTCTACCTTTAAGTAACTTGTGTAAGGTTTTACTAAAACCTTAGTTTAAAAAAGTAGGTCCACTTGATTCAGGTAAGCGATATAGAGAACAAAAGGCAAACACATAAAGTTCTTTATGCAAAAACTGGGTTTATATGGGTCACAACATAAAAGATGGTAAGAAAAACACAAACATAGGAACACACCCTCTAAAACAAATGAACAAAACAACCCCATCACCCTAAAGACTCAATAATTACCACATGGTCTAAACATCTATTAAAGAATGCAAAAACAGAATCATAGAGGTGATTAGAGATTAGCAGTCTTAATGGATTTCAAGAAGCAATGTTTCTTTTCAACAGAGGAAAAAAATACACCACACAAGAATGTTATGCCTACAAAGTTAGAGATGCCAGGCTAGGCTCGTATATTAATATCCATACTCCTTAAACTCTACTAAAATTACAGTGAAAGAATTTTTAAAAACAAATCAACAAGAACAAAGAACAGCAGCAGAGATGACAGCAGTAGTAACAAAGAGAAGAAACCATAAAAAGATGCATGAATGGAGACTGACTTCATGGACTGCAGAGAGCTGGACTCGTAGCCAAAAGTGGGTTGAGATTTTGCCTAAACTCAGGGAGAGATGTTTCTATTATTACAATGATCATGACAGCGAGCAAGTATGAACTAAGTACAGTGAGCAAAATATGAAAAGGAAATGCAATTCCCTGTCAACACTGTGTCAAAGAAGAATGCACTTAAAAATGCTTTTTTGTTTCAAAATTTCCCTACAATCATGGAGAACTGACACATTCTAGAAAGGCTGCATATTTGTGTTTTACTTGCAAGGCTGTTTACAACTCCCTTTTCTGTAGTCTGTTTTCACAAAGAGAGGACCTACTTTCTTAACCAATCTATTTATATAAATAAATATATATACATTTAAACATAAATACAAAAGTTTAAAAGAGCTTTATCTTCAAAACATGTAATAGTGCCTGGCATATAACAGGGATTCAGTAAAGATTTTCTAAATGAGGGACGCCTGGGTGGCTCAGCAGCTGAGCATCTGCCTTTGGCTCAGGGCATGATCCTGGAGTCCTGGATCAAGTCCCACATCAGGCTTCCTGCATGGAGCCTGCTTCTCCCTCTGCCTATGTCTCTTCCCTCTCCCTCTGTGTCTCTCATGAATAAATAAAATCTTAAAAAAAAAAAAAAGATTTTCTAAATGACCAGAAAGAATAAAAGGTGGTGCTGGTACAGTAAAGGAGGTTGTAATTAACCTGGCAATTAAGAGTATAGTGCAGACATCAGGAGAAATGGGTTAGAGGTACATATAGCAAGACAAAAAGATCTTGAAAACGTAGTCCTTAGTTTAAAAAAAAAAACAGCAGGAAACAAAATGAGATGTGAGATATAGTATTCATGTGCACTGAAGACACAGTACATAAAAATGCAAATTACACATCTCAAAAAATAAAAGTCATAAATGAATAAAGGATACTATACATGACCAAGTTTTTTTTAATAAATTAATTTTTATTGGTGTTCAATTTACCAACATACAGAATAACACCCAGTGCTCATCCCGTCAAGTGTCCCCCTCAGTGCCCGTCACCCATTCACCCCCACCCCCCGCCCTCCTCCCCCTCCACCACCCCTAGTTCATTTCCCAGAATTAGAAATCTTTATGTTCTGTCTCCCTTTCTGATATTTCCCACACATTTCTTCTCCCTTCCCTTATATTCCCAACATGACCAAGTTTTAAAGCAGAGTAATAAGACACTGTGGTACTCACACAGTACTTACAAATAAACCAATGGAACAGAACAAAGGGCCCAGAAATAGCCCTGAATTATGACAAAGGAGCACTGCTGAGACAGGACAGTTTTATCATTAAATGGCTTTGGTCAATTTGCTATTCATATGTAAAGAAAAATGAACCTTGACCTCTACTACCTATCTCAAAGCACTCCTATAAATTGATTCCAGGTGAATCAGAAATACAAACATGAATGTTCAATAATCAGGTTCCAGGACAACACTGGCCAAGACAGCTTTCTGTAATGGTGGTTAAGAGTCTGTTATCTATGCTGCCCAATATGGTAGTCACTAACTACATGTCATTACTGAGCACCTGAAATGTGACTACAGTGACTGAAGAAATGAACTTTAAATTTACTTAATCAAAATTTAAATGGATGCATGGAGCAAATGACTACCATACCAGACACGCACACATCTAAAAGAATCTAACACATATGTAGGTATGTCATCTGGGACCTTGGGATAGAGAAGTATTTCTGATGCAAGGCAAAAAAAAAAAACAAAAAACAAAAAACGGAGTAAGCTCAAGGAAATCATTGATAAACTGTACTGTACTCTTATATTAAACACTGGCAAAGTTATTGAACAGTCAGAATTTTCATATATTGTTCACGAAAATAAAATTGACAGAACTTTTTACTCTTATACCAAATGACATGATTTTATGCATGACTGTGTGCATCAAAAAATATAATCAAGAATGTTCACAGCTGCATTTTTCTTTTTTTTTTAAGATTTTTATTTATTTGACAGAGAACACAAGCAGGGGGAGCAGGAGGCAGAGGGAGAGAGAGAAGCAGACTCCCCACTTAACAGAGAGCCTGATTTGGGGGCTCAATCCCAGGACCCTGGGATGATGACTTGAGCTGAAAGCAGATGCTTCCCGGACTGAGCCATCCAGGCACCCTGCATTAATAGCCACAAATGAAAACAACCAAAATGTGTCCATCTACAACATAATGGATAAACTGTGGTACGTAATACGAAAGAACATGAGCAAATTATATTTGCAAATGCAATATTGAGCAAAGACCAGACATGACACTTAATGATTCTATTTATAAAAAGTTCTAAAACTAGAGGCACCTGGGGTGGCTCAGTGGTTGAGTGTCTGCCTTCAGCTCAGGTTCCTGGGTCCTGGGATCAAGTCCCACATCAAGCTCAAGAGGAGCCTGCTTCTGAGCCTGCTTCTGAGCCTGCTTCTCCCTCTGCCTATGTTTCTGCCTCTGTCTCTCATGAATACATAAAATCTAAAAAAAAAAAAAAAAGGTTCTAAAACTGTTAAGATCAAACTAGGTGTTAGAAGACAGGCTTACAAACAGGCTTATAAGGGGAGGAAGAACAAATTAGTGGCTTAGAAGGGGAACGAGAAGGGTTATGTGGAAGGGTGGGAAGTTCTATTTCTATTTTTTATTTCAAGATTTATGTATTTATTTGAGAGAGAAAGCATGAGTGAGAGCGAGGGCCATGTGCAAGCGGGTGGAAGGGCAGAGGGAGAGAGAAAATCTCAAGCAGACTCTCCACTGAATATGGAACCCTATGCAGGGCTTCTCATGACCCATGAAATCATGATCTTAGCTGAAATCACAAGATAGACACTTACCTGACACTGAGCCACCCGGACTGCCCATCTATTTCTTGACTTTACATGTCTGCTATGTGATAATCTACTAATGTTTTGTATGCTTTTTTGAGTTTATTCCAATCAAGTGTAAAAAACATATACATAGCACATAAAAGGTGCAGCCACTTTGAAAACAGTATGGAGGTTCCTTGAAACAGAACTACCCTGTGATCTAGTTATGCTACTTCTGGATATATATTCAAAAGAATTGAAAACAAGATCTCAAAAGAGATTATTCAAAATAGCCATGTTGTGGAAGCAAACTAAATGTCCACTGACGGATAAATTAATAAAGAAAATGTGACATACAAACACACACCAATATTATTCAGCCATAAAAAGGAACTCATGCAGGAACCATAAGGAGTTAATGTTAAGTCAAACAATCCAGTCAGAAAAAGACAAATACTTTATGATCCCACTTATGAGGTATCTTAAAGTATCCCAACTTCACAGAAAAACCAAGAATGGTGGTTCCAGGGGCTGGTAGGAAGTTGTTCGGTGGTTACAGAGTTTCAGTTCTGCAGGATGCGGGGTGTGTGTGTGTGTGGGGGGTGACTAGGGGGGGGGTTCCCTAGGAATATGTTGTACAATACTGAGTATATGGTTGGCAGTATTGTATTATATACTTGGAGATTGTTGAGAAATCACAAGTTACGTGATATTTTGCTACAGTTAAATAACTGCACAAAAACAAAATACTTATTACAGAACACATTCAAATTATTATCCATGTTAGGGAGAGGTGAAGGGAGCATGTTATGTGTAATGCATTTGCTCCTTCCTGCACACCTATGCACACAGGTTTGTTTACTGAAAGAAAGGATCTTATTATGATATGTCATGAACTCAATTGCCCCCTTAGGTTCAAACAAACTAAAACAAAATATATAATAATAGTAAAATTCAGTGGTGTTAGAACCAACCATTTGACAAGGGGACTGGAACTTCATTTCTTATATATAAAAGTAAATTCCAAAGGGAACAATTAAATGCTTAAAAATAAGTAATAGCAGCAAAAGAAAAATACAATGATGAATTTCTATATATTTTGAAGTGAAAGAGAACTTTTTTGTATAAAAACAAAAACGGGATCCCTGGGTGGCTCAGCGGTCGAGTGCCTGCTCCTGGAGTCCCGGGATCGAGTCCCACCTCGGGCTCCTTGCATGGACCCTGCTCCTCCCTCTGCCTGTGTCTCTGCTTCTCTCTCTCTGTGTGTCTCTCATGAATAAATAAAATCTTTAAAATAAATAAGTAAGTAAGTAAATAAATACATACAAAAACAAAGAACAGAGAAAGGCTTGTATCTACTAAGAAAATGTTTAAAGGTCAAAAAAATATATAATGGCAAGAAAATTTTATCTTCAAGATAGCAAGTTACTGTCTTAAAAGGTCCTTAAAAATCACTAGGAAAGGGATGCCTGGGTGGGTCAGCGTTTTAGTGCCTCCCTTTGGCCCAGGGTGTAATCCTGGAGACGCAGGATCGAGTCCCACATTGGGCTTCCCGCATGGAGCCTGCTTCTCCCCCTGCCTGTGTCTCGGCCTGCCTCCCTGTGTCTCTCATGAATAAATAAATACAATCTTAAAAAAAAAAAAAGGAACATCTAAAATACCCATATTAAAAAAAATCACTAGGAAAAATACTAATACTTTACTCTGAAAGAGGACAAAGGTCAAAAGCTGGCAATTTATATAAAAAATGATCAGTAAATATACATATAACTGCTCATTATCATTAGTAATCAAAACTAAGGAATACTGTTTTGTCCTTAAACTGATGAATAAAAATGTTCTAATGTTCCTCGAAATAGGCACAAAGTCATATACTACTGGCAGAAGTATAAATTTATACAGCTTTTCTGGAGGCAAATTTGTTAATACATATTGAAAGTCTTAAAAAAATACAGATACCCAACAACTCCACTTCAAAGTATAACCTAATAGAAAACAATGTATGCAAAGATGTATCAAATTAATGCATAAAATGCCTCAATGTCCATCAAATGAAGTAAATTGTGAAATACCAGAGTCGATTACATCCAATGGCAGATCAATGTTTCTCAATCATATTAACTTATGCACAATGCTTTCTGCTACCCGTCTTCTGCAGTTCCCACAAGCTACGTATTTATTAAACTTCTGTCACCTAAGTTATAAAATCAGATTGGAGTGTTCTTCCAATTACGTATGCACTCCTTTCCATTCAATGGTTGCAATGAAGAGACCATTCACTTCCCTGAGAATGAGACTAACCTGAGTAAACATCAACAGATATTAAAGCTGAAAGTTATAGAATGATTGACATGTTCAACATGATTCTAATTCTGCAAAATAAAAACAAAAACCCCAGAACAAGCACAGACACAGACTGGTCTTGACTCATGAGATGGGATGATTTTTTATGTTTATCTTTTCTTTGTGAAAATTATAGTTTTCATATTTTCCATGATAAACATATTAAGAGAATCATGAGGAATTAAAAACAATCTCTGAAAAGAATGGCACTTGATAGTCTATTAACAGCTAATTCTAAATATAAATTACTGCACTATGCTTTTACTAATTCTCTTCTTTTTAAATAAAACTCTGAAAATGTAGGATTTCCTGTGCTCCTTGAACAAAACAGAAGTTTTAAATAAAACTAAATGTATTTTTACTTTGATCATCTCCTATAAATGAGAATAGGTTTTTAAGCTTCCAAACAGAACACTGCTAAAACTTAGCTACTGTTTACTAATGCGCCTTTAAAATCATATTTGTAACAGGTAATCATTTGTTTTCTATTTCAAGGTACTTTAAAGAGTTTTATTAGAGTCTTGTGAAAAGGGCCATTCAGGGGCAATGAGAGAAATGGCACACACACAAAAAATCAATTCATATCTGATAACAAACCACTATCGATGCAAACAGTGAAACTTTCTATAATAAAGCAAAATACAACACAATCAATGGTATAAATAGAAAACAAAAAGAAATTTCAAGTGTCTTCTCAACTGATCACAATGATGGTGATGGAATACTTCAAGATTTTGTGGGAACTTATTAAGTTACACTCAAAAGTAAGTTGTGCCCCTTCACTGAATGCCTACTCTATCAACTATACCAAGAAACATCCATTGTAGACAACTTGGGACTCTTTAAGGAGTTGATTTCTCTGATACAAGACTCAGCAGATGGACCCCATTTGGCACTAGGTTAAAAAATAATAATTCTACTAATTTTATCTATTTTTACCTCAGATTCATTAAATAATCCTCAGACCTCAATTTCCTGATGTTTTAAATAGAATTTATTGTCTCTACCTTTGGTGTGACAGAGCAGCTTTTAGAATTAAATGAGAAAATGAGTAATGTTCAAGTATCAGTTTTTCTTCCAGATAGGGACCGAGTCTCATCAATCCATATTATGCCTTTTAGAGACAAGATGATACAGCTAAACATACCATGCCATGGAATTCAAGGAATCTAAAGTCAGTTTCTCAAATAGGGAAACCTGCAACACACTTTATTCTGACCAAGTTATTTATTTTGAAAAGAACATAAAGAGGTATTTTTTTTTAATTTTTATTTATTTATGATAGTCACACAGAATGAGAGAGAGAGAGGCAGAGACACAGGCAGAGGGAGAAGCAGGCTCCATGCACCGGGAGCCCGATGTGGGATTCGATCCCGGGTCTCCAGGATCGCGCCCTGGGCCAAAGGCAGGCGCTAAACCGCTGCGCCACCCAGGGATCCCAAGAGGTATTTTTTAAAAAAGATTTTATTTATCTATTCATGACAGACAGAGAGAGTGAGAGAGGCAGAGACACAGGCAGAGGGAGAAGCAAGGCTCCATGCAGGAGGCCTGATGTGGGACTCGATCCAGGGACTCCAGGATCACATCCTGGGCTGAAGGCAGGCGCTAAACCGCTGAGCCACTCAGGGATCCCCATAAAGAGGTATTTGAGAAAGAAACCAACATCAATAAATTTCAAAACCTGTATGTATGTATGTAAGTGTCTGTGTGTGTATTGCTTCTCGGCCTTTTGGCTAAGATCAAGTGTAAAACCTGTATTTACAACTCAATTACAATATGGGAAAAATGAGAAAGATAAGTACTTCAACATCTTTAGGTTTTAAAAAAGTAAAATATAGTGAAGATTAGATACAACTCTATAAAAAATGTTCTGTCTGATAAAAATGCACTTAAAACGATCATTGTGAAAAGATTTGCAATAAATATGTTAGAATAATCTGCCTGCCAATTTGGGAGTGGGTGGGAGAAGTAAAGGAGGGTAAGATTTCTAAATCATATTAATTAGGGTAATACATCTCAAACAGATAATGAAATGGAAACAAATGAAATATGAGTAAATGTCTAAATAATGCAGGCAGGAAACCAACAACGTAAACAAAACTTAAAGGCAGCCAAGGCAGCCAATCTACAAAACTGAAAAACACAGCCTCATGAAAAAACATATTCTGACAACATGTGACCTATACAAATCAATTTAACAAATACACCATCAGAAAAAACAGGGCATAAAGAAGATAATTTTAATAATTGCAAATATGAAGAGGTTAGGTAAAACTAAAACCCAGTGAACACCTTTTCAACCACCAATTTATCATCTTATTTCTTATCTATATGTAGACATTTTTGAAGTATAAATTGGTAAAATTTACTCAAAGAGATTTGGCCAATATAAGACTTAAAAATGTTCATAACCTTATATACAGTTACTTAAGATCTAATCTAGTGTTAAGAAAAATAACATTTAAAGGAATCCTACTTTGCCTAAGAGTTGTTTAGTGGCATTCATACTGATATTATCAGTAATCAACAAAGGTACTTTAAATGGTAATCAACTTCTGAAAAATATACTCTAAATAAACTTGATCCTCAAAAGTTAGTGGGTAGTTGATAAGTGTGTGACAGCTGGTTGGATAGAAATGTGTACAACAGACATCTTAAAAAGAGAGGTGACCACATGAATTCACGAACAAATAGAAATGAGGACTAGAACTCCAGGTACTTAAGCTCTCAATGTAAAACTCTTTCCAACTTTTCTCTCCTTAAACCTACCATAGGAGACAACATCATTCATTAATGGCTACTATTAAAAAGTCAAAATCAAGTACTTTCTTCATTACTATAAAGTGACGGAAATGATTTTCCTGCGTGATTTACAGCACTTAGACTCATTACTTAGAGAAGTCTGATTTTTTTCATTTGTTAAAAAATATTCAGCGTGTGGGTATTCATTCCAATTTATACAGAATTAGCTTTTACCCACTTCACTAGTTGTGGGATCTTAGAAAAGTTACTTCTCTGATCTCAATTCATTTATAAATTGGTAATAAATTGAGACACAATAGCAAGTGTGCATACATCTTCACTGTTTTGCTGTGAAGATTAACTGTACGACTTTGGATGAGTAAACCTATTGTCTGGGCCCCTAGTCTCTATATTGGTAAAAGGAGACTGCATTGCCAGGGGTTGTTAATTTGAGGTCCACATACTACCTATTGATGCCTAGAACCCAGAGATTTTGTGAACTTGGATGTAGTGGAGGTTTTTCTGACTAATATCTGGCTGAAATTCAGTATTTCTTTCAATTATGGATAGAGGCAATAAACCACCATATTAGCATCATCTGTGACTTTGTCACTATAGAAATGACATGCTTTAAAATCACACCCCAGCTGCTGTCCACAAAAAAAACATATTACTCAATAAGTGTTTAACATTGAAAAATATTTTTCAATAAAGGTGTCTTCTAATTTTATGTACCAACTAGGCTGCTGAAGAAATCCATGACACCAAAGGTTGAGAACTCTTGAAAAACCCTATAAATTTTAGCACTTAGGGGCAGCCCTGGTGGCTCAGCGGTTTAGCGCTACCTTCAGCCCAGGGTGTGATCCTGGAGACCCAGGATCAAGTCCCGCCATCAGACTCCCTCCACGGAGCCTGCTTCTTCCTCTCCCTGTGTCTGTGCCCCTCTCTCTCTCCGTATCTCTCATGAATAAATAAATAAAATCTTTAAAAAATTAGCACTTAATTTCTATGAATGGACCATATACATATAAAGTTCAATACAGGCAAAACAAATTCATCACAGTTAGCTTTGGTAGAGCATAGTACTGACAGAAAGGACAGAAAAAGCTTCTGAAGTACCAGTAGTATATCCAATTTCTTGATCCGGGGAAGAGTTACACAAGTCTGTATGTTTGGTGAAAACTGACAGAACTATACACTTTGATTCTGTGCATTTTTCTGTATGTATCATTTGATCTATCTTGGGAAATCTTTATTTTGTTTTAAAGATTTTATATATTCATAAGAGACACAGAGAGAGGGAGAGACATAGGCAAAGGGAGAAGCAGGCTCTCCATGGGGAGCCTGATGTGGGACTTGATCCCAGGACCCCAGGACCACAACCTGAGCCAAAGGCAGGCGCTAAACCACCGAGCTACCCAAGTGTCCCTCTTGGGAAAACTTTAAATGTATTTTTAGGTAACATAAACTTGAAGCTGTATTTTGGAGCTTTTATCATTATTCTGGTACTGGAATGCAGACAATTTCAATTTTACATTTTCTTCTACCAGGTGAAGTCCTCAAAGGACTTAAAAAAAAGGGGGGGGGGGACACCTGGGTGGCTCAGCAGTTGAGCATCTGCCTTTGGCCTTTGGCTCAGGGCATGATCCTGGAGCTTCCTGCATGGAGCCTGCTTCTCCCTCTGCCTGTGTCTCTGGCTCTTTCTTTCATGAATAAATAAATAAATAAAATCTTAAAAAAAAAAAGTAAAACTGGAATCTCAGGCCTCCAGATATTCTAATTTAGTGGTTCTAAGATAGAGTCTAGGAATCTGCATTTGAAATACATGTTCCCATGTGGTTCTAACATTTTACAATCTGAAAAACACAAACTTAGATCAAAGAGTGAATGAAAAAGGAAGACCGGGAAAGCCTGGTAGCTTAGAAAAGAAATCTCATTTTACAGATACGCTGATTTGGAAGATACCACAGTGGTATTTTCTTGAACTTCTCATGTATTCTTTCCCTAATATTTCGGACAGACAGGCATCCAACTCCTGTGCACACATTTCCATATACAAAAGAAACTAATCGTTTCTTCTCACACGGATCTCTAAATAGCAGAACTCTAGTATCATCCCTTCTGGCTACTACACAGTCTTGGTTCCTTTGACCATTCCCCGCTGACATTTCTAAATTTGCTATTCTGATTGGTGCACCAGTAAATACCATGTTAAGTGAATGCTGCCACATCACCTACAACAATGAGTGGGTTCTATTTCTTCACTTAAACATCAAACTAAATCAACTCCTTTGTATAGATGGTAGAAATTCTGTTAACATCTTGTTGCTTTTGAGCCCCATTCTAGTCTTTCTAAATAATTTTAAAATACAATCATATTAAAGCCCCACTTATCTTTCATGATAACCGTGATTTCTGGTTTCTTCTCTATCTTGTTAAGGGATTTTAGGAATACCACATAAGAACAAAGAGAGAGAGAGAGAGAGAGAGAGAGAGAGAGAGAGAGAGAGAGAGAGAAAGAAAAATCCTAGAAAGTTACCAGCACACCTAGAAAACAGAAAACAAAGGCCATGTAATAATCTAGGAAGAAATGAAAAAAGGACCAATCTTCCTTCTCACTTTCTCCTTAATTATCCCTTTGAAAAAAAAAATCATCATCCCCCCCACATTTTAACTTACCATGTACATCAGAAAGCCTCAGAGAAAACTGAAGGTCTGAGCAAACAAGGTCAGTAGGAAAACAGCTATTTCAACAACTGCCGATGAACTAATTTGAGCACCCATAAAACAAAGATCCCTCAAAAAAATACAGAACACCAACCACACCTATTCTAACAGTTCTTTGGAATCTCCCAAGAAAACCTGTATTAATATTTTCATTATCAAAAAGAATAGATCCTATCATTTACTTTGTTGTCTATGAAAATAAATCAGTAAGATTGTTCACTTATTTTAGGACATGCTATAAAAACTAGATTGGATATCAAAGCAGGACAGGTGGGATACCTCATGGAAATCATCTGATCCTTGTGCCTCAATTTCCCTATATGATCTGCTTCTATCAAGAGATTCTATCCAATAGAAAACTGTAAGAACATATTAGTCATAAAAATATTTTTAAACGACAGCAAAAAATGTTACAGGATCAAAAGACTGAAATATATTGGAACAGAATGAGGACCCTCTAAATGACTACTCAGTTTCTTTGACAGGGGAACAAAGGAACAAGCAGCAAGAGGTACTCAACAGGATGACAAGAAGGGGATCTGCCACATTCAAAGAGTAACACAGTGAGACAGAAAGAGAAGTTAAAGGTGTCATCAGTTCAAAGTGCTAGTTAAGTGAAGTTTAGCAAGGAACCCAGCCAATGGATGAGAAGATAAAGCCACAATAATGCAAACGTCACTGTGTTTTGCAAACACAGCTAGCATCATTATCAGAGACTAAGAAATGTTCCATGGATAAGCACCAGTGTGCCCTGAAATGTATGCATAATAGCTGTGATTGTTAGAAGGTGGACTGAAATTTAGAGATTGAAATTCTAATTCCAGAGTTCTGCTATTAAACTGAGGAATGTAACTTTCTGATACAAACCTTTCCTGTGATTATCTAAAAATTAGGAAAAGACCATCTTTTAAGTTCTCTTCCACTTTTCAAACTATAACAGTTTTACAGATAAAATAGGTGTGGATTCATAAAACTAATCTAAATATATTAGGTACTAATATAAAAGGTGCCTCTAGATGTAAGCATATAAACAGTGACATAGAAATTGACTATCCTGGGATCCCTGGGTGGCGCAGCGGTTTGGCGCCTGCCTTTGGCCCAGGGCGCGATCCTGGAGACCCGGGATCGAATCCCACGTCGGGCTCCTGGTGCATGGAGCCTGCTTCTCCCTCTGCCTATGTCTCTGCGCCTCTCTCTCTCTCTCTCTCTCTCTGTGACTATCATAAACAAATAAAAATTAAAAAAAAAAAAAAAGAAATTGACTATCCTGAAGACAGCCCCATACTAGAAGATCCAGTCTAAGATATGGCTTATGTGGAAAATAAATTAGGTAACAAGCGCCAAATTAATATTAACAAGATCAAGTTTCAAAGGAGGAAACCAATTATTACATCTTATTCATTTTATTTACTTATTTATAAAAAGATTTTATTTATTTATTCATGAGAGACAGAGAGAGAGAGAGAGAGAGAGAGAAAGGCAGAGACACAGGCAGAGGGAGAAGCAGGCTCCATGCATGGAGCCCGATGTGGAACTCGATCCTGGGTCTCCAGGATCAGGCCATCAGCAGAAGGCGGCGCTAGACCACTGAGCCATCCAGGGATCCCCACATCATTGTTATTTAACCTATCACTTTTTAAAAAATGATACTTACAACTAAGCAATTCTTAGATGACAGACGCACCGCTAATCTGAGGTTCTAGATAATGAATTGGTCTTAAATTCTTAAATGCAGTTAAGAATGATAGATACCAGTGGCCCTTCTCAAAAGGGCCAAAATACATAAAATACATACCCTTATGTATTTTAAATATTAGCACTTTAGAATCTTCAGTAGAATTTCACAAAAGAAATCCTTACTTCAAATTTTTTTTTTTTTAATTTTTATTTATTTATGATAGTCACAGAGAGAGAGAGAGAGGGAGGCAGAGACACAGGCAGAGGGAGAAGCAGGCTCCATGCACCGGTAGCCCGATGTGGGATTCGATCCCGGGTCTCCAGGATCGCGCCCTGGGCCAAAGGCAGGCGCCAAACCGCTGCGCCACCCAGGGATCCCCTTACTTCAAATTTTTGGCCTTGTTTCCGAATACAACTAAAATGTTCAAGTAGTTTCAGTAACTCCATTGTAGACCTTTTATTCCAATTTAAGGTATTACTAACAGGCTTCAACTATTACTCTGAGTACATTTATAGAAAGCTCCAAACACCTTTCTTTATTTTATTTTTTTTTAAATTTTTTAATTTTTATTTATTATTATTTATGATAGTCACAGAGAGAGAAAGAGAGAGAGGCAGAGACATAGGCAGAGGGAGAAGCAGGCTCCATGCACCGGGAGCCCGACGTGGGATTCGATCCCGGGTCTCCAGGATCGCGCCCTGGGCCAAAGGCAGGCGCCAAACCGCTGCGCCACCCAGGGATCCCCAAACACCTTTCTTTAAAACAAAAGCAAAGTGTAGACAGTCATTAACTTCCAGTAAAACAAAACAAAACAAAACAAAAACACTCAAGGGCAGAGAATGCCTATGGGAATGCCAGCTAATTTCTGAGTAACAAAATTAACATTCATATTTGGTTATTTAACATAAAAGGCACTGAAGAATATTGAAAAGATAAGTCAAAAGTTTTGGGTTCTAGTTCGTAGTTCTGCCACTAATCAAGCGATCTCTTAATATCCTGACTTTCTCATTTGTAAAGAAAGGGAAACTGTAATGATCTGTAAGCTTCCATTTCAACTCTAAGTATTTTCCTATGGTCATGATTTTAGTAGCTTGAAAACAGGAACAGAAAACTGATTTTGCCCCCCCCCCCCCCCCCGGCTTCCCACAAGAACAGTCTTTGTCAAGAAAAGCCTGAGTCTTTTCATATTGTCTTCCAACCAAAAAAATAATAAAAGGAGACATATTTAGGGTTTGTGCATCTTCTAATCAGACACTATTAATCATTTCTTTTAAAATTAAATTACCTACCTCACTGGGGTGTTGTGAGGATTAATTCATTAGTGTTTGTAAAGCACTTTGAGATCCTCAGGTCAAAGGCGCTATAGAAGTGCAAAGTAGTAGTATTATTACTAGATTCTTTGCTTATTTAAGGAACTTCACAACCCTTTAAAACCTAACTCTCTGTTATGATTTAGACGTCTATTTGTAAAACCTTGCAATTTATGCATTACTTTAACTCTTTTTGGATATATAGACAGGAACAGGATGTTTCAAAATAAATGATTTTAAATAAGGTTTAACTTTGATCTACAAATGGAGGAAGAGAGCAAGGGAAAATCTCTAGTGTGACAAATTTTGTTTAGCATAAGATTTTAGTGAGAAATCTTGTCAATTAGATTTAGAAGTGTGCCTAAGCTATACCCAAAACAAAACCTCACTTTAATCTCCAGAGTCTGCAATGAGAAATTCCTTTCTTCAAAGAGAAAAGGAAAGTTTTAAAATCAACTCCATTTTAAATGGGTACTGGGTTTATAAATTACATTATATGGGTATACATGCAATTGTTATTTAAAACTACTTTATTTAAACTACAGTAACAATATTAGTATGAATTGATGTCAAAATAACTGAGCAGTTTTTTCTTTAAACTAGCCTCCCACCCCCAAGTACACAAAGCTAACTAGGCATTGAGAAGAGATCAAAGCAATTTTGCTTTATGGAGTTTTAAGAAGAAAAAAAAAAGGGCCAAGGCTTCAAAACCAATTAAAATCTTGGATTAATTCCACCACTTCCTATTCCTTTCTCTAACCAAATCTTCTAACAATTAAAGTGCTAAGTTTTTTAATCAAAACCACACACATACACACAAACACACAAAGCTAAGAGAAACAGAGCTATCTATCCGTTGGGCATTCTGCTTGATAAACAGATACTTCTTTAAAGAGGGGGAAAAAAGTCATCCTCTGATGAAATACTTCAGTGCAACACAAGTTCTAGCCCCAAGAACAAACTGAAATTTAGATATTAAACTTTAAACACTTACCTCCTGCTCCTGTTGAAAGATGACAACTCTACCACCTTTATCTCCTGTTGCTAGTAATTCTCCAGAATGATTAAATTCTACTGTAGAAATTATATCTGCTGTATAATTGAAAAACAAAGAAAAAATGATGTTAGTTTTTCTTTCCCAAATTACTACAGTTTCAGAATTTAGCATGTTTATCCTAACACAGTCCAAGCCTATAGATCAACCTGTCATCAGAAATAAGTAAACCTAAAGCTCTTTTATGAGTATTTTGGTTTTCCAAAAGAACACTCTCTGGAATAAATATGACACTACTTTAATAAGAACACAAGAAATACTGAAATACTAGTGATTTACTGGTATTCCATTAAAATCATTAATGTAATCAACAATTTGTGAAACACTTGATAGCATCATTAAACAATAATTATGCTAATTTTCTTTCTTATATCTTTTGATAAGGTAACTTTATCCAAAGGTGGCCTACAAAATTAAAGCAGATATAACTGAAATAGGTAAATCTTATTTTATTTAAAGATTGTATTTATTTATTCATGGGAGAGAGAGAGGGAGAGGGAGGCAGAGACACCAGAGGGCGAAGCAGGCTCCATGGAGGGAGCCCTACGTGGGACTCAATCCTGGGACTCCAGGATCACACTCTGAGCCGAAGGCAGGTGCTAAACCGCTGAGCCAGCCAGGGAACCCCAGAAATGGGTAAATTTTAAATGAAAAAATAATTTCAGATGGAATTTTAGCAGCCAAACTATTAATTCAAATTATGGGCTCTCAAACAAAAGTCTGCAAACAGAACACAGGTATAGCAGAAATGCTTTTGCTATGCACCTTCAACTCTTCTTCCGACTCCCAAACACTGCAAAGGCTACTAGAATCAGTTGTTACACCCAAAGTCAGTGCTAACTTCACAGTAAAATCAAATAAAACTACAGGGTTTTCCGCTTGCTTTTTGACACCAGAGCCATTTTTCTAAGGAAAAAATAGCTAAGTTACAGAATTAGGCATTGAAATAAAGCAACTACACTGTATAATCACCACTGTCACTAACAAGTTCTTCACTATAAAGTATGATGCCACGTTAGGAAAAACTCCATCTATATGTACTTGAAATAAGTAAACTTTTTCTACCAGAAAATGGTAATTTTCTAGTCTATATTAGCTCACTTAAAAATGCTGACTTGATATAAAAAAGAACACTATATACCTTAAATTCTTAACATTACAGACCAATGTATCTTTAACAATAATCTGCCCAAAACTTCATTTTACAGTTTTTTTTTTTTGTTTTGTTTTGTTTTTACTGATTTTTCCAAGACCAGCTTGATTCTGAAAAGCTTTCTTTGGGATCCCTGGGTGGCGCAGCGGTTTAGCGCCTGCCTTTGGCCCAGGGCACGATCCTGGAGACCCGGGATCGAATCCCACGTCAGGCTCCTGGTGCATGGAGCCTGCTTCTCCCTCTGCCTATGTCTCTGCCTCTCTCTCTCTCTCTCTGTGTGTGACTATCATAAATAAATAAAAATTAAAAAAAAAAAGAAAAGCTTTCTTCACTTTCTCTACTGTCTAGGACCAAGGCACTTTACCTTTTTGGAACACTCTGAGAACTACCAGAAGTTACACATGCTATGCCAATAAACTGCCTATGTTTTAAGTGTGCACAAAAATTTGCATATAACTTCAGAAGGTATGGACAGCACCTCACTTCCAGGTTAAAACCTTATCCCAGAAGCCCACCATGGTCAGTGGCATCAAGGAGGAAAGAGTAAGTTTAGTGTTTGTGTATGTAACATAAAAGTATAAAACTGAGTATGTTGGACTGCAAAGCGAAACATGTATAAATACTTAAAAAGTCATTCTATTTTTCTTAAGTTTTTAATTTTAGTTCTAGTATAGTTAACATCATACAGTGATGTATTAGTTTCTGGTGTACAAAATAGTGATTCACTAATTCTATACAACATTGTTCAGTGCCAACCATGGTAAGTGTACTCAAAATCCCCTTCACCTGTTTCACCCATCCCCTACCCACCTACCCCCTGGTATGCTCTATTTGAAACGAGCACATTTGGTTTAAATTATTTTCTTTTTCAACAAGAACATTTTTTTATTTGAAGCATACTTCAGAATATATGGTTCTAAAAAAAAATATATATATATATATATATAACATTCCATCCAAGAAAAATAGAATACACATTTTCTTCAGGCACAGAGGAATCCCCTGATTAAATCACATAGAGACCTAACAAATATTACAAATTTATGAAGATTGAAATCATACCAAGTGTATTTTCCGATCACAATGGTACAAAACTAAAGATCAACAATAAAACAGTGCTGGAAAAGCTACAATGTAAATATTAAATATTTAATATGTAAACAGCAAGCAACACACTACTGCACAAGCAACGGGCCAAGTAAGAAATCGAATGTAAAAGCCATTCTATTGGGTGCTCTGTACTGCACTTAACTTCTGTGGTGAATATGTTAAAGGGTTAAAAATATACACAGTCCCTGCACTTAAAAGTACATTAGAGTACATGTCTGCGACAAAACCTAAGTAGAAGCTAACAATATCAGGCAATATATGGACTCACTTCTTATTTGAAGATTAGGTTCTAAAATTAGGGAATAAAAATCATACCTAATAAAATTATCTTTAAATTCAAACCCCTCACACAAGCATCACTTAGAGATGCAAATTCTTTCTGCCATCAGTCCAACTCTGCGAATTTCCCCTACTGCATTACTAGTTTATGGTTTCTTTGACTAACACATCAAATAAGCTACTTGATTTGAATATAAAAATCATGCTGCATCAAAAATATCTGAACTCTAGAACTCTTGACTTGGTAAAATGCTAACCTAACACCAGATTTCATTTTCCTGTTCACCCAATGAATACAGGCAGAGTTGGCTCAGTATTTAAATGATTTCATCTTCTTCCCAGGTCCAAATTGTTGCATTCACCTAAATTAAAGAAATCATAACTGCCTGTTAGGTAGATAAGCTGCCATGGCTATAACTTAACAGTGATAAGTCAATGATGATGGTATGACTAGCCTGACTAGCTAGCTTCCTGGCTGAGTAGTGAGAAAAGCAGGACAGATAGGTATGCTGCAAGATGGGTCGATTTCTAATGGGGGAAAGATCTTGATCTTCCTTAGGTAAACTGAAGAGGAAAAAAATATAGAGATGATTAAGTCAGAAAGGAGATCATTATAGTAAAAGGACTGAAGAGAGATGTAGGATGGGGATTCTACAGCTGTATTATCTTTAGAAGACAGAACAAGAACCAAGTAATAAAGCAGCTTTAATTACACTACCCCCAGGTACTGAAGACTGTACTGGTTCACGAATGCAGTCATTGAATATGTGATAGGGAGGGGAAGAGAAGTGTGTAGGTCTCCATCTGCGTGCATGTAAGAGAAAGAAGGAGGAGGCAGAGAACAAAAAAAAGACCAGTATTTTAGTGCAAGCTGCAACAGGAATAATAAGACATCTGTTCTTACATATGGTAACTAACTAGAATTTAAATAAAAATTTGAAAAAGAAATAAAGACATCTGTTCTCACAATGGTCACTCATCTCAGGAATGGTTATTTTACAACAACTAGAACTCCAGAGTAAAGTCATGTTATAAATGCTTAATACTGAACCACCTTTGCAGAAAGGTTACAAAACTTTAACAGGCACAGTTGAGATAAACTTAAGAATCCTACAAAACAACTAAACTAGCCTAAGTATCAAGAGAGACCATACACCCAGAAGTCAACCCACTTTAAATCCTTTAGTAATGGGGATCCCTGGGTGGCTCAGTGGTTGAGTGCCTGCCTTAAGCTCAGGGCGTGATCCTGGAGACCCGGGCTCGAGTCCCGCATCGGGCTCCCTGCATGGAGCCTGCTTCTCCCTCTGCCTGTGTCTCTGTCTCTCTCTATGTCTATCATGAATAAATAAATAAATAAATCTTTAAAAAAAATCTGTTAGTAATGAAGAGAAACACTGGATGAATGGCACACAATTTTCTCAATTTACAGATATTCTTAAGATACTGGTGTTTCTTACTATTCATCTTGCCAAAAGACAACAAAAGAAAAAAATTTGGAAACAGCCAACCAGGGATGCCTAGGTGCCTCAGTCAGTAGGGCATCTGCCTCAAATCAATATCTCATGTCTCCGGATGGAGCATTGGGCTCCCTGCAGGGGAGGGAGCTGCTTCTCCCTCTCCCTCTGCCTCCCGCTCCCCCTCTCTTTCTCTAACAAATAAAAAATTAAAATCTTAAAATAAAAAATAAATAGGCACTGTATCATGGTGTTCCTTCCTCCCTTCCCCCCAAAACAAGAGATACTGTGATTTCTGGATACTCAGTCTTCTGTGTAAGTGTTAAGAACCATCACATAGCCAAGCACCTATTAAATCTCCAAGTTTATGATGATGCTTTTTGAGTTGTTTTGACTTGTAAAATGCCACGATCTCACAGGGTCTCACTGAGAGTACGACATATGAAAGGGAGGAATAAAAGAACAAAATCAAGTGCTGCTTAGAGAATAATAAAAATATACAGGAATCACTTTTGAAGAACACTAAAAAACTGAGATTTGAAATGTATGTGCCATGGCATCCTGGAGTATCAGGAATGGGTTAGGAGTTTGACTAGATGCTGCAAAAAAGCACCCAAATCTGTAACCTCCCATTATGAACAACCTATTTACCTCAGTGTCATACTGACCTAACTGCTTCCTGGGGATACCATGATCTGCAAAAGGCGAGGAAGCATGGTTCTAAAAACAGTGCTCCTATTACACACTATACCCAAGCAAGGTTGGCCAAATACTGCTATCAGTTTTTGAAAAATAATAATAAATCTATTCCTAGAAAATAATCCTCCTAATATTCCATACCATTTTAAAAAAATAGTAGATAATTGCGGAAAGTATACCATGTGCTGCTCAACAGAACTTTGTTTCAATGGAAGGACACTATTATCTACACTGTTTAATGCAGAAATCACAAGCCACATGTGGCTCCTTAATTTCTAATTTTAGCCATACATGGCTAGTTGCTACCACACTGGACAGTCTAAAACATTACAGAGTGGACACTGACTTCTACTGCAAAGCCAAGAATACTGTACCTAAGATAATTTTGAGCCTTTTAAGTACTAAGCTATGGGTAAAATAAAACAATCTTAACAACATGGGATTGCTGCCCCAGGAGCAGCAGGATGAAAACATAAATGTGTTTCATGAGAATTTAGATTCCTGGACACTACTTTTAAAACAAACTATTAATGAAAACTTGAGAATACTTTACTCTTAAGAGTAAAGTAACTATAACATGCTTTAAAAAAGCAAAGACATTAACCTCACTGTTAAGAGTCAGAACACTAAATCCCTCACAAAGATGGCGCCGAAGGCGTAGAAGGAAGCCCCCGACCCTCCCAAAGCCGAAGCCAAAGCAAAGGCTTTGAAAGCTAAGAAAGCGGTGTTGAAAGGCGTGCACAGTCACAAAAAAAAGATCCGTTCATCACCTATATTCTGACGACCCAAGACCCTGTGGCTCCAAGGCAACCCAAATATCCTCGAAAGAGCGCCTCCAGGAGAAACAAGCTTGATCACTATGTCATCATCAAGTTCCCCCTGACTACTGAGTCAGCCATGAAGAAAACAAAAGACAACACACTTGTGTTCATTGTGGAGGTCAAGGCCAATAAGCACCAGATCAAACAGGCTGTGAAAAAGCTCTATGACATTGATGTGGCCAAGATCAACACCTTGATCAGGCCTGATGGAGAGAAGAAAGCGTATGTTCGACTGGCTCCTGACTATGATGGTTTGGATGTTGCCAACAAAATTGGGATCATCTACACTGAGTCCAGCCGGCTATAAATCTAAATATAAATTTTTTCACCATAAAAAAAAAAGAGTCATAATACTAAACTCTAGGGATGGCCCATTACAACGTATCAACTGGGTCATGTTCTCCCAAACCAATAGCAACAAACAGCAAAAATCAAAGAACAAAAACTTCCTCTTTTAAAGAAAAAAATAAGATCATTACCCCTGGCCAAAAAAAAAAGGGAAAAAAAGCTTATTTCACAAATGAAAAAACTGCCTGTGTTAATCTTATAAAATAACATTCTAATACAGTTAATAAAAAGAGAAGACTCCCTCTCAACTGCCCACCTGTGTATTTAAACACACAGCAATTTTAGGCAGAGACTAAATTTCAAGCAACACAAAGATTGTGCTTGAAAGGCACAATTTTTTATTAGGAATACTTAATAAGCACAATGTTTTTTACCTTTATTGTTATATCTTATATACTGTTAATAAAAACCAAGGATTTATAATGTATTATATAAAATGGAACTCTTCACTTCTTCCAAGATCTCGTTCTAAACCATCAGCAGCCAGGTTTCATTCTAAAAAGGCAAAATAACTGCTTGCTTTTGAGGGCGAAGTGGTGGGTAGTTGGTGGTGGTAAGAGTGACAATAGCAGTATTACTGGGGTCTGTTTTTATTTCATCACCCATAACATTTCCTTCTTGTTACCTACCTTCCCTATTATCTTAAGTGGTTATGATAAATGGTACAGACAGCCAAAGATTCAAAATTGTAAAATTCTCAGCATAAAAATCAGACAAGGGAAAATTAATAGATGGCGTGTATATATATGTGTACACACACACACGGTAGTAATTAATAATAATTGCTATATATTAGGTGGGCAAATAATTAATTATTAGCTCTGACATGTGAGTTAGGGTGAGGATGAAGATGAGGGTTGGGATTGGTCTTCTGCTTCTGGCCACGAAGGAGAATAAGACATCTGGATGCATCCTCTTGCTGGGAAAGACTAGAAAATGGAACAAAATACTGTGGACTGTGAACCCTTAGACAAGAGAAAGAAATTGAGTCATATATTTAACCCACTTTACTTTTGGATGCAGTTAGGAAGAATTCAAATACAGAGCAACACTCTCACTTAGCTGTGGAGACAGAAACTGGGGGTTAAAGCAGAATCAGCTGGAATTTGTGGCAGAGTACCAAAAGAAAGTTGGAGGGATTTACAGAGGACACTTAGGATCTTTAAGCGAATACTCATCTGAGCATTCCCTAAGGCCTAGGAAAGAACCACCAGAAAGCTTATGAGGGCTTAGAATTGTTAAGGATCACTGGAATAGAGAAACCTCATAACGAAGCACGAGGTAAAGTCTTCAGAAGAGCATCACCTTAGTACTGGGATCAGCACTAAAGACTGAATTTGTCCTACCAAAGAGAATAAAAGTAAACTTTACAACAGTCAAATTTGCCTCAAGTAACTATATGCTAGAACAAAATCCAACATTCAACAATATAAATTCACAATGTCTGACATCCAATCCCAAATCACCAGAATATAAAGAAGAAGAAAAATAAACCAACAGAACCAGAAATGACAAAAATGATGGAATTAAGGTCCCAGCAGATAAGAATCTTAAAATAGCTGTTGTAAATATGCTCCAGAACATAGAATCATGAACATGTTGAGAACTATAAGAGAAAAGACAAAGAAGGCAAACCTAGAAATGAAAAAATACTATCTGAAAGATACACTGAATAGCATTAACAGACTACATACTGCAGTAAAAAAGATCAAGAATTTGAAGGGCTAGTAATAGAGGAGAAGGAAAAAAATGGCAGGATCAAAGCAGGAAAAAAGAACAAAGAGCTGACTTGTAGGATACTAACAGGTGTTCTACCATATAGGTCACTGCAATCCCAAAAAAAAAAAGGCGGAAAAAATGTATATATTTTAAAGATTTTATTTATTTATTCATAAGAGACACACAGAAAGAGAGAGAAAGGCAAAGACATAGGCAGAGGGAGAAGCAGGCTCCATGCAGGGAGCCCGATGTGGGACTCAATCCCGGGACTCAAGGACCATGCCCTGGGCTGAGGGCGGCACCAAACCGCTGAGCCACCCAGGCTGCCCGGAAAATATTTTTTTAAAAATGACCAGCATGGGGGGCACCTGGGTGGCTCAGTGGTTGAGCATCTGCCTTAGTCTTGGGTCATGATCCCGGGGGGCCTGGGATCGAGTCCCACATAGAGCTCCCCACAGGGAGCCTGCCTCTCCCTCTGCCAATGTCTTTGCCTCTCTGTGTCTCTCATGAATAAGTAAATAAACAAAATCTTTAAAAAATAAAAATTAAAAATGATCACCATGTAAATGTTCAAGCATGATAACACTATATATAGAAGAACCACAAGAGATCAGTTATAAATGCAAACTTATACTACATACAATAATGGTCACTCAAAAACCATCAATAGTCTTGCACTGGTGATGTGACTTTGCAAAAGCATTAAGAATTCTTTTTAAGATTCTAATATTTCAGGGGTGCCTGGGTGATGCAATAGGTTGAGTGTGTACAACTCTTGGTTTCAACTCAGGTCACGATCTCAGGATCCTAGGATTGAGCCCCACACCAGGTTCAGCATCAGGCTCCACACTTAGTGTGGAGTCTGTTTGGGGCTTGCTTTCTCTCTGCCCCTCCTCCCTGCTCTTTCTAGAATAAAATCTTTTAAAAAACAAACAAACTAGCATTTCAAAGCAGAATCTTCCCTTGATTTACAAGCAGACCTCAGCATACACATTAAACCCATGAAAAAAAATACTTGATAAATAAAACAGAGTTATATTTTAGGCTCAAAATATAAGTTTTTTTCGGCACCATGAACATTTGGCAGAATTTTCTAAATCATGCAGAGCAGGATGGTCTTTTCTTGTTCAAGATTGTCCTGCAAACTGCCAAATAGCTAACACACTTGGCTCATGCCTACTAAATGCCAATAATGCCTCCAATCATTGGTTAATTAAGTAAAAAGGAATTCAAAAGGACAAAAGAGTTTATAATGTGTATGTCTGATTAAAAAGTGTGATAGAGATGTTCATAATTGTAAATCTTTATGCCCACAGATTTTCACTATGTATGTTTCAGGGTTATCAGAAGTAGAGGAGTTGACGCAAATTTTAACTATAAGACTGACATATGCCTCTCTATGCCTGACAGATTTTTTTAATGGGGCAGGGAAGAAGGGGGCGGGGTAGGAAAAAGTATACATACTTTAATCATATAATTGATATACACTTGAAGAGAACTTTATACCAATAGGAAAAATAATGTTTCTTCTAAAGAGCTATACAGTTTTTAAAAAACTCATCCACTGAACCACAGACAGTCCCTTAAAGAATTCTAAGTACAAATTTAAAAAACAGTCTCCAACTACAATAAAACTACCTAAAGATTAAGTAAGAATTACTGGTTCTAACTAACCACTTGGTAATCTTACAACTCTAAGGCAAAGGATCAAATACAAAAGGATAAAAGGCAAAGGATAAAAACCAGTATTGCAATAAAAACACGTAAAAAGATTTGTAAGAACATAAATATATAAATACCGAAAGCAGAATTGTTTTTGTAAAAAAACCAAAACAACAGCAATCACTTTAACCAACTTAAAAACCTTAAAGCATAAACCTGGAATAGCACCAGTAAGAGATAACCACAGGTGATAACTGAACAGTCTTTTTGCAAACTTGTGCAAATTATAAAATATCTATCTGATGTATTTAAAATACACTATGATTTCTGTAAAATCTGTTTTTTACAGAATCTTTGTATTACTTTGTTTTAATCACACAAATTGCTTTTTAGAAAACAATCATCACTCTTAACCTCACTTCTGAGAGAACCACTATGATTATTTTAGTACATATCCCTCCAAAGTTTGTCCATGTATACCTTACATTTTGAGTATAAAAAAATAAAAATCTATTTGTATTAAGAAAGAATGTTGTCAGGGCATCTAGGTAGCTCAGTTGGTTAAGCATCTGTCTTCAGCTCAGGTCATGATCCTAGGGTCCTGGGATGGAGCCCCACATTGGGGCTCCCTGCTCAGCGGGGGGCCTGCTTCTCCCTCTCCTCCTCCCTTGTGCTCTATCTCTGACTCTCTCTCAAATAAAATCTTAAAAAAAAAATCTTGTCTACATTATATCACTGAGTTAAAAAATATACATATATGAAGAATATTTTATATATATATATATTTTTTATAAAGAATATTTGATCTTACTTGTACGACATAAAGCAATCAGAGCATTATGGAATTCATTTCCAGAGTTCAGGCAAGAAGACCAGGTTAACACATCTATAGCCATTACCCTAACTGTAACTTGAAAACTCTTTTGACAAAAGATGAATCTCTACAAGGTAAAGAAATAATAAGATACTACTACACACCATCTGAATTAAAAAAAAAAAGAAAAAAGAAAAGAAAACGCCTATTGCTAACATTGAGCAACAGGAACTCTCACATTTAGCTGATGGGACTGCAAAAGGCACATTCACTTTGGGGAAAAAAAGTTTGGCAGTTTCTTATAAAGTTAAAACACCATGTGACCTAACAATCACAATAGTAGATACTTACCCAAAAGAGACAAAACCTATGGTCACATAAAAATCTGGATGCAAATGTTCATAGCAGCTTTATCTGTAATTACTAAAAACTAAACACAACCCCAAATGACCCTCAATTGGGGAATAAACAAAATGCAATATAGCCATACAATGAAATACCACTCAGCAATAAAAAGGAACTACTAACGCAAGCAATCTCAAATCTCAGAATGCATTATGATAAGCTAAAGAAACCAGATTCAAGGGCCACATACTATATAAATTCATTTATCTGCTGGAAAAGGCCCAACTACAGAGATAGAGAACAGATCAGTGTTTGCTTAGGAGTGGGGTGGAGGTTGACTACAAAGAGACACAAAACATCTTGGAATGATGAATTGCTTTCCATGTTGTTAGTGACTATACTTCTTTCTGTATGTTTTCTTTTAAGATTTACTTTTATTTTATATATAGAAAGAGCACATAATGAAGTGTGCACAAGGTGGAAGCCAGAAGGAGAGGGACAGTCTTAAGGAGACTCGCTGAGACCAGAGACCGATGAGGGGCTCGATCTCAACAACCCTCAGATCACCCACCACCTGAGCCAAAACCAAGAGTTGGATGCTTAACTGACTGTGTCACCCAGGCACCCATCTGTATGTTTTTTTTTTTTAAATCAAACCTTGAGAAACTGTATGCTAAAAAGGATGAATTTCATGTTTGCAAATTATATCTTAAGAAAACTGTATCAACACTTTCCCTAATATATACCATCTTACTTTCTAGTACCATAACATCAGCCAAATTCTCTAGGAAGACTGATGTTTTATATACAACTTCCACATTTATTCTTATGCCCACCCTAATGCTTCCTTCTTTAGCTTTCATGTGCTATCTGCCTTGCTTGAATTATCACCTTTCCTCTCATTTCTTTAGCCCTCTGTATGTGGCCCATCAGGAAAAAAAAAATCATTATTAGATCTTTGGAGGGGTAGAAATACACAAGGATAACCCAGACATAATAAAAGAAAACTGTGATTTTTTACACAATAACTAAAGACAACCAGACTAGGAAAAAATATTTTTATTTCCAAAAACAACTCATACAACATAGAAAGATAATTCACAGAAGAGCAATACGGCTAAAATATCAAGAAAGTATCCACTCAAAATTAAATTAGTGTTTAGATAAGACACCATTTTCTACCTCTTAAACTAGAGGAAAAAATAATAAGTTGTTATATCTACATTGTAAGAGAGAAGTAGATATGGTTTTTTTTTTTTTGAAAACTATCTCATAATTTATATCAACAGCCATAAAGCATTCATTCTCTTGGAACTTCATGTCAGTTCCAGAAGCCATCCTACTGAAATAATCAAAAATATTTTTAAAAATGTATAAAGATGCTCACTAATGTCTTCCAAAGTGTTAGAGACTATGTGGGAAACATCAGATGTTCTTATTCTGCCCGTATCCTTTCACATTTTGCACATTCTCGAAATCCTCCTCCCTCCTTTCCACTCTTCCTTTAGCCTTTCATTAACCATTAGGCAAGAAGACATCTGGAGATGCAATCTCAGCTCTGCTATTAAGAAATAATTTGACCATGAGTAAGTCAATTATGAACTTCAAAATTTACAAAGAAATTTCATTTGCAAAGAAACATCAAAAGAGAAGATTTCTTCTCTCTTCAGAGGGTTTATCTTACAGAGCATATACCACATGTATTCAGATACTTAACACATCTAGAAGAGGAAGAAAACAGAATAATGGCTGGAGAAAAATAATGTGCTTTTGTCAGGCAACTTTCAGTATGGAGAATTCAAGACCTGAAAGGACAACACAACTGCAAATACTCCATTAACTCCACCATAACCATGGATCTCTATTAGAGATCACAGTCTGACAAAAATGGATCTTAGATTTCTTTGTAACCTGGAATTCACTAACCATAGTGACTTAACACAAGTTACTTTCTGTAAGTTATAAGTCAATCAATGATGAAATCAGGACAAAACAGGTAATGAAGTATGATTCTGCTCTGCTCAACTCCCACCACTGCAATAGCAGTAAACCACGGTACTGGAGATTCTCATGTCATTGATCACCTCACCTGCCTTTTATAAAATGGGGTCTTTCTCACTTTTATTTATTATTTTTAAAAAGATTTTATTTATTTATTTATTTATTTATTTATTTATTTATTTATTTATTTATTTATTTATGAGAGAGAGAGAGAGAGAGAGAGACACACAGGCAGAGACAGGCAGAGGGAGAAGCAGGCTCCATGCAGGGAGCCCAACATGGGACTCGATCCTGGGTCTCCAGGATCACGCCCTGGGCTGAAGGTGGCACTAAACCGCTGAGCCACCTTGGCTGCCCTCACTTTTATACATGAAAGTCACACACTACTTATCTGCAAGTCATAATGCATATACACGGTAACAGAGAAGTTCCCCATTTTTCAAATATCACTAAACAAAAGCTACATAGCACAAAAGTTAACTAATCTGTTTTCCATAAATTAATTTTAGCATACCTTTAGATTTACATAAGATCTGCAAAGACAGTATAGAGTTCCTGTATACCTTCATCTAGGTATTCCTTATTTGTTAGCATTTTACATTGCTATGGTTTATCTGCCACAACCAAAGAACTCACACAGGGATATTAACTAAAAACTATACTTTATTCAGATTTCACTCATTTTTCCCTAGTGTCCCTTTTCAGTTGAAGGGTCCCATATTACATTTAGTTCTCTTTCCTTTAGTCTCCTCCGGTCTGTGACAGTTTCTCAGACTTCTCTTGTTTTGGATGACCTTTGCGGTACTAAAGAATACTGGCCAGGTGCTTTACAGTTATGTCCCTACATTTGAGATCGTTTTTCTCATGGCCACACTGCAATTATCACTTACTGGCAGGAAGATCACAGAGGTGAAGTGTCATTCTTATCACATCAGACAAAGGTCCATCTTATCAATATGACTTATTAATGATAACCTACATTATCTGGCCAGGGTGCTGCTTGCCAGGTTTCTCCACTATAAAGTCCCCCTGTCCCCCAAGAAGGTACTCTGGTAGGAAGTCATTAAGTGCAGCCCACATTTAAGGGATACTCCTTTGAAGAGGAGTAGCTACGTAAATTACCTGGAATCTTCTGTAGGGGAAATTTGTCTTCTCCCCTACTTATTTACTAGGTTATTTTCAATATGAAGTCATATTTATTTATTTCATGCTTTGGGTTATAATCTACTATGTCATTTATTGTATTGTTCGAATTATTCCAGATTTGGTCACTGAGAGCACTTTCAGGTTAGCTCCTGTGTCCCTTTGTAGGATACTCCAATTCTTCTGGTATTTTTGAGCATTTCAGGAACTTTAAGGAAATATGTAACTTTCATATATTCTTAATATTGCCACAAATTAAACATGACTTCTAACTTTTTCATTCTATAGTTACTAAGTTTTAAGAACTGAACTCTCTCGGTGGGTTCTGAAGAGAACAATAAACCATACTGAGAACAAAAGGAGAAAATACAGTAAAGGTCAACACCATAACTAATTCTCATCCATGGAGTATCTGGCTAGAACTAAGATTTCTGTCCTGAAATAAATTTTTCATTTGACCAGCTGAGGTTCTAAAACTTAAACTGTATGTTAGCATTCTTAGAAATTTTAACACATGCCTGCAACTTGGACTTCAGATTAATCTTCTGGTACTCTTTGAGAAGTTGGGGAGGTAGGAGGGGGTGAGAACACAGGGGTATACTGATCATCTTTATCTCTGCTAAACTCAAGGGCCTGCTGCTGTCAGAACATTCTGATAGCACAGAATTCATTCCCATCTTGTTCCTATTTGCTTCAATACTCAGAGCTCCTATTAAGCATCATGCTATTTTGTTTGGACACAGTCTATTTTCATGATCTTTTCTCTTTTATTAGTTCAATGTACCCTAATACAGCAAACACTGAATTTTAGGACTGACCCACACACAGCTAATTAGAATATGATTAACACAAATTTATCCTCAAAGGTAACTACTCCTCAGAGTAAAAAAGTGTTTTTCTGGGTAATGCATCTATAAAATGCTAGTTTGTGGCTGAAAGGGGTAGGCTAGCTTTAGGTTCAGTTTATTTCCCATTATGATGCTTTTTTTTTTTTTAAATCACTGTTGACCTCTAGAGGGAGCTCAAAGTTTTTGTTACCTTTTCTCAAAGGTCGGTCCACTCCCACAAATGTGACATAGTCAAGATTAAGAAAATTTTATTATGGGCAAAATAGAAGTTAAGTCTATGCCATCCCTTTAGGAATCTCTTATTCCTGTTAAGTGAATAATGTTTGACCCCACTCACCTGTTCCCTGGGGAGTGGGCTCCAACCATTTCTTCCTGTCTCCCTTCCAGACTCTCTGAACATTCTCTTTCCCACTTGGCATTGAGTAGGGCATATTACTGTAGCCTGAGAGGCTGAAAGGAGGATAGCTGTAAGAAGTGGGGCAAATGCTTCCTCTTGCTGGCTCTTGTGACTTTCAGTGGAGCAGGAGTGTGGCTCTATTTTCTTCACGTCGCATACACAGAATACAGTATTTGTATGGCACACTAGTATAAAAGTAAGATTAGGTTGTTCATGTTTGTTCAGTCAGGAACTCTAGTCAGCTAAGCACTCCCCTGTCCAGCTCAGCAGGCATCCCCAGGAACCGAGGAATTCTTATCTTAGCATACTCGAAATATATTCTTAGGGCTACATTTGTAGAAACTTGAGCAGGAAATGAAAAGACTGGACATTTCTTCATTTCACCTGCCTATATGACCCTGAGGTTAAATAACCAAGGCTCTTAAAGACTCAGTTCCCTCATCTTTAAATACCTATCTCACAAAGTTGCTTTGAGGGCTAACACCAAGTAATAAATGTAAGGAAATAAGCCTTGAATATGGCACATGCTAGGCACATTGGTAAAAGGCTGGCCAAGGTTTTAGCTCTGTGGCACAAAGCAGAAACCAGCATTTACTCTGTCTGTTTTTAAACTATTGAAGCCATCTTCAGGTAAAGTTCTCCAAATGGTCCAGCAAAGCTCCAGGAAGTGTGAGGCTAAAGCCCAAACTAGTTAATAAAGCATTACAGCTTCCCGCTTTGCTGCTTCTTTGCATATATAGATACTCTTGACCTAAGATGGGGTTACAGCCCAATAAACCCATTGTAAATTGAAAATATCTTAAGTTGAAATGCATTTAAATGCATCTAACCGTCCAAACATAATAGCTCAGCCCTGCCTTACATGTGCTCAGAACACTTACACTAGCCTATAGTTGGCAAAATTATCTACTACAAAGCTTGTTTGATAATTAAGTGTTGAATAGCTCATGTAAGTTACTGAATAACTGTACTGAAAGTGAAAAATAAATCATTGCATGGGTACAGAATCATTGTTAAGCGTACTGGCTATTTACCCTTGTGATCATGTTCCAACTGGGAGAATCATACCACATATCACTAGTCACTAGCCCGGGAAAAGATCAAAATTCAAAGTACAACATCTACTAAATGCATACAGCTTTCATACCATCATAAAGTTGAAAATTCATAAATCAAAGCATCATTAAGTCGGCGACCATCTGTACACTCAAGAAGCCTCAGGGTGAAGCAGGACTGGTCATAAGATTCTATACTCCTAGGTCTCTGGATCAAGATATCACTTTGATTACACCATGATTTCCAACAATAAAGTAACTGCGAAAAGCCTTTATATAATAACCTTTTTTCAACCTCTGACTCAGTGAACAGGAATATGTTATGTGTTAGGCTCAACAAAGACCACTGGCTATTGACGCTCATACAGAACCTACATTGTAATGTTGCCATGAGAGTCAGGGTCCATAGGGTAATTTCCAGAGATGTGTTCTGGAACCAGTCTCCCTTCTTTTTAACTTGTTCCTGGATAATCTGATATCATGTTTGGATAAAATGGAATGGAACCATACCCTCCTGCAACAAAGAACAGAAAGATAAACAGTTGCTAATACATTTACTCTATAGGTGTGATCTTAACAAACAAGCCTTGGTGTATTAATGTCATATATAATGTTAGAATGAAGAGCTCAAAATAGACCATTCTAAACCTAAAATTATCATCTTTGTTAGATGTTCACTAACTCTTAAATGGCTCATAATTCATCCCACAAAGCAAAGCACCTCATTAAGTTGCCTTATCAAAATATAATGCAAAGTGTTTCCATGGAGATTATACAAAGTAGTACTGCACAAAGCTTGTGCATCTATGCATGCCTTAAGATATTTTTATACCCTGAATGGGCCTATGGTTATTAAGATCTTCCTAAAATCTTTACAAACTAGGATTATTAGGGCCATGCTTTAAGAACCAGAAAGCCCTTCATTGTCCATCTGTCCTGGCAGAGCCATAACCCAACTCTATTTTAAGAGGGTTCCTCTCACTCACCTACAAACCCCAGTAGCAGCGTATTTACACAAGGAAGTTAGAGATCATTAAGGTATGTTACCCCAATGATAAAAGGGAGCCCACCGGGAAATTTTAAATACCAGTAAGTTTTAAATCCAAGTAATCCTATTAGATGTGCCTTACTGAGGCTGAAGTGAAGAGTACAAGGAACTGGGAGAAGGGTAAAAGCAGAGAGGAGTCTGGAGACAAATACTGGTAAGCAATGATAGTGATATGAGCCAGTATCATACAGTAACAATATTATCCTCAAGTAGCAAACATTTAAAATGAACTTACAGTATGTTACGGATTTTAACCCTCAAAACAAACCTATAAAGTTGGTTTTATTAATATTATATATTCCATTAACTAAACCACAGGGTGAGAAAAGAGGGGACAGAAGTACAGAGATTTTAAAATATACATTTATGAAGTCTATAATGCAAGGCCTGGCCATTGATAAGGGGTGAAGAGCTAAAGATGAAAGCAAGAATAACATCCAGCTTCTCATGATGGTTGAACATGCCTAGTATCATTAGTAGATTGATATTTGTCTTATATAAGTATTATTTAACATTATCTAAATGGCAGATACAACTTTGGTTTAAAGAAAAAAGTTAATCTCCATTGGCTAAATAATACAAAAGATTATGTCATGAATGACAAAGCATGAGTGGTCAAAAGACCATTTGGCCTGACCAAAAGAAACACATCACATACTATTACAAAGAAAGAAATTTAGTTAGAAAATTCTTTTTGCCCATCTTTTCCCTTCTTTTTAATTCTTTTTTTCTCAGCTCTGGCACGTTAGTTTGCTCAAGGTGCTACTCCTGAACTTCTTTTCAATTGAACTTACATTCCAATTCATTGTCTCCACCATACTTTTTAAATAATTGCTCTTATTAATTTTCAATAAATGCTTTTTTAATGATTTGAAATTTTCACAGTACTGTTTTCAAAGATGCAATTTCTTTCATGAACCTCATTAAAAGAGAATTAAACATTAAAGGTTTTCTCCACTTACTTGAACTAAACGTTTATTCCTCTAATTTTGGAAAATGATATATTTAAATCCCATGCACTTATATGGTTTTGCTTGTTTTTAGGAAAGCCATTCCTTCAACAATATTTTTTTTCAAAGATTTATTTATTTATTTACTTATTTATGATAGACAGAGAGAGAGAGAGAGAGAGAGAGAGAGAGAGAGAGAGAGAGGCAGAAACACAGGAGGAGGGAGAAGCAGGCTCCATGCCGGGAGCCCAACATGGGACTCGATCCCGGGTCTCCGGGATCACGTCTTGTGCCAAAGGCAGGCGCCAAACCACTGAGCCACCCAGGGATCCGCAACAATATTTTAGAGAATATCTATTACATGCTAGACATTCTGAGAAATGCTAGCATTTCTAGCTGCTAGGGATACAGGAGTAAATAAGAGACAAAAAACTCCCCGCCTTCATGGAACATACATTCTAGTGCTGGGGGCACATTATAAACAAATATAAAATGTAGCAGATAGTGTTAAATACTGTAAAAATAGAAAGACCAACAAGAGAATACAAGTAATGGGGGTGGGCCATGTATTTCAGGTAGAGTGGTCGGAGAAAAGCCTCTCAAGGACGTTGACTTAAACAGACCAAAACGAACTGAGAAGCAGTCATCCAAACTTGTAAAAGAAAATATTCCAAGTAAGCAGCCTAAGTAGAAATGAGTATACTAAATTTAATTAAAACCAGTACAGAATAAGGTGGTAAAGGATATGGCTCATTTAGCAGAGGCCCAACCATATACAGTCTTGTAGGTCATGGCAAAAGGACTGTGGATTTAAGAAGCCACTACAGAGTTTGTACTTTGTGTTAAAGTGATTACCTGTCATGTGAACAGTGCAAAATCGGGGGGGAAAATGGAGACTGGTTCCTAAATCACTACAGGAGCATAAGCAAAGACCATGATGGACTGAACTCGGGCAGCCAGAGAAATGGATAAACTCAGAATACGTACTGAGGATTTCACTGCCAGTATTAACTAAGCTGGTGGAAAGAGGTGTCAAAAGAAAATTACAAAGTTTTAGAACCAAACCCAATGGAGGAAAGGCAGTGCCATTTACTGGGGAAAGACATGCCAGAAAGGAGCAGGTTTAGGGTAAAAAAGGAGCCAAGGGGCCTCTCGGTGGTGCAGTCTGTTGAACCTTGCTTCCAGGTCAAGTCAAGATCTCAGGGTCTGGAGATCAAGCCCCACCTCAGCAAGGAGTCTGCTAGGGTTTTTCTCTCCCCCTCCCCCTGCCCCTGCCTGTCCCAATGTTCTCTAAAATAAATACATAAATCTGAATATTTAAAAAAGAGAGAGAGAGAGAGAGAGAGTGAGAGAGAGAGAGAGAGAGAGAGAAAGGAGCCAAGAATTTCATTTTCACATCTTTGGGTATTGATTTCAACCAAGTAGAAATGTCATATAGGCAGCTGGGTGAATTTGACGGCACTTTAGGCAAGGAAGAGGAAATGTAAATTAAGGTATCATCAGCTAATAGAAGGCATTTAAATGCTAAATGTGATTTCTTAGTGAATGATTACAGAAAACAAGAGGTCAGGCCTGAGTGAGGAATGAGCCTTGAGGCTCTCCCGTATTTAGCCTTGTGAAGGAGGAAACAGTAAAGGAGACTGCACGGGGAACAACAGGTAGGGTAGGAAGAGCTTTTCTGGAAGCCAAGTAAAGTGTTTCTAAAAGGAGACAGTGATGAACTGTGCCCAAAAAGTGCACAGTGATCAAGCAAAGTGAGAGCTGAAACGTAAGCGTGGATTTGGCGGCACGAAGATATTCTGTGTGATTTCAACAGAAGTGGTTTCAATGGATTAAGTGTCCTTAAAATAAAAGCTGTTTTCTGTGGCTTTATTTAACAACTATCAGAAGGAGAAGCAGCCCTGAAGTTGTACTGTAGGTTGAAATCACTACTCTGACAGTTTGCAATCTGGATGATGAAGGACATTCTCTTTAGACCTTCCATCGATGACAATTTTCCCTTTTATATATCTTGGTTATTCTGAGAACTAAGGGTTAAACAAACAGGGCTCTGAAGCTGATTCATCAGGCTTCTGAGTTGATTTCTCAGTTCCCTGGATATACTGAGTAGGATTTTTTTTAAGAAAAGTACTTGAGTGACATACTTTCAGTCATCACAAGCCTAAAAATGGCCATTTTGTTATTTTGCCTATGTGAAGGATAGTTTCACCAATTTAAGATTCTTGGGTTTTAATAGCTTTTTCCTCCGGGTTTTCTAAATGTCACTCCACTACCTTTTAGTACAGTGCTATCCAACAAAACTTTCTATTATAATAGAAATGTTCTATTCTGCACTGTCCAACATGGTAGCCACACGTCACAGTTATTTATTGAGCACTGAAACTGAGGAAATGAATTTATTCTATTTTAACTAACTTAAATTTAATAGCCATACATGCTATCGTTAAATAACACAGTCCTAGCATATAGAAGACAAATGAAATGCCTATTCTGATACACCTTCCTTTGCAGGTAACCTTATCTGGGCACTTGTACTACTGATTTCTATATCCTAAAATTTTAAAATCCACTAGGCTATTCCTCATTTATTTTGCTTGGTATACACTTTAGTTATCTGTATTAGAATAACATTAATAGACCCTACCACATATGGGAGTTGTAGAGAATTTCAAATGAGCTTCAAGGTGAAAAATACTTGGCACATAGTAAGTGTTCAATAAATGTTAGCTATATATTTCTTGAACCCTTTTGATCTGTTTCTCTCTAGGTTAGAATAATTTTTATTGTTTCTCTGACTTTATCTTTTATGTTTGTTCCTGATCTCTCACTCTGAACCTTTATGATACACTGGATCTATTCTGTTTTTTATACTTGTGCCTATAGTTTCCATCTCGTTTTTTTCCTCTAAATTATGGGAATATTTCCAAAGCCCTCTGCTAACTCTCCAAAAAGTCAACAGTTAAAAGTCACAAATTTCACTTAAGAACTCTTTTCTGCTCTATTCTTTCTTCAAATGTTCATGAGTCTCCTTGAGAATATTAATTAGTTCTTTAAATTGCAACATTTTCTCATTTCTTGCAATAAGTCTGTATCACAAGATATCACTTGCTCACATAGGTCATCTTCTTTTAGACTACTGAGTATGTATGTGTCTACTTTTTTGGTACATTCAATTTTAAAGAGAAAGATCTGTGTTTATGTAACTTTTGGGAATTGTGTTAGGTTCAATGGAAAAACTTTCAGAACCAAGTTCAGAACTTGGGGGTGGCAGTGTATGTGTTCACATTGTTACTTCCTGTCTTAATTCTCAATTGCTGCCTAACGATTTACCCCAAATTTAGCGGCTTAAAACAATAAACATGTATTCTCTCAGTTTTTGTGAAATCAGGAATCTGAGTATGGCTTAGCTGGGGGCATCCTGCTCAGGGTGTTTCAAAAGGTTGCAGTCTGTGTGTCAGGCAGGGCCTCTGTCATCTCAAAACTTAATGGTGGAAGGATCTGCTTGCAGTCCAAGCTCATACACATGACTGCTGGCAGGCATCAGGTCTTCACTGGCTGTTGGCCAAAACACCAGGTTCTTGCCTCATGAGCTCCACAGAGCAGCTTACAAAATGGAAGATTGTTTCTCTCAGAGCAAATGAGAGAGAACAGCCCAACATGAAAGCCAAAGCCTTTTTGTAACCTAATCTCAAAAGTTTTGTGGCTAAATTAACCCTTCACTTGGAGAAGCAAGTCAGTAGGTTCAGCCACACTCAAGGGGAGAGAAATCAGATACAAGACAGGAGGCAAGGATCATTGGGGGCTATCTTAGAGATGCCTGCCACATTTCTTTAGTCACCATAGAGATTCAGTAATATGTAGTTAAGTGGCAGCATGCAGACCAAAGGCAGCTTTTAGAGCAAGTTTCAACTTTGTGCTTCATGGTTAGTCTCTCTCCTGAAACCATGGGGTGCTAGCCATTCTTCACTGATCATATTCCCCTTAGTAAGAGTCATTTTGTTTCCAATCCTCGCTTCAAAGTACAAAATATCATACCAGCCGTCTACCCCATGGACAACCCTTAAATCCTAGCTCAAAATAGGTCTTTACCCACACCCTCCGAGGGCTTCTCAACCACATAAATGAATAACCAAGTTAACCAGAGGGAGCTTTCCTCACTACATTTCTCATTTCTACCTTTGCCTGCCAAAATTCTTTATTTTACGGCAACGTTCCAGGGTTTCCACGGAGACTGAACTCTCCCATTATCTTGTTGGTCATTTCAGTGTGTGTTTGTCTGTTTGTTTTAACATATGGGCTTAGATCATCATCTCCCATGGAAAGTCAACACAGCGATTTGTTTAAGTAAAGCATTTTACACATAGAAGACTCTTGATAAATATGACAGGAAATGCCTTTAGTTTTCTTTTTTTTTAAAATTTTTATTTATTTATGATAGAGAGTGAGAGTGAGAGAGAGAGAGAGAGAGGCAGAGACACAGGCAGAGGGAGAAGCAGGCTCCATGCACCGGGAGCCCGACGTGGGATTCAATCCTGGGTCTCCAGGATCACGCCCTGGGCCAAAGGCAGGCGCCAAACCGCTGCGCCACCCAGGGATCCCTGCCTTTAGTTTTCTTACCCATGAATTCAATTTTATTGTTGGATAAAACAAAAATGTTTTAATCAACATCATTAATCCCCATTATACTACTATGGTAATTTAAGTAACTAAATTTTGATGATTTACAAAAAAATACAATGTAACCAACCTTTGCATAGACACTTTAACTATATACTTATGATCTCAGAAGCCCCTACAACAACTATGTGCCCAGGAGTAGGTACTTTAGTACTGTGAAAAGAATCTAACATGGGGTGCCAAGTCATGATTCCAGAATCCTGGGATCCAGTCCCACAAAGGCTCTCTGCTCAGCAGGGAGGGAACCTGTTTCTCCCTCTTCCTCTGCCTGCAGCTCCCATGTGTGTATGCTTGTTCCATCAAACAAACAAACAAATAAATCTTAAAAAAAAATAAACAAAACTAGCACTTAAAGGCAAATCTTAAGTTAGAATATCAACAGCATTGTAACTCACAAACCAAAATATGTTTTTGGTTTAACAATGAAACATTTTTTCCTATACTACATTACTCCTCTCCCACATCCTCATTCCCCTGAAGATAATTTATTTGCCCTGTTTTCTTAGAATACTAAAAAACAGGGTAGGAGGAGAATCAACAAAACTACATAGATGTCAACAAATTTTCTCATCTGATGATATCTGGAAAAAGTGTATATACTCTCCAGGATAATCAGAATTCAGATTTCTTGTCCTCTGCTGATAAATATGCAGGAAACGGAATTAAGGGACTTAATACAAATAACATTAAGCACAAATAACATACTGCTGCATGGGACCCAACCTACACAAGCAGCCAACCTGCACAGACATCTAAGGCAGAGTCCCTGAAGGATAAACCATGCATCTAAGCTCTCATCAGATTTCTAGGTGATATGTTCTTAGTCAAAGAAAAGAGATTTTCAAGTATTTTAGCACTTTACTTAAGAAATAACATTATTTGTTATCTCAGCCAAGTTGCAGGACACAAAATAAAACACACAAAAATCGGCTGTGCTTCTAAACACTAGCAATGAGCAATCTAAAAAGAAAATCATATAAACACAAATTCATTTTACACTAGCATCAAAAAAATAAAATATTTAAAAATACATTTATTCAACAAGGTGAAAGACATACACTGGATAGTGTTGCTAAAAGAAATTTTAAAAGTAAATGGAAAGACATCCCTTGTTCATAAACTCTAAGATTTAAAACTGTTAACATGTCAACACTACCCAAAGTGATCCAGAGATTCAATATAATCCCTTATCCCTGATGGCATTTTTTGCAGAAATAGGAAAATCTATCCTTTCATATAGAATCTAAAACCTGAAGGGATCTGAATAGCCAAACAATCTTAAAAAAAGAAAACAGGTTGGAGGTTTCACACTTCCCTGTTTCAAAGAATACTACACAAAGATACAATCATCATAATAGTGTGGTACTGACATAAATGCAGACACACAGACCAAGGAAATAGCAACCAGAGATAAACACTACTCCATCTAAGGTCTCATGTGATGGACTGCACATATGGTCATCAAATGCTTGCTGGTAACATTGTTTCTATACATGGTGCTGGGGAAACTGGATATCCACCTGCAAAACAATGATGCTGGACCCTTACCTTAAGCCATCTACAAAAATTAACTTAAAATGGATCAAAGACCTAAACATAAGACATAAAACTTTTATAAGAAAATCAGGAAAAGGGTTCATGCCATTGGGTTTGGCAATAGTTTCCTGAATAGGATGTTTAGAAAAACAAAACAAAACAAAACAAAACAAAACAAAACAAAACAAAAAAAAGGCCAAAGAAAAAAACAGATAAATTGAATACCATCAAAATTAAAATCTTTTTGTGCATCAAAGGACACAAAAGTGAAAAGGCAACATGAGAGAAAGTATGTGCAAATCACCTCTGATAAAGGAATTATATCCAGAACATATAAAGAACTCCAACTCAACAACAAAAAATCAAACTGATTTAAAAGTAGGCAAGAGACTTGGAAAAACATTTCTCTTAAGGAAGATACACAAATAGCCAAAAAAGCACATAAGATATGAACCATAACCAGTCATCAAGGAAATATAAATCAAAACCACACTGAACCACCACTTCACATCTATTAGCATAGCATGGCTATTATCAAAAATGAAAACAAAATAAATAGTGCTGGTGAGGATATAGAAAAATCAAAACCCATAGACATTGCTGGTGAATAAAATGGAGCAGCCAGTATGGAACACAGTATGGTGGTCTTTTTCAAAAAGTTAGAGAATTGCCTTACAATTTAACAACTGCACTTCTGGATATATACCCAAATGCCCTCAGAGTAGAGACTTAAAACAGATATTGGAATACCAATGTTTAATAGCAGCATCATTCAGGATAGCCAAAAGGTTAAAACAATCCAAAAGTGCATCAACAGATCAATGGATAAACAAAGTAGTATTACAATGGGGGAAGGAAAGGACACACTCTGTAACATGGATAAGCTCTAAGTACTGTTATGGGCGGATTTTTTTTTTTTACCTCCCCCATTCTATATTTGTATCTTTTTTCTATTACAATGAAAACCTCAGTTCTCAAATCTGTAGCTATCTTTTGACAGAATAGGAAGGTGAAAAGAACCAGGATCTCTGATGAAAGAAGCCCAGAATTCATGCTGAAATCCTAACCCTCGGTGTATGAGGATGTGGGTCTCTGGGAGGTGATTAGGGCATAAGGGTAGAGCTGTCATGAATGGGTTTTGTGCCATTACATAAGAGATCCCAAAGAGCTCTCTCACCCCTTCTGCCATGTGAGGACACAGAGAAGACGGCCGTCTGTGACCAAGAAGCCAGCCCTGATCAGGTACAGAATCTGCCTGAGCCTTGATTTTTGGACTTCCCACAATTGTGTGAAATAAATTGTTTAGGCTACCCAATTTATGGTAGTTTGTTATGGCAGCCTGAACAAACTAAGACAAAAGACATTATGCTATGTGAAATAAGCCAGTCACTAGAGGATAAACACTATGTAAGTGCATTTCTATGAGGTACCTGGAGCAATCAAATTCATAAAGACAGAAAGTAGAAGGGAGTTGCCTGGAGCTGGGAAAGGGGAGAACAGTAGTTATTGTTTAATGGGTGTGAAGTTTCAGTAGGTAAGATAAAAAGTTCTAGAGATGGATGGCAGTGATGGTTTGCACAATGTGCATGTACTTAATGCCAATAAACTATACGTGAAAAATGGTTAAAATAGTAAATCTTATGTATATTTTATCACAATAAAAAATTATTTGTTATCTCCCATAAGAAATCCCAAGATAGGGCAATTATTATTATTATTATTATTATTATTATTATTATTTTAAGATAGGGCAATTAAATGCAGGTTAGTTACTTCATTGGCTTATTTCAAAGATCCAGGTTCTTTCTATCTTCCTATTCTGACAAAAGATAGCTTACAGATTTGGGAACTGAAGTACTTAGGTTAAGAAAAAAAGATACAAATATAAGAGTGGGGAAGGTAAAAAAAACTCTGTAGTAGTGAATCAAAGTTGGCAGATGAGTACAAACTAATATTTTACAAATTTCATCACAAATTATTTTAATCACATACTTAAGTAGGTAGAAGAGAAAACTCATGGCCACTCTTATGTCATCCATAAAATCACCCCATATTATTTTGTGCATATCCCAGATTCCTAATTATTTCACCCAGAAATGTTTCAAAGGTATTTCTAAAAGACCCACCATATTTAATATAACCAAATGCCATTATATCTGGGAAAACAAAACAAAGCACAGTACTTCCTTAATATCAAATATCCAGTATACCATATACATTCAAATTTCTAATTTTTGTGTAAAAAAAGATAGTGTTAGCTGTCTGAATTACAATCCAGTGAGGTTTTCAAACTACAATTGACGTATTTTTTAAGTCTTTTTAATCCATAGGTCCCCCCTCTATTTTTTTGTGCAATTTATCTTTTAAGAAACAAAGTACTATAGTTCATCCATATGAATCCATAACTTAAAAGAACCCACGACCTCTTAGAAAATCAATGATTTCAAGTCTAAGAAAAATTAGTTTGAAACATCTGTCAGAAAAATAGGGAGAGATCAAAGATTGGCGCACAGGAGGGACTTGATGGGTCTCCTTCCATACCTCAAATTTAGGACAATTTGAGCCTCAAAAGGAACAGTGTCGTTAACAGATTAACAAGTAGAATAACTAAAGAACCTATGAATCCAGAAGGATACTAAAAAGGAGAGGAAGAATTGTGGGATAAGGAAAACACCATTCTGCATCCACCAATGGAAAATAACTCACTGCGCCTCGGCAATGCTTATTAATTACAAAGAAAAGAGTTTCTTTCGTGAGAGATCTGGTTTACAAGTGATGGAACTAAGAACATCAATAATGATACAAATTTACATGATGTGAGGCACCAGGAAGTACGCATTATATATTTTGCTAAAAATGTTTAACCTGATTTTATTATGAGGAAAGTTGTTGAAATTCAGAACGTATGGTATTTTAGACAATAAGTTTGACTCCTCAAAATTAATAGAAGCTTTGACTGGATCCTGGATTGAAAAAAAAAATTAAGGATATTTTCTGAGTCACTTGGAGAAGTTTAAATATGAACTATAACAGAGAACATTTCTGAATTAATGTTAAATTTCTTGGATATGATAATGTTATTGTGTTTGTGTAAGAATACTCTTCTTAAGAGGTTAATGATATATTTAGGGGTAAGGAATATGCTTTTTCCAACATATTTTCAAAAGATTTGGGGACAGGGACACCTGGGTGGTTCAGTGGTTAGGTGTCTGCCTTTGGCCCAGGTCATGATCCTGGGATTCTGGGATCAAGTCCCGCACTGGGTTCCTGCAGGGAGCCTGCTTCTCTCTCTGCCTATGTATCTGCCTCTCTGTGTGCCTCTCATGAATAAATACTTTTTTTTAAAGTGCAAAACAAAAGATGTGGGGACAGAAGTGCAAGTATAAGAGGAGAGATAAAGCAAATGCACCAAAATGTTTATAACTGGTGACTCTAATTAAAGAATGAATATAGGGGTGCCTGGGCAGCTCAGTTGGTAAGTGCCTAACTCTTGATTTTGGCTCAGGGCATGATCCCAGGCTGCGATGGGCTTCATGCTCAGCAGAGTCTGCCTGAGATTCTCTCTCCCCCTTTCCCTCTGCTCCTACCTCCTCCCCTCACCCCGCTTGCTTTCACTCTAAATTAATACATCTTAAAAGGGGGGGGGGACAGCTCTCTCTTCCTTGGGTTTCTTTTTAAAGCCTCTACAAAGCCCTTCATGGAACCACCTCCCTTGCTTCTACCCCCAGCAAACAGCTCTTTATATTTCACTGTATAGATCTAATATTATCTGTCTGACCTCATTTCATATTTAGCTTAGTCCTAAAACCATGAATACATGTACAATGAAAAAAAAAGTCAGACTGGACATTTCCCACCTAGCCAGCAGTAAAACCAAGATCTAAGCTGGCACTGTTTCTCCCACACCATTACTGGAGACAAAATCTTCCCGGTACTCTAAGTAGGCTATATAAGGGCACTCTTAATTGGGGAAGGAGGATACTTGCCTCTTAAAAAGGAGATACAGGTGGTTTCCATCCCCCCAGCAAATAAGACACAACCAAACCAAAGATGAAGACTTTATTATTCTGTCACTATTCTAGAACTTAACCCATTCTGGATTAACAACATTTTATCCGATAAGGAAAGCTGCAGTAATATTTTTATTTTCTAATTTCCTGAAGAAATATCTAATGTTAGGTACAGATGAGGTAGGAAGGAAAGAGCAATGCAATAAGGAGTCAAAAGGCCTGAGTAAAAGTTCTAAGAATTACTAGCTATAGAAGAGACTAACTATCCCTGACCATCTCTCCCTTTTCTCCTTTTAGTAGAAAGGGTACCCTGTAACCTCTTTTCTCCCCAGCAAAACCATACAGAGTTTTAAGGGGTATTATTAGAGGTTACATTCCTTGGGCTCTCCTAAGGCCATGTGACCAAATTCTGAACAATGGGATATGAGGGTAAAATCTCCATGTCACATCCTTAAAAAGAAGCTACTTGCCATCCCCTCTTTCTTCCCGCTGTAGGCTGAACACAGGTATGAGTCACATCTGATCATGCGGAGAAGAGCATATTAAACACCAAGACAGAAGAAACCTGGGATGCTGAAAAGTCTCTGGCAAAAGCAGCTTATCCACCTTGGACCACTGTCTACCACTGGACAATTACAGGAGTGAGAAATTAGCTAATTTTCGGAACTATTATATGGGTCTCTTACAGCAGCTTGGCCCATAATAGCTTGTATGACTCTGGGTACTTCTCTGGGTCTCATTTTCCTGGTTTACAAAACTGGAAGAATGGCATCAGTGCTGTAACTTCTTCTTTAGCTTACTATATTTTCTATTTTTTTTAAAAAAGATTTTATTTATTTATTCATGAGAATGCACAGAGAGGTGAGAGAAAGGCAGAGACACAGGTAGAGGGAGAAGCAGGCTCCATGCAGGGAGCCTCACGTGGGACTCAGTCCTGGGTCTCCAGAATCACACCCTGGGCTGAAGGTGGCGCTAAACCGCTGAGCCACCCGGGCTACCCTATTTTCTATTTTTTAAAAAAAACAACACAAGTATGTACATTTGGCAAAATTAAAAAATTGAAATTTCAAATATTTTTAAATGGGATGACATGTGAAAACACCTTGTACAATTTACCCATTTAACAGATAATTACAAAATGCCCACTAAGCACCAGATACTGTTATAGGCCTGAAACTACTCAACACACTAAGAATAAAGTAGTAAAACAAAAGAAATAGAGTTCATTCACATATACAACAAAATGTGAGAGGAAGTCTACAATATGTAACCAAACAATAAACAGGATTATTCCAAATAGCAAGGTTGTTTGAAAAAGACAGAAAAGAGCAGAAACACTGAGTTATCTAGGGCTGGCAGGGGAATCAGTTAATTTACACAGGGCCACACAAAAATCTGGGTGAAGTATATTTCAAGTTAAAAAGGGCAAGTTCAAGGCCTTCAGCAAGAATTAGATAGTGTTTGTTCACAAACCACCAAGAAAGCCCCAGTACCTTGGAGCCACTAGCAGGAAAGGAGAAAAAGAACTAAAGCAGGCAGAAGCAGTATGGTATTAAGTGCACAAAATGTTATAGTACTAATATCAGGGGGCAAGCAGTTCTCATGAAAAACAGAAAAAACCATAACTCCCTTAATTCTATGTCTTGGCTTCAGGAACAAATGATATTCCCAGTAAAAATTATGATCTTAGCTTCCCTGCTATCAGTGACTATAATCTTAGATTCTACTTATATCTTTACTCAGAAATAAATATTTTAATTAATTAAAAGCGATTTTAGGAGTAGAATAAAACTTAAAGCTCATTTAAATCCAATAAAGCTAACACTTTCTCTGATATTTTAAATATATGAACAAATCACATACAGTCAACAAATATTTCACGAGCACCTACTATGTATGCCAGACACAGTTGCAAATGCTTTTTTTTAACAGTAAATAAAGACCCACTCCTTATAGAATTTAATCAGAATATATTCCAAAACTTACAAATGGTAATAAAATTTTTAAAATCTCACTGCTTTTGGCTGATTCCTTAAAGGTGTCTAAAATTTAGATTTGAAAATCCAAGTTAGTATCTTTTGTCATCTGTTACTATACTTGAAAGAATTCCAGTTCTCCAAAACTTAGTAAAAAACAATAGTACAGAACCTTAGAATTTAGATCTAATAAAACGACCTTACTTTTATATAGAAAAAGAAATATGAATTCTGTGAATTCTCCTGTTTCATGGTAGATAAAGCGATTATCAAATGTTCTGGGACACGAAGGAAACTTTAAACATTTTATTGATACGCTTGTTAAAGTCAAAACTCCATTCTTTCTCCACTCTATATCCCACTAAAATGACAATAAAGGAGTAAAAACAGTTTAAGACAGTAAGAGCAAAGGAGCATGCAGGAAAAAAAACAAAAGGAAGACAACAATGAATGTGATGGAAAATAGATAACTTACAGAATAAAAGAGCAATGCAATAAGGAGTCAAAAGGCCATTGCAAAGGAGAAGCAAGCCAATTCACCCAGCAGACCTTGCAAAGGGCCAGGAAAGGACAACAGTGAGGGATGGTGCTCAAAACACTGCTCCTGGTTAAAACATCTGTACAAGATGCAGGGAAACCCACTCTCAAGAATGAACTGCTTTACTTTCTGAAGTATCTGTACCAGAGAAGACAAGAGTTGGAGCTGAGGATAATGATGAAGTACCAAACTGAAAGATTAAGTGAGAGCACACTTACTAAACAATGAGCTACTCAGTTATCTTCCTGGCTCCCATAATGCCAGAAGCCAGGCTTGAGTATAACCCCCCCATACATACTTCCCCCTCAGACAGGAGGCTGGAAGTTCCTTCTCACACTGAGACAGCGAGAGTCCCTGGCTCATCACCTTACTGGGAAGCTGCCAACTGATTAGCTCTCTCAGTAAACACAGCATTTCCAATCTACTTCTTAGCTCCTGTTTTTTTTTTAAGTAGGCTCCATGTGGAGCCCATGGAGGGCTTGAACTCACCACCCTGAGATCAAGACCAGTTAGTGCTTCATTCTTAAATGCTACTGACAACCAAGTATTGCCACATACTATAGTCTGCTGACACAAATAAAAAGGAAGCTTAAAAGAAATGGAATGCCAAGACCAGAAAATTTTTTAAAAAAATTAATCTGCTCAAAAAGAAAAACTGCTGAAAAAGGAACAGAAGAGTTCTTAAAAACATAAACTGGAAATGTAAAAATCAGTAAAGGAGTTGGCAACAAAACTGAAGAATTCTCCTAGAACATAAAACATGTAGAGGAGAAGAAAAAAAAAAAAAAAAAACTGGAAAAAAAACCAAAACTGCAAAAAGCCCAAAATCCATATAATAGGAGTTCCAGAAAGAACATAAACAGAGAAGAAACTGGAAGAAATGAATCCACAAGTTGAAAGGGCCCAATCACGACTAACCTGTAGAAGGCACATTCCAAATAGAAAGAAGAGTAAACCGAGTGACATTAGGCTTCTCAGATTCAACAATGGACACCAGCAGACAAAAGAAATGCCTTCCAAATTTTGAGGAAAAATGATTTCCAATAACCAGCCAAACCCTGAAGTGGCAAAGTAGAATAAGGACCTCTTTTCCAGGGTGGCAAGACCTCAAAAACTGTATCACCCATGAAATCTTTCTCATGAAACACTGATGCTGTGCACCACTAAAATGAGGGAGCAAACCAAAAACAGAAAAGATTTGGGATCCAGGAATAAAGAGATCCAACACAGAAAAAGCAAAAGGAATCCCTATGATGGGGAAGTAAAAATAATAATACAGGAAAACCCAAGGACAACAACTACCCAATGAACTTAAAAAAAAGCCAGACCGGGCAGCCCGGGTGGCTCAGTGGTTTAGCGCCGCCTTCAGCCCAGGGCCTGATCCTGGAGACCAGGGATTGGGTCCCATGTTGGGCTCCCTGCATGGAGCCTGCTTCTCCCTCTGCCTCTGGCTCTACCTCTCTCTGTGTGTGTCTCTCATGAATAAATAAATAAAATCTTAAAAAAAAAAAAAAGCCAGACCAAACTGAAGGATAGAGCTCAAGGCAAAAGTAAAACTGATAGAACATTTGACATACTTCAATATACCGACAGGAGATTGAGTCACCTGTCAGAAAACCAAAGGATGATTTAGTGATGGATTCACAGAAAACAAAGCAAATCACTTTAGATTGAAATACCATAACAGAGAACTCCAGAAAGGGTGTGCGTGCAAGTGTGTTACCTGATTCTTTTGACCATGTAGAAAATTATATTGAAAGGTGCACAAAGAAAACAGCAATGAGGGGATCCCTGGGTGGCTCAGCAGTTTAGTGCCTGCCTTGGGCCCAGGGCGTGATCCTGGAGTCCCGGGATCAAGTCCCACATCAGGCTCCCTGCATGGAGCCTGCTTCTCCCTCTCCCTGTGTCTCTGCCTCTCTGTGTGTGTCTCTCATGAATAAATAATAAAATCTTAAAAAAAAAAAAAGACAACTGAAAAACAAGGTCATTATTAATCCCATAGAGAAAATAATGTCATAGAAGAAAGGATATAATCCTATTCAATACCTGGCAGCAGTGAACAAGTATATGGACATAACAGCATCCATTCTAATATTAGTTTCCTATGGCAACTGTAACCAATTACCACAAATTTGGTGGCTTACCAGTATACAAATTTATTCAAAGTTCTGGAAACCGGAAGTCCCCAAAATCAGTTTCACTGGATTCAACGTATCAGCTAACTCCTAAAGGTTCCAAGGAAGAATCTGGTTTCTTTACTTTCTTAGCTTCAGGAGGCTACCTCTACTCCTCGGCTAGTGACCCTTTCCCTGCAACACTCCAACCTCTTGCTTCTACTATCACATGTACTACTTCCTCCTTAGATCTTACCTACCCCTCTTTTCCTTGTAAGGATCCTTGTGATTACATTTAGGGCCCAGGACAATCCAAAATAATTTCCCTATGTCAAAATCCTTATTTTAATTGCACCTCTATTCCCTTGGCCATATAAAGTAAATTCACTTGTTCTGAAGATGAGGATGTCGATCTGAGGGGTAATGGAGGGTATTATTTAGCCTCACAACCTTAAACACCAGTTCAAACAATAATGGTATAAGAGCAGTAAGAGGGGTAGAACATAATTCAATTCTTGGCTACCATTTACATCTGAGGACATCTAAAATTAATGAACAGCTGTAGGAACATACTGTTTAGAAATAGGAAAATAAATACCAGAGGAGATCAGCTGAAAGTCTTGGGTAGGGAACTCAAGGTGGGAGAGAACTTACCTAGTTCCCTAAAGGGAACTTTACAGGTAAGGGAGACAGAAAACTGTCACTTTACTTTTCTTCATAAGCATTTTGAAATTACTTACTTGTTGAACTATGTACATGCATGAGCTATACAAATAAAATGAAAATCAACTTAAACTAAAATAAGATTAGGTGATTGGGGAGGGAAAGAAATCCTGACTAGAGACTGACAAGGTATCTCCAAGACTAAAGAAGCACATAGAAAAAAATCACAAAAATTAAAAAGTTAATCATTTATACTTATTAAAAATCTGTTAAAAGATTATAAAACAACCTTAAGGAATGAAGAGTTTACTTCCTAAATTCATCTTTTTCACAGCACTAGGAGGACAATCTATTTTAAAAGGCAAATCACTAGCAAAAATAAACCTTTAAGTATACTATGATATCAGTCTGAGCTAAATTTGAAATACAAGCACAAATCTAATCTGACAATTAGGGGTGGCTAACTAGTAGTACACCATGATGCAAGCTGCTCTTTAAACAGTATAAAGTTCCCCAGGAGGTGTTTATTCATTTATTGAACAAATGTTAAATGATGTGAGAACAGCAACAATGAATCTATTCAGTCTGTCTATTCTTTACATCTGAGTAAAAGAATTAAGATACTACCTACCTGTTCTCCCTTCCCTTAAAAAAGGCTATAAACTGCCTTTTCCCTCAAAGCGTAGAGTGTAGTAGACCAACAGAGCAGCAGTAGCAACAACATGGCCATCACCAGAGTTAGAAAAGTAAAATCAGGGCAGCCCAGGTGGCTCAGTGGTTTAGTGCCACCTTCAGCCCAGGGTGTGATCCTGGAGACCCAGGATCGATTTCCACATCTGGCTCCCTGCATGGAGCCTGCTCCTCCCTCTGCCTGTGTCTCTGCCTCTCTCTCTCTCTCTCTGTCTCTCTCTCATGAATAAATAAAATCTTAAAAAAAAAAAGAAAAGAAAAATCACAGGCTCCGCCTCAGATCTACAAGCAGAATCATAATCTGCATTTTACAAGATTTCAGGGAAATCCATAAGCACTTAAAGCTTGGGAAGTACTGATATCCAGCTGATAGAATTCCTTTGACAAAACACAGCGCACTTCTGAGTAAGGAATCAAAGAGATAGAAGGGTGTTCACTGGTACAATAAAATGTGCCTTCTCTTCAGATTCCTGTAAAGTAATTTTTATGGGCTCTACATATATTCATCAGCCTACTCAAGGTCTGGTAAAGGATTCAGATCATCACAGAAACAGAACACTCACTGCCTTAGAGGGGAAGAAGAACAGGACTTCTTAAAGAGCCTCTGCAGTTAAGGGTCTATACTTCTAATGGGATTTTTCTGAGAGCACACTTTCAGGTGCCCCCAAACTCCACTCCTATCAGCTAGGGGAAATGAAACTAGTAGTATGAAGGATGTTATGGTTCTAGTGTATTTTGAAAGCCCCCACACTGATGCAGAGTATCCAATCACAGGAAAGAACAAAACAATGGAGGAACTTGAGAATAGGAAAATGAAACAAAAGAATTAAAGAACAAGCTTGAACTTTTTTTTTTCTAAGATTTTATTTATCTATTCACAAGAGACAGAGACAGAGAGAGAGAGGCGTGCAGAGACCTAGGCAAAGGGAGAAGCAGACTCTGTGCAGAGAGCCAGATGTGGGACTTGATCCCTGAGCCAAAGGCAGTGTTCAACCACTGAGCCACCTAGGTGTCCCCAAGCTTGAACTTTTATTGTAAATTAAACTATTAAGTCAAAGTGCCAGACCCCAGCCTAACCCAAATTCTGATGAACCAAATCTTCCTACTTCTGTCTTTGGATTCCCCAAATTCCTAACTCAACAAAGCTAAAGCTGCATTCATTAATGCAACATATATTTATTCAAAGTGCCTATCACCTGCCCCAAATCTCAAAAACTAGTTGATCTTGATTTGTGGACTCGAATAGGCATTCACTCTGTTAACTGTTAATCTGTTGACCATGCATTAAATAACTAAGTAACTGCACCAACTAAATTTTCTGAGCACTAAGTATATGCCAAAACTGAGTACTCAAGTACGTTCAATTATTTGAATAACAATGTAAGTACTATTAATTATGCCCATTTGCAGATAAAACTAATAGTTCTCAAACGTTTTTTTTTCTTAAGATTTTATTTATTCAAAAAAAAAGATTTTATTTATTCATAGAGAGAGAGGGGCAGAGACACAGGCAGAGGGAGAAGCAGACTCTCTATACAGGAAGCCTGACGTGGGACTCAATCCAGGGTCTCCAGGATCGCACCCCAGGCTGCAGGTGGCGCTAAACCGCTGCGCCACGGGGGCTACCCCAGATGTTTTTCTCTTACCCTCTGCCTTCTACTGCCTGCCAAAAACGGACAAAATCACTTCATTTAGAGAGACTTTCCCATCTACTCTAGACCCAAATTATGTTTCTGAGCTTCCATACAACTTTGCTCAGTTATGGTGATGAGAGAGGGTAGGGGTTTAGCTATTACAAATGAATAAGAAAAGCACCCACAAAGAATAACAAAGGACATGAACAGATTCTATATACTTAAACATGTTCAAACAAGTGAAAAAAAATTGTACTGAATGGTAATATTGTGCTAGACATTGTCAACAGATCAGGAAATGGGTAACTCCTATTCACTGCTGACATGAAAATCAACACCAACTTTCTAAGGCAATTTAGTAATACATTCTTTAAGCCACAAAAAAGGTCACATTTCTGACCAGCAACTCCACTTCTAGAAATATACCCTAAAGTAGTAAGATTCTCACAAGGATGTTCATCATAAATTTACAGCAGCAAAAGCTATTGCCCAAATTAAGTAGAAGTGCCATTTATCTTCTTAGATGTTAATTCGGGGAAAAAGCATTATAAAAAACTACACATGTAACGCTAATTTTTAAAATACATATTCACAGCAGAAAAAGAACAGATCTAGGTCGAAATGTTAATAGATCTTATCTAAAAATGCTGAGATTATATGATTACTTACAGTAGTCCTCCTTTGTTTCTGGATCTTTAAAAAAAATTTTTTTTTATTTATTCATGAGACACACAGAAGAGAGAGAGAGGCAGAGGCAAAGGGAGAAGCAGACTCTCCATGCAGGGAGCCCGATGCGGGACTCAATCTCGGGTCTCCAGGATCATGCCCTGAGCTGAAGGCAGACACTTAACCACTGAGCCACCCAGGCATCCCACTTATGGTAGTTCTAAAGTCAGAAGAACCAAGGCCAAGAGGTTGCTCTGGCTCCCCCACTTACCACTGTGTGACCCTGATCAAGTTACTTTATCTAATTCTTGATTTCCTCATCTACAAAATGAAAATAATAAATAATACCTATCCTCAGAGGCTGGCTGCGAAGATTAAATGGTAACGCACGCAAAACACTGGTTTGGCAGTTACCTAAGTTTCTTGAGTACTTTTTTTTAAAAGATTCATCATTAATTTTAGAGAGAGGATGTGTGCACAAACACAGGGGTGATGGGCAGAGGGACAGGATGAAGGAGTAAGAGTCTTACAGCAGACTCGGAGCTGAACCCGATATAGGGGTTGATCCCACGATCCCAAGATCACAACCTGAGCCAAAATCAAGAGTCCAACACTTAACTGACTTCACCACCCAGGCGCACAGCACTTACTTTTAAAATATGTTTATGTTTATACGGAGTTATTTTTCCTTAAATAATAAAAATCCTTAATATTAAATAAATACCACAGAAGAATTTGATGAAACTGTATTAACAGCAACCTGAGCAGTGCAAAAATCATGACATTCTGGCATTTTACACAACATTAACAAAATTTCCAAGCAATCTGGTTCAGAATTAGAGATGGTGGACATCTGAACAAAAGGAGCTAAGTATTTACTGAGTAGTCAAAAAGACACAAAAGGAGAAGGGGAAAAAAAGACACAGTAGGTCTTTAGGATCTAGCCTACTTTATAATATGTAATTTAGTTATAAATCATCACCTGAAAAAAAAAAGACCTAGTCACTTCAAACATCACATCAGGCACAATAAGATTCAAATGGAGAAAATGCAAGGTCTAGTTTAATGAGGAAGTAAGAGACAGACTTCAGGTATCAATGGACCCAAATTATTATTTTTAAAGATCTGGATACCTTAGACATTATTACTTCATTATTACAGAGTATTTCATAAAGTTTACTTAGCTGTAGAGTCTACTAAATTGTACATCTAGATGCACATCCCAAACACATACAACTTTCTCAGCAACTCTTCCAGACTACAGCTATAGAAATCACAGGACAGGGAACACCTGGATGGCTCAGCGGTTAAGCATCTGCCTTCAGCTCAGGGTGTGATCCTGAAGTTCCAGGATCAAGTCCCACATTGGGCTCCCTGCATGGAGCCTTGCTTCTCCCTCTGCCTATGTCTCTGCCTCTCTCTGTGTCTTTCATGAATAAATAAAAATATCTTTAAAAAAAAAAAAAAGCTGAAAAAAAAAAAAAAGCTGAGAAACTTATTTAAAAAAAAAAATCACAGGACAGTTAAAAGAAAATGGTAGCTACTTAGGCAATTCATTAGATCCTCTCTAAGAGAAGTCCTATACATACTTTGCCTGTCATGGATCTCTGGAATGTATTTCCCCACTTTCAAATAAAATGCTAAAACATGCTCTGTTAAATTAAAAACATGCAACTATGAAACCGTATGTAAGAAATTTGTGACAGTTATCTCTAGGGACATAGAACCTGGGAGAATGGGGTTAAGAGGGAGACATACTTTCACTCTATACCTCTTGCACTATTTGGATTGACAATCTGTAAGTGTAAGTAATCTAAAAAGTTTATTTACTATTATTCATTTGTCAAATTCAGTGTACAATTCAGTATTTACTACATTCACAGAATCGTGCAACCATCACTATCTAATTCCAGAACATTTTCATCACATAGTTAGAGAAATGCTGTACCCACTGGCAGTCACACCCACCCTCCACTGGCCCTACCAACCACTGATCTATTTTGTCTTGATAGATTTGTCTCTTCTGGATATTTCACATAAACAGAATCATATAATATGTGGTCTTCTGTGACCAACTTCTTCAACTCAGCATACTGCTTTCCAAGTTCATCCATGTTGCAGCATGTAACAGCACTTCACTGCTTTCTATGGCTGCATAATATTCCACTGTGCAGATACACCACCACCTTTTCTTTGTTCGTCATCAATTAACAGACATTTGGTCTATTTCCACTTTTTGGCTATTATAAGTAATGTCGCTACAAACATTCATGTAAAAGTTCTCTGAAGTATACATTGAAGAAGAGAATTGCTGGATTATATGGTTAAATCTGTATTTAACTTTTTAAGGAACTGCCAAACTGATCAAACGAAGGCTTAAAACACACAGGATAGAGGGAAGAGAGAAAAAGGCTTACAGGCTACCACATTTATCTGGAAAGATCTCCAATAATTTCATTAATAAATTCAACTCACACCATTTAAAACCACAGAAAGAGTCATGTCTTAGAAAAACTTGAGATATGTGTGATTCTTTCACATTTAACGCCACGAACAACCAAGTATTTATACTACAGCACCATCTCAGTATCAAAAAGCATGTCAACTTGGAAGAGAGAAAACAATTTATTACTCACATTCCAACATCACTTGTAAATTTTTTACATAGGATTAGCCAAGACTCTCCCAGTAATGAGGACAGGTTAATACCAGAAGTCAGAAGGTGTGATGGAAAAGGCTTACCGTAATAAAATTGACCCTCATAATATACCTAAAGTGAAGGATATATAAAGCTATGGCCTCACATTCTCCACAGCACGGGGCACTCAACATATTCTTGCTGACTTGTGGATAAGTTAAGTAAGGTGTCACCTTAGTTCTCTACTCTTTCCCTATGAAAATCAGAGATTTGGATTTTTTGTCAAATAGTATTTTAAAAAACTGAACCACAGAAAAGCAACATGGAAGCCTAAAAAGCAGACAGAATAACTCACAATCTTAGGTTAACACTGCACAACTTTGAGCTTCACTGTCCCGTCCTTGGGTACGAAATTGACAATAATGTCAAAAAAGACAACCTTGATCATTCCTTATCTACAATTTCATTACAAAGAAAAACAATACAGTTACCAAATATTCTTATCACGATGAAGATTTTGCTTAATTAAAACATGTATGAAATAACATACTGGTTGTCTTCACTGTTAATATAAAGAGGCTTACAATAATGAAACGTGATTTACAAAATCCATGGGATTTTCTATTTTTAAACTAGAAATTACAAAACAAATGAAGTAGAACTTTGGTCAAAAACTTAGACTTTGTTTAACCCTATCCTGAAATAGCCTACAAAATAAAATAATCCAGTTCTAGTTTGAAAACTGCTAATCTGGGATAAACAGATATGTAGCACAGCAGTACCAATCTGTATTATCATCTTCTATTCTGGTATTTTCATGTTCCATCCAGGGCTCTGTCCACCTCCAGTCATTTAAAGGAAGCACTTCTGCTGTTCCTTCCCACAGAAACCCCAGTTATATATAAAAAGAGTTAAAGCAACCTAAATGTCTATCAACGCATGAATGGATAAACAAAATGTGGTATGTACATACAACATAGTATCATCCAGCCTTAAAAAGGAAGAAAAACTTATCAAATGCTACAACATGGATTAACCTCAGGACATAAATAAGCCACCCACAAAAAGACAAATACTGTATGATTCCATTTATAGGAGGTATCTAAAGTAGTCAAATTCATAGAAACAGAAAGCAAAATGGTGGATACCAGGGGCGGAGGAGAGAATGGGGAACTGTTAAACAGGTCCAGTTTCACTTTTGCAATATGAAAAAAGTCTAGAGATAGCCTCACAACAATGTGAATACAGTTAATGCTCGAGTATATACTTAAAAATGGTTAATATGGTAAACTTTGTTATGGGTTTTTAACAATTAAAAATGTTTAAAAAATTTTTTTTTATTTTAAAAGCTAAGAAGCAGTTTGCTTGAAGAATTGGTTCTGCCACTAGAAAAGAATCATTTCTCCTTTTATGTCAAGGGGGAAAAAAGACTAGGAGCAATCCCTTCTCAACTACCAGGTCCCATAACCATTTTTGCATGCTGCATCCCTAAAGAATTTGACAAGAATTATTTACAGCCTACAACCTTCCCAATCTATATGCCAACAAGAATGTATTCAAGATTCCTCTTATGCTACCTTAAAAACACATCTATTGCAGACCCATAGGACTCTTGTGGTAAGCTGGAAAAAATAAAGACAGGTAACACCAAGAAGGTTCTATCTCCACTTTCACACAAAAGAGACTTGACACCCTACCTACAATGCCAGGTTCTAAAAGTTAACATTTTCCCAGATCTTTAGAAAACTTAGAAAATTTTCTCATCAATTTCTTTTATCTATACTTTGGTTTCTCTCTTAATATGGGCTACCGAAGTTTAGATTTCTTCTGAATTAAGTATAAAACAAAAAACTGATTCAAAACCCAATATATTCCTCTAATGATTTTACCTGCGGTTAAAGAGACAGAAATTTTTAATTAAAAAAAAAAAAAAGATGAGAATATACTAAATCTGTCAAGTCCAGTATCTTAGAAAAGATTCATCCCTCTAATATCATAGCAGGAACATTAAGTACTAAGAGGACTCCTAAGAAAAAGAATACAGTCCAAAAGCTATTATTTCCATATAAAATATCCTCAACTCTTCCAAATTTCAGCAGGCACATAACCACAGGCAAAACTTTAGGTTAAAGCAGAGGTTTTTAAGTAGGGTCACTGGTCCATGAACCTCCTTGAACTGGATAAAAGAAATAATTCAAAGGTTCCAGAAGAGAAAATCCCAATTGATATTGAAACATTCAAAAAGGAAATCAACAAAAAGAAACAAAAAATTACAAAAGCATAACCTCTTTTGTATAGTGGCTTATAGAAAAGCATTCCATCATGATTTGCCAAGGATTCCACATATGACTCAGGCAAAGACCTGGGTGACATTTTAATTAACTACGAAGATTAACTAAATACGTTAAAAATAATTAGTTGTTTCTTTTTTAACAAACCTGACATTTAAACGCATATGGGAAACTGGTGTAGCTAGTTTTAAAAGGCATACAGTACTTTGACAAGCGTTCTCTAAAGGGTAGAAAAAGAGCCAAAAAAATACTGAAAATATTAAGCAATAAAAGGCTGATACTGCATTCTTAGAATGGGAAATTCAGCAACTGTTTTAAGAATTATGCTGTATTTTTTTATTTATTTATGAGAGAGAGACGCGCGAAGAGTGCACAGGAGGAGGGAGAAGCAGGCTCTATGCCGGGAGCCCGACGTGGGACTCGATCCGGGGACTCCAGGATCGCGCTCTGGGCCAAAGGCAGGTGCTAAACCGCTGAGCCACCCAGGGATCCCCTATGCTGTACTTTAAAGTAAAATTTAGGGGTGACTGGCTGGCTCAGTCAGAAGAGCACGCGACTCCTGATCTCAGGGCTGTGAGTTTGAGCCCCACAGAGTGTAGAGATTACTAAAAAATAAACAAACTTTAAAAAAAGTAAAATTTAAAGAAAACACTGTCCTCTTTCCCTTTCCTCCCTATAGTAATTAATAGAGTTGGGAAATAGAAAATTACAATGCCAATTTTATGCCTTTCTTACAAGAAAAAAAAAAAAACACATCAAAGTGCTACATGTTGGACTCAAAATAAAACACAATTCCAAGGTCACCAACTCATTTCAAATAACCAGGCAGCAACCAGAAATGGCAGCACACCAGGCTCTGAGGAACTCAGTAATCCTACAGTAAGTGTTAATGTTAACTGGACTGAGCAGATAGTGGGAAATGCCCTAAAAAAAAAAAAAAAAAAACCTTTTAGATCCAAAGTATTTTGACAAATATAGTATGTACTCTCTGCAAGGGAGGTTAAGTTTAAAAATAGGTATTTTAAAATCCTAAAAGTATCCTTCCTTCACCAAAATCACCAGATGAAAGAGCTTAAGGTACATCTAATTTGGTATCTGAAGTGAGGGAATAGGCTGAAACAACAATATCGAGTCACAGGAAATATCACTTCAGATATTCATGCACAAAAGCAGCAGACTGCTCTGATCACTTATCTTGTGGTCTGTGAGACTTTTTTAAAGCATTAATACAGTGAAACCTATGACCAGACTAAACCAATGGCTGTCAGCTATTTCTAGATGGCAGTGATTTCTTTACACTAAAAATCTGAGGACCCCAAAGGCCTTACGAATTTTAAAATACTTATCAATTAAAAAATATTGATAAACCCTACACATTAACAAAAAAAGATGAATGACTTTACCCTCAGCAAAAAATTAGCAAGAAGAATGGCACTGTTTTACATTGCTGCAAATCTAATGTGTGGCTTAAATGAAAGACACCTAGATTTTCACTCCTACACCCAACACACTCCACTGCATTGCATTGGTTAAATATACAAAGAAAATCCACCCTCATTCAGGTATGTGATTGAAAAGGTAGGAGTATTTTAATAAGCTTTTTAGGCAGTATGGATATTCCTTTGATACTATACCCAAACTGGACAAGTGGTAGTTTCTTAAAAGTTTGTGGAATCTGAAACCATTGTCTGTTACATTAATATCCATTGCTGTACCTTGCACTTTTACTTATGCATTTTTTTACCATCACAGGCATTGGATAGTTGTGAAACACCGATTCAGAGTCATCCAGATATTCAGAGCTTCCAAACGTTGATACATTTCATTAACATTTCATCAAAAATTAGTCATTAATACTACTGATCTCATCTGAAAAATCTTTAAGTATTCGGAAGTTATCCAACTCAAGATGATCGAAACAGGTTTTCCAAAATTCTCACTTTTGCTTGAAAGCTCAAATTTCATCATGGGCAACAAAGACTGTGTCCGTTGAGGCAACAAATTCACTGTTCATTTGAGAAGATGTCTGCTAAATATCCAAATCTGAATAACCATCCCTTGTCAGTAGTTCTTTCTAACAAAAATAATGTTCCATGAAAGGAGCAGATAGCTAGTTCAACTTAATACCCAAATAAGCGCACGAATGCTTTTCCTCCAAACAACACGTATTCTGATCTGTAGCAGAGTGCTTTGGTGTACCTCATTTTGTCACACAGAATGTTTACCACACATGTACTCAAAGAGTCAAGATTTAATAAAATTAGTTTTTACTGCTTCACCAAAAACATTCATATGTAAAACTGGCATTTTTAAACTGCTGGTACATGGTATAGATTACCATGACTACTGGGACCTTTTGGTGCCAAAGCCTTGATTCACACTAAGACACCAGCAGCTTTACCCACATTGCTTTTGTACCAGTGCTGCAAATATCAACATTGTCAAAAAGGCAAATATCATATTAGTATACAAACAGTTTTGACTTCATACACCTTTTGAATGAGTTGAGGAGTCACCAGACCACACTCTAAAATAGCTATTTCGATAATAGTTATGGACTCTCGCTGACTTATGTACAAGTACATACAACTTTACATACAACCTCAGAAGGTTTATAAAGCCTGTACAGCCCACTTACAGCACATCCTAGCTTAAAAAATCTGTTAGAAAAATCCAGAAAATCTCCAAATTGAATTACTTCAAAACAACTGCAATCCACTGGGCATTATAAGTAACTCTGTTATAAATAAGTCACATTCCAACAACCTCAAACACCTTCACATTAACCAAAAAAAGTAGCAAGTTTTGAAATAAGTAAAATTACATTAGGGAGATTAAAAGGAAAATTAAATTTGAAGCATGAATCCTAGGTTCCAACACCCGCTCAAAGACACACAGTTAATAAATTAAACTTCCAAGTCTGTAATATGGAAAAACAGCATTTACTTATTTCACAGAGGTTTTGTGAAGTTTAATGAAACATATAAAAAGCACCTAAAGTATAAAAAGTACCTGGCACATAGTTAAACACTCAATAAACTCTGGCTGCTATGACTACTTAAGATGACCAGGCCATCTCTTCCTCATACTGACTATACAGTGGTAATAATCAGATTCAATTATTTATTTAAAAGAAAAGTAATAATTTAGAAATTACCAAGACTTTCTATTTACTTCTACTAAGAAAGCAACTTGTGGATCCTTGATTGCTCAATTATAATTTCCATTATCACTTCAGGGGAAAAGAGATCATAGTTGAGATTAGCTAAAATATCTATGTCCAACTATTCAATTTCCCCATTTAATGACATAAGAAACTTAAAAATATAGCTTAGTTTTCTTTCTGCAATTCAACTAAACCAGGCATATACCGATGTAATATCTTAAAAGAAAAAAGGATACTGCCTAATACTAGAGAGTCATTCACATTATTTATGGGCAACTTTACACTAAGTGATTGTATCGCATGAGTATGGAACTTCTATCAGTAATACCAGTGTTAAGAGCAAGGACTGTCATGTGTGATACAAGAATGTTAAATGAGGCCTCTACCATGGGTCATTAGGTTTTGTTGTATTTTGAAATCTGCAAAAAACAGGGTTCTACAATTTTTTCCTACTGATTGGCCTTAGTGCCTAAATCTAATATGCATACCACTCTAAGAAACACAGAACACAGATGATATTAAATTCTTTTTATACTGTAGCATTAGACATTTAAAACCATTAAATTTAATGTGATATTCCAAAAACTGTTTTTCACAATTTTATTTATCAGGTCTTTATTCGGGGACTACTTAGACTCTACTACTGAACTCCCCCCCCCAAGAAAATCAGTCCATTGGTCTAAATCCTACCAAAAATAAACAAGATCAAAGCATTCTAAGATGCAATACATATGGATCCAAGTTTCATAAAAACAAGGTTTTATGTAATAAAACCATATCCTAAAATAACTTCCTATAAAAAATTAAGGTTAAATAATGGAGATAAGGAAATACATACTTGCATTAAAATATTATAAATTTAAAATTATTACTTAATAGTCAACAATATTGAAAATTTACATTAACCATCTTGAATGATAACAATTGTTCTGTATGTTTAACCAAAAATTACACACTTCAGATTATCCACATGTATTTGAATTTTTAATATTTCCACAACTAAAACTTAAGCAAATAATAGATTACTAAGTATTGGTACCGCAAAAAAAAAAAATCATTAGGAAAAATTATTTTTGTTTCACTTTAAACACTTTAAACTGATGACCTTGGTTTTCTAGTTTGTTGAATCCTGATTTTAAAAACAAAATCAGTAATGTTTCTACTACTAAATACAAAGGGCTGGAAAGGGATCAAGTGATGTATAAAAGGGGCAGCAACGGCCATGGGTTGATGATGCTGGGTGATGGAGATTCAATGCACTATTCCACACATTTTCTGTAATGTTCAAAATCTCCCATAACAAAGTGTTTTTTAAAAAACACAAATAAAGGGCAGCCCAGGTGGCTCAGCGGTTTAGCGCCGCCTTCAGTCCAGGGCCTGATCCTGGAGACCAGGGACCGAATCGAGTCCCACGTCGGGCTCCATGCATGGAGCCTGCTTCTCCCTCTGCCTGTGTCTCTGCCTCCCCCTCCCCCTGTCTCTCATGAATAAATAAGTAAAATCTTAAAAAAAAAAACAAAAACACAAATATAAAAAAATAAAAATACAAAATGCAAATACAAAAAAAAAACTAGGCAAATTAAAAATGGGCAATTATTAGCTTTAGGACAAATGAACTGGTACACGAGGAACAATGTAGAGTAGTCTTGGTTCAGCAGTGAACATATGCATGCTCCTAACAATGTAAGCACCAACTTCTAATTTAACCATACTATATGTTAAAACATTGGGGCATGGGGTTGATAAGGGGAACAGCTTAAGCTTCATCTACTAGAGAGGAAAGTCACCTGGTTAAGTCTAAAATGGATGAGAAAGGGATCCCTGGGTGGCACAGCGGTTTGGCGCCTGCCTTTGGCCCAGGGAGCGATCCTGGAGACCCGGGATCGAATCCCACATCGGGCTCCTGGTGCATGGAGCCTGCTTCTCCCTCTGCCTATGTCTCTGCGCCTCTCTCTCTCTCTCTCTGTGACTATCATAAATAAATAAAAATTAAAAAAAAAAATAAAAAAATAAAAAAATAAAAAAATAAAATGGATGAGAAATATTAGTATCATTTCACTCACAAGAAAATAAGCACTAGGGAATACAGTTGAAAGAGTCCAATATAATCGCCTTTAGAAGGATGAGGGAGGATTAGGGAGTAGATGAAGGTAGGGATTGCCAGTTTTCACTCTAAACCCTTTTTTAATACAGTATTGATTTAAACACAAGCACACTCTTTTGGGGTGAAATCTAACAAATACAGAAAATCAAAAATCAAAAGAAAAATGTCCAGGGGGTGCCTGTGTGGCTCAGTTGTTGAACATCTGCCTTTGGCTCCGGTCGTGATCCCAGGGTCCTGTGATCGAGTCCTGCATCAGGCTTCCCACAGCGAGCCTGCTTATCCCTCTATGTCTCTGCCTCTCTCTGTCTCTCATGAATAAATTAAATATTAAAAAGAAAAGAAAAGAAAAGAAAAGAAAGAAAAGAAAAGAAAAAAGAAAAGAAAAGAAAAATGTCCAGGATAATCAGTTAATCAGTACAACTGTCACCCAGTCAGGATACCATCTCCATGAGGCCCCCAGATTCCCTTCCAAGAACTCCCTTCTATCACTTAAAGGTAACCACCACATACTGGCTTTTATAGCAGTTATTTTGTAGCTTTTCTTCAGAGTTTTACCTACCAGTTTAATATGTGTCTCTAAGGCTATGGTTTAGTTTCGAATGTTTTCTGAACTATGTGTCATTGGAATTAAAGAATATGTGTAAAATATACATACCATCCCCACTTTGAGAAGAAATCCTTAGTAGCCTTTAAAAACAATTTCCCAATTTTCTCCTTCTCCAACTCTTATTTGCCATAAGTGTTCAAAAAAATAACAGCTAAATCCTTATAACACCCTTACTATGTGTCAGGCTTCTGCTTTATGCATATTAACTCATTTAAAAATCACAAAAACACCATAAGATTTTATTGTGATCTTCATTTTAGAGAGGAAAACGGCACAAAGGTGAGTTAATTTGCCCAAGATTACAAAGGTAGCAGAGGGCTGAGTAGGATTCAAACTATGTGGCCTAGCACCAGTGTCTGTAACTACGCACTGTCTCATTAGAGCAAGTTGTCAATAAAGGAAAAATTTCAATTACAGAATATGATAAAATCTTATTACCACTACCACAAAGATTAAAAGGAAAACTGCAGGACGTGAGACTGAGTGATAGAGATTTTAGTACCTCCCCCTTCTAGACAAGTGGCTATACCAAAGATAAACCACTTCAAGTGCCTAAAGAGATGTGTGCATAGAATAAGTATCCCAGTAAGAGCCTACATTGGCCAAAGGTCAGAATATTTGGTAAAACATCAAAATTCTTACTTTTGCAATATACTTAATGACAAACTGAGCCTTAATTAAGTCCAGTAAAGACTTCTTTCTAAATTCAGTCCCCCAAAGAGCCCATTATCTCTCACACAATTCAACTTTTTTTTTTCCACACAATTTAACTTACCAGGAGTAATAACATTGGACTGTTTCTTTCCTAAAACAACTCTGAGAATTAACAAGATTAAAGAACAACAGAAACCACTCGTTTGTCACCAAGATAAAAACTTCTTCCCATTACACAGCTGTATAACATCAATCCAGTTATAAAGCCTGCCAAGTGGATACATCCATGATTTTCAGAAGCATATCACAATCCTCTTTTCAACGTATCTCTTTCCCCTTCAAAGCCTCATAATATTAACACATTCCTTCATTCAACAATTACTCAACACCTACTATGCACCAGGCATTGTTCTAAGCATAGCAGCTTGTATAGATGTTCTGCATAGAGCACAAAGATGCATTAGTCCTGCACAGTGTAACAGCAAAGGTTTAGGATAAGTTATAAATACAAAGCGCTATGAAGAAAGATTTTTTAAAATACTTCCAAAAAAGGAAGATAAATAGAAGAGTTACAGATGTGACTTGAAGAATTCTGATAAAAGCAATAAACTGTGGGAGGAATGTATGTAAGGCATTCCAAGGTGGAAACAGCAAAGACCCAAAAGTAAGACTGTACAGGATTTGAAGAACAGCATCCATTTAGCTGGATCATAAACCCTCTTAGCAGATGAACTTAGAAACAGGGGTCATACTGGTGAAACATCTCATATTCTAGGCTGAAATACTTGAATGTAATTTATAATCCTGGGGAAGCAGTGACCACTGAAGATTTCTGAGGAACATAAAAATGGGATAGCATTTAAGATTAACTTAGAAGCAGAACAGAGGACAAGAAGCAGGAAATCATTTAGGAAGTTACTGCAACCTGGATGAAAAATACTAAGAACCTGAACTAAGGTGACAGTGGGTATAGAAAGACTAAAGCATTACAAGTAAAAATGGTATGCTGTGACAGCTACTGCATGTAGGAGGGGAAAGACAATTTGGAGCCTTTGATGGGAAAGAAGCTGCAATGCATCATTAACAGAAAACAGGCAAGCTAAACTGAAGATTTAGCTAGATGTAACCTGTTTAGAGTTTACAGTCTAAAACAAGAGGGGAAACATATTCATCCTATTTAAGAAAAGCAAACCTTCCCTTAGTAACAAACATAATAGACTATGACATGCAAAACTACAGTATGCAAAAAAAAAATAAAAGTAAAATTTGAAAATTAGGTGTTTAATACTACAGCAGCATAAACAGAAGTACTAGAGTTAAGTCATGTTTTTACTAAAATATACATACCAAACCTCAGCATGTTAAGACACTAGGAATGCACTATATGTTAAAGTGTTATTTAACCTCAAAAAAAAAAAAGTATTTCATCAATGAGCAAAATGTAGCTACTAAGTATCAGCAGAAGAAAACTACAACTGATTCCATCATACATATCACAAACTATCATTTAATTCAGTTAGGTAAGTTTAGAACCATCAATTTCTTCTAATTAAATAAAATCTATGTGGTCTCTCTGCCTTCTTAGTTTAGCAAGTAAACCATGAGCTCCTTCAGGGCAGGGTATATGTCCCAGATACCTGGCAGCCCCAGTGCTCAATATTTACGAAGCTCAACATATCTTTGATATAAAAAATAAATGGAAATTAACCCAGGAATAGTTTCCACGTATATAGCATTCTCATAACGAGTATTATACAACAGCAAAGAATAAATGATCCAATATCTGAGTGCCTAATATTCAACAGGTAATGGAATTATAAAATGAGTAACACGAGTCCTCTTTTGAACTTAAAGGATTTCTCTCAACAAGTCAACCACCACAAGCTTCACCAGAAAACCTTGATTTGCACTATTTGTGTGACCATCAGTGAGTCTCTTAACTAAGGCTTCTGATATCTCATCTGAAAAAGATGAAGATTCAATAGAAAAGAAATGTGATACTGCTCTGTGAAGTATCACAAGTACAATGTATGCCAACTGGCTCCAAAAAGGACACATCAAGCTGATCAGACACTTCACTGAGGATGACAGGGACACAGGCAAATCCAAGCATCTGACTGGCTCAACACAAGCCATCATCCTACCATCACCTGAAGAAATCCTCAAAACAAACAGTACTGCAGACAGTAGGTCAGAAATAGGATCTTAAAAGGAGGACAATACAACCTAAAGAGAGATTTGTAAATTTTCACTAGACAAATTTTTTTTAAATTAAAAGGACATTTTAATTCATTTTAGTTTTGTTGGGAAATTCCTACTGTAATTCAAGACAGAATGCCATTAAAATCCAAACTTTATAAATATTTCTGAACAATGAAATGACACAACTACTTTATGGGAAATAATGCCTCCACCACCTAAGACCATCTCAAATTAAGTGCAAAACTGTAATGTTTCAAAACTTTTTAAGTTTTTGAAATACACTAATAAAACAAATTTGGCAAAGAATTAAGACTTCAGTACTTCAACTGATCAAACCCAGCTTCCAACTGCACAAGAATAAGCTCCCCAGAAGCCATGCTATATGTCTACAGCATTGTTGCTTCCTTATCCATCTAAATTAATCCTTACAATAAAATGTATCATTTGAGCCAGCATTTCTTCACAGAATGTCAACACCACACTTTGAAAGTATGCCAGTTAAACACTAAAAATCTTACCCAAAAATGAATGACAGTCATTCAAAAATGTTTCTGAGCTAAACGTTGATGACGCCTATTTTAACACGATTGTCTAAAACTGACGTACGAACATGAAAATGCATCACCACTTATTTGTACAGGAAATTTACAGTCAAGAAACCTTTACCATATGAACCTTAGATTTTTCTTGTGACAAGTTTTATATACATCATCATCTAGTGCTCCTTTCACTTAATAGAGATAAAAAATGATACAAGGTATTAATAATAAGGGTATTATTAATACAAGGTATTAAAAATAGAAGACTGAATGTCTTCCAGAAAGGTGACTTTTAAAACTGTTCCTCCATTGGTCAGACAATAAACACAGTATATTCTTAAACTAGCTACAAGGAAATCCTTCAATAATCAAGATTCTGAAGATTCCATACTCAAATTTTGCATTATTCAATGCTTTCTTACCTTCTGCTACATCATCATCTACTGCTCCTTTCACCTGAGAAAAACACCACTGAATATCATTCCCTCCTCCAGCTCCTGGAAAAAGAAAACATACCAATTAAAACTGAGTTCTGTTCATGTTTACTCTCGTAAACACAGAGATGGTATCCATGGTTGGCATGATACTAATAGCCTACTACTGCCCACACATACAACCACAACCAGCCCAGAGCACTAATTTGGAAGAAGGTTAGTCTCCAATAGTTGGTACTGCATTAAAAAAAAAAAGGGGGGGGAGATTCCAGGTATGAAATATTTAAAGGCCATGTGCTACCATTAACATTGTGCATGTGTTCAAAACTTCCATTTGCCCTTCCCTCAAATACAGCAAAAGCCTGACAGTCACTCAAGACCTACCAGAGAAAAGTAAATACCAAAAGTTAAGACAGTTTTCCTTATTTACAAAAACCTGCAGAAGGGTTAATAAGGTTAAACTACCATAAAACATGGAACGAAGAGAAAACTTCAGGAACATTACTGCCTGGGTGAGGAGTAATGATTCATATGAACCCAATCGCCAAAGCGCACACACAGCAAACACAACACTCACCACCCATTTCTTTGCATTTCATTACCAGCAAATCACTGGCTCCAGACAGGAAAAGAAAACGAGAAAAAAAAAAAAAATGCGGGTGTAGAGACTGTCAGAGGAAGCTTGCTCTGCCTCCCTTCACCTTATCCCTCAGAATCCAAAGGACCTTGCAAACAATTTCACTAGTTGGTGGTCATTTGTGCAAAAACAATTTTAATTCCATTTAATCATTCAACAAGGCCAAAGAGCCAACTTATTTACAGCAAGACGTTAAGTCCAACCCAACACACCTCAACTTTTTCTTAAAGGTCTTATCATTTAAAGGTTCTTATCTAAATCTTGGGAGAAGCATGGAAAATTGATTTAGTCCCTGAATGTTTCTATTTCGCTCCCAAGCACTGGGGAGGGAGGAAATGTCCTGGTTCTATGGGGGTGAATCAAGCTCTAGAATTGGTTCTCCTAAAAGAAGGAAGACGTTCAGCGACATCAAAACGTATTAAAAAAAAAAAAAAATCATCCTCAAAGCAATCACCTTTCTCTTCCTTCACCTTCCTTCCTGGCTAAATATTCCAAGCTGGTTTTTCTGTATGCATCCTTTCCCACCCACCCCCCTCAACCCCCGCCCCGCACCGCACCAGGCTTTTACCTACATCTCTCTCTCCTCTTGGCTATTTATAACACTGAACTCCACAACTATTTTAACTAACTCTACGAAACCCTTTTGGGAAAAGGACATCTGCGCAAAAAAAAAAAAAAAAAAAAAAAAAACTAACACACGAAAACGCAAAGTTTAAATTACATTTTTCATGCAACTTGGGGGGTATGAGGGGGCCCTGCACTCTTTGGACACGAAGGGTGAGAAACGAAAGGGAACTAGTTCGAGACCGAAAAAAAAAAAAAAATTTAGGTTCACGGTCTCAAAAATAGACGTACCTACCCACAGTTGCAAGGGGGCAGGGGAGGGGAGGGGAGGGGGGGAATACACATAGGTCCCCATTGTATTTTAACTTGTAAAGCACTCTTCTCAGGGCAAAAATACATTAATATAAACACCCAGAAGGCTTGCAGCAGGGGAGGAAAAAAAATAGGAATTAAATGAAGGAAGAGCGCTTAAAATAAGCCCCGGGGAGCGGCGGGGGGCTGGCCGGAGGAGGGGGGGCGAGGGGAGCGGGCCCCAAAGCGGCAGGGACGAATCGGCACTCGCCCCCACCCCGCCCCACCCACGCCTTGCCCCCGGCTCGCCAGCACACACCCCACCCCCACCCGTGCCAAGCCTCCAGCCCTCGCTCCAGAGCCCTTCCGCTATCACAGCGACCCCCCGCCCCCCCGGCCCTCCCCACCCCCACCCCACCCCGCTCGGCCAATTCCCGGAGACCCGAGGGGCGCCCCGTGGCTCTACGGGAGGCGCCGGCGGTCGCTAGGGGGTGATGGAGGGAGAAGGAAGGAAGCGGTGCCTTGTCAGTGGACGGGGGTGATTTCTCCTTTACCTGCCATGTTGCGCTGCAAATGGTGACCCTGCTGGGTTCCTCGGGGTCTCTGCTTCCTGAACTCACCCCCCTCACCTGGGGATGGGGGGGTAGAGAGGGCGGATGGCGGCGGATGGCACCTGTGGGGGGAGAGGGCGGGGGTCGGGGGAGAAGGAAGGAGGGGCGGGCAGACGAGCCAGCAGGATGGTGGATTTCACTCTGGGGCTTCCCCGCTCTCGCTCTTTCTCCGGCAGCGGCGGCGGCAGCTACGACAGCGGCGGCGGCGGCAGCGGCAGGGGTAGGCGACTCCACTTTCAAAATGGCGCCGGCTGGCCTGGCCAGTGACGTCACCGGGGGCGGGGCGGCCGGGCCGGAGGGGCGGGGCGAGGCGGGGCGGGGCGGGGCGAAGACCAGAGGGGGAGGGGCGGGGAGCGGCCGGCCGGGCTCCAGGCCCCGCCCCTTCCTGCGGGCCCGCGGGGCTTCTACGCCGCGCCCTCTGCCGCGCGGGGTGCTCGGGAGCCTCGCCGTGGCCTCTGCGGACTCCGGGGCGGGCTCCAGGCGCGCAGCTCCGGGGGTTCGTGCGATGCTGCGTCTCCAAGCCCGCCGTGTGCCTCCTTAAACTAGTGACCCCCGTGGCCCGTGCAGCAAAGGACGAAGGGTGCACGCTCGGCGGCTCGGCCCGGGGGGAAGTTCGCGGCCCCGAGAAGGACGCCGCTGGGCCGGCTCCGTCTGGGTGAATGAAATACTTTCTCCCGGGCCCCGGGAACTGAGGCGACAGTCCTTGGCCACTGAGAGCGGTGCAGTGTTTTCTGGACGGAAAACCGAGTTTGCTAGCCGCAGAACGTGGCCGAAAAAGTGGCCCCGGTCCGTCCTGCTGGAAGATGGAGGAGTGGAAGCGGCCGCCCGGCTGCCGAATGCTCCATCCTACCTCGTAGGATGGTTTCAAAGACGAAATGACTTAGAGTCCGTGATAAGAATTTGCTGCTGTTATTATTAGATTTGCCGGAGTGGAGAGGTATAAGGGGGAGAAAACGGGAACCCCAGTCATGGGCCAAGAGGGGATGTGTATGTACTTCATGAAAGATGCACCGGGGACACCTGGATGGCTCAGTGGTTGAGCATCTGCCTTTGGCTCAGGTCATGATTCCGGAGTTCTGAGATCGAGCCCCACGTCGGGGTCCCCGCAGGGAGGGAGCCTGCTTCTCCCTCTGCCTGTGTCTCTGCCCCTCTCTCTGTGTATCTCTCATGAATGAATAAATTAAAAAATATATTTAAAAAAAAAAAGAAAGATGCATCAATGGGGGATCCCTGGGGGGTTCAGCGGTTTAGCACCTGCCTTCGGTCCGGGGTGTGATCCTGGAGGCCCGGGATCGAGTCCCGCATCGTGCGTGGAGCCTGCTTCTCCCTCTGCCTGTGTCTCTGCCTCTCTCGCTCTGTGTCTCTCATGAATAAGTAAATAAAACCTTAAAAAAAAAAAAAAAGAAAGATGCATTAATGATGCAGTCATTGAATCCTGGACACTTTACATATCTCGATCCCCACAATACTCCTCGCAGACAGATATCCACATTTGGCACATGACAAATACCTGTAAAAAAAAAAAAATCCAGAATTTGATCTTAAGGCTGAAAGGAGTGATCAGGCATTCAGAGAGCAAGGGGAAGTTGACACCTCCTCTCCTTATCTCCACTTTCTATCTTGTTCTTGATTTCTAGAACAGTTCCATTGTAAAACAAGTTTCAAAATGTCTCCACACAGAAATAGCTGTACCATTGGATTATTATTCCTCCATTTCTTCGTTAGTATTCCCCACTTAACCAATGAACAATCCCAAAACTAAAATTCCGCCCTGTACCTGTCGTCTTTCAGCTACCTGTACAGAACACTAACGCACCATGTGCTGTATTTACTTCTATTTTCGTTGGTTTCTCTGCCTATCCCTTTACATACTCGTTTCCTTTTTCCTTTTTTACTTTCTGTGCCATTGTTTAATAATTCAATCCAAAAAATAAATAAATAAAATAATTCAATCCTAGACTCTCTAGTGAACCTTAACCAGAACTGAGAGAGAGAGAGAGAGAGAGAGAGAGAGAGAGAGAGAGAGGGAGGAAGCATAGACCGCTAAACTAGAGGACTGGACCCTATACACAAGTCATTTTCCTGTTTTATACTTCAGTTTTTGCTATGTGTAGGATTTGTATCTTCACACTTCCTGGAGAATGATGTGGTCTACATAAATGATTCGTTCTTCTTAGAAGCCAATAAAGCTTGCCTAGAAACTGGGATAATTATAACAGAAGTTCATATAGCACTATGTGCTGGGTGCTGTTCTAAGAACATTATATGAAATCTTGAGGGTACTACATGCCCATGGGACAAACTGAGAAGGGTCTAATAAACAAGGATCCGTGGCTCTAAGCAGTTATTTCAGCAGGCCACGAGCTGCCTCCCTTTCTTCTGAATGGCTATTAGGAAGAGAGACCAAAATACCTAGTAGCCCAAAGACAAGGGTTACTCTTGTTGGTCTCTCCTTCCTTGTCTTATTTTCTATCTTCTATCTTAGGTACTAAGGCTCTGTCCCTACCATTTTATGGAAATGTTCTTCTGTCAAGGTTATTAATGATCTCCATGTAACCAAATCCAATGGTCAATTCTTTGGTTTTCTCTTTCTCTACTTCCAACAGCATTTGAAACCACTAACCACCCCCATGCTTTTTTGAGCCCCCCTTTTGTTTGTTATATGATGAGTATACCCTCAATCTTTCTACATACCCCTTTCAGTTTCCTTTGCTAGCTCCCCCACCCCAGACCACCCATTAAATATTAGGGCAATATATCTCCCTGGCCTCTGCCCTACATACACTTCTCTACCCCAGGCAACCTCATTTAGTATTTACAGATATAAATATCATGTATATACCAGTCACTGCCAAATCTAGATCTCCAGCTGTCCTTACCCTGGAACTACAGGCACATACCTCTACCTGCCTGCTTGGCATTTCTACAGATGTCCAATAAGCATGTCAAACAAGCACTGCCAGAACATAAGTCTTGATTCCAGGTCTCCTTCATACCTTGGTTGATGCTGGTTTTTCTCTGGAATGTCACCATCTGCTTAAACCCACCGTTGCCTCAACAGTCCGACATGCCCTTCTCTCTTTCTTTCCTCAGCCAGTAAAAATCTTTCTGATTCTTTAAAAACCAATTCTGATGTAACTGCCTTCAGAAAGTTTTCTCTGATATTTCTCCTTATTTCCTATCCACCTTAAGCTGGGCTGGGTACCCTTCTGAAATATTCTCATAAAACCTAATGTACTTCTCCCTTACTAGGTCATGTTAAAGCTACCTAAATATGTATCTGTTACTAGACAGAGTTCTTTGAGGTAAAAAGTATGTCTTATTCATCTCCATATCACCAGCCACATGATTTGTTAGATTAACGGATGAATGAATAAAGCTCTCTGGCTTGGGAAGAAAACCACTGAAGTGTTGCCTCCTTAAAGCTTACCCTATCATAAATGTTTTCACTCATGCTTCTTAACCCTGGAAAAAAAGGGGCATTTTACAAATTATCTTGGTCATTCTGATCTACATCTGTTAGGCATAGCTGGTTAAATATGTAAGTTGCTTAGAGATAGATTTATCCCAATTACTTCCAACTGCTCCTTTGTCCCTGACTACATACTATCCAAGAGAATCCCATACACATCATTCCTCATCCACATGATGCACACATATTCATGCAAACAGTTTGTCATGTAAGCCCCTCACCAGAACTTCAACACCTGACCACGTGTAAGATGCATAAAATAATAATAGTTCCCTGCAGAACTGAGTTCAGCCTAGGCACACCAAGAGGAAAGCTCAAGGTTTTCCTGATGAGACCTGGAGGATCTAAAAGACCTTGGACGTGTTTTGCTTCCATTGTAAGCTGAGAGGTACTAAGGGCACCCACAATCTCGCCAGCAGAATGGGGGTAATGGGACCAGTGGGATTTTGCAAGCTGGCTCTTTAAAGAATTTCATATAAGGAGGGGAGAATCACTTGAAAGTTGTTTGTTTCCTTGGAGTTAAGATAAATACAAACCCTCGTCCACACTAAATGAGAAGTGGCACTGTCTAGATGCTTCTCTCCTCTAGGCAGTTAGAGATGTCTAAAAAAGGCCATGAACTCAAGAGTAAAAGGACAGGTTCCCGATTAGAAAATGATACAATTTAAAATTTTGGTAAACTCACGACAACTGTGCTTTCTAACATGGAACAAGTTCAAGGGCTTTATCGGGAAAATTATAAGCAGATGTCAGCCTTTTACATACTTTCTTCATATCTACAAATTTGGCCTACAAAACAATTGTCCAAAACCCAGCAGAGTCTAGACTATATTGACAATTCACACCACAATGTTCAAGGTATAGAACACACTATCAAATCACTAAAATATCCTACACTAGCAGGTGTTTTAAAAAAAAAAAAACAATAGTGAATCTACCAAGAGGATTATTATGTAGTCAAATGTTTTTAAAAACAGAGGAAATTGCTTATGCTTTACGAACAGGATACAAAATACAAATACAAATACAATAAGATCATAAGTGTTTGTACAACAAACATACACAAAATGCTTAGAGCTGAAAAAGACAGGAAGGAAATGTACCAAGGTGTTCACAGAAATGTCTCTAGGCAGTGGCACAATGGTAATTTTTTTCTTCTTCGACATTTGTGTTTCTCCCAATTGTCTATAATCAATAAATATTAAGGGAAAGGATAAAATTAACTTTGAAGATTCTTTAAAAGTCCACTTTAATGCTGATATTAGAGCCTGATGGTAAAATCTGTGTTATAGATAGTCTACATTGAAGTAAAAGTTGTAGTCCATTATAACTGTATTCACAGATGTGATTTAATCCATGATTTTACTGTAAAACAGAGAAATATTTTCTTTTGGTCTTTTAACAGTGTGCATAATTTATTTATTTTTTTAAAGATTTTATTGATTTATTCATGAGTCGCAGAACCACAGGCAGAGGGAGAAGCAGGCTCCCTGCGGGGAGCCCTATTCGGACTCAATCCCAGGACACCGGGATCACGACCTGAGCCAAAGGCAAATGCTCAATCACTGAGTCATCTGGGTTCCCCAACAGCATGCATATTTAAAGATGAACAAAAGATCAGTAAATTCATGCCATTACCTTGAGTTTGTAAATTGCAACCAAAAAGCTTGTTTTATGCTTTCACTGGAGATAGTCTATAGACACATAAGCCGAATATCTCTTTGATGTAAAATGCAAACTTTGTGAAATTAAACATTATCTCTGAAATCTATTTTCAGCATTGCATCATAAGTGCTCTGTGATGTAGACAAACTATTATCCAAACAGCCTATTTGATTGATGTATAAGTCTACTTTCATGCTGTAGATGTTTTAGGAGAACTTTCTGTTTATCTATGACACTGGTAAGTGTTTTATGCCTAAATAACAGAAACATATAGGCTCAAGGTTGGAAGGAACTTTAGGGACTAACTAGCTCCATTCTCACATTGGAAGAACTCCCTATTCAGCATGCTTTCCCATGTTCATTCAGCCTTTGCTTGAAAACCTCCAAGTAATCAAGAACTAAGATCTCTTCTGATTTTAGACAGTTATAATCACTAGGTGATTCTTCCTTAGATTGTATAGAAATACACTTACTTACTGCAACTTTATTCTACAGACCCTGGCTCTCCCATCTGGGCAACCTGAACATGAAAGTCATTTGAATATTGGGATATAACTATGTCTCCCGAATTTTCTTTTCTCCATAATCAACACCTCAGCCTCCTTAAAGCTTACTTCCTTGATCTATGTATCAATGGATTATCTCAGTCAATATCCTCTACATACAATCCAATTGTTCCAAATGCCTTAAATAATCACGGCTAGGACTAAATATAACAATTCAGGCCCAACAATCACACATCCGTTACCTACTCATCTGAAACCATATTTCCATCAATGTAGTCAAGAGTCCATTGGATCTGACAATCATGTATTGTGATCTGGGCCCTTTTCTTTTTTTCTTTTCTTTTTTTAAAGATTTTATTTATTTATTCATGAGAGACACAGAGAGGGACAGAGAGAGGCAGAGGGAGAAGCAGGCTCCATGCAGGGAGCCTGACGTGGGACTCGATCCCAGGTCTCCAGGACCACGCCCTGGGCCAAAGGCAGGCGCCAAACTGCTGAGCCACCCAGGCTGCCCCTTGGGCCCTTTTCTATGCTTAGCTGTTAACACAGTCCCTAATAGTCTTCCCTAATGGCTCATTTTTCAGATTGATACATCATCTGGAACATAGTAGGAACTTGATAAATATTTGAATAAACAAATACAAGGTCTTATTCTCTATTATTGTTTCCTTCATAATTGGAATTTTATTGATTATAATTTGATGAATGGTTCATAGAAAATGAAAAATGTGTAGAGAAAATCTAAAAAGCCATGTTTGCAATTCTAGAGAATTATTCCCGTGACTTTTTATTTTTTTTAAAGATTGTATTTATTTATTCATGAGGGACAGAAAGAGAGAGAGAGAGAGAGAGGCAGAGACACAGGCAGAGGGAGAAGCAGGCTCCATGCAGGGAGCCTAATGTGGGACTCGATCCCTGGTCTCCAGGATCAGGCCGCGAGCTGAAGGCAGCACAAAACCGCTGAGCCACCCAGGCTGCTCTTCCCATGACTTTTTAGCTTAAAATTTGGTAGCAAAATATTTTTTAAAAGAGAATTTCAAATATATTAAAGCTTTGATCAGTTCTTACATATAAAGTCCCTTGAGTTCACAACTGATGATCAGTTATATTACATACTCAAGAATTTACACATTATACATTAGCAAATTATTAAGAAAAAGTAGACTATGACAACCAAAGATGTTACAGGATGTTCACATGTTTGACAGGGAAGATTTTAGTCCACAACTCCAAAGATTCTGATTTAGTAGGTCCTTTGAGAAGCTTCCAACCATAAGATCCAGCAATCCCATTTCTGGGTATATATCCAAAGGAAATGAAATTAATACCTCAAAGAAGTATCTGTTTTCCCATGTTTATGTAACAATATTCAAAATATCCAAGATGGGAATCCTTGGGTGGCTCAGCGGTTGAGCACCTGCCTTCGGCCCAGGGAGTGATCCTTGGGTCCGGGATCGAGTCCCACATCGGACTCCCTGCTTGGAGCCTGCCCCTCCCTCTGCCTGTGTCTCTGCCTCTCTCTCTCTCTGTGTCTCTCATGAATGAATACATAAAATCTTAAAACAAAACAAAACAAAAAAAAAAACCCCAAAATATCCAAGATATGGAAACAACCTAAACATCTGTCACTGAAAGAGTAGATTAAAAAAATAATAATAATAACATGGAGTGTTATTTAACCTTAAAAAAGGAGATCCTGCCATTTACAGCAATATGGATGAACCCGAAGGACACTATGCTAAGTGAAATAAGCCTAACACAGGAAGACAATACTGCATGATTTCACTTATACGTAAGGCTAAATTCAAACTCATAGAGGCAGGGAGAATGGTGGTTGCTAGGGCCTAAGGGGAGAGAGAAGTGGAGAGATGTTAGTCAAAAGGGTACAAAGTTGCAGTTACGTAAATGAACTATTTATTCATTTAGTTATGAATTAATTCTAGAGGTCTATGTACCGCATGATAACTGTAGTTAATAATAGTGTATTATATACTGGAAATGTGCTAAGATAGATTTCAGTGCTCTCACCACACAGACACACACACACACACACAGAGCAGTGACTATGTGAGGAGACAGATATGCTAATTAACTTGACCAGTAATTATTTTACTCTCTCTATATATATTAAAACATAATGTCTTTGGGACACCTGGCTGGCTCAGTCAGGAAAGCATGTGACCCTAGTGCTCAGGGTCATGAGTTGAAAACTCACATTGGGCATGGAGTCTACTTAATAAATAAAACATAATATTTTGCATTTTAAATAAATAAAACAAAATTCTTGGTGAATCTAATATACAGTCATTTTGTGAATCACTGATTTAGCATATTCACACATTTGGCCCACATGCTATAAAGTATCCAACTGAAGTCATTAATAACAAATGCTGAGGAACAGGGTACTTACAGTATACTCACAGAGCAGTGTTTTTTCAATCTATTTTCCACAAAATATTAAGTACTCTGTGGGGTGAAAAAAGGATTCTACAGTCAAGAAAGTTGGGGAACGTTAGGTATAAAAGGGTTCTTTACCATGTAGTTTCTTAAAAGATTTTATTTACTGGGATGCCTGGATGTCTCAGTGGTTGAGCATCTGCCTTCAGCTCAGGTTCTGATCCCAGGATCTGGAATCGAGTCCCGCATCGGGCTCTTTGGGGAGAGCCTGCTTCTCCCTCTGCCTATGTCTCTGCCTCTCTCTCTCTATGTCTCAAGATTCTATTTATTTATTCATGAGAGACAGAGAGAGAGTGTGTGTGTGTGTATGCTTGCACAGGAGGAGGGACAGAAGGAGACGGAGAAGCAGACGTTCCACTGAGTGCAGAGATCTCTGCAGGGCTCCATCCCAGGACCCTGAGATCAAAGGTCATGACCTGAGCTGAAGTCAGATGTTTAACCCACTGAGCCACCCAGGTGCCCCATTACCATGTAATTTTTAAATGTACATCGTGAATATGCAGCAAATGAGATCTAACATGAAGCATTACCCAAACTTATGGACAAAAAACAGTAATCCATAAGTCAGCATTATTTGAGCATTATCACTCTCTAGTTAAGTATTAACTTGAATGGAGCAGGATCTAAACCCACATTTCTCCGCATTTTTTTTAATAAATAAAAAAATATCTCACTGCTATTCCTTTCTCTTTTTACCTTTCCCTAAAGATGGTCTGATGTTCTTTGACTCCTAGGCAATGGTGTGCTGGACCCACATCATGTTGTCTCTTAAGAGCTGATTGTTACATTTTTAGGAATTTTGCAAACTGATTGTTAAAGACATTATTAAAAATTATATGCTAACAATCAAATCATTTATATTATAAACAAAGATAATAAACACTCAAATCTCATTACTTCCTAATTATTTTATCATTTTACTATTTTCTACGCTTTTGGGGTTATTTACATCTATTGTATCTGTATGGTAGAAATTGGTCGGGATGCCTGGATGGCTCAGCGGTTGAGCATCTGCTTTCAGCTCAGGTCTTGATCCCGGGAACCGGGATCGAGTCCCACATCGAGCTCCTTGTGGGAAGCCTGCTTCTCCCTCTGTCTCTGCCTCTCTCTGTGTGTCTCTCATGAATAAATAAATACAATCTTTAAAAAATTGGTCATGATGGGGATATTCATACCTCAGAAAACAGCAAGAGCTAGAAATTAGCCCATCCCCTTCACCCCCCTCCACCCCTTCCTGCCCTCACCAGAGAGTTAGTGGTCAGACATTTATTAGCACATCACCACCCACAGATTCAGTGACTTCCACATAAGTAAATCTCTTTTTTTATTGAGATGGTGAAACAGACATGTTAGAATGTGTGTAGTCATGACAGATGACCAACCAACCAACCAACCAACATCAAAAGAAATCTATGCTTACAAATAAAGGTTGTTTTTGAGTTGCAATAAAGATCAATTTGTATGTACTAGAAGCTATTCCTTATTCGTTTCTAACTATTCTCTCAGCCAGTATCACTCTTGTATTTCTTCCCAGAAGTCAGTACACAACTTTGCCCCAATGTGTGATAATGCACTTTTGGGCTTACGCTGTTGTTTCTGTGCGTTAACCTCATTTTGGACATGCATTATATTAGGTTTATTGGAGCTTGCCATTGCCTACTCCCTATTCATATCTAGTTCAAGGCATTCTGTAGCAAGCCACGAGAAACTCTTCAGTGCTAATAGTTCTTCCAAGCCTCCTGACTAGACATCCTGCATTTTCCTTCTTTATTCTCCTGGACTCATTGACAAAAGTGATGAGATGGTACTTCCATGAGTCCTCATTACACACATTTCCTTCCTTACATACATTCTTAGCCATGGAACATTCAACCCAAAATACCAAATCCTTTGACGTGTTTCCACCAGACCTATTCATCAGTTTTGCACTAACTATTCAGGTAAGCTATTGATTCTGAATACATTCAAGAACCTAGAGATCCTCTAATATTGATTACTGGATCTTGGTCTACCATATTCAAGTCCAGCCACATTGCTTCTAGGCCCTTCAGAGCAACAAAAGGTTCAATTGTCTTGTAATCATTCAGAAAATAGCCTTTGATATCAACATACACTTCAAATGTCTTACAATAGCACTTCTGAATTCGAAACCTGGTGCCACACTGAGTCTGCCTGGAACGCTGGAAGTGTATGGGGGAAGGTGTATGCAGGTCTTCCTGGGTTTACCTTCCAAATTTTTGAGTGAGCCACAGGTCTGCTCATTTCAGTTTTTACACATTTCATATCTCATGTCATTATGCATGACAGTAAGATCAACGATGGTTTTCTGCATTGGGACAGCATAGTAGCTTTATTTGTCATGTTTGTTATCTCACAGAGACCTTTACTGAGAGAAATGGGAACTCAGGGGTTCTAAGAGATTAAGGTATTCGTTATTAAATACTGGTGGCTTGCTTGAGATCACCCAGCTAGTTTGTGGAGATTCTGGGAAATAGGAGCCAGTTTTTGGCTCATCTGATCTAATGTTTCTTCCATTATCCCACCAAACTACTGATTATCTCAGTACATTCATATCCCTTGACCCGGAGCACTTATAGAGGATAGATCCTCAAATATATTTTGAAAACAATCAAACTATAAATGGCTGAGGAAAAACCCCTTAGTTGGTAAAACATATGAACAAAGCCCCCAAATGTGGCCTGGTATGACTGTGCACCTCATCCTTAGACAGACTTCCACTGCCTGAGAAAGGCTTCCAAAAACACTTGACAATGGCTTTGGAAAAAATGGAAAGCTTAATGAATCAAATCCGGCTTATACTAATAGACCTGCAAAAACCTCTCTGAGAGGGTATGTTGGTAGCTTTGCAATAAAAATTTCAATTTAATAACTTCTTAATTTGGAAGGCAATAAAGCTACCACAGAAGTTAAACTTCAAAATTGCTTTCAGCAAGGGAAATTAGATAAGACACCATTCTGCAAATGCTATTTGAAGCACCCACCTCCACGATCTAACCTCCTCCACCCCAGCGAAGTTCACCTCCCCCACCAACTTGCAGAAGGAAAAATGTGTGATTCTTTTGAAGGTCACATGAGAATGCTATTGAGTGTCCACCTATGTTCCCCGCTTTCCAATCTGAGAAGACTTCCCTCTAGCACAGGTACCCACCTCCGCAATTGAACCTCTCACATCAGTGTAGGCTTCATGGCCCCAAGCAAACTTCCCTTTTCCAAGGGAAAGTACAGCCATGTCTGAAGGAGGCTAATAAAATCAAGACAACATAATCATACAGTGACAGTTCCATTAAAGTTGGAAGGTAGTTCCTCAGCTAAAATCCTGACATATCCAGGAATAAATGGGCTTAAGCTACTTCCATACAGCAAAAGCCTACTGTTAACAGCAAACCGAGGACTATCAGAGGTAAGCCACTGAAAATTAAGATAATTGAATTAACCAGCTGCTATGTAAAAAAATCTGAAAATGAGACCACAACAGCTGGGTGGACATTGGCTGAAATTTATGTGTTATAAGGATTGTGTAAACTTGACAGAGTCCTGCTCCTGATTGGTCCTAAGGTTGATTAAAAATGGAGTCCCAAAAGCCTATGTCAAGTTTTATAATAGGAATTCATTCTATATCAGTACAGGGTGATTACAAAGGGGTTTACCAAGTATCTCAGAGTCTGGTAACAACCTTGGATCCTTTTAGAAATAAAAACAGATGGTGAAGGAGACATATATAATTAGCCATTTGGAAACAGCATTACGCTCACATAAGGAAATGCACTCCGTTCTTGGAAGGTCCCAAAAGAGTAAATTTTTAACAGCCTGACATAAGAGCGGTACCTACAGAAAACCGACTAGAGGTGCCATTGTCATCACTGACCAATATGCAGCAGATATTTAAATCCAGCCCTAGGAGCATCAGAGTGGCTTAGTCGGTTAAACATCTGACTTTTGGTTTCTGTTCAGGTCATGATCTTATGGGTCATGATCTCAGAGTTGTAAGATCAAACCCCATGTGCTGGGCATGGAGCCTGCTTAAGATTCTCTCTCTCTCTCTCTCTCTCTCTCTCTCTCTCTCTTTCTCTTTCTCTTTCTCCCCATGCTCTGTTCACATATGCGTGCATACGCATGCATGCTTTCCCAGAAAAAAGAAATATCAGCCAAATTTTCTTTTGATTGACAGCTCAGTGTTCTTAACTGGAAGAGCTGGGAGATGAGTTGGAGGTCATTGAAAAACTGCTTAAAGCAACTTTCCAATAGGATTACTGATGGTACAATTATCAAGAAGAGGAAGAAGGGTGGATCAGCCCAGGGTGTGATCCTAGAGTCCCGGGATCAAGTCCCAGGTCAGGATCCCTTCATGGAGCCTGCTTCTCCCTCTGCCTATGTCTCTGCCTCTCTCTCTCTGTATCTCTCATGAATAAATAAATAAAATCTTTAAAAAAAAAACAATTATCAAGAAGATGACAGGTAATGCAAAATAAGATAGATGACAAATAAGTTTTAAAAAGAAAAAAAAAATCCTAGGCTTGCCTGTTGTCCCCTTTTACTCTCAAAAATGTCTAGATTTAAGGGCGCATGGGTGGGTTTGTCAGTTAAGCATCCAACTCTTGATTTCCACTCAGTTCATGATCTCAGGGTGGTGGGATTGAGCCCCAGAGCCCCGCAGTGGGCTCTGATTTGGCAGAGAGTCTGCTTGAGATTCACTTTCTCCCTCTCCATCTGCCCCTCCCTCCGCTTGCGTGCATGCTCTCTTTCTCTAAAATAAATACATAAATCTCTCTAAAAGAAGTTTAGGTTTATTTATTTATTATTATTTTTTAAGATTTTATTTATTTATTCATGAAAGACACACGGAAAGAGAGGCAGAGACCTAGGCAGAGGAGAAGCAGGCTCCTTGCAAGGAGCCTGAGGGACTTGATCCTGGATCCTGGGATCATGCTCTGAGCTAAAGGCAGACGCTCAACCACTGAGCCACTCAGGCGCCCCAAAAGTTTAGGTTTAGATAATAAAGTGTGTGGTCACCCTATTTAAGGAGCCCCAGCCATGGAAGATTAGAGAACTCTCTGCATTCAGGAGGTGTGAGCCCATGCCTGCTCCCCCTTAATACCAGCTGGGGCTTCAGGCAGGGACATCACCAACCTGGTTGCTTTCTCATCTATAAAATGAAAGACATAGCACTAGAGTATCTCAGTGGTCCCTTCTAGCTCTCAAATTATGACTTTATAGGAACTTTCTTTCCCCCTGCCTACTTAATCCCACCTACTCAGTCTTCTTCTTACTCTTCACCTCTTCTGATGAAAGGCACATCATTTCTTAGATGTTTCTGCCTTGTTTCTGGACTACTTCTTCACTCATGCAGATTTAACTGAGTCATCTACCTCTTCAAAATCAGCTTCAGGGATTTTTTTTTTGGCCACCACCTCCTCTTTGTCTTCTGTTCTTTCAGTAAAGCATATCCATGAGATTGGATGGAGTTTAATAATCCAGGGTAGCTTTTGTTTTCTTCTGCCTCTTGTTCTCCCCATCATAACCTCTGAGTCAAATGAAATCTTTCTTAAGTGGTAGCTGAACAATACATTTCTTAGTGACATCCTAAATAACGAGGTGAAAGGCAATTATTAGCTTAAAGAGGGAATTGTTATACCCCACACAGAAAAGACACTGAAAATATCACAGAAAGACACAGGAGTTTGCAGGGGCTGGAATGCCCAGACTAACAGAATTTTTCTTGTAAGTATGGAGAGGCAGAAAAGCAGTGTTTCTCAACCTCAGTTTAATATCCAAATTATCCAGGAGCTTGAAATACTATTGATCCCTTGCTCCCACCTTCCAGAAATTGATTTAATTGATCTAGGATGTGGTTTTGGCCACACATTGGGATTTTTAAAAATTCTACATATGATTCTAACATAGGGCAAGGCGGAGAACTATTGCAAGAAGAGAGGTTAAAAATGGTGGCAGAAATAACTGGACCTCAAGTTTCACCATTTAAAGATACGGTCCTAGAACCTGGAATTTTAAATGGTCATCATGGAGATGGGCCTCAAAGAATTTTGGAAAGAAGATCCATTCCAGAATTTTCTTTTTCTATTTCTCCTATGTCTATAGAAAGGGAATTCTAAGGGCAGCCGGGGTGGCTCAGCGGTTTAGCGCCGCCTTCAGACCAGGGTGTGATCTTGGAGACCCGGGATCAAGTCCCATGTCGGGCTCCCTGCATGGGGCCTGCTTCTCCCTCTACCTGTGTCTCTTCCTCTCTGTCTGTCATGAATAAATAAAATCTTAAAAAAAAAAAAAGGGAATTCTAACTTGAGGTGAATAAATCCCATGATTAGTCATGAAAAATATTCTATGCAAATGAGTATGTGCTCTGTTCTAAGCAGAGGTTCCATAGTTTTCATCAGATTTTTAAAGGGGCCCATGGCCCATAATATTAAGAACCATTGATTTATTGGGGGGAAGGTCTTATGGGATGATTCATACTAAATAGTAAATGTCTTTATGTTGGTAGATTACAGGCCCTTTACAATTATTCCCCGTGAATCAGTGCTGTTGGTTAAAAAAGTATCACAATCAAATGTTGTCTTTTTATTAGACCTTATACCCTGATGAAACGGAGGTGAATACCACATGTTCTGTCCAAGAATTAGCAACAAATGTTTTGGAAAAATATCTCTAGTGCAGGACAAGTGTGGCTTTTCATCCGCCTTCCCATTAATACTGAGCTAGAAATGCAAGGTCACAAAATACAATAGGATGTATGAGGATCACAATACTAGAGTTGAGGGAACTAGAGTACGATGAAATAAGATGTGATCTATTTCCATTTATTTACAAAGAGTTTCCACTCACTCAAAAGTTGTTGCTAAGAACATGACATTTCTCTCAACTGCTCACAAGAGATATGTTTTTGAAGAAAGGCAGAATGGTTATTACAAACCTTGCAGATGACATGCAGGCTACTTTGGTTTTACATGGAAGAGTCATCCCCAGTCTTCTTCACCCCTCTGCAGAAAGTCTGAGAGTACAGTCATGAAATACATGCCTTTGTATGCCACCTCCATCAGCCAACACTCCTTAAATGATTCCATGCTCAATACAAATCCTACTGGTTACCAGAGGAGCAACTTCTCCCAGGTCATGCTTGGAGACTTGCTTCATAGCTTTGGATATCAAAGGAAGAACTTGGGTGCCCTTCAGTGTGAGCTTCTAGTCCTTCCAGAGAAGTCAACTCTGTGGCCAAATCCAAAATGTTGATGACCTCCATTTTGTCACTCTAGTTCCTAAAAATTGATGGAAAGTGCTATGGTCTTTGTGCATGTCTCTTTCACTTTTTTTTTTGTTTTTTGTTTTTTTCTTAGTCTACCAAAAGTTTGTAGTCTGGAATTTTCCTATTAAATCCTGAACTTGGGATGCCGGGGTGGCTCAGTGGTTGAGCGTCTGCCTTCAGCTCAGGGTGTGATCCTGGGGTCCGGGATCAAGTCCCACATTAGGCTCCTTGCAGAGAGCCTGCTTCTCCCTCTGCCTGTGTCTCTGTCTCGCTCTTTCTGTGTATCTCCATGAATAAATAAATAAAATATTTAAAAAAAATAATAATAATAAAAATAAATACATCCTGAAGTTTCTTGCGAAACTTAATAGCATGCACTTGCTTGGCCAGTGACTCACCAGAAGACCTCTCCCCAGTATCCCTGTGGGCAACAGTGTTGAGAAAATGCCCTCCTCTGTCACCACACAGAATATCCTTGGGGACTGTGCAACTATATTACTGACCTTATCTGCCAGTGTGACCAGAAGTCACATAGTGACATAAACAAAGCACAGGGAATTAGAAAGGCAGACATGTGACGTTCTTAACCATCCCTGAGGAGTTGAATATATTTCTGTGTCAGAAACATGATAGAACTGTCAAATGTTGACTGAATGGCCTAGGTGTTGTGAAATGTCACAAGTTTTTTGTTTTTCAGTAACAATGTAAAAACTGCAAAATTTTTCTTCAAAACAGAAAAAAAAAAACAAATGACAAAGAGTAACTATAAGCACATTGGTGTAATTCAACAGATGACCACAGCACCTTCATTGTCCCATCCTTACTTAGCTGTTAAGAGATGCTGAATCACTAGAGGGTTCCCTTGGATTCTTCCCCCAGGTACCTGGCTTCTTAGGGAATGCTGGGCTATTGAACAGGAGGGAACTTGACCCAGTTTAAACAGTCCTGCTTCTCTCTTCCACCCCAACCTCCTCATCTCCCACCTGTGTACCATTATATAACAGATGAAGACCAAATCTTTGATTTGGGAGAAAGGGAAAAAAATCTTTATGGTGGTATAGAAGTGATCTTTTGCCATTTGATTAGCACGCCTCAAATGGGAAGAGGACTATGGGCCAGCCAGTCAGCATCAATCTAAAAGGGGTGTTCAACCATCACTGGAGTAAAGTTGAATAATCCCAACCAAGAGAGAATACCCAATTGGTGAAATATAAATTGGTCCTGCCATCACCAAAGTAGAGTGTGCCCTGGAAGAAATACAAAACCCTGAACTGCCGGGGTGGTTCAGTTGGTTAAGCATCTGACTCTTGGGCAGCCCAGGTGGCTCAGCGGTTTAGCACCACCTTCCGCCCAGGGTGTGATCCTGGAGACCAAGGATCGAATCCCATGTCAGGCTTCCCTTCATGGAGCCTGCTTCTCCCTCTGCCTGTGTCTCTGCCTCTCTCTCTCTATGTCTCTCATGAATAAATAAATAAAATCTTTAAAAAATAAAAAAGCATCTGACTCTTGGTTTCAGCTCAGGTCATGGACTCAGGGTCGTAGGATGGAGCCCATGTCAGGCTCCCAGCTCAGTGCAGTCTGCTTGTCTGTCTCCTTTCCCCTGCCCCCCCCCCCCATTCACTTGTGGGCTCATGTGCTCTCTTGTGCACTTTCTCTCTCAAAATAAATAAATTAATTTAAAAAATATATAAAACCCTTCCTAGTTTTGGTACCTCTAGTAACTTTAGCATTTTGTGGCACATGTGTATAAGGTCCAGGGGCTGCTTTATTCAGGGCCTGCCCCAACCCTGACAGCAGCCAGCTAATGGTTGACAAGTGATGAATGACATTGTCTTGTTTACCTGAAACAACTTATTTTTACTTAAGTTTGAAACTGTGCTATCTGCCTCCTAAGAAGTTGTCTGGTTCAGAAATCAGAAAAACATACATGTCAAAAATCTCTTATTTTGAACAGAAAGAGGTATGTAATACATATTTATTTCTTTAAAAAAACTTGTTCCTCTCTAACTTCTCTAAGCACCTGTCAAAAAAAATACATCAGTTTAAAGGGTGCGTGATGACTACTTTGCCTGAGGCACTCTTTGTTTAAATAAAGCTCTATACATTCACTTTTTATCAGCCTTGTAAACTCCTATGATGATCTGCAGTCTTTTGAAACAGTGATATACCAAATCATTCTACATGAGAACTGTTAGAAATATCTAATACATTTAGTGAGGCCTACATGTTGTCCTGACCAGATTCATCTGGAAAGATTTCCTCTTTTTTTAAGCTACAAATGTATGGATCCTAGCTCAGACCTACTGAATCATTCAGGAGTGGAGTCTGGGAAGGGAATTCATGTCTGTTAAAATCCCAGTGCAGGGATGCCTGGGTGGCTCAGTGGTTGAGCTTCTGCCTTTGGCTCCGGTCGTCATCCCAAGACCTGGGATCAAGTTCCACATTGGGCTCCCTGCATGGAGCCTGCTTCTCCTTCTGCCTATGTCTCTGCCTCTCTCGCTGTGTCTCTCATGAATAAATAAATAAAATCTTAAAATAAAATAAAATTCCAGTGCAATTCTGGTGTGGGCCATTGGAGAACCAGGATTTGAGAACTGCTAATTTAGTCCACTGACCCCAGTGAACCAGCCTCATACTGATGAAGAATGTGCGGCCCAAGAAGGCCCCAAGGCAATCACTCAACACATGTCTAGGCAGCGCCTGCTATGTGCCAGGCATTATTCCATGTGCAGAGGCTACACCAGTGAATAGAAGAGACCAAAATCTACTAGTTCATGGCTTGTTCAAAGTAACTGATGAAACAGTTATTATGTACCTATAATGTACGTTGTTAAGCTAAGTTCTAGAAATACAGAGATAAAAGCAGCATTGTCCCTGCCCTCAAGGAGCTTCTAAACTAGCAAGAAACAAGTATGGAACCAGGTCATTACAACATAAGAAAAATCCTCCATAGTAGAGATACACACCAGGCAGGATAAAACCAGTCATGGGAACAGAGAGGTCTGGAGGCCATTTTTGCCTGTGTTGTGTTTCACTCCACTCTCTATTTTTATGCAGTTTTATTATTCTGTTAGTACAGCATTTAGTTAGTCATTTGGGAGCTGCTAATAAGATGTTCGCCTGGAATGCTGATTTATGTTTTTGGCATGACTGAGGGAATGAGGCCTATATGATTAAACTATAATATAACTGCATAAAATTAAATGCTAAGCTGGTAAGGTACTGATAAAAAGTGCCATTAAGGGGTTGGCAAATGGTAGTGTGGGTTGGACCCGGGTGTGTTGGGTGGGGGGGGTAGGTGGGTAGGAAAATGGACTTCTTTACATATTTACAACACTCTAAGCACTTCACACCTGCTACCTTATTAAGTCCTCATTGGAACCTACAAGGCAGTTATTATTTCCAACCCATTGCCTCCCTTTATAGAGGAAGATACAGAAGTTCAGAGAGGCTGCATAAGTTGCCCAAGGTCACGCAGTGCAAATTCAGGCCTTCAGGACTACCTACCTTAGGATTCTCCTACTTCACAGCTCTGGGGACCTGCATGGCACTCCCGAGGTGCAGGGGCAGGAATGAGACCCCTTTTCTGGAGGAGCAAAACTCTAAGTGAGTGCTACCCTCGGAGCTTGATTATTCATTGGATGGTGCACTAGAAAGGAACATGAAGCACACAGGTTACCCTGAACCTCTAAACACGGAGCCCGCCTGGGCCTTCTGGTCCTCGCCCAGGGTTCATTCAGCCAGAGGAAAGCATTGTTTGAGGAACCAGGCGCCCGCGATGGATGGCCGGGGTGAGATAAGATTGCTGACGACTGCTGAGAAGCTGCTGCAGGGGCCTGCTCCATTCAAGCAGGAAAATGTGTCACTTCCTCCCGGCTCCTAGATCCTTTCTCCGCGGGGGAGGAGGGGGGAGGGCCCCGCGCCTCGAAAGAATTTAGAATGGGTCCAGGCGGGGTGAGGGGAAGGCCAGGCCGAGTGGAAGGGTAGGCTTTAACCGGCTCTGGCTACACCCTTTTTAAAAGCCCCAGCATATTTTTACTTCTTGGCTCATTCTCAGCCTACCCTTCTGTGTCCTCATTCTTTTTTTAATCTCAGCACATTTACTCCTCCCCCACCTTCTATGCAAAAATCTCACTCCTCAATCTTTGCTGCATCTATTTTTCTGCAAAGCTGAAGCATTCAGAGCGGCTGAATGCTTTTTCCCCTCCACACAGCCCCACCCAGTAGAAATGTACACACACACACACACACACACACACACACACACAGCACCCAGTGCCTGATTCCCACAGAATAGTTATTTTAAAGAGTCCTGGCCTCGCTCACAGCCACACTCAGTTATTTCTTTCTTACTGTCTCATTGGAAAAGTCACGGAAGGAGGGGAAAATGTGGGGTTAATGCTAATCCAATTTGAGTTTGCAGTGGAGCTACAGTACAGACGGCCCCCGACTTAACCAGGGTGCGACTTAACATTTTTCCACCGTATGATGCTGCGAAAGCGATATGTATGCAGTAGAAACCATACTTCGAATTTTGAATTTGGATCTTTTCCCGGGCTAGCAACGTGCCACACGATCCTATCTTGTGATGCGGAGCAGTGGCAGCCAGCCGCAGCTCCCGGTCGGCCCCGCCATCCATCCATCGAGAGGGTGAATGACTGATTTACTTCCAACCCTTCTGTACCCGGAGAGCCATCCTGTTTTTTGCTTGCAGTACAGTAGTCAATCGATTACATGAGCTAGTCAACACTATTATCAAATAGGCTTTGCGTGAGATGATTTTGCCCAACTGTAGGCTAATGTTGCTGTTCTGAGCAGTTTAAGGCTGAGCTCTGATGGTGGGTAGGTTAGGAGCATCGAATGCATTTCGACTTCGTGATGTTTTCAATTCGTGATGGGTTTACCTGGACGTCACCCCATCATAAGTCGAAGAAGAGCTGCACTTTAGAGATAGAAGCGCTTATCGTGTCTAACTGTCTTTCTGCAGGCGAGAATGGGATGGGAGGACTTACTCCAAGCCTCCCAGCTGGTTAGGAGCAGAACCCGGGCCACCCCTTGAATGCCCTCCGTGGACTTGGCACTGTCACTACAGATTGGGCCAGAGGTGGCTTCCCCACAGAGATGTTTCCAGTGCCCGCAGCTCCTGTAATTCACTACGTGTGCATAATTGCACGACTAGGGCTTTTGTGGCTTTAGAGGACTTTCTTTCACCCCACCTTAAATCACTTCTTTCCTCCAACATCCCTGAAAGCCGGGCTTGCCGCTCAGATGCACAGCGAGTTTCACCAGCAGCAGCTCCACTCACCTCTCCACCTCTGAAGCCACCTAGATGTTGGCAAACACTGATTTTTCTATTTGCCTTGTTCCTTATTTGGAAGCAGCTGAGCTTTCCCCAAAACATGTTGGGGCAATTCTAATTGGCAAGGTGTGTGTCAACACTGCTGAACTCACCAGCCAGCTTACATTGTTCACCTATCCAAGTGGTTCCAGGGGAGAAGCCGGTTCCCTTCCCAGCCCTCGCTGGATGCCACACACACCCCACCCACGGGATCAGAAGGGCTTGTGCAAGGAGAATTTCCTGTTCTGCTGACTCATCTCCTGCAATGAGATGGAAGGCAAGCTTATATTTTCTTTTCCAGCTTTTAAAGGGAAATGGGAGCCTTCTGAGTTCAGATTGCTCTGAGACGAGATCAAGTAGGGGCAACGGCTGGCACATAAAACTAAATAAATGAGCATCAAGTGTATTTATGATAGCCCAAATAGCTGGCTCAGAGTAGTGGGCACTGGAGTGTGATAGGGTGCAAGGCTAGCTCTGGCTACAGCACAACCGAGGGGCTCTGAGCTTTCAATTTGGAGGGAGGCTTGCTTGCAAGGAGGACGGTTGGAAGGGGGCATGCCCCGGTTTCACTTGTGCGTGGGTAACAATGCAGCAATCAGACTTAATATCCCATATGCTTTCTAACAGAGAACAAAGGCATTCCACTTCTGGCCGAACCTAAATTGAGGGAAGGATGATTCAACTCAGTGTAGGAAACAGCAGGAAATCCGTCAATAGCATTTACATTTGGGAGGCAATTGAGCCAGATTTTTGCCAAACAAGATTGGAATTAAGAGAAAAAAGGGATTTGGATAAGGTTTGTTCATTTCAATGTATGCACATTTTACCTTACAACGTATATAGAGATATTGGTATATGAAATAATGGAATGGGGGGGGTGATAGTGCATGGTACTGATAGGTACTGATAGTACATGGGAGTCCATTATAATATTCTCTTTACTTTATAAAAGTTTGAATTTTTCATGATAAAAATATTTTAAACCCTTGGATCCTATTTTTGGCTCTAATTTTCAATGTTTCCTTTGTGGCCTTTATACTTCAAAATCTTCATCTGTAGCCTAGAGACACCCGAATGTTATCACTTCTTGGTTCATGGATGTTTGGAGCATTTGTGAAATCACGTTTTGGAAGGTAATTTGTAAATTGTTCTCTTCTATTGCAAAGTAGTGACTACTTTATCATAATAAAGATAATATACATACATAATTAAAAAAAATCAAGCCGTACAAAGGACATGAAAGTTTCCCCCTCCTCAATACTCTCCACCAGAAGCAATTATTGTTATCATAGAAATTCATTAGATATGAAATTTCTTATGTTCATTTCTTATGTTTCTTATGTTCTTATGTTTCAACTTCAAATTTTTAGGTCAAGGGGTTTCAGACCTTAGGAAAGTTTGGCTGAAGTGGAACCCAGAACTCCACATTTCCAATTGGCTGTTAAAGAGCATAGCAATCCCCTGGAGATCTTGTTGAAATGCAGATTCTAAGTCTGTAGGTCAGGGATGGGACCTGAGACTGCATTCTAACTGGGTCCCACATGCTGCAGGTCCAGGACTACACTTGGAGTATCAAGGTTCTGCAGATTTCTACTCTGCCCGGAAAACACCTTACATTTATTTCAAACACTTGCAATGAGGCAGTAAAGTACGTAGAATTTTAAGAATGAAAACAATATTAAAAAATGCCCTGAAATAGACAAAAGTGCCTTCTAAAAGTAACTCAGACCAGCATCTCTGCTTCTGAGCACCAGGAAGCATTCCCTCAAGAGGGCATGTTCTTATGGTATCATTTCTTCTGGGCTCTAGAATCTAGAGCAAAAATAAAATCCTCTGGGTCACCCACAGCTGGTGTCTCCCAGGTGTAAAATCACACTTTTGTACCGACATACAGCCCCCAATTGCCTTCACAGCCTTTTGCCGATGACAGTTGATCTCAAAAATCTTTCGACCTTTTAGTCTCAGCTTTTGGTGGACTAAAATTGAACTTACAGGTAAAGTTTTTGCAAATTTGTGTGCATATATATATATATGCATAATTCATAATTTGGCGCCCCTTGCAAGGAGGGAAGAGGCTAATCTGGCGTACATATTTTTAACTAAAGTTTCGGGAAATATTACAAACAGGAGCTTTTTAAATATTTGCCAGAACACTTACGAAGTAGTCCAAATTACACGACAGTGGCATAAAAATTATTTTGAGCTGAAGACATTTGAGAATCAACAGATGCAGAAAGAAGCTTTGTCTGACTGCCCGCCCTCCCACCCCCATTCCCCACACACTTATCTTGCTAAAAGCAGAAACTCCTGGGAATGAGACAGTCATAATTCCCCTCTTCTGGGCAGTTGCACTCCCAGGAAGGATACCTAAGATGAAAAGATCATAAATCCCCTCTCCAGGGGAAGTTTCAGGCCCCAAAGAAGTTAAAGAAGACCACTCACACTTTCATAAACAATTATTGTCACAAACTCTCTTATCTCCCATTTTTTTTTCTGCTAAAAGCCCATTTGTTTTTCCTAAAGAAACCATTTGTTCTTCCCATAGGAGCCTTTTCCTACCCTTGCCTTTTCCTCTGTTAAGTTAGGTACGTAAATCCTTAATTTTAGCCGTTGAGCTGAGCCACTTTCTTTCTAAGCTCCCAAATACCTAAACAAATAAACATTGCTTTTCTCTCACCAATCTGGCTTTTGGCAATTTAATTCACAAGCCCCAGTATTAAACCCAAGAGGGTAGAGAGGAAAGACGTTTCCCCCTGTGACACCTATATGATTCATATATGATGGCAAACTCCTGATGGAGAACACGTATTACTTCATTTCTATTTAAAATTTTTTCTTAAATTATGATAAAATACGGGGCACCTGGGTGGCTCTGTGGCTGGGCGGCTGCCTTTGGCTGAGGTCATGATCCTGGCGTCCTGGGATCCAGTACTGCATTAGGTTCCCCGCCCGCAGGGAGCTGCTTCTTCCTCTGCCTAGGTCTCTGCCTCTTTCTGTGTGTCTCGCAGGAATAAATAAATAAAATCTTTAAAAAATTATGATAAAATGCATATAATATAAAATTGACTACCAGAATCCATTTTAAGAGTATAATTCAGCATTATTAAGTATATTCACATATGGTGCAACCAATCCTCAGGACATTTTCATCTTGCAAAACTGAAACTGTATCCATTAAGCAACAACTTCTCATTCTTCCCTCCCCCCCAGCCTCTGGCAACCACCATTCTACTTTTTGCGTCTGTTCCTTCCACTGCTCTAGATACCTCATATGAGTGGAATCATATAGTATTTGCCTTTTTGTGACTGGCTGATTTTACTTAGCATCATGTTCTCCAGGTTCATCCATCTATTTGAATTTTTTAAACAAAATGAATATTCATTCATAGAGATATTCCAGAGTCACTGTTCCATGGAGTTTCTTATTGTTAGATTTTATTTTTGCAGGGATAAGTCTCTACTTCCGTGTGCGTATGTGGCATGTGCACGTGTGCATTTGCACATGCGCGTGCTTTTGTGCCTATCTGTGTGGCTTGTTTTATTTTTCTAGCAAGGGCTGGTACTTCACCATCTGAAAGGCTTTAGGTGATTCATGTCATTTTACTTCACACTATTCCTGTTAAGTCATGAAGCCAAAATATATAGACATTTCAGGAACAGTAAGTCGTTGGTGGAAAGTCAGATTCCAGGGCTGTTCTGTTTATGGCTCAACTGGCTCTAGCACTGTTCTAGGGGAGATAAGTCTTGGTTGTGATCCCTGAGTGAGTCAGGTTTCTGGTGGTGTGTGTCTCAGGGTGACAGCACCCATCGAACACCCACCACCCTCTTGATTCACAAACGGGTGCATAACCATGAGAGGACTAACTATAAAACTAGTCAAGGCCGTGTCCTGTGGGGTTTGGGACAGTGACATCATCTCTACAAATAAGGACACATTCATGTCCCTGGCTTCCTCCCAAATATCCTTCAATTCCTGCCAGAAGGGACTAAGAAAAATGAGGCTCCATCTTCCTGGAAATTGTTTTATTTTTATCACTCTGAATGCTAATCCTCTGAGGCGACAATGGCAGAGGTCCCCCAGAGGGGACTGTAGTGGAGGGTGATGGGAGAGAACAGAACTTGGATCCTAGCCCTGGCACTGCCACACATGTTCTTGGTAGAAACCCACTGGTGGCTGTACCCCAGGGCCTGGGACATGCTGGACACGTGGTAGACACTCAATAATGACCTAGTAAGAGTGAATTTTCCCACATGACCTTGGACAAACCGGTTAACCTTTCTAGCCTTCCATTTTCTTTCTGTTAAGTGAAATAACAGGGTAGAATGAGCTCTGTTTTTCCTCTCAGCTTGAGTATTCTTTGATTTGAGAAAGAACTTTCTAAATTTAACTGTTATCACTTCTATGTCAGCACGTTCGGGGTAGAGATAAATTCCAAGAGAACAGTTTTAAAAATTTATCTTTCCGGAGAAATAAAATTGTTTTTCTCCTTAGGGTAAGACTTCAGTGTTGAGGTTGGGTGGGGAAGAGGAGTAGAATTTTGGAGATTAGTTATTAGCCTAGTATCCGAGTCTATAGATGATGGATTGTCACAGCCTCAGGTCATCTTTTGGGACATCAGGAATATCTTGTTAAGAAAGATAGATAGATGTTCTTTTTTTTATTTTTTATTTTTTGAAGGATGTTCTATTTTTAAAATTTCATTACAAATGAGAAGAATCAATAATCAAACTATCCAAGTTATCCAGATTATCCAACAAAGATAATATAAGATTACATGCATTTGGAAAGGCCACTAGGACTTTTACAGTTTATGAAATATATCAGTTATACAGGATTTTGATCAATTTTTTCTTAAAGCGATTTGATTTTACAGTGAAAGGGGGGGGAAGCAAAGCAAAGCAAAAATGGGGAAGTCTGAGAAAGGCCAGGTTTTCTAGCTTGTTCTGTGAAGTGCTGGATAACTTACCACTCCTGCTGCCATCTAACAGGACAATGAGACATCCTGTTGTGATTGTATCTTACAGGGATATTTTCAGTATAGGCAGGTTCGGTATAAAATGAAAACATAATAGTAGTGTTGCTCACAGTGATGTTATTTCACCCCTGGAGAAGAGTGTGTACTTGTTACCAAACCCCAAGGCAGATACAGTGAAGCTGGGAATAAAACGACTTGGGAGCTCTGATTTGAGCACTATCGTTTTCTGCTTAATTATCAAGTGATTTCATTATTTAAAAGCTCCTGAAGGAGGCACAGAATTTTGTTGGACAGATACTCAAGACACTTGGCACAATGCACACATCTGGGGGAGGGAGTCAGTGACTGGCAGACTGGTGTCGGAGTTGAGAAATAGAATATACTTTTTATATTTGAATTTTCAAAACCATGTGCATATAGCACTTTCACAAAGAGCTGTACATCATTACTCAAGCTGTCAGGATAAAGTTTGGTCTAAACACATGGACCAAATTGTCAACAGGCAAACATGTTATAAAGCATAACAAAACTGTGTAGAAGAAAAGTTGAAAAAGGCATCATGGCTTGGTGTAAACAATGTTATTCTAATAGCAGTCAGGAGGGACTCTACCTCTGTCTAGTTTGCTCATCTCGACAGGTGCTGTCTCTTTTTTGGTTCATGTAGGTCACTGGTGCTCAATCCTGGCTATATAGCAGAAAAACAGCTTCAAAAGAATTGTGTGTTTGGGGCAGCCCCGATGGCCCAGCGGTTTAGCACTGCCTTCAGCCCAGGGGGTGATCCTGGAGACCCAGGATTGAGTCCCACGTTGGGCTCCCTGCATGGAGCCTGCTTCTCCCTCTGCCTGTGTCTCTGCCTCTCTCTCTCTCTCTCTGTCTGTGTCTGTCATGAATAAATAAATAAAATCTTAAAAAAAAATTGTGTTGTTTGGATCCCACTCCTCACAGATTCAGACTTCATTGATCTGAAGACACTGGCTCATTGGTGTTTTTCAACTTTTTGTTTTCATTTTTCATTGTTTCTACCCTAAGGTCCTTTTTAAAGATATATTTTCCTAATTGCCCTCTTCCATAAAAATTTACCACCACTGGATATAACGTATATCTCTTTATGTGTTATATGTACATCTATACTTTATGCTTCAAAAAGAGTCAGATTTTTTTGCTTATGCTGCAAATTCATGATCTAGATGAACTTTGAGGTCTTTCATACACTTAAGAATTATATAACTTTCTAAATTTAACTTATCTGAAATAATGGTGGAAAGAAACAAGAAAGAGGATATACTACCCTACATATTCTAACATCCACTTTGCTATTCAGGCATACAACACCTGTATGTATGTCCATACCCTGCTCAGTGAAGGAGGCAGACAGAGGGCAATTTCATACAAAAATTAAGAAGATCCATCCCCACTGTGGGAAGATTCCTGACTACTTTAGCTGGGCACAGTGGGTGGGATTGCCTCACACAAGAGTTATCTGCCAACACTGGGAGTGGTCTGACACAGGCCAGATGTGAAAGCAAATCCCAGAATTTGCTGGGAGTTTGAGCCATATCATCTTGAAGGGCCCTTTTAAGCACAATTCTATGCCTAAAGCAAGAGCAAGTAATTGGAATAAATGATAAAGCAATCTCCCCACTCCAGGACTTCCATGGCAGGTGGATATGCATAGGTGGTACTAACCACCTTCACTTGTACTTAGCATTATTTATAAACATGTGTATTGTCCTCTCACTAATAAAAGGGGCTTGGAAATGTTCAGCCAATGCCCATTTAGGAGGCAAGACAAAAACCAGCAATAGGACTCAGAGAATGTCTTAAATTAAGTCCTTTCATTCTGAGAAAACCCATTACATGCATGCTGGATCCCCCACAATAGCATTTGTTAGCTTTAACAACAAAGCAAGACTCAAAAAAGCCTAAAAGTTGTAGACACAGATATAGAGTCCTAATTTTAAAAACCAGGCTTGGGATCACCTGGGTAGCTCAGCTGGTTGGGTGTTTGCCTTCAGCTCAGGTCATGATCCCAGGGTCCTGGAATTGAGCCCCATGTCAGGCTCCCTGCTCAGGAGGGAGTTGCTTCTCCCTCTCCCTCTGCTGCTCCCCCTTGCTTGTGCTTGCTTGCTCTTTCGCCTCTCTCTCTATCAAATAAAGAAAATCTTTTTTAAAAAATCAAGCTTGATTGTAGGTTTTTATGATGCCATCATTTGTGGGCGTTGATCCTGAATGCTGGGGCTTCCTTCCCCTCTAGCTAGAGAGCAGCAATATGTTCCTTACCTCACTTTCATTTGAATGCACCTGTGAAAACATTTTTGATCTAAAGTTGAAGATTCAGGATAAAAGGAGACAGTGAGAAGTAGAAGGGAGATGTCAACTTAAAAAATAAAAGGTAACAAATAAATAACAACAATAATAATGCATTTGGAAACCCAGGTTGGCTTGTGTGCCCTCAAGGGTCTTACAGTACGGTTGGTGAATCAGATCATTTTTATGAAAAGCTAAGTAATAATATAAGGTATTATTAAATAGGAAGTGCAGGTATTAAGGAATTTATAGGTGGGAGTGCTCCCTGAGATCTGGTGTCAGAGAGGTAGAGGAATGATGGGGGTGGATATATCTGCATATATATAAGACAAGAAGAAAAGCCAGCTAGGGATTGAAAAAGAACAAAGTAAAGTAATTGGGTTGAACAATTCAAGAGAAGTTAGAAGTTTCTTAAGTCTGATCCTTTAAGCTGCTGCTTCTGGAGCTGTTCCTATGACTAGTAGTACAAGTCTAGAAGAAAATGATGTGATGTCTGCACAAAGGTACCTGGACAATTTTATGGCCTCCAGATGTCGATGGAAAGAACTCCAGTGCTCAAAATGAGAGTCACTAGCAACTCGGTGGTGGGTAAAATCCAGACCATTCAACAGGTCTTGGGGCTAAATATGCCTGAATGCATTTCTTCTTGCAATGATGTACACACCTCATTGTGAAGGGTCCAGTGTTCACCTATCCAGGATGATGATGGGGAAGCCAGTATGGCCAAAACATCATATCACCCATGGAATCAAGAATTACACCCCTGACGTGGTGTAGAAGGGTACTGACTATGCCATCTAGAAGGCTTTTCAAGTATGGAGTGATCTGACTTCCTGAAATCTAGACAGATTAGACCGGGTGAGGCTGACATTCTGATATATTTCACTCATGGAGTTCACAGGGACTCCAATCCTTTTGATGGCAGAGGTTGGACCATTACCCATGCTTATGGATGCAGAGCTGGTATTGGAAGGGATTTGCATTTTGATGAGGCTGAAATCAAAATTAAATACACCAAAGGCATAAAGTTGTTTCTCCTTGTTGCTCATGAGCTTGGCTATTCCAAAGATCCAAAGGCTCTCATGTTCTCTCTCTATAGTTATGTTGACTTCAACAGACTTTGACTCTCTAATGATGATGTCTATGACATTCAGTCTCTAAGGACACTCATAAAAGCAACAACCTGTGTCACGTCCTTACACTATGGAACCAGCCACCCGTGGCCCCAATTTGAATGTTGATACTATCACCATAATTAGAAGAAAAATCTTTTTCTTTAAAGGTGGGTGCTTTTGGTGGAAGCTTCCTGAGCTATCAGGAAGGTTAGGTTAGGTTTATTCACTTGTGAAATTGGAGCCAGGAGGCAAGTTTTTCTAAAGATGACAAGTGCTGGTTAATCAGAGATTTCAACCCACAGTCAAACGATCCCAAGAGCACACATTGTCTGGGCTTCTCTGATTCTGGAAAAGATTCCTGCTGCTGTTTTCAATCCACTAATCTACAAACCCTTTCTCTTGGTGTATAAACAATTTGGGAGGTGAGATGAGAGGAGACAATTTGTGGGCCTTGGTTATTCCACCTTGATTACCGAGAAATTCCGGGAATTGAACCTACTCCAAAGGATACAATTGTTTCTTCCAAGGATATAATCAGCTTGAATATAACAAGCTATCCAATACATCACCAAAAATATAAACTGAAATTTTTATTACATTTTTCAGTTTTGAGAACCCTGCCAGCACATAGTCTTTTCATTTTCAATTTTTCCTGTTAAGTTTGAAAACAGATATCATTAAAGGCCAAGAGGAGATACCTATTGGAGAATACTCAGTAAATTGGTTCTTAAAAAGCTTTGTACAAAAAGTGATACTTATTCCTCTCTGACTTGTCAAGAATTGAGAAATGATGTTTCAGTGACCATTACATTTTTCAACAAGAGCATTAATAAGGATTAATTACAGAGAGGTGATTGGCTGACTCCATTGGACGAGCATGTGACTTGATCTCGTTGGGTATAGAGATCAGTTAAATAATAATAAAAAAAGAGTAAATACAGAATACATATTGGAACTTAACTGTCAATTGTGTAAGCAAACTATTTAAATGGTGATAATATCATTTTATTCTGTTTCAAGATTGACTCTCTTAGTGTTACATATGAAATATACATAAGTTAAAACTTTGAAAGGAAAAAAAACCCCACTGGATCAGTGTTCTGATTGGATCCCCAATCCTGTTAACATCCCTTTCACTTTGATCTATTTGGATCCCCAGTTCACCCAGGGCCTCTTATCACCTCAGCCCCCTAATGACCACCTTTGGCCTTTGCTGGTAGACAGCTCCCAGTGAGGTACTCCCAGGACACACCTCAATGACCATCTCTCCTGTGAGGCAGTGGCAGGAAGCAACTGGAGTTGGCCCTATGGGTAGGTTAAGGCTTAGGCAGGTGTCACAAGAGGGCATTTCATGCATTTCATGCAGGGACTATGATCTGAAGAAGAGTGCAGAATAGAAAATGTGAAAGGTCTCTGGGGGGCTATGTTTGGTCAGCTCACCTGGCACAGATGATTTACAGCAGGGAACACTGAAGTCAGGCTGAGAAGGGAGCTCAGAGTTCTATTGTTGGAAGCTTCTAGATGAAGCTGAGGCCCTCAAGACAACAGAATTGACTCTCAGCCTCTAGGTACTGTAAAGAAATACAACTTTGGGGGAAGGTTGACATCCAGTACCCCCTCCTATTGCTGAATCTTTTTGCCCAGTTTTGTAGTCAGATCCTTCCAGAAGGAAAGGAGCATAAGTCTTGTATGCTTAGTCAGTTCTCCGAATGTATGAGGCAAGCTCACGTGTTGCCAAGTTTATATAATCACAGACTCTTAGGGAAAGAAAGGGCCTTACAGTCCTCATACACCACACCCTCACCCATTGTTTAAAAACCTGCAACATCAAAAGCAGGGCATGGGGCCTAGGATGGAACCAGTGCTGGCCGGTTCCCGACTTCTCAGAGCAAACTATACCTTCATCCACCTCAGCTAGTTCAGCCTCCACTGGGGTACACAGAACCCCACTGCTAATCCCTCACCCACCCAGGACACCCACCCACCCAGGCTTCCTCTCTTCCCTTCCCCTCACCTTTCTAGCTTGAACATCCTCAGGTCCTTGCAACATTTCTCATGCCTTTTGGTCTCCTCTCATTCTCATTTCTGCCCTTGCAATTTCTTCCTTTATGAGGAAGAATATTTTATGGATAAGGACTGAAGAAAGCATTTATACAGTTTTTTTTAAGTTACATTTTGTGAGATGTAGTACACATACCATAAAACTCACCCCTAGTCATTTCAAATACTTCCATCCTCCAAAGATTCTCTTGTGCCAACATGCACAATTTGCACAATTTGCACAATTAATCCTCATTTCCACCTACAGTTCTAGGCAACCTCTGATCTGCTTTCTATCTCTATAATTTTGGGATTTTTTTAAAGGGTTGCTTTTTATATAATTTTTTTTTCCTATCAGCCGTCTGAGAACCCATGAAACAGCTTTGTATTATGGAGCATTCCTTTAAGACAGCGTTTTTTGGCTTTGAATTTTTGCCTATAGATGCAGATAGAGTTAATAATAACTCATGAATGATTGTTCCAGAATGGGTTATTATATAATTTGTCTTCCTAATCACTTAAGAGTCATCCAAATAGTACAACCAGAGGCTCTCCCAAAATATACCCTGGAGCTCTGGTCCAAATCTAGAGTACTGAATGAACTATTGATCCACCCAGCATGGCACTTCAAGGTTTTGATGCCTTGCCGGGGGTCATGGGATGAGGCTGCAATGGAGCACCATGAGCCTTGGCTCTCCCCTCCTCATTCCTCTGCCTTGCAGACCCTCCAAGCTCCAGCCTGCCATTGTTCCCATCCTCAGGCCTACAAGGAACCCCTTGCCTTCTCTCCCCCAACTCAAGTCCAAACCCACTCTTTGAGATCCAGCCCAGGTCTCTGAAGTATTCACTGACCACACTCTTCAGGACCTTGAAATGCCGCAAATTCCAAATATGCCTCAAATGCCACATATTCCAGTTGCTCATGACACTGTCTATGGCCATAAACGGCTTGAGAGGGCAACCTCGTGGTTAAACCTCCCTTATGGTTCCCACAGCCTTAGACAAATGGGCTGTCCTGACCCTTAACCCCTGCCCCCTGCCTTGACTTCTCCCTCCTTCGAGCCCCTCTAGGTCTTTGAACTTCTGACTTATTTCATAGTCTTTTGAGTGCTTCATTATGTGGCCAGTGTCCTGTGGACAGTAGCTTACTCATCTTTGGTCTTCCTCTGGGGCCTGACCACACTGCTTTGTACATAATAATAACAGCAAAATAACAACCACCCACATTTGTGTATCACTTCACAATTTTGAAAGTGCTTTTATATCTTTTCTATGGTCTGACCCCATGTAGTCCTGTGATAAAGGTATGATTATTATACTCCTTTTACAGACAAGAAATCTATGCCCAGGGCCCCTACTTCTAAGATATTCTGGTGCAAAGTGCCAGCACTCTGCTATACCACCCTACAACACAATAAATCATCGTTGAATTGATTTAATGCTACTTTGTTGACCGTGTTGATATGGATGTGGGTACAAGAAGTAAGGACCAGGGTAAGGTTGTTCTTTGTGTAGATTTTGTTGCTGTTCATGTATTCATTATATATTAATCCACTTATTCATTCAACAGACAAGTCCAGAGGGCCAACTGTAGCCTGGTACCAGGCACTGGTTAAGCATTGGGAAAGCACATGAACTTGTGCTCAGGTTGCTTGCTGTGTTATGAAGGAGACACACAAGTAAAGCTGAAATGGGAATATAAAAAATATATAGTGTTGGGACTGTGGGAACCTAGATGAGGTCTTGAACCTAGATGACAGCTTGGGGATGTCAGTGAGGATTTCTCAGCAAAGATGTCTCCTGAGCTGAGTCTTGAAAGGCAGGCAGGAGTTAGCCAGGTTTTCTTTTCTCTTCTTTTTTTTTTTGTTTAAGATGTATTTATTCATGAGACACACACACACACACACACACACACACAAACACAGGGGTAGAGACACAGACAGAGGGAGAAGCAGGCTCCCTGCAGGAAGCCTGTTGTGGGACTTGATCCCAGAACCCCAGGATCATGACCCGAGCCAGCCACTACCTTCCCCTGTGTTTCCTTGGAGCTATATAGCTCCCCCCACCTCACAGGGCAGAAGCACCAGGCCCACCTTTGCCTGACAGAGCCCACGGTAGCAAAGAGGAGGGGAGTGGAGGGGAGAGAGAGAATCAAAGCTCCAGACACACAGGCTGACTCACTGAAGCAAGATCCAAAGCATCACTTTGAGAGTAAGGGCACAAGAACTGGGAGATTTTAGGGAAAAAAGATATCTATAAAATTCAAAAGCAAAATGTTCCTTTTCCACTGAGCTTTAGGAATGCTTTCAATAAATCTTGCCTTAGGCAGGAAAATTGGTGCCACAGTTCTAGAGTTTGGGACCTCAGGTCCCCTTGTGTGTCTTTCCCCCAGATGGTTTATTACTTCCAGTTTGCAAAACACTGCCACATATAGTGTCTCATTTAAATCTCACAACAAGCCATGATGTCAGGCTGTCATGACAACAAGGCTGCTGCATTTCACAGGTGAAGACACAGAACACCAACTGCTCTGAGTCGAAGTGGACAAAGATAATCTCTATTTAGAGCTTCCTATAAAAATATCCCTCAGCTAGGTACACCAAAAGCACCTATGCCAGGCTCCTACCCAGAGAAAACTCTTTGAATCAGAACAAGGAAGGCCAGAAGAAAGCAAGCATGATCCTATCTATCATCACTGAGTTTATGGCTCTCTCTCTCTCTCTCTTTTTTTTTTAAACTTTCTTGAGTTTACGGCTCTTTAAACACATCTGTTACCAAAGGCTGCAGGAGGGTAAACACAACATGTCCAGGAAGTCCTGGGAGATCACTGAGGCCAGCACTTGACCACAACTATGTGAGCTTGAAGAGCCTGTCTTGATCAGAAAGACCAAAAGGTAGATCCACTGTGACTGGTCTTCAATGTACTTTCTTGGCTTTAGTTTATATGGATTATATGTCTTTTTTGTTGTTTTTTTCTGGACTTATTGAGATGCAGTTGACATGTAAGATTGTGGAAGTTTAAGGTGTGAGATGTGATAGCTCAGTACACATATACATCGCAAAATGTTTACCTCAGTAAGGTCAGAGAACACGTGTTTACCATCGCATAATTACCATTAATGAACATTAACATTAATGTTCTATACTTACAGGCACTTTCAAGTGTACAGTACAAAATTTTTTTTTAAAGATTTTATCTATTTATTCATGATAGACATAGAGGGAGAAAGAGGCAGAGACACAGGCAGAGGGAGGGAGAAGCAGGCTCCATGCAGGGAGCCTGATGTGGGACTTGATCCCGGAACTCCAGGATGGCGCCCTGGGCCAAAGGCAGGCGCTAAACCGCTGAGCCACCCAGGGATCCCCAGTACAAAATATTTTTAAAAGAATAATTTATGGCTGAAGCAGTTGAAAAGATCCCCTGTGATATGGTCCTGTAGACACTGTGGAACAATCTGTGCCAGAAGCAGGTAAAAGAGGAGCTTCGTAGGTATGCACAGTTTTTATTTCTATGGCCCATACTATGTGTAATGTTCAATGCCTTCTAAAGTACCCTACATGTTTTTCTCACAAAATCCTCACAGTAAGCCTATGAGGTGAGAATTTTTATGTCCGTTTACAGGTAAGGAAACTGAGGCCTAGAGAGGCTGTGACTTTCGCCATGTCACAGAATGGATGTGTGGCGGCAATGGATTAAAAATCACGTCTGTTTTTCAAAGCTAGAGTTTGTGCTTTTGCTCCTCCATTCATTCTCTCTCAAGGAATTTAGCTCTTGATTAGACACTTTGTGTTACTCTTTTATTACTCTTTGATTTTCCTGTCTTGCCTTCCACATCTTCTGCACCACAGAGCACAATGATTAATTTGCAAAAATAAAACTAACTTTTATTGAGAAGACAGTACTCGGGGCACCTGGGTGGCTCAGTTAGTGAAGTGTCTGCCTTTGGCTGGGGTCATGATCCCGGGGTCTTGGGGTCAAGTCCCTTGTCGGGCTTCCCGCTCAGCAGGGAGTCTGCTTCTCCCTCTTCTCTGCCTTTCCCTCCTGCTTGTTCTCTCTCTCTCTCTCTCTCAAATAAATACTTTTTTTAAAATCAAAAAAGAGAGAGAGAGAGAGAGAGAGAGAGAGAGAGAGAAGGAAGTACTTGTCAATCACTGTGCTAGGTACTTTCTGTGTGGTAATTTATGAGATGGTTATTGTTTGTATCCTTTATTTGTTAGGTCTTTACAAGCAATCCCGGATGAAATAGAAGTACATCAAGAACAAATAGAAGCCAGCCATTTCCACTTTCTTCCCCCAAAGTAACCATTTTTAATAGATTTGTGGGTATTCTCTCAGATGTGTTCCTTAGTATTTAAAAATATGTGTTGAGGACAGGTACAAATATATCATGTAACTCCCATTTACAGATAAGGACAGAGGTTCAAAGAGGTTGAGCAATTGTCCAAGATAGAACAGTAGGCGAGGGGATCCCTGGGTGGCTCAGCGGTTTAGTGCCTGCCTTTGGCTCAGAGTGTGAACCTGGAGTCCCAGGATCGAGTCCCACATCGGGCTCCCTGCATGGAGCCTGCTTCTCCCTCTGCCTGTGTCTCTGCCTCTCTCTCTCTCTCTGTGTCTCTCATGAATAAATCAATAAAATCTTAAAAAAAAAAAAAAAAAAGGAACAGTAGGCGAATGACGGAGCCGGGATCACAAGTCAGGTCTTCAAATGCCCGGCCCATGACTCAACCCATCACCTCTCCAACCAACCTGTGGTCTCAACCCAAGAGCCACATGGAACGTTGCTCCTGGGCCAATAGCTGGCTTAATGCGAGCACATATGACATGCTATCAGATAAACTGCTTCAGATTCCTTGTGGACTTTGGTTTGTCTATTTGAGAAAAGAAGGTAAACATGACTTCACCCTACTTCAACCACAGTGGTGCCCAGAGAATGAAGTAAATAATGTCTGCAGCACACGCCCGAGCTCCTAGGAAGGAGGCTCTACTTGGATGCAGCGGGTAGGGGATGGGAACACACGGTGCTCTCATGCAGACATGCCTATGCAGCCTCCTTTGGAGAGGTACACCCTTGGTCTAGGGTTTCTTTCCAGCTGACTCATCCTGTGACCTTGAGAAAGTTCCCCGTCTCTCTGCACCTTTGTTTCACACTCCACTGTAAACCAGGGCTAATAATACTTTCTACCTTGCTCATAAGAAAGGAAAAGAACAGACTAGTTCATAGAGCACATTCTTATATAGCTGGGGCCTGAGTGCCTGCATCTGCACGAGGCAGGTGAGGTGACTGGGAGACCATCTAGCTCATTTTAGATGAAGGGACCTGTGAAAGAAAAGAAGACAGTTCAGCAGAAATGCATTTCTCTTAGGAAACTGACTGTTTCTTAGATCCCCGCCTTTGTGAAATTTTTACCTCATACCTTTGTTAAAATGCTTTGCTTCTCCTGAAACGTCCTCCCCCAATCTCTTCTTGTGAAACTGTACCTGTCATTCAATGGCCCGCTGAAATGCCACATTTCCATGACGTTTGCCTCTATTCTTTCAACTAAGCACCGTATCTCTTTCCTCTAGATCCTCCGAACAGTGTTTATCTTCTCTTAACCTCATATATTGCCAGGAATTTCAGTGATTAAAAAAAAAACCCCAAATCTCAAAAAAAACCCCACAAAAAAACCCAAAAAACAAATCTCATTCTCTTAGATTATAAGTATATTGAAGGTAAGAATAATACCTTATTTCTCTAACTTCCTAAGCTATGAACACAGCATTTTGCACATATTAGCTGCCTAATACTTTATAAGCAATAATTAATTGCTGAATGAATACATGAAAAGATGGAATTTTCGTATAGAGGAAAAGTTGGAAGTAGTAGTGAAGTTCTGGTGAAGATGAACTGCATGGAGTACCAAAGAATTTTTGCTGAACAGTGTTGACCTTTTAAATTCCTGCCTATCAATGGACCCATCAATCCATTGATCCTTTGAACAGACAGTACCTGAGCATCTCTTAGTGTAGGATGCTGTGTGAGATTCTTCAGTAAAGAACTCTGCAGGTCCTGAGTACTTGTGGGCCTTTGCTGGTCTCATGTTGCCTCCAGTTTCTGGGCAGAGTTAAGGAGCTGCATTTGTGTCAAGACACCTGAGTTCTAATCTTGGTTCTGATTCCTGCTAGCTGTGCAACCTTGAGCAAGTCATCTCTCAAATCTCAGTTTCGACTTAGGTATAACGTTAAATTGATAAAGAGGGGGATAATACCATAGTGCTTATTTTGTCTGACTCCCAAAAGTATTGGAGGCAATCACAGGGTGACAGTATTTTGCCTTCTTTAAGATATGTGTATACAATATATGTGTGTAATGTGTACATACACATAGATTTTTAAGTTAAGGTGTGCAGTGTATCATATACAGCCATCAAATTTTAAACAGTGCCCTGAATTATCTTAGAAAAGCTCAGGGGACGCCTGGGTGGCCCAGCGGTTGAGCATCTGCCTTCGGCCCAGGGCATGATCCCCGGATGGAGTCCTGCATCAAGGCTCCCAGCATGGAGCCTGCTTCTCCCTCTGCCTGTGTCTCTGCCTCTCTCTCTCTGTATCTCTCGTGAATAAATAAATAAAACCTTAAAAAAAAAAATAAAAGCTCAGTAGGTTCAATATGTGATACACGCTTTTGGGACAATACATGGCAATTATTTGTTATAGATCTTTATAGTGAAAGCTAAAAAAACTTTGAAAAAGTACAATTTTAAATTTCACTGGAAAACATCCACCATATGGTTACATGACATGACCTTTTCTGGTCATTGTCATTATACACATACCATGTTGCATATCAATGTGTGTATACTAGCTGGTGTTCCAGTTTTATTTTTAAGATTATTTACAACCCCCCTTTCCATATTTACAGTTTTAATGGCAGTATTCTTCATCTATCTACCTACTATCATAATCAATTTCATTATTTCCTAATTGTTGGTCATTTGAGTAATTTTCAGGTTTTCATTATTGCACATGGCCTATTTTTAATCACATACAGATTCCTACCCGCCACCTAACACATTCTTGGCTTGGCTCCCTCTACTGTCAGTTGATATATACCCAAGAAATGCCAACTCATTTTATTATTAGCCCAAGCAAAACAGAATTAGGAAGGAACCACAAATGTTTTGTTTCAAAAATTAGACTGTGCATTTCCAAGATGATGTGTGAACGATTTCCTTTGGGTGAAGGGAGATCTGGACCATTGCACCACAGCCTCAATTCATACTACTATATGCCAGGGGCTTTATATATTTATCGACTATTTATTGGGAACCTTCAAGATATCAGGAACTGTTCTTGGCTGAGTACAAAAGGAATAATCCTTACCCTCAGGGAGCTTACAGTTTAGTAAAGGATCCAGCCCAGCAAGCAGGCAATGATAAGGTAGCGTGACAAGCACTGCTCGAGCAATAAATTCCACATGGGGGAGCAGATTAATGCCAGTCTTGTTGGAGGCTCTGGGGAGAAGTGTCACAGAAACTGAGGCCTAAGGACCAGTGGGCATTAACCTGAAGGAATCATCCAAGCATGGGAAACAATGTTTACAGAAGCCAACTGAGCCAGAGGAATTTTTTTTTTTTTTTTTTAGGGAATACAAAGTAGATACAATCAAAGTAGTAAGCAGTTTGAATTAGGGTACAGATGGAGATGAGAATGGAAAGGTATGCTGTAACCAGATTAGGAAGGGCTTTATAAACCCCATTAAACAATTTGGATTTGAAAATATCTGGGGTTAGCTACTTTAGAAAACAGCTTGGCAGTTTCTTAAAAAGTTAATTTGATAAAGAAGTTATATGTGGCCCAACAATGTCACTCCTGTCTAGCCAGGAGAAGCAAAAATGTATATCGATGCAAAAACTTACACGTAAATGTTCATAGGAGCATTATTCATACTAGGTAAAAGGTAGGAACAACCTAGTGAAGAGATAAACAAAGGTGGTGTAACCATGACGGGATAGTATTCAGCCATAACAAAAGGAACAAAGTACAGATGCATGTTACAATGTAGATGAATCTGGAAGATGGTTTGCTACGTGAAAGGAGTCAGTCAAAACACTACATATTGTGCGATTCCATTTCTATAACATTGTAGAATAGGTAAATGTGTATAGATGGAACTAGGGGAAGTTGGCGAGAAATAGGGAGTGACTACTAGTGGGTATGGAGTTTCCTTTAAGGTGACGAGGATATTCTAAAATTGATTGCTGATGGTCGGACAGGTCTGTTGATATACTAAAACCAAGGAACTACACACTTTCAGTGAGTAAATTATATGAGATATGGATTTTATCTCAATGAAGCTGTTAAAAAAATCTATGGAATACAGCCATAGATACAATCTTGCATATATTATATGCAAGATTGGCTTTCAGCCCCCTTCCAGCAGACTCAAACAGAAATATAGCAGTATGTCCTGAGTCAAGCACCCAAGGTCAGTTTCTCCTATTGGCTTATTAAAGCCAGTATTTGAATAACTTCAAAGACCTTTTTTTTTTTTTAAAGATCATATTTTTTAAGCTCAAATTAGGAGCTGTCTTCTGTCCAGGGTCAAATAAGATGCAAAGAAAAAGAAATATTTGAATGCAAGGCTGGCTTAAAATGCAGCCCGCATAGCCATAACATGTTTCCCTCTCAGTAGCAAGTACCAGGAAGCAGTCTGGTTCCGCGGACAGATAAGCGGACAGACAGGTGGACAGACAGGGTGGCACTCACCACTTACTACTGTGTGTTCTTAGCAAGTTCTGACTCTCATCTGAAAAATGAGAATAACTGAATAAATACATTTGCCATATGGTAGATTACAGATAAAAATCGTGTAAAGCGCCTGCTGGGTGCAGGGTAGGATCTCAATAAATAGTAGTTGTCATTATTACTATGACGATCTTAAGTCTTCAAAAAGAGATTTGATGCAGTGCCAGAGAGCAAATGTTCTGATTCTCTGCTTTTTTGTACTCTCTTCTAGTTCCTAGATCTGTTCTAGCGACATAAATCAATCCCGCCTCTTGGTAAATGTTATTTTAGACTAAGTATATTTTAGGTTTGTTCCCTTAATGAATTGGGTGATTTCAAACTGACAGCAATTTGATCTAATTTGCTGGCAGATTATGCAAGAAATAAATATTTTATTGAAATGCAAAAGCTAGTCAGTCAGTTTTTGCACCACTTTCCTCCCCACCCTTGCGTGTGGGGAGTGAGGAAGGGTAGTAGGCATGGAAGTGGGTAAGGTTTTGTTTCTGACTCAGATCCAGTTGGCATGAATCTGAAAGACCTCCCTGTATGGCTTGATCTTGGCCCTCATGCTCTCTTCCAACCTGTTTCTGCACTGTCAGCAACTTCTCTTCCCCGTAGTGAATCTTGACCTTCCCTAAACCTTTTCTCCTCTGAGGTGTCCATCACCCTCTGGGGTTTCCAAATGGCCCACAAGGGTAAACCAGAGATCCATCCATGCAGACGATGTAAGGGCAGAGGGGAGTAGTTAGGGTTTCCTCCAGCCTAGGGCAGGGAGGCAGGGCAGGTGGGGGAGGGCCTGGCACTCCCGCTGAGGGCCCCAGGGGGACTTGGCTGGGTTGGCGGCATTCCTTTTGTCTTTTCTCCAAAAGATGCTCCTGGGAGCCAACCAGAAAGCTTTCTGTGTTCATTTTGTATCTGGGGAGCAAACACACAGCTTTGGCAAGGGAGCATCAGACCTATAATAATAATTCAGATCTCTGACATTAAAGTGCAAAAAACATTTTCCATGACAGCTTAAAATTAATCACCACCACTTGCTGCTAGAGATCCCTCTCCTTTATGCAGTGCCAGCTTGGGGACAACTGTTAAGGCAGCCACATGGCTTCCAGGGAAAGAGCGTGAAGTCTGCACAGACAATCCACAAGCTGATTCTCTCCATTCTCTCTTTTGTCCCAGGGAGGATGTGTCTTCCACAAGAGAGTAAGACGGGGCTGGTAATTGCTCACAGAGAACAAGCCACAACTGACTCTTACGGGTGGGATTTTAAATGCATCTGGAGCTCTTAGTGACATTGATAAACCACCAGAGACGCCAGCTTTGCAACTGAATGTTCCGGAAATTGTTCCTATGGTCTTTGAACTCATGTCAAGGGAAAAGAAGGGAGTCTGTGCATGATCATTTTCTTTATCTTGCTGATGAAAATTAATAATCAAACAAATTCTACCCAGACAAGGTCAAAGTAGAATTGTTCAACACACGCTTATTTGTTTGTTATTTTGAAAAGATTTGAATTAGTTCCTGCTGATGGTAAAAAGTGGAAATTGTTTCGGAGGGCCAACAGTGAAACATGAAAATTCTTTCTCTTTCTCCCAATTCCTTCGTCCCATTCTGTAGAGGTTACCACTATAAACAGTTTCCTTTATATCCTTCAAGAAACTGTTCTTGCACATATAAGCCAATGTGTATATGTGTATTTTGTGTGCATGTGTATATATATTTGCACCATACGGGGGCTTTTTTCACTTAGTGATGTATATTGGACACCTTTTCACACCAGAGCCTAGAAATCTACTTCATGTTTTTAATGTTACATAGTGTTCCTTGGTGAGCTTGTGCATTTATTTGGCCTTCTGATTCTGGACGTTTGAGGTGTTTTTTGTTTCTTTGTTTGTTTTCTTGGTTTGTTACTATGAACAAAATCACAAACCTCATTTTTGGAGATTAATCTGTTTACACTTATGCAACTTTGTTTGTTAAATAAATTCCTAGAAGCGGAATATTTAGGTCAAAAGGTACGCACAGTTTAATTTTTGAAAGATTGTGAAGTTATTCTCTAACCAGACAAGAAACGTATACCGAAAGCTCTCTCTGTGCTCAGCATTGTGCTGGGTGCTTGGGATAAAAGGTCACAGTCCTTTTCCTTGACAAGCTCACAGGAGACACACAGCCAATAAATTATTATAATGTAATGTGGTAGGCACCATAATAAGGGTTTTATGACGCTCATCACTTTCCTGTGTTAGCCACTAGTTTTATTACCTCCCTGTGAATTTTAAAAGAGATTTTTGAAGTGTTCTTCATTCTAGAGTAAATTTTCAGGCTATGATATATTTCCCAGGTTAAACAAGAAAAAAACAAGGGCACCTGGGTGGCTCAGTCGGTTAAGCATCTACCTTCAGCTCAAGTCATGATCTCAAGGTCCTGATGTTGAACCCTGCATCAGGCTCCCTGCTCACTGGGGAGTCTGCTTCTCCCTCTTCCTCTGCCCCTCCCCCTGTTCATCCTTTCTCACTCCTTCTGTCAAATAAATGAATACAATCTTAAAAAAAAAAGAAAGAAAGAAAGAAGGAAGGAAAGAGAGAAAGGAAGAAAGAAAAAACAAAAGCAAAAGGTCAAGATGGAATTGGCAGAAGCTTCATGGATGAGATCCAATCAATATTTAAGAATCTCCCAGGCCCAAGCATCCCTGTGCCTATTACACCATTTAATCTTTATGAAGTTATGATTATTCCAATTTTACTGATGAGGAAGCTGTGGCCAGAGGTATATAAGGAATTTGCTCAAAGCTGTACTATTAATGAATGATGTAGTTTGCACTGGAGTCTGGGGTCCCTTTGATGGCAAACCCAGGGCCCTTTCTACAGAGCAGCTTGGCCATGCCACAGTGAGTCACGCTGTCCCTGAGGATTTTACACCATGGCCTTCACAACAACCTTGAGTTTACCAAGCAAAGGCATAGTGCCAAGAATGGAGAAAAACAAGTAGGAGGAAGACCCACTACATGCTTTTGGAAAGCTCACTGCTTAATAGGTAGAAAGTCTCCATTTGAGTATATATGAACCATAAGACAGTCATCCTGACCTATGTCATTCCAGACCAGTGCCATGGCCCTGAGGAGAGGTTGATTCTCGAGAGTTAAGAAGATAGGTTTTTTGAAGGAGCAGAGGGTGGTTTGGGAGGAGGTGGGGAGCGTGGAGCTGTCAGGATGGCATGGTCAAGGCATGGGGACAGCCAGTGTGGTTAGGTGGCTGGAGCTTGAAGTGCATGGGACTTATGTAGGAGATAGGCAGGGAGGCTAGGTTGTGCACATAGTACAGAGATGTTCAAGGCCACATCCACAAGTCTGAACTTTCTTTGTTAAGTATGAAAGTGTTTTTGAACAGGAAAGTGACATGAACTAACCTGTGTTGCTAAAGAATGAAAGTCAACGGTATGCAGGGAAGATTGGACAAGGGCACGCTTGGAGACAGGATAATCAGTTAGGGGATCATGGTGGCAGTCTGCATGGAAGTCTTCCTGGCTGGAGGAGATGGCCACAGAGAAGGGATGGACAGGGAAGGGTCTGAGCTGTGGTGGAGCTGGATCCCACATGATTTGATCTAATAGGTTTCTTGAAGGGAGGGGGGAGAAAATGAGAGATTTCTAGCCCAGACTGAGTGGTTAGGCTATTAATGGAGATAGGGCACACAAGAGAGAAGCTTTTGACAGACAGGTGGAGATTAGGAGTTCAGCTTTGGTGTGTGGACCTTGAAACCAGGCGGGGACATACACGTGGGATGTCTAAAAAGCAGTTGGAAAATACAGCCTGGAGTTTGGGAGACTACCAGAGCCAGAGATGCAGATTTAAGTCATCTATAGAGATTGTATAAAGCTAAGGGTGATTGTTTGGAAGAAGAGGACCAAGAAGCAGATCAATGGAGAAGGCCTAAATTTAAGCAATAATTGGGGAAAGAAACTAAGGAAGACAACTGAGGGGTGGGTGAGGATGCAGGTAGTCTGGCAACCAAGGGAAGGAATTTTGAGAGACAGCAGTCAAAAGTTTGTGTATTCTAGAAATTTAAGAAGACATGAGTGGAATGTCACTAGTTAATTAATATGTTGAGTGTCATAATTGGGAAACTTTTAAGATAATGGGCCTACTGGAGTGGAAAGTGAAGTTCCTTAGAAACAAATTTGCAAGTGAGTGGAAGAGGGAGGGAGAGGTAACTTAGGTTAACTCTTTCCTCAGGGACAGTGGGAAGTGGAATCGAGCTGACATTATCTGAACTACTTCTGCTCCATCATTGTGACTGGCTTAGAAATCAGGCCAAGAATAAAATCTATGGTTGGGGATATCTGAGGATTTAGCTCCAAGGACCTGAGTCCAAAGTACAGAGCTCAAAGAGTATGGCATGCTTCTCCTTCCCTCAGTGTTTCAGAGTTTTTCTAATAGGAGACAGCTGAGTCATAATCTATTAAGCCAAGTACAGCTTGAGGGGAGAGTCTGGGACAGCTGGTTCTCAGAGGCCAGCAGGGCAGTCATGATCATCCTGGGCCAATAGGCCTTTCTGTAAGAGAGTGGACCCACCATCATGCTGGGGTTCTTTATTAGTGAGAAGTCAAGGCTCTGGAAAAAAGAACCATCTAGAGTAAGATAGAGGGCAGAGACAAAGCAGAAGCCTCCCTGGGTCAGGGATGTGGGAGAGACCAGCACAGTGTAGATCTTTTGTGGGTCCCATTGGTAGCAAAACAGCCTCTAGGGACACGAGAACACAAAAGAACACCTTTAGGGTATAGGCTGATGATATACAACCACAGAGGAAGATTTATAGTCAAGCCAATGAATCTTAAGCTTTGGGCCTCTCCCTTACTTAGTCCTCTTCCAACACCCTTTGGCGGGGGGAGGCCCTGGAAATGTGTTTCACAGGAATATTACATGTTTTGTTTTGTTTTTTAAGGGAGACTTTCTTTTGTTTTGTTTTTTTCTTCTATTCATTTATTCGTGAGAAATACACAGAAAGAGAGAGGCAGAGACATAGGCAGAGGGAGAAGCAGACTACCAATGTGGGACTCGATTCTGGGACCCGGGATCAAGACTTGAGCCAAAGGCAGACGCTCAACCGCTGAGCCACCCAGGCGTCCCATGCACATTACATGCTAATACAGCTTTCAAAATTAAGGCATGTTAGCTCCGGTTGACTAGGGCTGCTGTCCATGGGCTTGTTCTTGCTGTCAGTCATATTTCCCTGTTGGTAGTGTTGGTAGTATTGGGATGGCTGTGGGCATTTTGGGGATTCGGTTAAGGGGGAATTGACTTGTGAGTGTAATCTGGGTTTAATGGAATCGATTTCTGTGGTTCACAGTCACTTCCACTTCTACTAAGTTACTGCTGGCCACCAGGTATGGTGACATGAAGGTGTGCAGTTAGAAGACTTATCAGTGTACAGATGTGTCCCACTACACCCACTACAGATGTGTCCCTCCAGAAGTGGGAGGAGAGTGGAAGAGAAACAAGCCTTGAAATAGAAAGTCAAAATTAAGTCTGTGGAAAATTCTTCCAAATTCTACAGCTCATATGAAAGGAAATTGATAAAGGACCTTAAAAATTTAATGACAGCTCTAGAAATTAGGATTATCAATAATAAAAAAACAAATTTCAAAGAAATTTCAGGAAATGTCAGGAAAAAAAAGACGGGTTTATCTTTCTCTTCTCTCTATAAATTATATTACAAAGTCATTTTCAGATCAAGAAACGATCAAAGATAAGGCAGTAAAAAATAGAGGAAAGATGAATTATAGAGGGATATTAGGCAGCAAATTGACAAAAACATACTATTACTCTCTCTGGACTTTTTTGGGTCAGCTTTTCTAGATGCATCCACTTTTAAAAATTGCTGTTTGTTGTGGTTTATTTTCTTGTTTTCATGAAATATTTATTTTCATGTCCAATTTTAATTTTATCCTTTTTCTTTGAAAGTAGTTCCCCTAAATTGTACTAGCGTAAGACTTTATAAAACCTGGATCTGCCCTCCTTGATGTTGCTTATTTATGGTACCAGAAGTGTTATTGGATGTGAAAGGATCTTTGTGTGTCTAAATAAGGAAGAAAATCTAGATATTCAAATATGTAGTCTCTATTCTACTGTAACCTCTACTTGATACCACAGAGAGAGGCAGATCTATGAGTCATTCTGCATAGTAATGAAGCCGACTGAGAGTGAATTCTAAACACTTTAATAGGCAAATTTTTTGGAAGAAAGGTGTACTTAGCACAAGTGCACAATAAATATTTGCTGATTTGAGGAAAGATGGTGTGTAAATATACAGTGTTTCCTGTAAGAAGATAGGGAACTTTTTTTTTTACCCAAGGGAAGCTAGTAGCTGGTAAATATAATCATCACAGTTCCTAGTGACCTTCTCATTGCTTCTCGTCATCTAGCCGATTTTCCTCTAATTAACTGGTATCCTCTAGGGTAAAAGGTGGGCCCAGACAATGGGGTAGAAGAGATTACAGCCTGCATTCATTCATCAAATGTTTGTTGACTATCTACTAAAGCTAGCTAGCATGGCCTCCTGGTCAGCAGCTTAGGTGTATAAATATGATCACATCTCTTCTATTTTTCCAATTAATCATTCAAGATCACATATGCCCAATGTAACAGGAAGTACATCTTCTTCCTCTTGAGGCGTCTCTGATTTGTCCAAGAGCATTAGATCAGTCTAAAATGCTAGACTAGTTCTGGTTCTGCCAGCAGGGAGAACAGTAGTTAAATCAGTGTACTGCTAACATTGCTTCTTTAACAGCCCCCCCTATTGCTGTTAAACTGGTCCTACTCATACCTATGGATGCTCATCCGCTATGTTGATGGTGCATGGCTTATCCAGACCCCCCATTAGTGGTAGTAGTACCTCAACTTCGGACTCCAAGTTTAGAACTCTTTTAATTAACACTTGCATACTTAGGCATTACTCCAAAGCAGGACCCTGTTGCCAAGGATGTTAACTTCATAGCATTACCTATTCTTCTCGGAAGCTCTCCCCCAGGAAGGTGGATCTAGGCCACCAGTTCAGATTCCCCTCCCTATGGTAGGTAGTCCACCTCTGAGAATTTCCTTGCCAGCATCAACTTCATCAGATAGTTTCTAATAATGTTGAACTCCAATAAGAAAAGAATTGGGGTCTCAGTCCATTTACTTGCTCCCAAAAGAATGCTTAAACTCTTTGTGGATTTATTCATTTCATCTCCTCTTAGACCCCTGAAATAAGAACAACTACCAAATAGCTTTGCAGACTGAGGAGCATTCAGTGGACTCAAGTCCACTCAGCCCACAGATTGGCAGCCTGTCACACATATAAAAATGCTAGGTTCTGAATCCCCAGGTACCCCATTTCATCTACTATAACTCAGTTCAAGATAAAAGACACAATCTGGCTTTCAAGGAGCACACAGACTATAAATAAATAGTTTCAATAAAGTGTAATACATGATTATGCAGCTTGCAAAGCATACACGGAGTGCCAGGGAACCACAAAAGAGGGGCTCGTAAATTAGCCAGGACAGACAACAATCTGAGTGACAAAGACATACAGCCACCATCTGTGCTGAATTCTGAACTGTCCCTCCTCTCTGAGTCTAGCCCATTATCTTTGAACAAATAATGTACCTCTCTGCTCATTTCCTGGATGCTTTCTAGCAGTAGGAGGTTTCCCTTGGTTTGGGACTAAGATGAAGCAAATTTTTAGGGGTTACAAAAGCTTTAGTAATTGAGATTAATATGTGTTTTTGAAAATAATGATAAATTATGGGTTATAGGCAGTGCCTGATTTTATAAGTAGAGTTTTATTGGAACCAACATCAGGATTAGGATAAGGTCAGTGAGGCAGGGTTATGAAAGTACAGGTTTGGATCTTGTCTTTATTTAAAATTGTGATGTATTGTCTGTCATGGATTTTTGCCTTAATTTTGACTTTTTAACATCCTAAAACATTGTTTATCTTGATTTCTGAGGTTTTGGTGCCCTGTAAGTTACGTGCCTTGATGGAGAGAGGTGAGTGGGGAATGGACTAGATGGGTATTAAGGGGCGCACCTGTTGTGAAAACTGTGTGTTGTATGTAAGTGATGAATCACTAAATTCTACTCCTGAAACCAGTATTATACTACATGTTAATTAATAAGAATTTAAGTAAAAATTTGAAAAAAAGAAAACACATGAACTAAATGCCCTTGAGTGAGTGAATGGATAAATACACTGTAGTACATCCATACAAAGGAATAGTATTTAGAAATAAAAAGGAACACATATTGATATAAAAAAAATTATGTGCCCAAGGCGAATGCCTCACTTGCCTCACCCTAGTCTTGGTCCTGGGTCCACTCCTATCAGCCTTTCAGATGGATTTTGTCATGTCTGTGTCATCAGTTAAACACGGCTGAGACGGCTGACATAGCTATAGAATTAGAAGGTATGCTAGGTTCTACAAATGAAAAGAACAGCTTCCTAGGAGAGAAAATATTAGATGACTTCTTTTGATTTGACAGTTTGGGAAGATGTCTTTGAAGAAATAGCATTTGAAATAATCTCAAATTTCATGGAAAGCTATGATAAGAATGGCACAAAAATCTATACCCTTTACTCAAATTTGACAACTTCTTTTGTGTATACTTTAATTTTTTTATTTTTATTTCTTTTAAAGATTTTATTTGTTCATGAGAGACGCAGAGAGAGAGAAAGAGACACAGGCAGAGGGAGAAGCAGGCTCCATGCAGGGAGCCTGATGTGGGACTCAATCCTGGGTCTCCAGGATCAGGCCCTGGGCCGAAGGCAGTGCTAAACCGCTGAGCCACCCAATCTGCTCCATCGTGTATATTTTTAAATGCTTATTTTAATAGTTGGTTTGCTAGCTTTGAGGAATTTTTTTTTTTTTTTTTTTTTTTAGTAGTCTCTATACTCAATGTGGGGCTTGAGCTTACAACCTTGAGATCAAGAATCACATGCTCTTCCAACTGAGCCAGCCTCAAGGAAAGTGTTTTGACTTTCCATTATTACAGACATAGAAATCACTAAACTTATTCTACTTCTTACCCACTTTCTCTTTTCCTTTACAAATGTTTGTTAATTACATAATTTGTGTGTCAACAGGAAACATAATTTTACATCCTTTCCAATTATTCTAATGTGTAGAATTATTTCATGCAAAAATTTTTATTTTTAAATATATTTTTTCAGATTTTATTAATTTGAGAGAGAGAGAGCAAGCACAAGCAGGGGAAAGGGCAGAGGGAGAAGCAGACTCCCCACGTGAGCGGGGAACCTGACACCAGGCTCAATACCAGGACCTTGAGACCACGATCTGATCTGAAGGCAGATGCTTAACCGACTAAGCCACTCAGGCATCCTAGAAATATTTTAGTCTAGAGTGTGTTTAAGTCTGCTGCCAATATTTTTTTTCACAATTTCCCTGATTATCTCTTAGTTGATCATCCCTTGGTAGTTTCCCCAAGAAAAGGCTCATAGAATTGATATTCCCTGAATTCTCTCACATTCAGGTCTATCTGTTGTCTTTATAGTTGAAAGATAATTGCATATAAAATCCTTGGGTAAAATTTTTTCCTTGATGATATTTTAAATATTGCACCACAATCTTCTGGCATTGACTATTGCTGTAGGGAACTCTGAGGCCAGCCTGATTTCTCTCCCCTATAAGTGACTTGATCTTTTTTTTTTAAAGATTTTATTTATTATTTAACAGAGAGAGAGAGAGAGGGAGGGAGAGAGAGAGAAAGTGTGTACAAGCAGGCAGAGGGAGGAGAAACAAGATTCCTGGTGAGCAGGGAGCCAGACATGGGGTTCAATCCCAGGACCCTCAGATCATGACCTAAGTTGAAGGCAGACACTTAACTGACTAAGCCACCCAGGCATCTCATGACTTGATCATTTTGTTTGACATATTCACCAACTATTAATACATTGCCACATGTGCTTTCTCTCTCTCTTTCTATTTTTTCCTTTCCCCGGAAGATTAAGGAAAGAGAGGTGATAAACAATAGTTTGGAGTCTCTGAAAAAATGAGAGAAGATGGGATTAAAGACCCACCTGGAGGAACTGGATCTGGGAGAAGAAGGTATGCTGCAAGTAGAGAGGGAAAAAATGGATGTAGTAGCAGGTAGGAATACAGATTTAATGGTGGGAAAATGAGGAAAGTTTTGTTTGGTGACTTATATGTTCTAAATTAGGAGTAGGGCAAGGCTAGTGCTATGAACTGATTGTGTCTTTCAGTCCAAATTCCTAAGTTGAATCTTAATGACCAACGTGACAGTATTTGGATGGGGAGCCTTTGGGAGAAAATTATGAGAGGCAGAGCCCTCATAATGGGATTAGTGTCCTTAGAGGAAGAGATGTGAGAGCTTGCTTCCTCTCTCTTTCTCCCTGATGTGAGGATACAGCCAGAGGCCGTGGTCTACAAACCAGAAAAAGGGCTCCGCCGGAAACAGAATCTGTCAGTTCCTTGACCTTTGATCTCCAGCCTCCAGACCTTGAGAAATAAATGTCTGTTGTTTAAGTCAACCAGACTATGGGATTTTTGCTAAAGCAGCCTGAACTAAGATAGTTACTAGCTGAGGGTGAAGGAAGATGTGGAGAAGGTATGAAGTCATTTCTGTGGTGAGGAGGGTAAAACTCATTGTAACTTGGTTGAGTGGATCCTGAATGCCCATTTGATGTCAGTGATCAAGAATTTAAAGGATCACTGATATGCCAAGTTGGGTGATTTTTCTCCTGCCAAGCCCAAGGCGCCAGTGTAAGTTGAAACAAAGCAAATTGTTGGACCTGTCCAGGGTTGGAGTGTCATAGGAGAAGGACAGTGCTGGGGAGGTAAGAGATTTTGAGAAAGTGAATGTCATATCCCAAGGGACACGGCACTTGAATGGAACATTTCCTCCACCCCTGCTATATTTCTTCTGCTGGGCCACCTGATCTTCTGAACCAGATTAGAGGCCAGATCAACCACAGTCTGTGCGGGAATTCCTTTTGCAAATTTATGGTCTGGAGGAGGAGTACTCTGAGAGAAAAAGGCTTCCCTGACAACAGAAATATTTAATAGGGATTTCTCTCCCTTTTGAGCTTTTCAAGGATGTTTATATTCATATTTGGAATAAAAATAATTCCATTTCTCATAAGCATATAATTGTTTGTCTTTCTTTAAAAAGCTTGGAATAGTTCCCAAAGATGATATTGTTCATCTTTATCTACTAATGAGTGAAGAATGTGAGTTGGTAATTTTAAAGTGGGGAAATTGAGCATTGAGATAACTTGCCTGATGTTACCAAGCAAAGTAGTCACAGAGATGGAAAAAGAACACAGACATTGGGCTTTCTAGTTTCTATTTACCAGCTCGTGTTTCCATGGAGAAAAATTCAGAGAACTCCAATCAAACAGATGCTGAGCCCACATTCTATTCCTAAAGATACATGTGGACCATGTTCATCAAGGCTTGCAAAGCTTTCGGAGAGCTAGGAATGATTTTGGTGGGGGCGTGAAAGACAAGATAATTTTAGTTCGATTTTGGAAAGCATCCCATCCCACCTTGTGAGAAACTGAATTGGGTGTCAGTTTGGTGTTCACTCATTGCAGGTTTTCTGTAATACCACGTCGGCCCAGTGGGCATGCCTTGCCTCTGTGATCACCCCTTTTTATGTACTGTGCTCTCTCTTTCTTCTCCAATATGCAAACTTGACCTAGCTCCTCCCAAGAGACCCTCTTCCAAAGAGCTGTTCCTGAAACTTTGCCTTAGTAATCTCTCCCTGTAAGTCTTGTACTGAATTGCACCCAAGTTTCTGTTCATTATCAAAGGGCACACATGTGTTCTCCTAAGATGTAGGGTCCTCTCAGTGGAATGCTAGGAAATGCTTAACAGTCAGTACTTTATTTTTTTTAATTCCTTGATTTGTGGGGTTTGCCAGTTTCCATGGTGTAAATACTCTCACCACAACTGATTGTAAGCTACCAACATGACAGTGCTGAACACTGAATTGGGAAGGAATGTGCATGGTAGTTCTAGCAAGGCGTCACAAGTTGGCTTTGACATATCAATGGCATGTTAGAGACACAGTATGCACTTCTTCCTTCTTCAGACTTTCTTGGACTCCCCCATCTCCTGGACTCACAATTGCTCTCTCTACCTTCGCTGCTACCACCGTCTCAACGTTGTCTATGAAGGCTTATCAACTGAAGTTGGCAAGATGCCTACACTGAGCACTCTATTTAAAACTGATGGTCAGGGATCCCTGGGTGGCGCAGCGGTTTGGCGCCTGCCTTTGGCCCAGGGCGTGATCCTGGAGACCCGGGATCGAGTCCCACGTCGGGCTCCCGGTGCATGGAGCCTGCTTCTCCCTCTGCCTGTGTCTCTGCCTCTCTCTCTCTGTGACTATCATAAATTAAAAAAAAAAATTAAAAAAAAATCTTTAAAACTGATGGTCATAGTTCACTCTACATTCCCTTTCCTCGTGCCCCCTTCTAGTTTTTCCATAGCATCCTCATATATATTATATAATTTATTCATTAGATTTATTGGTTTTTATATGCCTCTTCCAAATAGAATGTTCTCAGGAGGGCAGGGATTTTTTTTTCCCATAAGGTTTTTTGTTTTGTTTTGTTGTTGTTGTTGTTGTTGTTTTTTGTTAATGTACTCCAAGTGCTTTGAACAGAGGTGGTATTCAATAAACATTTGTTGAACGAGCGAATGAGGGGCTATGGATTCTACTCTCTCACTGCCCACCAAGTCCCTAGGATGGTGCAGATCACTTGGACTGAATAAATCCTTGTGGCTTGACTGACTTCTGAGAAGCTGAAGAGCGAGTCCTTGACAGCTAAAGTGGAAACAGACAGTTTTTATCAGACCCTGAAACTGCTCTCACCGAACAAGCACACAATTCTTCAGCAGGGGAAATCCAGTGCCTTCTCAGAATCGGAGAGCTTGGCAAACAGTTCTTGCTCACAGTGTGATTAAAGCATTATCTGAACCCTCCCCCTCCCCCAGGAACAGGAGAAAGAATTCATTAAGGGCTCATCAATTTAAATTTGTTTTCAGGAAGCAAAAATCAATCTGTCATCCTAAAATTCACTTGGGCTTGCACACAGAATGGTTCAATGCTGCAGAACTCACCTGCTGCTGAACTGATTAGATCCAGTAATTGGGAATGCTGACTGTGGTTCACGCAGCCCCAGCAGAATATCTGAGGGCATGTCTGGCTTGAAACAGGAGGGCCATGCTTCCTGTAGACAGAAGGCATGGAAGCTGATGGATTCCCTCAGAACGGATGAATGGTTTTGGTTTTTAGGTTGCGACATTTATTCTGATGCAACATTTATTGGAGATCTTCTATTTGCTTAGTGGTTCAGCACGCCTATGGGCGGGGGAGGAAGATTATGATTCCGGTTTTACAGATGAGGAAACTAAGACTCAAACTGAAGCTCTATGGTGCTTATATCTACATCATAACCACACTGTTAGTTAGAGGCTTAGAACAACAACAACCACTTATTTACTTCCCCGTTTGCTTATCAGCAATTTCAGTTAGGCCCAGATAAGTGGCCCTTCTATTCTCACCTGGACTCTCTTAAGCATCTTTGGTCAGCTGCAAGTGTTCTGGCCATTGGCTGGGTTAATGTGGGCAACCAGACTATGTGTTTTTCATTATCCAACAGACTAGCACAGGCTTATTCACATGGCAGCAAGAGGGCTCTAAGTGAGAGTGACTCGCTTGAAGTCTAGGCTCAGAGCTGGCACAAAGTCACTCCCACTTTATTCTTTTGGTCAAAACAGGTCATAAGCCAAGTCTAGATTTATTTTTATTTTTATTTTTTAGATTTTATTTATTTATTCATCAGAGACACAGAGATGGAAAGAGGCAGAGACACAGGCAGAGTGAGAAGCAGGCTCCATGCAGGGAGCCCAACGTGGGACTTGATCCCAGGACTCTAGGATCATGCTCTGGGCTGAAGGCAGGCCCTAAACTGCTGAGCCGCCCAGGGATCCCCCCAAGTCTAGATTTAAAAGGTGGGGAAACATTCCAGTTCTTGCTGAGAGTTGCTGCAAAGGGATATAACAAGGCAGTTTACTCCAGAAGGAGTAGAGAATTGACAAATCCGCCCTAATGCTTGTCCAGCTGAAGGCTTTTGTGGTTATGCTGTCTTATATGTACTCCCCTTTTCTGAATTTCTAATGTATTTATGGTCTTGGATACCCCATTTGGTTAGCTGCATTACAAGTTATAGAACACTGAGTGAATGAGATGCTGGTTGCCGTCTCAGCTTTGGGCCACACTGAAAGACCCTTCATCTTATTCCTTTATTTTTTTTTAAAGATTTTATTTATTCATGAGAGACAGAGAGAGGGAGAGAGAGAGAGAGAGAGAGAGAGAGAGAGAGAGAGGCAGAGGGAGAAGCAGGCTCCATGCAGGGAGCCTGACGTGGGACTCAATCCTGGGTCTCCAGGATCAGGCCCTGGGTTGAAGGCAGCGCTAAACCACTGAGCCACCTGGGCTGCCCCATCTTATTCTTTCTCCCTCTCTTCTCTTCAGGCTACTATCTTGCTTCTTAGCCACTACATCACTATTTCTAAGAATAAGGGAGTTATGGGGAGTAGCTCTTATTATAGAGAACTAGTGATCTGTTCTTAGGCTTTTACCTTCTTGGTGTGAGTTTGCTATAGCCCTTAGTCAACTGGTTTAAGTAGGATATTTCTTTAGTGTATTCAAATTATGTAGGTTTGGCATGGGTTTGGGACATGCAATGAAAGGAGGGAAAAGCAATTCTGAATTGCTGGTAAGGAGAAACTTAAGAGCAAATGAACGAAACACTTTATTATAGAAAGCTTGGGATAGAAGTTTAAACTAGGTTTGAATTCACAATGTACCTACTGCATATTCTTTTTTAAAAATTTTTTTAAGATTTTATTTATTTATTCATGAGAGGCACACACACACACACACACACAGGCAGAGGGAGAAGCAGGCTCCATGCAGGGAGCCTGATGTGGGACTCGATCCCGAGTCTCCAGGATCATACCACAGGCTGAAGGCAGCACTAAACCGCTGAGCCACGGGGGCTGCCCTTTACTGCATATTCTTGAGAAAGTTACTTAACTTTCCTGAAACATAGTCTCCCCATCTATAAGAAGAGAAAAATAATACGTACTTCCACAGTTGTAAAGAGTACATGAAATAAAAATATGTAATGCTCATGGCATCTATTAAATGTTTAAAAGCACTTTGGTTTTTTTTGCCTCAAGCTCTTGTATTTGCCTTAACAGAAATCCCCAAATCCTTAACTTTTTTCATCTTATATATTTCATTAGTTGTTGAAGAACTTAACTCAGAGAAGGCAAAGGTCCTGTAGAGATCTCTGAATGATATTGATGTAGTGTGTTTATAATTGGGAAGCAATGTGCCATTATAGGAATTCTATGCACAATCTTTCCAGCACATAAAGGGTGGGAATGCTGGGGCCTCCAGTGAACAAGTGGTGAGGCAACACTATTCAAGGAGTTACAATCAGCTCCAACTCTGTGTCTTGGTCGACGAGTTCTATGCTCTTCCATTCTTGCCCTCAATGGTTGGTAATTCCCTGTCCCTGGGTATTCTGAGAACCACTGTCAGCCAAGATCTTGGCGAGTGCCTCTAGCAGGAATAAGAAGAAGGAGAGGTAAAGAAAAAAAAAAAAAAGAGAGAGAGAGAGAGAGAGAGAGTGAACCTCAAGCAAGAAAGAGAGCAAACCAAGAACCCCAAAAAGGAAAGAGTTGGAATTGGTACTGTGTGGTGATTTGGAGTTTACACAACACTCTCATATACATTGAGCTTCTCAGCAATCCAGGAGAAGGGTATTATTGTCCACATTTTTTAAATGCGTAAGTGGCTTTACCAAGATCTAGTAAATGGCAGATGGGACTTGAAAGTCATCCCTCCCAATTTCCCCCATGGACCCACCAGTGCATTGTACCTATGTTGTTAGGGAGAGGTTGGAAAGGGCCACCCACACTGGAGTGAGAGTCATCATCAGTGTCACAGACCATTTAGGATAAAAGACAGTTTTTCATTTGTCACCTGTAAATGCATTCAACCATTATGTGGTGATCTTTATGATACAAGTTGGGGAGAATATAAACAGCTAGTTACAACAGTATGATAGTTATAATTTTGGAGAAGTCTACATGGTTCTAGGAGAGTAGATTGGGGGCTATACCTAATCTAGTTTGGAGACAGCTAAATTTCCTGGATGAGATGCCATCCAAGTCAAGAGCTAAAGGACCAGCACGAGATGGTAGGCAAGATGAAGAGGTTTTGGAAGAATATGCTAGAGGCTAGAGAAAGCAGAGGAACCAAAAGTAGTGTGAGCTTGAGAGCTCGCTCTAGAAAGGAAAGCAAAATTCATACAATAACCGTCTTTGTAATCCAATTAAGACCATTGGACTTTAGCCTAAGGGCAATGCAAAGGCCTCAGGGAAATTACAAGATTCGATGCACATCTTGGACTGATTGCTCTGGCTGCAGTGTGAAGAATGGATTAGACAGGGGCAGGACTGGAGGCAGGGAGACCAGGTGGGAGGCTTTGCGGTAATCCCGGGGAGAGATATTGTAGCATGGAACCGGGGATGGAAGAAGTGGGCTGATTAGAAAGGGAGTAATAAACTAGAATAGCCAGAGCTTGGTGATTGCTTGGATTCAGGGAGCAGGGACGTGGGAGATAAAGGTCCCATTTGGTGAGTGAGGGAATGCTGGAGGAGGAGCAGACTTGACTGAGGGAGACAGACAGGCCCAGGGAGATCTACTCAGGTTGAGATGTAATCATGCCACATAATGCTTTGTCCACACCTCCCATGGGCCATATATTGTCTTATTTAATCCTCATAGCACTCACATCTCTGAGCCATATTATTTCCATATACCAGGCACCATGCAAAGAACTTTATATAAATTGACTTATTCACTGTTACCTTGTGAGTTGAGCTACTAGTATTAACCTCTATTTTACAGTTGAGGAGATTGAGGCACAGAGAGATTGAGTAACCTATTCCAAGCCTCTACTAAGTGCCATGGTTAACACTAGAACCAGTTTATGGCAGAGCCCCCTTGCTTTCAATCATGCATCATACTGCTTCCATGTTGAGTGTTCAGGATCGATGTGGTATCCAAGAGAATATGTCTAGTGGGTCGTTGAAATTCCAAAATTGAAGCTCAAGCAAGAAATATGAGTTGGGAATATAGGCTTGCAATTTATCAGCCTATAGATGGTATTTAAGGCCATGGAAGTGAATAGCTCTGCAGGTTCAAAAGAGAAAAGGGCTATGGGTAAAACTCTGAACATCCCCACTATTCACAGGCCTGTGGAAATGGAGCTTGGTTGCAGTGCCTGGAAAATGTGAAGACATGGAAACCTAGGAAGGGGAGCCTTTTAAGGGTGGTGTGGCCACACGTGTTAATGCTGTGACAACCCTAAAGAGGATGAGGAGGTGAGCAAATGGTGTCAGCACTATGGAGGTGACCCTAGCAAGAGCCACTTTAGTGGACAGCTGAGTGCATTCTAGAAGTCAGGAGTGGAGAGGGTGAGTGTAAAGCACTTTGTCCCCTTTTGAAAACTTTTAAGTATGAAGAGAAATACCACGTTGACCTGAGGAGGGTTGGGCTAGAAGGGGAAGCTTTTTCTATAAGATGGGAAGATTTGAGTATGAGTACAGGCTGGGGGGAAGGAGTCTAGACCGGAAGCTGAAGATACAGGGAGGACAGAGGAGTAGAGGAACAATGGGGTTTCTGAGCTGTGGGTGGTTTCTGACCCAGAGTTCAGGTTCTTCTTTTTCTTTTTTTTTAATTTTTTTTATTTTTTATTTATGATAGTCACACACACACACACACACACAGAGAGAGAGAGGCAGAGACACAGGCAGAGGAAGCAGGCTCCATGCACCGGGAGCCCGACGTGGGATTCGATCCCAGGTCTCCAGGATCGCGCCCTGGGCCAAAGGCAAGCACTAAACTGCTGTGCCGCCCAGGGATCCCCGGTTCTTCTTTTTCTAAAGACATATTCCTTAGGGTACCTGGGTGACTCAGTGATTGACTAGAGTCTGCCTTTGGCTCAGGGAGCGATCCTGGGGTCCTGGGATCGAGTTCTTCATCGGGCTCCCCGAAGGGAGTCTGCTTCTCTGCCTCTCTGTCTGTGTCTTTCATGAATAAATAAATAAAATCTTAAAAAAAAAAAGACATATCCCTTGAGTGTCTACTCCATAGAGGGCTGGGCCTCAGAGGTACCTCTTCATCTCTCCCACTGTTACTGAAAGGGAAGAGAGGGAAGATGATGAACCTGATTCCTGGTGTTGAGGGAGGTTTAGGGGGAATGAGGAAGGAAGGAAATAGCCAATCTGATGACTAGGGAACAGAAGAAGAGCTGTGTTGTGTTGAGGGCCTGCTGAACACAGGAGGCCATGGAGTAGCACTGGTTTACTCAGGTACAGTGATAACCTCCAGCAGCACCCAACTGCCTGGGGATGGCATCAGGTGGATGCTTGACTTGAGCCATACTTTCATCCCCTGTCCTGTAGGTGGAAGCAATAAAAGGAAGATAGGACAGAAGGATGAAGGTATTGGCGAGAAACTAGATGAACTAATGAACCAGCTGGGATCTAGAATATAAGTGGAAGGAAGTGAGAAATGGACTGGGCCTGAGAAATTAGAATCTACAAATTGTTTGGGACTCCCTTCAAAAGGCAGAGCCGAATTCCCCTCTTCTTGAGCCTGGGCTGAACCTAATGCTTCCCATCTAATATAGAGGGAAAAAGCAGAGGTGCTAGATCATAAATGGCACTGTGTGGGGCACCTGGGTGGCTCAGTCGGTTAAGTGTCCGCCTTCAGCTCAGGCCATGATCTCAGGATCCAGAGATTGAGCCCCACCTCAGCCTCCCTGCTTAGAGGGGAGTCTGCTTGCCTCTGCCCCTCCCCCCACTTGTGCTTGTGGTCTCTCAAATAAACACAAAAAATCTTTAAAAAAGAAAGGCACTGTGGCTTTCTGCTTGCTCTCTCTTGGATGGCTTGCTCTGGGGAGCTTAGTTGGCATGTCTTGGGTCCCTATGGTTGAGGAACTCAGGCCCTTGGCAACAACCAACATGAACTTGCCAGGTGTGTGAGTGAATGACCTCGGAAGGAAGAAGATCCCTTCAGCTCTGCCAATTATCTTGGCCACAACCTCTCAAGAGACCGTGAGCCAGAACCATCCAGCTAAGCTGCTCCTGGATTCCTGATTCTCAGAAACTGCGTGAATTAAGAAAGTTTTATTGCTTTAAGCTGCTACGTTTTGGGGTAATTGGTTTTGCCACTGTAGCTAACAATACAGGTCCTGAAAAATACCAGAATGGGAAAGGTTAGTAGAATGTTGGGAGGTTGAATGGTTGTGGGTTCATGGCAATGACTCTCTGGAGTAGGCTGGACGTGATGGACACTAACCGAGAATTTCAGGAAACTGAGGCATTGGCCAAGTCACGTCAATAGGCAGCAAAATCATCCAAATAAAAACAGAACTCCTAGGAGCTGCAGGCTAGGTCTTGAACAAACAGAGATAATCAGGATGTGGGCAAATAATGTCAGTGAGTGGGGGCAGATAGCCACAAACAGGAATTTTACACAAGAGTGAAGGAATAATGATTTGAAAGTAACACCTGCTAGTGAGAGGGACCCAGGTCCATCTCTGGATTCCAGGTCTTCGTGGTGTGGCAGGATGAGCAGCTGCACTTAGAAGTTTGGAGATGGCTGGGTTTTACTTAAAGCCAGAAGCTGGGAATCCAATCAGGCAAAAAGCTAAGAGGGTAAAGGTAGGAAAATATGTTACCGGTGAAGTGGGGATGCTGGCAGGCACAATGAATGGTTTGGAAAGAAAGGGAATGGAGGGTGTGTGTGTGTGTGTGTGTGTGTGTGTGTGCGCGCGCGCATGCAGGACTGGGTGAGGAAGTGTGGTAGTAAATTAAAGCTGAAGCACATCAAAGAGGATTCAGGCAAGGTTAATTGACTGGCTTGTGAGTTTTCCAGGACACTCCTCCAGTCCCTGTCAGAAGCACTAATTCAATTTATCAGTAGTTCATGCCTATAATATGCGCATTACTGGAGTCTCACAAACACAGAGGCCCTGCATGTTAGACACGGCATTTGGGTCACACTCGTGCAAGATACTGAGGTTATTTTCTCAGCTAAGATTCAACTGGAAGTTTACTTTTCTCGTAGAAAATATTGTTCTTGGAAAAGTACAATGTATTCTTCACTGTGTTTGCAAGAATGTACTCAGATAAAGACCTCTAAAGGTAATTTTTTTGCAATTCTATACAGGGTAAGGGGATGAATATTGGTTGCTATGTGATTGATGTCTTTTGTAGTTGTTGTTGGTTGAAGAGGTTATTTTTAAAATTTCTCATCCAAAAAATTAAGTTAACCCCCCCCCCCCATTTTCTATTCCTGAGGGTATCCTATGGAAAATAATTCAGTGTTTGGGACTTACTCAGGACTTACTTTCGTAGAACAAGTAAATATTGCTTAAATATACAAATATATATGTAACAGGAATATTCTGAGTTAGTATTTACAAAGATGGTAACTTCAAGTCCTATAAGGGATTGAGATGATTATGTGCACACGCACTATATGAAAATATATATTATTTGAAGGGCAGAAAGAAATAGAAACTCACAGAAGCTTCCCTAGGTATCAAGCGACAGTTCTGAAAATGGGCAAAAAGATAGGAGATGAGGAGGGGAGGTTACTTAGTGTTCACTTAACATGTAGAAACAGCGAGAACTAAAGAGTCCATTGAGTGCTTTCTGCAGCAGAACAATGTAGCATTCTAGACGCTGTGACATCATTTTTTAAAAATAGCTGCTTTCACCAACAGATAGCAGTTTATAATGAAAACGTTTTTTCATTTCTTTTGGGAAGAGGGAGAGGAGAGTTGGGGGAAGAGGAAGACTAGTGACTATGTGAGATAAATGTGCCAATTGTCCCCCCGTCTCCATGTAAATAGAAATGTAACTGGCACGGAGCTGCAGAGTCACGTGCACATTCTCTCATGAAAATATTAAGCCAATAGTTCATTCGATTGTTTGGCTTTATGACGAGTAAGTCATTAACATGATGCATTTTATTATTGGCCTACTTTGAGCAGATTAGAAACATTCAATGGTAACAAGGACAAGAATCTCCCTGGATGCCTTCAGGATGACTTCGATGAGGATGTTGAAGGTGTGACCCCCAGAGATGTGACTGGGGCCAGGGCTGTGTGTGGTGTGTGGGGGTCATGGAGGGCTGGCACCAGGGTGGGCCTCAGCCCGGGCAGGTGGTGACTCTGCTTTCAGGGTCCCTCTGTGCCTCACACTTGGGGCACTCAGTGTGCCAAATTTCATTGCTTTCATAGTCACAGGGAAACCTTGTTGCCAGTGATGTGCTGGGAACCTTGGCTCTCGAGGAAGGTTTGGTGGTATGAACGCTCGCCCCCATTGCCAGTTTTAAACTTCCCAGCTGGGAATAAGGATAATTGGCTCTCGGGAGCCAGGGTGAACAGGCTCCTGTGACACCCACTGCACCCCCAGACAGCCCCTTCCCACCACATGCAGTTACTGGTCTACCATCAGTGCCTTATTTATAAAGTTGGACTTCCTTTAAGACAGAAATCTTGGGGTGCCTGGGTGGCTCAGTTGGTTAAGTGTCTGCCTTCAGCTCGGGTCGTGATCCCAGGGTCCTTAGATCGAGTCCTGCATGGGGTTTCCTGCTTAGTGGGGAGCCTGCTTCTCCCTCTGCCTCTGCCACTTGCCCTGCTTGTGCTCATTCTCTCTCTCTGTGTCAAATAAAATCCTTAAAAAAAAAAAAAAAGACAGAAATCTCTCTAGAAAGGCTGGGGTGTGGGAGTTCCTCCTCTTCCCTTCTAGGTTCTTCCTTCCTCCTATGTCTTTTCTTCCTTTTCCTACTTCTCTTTCTCCTTCCCCTCCTCCAACCCTCTTCCTCTTCTCTTTCAGAATTTACCAGCAGCAACTCCATGCTAGACATCATGCCAGACATTGGGCTGCAAAGACGAGTCAGTATTCACCTCTGACGGTAGGAACTATGGTCTAGCTGGTGGAGACCCACATAGGAGGGCAAAGAACATTTCCATATTTGGGAGGACTGCATAGGGCACAAGTGGATTCAGAGGAGAGTGGTTAATTCTGTGCATTACAGGAGTGAGGACATGAGGAAGGGTTTCAGGAAAGTGCTGGTGCTTGAGCGAATCATCAGAAGTGTCCCTGTTTGAACTTGTGTTTTGTTTTTGTTTTTTTTTAATTTTATTTATTTACTCATGAGAGACACAGAGAGAGGCAGAGACATAGGCAGAAGGAGAAGCAGGCGCCCTGCGGGGATCCTGATGTGGGACTCGATCCCAGAACCCTGGGATCATGACCTGAACCAAAGGAAGATGCTCAACCACTGAGCGACCCAGGCATTTTAAGATTGAATTCATGTCAAATGACAGCCAAATGGTGAGAATAAAAGCACAGCAGCAAGCATTTACCAAGCACACCCTATGTGCTAAGCACTCTTCTGAACCCGTGTATTATCCCTTGTACCCCGACAGCAACTTTATGAAGATTATATTCTTAGTGCCCCTATTTTATTTTAATTTTAAATTTTAAAATTTTTAGAGTGGTTGAGAGAGGGAGAAAGAATCTTAAATAGGTGCCACACTCAGTGTGGAACCCAACATAGGGCTAGATCCCACAACTCTGAGATCATGACCTGAGGTGAAATCGAGAGTCTGATGCTCAACCAACTGAGCCACCAAGGAACCCCTTAGTGCCTCCGTTTCAGATGGTAGGATTGAGGCACAGGGAGCTGAATAACTTACCAAAGACTACGGGGCTAGTAAAATAAGGAGCCAAGGATGAACTCAGTCACTTTGACTTCGGAGTTGTGATCTCAACCCTTTAGAACATACTGCTTCAGGGACACCTGGGTGGCTCAGTGGTTGAGCATCTGCCTTCGGCTCAGGCCGTGATCCCGGGGTCCTGGGACTGAGTCCCACATCAGGTTCCCCCACAGGGAGCCTGCTTCTCCCTCTGCCTGTGTCTCTGCCTCTTTCTGTGTCTCTCATGAATAAATAAATCTTAAAAAAAAAGTTTAGAATATACTGCTTCTAACTGTATATACTGCTTGTGACCGTATATATTATAACTGAAAGGTTTTCAGGGTTTCAATAGAAGAAATAGGAACAGTTCAAACCACCACACATGCCCTCAAAAGCCCTGGGCCAGGACATCAGTCTTGTATTGACAGAGCAATCAGATGTTCTGGGTGGAGCTGATCACTGAGCACGCCAGCTTGGCAACAGTTCATTAGCTATAAGTGTAGTGGTAAATGTGCCATGAAGAAATTTTCTGTAACCAATTCCAGTAATAATTGGATTAGATACTTATTTAGTACAGATTTCAATAAAGCTGCAATGTTAACTTCACGTTCAAATGAACAAAACTGCTTTGCAGAGATCAAATGACAGCGTATTAAATTGGCATTGAAAATCGCCCGCTGGCAGAGTTTTGGTTAAGCATGGGGTCGGATTATCTTGAACTAGCAAACAAAGCTTTGAAATTATTAATGCCATTTTGTACAACATACTATGCAAATAGAGGTTTTCTGCCTCTCTATTATGGAAGTCAAATTAGAGGGCATTTTATTTTTTTTAAAGATTTTATTTATTTATTTGACAGAGTGAGCATAAGCAGGGGGAGTGGCAGGCAGGGAGAGAGGGAGAAGCAGGCTCCCTGCTGAGCAGAGAGCCCTGTGCAGGACTCGATCCCAGCACCCTGGGATCACGACCTGACCTGAAGGTAGATGTTCAAGCGACTGAGCCACCCAGGTGCCCTACAGAGCAGTTTAAATCAAGAGATGGACCGGAGGCTATAGGGTCTTATTTTTAAACACAACATATGTGAGGCAATTTAACAAAACATGATCTAGCATATTACATTGATAATGTTCATTTAGATATTATTGGTTTGTATTTTGGTTTGGACTTTCTGAGGAGTGTGTTTGCCTTGGTTTTATGGCGTGCATAAGCAGCATGAGGAATTTGCCTCTTTTAAGTTAATATTGCAAATACCAACTTCTGTTTCATCCTTCATCTAACGTTTTGGTTTGTCCAATTCTTGAAACTGAGATTTTGACCATTGGCTGAGACGATTTGTGGGCATCCAGTGCATGATTCTCTTGTTCTTTTGGAATGCTTTCTCTGTCCCTTGTGTTCTTTCTATTACCCCCCGAGCGGTAATGGCTCTCAGTTTCAGGTTGTGAGCACTTAGAAATGTGTGCAGGCTGTCGGCAACAGAGAATCCAACTCCAGCTACCAGGGAGTTTGCAAAGGCAAGTATTTGTAGTCGATGATACACCCCTAAACAAAACTGGGGTATTGCTGGCAAGGAAGAAACAGAGATTTGAATTGGGTAAGAAACTAGCAGAGTCTGTTGAAGTGAATGAGTCAAGGAAAGAAAAATCATTCCTACAATTCTCGATTCAATCCCTCTCTCCCACTGTCTTTCCTTGGTACCTTAAAAAACAGTGGTGAGCTGGTCAATATTTCACACGTGGCTCTCTGGAGGGACAAGTTTGATTTCTAATTTTTGCCAGTTTCTGTGGTGGAAATATTCCCATCATGATGGGTTTCAAGCTCCTGACCTGGTGTTACCCATTGTGCATGGTGCGTGAGAGAGGCACCCAATGTTACACCATCACAGAGCATTTCCACCAGACAGATACAGTAGGAGTTGGTCACCTCAAGATTATGGAAAACAGTACAATGTTGGACCACTCAGCTTGGGCTACCATAACAAACTATCACAGGCCAGGTGGCTTAGACAACAGACATGAATTTTCTAACAGCTCTGAAGGCTGGAAATCTTACCAAGGTATGGGCAAGATTGGGTACCTCTGAGATCTCTCTCCTAGCTTGCACACAGCGTTTCTTGTGCTGCCTCTTCACATGACTGTCCTGTCTTTCTGTGCATGTATGCATCTCTTGTGTCTCTTTGTGTGTCCAAATGTCTTCTTCTTACTAGGACCACCAGTCAGATTGGGTTAGGGCCCATAGTAATGGCCTCATGTTAACTTTATCTCATCTTTAAAGGCCCTATCTCCAAATACTGTCACATTCGGAAGTGGTGGGAGGTAGGACTTCAACACAAGAGTGATAAGGGGAAGACACAGTTCAGTCCATAACAAATGTAGTAAAATAACTAGGAAGTGATGAACTGTGAATATTTCATTTTTAATCTCATTTAGTGAATCATAAATTCATAGAATTTAAGTTTAAATAACACCGGTGTTTAGCAGCCAAATTGAAACTTCTCTGAAGAGAAGATATTTGCAAATGACATATCAGATAAAGGGCTAATATTCAAGATCTGTAAAGAACTTATTAAACTCAACAGCAAAGAAACAAACAATCCAATCATGAAATGGGCAAAAGACACGAACAGAAATTTCACCAAAGAAGACCTACATATGGCCAACAAGCACATGAGAAAATGCTCTGCATCACTTGCCATCAGGGAAATACAAATCAAAACCACAATGAGATACCACCTCACACCAGTGAGAATGGGGAAAGTTAACAAGGCAGGAAACAACAAATGTTGGAGAGGATGCGGAGAAAGGGGAACGCTCTTGCACCTATTGGTGGGAATGTGAACTGGTGCAGCCACTCTGGAAAACTGTGTGGAGGTTCCTCAAAGAGTTAAAAATAGAGCTGTCCTACGACCCAGCAATTGCACTGCTGGGGATTTACCCCAAAATATAGATGCAATGAAACGCCGGGACACCTGCACCCCGATGTTTCTAGCAGCCATGTCCACAATACCCAAACTGTGGAAGGAGCCTCGGTGCCCATCGAAAGATGAATGCATAAAGAAGATGTGGTTTATGTATACAATGGAATATTCCTCAGCCATTAGAAATGACAAATACCCACCATTTGCTTCAACGTGGATGGAACTGGAGGGTATTATACTGAGTGAAGTAAGTCAATCGGAGAAGGACAAACATTATATGGTCTCATTCATTCAGGGAATATAAAAAATAGTGAAAGGGAATAAAGGGGAAAGGAGAGAAAATGAGTGGGAAATATCAGAGAGGGTGACAGCACATGAGAGACTCCTAACTCTGGGAAACAAACAGGGATAGTGGAAGAGGAGGTGGGTGGGGGATGGGGTGACTGGGTGACGGACACTTGAGGGGGGCACTTGACGGGATGAGTACTGGGTGTTACACTATATGTTGGCAAATCGAACTCCAATAAAAAAATATACAAGAAAAAAAAAAGAAAGAAACTTCCCTGAAGATTTAAAAATCAGCTCTCATGAGCTGGTGTGAACTGTTTTAAAATAAAACAAAATCTTAAGCAAACCCCCCTACCCAACGAGAAAAAGATAAATCATGATGTGCCACGGTGTCAATTTTCTTAAGGATCTTTTCCTGGCAGATATCTCATTATTGCGAGGGGACAAAATAGTTCCCAAGATCATTTGAGCTCTAATAGTCTTTTGTTTTATAGAAGATCTTAATAGTAACCAGATATCTCATGATGCTTTCCAATTAAAAAAAAATCTTACCTTATTCCACACTGTACTTTAGAAGTCTTTGTTGAGTACATGCTATGAACTGAGTATTTGTGTCCCTCCCAAACTCATATGTTGAAATCTTAATCCCCAGTGTGATGGTATCTGGAGGTAATTAGGTTTAATGAGAACAGGAGGGTGGAGCCTGGTGAATAGGATTAGTGCCTTTATAAGAAGAGACCTGGGACAGCTTGCTTCCTCTCTCTCTCTCTCCACCCCTCCCAGCCCCCCCTCCCGTCCGTCTGTCTGTCTGTCTGTCTCTCTCTCTCTCTCTCTCTCTCTCTCTCTCGACTTGGCCGTGGGAGGTTACTACAGTCGGAAGGTGGCCATCTGCAAGTAGGAAGAAGGCCCTCAAAAGAGCCCTGATCTCGGACTTCCCAGCCTCCAAGAACTGTGAGAAATAAATTTCTGTTGTTCAAACTGCTCAGGCCCTGGCATTCTGTTATAGCAGCCCGAGTGCACTAAGACGGTACCTTCTAGGTGTGAGGCACTGTGCTAGCAAATGGGACACAGAGAAGACTACAGAGACATGACCCCTCCCCTGATGGTGCCTACATCTAGAGGGGGAGCAAGATCTAGAGCGACTAGTCATTTAAGTAACTAATTATAGTAGCTGTAACTGCTAGTAGGAACATGTATAGGGCACTGTGGGAGCATTTGTCATAGGAGGAACTAACCTCACCTAGGAGATCACAGAAGACTTATCTTGGGAAGTGACATTTAACCTGTGTTATAGGCTGAATTCTCTACTCTCCCCCCTCCCCGCCCTAATTCAGGTACTGAAAACTTAATCCCCAGGACCTCAGAATGTGACTGGGTTTGGAGATAAGATCTTTAAAGAGGTGAGTACGTTAAAATGAGTCTGAAGCGTGAGTCCTAATCCAACCTGACTAGTGTCCTTATAGGAAGAGGAAATTTGACCACAGAAAGACACCGGGGATGCAGGGATGTGCATACAGAGGACTCAGCGAGGAGGCAGTTATCTAGAAAACAGAGGCCTCAGGAGAAATTAGACCTGCAACACCTTGATTTTGGACTTTCAGCCCTCAGAACTGTGAGAACATAAACTTCGGTTGCTTAATCCACTTGGTCTGTGATATTTTGTTATGGTAGCCCCAGCAGGAGGGACTGGTGAGATGAGGGGAGGCAGGAGGGCTCTCCAACCAGAGGAGGGAACATGTGGCTGGATCCTTAAGGCAATAGATAAAAGGCCCATAATCTAATCCAGAAGAGTGGTTAAAAGTATGGGCCCTAGAGCCAAAGGGCTGAATTCAGCCCTGGAAAAGGTACATGACTTGGAATCTCTTTTCTCACCTGTATGGTGCAGCTAATGCTAGATTTTCCCTGCAGCATTTTTGGGGAGAAGGTTAAGGGACTTAGCTGTGAAGCAGTTAGCTCAGTGCCTGGCACACACTACTGGAAATGCTCAAAAATGTGAGATGTCACTTATTATCTGAGAATAGCTCACCATTCTCAAAGTGTAGTTGGAATGTTACTTACAGTGGCAAGTCTTTACTGGTTCCACTCCAACCTGAGTAAAATCATTTTCTCTCTCTTATGGGGAAGGAAGACCATCTGTTTCTAAAATCTGGATTCTCCATTTTATGTTCCTGAGGGTTTGGATTTTGTCCTAATGTCTTTTGCTATAGGCCACAGAAACTGATCACTTGGGAAAAAAAGAAGTAAAATTAGGCCTTTGGGCATGAAGACTGACCGGGGTGTGGGTAGAACCCATGATGGTTTGGGGAACAGTACCAGGAGAGGGGACGCTAGCTCTGACAGGTGTTTGGACCTCTATCACCAAGGTCTCATGGCCTGAGAAGTTCCAGGGGCCAGGAGAAGAGCCACTTTGAGGGCACCATTAAGTGCCATGAAAACTGGGGCACTTTGAGAGGACACCACCTTACAACACCAGGAGATTTGTAAGCTCCTCGGTGACTGGAGATTCAGCAGGATGGTGGTGATGGAGAGAAGCACTTGCACCCCCACTTCTGAGCCAGGCTGGAGTACTTTATGTGCACCCCAAATTAGAGACTTCAGGGACAGGACAGCGTATTTGCCACTAACGACACCATTATCTCTAAACTCCCTCACTGGACCCAGTCCTTACAGACAACAATTATATATTTCTCTCTGCATCCTCCACACTTAGATTCGTGCTGAACACCTGTATTTGCTGAATGAAAGTTGTATTTATAAATTAGGCACTTGGGGTGGGTTGAGTGATTGAGGTACTCGCTTAAGGTCATCCATCTTGTAATGGACCTGTATCTAAAAGCCGAAATGTCCCTTGGTTGAGGTTTGCTCTTGCCAACCACAATAAGGGCAAGGGATGTGTCTTTTATTTTTTTTAAGATTATTTATTTATTTATTCATGAGAGACACACAGAGAGAGCCAGAGACACAGGCAGAGGGAGAAGCAGGCTCCCTGTGGGGGGCCTGATGCGGGACTCAATCCCAGGACCCCGGAACACGTCCTGAGCTGAAGGCAGATGCTCAACCCCTGAGCCACCCAGATGCCCCAAGAGATGTGTCTTATGCTTTCCCGTGGTGCCTGGTACCATGGTTAGCCCACAGTCAAGCACAGGAAGAACCCGAGAAGCAGCAGTGCTGTCTAGAAGGTTGGTCAGTGGGATGATTGATGGAGCCGTTTGTGTGGAGGCCAGAACAGATAAGCATTCTCATCCAATCCCGGCTCTAGGGAAGCACCACAGCCATTCATATTCATTTAGTCCAAAGACATTTAGGAATGGGGATGTCACACATCAGCGTTTTTTCCCCTCTACATTTATGCTCTGCAAGCTAGTGATCAAAGCATGGACTTTTAGTCATTCATTCAGCTTATATTTATCAAGCAGTGTTCCGAATATTCACTGTCTGGCTGTGCAAGGGCCCACTGGTCTACCTCTGCATTTCAGTTTACACACATATAAACGGAGGACAATAACACCTATTGCATAAAAGTTGCCATTAAGTTCAAGGAGGCGAACACATAAATGCTGGGCATGGGGCAGCCCTGGTGGCTTAGTGATTTGGCGCTGCCGTCGGCCTGGGGTGTGATCCTGGAGACCTGGGATCGAGTCCCACGTCGGGCTCCCAGTGCATGGAGCCTGCTTCTCCCTCTGCCTGTGTCTCTGCCTCTCTCTGTGTGTGTCTCTCATGAATAAATAAATAAAATCTTAAAAAAAAATCTGGGCATATGTTCATGTCACCTAGCCCTCCCACCAGGGCCAGTGACAGCTGCTTATTTCCCTTTTCTTTTGTTGTGCTGGGGAGCCAATGGGAGCTTTTGAAATGTGGTGGATTGGCTTCTTGTGCCCTGACTTGATTCATTCATTACAGTAAAACAGGAGGAGCAAGACTTCCTTGGGCCTCTCCTGTGCCTGGCACGTTAATAATGCACAATAAATATACATTCACTCAATCAATCATTCTGGCCTGTGGAATGAGTGTGATGTTTTGATTATGCAGGAAGTTGAGTTTCGTTATACAACTTTCCTTGTTCTGGCCGTGGTTTCTTCCTATACATGAAGAAAAGAAAGTTCCCAGTAAAATAAGATTATGCTGTTTCAACATAAATTCTTTATCAGGATTAGGTTCATATGCATAAGGTAGAAACACATCCTCCTTTCACACATCCTTCCTTTCCCAATTTAGCCTTAGATAAGATAAAACCCCATTTCTTTTTCATGTAAAAGGCTAGAATTAGGCATTCCAGGACTTGTGTGACAGTTCCACCAAGTCCTCAAAGACCCATGTCCCTTCCAGCTCCACCCCTATGATGGTCTCCTGGTCCACGGTGATGGCTAATGTTTCTGCAGACACCACATGTCTGTTCCACGGAGCAAGATGGAAGAATGGGGAGAAGAAAAGAGCATTCTCTCCCTTTAAAAAAGACTTTCCTAAGTCCCACACAGCACTTCTAGCTCTTCAGTGAGAAATTAGGCACATGGCCAGACCTCTGCAAGCGAGACTGGAAAATGAAGTCTTTCAGCTGGGCAGTGATGTGCTCAGCTGAAAACTGGAATTCTAACGCAAAGGAAGAAAACAAGGCTGAGGTCTAAGACAGGCAAATTGCAATCTCTCTCACCTCTTCCCTTCTGGAGAAGACACATAGCTGTTTCTCCCTTCTGTGTTTCTGCCACCCCACGCACAGGCTGTCATTAATGTCTTGACATCTTACATTGAGGGAAACAGATGTGGTGATGCTGAGATTTTTCATCCTACGCCAGAAGGAAAGAAGAAATGATAGCATTCTTCTACGTGCACACTCACGCTCCTTTTCTCGCGTGTGGTTTCATCCTCTCTCTGTCTCTTTCTCTGTCTCTCTCTTTCTCTGTGTCTTTCCCCACCTAAGCGCACAGAACTCAGGTTAAAACTGACCTCTGGACTGCAAATGATTGTTATCCTGAAGGTGATCACTGGGCTTTGTGCACTTGGTCTGGGGAGATCCATGGCCAGCTGTGGGCCAGAGCGCTTCCTCTGGTTCATGGTTCAGGAGGAGCAGCTCTAAGAGCGGGAAACCACTCCACTTGCTAGTGTCTCCCAGGTGAAGAGTGGGGTTCTGTTGGGATTTGGACCTCTAGTCTTTCATTTAGTGTTTACAGAGAGTACTCTTCTCCTGAGATACTTCTGTTCTCTCATTTTGAACATAGAATAGTGTCTGCCTCTTACCTTTCCCATAATAAAATGGAGATTAATAATAAACAACTAGGTGTAGCAAATTCTGGGTAAAAACATTTTGGAAGACACCCATTATCTACGAATCTAACATTGGCTCTGGCAGCAGTGAAGTCTGAATTTAAGATGGTGGTTGAAAAAAAAAAATAAGATGGTGGTTGAAGTGAGGTTGGGAAGTGTTGGGATCAGAAGGCTGGGCTCAGCCCGAGTGTAGCCATTGGATTCTGGGTGAACTTGGGTAGTGTCTTCATCCTTAAAACGTCAGTAAGAATGCCTGCTTAAAAAAAAAAGAAAGAGGGATCCCTGGGTGGCGCAGCGGTTTGGCGCCTGCCTTTGGCCCAGGGCGGGATCCTGGAGACCCGGGATCAAATCCCACATCGGGCTCCCGGTGCGTGGAGCCTGCTTCTCCCTCTGCCTGTGTCTCTGTGTGTGTCTCTCTCTCTGTGACTATCATAAATAAATAAAAAAAATTAAAAAATGCTTAAAAAAATATTTAAAAAAAAAAAAAAGAAAGAAAGAAAAAAAAGAGAGAGAATGTCTGCTTCACAGCTCCACTTTCCATTAGATAACATACCTCCCAACACTGGCCTGCCAAAGGGCAAGGATTCACTAGTTTGTTTCCTTTTCCCTGAGGGGAGGAATAGAGAATAAAGGATCAAGAATGGAGAGGAGAGGAGTTGAAGTGGAAGTTGCTTTAAGTAGGTTCTTACTAACCCAGGAGGTTGAGGTCCATGGCTGCTCTGGAAGCCCATTCCACTTTGTTTCATTCTACTTTAAGATGAACTCTGTTTGGCAGATGTAGCTTACTCATAGGACATATTGAAGAATTATTTTTTAAGCTGCCAAACGCTAAATATTTTTTCCAAGGTTAGAAATAATACTGGAGCTTTATATTATATTATTTTTTTAAATTATTTTATTTATTTATTCTTGAGAGACACACAAAGAGAGGCAGAGACATAGGCAGAGGGGGAAGCAGGTTCCATGCAGGGGATCCTGATGTGGGACTCGATCCCAGGACCCCAGGATCACTCCCTGAGCTGAAGGCAGACGCTCAACCACTGAGCTACCCAGGTGCCCCAATACTGAAGCTTAAAAAAAAAAAAAAAGACTTGGAACCTTGGGGCACCTGGGTGGCTCAGTTGGTTGTATTTGCCTTTGCCAGATCAGGTCATGATCTCAGGCCCCTGGGATGGAGACCTGCATTGGGCTCCCTGCTCAGCAGGCAGTCTGCTTCTCCCTCTCCCCGTCCTCCACTCAGTTAAATAAATAAAGTCTTTAAAAACAACAACAACCTGGAACCTTAATAATAGGATTTTACTTTCCAAAAAGGAAACAAAGGTAAAGAACTTGAGTGACTACATTACCCAGCCAATCAGTGTTTCCCTTCCCTCTTATCCCACCCTCTCCTCCCACCCCCAAGGACAGTGGGGACCAGAGTTTGAAAGTACTTGGATTACAGAGGTGAGCTCAGTGAATCCCCTCCCTGCCCACTGTGGGGGTTCTCTGGCTGCTACTGGGCTCCTCTTTGAGGAACAGGCTGTGCTGTCTGTCCCGACCCCCCTGTGGCAGGGGGGCCCTGACTGCTGTCTTACACACAAGTGGGGGTGTGGAAAAGGGGCAGCAAAATGAAGAATTCAAATGACTCAGAGCAGAAGCATTATGCTACTGGGCCTGCAGACTGGGCTGGGGGAGAACCAGGGAGCAACACTCTCCTTTTTTTTTTTTTTAAGATTTTATTTGTTTATTCATGAGAGAAACACACACACACACACACAGAGAGAGAGAGAGAGAGAGAGAGAGAAAGAGAGAGGCAGAGACACAGGCAGAGGGAGAAGGAGTCTCCATGCAGGGAGTCTGATGTGGGACTCGATCCTAGGACTCCAGGATCACACCCTGGGCGGAAGGCAGGTGCTCAACCGCTGAGCCACCAGGGCTGCAGCATCACTCTCCTATAGATGCTCTCTTCTGTAGTCTTGAGTTTTTGTCGGAAGATGCAGGTATTAAAGCTCAACTGAATTGTGGGTTTTATTTATTTATGTATTAAAGATTTTGTGCATTTATTTGAAAGAGAGAGAGAGAGAGGGAGCGCACAAGCAGGAGGAGCGGCAGGGGCAGAGGGAGAGGGAGAAGCAGACTCCCCGCTGAGCAGGGAGCCCAATGCAGGACTCGATCCCAGGACCCCGGAATCACGACCTGACCTGAGCCAAAGGCAGACCCTTCACTGACTGAGCCACCCAGGCACCTCGAGTTGTGGGTTTTAAACAAGAGACTGTGAAAGTGCCAATGCAGGGTTAATTGCCTAGAGCAGGTTCACCCGGCCTCCAACCCCCAAACTCAGCCCCGGATTCTCTATGCAGTCCCTCAGCAAACACTATGAAAAGTCTACAAGGTGCTTGGTATGTTTATATATATATTATTTTATCTACTCCCCAGGGTTTTTTTTTTTTCTCCCCAGGGTTTTTGATTAGGGTGAGGTGGTGAGGTGCTTGCCTCTAGTGCAAAATTTAAAAGGATGCCAAAAACCCCCACCCAACTCGGTGATTAAGAGAAATAAGATTTCAATGCAATATTTAAAAAATAAAAATTATTGCAAAAATAATCAATGATGAGAGAAACATCAAGATTTTAAATATAGTATATCCAGGTTTGTGATTTCTTTCTTTGGCTCAGCTCCTAAATGGCTTGTCACGGTGCTGCCCATCCTTTTATTTATATTCTTGAGGTGGGGCCATTTCATAGATTGGGGCTCAGAACAGCTGCATAAACTTAACTCTGGTGGATGGTAGGGAGGGAACTCGAACCTGGGACTCCGTTGTCTGTATTCTTTTCCTAAGACTGTAGCCACCTGCCTGTTTTGGAGGAATGATGTCTGCCTCCTTCAAAGGATTTGTTAGAATGTGTTCCAGGCAGCTGGCACCCTTAGCCTCTGAAATAACTGCTTTTCAGAGGTGCCAGAAGGAGATAATTTGTGCAGCGCCCTGAGGGATAAACCACACTGTAAACCTAAAATCATCTTGTTGGGGGAGGGGGTGGAGTGAGCAAAACATTTACTTCAGTGTGGATGACAAACATGCTGAGCAAGAATTAGCCTAACTCTGAGTTAGTTCTTAAAGCCATGTAATCCTTCCTTTTAACCTCTCCCTGGTACAATGGTTTTCTCAGACCCAAAGCCCCCCCATGGAATCGGTTAAAGGGAAAACAAGCTTCGAAATCCCAAATCCTTTTGAAAGTAAAGGGTAGGTAATGGTGTTTACAGACTCAGCTGAGGCTTTCTCGTGCTGTGTTTTTTATTGCATAGGTGCCCCTGGGCATCCTGGGTTTGTCTCCAGCACAGCAGGTTGACCAGGAGGAGAAGGGGTGGCCAGGGCATGGGCGGCTGGAAGGCATTCGGATTGTGGTGTTTGCCTGGGTGCCTGGTGTGGAGCTGGGCTGGGGTCTGGGCTGGGCTCCGGGTCGGCCACGCTTGCCTTCCGTCTCCAATGCTGCACACACACTGCCACCTACGGAGCTTGGGAGGCAAGTCAGCCTCATCGCCGGGCCCTTTCCTGCCACCGAGGCTGGCCTGGCCTGGGTGGAGGAGCAATCCCGCCCTCCCTACATTCCCATAACAGAAGCTTAACCTTCCCTGGGGCCACTGAAGACCTTCTAAAGAGCACTTTTCATTTTACACCCCCCACCCTCCCATCTAGGTAAGCCTGGGCCCTTCCCAGAGAGAGGCCCTGTCCTTTCTTTGCTGGTAGGACTCCTTCCCCAAATGTATCTTTAGGGCCCAATGAGTTCACCCTGTTGCACCAAGCTACAGTCCTCTTTGCTCCCCCAGCGATCATCATAATGAAAAAATTGATTGTATTTATTGAACATCCCTGGGTACTAGGTTCGGGACTATGTGTTTTACATAGATCCTTTTATTTAACATTCTCCCAACCCTAAAAACTAGGTACTAGAATTGTCTATGCTATAGATGATGGAACAGGCTTAGGAACATTATGTAAACTTATCTAAGGTCATTTAGTTAGCAAGCAGTGGTGCCAGGTTTTAAATCTGAGCAGATTTTAAATCCAAGGCCCACATCCTTACTCCCTTAAATTAGATCCCCCAGGAGACTCTGAAAGGACCACATTTAGTCATCAAGTATGGAGCACCGACCCAGGGGCCACTTAGGGCTTGCAAATATTTTATCTTGTTTAATTCTTACCGTTCCATAAAGTACATACAGATGACAAAACTATTCTTCAAATAAAGAAACCATGCTCAAAGAAATTCAGTCCTTTTTTGTTGGCCATTGTGTCTGGACATAAGGCCTGGAGTAAGGTGGGGCAGAAAGCTGAAAAGAACTCGGGTTATTCTCAGCCAGCCACCTGGAGCTGCTCTACTCCAGCTACTTCTGGATTCTTTGTCATGAAAAGTGACAGATATATTCTTAGGATTTGAATGAAAGTTTCTGTTATTTGTGGGTGAAAGCAAATCAACTGATGTAACTAGATTCAAACACAGATCTATCAGACCCAAGAGCTACTGGATGTGTTTTCTACGTTACTTACCTGCCTTGTATTATAAAATTATTAAAAAGTTGCAGGTTCCTCAGGGATAAGAGGACTTTTACATTTTTACATGTGGTAGAAAGAATCAGGAGACCTAGAGTTTCATCCTGACTCTTCCTTAGGTTGCTTGCTGACTCACCGGGGAAATAAGACACAAATAAATGAAATGCTAAGAAAGGTGGAATACTAAAATGGAAAGGTCAAGTCAATGAAGGCTTTCTTGGAAGTCTTAGAGGGGCCTCTGGGTGGCTCAGTCAGTTAAACGTCTGCCTTGGGCTCACAGCATGATCCCGGGGTCATGGGATTGAGTCCAGCATCGAGTTCTGCATTGGGCTCCCTGCTCAGTGGGGAGTCTGTTTCTCCTTCTCCCTTTGCCTCTCCCCCCAACACTCTCTCTTTCAAATAAATAAATAAAATCTTAAAGAAATATATAAAAGAAAATCTTAGAAAGCAGGAATTAAGCTGGCTGAAGGGTATTCTACAAAGGTAAAAGATCTAGGTATGACAAAGAAATGGCCTATCCTTAGTGACAGAAACATATTTTCTAAACTCCGTGCAGGTTGTTCATTCTTCTTATATCCAGTCCCATCTGGAGCCCAACGAAATGAATGTCACTCAGCAACACAGAAGGGCAACTGGACCACAACCAACTATGTTTTGGGAATGATTTACAAAATAAATATGCTCTTGTATAATACCCTGTTACCGTGTGTGTTATCAATTTTCAAGGAAATAAGATTCGTTAAAGTTTGGCTCATGTCATAACCATATAGAACAGAGGGGTCATCCTTTGTTGGCTGAGCAAGATTTGTTCCTTATGAACCATGCAGAGTCACAGGGTGGCTGGGATCCTCACTGCAGGGTACGATTGGAAAATAATGGTTGCAGGTTGATGGAGTGCTAAACACAGCAGCTTCGACCTAATAATAATCGCCGGGAACACATTTTAATAGCTTGCTAATAAGCCAGTATTCATTCCCTCTGCACGCCTCTAAGTGAGTGGTTTTGATCGACTTACTTCTGGGACCATAGGCTCTGAATAACTGGTGGGCTGGACCTAATCTACTACGTAGAAAGGTGCTTGAGAGCCGTATTTCATGACAAACTCCCATCTTTTAGATAACTCAAATCACTGCCTTGTGCTTGCCTTCATTTATCTATTTACAGAATTCATATAAACTATATTTCCCTGCTTCCCAGAGAGTGTCGAGTCTGTAAAATAGCTTGAGATATGGGCATCATGTGGATATATGGATTTTCCTGTACTGTTTGTTTTCTTTGGATGGCCAGGCCATTCCGAAAAAAATTGCTTCAGTCAATTCCTTTTTTTTTTTTTTAAAGATTTTTATTTATTCATTCATGAGAGACACACACACACACACACAGAGGCAGAGACACAGGCAGAGGGAGAAGCAGGCTCCATGCAGGGAGCCCGATGTGGAACTCCATCCTGGGACTCCAGGATCACGCCCTGGGCCGAAAGCAGGCGCTGAACCCCTGAGCCACTGTTTCAGTCAATTCCTAACCATTGACTGGCAAATGAATAGTCATGATGGTCTCATCTGGGACTTTTAGGCTTACCAAATAAACAGAAATCCAGTATCTCACAGAAGTGTGGTCTCCAGGTGGTCTTTCAAGTCACTTGAGAGGGGGCGGGGGCTACATGATTTAAAATACATATGTCTAGGCCTTATGCCAAACCCTCGAATCAGTATGTGGGTTTAGGGGGTCAGGATCTAGGAGTCTGCCTTTAACAAGCTCCTCTGATACATCTTGTATATATTGAAGTCTAAGAGTCACTGGTTTAGTCCTTGGAAAATACAGGTGTGCGAAACCTGAAGGGTAATCCATGTATCGCTGGACATTATCATAGGATGTTGTAGTGGGAGGCTCCTTTACCTCTTTCTGTATGCGGTTCTTAAATCTGAGTATAGAGGCCGCTGAATGAGCCTGGGGTTCTATGCCATCTGAGAACCTCAGCAGTGGGCAAGGGCAGATGCACCACTGATCCCCATAGCTTGCCCTCATCCTGCAAAATCTGGTTTGGCCATCGTGGCCTCTGGGGGCCTTGCCCTGCCTTTGTTGCTCTTACATGTGGTGTAATTTTTTTGTTGGTTATTTTAAAAGTTATTTTTAGTTATGCTAAAATACACATAAAGTTTATCATCTTAGTGGTCTTTTTAAAAAGGTTTTATTTATTTATTTGAGAGGGAGAGAGAGAGAGAGAGAGAGAGAGAGAGAGAGAACAAGCAGGGGGAGGGGCAGAGCAGAGGGAGAAGCAGGCTCCTGCTGAGCAAGGGGGAGGGGCGCTCAATTCCAAGACCCTGGGATCATGACCTGAGCAGAAGGCAGACCCTTAACCAATTAAGCCACCCAGCTGCCTCCATCTTAGCCACTTTTAAGTGTACAATTCAGTGGCATTAAGTACATTCACATTGTTGTACAACCATCACCACCAATATCTCCAGAACTTTTTCATTGTCCCAAACTGACTCTGTCCTCATTAAACACTGTCTATTCCCTCGTTACCCCAGGTGCCCGGTAACTTCCATTCTGTTACCTGTCTCTACAAATCTATTACTCTAAGTGCCTCACATGAGTGGAATCATGCAGTATTTGTCCCGTTGTGACTGGCTGATTCCACTTAGCATCACGTCTTCAACGTTCATTCAAGTTGAACAAGTGTCAGAATCTCCTTCCTTTTTTTTTCTTTTTTAATTTCCTTCCTTTTTAAGGCCAAATAATATTCTATTATATGGCGAGATTGCATTTTCTTTATCCTTTTATTCTTTGATGGACACTTGGGTTGCTTCCACCTTTTGGCAATGGTGAAGAATGCTGCTACGAACACGCGTGTACAGATACCTTTTTGAGACACAGCTTTCCATTCTCCTGACTACACACCCTGAAGGGCAATTACTGGATTGAATGGCAATTCTATTATTAACTTTTTAGGAACTGCAGCCATAGCATTTTCAATAGTAGCTCTCTGGTGTGATTTTACATTGATTTGTGTGATGATTTGATTGTCTGTCCACCCACCATGAAAGCAGAGATCCTGTTTATTTTTACTGCCTCGCCTCCCATATCTCAGTATCTTGAACAACAATGTCTGGGACAGAGTCATCACCGAAATATCTGATGAATTAATGAACGAGTCAGCCTGATGGGAACAGGACATTGGAGAGAGACTCAGTCTCTGTGCTTAATGAGTTTACAAATTAGTCGGTGAGACGTGACCCACACAAGGCAGTAAGCAAATAAAGGAAGGATATAATTATGTACTTCCCACCACCAGTGCACAAGAGGCGGAAACAGTCTTCACTTGTGATTCTTTCTTGGGGGCCAACACTGGAGGGCTGGGTGCAGGGTTAGCTAAGGAGTCTGGAGACATCAGCCCGGGGAGAGCAGTACGCAATGTGGATTAGGAGGGCACAGGAGGTCCAGAGTAAGCTGGTCTATAGGTCACTGAAATGGGGGATCCAGGAGGCAGCCGCCACTTGACAATTAAGTGGGTGGGTGGTGCGGGGGGGGATCTAACATGTCTCCCTCTTGGAGGCACAGTAAGAGTCCACGCCTGGGCTGAGGGCCTGGCAAAAGCAAAGCATGGCCCAGTCTAATAGGGCTGGGAGCTCAGGCAGGAACTGGGGGTGGGGGTGGGGAGCACGGCTTGATGCTAAGAACTCAGATATAAGATGTATAAGATGAACACTAGTTTTAAAATTGTGAGTTGAGCCTTCTTTAGCCATAAACACCATAAATCCCGCAATTGGAAGGATTCTTCATGCTAAGGGGCTATAGCTCTAAAGCCTTATTTTATTTTATTTTATTTTATTATTTATTTTATTTTTGCCCATTATGCTCAGAGCAGCACAGGGCTGAGTTTGCAAGGAGGAATAGTAGCCAGCCCACTGTGGGGAAGTGGGTGGAGGCAGAGAAAGAGGAACTGGTAATAGGAGGGGCATAAAAGGGGGAGCGGGATGGTAGACAGGTGCTTGGGGAGCACTATGGAAAGGTGGCCTGCCCGGCTAAGATGGCAGGGGCAGGCTATAACGGGAGCCAAGGCTAGAGCCAGGCTGGTGTTGAGATAGGGTGGGGAGAACCTGGGAGTCAAGTGGAGGCATGCTCCTATTTCACTTGCCTTCTTGAGTGAGGAGGAAAAGAATCATTGCCTTAATATTTAAGCTTGGAATTCCTAGGGGAGAAAACAGTCTATTTAACCTTGATGGACTGACCTGGTCATGAAAAGATAGAACCCAGAGCCTCTGTGGCCAGGGCCAGGTATGAATCAGAGTCAGTTCATCGGCTCTGCCAAAGAAATGAACAGAAATGCTTGGTTTGAGGAGTGAGAAAGCTCTGAAAGAGCTCTGAGTGAAAGGGATCTTGCAGCTGGGGCTTTCCAGGAAGCAGGTGCTCAGATACGGAGTTCAGGCTGTGTGTCAAGGAGGCCCGTGGGCTCAGGACTACGGGAGGCAGGAGGATTAACAGAGGGAGAGACTGAACTGGACCTGGGGACCTGGTGGCAGTCTGGACCTGTCGTGGTCTGTCAGGGTTGTCCCTGACAGGGCTGAGTGCCTGGGCCTTCCTATGTTCTCCTCCGTCAGTCACTGGATGTGGGCTACCTGGGAAGGTGTGGCCTCAGGTGAGGTGTAGTTGAGGCACAACCTGGAGGAGATGAGAGTGGAGGTGTCACATGGTATTCTCAGCAGCAGGGACCATGGGTCCTTCCTTGAAGGGGATTTGGGCTGAGCCTCTCTATGTCCAACACAGGGCCCTGGGGCTTTGGGACTAGATGCAGATCATTGGGTTTTCTGTCATGGGTGGGATGCATTTTTAAGCAGAGTTTTAATTCTATTTTGAAGGGCAAGAAAACTCCAGCAATGTAGAAGACTTGAGATATTGAGGGGCCGACATCTGTCAGGTCACTGTGGTAGCCACACTTGGAGAAGGCCCCCAGTGATCCTTGGCATCTGGTGTTCAAGCCTCTCCCACACTGAAGAGCCAACCTGTGTGATTGGTGGGTTGTTGCAGAAATGACGAAGTGTGACTTCTGAGGTTAGGGAAGAATAAGACATTGTGACTTCCATGAGGTTCTTTCCTGGATCCTTCCCTCCAGGGAAACCAGTTGTCATGTTGTGAGGACACAAGCAGTCCTGTGGAGAGATCCATGGGGCAAGAAGCTGACGTCTGCCAATGACCAGCACCAAATTGCCAACCTCGAAGTCAGATCCTCCAGTTCCCATCTAGCCTTCCATGGTCACAGACCTGCCTTTCACCTTGACTGGAACTTCATGGAAGACTCCAGAGCCACAAGCTGGCACAGCCATGAAGGTGCTTCCGAGTTTTTGACGCACAGAAACGGAGAGACAATACCTGGTATCACACTGTTTGTTGTTCATGTAAGTCATCAAATGTTGGTGTGACTTGTTATTGATGAGGAGATAACTAACATATTGTGCTCTTAGTCAAAACTTTTTATTTTGAATGATTATTTCAATTCTCTGTCCCTTCCTCCCCCGCCTTACACACGCAGACTTCTACGTCCCTTTTTTCCCAGAGGCTTTGAAGCACTACTTTCAAGTGATACTTCCAAAGGTTGATGTTCACTAAAGCAATCTGAAAACTGAATTACAAATCCTTGAGCTGAATATATTTTTAACATAGACCACACGCAGGAAAGCAACAAAAACATCTGCTCATAAGCATAAGGTTTGTATTCAATTCTCACCCAGTTTTTTTAACTTTGACTTTATTTTATTAAGAATTTACCAAAAAACCCTAAAATTTATAAAGAAAACACCAATACAATACTGCAATATATTAGCAACAGAATTTTTAAACAGTACAGATGTGATGTAAAACATGCACTATATGCACCAGGACTTGACTTCTAAGTGATTATTGTGCTCAATTGTGCATCACTGATTGGTGTTTAGACCAATTGGACCTCAGATCGATTCAATTGGTGAAAATGTCCAGGTTGGTCACACACCACATTGTTTATACCAGCAGTTGGAAACTAAGCTATAGTGTAGATGACAGGCTGCAGCTGCTGTTGAAATAATAGGAAAATGAATTATCCATGGCTAGTAATTGCTAATAAAGTAATAAGGTCATTCTCAAGATGTCTATGAATAAGAAGAAGGATAAAAAGGGCAGAAAATAGGAATTGAATTATGTCAAAAGGACCCAAGTAGAGTATTTTGGAAAAGCAAAACTTGCTACATGTATGGCTTTACCCAAGACTGTGTTAACTCTAAAGCAGCTTCAAATGCTAAGTTTGGACAGTGTGAATGAATCCAAAGTCAGTTGGAGGAAGGATGAAGGGTGCTTGGGTGACTCAGTTGCTTAAAAGTCCTTCTTTGGCTCAGGTCATGATTTCAGGGTCCAAAGACCCACATGGGGTGCCCTGCTCAGCAGGGAGCCTGTGTCTCCCTCTCCCTCTGCCTCTCCTCCTGGTTTATGCTTTCTTGCTCTCTCTGCCAAATAAATAAATAAATAAATAAATAAATAAATAAAAATAAAATCTTTTTTTTAATTTTTAAAAGACTTTGTTTATTCATGAGAGACACACAGAGAGAGAGAGAGGCAGAGACAGAGGCAGAGAGAGAAGTAGGTCCCATGCAGGGAGCCCAATGCGGGACTCCATCCCAGGATCTCGGGATCACGCCCTGAGCTGAAGGCAGATGCTCAACTGCTGAGCCACCCAGACCTCCTAAATAAATAAAATCTTAAAAAAAAAAAAAGAAAGAAAAAGGAAAGGAAAGGTAAGTTAAGACAAAGTAGTATTATTGGAGGGCTGAAAAGTGTTAATAATCCAATAAGTTCTGGGTTGGCATTAATGTGATCTACAGTCGGGTCAGGGGCCAGCATCAGGGCCAACCAAGAGGCCCTCCATCAGGAGGCTGTGATTCAGAGGCAGGAAATCCCACCCCCAGGGTGGAACTGCCAGCTATTTTTGCCGGGACCTCACCAGCTCTCTGTCTGCTACCTGGTTTCTAGATGCTGCTTCTCATCCAGAAGCATGCTGTGTTGCCCATTCCCTCCAAGTAAGTCCTTGCTGTTCTCTGGTCCCTGAATTCACTGAGAGCTCTCTGTGTCCAAGCAGGGGTGGCCCCTCCAGCTGGGACTTCCTCCCTGCTGGCTGTGGGCGGTCTAGCTCCTGAGCTCGCTGAGAGTTCATGGCTCCATTCAAATTCCCAGAGGTAGTTTTGATCTTTCAGACCTACAGCTTCCTTTGTCACTAACTTAGACCAAGTTCCCATGAACTGGGAAGTAGACTCCTTGGGGAAATACAGCTCTGTGCCGCACCAATTATCCTCCTCTGCTGGCCCAACTCCCATAATGAGGACGCAGGTTCTTCCTCTTTCAAGGAGGGCTCCATTCACTTTTCTTTCAGGGGACTCAGGGCCTGTATTTTCCTCCTGTCTTTTGTACAGGAATCCTAATACTAATGCCAGGGATGTGACCACTGACTTATAAGTCCCTTTGCAGTTTCTCCCAAGGCTCACTTGTGAGGAGAGATATACCAGTTCTGAAGTGGGAAAAAAGGTTACATTAACTCATTGCCAGGCTACGTTTATTTTAGGGGATAGAGTCCTCTTTTATTTTTTTTTTCTTCCTCGAGCTCCTTTCCAAAGCATTGTTTATAGCTATTGTGTCTTTTTTTTTTTTTAATGGAAATTACTGCCTTTAAGTTAGACCCTTGCAAAAGATCTAAATCTGTCGTGGGGACTAAGGGTTACAAGATAGAACAAGCCTGGGCAGATAATTTATAGTCTCACGTGGTCCAAAGCCAAGCAAGGAAATATGCAGTCCTGATGCAGATCTGAATGAGGCATTCTTTAATCAGAAAGCATCTAGGGGTGCCAGGATCAAGTTCAAGGTCCCCAGCACAGTATACAGGGCTTTTCAAGACCTGGCTCCATCCACTTTTCCAAATGCATCTCTCCATCCACAAGTAGGTTGTCCCCAGGCTCACTTATGACTTTGTATTATGCCCTTTGCCTTGTGTGATAGTTAATTTTATGTATCAACTTGACTGAGCTAAGGGATGCCAAGGCAGCTGGTAAAACATTATTTCTGGGTGTGTCTGTGGAGAGTGTTTCAGGAAGAGAATAGCACTTGAATTGGTAGACTGGGTAAAGCAGATAGTCTTCCCCAATGGGGCTCGGCCTCATCCAATCCAGTGAGGGCCCAAATAGAACAAAAAATTGAGGAAAGGCAAATTCACTCTTTCTGCTTGATTTGGGACCTTCCTCTTCTTCTGGCTTGGTTGTCAGACTTTGGTCTCAGACTGAATGATACCACTGGCTTTCTTAGTTCTCTACCCTGCATATGGCAGATCATGTGACTTGGCTTCCATGAGTGCGTGAACCAATTCCTATAATAAATCTCCTCTTCCATGTATTTCTATGCATCCTTATTGGTTCTGTTTCTCTGGGGAACCCTGACTAATACACCTTGAATGCCTTTCTCCACCTCTGAGCTCTTATTTATCTTTCATGAAGCAGATTAAATGTCACTGCCCTGGTGATACTTCGCCAGATCCTCTTACAAAGAGTAAGTAACTCCTGTTCTGCTTCCACTTTGTCCACACCTCATGTAGTTGCATTATAATGAATTATTTAGATGTCTTGCTGCCCCAATAGCTTATGAGCTCCTCCAGGATGAGCTGTATTCATATCTGTATATCTAGCACAGAGTAGATTCTCAATAAATGTTTTTTAGTGAAATGAATGAATGAATGAAATATTGATTATTTTGGGTAATTTTGGGTATGCAAGTCTAGCATGGGTTAATTAGGAGCATGGAGAAGGGAATAAGAGAGGCACAAGACCATGTTCTTGAATAGGAAGATGGGGAGACATCTTCCTATTAAGGTGAAACTTAAAATTAAGGTGAACTTAATTTTCTTAGTAATTTTGCCTTAGATTTGCTCTGCCTAAGGAGGTTGGCCAGGTGCCTTGTATGGGAAAGAATTCCATTTGACTCCACCTTTGACCATTGACCCTTTATGGATATTTCTTAGGAAGGATATGGTCCACATGACCCAAATCTCAAAATACGTGTGATCATATTTAGATTTCCAAATTTACTGTGTAATTTATTTAATTCTAATATAGTAATAATACCTTATAATTACATAATACCTTTCATCTTCAAACCTCAAAGCATTTTCTAAACATTAATTGACAGGAAGAGCTCCAAGCATTTGATGCTACTGAATCTATTTCTCTGCTGGGCAAGTGTATGATGGAGAGTTAACTAACTTGCCAAGAGAATGTATAAATTATTATTTTTCAAAAATACTTTTCATTATGGAATATTTTAAGCACATAGAAATAGAGAGAAGAGTATAATGAACATCTATGTACCTACCACTCAACTATGAAGTCATGGCCAATCTTATTTTATGTATTTCTACCCTCTTGTGATACTTTGATGCAAATCACAGGTATTAATCATTTTCACCCATACATTTTTCAGCATCTACAAAAGACAAGAACTCTTAAAAAAAAAACAAAAACATGACCATGGAGGAGACTGGGTGGCTCAGTCAGCTGAGTGTCCAACTCTTGGCTTTGGCTCAGGTGATGATCTCAGGGTCATGAGATGAAGCCTTGCATCAGGCTCCCCACTCAGTGTGGCGTCTGCTTGAGATTCTATGTCTCCATCTCCTTCTGCCCCTCCCCCTCTTACTCTCTCTCAAAAAACTAAACAAAACATGACCATGGTAACAGTATCACACCATCAACAATAGACAATAACTTTTATTTATTATTTTTTTGACAATAACTTTTAATAGTAAGTATTCAATCTATTTTTAATTTCCAATTCTTATATAAGTTTTAAAATTTATGTAAATTATAAAATTTCAAGATCTAAGTATGGCTCACATATTGTGTTGTTTGATATCTTTTAGTTTTTTTTTAAATCTGTAGGTTCTTCTTTTTCTTTTTGTAATTAATTTGGTGAAGAAATCAGGTTTTTTTTTAAACTTTTTTTAAAGATTTTTAAAATTTTTTCATGAGAGACACAGAAAGAGATAAGTAGAGACAGAGGCAGAGGGAGAAGCAGGCTCCATGCAGGGACCCCGATGTGGGACTCAGTCCCGGGACTCCAGGATCATGCCCTGAGCCAAAGGCAGATCATGCCCACTGAGCCACCCAGGCATCCCAAGAAATCAGGTTTTGTCCTGCAGAGTTCTCACTGTCTAGATTTTTCTTTCTTTTTTCTTTTTTTAAAATATTTTATTTATTTACTTGAGAGAGAGAGATAGGAGAGAGTATAAGTAGGAGAGCATGAGCAGGATGGAGGAATACAGGGAGAAGGAAGAGCAGGCTTCCCACAGAACAGGGAGCCTGATATGGAGCAGGATCCCAGGACCCTGGGATCATGACCTGAGATTAATGACTGAGCCACTCAGGTGCCCCTGTCTGGATTTTTCTGATCACATGTTCATATTACCAGTTAACATGTCCTTTCCTCCTATTTCCTGCAAACTGGGAGTTGGACCTAGAAGCTTGATCCAGAATTGGGTTTAATTTTTTTGGCAAAGCAACTTTATACGTGGTGGTGTGTTCTTTCATCAGGAGGCTGATAATGTCTGGTTGTATGTTTCTTTTTTTATGTTTGTAGTTGTTGATAATCTATGTCTACAATCATTAATGTATTATGAGTTCCTTCATTGTTTATTAATAGGAATATACCTATAAAGAGAAACTTCATCTACTATCTGGTTATTTTAAGCACAGTTTTGGCAATCCTAAAGTTTGTATGGAACGACAAAAGACCTTGAATAGCCAAAGCAATTCTGAAAAAAGAAAAACAAAATCGGAGGCATCATGATTCTGGATTTCAAGCTATATTACAAAGCTGTAAACATCAATACAGTATGGTACTGGCACAAAAACAGACATATAGATCAATGGAACAGAATAGAGAACCCAGAAATGGACCCACAACTATATAGTCAACTAATCTTTGACAGAGTAGGAAAGAATATCCAATGGAAAAAAGATAGTCTCTTCAACAAATGGTGTGGGAAAACTGGACAGTCACAAGCAGAAGAGTGAAACTGGACCATTTTCTTACACCATGCACAAAAATAGACTCAAAATAGATTAAATGTGAGACAAGAATTCATCAAAATCCTAGAGGAGAACACAGGGAGCAATCTCTGTAACCTCAGCTGCAGCAACTTCTTGCTAGACATGTCTCCAAAGGCAAGGGAAATGAAGGCAAAAATGAACTATTGGGATTTCATCAAGATAAAATCTTCTGCACAGCAAGGGAATGAATCAACGAAACTATAAGGCAGCCTACAAAATGGGAGAAGATATTTGCAGACAACATATCTGATAAAAGGTTAGTATCTAAAACTTTTAAAGAACTTACAAACTCAACACCCAAAAACCAAGTAATCCAGTTAAGAAATGGCAAAAGACATGAACAGACATCTTTCCAAAGAAGACATACAGATAGTTAATGGACACATGAAAGGATGCTCAGCATCACTCATCAACAAGAAAATACGAATCAAAACCATAATGAGACACCATCTCATGCCAGTTATAATGGCTAAAATTAACAACATAAGGAACAATACGTGTTGTTGAGGATATGGAGAAAGGGGAACCCTCTCGTACTGTTGGTGGGAATGCAAACTTGTGCAGTTTGGAGAACAGTTTGGATGAAGTGTCCTCAAAAAGTTAAAAATACAGTTAAAACTGTACAGTTAAAACTGTACTACTAGGTATTTACCCAAAGGATGCAAAAATACAGATTCAAAGGAGTACATGTATCCCAGTATTTATAGCAGAATTATGTAAAATAGCTAAACTATGGAGAGAGCTCAAATCTCCATCAAATGATGAATGGACACAGAATTGGTATATATATACAATGGAATATTATTCAGCCCTCAAAAATGAAATCCTACCATTTGTAGTGATGTGGATGGAGCTAGAGTGAGTGTATTATGCTAAGTGAAATAAGTCAGTCAGAGAAAGACAAATACCATATGATTTCATTCATATGTGGAATTTAAGAAAGAAAACCGATGAATATATGGAAAGGGGGAAAAAGAAAAAGGGAGAGAGGGAAACAAACCATGAGTGACTCTTAACAATAGAGAACAAACCGAATATTGATAGAGGGAAATGGGTATAGGGTGAGCTAGATGGGTGATAGATATTAAAGAGGGTACTTGTGGTGAGCACTGAGTATTGAATGTAAGTGATGAATCACTGAATTGTGCTCCCAAAATCAATATTGCACTGTATAGCTAACTAAATATAAGTAAAAAAAAATACAGTTTGGGTTAGAAAGGAAAAATGCATCATTTTCTTCACTAATTATTCAAAATAATGAGCGCATTTTTAGCATTATCCAATAGTAAAAGATTTGATTATTTAATCTATATATTAATATGAATATTAAGGTATAATGAAGGCAAATTGCACTTAAAGTGTATATTTGATGAGTTTTGATAAATGTACACATCTGTGGAACTCACTATAATTATGAAAATGAACATATAGCTCATGAATTAGGTTTTTTAAGTATTTTATAAGCTGATAAATTTAAACATGTTGGTATTTTCAACCACCTTAGGTATTACTCTTTTGAAGCTCCAATGGTTCCATTTTTTTGCACAATAGGAGCTTATTTAGGTTATCCCATGGCCCTTTGGAAATGACTCCCATAGTCTTTGTTAATTTCCTTGCCATCTTGTCACGACAGGATGCTCCAGATCTGACATCAGCCCTGGAGCCGTGATCCTTTCAGTGGGAAACAGGATGTGTCATATATTATATGATGGTTAAACAGAGCAGCAAAATCCAATAAAATTTTTGGTCTGAGTTCACTGTAGCCAGAATGCAATAGCACTTTACCAAGCAGCTCTATAATTATGTCTTTTGTTTCTGTAGCTCCTTTCACTGAAGTGTTCAAAGTGATTTTACAGCATCAAATTTATCTTTGGGGCAATCTAAGAATGGAAGAAAAGGTTAGAGAGATTATTATCCCATTTTATAGTTGGGGAAACAGATGCCATTGTGGTTTGTCCATTAGTTTGTAGAAAATGGAGTACAAGTTTGAATTGAATCCACCTTCCTATCCGGGAAAACAGGGATTCTCATCTTGCTGCTAGCCACCCTGGCTTGAACAACCTCAGATAAACTTTTTTTTTTTTTTAATAAATAGGGGATAAGAATCATTAAGCAATCAATGGGAAAGAAGGGAAATAAGAGTTTTTCCCTTTCTTTTCTGTTGCCTTCTTCCCTTCCTCTCTTTTTTCCTTCCTTCTTCTTTTTTTTCTTTTTTTTTAAATTTAAACATCCTCAATGTCTCTCCTAAGGAGATGAAAATATATGAGGAATGGAATGAGAAATCAGGGAATTGCAGGATCCTGGGCTTTGAAGAGCCCCTGTAAACCTCACAAGCCAAGCCTCTTTCATCCAGATAGCACTGCATCGAGGCTAAATCCAGATAAATGGGCAGCTCTCCTTGTAGGCAGATGCAACGAAGTGTAGTCCACTGTGAACTAAATCAATTTAGACTTACAAAAGCAAATCCCAAAATAGCAGCCTGGAGTTTATGAAAATGAATCCAAGTCTGAGTGCTCTGGGAAAAATAGATGACCAGGAATAGACCGCGCTGCGAAACCATGAGAGCTCTTTGCAGCTGCAGCTTCCATTTCGCTGTGGTCCTCGCTGAGGAAATGAGAAGGTAGCCTACTTTGTGCTAACGAAAGAATTAACGATTCCATTAATTAGCTTCATGGATTTTCTTGGCAGCTTCAATGTAGGCCATGGAGAAATATTATGGATTCATCTTCCCTAGAGGTCTTTAAAACTTGTGTAGTATCAGAGAGAGGATCAGAGGCTTTGGAGACTGGGCACAGGTTGTAGGAGCTGGAAGCACTTTATGTAGCATCCAGGACAGTGTTTCCCAAACTGGTTCCAGGAAGCAGTAGTGTTCTAGGGAAAATGGAGTTTCATGGTAAAATAAGGGAAATAAGGCAATATTGCTGTCTCAAACATTCCTCAAGCATATCATTATCTTAAAGGCTTTTAGAAGTTCTGCAATAAATATCTTGGTCTCTGTTTAAATCTGTTTTCTCAGATGTATTTGACCGTGGAATCCTCCACCACTTTTTTTGCCCTATGCTATTAACATATGGACATGAATATACCAAGAGACAGTAATATTAGAAATGTTGATATAGTCCCTTCTACAGATGAGGAAAATAAGGACCAGGGAGGTGGGACAATGTATTCGGGAGTCATAGCGTGAGTCACTGGGAGCCAAGGTGAAATAGAGGAGAAAGTGGGGCATTTGGATGGGGCAGACCTGGGTTCAAATCCTAGCTTCATAGCTGTCCAACTATGGGATCTTGGGCAATATCTTGATTTCTTCTGAAACTTGAAATTTTTATCTGTTTCTTTCTTTAAGATTTTATTTATTATTCATGAGAGACACAGAGAGAGAGGCAGAGACACAGGCAGAGGGGAAGCAGGCTCCCTGCAGGGAGTCTGATGCAGAACTCAATCCCATGACCCTGGGATCAGGACCTGAGCCAAAGGTAGATGCTCAACCACTGAGCCACCCAGGTGCCTGGGGGGTATCCTGGAATTGTTAGCTGTGAAATGTGTTGTGAGTTGGTGGTTCTATTAGAGAATAAGTCTGAAGCTCAAGTATCAGAACAAGGACAACAGTGAGATAACTGAAATCTCATGGATGGGGGCCTGGGTGAGTTATGGGATTGACTCAAGACTAGAATCAGGACAGTGAGCGCTAGTTTATTAGGAGGAGGAGGTGGCAGAGGCTGGGAACCAGACAGGACTAATTGGTAGTTCCCCACTAGGAAGTAGATTAGAAGGTAGAGACAATGCTTCACTTTCAGACGGCACAACACCCGCTTCCTCTTTTACCCCACGTTACAAACTGAAGCAGCTGGACTGGAGAAGGGGGAGGTTGGGTAGGAAGTAGCCTAACCCAACAGTGAGAGACGATCATTGTTCATCTTTGTTCTTTGTTTCTTTGCTAGTGAAAGCTTGAGGTATTTTACAGTGTCACATACTAAGTAGAATGGTGATTTAGGCTTTATTAATTATAAATTAAGAGCAATTTGCATGGATAATTATGTTTCATGCTCTATTAGGCTTTGGATAAATTTATAAATAGCCTTTCTGGGGGCGTTGGGATATTTTAAACTAGGATGAGGGTGTTGCAGCATGATCTCCCCTAAGGCAACCTAGTGCTTACATTTACATGGTAGGTTTTCCCATCCTGCTTATCCTGGGGAGTGTTCCCCCACAAAACAGGCCTTACGTGGGTCAACTCCCTTCCTTTTTTTTTTTTTTAAAGATTTTATTTATTTATTCATGAGAGATACAGAGACAGAGAGAGAGGTAGAGACAGAGGCAGAGGGAAAAGCAAGCTCCATGCGGGGAGCCTGACGTGGGACTTGATCCTGGGTCCCCAGGATCAGGCCCTGGGCTGAAGGCGGCGCTACACTGCTGAGCCACCCGGGCTGCCCCCCTTCCTATAAGTTCCTACAGCGACTCTGTAGCTTGCTTCCTCGAAAGCACTCAAATAGCATGGCAATGATCTATGTGTCTCTCTCCCCTCCCCATCCAGTGTATGAATACTTTAAGAGAGCAAGAACTGAGTTTCATACATCTGTATCCTTCTTCTGCCCCCAGGGTAGTGCTTGCTCCAAGTCAGTGCTTAATACCTGTGAACTGAGCGAATGAATGAGTGAACAAAGGATGCTCTGCTCTTTTTCACATTCTCCTTATTCAACCTCCATAGATCATTGTTTTTCATTTCATTTTATTTCATTTTATTTTTTAAAAGATTTTATTTATTTATTTGAGAAAGAGAGAGAGCAAGAGAGAGAGAACATGTGAGCATGAGTGGGAGGAGGGGCAAAGGGAGAAGTAGACTCCACACTGAGCAGGGAGCCTGATGCTGGGCTCGATCTCAGGACCCTGGGATGATGACCTGAACTGAAGGCAGACAACTTAACCAAGTGAGCAACCAAGGCACCCCTTGTTTTTCATTTTAAAAATAATCTCCATTTCTTTTTTTCCAGCTGAGATATAATTAGCACATAACATCATGTAGGTTAAAGTGTACAACATGATGATTTGATACATACATATATATTTGATCATATTTGATACATATGATCAAATATATATATATGTTGCAAAATGGCTAGCAGAATAAGGTTAGTCATCACTTCTATCACTTTGCAAAACTGCCATTTATTTTCTTCCCATAGATCATTGTTCTTTTACAGATGGAATCCTCATTCCTATTTTACAGTGGAAGGCAAGGAGCCTCCCCTTTATATAAACATGCCAGAATTAAGTATATCTGAATGAGTATCTTCTCTCCTACAGCATCCTCTTGGCATACTCAATGCTTGTGGCAGAAGTGACTATTGCTGTAGATGTCGGTGTCAGAGGCACCTCCTCTTACCTGTCCTCAGTGGTCATAACTCTGTGTCATTTTACAGCAGATTCATTTTTTGACATCAGTTCCAAGTCATTTGGAGTGAAAGCTGGTAAAAGAAACTGAGCGACCCTACTTGAGAATGTCATTTCAGTTTCAAAAGAAAGTCTTAGCTGACACAAATCAGAGGCAATCCCAAGGAGAAATTCCAAACACCTTGTGAGCAATGATAATGTCAATAGAATAAGTATATAGACTTTAGTCGTCATTTCGATTCATAAATTCTGAAGTTATGGTGTGAAAAATCCCTTTAGCGTGGAATCAAACCTTTCAGAGCTGGGTTCAAATAACAAATGAGAGTGATAAATTCAAACCTTTGAAATGTACTTTCTTTTCTGGCCAGGCCCCAGTTCAGCCTCCCAAGCTGGTTCCCCTACAGGCACTGATAACATCGTGGGCACCTCCAGAGCCCTTCCTGGCATTGTTCTGGGTGTCATTGATGTTAAGCAAATGGGGAAGGAAACGCAATCCAGAGCTCACAAAGCTAAGGGGAACTGATTTTCAAGTTCATGACTTTCAAACCTATGGTACAAAAGCATATGCATGTTAACTAACTAGGTATGTGAAGATGAAGTTATTGCTCTTGGATTCGTTCTTCCCTTTCAATGGGGGATGCTTGTTAATTAATGTTTTTGAAACTAATTTTATTGCATGAAGAGGCTTGTTCTCATGCATTTTTGGTTTAATGCCTTCCTTCATGGTTATGTGAAAATAATGTGTAAATAAGTCTCTGGAAAATCAAAGGTCTCATTAACTCTGAGCCTATTTCATCTGGCAAATGTTTATATTAAACACTTGTGTGGGATGCCTGGGTGGCTCAGTGGTTAAGTGCCTGCCTTCGGCCCACGGAGTGATCCTGCGGTCCCAGGATCGAGTCCCACATCGGGCTCCCTGCATGGAGCCTGCTTCTCTCTCTGCTTGTGTCTCTGCCTCTCTGTCTGTGCCTATCATGTATAAATAAATAAAATCTTTAAAAAAACCCAAAACACTTGTGTGTTCCAGGCAGTGTGGTAGAACCTTGACACAGAAGAGGAGCAAGACATGGAGCATACATTAAAGTAGTTCACCACTGGATAACAGGATTTACAAGTACACAAATAAATGGCAGAAAAAAAGTGCTAGAAGAGCAGTGTGAACAAGAGAACAGTAGTAACTAGAAGAAGGATGGGCAGAGCGATATTTTAGTTGAGTCTTAAAGGACAGATTAAATCTTAAATGCATTGGAGATTGTGGGCAGGATGAGAAATTCAGCTAGAAGAAAGAGAGTAAATTAGGAGTTGGAAAATGCAGAGGATCCTGGTGACATGGTGCCCGATCAAGTCTCTGACCATTGGGGTGGGAGTGGGGAAGTAGAGGTATAGGCTTGAGAGAAAGAATGCCAGAGAATGAATGCCTAAACTGGTTTCTCATGCTCTCCTGACATGAGGTTCCCCTTTCCTTTGCTTTCTCTCAGATCCAAGTGATTTCAGGTACCGTCTTGCAGGTACTGTCTTGTTTTACACACTAATTCATACGAACATGACTTGATTCTTCCTGAATATGTCTACATCTTAAAAGGAAACACTTTAATAACACAATGTTGGAACTGATGGAGTTACTTTTTTACAGGGGAATTTTAAAGATTTATTTATTTAAGAGAGAGAGAGAGAGAGAGAGAGAGAGACAGAGATGGGGGTGGGGTGGGAGGCAAGAAGGAGTAGAGGGAGAGAGAGAGAGGGAATCCCAAGCAGACTCCTTGCTGAGCCCAGAGCCCAACGTGGGGCTTGATCTCACCACCCTGAGATCATGTCCTGAACCAAATCCAGGAGGCGGCCACTTAACCAACTGAGCCACCCACGTGCCTCTATAGGGGAATATTATACCTTGAGCAAGGCGCCTGTAAGGAATATACTGGTCACAGAAAACTATTGCTGAAGACAATCACTTCATCACAGTGGGTAAGTGAGCACTGAAAAAAGGGTCTCTCTTCAGAGGTGTGCATTTGGGAGAGTAGAGGAGGGAGGAAGTAGACGAAGGCCTGAGTTGGGATCTTATCTTGGTATCTCCCAGTGAGCTCACCAATAAGCTTTATTCCTCCCTGCTGCTTATTTATGTGCCAGTCTCCCATCTTAATCCTTTCTCATCTTCTTCCTTTAACTCCACCCGCTTTTTCCAGATCCAGCATCGTCATACATCCACCATATGGCATGATGTTATAATTTGGCAAACACCAGTAAAATGAAATCAAACTCTCCTTTACATTGCCCTTTTCTTCCTTTTCCTTCTGTTGCTAGTTGTGGTTCTGTGGGAGGCTCACACAGCTGGTAGCCTGTTGAAGGAGCCATAAAATGATGTAAGATGCCACTTCGGAAATAAACACATTGATCCTGCAAAATGCCTGAGTTTAACTGTGGAAGGGAAATCCAGCAGAGACCTGAGACAGATGAGTTCATTGTGATTGTGTTATTTGGCATTAAAGCATATTGGTTACGCCATATGTCACATACCCACTGTCTTGAAGGCATGAAATATTCCACTGAAATGCATTTTCAAAATCACTAAAGTTATCATGTCAGGGATAAAATTAACACTTTTCCATTTGAATCTTTATAAAACACAATCACTCTGTTGCCTTCATTTTGTCTTCAATCTTCAAGTACATTTTTCCTTTGTTTTAAACAAGAGCAAATTTACAGAAAAGTTGGAGAAACTGTAGAAGAAACTGTTTCTCCCAAACCATTTGAGAGTAAATTGGTGAAATAATGCCCCACCATTCCTCTTAATATTTGTTATGGACTGAATGATGTCCCCTTGAAATTCTTACGAATCCCTAATTCTTGGCACTTTAGAGTGTGATGAATTAGAAGGTAGGGTATTTATTTATTTATTTATTTATTATTTACTCATTCATGAGAGATACAAAGACATAGGCAGAGGGAGAAGCAGTCTCCCTGCAGGGACCCTGATGTGGGACTCGATCCCAGGACCCCAGGATCCCAGGATTCAGATCACAACCTGAGCCAAAGGCAAATGCTCAACCACTGAGCCCAGGACCACTGAGCCCACTTGATCCCAGGATCCCAGGACTCAGATCACGACCTGAGCCAAAGGCAGATACTCAACCACTAAGCCAACCAGATGCCCCAGGAACCAGAGCCTTTAAAGAGACATTTAAGTTAAAATGAGGGGATTGGGATGGGCCTAATCCAATGTGACTGGTATTCTAATAGGAAGAGGAAATTTGGACACAGACATGATACAAAGGGAAGATGATGTGAAAACACTGACAGCCGGCCATCTACAAGCCAAGGCTTGGAACAGATCCTTCCCTCACAGCCTTCAGAAGGAACCAACCTGCCGACACCTTGATCTTGAACTTCCAGCCTCCAGAGCTGTGAGACAATATATTTCTGCTGTTTAAACCATCTAGTCTGTTGTACGTTGTATGGCAGGCATAGCAGACGAATATAATGTGGACATTTCCTGCAAACAAGAATATTTGTCCATATAACCAACAATACAACCATTGAATCCAGAGAATTAATACTGATACATTACTACCATCTAATACTTAGCTCTCATTCATTTCTCACGGATTGTCCCTTTACAGTAAAGGATTCAGTTGAGAACCATGTCTTGCATTCAGTAGGTCAGTCTGGAGTGGTTCCTTAGTTTTCCCTTGAGTTTTGTGATACTGGTGCTTCTCAAAATTGCAGGCCAGTCATTTTGTAAAAAGTCCTTCATTTTCATTTGTCTCATATTTTTTCACTGTAATATTCAGATTATGTTCTCTTACAGCAAAGACGGTGTATGATTTCCATTTGTCTTTTTCCAGGTGATGTTCACTTTGTCACTTGATTAATGTGGTATCTGGCAGGCTTATCTTCTGTAAATATTTTCCCTTTACAAATATCAAGTGTTTTGTGAAGAGTTATTTTGAAAATGAAAGTATATTACTCCTTCTCAAACTTTTTCTTTCTATCAACATGGGCTCTTGTTTTTTTTTCAGCACAAAGAGATATTCCAGGCCCATCTTGCAATTTCCCTGCTTTAGGCTTGGAATTGGCTATTTATCCAAGGAGTTCTGGTTGCTTTGAGTGGACAGTGGTATCTACAATCCAAAATTGGGAAAGTAAGTATGGTCATTCCTATATGGGTGTCCCTGCTTTTGTGACCTTTCAGGACAAAACTATAGAACACGTGTGCATGTATATATATATATTCACACACATACACACAGTTTTATTTACTTCTTTATCTATGCATGTATCTGTGTATCTACCCACATCTGTCTATCTACGTACCTAACTTGAGAACAATGAGTTCACTGATAATGTCAATTTCAATTCACCATTATAGGGCTCTGACTTCCCACACTAGGCTGCCCACTCTCCTCACCTTGCTCAAGGTCTGATCCTCACACTGGGCAGCCCATACCATGGGGATACCCTCCTCCATTCACTTTTCTCCCAGGCTCTAACACCTCAAATAAAGGACCTTCTTCTGCAGATGCCCTCCTTATCCTGCTTGGGCTCTGGCGCCTGCAGTGAGCAGCCCTCTCCATGTATGCACTTCTCAGACTGCTTGGACTCTGAATTCTGCTCAAGTGCTCCTCTACCCTCACCCCTACCTTATCCTACCACCTTCCCTGCCCCATTTAATGGCTTTGGGATTGAGTTGTTCAGGATAGGAAGAGGAAGGGAAAAAGAAGAGAAAAAGGAATCATACATAAGCTCACTCACTTATTTTACATAATTTTCGTTTTAGTGTACTTTCAATCTTGACCTTGCATATATATGTATACATATTTTTCTACAGTTGTCATAGAATAATATGATTATTTTATATTTAAGGTTAACACTGAAATTCTGATTATTTTTCTACATAGCTTTTATGAAATTATTAACCATAGAAAATGCCTCAAGAAGATAAGCCTTAATTTACTCAATCATTTCTCTCTTATTGGTTATATTGTTCCTAGTTGTTCCCAGGTAGATAATGCTGTGGGGAACCTCCTCATGAAAATGACTTTCCTAGTCTGTTAGATTAATTTCCTTGGATGATGCCCAGGAGTGGGATTATGTGGTTGGAGGACATGAATGCTTTTGAAAATGTGCAAAGCAGTTAGCTAAGGGTTTAGCACCTAGTAAATCCTCAACACATGTTTGTTGAGTCAGAGTAAGGACAGCCCTTTGCAAAATTATCGTGCTGACAACAGCATTTGAAGGGTGTTTGTTTTCTTCCTAAACAATTTGATTGATTTGGGTAAGTTGCTTCACTTTTCTAAACCTCAGTTTCCTCATCTCTAAATAGAGTAATCTGCAGTCGAATTGTACTGCTAACTCTCACCCCCTCTCACGGGAGATGCAGTGGAGTCCTTTCCCTGTAAGTGGCCAAGGGAAGTCTGTATCACCCACAGAGCATGTCCTTTGTCCTTCGCAGGTACTTCCTGGTGTCACAGCCTCTAATCCTTTTTTTTTTTTAAGATTTTATTTATTTATTCATGAGAAACACACAAAGAGAGGGAGGCAGAGATACAGGAAGAGGGAGGATAAACAGGCTCCATGCAGGGAGCCCGATGTGGGACTTGATCCCAGGACCCCAGGATCACAACCTGAGTCAAAGGCAGACGCTCAACCACTGAGCCACCCAGGTGCCCCCAGCCTCTAATCTTAATTGTCAAATTTCTTAGAATGCCTACTGTTCTATGCTTCCTGCCTCTGTTCCCACTGTCACCACAGATTGTCCTTTAAAGACTGTATTTATTTATTTATTTATTTATTTATTTATTTATTTATTTGAGAGAGAGTGAGAGCGTGTGGGCAAGCAGGGGACAGGCAGAGGGAGAAGGAGAAGCAGGCTCCCTGCTGAGCAGGAAGTCTGATGATGATGATGATGATGATTATGATGATGATGATGATGATGATGACGACGACATAAGCTTGATCTCAGGACCCTGATATCATACTGAGCTGAAGGCAGATGCTTAACAGGCTGAGCCACTCCGGCATCACACTACAAGATTTTTCATAGAAAATGGCAACTCTTCTCCATCTCTTATCTTGATTGCTTCTTCTTCTTCTTCTTCTTTTTTTTTTTTTAAAGATTTTATTTATTTATTCGTGAGAGACACAGAGAGAGGCAGAGACACAGGTGGAGGGAGAAGCAGACTCCATGCAGAAAGCCCGACGTGGGACTCGATCCCGGGTCTCCAGGAGCAGGCCCTGGGCTGAAGGCTGCACTAAACCGCTGAGCCACCCGGGCTGCCCATCTTGATTGCTTCTAACTCTTTTAGCTATTGTTTTTCTAATATTTTCCTCCCTATTTCTAGGTAACATTTTAAAATACAAGTTGCATTGACTCTGGTTCTTAGTAAAACAACTAGAGTGAGTTTTGTTATTTGTTAAAAAGAAAACAAATATATTAAAGGACTAAGGGACTTACTGAATTTGAGGGCATTCTGGAGAAAATGGATTGAAGCTGAACTTCCAGAAATAGCATCACAGACCACACCGCAGATCGGCCTGCTGAGGAAACTGTGGCTACTGACCACAAAACCACATTGCCAGGTCCATCCTTCGGAAGCATGCCAGCCAGAGGTCTCTCAACCAGTGTTTATGTGGGAGCCCATCAAGGCTGCATGTCTCTATACAGATAAATGAGTGAATTAAAACTTGTGGTGTGGCTCCCCTTCAGCTCACCTCTGCCACTACCCATGCCAGCCCCTCACCAGTGTTAGTTTCACTTTCTTCTTTCAAGTAGGTATGTGTGATTGGTGGAATCAATCTAGCTGCAAGCTTAAATGCGAAAAGTTAAGTGTGTCATTTTTCTCACAGAGAGCTTGGTGACGCAGTGCGTGGGTGGCATGCAGTCTACTTTTTCCATTAGAATATTAATACTATACTGTATTAGTTATAGTATATTAATAAATTGATCATAGTTGTTTTTTGATGCTCTGATAATTCCAACCTCATTGCCGTATCTGAGGCTGGTTCTGATGCTTGCATGGTCTCTTCTAACTGCCTTTTGCCTTTAAAGAGTCTTGTAATTTTAGGTTGAAAGCTGGACATGATGTACTGGGTAAAAGATGCTGCAGTAGATGGGCTGTTAGTGTGGTGGTGAGGTGTGTGCGGAGTGTTCTACAGCAGTCTTTTAGTGAGCCTGGCCTGGGGCTGTGAACTTCACACGTGCTTCTCAGTTTTTCCTTCTCGTCTTAGGTGCCATAGGGTGGTTAGAGTCAGTTGGAGTTGGGTATTTCCCTTCTTCAAGGTCAGTTAGGCTCTGACAAAACCCCTGCAGATTACATTCTGGCTAAATAGTTTCTCCTAAAGTTAGGTCTTGTCAAGAATGGAATGTTCCTTTTCTTCTGCTGGAAGCATGAGAAGAATTTTTTCTGATCTTCACAATGAGAACCTGATAGAGCTCCCAGAGAGCGTGATATGTGAATATTGCACAAAAGTCTTGGGTCCTCTCATGAGAGAGTCCCTCTTAAGTTTTACTCTCAGACTTGTCCACTCTGAGCCTCCTCCAATTTATCAGTTACAGTTCAGGTTTCCTATCCTCTGAGCAGTGGTTCGGTTTTTTTTTTTTTTGGGGGGGGGGGCAGTGGTTCCTGATGAGGTTTCTACCTCGGTGTGTTGTGATTCTCTGGATCTGCCTACCTATCTCTCCAATTTGGGGAGACGCACTTTGCCCTTGACCGCAATTCTCTGGTGGATCTAAGAAGACTTGTTGATTTTTAGTTTGTTCACTTTTTACTTGTGAAGACAGCTTGATGACTTCTAAGTGACTTACATGCTGGACCAGGAAATGAAAGTCTCCTGCTGATAGTTTTGGGTGTTCTAAAATATTTCTCTGCCAGAAGATGACCGATAATGTTAGAAAAACCTCATTCAACATAGATTAATTTCATACATGTTTAGTAGGTTTTACTTGAGACAGCCTGAAAGACTAGCAATGACATGGGCTTTGGAGTTGGACGGTTTGGAAATCTGATGTGAGGGATGCCTGGGTGGCTCAGTGGTTTAGTGCCTGCCTTCTTCCCAAGGCGTGATTCTGGAGTCCCAGGATTGAGTCCAACATCGGGCTCTCTGCATGGAGCCTGCTTCTCCCACTGCCTATGTCTCTGCCTCTCTCTCTCTGTGCCTCATGAATAAATAAATGAATCTTAAAACAACAACAACAACAAAGAAAGAAACCTGATGTGATGTCTGCTTGTGTGATTTTGGACATATTATTTACTCTCTCTGAGTGTCAGTTTTCTAATACATAAAATGGAGGTTGGATTATATTCCTTATAGAATCACATTACTACTGTTATTTTTTTTTCCTAATTTAGAGAATAGGAGGGAGCTGGGCAGGATAGTAAGGAAGTCTCTTCCTCCTTTACTGTATCCTTAATTTCTGTTGTGCCCTGCTCTACTAGTTTAGTTCTAACAGTAACTGTCTTTTCTACCTCTTCTATTTTTCATGTTAAGCCTTAAATGTCATCCTTGTTTCTATATAAAGATAGAATCTATTGGGCTATGCTGTAGTATTACATTCTTCCATGACCATCAAGGAAACCCTGACATAGGCATCTTGTCTGTAAATTGGTGATTTCTGTTTCCAGCCAATTTTCTCTTCTGAGTCACCAGAATAATTTGAAACTCCCTATTTGTTCCATTGGTACCATGCTAAGTAGCACTGGATTTCAGTGACCATGTTAGTAGTCAGGACATTACTAAGGATGGAGTTGGGTTAGGCTATAGGAATTCCACAGCTTCTTTGCCTTGCTAAGGTCTTGCTAAGTGAAGTACTCAGACTCTCAGTTCCTCATTATGAATATTCTAGTACACACCCCGATGAGTACATTCAATTTGCTTCTAGTAATCTTTCCTTGGCAGATGAGCTAAAAGGTCAACTGTTAATTAAGGTGGAGCAAAAATGAGGTGAGCACTGGCTGAGTCATGGGTTGGGAGTTGGAGCACTTCAAAGCTGACGATGGTTGAGTCCAAGTAAGTTGGATCTATTTCCTCTGGTTGTTATTTCCAAAGCATGAGAAGAGAAGGAAATGAGAACTAAGAGGAGAAAGAGCAGGGATAAGGAGAGGAGAGGGCAAAGGTTAAGGAGGAAATAAAGATAAGAAGGAAACAAAATTTTATTGAGTGTTCCTCACAAATCAGTAACCATCTTATGCATTTCATGCTCTTGCTCCTTAGAGCCATCCTATAGAGTAGCTATCACTCCTGTTTGTCCAGTGTCTGCTTTGTGCCACGTGCTATGTGATGGGCCTGGTGATGTAATGATGAATATTTCATTCACATCTGCATGAACAGGAGGTATTGACAGTCTAATTGGGGATTCTGACATTGAGAGTTTCCATACAAGGCACTAAGTGCCTTGGATTTGTATAAGGACAATGAAGAGTTTTCATACAGGAGTGATTAGTATTGCCTGGGGAAGTAGGTCTGGAAAGAACAAGGTGCATGTGGAGAGGATCCTCTAAGTGGGGGGAGTGGTATGTGCAAAGTCATGAAGGTATAGAACATCATCATACAAATTGTTTTAGCTGGAACACAGGGAGTAGAGGCAGGAGAGGCCTGATCATGATGGGTACTCTGGGCCAACCCATATTTGTGCTTCATGTTGGCGGGGGGGTGGGGGTGGGGAATAACTCAGCAGAGGAACAACTTAGGAGAATCTGTCTTTTAGAAAAGCTCCCTCTGGCAGCATCTTACAAGATGAGTTGGAAGTTGTTGAGATCGAAGTGCAGGCAATTCCAGAGAAAGTCTGTATAAACAGTCTAGACACAGACCAATAATACATTTCTGAATAAGATATTGTGGATGAGAAAAGTCACAGACTCCAGTGACCGTTATAAAATAATAGAACTTAATGTGAAGCATATCTTAATTAAGTTGTTTTTAATAAAATAAAATTATAGAACTTAATGACCGATTGGATGGTTGTGGGAAGGATGAGGGAACTTTAAGATAACAGTCAAGCTTCTGGGTAGGGTAATTGGGATCACTGTGGCCCGCTACCTTGTGTTAGAAATTGGTGCTGGCAATCACCCTTTCCTGCTTCTCTACTGTAGTTGCCAAGGAAGCAGCAGTGACAAGATATGTTCCTATTGGAACCAGTACTGGGGCTGGAGCATATAGATGAGGGTCTGCCTCCTCTTCCTTTGAGTCTCAATATTGGAACATCCTACCTAGATGTGGGATAGAAGGGGAAAGATGTCCAAGTCAATTTGCCTGTCCAACCACATTCACAAATGAGATGGAAGAGTAGGAGAGTGGAGGATACACACAATTAGTTTACAGTAATCTCATGCCACCAGCCAATGTGCTTCAGTCTATGTCTTGGATTAGGACCAATCTGTTTTGTAACTTTTCCACTTTGAGTGCAGTGGGTGGAAAAGTAGGAGGCAAATGAAAAAAAGGAACAAGAATTTCCTCTTCTATATCCTGGAGAAGAACTATGGGAGAAACAGGCTTGATTTAGGGAGATGATAATCGTTTCATTTTTGACATGCAAAGTCTGAGATGATGGCAGAAAATCCAAGTAGTAAAGTCCATTACAAAGTCGAAAATAGGATTTTAGAGTTCAGGAGGGAGGTCTGGGCTAGGAAAATGGGCTATTGTATTACCAGAAAACAGGTGATAGTTGAAGCCTTGTCTGTGGTTTACAGCAGGGGACAAAGAACAAACAACTGGAACATGAAATTTAAGGGATAGATGAGGAATGTGAGTGCTGAGAAATTAATTGGTAGGAGAAAAACCTGGAGAGTGTGAGGTCTGGGGAACTACAGGAAGAATGTCCTCAAGAAGAATTGTCAGTAGGGTGTAAGGACAAATAAGGAGCATCAGGAGAATGGCTTGGAACAGCTATGAAGAAAAGGTGGAAAGAGCAGAAACAAGATGAGTAAAAGGCATTTTCAAGCTGCCATGAGAGCACACCTGAAAATGGAACCCCATCAATCATGGTGCCAGTTGCCATGAAAACGCCATTTCAGCAACAGTCAACTGTCAGATTACTAGGGTTGGGGATTTGCTGGGTGAATGTTATAGGAGGACAAAAGGACCAGGAGATGAAAATGTTGGGCTCCAGTTCAAAAGAGAAGAAGAAATTTTGATTGGGAGACTCTAATAGCCTTCGGAGTTCAAGCGACTGTCTTGGGGTGTCTGTGAAATTAAGAGAGTAGACTAGAAGAAGGGAAGTAGTGAGAAAGCAGAAAGATAAAAGGAGGCTGTGGTTGATAGACTGAAATGCTGGGGTTTAACGTTCCAGAGGCAGAACTGTTCCTCATGATGATAAGGGCCACTGTGGACATGGGAGTAGATTGTAGAGGGGGAAGAGGGTTGAAGTTTATTGTCATTGAGGTGAAGAGACTAAGAGGCTAGGTTATTAGATGTGCTGCCCATGTGGAAATTGAATTCATTTAAGGAGATAACAGATCTAAAGTGGAGAGGAAGACAATCAGGTATCAAGGTGCTCGATGAATATAGAAGTATGATGCTAGATTTGGTGGATTGTTAATTAGAAGGGTAGAAGGAAGAATAACAAAATGACCGGACTTGAAGAAAAAAGGGATTTGGTACAGGAGAAAAAAAATGTCTTGATAGCATTATTAGAGACTTAAGAGAATGCTGATAACTACCTTTCATGTCCCTGTAAGGGAATGAGCAGCCTCCATGGAAAAGGGAATTAATATCCTCAGGGAAGAGACAGGAATGAAATAGTCAAGGAATTAGAGAGCAAATTACAGAAAGAGAGTATCATCCTGGAGATGGCTTATATTGCACATGGTGTTTTTGGTTTCATTGATTTTTTTCTATTAAGTGTTATTAATATATTGTTTAAATTATTATGACTTGGGCAGCCCCAGTGGCGCAGCAGTTTAGCGCCGCCTGCAGCCCAGGGTGTGATCCTGGAGACCCTGGATCGAGTCCCATGTCAGGCTCTCTGCGTGGAGCCTGCTTCTCCCTCTGCCTGTATCTCTGCCTCTCTCTCTCTCTCTGTGTGTGTGTCTCTATGAATAAATAAATAAAATCTTTAAAAGAAAATTATTATGACTCTAGGATAAAATTTAATTTCTGGTGTTTGAAGTCCAATTTTGTTCTTTTTTTTCCCCTCCAAATTTTCATAGTTATTATGACTTAGTAAAATTATTTCACTGTTATCCTAACAGAAACAATAATGTATTGTTGTACATTACAATAATGTACATAATAATGCAATATTATTTCACTGTTATCCTAACAGAAACAATAATGTATTGTTGTACATTACAATAATGTACAATAATAATGCAATACATTATTGTATTGCAATAATGTATATAATGGACCTTAGAACAACACAGGCTTGAATGGCACAGGTCCACTTACTTGTGGATTTTTTTTCTTCTCCTGTGAAAAGTTTTATTGTTTCCATTGGATCCATAGCTTGGGAGAGGCCTCCAGGGTGGTTAAAAAACCTGCCTGGTAGCTGCAGGGAGAACCCCAGGCCTAGGCCCTGGCACCAGGGGGATCCCAGTGGGGCCCCTCAAAGAATGCTAGGCTCCTGAGGCTCCTAGGTGTCCTGGAGGGCAAGGCTTTCCAAGAGACACTCATTCAGCCCAGCCTAGGAGCTAGCCTGCAGAAGTTAGCCACGTGGTCACCACCTTCTTGATGGGTTTCACCTGCTTACTCAGGAAGCAATTCTCCAGGAAGCTACAGAGATGAAGGTCTGAGTGGTCTTTGGATCCCAAGGCATGCAGATCCAAAAGGGCCTGCTTCAGGTTTTCTCCAGGACCACCAGGCTTCCATGGCATCCAGGGCTTTATCCCAATCATCTTGGAGCAGCTTCTGCATGTTCTGGAAATGGATGCAGCCCTAGGCTAGTTTTGCATCTTCAAAGGATGCTGGGTGTCCTCATTTTTCTCCTCTGCCAACTCTTGGAAGAAGTGGTCCACACCCTCCAGAGCCAGATCCTTCTGGTCAAAATAGAAACCCAGAGAGAGAAAAGTGTAGGAGGCCTGAAGATGCATGTTGACCAGGCGGTTGATGGCAGCTTCCAGCCTGGTGGAATGATTCTGATGAATCTGGGAGCTCACGGTTGATCAGCAGTAAGGAGCTAAGCTCAGAAGGTGGTATTGGCTGGTTCCAGAGGTAGAGCATGGCTGAGAAGATGCCTCTATAGGTTCTGACTAGAGGGTGGTCAGAGCCTGAAAGAAGGGGTGTCCCTGGGTCTGGTTCTGTCCAAGCACTTTTGAAGCAACAGACAGATCCAGGAACCATCAAGCACATTGCCTATACAAGGATTTTTATAGTGCAGTGCTATAAATGTAGCTTCTCTCCCTTATGATTTTAATAACATTTTCTTTTCTCTACCTCACTTTCTTGTAAGAATACGGTATATAGTACATATAACATACAAAATAGTGTTAATCAACTATGTTATCAGTAAAATATCAGCTATTAGTAAAGTTTGCAGGAAGTCAAAAGTTATGTGCAGATTTTTGATTGTGTGGAGGAGTCAGTGCCCCAACCCCCCTGTTGTTCAAGGGTCAACTGTACTTTAATCTGGGTCTAATTGATACTCTCACCTTTTCTTGTAGGTCAAGTTCTCTGGGAAGCAGACTCTGAGAAGAAGATTTGTACGTAGTAGGTTTATCAAGAAGTACCCTTGGGGGGTGCCTGGCTGGCTCAGTTGGAAGAGCATGTGACTCATGATCTTGGGGCCATGAGTTTAAGTCCCATGTGACATGTAGAGATTACTTAAGTAAATAAAACTTAAAAAAAAAAAAAGAAGAAGTATCTCTGTGGGCATGAAGGAAGTGGTACCAGGTAGAGCAAGGGGTTGAACTGTAATGAAGTCATGGACAGGGGCCTCCTCTGAGCCCAGGAGAGTTTGAGGGCCTAGGATGGAACTTCGTAGTTGCCTGTTTTCCAAACTATTGTCAGAATGATCATATCATCTTATATTCTCAATAGCAGTAAATGAGAATTGCAGTTCTTCCATATTCTTTGCTAGTACTCAGTGTGCTCAGACTTTTTAATGACCAATGATGTCAAGCATCTTTTCATGTGCTTATTGTGTTTCTCTTTACAGATTTACCTTAATTTGGGTTATTTCTAAAAGATATTTGTTTATTTTGTTGGGTTTTCTAGGTACACAAATCATGTGTAAGTTGTGCTATTTATCTCCTTTCAAAAATACTGTCTTGGTTCTGTTTTTTGTTGAGACTTAACTAATAGTGGTATCTTTGTCTTTGCCCTGACATAGTTTCAAGTTGCACGCTAATATTGGTGTTAGAATATTTAATTCTTTAAATATACTTGTTTCCATCCAAATTTGCTAAGATTTTTGTTAAGCAATTTACCTTTAGGGGCTCCTGGGTAGCTCAGTCGTTAAGCGTCCAACTCTTGATCTCAGCTTAGATCTTGATCTCATTGTCATAAGTTCTTATTTTTTTATTATTATTTTTTAATTTTTATTTATTTTTGATAGTCACACACACACACAGAGAGAGAGAGAGAGAGAGAGAGAGAGAGAGAGAGAGGCAGAGACACAGGCAGAGGGAGAAGCAGGCTCCATGCAACTGGGAGCCCGATGTGGGATTCGATCCCGGGTCTCCAGGATCGCGCCCTGGGCCAAAGGCAGGCACCAAACCGCTGCGCCACCCAGGGATCCCTGTCATAAGTTCTTTAAAAAAAAAAAAAAAGAAATTTACCTTCAAATTACATGTGTTTCTCCTTTTTCCTTTTTAGATATAAAAATGGATTCAAACACTATATATTGTTTTCTAATTTTCCTGTGGACGTAGCTTTTTATGATGAGCATCTTCCCGTGCATTGACTATCCTTCTATAACATTATGATTAAAGGCTGCATAGTATTTTATTTTATAGAGGTACTGTAATTTAATTGGCCAGTCTCTATTATAAGACATTTTGGTTTTTATACTTTCTTGTTTGCTATTACATATTTTGTTGAAATAAATATTATTGTAAATTAAGTCTTGGTATACGTGTAGGTCTGCCTATCTAGCTAAAATTTCTAGATGTGCAAAGTTAGGTCAGAGTCTGAATATTTTTAAGGCTTTAATATTTACTATAAAATTTCTCTGAAGAAAGTCAGTGGCCACTTAGAGTTTACCAAAATTCTAATCTGTTCTTATAATTTGATAGATGACCAGTGCTGTCTCATGTGCTATCAACATTTGCTTTAGTAATTTTCATTTGCCTTTGATTATACTGATCATTCTGTTTAATTTTTAAAAGTTATTTATTTATTTATTTATTTATTTATTTATTTATTTATTTATTTGAGAGAGTGAGAGCAGGGTGGTGGTGGTGGAGGCCTGGGAGCAGGGGAGAGGGACAAGCAGACTTCTTCACTGAGTGTGGAGCCTGACATGGGATTTGATCTCAGAACCCAGAAATCATGACTTGAGCCAAAATCAAGAGTCAGATGCTTAACCAACTGAGCCACCCAGGGGTTCCTGATTACACTGATCATTTTAAATGTGTATTTTATCTTTGGTTTTTTATTTAAGTTTTTTGTTTTCCTTTCTGCTTTGTTATATGTACAGATGACCCTTATTATTTGTGGGTTCTGTAGTTGCAAACTCCTCTACAAAGCAAATTGATTTGTAATCTCAAAGTCCACATGCAAGACATTTTTGCAGTCATAAATAAACATGCACAGAGCAGTAAAAAACTTGAATCACCTGACATACATGTTTCCAGCTGAGGTCAAACAAGGAGACTCTGCTTCTTGTTTCAGTTCTCATTTTGCAAACGAGGGTATTTTATGTAGTCTGTGTCGTGCCATGGTTTTGCATTGTTGTGCCTTTTGGTGGTGATTTCACTGTTTGAAATGACTCCCAAGGGCAGCCTGGGTGGCTCAGCGGTTTAGCACTGCCGCCTTCAGCCCAGGGTGCAATCCTGGAGACCCTGGATGGAGTCCCACGTCGGGCTCCCTGCATGGAACCTGCTTCTCCCTCTGCCTGTGTCTCTGCCTCTCTCTCTGTCTCTCTCATGAATAAATAAATAAAATCTTAAAAAAAATGAAATGACTCCCAAGCATCATGTTGAAGTGATGTTTGGTGTTTCTAAGTACAAGAAGACTATGTGTGCCTCACTGAGAAAATACTGTGTTAGACAAGCTTCATTCAGGCATCAGTTATTTTTTTTTAAGATTTATTTATTTATTTATTTATGATAGACAGAGAGAGAGAGAGAGAGAGAGAGAGAGAGGCAGAGACACAGGCAGAGGGAGAAGCAGGCTCCATGCAGGGATCCAGATGTGGGTATGGGACTGGATCCCAGGACTCCAGGATCGTGCCCCGGGCCAAAGGCAAGCGCTAAACCATTGAGCCACCCAGGGATTCCCAGGCATCAGTTATAGGTGCTACTGGCTGTGAGTTTAATGTTAATGAATCAGCAGTATATATTTAAAAGGTCTCTTTAAACAGAAACAAGTAAAATAAATTCATGTGTTGATCAGTTGATGTAAACATTATGACCAGAAGCTTGTAGGAACCTAACCCTATATTTGCCCTAGGAGCAGCAGCTTAATTGTGCTAATTCAGTGTTTTTGGATGACTTTAAAAACATAACTACTGTAAATAGTGAGACTTGACTGTACTATGTTTTCCAAGGATTTCTCCTCCATGATTTTGATGGTCTTCTGTAAGCTCATTGTCACTTTATCCCCTTCTGAGCACTCATTTACCAGAATCAGTTGCCATCAGGGTTCCAGTTTAGGTTCTACTGGTGAAAAGTAGTCATGTGAGGAGATTAAGAAGGTGGAGGAGGAGAAGACGTCTATTTCTCCACCACCAGTGGCAGACCGTTACGTGGGCAGATTGTGGCATCCTGGTTTCTGTGTTACATGAAGCCGGCAGCAGCTTCACAGTGAGATCTTGCATGATGTTTGCTTTGATGCTTCAGTGGGCAGAATCATTAAGAAATCATAATTTCCCAACAGCCTACCACAATATCCCTGACCTCTATTTCCTTCATTCTTCCAACAATTCTTTAAGCACCCAGTTCTCTGCTGCATTCCTTATTTGAAATCCTAGACCATTTTTTGTTTTCTTGGCTAACGTCTGACTAATACAGTTTTGATATTGGAAGAGGGTACCTTCTCTCTGAAGGATGAAGGAAACACAAAAATTGGAGGACCAGACTGCTGGTCTTCATCAGAATCCATGTCCTCTTCATCTTAGGCATTCAGCTAAGCAACATTTCTTGCTTTATTATGTCTACATGAGCCTTGTTTTTTTTTTTTTTTAAAGATTTTATTTATGGGACACCTGGGTGGCTCAGCGGTTTAGCGTCTGCCTTCAGCCCAGGGCATGATCCTGGAGTCCCAGGATCGAGTCCCACATCAGGATCCCTGCATGGAGCCTGCTTCTCCTTAAAAAAAAAAAAAAAAAAGATTTTATTTATTTATTAATGAGAGACACAGAGAGAGAGAGAGGCAGAGACACAGGCAGAGAGGGGGAGAAGCAGGCATCATGCAGGAAGCCCGACATGGGGACATGGGACTGGATCCTGGGTCTCCAGGATCACGACCTGGACTGAAGGTGGTGCTAAATGGCTGAGCCACCTGGGGCTGCCCTTTTTTTTTCTTTTAAGATTTCATTTCTTTCTTCATGAGAGACACAAAGAAGGAGGTAGAGACATAGGCAGAGGGAGAAACGGATTCCTGCAGAGAGCCTGTTGTGAGACTTGATCTCAGGGCCCTGGAATCATGACCTGAGCTGAAGGTAGATTCTCAACCACTGATTCTCAACCAGGTGCCCCCTTGAGTCATAGTTCTATATTCACCAATGACAAGAATGAAACAGTATTTGTTAATTCCCTCCTTAGTGAGATGAAAAACTTACTCTGCATTTACTTCCATTTACTTTTACTCTTATCCTTGTTGGCATAATCTGAAATTACATCGAGGTATAATTAATTTTTTTGACATTTGCATTCTATCTTATAATCATATTTCCAATAATTAGTTAGGCTTCGTTCAATATATAACAGGTGTTAATGCTCACCATTCATCCTTTTACAACATAAATTAGTCTTTATTGAGTTCTTTCTTTGTTGTATGTCTTGGTTTCTGTAAGAAGCCTTCTGGAACTTGTCTAGCAGAGATATAGAGAGCAGATAATGTTTTCAGAGTCTTTGAACAGCTGAGACTGTTTCTTTGTTGTTTTTATACAGGATTCGACTGAGTCCATAATCTTGATCACCTATTTTAATCCCTCAAAACTGTGATAGTTGACATATCTTTTAGCATTTTAATGTGGCTTTATAGGAGAATATTGAAGTTAGGTGAATTTTCTTCTTTTTTAGGTTACCTTTCCCTCTCCCTCGAATGTTTATAAGGTTTTTTCCCCCCAAATCTTGATATTTACAAATACCATTACATGTGTCTATGAGTTGGTTCTTGTCATTAACTTTGCTTACTCAGTGAGTCCCTTTGAAACACTGAAACTTCCACCAGATCCAGTGCTAAGTGCTCTATATGTAATGTATTACTTTATGACAACACTGTAAGGTGACAGCTCTTTATCCCTCCCTATTTACAGATGGTGAAATTGAGGCTCAAGGACTTAGAGGAGATCATCAACAGAGTTAGGATAGGAACTTAGGTCTACCTCGTATAGAGTCTGGGCTTTTAGTCACTGTACCATACAATTTCTTTTCAAGGGAAAGAAAGATCTCTTTTACTGTATGATCTCTACAATTTTGCTTTTGCTTCTTTGGTTTCTGATTCTCCTTCAGAGACAAGACAATTGTCCGTATGGCAGGTCTCTTGTGTAGTTCTTATATATGCTAGTTTTTATTTTGTCATTCTTTTACATTATCATAGAATTTGGCAAGCTTACTCTTTATATTTGGATTATGTTTTCTGAAGCTTTGTGCTTGTTCATTTCTGATACTAATACATTTAAATTTTTTATTTTTTATTTATTTTTATTTATTTTTTTAGGTTTTTATTTATTCATTTGAGAGAGAGAGAGAGAGAGAGAGAGAGAGAGAGAGGCAGAGACACAGGCAGAGGGAGAAGCAGGCTCCACGCAGGGAGCCCGATGTGGGACTCGATCCCAGGTCTTCAGGGTCACGCCCTGGGCCGAAGGCAGACGCTCAAACCGCTGAGCCACCCAGGGATCCCCGCATTTAAATTTTTTAAATAGGATTTTTCACTTTTCATTTTCCCTGCCTCATCAATTTCCTTTTCTATTTCTCTGCCTTTTAGCCAGAGTCACTGACATCTCTGTCCTTCCTCAGTTTTGTTAAAATCTTGTTTTACAGTCTGTTTTCTAGCATTTTCTTCTGTCTCTTGTATTAAACAGTGTTCAAGGGTATGCTCTTCCTCTTTGCGGAGACTGTGCTCTCCATCCTTTATGTCTCAGGATATTTTCATAAGCTTCATGACAGTTTTGTTGGTGTTAATGACCCCCTGGCTGGTGGGAGGTCTGCCCAGCACCTGTGGTTTCCCATAAACAATGGGAGTGGATGCTGTTTGAATCCTCCTCTCAAATCATAAGGAGAAGGGATCGCCAACATAAATGTACATTATCTGTCCAGTAGTACATCATTCTGGGAAGAAAATGGAAACAGTTGATGCAGAGGTGGGTCTGGGGAGAGGAAGGGAAGATTTCACTTCCGTATCATTTCTTTTGTCACAGAGCCATCTTTGGGACATGTCTCTCTGCTTGGGCCAGCCTCCACACTGGTTTTACCTGGTAAGGTCCTGATGTTGCCCTCCTGGAAGGAGAACTTGAGATATTGGTGTGGATAATGGTGATGGTGGGACAGATCATTCCTGATTGGGTAGTGATTGGAGGTTGAGCTCCTATTTCACACTATTTTTAAGGATTGAGGCTATGCCTGCCATTAACAGAAGAATAACACAAGGGCCCAAGCGTCACAGAATCTTGCTCCCTTCAGCAATGGTTCAGTAAGATAGGCCAACAGAGGTTCAGAACAGTCAGTAATGGCTCTGTAACCATTCCCCTGCCAGCAGATAACAGGATGGTACTATGACCTCTAAGACCTTGAGCTCCTGCCACATGGTATATTAAGTCCTGGCTCCACTCCAAGACTCCCATTTCTAGTGAATCACTCCTCCTTCCTACAGGATCCATGCCTACCTGGACACAGGGTTGAGCTATTAGGTGAAGTTAATAGAAGTTTGAGAAGTACAACTCCCTACCTCCACCTCCTTCTATATTTATTAGCAACATAGTTATGTATGGAAATGCAGACACTTCCTACCCTAGAATGGAATCTATACCTCCCTTTCTCCCTCTCTCCTTTCATTCTCTGTTTCATTCCCTCTCTCATCTACATTATTGACCTGCTAGATGATTATTGGCTTTGACTGTTCTTTATTAGCCTTGCAGATGGCAGTTATGTTGATAGTGAGGATGGAGGCACCAATGCCCTTGTTCCAGATATCAGAACCCTTGGTCTGGTGTTGGCAGCTGCAGCATGGGCAGCGACACTAGCACTGGATATCTTGTGTGCCTTTCCAGGTCTACTCTCCATCCTTTCCCAACCTGCTCTGCGTCCTGGGAGGCTGACCCATATGGTCTACTTCAGTGATATGGGAGCCTGCAAGAGCTGATTTTGTATATCTCTTCCTAACTCATGCTTGGTGGCCATAGTAGGAATATTTACATATTGGAAATTGGCAAACACTACAAATAGGCATACGCACAGCTACCTCAGAGCTTGTTGTTAAATATTTATTTACCAGCACACCACTGCGGCTCCATCAGTATATCAATAGACTCCTTTGCCTGTGACTTCTGGTTGAGTTTGGCCATTGGGAGCCCCTTACAGATGAAAGGGCAGAGAGTGTGGTCAGAATATTAATTCTTCTGGCTCCATCCCTATCAGATTCCCACAGGTTGGCTGCCTCCCTCTACAAACACAGCAACTGCTATCAGGCACCCTCTCTAAATGTCCATCCTTTCTGGAAACCAGACACTCCTTCCCTTCCCCTTTTTGGGCCTGTGGTATGTTCTGATTGGGTGGGGGCTGGTGGTGCAGTTAGCAAAAGAATTCACCTGAAGCAGAATGAAAGGCATTGAAGTTTATTGAATATACTGCAAGGGAATAATGGGCAGGACAGCAAAGGAGAGACCATGAGGTGGTGGTAAGGGGCTATATTTATAGGGCAGAGTAAGGAAGTATGGGGAAGCATGCAGTTTTCTCCTTTTTGGTAACTGTCTGTGCCTGGTTGTCAGCATCGGTTGGTTAGGGCCTATGGCTCTTTTGAGGTGGATCATTTAATGAGCCTGTTTGCTTTAGCTCGGTGGTCTTTGTGGGCTTTTTTACCTTGCCCAAGTTTCCACTGCTCAAGCCTATTGCCTAAGAGCAGTCTCTACAAGGCCTATGAGTGGTAATGGCTCCCTCAAACCCTACCTACACCAATGGTCTCCCCATGATGCCCTTTTCTAACAATGCATTGGAGTTGTGCCATTGCTTTCCTTCCATGACCTTGACCAACACAAAACCTAATTACATTCAGTCACATAGGACTACTTACTCGCTTCCGGGATGCATTTCCTTGGTCTTGCTTGGTTCCAACACCACCAGTTTTCAAACTCTTTATAGACTTTCTTGGAATGTTTTCTTCAGATGAAATCTTACCTGAAAACCACAATGTATACATAAGATAAAGATTCTTGTCTTGAGTGGGGTAGGAGCTAAAGGCTGCCTGTTCCCTATCCTCCACACTTCACCTTTCTCAACCATCATGAATATACATCACTGGAGCCTCCGAGGATCCAAGAAGCACAATATTAAATACACAGAGATTGTGATTTGAACTTCCCAGGGCCCCTAGAGAAGATGTGGGTAAACTGCAGGCATATTTTCAAGCTACCACTTACAGAGTACTTACGTTATGCAGGGCTCTATTCTGAGCGCTTTCTGTTGGTAATCCTCCCAGCAACCCCGGGGGGGGGGGAGGTAAGTGTCTCCATTACTTATACTGTATGAACGAGACAACTAAAGCACAGTGTAGTAAAATTCACTCAGGAGCTCGTGGGTGGTATAGCCAGAGAGCTTAGCTGCAGAGCTGTGCTCCCAGGTACTCTACATGCTCCCGTAACGATGCTTCTGAGTGAATAAATGAGTAGCATGTGAGTCCAGGTGTTGGAAAAACCTCACAACATCAGAATCCCACTGAGGAATGTTCCCTGCCCTGTGGGTTTCCTTGGTGGCTTCACACAACCTCCAACTCTGACATCTCAGTAACAGGTGGACAGTCCCTGATACAGGAGGGACTGCCCAGCACCTGTGGTTTCCCATAAACAATGGAAGTGGATGCTGTTTGAATCCTCCTCCGCTGCTACTCTAGAAATGTGGCCAATGAGGGATTTTATTCTCCAGCTGGCAACTCGGTTATGTGTTGAAGTAATCAATGAAACAAGACAATGGCTTTTTTTTTTTTTAAGCTTTTAAAACTGTGCTTGTGGTGTTAGCGGCTGCCATTGGGCTCTGACTATCTTGCCACTGGTCTTTTCCCCCAGTCCAGGTGCAGGAAGACGGGACTAAGCTTTCCAGACTGCTGTGGGCATGGGGCAGGTCTTCCTGAGAACAGTACAAGATTGAGACCTTTGGACCTTGGACCTTGGGACTGAACCATTAATACCTGGAAAGTTCTGTTTCTGGGACTTTGATAGCACCTCTAATCAGAAATGTTAAAAAAAAAAAACCTCCACCAAAATAATAAAAGCCAAGCAGACCCCACACAAGGATGTGAGGATTGTGTAGAAGTCTCAAGTTTCTGATCTGCCATATATTTGGGAGTGATATCAAATGTTGTCTTGGAAGACATTATCCATTTCTCAATTAAGAGTTCTGAAAGATGTGAAGAAATCAAGCATATCTGAATAATACATAACCCCACTTCCTTCACCTATTTGTCCTTTCTTTATGTAGAAAAATAAACTATCATTCGAATTTTGGGGGGGAAGTCAGTGGGATGAGGCTTGGCTTTTAGTAAGTAGCAGGAGTGAATTATTATTTCGTGTGAGGAACGAAAGCACATTCTCATACCCTAAATATTTGGAATTCTACAGCCCAGCCTGTGCACTTCTAGCAGCGGGACTGGCTACACAAAATGGAAATGAGGGGCCCCTTGCTTAAAATTGTTCAGAATTTTAGACAGCAGCAGCAGAATTTTGAAGTGAGGCCTGTTGGAGTGAGGAGCTCTGTGTAGACAGCCGTGGAGCTGGCCCTACCTAGAAACAGTGACCCACATTTGAGCCCTAGAAGGGTGAGAAGATAAACCTCCCACTCCACTAACGGATGCCCGAGAAAGCACCAATTGTGTGTGGAGTCACCCAAAAGACAGCTGAAGTCAAACCACTAGTCCCGATATTCCCTTCCTTCGTGCTTGTGTTTAGAACAAGAATACCATGCTCCACCCACTGATCCCATGTTTGTGTCACTATTGTATGAGACCTACTTTCAGGAATAAAGGGGAAAGGATTGGTCTATGCAAGAGGATCATCAATTTTTAAAAATATGTTTAATTTATTTTATTATATATTTATTTCCCTATTTATTTAATATGCTTAATTTTTTAGAGCAGTTTTAGGTTCACAGGAGAATTGAGAGGAAGGTACAGAGATTGTCCATTTACCCCAACCCCACACATGCAGAGCCTCCTCAACTATCAACACCCCTCAACAGAGTGGTACATGTGTTATAGTTGATGACCCTTGACTGACACATCATTGTCAGCAAGAGTCATAGTTCATTAGTGTGGTACATTCTTTGCGTTTGGACAAATGAATCACGTCATGTCTCTACCACGCAGAATGATTTCACTACCCTAAAAATCCTCTGTGCTCTCTCTATTTATCCCTCCTTCCTTCTAATGATCCTTCACCTTTTCATGGTGCCATGGACCCCTCCATTGGTCTGGTGTAGTCTTTGGGCATCTTCCCCAAATAAGTTTTTTTTAATACATGATTACTAAAGTACAGAGGAAATAATATAATAAGTCAAGTTATGAAAACATTACAAAACAAAATCATGTTGGCAATATATTTGCTTCTTTATTAGCACATGAAATTACTAGGTCTAGCAGCGGGTCTAACACCCATAATTTTGAAGTAGCGATGATAAACATAAATGGTATTTTGAAATATCTGCAGCAACTCTAATGTGCAATGAAAACACTGGTGATGGAATTACAGATACTGCTCATCCTACTGTGGTTTTTATCCATTTATTTTTGGCTCATACTCATAAGAGAAGGAAACGCTGGCTCTCAGAGACAGGACAATGAAAATAAAGATGTGACTGTTTTTCCCACCCGGGCTTACATGCCCCATGCAGGTTATTAAGCTCTTGTCTCTCAGCTCCCCATCCACCTGCCAGAGTCAACTCTGCAATGCTGGGGTTTGGCACACCGTGTTTCTCCCTGAGAGAAACTGTCCAAGGAGCAATCAAGAGGGAGACTGGAAAGCTGGAGGAGAGAGAATGTGATTAGGGTTTGCTTGTTGTCTCTGTCAACGTCAGGCCAACAATGGTGTTCCTGCCTGGCAGTAGTAGGTGACTCTGTAGCCGTGGTTCTAGCTTCCAGTTATTTCCATTCTCTCAGAATCAGCCTCAGGGTCTCCCCTCAGAGATAGCTCCAGCCAGCACCCTCTTCTTCCCTACCCAAACAAAGCACCTATAGCTGAGAGACTGCAACAGAGATTCATTCTCTTGCAGTTCTGGGGGTCAGAGGTCTGAGGTCAAGTTGTCCATGGGGCTGTGCTCCTCCGACAGCTCTAGGGGAGAATCCGTCCTTGCCTCTTTGGGTGTTAACAGCAATCTTTGGCCTTCTTTGGCTCGTAGGGACATCACTCCAGTCACATGGCTGTCTTCTCCTTACGTGTCTTCACGTTGTCTTCCCTCTGAATGTCTGTGTTTGTCCATGTCTCCCTTTTCTGTAAGGATGCCATCATATTAGATTAGGGCCCCTCCTAATGACCTCATTTTAACTTGATTACCCAATAAGGACCCCATTTCCAAAGAAGACCATGTTCAGAGGTCCTTGGGGTTAGGACTTCAATATACTGGGAGAGGAGCACCATTATTAAATCTATAAGATTTCTCAGAGGTCTGGGTCCCAGTTCTGTGGATCCTGCAAGCTTCTATGATCCCTAGCCATAGGTTGGAAACTGTCTCCTGCGGTTATTATTTCTTGCTACCTACCTCTTTTGTTAGTCGGTCCTCCAATACCTGTTCAATCAGTTCCTTACATTAACTTCCCTCTGTTAAAATAACTGGTGCGGTTTCATTTTCCTGATCAGGCCCTGGCTGGCCTAGACCCCTGAATCTTCAATGTGGTCCCCAGATGAGAGGATCTGATATATTAAATGGGTATCTGGTAATTATTTCAAGAGAGAAGCAGGGATTCTAAGTAAGGATTTATAACTAACTAAACTTAGTAAGACTTCTAAAGTTTTTGCACTTTTTTCCTTATTTCAAATGTCTTGGTTATTTTGTTGTGTTCTTGTAAGGGATGCTTGAAAATGAAGTGGACCTATGGGTTTGTCTCTGGAGGCAGTGAGAAAAGAGGGGGCTGGCAGGAGGTGGGGTGGTCTTGGATGGGGATCAACCCGAGGAGCAGACAAGGGATGGCACTAAAAAGAAAGTACAAGTGGTTGAGCCCCTGGGTCTGGGGTAGGGTAGAAAGAAGAACATGGTAGCTGGCCCTGAGAACTGCCTCCGGTTATCCCGTGGGGTAAAAATGAAGCTTCAGTTCTCTTTAACCCACTCATCCTGCTTCTAGGAAGCTCTCCTAGGAAATAACCCAAAGGAAGTTGTGTCTAACCCCTGATTCTTTCCTGTCTGTCTGATCTGTGGGTACAAATATGAGTCCTTAACATTGACGTCTGTCATCCTTGGACTCCTGGCCACGTGCATAACTGGTCCATCTCAAGCCCCTGCTCTTAGAGTTCCCTGAAGTGTCCCACACACGCTAAGGACTAGATCCACTTCCGTCCTGCTCCAGCTGTTTGTGAAAGTTCTCAACCTGTAAGCCCGGGCAGGTGGCACTGTGCTCCTGCCCCAGCTGTTCCATCCAGACAAAAAGGCTGCATCTGGATCATTTTCCAGAGCATGGCAAGCTCTGCCAAGGTCCCCTGCCTCCCTGGCTGACAGTCACTGTGTCTTTCACACCTGAAACAGGAAGTGACGGTGCTCCTGGGTCTCATAAACCTTTCATCCAAAAGACACGTCCTGTTCCTGTCTATTCACCCCGTCTCTACAAAAGATCAGAACCATTGCCTCTGGCCAGACATCTTCCATTTCTCTTATCTTCCCTGTCAACACCCCCCCCCCCACCACCACCAAGGCCATCCCTCTGAAGCCAGAACGGGCCCACTCCCCACTGTGGATCATGTCATACAGAGAGTCGCCTGCAAAGTTGCTAGCACCTATCCCTCAATCCCCCCTTAGGGGGGATTTTGGACTCAGTATTGCACTAATGCGTTCATCGTCACATTAGGCATGATCATGCAAGCTGAGAACAATCTAAGAGAGCCCTGGTAGGGAAGTGATTTGGTAAACAAGGTGGTATAACCTCGTGTGAGGTAGATGGAGCCAATAACAATTATGAAGACTCCATAACAACATAAAAAAAAGTGCTTATGACTTCATTTTAAGCGATAAAAAGGGTACATTATACATGACCATGATTTCAGCTACCTAAAAATGGCATATGCCTATGCAATGAAAAGAAATTTGAGTAACTAAAAACCGGTCCAGCCTGGAGTGTTGATAGTATGGGTCCATTTTTTCTTCTACTTGGTGTTCCCTTAATTGATCTATAATGACATTTATTTAAGAAAAAATAATGGTTATTGGCAAAAGGTATGAAAATGCTTGCTCCTGCTTTGAGAGCCTCTTTGCACACACAGCAGGTGCATTGAGCCCTGGGAGGGGGCTTGGATTTTCCAGAGAAATGGGGCTGATCATATCTTCTCCCTGGGAACATTTCCAGTTCGAAATTCTAGAAGCGATCCAAAGACCTTTCCAGTCTATAGCGCCACTCATGCGATCCCAGGGCTTCAGGAGGGAAGACTAATAATGTCTGAATATAGAGTGTCCCCAACAATATTCTGATTGGTCCCCAACCACTCAGAATGTGGACATTCTGACAGCTGCCTCCTTCCAAACTGCCCCAATCAGCCTGCATCAGTGGGGTCTAGAAGAGAAAGCAATTGAGTTGATTGTTAAGGCATTAGAACTCTTTTTTATTGGCACTTACACCTATTTGTTGTGTGAATTTAGTGTTCCTTTTGCGTCAGCAAGGGAAACCACTGATCCACACTTGGGTCACCGTAGCCATGCCCCGTGAGAAAATGAATCAGGTGCTTCTTTTGGTTTGCCTTCACACCTGGCTTTTTCTGTTTGGATTCATGATTCCCTCTAGACTTTTCCCTCTAGCTCTAGGAATTGCTTTCTGTGATGAAGCTGGCAGATCTGCTTCTCTATTCTGACAATACCAAAACCATGGGGAGAGTGTCCAGGAGCCGCGCTGGCCTGACCTGGAGGACACCAAATCTCACCCACCTGGAGCCTAATTCCTGAACTCATGGCCTCTAATTCCAGGAAGTCCTATATATAGATTTACTTTGATTCCCCATCATTTCCAGTGTGCTTGGCTTGGCATTTTGGCTCACCTGCCTTGCCCTGCCTTTTTGGATTTCGATGTTCCTCCAAAGTCTGTATCCCTTACCTTTTATAATGACCCCTTGGCTGCAAAGACTACACTGGGGCCAAGAACAGGTCTGGGCCCTCCCCAGCTGGACTCTCCATCACCCTCCTGGCCTAGGGATCCTGATGGGACCTATGGGTAAGGATGAGCCTCTCTGTTCCTCCCTCAGTGAAACAGGAAACATAACACCGGCTCTTGCTCTTACAGTCTTACTGAAACTCTGTAGCTTTAAAGTGGTTCATGGGTGCAAAGTTATTTAAATGCTTTGCAAGCAAGTACAAAATCTTGCTACTTTTTAAAGGAACTGCTAAAGTACTTTGGACACTGCTTTCAAGTAGAACGATTTTTCCAGACACTCATTCAGAGGACTCAACAGCAGCACATGACTCTCGGCACGGGCATGGAAGGAGGGGACCTGGATTCAGGACCTGGTTCTGTCTCATTCCAGGCATGTGACTCAGGCCTCATCTTTCCTCATCCATAGAATGGAAATAACAATAACATCTGTCCAACAAGGTTGTTCTGAGGATCAAATGAGGTGCTGTGAAAGTGTTTTGGAAAAAAAAAAAAAGCTAGTTGCCTTAATTAATAGTGCTATGTACCCGATTATTTGATTAATTACAGTGGAGCCAGGGCGAAGGTTAAAAGGACATAGAAGACGTGGCCCTGCCCACAATGATCTCAGGCACCGAAAAGAAAATGACGGTGCTGGCTGTGCAGGTAAAGGGTTAAAGTTGAGGGATCCCATCAAAGCGTCCTCCCCGGAGGCCCTGAATCAGGTGCCCCCCCCGCCCCCCCAGCCATGGAGGCTTCCGGTCCTGCTTCTGTGCCTGAGATCCCAAGCTGGGGCTCAGAGAGGAGCCTCTGCGGGCAACGGCTGCTCCCCAAGCGCAGTCATCCTGGCGCTGGGACCCCCGGGCGGGAGCATCTGGGCGGAGCCCCGCCTCCCGCCTCGCCCCCTCCTCCCCCGGGGCACCGGGATGCGCGTCGCCTTGCGCAGCCGGGCTGGACCCCGCGCCCCTGCACCTGCCGGACCCCGCTGGCGTGGGTGTTGGGGGCGCGGGAGCAGAGGGCGCCCTCCCCCCCCCGAGATCCGCCGAGGGGGACCATCTGTCGGGGAGGACTCTCCGGGACGTGCCCCTGCCTCGGTCCCGTGACTCGGCTCCCTGAGCTCCTTGCGACTGCCTGCACTAGTGCTCTCACCTGTAATAAATGGGTGGTTAACAATGCCATGAGGGGGTCCCCGGGTGGCTCGGCGGTTTGGCACCTGCCTTCAGCCTAGGGCGTGACCCTGGAGACCCGGGATCGAGTCCCGCATCGGGCTCCCTGCGTGGAGCCTGCTTCTCCCTCTGCCTGTGTCTCTGCACCCCCTCCTCTATGTCTATCATGAATAAATAAATAAAATCTTAAAAAAAAAAAAGAAAGCCACGAAAAAGACAGTAAAGAACTTGCACACGGTTCAAAGAACAGCAGCGGTCTCCCGGGTCACAGCCCCAGCTGCAGCTGCAGCGTCCGCGGAGGCGGAGTCCGCCTGCCTGGCCTGGCGGCCGAGGCTCGGTAGCTCCACCGTCTGGGGGGGACGGCTATGGCCCCGCTGCCCCGGAGACCCCGAGCCTGCGAGCAGGGTGGGGAGCTGGAGCCCGCTTTCAGCTCCCAGTTCCCGCAGGCTTCTTCTCCCCAGCACCCCCGCCCGCCCCCCAGGCTCCGCGCGGATCCATCCAGGACCTGGGTTTCTGCCGGTTTCCTCGCCCAGCACCCTAGTCCCCACGGAGGCTGCAAGGCACCCCCTGGGCCCCATCTAAACCACCTATCGGCTGTCCTGCCTGCATCTCAGGGATTCCCAGGAGAGGAATTGGAACTTGGTGGGGGCATTTAGTGAGGTTGGCCGGTGATGCTAGACACCTGTAAATTGTGGGACAGTCTTGCTCAACAAAGAATGGTCTTGCATGACTTTCAAATGTCTTGTAGGGCATTCGTGTAAGCGAAAGGACATTTATTAGTAATTATCTGAGCTAGTTCTCACTCTATTTTATGGATAAACAAGACTTTTTAAAAGGTACTTTATTATTATTTTTTAAGATTTTATTTATTTATTCATGAGAGACTCAGAGAGAGGGGCAGAGACATAGGCAGAGGGAGAAGCAGGCTCCCTTTGAGGAGCCAGATGCAGGACTGGATCCCAGGACCCTGGGATTGCCACCTGAGCGGAAGGCAGACACCCAACCACAGAGTCACACAGGTTCCCCTATTTTATTATTGTGGTAGGAATACATCACATAAAATTCCCCCTTTTAACTATTTTTAAATGCTCAGTTCTGTCGCATTAAGTGCATTCACAGTATTGTACAACAGTCACCACTATTTCCAAAACTTTTTCATTACCCCAAACAGACACTGTACTCATTAAGCAATAGCTCCCCATCTCCCCTTCCCTGAGCCCTTTGTAACCTCAAATCTACTTTGTCACTGTGAATTTGCCTATTCTAGGTACCCCATATAAGTGGAATCATGTAGTTTCTGTCCTTTGCTTCATCAAAAACTTTACCAAGAGTCGCTCCTCATTTTGGAAAATTGCCATCACCAGTGACAAAGCCGGGAGTGGTGTTTGAATCATCAAAAATATTTACATGTGCCAGCCAGCTACATTCAACAAGCATCTGACACTTTAATGTTTCCTAATATAATTATGTCCCCACATTCACATATTGAAGTACATACTATTTTATTATATTTTACACTCCTTTTTATTCCCAAGTTAAGGCATTATTTTTCTTAAGCAATTATACATTGGTAGCTTAAATAACTCTTAATTTCATTTTAGGTTAGTAAAGGGCCCATTACAAAATATTTATTATAAAAGAAGGCTTTGGGCCCAGTGGGGCTGGGAATCAGGGATTTCTGTCTTGTAGTCACTGACGGATGACCAGGTGTGAGAGAACATATCTCTGGAAGTGAAATGCTATTGACCAACCCGAATACTGCCTATGCTTTCAACCTCACACAGCCAGCCCACCCCTCAGAAAGGAAATCCTCAGACTACTGAACTGGTCACCACTACTGACTGCTATGGTCTGGCCAGTGCAGCCTGCTAGGGAATTTTGCTCCTGTCATCAACGTTAGCCATTGCAATTACCCATTCCTAGATTTAAGGATGCGTGTGGGCATCCAAAACAAATTGTCATCAGACCATATCTAGGCAGGCACCCAAAAGTAAAGCTGGATTTTCAGCATTCAACAAAATGATTGATTCCAGTGTAAATCCTGGGTCTCTCATGAGTGGGACTTGGGTGCTATGCTGTATTCATATCCTTGTTTCAGACTGATCTCCATCTAGCTAACAGCATCCAGATATCAGATTTCTTCTAAATAAAAACGGCTAGAAAAAGTATAGATACTGTTTCCTAACCAACTGCCCCCTTAATATTCATACTTCCTTAGATTAGCCTCAAGGTCTTGGGAGTGTGTATTTACCACAAGACTTTAAATGGGCTAAAATGTGTTGCTAAAATTAATTCTAGAAATTATAATTATATAAATAATGACATATGTCTACCTGTAATGTGGGGCCTTGGAGTTTAGCTGCTGTTGTACTGTGAGAAGAATATAATGTGACCCTTGGATAATATTACATTTTCTCCCTATTCCTGTATTCCTTCACTCAAAGCTTTCTGGCTCTTTGCTAGGAGCTGATTCCACATAGATATATAAGATCCTTGGTCTCAAGGAGTTCAAAAGCTAACACAAGAGAGTGACAAACAAAACATGGCAAAGCAGTGTGATGGATATTTTCTCAGAAGAGGAAGGAATGGTCACACTGAGTCAAAAAAATTCTGGGTAGGCTACTCAGAGTAGAGAGTGGAGGGTGATTACACACACAGACCTATACACACCTGTCAATTTACTAAGTTCTTTAACACACACTCAGTTGAAACCCCTGTGAGAGCATGTGTCATGAAACATGAAAAAGACAGTTTGAGGCCGAGAAATGTCAAGGGCTGAGCACCTACTGTGGATACATATAAGCCAATTTGGTTGTTTGCAATTATTATTTTTAAAGATTTTATTTATTTATTCATGAGACACACACACACAAAGGCAGAGACACGGGCAGAGGGAGAAGCGGGCTTCCTGCAGGGAGTCCGATGCGAGACTCAATGCAGGACCCCTGGATCACGACCCGAGTCCAAGGCAGACACTCAACCACTAAGCCACCCAGGCATCCTGCTTGCTTGCAATTATGAGGTCTTTTTGGTAGAGATCAGGAGCTTCGGAGGTTGCAGCTACAAGCGTGCTCCCTTTAGTCTTGCTGTCACGTGGTATGCTCCAGCAAAACATGTGTCAGACTGAATTCTACAATACACATTGATGTTTACTAGCAAGGAGCACAGAAAGTCATGTAACGGGTGAATTTGACCAAGTTGCTGCTCTCTGTCCCTTCCTACGTTGCAATTGTACTTTAATGAAGTTTATGGGATGGAGTGCTGTTTGAGTCACATGTTTCAATCAGTGTTCCAGTTGGATGAGGAGTCACAACCCCCTGCTAATGGTCTATCCCAGATTCTGACAAAGTTTGAAGGCCAGGGTGCCATTCCAAAGGGCATAGTCTTCTGGGGCAGCCAAATTCTTACCTCCTGTTCATGCAAAGGTGAAGGTGCCTATTCAGTATATTTAACCAATCCATATGTCTTGAATACCACATACTTCATCAATTAAAATTAGAAATTTTTTTTTTGAGAGAGAGAGTACACACGTGAGTGAGCATGCACATGGCAGGGGGTGGTCAGAGAGAAAATCTTAAGCAAGTTCCAAACCCAGCATAGAGCCCAATGTGAGGCTGGATCTCATGACCTGAGCTGAAATCAAGAGTTGGATACTTAAGCTACTGAACCACCCAGGCACCGCCAAATTAATTTTTAACATCACTATGCTAGTTAATAAGCCCTCTATTGCAAAGGGAAATTAAAAAAAAATAGTTGGAGTAGCTGTTCAAGTGAATGTGCTACTGGGTCCTGTACATGGTAACTGCCAGCATGATTAAGGGTACTTGGAGTGTTAACTCACTGCCTCTAAACTGTAGAATAGGACCAACTAACACACACAGATTTATCACATTTCCTATGATAAAAATATTTTAAAGTAAGTAAAATAGCTCTCAAACCATCAAACAGCCTGGCGAAAATCCTGGAAGAGTATCTGACTGAGGGGCCACTAAGTTGTGATGTACCCAGAAGAAATGAGCTCTACCTCTAGTTAGCTGATAGAGAGAATGTATATGACGTAATAGGCAAACACTGGTGAATGTGGAGTACATATGGACACATTGATTTTTTACCTTTATATTTAAAAGATATTATAGATTCACAGCAAGTGGCAGAGATAGTATGGAAATGTATCTTCACTCTATTTCCTCCAGTATTTCATTTTTTTTTAAGTTAATGATTTTTATTATTTTTTTAAAGTTTTATTTATTTAAGTAATCTCTACACCCATGTGGGGCTCAAACTCATGACCCCGAGGTCGAGAGGCACGCGTGCTCCTCTGACTAAGCCAGTCAGGTGCCCGTAAAGTTAATTATTTTTTAAATTTTTCTTTGGGGTCAAGTACACATAAAATAAATGTTGGCTATTTTTAAGTGTATATAGTTCAGTAGCAGTACATTCCCACAGTTGTGCAACCTATCTCCAGAGCTCTTTTCTTTCTTTCTTTTTTTTTTTCCAGACCTCTTTTCATCTTGCAAAACTGAAACTCTGTCCACTAAAAACCAACTCTTTATTTCCCTTCCCCCAGCTTCTGGCAGCCACCATTCTACTTTCCAACTCTGTGAACTTGACCACTCTTGGTACCTCCTGTGAGTGAAATCATAGTATTTGTCTTTTTGTGACTCTAATGGTGTATTCTTATATGGGTATAGAACAATATGAAAACCAGGAGATTAACTTTGGTGCAATGTGTGCATATGATTGTGGTCCATTGTATCACATGTGGGGATTCCTGTAAGCAATACCAGAGACATATCTAGAACATTTCCACCCCCACCATAAAGGGATAACATGGGAGTCAGTATTTCTCTTGCTGCTCTTCTGAGTCATAACCTCTCCACCATCCCTAACCTTTGACAACCAGTAATCTTTACTAGCTCTATGATTTTACCATTTCGAGGTTATATACCGTAGCATACGCAGATTTTTCTCTCGCATTGTTGTAATTATAATAACCAAGTTAATGTTCTGGCTTGAGGAGCAAGTTCAGTTGTTTTTAAGGCTGATTTTGGTTCCTAGTAATACAGCCATGCCATTAGCAGAGCAGGAGCCTGCTGCCCATTACCCATTTGGCTGCAGCCATACACACAGTTCATCAAACTGGCTGTATCTTGCTCTTAGATGTGAACTTAAAAACACCAGAGAGGTTGGGGCACCTGGGTGGCTCAATTGGTTAGGTGTCCAACTCTTGATTTTGGCTCAGGTCATGATCTCAGGCCCTGCATCAGGCTCCACTCTGTGTGAGGAGGCCTGCTTAAGATTCTCTCTCTCTCTCTTTCTGGCTCTCTCCCTGCTCAAAAAAACAAAACAAAAACAAAACAAAACACCAGAGAGGTTAAGACAGAGTCCTATTACTCCTTAATACTTACCTGTCAATTTGGTCTTTAAAAAAAGTCTTGTCTGCTCTGATGTTCACAGGCATGAGGCTTTGAACAAGTTATCAGGGGCTGGAGACAAAGACTCTTTGACCAAACCTTAATCAGGCTCCCCTGAGCCCTTTTCTTGACCAGGCCTCAACCTTGGCCTATAGAAGCTCGACCAAACACTAACATAGTTTTTGACAGCTCAAGGCCACATCCCTAGGATGACCCCACCCTCCTTAAAATCTGAGAAAAATTAAAGCCTGAGAAAACTCAAGACTGCCAAAAAAAATTTTTTTTTACTGTTTGTTCCAGCCAATACCTAAAGATAAGGACCCACTCCCAGCCTCTGTGGGAGGTGTGAGTGCCAGTTAGCAAACCCAGATATTTCCCTTCCTGCTTTTAGTAACTTCTCATTTCCCCCACTCTATAAGCCCCTCCCTACCCTCATCCCTATCCCCTGATTCTCCCTTTAAAACACCCAGACACCTCTGTACAAATAAAAATTCACTTATGCTGCACTTGTCTCCCTACTGCAATGGTATATTGCTGATGAAAATCTGTCCCTGCCTCTTCAGTCTGGCTTTGTTCATCCTGCCAGTATAGAAAGATTCTTCAGCTTGTCTACATCTTTTCCAGCACCATCTCTTTAAACAAAAATCAGTGAGTGCAGCATGACATGTCAGGCAGATCTTGGCCACTTGTCAGTTATACGAAATGTTGCAAAAATGATTGGCAATATCTAAAACCTGGTTGAATCCTCTGGTATGACTTTATGAGAAACTGTCCAATCAGAAGAAAGACTGGTATGGGTTTTGAAAGACATAACCCCCCTACCTCCCAAATAATTCAGCCATAATTTCAGAGAGATAGAGGGCTACCGTGTGGCAAATGGGGTCAAGTCAACTCTATATTAGTCAGTCCTGGGAGATTTCTATAACTTGGGAAGGAATGAGAGTAGAATTTAGCCAAGGTTAGGGCTAAATAATTCTGGATGGAACAAGGGTGACCCTGACCCTTTCTGCTTTAGGTGATGGCAGTGGTTGTAAAACATGGCATCGGAATCATCTTGAGGGGTGATTAGAAACTCTTGGGTTCTTCAGATTCTGATTCTGTGGGGCTGGTTGGGCCTGATTGTTTGTCTGTAGTTAGGTCTGATGGCTATCTCCCTTCTTTCCAAGATGATCTATTTGGGGAAAAATGTTTTGGGCCTTGCAGGTGCTTTCTGGGCAGCTCTCAGCTAAACCGTGGGAGGCTTGGGCTTTACTTCTGATCACCATCCCTCACTGTTTGGCTGGCAGTGGAGGGTGGACGTGGGCAGGACGCTCTTGGCTGTCAAACCTCTCTATCCCCAGTGTTTTTACTCCAAAGAAATAGAAGTTTACTCTTAGAACACAAATAACTCTGCCTTGAATGTTAGACACCACTGTGTATTCTTTGGCCACTGATATGGGCTGAACTGTGTTCCTCCAAAAAAGATATGTTGGAATCCTAGCCCGTTTAGAATATGAAGTAATCAGTTAAAATAGGTCATTAGGGTGGATCCTAATCTAATATGACTGGTGTGGTTATAAGAAGAAGAAATTTGGACATAGGCATGCATACAAAGAGAACATCATGGGAGCATGTAGACAGCCATCTACGAGCCAAGGACAGGGGCCTGGAACATTTTCCCTCATGGTTCTTGGAAGGAACCAATCGGGCCGACACTTTGATCTTAGATTTGTAGCCTCCAGAACTGTGAGAAATATATTTCTTTTAAGGCACCCAGGGTGTGGGACTGTGTCATGGCAGCCCTCTCAGACGAATACATCCGCTTATCACTGGGATTGTCCCCCATCCAGCATGCCTTCCACCTCAGGCTCCCTCCTCCTCCTCTGGCATCTGGCTCTTCTCCTCCCCCTCCCTTCTTGTCCCTACTCTTCTCTTCTCTCCTGTCTCCCAGTTCCATCTTATTTCTCATGCATGGCAGTTAGCTACTTCTTTGCTCCCAGTCCTCTAATCTTGGCCTTTGGAGGCTGTTACCCTGCTTGCCCTTTATATTGCAACATGTTTTCCTAAGCAGAAAGGTCCCTCCTCCAAGAGGAACTCTGTAGCAGCCATCAAGATAATGGCTTTTTTTTTTTTCTTTCTTACCTGCTACAAGTCATGGCTCTTAAAGCTCTGGAGGTGATTCTAGTGAGCAGCCAGGGTGAGCACCACTGCTCTAAGGTGAATTGTGTCACTGTCGCTCACCAGGGAGAACCCTGGGCTTAGACAATATGAAGAACCTGCCATGTGAGTGAAAGTTCATGTGACCTACCTGCGTTCATCAACTGAAGTTTGTATTTCTGTAATCCTTTGGCAGAAAGCGTGCCAGCAGCAAAAATATAAAACTTTATTTGATACTGGCTTTGCTGACTATTATGGTTGGAACTGTGTCCCAGGCAAAATCATACATGGAAGCCCTGACCTCCGTTGTGAGTGTGTTTAGAGAGGGCCTTAAAGAGGTGATGAAGTCAAAATGAAATCACCAGGGTGGGCTCTGATCCAATCTGACTGGTGTCCTTATAAGAAGAGGAGATTAGGACACAGACATAGACTCACACAGAGGAAAGACCATGTGAGGACACAGAGAAAATGGCTCTCTGCAAGCCAAGGGGAGAGGCCTCAGGAGAAACCAACCCTGCTGGCATCGTAGACTTACAGCCTCTAGCACTGTGAGAAAATAAATATCTGTTGTTTAAACCACCCAGACTGTGGTATTTTGTGATGGTGGCCCAAGAAAACGAATACAACAGCTTAGTCCAAAGCTGAGGGATAATATATGATATAATGTACGATAAGGCATAAAATGTCATGTACTGTAAGGTATAATATCACGTACAGGTATGATTCTACTGAGGTATATATAACCTTTTTTTTTTAAGAATGAAAATGTTTAGAAAGAATTTTCATTTAGCAAAGGTAGCAGGAATAATATTTTGAAATATTAAACTGACATACTTTTCATACCCTTGTAAATCATGTAACCCCACAGCCTTCCACCATGAATGTGAAGCCATAAGCTGCAGGGAAGGTGAGGGTGGGTTAGTGCCCGGAATAAAAAGGCCATTGATGAGCTTTGGCTTTCAAAAGCTGACTTTGTGGATTTCATATTGAGTTATAGTTGTAAAAGCCAGGCTTTATGGAGAGGGAAAATGTTTATTTTCTGAATTTTAAAAGCTCTCTTTATATTATGGAAAGTTAAAGCTGGCATTTAGACATATAAACCTTAGGCAGTTTATTTCATAAGGGAGGTGCCGACCAGACAAGAAGAGGAAAATAATCAGACACTTGCGCCCTGGCTCCATCCCCTGAAGGAAGGCCATGTTAGAAACATCGAGGTAGTTTGGGTGAATCCCAGAGCAGTGGCTTCCCTTGCCTTTCCAGGGTTAGACTGGGGAAATGTCAAGTCCAACATGGTGCCTTGGTGAGTTAGAAAGCGCCGAATGAAGGACCTAGACAGAGAGAGGACAGGGATCATACCCCCCCGTCACCCTGCAAGTGTTTCTAGGTTCCCGTCTGGCATAAAAAAGTGAGTCCAGATGGTCTTCCATGCTCCTGGTGGAAAATGTAAAAAGTAGCTGAATTGAGAGCAGGAGACTTGCTATGAAACCTCCTATGGGGGAGGGCAAAAAAAAAAAAAAAAAAAAAAAAACCTCCTATGGCAGCAAGGGACCTGAGTAGAGGCTGTGGGTGGACAGCCAGGTCAGGACAGTGTCAAGATTCAGAGCGCTTGCAACACCATCGAGAGCCAGATAGAACCAAGATGGAGAAGTTGGGAAGAGAGATATGAGCAGAGCACTCAAGATTGGGTAGGATGAGAAACTTTGACTCTTGTATAAGGACCCACACTTTGATCTGAGATTCTCCTCTTGTGGCTAAGCTCATGAAAAGCTTTTTCCTATGACAACTGAAGGCAGGCGGTGGTGGGAGGGGGCCAGAAATTTTGAAAAGTGATTTTACCTGGAAGAGATCAAAGAAACTCAAATAAGACTGAGATATATTTAAATACTCCTTCACCAGCTTCCAGCCTTTGCTACTCCAAGGAAGGGTGGAGCGACAGTTTCGGAAAACAAAGATGTAGACTTTCCTGGCATCTCTAAATGCACCAGACAGAGTTTTCAACCCTATTGATTTCTTCTGATTTCTCTAAGGTTTTGATTCACCAGCTTTTGCTAGACATCTCTGGGCTCCTTTGTAGGTAGATAACATCAAGAACGAGGGTGCTTATTCCTTGGATTCTTTATTTACAATCATTTATGCTCTGTGCTATGCAGTTACTTTGAACACCAATAGTGCAATGTATCCTAATAATATCATGCGAGCAACATTTTTATTTTTTTCTTTGCTTATTTTAATGGGCTAACATAAGAGGTGGTGATTTTTTTCTAAGGACCGATAGTAAATATTTTAAGTTTTGTGGACCACTTGATCTTTGTTACAACTATTCAATTTTGCTGTTGTAGTGCAAAAGCAGCCATAGACAGTATGTAAATGCATGGGCATGGTTGAGTCCCAGTTAACAATACGGCTACCAAAATTTGAATTTTATGTAATTTACAAATGTCACAAAGTGTTCTTCTTTTGATCCCCCCCAACAATTTAAAAATGTAAAAACTATATTTAGCTTGCAGACTGTACAGAAACAGTTCATGGATTAGATTTGGCCTGCAGGTTGTAGTTTGCCATTCTCTGGGCTAATGAATGACAATAAATGTTTTATATATAAACAAAGCACTTTTCTATATCCCTATATTTTTCAAAAATAAAATGGCAGGATTTTTTTGGGGGAGGAGGTAAGGAAAGGGGTTGCAAAAATAATATATTTGGTCTAGGCTTAGCTATTTGATTGAAAAAATAAATCAGATATTGTCAGATTAGCGCAATTTCCTTTTTTTTTTTAAGCCAATTCCTGCCAATGGTTATGTGAGAAAATGCTATTTTGATGAGGAAATAATGAGATCATTTCGGTTATCACTGACACATGATGCCTGTGAGAATAACCTTTCCTAGCTGCCAGGCCTTGAAGGATTTGAAGAGAAGGAGGATGGGTTAGTTTCTTTAATGTTATTTTATTTAATTCCTTTTGCTGTTTGTAGCATGACAAACACATGCATGAGTGTGTGTGTGTGTGTGCATGTGCATGTGTGTGCGTGTATCAGAGAGGGAGAGAGAAGGTGGTGTGAGAGACTACAAGGGGCGTCTTTCCTTTTCCACAGGCACTAGTCCAATCTTTGCTTTGCTTCAGTTTTTCATTGTGCAATCTGCAGACCGCCATTATTTATTACTCATGCTTGGCCTGTAGACTCCTCCACCAGAAGAAAAATTGGCTGGCTGCTGTGGTCAGTCATTAGAGACAAAGGTTGACAGTAATGTAGCCCTCGAGTTCCAAGATATTGCAGAGATAAAAATTGGGCCACTTCCATTTGCAATGGTCTGGAAGGAAGAAGGGAGAAGGGAGAGCAGGTCAAGCAAGGGAGGGGAAATGCCATTGGCCAGGAGCACTTGACAGAGTTCCCAACTTCCCAATGAAATACAGCCACCCCTTGGTATCTAAATCTAACTCTTGATAATGTGCTGACTAACAAGTTTTTAGAGAGTTGGAGCCTTAATTTTTTTTAAGAGGGAAAAGTTATAGTGCTTCCCTCATCACCTAAAACCTCAACTATCTTTTTTTCTCAAAATTAAAAAAGACTTGCCAAGATACTCTTAAACACCTATACAAAACCCCGTTAAGACTTTTAGATAAAGGGGAGCCTGGGTGGCTCAGTGGTTGGGCATCTACCTTTGGCTCAGGGCATGATCCTGGGGTCCTGGGATCGAGTCCTGCATCGGGCTGCCCAGAGGGAGCCTGCTTCTCCCTCTGCCTATGTCTCTGCCTCTTTGTGTCTCTCATAAATAAATAAGTAAATAAAATAAATAAAATCTTAAAAAAAATTTCTAAATAAAGCGTTTTGAAGCCTCAATGAAGCCTCAGTTGCATAACAGTTAATGAACTCAATTAGTGGGTCTCTTTGTGGGACATATGTGACATTACTGAACCATATCAGTTCTAATTTTGTTTTCCCTCCAAACCTCGTAGGGGACATATACTGTAGGATAAGTCAATAATGAAATGATATGTCCAAAGCATTAAAATTTCTGTCCGCATTAGGCCCAGGTTGTTAGTGCCCTCAACCTGGGGAATCTAACATGGAAATCATGAAGGACTTCATCCCGAGAGTGAGGAGGGTGATGATGCACTGCATCCTGTAACCTGGACTCAGGACGACTTAATGTACCTTAATGAATCTGCTCACTGGGTTAGGTATGCAAGTCTCCTATAGCCAATTTTAGATTTGAAAAGGGAATTTGGGGTGAATATTTTTGCGAAAGGTACCATACCTTATGAATAGTGCACGTTCAGGCAAAGATAAAGATATCTTTATAAAGGTAAAGTCTATATCTATGTGGACACAGGAAAAGACTAAAACTTGGCTAATATCATAAACTAGTATCAACAGCCAGACTAATGCTTGACTTTGGAAGGGGCATCTACTAAGAACAGGTCACAGGAATCACACTGAAAGTAAATCAATGAACCACTCATGCTTAGTCTGCTGCCAACTTGAAATAAGTGTGCATGCCTCTTAGTCCTTATTCTAGACCAAAAACTCAAGGGGGGATGGGTGAAATAGGTGATAGGGATTAAGGAGGGCACTTGTGATAAGCACTGTGCATTTTTTAAAAAAGATTTTATTTATTTATTCAGTAGAGACACAGAGATAGAGAGATAGAGAGGCAGAGGGGCAGAGGGAGAAGCAGAGTCCATGCAGGGAGCCTTATGCAGGACTCGATCCCAGGACCCTGGGATCATGCCCTGAGCCACAGGCAGATGCTTTAACCGCTGAGCCACTCAGGGATCCCGAGCACTGTGTATTGTATGGAATTGTTGAATCACTATATTCTACACATGAAACTAATATAACACTATATTTTAACTATACTGGAATTAAAACAAACAAACAAACAAACAAAGACCCCTCAAGGCTTGAATCAAACCAAAGAATGGTGAAGCCATCGCTCTAAGATTGCTCTCTGAGCCAACTACAACATTATCACAATTCCATTCTCAACCCTTGCCTTGTATTACTGCAGGTCAGAACAGCTCTATACAATGAGTGCAGCTCTCAGAGATGGATAGGAAGTATGTGTGTGTATTGGGGGGGCAGGGGGCGGGGAAGAGTTGATGTTGTGGAGAACTCCCATTGCATCCTGGTTCATCCTGGAAAGAACAATCAAGTTCCCTCAAAGAAATCCTGCAGGCGAAGTCGGGAAGTCCTGGTGGCAGGTCTCTAGGATTCTATCTTTTCATATATTTCAATTGATAATTAAATCCAAGAAATAAGCAGTGGAAGTGGGAGAGGATTCCATTTGAGTCCTGCGAAGACAGTTGATGAAAATGAAAATTGGATTAGTAGCTATGTAACATCATCCTAATATCCAAGTGATGGTCTGAGAAGTCCTTGATAGGTGAAATAGTAGATTTTCTTACTGTGTAAGTTGAACTGAGTCAGAATTTTTGAATAATTGCCTTTGATGACTGCTGAAAATCGAGAAGGTAATTGGAGTATCATTAATACCATGTGAAGGAGCAGAGGATGGAGCTGGCATAGTGGATAAGCTAAAGCAATGATGTGGGAAACACATCTGAAAAGCTCTTGAGAAACTAAGAAAAAGACCACTGTGAGGGATGATTAAAATAATAGATATGGATAACAGAATTTGGAGATCCAACCCAAGGTTTATGTCAACACCTTAAAAAACAGAACAATTCAAACTAAAGTAATAATCAAAGATGAAATTGAAGAAAGCTTCTTGGAAGAAAAAAACATTAAGTGTTGAAATAAAAAAGAATTGTGTTTCAAATTGAGTCTTTGAAAACAGCATCTCACTTCAAGGAAAAAGTTTTGAATGATAATGAAAAGTATCTTGTATTTTTTTGGACTCGAAAACTGATGTCTTAAAAGGGTTTTGTCCTGTGGAAGGAGCCTCGGTGCCCATCAAAAGATGAATGGATAAAGAAGATGTGGTTTATGTATACAATGGAATATTCCTCAGCCATTAGAAACGACAAATACCCACCATTTGCTTCAACGTGGATGGAACTGGAGGGTATTATGCTGAGTGAAGTAAGTCAATCGGAGAAGGACAAACAGTGTATGTTCTCATTCATTTGGGGAATATGAATAATAGTGAAAGGGAATATAAGGGAAGGGAGAAGAAATGTGTGAGAAATATCAGAAAGGGAGACAGAACATAAAGACTTCTAACTCTGGGAAATGAACTAGGGGTGGTGGAGGGGGAGGAGGGCGGGGGGTGGGGGTGAATGGGTGACGGGCACTGAGGGGGGCACTTGACGGGATGAGCACTGGGTGTTATTCTGTATGTTGGTAAATTGAACACCAATAAAAATTAATTTATTAAAAAAAATAAAAGGGTTTTGTCTTTTGACCAGATAAAACTAGACTGGTCACAGACTTTTCTTTTGCAGAATGGAATGTCAGAAAAAAAGTATCAGCAACAATAGTATTCTGAGAATTTTGTATGTCGTAAAATTTTCTTCATGTGAGAAGGTAAGATAGAGATATTCTTTGTTATGTAGAGCTCACAAAATATACCAACCATGTATTCTTCTTGAGAAAAATTGCTTAGTACTGCCAACTTAAGCATCAATCAAAATTAAGAATTCAAGCATGCGTAAGTTATCCTATAAAACAAAACAAAACAAAAACACAAAACCTCCAGGTAAAGAACTTTCTTAGTTTAGGCTTGACCTCAGGAAACCATCTGGACTGCATGCTTCCAGGTGAGTATTCTAGGCTGGACATGAAGCTCAATGTGCCAGTTCTTCCCCAGACGTTCCTCCTCTGCTTCAAGTCCTCTCCAGGGCCAGGAAATGGGTTTCTTCCTTCCTATCCATGGGTAGAAACCCATGGTTAGCATGTTTTGCTATGACCACTGAAAGTAACAACCTAAACTGATACACTCTACCTAAAAATGGCTTTATTTTGCATGTTTGGATTTTGGGCTAAGATAATTGGGGGAAAAATTCACTTTCCCCCCATATCCTCTTGGCAAAGTTGCATAGACCAAGATAATAATTTTCTGCATCTAAAGAACTCATATTACAGAAGTTGTTAATTTGTATTTTAATTAATTGGATTTTTAAATTAAAATTTGTTTTTGATTTTTAAAGACTTCTAACTTAAGGTTTAATTTTTTAAGAGAAGTCTTAGCTTCACAAATTGAGAGGAAGATATAGAGATTTCTTATTGATTACTGTCCCTAGACACGCACAGCCTCCTGCATTATCAACATCCCCCATCAAAGCGGGACATTTGTTGCAATATTGAACCAACAGCAACATTTTATAGTCACCCAAAATCCATAGTTTACCTGAGGGTCCATGCTTGGTGTTGTAACATTTTATGGGTCTAGACAAGCATATAATGACATGTGTCCCCATTACAGTATCCTACTGAGTATTTTTACTTCCCTTTTTGCTTTGCCTATTCATCCCTTCCCTCCCTCATCCCCTGATCTTTTTACTGTCTCTAGTTTTGCCTTTTCCAGAATGTAATATGCTTGAGATCAGTTTGTAGCCTTTTCAGATGGGCTTCTTTTACTTAGAAATATGCATTTAAGTTTCCTTCATGTTTTTTCATGACTTGATAGCTCATTTCTTTTTAGTGTTGACTAATATTCCATTGCCAGATGTACCATGATTTATCTTTTCACCTACTGAGGGATATCTTGGTTGCTTCCAAGTTTAGTCAATTATGAATAAAGCTGTTATAAATATTCATGTAGAGGTTTTCGTGTGGGTAAGCTTTCAACTCTTTTGGGTAAATAGTAAGGAGCACAATTGCTGGATTGTATGGTACGAGAATGTTTAAAGAAACTGCCCAACTGTCTTCCGAAGTGACTGTACCATTTTGCATTCCCACCAATAATGAATGAGATTTCCTGTGGCTTCACATCCTCACCAGCACTTGGTGGTGTTGGTGTTCTGGATTTTGGCCATTGTACTAGATGTGTGATGGCATCTCGATGTTGTTTTAATTTTCATTTTCTCTGATGACATAGGATGTGGCGTATCTTTTTCTATATATGTTTGCCCTTTGTATATCTCCTATGGCGAGGTGTCTGTTAAGGCTTTTGACCCATTTAGTCAAATTGTCTGTCTTTTTACTGTTGAGTTTTCAGAGTTCTTTGTGTATTTTGGGCAGCAGTCCTTTATCAGATGTGTCTTCTGCAATATTTTCTCCCAGCCTGTGGCATGTATTTTCATTCTCTTGACATTATCTTTCACAGAGCAGAACATTTTAATTTTAGTGAAATCTAGCTCATCATTTTTTCCTTTCATGATCTTGCTTTTGGTATCATATCTAAAAAGTCATTGCCAAATGCAGGGTCATCGAGATTTTTCTCTTATGTCATCTTCTAGGAGCTTTATCCTTTTGTGTTTTCATTTCTGTCTGTGATCCATTTTGAGTAAACTTTTGTGAAGGGCGGAAGGTCTGTGTCTAGATTAATTTTCTTGCATATAGATGTTCAAGCATTCCAGCACCATTTGTTGAAAAGCCTATCTTTGCTCTATTGCCTTGTTTTTGGTCCTTTGTCAAAGATCAGTTAATCATATTTATGTGGGCTTTTCTGGGATCCTCTTCTGTTTTGCTGATATAATTTATTTTAACTTGTTTTACTTTTGACAAATTAATATGCCACCTGGTGGTCGTCATGTTCCTCCTTTTCTTAATATAGCTAACCTATTTGGTGACCATGCTATTCTTACATTGCTGACTGCTGGAGCTCAGGGGTATAAAACACTGATTTGTTTATCCCGTGTTGTCACTCACTTGCTCCTGTGGAGCTCATTCCTCCTAGGCCTCTAAATGCTCACTCTCCCTGGGTGTCCTCCCTCTATGCCCTCTGTTCTCTCATGCCATGGCCTTGTTGACTCTTCTACTGCCCTTCCAGCATCCAAGACCCCTCCTGGGTATGGGTGTGGAGGCAGCATCAGACCCTAAAGCCCAGCCTGTCATTGGAGAGACATCAAGCCCTTCCGATTCTTTAGGGTGACTCATCCCTGAGACAATGGACCTTTTCCTGGCACTACTCACCTCCTTTCCCTGAAAGCTTTAGACATATTGAGGCTGCCAGGGTCTTTGGCCAAAGACCCACTTCCAGAAAAGAAGAAGAAGAGGAAGAAAGAAGGGGTTCAGGGGTGAGGAAAACCAAGAGAAGCAAACCTTGAAAACACATCTGTAAATTGAGATGACTGTCACTTAAATAGTTTTGTTTTATTTTTCTTATTACTAAATTAGTATTCATTGTGGAAGATTTGGAAACTTGACAAGTGAAAAGAAGAAAGTAAGAACCACTTCATAATCCTACCAGCAGGAGATGGCCACTGTTTATATCTTAGTTTAGGAACTTAAATACATATTTTCCTACATGATTAAACCCCTCTTTCTATTATTGTCCATCTTAGGACTTGTGCATCTTCCTATATTAACCATTGAAAAACAAATTTATATGGTAACATTAAAATACATTTTAAGTGTGCAGATGGGAGAAATGAGTGAAAGAAATCAAAAGGTAAAAAGAAAAACAAATGGGAAACATATTGGTGGTCATATATACATATATTCAGGAAAGCTGAAGGAGTAACATTTGATTGGAATGGTCAGAAAAAAAAAGAGATTTTAGGGGAATAAACCAAAATGCTAACCGTGATTAGTTCTGGGTGACAAAACTCAAATGATTGCTATTTTCCCTTTTAAAAGATTTTAAAACTTTTTTTTTATTACAGCAAATATGTATTATTTCTTTGGTTAAAATAATGGTGTTTAGGGACGCCTGGGTGGCTCAGTGGTTGAGCACCTGCCTTCAACCCAGGGCGTGATCCTGGAGACCCGGGATAGAGTCCCACATCGGGCTCCCTGCGTGGAGCCTGCTTCTCCCTCTGCCTGTGCCTCTACCTCTCTCTGTGTGTGTCTCTCATGAATAAATAAATAAAATCTCAAAAAAATAATGGTGTTTAAGATTTAAGATGTATAATTTTATATACTGCAGAATCTTAATGGAATAAAACAATGTACCCAGCAAAAAGAAGGGAAAAACAAGAGCCTAATGGGAAGTTATTTCCTGGTGGTGAGATTAGGGATACTTTTTTTTTCTTTCTGCCCTTTTGTTTCCTTTCAATGTTTATAATGAAACAAAAATTAATGAAGAAATGTAATGAAGGAGCTTAGGTGTCCATAGAAGAAACCGTCTTTATGAAGATGGATGAGGAGTTCTAGCATAACCTGAGCTGACTTATCTAGATTCTGACTGAAGAAAGTCCATCAAGTAATCCATGGTGGAGGTGGGTGCGTGGCTGGTGGGGAAGATAAGCTTCCACCTCAAACTTGGCTCCTAATAGAAGCCACAGAGTTTCCTCCAAAGGTTTTGATTTGTGGTCTTGACCAATAGGAGAGGAGTAGACCTCTAAACGCAGCCACCACTTCCCAGTGGAAGCAGAGCCCCCAGAATTATGTGCCTGGCCAGTGCCTCTGACACTGCACCCCAACTTCTGAAAGTGATCTGCAAAGGGTGACTTCCAGCCCACTCTGCTGTCTCGTAGAATTTTCTTTTTAGGGGCAGAGGGGCAGACAGAGAGGGGGAACCTCAAGCAGGCTCCATGCCCAGCCATGTCTGGCTGCATTTGAAAGGAAATGTCCCTGCACTGCTCCTTCTCTGGGCAGGTGCTATGTTCCTGCCTTTGTCCCCACCAGGCAACGTGGACTGGAGTAACTTCCAGAGGTGACAGCGAGAGGTGGGTGGGAGGCAGGGTTGATTTGGGAGTAGACAAGAAACCCAAATGTCCACTGACACACAAAAGGATAAAGAATATGTATGTGGTACATACATACAGTGGGGTATTATTCAGCCTTATGAAGGAAGGAAGGCCTGTCACATACTACAACACGGATGAACCTAGAAGACATGCTAAGTGACATAAACCAGTGGCAGGACAAGTATTTCCTGCTTCCACTTACACAAAGTATCCAGAATAGTCCAGGTTAATAATAGAATGGTGGTTACTGAGGGACGGGGGAGGGGGGATAGGGAGTAGCTTAATGGGCTTAAAGCCACAGTTATACAAGAGGAGCAAGTTCCAGAAACCTGCTGTACAGCACAGTGCTGAGAGTTAACAATGAGGTATTGTGTACTTAAAATTTTGTTGAGGGTAAATTTGGTGTTAAGTGTTCTTACCACAAAGTGAAAGGAAACAAAACCCCACAGCAACAACAAGGGGACATGAGGAAGCTTTGGGAGGTGATGTGTATGCTTTTTTAACTTGATTGTGGTGATGGTGACATGAGTGTATACTTATGTTCCGACTCACCAAATTGTGTACACTAATCATATACAGGGTTTTTGTTTTTGTTTTGTTCTTGTTTATAGCTCGGTGAAGCTGGGGAAGGAAGCATGCTCACCTCAAGCGCTGGGGGAGGCATTAGGGAATGGCTTGGGGACCTCGAAGCTGGTGCCCAGCTGAGGGTGCGAGCTTCTCAGCTGGGGGCGATCTTACCATCTTGCTGCAGGTACTCTTCTGGGACCTCACACGGTAAGGAGGGAGAGGCAGGATGGTACAGCTCTCAGGAGGAAATCATCTAGATGAGCAGACAAGGCCCATAACTAAAAATAGGAGGTATCAATTTATCCTTGCTGCACAGCCCCCCCCACCCCACCCCCCACTCCCGGGCCGACTGCTTCCTGCTTCTGTTTGCCTCTGAGATGCTCACAAAGTCCTATCACCCAGAAAGAGGGAATGGCAGGTGTATTACAAACTCTGGGTTCCAAGAGAGGGAAACTGAGTCAGTCCCCAGGGCAGAGGTGGAGGTGTGGGTGACGATTTGTTCAGGGCTTCCAGCAGCAGGCTGGCTGTAGGATTGAGGAGTCGGAGCCTGAGACTGTCACCACCATGTTCTCTATTCATGCATTTGTGCCTCTGTTGATATCAAACGGTGGACGTTATTGGTGGAAGGAAAGCCCAAGTTAAACAGGAACCAGTGAGAAAGGAAGAGCTTCATTATTCACCAGTTCTGAGTTCACCATAATTATTGCCACCTGGTATTACAAAGGATTCTAGTATGCTTGCAGAGGGAGGCACAATAGCAATTCAGATTCCAGCCCTTATCTCTCACGGCCGTGGCTGCTCAGTGGGCACCGCAGCAGCTCCTCCAATTTGAAGTCCTGGTGTATGGGATCCCTGGGTGGCGCAGCGGTTTGGCGCCTGCCTTTGGCCCAGGGCGCGATCCTGGAGACCCGGGATCGAATCCCACGTCGGGCTCCCGGTGCATGGAGCCTGCTTCTCCCTCTGCCTGTGTCTCTGCCTCTCTCTCTCTCTCTCTCTCTCTGTGACTATCATAAATAAATAAAAAAATAAAAAATAAAAAAAATGAAGTCCTGGTGTATGTTCACCACGTCTCTGGTTTCCAGTGCTCATTACGATGGCAGCCCCAGCCGTGCGGGAACAGAGCTTTGCCTGCAGCGCTGCCCTGCCCCAGGAGGTGCCCAGCATGGGGCTGGCCTCCTGGGCAGAAGGCTGGCCTCACAGGCTGGGCCCAGCCCAGATCTGCAAACGCAGGGCCACAGTGGCCTGGAGGGGGGAGGTGGGGGGCCGGAGAAAGTTCTTGAGTCTGCCTTCACTGATCTAGAGAGTTAGAGGAGTTGAAGACCCACACATCTGGCCAAATGTCCCCTGGAGTTTTTGTGAAGTGACTTTCCCTAGTCGTGACCCATCATTTGGTGTATGCTCATTCAACAACTATTTATTGAGCGCCTACTATGTGTTCAGCATCAAGCTACTAATCAGAGATACAAAAAACTAAAAATCAGCCCATGGTCTCAATGAACTTGCCTCAGGTCCTAGTGGGACATTTGTGTTCTTCTTCAGGGATTCTTGACCTCCTTGCTCTCCTACCACCTCTTTCCGCCCGTATTTGAAACCAACTCTGGAAGTGCAGGAGGAGATGGTTTGTCCAGGATCAGTTAATATTTAGCAAGTTCTTATTATGTGCTAGAGATGATATTATTACAGTTATTTGCAGGTATTGTTTCAGTTCTCACAGAAGTAGGTAGATGCTATAATCACTATCCCCATTTCACAGATGAGGAAACTGAGGCACAGAGATTAAGAAATTAGTCAAATGACATACAGATAGAATCTGATAGAAATCCAGAACTCTCAACACTCTTGTCCTCTCTTATCCATGTTGTAAGGATGGAAGCTCCTAGGTCTGTGGGCTGTGGATTCAGTCAGTGGGGGTTGGGGATCAGACGTGTGAATAAAATACACCTATTGTAGTCCACATAGGGACAGATCTAATGAAGCAGGCCTAGCCAATGGTAATGGAGGGAAGTCTGTGCCCAGTTCTAGAGTTAGGTGACCTGTGATAGACTGGGAAGTGGGCCACTCGGTTTGGGAAATCCAGCCAGAGGCCTTGGGGACAGGTGGCCATCGGGTGGCAAAGGAGAAGTCTAAGAACTAGAAATATGTGAAAATACAGCTAGACAACTGGGTGGTCATGGACAGAGGAGTCTAGGACAGGTTTTCCTGGGAGCACGAGTGACCAAAGCAAGGTTCCTGACTACCTGGCAAATTATTGATGAAGGATCTTAGGTGTCCTTAGGATCCTAATAAATAGGCACCTTTTCTCTACTTGAGTTTGAATCCAATTAAAATATGGAAATCAGCCAACAGAGGGCAAAATATTACCTTTCTTATTGATGAAGCTGATATTGAAGAATGGCTTATGTCAGTAGGGGAGGGAACGTCCTAATACTGAATCTTGGAATCAGGCAGACTTACTCCTTAGTCACAGTAACACTGGGCCACCCTGGGCCTCTTCTATAGGGGATGGGACTATTTCATCACATAGAAGAAAGTAGAGAGGACTTGTTCTGTGGGCAGTGGGGTGCTGAGCTTTGTATGCTCAACATGTTTATTCCCCAATAAATACCCTCCTCTCCAAGTACATACAAGTGGGTCTTCTACACAGAAGGACCCAGCAGAAGGAGGATGGAGATGCTCCTTCTTCTTGCTTCTGTTAACAGGGGACACACATAGCAAGAGAGAGGCACCATTGGTAGAAGTGCAATGTAATGTGAAGGACAAATTACAGAAATAAGGCAGAGGTCCAGTTGCTTGAACTGGAACAAAGATCAGGAAGTCAGTGACAGTGTTGCAGGGTAAGTTTCTACATCTTGGGTCAGATTCCCAACCAGGAAAAGTCATCGATTGCAACAGCTTCCTAACTGGCTGCTCGCCGGCTACTATTGCCCCACTATGGTCCATTTGCCACATGGCAGCCAGAAAGGACTTTTGTAATACAGAGCATAGCACTCATCTACTCAGATCCTTTCAGTGTCCGTCCACTGCATGGCCTACCAGGCGCCATGCTGTCTGGCCCTTCTCAATGCTTCCAACTCCTCTGCTACTCTTCTCTACCTCTGTGTTAGCTTCAGCCATACTGGCTTTATTTGGGTCTCTTGAACACTTCAAAAGTTGCTCTTGCCTCAGAACTTTTGCATCTGTCATTCCCTTGGACGGAGTTCCAGTTATCTGTTGCTGCTACCAGATTACCTTGCAATTTAGTAGTTTACAACAACCACCATTTTATTATTTATCATGATTTTGTGGGTCAGAAATTTGGACTGAGCTCATCTGGGCAGTTCTGTTCCTCCTGGTGTTGATGTGAGTCATGTGCTGGTATTCAACTGGTGGCTGGTCTGGTCTGGCAGGTCTAAGATAACTTTACTCATATGTCAGTCTCTGGGCAGGGATGGTTGGAGGGCTCTGGAAGGTTCTGGAAGGCCAAGCCCTTCTCAGGAGTCTGAGTTCTCCCATGGTGGCTCAAGGGTCCCAGAATAAGGGTCCCAAGAGACAAGAAGTGGAAGCTGCCTATCTCTAATGGCCTGGAACTGGCTGAGCATCAGTCCTGCTATATTCTATTGGTCAAAGCAGACACGGAGCCCAGATAGTTCAGAGGATTCAGCTAGAGTCAAAGATCCCATCTATCAATGGCAAGAGAGGCAGAGAATGTGTGGCTCCCCATTGTTTGCCCCAGCGTGAAATGCTCTTCTCTCATATGTTCACTTGCCCAGCTTTTTAATGCCCAGACCCCAGCTCAAATGTTGCCCCTGACCATTGTATACAATTGCTGTGCCACACTGCCCATCCCACACTCTAATGCTATCATGTTGTCTACCCTTTATCTTCTTTGGCTGTCCTCATAGCTATCAGCATCATTTGAAATTAATGTGTTTATCTGTCTTTTACCCCTAAGTCATATGCAAACTGGAACCTTGTCCGCCATTTTCCCAAGGGCCTAGAACAGTGTCTGGCACATAGTAAGCACTTAAAAACATCTGTGAAATGAATGAAAGGTTAGAGAGCTGACCAATTTGGAGAGTATGAGCTCCTGCCTTTCAGCCCAATTCTATCACACTTCCTTAAATAAACATATGCAGGTGTCCTCCAGTCATTCTTCCTCAGCCTTGGCTGCCATTAGAATCATTACAAATTAAAAAAAAAATTTAAATCTGGGCAGCCTGGGTGGCTTAGTGGTTTAGCACCTGCCTTCAGCCCAGGGTGTGATCCCAGTGTCCTGGGATTGAGTCCCATGTCAGGCTCCCTGAATGGAGCCTGCTTTTCCCTCTCTCTCTCTCTCTGTGTCTCTCATGAATACATAAATAAAAGTAAAAAAATAAAATAAAAAATTTAAAATTAAACCAAATTTAAAAAATTCCAATGCTTACCCAGCATATGCAAGAATTTATTCAAAATGGATCAAAGTCCTAAATGTAAAGACACAATGATAAAACTCCAAGGAAAAAACATAGGGATAAATTGTTATGGCCTAAGATTTGGCAATGGATTTTTAGGTATGACATGAAAACCAAAGTGAAGGAAAGGAAAAAATAGGTAAATCAGACTTCATCAAAAGTAAAAAAAACTGTGTGTCAAAGGACACCATCAAGACCCTCTATAGAATGGGACAAAATATTTGCAAATCATACATCATACATCAGAATATATGCAGAACTCTTACAGCTCAACAACAAATGGACAAACCAGCCAATTAAAAAATGGTCATAGGATTTGAAAGGACAATTCTCCAAAAAAGATAGACAAATGGCCCACAAGAACATGAAAAGATGCTCACCAACATTAATTATAAGGGAAATGCAAATCAAAAGCACAAGGAAAATCAATTTATACCCACTAGAATGCTGTAATAAAAAAAGGAATTGGAAATACAAGTTTTGGTAAGGATGTGGAGGAATTAGAGCATTGTTAGAAGGATCATAACGTGATACAGCCCCTCCAACTTTTGGCAGATCCTCCAAAAGTCAAAGTTACCACATGATCCAGGATTTCCACTTCCAGGTATACAGCTGAAAGATTTGAAAGCAGATACTCAAGGAAGAATTTGTTCATGAATGTTCATAATGGCGTTATTTACAATAGCCCCAAAGTGGAAACAACTCAAATGTCTACCAACTGGTGACTGGACAAACAAGATGTGGTATATCCACACGCTGGAGTATTATTCAGCTATAAAAAGACTGAGATACCCACATATGCTACAACATGGGTAATCCACGACAAACAGTCATGGCACAAGCAGTGACACACTGTATAGGATTCCATTTCCATGGAATATCCAAAATAGGTGAATCCAGAGACTGAAAGCAGATTAGAGTTGCCAGGGTGTTTCTGAGCCTTAGGGATGAGTTACCTGTTACTTAACCTGCTCAGGTATTGAATTGTTTTGTATCTTCAAGTATGTTGATTGCAAAGAGCTATTACCTATGACTCACACAGGGTAGTTATTAGCTTTCCAAGCATTAAAGCACATTCGAATACACATAATTTCATTGTTCTTTAATGATTCAGAAGAACTGTGGCGTCTTAGGGTGTCTTCAATCAGCTCTTCAAGCCTGTTAAGACACCATGTGCATTAGAATCACTTAGTGTGCTTGTAAAAAACGCAAATATCTGGGCCCCAATCCAAACCAGTGAATCTGAGCTGTTGGAATTAGAGACTAGGAATTTAAAAATACACTGTGTTTAATAAGGTGGCTCTTATGTGCACTACCTAAGAATGACTACTTTAGTTCACTGCCGTGAGCATTACATTCACTGTACAGAAGCCATAGAAAGTAGATTGAGTCTAAACTGTTCTGACTCTCTGACATATATTGGATATAATTTCCTTCAGTAAAGAACTGTTATTAGTTCCTAACCTGTTATTTGCACATCTGTCTAAAAACAGGGAGTGTAAAGTTCAGTGATACAATATCCTAACAAGGTACTTAATTGTCTCTCTGAAAACATATTCATATATTCTTTCTGAAAAGGTGCCAAAATAGTTTCACACAAATGATTTTCTGTCTCCAAGCAAGTCCCTTTATTTCCTGTTTTCTGCAGGGTGATTTGTCCTCGTGGGATTTTCAAACATCTCTGGTATCCTTAATAGGTGTCATTCTGTCCTTTCGGTTTTGTTCCTGCATCTCCTTGATACACAGCTCATTTCCCGCTAGGTGGTGCTCTTTTGCCAATGCGCTGGGTTGAATTGACCTTGAGCGCCACGCATCAGAAAAAATAACTCACAGCTCTATCAGTGGCATTTGTTCATTATTCTGAGAATATTTTTTATTTTCAGAAAACACTACAAAATTGGGAACAATCAGGACTCCTGAGTTGTTTTAAAGAAAACCATTTATTTAAGTGAAATCTTGTGTTATGGTTTGGTTGAGATCCAGAACAAAGCATGCTGGAAGGAGGTGGGTAAAACCACAGAGGTGAGGGTGAGCTGGTATTGAGACTCTGCCTTCCACAGCTGTAGGTTATCATTTGGGTAGGAGCACTGGCCCAGTTATAGAGGTCATTCCATCAAATCTGGGCACGCAGTGTAAGTTGTAGGGTTCTAGATGCATGGCAAGCTTAGGCTTCATTCTAAGAATCAAAAGTTGGACATCCAATCCAGGGAGTGGTGCATGACAGCTAGAGATTCCAGGTGCCAGGCATCCATGGCTTCAGCTAGAGGATTATGCGTACACTCATGACAATACCCTCCAAAAGCCAGGGAAAGCAGGGGATATGCAGTGAGCTTTGACACTCAGAGGAATGATGAGAACTGACAAAGGTGCTGGGGACACAGCCAACCAGGCTAGGTTCAATGCAGGACATGGACCTTGGGGTTACGTAAATGAGGAGAAAGGCATGGGAACTGGGAATTTAGGCCAAAAACCCAGGCAAATGGACCAAGCAGACATCTGTTTCGGGACCTTGGTGGGCCACCACATCTACTGTCATACTTTGCTTGACCAGAATTCCTGATCAGACACCTGGGAAATGAATTGCACTCAATGGCTGAATATACAACTTGCAAGTAGTAGCATTACACGCTTTAGAAAGAGATTGAAAGAGATTAGAAAAGAAAGAGATTGCTTTAAAAAGGGAGGAACATCAACAAATCAAAGCCTCACGTATTTCAAAATGCCATATTGAATTGTGCCCAAACGGATGATGGCTTAAGAAGAGGGAGATTTTTAGAGTTAAAGAGAGATCCGTGCTTTCTTTTGATGTCTGTCCTTCATTTCTCTCTCTCTCTCCTGTTCTCCAGCTAAAATTACTGGGATCATTCTCCTGCTAGATTCCTCTTTTGGGTGCCTTGTGACTTCCTTCATTACTCACTCTTCCAGGACTCTGGGGATTCACAGAGGAAGTTTTCTTCTCATGGACATTTCCAGTTCCCCTTTATGCTGTGTCTCCTTCCAGAATTACATTTTTCTTCCTCTTGAGGCTCAGTCTTTTTTCTTTTTTTTTAAGATTTTATTAATTTATTTGAGAGAGAGAGAGAGCAAGTATGAGCGGGGGGAGGGGCAGAGGAAGAGGGAAAGAGAGAAGTAAACTTCCCAGTAAGTGAGAGGCCTGACAGGGGCCTCAATCTCAGCCCCCCAAAATCATGACCTGAGCCAAAGTTAGACACTTAACCAACTGAGCCACCCAGGTGCCCTTTGAGGCTTAGTTTTAAGCTTATCATATGCACATATACCCAAATGATGCATGGTGTCATTCTCTACCTCATTTCCCTGGACTTTATCTTTCCTAGCTCCTAGCTACTTGGAACTGGTTTCCATTCTTAAATCTGTGCCTAACTCAAGAAGGGTATCCACATTTCTACCCCCAGGATCCAACCCACTCTATGAGGAGCAAGCCCAGGGTGCCAGCCCAACTTCCACTACACAGGACTCCTTTCTCCCAGGGTTGGCTTAATCCACACATGGGATCCTGGCGTAGGTTATTTTCCATAGTTTTGCTACCTACTGCTTCAAGCTCCCTAAAGAAGCTTGGTTTTGATACAAAGCAAAAGTCTTGGCAATGGTCCTGGTTTCCTGCCTAGCTCTTAACCAGCTCCTTCCTCTGTGGTAGGAGAACTAGGAGTCCTAGTCACTAGCTGGTCATCTGATGCTTCTTGGATAATCTCCCAGAACAAGCACTCTGCTCTGCCTGCATCTCCATTATTCCCCCAAAACTTTTGTTGCCATGTCCCAATCTCCTAATATATATATTTTTTCTGGTTTTATTTTTTTCTTTTTCTTTTTTTTAAATCTAAAAATTTTTTTAGGGATCCCTGGGTGGCGCAGCGGTTTGGTGCCTGCCTTTGGCCCAGGCGCAATCCTGGAAACCCAGGATCGAATCCCACATCGGGCTCCCGGTGCATGGAGCCTGCTTCTCCCTCTGCCTGTGTCTCTGCCTCTCTCTCTCTCTCTCTGTGACTATCATAAATAAATAAAAATTTAAAAAAAATTTAAAAAAATTAAAAAAATAAAAAAATAAAAAAAATAATTTTTTTTTTAACCGGTAACTGCAATTCCTCTAATATTAATGCTTTACTTTGTCACTCCTGAACTTGCCCTGTTTTTCATTTTTTTTATTTTTCTGCCAGCATTTAGGCATTTTTTCCCTTGCCGTTTCTATTAAATTAAATTAACTAATTATTTTTAAGCTTGATCCCTGTAAATGTCCCAGCTGTCCAGTTTTGCCTTAAAAAAAAGTTTTATTAGAACATAGCTATGTCCATTCTTTTATATATTGTCAATGCTGCTTTTGCACAACAGAACTGAGTATTGTGACAGAGAAAACCTGTTTGTTTTTGCTATCTGGATCTCTACAAAAACGGTTTACTGACCTCTAATTTTGTCCATCCCTCTGCTTTTTAAATTTTAGTTTTGTATATTTATTTTTTGTTTTGTCAAAATAACATGCGTTTCTTACAGATGATTTTGAAAGAACCCAAAAGCACAGAAACCACCCACAATCATATCATCCTAAGAATGATATAGTTCCTTCTAGTGTTTTCTTTGTGGTGTTTCTTTACAGTTTTTCTTTTTCTTTTAAAAAAATTATTTATTTATTTAAGAGAAAGAGAGAGAGAGCATGAATGAGGAGGAGGGACAAAGGGAGAAGCAGACTCCTAGCTAAGCAGGGAGCCCAACTTGGGGCTTGATCTTAGGACCATGGGATCATGACTAGAGCCGAAGGCAGACGCTTAACTGACTGAGCCACCCAGGCATCCCTCTTTAAAGTCTTTTAAAGACTTTATTTTTTCTTTCATCTAAAAGTATTTGTATCTCTAAAAGATTAAACTAATCTTTAAAAAATATAAATACATTACCATCATCACATCCGTAAATAACAGTAATTCTATAGTATTACCATATATCCGGTTAGTATTCAAATTTTCAATTACCTAAAAAATGACATTTATTTATTTATTTTTTAATTTTTTATTTACTTATGATAGTCACAGAGAGAGAGAGAGGCAGAGACACAGGCAGAGGGAGCAGCAGGCTCCATGCACCAGGAGCCCGACGCGGGACCCGATCCCGGGTCTCCAGGATCGCGCCCTAGGCCAAATGCAGGCGCCAAACCGCTGCGCCACCCAGGGATCCCAAAATGACATATTTAATAATAATCTGGATCCACATTAAGTTTAGAAATAATACGAAGTTGATATGCCATTTTTAAAATATTGGAATAAAATTTACACATACACATAAAATTTACGGACACATATGCACATAATATTTACACATGATTAAAGCTGCTATAAAATATTTTATGCAAGTCTTTTTATGGACATATATTTTCTTTTTTTTAAAGATTTTATTTATATATACATTTATATATACATGAGAGACAGAGAGAGGGAGAGACATAGGCAGAGGGAGAAGCAGGCTCTCCATAGGGGAACACGATGCAGGACTCCATCCCAGGACCCCAGTATTCACGCCCTGAGCCAGAGGCAGGCGCTCAATCACTGAGCCACCCGGGTGTCCCAATGGACATATAGTTTCATTTTCCTTGGATAAACATCTACTAATGGGATAGTTCTGTCATAAGGAAAGTGTATGTTGAAGTTTATAAGAAAATCTCATACTGTTTTCAAAGTGGTTTTTCCATTTTTCACCTCCAGCAAAATTGTTCTGTGGCTGCCCCAGAGAGCATATAGCATCAATATTCTACCAAAAATAGGTCTGAATGTCAAGACTGAAGATGCCATACTCACCAAGAGGGTATGAAAGGATTAATGACTCACCTGATAGGACTTTCTGGGGCAAGCAGTGTAGACACAACCAGGTCCTGACTGTCTTGAGTGAAAGAGGAGAGCGAGTGGCATGTGGATTTGAGTTTTTTTGGTATGGTTAGAGAGCAGGCCAGAGTGGGGGCCTTATGTGGTTTGACTTCCAGCAGTGCCAAAAGGGGAACCTGTGGGTTTTCTTGTAGATTTGCCTGTATGTGGGACAAAAGGAAGAAAGTGGGGTTTGCAATCTCTCAGTAGTCAGACATCAAAAAATAGTATTATTAAGTGACCTATCTCATTATTATATGATCTATCTCTATGTTAATAGGTAAATGCATGTATCTTGCAGACAATTTGTACTTCGTTTGATTTCTAAAACCCAGTTCAACAACATCTGTTTTTTAATGGAAATATTTAATCCATTTACATTTAATGATATTATTTACATGGTATGGATTGAAATCTAAGATAATTGTTTTTTATTTGTTCGGTCTATTATTTATTTTTCCTCTGTCTCTCCTTTCCTGCTTGCTCTTGAGTAAATCAAATTTTGTTTAGTATTCCATTTTAATTTCTTTTTTTAAAAGATTTTATTTATTTATTCATGATAGACATAGAGAGAGAGAGAGAGGCAGAGACACAGGCAGAGGGAGAAGCAGGTTCCATGTTGGGAGCCTGATGCAAGACTCCATCCGGGGACTCCAGGATCATGCCTTGGGCCGAAGGCAGATGCTCAACCGCTGGGCCACCCAGGGATCCCCCCTCCATTTTAAATTTCTTTATTAGGTTTTTTACTAATGCTGTTTAGTATATTTAAATATTTTTAGTGGTTACTCTAGGGATTACAATATACATCATTCATTTATCTTAGGGTTATATATACTTAGGGTTATATATTGTATAATTTCACATAAAATATAAATATCTTACAACAGCATAATTCCATTTGCTGTGATTGTTCTAGTTACTACGTCTGCTGAACAAGTGATCCCAACATTCAGTGACATAAACAAACATTTATTATTCTTGTGGATTCTGTGGGTCAGGAATTTGGACAGAGCACAGTGCAGATGAATTGTTTCTATTCGTTCATATCCAGGAACTCAGCTAAAAGACTTGAACCCCGGGGCAGGAATTATCCAAAGGCTCATTTATTTCTATTTCTGGCACTTGATTCTGGTTGTCTTGATCTATCAGCTGGAACTACACATGGCCTCTCTATGGGGCTTTGTAGCAATATGAGGGCTGCATTATAGGAGGAGCATCTGAGAGAAAGACAGGTGGAAGCCTAACTACCCTTTATGACCTAGCTTTGGAAGTCACTCAGTGTATCTTTTGCCACATTCTCCTCATCAAGGCAGCTGTTGCAAAGCCCAGGCCATATTAAAGGAGAAGGGAATTAGACTCCACTCTTTTCTGGAAGGAGTGTCAAGGAGCAACTATGGAACCAGAAGGATTTCTTGGCCTTTTTTGAAAAAATACACCTGGGGACAGTCTGCCCTCTGGCCACATGTAAAACATCCCTCTCACATGTAAAATATGTTCATTTCTTCCCTATGCCTTCCCAAAGTCTCATCCTTTGATGGCATCAAGCTCAGTCTCAATGTCTATAGGATGTCATCATCTAAATCAAATCCATCAATGGATGAGGCACCTTGAGTGTACACTTCCCATCCAGCTAATTATATTTCCATTTGAAGTCCTGTAAACTAAAGAGAGAAGTTATCGGCTTCCCCCAACCAAACAAATGGTGATGGGACAGACATATGATAAGGAGTATAGACACTGACATTCAGAAGAGGAGAGGATGCAGGAGGTGCATAAGAGTAACTGGTCCATGGTATTGAAATCTAGTCAGATACATGTTTCCAGTCCCTTGATCAGGTCTTGATCCCTCTCTGGGAGTAGTTCTCCATGACTCTTGGTTCTACCCTCCCCTCAGCTCTTTGTTCTATCCTCTATGTCATCCTTTCCTTTTCATAAGAAATGTCCAGTGTTTGCAGTTGTAGTATTTTTAGCAGCTTCCTGTTGGTAGTAGTTTGGAGGTCCAAGGGCTTCTTTTTATTTCATATTGTCTCTGTCTCTTTTAATTCAAGCTGGTAGTGTTTTCATTACTGCAATTCTCTTTAAAACTTTGAGATATTTCTATGAATTCATATGAGATCACATTAGACAAAAGCCGTACCCAGAAATTTCTTTGAGATAAATTCTTCTCTCTTTTGGGATTTCTATAAGGCTGCAGAGGGTCAAAATCCTTAAAATTCTTAAAAACTTTATTTCACAGGAAAATTTTTGTGGCATGCAGTTAGTATCCTCAGAGAACTTTTAGTCTCGTGGAATAGTTCTTGGAGGCAACTGTTTAGACCTTTCTGAGGTCTTAATAGATGATCATGTAATTGCACACTAGATTTGATCTTTGTTCCGATACCTTTTCTAAATTTTGTATTTTGAACATGTTACGAATGAGAAACAGATTATTTTTTTAAGATTTTATTTATTTATTTATTTATTTATTTAGTTATTTATTTATTTATTTTAGAGAGAGCATGTGTGTGCAAGGAGGGAGAAGGACACAGGGAGACAGGGAGAGAATCTCAAGCAGATTCCCTGCTGGGCACGGAGCCCTCTGTGAGGCCTGATGTCATGACCCTGAGAGCATAACCTGAGCCGAAATCAAGAGTCAGATCCTAAACTGACTGACAGATGCCCCCAGATTCTTTTTTTTTAACCTAGAAGATTTTGGATCCTTCACATTTTCTATAAGTTTCACTTAAAAATGGAATAATTCATTTTGTAGTTCATCTTTCTCCTCCCTCATTTTACTCTAGGGAATTAAAGGATCCACAAAGCACCTCCAATACCCGACCTGGAATTCTCCTTACAAAGAGATCCAGGTTATTAGGTGTACTTTATATTTTGCACATTGCCCTAGGCAACACTGTTGAAAAATTTTCTACCAATATATAACAAAGTCCTTTTTCTTCAATTTCCAGTAATATTTCCAATAATATTTCTTCCATTTTTTTTTAAAACTTACTGACATATTTTCTCAAGAGTCATCAGATTTCTGCTAACAGTGTTTCTGAGCCCCTTCACACTTTTGTTAACACCCTCCACAAGGTCCTTCCAGCTTCTACCCACTGACTGATTCCAGAGCCACTCCCACGTGTTTTGGTTTAATTTGTTTGTTTACTTTGTATATTACAAAGTATGGCACTCTCTGTTCTAGTTAATTTGGTTGCATGAGCAAAAGCAATGCCTATTATACTCATGAATTCTGTGGGTCAGGAACTTGGACAGGACACAGTGGGGATGGCTGGTCTTTGCTTCTCAATGTTGGGAACTCAGCCAGAGGACTTGAAAGCTGGGGCCTGGAAACATCTAAAAGATCATTCATTCATATGCCTGGCAGTTGATGCTGGTTCTTGGCTGGGACATTAGCTGGAGCTATTAGCTGAAACATTTACATGTGGGCTCTCCAGGTGGCCTGGGCTTCTTTACAACATGGTTCCAAGGGTTTCAAGAGTGAGCATCCCAAGAGAGAAAAAACCAGGTGAAAGGCATATTGCCCTCTATGACTTAACTTTGGAAGTCTTGCAGCTTATCCATATCAACGATTGTATCTATAGGATTTTAATTTATAGAGGTGACTGAGTGATGATGTAAAGAGGTCAATGCCCTTGAAAATAGAATTTATTCCTTACAATTTCTGAAAGAAGGAAGCATGCCATGCCATTCAGGGCAACAGGGGGGAAGCACCAAGTTTGTCCAGGAGGCAGAAGCAGGAGCAAGAGGAAAGCATGGCTACGGGCTTTTATTGTGTTTTCTGTAGGAAAGACAAGGTAGGCAAGGGGCAGAGTTTGGGATTGGATGGTTTGCATAATATCAGTGGGCTCCAGGGTGATTTCCATTTGCCCCCGTACCTGGCCATGGGGTGATCCAGGGCAAGGTGAAAGAGTTAGGTTAAAAGTTTTTCAGGACATGGTCTCAGTAGCAGTTGGTCTACATACAAAGGACATGTTTCTGAATGACTTTTGTATGATCTTGGGACTTAGCTAGTTCTTGGGGAAGTGGTCTCTCCCCAGCCAACAAAGTATCCCAAGATATCAAAATATCATAAAATAAAAACTGTGATTAACACAATAGTTTTCCCCACATTCCAATTTTTAAAGAAGTCCCAGAGTCCTGCTCATGTTCAAGGAGAAGGTCATTAGAATCCAACTTTTGCAAGAAGCATCGACCATCTGGAAGAACATGTGACACTAACTGTTGTGGACATACCCTCCACCCGCCACATACAGTCTGCCCTGCCCGTCCTTTCTGTTACTGTATCAGATATCTTATTTCTGCACATATTACAAAACCTGTAATACTATGCTGTGAGTTTTGCTTTATTTAATTATTTTTTTAAAAAAGATTTTATTTATTTATTCATGAGACACACACAGAGAGGCAGAGACATAGGCAGAGGGAGAAGCAGGCTCCCTGTGGGGAGCCCGATGTGGGACTTGACCCAGGACCCTGGGATCACCTGTGCTGAAGGCAGATGCTCCACCACTGAGTCACCCAGATGCCCCTAAGTTTTGCTTTAAACAATGAGTTGCCTTTTAAAGAAATTAAGAGAAGGGAAGAAGATCACATATACAATTAGACACTTATTTACCATTTTCAGTGTTCTTCCTATAAATCCATGCTCTGGAATCAGTTCCCTCAAACATGAAGAACTTCATTTGGCATTTATTGTAGAGAGTGTCTACTTTAAAAAATTATATTAGCTTTTATTTCTCCAAAAATATTGAACCATGGACAGCTTTATAGTTGATGATTTTAGCAAGGCCACCCCCATTACTCTCTCTTTGTGTGACGTGCAGGTCCTTGGCTCCTTGTACATCCCTTAGGATTATTGTCGTTCAGAGGATCCCCCTCCATTCTTTTATCTCCACTACTCTGTAATTTATTTGTTGAAGGAACTGTATTATTTGTTTGGTTTCTTTTTTTAATTTTGGATTTTTCTCCTTTCACCTCCATTGTGTCATTTAAGGTGGCTTCTGAGTTCCTGTAAGTTGGTAGATGAATTTAGAGGCTTGATGAGATTGTTTTGATATTTTGGGTGAAACTACTTCTTAGTGGTGGTGTGCTATTCCATCAGGAGTCAGACAATAACTGGCACTCTCTCCTTCTGTGATACTACCAACTGTTGTGTTGAATATCTATAACCAGTATAGCCCACTAGGAGTGAATCCTTATTTTTTGTTTTAGTTTAGGAAGTTGAGATCATAATATCCACATGAATTTGGTATTCTGGTTTTTATCCCTAAGTATATACTATATAGAATAAGACTTTAACTAGATGTTTTGGAGTTTTTTTGTTGTTGTTGGTTTTTTTTTGTTTGTTTGTTTGTTTTGGAGTTTAAATTAGAGGATCAGGGGGATCCCTGGGTGGCGCAGCGGTTTGGCGCCTGCCTTTGGCCCAGGGCGCGATCCTGGGGACCCGGGATCGAGTCCCACGTCGGGCTCCCAGTGCATGGAGCCTGCTTCTCCCTCTGCCTGTGTCTCTGCCTCTCTCTCTCTCTGTGTGACTATCATAAATAAATAAAAAAATTAAAAAAAAATAAATTAGAGGATCATTCTCTCTGAACAAGACTACCTAAAAAATCATTTTGACTTTAGTAAAACAAGCTGCTGGGCAGCTTGACTTCTATCCTGAGTATTTTCCATGCCAGTTATGACCAATACTCTGGCCCTTTTTCCATGATTTGTCCATTCAAATCATGTCTGAACCCCAGAACTAATACAGAACATTTGATTGTGACTGGGACAGAGTAACGGATTTTACCCCAAACCTTCAGCTCAGCCTCCGCAAGTATGACAGGGTAACTATTCTGAGATGAGGAAACATCTGAAAATATTTTATTATTTTATGTATGGCAAAAAATAAGAGCTTATCAATTAGCCTAAGTATGATTTTTTCATCTTACTTGAAGCACTGATAGAAAAATGTTTTCTAATCTCATATATATGTAACCACATATCCTATAATATTTGATTGTGTATCAATCTGTCTATCCATCTGTCTACATATCTATCTACCAATAATCTGTCTTTTCACTAAACCATCTTTCTATCCCGGAACAGCCCCAGATCTTGTCTTGTCCAGTTTAAGAACGAGGGATTATAATTTAGATTGTTGATTGGCCCACCTCCATATCTTCCCTTCCAAGAGTTTGTCTTAAAGTCTCAGTCCTTAAACCCTAGAGAGCTTTTCCAACGGGGGTCCAACAGAATGGCTCCTGCCAAGAAGGGTAGTGAGAGGAAGAAGAAAGGCCATCCTTCCATCAATGAGGTGATGACCAGAGAACACACCATAAATATTCACAAGCACACTCAAAAAGATCCAGAAATCTGCCATGAAGGAGATGGGAACTCCGGATGTGTGCCTTGATGCCAGGCTCCACAAAACTGGGCCAAAGGAATAAGGAATGTTCCATACCAGATGCTTGTGCGGTTGTCCAGAAATCATGATGAGGATGAAGATTCTCCAAACAAGCTCTAGACATTGGTTTCTTACATAAAATCTACAACAGTTAGTATGGGTGAGAACTATCTGTTGATTGTCAATTAAAAGTACAAAACTGCAAACAACAACAACAACAAAACCCCAAAAACCCCAACCCTTAGAGAGATGGATCTGGCTTTCTTATCTTTCCCGCTTCACATAAGTGGCAATAAATACATTCCCCACTCCTCCCATCCCGGATTACAAGGGGAGTAGGTTTCTCGAAAACGAATACTCCTTTAGTAAAGGAGGAGAAACAATAAAGAGAGATAAGAGAACAAAAGACAAGATTCACACTCTTGTCAATGTCAATTTTGTTTGATTCTCCAGAGAAGGACAGAGGCTTAGGTTTTGGAAATAGGATTGGGGGAAGTTCAGGGCCACAGAGGTAATTTTTCTGGGGAATCTCCCTCATCTCAGGTTATTAAAAATCTTTCTTAAACATCATTTGAAATGACTATGTGATAACCTGTATAGAGTGGCTGAAGTTTACTTATGTTCCCATTAACTGAGCATCTATGTTGCTTGCAGATTCTTTCATATTTGTATTCACACGTCTAGTGCTGAGATGAACACTTTCCAGCGGGGAGTTGGGGCAATGCAGTTTTCAGGGTTCTAGTCTCAGGGTGCAGGAAGGAGCCCAGGAGGTGGCGGCCGTGCTGGCTGAGCGAAGCCTCCATGTCTGCAGTGCCTGGACGTGCACTTTGCCTGATAATCTAGCCTCTTTGTAGTACGCTCTGCTCTTTTGATTAGTATCACCCAACCTTTGTCATATTTGCTGTAAACTTATTTCCCAGTTTGCTACTTGCCTTTTAGCATTTCCGAAAAGTCAAATATTGAATTTTTAAAAATATTTACTTATTTTTGGAATGCCTGGGTGGCTAAGTAGTTGAGTGTCTGCCTTCAGTTCAGGACATGATGCCAGGGTCCTGGGATCAAGTCCCACATCTGCCTCCCTGCATGGAACCTGCTTCTCCCTCTGCCTATGTCTCTTCCTCTCTCTGTGTGTCTCTCATGAATATATAAATAAAATAAAAAAAAAGATTTATTTATTTTTAGAGAGAAAGAGTGTGTAAGTAGGGGGAGGGGCAGAGGGAGAGAGAATCTCAAGCAGACTCCACGCTGAGCGCGGAACCCCATGTAGGACTCCATCCCATGACCCTGAGATCATGACCTGAGCAGAAACCAAGCAAGAGTCAGACGCTTAACTGACTGAGCCACTCAGGGACCCCTTAACTTGTTTTATGTTTAGAAAGTCCCTACCCCACCAGGAAATCAGATATTCATTTATATACTCCCTCATTCCTTCCTTCTTTCTTCCTTGCCTTCTTCCTTCCTTTCTTCACTCCCCCTCCTCTTCTTTTCTCCTCCTCTTTCTTTCTTCTTTCTTTCTCACTTTGAAACATTTAACTCTTTAACCTCCTAGAATTGGTTTTGGGTTTTGATATGAGAGAAGGACTCACATGCATTTTTTATTTTGTTAACCAAACATCTCAGGGACTTTTATTGGATAATTGGAAATTCTTAAAAGGTGAAGAGTTTTTTCAAAGACAGCAGATTCTGATTTTCCAGTCCACAGCTCTTGGCTACTTAAAGATTTTTTATTTATTCATGAGAGACATATAGAGAGAGGCAGAGACACAGGCAGAGGGAGAAGCAGGCTACCCACTAGGAGCCAGATGCAGGACACGATCCTGGGACCCTGGATCATGCCCTGAGCCAAAGGCAGACACTCAACTGCTGAGCCACCCAGGAGTTGAGCCTTTGGCAACTTAATCCTCAGATTAGACAGTGTTCAGAGCTTAATTTTGATATTTCAAAGGTCTATCAGAAATCAGTTTATCCTTTAGGAAAAAAGATTTACACATGATAAAACTCAAAAAATTAAGTTTTTAATTTTTTTTTACTTTTTATTAGTTTTTTTTCCCAATTCAATTCAATATAATTGAGCCAACATTTATTGAGCACCTGATATGTACCAGATTTCTATGCCAGGCTCTGGGTTCTTCATGGCAGTAACATTGATTATCTCTGGGAAAGACAAGTAGAGAATAATCAATAATTGAAGTTTTATAAACAAATTATTTGAAAACTGAGGTCTACGGAGGAAAAGTTACAAGCTGAGAAAATGTTACGACATTTCTCGAAGTCATGGACTATGTCTATTTATTTTCGTATACTCAGCACCTAGCCCAGTGCCTGGGACCTGGCAAGCACTCCAGTGATTTATTAAAGAAAGTTGAATTGAAAAGAACTTTTGGCTGCTGAAAAGGCTATGAACCACAACACTACATATTCTCTTTCTCTAGTGATAGAGTTTTTAAGCCCCTTTGGGAGGTAGGGAATCCAAATGTCGTATATTTGAGCATATTTTTCTAGAGAGGGTTCATATTTTTTAACAAACTCTGAGAGATTCTATAACTGCCTCTCCCTCCCAATTAAGAAACATTGTCCTTACTAAAATATACTCCTGTGAATAAGATTTTGCAAAGAAAGCCTCACTTGATTCACTTAATCGTTCCTTAAGACCTAGATTTCAGGAAAGCAGAGGGTGTATTTTTAAACGGAAATATCATTTAATTCCTCCGAGAAGCTTGAAAAAGTGCTGTCTCCTTTCCCAAGTGCTTCAGAGGTTATCTGCACAGAAAGAACCCCAGATGGAGGGTAAGTGCTAATAAAATTCATCAAATTGGCCAACCAATTGGAAACATCACCTGTTCTGGTGTGTTTTGAGTGACTTAACAGTATGCCGTCTTAAACTGCCATTGTAGGCTGGGAATGTCCAAGAAACTTTCCTCTGAGGGCACACTCCTAGATGAGAACAGTCCGAGCAGTGACCCAGCCACTGCAGGAGGTGCCTGAGCCTCTGGAAAAGATCAACCCAGCTACATGGCAGGCCTGGTTTGGGAAAATTGAGCATATCACTACCCTAACAGGCCTGCAGCCCACCCTCTCTGTGTGTGATAGCTGCCATCCTGGGTGGGCTGTCTCAGGGTAGTCCTGCTTGCACAAGCTGCTCTGGGCATGGTCACCTCCCAGTAATGCTGCCGTCACTAATCTGTGTGCTTGTGCACACACAGACACGTGTGCATGGATGTACATGAGCACGTGCACATATGCACATACACACACACACACACACACACACACCTGTTTGGAGACTGTGGTACCAGGAACAATGGAGACTTATACAAAACAAGCACAAAAAGGTGATGAGCAGGGGGTGATGTAGGGAAGTGCTGATTCACTATCTTGTATACCCGAAACTGAAATAGCACTGTAGGCAAACTATAACAACAAAGAAACAAAGACGAATCCCAGGAACTAGAACTCATAAAGTTTTGAGGAAAGCAACCCCAGATGGTCTATGATATGCGGATGCTTCTTCCAAAGAAAAGAAATGCCCAGGTACGCTTGTCCCATTAAAATCAGGTTTTTTTTTTTTTTTTTTTTTTTTTACCAAAGGCCTTGCCTAGAGCAAATTTGAGAGACTGAGCAGGCCACCTTGCGTTCAGCGTGGGGCTGGGCTCTGCTCCGCAGCTCCAGACACGGTGCGGAAATGTCCACTAGATGGCACCCCAGTCCAGGCAAATAGTCCCCAGTCTTGGAGGGGAGACAGATTTTTTTTTTTTTTTGGTATGAATGCCAAAGTCCTGGAGGCAAATTAACACAAGACCTATTGATTCTTCACCTAGATACTTCAGCTTCTACAAGGAGAATTCCCTTCTCTCTGTCGCTCCATACTCATTTCTTTGAAACAAGCAGTAAAAAAGAAATACTGAGGTGCCCTTGTTTGTTTAACCATGTTCCTGAAAAGATGTGTGTGAACTCATTAAGTACATTACACACTTCAGGAAATGATTTTTAAATTACCGGCAATGATTCCTACCACGTTAGCTGTGTGATAGAAAGTGTCCTGGTTTGAAGTTGGAAAAGGCAGCTTGGGGACCTGGCTTTTCCTGAGGTGTGTCATTAGCCAGGTTGTGCCTGAGACCTCAGTTTCTTCACTGAGGGTAACAGACTAATTACAAAAAAAAAAAAAAAAAAAAAAAGACAACAAAGAATTCTCGTCTATTCACTGGTGATGCAGATTAAAATATTTTCTGGTGAAACCAGATGTGGAATTTATTTTAAAGTATTCCAGGGGAATCAAAGGACACTTGATGAGAGAAAGACCAATAAGGCTTTGAAAGTGAGTGCGGGTCTGTGTGCTACAATGCCTATTTTTGTGTCTGCTAAAAATGTTCCAGAATAAAAGGTTAGAACACAGTCTTCCACGACAAGGCTGGTGTAAAGATGGAATCAGATGTTCTAAGTGCTAAACGATTGCAAACTACTGTTTACCTTTCCTGGGCCTTGATCATCTATGAAATGAGGGATTTGGACCAGCTTAATGGTAAAATCCTTCCACCATCTAATTTTTGTGAATGTCTAATGCCAGCCTCTCTTGTAAGTGGTGCACATCCGGGAACAGGTATCTACTCGATCAGGCCTCAGCTCTCCTAGGACAGCCCTTCCTTGGCCACCCCATCCACATTCAAGCCCTGGGACCTCACACCCAATCTTAGATTTATTTTCTTCATGGTATTTATCACTACTGACATTATGGACTGAATGTGCCCCTCTGCCCCCTATTTACATATTGAAGCCCTAATCTCCAACATGATTGTATTTAGAGAGTGAGTTTCTAAGGAGGTAATTAAGGTTAAATGTGACTCTATAGGTGGGGCCCCAAGCCAACAGGACTGAAGAGGAAGAGACACAGAGATGTGTGCATGGAATAAAGGTCAAGTAAGGACACGGGGAGAAGGTGGCTGTCTTCAAGCCATGGAGACAGACCTCAGGAGAAACCAACACTGCGACTCCTTGATCTTGAACGTCCAGCCTCCAGAACAGTAAGAACCTACATTTTTGTTGCTTAATCCACTCTGCCTGTGGTATTTTGTTATGGAAGCTCTAGCTGACTAATCTAGTCAGAAATCATCTCTCTGGTTTATTTCTGTTTCTAATCTGGGTCTCCATCCAGAATGTAAATACTTGGGGGACACTGTGTGGCACCCAGCAGAGCACCAATAAACATATGCTCAATGCATATGTCGATGAGCTTCAGGTGCCTTAAAGGCACTCTTTCTATGCTTATTTATTTTGTAGCTCAAGGTCCCTTGGTCAATTAGATGTGTCCCCCTTGAACTGTGAATTTTACAAATGTAGAATATTTGTAAGCGTTCGTCCATTTGTATGGGCCATCTTCCATTGCCATGTACAAATTTAAAATTTTACAAATGAATTTTAAATCAGAAGGTATACATGGTGGTGGAAGGGCAGTGTCACTGAAAAAAATTTGGCTGGCCATCCTTCTTAACCAGCCACTCCTCGCCATGAACACCTCTGGCTGCTTAGAATGCTCAGCCCTGCTTTGGGAACCAGAACATTCTTCACCTGGTGGTGGGGTGTCAGGTTGTAGAACACACTGTAGCCATGACTGATCCCCTCATCCTGTTTGTTCTGACCTACTGCACAATTTCACCAAGGATTTAGATCATCAGAAGAATTACAAAACAGACTCAAATAGGACAGTCCCATTCACACTCAACTGCCCGGATGTTAGAGGGGGAGTTCCTCTGGATTCCAGAGGGTGTCCTCTAAAGACAAAGACCATTGATCACAAACAATTGCCATTGCCATAATGGAAACTAGCACTTACTGTTGCATGTTATTTATTTATATCTTCTTCTACATCTTGTTTTTATTTATTTTTTAAAGATTTATTTATTTTAGTGGGGGATGAGGGGCAGAGGGAGAGAGAGAATCCTCAAGCAGACTCTGGCAAATCCGACTCAGGGCTAGATCCCATGACCCATGAGATCATGACTTGAACTGAAACTAAGAGTTGGATATTTAACCAACTGAGCCACCCCGACACCCCTACATCTTGTTTTTAAAATAAATTTTTTTGGGATTAATTTTAAATTTATAGAAAAGTTGTGGGGTGCCTGGGTGGCTCAGTCAGTTAAGCGTCTGCCTTCAGCTCAGGTCATGATCTCAGGGTCCTGGGATTGAGCCCCACGTCAGGCTCTCTGCTCAGTGGGGAGTCTGTTTCTCCCTCTCTCTCTGCTATGCCTCCTGTTTGTGCTCTCTCTCTCTCTTTCATTCTCTCTCTCTGTTAAATAAATGAATAAAATCTTAAAAAAAGAAAAGAAAATTTGCTAAGATAGTAGAGAGACATGCTTCTCTCAGCTTCCCCTAAGATGACCATCTTCCATTGCCATGGTACATTTCTCAAACAAAACTCCAGACTTCATGTGGATTCTACTACAGTTTCCCCTTTCTGCTCCAGAATCCCATCCAGGGCACCACACTGCATTTGCTCGTCACACCTGCCTCGTGGGTAGGCTGTGACAGTGTCTCAGTCTTTCCATGTTTTCCATGACTGAGACATTCCTAAGAAGAGCTGGTCAGGTATTTTTTAGAACGTGCCCCAGTCTGAATTTGCCTGACATTTTCCTAATGATCAGATTGGGGTCATAAGCATATCACTGAGATGAAGTGCTGTTCTCATCTCAGCATATGTGGGGTGTATGATGGCCATGTGACATCAGCGGTCAGGTTAACCTGACCACTTGGTGAAGGTCATGTATGCCAGGTTTCTTCACTGTAAAGTTATTATTTTTCCCTTTCCCTATCTATTTCTTGGAAGCAAGTCACTAATTCCAGCCAACTCCAGCTCTATCTCCTAGAGTCAGAGGATAACTATATGTTAGTAGAACTCCTCTGTAAGCAATTTGTGTTCCTTCTCCCCATTTATTTATTTATTCACTTGTTTGTTTCTGTTAGTATAGACTCATGCAAAAAAATATGATTTTATACATTGGTATAGTTCTGGCCTCATGAAAACAGATGCTGATATGCTAGGTAGTTAAAAACTAAGTATTAATCAGGGTGCTTCTCCAGGTGGGAACAGATTAGCTCACTTGCTCCACGTGGGCTCGGACTTCAGCAGTTCTGTCCTCGTTCTGCTCGAAGCTCTGCTCCAGCCTCATGAGCGCCGGGTTCTCACCTTCCTTTCTCTGCTGGTCCTGGCCGGATGGCCTGTGTGGTGACTTTAGGGCTGCCCTGACCTCGTTTGGGGTGCCCAATTTGTTCTTCCTCTGGCTTCTCCTAAATAAACTTTTTTGGGCAACTCATTTTAGATGTATAGAAAAGTTGCAAAGAGAGTTGAGTTCCTGTATCCTTGCCCCGTTTCAGCCTCCCTCACTGTTATTGTTGTACACTGACACTGCACGCTTGTCAACATGAACATGAGGGATGTGGACAGTATTTCTCTATTGGCCTGAGTCATTGCGGGGATAAGCCTGACCACTTTCTGACCCTCCACCCCAGGAATCCCCAGCCCACTCTAGAGTCTGGTTCTGTTTGCCCAAAGGAGGGCTGGACATGAATATCCCTTGAAATTTTTATTTTTAGATTTTGTTTATTCATGAGAGACACACAGAGAGAGACAGAGAGATTGGTGGAGGGAGAAGCAGGCTCCCTGTGGGGACCCCAATGTGGGACTGGATCCCTGGACTCCAGGATCACAACCTGAGCAGAAGGCAGATGATGAACCACTGAGCCACTCAGGAGTCCCTGGTCCCTTGAAATCTCATGTTCAGATAGAAGCTGTTCCCAAGACACCCATCGCAAATGGTTAACTAATGTGCCCCAGATACCCTTTAGGTTTTAGGGAGCATCTCCTAGTATATTTCAATGAACCAATACATTCATTTAACTTATTGTTGCCCTTTTTGGTTTTGTAACCTGTCATCATACAGTTCTTAGCTTCCATCTTTCAGAAGACTAAAGGGATTTCCTTTCCCACATTCCGTTCTATGAACATTTATTAATTACCACACCTGCTCCACCCTTCACGTTCACTCCAGGCATTCTGGGGGCAAAAAAGGCATAGATCTGAATGTAAGAGAGTTAAAACTGAATGGCGGAAGAGGGAAGACTCATAAACATAACCATCAAAAAGGCAGAACCCAAGAGATATGTTGCAAAACCCATAAACGGAACATGCTCCTATTCTGTAAAGCCCTTTAGGGGCCTCCTGTTACCTTCAAGATGAAAACAGTATTCTTCGGGATGCCTGGGTGGCTCAGTGGTTGAGCATCTGCCTTCAGCTCAGGTCGTGATCTCGGAGACTCGTGATGGAGTCCTGCATCAGGCTCCTTGCATGGAGCCTGCTTCTCCCTCTGCCTGTGTCTCTGCCTCTCTCAGTGTGTTTCTCATGAATAAATAAATAAAATCCAAAAAAAAATGTTGTGGAATGAATACGTGAATGGGTAGAATGAGAGGTGAGTGGATAAGAAGCATAAGCAAAGTGTTTTTAAGGTTTCAGGAGAGGAGGGCGTGCATTTAATTGCTGAGGTCAGGAGGAGCTCCTGGAGGAGTTGACATCTGTCCCGTCTTGCAGGATGGGAATGCTGAGCTAGGTGCCAGGCCTGGCTGACAAGAATCAGCATAAGCAAGAGTGTGGAGCAGGAGAGAGGGACAAAGTTAGGGCCACCATGAGTAATCTGATTTGGTGAAAACCTAAGACAGATGTGAGAGAGAAGAGGGAAAGAAGAGCATATTATGACAAGAGACTCTACTTTATAGGACCAATGGATAGATAAACTCAACAACTACTTTTTTTAAAAGAATTTTTTTTTTATTTATTCATGAGAGACACACACAGAGAGAGACAGAAACATAGGCAGAGGGAGAAGCAGGCTCACTGCGGGGATCCTGATGTGGGACTCGATCTGAGGACCCCGGGATCAAGACCTGAGCCAAAGGCAGATGTTCAACCACTGAGCCACTCAGATGCCCCAACAACTATTTAATAACTAGTTTAAAATGGAGCGAAGCATCTCATCAAATAGTGCACTTCCCGTCACTGCAAATATATAAGCAAAGACCATATGATCATCTGTCCAAAAATACAGTGCCAAGCATTCCTACACTGGATCAGAGTTTGAAGTAGGCAATAATCCTAAAGTCTTCTTCCAGTTAGATTCCATGATTCTATGATTCTGGGGATAAGTAGAGCTGAAGATCATTGGTCAAAGCAGTGACATGATTGAACTCATGATTGAAGAGAAGTCTAGTAGGATCACTTCCAGAAGGAGCTGGTCTGCAGGGCTTGGGAGGGAGGTCAGACAAGAGATGTGGGTGGGGCTCCATCTTGTTAAGGAGAAATGGTTGGAACTGTGGCTGGAGGGAGATCACTTGGGAGGCAACACAGAAGGAGAAAGGAAGAAGGCAGTGAGGGGAGGTGGGAGGTGCTCCTGGGAAGGGAGGGAGGTGACATAGGCACAGGATGCCACAGAGTCATGGCAACAGCGGGAAAAGCTTCTCACAAAAGAGTTGTCATTCTGCAGGCTCAGGTTCACCATGAACAGGTGGGTGGCAAGTTGTGCCAAGAGGGTAATTTGAGAAAGCAGTTTTGGGAGAAGAGTGGGCAAGAGGCCAGATTGAGGGGAACATGGGACAAGTGAGGAAGGGGCGATGGCCGAGGTGATGTGGTTTCTGGAAGTTGAGTGGTGAGCAGCAGAGAAGAGAGCAGAAGCTTGTGGAAGGAGGGGTGCAGGGGAAAGGTTTGGGGTTTCTTTTCATTGAGAATAAACACAATTCTGTGTAGACACATGAAAGGAGTGGAATCCAGAGACAAGAAGCCAAAGTGGGAAAGCAAAGAGTTGATAGCTCACGGTTCCAGGGGACGTGGGGAGCGCTGGAGGAGAGGCTGGCTTTGGCGACAAGGACCAATGCCATCTTTTGCAGAGTCTGCAACGTAGAGGTGAAGGAGGGAGGGGAGGACTCAGAGACATTGGAAGGTCAAGGCAGGAAAACAAGTCTCTGTGATCTCAATGAAATGGGAGATGAAGTTATTTCTGAGAGCTGGAAGCAGTGTCGGGCCAGGTGTCTCTGGAGGAGCGCACAAGAGCTGGAAGAGTGTAATAGTCAGCGGGAAATGAATAAAAGAATTACCAGTGTCACTGAGAATGAACACAGGCAGCCGAGGTTTGTGGTTTTTCTTCACCGTGCTCAGCAGCAGAAGAGGAGGTGAAATAGGTTGCCTGGAGATGAAATGGGCTTCCCTGGATTGCGATTAAGCACAAAGGAAAAGGTAAGTGAATTCATGACATGTGATGGGATTAGAAGCTTCGAGAAGGAAGACAGCACGTCATCAAAGTCAGCGAGTCGGAAAGGCATGCGTCCCTGGCGTGCCATCCGCAGCACGTGTATCTCCATCCCAGTCCCACACACGACACAGGGACATTGGACACCAGGGGGCATGCCACTTGGGTTTATGGCCTAGCAGGGACAGTGTGGACCTCCAGGTGAGGTCCCATAGGATGAGAGAGGAAGGCGGCAGATGCCAGGGGGTGAGCCAAGAGGATGGCCCACCGACTGCAGGTGAGCCACTGTGTGTGGGGATCTCAGAACAATTTGGGAGGTGTCCAAGATGCTCTGGAATTCCTAGCAAGGTTGAATCCAGACAATAGAGGGTTTTAAGATTCTTACTGTGACTGTATTTATGGCCACGCTGGTGTGGCCTGAGGAATACAGAAAATCATAAATACCTTGTAGCTCGGTGTGTGTTAAATGTGATAATAGAGGGAGGGCCTTCCCATGGTGCCTGGTGGACACTCTGGAAAGATCCATCCCCTTCACCCTGACCCTCAGCATCGTGCTAGGTGTTGCAGAGAAACAGAAGAAAAGCCTATGTGAGCTCTGCTCACGGGGAGCTTGCATTCTAGTTGGGGAGAGAAAACACTGGCCATATGGCAGGGGAGGCTGGGTGGCCTTCCTCTGTTGACACTATGGCATCACAGTCACATGCCAAACCCGGTAAGGCTGGGGGTACCACAAGGACTCCAGGGAGAGAGCTGGGTGATCCTCATGGGCTCCAGCAGAGGTCCCGTGGGGGGCTGGCCTGGAATCAGGGAGGGGGGTTTAGAAAGGCACGTGATGGTGTGTGCTCCCAGTGGGAGAGGCAGATGGGTGCTGACCATGGGCCGAGAGACGCATCCGAGTGTTCCAGGCCGTCTCACCTCCCAGCGATCCTAGGAGATAAATCGTTAGGATTCTTCTGGCTGCAAGTCACAGAAACCTGACTCACATCAGCTGAGAAACAAGGCATTTTCCTGGCTTGTCCAACGGGGAATGTGGGAGTAGGGTGCACTGCCCCGGAGTTTCTCCGGGCTCTGGCTTGGTTTCTCGTTTCTCAGTGCGCCTTGTCCTACCCGCCCCCTGCCCCAGCTGCCTCTTCCCTTGTGACTGCAACACATGTCCTTCTCACCCCCTGGGAAGAGGGGGGCCGGCGGTCAGTGGCTTTCACCTAAGAACCAAGAAGCTTCTTTCTGAGAGGCCACAGCGACATCTTCCTTGAGTCTTGTTGGCATTCATCCTGGCTATCCCGAGACCAGCGGCTCACGGTGGGGATGGAGCCTGGTGTTAGCCTAAAGTAGTGGTCCTCAACCGGGCTATATCAGAATCTTCTGGATGGCTTCTTAGAACAGACTCCTGGGCTCCACCCACAGGGGCTCCAATGCCACCTCTGTGATGGCCTGAAATTTGGCATTTCTGACAAGTTCCTAGAACTTGCTGCTGGTCCTGCAACTATACTTGAGACCTGCTGGTTCAGATCCATGTGTGGGGTTCGCACGGATGTTGAGAGGTCCACCTAGATGCCTTCTATGGACCATCATCATCTCCACTTTACATATGAAGAAACTGAGGCTGAGAAATACGAAGTCTCCAAGTTCTCATAGGCTACCCCAGCAGTCTGATGTGAAAGCCTGTGTGCTCACCACTGAGCAGGAGGCCCTTCTTAAGCAGAAGACCTCAGCAGTAGGGCACGAGATGGGCCAAACAGGCTATAAATAAATATATTATGGAGGTTCTTAAAAGCCAAAGGAACTTAAACTTGAAACCTTAGGCAGTAGGGAACCATCATAAGTTCTTGAGAGAGAGTATTTCATAAAGATTGGTCTAGAGGTGAAACTTTCATTTGTTTTTTATGCAATTCAATGTATTGTCATATTGAAAGCCTTTTTTCTTCCTGAATTGCAATAGAAACGGGCTTTATTTTTTTCTTTATTTTATTTAAAGTCAGATAGAGATCTGACTATAAAGGGAAAAGCTTACTCTTGTGTATTAGAATTCTCAATTGTGAGCAACAGAATCTGGCTTTAGCTGCTTTCAAGTACAAAAGGAACTTACTAGAAAGCCTATCAGGCAGCTCACAGAGTCATAGGGAGGACTAGAGAACCAGATTTTGAGGCTAAGCAGCCAGGAACCATGCCCAAAACCATGCTGTGGAAACTGGAAACCTCTATGGCTAAACTGAGTACCAGGGACAGCTGTGAACTTGATGCTATTTCTGTGCCAGGAGCACAGACTTATGGAAGTGGCCTCCCCTGTCAGTCACACCCCCTCTCCTGTGCCAGGAAGAAGGTGCCATGCTGCCACCCCTGCCCTGGAGCTGCCTCACATACTGTAGACCCCACATTCGGAGCACGCGCATCCATGGTGGAATGGGAGTCCCACAGCTGGCCCAGCACAAAGGAGGCTGGCACAGGAGGGAATGGGGCATCCTCAGCTTTCACTGTGGAAATCAGACTCTGACTCCTTCTCAGATTCCCACAAAGGTGTCATGGGTTGAATTATGTCCTCCTCCAATTTTCTCTGTTGAAGCCCTGACCCCCAGCACCTCAGAATATGACCTTGTTTGGACATAGGGCCTTTAAAGAAGTGGTCAAGTTAAAGTGAGGGTGCTAGAGCAGGCTCTGATCCAATCTGACCGGTGTCCTGATGAGAAAAGAAACCGTGAGCCCACCAGGGAACAAGTATATGTGCACAGAGAAGAAAGACGACACAAGGACATGGCTAGAAGGTGGTCGTCTACAAGCCAAGGAGAGAGGCCTCAGGAGAAACCAACCCTGCTGACACCACGATCTCAGACTTCCAGCCTCCAGAACCGTGAGACAATACATGTCTGTTTTGTAAGCCTTCCAGGCCAAGACAGAAGGGAGCACTGAGCCAGGGAAGGGGGTAGAATGTTGAAGAGCCAAAATGGATGACAAATGTGCTTGTCCCCTCCCCACCGCAGCTTGCCAGGGGCTGTCTGGTGCCACTCTGGGTGAAGATTTGCTAAAAGGGAGATCTTCAGGAAGAAAGATCTAGAGGATGAGGAAGGGCAGGGTTTTCAGTGGGAAGACATGGAAGGCTCCCTACAGATGACCTTCCTACGTGCTCTGTCCATCCACGTGGAGAAGCCTGGGAGCCCTGGGTCTGTGTATTCTTGGGAACCTCCAGAACTGGCAGGGCCAAGTTGGATTTGGCAAATGCATGTGCCTCTGGCAGCCGAAATTCACAAGCTCAGTGGCGCGCACCAAGGTCTGGGCTCCTTCCCAGGACGCACCCGTTACCAGCACACACAGACCGCCTTGCCAGTTGTAAAGCTCCCTGGGAGAGCCAGGCATAAACACATGCCTTGGCTGAGGGGACCTGCTTTCGGAGCTGAGGTTTGTGGCCTTTGGTTTTTGTGTTTTCCCAGTTTGCACGTCTGTCATCTTCGCCTTGCCTTCCTCTTTCATTTCCTTTTTACAAGTGGGTACGAGCCTCTTGTTTATATCCAGCCACATGTTAAGTGCCAGGGGACTGAGGGAGGAACATGGAGCAGACAATGCTCCCCACCCCTCGTGGTGAGAGGCCAGTGATTCAACTGGGGAGACGTGTGCTTTTCAGCATCAGAGGAGAAAGCCAGGCAATGTCATCCACTTTCTTTCTGCTCTGCCGTTGACTCTAGCCGATGACCCCAAAAGGTCCTATAGCTACTGAGGTTCTTTATAAAGCAACAATCTAGCTGCATCTGGGCAACTGGAGTACCTCACAGGCTGGTAGACAAACAGGAAGATGGGAGCAGATGGAGGGAGGAGCAGCAGAGCGGTGCAGGGTGGAGGTGTCATGTGGCAATGGAGGTTTGCATCATGCCCCCATGCCCACCTCTGTTCTCCTCAAATCTGAGTTCCAGGACCTTCAGAGTAGCCTCTCCAGAGTCCTGCATAACATCCTTATGGGTTGGCCCAACAGAAAGTTGGGGGCTAATTGTCCTACCTCTGCCTGGCACATGCTACATGACCTTGAGTGAAACATCTGACCTCTCTGGGTCGTTTCCCTTTGTGTAGAATGGGGTTAATAGCATTGACCTATTCCAGGGAGTTAACGCAGGGGGCATCACTAATAAAACTTGTCATAAAAGTCTTTGTTCCCCTCAGGCTCAGGGATCCAGAAAAAGAGAGGGTCTGAGGGTTGTGGGCACAGCCCAGGGAAGGCAGGGGCTGCTTGCAAGTGGAGGCAGGCTCTGGGAGCAACGCAGCAGAGGAACGAGTCTTCCAGCTTTGGGAGCCTGCACCAGGGCCCTTGCAGAGGACCCATGTGAAGGGGCAAGGCTCCCCCGGCCTCTGATGTCCATGCTTTGCCATCACCCTACACAGGACAACTGTAGCAACTCACAGAAGCGACATCGGCTTCTTGCCCTTTCCGTCCATCAAGTTCAAGAGTCTTTCTGACAGCACTGAGATGGAAGTTGCATGCAAGTCATGCAAGGAAGCCCACACTTCGTCAATAGTTTGTTTTTGTCTAGTTAACAATGGTCAGAGAAAGAGCACTGCATTCTGGGGTGTTTAGACTTAGCTGACCACGGCTCCCCGTGCAGGGTGGCAGGTCAGCCTTCCCCAGAGCTATGTGTGTGTGTGTGTGTATATATGTGTGTGGATGTATCCATATATGTCTGTACATATGTGTGTGTATGTGTGCATGCATGTGTGGAGGTATCATGCCTCTTTGTATGTGTAGATGCATGTGCATGCATGCGTACACATGTACCCACATGGGCCCAGACATGAGCACACAAAAACGTGTCTGCGTGCATACATATGAGTGTGCTTGCAGGCATATGAGCTATCTGTATGTGTGCACGTGTACACACATGTATATGAAGGTATGAGGCATGTTTATGTATATATGTATGTATGTATATGTGCCTGCAGATGTGTGTATGTGCACACATGGGTGTACATCGATATGTGCATGTGTACAAGTGCGCATGCATAAACATGTGGACTTATATGGCACACATATATGTGCATTTCTGTACATGTGAATGTGCACATATATGTATGCATGTGCATTGCACATGAATGTGTATATTTGCACACATGTACATGGCGATTATTAGAGAGCATATACTTGTCCACATCCTTTATCTCGGGCCCTCACAGAGTCGTGTCCAAGTCAAACAAGCCACCACACTTGTGCCCGATGAATGTCACTAATGCTGGGGGCTGGTGGTGGGGGAATAGTGTGCGAGTTTCAGAGGGGCTGCCCCGGTGGGGTAGAGCCCTGCCATCACTTCCCTAGGAGGTTACTGAGCTGGACTTTCAAATTTCATAAGCCAAAAACTATCCATGTCAGTCAGTTTTTTATGCTTATAGTCTTAGAAATGCCATGAATGGGTCAGAACAAATTTTAGTTTGTATTTATTTATTTTTAATTTCATTATTATATATTTTTTAGATTTATAAAAAGATTTATTCATGAGAGACACAGAGAGAGGCAGAGGGAGAGGTAGGCTCCCTGCAGGGAGCCCGATGTGGGATCATGACCTGAGACAAAGGCAGGAGCTCAACCACTGAGCTACCCGGGTGCCCCTGTATTTTGTATTTATGACAATTAGAAAAATCTTTTTGAGTTTCTCTTACCCGGGTGGTTCTTTAAAATATATTGTTCAGAGTAGCTCTCTGAATCCTTTTTTGTACATTGTTTTTCTCACTACTTTTTCTAGTATTAATAATGGAGATCCAGTGGATGAAGCCCAGGACCGAAAGTAGGCAAACTTAGGAAGTCAATGTATGAGTCAGTCTACCTCGTCGTGTGTGAATTTAGTGACTCTCTAGAGTTCTTTGGCCCTTGGGATGTTACTTGGCCATTCTATGTCTTAATTTTCTCCTCTCTAAAATGGGGACATGAATAGTAACAGCCTGAGAGGATTGCTGTAAGGATTCAATGAGATACTCATATGCTTCCTAATATGTACAATTTGCTGTGAGATAATGAATCCCTCCCATGAAGCAGAGAGTCTCCCATCAGATCTGGCTTCCAGCCTTAGGTCATGATCTGTGTCCAGAGGGCTGGCAACATAATGGTGGGTGCCAGTGTGAAATGATAATGCAGAGTCTCTTGTGCCCAGTGTGCTGATGGGGCGGTGGCCTGGCAGGGGACACAAGTGCTCCTGATGTGCCTAGCTTCAGGTAAGAGTCAAAATCTTTGTCTTTACTCAAACCAGATGCCTCTTTTCCTCTGTGGATGATGTGCCCTTTTTCTGGGTCATCTGAGCTAGCTGCAGTGACCCCCTCTCACCATACACGTATGTATGTTCTACAAATTAGAATTTCATCATGATTTTGAAATATTTGCCATTAAGAAAGTTTGATTGGGTTTAAAATGCTGACATTATGACAAGAAATGACATTGTATTTGTCAATAAAAGGCCTTATTGTTTCTTTAAATATAATTTCAACTGTTGTATGTTTTTGAATGGTTGTAAAAATGGTTTAAAATTTTTGTGACCTATTTGTGTGAACAAAAATTTCTCTTCAGTGGCAGACATCAAGAATTCAAGAGATTCCCTTTAGAAAGATTTAGTCAGGAATTGTGTGTAGACATTTCTACCATAAAACTTGATAGTAGATATGGTCAGAGAAGGAAGCTTAAATTTCCCATGAAATATTTGGAACTTTTATATAAAATCAATGTCTAATAATAGCTACCCGTTTATTTTGCCTTTTATTTTCATCTTAATTATAAAATGTAAATTGAGTGTAATGGATTGTTTCAGATGGCACACCGGAGGGGTGTATTTTCTCTCAGTTTACCATCACATGCCTCCACCCTCCCACCTTTCCTACTACACCCCCCGCCCCACCCATGTGCTCTTTCTGCTGTATCATTTTCTCTGGGTGTCACAATGTGCAACTGTTGACAGGCACCAAGCAACACATGTCAAGAGCTTCCTTGCACATAGCAAGCAGTTCATAATATTAGTTATGTCATTAATGTGTTATTGTCATTATTATTATACAGATATCAAGGATAAAGCTTTGAGCTGGTTGTCAGAAATTGTGAGTTTGAGGCATGCTTCCATTAAAACTACCTAATGACTCTAAATGAGTCTGTTTGTCTTTTTTATGTCTGCTTAAAATGCAGAGAACATTACCTACTCATCCTGTCCAATGTGCGATGTTATGAGACCCAGAGAAACTCAACATCATAGTCGCTGAGAAATGGGAACTATTTTGTTGGTTCTGTTCTTTTTCCTCCTTTAACTCAGTGCTGTCCCACCACATGTGACTATTGAAATTCAAATTAATTAAAATGAAATATAGCTGAAAATCTGGTTTCTCTGTTCCACACTTCCAGTGCTCAAAGCCACGTGTGGCTGATGGCTACCATATTGGACAGCACAGCTTAACTACTTGTTACCTTTCATACAAAATGTTCACTCTCTCTCTTCTGCTTCCTGCCCCACTTATAGATGAGGTGGGGGAAGATTTAAGTTTTTTATAGTCTTTTTTAAAAGATTTTATTTATTCGAGAGAGGTTGAGAGGGAGAGAGAGAAAGACACAGTGAGCTAGCTCATGAGCAGGGGGGTTAGGAGAGAAGCAGACTCCCCCACTGAGCAGAGAGTCTGATGCAGGCTCCATTGCAGGACTCTGGGATCCTGACTTGAGCCAGAAATTGATGCTCAATCAGCTGAACCACTCAGGTGCCCCAAGTTTTTTTTTATAGAGTCTTAATCCATAACAGGTATAAATTATTAAAAATCCTGAGTTCTGCTACCTGTGGTATGGGAAGATGCTAGACGATATGGATTTTGATGGGTTTGCTTTGGCTTCCCTGTAGCTTCCTGCCCAGACACTAGGCATTTCAGATGGGGTCGGGTGTTACAAGCAATAAAGAAGGAAAAGAAACAGGTTCTTGGCTTCATAAGCATGATGTTCTTACCATCCTGACTGCCATCTTTTTTTTTTTTTTTTTAAGATTTTATTTTTAAGTAATCTCTACACCCAACACGGGGCTCAAACTCACGACCTCGAGATCAAGAATCGCATGCTCTTCTGATGGAACCAGGCTGGCGCCACCCTCCCACCCCCCATGGCCATCTTGATTTTTATCATTACCCAATGTAATCATCAAGTTTTTTACTTAAATCACTCCTGTGGACCTTCTGTGTCTCTCACGCTTTTAAAATAAATCCTGAGTGGAGACAGTCTGAAACTATTACCATAGCCATCCCCTTACCACACCCATAACTGGGCCTCTGTTACCCAAACCATAGTTGAAAATGATCTCACTGAAGGTTCTGAATGCAATGTGGCTAGCCGGTGAGCTTCAGGAATCTGGCTGGAGTCTATCAGGACACTCTGGTGAAGAAATCTAGGACGAGTCCTGTGTAGCGTTTGAATTACAGTTAAACTGTCCCCATGCCACTTCCCAACTTGATCTAGGACATAAAATCGGGGGCCAGGGTTTATTTGCACGGTTGCCATGAGGGGAATCTTCTCTCTGATCCGTTCTGGAACAAATTAGTGCTTCTGTTGGCGGTTGGGTATTATTCAGCCTGAATCAGCTGGGGCAGTTTGAGGAAACGCTGACTTTCTCCATTACCTTTGGAAAAGGCTCAAAATAGATTTGTACACTCTGTGAACTCCCCAGGACCACCACATTTCCTTTTTATTTACAGAGAGCAGTTGCAAGAACAAAACTGAGGCAGTGGCATTAACGATGTAACTAAAATCAAGATGTCAGCCCCACTTGTTACAGACAAAATTTTTATACGTAAGGCTTTTAAGGCTTATAAATGTTTGGAAATTAAAAACTTATGGGTATATCTTTTAAACACTGAACACCAAATATATCTTTGGTGAGTAATAGCTTTCTGCTACTTGAACAGGGCTTTCTTGTTCATTAAGACAAAGAGCTTATACTGGCTTTCAACTTCACAGACGCACTGCCCCCGAACATCACCCACTGAGTGAGTTCCTGCAGGGAAAGCAGAGGAATTTGGCACGTGCACAAACTCTACCCTGTGGGGTTGTCTGAGGACTTGGTTCTCCAAGGGACAGGTGTCTTGGTGAGAAGGAACTGGACACATGAGTATGAAGGTCTGGTTTTTCTTTCTTCCCTCCCTCCCTCCCTCCCTCCCTCCCTCCCTCCCTCCCTCCCTCCCTCCCTCCCTCCCTTCCTCCCTCCTTCCTTCCTTCCTTCCTTCCCTCTTTCTTTCCTTCCTTCCTTCCTTCCTTCCTTCCTTCCTTCCTTCCTTCCTTCCTTCCTTCATCTCTATTTTTGGCATAAATCCTTGCATCCCTGCGAGGGGTGTCCCATTTCTCACACAGCGCTCAGAAGGAGCACTTGAGTGTCCAAGAGTGATCCTTCGGGAACTCACCAGGCCAAGCCCACTTTTGCAAACACACTCTGGGCACAGTAAAGAGAACTTTGTTCTGTATTTTGGACCAGAAAAATGAAATTGAGGAAGTCATACAGTTTCCCTCTGGTCTCCAGTTTTGACAGACCCCTTGATGGTGGGCACCAAATCCGCTAAACACCTTCCTCTCTAAACTGGCTTTGTTTACTTGCTGCAAACTTGCTGCGTTAGTTTGCTGGGGCTGCTGAAACAAAGTGCCATAAAGTGAGTGGCTTAGACAATAGAAGTGTATTGTCTCACAGCCCTGGAGGCTGCAAGTCTGAGATCAAGGTGTTGGGGAGGGGGGTTCCTTCTGAGTGCTGTGTGAAAGAATCTGTTGCATGCCTCTGCCCCAGCTTCTGGGGGTTTGCTGGAGATCTTCGGCTTCCTCTGGCTTGTAGAAACATTACTCAAATCTGTGCCTTCATCTTCACATGGCATTCTCTTGGCATGTCTGCGTACACATTTCATTGCCCCTTCCTTTTTTTTAGAGGTGGGGACGGGCAGAGGGTGAGGGAGAGAGAGAATCTCAAGAAGACGCCACACTCAGCATGGAGCCCTACACGGGGCTTGATCTCATGAGCTTGAGATCATGACCTGAGCCTAAACCAAGCATTGGATGCTTAACTATCTCAGCCACCCAGGCTCCCCTCTTTCCCCTTTATATAAGGACATTGATCTTACTGCATTAGAGGCCACCTTGATGACCTCATCTTAATTAATCATATTTGTAAAAACCCTTTATTTCTAAATAAGACCATATTCTGACTTCAACATATGGGTGGACTCAATTCAAACTTACTTTCAAGCAAGTGTCGTATGCCAAGAAAGAGGGTGTAACGGGCTAAGAAAAAGGGAAAAGATGAGGAATACAGTCAAGGAGTATAAGACAGACATGTGTGACATCCAAAGGAAAGTTTTGGGGAAAAATTGGCAAACAGGCCTAGTGCCCTAGAGCAGGGCTCAAGTGTCTTATACGTTAGAGGATATGCTACTGACCCCCCTTGACAATTCCCAATAGAATGGAAGAGAGACAAAATTTGTATTTTTGGAAAATATTTTATTTATTTATTTGAGAGAGAGAGTGTGTGAGCATGCATGTGAGTTGGGGGAAGGGCATAGGGAGAGGGAGAAGCAGGCTCCCCACTGAGCAGGAACTGGATCCCAGGACCCTGAGATCATGACCTGAGCTGAAGGCAGATGCTTAACCCACTGAGCCACCCAGGCACCTCCAGAATTTATAATTTTCTCCATAAGAAAGCTTGTGATTCAGGCTCGAGTGGGCACTATAGTGTGCGGTCCTTCATCCCCGAGATGCTCAGTCCCCCAGCTGCTCAGAGGGGTGGCTGCTGATAGGTCTTAGTTGAATCCTTCTCTGTGAATCACTCGGCCAAAGGAGGCCACCTTACACAAAGTCGGGCATCTATATGGGTCCCCCCCATCACGTGACCAAGTGATATAAAAGTACAAAAGCTTCGTTCCTTGTTTTGATTCAGGCTGTCTCTGAAGGGTCATCCTAGCTTCAGTGCTTCTTGATGTGGATCAGCTTCTCCTTCTGCCTGGTTCTAATTCCCTTGCTCCTTCACAGGTTTGGATTTCGAGAATACTTCCCAATACGACTCTGGCTTACAAATCTAAGAGTCTCAGAGTCTCTTTCCTGGGAACTCAACCCTTAACAGTTGGTACTGGGAGTGGTCCTAGGAAGCAGCCCCTAAAAATGGGATAGCTTACCTGCTGACAGGCTTGTGTGCAGCACCACTCTGCACTGAGTATGGAGAGGCTCTGTCTCGCTGCTGTTGTGCACTTAAAACTTCCATGATAGTGGAAATGTAAGACAATGGTGGAAGAAGATGTTACTAGTGACTGAGATGATTTGGGCCTCTGAGATCCTGTGTCTCTGTCTACTCAGGCTGCTGTAACAAAATACCATACACTGGGTGGCTTCAACAACACACATTTCTCACAGCTCTAGAGGCTGGAAAGTCCAAGGCCAAGGTGCTGGCAGACTCAGTTCTTAGTGAGGGCCTCCTCAGTGGTTTGTAGGTTGAGAGAGCTCTCTGGTCTCCTCTGACAAGGCCACTAATCCCGTCATTGGGGCCCCACCCTCATGACCTCACCTAAATCTAATCACCTCCAAATACTTACAAATACCATCACTCTGGGGGTTAGGACTTCCACATATGAATTGGGGGGGGGCACAAATATTCTGTTTAATAACAACCGGGGTAGTAGTAATGATAAGCTCTGTGGAATTGGATCACTGTTGCTGAGAGCAGTTGACACCTCCGAGAAGCCAGGGAAGGAGTGAAGGAGATTCATCACCAGTTAGAGTCTCAGATGTCAAGAGCTCTGATTCGGAAGAATGGGGCCCTGAGAAATTATAGCACCCACCCCTCTCAGGACCTAGCCCCACCTCCAATCCTGGCCATTGGGCCAAGCTCCCACTGTAACAGGGCCAGGAAAGTGCTAAGCCTACTAACAGAGGACTATGCCCCCAACAACTGCAGAGCCTACATCATGTGTACTGCCCAAAGCCAAGAGAGTCTGCATGAGGATGAATCCTGAGGGCACTGGATCAAGGTGGATAGAACAAAATTTGGGGAAAAGAGAGTGTGTGGATATGGGAGCATGCCGCAGTATTTAGTTCCTTGTCTAGGAACTCTAGATCTTGGAGAAGAGACTTAGAGACTTAGAGACTCTAGGATCTTGGGAGACATTGCTAGCATACTTAGCATAGTTTGAAGAAGCTTGTATAATACAGTAGAAGAAGGAGTCAAAAGCTTCACTGATGAAGGCATGTCATGTAAGGCTGGAAAACCCATCAGCCAACCATGCCCCTGGGAGAATCTGGAGGACATTCTGTTCACCAAAACAATAAGAAATGGCCTGGTGAGACAGGGCATCAGTATCATGGAGAAATTTGGGGTGTCTGGTGGTCAGGGCAGGTGGCAGAAGATACTGTTAGGTGACTGGCTTCCATAGCAAGGAGGATGATAAGATCTCTAAATAACAGGCCAAGTAGGGGCACATGGCCTTGAGATGTAAGGTGGAGGCAATGATCATAATTAGCAAAATCAGAGTGGCAGCCAGAGGGCCTGACCTCTGGGAGAGGACAGAGATGGTTAAGAGAACATGGCATTGTTATATAAATGAGCCAAAGCTGACTGCCACATATTGCCTCTAAGTTGTTTACTTCTTCAGAGCAGACTGAGACCATTAGCACAAAAGCTCACTACAGTCCAACTCAAAAATTTAAATTTAAAGCATCCAATTGCCTTAAATATAGCACCAATAGATTCTTAGCCATGTAGAGCCTGCTTACTTGCCATACCCTGCAGAACATCTGTCCCCAACATCTGCTAGCCATAGACAAGACGAACCTGAGGGCTACAGAACACTGCAAGCCACTGCTGCCCTTTGGAGCTCTCCCAAACCAGATATTGTTCTCTGTGCTGCTGAGTGATATCTCCTAGACACCTACAACCCCTCTCATTCCCCCTCTTTCCTGGGAGTTTTCTCTCCTTCTTCCTCTCTGGATGGTGGCCCCTTGTGTTTGGCAAGTCTCCAGTGATCAGGGATTTCCCCCTTGCATACAATCCTATCCAAGCACTGCCCAAAAGAAGCTCATTGTGTGCCACTGCCCCCTTGTGGTTATATCTTTGTCCTTGACCAGCCTTGAAATCCCTCAACTCAAGGGACAAAACCGGTGAGCAGCCATCAAGGGCATTGCTCAATCTGTAGGATAAACAGAGACCAACTGAGGATAGGCATTCAGAAAAAAGCCATGAACCATCGTCCAGTTTCCAGAGCTGAGCAGTTTTCAGACTTGGGACCTACTGAATGAAGTAGAGAAAGGATCTTTGGAAGAACGGGCTCTGTAACACCACGGAAAGGCTATAATCATTGCCGAAGTCCTTCCCTAAAGGGATTTATGGCCATTTATTTGAATAATTGTTCCTTGGGGAAAGGTACCAATACAGACATTTGGAGGACTGTTCGATACAGCTTCGAAGTTAACATACCTGGTCATCCAAAGTGTCATCATGGCCCTCCTGTTAGAGAGGGGATACATGAGAGGCTGGTAATACATGCAGTTCTGTTCTGGGTCTGGCTCACAGTGGGCCCACCATGCCCATCGCACATCTTGTGTCATTTTTCTTGTCTCTGATTGAGCTATCAGAATGGACACATTTGGAAAAACTGCCACCTTGGTTCCTTGACGCACGGGTGAGAAGTGTTGTAGTGGGGAAGATCAAAGAGCATTTCTGAAATTTCATCCTTTTCCCTAACCGAGAGAGCAAATCGAGAACAATATCATGTCCTGATGGCAATAGGAGAGATTAATGTCATTCCTAAAGGCCTTAAGACATAAAGGGAAGGTGGTCCTCATTATATCTCCATTTAATCACATCATCCCAGCTCCTACAAAAACCAGACAGGTCTTTCAGGATGACCATAGACAGTCACAAACTAAAACAAGTGGTAGCTCCAATTCTAGCTGATGTGCTAGTACAGTATCTTGGTTAACTCTTTGCTAGAGCAATTTAAGATGGTCTCAGCCATGGTATGCTGTCATTTAGTGAATGCACTTTTTTTTTCCCCCATTGCCTATTAGAAAAGAGAATTAGAAGCAATTTACACTCATATGGGCCAGGCAAGTATGTATTATAATATTGCCCTAGGAATATATTTCTCATCCTTAGTCATAAAATGGGCTGAATGGACTTGACTAGGATAATCTCAACATCCCTCCAAATATCACATTGGTCCATTAAATTGACATCTGTTAATCAGACCAGATGAACAAGAGGTGGCAAGTATGTTGAAAATCTTATAAGACACACGTGCTTCAGAGAATAAATGATAAATCCAATGAAGATTCAGATGTCTGCCACAACAGTAAAATTTTTAAGGGTGCACTGCTCTGGAACATCATGGGACATCTACTTCAAAGTAAAGGACAAATTACTGCATCTTCCACCTCTTACCACTAAGGAGAAAGCACAATGCCCAGTGGGCCTCAGGTTCCGGAAATCACTTATTCCACACCTAGGCATACTACTTTCCCATTGGCTGCCAACTCTGGTGATACCCAGAGTGTGAAAGAGCTCAGGTTCAGGCTGAGGTTTGAGCAACGTGATACTCAGGCCTTATGATCCAACAGACCCTATGGAATTAAAGGTACTTGTGGTGTCAAAAGGCACCAGGTCAAGTTAATGGAATGCTCCAATTGCAGAATCACAATATGGACCCTTGGAATTCTGGAGCAAGCCAAGCCATCTAGCGGGGAACTATATGTTTGAAAAACAATTCCTGGAAGGCTTCTGGACTTGGCAGGGATGGAGCAACCAACCCTGAGACATCAAGTGATCATGCAGCCAGAACTTCCTGTGATGAGCTGGTTTCTGTCAGCCTCACCAAGTCCTCAGTCTGGAGGTCCCAGCAGGAATATGTTGTGAGATGGTCCATCTAGGATTAGGCCTGTGCAAGGTCAGAAACCACTAGAAAGCTGCATGTGTCAATAGGTCAAACCTTCAAACTTCCACTGAGCCCATCACTGTTTTTTTTTTTTTTTTAAGACTTAATTTATTTATTCATGAGAGACACAGAGAGAGAGGGAGAGACACAGGCAGAGAGAGAAGCAGGCTCCATGCAGGGAGCCCGATGCGGGACTTGATTCCAGGACACCAGGGATCACAACCTGAGGCAAAGGCTGAGTCACCCAGGCATCCTCCTATCTCTGTTGTTTGTAGCAGTGCCTCTCCCTCAGCTCATACCTCTGGTTGCATGGAGTAGGGTGGTTCCTTATGACTGACTGATGGAGGTAGAAAAAGGCCAAGTGTGGCTCACAGAGGGGTCAGCATGGTACATGGAGCAAGTCAAAAATGGATTGCAGCTAACTGACAGCCCCACATCTACGGTGCCCCTGAACAACTAGGGCAGGGAAAATCCTCTCAAAGGGAAGGAAGTACTTTGGGCAGTGTGCCTGACCATCCATTCTGTGTGGGAGAAAATAAGTTTCTAAAATAAGAATACATATGGACTGGTGGGTAGTAGTAAATCACTGGTTTGTCAAAACTGTAGAAGGAGGGATCCCTGGGTGGCGCAGTGGTTTGGCGCCTGCCTTTGGCCCAGGGCGCAATCCTGGAGACCCAGGATCAAATCCCACATCGGGCTCCCGGTGCATGGAGCCTGCTTCTCCCTCTGCCTGTGTCTCTGCCTCTCTCTCTCTCTCTCTGTGACTATCATAAATAAATAAAAATAAAAAAACAAAACAAAACTGTAGAAGGAGAAAGATTTGGAAAAAAAAAAAAGAGGACTGGGGAAAAGGCATGTGGTTGGACCCACTGGAGTAGGTATAAAGTGTGAAGATCTGTATGTCACATGTTAACATGAGAGAGCATCTGCCAGGGAAGAGGTGCTTAACAATCGAGCAGACGCAATGACTCAGCTAATCTCTGTACGACCACCAGAATGCGGACACAAGGAGTGCATTGATGGCATAGCCGAGGTACAGAGATGCACGGGCCAACAGCGTGGGTAACCACGAGCAACCACTGACCACTGTTGTTGCCAAATGTCCAGCCTGCCAGCCATAGACCAATGCTGGCCTTCCGGACAGCAGCATTCCTGGAGTAGACCAACCTGCCGCTTGGTGGAAAGTGGCCAGTTATTTATTTTGACTAGAGTGAATGCATAATTGGGGTGTGGATTTGCCTGTCTTGCCCGAAGTGCTGAAGCCAGCACAACTGTCATTGTGGGTACAGCATTGATCCCCAACATGGGATCCTGCAAAATGTCACATTAAACCAGGGGACCGAACAAGAGAGGTGTGTCAGTAGATACAGAAGCAGGGGATCCATTGGCCCTATTATATACCATCACTTAGAAACTGTAGGCCTAAGAGAATTATTGAGGTGCCAGCTTGGAGATGATTTTCCCTTAATCTCTCCTATCATGTGGCACTGCGCTCCCAATTCATAGAACACATGAGGCTGAGAAGCATAGTGTGGAAGTAGGAATAGCCCCGTTTTTTATTCCCAGTGACCCATTTAGGGAACTCAAGCTTCCTTTCCCTGAAACTCTAGGCGGGTCTAGAATTCTTGGTTTCCAGAAGGAAATCCTTTCAACATGGAACATAGCAAGGACTTTAAACTTTAAGCTATGGCTAATGCTTGGCTCTGTGGGGCTTTTTGTGCTAAGAAACCAGCAACTGAAGAATGAGGTCACCATCCTGGCTCGGGTAATTGACCTTAATCATGGGGAAAAGGGGGTGCTGCTGTTTTACAAGGGGAATAGGAAGGGATGTGTGTGGTTGCCAGGTGATCCAGTGAGGAAATATCTTAGTTCTCCCATATCCAATTCTGATGGCAAATGGAAAAATCCAGGAGCCATAGCCTGAGAGAGGAATGGTCACCAGGAACTTGAATTTCTCATGGATGATACTCTAAGTCACCCCGACCAGCTAAATGCTATTTGAGAGTGAGAGAAATCTAGAATAGGTTGCAGAGAAAGATGATGAGTATCCATTGTGACCTGGAGTCCAGCTGCAGCTCCAGGTACTATGTTTTATCCCACTGAATCCTTCAGGAACTTTCCCAGTTGGAGGTAAACATCGTCTGTGAAGGAGGTGACTGAGTAGCACAAGGGCAGGTAGGAATGGACCTTCTTCCTCCTTTTGACCCTAGGCATGCCCTAGAACTGGGGGTGTTGGCTGTGAGTGCCCATAGCTATGCCCCCTGTGAGAACTGACCTCCATGGAAGGAAGCTGCCTCACCCAAGGTCCTACCACATCTCATGACCAGCTGATGCTAGAGTACAAAGGCATAGGCTCCTCGCCTTGATTTGGGTCATCTCTGCGGGGCCATCTTGGTTTCAGACTTCCCACAGAAGTGGACTTCTTCTTCTGCCCAATCTTCCTTCTCTCTCACCCTCTCATTGACTGTTGACAAGGGCATTTCTCAATCAACTTCCTGCAGCCCAGTCTTCATTTCAGAGTTACTTTTCCAGGGATCCAGGCACATGATCTCTCTCATCCTTTCACCTCATTGTTTTTCCTCTTTTTTTTTTTTGTTGTTGTTTTTAAAGATTTTATTTATTTATTCATGACACACACACACACACACACACACACACAGAGAGAGAGAGAGAGAGAGAGAGAGAGAGAGAGAGAGAGAGAGGCAGAGACACAGACAGAGGGAGAAGTAGGCTCCATGCAGGAAGCCTGATGTGGGACTTGATCCTGGGACTCCAGGATCATGCCCTGGGCCGAAGGCAGGCGCTAAACCGCTGAGCCACCCAGGGATCCCAGTTGTTGTTGCTTTTTAAAGATTGTATTTATTTATTTACGAGAGACATAGAGACATAGAGAGAGAGAGAGAGAGACATAGGCAGAAGGAGAAGCAGGCTCCATGCAGGGAGCCCGATGTGGGACTCAATCCCGGAACTCTGGGATCACGTCCTGAGCCAAAGGCAGATGCTCAACTGCTCAACCCAGGCATCCAATTTTCTCCTCTTTCTTCCCCATTTTCCTTATGCATAGGGTGACCATATATCTTGCTTCTCTGGGGACAGTACTATTTTACTACTGCAGATCCGTTGATTCATCCAGCCAGTATCCCCTTTAATTCTTAAAAGGATCCTGACTTAGACTTTAAATTATATGATCACAATTCACTGAATTCATCTCTTCTTCCACACACACACATTCTTCACACGTATTACATTTTACTAGGTGCTGGGAACATAGGACTAAGAGATTCCAGTCCTCTGAGTCCGTGCTTCAAATTCCTATTGAAATTGCCAAAAGAATATTATAATAAAAGACCTATTATTGCTGGAAACCAGAGAAATTTGCCATTCTTATACTATAAACTTTAAGGAATTTCTCCAAGATATATTGCGGGTGAGTCTGGATTGAGGGAAGGGTCTGCCTAGACAGGTGTTTCCTTTGTATTCATTTTATGCATTTTCTTCAGCTGAAAAACTACGAGGTCCCAATGGAAGACATCCCACCAACTTGCCCTAACTCGAAGCAGCTGGGACTGCTGATGATCTGTGAGAATTTCATTCTATCTGTGCCACAGAACCATACACTGTGTGGGAGTGTCAGGATGAGGGTACTGCTCTAGCACTCCGAACAGACATCAGTTTGGGGATGTATCCTAAACATGGCCTGGGCATTGCAGAGGCTGGCCACAGTAAAGGTAGAGGAGCCCCCAATCAAGAAAGAGGTCATTGCTCCAGTTAACATCGTCCCCAGTTTAACATAATAAACATGAAAATAAAACTCTCATAAGGATGATGCTCTTTAGTTCAGCTGCCTCTTGCTATAGCTACTTTGTCATTCTCCATAGAATGAAAATCCTAAATCTAGAAAAGTAAAATGTATAGTAATTCTAAGTATTTCTCTTTCTTCATTGAATCCTGGAAGGGCTCAACAAAATCCATATAAGGCTCCATCTTAACTGCTATTATCTGAAAACATAAGAAAAATAGCTAAAATGTGTCATTATCCTAACTTATAGATGAAAGAGAAGCACAGAAATTTTGAGTACTTTCCCAGGGTACTCAAGTGGTCTTGCCCGGGAGGAAGTGCAATCCCTGGATAGCAAAATCTTTAGACATTTAAAGAGAGTATTTAGTTACTTTTAAAGGGAGTTTGTATTTAAAAGAGTGAGAGAGATCAGTTTGCTGACGCTGTATAGAGTCACTGAAAATTATCCGTTTTAGCAATGTAACTCTTAAATGAGAGTAAAGAATTCATGGGGAGCTAACCCTAATTGTCAACATTCTATGAGGGGATTCTTAGCAATTCTTGGAGATTATTACCAAACAGAACTGTAATGGAGGCAGTGACATTGCTGTAAAAAATGATAATATCTTACATATCATTTTCCAAAAATTACTCCAAGACGTATTTTGGTGAACTGAGAAGTGTGTCTAAATGAAGAACTGAAGACTATGGACGCTGTCCGGAAAACAACTTTTCTGGAAAAATGATCCCAAGCCCCTGTCAAAGCTTGCCATGAAGGAAGAATGCCCTGAGCTCATCATTTCAAAGATTTGGAAAATAAATTTTCAGAAAAGAGATGATACTACAAAAAGATGCCAGTTAATATCAGATTTTTCTCAAAATTCACAACTCAGAAGGTGCTTTTAGTCTCAGCAAAGTCTATCAAAATATTGTTTGAGAATGCTGAGCATTTCCCAGAAAGAATTGTAAGTTACATCACACACATAAGGAAGTTGTCCTAAACCAGATTTGGGACGATTTCCTTTCGTCCCAAATATGGAAAATATTACAATTTAGCCATCCCATTTTTGTGACTCATTCAATGGAGAAAACGAAATGTGGACCATTATCTTAGACCATATTACAAGTCAAACTCAAGAGAGATTAAGCACATGAATATGAAAGACAAAACTGTAGTAAAAGCATAGAGGTATTTCTTTGTGACCTTGAAGACAGCACAAAAATAAGTGGAATTGACGATATAAAAATGAAGCATTTCTAGTAAAAAAAAATAAATAAAATACTGACCAAGTTATGGATAAATGACAAATTAAGAGACAATAGTTGTAAGATATAAAACTCTCAATGGGTTAATATTTCAACATACAATGTACTCCTGCAAATCATCAAGATCAATAATAGTAGCAACAAAAAGCATTAGCTCAACAATCTCCAAGGCTGAAAATCCAATGGGAAAATGAGTGATGGCATGAAGAAGTGGTTAACTAGAGGGGCACCCCAGCGGCTAAAAAGTATCTGATGAGATGCTCAACCGCACCAGCAATCAAAGAAATTCACATTCAAACAACAGTGAGGTCTAACTTTACATATATCAGATTGGCCAAAATTAGAAAGTCAGACAATAACAAGTTTTTGGCACACTGTTGATGGGAATGTAAGCTGGAATAGTCTTGGGGAATTAAAACAAAACAGAGGGCAGCCCGGGTGCCTCAGTGGTTTAGTGCTGCCTTCAGCCCAGGGCATGATCCTGGAGACGGGGGATCGAATTCCACATTGGGCTCCCTGCATGGAGCCTGCTTCTCCCTCTGCTTGTGTCTGTGCCTCTCTCTCTCTCTCTCTCTCTCTCTCTGTGTGTGTCTCTCATGAATAAATAAATAAAATCTTAAAAAAATCACAAAATTCAAATATGCAAGAATGGAAATGAGAAGAATTATTTCAAATTTAGAAAATTAAAATGGCAGCAGAAAACAGGGTATATCTCTATAGCTCTACACTTTAAAATACCATCATATAAATAATTTTCTGTGAAAATAAAAATTACCCAAAATATACTCTCCAAGAGATAGAAAACTTGAATAAATCAAAAGCCATCAAATAAATTAGGTAACTTATGAAACAAATTAGATAAATTAGATTAGATGCTTTATGGGAAAGTACTGTTAATTTATTAAAAAATATAGATCATATGCTATTTAAACTAATCCTGAACATAACAAAGGATAGAGATATATATTTTTTAAGGTTTATTTATTCATAAGAGACACACAGACGCAGAGACAGAGAGGGCAGAGGGAGAAGCAAGCTCCCTGTAGCGAGCCAGTTGTGGAACTCAATTTCAGGACCCTGGGAGTTGTCAGGGTCAGAGGCAAAGGCAGAGGCTCAACCACCAAGCTACCCAGACATCCCTAGAGATTATTTCTTACAGTATTTGTGTTACCGTGATACTAAAATATGTGCTAGAGTTTGGCACAAAAAATATCAACTGTTTTAAACATCATAAGCAGAGAGAAATTTAATGAAGGAATTTTGGAGCTTGTAAAATTATTGGGATTATTGGAAAGGCAGACTCTAAGTAGTGATGTAGGAATGATTTACAGAGCATCAAAGAAATTAACCTCCAGGACAGGAAGGCATAGGGGATGGGAATGAATGCTGAATGTTGAGAGATTAAATATATCACAGACGTTCAGAGATAGATTTAACAAGAGAAAATTGTAGATAAATTTCCATCTTTCCCACTGGAATATAAATTCCACAATGGCACAGACTAGACATTGTTTGGCAATGTGTCTTGGGCAAAGTGACTGTTTGATAAATTTGTAGTGAATGAATAAATGATTGACCATGTTGCATTTATTATAGAAATGCAAGGACAGGCTAACATTAGTAAATGTGTTAATAACTGATCACAATAAGAGAAAGAAAAGTTCTATATTCATCCTAATAAGTGCTAAGAATGTGCTTGATACAATTCAACATATATTTGTGACCAGAACTCTTAGAAACCTAAGAAACATACTTATTTAATAACCTTTGACACAATAGTCAAATTAATAATGGCATATTATGAAAACATCTGTAATATTCAGACACAAGACAAAGTTTATCTCCAATACTTCTACTATTTGCCCTTGTATTAGAGGTCCTAGCCAATGCAATAAAACAAGTAAAATAAATCAGATGTATTATTAGAAAGAAACCAAATATCATTAAGTAGGTAATATAATTGTTTACCTGGGAAGTCTCAATGAATCAGTTACAAAACTACAACAGGGCTGCCCGGGTGGCTCAGCAGTTTAGTGCCGCCTTCAGCCCAGGGTGTGATCCTGGAGACTGGGATTTAGTCTCACATCGGGCTCCCTGCATGGAGCCTGTTTCTCCCTCTGCCTGTGTTTCTCTCTCTCTCTCTCTCTCCCCCTCTGTGACTATCATACATAAATAAAAATAAATAAATAAATAAATAAATAAATAAATAAATAAATAAAATCTTAAAAAAAAACTACAACAACTCATAAGAGGTAAGAGGATTGTCTGCAGAGTAAACAAACAACTTCCCTACTTTTCAACAATAATCAATTAGTAACTATAATTGAAAATTATACAAAGTACCTAGCAATAATTCAACCCAAAATTTGCTAGCCCTGTCTGAAGAATATTACAATGTTTTACTGTAGGACATAAAAGAAAATGAATGAAGTAACTGGAGAGCATGTGGTTTTTCTAGTTTCTAAATATGTCACAAATTTCCAATTCTAATTGTAAAATCTCAATATTTATTTTATGTATATACTGACATTTCACATTTTGGGGGAAATTATGGATTATTTAATAAATGCCATTAGTACAAATCACAATTTGGTGACAGAAGTTTGATTTTGGTTTCATAACATAAAACACAATAAATTTCAGGTGGCATATAGTTGAAATATAAACATCAAATGAATGAAAGAAGGACTGAATTAAATATTTTATTGCATCATAACTAATCTATTAAAATCAGTCTTTTTAAAATTTTGGTGTTTACTGATGAAAGTGGAACCAAAACCACAGAAACAAATTTGTTTGAGGGAAAAAATTTTAATGGTAAAAGAGATCATAAGAAAATATAGGTCAATATTTAAATTATTTTAGAATGGGAACAGATTACCTGAGAATAACATAAAAGGAGGTTATTATAAAGGAAAAGATGAATGTATTTAATCACATACAATTGAAGACGCTTTTTTTGTGTGTGTGTGGTGGGCTTGTTTGTCTAATCAAACTGCCATTCACAACCCCCATTTCTGAGGCCTGTCACACAGACTATGGAAAACTGGGTACTTACTTTCTCAGCTACCCATCTGACTATGGATAAAATACGTGACTTAGTTATAGCCAAGGAGACATAAGGACTGTTTCTGGAAAAGCATTTATTTTGCTATACAAAAGTACAGAATCTTCTTGCTTCCTGCCTTGAATGTGTGCTATGATGCCTAATGCTGCATCAACCGCCTTAACATCATAAGACAGTGACCAGGAGATTAAAAACTCAACATGCAGAGGATGATGGGGTGAAGAGCAAAAGAAACAGGGTAGTTTAGGCATTAGCAAGTGCTAAACCTAACCTGGGGCCATCTACCCCAGACTTCTTGTTAAGTCAGATAATTAAATGTCTTTATCACTTAAGTCAGTTACTCAGTCTGTTACCTGTAGATGAAAACATTCTAAATGAAATACAACTATAGCCACCACCAAAAAATTACCATGAATAAATTTTTTTAAAAGATTTTATTTATTTATTCATGAGAGGCACAGAGAGAGAGAGAGAGAGAGAGAGAGAGAGAGAGAGAGAGGCAGAGACACAGGCAGAGGGAGAAGCAGGCTCCATGCAGGGAACCCGATGTGGGTCTCCAGGATCATGCCCTGGGCCAAAGGCAGGCACTAAACCGCTGAGCCACCCAGGGATCCCCTGCCATGAATAAAATTAAAGGCAAACAAAGATTGGGGAAAATATTTGCAATACGTATGATACATTAAAATGCAATGCCTTTAATAATATAAGAACTTGCAACTCCCCAAAGATGTACAGTGGCTAAAAAATGAATAAATAATAATTTCCCCTCACTGGAAATTCATGAAATAAATGCAAATAAAAATACCAAAAGACATATCCTATTGGCAAAGTTTTATTTATTTTATTTAATTTTTTTTGCAAAGTTTTAGATAAAGAAAATAACTTTCAGGATTGAGGGAGGTTGGGGTGGGAGGAGAAGAGAGTGTAAATTTAATCTTTCAAGAGGACAATTTGTTAATCTGTATATAGGCTTCAAAACATGCATAGTCAAGTCTGCAGTTTTACATCAAGGGCTTTATCTCAAAGAAAGAATTACAGTTATGTGAAAAGCTATAGCCACAAAGATGTTCATCACAGTGTTGCTTATAATGGTGAAGGATTAGAAACAACTTAACTGCTTAACAGCCACAGACTGACTACACAATAAACTGTATGCCTCTTCTGGATAATGAAATACTATGCCAACATTATATGTTACTGTGGGAAAATATTTAATGGTATGGGGCTATATGCTGTGAGTCAAGATTACAAATCAGAACATAAAAATATGCATAGAAGACAGACTGGGAGGAAACCCACCTAAATATTATCAATAGTTTATGTCGATGCGGTTAGGGATGGTTATGAATTTATTCTGTTGTTGTTTTTGTTTGTTTTTATGTATTTTTTCCTGCAATAAGCATGCACTGCCTTTGCGTAAAAAGGTGCAATTAAAAAGGGGATTCTGGGAGGCTTTAGTCCTGCGGAAAACAGAATTTTGGAACCTCTCTCTTCCTTCTGTCCTCTTCCCTCATTTTCTGTCGGCTCTGGGCTCACTCCATCTGGGTTCTTAGGCCTCCCTGCTACCCTGCCCCCCAGTTTCCTTTAACGCGCGCCTTGGAAAGCGCCGCTCTGGAGCTCGGCTGGCGGGAGACCTTGACCGGTCTCTCCAGGCTATCCGCGTCTCCCGCGGAGGATGCGCGGCCGGGAGAGAGGCTCCTGGCACTCCCTGAACCGCCATTCAACCGGTGTTTGTCACGCTAGCCGAAGGACCTTGCCAGAACTCTGCGATTTTCTTCAATCCCCTGGCGATTTCCGCGATCCCTGCCCTCCTGCAGCGGTCCCCGCAGCTAACAGCGCTCTGGTCCCAGTGGCGACCTGTCAACCGCGGCGGGAAAAGGCAGCGCTGAGCCCGGGAAAGGAAAGCAAAATTCTAGCAAGTCGCATTCCCTCCCCAGAAAGACGCCCCACTTGGTGGCCTTCAGTGCCCTCTGCCACCTGCTGAGCACCGAATAGGCTCCACAGCACTTTCCCATATATAATTGCACGCTAAACCAAAATGACTGTGCGCCCACTGTGGGAACCAGCCCCGCGACAAGCTAAAGAGCTGAAAAGACAAGTCAGTCGGAATTCTGGCCTCAAGGAGCTCGCAGGCCAGGTGGGGAGAAAAACTAGCCCCACAGGTGACTCTTGGGACCTGGTGAGGTATAACAAGCAAACACTATCCTGCTCATTTTACGGATGCAGACGGTCAAGGCAAACAAGCGTTTATTGAGCACTTACTATGTGCCAGATACTCTCGCCTAAATCACCTTCTAATTCATGGGGCAAGTGAAGCTCTGAGGGAATAAATATCCCCAATTTATTAATAAGGAAACTGAGGTTCGGAAGAGTCAGATCAAATTCCCAAGACCTCACCTTTTGGTGTCCCAGTCTGCGGACACCAAAGCTGGAAAGTTTCTCCTTCGTCGCGCAGCCGACCCCGTAGGAGCAATCGGGGTGCCCCCACTCTGCCCTGAGTCAGAGCCGCAGAAAGTGCAGTAGCTAGGGCCTGGAGGTCTTGAGTCCAGCGCCCCCTATGTGGTGTGGCCAGCATTGCTAAAAACTGCTCCAAGAGCGGCGCGCCCCTGGGATTGCTCTCCAGCGGGTGCCCGCAGAGCTTGTGACCCCCTTCTGCTCTCCTTCGGAAAACCTGAAAGAGTGGGAGTCAGCCGCGCCTTGGAGGGTGGGCCGGAGCTGTTCGGCCCCGCGAGCCAGCTCTGTTTTCCCAGCTGGTTCTGAGGTTTCACCGAGGCGCCACGTCCCGCACCCCCTGGACCCACCTGCTGCGAAATGCGTGTCCAACTCCGGGAGGTGTGTGTGTGTGTGTGTGTGTGTGTGTGTGTGTGTGTGGTCCCCATTAGAGGGAGATGGAATTTCTAGGCCTTGGGTAGCATTTGAGAAGATTCCAGAATTAGAAGTCCAGTTGACACCTTCAAGGACAACTTGAAAGCATGCATTTTTACTCCAGTGCGCTTTTTCCTCGATTTTTCTCTCTTGCCACCGGAGGTGTGCGGTGCAGGCGGAGGTGACAGTGATGTGTGTGTGTGTGTGTGTGTGTGTGTGTGTGGAGGAAGAGATCGCCTAGCGTCAAATGGAAATTCTAGCTGGTGCCAGGTTTGTAGTTGTTACCGCACCCCTCCACCCCCCAACTCAGGAGGGGGAGTTGGGAAGACAAGTGTATTCTGGAGAAGAAAGTTGGATCCGGAAGCCTAGGGTGTGTTTCTGGGGGCCAGGAGGGAGAGGCGACCTGGGGAGGGTGAGTGGGAGCCTTTGGTCGCCCCTGCCCTACCCGAGGAGGGCGGTGCGGGATGGGGGCCGCGATCCCCCCCACCCCCGGGCGCACAGAGTGCAGAGGGAGCGCGGGGCCGGAGTGCGCGCGTGTACATGTGTGTACGTGAGTGTACGTGTGAAATGTGGCGGCGCCGGCCGCGGCGGAGTGTACGCTCGGCGAAAATATGAATAATCAACACATCGCTCACACCTTCGCCGCGAGCCGGGAAGGAGCTGGGAGGGAGCTGGGAGGTCCCGAGGGCTTTCCCCAGCCGGCTGGCGGGGGGCGGGGACCACCAGGGAAAGGGGGGGCGCATTTCAGAGAAGCTCTTCAGTTATCTTTCCCCTCAACTGAGCTGAGAAACCGAAAAAAAAAAGGGAGGAGGGGGGAAGTCACATTTAACTTTTTCGGATTAAAGGCCTCATATTGCACGCCAATTGTGCATTGGAAGTGGAAGACTGGTGTGGGTCTTTGTTTCTAGTTTCCTAATTTATTGGCCCGGAGGCCATCTCCCATCCTCCTTTTGTACATCTGTCAACTGGGGGCAAATAAATCCCACTGGAAGTATTGCTGTCGGGTTTAAAAGTAAGACAGCGTGTGGCAGTGCCTGGCACGCAGGAAGTACTGGGTGAACGTGCCACCTTTGTATCTTACTCTCGGCCTTATCTTGAGTAAGGATCTACTCGATTGGGTCCCTTAATGCCGGTCAATTTGCCATCGATGGCTGGGCCTTAAGAGCTGCTGTGTGGGAGATGCCAAAGTCTTCGTGCACAAGTACCTGGAAGGGGCTGCAACGCGCCGGTTTACCCCAGCGCAGCGTGGATCGCCGGCTTGGCGCTCCTGCCCTCCTCCACCCTCCCCCCAGGAAGCCAGGCCCCCAGGTTCCCTTGGAGGCTGCAGAAGGCGCTTCTCTCTCTACGGATCACCTGCATCCCAAAGCACACGCGTCCCCGGCAGCCACTCCCGCGCTGCGGCGGGCCCAGTTCCGCCGCTATCTCTCCAAACGTCCACGCGCGACTGCTGCCTCGAAAATTTGTTCCCTTGACCTTTCTGCTTCTCTGCCTGGGCTCGGGGCTCCCTCGCTCTCTGCGCCTGGAATAAGGAAATGGGAAGGAAGTGTGTTTCAGAAGGGGAAGACTGAGGGTAGGGGGAGCAAGCCAGAGAGGAGGGGAAAACAAGAGGAATGAGAGGAGGAAGAGCTTTCTGGAGTTGCCAAGTGTTAGGGCAGAGTCAACTCTGGCTCCTTCAGCCCATTTTGGGTAAACTCATTGCAGCGACCCTACCGGCCTGGGTGCAAGCAATATCATGTGTCTAGAAAACATACTTCCATGCCTCAGCGTTTCTGCAGCTGTTCCTGCTCCAATCTCCTTCACTATGTAAAAACAAATCAAGAAGTGAATCTAACTTCTTACCAAATTGTCCTAAAAGAGAATTGTTCGGGATGGATGGTGGAGTCCTCCTGAAATATTTGTGGTGCATTTGTGAACACAGTAGTATCCTCTCCCCCACCCCTCGGGGAATTCTTATTTATGGAGCATACAAGTCCAGTTTCTGTAAGAAAAATACCGATGTTGAAATTTGGAGTGGGAGTTAGTGGAGTTGGATATTTAAAAAAAAAATCAGTCCACGAAGAATTGTGACCTAAATATTGGGCAGGATTTTGAAATGGAGAGCAAATCCATTTACTTCTATTCCGACAAACAAAAAGCAAAGGTTCCCAATAAAACAAACAAACAAATTGGAAAAATCCCACTAAGAGACACTTACTTGTTCCATTTACAAAACCCAGACGGCCTGTCCCTATGGATCGAATTCTCTGGGTACTAGCCTGGCTCTGTCCTTCGGGCTGCGTAAACCCAGGCGCCTCAGTGAGTGTCTAGGGGGTGGGGGTGAAGGTCAGGTTGTAAGGGGAGGGGGCGTTTTCACACCTCTGATTTCACTCCTGGGTCCTGCCGGTCGAGAACGAGGCTTGGTGAACAATTTCCTAAGAAAAACGTCCGAACCTCTGACCCGGAGGAGAGATGCGATGCCCAGGAGACTGGACCCAACGAGATTGGGGAAACGGGCTTTAAAACCGATCCCAAGGAAATTGAACATAGCGCACGGAGGTGCGGATGTGAAACGTGAACGGAAAGGGGACCGGGGAGTTCCTTGGGAAGCGTGAACAAAGGAGGGGACAGGGTGAAAGACGAAACACCCCCACCCCCACTTCAATTTGGTGAACATAGAATGTCGGGGAGAATGTTAATAAGGGCCTTTTAGCTTTTCCTCGACCGAGGCACGGGACAGAACGGAGCTGGCGGCCCGGAGCGGGGGATGCGCGCGCGGGCTCTGCGCCCCCGCAGGGCCCGGCTTCCCGGGGCCTCAGCTGCGCGGGCCGGGCCCCCGCGCGGCTCGGGGCGGGATTTCCGTGGCGCGCTCTCAAAGGAGGTTTGTTGGGGGTGGCTGGCGGCTGCGGGGACGGGAATGACCCTCCAGCAGCAGCCGCTCACTTCGTCACCAACTCTCCTTCCGCGCGGGTGGCCAACTGTGCGTCCATCCTCCCCCAAAACCACACAAACCGAATTAAACCCAACTCATTTGGCAGAGACGCTCCCTGCTCCCCAAATGTCAAAGCGCCGCCTGGTTGGGCCCCCAAGGCTGCTTCTCCCCCCAACTCCCTGTCCCCTCGGCCCTCCTTTCCGTGCTGGCCCGGGAACTCCGTCCGCGCCCAGAGGGAACTTGGGCGCCAGCGGCTCGCAGCCGGTGGGCCCCCCGCAGGGCTGCTTGCCGGAGCACCCTGAGCAGCGCGAGCAGGGCACCCCTAGCGCAGCGGGCTAGGAGGGGTGCCGTGCAGCTCCCGCCCCCGCCCAGGTCAAAGTTCCCGGGTTCCTGCTCTCCCAAACTCCCTCCCTGCAGGGCACCGCGGCCCCAGTACTTGTCACTGGGAGGTGGGGTGGGGGCTCCCGTGCAGCGCGGCGGTCTGGTTTGGGGGAGGGCAGCAGGGAGCTCGGAGAAGGGACCAATTCATTGGCTTCCTGGAGGGCATAATTTGGGTGGCAGCTGTTGCGGGAGAGAAGAGCTAGCTAGCGTCCTTGACCCGGGCTCTGCCCTTTAACCCAGCTACCCCGCACCCGAGGGCAGGCTGTCCGGCCAGGCTCGGGTCCACGGCTGCCTCGCGGTCCCCCGGACCTGGCTCGGTACCTCCCTTGGACAGCGTGGAGGTGCCGCAGATCAGACGCCCCTTGAAAAAAATCGCTGGGTTCATCAACTCTCCGCCACCCAAGGCATTGGCTCCGCTGGGCACAGATCCCAGACGAGAATGGGGCTGGGTGGTTTAGGTTCAGAGACATTGATTAAGAGAGCGGGCCCGGGTAGAAGACTCGGAGGACTTAGTGTTTGCAGGGACCGAAAGGATCCACAAAGCCGCATATGATATAGAGAATTGCCAGATTGAAACAGGGTAGAAGTTTCAATCCTACAAATTTCTCTCCTACCCTCCTTCTTTCTATGGACAACTCCTATCTTGGTTTTTACAATAGTCCCGTGCCATATCCGGGCGCCCAGTCCTTCTTCATCGCTCCCTTGTGTCCAGCAGGACCGAGCCAGAGCCCTGGGGTCGCGGTGCCACAATCAGCACAACCCAGAGGCGGAGGTTTCACGTTCTCCGCCCCCTAAATCCACTGCCCCAATCCCCGGACCCTGATATGTGCATAAAGGATTCGCTCACCCCCCCCCCAACCCCCTCATTGGTTTTCAAGGGAATATCTGCAGTAGAGACCTGCGCATCCTGAGCGCGATCCGCTGGCGCGGTGTAGGGTCGCGCGGTTTGCCCCTGGGGTAGAGGAGAGGCGCAGACCCGTCCCTCTCTCAAGAGAGCGGCGTTTTCTGAAAGTGCGAGCTTCCAGTCCGCTCTGGCAAACGAGTTGCAAGGCGCTGTGTCCTCTAGCGGCAAACTCCCGCAGTTGGTGTCTGAGCGCTCACCTACACCTAAGGGATCTGATGGGGAGTCAATTCACAATCAAACTGGAGCCCTACAAGGGGGGGAAAGTCTCCCGAACGCAATGCAGGCTTTCGCCAAGGCCCTCTCAGTAATGAAGCCGGGAGGCTCGGGCGCAGTCGCTCGAACCGTGCGGAACAGCTGATTTGTCTCCTCCACGGCAGATGGTCTTTGAGCACAGATTTGCATTCATTGTCTTCAAATCTGTTTTCGCGCTGGTGTTCTAGATTTCAGCAGCAGATCTAGGCGCAGATCAGAATACAAAAGGAGAAGCCAGAAAATAACACCCAGCCAGGAGGATTTTTAATAGGCACCGCGAGCTGCCCGGGCGTAGTTAAAAAAAAAAAAAAAAAAAAAGGCCGTCTAGGGTTTCAGCTGTTTGGCGGAGCTGCCGGCGCCTCCCGGCCACCAGCCCGCGGCCCGGAGCGCGGCGACCGCGCGCCGGGGGCAAAGTTTCCGCGACTTCCCCGCTGCCTCCCTGCAGCTCCTCTGCAGCGCCCCGGGCTGCGGGGACGGGAGTGGGAGGGGAGGGGGCGGGGTGGGGGCTCCCGGGGCCACGATCTGTCAGCAGGCTCTCTGCACCGGGGGGGGGGGGGGGGGGCGACTCCCGCTCGTGTCTGCCCCGGGATCGTTTCCCCCCGCGACGCTCCATTTATTGGCCGAACCCTTGAGCCTGGCTCGCCCCCCTCCCCCGGCTGCCGGCCTTCATTCATGCATCCTCCTCCTCTCCCAACAACTTGTAAGCCGCACGCACAATCTGTGTCCCCGTGACACTCCAGGACACTTGGCGGGGGGGGGGTGGGTGGGGAGAGCCCTTCGGGGACCTGGGTTGCTCCGCGGATCGTTTGCACGAAACACAAGTGCAAGGGGTCACCCTCTCCGCGTCTACGCAAACAGGCGCACGCGGATCCGAGCCCCAAGACTGGGAATGACGGTGCCTCCCCGCAGGCTACAAAAGTCTGCAACGAGAGGCAAGATCTGCGCCAGCTTGCTGCTCCCGCGGGCAGACTGAGCGAGCACAGCGCAACCCGCAGCGCCGGAAGGCTCGGCCTCAGCGTGCAGGCTCGGGGGGCCCCGGCCCGCGCACGCACTCGGGGTGCGGGCAAGGACGCGGCGTCCACGGCGTCCACGGCTTCCTGTCCCCTTTCACCTCCCGGGCTCCCGGCAACGCCGAGCGTGGCGCGCGCCGCCGGAGGACGTCGGCCCGGCCTGCCCGGCGCCGGCCAATCCCGAGCGTCCATGCAAATGAGGCTCCTTATCGGGCGGCGGCTCCGCCTCCCGCGGCCGCGGCCGTAGTAACCCATTCATGGGGCCCGCGCGCGGCTGCAGCCCGGCTCCGCGGTGCTCGCAGCCACCGCCTCCTCTCGGCTCCGGGTCTTCCCCTTCCTTTTACAACTGATCCTGTTGGGGATTTTTTTTTTTCTTCTTCTTCTAAATTCGTGCGGTGGGGAGGAGCAGGGAGTGGGGGGGGGGGGCCAGGAGGAAGGGGAGAGATTAGGCAGCCATCAATCTCGTCCTGTTTCTCCCAGAACAGGTGATGCTTCTAAATTGTGATCACTTTCCGGAGGCAGCGCTGCCGCTGGAAGGATGCGAGCGACCTAGGACGGAGGCCCCGAGGCGGCGCATCTGAACTTGCGGAGGATAAAACGCAAACTTTAACTACATCAGTCCGCACCCCACGCGCGAAGCAAAGGACGGGCTATCTCCTTTTCCCACCCGCCCCCCCACCCCCCCGCCCGCCCAAGAGAGACTCAAACTTCGGCTCCTGATCCCTTTTCTTGGATTGCTTTGGAGGAGACGGTTCGGTGACAGCATTGGGAACAGTAGGGACAGTGTTGTAACTCTGTATTTTTAAAGCGACAGTAGACCAGACTTTTTAAATGTTTGGGATTCAAGATACTTTAGGAAGAGGACCAGCTCTGAAAGAGAAATCGCTGGGTGCCGAGATGGATTCGGTCAGGTCCTGGGTCCGGAATGTCGGCGTGGTGGACGCCAATGTCGCGGCTCAGAGGTAACCAACCATACGGCCTCGCAATGATCACTTATGTTGCTATTATCTTAAAGTCTTTCCCTCGGTCCCTTTCTTGCTCTCACCGCCTCTCTATCCGTTGCGCTCTCCCTCTTCCCCCCCTCCCATCTGTCGCCCTGGCCCCGCGCGCGCGCTGGGGCTCGACCTAGGGCAGGCAGGTCGCTGCGGTCCAGGGGACACTTACTTACCCCGCAGCCAACACTCGAGTTTCCGAATTGCCTGGGTCCGCCTGGGTGTCTCCCCCCACCCCCGCTCCTTCCGCACAGACCACTCTTTGGGAAGAGAATTAACAAAAGTGGCATCCCACGCCGGCAGCTCTGCGCTCAGTCCGCGGGTGCGGGCCGGGCCGGGAGCGGAGCGCGAGGACCGGAGCTGCAGCTGCGGCCGCGGGGGAGCCGGCTTCCCGGCCGCTCCTCGGTTGCTCCACGCCGCTCGCAGGCGCCTCTCCTCCCGCATCGTGCCGGGTGATTCCCGAAGGCCGGACGCCCCGCGGCCGGTTGGCGGCGGCGACGCGAGGAGTGGGAGAGGCCGGAGCCGCTGCTGGGGAGGCAGCGCGGCCCGGAGCTCCGGGGCGGGGGAGGGCGCTAGGCTGGGGGGTCCAGGCGCCCAGATAGGACCGTGGCCCAGGCGCACGGAGGAGGGGGCGAGGGCAGCCGGGAGACTGGAGAGCAAAGACGCAGGAGTAACGGTAGAACGAGTCGCAGAAGACGGAAAGGCCAGGAGAAGACGGGCCGCAAACGCAGGGATCCGCAGCCTTTAGGTCTTTTTTTTTTTTTTTCCCCGCTAGTTACTGAAGTTGACTTTGTTTCCCAGCGTCCGCGTGCTGAGATAGTAAGCGCCTTGTGCAGGGTGCCACCCCACAAAGACGTTCTGGTCTCCTGCCCTCATCGCCGCTACCGGGCTGGGATGCGTGGTCACCGCGTCCTCATCTTCAAGGGACAGCCTCCCTCCCCCGAACCCGAACCCAAAGAGCCCACGGACTTGTTCCCACGACTGCAGCCTTCCTATCCGCTCTCCTAGCCATCTCCCTCCAAGTCCTGACATCACGCAGAGAAATTACTCCTTTCCCAGACAGGCCGCGTCTCCAGGTGTCCCGGGTAGAGCGAACCAGGCGCCACCCGTGGAGGAGAGGAGACCCGGGCGGGCCACGGCTCCCTCGCGTCTGCCCGCGGCCCGGGGCGCGCCTCTCCCCACCCGGCAGACGGCACGAGGCAGGGGCGGCTCTCTGCCCGGGGTCTGCGGACTCGCAGGGCGCAGGCGGAGGGAAACCAGGCAGCTTCGCAGAGCCGGCTCCGAGGCGCGTTTCCTTGGCCAAGCACCTTCAAGACACCATCCCTACTTTCCTCCTTTACCCCGAGCAAATAATTGTTAAATTTGGAATAGGCAGCCCGAGTGGCTGTTTGCAGCCACAATTTTACACCGTTCAAAAGGGGGAAAAGGGCTCGCGCCCTGGGGTGCGAGGCCCAGAGATCGCAGCGCCGCGGGGCAGCACTGGCCATCTGCGCACTCGCCTGGGCCCCGAGACTTCTGTTAAATGTGATCTGGCGGCTAGTTTGTCCCCGGCCGCGACAGGTCTGCAGGGAGGTGTGTGCGTACACTCAAAACGCTCGAGGGCGCCTCCGGGGTCCTCCAACAAGGGTTTCGCGGTCAGCGGGTTTGGCTGGCGCCGCGGGGAGATGCAGCTTAGGCGGGGATCCCCCTGGCCCCTGGCGAGGACGCTCTCTGCCTCTTAATAACATTTTGGCTTCTCCAAGCGCAGCAATTCTGGGGGCGGGGTCCCCAGGATCACGTCTTCCGCAGTGGCCCCGGATCCTTGGTCCCGGGGATTTCACTCAGCCTCCGTCTGGGGCTCAACTTTTCGGAAGACCGAGGGAAGCGGGAGGTGAGGCCTCTGCCCTGTAGGACCGCGGCGTGGGCTCTGGGTCTCCCCCCGCCCCCAGGGGGTTCCCACCCACCAACTTTTGTAGAGATCCAGAGTAGCACTAGGACAGGTAACTCCAATGAAGATGAAGAAAAGGGTCACCTCTTCCAAAAGTAAGAAGGCATTTATTGCCCTAAGCCGGGAGCCTCGTTCCAAATCCTGACCCAGCCGGCGGCCCTACCTGAGGGTGAAGATCGCGGTGCCCCCACCGGCTTAGACTTGGGCTGCCTCCTTCAGGGACCGCTATGGGCTTTGGTCCGCAGCCCGGATCCTTTGGTCTCCACTAAAGGCCAGACCTTGAGCTGCAGGGCGCTGGGACGCCCCGGAGGCTGAAACAGCGGGTGGTGGCAGTGGACAGGGGCGGCGGCCTCCCCGGCCAACCTCCAGCCGGCCCCTGTGGCCACCGCAGCTCCTCTACAGAGTCCCCTCTCCTTAAGCCGAATTGCAAAAGGGTCCGAGAGGCCCAGAACTCTGGACCGGGACCAGGACCCTTGACCCTCCCCGGTGTTTGTGTGGGCACGTTGGTAACATGGTGTCTTTCTCTCCTTCCCTCTGTCCGGTGTCCCCCACGTCTCTTCCTGCGCAGCGGAGTCGCCCTGTCCCGGGCCCACTTTGAGAAGCAGCCTCCCTCCAACTTGAGGAAATCCAACTTCTTTCACTTCGTTCTGGCGCTCTATGACAGGCAGGGGCAGCCGGTGGAGATTGAGCGCACAGCCTTCGTTGATTTTGTGGAGAACGACAAAGTAAGCGGAGGTCCCCCTCTTTGCCCCCACGGCCTCATAACTAGCTCCTTGCAAAGCACTAAAGATTCCATCTGTCACCCGCGACACTTTTCCACTCACATCATCAGGAATGATAAATCGAGGCTTCTCGTCCCAGCCTCTGAATCAGTCGATTTCCGGGCACCGCCTCGGGGCCCCACTCCCCGTGCCCCGCGCTGCGGGGGAGCTGGCGGCTCTGCGCACCCAGCCTCTGGGTCGTTAGCGGAGCCTGGTCGTGGACCGACTGCAGAGCAGACGTCCTTCAGACCAGAGCATGCCCTTCTCCGGGTTGTATTCTATCATTTTGCACCTGCCAGCGCCGGCAGGCAGGCAGGGTGGAAACCCAGAGCCCAGTCCTGGAGCGCCTTCCCCATTGCCTTCACTCCCACTCTCGCTCCCCAGTGCAGTGCCCACTCCTGACCCAGGCTCCGGTGTGGGGACTGGATTTGATCTCAGATGAAATGGACATGTGACCAAAGGGAAGCCTCTTGCCCTGGCTGGGCCTCAGTCTCCTCAGCTGTAGGATGCGAGCTTTAGGGCAGGAGCTTCTTGAGGTCCCTCTTGCATCGGGACCTGGGTCTCTGAGCTTATGGCCCTAGAGGCTCCAATCTTGGTGGGATAGAGCCAAACCAACGCTGCCCTTCCAAATGACAGGTCCTTGCATCCTGCTTGGGGCTTCTTAAGGACGGATGGAGCCGGTTGAGTTGGGGTGGGGCCTATTTGGGGGTAGCCTTGGCGCAGTGTCCTATTGTCCCGGCTCTGGGGGTCACAGTTCTGAGGACAATCTTAAGGGGGCCGGGACAGGGGGGTTGGAGAGGGTCAAGTGGTCCCAGCCTTAGCAAGTTTCAGAGGTTGGTTGGCGGATGGTCCTGCCCTTTGACCTGGGGCTGGGCAGGGGGTTGTTCAGAGCAGCCGGGTAAGGCTGCTGGAGGCGGAAGGCGGTGTGGGGCACGCTCTCTGGTTTTTCCTTCATCGGGTGGGTGGGGGCTGCAGGGAGGCAAGGGATTCGAACGCTGCTGCCTGTCTTTTCAGGAACAAGGCAACGAGAAGACCAACAACGGCACCCACTATAAGTTACAGCTCCTGTACAGCAATGGTGAGAGCTTAGCGGGGCCGGTGCCCTGCGCGTTTCTCCTGCAAGGAGGGCATCTGACCTTGTCGCAGTCGCCTGAGGGCAGCCTCGGGGCTTGAGGAGCGCAGGGCTGCGGGAGGGAGGCCCGGTCAGGGTGAGGGGCGGGTGGGTGGTCTTTGCCCCCAGGACCGCACAGCCTGCGTGCCTACCCACAGCCGGGAGCGTGGAGCGGCTGCCTGGGCCTCCGCTCCCACAGCAGTGATGGGCTTGGGGTGCCCAGAGTGGCTCCGTGGCCCTCACCTCATGCCCCCTGCCCCCTGCCCCGCAGGCGTCCGCACGGAGCAGGACCTGTACGTCAGGCTCATCGACTCGGTCACCAAGCAGGTGAGCTGGTGGTCCACCGCCTCCTCTTCTCCTGGGCACCCCCATCCCACCCCGCTGCCGTCTGCCCCTGACCCCTGCCCACCCCACCTTGGTTTCCTGGGTCAGACTTCATGTGCCTCTTCACATCAACTAGCACCTTGTCCAACCTGGAGAACAATTTTTTCCTTCTCTCCCCTCCCTTGTCCTGTTTCTTTCTAAGGCTGGAATTGGGGGTAGGGCAGCAAAGGGGTGAAGAGAGGAAGCAATTGTCGGGAGATCCCGTCCCCCCAAACGTTCCCTTTTGCAGGAAATATGTCCTCGCTAGGGCAAACTTCTTTATTATTCTTTCGCTTGAGTTAATCAGGCCACAGCTCGGTTCTGTGCTAACTCCTAATGCAGTGGGGGCAGAGGGGGAAAAGCCGATTCTGTGCTTGTTCTGAAGTTCCCTTTCCTTTGTCTCTCCATTGCCCTCACATCTTCCCTGCCTGCCCTGCCTCCTCCCCTCTCCCCAACTCCTTTGCAGCCCATAGCTTACGAGGGACAAAATAAAAATCCGGAAATGTGCCGAGTTCTCCTGACGCATGAAGTGATGTGCAGGTAAGTGTCGCTTTTTCCTGCGGGCTTTGCTGGAAAGCGGGGCAGGTGGGCTGTGCTCGCTGCTCTCGCGTGCGTCCCTTGGCATTGACTTTCAGGAGTTGTGGCTTGCCGGGAGGGAGGCCTTACCCCGGCCCGATCCTCTAGAACTCCCTGTTAAAGGCCAGATTCTTACAGCATATCCGTTAAAACCCCAGAAGGAGATCCAGAACCACTTAGGATTTCACTCCCCTGGTATCTTAGAAGTTTCCTCCGTTATGAGGAAAGTCTCTGTTGTCTGTCCAGTGGCCCGTGGTAGTGTGAGGAGGGGCTGGGCAGCCCTCCCACCAAGTTTGGGGTCTCCACCCAAGGTCCAGACTGCTAGGTTCCCACCTGTCCCACCCGGTCCGGGTAGATTTCCTGGAGGGGACACTTGTGGAGTACGGAAGCACTGGAAAGACTTGCAGTCTGGGAGTGGACCTCCCCTCCACCCCCCCAAACCGCTGAGGCACCTGTCTGCGATGCGGGAGGGTTTCCTTCCTCCGGGGATGTTGCTTCTCCTAGAATTCCCAGTGTCAGGGGAGTTTCTGAGGCCAGGAGAAACTACCTGGTAGAAAGAACGGTCTGGTTGACCACCAGTGGGAGAGGCAGGGAGACGACCCCATGTGGGGGGGGGGCGTCCAGAGCCACAACTGGACTCTGAGCATCGAATTGTGAGAGGTGCACTCTCCTCAGATTCCTGCATCTTTCCCCATCTTCTTTCCGGACACCAATCATTCCATTTTGAGTCCTTTCTTCTGCTTAACTAGAAGAGAATGAAAACTTAGAGGAAATTTATCGATACACCTAGTCATTCACCCTTTCAACAAATGCTTGAGTATTGGGGACTCCCCCAGCAAACGAGAGATGATCTAAAAAGGAAACTCTGGAAAGAGGTGGTTGTTTTACTTAAATGTCTATTGCACACATGTTTTTCTTCCTCCCCAAATCTCTGAGTGGAGAGAAAACCTCAGCCCTTCCTTCCTCTGCTACTGCCCCAGTGAACGTGGACCAGCTCCAGACTTGCTAGTTTTGGGTAATTGCAGGCCATCTGATTTAGTTTGGACTGTTTTATGGGCAGCTCCCAGCAGCCCCAGCTCCCTCCCAACGCAGTCAGAAAGAAACCATAACAATCAGCCATGTTTGTTTTGGTTTTGACCAAGTATTAGAAAAACAAACTTTGCCAAATGCAAAGTTCAATTCAGCCAGTGGCCTCAGCGGAGGGGAATGGAGCTTCGCTGCCTGAGAATCTGGGAGAGGCCGTGGGTGATGGAGTCAGCAGACAGACGCTCCACTATCCCAGGGCCCCTGATAGATTCGTTCAGAAAGGAAATGGAATTCCAAGATGAACTAGCATGTAATACCTAGATTACATAGTTAGAACACTTTGATTTGGTTGGCTAATTCAAGGACCCTTTTTTTGGGTCCCTCTTTATACTTTTAAATGTCTTTGTTTGGAGAGATTATCTTCTTAAAAGAAAAGAAAACAAACCCCCAAACTGGCCCTTTGTCTGACGAATTATACCTATCACTTTAAATAACACTTGCACGCCCCATTCAGCTGTAGTTAAGGCTGACATTTTTATTTTTAAGCCCAATCAAATCCTCCTCATTTTATGCTGTTTAAGTAACAGCATCAATTTTTAAAGCCTCTAGTTTAGTCTGCATTAGTAACACAATATAAAAATTTAATGTACTGTAACTTCTCCGCATCTGAGACCCAGGAAGACGCTCTGCGATTTTCTTCCCAAAACTAGAATTTAAAACAAATATTAATTATGAGTAAATAAATGACCCATTGGATGGGTACTGTGTATGGAGGTGTGTGTGTGTGTGTGTGTGTGTGTGTGTGTTGGGAGATAGCTGGGATGATGGCAAATATTGGATGTATCCAGAAGGGAAGATCTCAATTTGTCAGTCAGAGCAGGTTGGTTCTCCAGTAAGGGAAGAAAGTTGCTTCTCCCACATTTTGAGGGCCAGTGAGAGCAGTCAGTGATTGAGGGATGAATCAGATGCGCTGTTCTCAGGGGTTATTGCTTACTCTTAAGTCCCTTTGCATGGTGTTCTTGAGTATACCTGGGCATATTTCCCTGAATGTTTTATGTTCTGTAATCCTTAGGAAAAAAAAAAACCCACATAAATTGGCTCTTAGCTTTCACAGGGAACAAAATAAATCTCTTTAGGAATAACTTTTTTCCTTCCCCACTTGTCTCTGCACTCCTCTTCCCTGCTTTAGTTCATTTTGCCAATTATTAGCAAGGAGAAATCTAGTTGTTATGTCGCTGCCAGCCACCCCTGTGCCCTCAATGCTCAGAGGGTTAAAAGATATTATAATTTGAACAGAAGTCGTCTCAAGGCCTACAGCTGGCTAATAACAGAGTTGTATTGAGCGCGAGCAAACCCCACAGCTGTGACTTTTCGCCACAAGGCGCAGGCTAGACAGGGCCCTAATCAGATGGGCCAGCCGGGCAGTGGGGCCAGTGTCTTTATCGGCCAGATGGTGTGAATTTAGACACTTTTGTTATGCAATCGCAGGGAGGAGTTGGGGAGAAGAAAACAAAACAAAAGCCACCATGCTGTGCGCTTATTTGAGTTTGAAATTAGAGACAGATTTTTGAAAGTTGAGGGTTGAATTTTAAAAACGATTTTGGAGGCGAAAGGGCACATTCGCTTGTCTTGAGCAGGAGTTTGACTGATTGGACACCCTGTGTCCAGGGCTGGGGCTTTTTTCTTCTTCAGCCACCCCCTACTCTCCCTTCTTTCTTCCTCTCCAAAAAATGCAGGTAAGATACAGGATCCGGAGGCAATTTTCCATATTCCGCCAGCCTTCATCCCCAACTTGGTTTATTTTTTTTCTCTTTCTCTCTCTTAAAGACTTAGTGAGGAGATGGGGAGGACTGGAGAGGCCTGTAGGCAAATTGAAGAGTGTTTCAGGGAAAAGCTTCTCTGAGTAAGCATTAGAGTAAGATAAACCAAACCCAGCTGAAGAGTGGAGAAGTAACCTGCATTTTCATTCATTAGGGAACAAGAGCCCTTCTGAGCCTCTCCGTGGGAGTTAGGAACACAATCAACCTGGTGCCAAGTTCAGTTTCCTCTTCTCTTTGTTTATTTCCCCCCCCCTTCCTTTCCTATTTTACAGTCTTGTTCGTTTAAAAAAAAATCACTTACCAGGAACTTCAGACCTAGAGACTTGCTTGTTAGAAGATGACCCTATAAAGCCTTTTCACTAAAGTAGCTGAAGCTGAAGTGGGTCGTCTAGGCTTTGTCTCTACAGCAAAGGGAAGTTTGTTATCTGAGTGACTTAGGACCCTAGTCCTTCACATCCACTATCCGCAGATTTAATCCCAGAGCGGTTGTTTGGAGACTGTGGGTTCATGAATATCTTCCACTTTCTACTTCCCTTCACTTGGGTTAATATTCCTGGCATGAGGATGGAATGTCATTGAGGAAACCAGATTAAAAAAAAAATAACTAGGACATCTTGATGAGAACTTATCTTAAAAAAAAAAAAAAAGAAAGCAAAAGAATTAGTTTTGCCTAACCCAGAGAAATTGTAAGAAGGGCTCAGATGGAGCAAATGCAGTCCACTTCTATTATTTTTACACCTTTACTATTTCAGCCCAACCACCAAGCAAGTGTTGTCTTTTCTGTGCTATTAACACTAGAGATTATACTTAAATATGTTACTGTTGGAAAACGGAAGACAGTCCTAAAGTTCCTCTGCATTTTTCTTTGAATATCATTTCCTTCCCCGATGAGATTCTCCAAATTGTATTACACTGGCACCAGGCTTACATTTTTATCTGTTTTTCTTTTCCTTCAGAGAAAATCCCCATGGAAGTCAGCTGAATTCAGCTGAGCAATTTTGCAAACTTACTGGGCCTCTTCAGAATCATTCCTTCTCAAACTAAACAGATTGGCACATCCTGACAGTATGTGCTCTCGTAATTAAATTGTACAGGCATCGCACACATATTTGGGTTAGGTTGACATGTTGATGATGTCAAAGGGGAGTCTAGCTAGAAGGTCTTTAGGTAACTAGACTGCCTGGGCTTTTGAAATTGTGTTGCTAAGGAAAAAAAAAAGGCTTGCCTGAGCTGCAAAGGTATTCTGCTGACCTAAGCAATGGAAATAGGAAAGGTAGGAGAGGGAAGTGGGTGGTGGTAGGGAGCTGGGAACAGAGGCAAGAGCTTTGGGAAGCGGGGAAAGCAGCTGGCCAGCATTTTTATTGGTGTTAATCTTGGGATGGATTGAAATTTTAAAAGTTAAGACCTAATATAATTTCAAAGGCAAAATATTATTTCAGAAAGTCCCTGGTGGCAAATCCGGTATTTAAGAAAGTTGAGATGGTTTTTCTTTTACTTCCTACTAATTTGATTAAATTTCTTACAAATGTCTTAGTGCTCATTTGGTGAAACTTGGTTAGCATCTCTCATGTATATCTCGCTCTTTGAGAATGGCGGAATGGTTCACCGGGTAATCCCACATCCCTATAGGGGTGAAGATGAACTTTAAATATATATTTTTTAAAATTTTTTATTTATTTTTGATAGTTACACACACACAGAGAGAGAGAGAGAGGCAGAGACATAGGCAGAGGGAGAAGCAGGCTCCATGCACCGGGAGCCCAATGTGGGATTCGATCCTGGGTCTCCAGGATCGCGCCCTGGGCCAAAGGCAGGCGCCAAACCGCTGTGCCACCCAGGGATCCCGAACTTTAAATATTTTAAAAATGCTTCTTTATTTGTTTGTTTTTAATTCTGTGGAGGACCAGAGAGGGCAAATGGACTGGAGAGAGCCAGAAAGCAAATCTGTGTCTGGGCTGGTGATAGGCCTTGGCTGCAGCCACATGGCCTCCCTCTTTTCCTTATTCTCTCATCACTTCCAAAGAGAGCTCGGGGATCTCATCACTTCACCGGCTTCCTAAACGTAGAAGGGACCCTGGGAGGGAATCTAGTACAATATTTTAATTTTATATATGAGATTGGCAAAGCCCAGAGGGGTTAAACAGATTTGACTAAATTCACACAGCTGCTTGGTGACAGGGTCGGGTTGGACGCCAGAGCCCAGATTCTCACTTCGGCAATCTTTCCATTGTATTGCTTCACTCTCAAACTCAAACAGATTGTGGGAAGGGCAGTGCTTACATATAGTTTGCTTATTGCTAATGTTTATGGTGCATATTCTCCTACAAGTATGGATGGTAATGTTTCTTTTTTTTTTTCTATGCCATGTCAAGGCTATATTCTTAAGCAACTACAGTTGATGGTAGACCATCCTGAATGAGCCAGGAGGTATTCAGAAGCCTGTGGTCCTGGTGGCAGCAGGCAGCAATGAGGGGAGGTGATTTTCCAGTGCTTCGCTATCACCCAGCTTTCTTTGCTTTTGTCACATCTGTGTCTAGGTCTTCTGTTCAGACACCTTGGGATTGGAGCATTTTTTTCTCTGTTCAGGTCTGACTGAGTCCTTCCTATCTGCTCTAATTGCTGTAGAGCTTCCTCTTTTCTCTCTCTCTCTCAGATAATTCCACAAGCATTTCTTGAGCATCTACCAGGTACCCAGTACTTTGCTAGGTGGAAGTCTTGGCAGGCAGAGTCTTCATGATGGGACTTACACAGGATGTCCCATTACTGTTCTAGACTTGGTAAAAATTATTGGAATTATCATTTTACATCCCTCTGCCTCATTTTCTTCCTGTTTTACAGTATATACCATGGTTCTGGTCTTCCTCCTTTATCTTTAGAAAATGATAGAAATAGATAAATAACTGTTTATAAAGTACAGTGAGTTCTCTGGAAAGATGTTTTTATGTAAATAAGGTTGATAAATCCAGGCAGCTACTTGGGGTTTATTTTTATACATTTTCCTTCCCTTTCTTTCTTCAAATATTTATTAAGAAACAAAGATCTAAAAGATGCAATCATAAAATCATTCAACATGGAACTGGAAGTGGCCTTATAGATTGAAAAATTCAACGTCCATGGTTCAGAATACAAATATGCCTCCTGGGAAAGTTGTGATTTGCTGAAAATTACCCAGTTATGAGCCATAGAATGAGAATTTGAGGGAGTATCTCTGGGCTTTGAGTTCAGTGTTGTTTTTATTTTTTTATTTATTTTTAAAGATTTTATTTATGAGAGAGAGAGAGAGAGAGAGAGAGAGAGAGAGAGAGAGAGAGAGGCAGAGATACAGGCAGAGGGAGAAGCAGGCTCCATGCATGGAATCTGACATGGGACTCGATCCCGGGTCTCCAGGATCACGTCCTGGGCTGAAGGCAGCGCTAAACCGCTGAACTACCCGGGCTGCCCTAGTGTTGTTTTTAAACATGGTCATAAATTCTGCGCTCAAGCAGCTAAATGCTAATAGGCTACCTAGGACATAATCATTTTTGTGAATGCTTCTACATTGGATGCTCATTGTATTTTCTTGATTTTACCAAATTTCTTATACTCTTTTGGTTCCTTCCCAATCTACAGTCGATGCTGCGAGAAGAAAAGTTGTGGGAACCGAAATGAGACTCCTTCAGACCCCGTCATCATAGACAGGTAGGGGGACAAAGTGATTGAAACAATCATTCCTGGTTTCTTTCCTTTATGAATCTCAGCGCTGACTACTGATCACTTGGGATTTGCCATAAGGTTGGTTTCATGCTATCTTCAAGGCAAAGCTAGTCCAACATGTGATTTCTTGTTCTGGTTGGCCTTTCTCGGAAGAAGTCAGAATCTTCCTTTTTGAACATGTGTCTCTAAATCTATGATGGGATTCTTTTCCAGGTGCACTGATGTCAACCTAATAAGGAGTATGTGGATGGTAAAAGATGCCAGCTCTCCTATCTGGCAGAGCTGGGTCTCAGTAAGTTTCTTGGAAGAGGCAGTGTACCCTAAGTTAAGCGGCAACCCCTTTATCATTCTCAGTGATTGCTGTTGGGTTTGAAGACTATCAATTTAGATTACAGTTTAGGGGATTACGACAAGCTCTCTTTTGCACTGAGGGAGATTCCATTCTACCACAGAGCATTGCATTCTGGTCTTGTGTTATATTCAGAGTGGGAAAGATTCTCTGGGACAAGATGCTAATTCATTGAAATGTGATTTAGGCATCCTCAGCTGTCTGTTTTTGTGATTGGAAACAGAACTTACAAACCAACGAAGAAATACCAAATTAACTTCCAGCAATCATGTAATTTTTAAGAAATCCCCTATTCCCACCCCTAATTTTTTCTCTTTCGTTAAAAAACGGAATAATTCCCTATTGCTTCTTTCTTTGGGTTTTCGTGTTTCTAGCCAGGTCCTGAAATGGATTGGAGAGACCATAGTCTCCAAAGTTGTTATTCCAATATTCCAATGAATTCTGTTGGGAGAATGGAACCTCTGGCATTCTTCCCAGAAAGCCAGCTTGGTTTCTTTGTGGAAAGTATAGCCTAGCCCTAGGAATGAGGAGGCTGGAATCCTGATCCTGTCCTCACTTCTGACCTTGGACGAAGTGCTCAGCCCCTCTGCTCTTCGGTGGTACCACTGGATGGTACTGCCTGCCACTCTCAGTTTCAGGAGGCTCCTAAAGTATCCATGGGCAGCTTTGCAATCTTCTCTGAGATGCTTGCAAGAGGATGATAACCAAATGTAAAATGTTTCTTGGATGTGTAGGGTACCTTTGCCATTGGAGGAGGTTCAGGTGAGACCTGTTTTAGGGAGCCGTTTGGAATTTCCTTTTTTGGTTTTTTGTTTTTCTTTTCTCTGGAAGCACATAGAAGCTTACAGTTAAAGAATTGGGAGAACTCTCTGGGGTCAGCCATCTTCCTCACCTGACAGACAAGAAGACTGACCTGGGGAATGGTGACGTGCCTTGCCCACGATTGCACAGCTGGGTGGAGTGGAGCTGGCACTGGGACAGTCGCCTGTCCTCAGCTCGTGCTCCTTGCTGCCACAGCCTCCCTCCTTCTCCCGGTCCTGTCTGTCCTGACTTATGTGAGTTGGATGTGTTGATTGCACGTGGCCCCATTTCCTAACTTCCCAGGATGCCTTTAGGATCCTCTGGGGGTGGAATCTGAAGCATTTGAGAACAGCCTAGATGCAGACCCAGTCCTTTCCCACGTGTACACTGACCTCCCCGATCATCTCTTCTCCACACACTTCCACTCCCCTTTCAAGACGGTCCTCCAACCTCAGGACTAGTACATCTTCTTTTGTCGTAAATACCCCATAAGCCAGCTTTAGAGATGGTTGCCAGCCTGTAAATGCTAAGCTGCACCTTGCTTCTCATCAGCCCACATCCTGATGACTCCACCCTGAGCAGTTCTGACTTTGAGAAACTGCATGTAGCCTGCACCCAGGGATAAAGCCTGACGTATTCACACTTTCACCCTATATGAAACACATGTTGCAGATACAAAAGAAGGTAGTCTTTTTGCATCTAGAGAGAGAGAGAAGATATTCAAATTAGATGCTTTCATTGTTTGTGGTAGAATGACTTGAATTCTTCTCAGAAGGTGGAAATTATGTCTTGGTTGCATATTATAGAGCTTTATGTGACTCTGGCATTTATTTTTTATTTTTTTTTACTATTCTGTGCACAATAAAACAGCCCAGTGATGTCTCTGCATTGCTTGAAATATGTGTTATTTTCGAAATGTTGCACATCTACACATGGAAACATACACACCAATGGGTATGATAAATTGGCCCTCATTAGGTTTTTAGAGAACCCATTTCATTAGAAACAGATGCATTTTTTCTGCTTGCTCACTTGTAAGGCTTTTGTTTGAAGATATTGCCTTATTGCCTCTGGATATCATTTGGGCTTACCTTAGCCTCCTTCTCTTCATTGGGAAGTAGAAAGAGATGAATGGTCAGGTTTCCATTTGTTGGAAGTGGGATGGGTGGTTTGTGTCAGTCAGGGGTTTGGTTGAGTTGTGTATCCAGTCCCTGTGTTCAACATCTGCCAACTTGGAGTTGTTGAGATCCCCCATGAGCACCAAACGGGTGCAAAGTAGTCTATTTTGGATTTCCTCTGAGTAAATATAGAACTCTCTTCTTTGCCCTTGTTCCTATAATGCCAACTAATTATCTCCTCCCCCTGCTCACTCAATCTAACCAGATGCAGTTAATTTACACTGTCTCTCTTTGAGTTTTCTCACACAACAGGCACGCTCCACTCTGGCTCCAGGGAAGCCTGTTTATTCCCTTGGAATTGTGCATGTTTGGGGGAGGGGTTGGGGAGCCACAAGGGTAGTTCCCAAACTTTTCACCACAAAGGATCCCTTCTATTGTTTCTATTGGCTAACCCAGCATTTTGTAAGATTTTGTCTGCTGAACTGGAATTAGCAAGTAATCACTCAGCTGTAATTCCATTCCTATTAATCAAAGACGTACAGTAGAATGGGAAGGGAAAACCTCATTCTAGAAATACCCTTGTTCTCATCAATGGCCAATCAGAGGTTTTGATTGGGATAAGACGACCCAAGTGTTGTCTTGTTGACTTGACTTTTTACTTGACTTGACACAAAACAATTTGACCTTTCACATAGCCCATGTGACCACATCCTGGGCAGATATTCAGTTTCCAATAGGCTGCTTGAAATATGAAAAATAGCTTTTACTACCTACTGGCCCCTTCATTGAGAATCATTGGATTTTATAGTAAGGCATCCCCCGGTAGAGATTTGATTCTTTTATTTCCTAAGACTTAGCCCCAGACCAGGATTATTTTCCTTACCAAATTATTCCCTACCTTGATTTCCCTAAAAGCATTTTTGTCTTAAGTTGTCTTTTCAGCATGCTTTTATGAATTCTTGTGCAGCCACACCCCTCTCCAAAAAGCCAGGCCAACACACAGCCCAGCAGGACTTGCTGCTGAATCACGGGCCTCCAGCAGAGCCTTCCTTCTGTGTACAAATGTGTGCATGTGTAGAGTGGCAGTACGGTTTATTAATTTTTAGTGTAAAAATCCAAAGTTGCTATTGGAAAGAAAAAGACCCCCAGCAGAACAGAACAAAACAAAACCAGCAATGAAACCACAATTCTTACTTTGGTCTTCGGCCTAAGTCTTGTCTATAAAGATCTGTGTGTGGTAAATAAAAAGAAAAAGCCTCAAGCTGATTTACATTTTGTAAATGTAACCACATTTTGTGGTTTCAGAGCTATTTCAACCTTGTTTTTTCTGTGCTGTATTCTTCTCAGACTCTCTTCTCCGTCTGGAAGCCTCCTCTGAATATCTGCTGAATCTCTGGGGCTCTCAGGATAATCTGGTAGTCCATGGAAAGAGTATTTTAGGGACAGTTTCACCAGTGTAGGAGAGTGAAAAAAATGTTCTTACTGTTCCAGTTCTTGCAGTCCATAAAAGGTCAAATGGGCAGCGAGGGCAAGAGTTCTTTCTGAGTCTTTGTAGGCTGTCCTTGCCCATGGGCAGAGTGGCATGATATTTTCTGTTAAAAGGGCAGATCAACCTATGTGTCACATGCTAAATATCCTAGTCTTCTGTTTGGGGACACTGGTCTCCATATGTCCGAGTTCTGCTTCCAGGAGGACCATTTTATGTTGATGCATTTTTGTTTATTTTCTTTTTTTGAGGACCCAGACAAAGAACAGAATGAACCAAATTTAAAATGTTTACTTAAAAAAGATCTAGTGTATAGGTACCCACAAGGGGTTTTCCTGATGTTATCTTTCTTTTTTTTTAAACTTTTAGTTGTGGAAAAATACACTCAACATCAAATCAACCATCTTAACCATTTTTAAGTATGCAGGCTCAGTGGTTTAGGTACATTCACATTGTTGTGCAGTGGGCACCACCACACATCTATAGAACTCTTTTATCTTGCAAAACTCTGTCCCCATAAACCCTAACTCTCCTCTCTCCAGCCCCCTCTCCACCCCCAGCCCGCTGGCATCCTCCATTCTACTTTTCTTTCTCTATAAGTTTACTCTAGGGAACTCACATAAGCAGAATCATACTGCATTTGTCTTTTTGTCACTGGCTTATTTCACTTAGCATAATGTCTTTGTTGTTCTTTTGTCTTGTGGCGTGTGTCAAAATTGCCTTCCTCTTTAAAGCTGAATAATATTCCATTTTGAAGATACCACACTTCTTTATCTGCTCATCTGTTGATGGTCGCTTGGGTTGTTTCAATCTTTGAGCTATTTGTGAACAATGCTGCTGTGAACATGAGTTTACAAATATCTCTTTGAGTCTGTTTTTCCTTCTTTTGATTATATATACCCAGAAGTGGAATTGCTGGACCATCAGATAATTTGAGGAACGACAATAACATTTCCATAGCAGGTACTTCATTTTACGTTCCCACCAATCATGCACTCAATTTCTCCATGCCCCTATGTTACTTGATATTTTCTCTCTCCATTTCTTTCTTTCATTTATTTACGTATTTGAGAGAGAGCAAGAGAGCGAGAGCAAGAGAGCATGTGTGTGGGAGCAGGGGGAAAAGCAGAGGGGGAAGAAGGGGAGAGGGAGAATCTTAAGCAGACTCCCCGTCAAGCACAGAGCCTGATGTGGGGCTCGATTCCACAACCTCAAGATCATGACCTGAGCTGAAACCAAGAGTCAGAGGCTCAACTGACTGAGCCATCTAGGTATAATAGTTGTAATACCAAGTTCTTCTCCTGTTGTCATCTTGGTAGGCATCTCCACCTGCTGCTTTCCCCTTTGGTTCATGCTTCCTGTTTGCTCTTTCTCTGCCATTTGGCACATCATTTTCCTGTCTCTTTCTACTTCATCAACTATCTCATTCCATTAGAGTACATGTTTGGATTCTCTTTCCTCTGGCCCATACTTGTTATGCTTCTCTCCAGTGTATCACTTAACTCCAGGAAAGTATTATTTGTGGGATGGGAACTTCCAGAGAATAACTGTGGGGAGTAAAGCCCTTTACCAACCAATGCATGCCAGAGGGTATTGCACTCCACCTGAACACTCCAGTTTTTGTTAATTTACCAAATGGACTCCATATCAATCTCTTCCTGATTTGTGGTGAAGATTCAGATTTTAGCCCCACTGTTCCTTTCAGCATAGGAGCAGAATTTGGAAAGTAGTTGGAGTTGACCTCTTGCTGAGATTTATGTCCGTGAAGTCTAGCAGATTCCAGCTGTCTTAGGTCGCTCAGACTGGTTTTCAATCTGTGACCACTCCCTCCCTTTGGATGGAAATGGATAAGCCAGATGTATCAGTAGAGATACCTCCTGAACAAGGATTTCTATCTTTGAGAAGGATGGATGAGGCCAATACTCAACATTTAATTGGTACTTATTGTGTGCTGGGCACTGTGCTAAGCAATTTGCACTAATTAAATAATCTTCTTAATTAATCTTCAATGGTTGAGAAAAGTTTCAATTTTATGAAGAAAAAAAATGAGCCTTAAGGAGTTGGAGAACTTAGCCAGGGTTACATAGCCAGCTTCAGTGATGAAATTGGAGTGTAGTTAGTGGTGGAAGTTCCAGAGAAGAAGACTTTGGTCTAAAGGAAGGAAAAGCTTTTTAGAATTTAGAGCTGTATAAGAGTGGAAAAGCCTGGTGAGTATGGTCTAGAAACACTCTTGATGGGATCATTAGAGAGGGGATTTGTTCTCTGGGAAGTGGGGGGCACTGTTAGCTCCCAAAGTGGCATTTTACTTTGAGATTGTACAAGTCACATTCATATGTGTGACAGGTTTGATGGAATATCAGTCCTTAATCCTCATGACTGAGGGGCAGCATTATGAAGCAGATATGGCCTTGGACTAAAAGTGTGGTCACTCCTGTTAGGTTATATGGATATTGTAATCTTTTTACCTGTTTGGTTTTGCCTTACATCTCCACACAGATTGTTATTCTTGGATGTCAGACATATGTCACTTATGTCTATAAAATTTTTTAGTTTTGTGATGGTGCTAATAATACTACCTTTCTCAAGATATGGCCTTGGACTAGGATCAGGATGCCTGCTTCTGGCCCTGGATCATTCAGTAACTAGCTGTCTAATGTAACAGAGGTTATGAGCTGCCTTTCTGGGCCTCAGTTTCCCCATTTGTAAAAGGAAGTGCATTGGATTAATGGATGACCTTTACATTACCTTCCAGCTCTGAATTCTCTGATTCTAGTTGAGGACCCAGGTTTGGGCATCAGGCATGCTAATTCATCAGCCTTGCTCATCAATAATTTACGGGAGCTATTAATATGTGCCTTCCATGCCCAGATTCCCCATCTCTAGTGTAGGGGAGCCCAGTGCTGTGAAGAGTCTACAAAAGCCTGGCCCCGGGCTATTTTTTTTTTTTTTTTTTAGTGAAAATTCCATTCTCTTAGAGAGGGTGCAGATTTTCTCACCAAGAAAACACGGATTATCTGCCCAAAGTGAATGCATCATTCTTTCATGTTCCTTGTCCTTTGTTGTGGAGTAAAACCTTTGCTAGTTTCTTGGCTATTTTATGGAGATATAGATAGGAGAAGGGACTCCTCTACTTGCTGGTGTAGGAAAAACATCCCTTTGGGTTGAAGCACTTCACTGGATGATAGCCTGGACCAAGTGGTAAATAAGACGTGAAATTTCCTTTGAGAAAATCTCTTTCCTCCTGCTGATTAAAGAGATGGTACAGAAGAGTTATGATGTTTACTTCTGTAATTGGGTTAATGTCTAAGAGTTGTACTTATTCTACTCGACAGACCAGTCTTCCTAGACTGGCTGAATTTTAAGATTTGATTAGTCATTTGTACATCAGTTCACTCCATCATTCATTCATTTGGGATATTTTTCAATTGTTCAGCTCTTAAGCAAATATTTGTGAACTCCAGGCTCTAAGAGACTGTCAGGAAATAAAGGTAGGTTTTGTTTTGTTTTTTAAAGATTATTTATTTATTTATTCATGAGAGACACACACAGAGAGAGAGAGAGAGAGAGAGAGAGAGAGAGAGGCAGAAACATAGGCAAAGAGAGAAGCAGGCTCCCTGCAGGGAGCCTAATGTGGGACTCGATCCCAGGACTCCAGGATCACACCCTGAGCCAAAGGCAGATGCTCAACCACTGAGCCACCCAGGGGTCCCAAGGATAGGTTTTAATTTTCTGGTCTCATCATTTCTTTCCCCATGAATCAAAATGGAATCAAAACGTCTGTTTCATCAAGCAGACCTTGAATATGTCCTCCCCTCTCCTTTTGCACATACCAGTGCTACTGAGAGTACCTACCCCAAGCTCTGCCAGTATAAATCCTATCCGTTTTTCAAGACCCATTTCAGATCTTGCCTCTTCAAAGATACCAATTCTTATAGCCCAAGTCTTTTTCACTTGACATTTGTCACCTGTGGTCACTCCTGTTAGGTTATATGGATATTGTAATCTTTTTATCTGTTTGGTTTTGCCTTACATCTCCACACAGATTGTTATTCTTGGATGTCAGACATCATATGTCACTTATGTCTATAAAATTTTTTAGTTTTGTGATGGTGCTAATAATACTACCTTTCTCAATGAGTTCTGGTTTTAAAAACATTAGTATGTGTAGGGTGACTACCACATTTCATGACAGAAGGGATGCTTTTAAAAAATCATAGCAATTATTACCTTGGATCCCCCACAGTGTCTATCCATTGGCTTTGATACTATGGTCACTCAGTAAATATTAGTTGGCAGATTAATCTGTGACTGCCAGGCCTTGAAGAGTTTGGATAAGTGAGTCCTTTGCCAATTCATATAGGACTTTTCTTGTAACTATTTATACTTTACTGCTGCTTAGCAGTCTTACCCCCAGTGGCAGACAGATCCAAAACAATGCCAAGAACAGGTATCTAGGGTTGTGAGGCAGAATGAATCACTCAGTAAATGTTTATCAAGGTTCTCTTATACTATGGATTTTGCAAGGTGCCCTTAGGAATAATAAAATTGAATGGACACGAGGCTTTCCCATCAAGAGCTTATAGTTCAGATGGAGAAACAAAGGATGTGCAGAAAAAACTAATTCAATGTAAAATGCAAAAAATGCCATAGGAGAGGTGGAGATTAAAGCTCTGATGAACCATAGTGGGGAGATGATTTTCATCTAGGTAGAGATATGGGGGATGACAACTGTGACTTAGAGATTCATGGTTGAGGTCAAAGGGCATTCTAAGAGGAAAGTGTGTATGAGAAGACATATGGAAAGGAAAGAATTTCCTACATCTCATAGTTTTAAAAATGCAGGGGATAGGCGTGAAGGGGACAGTAGGAGAAGAAGTTAGAAAGATTGTTTGAGTCCAGATTTTGTAACACTTAATTAATATGCCTGTACGAAAGCATTTTGATATGTTTTGTTGTTGGTGGAAAGACATCAGAAGATTTTGAGTAGTGCAATCTTGTGGCCAGGTCAATATTTTGGGGAGATAACTTTGAGGATGAATTGGAAAATGGGGAACTGAACTAGGCAAACCTATTAGGAAGGCATTACCAGTAGTTCACAAATGCTTTTCTTTTTGTGCCTTTTTGGGGAATTTATCAGTTTATCTGCCAGAGCTTAGGCATTACTTCCATCACCCTGTACCACTAGGAATTGGGAAGATGGGCACAGTCTTCAAATTTTGTGACTTCTGATAAAAATATCCCAGTTTCTGATTTAGCTTCTTTCATCTTCTGGATGTGCTCCCTCTACCACCAGCAGTGGTTGGGAGTTGGGTTTTCCCTGCCAGATACCAGTCACTGGAGGTAAAAAGCCCATTTTCTCACCTTTCCACATTTCACTTCCCCTCCCCCAATACACCCACCACTCCAAAGCTTTTGCTGATGTTGCCACTTGTCCCCATGAGTACGCGTCCTTTGTTCACTGGAAAGCTCAGATCCTTTGCACAGAACTGCTGTTGTACCATCTGGCAATCTGTGAATTTTTTAGTAGCCTGGATGTTTGTGAGAAAGCAGGAACTCAGAGGCCAGAATCCAAGCCATTTACAAGTAATTCTTGAGAAAAGAGGTGAAAAAACCCAAACCAGTTCATGTTTACTAGCATTCTTTCATTCAAAGTGCCTGCAGAGGTCACCTGGATCAATTCCTGGTGAAAATTGGAGGACCAAGTGTTTGTATGCAGTTATGCAGAACAAATAATGGTATGCTTCAACTCCCAGCTTTTCCTCATAAAATTGTGTGATGGGATTAAATAGTAGATTTTTCAGGAAGTGGATGAGTCCAGAGTAGAAGAACAGTACTCTGCAGTTGTTCTGTGCTGGAAATAAGAAATAGATGTTTGTTTCTAGGAAAGATATTTCTTTCCAGGGTTGTTTAGCTGGCTTTCAAGGGAACAGAGAGACTTGGAACTTGGGAAATATTGATAAGACTACACGTTCATCCAGAGAGAACCTTCTAGAACTCCCTTTTCTTTATTTCTCTTTCTATTTGAGTAGATTGGTCTGGTAAGTTCTTCTGGGTCTATCTTTGACCAGCCAAGAGGCTAATAGGCCAAATGGTTGGGCAATATGATGTATTCCAAAGAGATAGGAAGGAAGTTATTCACAGGTAATTTGCAGACTTAGGGTTCTACCCATTAGGACTTGATTAGATGATATGTTGATTGAAATCTTATAACAATTGTTCTCTGTTGCTCTGTTCTTCACATTGACCTAGAGTTGCAATTGGAGTGGGCATTTGCTAGAAAGGAAAGTGGTTGGGTGACAAGAGGCTCAAAGCATGTCAGACACATTAGACCCATGTCTATAAGGAGTCAGTCAGCATTTCATCAGTCTGCACTGGGTAATTAATTAAATGATTGTCCTCCAGGAAGGTTTTGTTCTAAACTCAAACTCTCCCAGCCCCCTCAAGACCACCACAGAGCCAGAACTGGTGAGAAATGCTGCAGCTGCTCACATATAACAGGAGCTTTTGAAAAGGAAATAGGGAGAAATCCCTAATCCCACAGATACCATGGCAGGAATGGAAGAATTTGCAGGGATGGGACCAGTTGGGTTCAGGCCAGCCCTTTGGGGTTAACACCTGCATTTTTAAGGCACATAGGATGCCAGGACTTTTTATAAAAGAGAACTCACAAAATGGTCATGTGTTCTGGGTCATTGTACCTTTGAATGCTGTTATTCACACATAGACCCTCCAATAAAGCCCTGAGGTGGGTCTCTGTAGAGACAAAGGAGGAGCTTTTGGTTTGTTTGTTTTGGGCCCAGATTTGCACACTTGGGCAGGACATTTTCCTGATCAGTTTAAAGCTATGCCCATGACTCATCTTAGCTCTCTACTGGGACTGTCACCCTACACTTGAGATGAAGAAACGCAGTTGAAGAGCAACCCCTTCAGTGGCTGTGTAGCAAGCAGGTCAAAGATTCAACTGGGATTAGAGGCAAGATCTCTTGCTCCCAGATCAAAGCCGTGATGGTCTACACAAGGAGAGGACCAGGGAAACAATAGCATTTGTGACAAATACGGTGCCACTGAATTGCAAAGCTTCTAACTGGACTGGAGCTTTGAAGGGTTCATCACCTTTCAAGCACCATGCCATGGGTCAGACTGATGACTCTTGACTTCACTATAATCCGTAATTTTGTATGTAGCCAGTTTGGTCCATGTGAAAGGCTTTTTCCTACCTACTTAGAAGAAATAAGTTTGTACACACAACACAGATTTATGACATGGGGCTTGTACTCTTGCAAAAAGTGGCTATTATTCCTGCCATGTGATAAAAAGTGTAGCAAAATCTGCCTTCAGATCTGAGTTTGATCACTCCTCTATGCCCTCCATGAATTTACCCATTCATTCATTTCCTGCCTCTCACTGAATCTGGACTTGCCAGATTTAGCAAATAAAAATATGGGATGCCCAGTTAAATTTAAATACCACATAAAGATGAATTTTTTTTCGGTGTAAGTACATCCTAGTTAAATTTGTATTTCAGATAAAAGACAGATACATTTTCAGTGTAAACTTTTCCCATGCCATATTTAGGATATACTTACACTGAAAAAAACCCATTCATTATTGTTGAAATTCAGAATTAACTGGACGTCCTGTATTTTATCTGGCAACCCTACCCAAATCCCAGTTTCTCATCTGAAGAATAGGGGAGTAAGGGCTGCCCCATAGGACTGGGATGGGGAGAGAGGATGCGAGGGAGAGCCCTGGGCCATGACTGGCCCTTGGGCTAATCAGCATATGCCTCGTTCCTTCCTTTTCGTGTTTTTTTTTTTTTTCTTCCTACCTTTAGATAGGGGTCATCATCATCATCTTCTTGTCTATGTGGAAGTTGATTCACACTCAGGAGATACATTTAGGAGGCTGATAGGTAAGCAGAAAGCACTACTGAGAGCCAGCAGCATTCTCTTCCTGCCCCCTGGCCCCCACCCCCAGGCTTTTGCCAGTTTCTCTACCCAGACCTCCTCCTCAGACTTCTGTCTCTTGTCTCTTTTTGTCACCTCTCGGTGCCTTGCTCTCATGCTCTGTCTAGACCCTGTTTTATGGACTTGTCGCCTCCCGTGCATTGCTTTTGCTTAGTGTCCACTGTCCATCTCCTGTTCACTTTCATTCTGACTTCCCCGAAAGCCTTTGTTCGGCGTTCCCTAAGTCTCCTTCAGCGCTTCAAACATGTGGGATTGTTTAGGCTCGAGTGATAAATTGCACGGAGTTAAAGGTAAAGGGGAAGCTCCTCTCTCCCCACTTGGTCTTGGCTGACGTTTGAACAAGAGCCAGACTCTACTTCGATTTAATGCTAACAGTCCACTTGATGCTTGCCCAAGTAAATGTAGAGTGGCTAATGCATTTTATCATCCAGATGTTGAGTCACAAGATGAAGGATAACCACCATTTAGACATATATCTGGGTAATTTAGTGAACTGGAAAAAAAAATTTGACTTTGAAAATTTGGTGTCATTTTTGAATCAACCCATGTTGAAAAGCGGATGGCAGGTTTTAAAATTCCGCTTTTGCTTCCCTCATTTCCCTTGCCCCCCCCTCCACGGTCCCCATTTCCCTCTTTTTTCCTTTGTTGACTTTTCTTTTTACTTCCTGCCTTTGATTTTAGGGTCTCCCTTGCTTCCCGCCACCCTCCTCACCTTGCCTTGCATTTTCAGTGAGGTGTCTAACCTTGATTCCGACACAGACTGTCAGAAACATTTCCGTGAGCAACTTGTACCCTAACGCCTTTCTCCTGAATCCCCTCTTTCTTCTTTTCATTCCCTGATGAAGAATGAAATGCTGGCTTCACTGTAGGTGTTCTGTTTATAACTCCGGCTTGGCGGTTTTCACTTCGAGTGGAGTCCATTGAGCTTGTAAATTGTATTGGATCAGTGAGCCCATAATGAGACCTCCAAACCCAAACAGTAGAAGTCTGCTGGGATTTTATTGTTCATAAAGCTTCTTCCCTGGGGAGGGATAGAGTCATTAGGTGTGCACTGTGTTTAATATTTGGTCATGACAGGAAGCAATAATTTTCTATTTTTATGGTGGCTTCTGAGTTTTTAAAGCAATTGTCTAATTCCCATCACTGAGACTGGAAGCAAATTAACCAGGCAGTGAGGTAAGCCTGGATGTGGTTTTGGTCGGGGCATATCTGGTTTAGCATCTTTTTCAATCCTGTGCCTGACCTCTGCAACTCTGGTGGCTGGCACCTGCCGACTCATGGATGTGACTTCTCATCTGGAGTCCCCTGAACTCTTCTTGCCAGGTAGAAATGTTCTTTTTCCAACGAGGAGGTAGAGCTGTGGGCTCTTCTTGCCTGTCCTTTCAGACCGTCCCCTCCTTAGGTGAGGGAAGTGTGTAAAGTTTTTCAAAATTGGCACCACCTGGAAAAACGGCTGCCTCCCCGCTTCTTAACCTCTGGTCGGGCAGCTGGATTTGAGCATGACACCATTCTAAAGGTTTGCAATCTAGTCTAGCATCAAGAAGCCCCCAGCCAAGGTGTTAGGTCTCCTCGCTTCACAAACAGGGGGGATGCTTTGGCTTAGAAACCTCTGAAACAGAGCCCAAACCTAAGTATCTGCAGACCAGGGCAGAGGGATCAATTTGGTGAGGTGGCATGATTTCTATCAGTTGGGCCAGCCTGACCTGGGATGCTGGAACAGTAAGTGGGAATTTCCAAGGGTAGCTTACTAGTAGATTACTCCATGGGTCACAGGGTCAATGGCCCAATGACTGCTGGTTGCTAGTCTACCTTGACAGCCGACCTGAAATTCTGTGGAAATAGAATTTTGTCATGTAATTCTGAGCACAAGGAAGGTTGAACAGAAGGCCAATTGTTTTGAGACCCATTCTATCTGTAGATCATCTTGGTCTCTTCCACATTCTTTTTTTCCCCTGGTAGGAAACTAAAAATGAGGCGTCGGTGACATGCTTCTTTGCGAAGTCACAGCCTACCATTTTTTTTTTTTTTGAGTTTTACAGAGCTTAGCAGGAACCAGCTGGGCAAAATTGTGTCCGAAAAAATCATCATGCTTGACCTGGCCTGCAAAGCTGTGGAACCAACTCTCAGCAGTTAATCAGATGTGATGACCTTGAGAAGAACTTCCCGAAAGCTCCCTGGCCTGGGAAGCCTAGACTTGTTGCACCTAAGTGGGTTCCAGGGAAGGTTAGGGAACCAAGGCCTAAGGGCAGAAACCAGAGCCAGGGAGAAAATGAAAAGATTGTTTTGCCCAACCCAAATCATGCATACCTGTCCTCTGACATATTATGCCTGCAGAGGGAGAGGATGGCTGATACCTTACCAAGGTGTCAGTGTTCACATCCCTCCCTACCCCATCCTTTTCTTTTTTTTTTTTTTTTGGTACCATGGATGCTACCAATGGTCCAGGGAAGCCTATGGATCTATAATCCCACTGTGGCTTGTTGTCTACATTCCAAATAGAAGATGTTAAATTTCAGTTACGAGTCAGTGGAAATAAAGATCTAATGTTTACATGGACCTCTTCAGTCTCCAAACACACCACAACTCCACCAACCACGCACTGTGCCCTTTCTTTTCTCTTATCCCATCATCACCCCTTTGTTCTCTCTCTTGCCTTTTTGCTCCTATTTTGCTCTTGTTCTTGCCTCCTTTTCTCTTTTTCATCTCCTCTCACTCTGTGCCTTTTTTTTTCCTGGCCCTCCTTCCCCTTGCCGTCTGCTTTCCCCTCCCTAAGTTATCATGGACTTGTGCAGGAGCCGACAGCCAGCGTGTTTGTCGGGAACTTGGTCTCAGCCGTTCTATTGCTCTCAATGGCCCATTTGTTTGCTCCTGTGAAGGAAAAAAAAAAAAAAAAAAAGAAACTTTTCCAACCTACGAGTTCCGTTGTCTCCCTAGGGATCCTTGTTTGAATCTTTGCTGTAAGATTTTTTTTTCCCTATGAAGTACCAAAGAAATAATTGCCTTATCGTTAACAAACAGAACCTGGCTCTTATCACCCCATACCCCAGAGCCTTGGTGCAAAAGTTGGGCCGTGCCAAGTGCATGCATTAACCTGATACGCGAAACCCCTTTTGAAAGCCGGTCCTTGGAGGACGCTCATTGAGGGCGTTTTTGTCGAGAGGTGGCACAGTGAAAGCACTTCTTACAGCACTGGGTGCCAAAAGAGATTGGCTGGCGTTTACACCCCTGTTACAACAAAAAAGAGTGTATTTTTCTGGGAGGAACATTTTCAGATTGTTCTAATTGTCACTGGCAACGAGCAGTACTTGGAACTTGAGTCTTGCGGTGGCCTCACTGGAGTTTTAAAGCATCCCTTGGCACAGGAGACTTTTTGGTTCCGTAGGTGAGCTGTGGCCTGAAAAAGCAAGCAGATCATAAAAAGCACCAGGCCTGACTGCCCACTGTTGCCCTGCGAAAGGATGTGACATAACTTGGAACCTGGACTGTGCTGTCAGTGGATTCTGAGTTTGTTTTTGGAGCCGTAGAGGTCTCCCGTGAGAGCTCATTTACATCTCGGAATGGTCTCTTGGCCTCCACCTGTTCGTGCTCTATTTTATAAAAAGCAGAGATCTTCCTCTGGAACCTGCCTAGATTGTGGTGTCTTCTCCTCACTTAAGTCGATGGTATCATTTTCAGAAAAGCTGACTGTGAGGTTGGCCTCTTTCTATTCCAATCTACTATTGGAGCGACATCACTTCTGCTGTCTTTTGGATCTTTAGACAAGGCGGATGCACGAGGGATCTGGGGAAATGCTTGCTTTGGGGTCAACTTGAATTGACATCCTTTTTAAAAAGTTTTCCCTATTGTGTCTTCTTTGTTAAAATAAAATAAATAAATAAGAAAACCCCACAGCAAAACACAAAAAAGATATATGATGTTGTAGCGACATCAGATACTGACAGCGCATCTCAAAAGATCCTTGGGGAAGCTTTTGTTTGGGGTGGGAGAAATCTTTCTCTTAAGCATTTCCCAGCATTCCTTCAAGACATCTGGTTCTCTCATTTTCTCTCTGACTTCTGTGTGTTTTTTTTTTTTTAATAACTCCACTACTGTCATTATTTTTATTATTTTTAACCATTTAACTAAATGTGCTGAATGGTGATCCCACATGGCATCTTGTCTAAAACTCGTTTGACCTTCGGAAGTGATGACCTTAACCAATTTTTACTGGCAAGTGTCTTGACTTTATTACTCAGGAGACAGTTTATTTTTTTTTCCTTAAAGAGAAAGCGAACAAGAGAGAGTGGGCTTTTCTTAAGATCAAAGAAAAGGAAAGAGCAAGGAGGTTATACCCACCCATCTCTATACCGGAGCAAAAATTTTCTCTTTCCCATCCTGTTTTATTATCACTCTCAGTGTCCTTATAAAAGCATAAATAAACAAAATGAAATCTCACCCATGCCTCCTGTAGACACATTCCCCTCTTCAAGCATTTGGGAACTCCTCTGTTTGCACTTTGAGATTGGGTTGCTGAGTTGAGGCATTGTCTAATGTAACCATCATATTATTTTCTTTTGCCAGTATAAGTGGAGGCCAAATCAATTAAATAGAAAGAAAAAAAAATAAAAGGAAGCAAACTGGGTTGATCAGCTTTGTGGTCTAACTTTAGTAGACCTAGGTCTGAGTTAGAAGGATTAACCTTGCTGCTTTGTGACCCTGCTATCCCTAGGCTGTATCACCAAAACCAAATATATGGTATGCAGTTGGCAGACTCTGGGTAGAGAGGCCCCCAAGTGGAGTGAGCACAGTAAATGAATTGGTGTTCTACCCCCGGGGGAGGGGCAGAGTGAGAAATATCAGTACACTAGGGTGGGACTGTGCTGCCTCACCCTCCCTGCACTGAAGAGCTGGTTTAGGTCTCTGGCATCATAAATCTCAAGGCCCTGTAAACTATGCGGAGAAAAGAACATTTTGACTGCAGCCTCCTTCCTGGAAATGGAATAATTTCCTTCTGGGTTATTTGTGGTTGTATGTTGGGGAGGATATTAGGACCTTGACATAGAGCATTTCTTTTGGTGTGAGGGCCTAGTAGGGCCAAAGCAAAAGACTTCTTTATGATGTGAAAGCATGGAGGGTGTCATGGTGTTGGAAAGGGGTCCTATCAAGTTGGAGCTTGGGAGCTGTAACTACTGTCTCCCAGCACTCACCTACAGCTGCTGCTGTCAGGGTGTCCTCCTTCCATGGGCTCAGCATACAGGTGCTATTGGTCTAGGCATTGCCAAACGTCAGGAAATTAACGATGATTGGCTGAGAGCTTGACCTAAGCAGCAGGAGTTTACGAAGAAACATTCTCCATTGGTACACCAGGCTCAGGAGAAAATTGCAGTTTACAGTTTGGGTCACTAGAGCAAAACAGTAAATGCTTTTTGCAATAAGAATGACCAGTTTGTAGCAGGTGGATCCTCTGATGTATTCATTGTCATGTCATCCTGCTCTAATGCCATAGCTCTCATAAGCTTTCTTACCTTATTGATGGCAAGCAGGGCTATTGATTCAGTTAATTAATCAAGTACTTGGTCACCGCCCAAGTGTGTTGTGAGTACCCAGTAGCACTTAGCACTATGGTAGTGCTGTGGGCATGTGTGTGTGTGTGGGGGGAGTGGGGGGGTGGGGGGAGGGTTGCAGAAGGACTTCTGATTTAAGGTGGAAGGGAAAAGGTGAGCGTGTATACACTGAGTCTATCGAGGCTTACTTCTGTATCTGAGAACTCTTAAAACATATTGAAATTCTCTGGGGCTCAAACCAAGCAGTCAGTTCTAGAAGTCATGTTGATATTGTTGCTAGGTTGTTTTTTCTTCTGTGGTCACTCTTATTTTCTTGGTCCACCCATCACAAAACAGAGGTCACAGCACCATGACCTTTTCCTGGTGGAATGGACTGCTGAAGAAGTCACATGGCCAAGTTTGTATCAGGAGTCCACATTTGTTTCCTCCACTCTTTTAATCAGAATGCTCATTTAATTCTATTCCAGCACCTGTTCAGCAATTAACACCCTACGATTTGCATCTTACCCTGACATTTGCTATCTTTCCAATTAGTTTTTATATCAGTATAATTAGGTAGGGTTATTACAGTGCATCAAGCAGGGTCATGGTTATTCCCAAGCCTTTAAGCGCTTTCCCAGATTTGTTTAGGGAAGCCACTAAGGGCAAATGGTTGATTAGGATCACTGTTTTTCTTCTTCATTCAGATCAGGAGAAAACTGTTTCCCCATGTGGCTCATGAAAGATCAGGGAAATATGTCAACCTCTAAGAATTAGTACTATGTAGTTCATGACTTTTGGGTGAATTTACAGAGGATTATAAATAAGGTACATAAGGTGGATGTACTGTGGGTGTTTTCAGTGCAAGGGCCAAGGCAAGATCCTCACTTCACTTGCTTTGGGTTATCAGTGGCAGGGACAAAGGGAAACATTAAGGGAAATTGAAACCTTCAAAGTCAACTTGCGTGTGTGTATGTGTGTGTATGTGTGTGTGTGTATGTGTGTGGGGTGAAGGAGGGGGGAGAAGGGGGAGTGTTTTCATCCCAATGGCATAAGGGGATAAAGAAAAGGTGATTTGAAAATTCAGATGATATCTGTACTTAAGGTTGGTTTTGTGATACTCGCCCACATCGGGAATGTCTGATGAGACAAAACCCAAAATTCCCTACTTACTGAAAAAAAAGTAAATTCAGAAGGCAGATGCTTTGCTGGGTCCATTAGCGTATCTATCTATTATATCCTGGAGACTTGGAGCATTGCCTAGATACTATCTATAGGTGATCCATGATATGGGCTGGAGGGAATCAGTGCCTGTCGTTAAATGAAATGTCTAGAACTAATCTTTGATAAGTTAAGGAACTAATCTTTGATAAGTTAAGATTTAAAGTCCGTGCTATCCAATAATATAATATCATATGTTAATCTATGATAACGTATATATGGCATTTCTTTGTATATGCCTAGGTCAGGTTCATAGCTTCCTCATAAATGTACATATGCAGGTCACACACAGATATTTAGGTCAAATTCCGTTACACCCAACGGCAAAGTCCTGGAACTTGGACATAATTGTTGGAAACAAATGAGGACTTTGAAATCTCTAGGCAGAGCTTAGATTTTGGTGGGCCCAGAATTGTTTGTAATGGTATCTGACTTCCCTGCTGAATTGGAAGGATGACATAGCAATATCCGGATGCTGCATCTGATACAGTTGTTGCAGAAACAATACCATGATTGATGGGGGATGTAATAATGCCAGATTCCTCTGGGAGAGAATTTTACACTGTCTGATTTCATATCGACAAGGTTTTCTTTTACCTGTGATACAAAATTGCATGGAGTCATTTTGTTGTGGCTTGCCTTGATTTTTTAATAGTGAGTAGAAATGTGATTTTGGGACGTGTGTATCAGAAAACCAGGGAATCTGAATTGTTATCACTGGAGCACATCTATTTACAACGTGGCAGGGATGGGGCGGGGTGCCTGAAATTAAAAATCCCAAGTACTGAGTTGGGATCTCTGCATGTTTTCACCTCAGGAAGGAAGCAGAGCAAGTGGAGGTTGGGGGAGAAACAGAGTTGGGGAAAGAGTCATGTGTCATCTTAGATGTTGCTTCTACACCATTTTGATATTTCCTCTTTGAAATGTTGACACAGAGTAGACCCTCAGCAAATATTACTTAAAAGAATGATAGAACCTACTGTTAAGACAGCAGGAACCAAATGGTGCAAGTTCAGTGGGAAAAGAAGCAGCAAAGGGTGCGGGAAAGTGCAGTCTGGTCTCTGGAATAATTCAGCTGGTTTACTATTGGCTGTGATCGGCACGATAAAATCTAAGGAAGAAATCCTTGTCCTTAGTTAATTCATATCTAATTTCTAATTGGGACTCTACGTTTCAGTGTAAAGTTTTTGCTCAGATGTCCTTTGGGTGTTAGATGCCTCCTCCTGGGTCCTGCAGTTCCTAACCTTCCCTACTTGATTTTTCTCATCATGCCTTCCACCAATTAGTGTGTTATCTATTTCACTCATTTGCTGGTTGTATATATTGCCCTCTCTGACTCTGAGTACCTGGTTGGGGGCGGGGGTGGGCAGAGAGTTTTTTGTCTTTCCGTTCTTTGGTCTATCCCCAACATCTAGAATGATGTCTAACACATAGTAGGTATCAATGAATGTTTATTTAATGAGTGAATAAAAGACAGACTTTGTTTAATGTCTCAGTGGTCAGAGGTATCAGGGATGCCTCTAGTATACACACTGTACACTGAGCAAAGAGACAGGGATGTTTCCCTTTACCTGGGCGCCTCTCTAGTAGCACCTGTTTGAAATCTAGCAAACAGCACAAATGGGGAAAATGTCTCAAAGGAGGAACCTATTACGTAAGTCTAGAATAAAAACTGTAGCTATGTCCATTAGCGGAAGAGTTAAGAACCCTATCTGCCCATCTTGGCTCATACTTCATCCTTGTCTTAATAGATTTCATCTGGAATGCAAACACACTGACTTGTAGAATGAACGGGCCTGTTTCATATACTAAATCCTGACTCCAGGAAGAGAGCGCAAGAGCATGAGTGAGAGGGACAAGCTTAGTGTGCATCAGGACTCACTTAGATGATTTTCAGCTTGGGGTTAAGGCAAATTTCTCTATTTCAAGCTAGTTATATTTGATTGCATTTTTCTTGTAAACTGCTATTCTCATGTAAATGAAAATACACTTTTCCTAATGTTCCCTATACTAGTAAATATGATGTTAACTTTACATTTATATATATGTATAATATATATAAATACAGCATGTATATATGTGTTATATATAAAATACTTGTATGTATATATGTGTGTATATGTGTGTGTGTGTGTGTGTGTGTGTGTGTGCAAAATTACTTATAAGAAGTGTAAAGAAAGTCCCTCCAACACATCTTACCTGTGACTTCCTTTCCTCCTTCCCCCACACCCACACCCTACACACACACCTCCTTTTGACTTTAGGACAGAAATACAGTCTCATTTCTTTAACCAAAATCAATGACACAAGAGCTCTAGGAAAATGATATGCTTGTGAAGAAGTGGGAGAAGTAGAAAAATAAACAGGGCGTAATTTTTTTCTTTTCTGTCTTGGAATGGGAGCAGACGGATTTGGCTTCCTAAGGTGATGAGGTTTCTTTCTCCACTTTGGCTTTCTGAAGCTCCGGTTCTTTCAAGGCTCCCTTTGTAAAGTTAGCACAGCGAGGTGGAGAAAGGTTTACCGCTCTGGAGGAGGAGCTCCAGGAGGGTCACTTGCCCAGGCATCAGTTTCTTATTCATAGTATGCCCTCTTGTTGGCTGTGCAAGTGCCCCTGAAATTGGATAACACATTGGTTTTAAAAAAAAAATCCAAATAAATATTATTTTCCCCTAAGAATGCTGGTGGGATGGCAGATTGCACCTGGGAGGTGCCACAGCGCAGTCGCGACAAACGTGGACCTGATTCTGAGCAGATGCCTTTTGGGGTCTTGGGCAGGGTCCTTTCAATCGATGATGGTGCCAACGCATCTCACTCCTGCGACACTTGGGAAAAGACCTTCCAGGACACAGATCGTTGTTTGATCTGAGGCATCCTGCCTGTGGCATCGCGCACAGTTACAGCACTGGACAGAGGGAGCATCTGGTCATTATTATGCATCGATTGGCAAACTTTAAGAGTTGAGGTGGGGAGAGAGAGGGAAGTGAGCTGGAGGGATACATTTATTGGGAATACAATAGGTGAGGACGGCCCTCAGAGCCATTGAAAATGGAATTAAAAAACGAGAGAACCGGTGCCTTATTCCCAGCACAGAAAATATGAAAGAAAAAATGTTTCTTCTGCTCCTCCTCTTTCTCCTGGCTTTCTTTTTCTCTCGTCCTTTTGCCAGAACAAATTGGTAGTCTCGTAAACACACCAACTAAGCATAAGAAACCATAGCCTATGTGAGGAAGAGCGAGATTAGCAAAAGTAATCAATATAAACAATATTACCAACTGTATGCAATTTCCTTGGGAACAACCCCCAGTGACCGGGATGCAATTTCAATCGCTTCGATAAATGTAGTTTGCCTTTATCCCTAAATAGCTCAGCTGATCAGCTGTTGAGTACTTGTTTAGAATCTGCAGCAGTGGGGAGAGAGTTATTAACTTTGGCTGTTAAATCTGAAGGTGAAGGCTGCCTTAGAGACCTATCCGTGTGTGAGTGTGTGTATATTTTTCACATATACACACACACATATATGCACACACGGTGCATGCACAAATATACGGATGCACAAATACACGGATGCACACCTTCTCGCAGGTGGATATGTATAGAACCGAGCTGATGCTCTGGTCTCACATGGGGAGGTGGGTACCACGTTACAGACTTGCTTAGCGGGGGCAGGTGAACGTCTCCACCCCAGCGCCCGCTTTAGTCCCCCGTGGTCCCCGCAAGGCGTGTTGAGGAAGGACAGCAAGAGCCACCATCACCCCCCTCCCCACCCCGGGGTCTGATGCGCCCGGCAGGCCTCAGGGAATACTCTCGGCAGCTCGGCTTGCCCTTAAATCGAGGCAAGGCATCCCGAGATGTCATAAATAAATAAATAACATTTGCCGTTGTTTATAAATCAATTAATTTGTAAGTTGAAAGGTCGTGCAAAATATTTAGCGATTTCCGAGGCAGCTCGCGAGCTGCAGCGGGCGCCCGTGCAGCAGCTGTCAGGATGGTGCTCCCGCTCGGCGCTCAGCTGCTCGGCACCCGGAATCCTCTGCCGGGGACGGGTGACCGCTTGATTAGTCGCTACTGGGTTTTGTTCAAGGGAGAGCTCTGCATGGTTGCATTTTAACACCTTCTCCACTAAGCAGGAGGCCAGCCCAGGGTGCTAAATTCCTGTCTGTGGCTGTCTGTGAAATAAATCTGTGTGCTGTGCCGTTCCAAGCTGTCAGCAGTGGTTCGCCCTGATGGGCCCCTGAAAGGAGTTTCCTTTCGGTCTGTGGAACAGTGAGCAGCCACTAGGGAGCTGTCTTTAGCTCAGATTTCAGAGTTCGCTCATTAGACCAATAACAGCAGACACTCTCTTAAACATATTCACAAAGTTATATTATGAGAAGGCGGAAAAAAAAATTGCGGCGGCCAGACAATGCTAATATTCGGTTTCCCCTTGCCTCGTGCGCACACCAGCAGAGCTGGGGGACCCGGGGCGGTGGTGGGGGTGCTCCATCAGCTGCGGCCCCTGTGCATGCAGGTTGCACACTAGCCACCCCCCTCGGCCCCCCTCCCGGCTTTCCTTTTGGATGTGTGGCCTATCTCCGTGACAAGTTTATTTATAAAAGCGAAGTTTCTTCCCTTCCTGGCCAGGCTGCGTCTCTCACTCGTTTTTCTCTGTTCCTTCTTAAACGGGAGCCTCAGCCCCCGGGTTGTGGGGTGGAGGGCGGCCAGCGAGATGAGGGGTCTGTGTTCTGGCTCCTCTTGTTCGGCCTTGCCATGCATGTTTTTCCTCTTGGCCCGAGGAGGTCGGCAGGCTCTACAGATGTTTGTGCGAGATTCGTGAAAGGAGGCCAGGGACGAAATTTCTGGGTGGGGTGTTTCCCTGCACCAACAGCGCTGGCCCCTTCCCCTCCACTTGACTTGTTCATCTCTTTTAGCGTAAACGTCCCAGAATCTCTGATCCCGGGGCTCCAGCAGATACCACGGGGATGCCAGTTTGTGGAGAATCCTGGAAACCTTTAATTTGGGGGCAGTGGTTCTCAGAGGCGCAGCTGCACCACAGCAGACCTCATCAAGCACCTAGTTGCCAGGCTTTTGCCCTGTTTGCATTCAGTTGAGGATCTCTACCCAGGAGAGGAATATTTCCGTGTTAAATGCTTTAAAATAATTTTAAACATTAATTTTTTTTTGGATGCTGGATGCTAAGTACATGCTTGCTTTCCGATTCTTGCAGTTATTTATCATTATGATGTGTGATCTGATTTGTGTCTGGTAATGCTAGTTTTACGGTTACACATAGATCTGCCTTAAGAATTCCCTGGTGCGCACTTGTATAGAAAGAACACTCTGAATACGTTCATACTTGGCTTTGGCACAAAGGTGATTCTCCTCTTTCTGAAAAAAATTTAAAAACTTGGGTAAAGTATGCTCAGCCATTGTCAAGTAACTCAAAGAAAGGCAAAGAACAAAATAACTTTTTCCTTCTTTTATGACAAATTCAAACTCCCACTCCATGTGCTGGGTCCCCCCCCCCCTTTTTTTCCCTTTCACTCATGGATGACTTAAAAATGGCTCAACTTGAAATTTTCCATGTGTCCAGGAAAGCTCCTGGGACTTCTGAGGATATGTAGGCAGGAAACACTTCAGAATATATAAGCAATCAAAAATTTGTTTTCAGTTTGTGAGCATGCTGTATAAAATATCACAAACTCTCTGGCTTAGCTAGCTTTGCCTACAGTTTTATACACACATGGTGTGTTGTTTTTAGTTTAGTTTTAGTTTTTTATTTGTGAGTGGTGGATAAATAAGGCTACGAGTTGTTTGTTTATTCAGGGGAAGGATAGTTAACTGTGTGTTTCTATACAGAGTCCGTTGTTTTTTTTTTTTTTTTTTTGTAATGTTTAGTTACTAAGGGAACGAATGCCTGGGATGTGAAAAGTGAGGGTGATAAAATGCTGCTAATTTAATGTTGGTATTAGAATCTCAGGCAAAAGGGGGGGGGATAAAATGGAAAGTCATAATTCTTGTCCTAAGTGTCCTTACTGCGCTTTTCAAAAGTGACTTTCCCCCTGTTAATTACATTTATCTTAGTGAGTATTTTGGTGGCTGAGGAGGGTTGATGTGTCGCCTGGCTTGGGTAGCAACCCCATCTGTCTCTGTGGCCCCGACAGACTGACGTTTTGCTCTTGAACGGTAGCTTAGACATCAATTTAGTGGCCATGGATCATGACCTCACCAGGTCCTTGTCAGCTGAGGCTTCTCACAGTTATAAAGGCAGAACGTGTTTTGCAGTTTTATGGGTCAAACCCAGCATTGGAAGGGTGTGAAGGGAACTGCAGTAAAAAGGAGAAAAAAGTGTCAATGCAGGCGACCCCGGAATTGTGATTTTCGAATACTTCCCCAGGACTGGGCGTTAGAAAGCTTCCCTGTCTCTTGCCATGGGCTGTAAATACTGCTTTGTAAAAACAGGCCCACGCCCATGTATCGCTTAAGTCCATCTTGTACGCAATTTGTGAAAACTTATATTGACCTCGAAGATATCCCAGGCACTGCTGGTCATGATGATTGCATTGGAATTGGGGACACAGTCTCCCAAGTGGATTCAAATATTAGCCTCTGTGAACAGCTCAAATGTAGGACATTTAAAACTATTTCACTTGGAAACTATGCAGTGATATCTTCTTTTTTTCAGGGAGAAATGCTGAGATATCTGGCAAAATTATTTTTTAAGGGAAACCTGTGTGCCATACTTTTCCAGTTAGACCAGGCTGGGCTGAAGGGTGATGGTTGGGAGCTGCTTTCTCTGTAGTGTGTGCATGGTGCGTGTGTGTGGTGTGCAAAAATTTGTGAACAGCCGAGAAGGTGATGGTCCTTCGGTGGGTAGGGGTGGCGGGGGGGTCAAGGTCTGAGTCTGATCCAGGAATCCAGGACAACCCCAATCTTGCAGCCCAGCCTCTACTCCTTGGTTTGGAGGCCCAGGGTGATCCTGGGATCTCTACGGAAGGATATGGAAGTTTTCATGTCTTTTATACTACTCTATCCTCTCAGTCTGAGCTCCCACTGGTGCTTTTGTTTTGTTTTGTTTAAAGATTTTATTTATTTATTCATGAGACACACACACACACACACAGACAGAGAGAGAGAGAGGGGGGGGCAGAGACATAGGCTGAGGGAGAAGAAGGCTCCCTGCGGGGAGCCTGATGTGGGACTCGATCCCAGGACCTCAGGGATCACAACCTGAACCAAAGGCAGATGCTCCACCACTGAACCATCCTAGTGCCCCACCACTCTTGCTTTTGTATGAGGCTGTTTTAGTATCCATTTCTTTACATATTTTTTTTCTTTTTTTTTTTTTTTAACAAATTGAGCCTAGACTAGATGATTTTCAAAGCACCGCTCAAGTAGGAAAGAACAAACAGTAAATGACAATATGGGCAGGAAAACATGATGAAGCAAATTGCATCTCTGGTTTCCCAAAGGGGACTGATACTAAAATGATTCATATTTTGTGAGCAGAGAATGTCAGAGGCCACGGAGAGTGCTCAGGGGCTTGGTCAGGGCTGTGGGGTGAGTCAATGTGGAAGGCAGGATGCAAAGCCTTGGCCTCCTGACAGCTCACCCAAAGGTCCGCCTCTCTCACTGTTAGCCCAGTCATTTAAAACATGATGTGAAGTGATCACAGGAGCAACCTTTGCTGAAGAAGGTTGGCCCAGAGGGCCAAGGATCGACTGCAATTCTCATTGGGTTACACTTCATTTCTCATTGAGAATATTTCTTGGGGTACCTGGGTGGCTCAGTAGGTTGAGCATCTGCCTTTGGCTCAGGTCGTGATCCTGGGGTCCTGGGATCGAGTCCCACATCATCCCCCTCTCCCCTGCTCATGCACATGCACTCTTCCTCTCTCTCTTAAATAAATAAATAAAATCTTTAAAAAAAATGAGAGAGAATATTTCTTAAGGCTTCCGTTGATTAACTCAATGTCTGCTACTATGGCTTCCTGGAAAGGTCGCTTCTTCAGTAACAGACTTATTTGTCCTTTCTGGGGAGGAAGACTGCACTGTTATCTTGGGCCATGCCAAGGTGACCACGTAAAGATGGCCTGAGGAGCGCTTCCTTGATGGAGATTTCACTGGCCTGTGGACTGAGGACTATGTGCTGAGCGGGTGCTGCTGTGTTCGTATTGCTGAGTCCCACGACCTCTGAGGGGAAAAGAAATTACTCTGGTTCTGAAGGGACACAACTCATCAGTGAAAATACTATTTCCAGTCTCTAGAAACAGACGGACGAGACCTTGGCAGTAGGCCATGTCTCACTAAAGCCAACATCAGCCTTGCTAGTGGGCTTCTAAGCGTTGCTTTGAAAGCATCCCTGCTGGGCACTGGCAAGGAGGTGGTGTCAAGAAAAGGTAATTAACTGGCCAGTGGAGTTTTCTTACCAGGAAGCACATAGAAGGTTGTTTATTTAAGAATCGACTCCTAGGGGATAAAGTAACAGAAACAACCCTCCCTCCATGAAGATGTTCATTACCTTGTTTATTATCTAGAAGAGTAAAGACCTGAACAACCGAGAGCGTGTCACAGAGAGGAGGGAGAAGGAGTAAGCACATGATAGCATGGCAATTTGACGCACTAGGGGACAGCCACTGAAGACAATTGTGGGGCCTGGCTGGCCATATGGGAAAATGTTTAGTGAAAAAAAGAATGTATGCTGTAGATTCACGGATTGCTGCTCTGTAGAGCGTGCCCCCAAGAAGCAGAGAAAGTAAAATAGTCTGTGGTTAAGGTGATGCAGTTATGGCTTTGGATCTGTTTTTTATTTTCTTTTATTCTCCTTCCCTAATGTAATTACAACCAATGTTCCCAGGAAGGATCATGCCGACCAGCTTTTTTGATGACTTGACTCAGAGTATGTTTTAACTTTCTGTTCCCACTCTGGGTTCATCTGCATTCCAAGATATTTAGCCATTTGTAAAAATGAGTCTTTATCCTGCAGGAAGGAAATTTTTTTTTTTTCTCTTCTTGTGCTGAGGAAGAGAACTGGGATGCCAATGGAGACGGGCCACATGGAGGCCCTGGCCATTTTAAAATGGGAATTAAATTGTGGTTACTTTTGGAAAGACTCATGCTTTTTGACGTCATCACTTATGGAATGGGCCAGTTTCTAGTATCATTTTAAACTCTTACCATTAAAATAACACACGGACTACTCTATCTCATAATAGAGTTGTTGCTGTGCACATCAATAGAAAAACATCTCCTAGAAAAAAATAGCCCAGCTGTTCTCCAACATCCTAAGTAACTCCTTAGCAATGTTTCATAGGTTTTTTTTATGACCTGGTATAAAAAGAAAAGGAAATCCTGCACTTTAATTTTTTTTTTTTTTGTTTACTATTAAATTTGTGTTTCTGGACAGGTGGTTCTTCCTCTATGTACCTCAATTATCTTTTTCATGTTTCTTATCTATCTCAAAGGAATATTTGCAGTCCTATGGGACTGTTGTGTATGATCCCATTGTTCTGGATGGATGAAGAAATTAAAGATAATTCTGTTACCTATATTGCCGGGTGAGGTGGGGCTCAGTTTGAGCCATGGCACCCATCTCTCATCCCTGATGATAAAGCTACCATTTGGAATGTTGAAGGGCTTAGGTGTCTTTTAGGGGACTGTTGTACTTTAAGAAATTATGTTCTTAATTTTGATGAAGTAGTTTTTAATAGGTAACCTTATCTAAGGGACCACTTTGACTTGGGTCCTGTCTCAATAGTCTTTTGCACTTGGAGTGCAATTTGGAAGTTGGGTGTCAGTAAAAATCATGAAAATTTCTACCTTGTTAATTTATCTGGCAATAATTTTACCAAATGTATGCTGGTTTAGAGACCTAGGTTAAAATTGTGTTCCAGAAAAAGCCAGTGTGTGAAGGGTTTATAAATATTGAAACCAATAGCAACAACAAATTACGTGTTGATTTTATTTTAAGTGGTTTTAATCCCTTTTTTCCCCCCAACATTGTCACTATTATCCTAGGGCCTTTGGACATGGAGAAAATACTAATTCAACAATTAAATGACACCTAGAAGGAAAAATCTTTTGCACAGTGGAAGGAAAATGCCTCTTCTAATGAGATGGAAAACAAAGATGAGGGAGTTCCAGAGACAAAGAGCTTTGGTACAAACTGCCCCTGGTCCCCTGAGAGTCCAAACTCTTGCTGGCAAGAGAGAGCACTTTGGTTAATCCCTAGCTGTTCTCTTGGTGCCTCGCCAGAGAGGTGATGTTTCAGGAGAAAACGTGAGTTCAGATGAAAGAAATTGAGAATTAGGGAGTGGGGAGAGTCAATAACATTTGCCCTCTCAGGGCATGTCTACAAGCAGATCTGACCATCTCAGGACATGTCTACAAGCAGATTCTGCTCCTGTGGGTCAATTCTGAGCAGAGGCAGGGGGAATCACTCACTGCCCCACCTGTACTGATGGGCCAGTGTTCTGAGACCTGCTTCATTTTCACACCTACAGTGAGAGTTGCCCCAATTTCCTAGAATTGTTTCTTACAGTGCTGCAGATTTCAACCTGAGCTTGCCTGTGACCGGGGAGATGTGTCCACACCCACTCCCTGCCACACCACTTGTGCTCACCATAGAAACACCTCCATCCTCTTGAGGCTGTAGGCTCTGTCCTCCTGAGGCTGGATCTGATTCCAGAAGTTCAAGTGCAGGACATTGATCTACCTGCTGCTTTAACTGCATATAAGTAATTGTAAATGACATCCATTGCCCTCCTTTGGAGAAAGGATTGGGAGTAGTGGGAAAAGATGGAGCTATCAGAGAAATTCTGAAAATTCTCACTCACAGAAAATAATCTAGCAGCAGTGATTGAATAGGGGTGTGGAAGAAGAGGCAGTAGGACAGTCAGCACCTTTCTCAAAGGGCCTGGAAGTTTCCAGCCACTTTTTTTGCAGGTTTTCTCACAGGCTCAGTGCTCTCGGATGAGTTATACCACTTGTGTATCCATGTATCCATCACATACACAGGACACTCAAACCCTCCCAGCACCATTTTTATTCAAAGTTCCAAGGCACTCCCACTCTGGCTTCAGAAGGAGCAACTCAAAATAGTTTCTTGGAATGCAAGCTAGGATTATATTCCCTTCCCCAAACAATCAGGGATTTTCTTTGTTCTCTGGGCTCCCTGTCTACAAAATGAGGCCAGGAATGGGGAGGACACCCTCCCCAGATGAAAGCATCTGCAACTGTCCTGCAGCATGACCTCTTCTTAGCCACCTGCTCTCCTGACCAAGGCTGGCTATCCATTGGCTTCAGGATTGCATCTGTAACCACAAGCAGCCACACTGACTTTTAGGAGATGCTCCATACCCAAGGGGAGAGGCACAGCCGGGAAGAATCGGGCCCATTATTACCCTCATTATTTATTTCTCACCCAGCACTCCAAAGTCTGCAAGGGAAAGGAGTATAATTCCCTCTGCATTTCAATCCTGCAATATTTACTCCAAGTCAGAGCCTCTGCCTGTTAATGCTCTCTCTGAGGAGCACCACTTGCTTTGAGGCAAGTGCCATGGGGAAATAGAACACAGAAGGGAGAAGGAGGCAGAAGAGTACTCAGACCGGGCCCTCGCCGAGGCACTTGGGCTGTCATAATTTACACACCTTGCCTAATGCACAGCACATGTCTCGGCTACAAAAGGCATTGGGTAGACTGGCGCTGTCTGCCTCGCAGTGGGCCTGCTGTGAGCATGTCAGCAATACTCTTAACGATGACAAAGTAGTTCATCAATAATTTTTTCCCAACACCCTTATTTGAGAACCAAACGACAAATAAAATCCATCTCCTATGGAGCCCATCCCTTGGCACTGTCTCCCCCACTTCATCCCACCCCGGCAGGCTTCTGAGTGTCCTCTCAGACCAGGAGGTCATCGGCCACAAAGTGGGCTCCTGGCATTGGCTGGGACCTTGAACCCAGCTCCCAGGCAAGAGGTTTTCTTTTCTTCAAACACTTCACCCACCTGGTTGGTGCTCAAGTCAGGGAGTATCAGGATTCTTCTGGCTCTCATGCCTCCTAAAGGAAAGCTCTCTGATTTTTCATAGTCATCATGCTGAGTTCAGTTTATTTCAGGTCACTTTTGTCCTCCATCCTTCCTATTTCTGGTGCCCCCATGTGAACAGCGTCATTAGGATCCAGAGGCTGCTTGGGGAGCAGGCGGGGGAGGGCAAACAGGTAGAGCTGTTTTAAAAATATATTTAAATGAGCTTACTTTCTTTTCTACGCCTACTATGTTTAATGGAGAAAGCTGTTCTGAAAGTACAGACATTTTAAGAAAGAAAAAAAAAAAAGCCTACAAGCTAAGACTAACCACACTAACGACGTTTGGTTAATATCCTTCCAGATATCTAGTTAATCTAGTCAGATCTCTTCCTATCAACCTCTTTCCTTCTCTCTCTTCCATCCTTCCTCTTTTCCTAGAGGTACTGCTGGTCCTTGAACAAAACGGGGGTTAGGGTTAAGGGTGCTGACCATCCCCTACCAGCCCCAAATCCATGTATGACATCGGACTTCCCTGAAACTTAGCTCCTAACGAATGGCCCACTGTTGACTGGAAATCTTACAGATAACGTAAACAGCTGACTCACACATATTTTGTTTGTTACGTGTATTATATACTGTAGTCTTAAAATAAGCTGGAGAAGAGGAAAGGTTAAGAAAATACATGTAGAGTACTGTATCTTATTGGAAAAAAAATCTCTGTATGAGCGGACTTGCATGGCCCAAACCCATGTTGTTCGAGGGTCAACTGTATAGGTAAGGTTTCTGAAATGTGGGAGCCAGTTTTAGAAAATGCTGACTCATGTTTACCTTTCCTTCGCCTTCCAGCTTAGCAGGATTTGGCCTTTCCAAGGGCCAAGCAAACCATTGCCAGGCACAGTGCCTGGCACTTCGCATGCACTCAGTACTTAGTGAGTTATGCTTTACTGAGGTTTTTTGAGGTACCTCACATGCCATATTGTTGCTTTGCACACTGGAAATCATATGCTAAAGAAAGTGTTAAATCTGAAATTTATGTTAGCAGTCAGAGCCCCTCCCTGAGGTAGGTCTGACTTTGACTCTAACCTCCCAACTCTTATTTGAATTCACTGCTCACTTTCCACAGCATGACCATTGGTGGCCTCTCCATAATACAAGGATTTTTCTTTATTTATTGGATTAGCTCCTCGGCTGGCATTTTTACGGTTGTGTTGCGCCTGTTGATTGTTGTTGGCTAAAGAACAAACGCCTGGCTAATGTCCACAGGGAAGAACAATTTGCACATTTATTTTATCCTTTTGTTGATATTTCAGTTCCAAAAGCTCAAGGTTAGTTTGCTTAACTAATGCATTATCCCTTGATACCAGGTGTTTCCATATGACAGTGTTGTCTGGGCTTGGCTCCCTGGTGTGACATTCAAGACTGTTAGAATGTACACATCCTTATGAAATACTAACAATTCCATTTATTAGGGGTTACAGAACGAAGGTACAGCCGGTTGATTAAAGGAACAAATGAATAGGGCATTCATTTATGTGTCAACAGAGGCTACTTACTGAATTTGACGGTCTGATTTTTCTCATGCAGTGTGGCCTCGGCACTGGCGAGCACTGCTGTTGGTGCCTGTTTCCAGGCTATAAGCGCTGAGACAACAGGGACCAGGTCTCCTGTCCATCTTCCACAAGTCTTGGCACCGGATGCAAACTATGTTTGTGCTTCGTAAATGCTACCCGATGATGTCGATGATGGTGGTATTTGCTAGTATCTGCATTGCTTTTGTCAGTCGGGCAACCCAAAAAATGTGATGTCTGGTGGAAGCCACATGCACCACCCCTTGTTTCTTTCAACATAAAGCCAAACAGTAGGCTGGGCCTGCTTCATATCCCCAGTGGTAGCATGGTTTGGGAGGAAGGACTCCAAATGCCAGCTTCTCACCGGACTGTAATGGAGGAGGTTCTGGTCCAGTATGTTTCTCCAAAAACATACTGGACAGTAACATTGTGGTTTCTACAATTTTCCCAGCCTGGTTTCACATTTCTGGCTGCTGGGGAATTTTTGACCATGGTGCACAGACCTGTCGTTTTTAAGTTACCGGTGCTGGCAGTTCTCCAGTCAAAGTGATCCTGGAGAGTGCCCATTTCCAAGACCTTGATTAGATGTCTTGGTCCAAAAGGAGCAGCAGGGCTGGAGCCATGCAGCTGGGACTGGAGAAGTTTGGTGGGAGGTAGGAAGTGAGGAAAAAGGAGAGAGAGAGCAGAGACTTGCTGAAGAATGGGATAGTGGATGGAACAGAGAGAGAGGAACTGGGTCGGGAGATGGAAGGGAACAAATGGGAAGAGGGAATAGAGAGGAAGACGCTCATGGAAGAGGAGATGTGAGCACGTGGGGAAGGCCTGGGAAATGAGAGGCATAGGGAAAAAAGAAGAGACGAGATCTAGAGTGAGAATCTGAAAGAAAGCAGAAGATATGTAGGGAAATGAAAGAGGAAATTCAAAACCCAGATGGAGAGAGACCCAGACTGCAGAGGGAAGGAAAAGCAAGAGCTGGAAAATGAATATAGAGAAAAAAAAAAAAGTGCTCTTTAAAAAAAATTTGCAACATTTAATTAATTAATTTTATTTTTTGTAATTTTTTTTTGGAAGTGCTCTTTGAGGGTGATAAATAGAGCATTAGTCAGGTGAGACTCTCTACGAGACACATGACATTCGTTAGGTGACTCGAGGAAGAGAGAGCGGAGAAATCCGAAGATGTTTTTAATCTGACGAGTTTTTAAAAAATATTATTTATTTATATTTTCATTGGCACCAAAACTCTTGGAAGGCAGACCAAATCATCAGGGAAAGGTGTTTGGGGGAGAAGAAGAGAGACAAAAATGATTGTTGCAATAGAGTGTTTCGCGTTTCCCATTTCAGAGACAATTTAATAGCAATTTGGCTTTGATGCTCTTATTTATTTTGCTTCCTCTTCTCAGTGGCGGATTGGACCCCATCTCTGTTTTCCTTGCCTGTTAGCATCGTTTGTTTACGACTGAGAGGGAACCTGATCTTTTACTTGAGAAGCACCAACCTCAGCTTCACTGGGGAGACTGAGCTTCTTTCTTTCTCCTCCAGCTCTTCTCCAAGCAATTGGCTGGATGTCAGTCTTTCACTTTCTGGAAAAGTGTTTTCTTCCCCTCCTGGTTACTCAGTGGCGCTGATAAGTGGGACCCGCTATTTGTTTATTCAAAGAGAGAGGGTGGTGACGAGTGCGTTTCCTGTATTGTGAAATCGGAACTCATCTGTACTCTTGGAACGAGATATCAATCTTTTGTGTAATGCCAGGTACCGCTCCTAATTGCCCTCTTGTAATGTGTTATCCCTGAGATGATAATTTGAGTTATTTCTTTGTTAACCTTTACACAGCCAATAACAAATTAAACATCATTATCTGAGTTTAAAATAGGCTGTAAATCTCCAAGCCCTGGTAATACTCAGACACTTACAACCAGGGAGTCATAAAATGACATTAAATGACACTCTGAAACACAACCCAGAAAGTACGACAAATAAATGGGAAGAAAGCAGAACATTACCAAGAGGAGTTTGTGTGGGATGAGCCCTCTCCACTACGATGCAGAGATTATTCAAATTATGGCAATTTGGCACTAACACAACCACTTAAAGTGCACTTTCTTGGCCTCACTTCGTGTTGCCCATGACTCCTGCAAGGCCTAACATTCCTTCTTCGTGTACTGTTTGAAATATGGCAAGGAAGTTCAAGTTTGGCTCGCGCTGTAGAGTCAGCCCCACTCACACTCCCCTTTGCCCCAAGGTCCCATGCCCTGGTGAGCCTCACAAGCAGGGTTATGTCTCACCTTATTTTGCATAGTTGGTGTCCAGTGACCTTCCAAGTGGAAGTTTCTAGGTGCTGTCCAGTCTTTCCAGGGATGTGATGGAGGGTGAAGAGCAGGGGAGGGGGTTGGGGAAGAAGGTATAAACGTGTGTGGAAGGAACTGTGTTTGGGACCAGCAAGGCTGTTTTTTCTCTCAGGTTTGTGTGAAAACTAGCTATGTGCCAGGTGAGGGCCACAGAGAGAAACTGCCTTCTTCCGGATGGTATTCAGACTGTAGTTGGGGGTAGAGCAGGACTAGAATTCAGGCTTCTGGGGTCTCAGTTTGAATGCTCTTTCTGCTCTACCCCATGTCACGTGGAGATGATTGGAATTGGTCTGTCAGATTAAAAAAAATTGCGATTGCATAAACAATGGTGATAATCTGAGGATATGTAGCTCTGGGACCTACTGATCTTGGTGTAATGAAACCATCGCGTGAAATAGAATGTATTTTAGCATGGGATGGGCAGGAGGGGTGGGTTACACAACACAACACAACCTGTAAGGTTGGCTGCCACCGTGCAACCTTCAGGATTTCATGCTGACCCCTCTCGTGCACCTCTCATTTGTCTCTGACCATTTGGAATACAAAGTCTTGTCTCCCAGATACCTTATTATTTTTTAAAATTCTTTTGAAGATTTTATTTTATTATTTTTTAAAGATTTTGTTTATATATTCATGAGACACACACACACACACACACACACACACACACACAGAGAGAGAGAGGCAGAGACACAGGCAGAGGGAGAAGCAGGCTCCATGCAGGCAGCCTGATGTGGGACTCGATCCCGGGTCTCCAGGATCAGGCCCTGGACTAAAGGCGGCACTAAACTGCTGAGCCACCAGGGCTGCCCTCCTAGATACCTTTTTTACGTCTTTTACTTAACATAATATCCTCTAGCTCCACCCATGTTGTCAGAAATGGCAAGATTTCATTCTTCTTTATGGCCTAGTAATATTCCATCATATGTGTACACCAGCTACACACAAGCTAAACAAAACAAAACAAGACAAACAAAACAGAAACAGATTTATAGAGAACAAACTGGTGCTTGCCAGAGGGGGATGGGTTGAGGAGTGGGTGAAATAGGTGAAGGGGAATAAGAGGTACAAACTTCCAGTTATAAAATAAATAAGTCACGGGGAATGTAATGTACGGCATAGGGAATCCAATCAGTAATGTTGTAATAACGTTGTATGGTGACAGATGGTAGCTACACTTACAGCGGACATTGTGTAATGTATAGATTTGCCAAATTACTATGTCGTGCACCTGAAACTCATAGAATGTTGTATGTCAACTATATAAATATATAATAATACAACTATATAATAATAATACAACTATATAATAATAATAGAAAAATTTTAAAAAGGATCCTTTCGAAAATGTTTTCAGCTTTATAACAATTTTTGGTCAGTTTACATTTTCTACTTGAAGAAGTTTTATTCTAAAATTCAGTATTATCCTAAAAGTGGCAAATGTAAGTCAAATTTTCATACTTCTTAGCACATAGTTATATATAGTACCCCCTACAGTTTTACAGATCTCTACTTGAACTGTGGTAAATTCCCTGAGTCCCTCATTCTTGAGGAGGTTAGACACATTTGCGTTCTCATTTTCTTTCACTTTTGTACCCTCTCTTCTTATTATTATCCTTGATGACTTTTCTAATTTGTATTGAAATTATTTAAGGGTGCCTGGGTGGCTCAGTCAGTTAAGTGTCTGCCTTAGGCTCAGGTCATGATGCCAGGGACCTGGGGTGGAGCCCTACCTCGAGGTCTGCATTGGGCTCCCTGCTCCCTGGGGAGTCTGTTTTTTCCTCTCCTCCTATCTCTCCCCCTGCTCAAGTGCACACACTCTCTCAAATAAATACAATCTAAACAAAAGGAAATTATTTAAAATTATTTGTTGATTCTACTTCCTTACGGTCTGCTTCATTTCTGCTAATTCCATCTTCTTTCTTTCTGCAGGTTTGTTTCACTTTCAAGTTTCCTTGAATGAAATTTGAGTTTATTTTTTAATGTTTTTTTTTTCCTGTCTTTTCTTTTTTTAATCAAAGAAAACATTTGGGGCCATGCATTTTCCTCTGTGTAAAGTTTTGGCCTTGAGTTTCCATGAGGTTGGTTTTTGTCTTTGTTTTTTTTTATTCATGAGAGACACAAAGAAAGAAGCAGAGACATAGAGGGGAGAAGCAGGCTCTTCTCAGGGAACCTGACGTGGGACTCGATCCCCAAATTGGGATCATGCCCTGAGCTGAAGGCAGATGATCAACTGCTGAGCCAGCCAGGCATCCCGGGTTTCGATGAGTTTTGATATGTTTTTTTTTCTTTCTTTCTTTTTAAAGATTTATTTATTTATTTGAGGGGAGGAGGGGCAGAAGGAGAGACTCTTCAAGCACTCCCTGCTGAGTGCGGAGCCAGATGCAGGGCTTGATCTCATGATCCTGAGATCATGACCCGAGCCAAAATCAAGAGTCACATGAGCTCAGATAACCAGCTGAGGCACCCAGACACCCTTATGTTTTTCTTTCTAATTATCATTTACTTATAAGTACTCAAATTGTAGTTTTGATTTCTAAGTGATTGGATTATTTTTTGTTAAAATTAAGGAGATTACCTTGAAACATAACATTTTGGTTAGAAAATATGGTTTGGACCATTTCTATTCTGGGGCATTCTAAAAAACCAGGACTTTATTAATGTTGTTCACATCTTCTCCAACCTTGTTTTTTTAGTCTATTTTATCTGCGAAAGAGCTAGAGGGCTATGTTAATCTCTGGCTATAATTATAATTCTACAAATTTATCCTTCAAATTCTAATACTTTTAAGATCCATGTATTTTGGTATAGCGTATTTGCATTATGATTACTATGCATTGTTATCAATATAAATGTTAGCTCTCTTTGTTATTATAAACTTTTCTTTTTTATCTAGTTTATTGTTTTTTGCCTTTAAGTTTACCTTGTCTACCATTAGTTTCATGACCTCTGCTTTATTTTTGTTTATCTTTACCTCATAATCACTTGCACATCCTTTTATTTCTGATCTCTGACTTGAGTGTTCTTTTTATTTAGAAGAGTTTTATTGAGGTAGAGTTGACATTAATAAATCCTCCATTTCTTCTTTTTTTTAATCCCCATTTTCAGTGTATAATTTTTGATATTGAGTTATAGGATATCTGAGTGTTCTTTTAAATAACATACAGTTGGATGTATTTTTTATTCCATGTGAATATCTCATTCAATTCCCTCTTAGTAGGAGGGTTTAACTTATTTATATTTATTTTATAGGTGATCTTTTTGTTCAAACATGTGTCATTCCACTTCATTACCTTGTCGTTTCCTTTGTTCTCTTTCTGTATATTGATCTTGTTTTCTTTGCTGTTAGTCTCAAATATCTTTGAATGTATATATCTTCTTTTAATTTTCCTACTGGTTAAAATTTTTTCAAAAAATATTTCCTATGCTGTATGTCAGTTATTGTCAGCCAGGAATGAAATTCATCTCTCTCTCTCTATTTGACACAAACAATTGAGCACAATTTACCTTTTATATCTTCACGTTGTCACTCTTTCTCCTTATGCCATTTCTTAGTCTTTCAAAATGATAAATTTGGATCAAGTCCCACGTTGGGCTCCCTGCATGGAGCCTATTTCTCTCTCTGCCTCTCTCTCTCTCTGTCTCTCTGTGTCTCTCATGAATAAATAAATAAAATCTTAAAAAAATAAATTTGGCTTTTATAACCAGATTAATGTGATTGTATCAAACTTTTTCATCATATATCCTCCTTTTGAATATTTTTTTGGCATTTATATTTAAGTTTGTAATGATATTTGTCTTACTTGTTAGGTTGCCTCTATTTTAATTGATTGCAGCATCCCCACTACTTCCTTCATATTATAATACCCACACTTTTGAGCTTCTAATTCTGTTTTGTTTTCCAGGAGTTGGATTACATCTTTGATAATCTTGTCAGGAAGGGTGCCTTGGTGCTATATTTTCTGACACTTGTGTATCTAAAAGTCTTTTCCTGAGGTCTTCACTTAGAAAATATTGGCTATATGGGGATCCTTGGGTGGCTCAGTGGTTTGGCGCCTGCCTTTGGCCCAGGGCACGATCCTAGAGTCCCGGGATCGAGTCCCAGGTCGGGCTCCTGTCATGGAGCCTGCATCTCTCTCTGCCTGTGTCTCTGCCTCTCTCTCTCTATCATGAATAAATAAATCTCAAAAAAAAAAAAAGATAATATTGGCTATAAAACTCTTGGGTCATCCCCTTTTTCACTTAAAACTACTTAGACATAGCCCATTGTATTCCAGTATTTAATGCTGAAATGTGAAAGTCTCGTAATACTTTGATTTTCATTGATTATTCCTGGAACATAATGAGCTTTTAAAAATCTGCCTACATTTCTTCAAGTTAGAAAAAGATTTCTCTATCATGTTTCTTATATTCCTTCTGTTGCATTATTTTGCCCTTTCCCTGTGTTTTCTACAGAACATTTCAAGCTTGCAGTCCACATACTGGTTTTTGTTTTCTCCCTGGCTACTATGTGGAAAGGGGACTGGGAGGTGAGGCAGCCAGGAGAGCAGTTAAGGCCTACAGACCAGGGTGGTGCCAGTACAGATAGAAAGAAACAAATGAATTTTGTAAAATGAGATACATTTACAAGTAATTTTCCATGTTGCTGTGAGCTCTCCTTCTTATCCTTCTTCTTTTTCTTCTTCTTCTGTCTTTCTGGATCTTAATATTAAGAAGGTAGCAGGATAGGGAGTGGTTAGCTGGAGCCATTTTGAACCAGAAATTGGCTCATAGATATCTGTGGCAGGTTTTTTTTTTTTTAAAGATTTTATTTATTCATGAGAGACAGAGGGAGAGGCAGAGACATAGGCAGAGGGAGAAGAAGCAGGCTGATGCAGGAGGAGTGCGATGTGGGACTCGATCCCAGGACCCCAGGATCATGATCTGTGCCGAAGGCAGACGCTCAGCCACTGAGCCTCCCAGGCTTCCACTGTGGCAAGTTTATAGGGAAGAGGAGTCCTAATAGTTTGGCATTTGCAAAGTGCTTTCAAACTTCTACGGTACAGCCTTAATTAAGCTTCTTACCCAGAGTGGTTGACAGCACAGATAGAGACAATAAAACTAAGATGCTGGGTGGTTCAGTGATTCAATGAAGTCACTAGTTAGTGACAGAATCATGACCTTATCTTCTGGTTTTTAGTGCAGCGGACTTTCTACTTAGGGTATTCGGAGACTTGGGGATCTGTAGAAACTCTGGAACAGACCCTGGGGGTGGGGTGAGGGGCAGAGACAAGTGGCAGATCAACTCTGCATACAAGGCCTGGCCCCATGACCTCTCTGTTGACCAGAGCATTGCCCCCTTTGCCTGTTATAATCTTATAATTTATAAATATAAACTTTTTATTCAAAGGGATTCTATTGCTACATAATAATTTTTGAAAATCATTTCAGGATACCATGTTGTCTCTAGTCTTTGGGCTTGATGAGTCCAGTGGCTTTAATACAAAACACACCTGAATGCTCTCCACCATCTTAATCCAGTGGCCAAGTGCTCCACCCAATACAAGTGACTGGGCGGCCATGACATGGGTCGTGCAAGTCCTAGTCCGGCTGCACTGAGCTGAGTGGTCTGGAAAAGACCCGAGCTGCACGTCTCATCAGCCTGTACGCTGCCCTTCGCTTGCTACTTTCTTATTACACATATTGCCCCCCTCTTTCCTCTTATTTTTTATTTCCTTTCTTTATATTTCCTTCCTGATCTCTGTATTTTCTGGTCTCCTCCAACTTCATTTCCTTTTATTCCTTTCCTAGACTTCTCTTCAATGTCTTACTTCCCTGTTCTCTTTTCTTATCCTTTCCTTCATATTCTATTTTTTCTCCCAGTCCTCCCACTCTTTTCTGACATTTTTGTTATGAAGATGTTCAAAGATACAGTATTGGAGCAATTTTACAGGGATACCGGTATCCTTACCGCTCAGGTACCATTATTAACATTTTATAAAATGTGCTTTCTTACATATCTGTTTATCTCTCTATCCATCCAGAAATCTTCAATTTTTTTTTATCTCAAAGTATGTTTTAGGCATCAGTCATCAGTACACTCCTTGTAAGTACTTTAGCATGCCTATCATTAACTAGAATTCAATATTTGTTTGTAGTTGCCACTATTAAGATACAATTTACAGACAATAAACCACATAAATCTTAAATGTGCCTTTGGTTGAGTTGTGACAGAGGAATACACCTGGGTAACCCAAACCCCTGTCAAGATAGAGAACTTTCCAATCACCTCAGAGAGTTCCTTCATGCCTCCTCTCAGCCAATCCCTGTCCCAACGTGCCCTCGAGAGACCACCATTGTTCTGATGATTTACCACTCCGGATTCTTTTCTTTTCTTTCCTTTTTTTTTTTTTTTTTAGATTTTATTTATTTATTCCTGAGGGACACACACAGAGAGAGGCAGAGGCATATGGAGAGGAAGAAGCATGCTCCCCATGGGGAGCCTGCTGCAGGATTTGATCCCAGGACCCTGGGATCACGACCTGAGCCAAAGGCAGATGCTCAACCACTGAGCCACCCATGTGCCCCCACTCTGGATTTCTTTTGCCTGTTCTAGAACTTCATAAAATGGAACCACACAGAATTTACTCCTTTCTGAAAGGCTTCTTATACTCAGTAAAATGTTTTTAAGATTTGTCTGACTACCAATAGGTGTTCCTTTTTGACTGCCAAGTAGTAATCCATAGGTAGTCTCCTATGAATGGCCTATATTTACCATTAGAAATGAAGTTGATTCTCTCCCTCTGACCCACCCCCACTCACACTTCCTCTTTCTCTCTCTCTGTAAAATCAGTAAGTCAATCTTAAAAAAAAAAAAAAGAGAGAGCTGCTGTGAACCCTCCCTTTTGTTTTTGCTATCTTCTATTTTCTACCCCCGTGTCTCCCCCTGTTTTGGTCCCAGAACACACTCAGGATGTATGAGTAAAATGGTGAGAATAATTCCTATCTCACAGGGTTGTGGTATGAAGAAAGCAAGGCAATGTATGAAAGGCTTCCAGGTCAGTCCCTGCTACACAGCAGACACTCAGTAAATGATAGTCGTGATTATACAGAGAAGACACAAAGGCTTCTAGTTGGAAGACCTTTTATGGCTGGATTTCTGCATTATTTTCTAGCTCAGTGGCTTTTGCCAGGTTAAGTCATATCTAGCTGCCTTCATGTATTCCTCTAAAATCTTTCTTTTTCCTCACGAGTTACCTAAGGATAAAAATATAAACCTTCCCAGTGTTATTGGAAGGGAATGATGAAGAAAAGTGATGGCAAAAGAGTTTGCAGAAGAAATAGCATCTCCTTTTTTTTTTCTTCACACTGCTCGGGTTTTGCAAGAAATTGCTTCGAGATTCTTGGATGAGAAAATCTTATTCAAAAGCCAAGAGCTACAGTTTGAGGGATATCCTTTTCCCAGACCCATTAGCTGCCATTCAGCTAGGACTTAGCAGTTTCCACTGGAGCATAAAGAAGTTTATTTTACCATTTTAATTTGGTGCTGCTTTATTTACCCTGTTTGTGCTAACCCAAATTTGGCACCCACTCTGTACTCCAAGTGCTAATTTAAGTGACATATTTCCGTTCTGCCTGGGAAGAATACACAGAAGAGCTGAAAGACGTGTGTTTATAATTATAAGGTACCGAGTTGGCTCAAACAACATCTCATAGCATATGGGAACTATGTGGGCTAGTTAGCAAAAGTTTATGCTGAAGCCTGATGCTGTTTGGCTGAGTTTTGTAAACTCAGAGTTGTTAAGCTGTGTCTAATAAAACATGGGTTGAGTCAATTTAATATTTCCAGGCTATTCTGTTGTTGTGGTAAGGACTGCCCCTTTCCCTTTCTTCACCTAGAAATGAAGAGGATTTGAATTCAATTTTGGGATGTTAAATTTCGTTGGGATAAGAAGAACAGGCTTCCCCCCCCCAGTACAATCTTTAGGAACCTGGATATAAATGCTTGGCTCCAAGATGACTGGCTCTAGCTTTTTATTTTTCAATACAGATTGACATCAAGGAGGGTTCTCAGATTATTCCAACACTGTGCTTTTTAAGTTTTCTATTTAAAACAATATTATATATGATCTTATAAAGTTTCTACTTATAGACTTTATTATTATTTAATACAACAATTCACATAGAATTTTAAGCTCTCAGAGGAAAGATGAGCTAGTGTAGAAATCAGTCTATCGATTATGTGTAGAGTGTATGTGTGTGTGTGTGTGTGTGTGTGTGTGTACACCCAAAGCAGTATATTATATGTATGCATGTGCATGAGGACATAACTAGATAGTATGGCTGGTTGCGTAAAACTGTGGTTTCGGTAGGATGTTATTGTACACCTACTATGTGTAGACCACTGTAACTTTTGTTCTTGATCTTGGGCTTCCTTTCCTATCTGCCACTTTTGGGGCTGGAAAGAAGCACCACCAGGAGCTGAATTCCCATGCTGATCCTAATGCTGCTTTAGGCTCTAGAAATTGACCCTTAGGCCAAGTGAACTGGCAGAGAGGAAAACCATTAACCCCCAATGGAAGGCTTCCTGGCAAGTCTGCTCCTGCTGCTGTTTATCACATTTTTTTATTGGTAAGGATAGGAACAGGGCAACCCACTGGCCTTTTTATCCAGAAAGCCAAGTCAGTTGAGCTTGTGGAAAGGGAGCCTCTTGTGCCCTTCTTCCTATTATTACATGGAATACATGGCGTCTTTGTGTTGTAGGCATGTTAAAAAGAGCCTGGCATAAAAATTTAAACTCCTCGTAATTGTAGGCAAATTCTCTGCAAACATCTGGATTGTCATCTATCTGAATCATTTTTATTCCCAAGGGCCTCAGGTATTTGAGGCTGAATGGTACCATGCCTGTACTCTCCAGCCACCCCCCTCTTTTAGGTGGATATTTGTTTAAAGAATCAGAGTTTCACACGGCAACTAAAGTGTTTCGCAAATTGTTCATTTTTACATCTTCTAGGGTGGATCAGGTGAGGTCTTGCTCACAAGTTTGCTACAACATAGATCTTTATGGCTCAGAATGGACTACAAGCCAAAACCTTGCCTTTCATGTCACATGGGAGATGGTGAAGCCTCCTCTAACATGGCATTGGTCCATGTGATCCATGAGTGTTGCATCCGTCCATGTGCCCAGCAGAGGGGAGCCCCCCTTCCCGCTGTGCTACCGCTCACACCTAGTGAGCTATGTTCAGTTGTTCCTTTTCTGTCTGTAAAGCACCTTCGCATACGCTATTGCCTTTCTGCCTACAATAGCCCCTCCACTGGGAAGCTGCCATTGTCCCTATTTTACAGAAAACTGAGGCTCAAAGAGGCTGAGAGATTTGTGGAAAGTCCTAGGTTCTTATCAGCAAGTGATGGAATCCGGGCTGTGCCTCATGGTTGTGTCAGATGCAATTAATGTAATATAATTGGATGGTAGGGTGCTGGTCATCTAGTTTTCCTGTATTAGTCTTGCTTTGCATAGCCAGCATAGTTTCTATGAAAGAGCTGTGGATTTGGAGTTTGAAGAACTGAGTTGAAATTATCATTCTTCTACCTGTTAGTGATGCGATTTGGAACAAATCCGTGTTGATTTGTGATAGATGTGTTGGAAAGCTATGGGGGATGGTGTTGAGAAAGCATTTTGTAAAACATAAACTATCATGCAAAATGTAAAAGTTTATTCTAATTTTCCCTCCAACTAGACTGTCCATTTCTTGCTGGACTATGTCATATTACTTTCCTATTTCTATAACTTTGTATAATGCCAGCTACATAAAAGTTACTCAATAAATATAAGCTGAATGACTTACTGATTGATTTGAAGAGATCATGCCTTTCCATTCCTTTTTTTCTTTTCCCTGGTGCCTAATATGTATCCATTCAAATGGTGACATCCCAGAGATCATTTCTGGCAGATGGAAAAATGTTTCTTAATATATATACATATCAATGTTCCTCTGTGTGTACACGGACTTATAAAATTTATTTAAATGTGGGCATGAATGACCTTGTAGAATATTTCTGCAGGTGAGTGGGGCATTCACTATTAGTTGGGGGGGGGGTCACTGATGCCTGATACATGGGGACTAATGGTACCTTTGCAAGATCAAAGCTGGTCTGCTTGTCTGTGGCTGTTGCAGCTCCGTGGGCAGCTCTTTGATGTGTCCAGGGCCCTCAGAGCTGTGGTAAGGGCCCCAGGGTGGCAATATATGCCCCAACTCTTATTTTCCAACCTATCCCCACTCTCCAACCTTCTATCCAATGGCTGGCCAAATGGATCTATAGACAAGAGGTGCCAGGCTGAGATAGTAGATCTCTTGTGAAATCCTTGGAAGGTACCTGTGTCATGAAGGAATTCAGTGAATTATCAGATTCCCTGTAAAATGAAAAAAAATAAAACCTACCAAATCAGTAAATGACCTCAAGAGGTTTTGTTTTGTTTTGTTAAGTATTATTACAGTGTATTACTGTAACATACACTGGAGTGGTTAATGATGTGTTAGAACCCCGGCTACTATCTGGAGCCCAGGTGAATGCTTGGAACCCCCTAGGAGGAGGAGCTTCTAGAGATCATGATAGAAGCTTTCCAAAGGGGCATTAAAAAGATGTGGGGTGCTTGCAAAGTTTGGTTTAGAGTACTGTGACAGAAAAGCACTGAGCTTAGAGGTTGGGAGACCTATGTTTTGGTTTGGCTTTGTTACTCTGAATATAATTAATCTACGTGTGCGTCAGTTTGCTCAGCTGAAGAACTGGGCCAGTGATTCTCAGATATGATAGCTGAGTGGTTCAGGTGAGGTACCATGCTCAGAAATTCTTAGGACACTCTGAAGTATAGAGCAAACGAAAGATGGTATGACGGTTTTTGAAGGCTTGATGACCTGCAGAGTCAGCTGTCCATACAGTGATTAATGGAAGGACACTTGGGGCCCTTGAGTGGCTTAGTGGTTGAGTATCTTCCTTAAGCTCAAGTCATAATCCCGGGGTCCTGGGGAGCCTACTTCTCCCTCTCCCTATGTCTCTGCCTCTGTCTCTGTGTCTCTCATGAATACATAAATAAAATCTTAAAAAAAAAAGAGGACTCTTGAGACTACCTGGGATCAACTCCCAGTTCTTCTGTTACCAGCTGTGTGATGGCAGGCAAGCTTCTGAACCACTCTGTGCCTCAGTTTCCTCATCTGCAAAATGGGGGAAATAATGATGTTTGAACACACACTGAAGGCCTCAATCAATGTTTTATTTACTATAAAATACTTATACATGATGTGTGTGTACATATATTATGCATATCATATATAATTTAGATTATTATCTAATGAACATGAACCTTTAATAAATCGTATTCCCACCTTCTTCTCTCTTTAGCGTTATCCTTCTCTTCTTTAATGGAAAAGATGAAAATTATCACGGATTTTTAAAAAAATTCCATGCTAAAGTTAAAAGTGGTAGATTTTGGGTCCCACATAGTGGGTGCAAGGGAAGTTCCACAGAACTGGTGGGGGTGAGGGGAGGGTAATCAGGTGAAGGCCAGGGCTCCCCGTTTTGGCTTTGGCAGAGCCTTTTTCTGTGTCAGGCTTCTCTGTATGATTGACTGATTTTTAAAGATTTTATTTATACATGAGAGACACACAGAGAGAGGCAGAGACACAGGCAGTGGGGAAGCAGGCTCCCTGCGGGGAGCCCGATGCAGCCCTCAATCCCATGACCCCAGGATCATGACCTGAGCTGAAAGGCAGACGCTCAACTACTGAGCCACCCAGGCGCCCCCGATTTATTATTTTTTTTTACACGAGTCCAGCTACTTTAGAAAGTTTGAGACCTGCTGGCTCAGAGTCAACACAGATTCAGCTCCCATCTCAGGACCTTTTCCTTCCACATCTAGTACAGATTACGGAGAGACATGCTGGTGATACTGACGAAACACAAAGTAATGTGCCATCCAAAAACTAGTTTTTAAAACATTGTTTTTGTGGACGTGCCACACTAAGAAAGTGGAATACCAACCCAGTTTAAAAGAATTTCAAAATAAAGGTTAAAATGAAAAGTAACTCTCAGATAATCAGAAAACAGCCTCCTTCATTGAGATTTTCAAATAGTTGAGCATCAGTAAAGGTGTATATACTGAGGAACTGCTAAGTTTGGTGCCATGGGGGACATGAAAAAAAAGAAGGCATGTCCCTGTTGATGAGGAGGTTATAATCCAGTAGGATAATAATTTGGGGGGTACTTATCAGCAGTTCACCAAGTGATATGGTTTCATATTCAATAGTGCTCCTAGAAGGACAGTAGTCCAGAGGAGAAAGAAGTCAGAGTAGACTGCAGTGTTGGTAAAAGAAGGCCTCACAAAGGAGCTGGGCTTTGAAATAGAGGCAGAATTAAATAGGTGGAGGGCATTGCATGCAGGAGCTGCAGCATGAGCAAAGAGAAACGAGGTGGACCCACTTAGTACATATATAAAGGTCCAAGAGGGTGCTTGATAGGCTCAGAGACAACTGCTGTGCTGAACCATCAGCTTCACGAGGGCAAGAACCATGGATTTTTGTACTCCACCATATATGCTCACCACATAATAGTTCCTCAACAAATACGTGTTATATAAATAAATGTGTATCCTAGGTCTATGCATTATCACCATTAAGCTCATAAAATGTTTCCAACACCTCACCTCGTTTTTCAATAGCAAGATTCTCAGCACTTCCTGTCCTAGACCAAGAAGAGCGTTTCGGTGAACGTCTAGGGCCTGAGATGACCTTTAGTGTATGCCGTTACAGAGGAGGAAACTGAAAGACAGAGAGGTTAAGTGACTTGCCCAAGGTCACACAGCCAGTTAGGGGCCGCACTATAATGTTCAGAAGCCTGGCTTCTCACGTAAGTGCCTGACTTTCTCATTAGGGCCAAGTTGACTCAGGAAACCTCTCGAGTCCCCCCCAGATCATTTCTCCATCCTTGCTCTCGGGAGGCCTACCACCTGGGTTTACTGATGGAGTATGCTGAAATTTTATGTGTATATCATGTGCGAAGAAATCTACTGTGGTACCATATATTTTAAATGTAGCCACTGGGTATTTCAGAGAAGACAGGAGCTAAGTTCCCAGCCAGTTTTAAAGGGTCTGTCTTATATGGCATTGGCAGAGAGAGGGGGGCTGGCCACAGGGAGCCCTGGAGAATGTCGAGATCTCGTTGGAGGCATGAATTATACGGGTAATTCCCACCTTGGTGACATTCCTCCCCAGCCCATGCTCTGTTCAGTTCTGTTTTTATCACTATTCAAATATAAAACAATTCTCCCCCTTAAGAGGGGAGTTTTACTATCCCTGAGATCTGGAGACAGAAGATACCTTTCCCTTTGCTTATTGTAGAAATGTGTTTTTTTTTTCTTCTTCTTTTTTTTTTTTTGGCAGAAAATGCATTTTTTGAAAAGTTTCTCAGTTTCAGGGAGTAGGCGGATAAAAATCTTTGAGAACACCCAGGACGGATAGCTGCAGCTCTGAGCTTTGCACATCTCATTCTGTAAAAATATAACAGCCTTTACTCGAAGGAAGAACCCTGGGCTGTTCCCAAAATTTAGACGTCAAGGAACGTTGGGCAAATTTCATCGCCTGGAAATGGGGGTTTCGGAGGTGCAAGCAGGATACATGGACCTCACTGAGTTTTCCCAGGCTCTGTGCCTTGTTTGCTTGTAAATGTTGGTAAACCTAGGTTTGGGGGTACGTTTACATCCACTTCTAATGATATGGCTAATGCAACTGTGTGTGAATCTGACACTCGAATGGATTCAGCCAAGGTTGTTCTTGTGAGAGCCATTTTTTTGCACCACTCCATGAAATACTTGAATTCTTTCTTTTTTCCCTTTTTAATGATTTTATTTATTCATGAGAGACACACACAGAGAGGCAGAGACACAGGCAGAGGGAGAAGCAGGCTCCATGTAGGGAGCCTGATACAAGACTCGATCTCAAGACCCCGGGATCACGACCTGAGCCAACAGCAGATGCTTAACCACTGGGCAACCCAGGTGCCCCAAAATTCTCAAGTTCTTATAGTCTTCATAAATCTGGAGATCCAGCTCCCCCTAGACTTCACATTCCAGAAGAAACTTGAGTTTGCACCCGAGTACGTACATCAGCCTACAACGTTGTACACCTCTTGGTTTACTTTTCACTCTCCTTGAGCGAAGGAGGAGAGGAGAGAGCCCAGCATATGGCAGCGTGATAAATATTGAGGGAATACATCTGCCATTAAAAGAATGCTTACATTTTGTTATTTCTTTTGAAGCAATCATTGAACGGTTATCTTGGGGTATCTTTTGAACAACACCCCACTGACATAGAAGGCCGTAGTTCACAAAGTAAAGTTTTTGATTTTTAAATTGACATTGATACCATGGAGGGAAATCCTTTGTTATGTCTCCAGCACTGGGGGGCTCGGCTGATCCATATGCACCAGTGGGCACACCCTGAGAGCTTTCATAATTCATAAGCTGAGAGGCCCCTGACGAGCAGGGGCTACATGCAGCCAGAGCCGAGCAGAGTGCCTGGGAAGCTGGGGCCAGGGCTAGAGACTGGAGCTCAGAGTCCTGGCTCTTCCTTGCACCCCAGCTTGTTGGGTCATGTTGGGAACCCAAAGCCCAATTCTCAAGTTGGGTGCCATGTGGCCAAGGGGGAAGATAGGAGTGTGAAAGATGTCTTCCCACTGGAGGCAGCACTGAGCTCAGATCAGAAGACTTATTTCAAGTTTTCTTTTCACTTATAAAATGAAATAGCAAAACAATAAAAGTCTGGAAATAGCAGGATAAAACTCACTACAACTCTCAGCACTTTAGCATAATTATTTTTACTTTTGTGTGTTCCCTACAGTCTTTTTGTACAGGTGTATTTTTATGCATGATAGAGGACACATGATATAGTGTTCTGTTATTTTGACTTCCACATTGAATGATGAACATTTGGCAAGCTCTTATATATTCTTTATCCTTTTTTTTAAAAAAAAGATTTTATTTATTCATGAGAGACACTGAGAGGGAGAGAAGCAGAGACACATAGGCAGAGGGAGAAGCAGGCTCCACACAGGGAGCCCGATGTGGGACTTGATCCCAGGACTCCAGGATCACACCCTGGGCCAAAGGCAGGCATTAAAATGCTGAGCCACCCAGCAATCCCCTATCCTTTTTTTTTTTTTTTAAAGATTATATTTATTTATTCAAAAGAGACACACAGGGAGGCAGAGACACAGGAAGAGGGGGAAGCAGGCTCCCTGCAGGGAGCCTGATCCCGGTCTCGATCCCAGCACCTCAGGATCATGACCTGAGCCGAAGGTAGATACTCAGCCACTGAGCCACCCAGGTGTCCCCCATCCTTTTTTAATGAGTAAATACTATTCCATTGAGCAGATGAATGTGACATAGTTTGAATAACCATTTCATTATTATTTCTGATATATAGAAGTTCTAATTTTTTTATTTTTAAAAATGTCATAATGAATCTATTCATTCAAGAAGGTGAAGTGTGAGTCCTTTTTCAGCCACATATTAACTGGGTGATTTGTTCAGAGCACTTGAAATACTCTGAGTCTCATTTTTTTCACCATGGAATTGAGATGATCATATCTATCTTACCTATAAATATCAACCTTATAAATAGAAATATATACATACAGCATAATCATATGTCAATATAACATATTGATATATGATTACACATTTATGTACACTGTTATGTATTATAATAACATGTTATAATATAAACACAAAAAGGTTGGCCCATATATCTATACCCTGGTGTGTTTCTGTTCAATTTAATGACTGGTTCCATATTCTGAAAGCCAAAATAATTTAAACCAACCGTAACTAAAAAAGAAAAAAAAAAAAAAAAGGAATAGAATACCCTTTCCCTCTTGTAAAGGTGAAAGGGAGCGAAGGTGCTGGTGAAATCTGACAGCACTAGTGTGTTGCCACTCTTAAAAGGTTAGGGGCTACTGCCCAGCCTCTTAATGGTCTTGGAGGGCCGTGTAAACACAGATCAATGAAATCCGCACACAGCCCCCAGCCTTCTTTTAGATAGTAGGCTCAGGCTCCTTCCCCGTGGAGCCCAGCATTATAACTCTTCCCCTGGGACTGATCTGAAGTTCAACTTTTCCTTCCCATGCCCACTGTTTGGGGAGGGTCAGACACACTGAGGAAGGAGCAAGAATGAGGAGGTGGGTGAAGGATGGGGAAGCAGGGCCACCGGCTAGCTGGGTGGGAAGCTCTCACTTTGGAGTGGAGCTGAGAGGGCTTAGGCTCTGTCCCACTGAGCCTGGGCTCTGGGAATGGGCGGAAAAAGAGAGCAGTTCAGTGTGGGTGTTCTGGGCTTAAAGTTTCTTGCCACTTAACCATTTAGCAAATGTCTGAAGGACTAGCTCACAGAATTGGCAGTAGAGTTCAGAAAGCTCGAGTGGGAGGAACTTCAACTGTTTCTGAAGCCTAAGTGGGAACTTCAGCCCAGGTGTCTGACAGCAGGAGCTAAAAATGCCCATCCAAATCCAAACTCTAAGTGGGTCAACTTTATATATAATATGAGGGGCTGAAGCTACTGAGACCTCCCTCTGGGACAAGTGCAGCCTCCTGGTTGTTTTGTTTTGTTCTGTTTTGTTTTGTTTTTTAAGCTTAGTCCATGAGCTCTGTAAGACTACCTGGAAGTGTTCTGGTCCATAAAAGATTTTATTCTGTTTTATTAACCAGTTGTGAGACTCCTAATTTGCATTTAAGCTCTGAGAGTACTTTGAAAGTTTCTATGTAGACCCTTCAGTTTAAGGAAAGGAGTCCTGGGGATCTATTCTGTATGCTGCTAATTGAATGAATAAGTGCATGCATTCTTAAACTGACAAAATGCAGATACATGCTAGCTGAACACATTTGTTTATGCTTTCATCCCCACTTGCTTTGCCCTCTAATTTTCATTTTGGAACCCAGACTCTTCCCTTTTGCTTTGCAGTGATCGATCGACATGGGTGACAGAGCGTTGATTCAGCGTCTGTGACACAGTGTGCAGTGCCGGGAGGCCAGGGTGGGGGCAAGGAGCTCCTGCTGGTCAGGAGTTAGAAGTGGGGAGATGGCACAAAAATGTGCATGCAAAGGGGGTGGTACCAAACAGCAAAGCGTTGGGGCCACCGGTGTGGCTGAGAGCAGGCGGTGGCAGCTGGAAGCGAGAGTCATCAGTGGGGGTGAGGAAGAGGGCTTTGGGGGTACAGTAGGGAGAGGGGAGGACTATGCATGGGCAAATTCTGGTGGCGGAGTGGACAAACCATGATCTTGGAGTTTCAGGTAGATGATGAAGTGTTCCTGGGGCCGGGAACCAAACATCGGAGGGAATTAAAGTTCTCTGTGCATGTACTTTCTACCACTCACCTGGTCAGCTTCCCAAGGACAGATCACAGTTAGCAGGGGGTCCGGGGCCATCCTGCAGTGCTGTGGCTGCAGTTTCCTTGTGGCCCCAACTGCACCCCTCCCCCCATCTCTTTCCTCCAAGGCATTTGGCATCTTTTTTTTTTTTTTTTTTTTGTGGTGGCCTCCTAGTGTCATTAAGCAAGTCAAAGGTCATCAGTCTAGAAATTGACACACTTGACCCATTTCCTTTCTGTGCTGGACCTTGAGTCTGGACCCAGCTCCCCCAGGGACCATGTGGAGGGCTTGAAGCCGAGCCTTCAGTCCTTTCTTCCCATGAGGTGTATAATTCGATATTTATTGCCTCTCTCCCCAACGAGGTCTATGGTGCCACTGGGATCCATTCAGTAAAGAATGCTGATCCCCTTTATGAATTTTTGATGGTGGAGGAGGAGCGTTTGAGGCCACTGGGGGACCTTGTGAAATGGAAATGTTTTTTCTTTTTGATCTTTCTTTCTTTCTTTCTTTCTTTCTTTTCTTTCTTTCTTTCTTTCTTCTATTTAAAGACACACATGCCATTGTGGCAATGCCTAGACTTCTCTGAATGTAACTGCAGAGCATCTTTGCAAGAAAGCACAATCACCGCTCTTGAAAGCAGCAGCCCCAAACACCCCCTTACACGTCTATCTGACTGTGTTTATAAGAACACTGGAAACTTTATTCGGGAAAAGAGATCTGCAGGCCAAAAAAGCAAAAATTAAAAATAAAACAAAGCAACAAACAAGATTCACTCTGGAGTGAGAGAGGATAAATGATGCCCCCCCCACACCCCCGGCTGTTCCTTTTTTGGTGGTCTGAGGGGGTAGGACTCCAGGGACCAGGAGAGTCAGGATCTGTATTTCATTGCTGAGAATTTGACAGCTACAGTGCAAAGCAATACAGTCCTGCTTTTTATTAGCCTGTGTGAGTCCAGCACAGAACGAAGTTTTTTTTCTTTTCTTTTCATTTTTCAGAGGTAGAAGTTTTTGCCAAACTATGAGATGATTTAACCACAATTTCCTTCCTGAATTTTTTTCCAGAGGGGGGAGGGGATGATTGGGTGGGTGTTATTGTTTAATAAGATTTAAACAGGGTCTCTATTTTGTGGCCGGAACAGCCTTTCATGCCCTTTATCTGTACTGGGATTTCAGCTGGGTTTTTATTTTGGTGACATATGGCCCATCGTATAATAAAAAGAGACGAACCATTCAGATTTAATTTGAGCAGCTAAGGACGTCAGAAGGGCTGCGAGGGGAGCCTGTACCTGAGCTTTCATTTGTTTAAAAAAAAAATTGTGCAGAGAAGTTGAGAAGGTGACTTTTGGAATTAGTTTGGTTTGGAGGCATTAAGTCCCAGATCAAGAGAGAAGGTCAATTTGAAAGTTTGGGATATATGCCAGCTTTGCTCGCTCTTTTATTGGAGAATTGCCTGTGGGGCCTTTGAAAGTATCTGCCCTTCAGGGGTTCTGCTTTCCACCTGCTTCCCCCTGAACAGGGAAATGGGCTTTTAAAAATATTACGCAGCACGCCACAGCCGTCTCCTGATCCAAATGCTGTGTGGCATGACACAATGTGACTCGAGGGCCGGGGGCAGGGCTTGGGTCTGCAGCTGGCACACGGAGCCTGTCCGGTGTGGGGACTGCTACTTAGCCTAGCACGCCTGTCCCTCTGAGGACCCGGCCCACCTGGCCTCCAAACACCCCTGGCAGCTTTCCCAAATCATTTACTCTCCTTTCACCCCCAAACACGGTCGTGGAGGAAATGCTTCTTTGCATCAGTAGGGCATACAGCAGGTTGCTGCTGATGCTTTTGTGGGATGTGAGTGTGACGATGCCCGTGAGCAGAGATCTGTACAACCCAACGGGGAACTCCCCATCGCTCTCCATGTGGGTCCTGCGTGTGGGTGTGTGCTCAACCACACCAAGACGGGTACCCACGCTTCTAGAACCCTTCATGTTGCAAGTGGATCAAAGGTCCCATGAGGTTTGAGCAGCCTTTTGCCCGCCCGAAGCCACTGCACGTTGTAGGGAGAAATCCCCGCATGCCACACCCCAGATTTGCCATGCGTGTCTAACATGCATCTTCGACGGCGTCTTTTAAAAGCTTTCATTACTAACTGAATTGTGTCCACTGTGCACCGAATCACCCTTTTGTGTTGCTTCTCATTAAGGGTAATGACAGAGTTTGAAATCACTCTGTGCGCCGGAGGCGGGTGCCTTGGTTAGTTTTCCTTGGGCCGAGCATTGCCATAGCGGGGAATTCAAGTTGGCAGGTGCCCTTGTCTCAACCTGCAGCGGGAGGGCCAAGCGTACCTTCCCTCTTCGGCCCCTTTGGGCCGCAGGAGCGCTGCTGCCCTCTTTTCTTTAGCCACAGAACCACTCAGCCTAGACTGTTGCCGCGATGCCCCCATCCCTGTGATGGAATGACCAGGAGGACCATCCGGGCCACTCTCCACAACAGCTGCCAATAGCCTTCTTGATTTATTCACCGCAACTTGGAGATCTGCTAACAGCCACCTTGATGGGAAGCGGCACTGTAATTGCTTGGGGAGAAAGGCAGGCGTTTAGCAGTCATAAAAGAAAATCTGCCCACCACCAAACCAAATGCCGCTGCTCTCCTTCCATGTGGCCAGCTCATTCTGCACCCCCCCAACCCCCACTTTGAGCTCCCCCTACCCCAGGCAGGTCTGGGGATTCCCTGACTTTTTTAATCCTCTCCACTCTGAATCTGGGGTTTGAGTGATTCTTTCCTGTTCCTCTTGGGGGAGACTGAGCACATGGTGAGGGGGTTACAGTATTCAGTGCATGTTTTCTGGGGCTTCCAGTGTGACGGGAGTCCAGTGACAGGAGCTTCTGATGGCTCTGGGGCTGCCCAGCAGCCTGTGACCACAGTCGATCAGCTGGGGGTTCATGGTGCTCTCTCTCTCTCTCTACCTCTTCAAAGTGACAACGGAGTAGGGCAAAAGGCAAAACAAAACAGTAAAGCCCAGAACAAACGGAAATCCTGGCTAGAAGGCAAAATAAAATCATAATGATCTTTAATTTTGAGTCACAGAAGTAGCATCCTCCCCGCATGGGTGTCACAGAAGAGCATCCTCCCCGCATTATGGGTGTCACAGAAATAGCATCCTCCCTGCATTATCTTTAGTCTCTGTGCACAGCCGTCAGCTCACCTTCTCTTTCTCCAGCCAGGTGCCTCTGACACGTGTCATGGAAGAAGCCGTCAGCCAATAGCATTTGTACTTTGGCACTTTGGGTAAAGAAATGAAAACGGCCTCAGAACCAAGCACCCTGTTCATGCCAGAGGTCAGGGAGGTCCCTCGCGGCCTTTGCACGGGGAAGAAAAGGCACGACTACCTGGTTGACTGGGGGCTTTCTCCGTGCTCCCGAACTCCTTTACCGTTTCTTTCTCCTCCTCTTGCAACTTCTGCTTTCCTTCTGCTGTTGCGGGCAGCACAGCTGGGGGCAGGAGCGAGAATTGAGGGTTTGCGGATCCTGCACATCAGTCATCACTCAGAGTGCGGCCACCGTGAGCCCTTCTGCATGCAGGGGCCGTGCTAGACAACGTAGAAAGTCACAGGCCCTACCCCTCTTCCGTGGGGGGAGAAAGTTTGTGTTTGGCTGAGGAATTAGCCAAGCTGAGATGTCTACGGGCCTGTCCAGGATCAGTGAGATAGCCCAGTAGGATGAGATTGGCTGAGATGATACAGTAACCCGAAAGGTAGAGCTGAGCCCCCCACGTACCCCAAGTGCCTCTCCCTGGATCTGAGCTGCCTGTTGGTCAGCGATCGTGCCAGGGAGTGAGGGCAGGCTCCGGGTCTGGAAATGCCTCTCTGCTGTATTCCCTAATCAGATCTCAGTCAGATAACGGCTCAGACCTGGGAACATGAGATTTTAATGTGAAATGAATAAGTACCCTGAGACTGGAGCTTGTCACTGCAGCGCATCTGGAATCACTTACAGCTGGGTAAATTCACTGGGAGCTGCAACACTGAGGTTGAAAAGGAGGCGCACAGCGCGTTCCTTTTAATGTCTAAACAATCTGATGTTGACAAGCCTTTCACATTAACCCCAAAGTGGCAAAGTTTAAACCCTTTATTATCCGATTCGGTTTGGCAAATCATTTAGAGGCTTAAGAGTCCATATTTACAGGGAAAAGGCCAACCTTTTTTTTTTTTTTTTCCTTCTTAGAGCAAGCACCACTAATGTATGCACATGGCTGTTTACTTAGAAGGTTCGAAAGACCTTCAGCAGGCAGGCTCAAGCTAGAGAAAGTGAGTCGATTTTTTTCTTTTCAGGGAGCCCCTAATCTCTTTTTAGAACACAAAAGGCATGACCATTCCAAACCTTGGAAACTATATCAGATTAACAAATAAGTAGAGGAGTAATACAGGAACTCGTTCCCAAAGATTATTAGTCTTCAGTTGAAATATATTGTGTCTTGGCAGCTAACTCTAACTCTGTGTCATTTTCCTAAGGTTTTGCCCAGAACATTATGAGTGATTCCAAAGATGGCGAGTGGTCCTTTGAGTTCTATAGAAGACTACAAAATATTATAGAAGTTAGAAAGCTTTACAGTCGAGCATGGCTTAATAATCATCTATTGGACCTGTTGCCAAATTGGCAAAATTTTAGGGATCTCCATTATAACATGTGGAAGAACATGGAAAAAAGCTGCAAGTGGTTTTTGAGAACGAGATTCAGTAATAATTTAATAATTTTAACCACATCCTTTAAAAGCAATGAAGACATTTTAATTCATCTTCATAAAAAAGCATGATGCAACAGAACTGAGTTTTTAATTTTCATCTGAGGAGAGTTTTAATGTAATTGAATTTATTATTATTTTATTTTAAAGAAGACCAAAACCTCAGAACATGGCAATTCTGACTCGTTCTGGAAAGGAATCTATTTGGAAATTTCTGGCATTGGTTTGAATCCTATCGAAGAAGCTCATAAAGATTAACACCGCAGCATAATTTTGACCACAGCTGTTCATCCTTTAGATGTCATTTTTAACTTTCCTTTGGCAGCTGTGCAAATTTAGATATGAAATCACCAGTCACCAGCTCTGCTTAAACAGAATTTTTAGATTCTGTGATGATTTTCTGCCTATTAATCCTCCTCAGTAATTCTGCACACAATGCCAATTTTTACAACTTAGGGTAAGGTTGAGTTACTATAGAAATGGAAAGAAGAAAAAACTTTTTTTAAAGCGTGTTGCTTGGCAATATAAAGCCTTTACTTATCTAGCATAATATAGCAGCTTTGGGTTAGGCAAGAAAAAGATGAAAGAATCTTAGAATCTTGTACATAGAAATACATGTAGCACCCCAAAATAAATAAATCTTATTTTTATAAAAACATACATGCAGTCTTAAAACATACAGTTTTAAGAAATGAAAAAGCAGGTTAAGTATTTCAAATGTTTTCCTTAATAGCGCCAACGTTTATGATCATAGTAATGACCCACAAAGCATATTACTTAACTTACGAGGGCTTGGATGCTTAACTTAACCCCATCCTATTATTTAACCAGTAAAAATCTGCATCTAAATTTTGTCATCAAGAAAGGTGGGACAGGTGTCTGGAAGCTTTGAGACCAGGATGTAGTTTCTTCTTTTCTTTTCTTTTCTTTTCTTTTCTTTTCTTTTCTTTTCTTTTCTTTTCTTTTCTTTTCTTTTCTCTTTTTCTTTTCTTTCTTTTCTTTTCTTTTTTCTTTTCTTTTTCTTTTCTTTTCTTTTCTTTTCTTTCTCTTTCCTTTCTTTCCTTTCCTTTCTTTCCTTTCCTTTTCCTTTCTTTCCTTTCCTTTCCTTTCCTTTCCTTTCCTTTCCTTTCCTTTCCTTTCCTTTCCTTTCCTTTCCTTTCCTTTCCTTTCCTTTCCTTTCCTTTCCTTTCCTTTCCTTTCCTTTCCTTTCCTTTCCTTTCTTCTTTTCTTTTCTTTCTTCTTTTTCTTAACTTGGGCACCTGGTGTTTACAGAATAGGATTTAGAGCTAGTCTGGAACGGCTACAACTTCATTGTGTCTCTGATTTATCTTTTGGCTTTGTATTCCTGGTAAACAACAACAACAAAAAGGTGATGCTTATTTGAGAAATTGGCGTCAGCTAGTAACAAGAGGGGCGGAGCAGCCAGTAGTGATTGTTCTGGATGAACTATCAGGGATCTTTTGGGAATACTGGTGCCTTGACCCTGATGGCCCTCAAAGTGCTGAGTGTAGAAAATGGGAATTCTCCCCGGATGTCAGAATGTACAAGATGTCAGAAAAAATGCAGTTCTTAGAAGACTGTATTTTTTTGGCTAGGGTGGGCGTGGAGAGAGGAGGGGGGTGTGTAGAAGGAGAGCAGGGCTCATCCTAGCCTTCAGTTCAAGTGTGTTTGTGTATTGTTAGAAGAAAAAAATTTAAAAATATTAATTCAAACATCTATTGTGAAATCCTTAGTTGAATGGTAAAAGTCTCAGTGGCTTGTTTAGTTTGCAAAAACGTTGAAAGTTCAAACTCACATCACTTAGTTTTTGGCTTTAGCCACTAGCTAATATCCAAACCACAGGTTTACTCAAACAAGTGTGAGGATGGAGGTTTCACTTTGATAACTAGGGTAACTATTAGTGGTCTCAGTTTATAGTGAGCACAAGGGGATGCACTAGACTTTGATTAAATCTATTTTCTGGTGATGCTCAGGCCTATAGAATGAATTCTCTGGTTGCTCGAGTCATGACTGGGGTGCTAGGAAGTCAGTGGGAGGTTCTGGCAAGAGCACTGAGTGAAGAGTCCAGGGACTTGGGTACCGCCCTCTGGCTTCCTACCTGCCTAGTCCAGCTGGGACCTGCGTGGGTGTGCCTGGGTGAGACGGGTGCCCTGTTTTTGTTGCTTTGCAAATCAACCTTTTAAAATCCAGAGACTGGCTACAGCTAGTGGACTCAGAGATCATCTATAAAATCCGAGTTTGACAATACTATCTCACCTGTCTCCTCCCTCTCTGAAGTTCTCATCTTTAGCAAGAGGTTAAAATCTCTCAGTTTCCATTTGGAACTCTAAATAGAGCTGTGGCACCGACCTCAAATTCTCTGAAAAGGAGTGGAGAGCCCTGTACATTTCCTAATGGAAGTGACACACGTGGACTGGCTTCAAGGGGATAAAACAATCTAACGGAGCAGATGGATTTGAGAATTTTGCCGTTTTCAAATTTTGCTTGAAGGGAAACATAGCTTCCTTTTTTAAAAAAATATTTTATTTATTTATTTATGAGAGACACACAGAGAGAGGCAGAGACACAGGCAGAGGGAGAAGCAGGCTCCCTGTGGGGAACCTGATGCGGGACTCCATCCCAGGACCCCGGGATCACGATCTGAGCTGAAGCAGATGCTCAACCACTGAGCCATCCAGGCGTCCCCATAGCCTCCATTTTTTAAAAAGTTAAACTTGTTGTATCAATGATTTTACATTCCTTTGGAAAGACCACCTTTTCCTAAGTAAATTTTCAAAGGGGAGGCCAAAATATTGCTTAGCAGAAACAGTGGCTGATGTGCACTCAAGTCAGTGGCAGGAAACAAAAAGTTCTGCCTATAAATATGTTCTAGATTAGAACAACATCAAAAGCACTGAAATTGCATAAATAATGTTCTGTTTGGGGGACTGAAGTGGAAAGAAAGGTACTTAACCAAAAAGAATGAAATCAGCATTTAAAAATCCCTCAATACGTATTTTAATGTTTGCCTTTTTTTTTTTAAGTCTGCCCAAGTTCATATTTACCTGTGAGACCCAATTGGCACCGAAGGATGGCCTGAGTCTCACAGGTAAATAACAAATGCTTTTGCAGACTGCCTAATTGTGTTCCAAACCCTGGAAACTGCAGGCCTCGTGGGTAAACGGTGTGCTTTGGCAACTCCAGGAGAAAAGGAGCACAAGGATGTACGTCTTCGAGTTAGAGCACAGAGCGGAGCCCAGTGCAGGGCAGGAAATCAGACCATCCCACCTTTGGAACTGGGGAGGGGGTAGCGGATTCTGAAATCTAAGGCAAGCTCAGACATGATTTATGACAAAGGTGATTTAAAAGACAACGCCGGGATTGCATTCTACTGGATATTGTGTTTACTTTTATGGAGAATATTCTCTCTCGGTCACTGTTTAAAATTGGCACATGTGGTGGAGCCTTTGACTTTGCACATCCCTGGCACCCTCCAAGCCCCCACCCTGCCATGGATCCCTGTGGTGTGGTTCCCCGGTGGGGAAGGGGGCTGTGCAGCATAGAAGGCTGGCTCTGGGTGCCCGGCTCTGCCTCCTTGTCATGTGACCTTGAGCCTTGGGCAGTTCACTTCCCCTCTGTGGCCTGCTTTTTGTCCAACTGTATAGATATAAGGGGAGGGGTGGTTGCCCATAGTTTCTTAACTCTTTTCTAGACATTCTCTGAATAATCTGTGAATTCTGTGTCAGGGTTAAAAGTGTCATGCACCCATTAGGATGATCCTGTGCTGCTCACCTGGATTCCAGAGTTTTGTTCCACTCCTGACAGTGGTGGGCATTTGACCCTCTCAAAATCACCCCAGATCACCCCCAGAGGAATGCACTGTTGTTGTCTGGGGGAAGTGAAGAGAGCTCTTCAGACCTCAGACAGAGGGAGAGCCACTGTACCTCCGCCTGCCCTGGTCTTAGGTAGACGCAGGTGGTATTTTGTGGCTCCTCAGGCCCCAGGGACGAGAGGACTCCAAGATCCATGATTTTCCAGTCGTGCAGCCAAGGCCTCTCCTTCGCCTTCCGAGGGAGCAGCCGCTGCGTCCTCGCTGCTCAGCATCCCTGCCCCTCGTCAGCTGCAGCCAGCTCGCCACCCTCTTGCAGAGCACTAACCTTTTGATTTAACTTTATTTGCCGCAGCAGGACTATCACCAAAAAGGGAACAATATGCCCTGGCCATCTGGCCCCCGCTGCCTGAGGCGCCCAGGCCGCTGCACGAGGGGGTCCTCGGAGGGGCCGCTTTGCCTTCCCACCAGCCTCACGAGACGGGTGCCCTGTTTTTGTTGTTTTGCAAATCAACCTTTTAAAATCCAGAGACCGGCTACAGCTAGTGGACTCAGAAAACCATAAATAATACAGCAGGCTTTGCTGGAGGGAAAAAAAAAAAAAAAAAAAAACAACCCAAAACCAAGCCGAAAAGGTGTATTTATCATTATCCTTAGCCGGTAACAAGTCTAAGATAAAGTTGTGTGGGTTTTTTTTCCCCCCATGACCCTTAAGCAAGTGTGACAGGCATTAACCTATCAATATTAGTGAGTGATTTAAAATACCAACCAACATTTGCCTGCAATAATTTCTGTTGTAAACGACTCCTTCTGGGCCCTCCTACCAATAATTCAGTGCTCATAAATCAGAACCCAGAGCGTGTTGCTTCTCTCTCTCTCTTGCCCTGGGCGATTCTTGAAGTCTTTTTTTTTTCTAGGGGAGTCTGGAATCCATTCCCATTGTATTTCTCTCTTCCTCCTGCTGCCATCTTCATACAGGATGTTCAAAAAGAACACACGTCTGCAAAATGAGACAGAACTCCATGCCCCACATCACCACCTTGTTTGGGTGACAGGAGGTACGGGGAGCTTCTTTTTCATCACTCTTTCTGGACACTTTGTCAAGGAGTTAGGCTGGCTTCTGGCGGAGGGAATCCATCTGGATCCTTCCACGTGAGCCAGCAGCTTCGGAAGCTCCACGCCACGGCGGAGAGTTTAGTTTAGGTAAGGATGGTGAGAGGTGAAGATGTTGAATCTGTGGGGAGGTGGGGGAAGCAACAGTGGTGGTCAGTGAGCCAGGAGTGAGTGGCACCGGCCCACGGAGGCAATTGGTGAAAGTTCTGGATGAGTCGGAACGCAGGTACCAACCCAGCCCGAACCAGCAGGCCTCAGCCTCCGGCCTCATTCTTTGGCCCGCATCGTTCTGACCCACATTCTGGCCCACAGAGGCAGCTTGAGTCCACACATGCGACCAAATAAAATACCCACTTCAAGAAAGGTAATTTCTTTAGAGTTAAAAGATTTATTAGGGGAGTCTGAAGAGTGGGGAGGGGGTGTTGGGGAGGAGCTGAGACCCATCTGGTTTGTTGTGGGTCTTTTTTTATTAGAAGAGAGAAAAAAAATCGCTCTGTGGGTTCATATGTCTAAGGAGAGCTCAATTAAAGTTATTTGCTGGAGCTTAAAATATGCCCGCACCTGCTTCAGCGCTGGGCTCCGAGACCAGCACACTCTCCCAGAAGGCAGAGCAGATGAGGGCTCCTGTTGGGGCGAACAGAGGAGCAGGGCACAGTGTTTCACCTCCACTTTGGTCCCACCCAAGGAGGGGGGGAAAGTCAGCAGTGAGCCTGGAGGCAGTTTCCTGGTTTACCTGGAAACCAGAGCCTTTGGCCTGGCCTGTCAGTGGCTCCCAACGGCTCTTCTCTTCTGAGAGTGGACCAGAAAGAATGGAACCAGGAGGGGGAACAACGTAGATCCGCTGACATTATCCAAGTCACTCACCTCTATGTGCCACTTCCTTCTTGATAATGTTAGGATAATAAAATCGGTTAGGAAGGTCTATGGTGAGAATAATAAATAATAATGGCTAATATTCGTCAAACATTTGTTATGTGTTAGGAACTGCACTAAGCCTGTTTTACACATCATACCACTGCATGTCAACCACAAGCCTAAAAAATGGCTAATGTGGTCATCCATGTTTCATAGGTGAGGCAACCTGTACAAGGAAAGAGGAACCACCTTGCCCATGGTTACTCAGCAACCCAGATTCTTCTGACACCCAAGCCTGAGCTGTTAGCCACCCTGTCTCAAATGAGACTCATGGGGGAGAAAGAACTTCCAAATAATACAGTTACCATGTCCTGGGAGATGCTCTGGTTAAGCAAACATGATCTCATTTAGGATTTCTTCTGCCTTTTTGCAGTTTCAGTTTAGAAAGTGTCTTCCCAGGATGGGTGCTCCACACATATGGGTGTTGTGTTTTGTGCCAGCCCTGAAAGTGCCCTAGGCCCGGTGGCACTCAGAGGGGTCCATAGGCCTAGCGCTGCACCCTCGGAAGACAGGAGTCTCCACTCTCGTCCACGTTCTGAAATAGGTGATTGATTTCAGAGCCTCCCTTTCTAGCTCTTGCTGCTGGATGAATTCTTTTATCCCTTATCCCTCAGCTGCCCACTGAATTGGAGCCAGTCCTGGATGTCAGGGAAGCAATTCACCTATGGGGCAGAGGATTTGCCAACTTTCAGTGATGGATTTTGTTGTTTGTCAGACTCGAACTTAAATGTTCTTAGGTCCTTATTCGCCAGGGTTTGACTTTGGGATATCTTCAGAGAAGGGGTCTGATGCAGGAGGTCGAGAGACCAGTGACCATAATCTGCATTTGAAGAGGACTTTTTTTTTTTTAAGATTTTATTTATTTATTTGAGAGAGAGAGAGAGAGAGAGAGAGAGGCAGAGACACAGGCAGGGGGAGAAGCAGGCTCCATGCAGGGAACCCGATGCAGGACTCGATCCCAGGACCCCAGGATCACTCCCTGAGCTAAAGGCAGATGCTCAAACACTGAACCACCCAGGTGTCCCATAGAGAACTTTTTGATTATGTGATTCACTGAGATTTGTAAGTAGCTCTCCAGTGCTGCATCTTTCACAAAATAGCCCACTAGTGAACAGAATAAGTACTACCTACAGCCCAGAGATTTTTTTTTTTAAAGCTTTGGCTCTGATTCTTTCAGGTAAGCTGCACATGTATATATGTACTGTAGGTGTTCACTACTGTGAGTTCACGGTGTGTGTGCCAGGCACTGTGGTCAGTCAGTGTCTCATCTGGCTACGTCATTTAGATTTTTTTTAAGATTTTATTTATTTATTCATGAGAGAAACACACACACACACACACACACACACACACACAGAGGCAGAGACACAGGCAGAGGGAGAAGCAGGCTCCTCGCAGGGAGCCCCATGTGGGACTCGATCCCAGGACTCTGGGATCACTCCCGGAGCCAAAGGCAGATGCTCCACTGCTGAGCCACGCAGGTGCCCCTTATTTAGTTTGTTTAAAAAATATTGTATGTATTTGAGAGAGAGAACATGAGTATGAGCTAGGGGGTGGGGGGGGGGGAGGGAGGAGGGGCAGAGGGAGAAGGAGAAGCAGGCTCCCCGCTGAGCACGGAGCCCATCACAGGGCTGGATTCCAGGACCCTGAGGTCATGACTTGAGCCAAAGGCTAATGCTTAACTGACTGAGCCACCCAGGTACCCCCTGGTTACTTCATTTAATTTTTACAATAACACTTCTCTCTTCAGGTTCTGTGATCACCCTCATTATACATCTGGATGTATTAAGACTTAGAAATACTAAGAAATTTGCCTGAGTTAGTAAATGAGGGAGCAGGTTTTGAACCCAGGCAGTCTGACTCCAGAGTTGTGATAGAACTCCTTGTTGCCTCCCATGGAAAGTGGATAAGGATCCCACCCAGTGTCAGCTCCCATCCAGCAACATGCTGTGTGCACCACTAATTAGAGGTTTGCTTTCCTGGACATATAGACTCATCTTCATTTTTCCGCAGCATCACTGACGATGAATTTATTGATTAGCCTCCCCTTCATCAACTGTAGCTATATCCACTGCAGCTTATCCATTATTACTTCTTCCATCCATTGTTGATATTGACTCAAGAAATTATATATATTCAGGGATAGTGTCTGGGCAGGCCATCTGCGGACAGGCCAACCTTGTGCCTGGAAGGGCACTGAAGCTTGTCGTAGCTTCACTGCCTTGGTGTTGAGAACTCCTCCTTGTCTTCTGGTATGGTGGGGCGCGCTGCCTGCATTTGCAGAGGAAGTGGGTGGCCTTGCTTTATTAATTCTCTCATCACCCAAATGGCAAGAAGGTGGAAACACCCCAGGAGGGAGCAGGATAGGTTGTCTTCTCTTAAGAACTCAGGGAGGAGATGGGCCCCTCTCTCATCAGGATGTTGAAGAAGACTCAGGTTTGTGAGACAGTTCAGATGCCTCCACCTCATACTTTATATAATGGAATACAGTCTCCTCTCCCCTCCACCGCCCCAGAGTTTACAGCCAACTTCTCAGATGGCCGTGATATTCTTGCCTTTTCTTTTTGCTTCAATTGATTTTTGTTGTTGTTGTTGTTTTGTAAATGCGTGGGTGAGGGCAGAGTCCAGGAAGTGATTTCCTTTCCTAGGATCAGGCTTGGGCTTGGGTGGGAAGTGTGTGGAGGGAAAGCAGTGCCTTACACCATATTACCACACTTTCCTTTCTCTCCCTGCTTGGGACTGGACACAGGTTGAATGACTTATATCAAATATATCTATTCTTTAAGAAACAATATATTTTTAAAATTTGAGTAGAGCTGATGTGCAATGTTACATTAGTTTCAGGGGTACAACATAGCGATTCACCGAGTCTATATGTTATGCTGTGCTCACCACAAGCATAGCCACCACCTGTCACCACACAATGCTATGACAGCACCATTGCCTGTATTCCCTATGCTGTACCTTTTCTTCCCATGGCTTACTCTTCCCATAACTGGAAGCCTGTACCTCTCACTCCCCTTCACCATTTTGTTCACCCCTCATTCCCCTTCCCTCTGGCACCATCGATTTGTTCTCTGTATTTATAGGTCTGACTCTGCTTTTTGTACTCATTTGTTTTGTTTTTAGGCTCCACATATGAGTGAAATCATATGGTATTTGTCTTTCTCAGTGTGACTTACTTCACTTAGCATAATGCCCTGTAGGTCTATCCATGTTGTCACAAATGGCAAGATCTCACCCTTTTTTTTAATTGCTGAGTAATATTCTAGTGTGTGTGTGTGTGTGTGTGTGTGTGTGTATACGATATCTTCTATCCATTTCATCTATTGATGGACGCTTAAATTGCTTCCATATCTTGACTATTGTAAATAATGTTATAATAAACATAGGAGTGTATACATCTTTTTGAGTTAGTGTTTTCATTTACTTTAGGTAAATAACCAGTCATGGAATTATTGGACTGTATGGTATTTCTATTTTTAACTTTTTGAGGAACCTCCATACTGTCTTCCACAGTGGATGCACCAATTTACATTACCACCAACTGTTCACAAGGGTTCCTTTTTCTCTAGATCCTTGCCAACACTTGTTATTTCCTGTCTTTTTGATTTTAGCCATTCTGACAGGTGAAAGGTGATATCTCATTGTGGTTTTGATTTGCATTTCCCTGATGATGAGTGATGTTGAACATCTTTTCATGTGTCTGTTGGCCATCTGTATGTCTTCTTTGGAGAAATGTCTGTTCAGGTCCCCTGTCCATTTTAAAATAAGATTGTTTGGATTTTTTTGGTGTTGAGTTGCAAATACACCTGTTCTTTTATTGCCAGGCTACTAATCAGAATCTCCAGAACTTACGTACTCTCTCCCTGATGGGAAAGATGTTGCTATCCCTAAGGCTTCAGGCCTTGAGCAAAAGCCCTCTTGCCCTTTGAAGAGGGGCCATGCTGATCCAGAATGAAGGGGAATATGTACCCATGTCTGGTTCCCCATCCTTATTTCCCTTGGGCTTCTCGCACCTTGCACTATTTCAACCTACTCCCCAAATAATTATGTAGGGAGGTGACACTCCTCTACATTTATCCTCGAATGAGTTATGGCATGGCCATAGAGTACACTGGCCAACCACAGTCAGTATAACTGAGGGCAGGAAACACTTTGCTTAATGCCGTATCAGAGAACGTCACGGCTGTGCTGCTCTTGGTCAGGTACAGAACTTGGGATTTCTCTCTAGTTCACTTGATTTGATGTTTGCCATTCCAGTAAATATCCTCCCATCCTCCACTCAAGGGGACTGAGGAAACCAGCATAAGGGGTGGCTTTAGGGTCCTGTGATGAGTTTATGGATGGGATAGGGAAGGAGGTGGGTCCCCTTGACCAGGGGCTCTAATTCCTCTGGTGACCCTTATAACAGTTGTCTGTCCTTGTGTTTTGAGTCGGAATGGTAAGAATGGAAGTACTGACAGTCCATTGGAGTTGGTACCATCTTGTGTCTGTCGTCTCCTGCTAAAAGTTGACAAATAGGATTTCTCTCAGGGTGCACGCTCAGGTTCGTGGCATTCACTTTTCACTTCATGTATTATTTTTGGCAACTAAGGAAAATACATAGAACTCTCAGTCTCCAAAGGCGTTGTTAGCATTTCCATGCAACTGGAGCTACTCTCAGCATTGGCCTCGTTGGAGAGCTGGATGAAATAAAAAACACACAGAATCTGCATATAAGCAAAGCAATATATGACAAGATCTGTCAGGGAGTGCTTTTAATGTTGCTTAACAAAATCTGTTACACTAAATCTTTATAGACTGAATAAGTACTCTGAGTTCCAACAAAGTAAACCAAAGTAAACATCGCTCTTATGGGAAATAAAATTCCATGTGGTTAGGGGCAGGGCTGTGATTAATTCAGTGGCAATGAAAAGAGCATGAAAATATAGTAAGGTTATTGACTCCGTCTGAGAAACAATTTAGTATCTGCCATATATATATATATATATATATATATATATATATATATATATACGATTTAAAACCAAATGATTGGTGATGGGAGAGGAACTGGTGTTTCTCATCTTTAATTATGAATTAATGTACTGATGCTCTAGGTATCATTGCTCCATCAATTATTAATACTAACCTCGCTACAGAAATCAGTAAGGAAAACAGAGTGATATAAGGCAGTGCTGCAGAGATGAGGACCAGGTTTCTGTGAAATTCTGTGTGTGTCTGTGTGCATGCGTGTGCGTGCGTGTGCGTGTGTGTGTTTACCTTTACAACCATTATCTCCTGAACTGGAGACTTCTCAGAGCTCTCTTGGACTGTAGCCTTGCCCGAAGTACATGCTTTCATAATGTGCATTTTTACGTTAAATGATTTTTAATATTCTACATATGGTTTCATGGTTTTAAGTCTCCTCTCTGGGAATGAACAGGGCTGTGGTATTATGATGAATAGTGGATTGTGTCCAGGACACCCACTTACTTCCCTACATATCAAACATGTGGCGCTCCCATTAAACATGGGACTGTCTCTAGAGATTACAGTTGTCCTATCTAATCCAGTCCTGTTTTGTTCCCTTGACCCGGATTGAGAAGGATACATTGTTCTCATACATTCTTCTTTTAATTAAATGCAGTAGATATGTCACGTCCATGAAATATTCCAGGTCTGTTTTCACATCTGCGGACATTTTCTCCTCCTCTCCTTCCATTTGGCTTCTTGGAAGGAAAACCAACCTTAAATGTATGCTTGGATTAATTGATTGGTGGCATGCAATTTGCCAGGACACTTTAGATATGATCTTAATATTTTGTTCCTAATTGTAACAGAATGTGCTGTCGCTGCTCTTTGCAGACATTCACCAAAACCCTTGTCGCCTGTGTCCAACAATTGGTTCGAATGGGCACTATATTCTCATTCAAACTGGCTCATCCAAGTTCCCTTCTACCTTCACCAGTGCTGGAGTTTACAAGCAAATTTTTAGGTGTGGATATATGCCTCTGTGTGTTTTAAGTTTTAATTGCTGGGGGTGATTTGCTAATTGATCCTATTGATACAAAGTACTCGTCAGGAACCTTCTATGTACATTGCGCTTCACCATCAGCAAAGGAAACCTGATATCTCGTAAAATTATCCATTCAATTATAATTTTAAAATACGGGAGTAAACTCCTAGCAATTCACAAGAGGCTAAACTAGAGCCCCATTAGAAGGGTACTACAAGTAAACATTATTAATTATAAAAAATTGCCTAAATTAGATTTTTTTCACACCTGCTTCTTGCTTAATTAGCTAGCAATCCACATATTCCATTCAGTTGAACTCTTACTATTTATTCAAGCATACTTGACATTAACATACTGTTTGATGTTTGATATCCTCAGTTTTAATTTAACCACATGACAACAAATGGTGTTTATGAAATACCAGTGAGCTGGAAAAATATCCTGTGTTGGAGTCGCACATGGGACTGAATAGAGAATTTTTCTTTAGGAAATGCTTGAAGGCAATAAGGAAACAAGAGTCTAGTTTTCTTTAATTTTCCTGTGTTTTCTTTCTTATTCTCCATCATGCCTCTAAGGGAGCTTTGGAAGGTCCTACAAGGTGGCACCAAGGCTATGAGGCAAGATGTCCTTGGTAATGTTAATCATGGAAAAAGTAGTCTGTCTACATAACACCTGGGGAAGAATCTTACAGAACTTCCCTCACATTAGATGGTCGCATTCTGGCCATTCTTTAGGGTTTAAAGAAGGGAGCAGGGACATGAAGATCTTTTGGGTAAATGGGGGCTATCTGGTGTTACAGATGACAAAAGTAAGGGCACAGAGGCCAAAACCAAAGACTGGGAGCCTTGAACTTCATCAGCGAGTCATTTTCTCTAAGTTGTGGCTAAACCAAGGTGATGCAGTGGTTCCTTCCAGGGGAGAAGTGGATAAAATAAACATTTTCAAACATAAACATAAATAAACATTTTCCCCCAGTGTCGTTCTTACACCTGAGAGTCCAAAGTCATGACCTTAAGAGGGATAAAACAACAGGAATGGGCTAGAAAAGTTCAAAATAGACCTGCCAACAAAGACCTTGGACGTGTTATTCTCAGTCTCCCATGTCTCATTGGATTTATTCCTTTAACTTTTCCCCTGTTCCTCCAGAAGAGCCACGTGAGTGTGTCCTGGTTGCGATTCCTGTCAGCCACTTTGTAATATGAGTGCCTTGCAATCTAGTGATGAAACTCAACTCAGAACATTCCCTGGGCCAAGAGACAAAAAGAGAAAATTGTCTCCATAATGTATTGATTCTGACTAATGACATCACTTGTTGTAGGGGATTCGGATTGATAGCCCCTGGCTTGTCTCCAGTAAGATACCATTTTACATCTGACTCTGATCAAACTGTGTGTAAATCATTTTTAACTTGAGTCCTGTAGATTTTGTGTTCACACCACGGAACTATGGCTTGGGTTTGACATCATTATTCTTTGTTGGGCTGTCTTTGTTTAAGAGCCACTTAAAATTTTTGGCTGCTGGTGAATAGAGAAGCTTGTTAGCTGAGGAAAACATGTTGATGTCACACACTTGTTGGATTTTTCTTTTATTTTCTTTCTTTCTTTTCTTTTTTTTTGTGGTAGGGGGTGGGGAGTCAGGCTATATGGATCCAAGAAAATGTGTGGTGTTACCCGTGATAGATGGATGGCTTTAGGTTCAGAGGCTAGATTCAGTTATGTCTGGATAACAGTTAGAAGCCGATCCGAAGGGGTTGCCATCCCTTGGGACCCAGAGAATTTACATTGAGCCCAATACTTCTTACTTCTGGAGGGGCCTGTTATCCTGGGATTAACTTGTTATCCAAAATAGCCCTCTTGGAACTGGGGTTCAGGGTAAACCAGGTGCATCAGTGAGCTAACACCACCAACACCCCATGCTCATATTGCTTACGATCCTCAAGAAAGTGGGTCCTGGATGGCATCTGGAATCAAAATTTGGACCGCCTTCTTGTGTCTTTGTTTTACCCACCATGTATAGACACATTAATGCATAATGTATACTTGAATGGAGCATAAAACAAATAGGATTTGTTTTTTTTTTTTTTTTACAAATAGGATTTGTATTTGGCATTCAGAGTACACATCCCTCCGCACCTTCGTTATCTCTGTTTAAATCTGACTACTCCAAGGAATTTGTATTCCTTATGCCCAGGTCAATTGGGCAATCAAGGGATAGAAGAACGTTTTAGGATTATGGAAAATATACTTTGGCTTATAATTTTAAAAAATATTTTCTTTATTTATGCATGAGAGACAGAGAGTGAGAGGCAGAGACATAGGCAGAGGGAGAAGCAGGCTCCCCTCAGGGTGCCTGATGTGGGGCTTGATCCCACGACCCTGGGATCACAACCTGAACCAAAGGCAGATGCTCAAGCACTGAGCCACCCAGGTGCCCTGGCTTATAAATTTTCTAAGGACAGTTTGGAGAGGTTGTACTCTACAGAAAGATAATTTAAAAATGAGCTTTTAACTTCATAGGAATAATGGCAAATGCATTTTCCATCTGAGGGTGCTCACACAAAACCATTTGGTTCACCTCCCACCCATTTTCAACTGTATGCTGCCCTGGAGTTTGGACTCTTTCCCAAAAGACTCATTATTACTCTTTTCTGTTCAACAAGTTTAGAGCAGTTTAGGAAAATCAGTATAATGAGGAGTCGTCTCCATGTTGTTGATTACTTGAAATGTCCCTTAATTAATAAATTATAAAATTCATTTTATAGGGATACCTGGGTGGTTCAGTCAGTTAAGCATCCAACTCTTGTTTTTAGCTCAGACCATGGTCAGGCTCCACGCTCAGTGCAGAGTCTGCTTGAGATTCTCTCTCTCCCTCTCTCTCTGCCTCCCTCCACAATAATAAATAAATAAATTGTAAAGAATTCATTTTATTTACTCTAGGGAAATTGAATTTTTATCTTTAAGTTTAAATTTTAAACTTTCTCTTATGGAAGATCTCAAATACAAGTAAAAGTAAAGAGAATAATATAGTGAAAAATTCATGTTATATGTCACCCAAGCTTGCTTCATACATACTCCAACTTTCTTTTTTAAATTTTAATGATAAATTTCTGCATTTTTTATATGTACAATGCAACATAGTATAAATATATCTGCCTCTTTCCCACCATGTGCCATGCATATCATGAAAGGAGTCTTTTGGTTGTGTTTTTACATTGATTGATATAGGCAATTATGAGCATGTGCATAACATTTTAAAAACGTATGTGGGTATATACATATATATTTATATTTATGTATTTGTGTATATGCCAACCTGTAGCATCATCTTCACTCATAATTTTAAGAGTCTAAAACTGGGGAATTGAAAGAGGTGGGAAAGTACCTTTAGTGAGTTTAATTACACATTATACTCTAGCTTTCTGAAGAACCTACCAGTGAGTGTTCAATGGTAGAAAGAATTCTGACCAGCCCAACATATCCAGCTCTCAGGATACTTTTGTTTTTGTTTTTAAAGATTTTATTTATTTATTGGGCTGTGTGTGTGTGTGTGTGTGTATGTGTGTGGCAGTGTGCATGCAGAGGGAGAGGGAGAAGGAGAATCAGGCTCCTTGCTGAGCAGGGAACCTGACACAGGACTCAATCCCAGGACCCTGGGATCATGACCTGAGCCAAAGGCAGATACTTAACTGACTGAGCCACCCAGGCATTCTCTCGGGAGACTTTCTAACGATGCTTTAGGTAAGGAAAGAACAGTGTTAAAGAATAAAGACTCTTGACCATGCAAAATATTTTTAGGGGACCAATTCCTTTTTTTACTGATTGATCTGTTGTGACAGAGATCTATAGGTAACCCCCAGCAAAGCAGAAAATTTGCAGTAAATTGTACCTTTCCTGTGGGGTTCATCATAACTGTTGGTGTGACAAAATGTCCCCACAATTTTAATTCCTCATTTGTTTATTACACGGGCGAGAGCTGATGAATATTTATTCTGGCCATCCACTTGTTTATTTGTACATGAAGTTTGTTGTCAGAGGCAGTGGTTTCACTTTGCTGCCCATTGTTGGGACAGCCGGCAGTACTGCTTATTTTACAAGCTAGCTTTAGGGACCTTGTGTTAAGCTCTGTGAAGAGAGGCACAGGTGGCCCTGGGGCATGGAACTGGTTCTTCTGGTGGGAATCCCACTTCTTTAAAAATAGACTGCCCATCTGATGATAGACTTTCCTTCACTCAGGATCACAAATGAGGCCATGATATTGAATACTCCTACAAGGCTGAGCAAGGGCTGAATCTTCCTGTCATGGTGTGGAGACCAGGACTGCAGGAACAAACTAAGGGAGGATGGTCATGGTCTCTGAGTCGCCGGTAAAGCTCTCCCTGAAACTCCCACCTTAGATGCTTGCAGACCGTTGCTTCAGGGCAATAGATGAGTTCAAGGGTAGCTTTGCCAGAAACCAGGAAAGACAAGTGGGCTGGGATTTGGATCATTTGTGTTTATTCTTAGTTGCAACCGTCAACTGTTGGTTTCGTATCTGCAGAATGGAGCATTATAACCTAATTATTATTCCTATTCTTGAGAAGGAACACACACACACACACACACACACACACATGCATCCACGCATGCATACTTTTTAAAAATCTGAGAAATGCTTTCAAGTCTTTAGCATTGTACAGGTGTGAATTATACCACTTGAGAGTCTATTGGCCTGAGTTGGGTCAAGTGGATAACCCACTCTACTCTCCTGGAAAAATGACTTTACTCTTAAATATGAATAAAGCGAATCAATCAATCAAAAGTAAAGTTTTAAATGCACATCTGTCCCATAAAACAGCACCTTCCTTTTGCTCTCCTAAGAAGAATAATATTCTTGCCATGCAAGCTGCAGAAAGAGAGATTATATCTGAGAACATTACAGATTTTGTGGAATGGAGGTTGTCTCTTGATATAGAATATTCTAACTGCTGCTTCAGAGAAGGAATGCAGTAGGAGAATCTTAGTATCAGGAGGCCCAAGGTGGGAGATGGCCAGATTTCAGGGAGGCCCGTCTACAATGTAGCGTCTGTAGTAGAGACAGTTGGGAGAAGAGATGGTCAAGGGTGGTTGATGTCCCTTAAGCATTTGTGATAGCTGACAGTTTTCTTTTCTTGCTCCTTGGTGACATTTGCTACTGAGGCATCCCCATTCTTCTCATCCTTCCATTTTGGATGCCATGTTTTAGATTGGGCTACAGAGATGCAGTTGCAGGTAATAAAACCCAGAGGGAAAGGAAAGGGGGCAGAACCTGGGGGCAGAGATGTTTGCAGTGATGGCAAAATGGCTCTGGTGTGATGGACAGAGCTGGCCCCTGAGCTATAGATTTCAGAAGAACAAAATAAAAAACTAAACCGCAAACAGACAAGGATCAGTCTGGCTGTGGGAAGAGAAATGTTGATTACCTTCTCATACCTCAATTCATTTGCTTCTAAGAGCTTCCTTCCTCTATCCCTGGAAGCCAGAAAACCAACGTGAGGTTGCCCCTGGCTCTGCAGAACAATCTTAACAAGACATCCTTGAGCCCAAGAAGTACTGAGCGGTGATCCCGCCACATCTCTATCAAGTTGGGCCTCAGCTTATCCTTACCCTTGGCCTCCCCCTTGTCTTTTTCCTGAGCCTAGCTTGATGAGGCTCCCAAGGACTCAGTCCTTCCAGCAGGTTAGCACAGGCTGGGGCTGATCATGCCACTATCGGCAGTGTAAACAAACCTTCCAGACTCAATTTTCTTTCATTTTTTGCCTCTCGAAAAAGAGATGGAAAGAGGCTACTTCAGAGTCTCCCGAAGTAATAATAAAACCAGACCTACTGGGTCACCATATGTGGGAAAAGTTCTCTTGGGCCTTAGGATACACACTCGGGGAGTGAAACAAAGAAAGGAAAAGAAGCGGTCCTATTGGCAACTGTCGTTAGGTAGTATAAACAATGGCCAGTCACTGGCATGGAGCACAGGCTCAGATTCCAATAGCACTCGATGGGGAGCCTTCCTTAAAAAATTAGAAGAAGCTGGGCTGGAGCTGGTCCATGCTGGGAATGGCAGAAGAAGCAAAAACAAGAGTAAATGAATGGAAATTAAGCAGCAGGAAATGGGGATTTGGCACAAAGTTGGAATTTGAAACTGCAGAGAGGTGTCAGTGATAAGGTTGTATAGAGTTTCTGGCCAAAAAAAGAGAGAGAAGGAATGCAGATGTGTTCATTGAATAAAGTGCAGATGGAGAAGGGGGTAGGAAGAAAAAAAAAAGGCTGGGGAAATCATAATGAGTGGAGGTACATTTATTCAGCAAAGCTTTAAAAATTATTCTCCCCGCATGTCTGGATGAAATTACAGGTTGGTTCAGATTGTTCCAATCTACGGGGGAGATTAAGGCAGCGTTTATTTACTTTTACCTTTTCCTGCTCTGGGCCGACTGGGCCGTGGCTGTCAGAGGCTCTCGGTGGTGCTCGGCGGGCCGAATCCAGGTGTGACTGGCCGTCTGGGTCTGCTCTGCCCGGGAGCTGCATCCCCTCCAGTTGGAAGTGACTGGGCCATCTCTGGAGAGCTGGCATCAGTGTGTGGGTTCATTGTCTGTGGAGAGCTCATGGGAAGACATGCGGCAAGGAGCCCTGACCCTCTCGACCAGTCGTGCTCTCTGACGGCGGTGGAGGGAAGCCTGGCCAGTTTGGTCCTGTCCCCTTCACCAACCTCCCCTCCCACTCCCCCCCAACCCCCAAGTGGCAGTGATGGCTTGAGCCCCATTTCTGCTGACTTATAGGACAATGCTGGAGTTTAAACACTGTCTTATTTGGCTTAACTAACAGGAAGGCTGAAGTTGGCCTCCGTGGTTGTACCCTGTCCCCTTCTACTCCCTGTCAGCCTTGGACAATAATGCAAGAGACCCAGCCAAGTACCAGCCAAGTGCTCCAGAGGCAGTGGGCATGGGAGGCAGTGGGGACAGTGAATGGGTGGCCCATGGGGGCTGGTGGTGGTGGAAAAGTCTCAGGCTTTGAAATAGGATGGGGACACTGGCCAAAGTCACTTTGCCATCCTTGGATGTTGGTTTGTCCTTCTCTAGAAAGGACGGGTTAACAATAGCTACCCAGTGAGTGTTAGAGATCCTCATTTGTTTAATGAGATGCCTTTGAAGAAATAAGTGTGCAAGTGTCTTGCAGAGCATCGTGTGCCAGGAGCCATCGTCTTCATCATCTGGAGGGCAGAAAAGCTTGCTCCTGGAGGCGAAATGGCAGTTTTAGCAAAGAGGTGAGACGTATCGAGGCAGGAGGGCAGTCTGGACACAAAAATCCTACTGTTATCTTTCTTTCAAAGAGTGAAAGTGAGTGCTTTTTGATGTGTTTTAAGAGCAGGGGAAGACAGAGCAATAAGCGTGGCCCTCGGCAAAATCTCCAATTTATCAATATGGATATTGGCACATGTACGGAGGTGGGTAATACATCAATCTGGACTTCCTGTTGGCCTCCACTTGGTGAGCAGCAGTGCTTCCTTGGGGATGAGCCCAAATGGCACGTGTTCTTTGTCAGTGCCTTTGACACAACTGTCTGGATCATATACAGTTCTGATTGTGTGTCGTCTTGGGAAGGGATACTGCTGAAAGGTGAGCATTTAAATGTAACTGAGGTGAGAGTTGGAGGGCCGGCGACCATGAAAGGCTCCCTGTCACAGCAGTGCCACCTGTCACCATGCAGAGCTCCACCTTTCCACTCTGATGTTCCTGACTCAGAAATCATGGGTCTAGGTTCCCCCATCCTTCTGCAGACCTACCCGCACATCCAGTGTCACGCTTTCTGGGGGAAGGAAAGGTATATCGGTACCGTAATTTTGTATCTGTTCTCACCAAACCCAGAAGGTAGCACTTAAATGTACCAGAATAAAAGCTTTTAAAGGGAATAGTTTAGGTGAAAGTGCCCTTGAACATGGCTTGTGGTTGCAAGCATTTAGGGTAGAAGCAGCGGAGTCTCCCGAGTGCTGTCCTTTCTCCTCCCTTCATTTCCTTTATTTCCTGTCCTTTTAACAACATCAGTAGACTACCTAAAAATATAGGACATGTGTTAAAATAACAATGTTTTGAAATCTTTTTATAAAAATCCATTTGCATTCTTCTACATTCCTGGACACATACATGTACATATTTTACGGGTTGGCAAATATTTATTAAATTTCATTATACGTTGAACTTTTTAAGCCCCCCAAACACTCGGAGTCTCACAAACTGTTTCTGGAATTTCATCCCCTTCTCCATTCCCAAGCCCTCTGCTAATTTAGGTCCTTATCTCTCACCATGGCAAATATAATGGCCTGCAGCTGGTTTCCTGTCTCCAGGCCCTTCTTCAGCCTCAGAAGTGAACTTTCTGGAGCACAAATCTGGGGGTGTGTGCCCTCTGTGTCTGGACTTGGCCCCAGCTCCTATGCCACATGAGGGAAGCCCCACCGCCCTCACCTCCACCCTCCTACCCCCACCTCTGGGGTCTGGTCTCAGCCAGGCTAATATGGAGCTGTGGCTCTCTCTGCTGGCAGTGGCTGTCCAATCTCTCCACTTTGCTGCAGCCTGGAGCTCTTCTCAGGGATGTGCACCGGCTGTCTTCACAAGCCTTCTCAGATCCTCCTGGTGCACGGCAGCTCTCGGGGGCACCTTGTTTACAGCTGTCTCACAGGCTGGCATGCTGTGTCGGCATCCTCAGAACAGAGACCCCAGCTCCCAGAGCCAGCACAGCCGTCACCGTGCTTCACAAATCAGGCGCAGCTCCTACCTTCACAGAGCCAACAATCCACTGGGGGAAGACCAACGTGGTATATGAAACGTGCAATGGGTGTTAGTATCACCCAGACCTGTAGGGTGCTTCAGCAGCAAATATCCAGGGGACCCAAACCAGATGGAAAGCAGGAAAGACTTCCTGCAGGGTGAACAGGAAGGAGTTCCGTAGGGAAGGGGCGGCACAGGGCTGGAGGTGGGTGGGGGTGAGAAGGGAGAGTTGAGTAGGGCCTTGAATGATGGGTACAATCTACATGAGCGGAGAGGAAGACACAGTGAAGAGAATAAGATATATTTTTTCCCAGTTGACTCCCTCCCTTGAGGGAGGCTGTCAAAATGTATGGATTTTTTTTTCTTTGGCACTTCAAAGTGGGAGGCATTTGTTGGTTGTCCCCGCCTCTTGGGGATCTTTCTCCCTGGACTTGCGTTATCTCTACACCTGATGGAGAGAGCCAGGGTAAAACAGAAACACGTGACTCCCTTGGCCTGTGTGTTCAGGTGGGGCCACCAAGCAGTAGGATGCTTCTGGAGTTCTAGAACCACATGGCTGCATTTAAAAGCAGGCATCCACTGCCAGCAGCCTTCCTGGATGCTAGGGGTGCCAAGGTGGAAGCTTCGGGAAAGCAGTTTGGGTTCCCATGTAGCCTGGTTTCACTCTTCCTCCGCCTGAACTATTTTGAGACACTCCTGCCATCTTTCTCTCTCCCACACATACCCTTACTATGACTAGAATATAGCTAGTTCGAGCTAACATATGTTCTTATAATTATGTTGCTAGCATGATAGATTATTTATTCTACTCATTTTTTTCTTTTTCTTTTTTTTTTTTTTTGAGTCCCAGCTCTGTGTATGAAGAAGACTAGGGAGGTTGTTTAAATAAAGAGATACTAACACACCTTGACAGCAGCTTATATAAAAAAAAAAAATGGAAAAGCCCCAGCCTTTAAGAGGTCTCAAATCTGCATCCCATCTGTTTAATATGCAACCTAACGGTGCTACTGTGAGGCTCACTTTCCCACTGGGAAGCAGCTGAGGGAGAATCAGAGGTTCTGTTTGCTAAGCTGTTAGTCCGTGACTGTGGAGAGCAGGAGCCCTTGTGTGTGGAGCACCAGCCCTGCTGGCATGGTTCCCGGCCTGGGAACCAGCTTTCACCTAGAGGAACGCTCAGTGTGTTGGCCAGTGGGCTCTGCAACTGGAGAGGGCCCTTATCTTCTTTGGGGCCAGACTGCCCCTATTTCTGATGGAGAATCTGCAGTCCAAAGCACAGTTGTCTTGCTGATGGTGGCACAGACTCCATGAAAGACCATCCCCACAGCACATGCTCTGGCTTTGAATCCACTTTTTCCCTACATGGCATGAGGCTGGAAAGCCAATGGCATTGGATTCTGCTAGCCAGTCTGGAAGGCAAGCAGAAGCTGGGACTCAGCCACCCTATGACTTGTCTTCTCTTCTAGGGAAGAGAAAATTCGGTCTCTTCTCTCCTAACTAAATTTCGTAATTTGATTAAGCCCGATAAATGCCTATTTTATTACTTTAAGGAAAACCATGTGTTCATTTATTCCTTCGATCATTCCTTCAACCAACAGTTGAAGTGTCCCTTATATATTATGTATATGTATTGAGGATATGATAATCCATCCAACAGAGTTTCTGCCCTCTAGAGCTTTCCAATATGGTGGTGGACAGCTAAGTAGACAAGTCATTGCCATCATTTATTACAGGAAAGAAATACCACAATGTGTGTGCCATGAAGTGAATTACTCAAGGTTCCATGGAAGCCCAGAGCAGGGGGCTTTATCCTGTGTTAGGGCTGGGAGGTCTCAGGTTCTTGAGCTACAACTAGACTAGGTAGTCTCTGAAATTTGTTTCTTTATTGTCCTATCCTAACTTCCTGAATCAGGTGTGAGGCTGTCCAAGGGAGGCTGCAAGAGCAGCACAGGAAAGATCCTAGCTTTCTAAGGACTTAAAGACTATTGGGGAAAGAACTTCATACTTTAGAACACGTAGAAAAAAATCCAAAGTATTTTGTAGGCCAGTGCTGTGTTATAGGATATGTATGATAAGTATTTTTTAAAATGCAAAAAGGGGAAAGAGTAGAATGAGTTAGAGTAGGCAGAAAGAGCTGTGTGGGAGAGATGGATATTCATTTGGGTTTTAAATAAAGTGTAAGAATTGCTTAGATGAAGGGCAGGTTAGGGAGGATCCTCTAGGCAGGGAGTTGGGGAAAGATTAACAAAGCCTGCAGAAGGAGTGAACACGGCAGATTGGGGAAGAGCCAAAAGGCTGCAATGATTTGTAATAGTTCTTAACCTAATGATTGCCCAGCTGGATTGTAAATTCCACATACACAGGGTGAGCACATGTCTCAGGTAGCCCTGGACTGGCCTGCTTTATGTGACTATTTTCCTGGTGTAATTATTACCAGAGCCCCCTTTGAACACTCTTCATAGTGTTCATATTAAGAATGATTAAACAAGTATCATTTCTGATGAGTCCTGAATGTTAATCTTGACCTTGCCTTTTTGTCTTAGGGTGAGTATACGCTTGAAGCCATTGCTTCTTCTTTCCGCACCCTTGCTTACCCATGAAATGCTTGGTGCCTTCATTTCTTCCTAGGAACCTATGGAACCCAAAGAAATCTCCAACCTCATTCTGCTCTTGGTAGAACATAACAATTCACCCTTAGAGGCTGAAGAGAAGTAAAGACTCACTCATCTCTGTTCTAGCAAAGTGTGTGTGTTCTCTCTCCTCCCAAGTGAATTTCCAGGTTTTCAAAGATCTGTCTTTGTCTAAAAGAGTTGGATGACTTGGAAAGGGTTTAGAAATTCTTTGGACAGAGGCATCATAGAAATACCAGGTGGCCATTGGGAAGTGAGGGGGTGGATTCTATCCAGTGGTGGCGCCATTTATCATGTTCACTTGGATGGGCCAAGTAGGATTCTGGAGCAGGGAATAAAGGACTGTCCGACGTGGGACTTGCTCTTGCTCTCACAGCTGGTAATTCCAGCCTGGATGGGCCTGGGTTCCAGCTCACGTAATCACTTCTCAGCTCTCCCAGTGAGGAGGGAAGATTCTAGTTGCTGGCATAGTCAATCCGACACCTTTTTATGAGTGCTGAATTTGCAAAAATAATAAATGAAAATGAGATTTGTGTCATTTCAGCATGTGTTCTATATAATGACATAAGATGGTGATATCACATTACGGGCTAATTTAATTGCCTGGGAAAATTAATTTCTAAAAATGCCAAATATTTTCCAAATCAGATAGATTAGTGAAGCAGCATCTATTTTTGGTTTTCATTTGGGGAGAAAGATGTACGGCATGCTCAGAAACTTTTATTTTCTTTGAAAATCTCTAAAAACTGCTTTGTCCTGGCCTGGGATATGAACTCAGTGTGGGGGTAGGTAGAGGGGGGGAAAAAAACCACCCTTTTATTTTCATTTTATTTCTGAGTTGCACTTATTTTTATTCTAGTTTCTTCTTGTCACTTTGTGTTAAAATTGTGGAGAATTGGCCTCATTTGTTAACTGGCCTGTGAATTATGCATTTCTGGTACAATTTAGAGTACCAAGGCATTAAGAGATTGCCTGAAGGTTGCCCAAATCCAGGTTTGTGGTTCTAGGCCTGAGGCAGGTGATGAACAATTATGGTGACATCTTTGACCCCTGGGTCAACGGCTTAACAGTCTTTAACCCATTCCTCTTGGAAGGAGACCTACTCTTTTTGTTATTAATTTGGCTCTAGCAAACCTTACTCTTGCACATTGGTACTCAGATACAGCAATGCATAAAGTGTCATTGATGGCTACTTTTGTTTCTCTTTGAACCATGGAGATATTTGGGGCAGTGGCTAAAGGTGCCTTGGCTACCTGCCTGGGCAGCCAGGAACCTTTGGGAACACAGGAGCATTTAGATTCTGAGGACCCATGTGTTGCAGAAGCCTCCTCTAGGTAGAGACTCTGCGTATGTTTCCGAGCCTTGATTGTAATTGAAAAATGAGGCCAATTTTATTGTGCATTTCTATTATTCTTTTTAATAAAAGTGTGTGAATCTGATATGGGTGGGCATCAGTGATGGCAGCCTTCTTGTTTTAGCAAACTATGGAATTTGAGAGGCCATTGTATGAGTTTAAAGGAAGAGGTCTTTGCAAAAGTAATAGGACCTAGCAGTCCATTATTTATCAGTCAGTGATAAAAGGGGAAACAGCCAGCTCAGCGGGGCGGCTCATTTCAGATGCTCTGATAAAGGAGGCTGCCCTTTATCAAAGTTGGTCGTCAGACAGTGTTCATTAATACATTTCCAAACTGATGCGCTATGCCCTGTTGTCTCCTGTAGAATCTCAGATCTACTTGGCCTCTTGCTTATTGGTACAGTTTTTATTTCAAAAGGTGATGAGGTTAATATTTCTAGAAATAATGATTTAGCCCTTAACTGATTTTAAAACATCTCTCCAAAAATGTCATCCTGTGTGGTACTGATGAATGCCCCTAGGCCAGCTCTGGGCAAAACTGTGAAGTAGGCCAAGTTTATTTTCGACTTCCCTGACTGCCTCCAAATGTGGTCATTTCCTTCCTTTTCCCCTTTTCCCCCACTCTCAAGACCTTTCCTCCACTTACAACATTATTCTTCTAATGCACTCGATTTTTTTCTTTCATGCCAATGAAAGAATGATCCAGAAACCTTTCTAGTACTAAGGTACTAGTAACTTTTTATGTTATCCTTCTTAAGATACTTGTACTTTATTTTATTTTATTGATTTTTAAAGATTTTATTAATTGATGCATGACAGACAGAGAGAGAGAGGCAGAGACACAGGCAGAGGTAGAAGCAGGCTCCCCATGGGGAGCTTGCTGCAGGACTTGATCCCAGGACCCCAGGACCAAGACCTGAGCCAAAGGCAGATGCTCAACCACTGAGCCACCCAGGTGCCCCAGTACTTGCATTTTAAAAGGATGCAATGAGGGGGATCCCTGGGTGCCTCAGCGGTTTGGCGCCTGCCTTCCGCCCAGGGCGCGGTCCTGGAGTCCCGGGATCGAGTCCTGCGTCGGGCTCCCGGCATGGAGCCTGCTTCTCCCTCTTCCTGTGTCTCTGCCTCTCTCTCTATGTCTATCATGAATAAATAAATAAATCTTAAAAATAAATAAATAAAGATTTAAAAAAAAGGGATGCAATGAGGGCCCCCTTTAAGCCCATGGGCGGGATCTCTAATGGCCAGCTTTCAGGATTGGTAGGCATGTTCTATCAGGAAGTGGCTTGTTGCAACCTTCTTATTTAGCCAATTAGGGATTCCATGAGGCTAAATTAGGGATTACATGAGGACCCTTGTTAAAGAAAACGAATATAAAAAAACAAAAACAAAAACAAAAAACAGACTTTTAGTAATTGTTAGCAGCAGAGGGGGCAGCGTGATGTAGTAGTGATAAGCCAAGCCGCAACCACATTGCCTGACTTGAATCACAACACCGCTTCTTTCTCGCTGTGAGGCGTGAGCAAGTTATGTGACCTCTCTGGACCTCAGTTTTCTCATCTGTGAAAGAGGAACGACAATGGTCATGTGCCTCACTGGGTGGTTGTGAGGATGAGACCAGTTAATATGCTGATAGCATTGGGAAGGTGTCGGGCATGTGGTGAGCCCTCGATAAATGGTAGCGATGATGATGATGATGATGATGATCGAACACATTTGAAAAGTAGAAGGGTATGTTTGTTATTTATTGAGCTATGATTTTTGGTATGTGTTTGGATTCCTAGATCACTAGTGGTAACCCCCAGCGCCCCAGCAGTCTGTGGTCGTAATTGGAGTTTGGATGAAAGGCACACCCTGGCTGGTCTCCTTTAGTGGAGAACAGGAAGCATGGAGGTAGTCAGCACCAAGGCAGGATTAGACTTTGGGTCTCCCAGATTTCCAAAACCCAGGAGTTCTCTGAGATATGTTCAACTTTCAGTTAAGGCTCTGTTTATTTCCCTTGTGTTCAGGGCTCAAGGAGGTAACTACTATTTCCTCTGCTTTATGAGTCATGGTTCTGCTCTGTCATTTTGGGAAGGGCCTCAGGCCCCTCAGCAGTGTTATCACTGTACAATTATCTCAAGTGAAGGCGTACAGCGAAGAGCATTTCCTTTTTAATGTAGTTATAAATGTCACATCAGTTTGAGATTTAGGAATGGATCAGGAGCTCTGTTTCCTAGTCAAACAGGGTATAATTAGAGTGGGACTCTGGGCCCATCCCTCACAAGACATTGTAACTGGGGAAAGTGAAGCAAGGAGCTGGTTTGCTTCCTCTGGATCAGAGAGGTCTCTGGAAAAGGAATGCCTTCTTGCCAATCATCCTCTAAGCTGCTCTGTGTGGATACTTGATCAAAGTCAGAAAATCGGTTTGTTTCCCCAGAGTAACGATGCCTGCTCTCCCGAGAAATAACACGTTAGAGTTTTCATTCAACCACAGAACCTGTGAGCTGGAGTGATTGTATGTGGCAGGAGAGACACTGCACATTGTCATTTTTGGTTTCTTCAAGACAGACCAAGGAGAAATCAAATCACTTAGAAAAGCAGTTCCTTTAGGATTAACTTCTATTCAGATCCTACCACCAAAGCACAGGAGGCTTGTGGAATGGCTCCATGAATGAATGAACAAAGGAATGAATGAATACATTGGCCAACTAAAGTCTTCCAAAGAACTTTCCAGCATCATTCATGCCCTTAAGGAGCATTTATTATGTGTCTTCCACATAACAGATTTTCTGTTCTATGGAGAGAGTTAAGTCACTGCTTTCTAGAGGGTCACTGCTTTCTAGAGGGTCCCACTTCAGCTAGAGAGACGGATGAGGAAACCTAAAATGACCAAAGAGCATGTGTTTATCAGAGGTCTGTACCAAATTTATAGGAAGGGCCCATACCTACCTCTGCCTGGGAATAAAGAATCAGAGATCATTTCCCAGAGTGTGTGAATGAAGAATGAAGAATGAAGAGGTGCTACCAAGGCAGGGAAGGAAGGAACCGCATCCAGGTGGAAGGAACAACAGAGTGTAGAAAAGAGAAGGTGGGGGGATGTGTCACATTGCAAAATTTCTAACAGGGCTCATACTAACAGGTGCAAGTTATTAAGGGACTCTTAGGTGAAGCTAAGGGTTATGGACTCTGGTCTGAGCACAGTGGCAGTTTGGCAATGGTTGGGCAAGAATCAAAAATTTCTAAGAGGGAGTGCAGCCTGATTGAATTTGCCTTTGACAGGAGCTAGAGTATGGAGTGAAGGTTACATAGGAGGGGAGAACCTGAGGCACGACAACCAGCTAGGGGACCATTGGCATAATTCAGGCAAGAAGCGAGGGCAGCTTGAATGAAGGCATAGCAGTAGGTGTAGAGAGTGCTCCTACTCGAAGTACCTTAAGCTCGAAGGCTCTTTTGAGGTAGAATCAGCATGATTTGATTGGATGTGATGGTGAGGTGGAGGGAGAAGTCTAGGCTGCCGTCTGGGTTTCTACCTTGGTTGGTGGATTGAATATGGAGGGTAGCATCATTCCTGAGGACAGTCTAGGAGTAGTTGCTGGTCTTGGTAATGGAGATGGGGTGGGTGGAGGGCAGAGAAGGGAGGAAACTCTGTCATCAGTGTCGTGTCCAGAAGCGTCCATCTTTCCTGTTCATCATGGTTGCCCCTCACCACTGTCCCAGATAACTGTTGGGAAAATTAGGAAGTCTGGTACTTTTGCATTTTCTTTTCAGTCACTTCTGTCTCAGGAAGTATAAAAAAATACATATGGTTTCAGATACCACGTTAGGCCTTAGAGAACCAGTCATGGATAAGAATCCATGCTGGCAGGGTGTTTATACTCTGGTCTCTTTCCTCGGCACTGTTCTTGGCCTGCCCCATCCTGTGCTTATGCTCACAGGGCTCCACTCCCAAAGGGAATTTGTTCTTAGTTCTTGCCTCATTCCAGATACAGTGTTGGCTGATAAAGGCTTATGAGATTTGGCCTTTCTAAGTAGGTGCACTTTAATATATGTGCTGCCGAAGCGAGCACGTAGGTGCACTTTAATAGGTAATTATGAAAGTTGAAGAATTCTTTATCAGAAAGGATTCATTCTTTTGTTTTTTTAAGATTTTATTTATTCATGAGAGACGCACAGAGAGAGGCGGAGACACAGGCAGGGGGAAAAGCAGGCTCCCTGTGGGGAGCCTGATATGGGACTTGATCCCAGGACCCTGGGATCACGACCTGAGCTGAAGGCAGATGCTTAACCACTGAGCCCCCCAGGTGCCCCCAGAAAGAATTCATTCTAATGGTGGCATTTCCCCATTGTGGCAGAGAGTAAGAAAGATACTTTTTGGCCTATGAGGACTTCCTATTGTTTCAGTAAGGAGATCACTAAGATGGCAGCCTGCTCTCCTTCGCCTTGGATTGTCCTCCCAGTTCCAGCCCTTTGCTTATTCAGGGACCAGCCACTCTTGATTAATAATAGTAAAAGCCTCTCTCATCTTTGGAATGAAAGAGAGGCCATTTTAGGAAGTTTAGGAGTCCTGAATCCTTCTACAGCACCAGAAATATAAATTCCCTTTCCCCCAATCAATTTAGTTATCTTCCAGCAGCATTAAACATTTAACAGAGCTGGAATCAGGAGCACTTTCCCTCTACCCTTTCTCTGTCTTTTCCCTGTAATCCCCAGTATAGACCCATTGTTTGCAGGCCCTCAAGGCACATTGCATTAGCAAAAACAAACCTCATGGGTTTTGGCTGTACCCTGGAAGCCAAACACAGATTAAGCTGAAAGACACATAAAGTAGGAGAAAGAAATAGTTGATTCTATACAAATGATGCCTCTCATATCCTGATTTCACTGTATTAGGTGAACCTAGAATGATTTGCTCTTGCCTCTGTAACCAGGTGATACAAGAAGCTTCATTCAGGCCAAGATCTTGAATGAAATGAGAATAAAATGCAGGAAAAATGGAGAAGAGGGTGGCATCTTTCCCTGGGTTTCTTTAGCCCAGCTGCCCCTGAAGTCAACAGCCCAAGGAATTATGTTAGAAATGTTCTGGTCTGGATGAGCACGTGATGTAGAACAAGGGAGATACTGCCTAAAAGAAATTAATGTGGAATAAGACAGAGGTCTTGACTTCAACTTTGAGGCCACAGCAGAAAAATATTGACAAACTGGGCCTATGATAAAGAGAGAATTAGAATTATGCAGGCCATGAAAGGACCCATAGTTCGGGTCACAGGGCCTGGAAAAGCTTAGAGCAAGGAGGCCGTTGTGGGAGGAGACCAGGCAACATAGCAATCTTCAGATGCTTGTAGGATTATTGCACGAAATGAGGACAGGTCTCTAACCCTTGGGCCTTAAAATCGAATCCATTGTTTTGTTTTACATTTGAGATACCTGTTGCCCAAAGAGTTAAGCAACTTTCTTAAGAGCAGCCTCAAATACTGCATCCTATCCTATCAAACAGGGGTCATGGGTCAGAACACCACTGAGGCCCCGACTCTTTGGCTGCATATACTACAGCACTTAAGAACTGAACCAACATATCTACTTTTGAAGGCCAAGCATGTACAAAGTCATATGCTGGATGCTAAGGGCGATTCTAACAGCGTATTTTGACCTCTGCCTACAAAAACTTCTAGTCTTATCAGGGGAGTGAAGACTGACACCCAGGAGTAATGGACTGTCTACAGCAGGCAATGCATGGAGGTCTAAAGAGAAACAAGATGGAGATGTTCTTGGGAGTGTAGAGATGAGAAAGATTACTTCAGCTGAATGGTTACACAGGTGTGTTTATACACGTTAGGTCATAAGTTTCTAGCTCTCTGTCATTTGTGTCTTTTCCTCTCATTAGCCTGTGGCTCCTTGGAGGGCTGGAACCCTGCCTTCTTTTCTTTTATCCCTGTAGAGTATCCAATATGAGCCAAGCAAATTATGAAAATGCTGAGCTTCACTTAAATTAAAAATTTTAAGATGATTTTTTTTTTTATGAAGACGTCCTCTTTTTTGAGTTCATCTGTTCACACAGTCGTTTCTCAAAGGAGCACAAGGGCCCTTTTTGGGTGTGGCCTGAGGGCCATGGGTCTGGAGCACACTGGGGCCCTGTTGTCCCCTAGGTCTTTTTCTTCTTCTTGAAAGCTGATAAGGACATTGATCCCTTAAGATATCAGGGCAGTCATGGGGATTCTCCGGTATCTTATTCTGCTCTGTTTCCAACAAGGATGGGAAGGAGGAGAAGAATGTTCCAGATCAAAATAGACCTGTCTCATAGTGTTTTGGGAAGAGCTGCACTTTTCTGGGGCTGTCCAGCTTCCCAGATAAATCCAGAGGTTTCTGTTGTAAGAGGTGGACTATTGTTCCCTAACTCATGAACTAGGTCTCCAAACTAAAGTCATCATGGTCTGCTATTTGAAAGGCCAACTCTGTGCGAGATTCTTTGTTACCAAGACTGTAGAGAGAAAAAGGCAGTGAATGGGGAGCCAGGAATCCTCGGTTTTAAATGAGCTGTTTCCACCAGATGACCTCTGAAATTCTACTCTAGTTTAACAGTTTTGTTCCATAGAAGACACAAATGTTTGGCCATCAGTCCAGTTCAGCCCCTCCACAGCTAGGAAGATGAGGTGCTTGGGTGTCAAGAGACAAGAGTCCTATGAAGTTCCTCGTGGATGTGAACTCTAGTTTTCAGGCAAGCTTCATGGAGAAAAATTCTGTGCTCAAGGAAGTTACCCCTTCACTGAGGTACAACACATGCAACTTGCCTTACCCCATCTACAAAACATCCTCCAGCCCATCCCACACAGAAGTCTGCATAGCGACCTGTGACCAGTAGAAGAAGAGCCTACACAATATTCGCTAAGTTCTGTGGCACCAAGGGGAAGCAGTCCCTGCCCTGGCAAGCGAGGGGTAGGTGGGGACAAGTGTGCTCCTCTTACCATAGTTGTCTGGCTCTCTGAGCCCCAACTTCTCACTTAATTATCAAAGAAAGGAGAGATGTGTAGAATCTCCAATTGAGGCTGAGGTCAAGTTAGAGAAGGCTTTCTATTGCAGTTTCTATTTGCAGAATGATTTTGCCATATATGTATCTCTGAAACGGCCTGGGGAGGGGGCTAGGGGTTAGCCTCTGCCCTGGCTGACCTTAGACGGCCCTTAATCTCCATGGAGCCTCTCTAAAAGGGGCGTAAGCCCCACAGGGATGTTGTGTCAGGCTACTAATGACTGTAAAAGGCTTTGAAACCCACCCCCCCAAGTACTGGAGGAATGCCTCTCCCAGCAAGGCGAAAAGGAAAACAGTGTGTTTCCTGGACACTATAGCCTGAAGACTTGCTCTTCCCAGGGCAGAGGAATTTGCAGCTTCTCTCCATCCTAAACAGGACGTGGGTGAACCAATTTTCCGAATATTTAAGGACCCAGGAACTTCCAGGTAACAAAGAGCTCAGCCCTGGAAAGGGGAGGAGAATTCAGAATAAGGGTCTGGGGGAGCATCGGAATACAAGAAGGAAGGCAAAGAGAAGAGAGAGTTTTAAAATCCTCTTGCTACACTAGAGCTGCCTCCAAGCGCAAGGGTGCTGGAAAGGGAGGAGCTGTGGTTACTGAGTGTCTTGGTAAGCATATGAATCCAACAAACATTTATGGAGTTTATTATGTTCTGTATCTTATATATTTTTATATATGACATATGTTCAATAATATATATATATTTTTTTTCTCATGTCAAGTGATAGGACACAATAGATCCTTCAGAAGAATCCTTCAATATTTTTCGAGATTTCAAGCCTGTGCATATTAATAGGCACGAAATGCAAGCCATTCACAGTGCCACACTGCATAGGGTGCATACACCGGAGTGAGTGCCCAGAGTTATTGTCAAGTGGTGAATCCATAAACCCAGACTATTCCAGGACCTGGCAGTCAGTGCATGGGCCCATGTACAAGGCTTTTTAGTTATCTGTTTTTTAAAAGGAAAATACTTTTTGTTATCAGTTTTCAACACTGCAAATAATGAATGTCTCCAAAAAAAAATCCTACAAATGAATCAAATATAAATACACAATATCTTAAAGAGGTTAGAGGAATTGAGTGCTTAACAACATAATAGGGTTTATGCCCAGTCCTTCTGTTTCCACTTCTCTGGAAACACCTTATCTTGTGGGTTTCATTCACTCTATGGACTGAGGACTGACAAGGAACGAACATTATACTGAGGCATCTGAATTGTATATTCTTCAAAAAAGAGGGATACCTGGGTGGCTCAGTGGTTGAGCGTCTGCCTTCGGCTCAGGGCGTGATCCCAGGGTCCTGGGATCAATTCCTGCACTGGGCTCCCTGCAGGGAGCCTGCTTTTCCCCCTGCCTATGTCTCTGCCTCTCTCTCTGTGTCTCTCATGAATGAATAAATAAAATATTTTTTAAAAAAGGACAAGGAAAGAACCAGTGGGCAGTGTGGATGTCAGTGTGGCCCCTCTGACAATAGCCTGTGGTCTGGGACTCTTGTTGGATCCTTCTGGTCAACCTAGGTGTCTTTACTGTGGCATAAGGCACCGACTAGGAGGTCAGATAATGGAGGAGTTATTGTTTCTATTGCCTCTTCTTTTCCTGGACTCCTTTGCTTCTTCTGTAGTTGTGTTTGTCCCATTCCCCCCGCCCCCAATCTCAGATGGCAGAGGTGAACAGAAGGAAAGGGGTGCAGTAATGACTTGGGGGGATGCCAATCGACATCCAGCTCAGCAGCACTGGAAGCACGGAGATGCAGTCCCAGGGACTGGAGAGGAGTGGCCTGTATCCCTGCCATTACTGTCACTCTTCATACCCACGAGGTTTGCTGTCACACCCTATCAACTAACCCATGAAATAATGCTTGAAAAAATATTTTAGAGATAGAGTGCTGTATAAATATAAAGTATCATTATAATTGTCATTAAATCTTGCCAGAGTAAAATATTTCCTTTAGGATGAAGTTGTTTGGCACATGGGAAAAATTATCCCTGCTGTCAGCCTTACAAATAGCTAGCAAACATTTACTAGTCTACCATGTGTGGTAGAAGGGGGGAGGCCATGGAGGTTGGGGGTCTCTCTCTATATACGTATTCCACATGCCTTCCCTCAAGAGGCACATGGAAAATACAATGAATGAAATCATTCTTGCACTCACCTGGTTTAAATCATTACTTGCCTGGTCAAGGGGGCGGGCGCCTATTTTAAGGTCTTTGAGGAACCATGCAGAAATCAAGGTTTTTATTTCAGGTGGCCCTCTGAATGATGACTTCCCCAAGCCTCAGTTTCCTTTTATAAAATGAAAGAATGGAGAGAAATGACCACAGAGGTTCCTTTCCGCGTCTGGTAATGAGTGGCTCTCTGTGGCTAATAATTCTGAATGCATATGTCTGGGATGTGGCCGGGAACACCGAGATGGAGAGAGAAATGTTCAGAGATCCTTGAAAGAAAGGTGTCAGGGGACCAGGGTGCAGCTCAGGATAGAAGCTTCTCAGAGTTCTAGCCTCTGCTCTTCCACTTGCTAGCTGCCCGGACCTAGGCAAGCCATGTAACCTTCCTGTTCTTGGTTTCTATGACAGTAAAATGTGCTGCTAGTAAGTCTCACCTTAGAAGGTTGATGTGGAATGCAAAAGAGGTATATGAAAAGCTGTTTTGTAGGATGCTCTTCAGACATAGGTCACCGGGAACTCTGGCTGTGCCACCAGCTTCAGGGGGATGTAGGCACTGTGCAGAGCCCCACCTCCAAAGTCTCTTTCAGTTTATTTTTAAACATTTTTAATTTTTAGTAGATTTTTTCTATTTATTCATGAGAGATACAGAGACATAGGCAGAGGGAGAAGCAGGCTTTCCATGGGGAGCCTGACACGGGACTCGATCCCAGGACCCTGGGATCATGACCTGAGCCAAAGGCAGACACTCAACCACTGAGCCACCCAGGCATCCCTCTCTTTTGGTTTAAATAGCCTATACTTTCGTGACGATATTTCCAGGTTATTTTTGTGAAACACCCTATTGTCTAGCTATGTATCTTAGAATCATCAAACACAGATATTTCTAATTAGAAGGGGCTTCAGTGCCATCGAGTCCAGCCTGCTAAGTCGTGCCGTCATGATGGAATCCTGGACAACGGGTTAGTTATCACGGTGGGGGAACCAGGCCTAACAAGGGGGCCGATTTTGATTTTGAAGAGTGTTACACTTCAGCAATTTTTTTTTTCCTATTGAGCCCAGATCTACACTTTGGTAAATCTCACCCTGTGCTCCTACTTCTGTCTTCTGGAACCCCAAACAACCTAAAGTTATTTGCATTCGCGCTGTCTCAAACTCCTCTCTTGTCTAGGTTAATAATCTTCTCTCTGCTTCACAGATAAGGAGAAAGAACAGAGTTAAGTGGCTCATCCCTGATTACATAGTGGGACATATTAGGGTTTGGGGAGAGCTGACTGCCAGAGGTTTTACCACTGCTGTCTACCCCTCCTGAGACACATAGAAACGGTCTTTGAACTTATATGGGGGAAGCCTCTGCTTCATTTTGCCAAGAAACCACAATCCTTTGCTTTGTTTTGAATTCCTTTGTTTAGCTAAATGTTTTCATCACATTAATTGTAAAAGATTTTCCTGGTTGACCAAGACGGACTGATTAACGTATGTGTGTGTTTGGACACACACACACACACACACACACACACACACACACTGGAAACCCACGTGTAACCAAAGTGAGGTACGAAACTCCGGGGAAAGCCATCCCACGTTCATGTTTTTATGTTAGACTTGCAATACTACTAGGAAAAAAAGGAATGCGTGGACATAGGAGAAATATCTCTGAGTTTTAAAGTAATGCTCTCAACCTGAATGAACCCAGTGGTGTAAAATGAAGGAACTAGAAGGAAAAGATCATAGGACAGAAAAGTTAAGAGTATTTGAGCTTTGTTCTGTGAGATTATAGACTCTTACCCTTGGTCACTCAGTTTTACAGTTTTAGAGGGAAGTCAGCACAACAAGAACAACAATAACAACAACAGCATGGTGTTATGTTTTGTGTGTGGAACAGAAGGAGAAAAGGTGAGATTAGAAGGGAGGGGACTGTCCCACTTGCTGACCACCACCACCACCCCATGGAGGGCTTGCCTAGGTCCCTGAGAAGCTGGGTGGTGAGCCGAGGAGAGCAGCCTTCTGTGACTTCTGGATATGAGTAGTCAGCTTTCCCTTAGAGGATTCTAAGCATCCTAAAGGGAGACGTGGGGGGTCACTTAGGACTCATCGCCTCCTCGCAATACCAACCATGTTGTACAAGTAGGGAAACGAGGCTCACACAATTGCCATGACTTGCATAGCACCGCCTAGTCGGTAAGCAAGGCAGAGCCAAGCCTAGAGCTCTGGTCTCTGAGTCTGAGCCCTGCGCTCTCCCGACGGCATCACTGAACAGAGTGGATGACTTAATTCTCACCGTCCAGAAGATGGACACCCTGAAAACAATCACCCCTTCCACCCTCTGAAAGCATGAAGAGTTCTGTCTTCCATTCAGCCAGAGAAAATCTTATTGTCAGCTCCTTCGGTTATCGTGGCGCGAAGTCACAATCGCTTTGGAAGCATTTAGATTTAGCATCTTATAAGGTTAAGATATTTGTCTTCTGTATTTACTGGAAACGATGGAAGAATTTCAACAGCTGTACAACTAGAGCCAAGAAGAAAGACGGACAGACAGAGAGAGAGAACAAACCAGGCTTTTTTTTTTTTCAAAGTAAGGGAGGAAAAATAACATTAACACAAAGGAACACTCTTACTAAGAGTAGGTGGAGAAAGGCATCTGAAAAATAATACCTCAAGATGCATTGAAACATTTTAGGGAATTAGGGAATTCTGATCTCCTGAAAAAAAAGAAAATTAATATTAAAGACAAGCTGTGAGTTTCCATCTGGCCTTGCCGCTTTCGACTAACGCTTCCATGACGGAATTCATCTGTCCATCAACTGTCAAAAATTCTCCTGTCAGTAAATCCCACGATACCCCAGCAAGCCCACCCCGCTCAAAATATTCCATGCCACAAACTATTCCGAATTCTGAATTCTTTTTTTCAGATCTCTGTACTATAAGACATGAAAGTTGTTGCTTTCTCCCTCCCCACCCTTTTTTTTTCTCTTCGCTCACCCCAAATCTCTCCCACCTATACCCTATAGGATGGGGGGGGGGCGAGGGAACTTGGGTGGAAAATTTGGGGAGCCCTCCATCATTTGGAGATTCTCACCAAGATCCTTCTGAGCTTTTCCACTAGAGTCTGACAACAGACAGCCCACATCTGTTTTAAAACCCTGAGTGGTTGTGAAGTGTGAACTCCCCACTGTTTAATGTAACTACATGACTATTTAATGTACACAGTGGTAGAGCCGCTCACAATGCCAAACTGTTGTGACATGCCTGAAGGACATATATAAACAGAATATACTGTGGTTTATTGTGACAAAGAACATCTATGCCACAAACAGGGAGATGTGTTTGTTCGCCAGTACCGTCAATTGAGAAAGGAAAAAAACGTCTGGGAGATCCTTTCCCCTACCCCCTCACCCTTGTCAACAGTGAAATTGATACGGGGCTAATGAATCGATAAATCCAGAATGGGCATTACATGCCCTATTTTAATAATTTCAAATCCAGAATTTCAAAACCACTTATCTTTTAAATTAATCTGAATATATAACAGAGGGAAGGAGGTGTGGGGGGAGGACAGACAGGAAGGAGTGGAAACAGGGATTGCTGAAGATTTGGGCCTCTTCCTAGAGCCTTTGTTAACTTTTACGGGTGTTAGGGGAAATTGGGGAATATTTTGGTGCTACTTTTGGTAGATTTGGGGGCCATAATTTTCTGCACATTGTTGTAACACTAGCTGCTGCTAGTGTTAATAAACTAAATAAGAGGGAAGACATTATGGCTTTGCAAATATATTTCATTTTTAATATGTTTCTCCCAAAGGTGAATTCTTGTACCTTCTGACATCTCATTAATCAATTGATCAGAATCTGTTCTTTTACATCTCGTTGCTACAATTCTAATTAACCTTTGCTGGTTAAATACTCACCAAAAATCAACTCCAATTGTTTTCCTCTAATCCAAGCGTTTCGATAAAAGCTTTTTGTTTTTATCAGTCTTTAATTAGGAATTAAGTGGAAAAGATCTATACTGGGTGGTATCTACTGCTCTTTAGGGGATTTTTGAAAACCTACAATAAAATCTTTAGGCATGAGCATCGTACAAAGATTATGCTCTTAGTAGGCCTTCACAGTGTAGATTCAGCCACTCTTGTGTATACGTTTAGGAAAAAGTCTCTTTTTTTAAAGTCAGAGTTCCTGTTTCTCGGAAAATAACTATTTCCATGGAAAACAAAGCAAAACAAAACAAACATCCCAAAAGGACAACAAAAAAAGTCCCTTTGTAAACAATACCAAGAAAGAGAAGGGAGATTTATTTTGAAAATCAATTTTAAGCTGCTATTGTTGTTGGTATTTTAACTTAGGCTATTTTGGTACAGACCGAGATTCAACTGCGTCCATCATTTCTAGATGGAAAACACCAACGCTAAGGCCCCGTAATTAGGATAACTTACTCTTGCCCCTGACTCTGGCGTTTTGGGGTTCCCATGATTTGTATATTACTGTGTCCTGTGGTTCGCATAATTTTCCCTAATAACTTGGCGGCCACCGAGGGAATAAATCTGACTACGGAGAGGGCCTTTAAAACAAACTCGGGAATGCTTTCCCGTTTGCCTGAGGACCACAGCCTAAGTCCAGGCTGCAGATGAACCATGGGGGGGGGCACCCAGGACTCCCCTTAAAATGCATATGTTAAAGGACAGTGGAGGGAACACAGCTCAAGAGAGGAGCCGGGGACAGAGGAATCCAGCCACGCAGCAGCGGAGGCAAAACCCACTTCTGCAGAGCAGGCAAATGCGGAGTTTTGGTGGAAGGTCTGTTAGAAGCCGATGGTCCCTGAAAAGTACGGTCAAGTAGTTGTGTTTTGTTTTGACACGATTTCATGTCGTGTTCTTGTCCGCTCATCTGCCGCCTTTCAGCACACTGAACATTAGCATTACCGAGTAACACCTCACATTAGCTCCTAATGTGCAGAAGTTTCTGGTTACACGGCTGCAGATGCTGGCTTGCCTTACCACCCTCGCTCAGCCCAGCCAGGGCGGACTTTAGCGGGGCTTTTATTTTAATTTCCTTTCTCCCGCTGGTTGCAACTTTGGGAGCCCGAATGCAACCCTCACCACGCAAACGGGGTTAGTGCCTCTTTAAGGAATATTTAAATTGCATTTCCTGCTGTCAGTTAAGTCTCATCAATCATGTTTTTAATTAAAAAGAAGGACATCTACATCCCACTTTCCACTCAAAGTGCATAATGAAATTGTAGATTGGGGCAGCGCTGGAGAGTTGCAGCCTTGCTCCCCGCGTTCTGCGGCGGGCGGCGCGGGGAGGTCAGAAACACTGGTGCATATGCAAGCGGCAAACAAATAACACTCCTGATAGGGCCGGGTGACATGTGTCAACCCTTGTCATCGAGAAACAAGAAAGGCAATGTGCCCAGACAAAGGGTTGGGTGGAATCTCTACACACTAGCAGAACCTGACCCACGCGTGAGGGCTTTGTGTAGCAGATGCCTCTCTCATTGTTCCGTGCCTCCCTCCCCAGTACCCCTGACAACAGCCACTGCCGCTGGCATTCCACCCTGACATCTGTTCAGCTTTATTGATGCGGCCCTGGAGGAATTCCCAGTGTAAACAGGGAATTCTCCAAGGGAACCCCATGTTGTAAAGGGATGAGCTGCATAATGCAAAGATTTAACCACTATTTAAAGGTGTGACACTTGATTGAAAGTGACTTGATTTTTACCCCCCTTTCCAATGCTGCCTCCCTCTCCAACCCTTAACTGTATTTGGCAACACACTGGCTGTGGCAACACCCCCCCCCCATCGCTTTGTTTTCCCGATGCATAACTGTTAGAAAGAATGAAGGATTGGTGGTGGTGTTTGGGGTAGTGGAGGGGGGGGAAGGAGTGGGGAGGGCTCGGATACCACCGTCCAAAACAGCCACTTAAAAAAAAAATCCGGGTTACAGTCAATTGAGTCTAGTTGTCGCGCTGGGATCGTGCCCGCTGCCCACCCACACTCCTGGCGAGAAACAGCTTGAAAGTGGATTGGTCCTGTGGCTGACACTAATGGCGTGGGCTTTGTGCTCCTCGCTAGGAGCAACTGTGGCAGTTTGCACAGTCCCTGGGCAGAGCCCGGTCGGACCAGTTCTGGCACTGCTAGAACTTACGGGATTTGCCTTTGGAATTTTATGTCTTTGGCAATGGTGCCGGTGATGTTAATACGAATTTTTTAAAAAACCAGACCTGTTAAGAAATGCAGTGTATCTCCCTTTGCCCCGGCCAAAGTGCATGTGCCGTAAGGCCAGCTCGGAAAGGCTGCAGCCTCACTCAACTTCTTGGCTGATATTCAAGTACAGGGAGTGTCGTGAGAGCTCAAGGCACTAATATTTTGTGGCTGAGGGTGAAATATGCAGAGATCCGTCAACGGGGCCCTATGCAGCAGGGCCGCATCTAGTTAGGAGTGAACTTTTCTCGTTAGGATGCAAGGACACAGTGTTATTTTGTGAGGCCGTGGGCCGGATTGGGATTTGTGCAGGTCCGGCCCCCAGTCCTCTCTAATCGACTGGTGGATAGATAAAATTTGAAAATTGCCATGACTCCTTCTTGCACTGATTCGAAATAAGTCGTGTTCTGGGTTATTATAATAAAGGCAAAAGTAAATAGCAGAATTACCAGGGTATGAAGTCCAAAGTCGTAATGGGAAATTTGGTTGTATGAACGCCTAAAGTGTTGCTGAGCTACCTGCATTTTCAGAGAACAGAGATCTATCAAAAAAGGTTGGTGCTTGTGTGTGTGTATGTGTGTGTGTGTGTGTGTGTGAATTAACCATAATCAGCAGGCCAGGTCTTCACACAGAGCTCTAAGATTTGCTTTCAGCTGACCCTTCCTTCAACGAAGGTAGTCTCGTGTTTGTAAGGCAACAGAACTTTAAGTCAAAGAAGCCTACCTGGCATTCAGGAGTGCTGTTGTTCCCACTGTCCCAGATTGAGTTTTTACTTAAAACGACAACGGGAAGCCTCCAGGTTTGTTTTCTCCTAATAATCATTTCTGTATTTTCTTCTGAAACAGTGTATGACCAGTTTAGAATATGGACAGGCAAAAGAGAATAAAATGACCCATGAGCTCATCCCTCAGGAATAACCACCAGTCCCCTTGGCTAGTCCTCTTCCGCTCTTCTTTCTCTGTAGTTCAAAAAGAGTGATTATCCTGTGTTGACTCTTCTGTAGTCTGCTGTGTGTGTGTGTGTGTGTGTGTGTGTGTGTGTGTTTAAGCTTACTAGACTATCTTTCAGTATCATTAAATATTCTACAACATATTTTAGATAATGATGCAGTATTCTTCTGTATATCATAGTCAATTATTCATTTCAGGACAAATGTGGTTTCCACTAGGATATTTATTACGAGCGACGTTGCAAGGAATACCTCTTGGAGGTAAAGCATTAAGCATATCCAAGACTCCTTCTTAGGGACAAACTCTTAAAATAGAATTGCTGGGTCAAAGGCCATATGTATTTTTAAGACTCTTGACCCATATTGCCATACAACCAGGACGATTGTACTAGTTTATACACCCACCACCAGTGGGATCAGAGTCCCCCAAAGTGGAAGTCTTCTGGGCATATCCATGTGCCTGCGTAACATGGAACTCTGTGTGGTGAAGTTGCAGTCTTGCTCAGTCCATAGATTCATGGCAGCAATTCTAATTAATATGTACATTCCCAAATCCCTTCCCATCTGTATTTCTCTGCCTGCGATGCTTGAAAAATAATAAGTATAAACAGCTAAGTGCTGATAGAAGCCTCATAGTCTGGCAACATCCAATTTCCTTTCCTGTCCACTTTAAGGTGAAAAATAAGTTAACTTTGATATTTCTTGCCAGTGACAGATTTAAAGTATGCTGGAAGCAGAATTCAGGACCAGTTCTGAAATAACATTTCCTTTAACACGTGGGGCGTGTCCGCCACGGCCTGCTGGGAGGTGGCAAACACAAGACCACTCGCAGCGTCTCAGGTGAATGCCACTTCCGTTAGGACATCCCTGCTGATGGGCTGCCCTTTGAAGCACACTTTGCCAGCACGGAGTCTGAAGTCTGAATCCACCTTTTGGGATTCAAAATAATTTTGCAACAGTAGATACAGACCTTTTTTTTTTTTAATGTGTTATTGGTCTGGGAACAGCAACAGATTAAAAAAAATATTACCAGGTCAAATAACAGCTGTTATTATTAAGTTCAGCTTTTATTATCAATTTGCCAGTAGAATCCGGCAGTAAAAAAAAAAAAAGTCTGCATCTGAGCTTTTTACTAATCAGTACTCTCATTTTGCTAATATTCTAACGACTGTCAATTTACTTCAGTGCTGCCATTTGCAGAATTTTCCAATTAGCAGCAAACCTGTTCCACCTTCTCCTGTAATTACGGGGACTCAGTTCAGATCAGCTGCGGCCAGACAGCATATGATGTAGTTGCCAAAATCTGTGCAATGTTGTTTTTAACCTTTGCATGTGCTGGCACAGTTTTAACATCTCTGTTTGTAGGCAGGAGGCTCCCACAGTTAGTGGCATGTGTCAAAATATCAAAATTATTTTTAATAAACACACAACCAGGATGAAAACACAGATATGGGCATATTTGGTTTTCGGATCAATTTAACGTCTGTTCCAGATTCAGGAGTGTTCTCCCCACCTCCCCCACTGAAACCCCACTCTAACCTCCTCTTTAAAAAAAAAGTCAGGAGTCTTTTGAAAGGAACAGTTGGGAGTCACTGAATTGTACCAATCTTCCTGTTTCATTTGCTAGTTGAAAACGACAGTTATTAAATAATCCTGAATTTCAGAATGGAGGGGACCTCGGAAATCCTGTAGAATAGCTCTCTCATTTTTAGAAATGAGGAAACTGAGGCCCTGAATGCGGAAGGGGTTTGCCCATGCTCACACAGCTGGTCCTGTGCAGGGGTGTGGGTGGGACTAGAACCCAGGTCTTCCGCCTGCATTCCAGGGTTCCTTGCACTACAGCGCTCCCTTCCCCTCTTCTCTTGATGGCTCTGGGTACGGCAGGCAGGAGACACAACAGGAAAGCCTCCCCCCGATCCCTTGTTTCATAGAATGCCTTGCTAGCAACATCAAAACCAATCAAACTCTCTGAAAGCTGCCTAAACAGCTGACATTGCAGTAATAACAATAGTGCGGCAATAACTATTATTGCTACATGAAAAAAATATATTTAATAATAAGCTCATTGATTTTTAACAACATCTCTGTGTTGCCTAATTGATGGGAAGTTGTATGTTTGTGTAGCCGATGGGGGTTATGAATTAAATATGGCCGTCTTTCCTTGAGGGATGCATGTCAATGCAAGAAAGACGGAAGATCTACATTTCCCCCAAGCAAAATAGTCCCCTTGTAACAGAAGCAGGGAAGACTGAAATGCGAACAAAAATAAAAACCATCCATCACTGTTTATTAAGTGCTGCTACTTGAAGGTAAAAGGGATATTGAACTGTTTTTAAATTGGAAGGAATGTAGCTGGACAAAATATTGATGGTAATATTAGCTGGGTGACAAATTTTATTCTTTTGTCCACATTCATCAAAGGAGCAATTTGGAGTGAATTATTCTCTCTATGCCCATAAACTGATTTTTCTTCCCTTTTTATTTTTTAAGCACACATGTTTATTAAGGAATATGGTGTAGGAGGGATGATCCCTTCTGGTTCAAGTTGTCCAAACCTTGCTGTATGAGTCAAAAGTTCCACGATCGCTCTAGACCAGGCCGTGCATTGATCTGCAAGGTGCTTATATAAAATTTAATATGGGCTTAAAAATTGAGGCAGACTGAGTCTGTTCCCACAATTTAAAAGAAAAGGGGTGGGTCAGATTTGATTTCATTTTTAGCTGTGGTTTTCAAGTGGAAGTTCTGAAGCATTTATTTATTTTTCCAAATTTATAGTGTGCCCCTTCAGTCCAGCCTTCACTGGCTGCTGTTCAATGAAAACATCCAAGTTTCTATGGCAAAATGGGCTGAAGCAGGGAAATGAAAATTGAAAATGTCGGCTGACAATGAAGAGAATTTCAATAAAAATTTAGTTTGAAGTTTCATTCGCTTCAACTGTATTTAACTTCAAGTCATTTTTGTTTTCATGAGGTCATATAAGCTCTGAGGTGTTTCTCGAAAATCTCACAGGCAGTCCAGGGTACTCTGCAATAGATGGCTGGCTGGATTTAAGGTGCAATTCAATCCCTAACATTTTTAGAAATGCCCTACTGTGTGTCCAGAGCTGGTGGGGCTAGGTGGGGGTGGGGGCTGATACCCCTGGCTTTTTCATTTCGATGTTCAGAATCTGGGTGCTTCCAACCTCAAATGTGCATTTAGCCAAAATGCCATTCTCATTTCTTCTGACAAATTTCATCATCCCAACCGAAGTGAAATTCACTAAACAACAGAAGTTTTGTTTGTGAGTGAATTTATAAACTTAAGGATCTCTTGGACTAGGCTGCTGCAAAGCCACGTGGATTGCCCTGGATGTTATTTGACTTACATGGCTATCCCACTTCTCAACTAAATGAGAAAACTTTTGAGGAAGCTGGCTAGAGTTGATCAATCAATCAATAAGATTTTAATGAGTCCCTGCTAGGAGCCAAGCGAGAGTAACATGTATGCAGCCCTTGGTGGTTGGCGGCACACTTCCACATACATTGTCTTATTTGCTTCCTAGAGACAGAAGTTATTAGTGAGATTCAGAGTGGTTCAGTGACTTCCCTAAAGTCACACAGCTTTGAAGTCACGGCCTCTAGTCCAGGTCTTCCAGAACTGTTTCTTCGACACTACTTGACACAGTGCGAGTCAGCATAGGATTAAGTACCGGGTGAGCAGTCCAGGCCAGAAGTACACATGATCTCGGAGGAGCCTTGGAGTACAGTCTGAATAAAACCAACAGCCCGTGCGTGCCTGTCTCAGCATGGTGTCACATCGGAACCTTTCAGGAGCTAAAAGTAATTGGAAGTAATTCATTTTCTTCTAGGCAACTTTCAAGGAACAGTAAAGTAATTAAAGGGAACTCCATTCATAAGATTTTGCCTCATTATTCTATTCTCCTTCCCTCTCCCATCCTCAGCTACCATGAAAACTGTATCTCTGTTGTTCACGCTCCATTCTTCTAAGTCCTCCCCCGCCTCCCCTTACTCCCCTTTCTCTGTCTCTCTCTGTTTTTGTCTGGTCTCTGTTGTGTAAACCTTAGTCCTTTCTAACATAGCCCCAACATTACTCCTCCCCCGACTAGTTATCCGGATCTGGAGAAGGCGCAGCTTGGGCTGGGGTGTGTGTGTGTGGGGTGAGCTGTGAAGGATGCTCAAGACCAGTGTTATATTCTTCATGAGTGTGTGTAGATGTGCCAAGGAGGGGAGCGACACTGGAGACCAACGGATGGAGAGTTATAAAGGAGACGATGTATGTGTGTGTGCCCCCGAAGATGGGTACAACTTATACGAGGTGTCTTTTTTATTTTCTTTAATATTTTATTTATGTATTTATGAGACACACAGAGAGAGGCAGAGACATAGGCAGAGGGAGAAGCAGGCTCCCTGCGGGGAATCCGATGCAGGACTTGATCCCGGACCCTGGGATCACGCCCTGAGCCAAAGGCAGATGCTCAACTGCTGAGCCACTCAGGTGTCCAACTTACAAAGTTTCAAAGGCAGGACAGATAAAGGTACCCAAGAGGGAGGGATGAAGGGACAAAGTGAATAAATACTAAAATGGACAAGTTTCCTACCTTAAAAACATAATAATCACACAATAAAGAGCCGTATTGAGGGTCTGCTCTCAATAAACAGTGTCTGAAGTGCTTTAAGTAATCTGATAAACCCTGATAAAATGCCAAGGCAAGAAAAAAAGAAATTGCAACGATTAGTTCTCCCCCTCATGGGGAGAAGCTGGACTTCTGGAGCTGGACTTAGTGCACTGGGGAAACAAGTCTGTTCTGGAGTCAGGATGTCTGGGCTCATGTCCCTTCTCCACCATCCAGTAGCTATGGGACCCTGTGCAGGTGCCTTTACCTCTTCATACCTCAATTTCCCTGTCTGTGTAAACTGAGGCTGTTGTAGCTACCTGTCTCGCAGGACTGTTGTGAGTGTTCAAATGAAATACAAGCAGATCACAATCAACCAACATTCAATCAGCACTAGGTAGGTGCATTATTTCCTTCCTTCCTTCCTTCCTTCCTTCCTTCCTTCCTTCCTTCCTTCCTCTCAGATTTATTTATTTATATTGAAAGAGAGAGAGAGAGAGTGAGAGAGAGAGAGAGAGAGAGTCTCCAGCAGACTCCCTACGGAGCACAGATCCCAACACTGAGCTCGATCTCACCATGCTGAGATCATGACCTGAGCCGAAATCAAGAGTTGGATGCTTAATTGAATGGGCCACCTCCATACCCCTCTTTTTTGAGGGGTGGGTGGGATGTGAATTTGGGATGTGAGCTTCCAGCATCTGGCCCCTCCTCACATAATGCTGCTAGGGAAGAACTCTGCCACGGACCCCCTTGGGCCCAGCTCCCCTCACCCCCACCCCACCTGGCCATTCCCTCACCACGTGTATTATTTTCAACTGAGCTCTCTCTGTACAGTTCTTTTTGAACTAGAAATAATGATACTAACACCTCTCGTGTGTCGAGTGTCGATATGGAGTGCTAATAAGCGCTCTGTAGAGTAGGGGACTCCTCATGCAGCGGGTTCATCTTAGAAAGTAGGGAACATTTCCTGGTGTGGTTATGGTTCCACCAAGACTCGTATGCTTCCTGGTGGAGAAAAGGCTTGCTCTCTACTTCATTTCCAGCCTCCATCTCCAAGGTGAAGTGTGTCGAATAAAAGCAAATGAAAAGTCTTGGGGTTCTCTCTCTCTCTTCATGGCTAGCACTAAGACTTCAGCCTGTGATGACCAGGTATCTAAGTTCTTCTCTTCCTATAGCCTGTGGAGATCCAATGCGTGCATCCTGGATGCCAAGCAGCCCCAAGAAAGTAGGGTAAAGATTTCTGGAATCCATGCTAACTGAGCATTTGTTTTCCTAAAGAAAAACATTCACCCCTACCAGATTCTCACCCATTTCTTCTCCCTGTTAGCTAGGGCAAACCCATTTCTGACTGTTTCTAACAGTTTGGCTACAGTTGTGTGGAGAGAAGGGGACAAGCCTTCTTCCTTTATACAGTGGGCACGATTCCTTCTAGTTCCATTTTTATTGCATGGAATAAATGCATTCGGTTTCTTTTCCTAAGACAATGCAGGCCAGGTTTTATTTTTGACAAGATTTTCTTATCAGAGTTATGTAACTCCTCTGGAAAAATAGAGGATTTCTCTGAGAAGGAAGGAAAGCCCACGGTATGCGACACACTTTCACTGTAGCAGGCCATGGTAACAACAATACCATCTAAACTCACTCGGTTTAGGATTTAAGTTCCAATTGAGTACTTTGCAGCCTGTATGTAAAAATCACTGTTGTGGGGCCAACAGCAGCATGAATCACAGCAATATTCCCTGTTCTTCCTTCCCACCCACTCTTCTACCACTCAGAAAGGAAGGTCGCCAGGAGGTTTGATACGCACCAAGGATAGGACAGCTCACCCAAGAGTTAGCCACCCAGGCAGAAAAGTGCCTACTCTTTGCTACTGTGAGGTTCTTTGCATCTTTAAATTTCTAGAATGATGGAAATTCTTCCTAGGGAGGAACTGATAGGAGATTGTATATGGATTTGAATTGGCTTAACAGTTGTGGGGTGGGGGTTAAGGAGTTCAAATCCCATAGGACAGCCTTGCAGCCTGGAAGTTCAAGTGGGCTCAGTGCTGTAATCTTGCAGCAGAATCTCTTCTTTGGGAAATGTCAGTTTTTGCTTTTGGCCTTCAACTAACCAGCTGAGACCCACCCACATCGGGAAGGTAATCTCCTTTACTTAAATCCGACTAATTGCAGATGTTAACCCATGTTACAAATAGCTCCACACCAACACCTACATTAATGTTTGGTTAAATAACTGGGCACTAGAGCCTAGCTGAGCTGACACTCAAAACTCACTGTCACAGTCTTGAAACTCTCTTCCTTTTCCTACATCCTGGGACTTCCAAATCTTCCTGCTGGCTTCAAAGGATCATAGGGTCTTCCTTCTTCATTTTAGGGGATTTCTGATCTGGTGGAGAGCCTGTTTTCATATCCTCTGGGTAGTTTAGTGAAACTCGATGGCTCCAAAGGCTATGAATAGAACTTTCTAGGGTACTTCTCTAGTTTTATATGCAACAATAAATGATTACATGGGTTGATGGTGATCAAATCTCTTACAAAATAGCCTGGAAAGATAGAAGGGACTCGTGCCTCTGAGTTGGTGGAACACGTCAGGGGAGTCCATGAGTATTAAGGAGAGTGGGACCAATGCACACTTTCTGACTAAATGAAAACCCTTAATATGGTGCACTCCGAATAAGCAAAGGGGATGCCTAGAGAGAAAGCTATGTCTCCTTTGTCAAAGTCATAATATAAAGACTGATGTTCCACTCACAGAGGCACAAGTCCTGTCCACCTCTCCAGGTTATTTCCCAAGAGTCTTGATCATCATCCAGTCCAAGCTCTAGTGTATTGTTCTTAGCAAGACTTGAGAAGAACACTAGAAAGACAGGAGAGGTGGGGCTGGGTGGAGAGACTTCATAGGCCAGACATGAGGCCTCCTAAATGCTTCCCTTTGTAATAGCATCTACAGTGGGTGAGCCGGCCTGCTTTTGACTCAGTCCCAAGAACTCACAGAAATCCCTGACTTCTCACCAGGCTGCCATGTGGAGAGGATAAAGAGGTCCTCCTCACACTTTGCACTGTTGGCCTCAGTTCCTGTGGACATGCAGCTGGTGGTCCTGCCTCACAGTCGAAGGACCCTCTTTGCCCCTCTGAACTGACTGCCTGTCTACAGGAGTCAAGACTCCTTAGGGCACATGTTAGGTGGGGCGGTTGAGGAGTACTTTGCAGTTGTGTGAATCGGGGAAAGTAAGAGAAACATGACAGTGAGCAACACACACACACACACACACACACACACATGCACATATATGCTTAGTGAAGGGGAGTAAAGCCTACACGGAATTGGCTGGTACTTGCACATACCAGCTGTGCTCTAGGACCATTTATAATCAGAGTCTGTGATTTTCAAAACCAAAGTATAGGGAGAGTCATATTTGACTTTAAAATGCATTCCCTGTATGGGCTGTGAGGGTTTTGAGAAAAAAAAAAATCTTCCTTTCTATCATGGAAATGAAAAGCTGAGTACTTTCTCTCTCTCCCCAGATCAGCTATGAAGGGATTTGGGGCCCCACAGCCCACCATGACTCAGAGGCAGCTGCTCCGACCCGAGGCTCACAGACCTCCAAAGGAGACTGTCCAGAGGCTTGGCCGCCCAGTGATTAGACCCTGAAGAGCTATTCTGTGTTTCTGGCAGTTCACACACACACACACACACACACACACACACACACACACACACACACACACAGGCTCGCTCACTCTTCAAAGGGCAGCTGGTGAAGCGTATTCACAAGGATTGGCTGAGGTGACGTAATGGTAGGTTAGGGGTGAGGGGTGGACCCCAGGATTAGCAAATTGGGGCCGACAACTGATAACGTCCACAGTCCCCTTTTGCCAGGTCTCTGGTGCCCTGCCAACACTTCTCTGCATGTCCAAATGCCCGTGGCGGAACCCAGGCCCTGACAACCCCCCAGCTCCCACCCACGCCAGTCACTCTGATGACCTTCCTGGGCTCGTTTCGTAGGCCTCCGGGTTTCGGAAAAGCCCATTCTTTTCTAGTTAAGAGAGCCGGCGAGGAAGCCTGAAATTCACAGGGTTGTTTAGGGATGAAATTCGCGACGATTTTCAAAATTGAGAAGTTGCTAAGAAAGAAGATATGTTAGAATTTCAAACCAAAAAAAAAAAAAAAAAAAAGAGGGAAATATTCTCAGGGTCTAAGGTGAAAATACTACCGAGCCTTCGGTTACGAGGCCCATTCGGTCTTGTAATCACCACAATAGGAAAGGGACCAACATGGTGGGGTTGCTGGTTTCTGAAACTCCCATTAAGATGGTCCCCCCAAGGCCAAAGCAGGTGTTTCTAAAGCGCCCCAGAAACAGGTCTGGGAAAAGCCTCAGCCCTGCACCGAAGAGCAAGCTCCTCGTTTTCTGTGCGTCTGGTGTGTTTCCGAGCGCCAGTGGGTGCAGTGGTGGCTAATAGGGACGCTTATAAATGTCACCTTGCTGTTCTGATATTCTGCATGTATGCTAAAGGCATAGAATAGCTGGATTTACAATGTCTTGTGCCAAACTATATATTGCGAGAGTCAAAATTCAGGCCTAGACGTCTGATTACCAAACCACAGAACTTTGGGATTAGTCATGCTAATGAAGGCCATTTGGCCCTCTTTTCTCTGCGAACAAAGCTATCTGTGTTGGTTCATTTAATCTAGCATCTATCTGGCAATTATTGATATTAAATTGATTTAGTGTTCCGAAAGATGTTTCAGACACCAAACACAGAACTCCCAGTTTATTTTACAGCTGAATACAGAACATGAATTGCTTCTCCCTGTAATCAGCTCTTGGTTTAACCCCTGAAGTGTAAGCACTGATCTCTTCTTAGCTTGGTGACTTAATTACTATCCGTGGAGCCCTCCTTCTGTGTCATCTATTCTCTGGAAATAAACGGACCCCTTTGGGTGGAGGGTTACCTGCGTGGGATCGTTTTTCACGGAGCAGAAAGACAATTTGCTAAATGTGTCATGGTTATTTACCGGAGGCTGACGCCATGGTGGGGACGTTAACAATCTCTGCTATTTCACAAGAAAGTTCTAAAATGTGTTTTAAGTTGTTTCCCAAAGCACCTAAGTAATTCTCCCAGCATCTCCCGGAGGTAATACCCAATTTTACAGGGAAGATATGTGAGGGAACGTGTATGAGGGTCGGAAGTAGGCAGCGAAACAGAGAGGTGAAAATATTGTCAGTATTATAGGCAGTAATTGAACACGCTAGCCTTAAAGTTGTATCCTCTGGGTCACACTGCCTCCTACACTACATTATCGGTATTAACATAAGCATGGGAGATTAATTTTATAGATCGCATGAAAAGTAGGTGACATTTATCTTCACTTTTCAATGAGTCATCTCATTAGGAGAAGGGTAAACATTTCAACCCAGGTGAAGATAGTTGAGTTAAAGCCAGACTGAGCCCACTTATTTTGGAGAACTGGTTTAGCGCTTTTTAAAATTGTAATATAAAAGTCAATCTGCCTTGCTTTGTTCACCAAAAAAAGAAAAAAAAAAAAAGATTTTGTTACTACAACTGTGGCCGGCCTCAAGATAGAATATATTCCTAACAAAATCATCAGCCTCAAGATGGGGACAAACCATCTGAAAGACTGTGAACTACACTGGGCCTCTCAGGTGGACTACATCTTAAACTTGAACTAATGTGCCGCCCCCAACTCAAGACCCTGGCAAATAAAGCAGGGAGATGGAAACACATTTTGATCAGTTTAGAACCTGGGTTATCTGAAGAAAACTTAAAGCAGCCATGTTCCTGGGAGTGATGAAGTCTCCTTTTTCTTAGAAAATAAAGGACTCTAGAAGTGGATTGGACGCCTAGCTATTGCTCAGTGTGGCTTAACTGTAATTACATTGGCAAGCCAAGGGATGGTAACCAACACGAGCGTGCTTTTTCCTGTTCTGTCATACTTCAAGGCAGGATCCTAGCAGGAGGAATGGTAGAGTTGTAGCTTCAACTCAGGACTAATGTGCAGCCAATAAATTCTGACTCATGCATGAGCCAAGATGACTTCCTTGTGATGGTGTTGGGCCAGAGGCATTCCTGGGCCATATCTGGGGGTGGCCATCCTGCTGATAGCTTTGCCAGGCAGAGGCTGGCATTGGATCACCGGTGTCCGAGTCAGCAGAAAATGCTGGGCTAGACAGAGCTGCCTTTCTCCCAGCGTGGCTCTGCAATCTTCTGTGCTTCTTCCCCAGGGAGCTGTGACCATCATTTTCCCATGCTCCTGGACCCAGTCCTACTGCTCGCTTGAGTCCTGGCAGCTCCCTGAGAAAGCAGAACAGGCTCTGTGGCCTCTGAGCGAAGGGCTGAGATGTTTTACTTCCAGGTCAGCTGCTGACTCCCCAAGGGAAGTAATTTTTTTCTTTAATGGCTGCGTTCCATTATCTACTGCATGGGGAGAAACCACAAACTCAACTCTTAAATTTTGGGCCAGAGAAGGCTCATATGAATAAAACAAACTCTTTGGATTTTTCAGATTATTGAATATTGAGCTTGTTGATTATCCAAGCCTTTCTTCCCCTCATAATGCTGAAATTTTAGCCACTTATTGAATTCTCTGCCGTATTCCAAAAGGAACTTGGGATGGTCCATTTGGCTTCTCAGCACTTATTTCAAAGGCATTTTGGAGAGTGAGAAAGCCAATGGCATTGAAAGCCTCAACTGAGTTTTGGGGAAGAGATGCAACTTTTGTATACCTTTTGTGCTACTCTACTTTGTGTGTGTGTGTTGTGTATTTTGATGCAGCAATGATCTGTTCTGGTGAAGGAAATGCGTGGTTGAACTATTAAAATTTAGGATCTTTGTAGATACCAAGTTTAGGATCTTACAATCTTACAATCATGAGCTTTTTCTCAAAAAAAAGTTTTCTTTATTTGAGTCATCATGATTATATGGTCTCAAGTGAATGTACTGTATAGACACATATTCTACTGCAAGAACAGATCTTATTTAATGAAGGGCAGGAGGAAGTATCTAAAATCAACTCTCCTCTTTACAAATGGCCTGGACTTGTAAAACACTGCATATTATAAAACTGGGTTAAAAAAAGAAAAATGTCATTAGTTTAGAAGTTATTTGAAAAGGTAGACTTTTGTTGAGGCTAGGTCTAAGACTTTTGAAACCTTAAAATGAACTTAGGGTCTTGTTTCAAGCAAACTGGGGCTGACATATAGGATGTTACATGAATCTTCCCCATTCACATTTAGACTTTCTTTGACCTAGGGGAAGAAGTCCTAGTAACTCAAATTTGGGGGAGGATTTTATGCTTAGCCTTCAGTTTTGAAATAAAGTAGCTCTGCATCACCTTGTTCTAGTAATCCAGCATGTTGACCAACAATATGATATGGTGTGGAAGAGAGAGATTTGGAATGTAGGATGTCCCAGGAGAAGTGCCGGGGACTACTTCTGTTCCCACCGAAGAGTGCCTGAATCTGGTTCCATTATGAGACTTTTCATTGGAGCCTCTGCTTTTTAAAGAGGAAATGAAAGGAGGTTCTAGGGGCGCCTGGGTGGCTCAGTCAGTTAAGCGTTCAACTCTTGATTTTGGCTCAGGTCATGATTCTTATGGGGCTCTGTGCTGGGCGTGGAGCCTGCTTAAGATTCTCTCTCTTTCTCTCTCCCTCTGCCCCTCCCCCCTCTAAAAAAAGGGAGGAGATTCTAGTTATCTACTCATGGGTGAAGTGAGAACCAATAGTTAGTGGCCTTTGTGAGAAAATCAGATTTAGTACAAAATGCAGTGGTATTTTAGAGAATGAAGAAAAGTAGAGCAGATAAAAATCTCTTAATGACATTTTTAAAAAGATTTTATTTATTTATTCATGAGAGACGCAAAGAGAGAGGCAGAGACACAGGCAGAGGAAGAAGCAGACTCCATGCAGGGAGCCCGATGTGGGACTTGATCCCGGGTCTCCAGGATCACACCCTGGGCTGAAGGCAGCGCTAAACCACCAAGCCACCCCGGGCTGCACCTCTTAATGGCATTTAAAAGAAAGATTCCAGTTTTGGCACTAAGATTTCAAAATTTCCAGAAAGGTAGTGATACCCATAAAGTAAATAGAGGCTGTAGAATCAGCAAAGTTTGAATGAAAAAAAAAAAAAACCCTAAAAACCAAAAAAAAAAAAAAAAAAAAAAAAACCAATTAGACAGAATGCCTGATTCCTGGAACCTCGTGTAGATATAGGGGTTGGGCTGAGATTAGGCTAATGTCATTGTATTCCGCTCTACTGACAACACTCTGGAATATTATTAGCTTTATCTGGATGCCTTTTGTATCAAATTCTTGACCTGATTTTTGTCCCAGTTTCTTTTTTATATCATTTAGGTTTAGTGCTTCCTTTAAGAAAAAAAAAAGTTTAAAAAATTCTAATGAAAGCCGGCTGACTCTACTATGAGTAATATAAGAAAATCTGTTTTGCTAAGGGAGTGACACAATATTGAAATACCTGGTTTTATATTTTTATGTGGGTTTGGCAAATGCAGTCTGAAAGTGGCTAATATGATACCCGACCTGGTGTTAATAGCCAATGATAATTCCATATGTACCACCTGCTACCTGTCAGGTTACACTTTCTTTCTTTTTCCCTTTTTTGGCATGAAGGTTACATTAACCGGTGAATGTGAGCCTTCGTGGCTAGTGGAGGCAAGCCGTCATAGTACTCAGATGAAGTAGATCTTTGATGTCATTATAATCTTGGCTTCTTTTCTTCCATCACCCATTCTTCCCAACTCATCCTCTGCCCCCCACCCGGACAACTTTTATGTAGCCTTGTAGCCTTTAAAAAGCACAATATACCATCCTGAATTTGGGAGCTGGGCAGAGAGAGGGAAGGAGACAGAATGAATCACAGGAATAAACCGGACATGATGTTCATGGGGGAAAATCTTCCTGCTAAAAAATAAAATTAGAGAAATTTCCTGGAATGTATGTGAGGGGAAAAACCCATTAGCCAAAAGTGATGTGGATTTGCTAACTAATTGCTTTACACCTTAGTGTTTAAATGCCACAAAGTTGTTTCTCTTTCTCCCTAATAACTTGTCAGGAATGTCTCAAAACCTAACTCCACATGGGTCGCAACTGCTTCCTCTCGGCTCTCTCCCATGGGTACATATTTTGAAATTGGCTGGTAAAGCTGAAGAAAATATCCCAAAACCCCCAAACCGAAAGCAAATCACTTGCCTCTCCATATGTGGGTCTTGACTGGGTGACCTTCTGGCTCTTTCTGTCTCTAAGCTGCAGATATAGGATGTGGCATGCTAGGTCCAACACAATACATTAAAATGATTTTTTTTTGAAAGGTGAAGACAGTATTAAGGATTTCCATGGCCATTTGCATATTTTTGAAAGAAAATAATTTTAGCCTCTTAGTACTAGTATTATTCCAGCTGTCGTTATTAAGTTCTTTCTGCATAACTATGGAAGACGCAGAAAGCTCCCTTTCTTTTAGGCTTATAAAAATCCTCCTAAACTGGTTAATCTCTTCAGGTGGAAACCCAAGGCAAATGCTACGGTTTGGCTCAGAAAAACTGTCCAAATGTCTTATGTTTCCAAACCTTCCAAGTAATAACATTGCTTAGCGCAGAAAAATTGTTGCACTTTTTCCAGGTGCTTGCAAAATATTTTTGTCAGTCTGGTTAGTCACTGTAATAACCCCATGACATAGCTGGAGTCTAAGGTAGATGCCCCTTGGGGCAGAGGTAGAAGCTACCCCTTGGTTTGACCCTTTGGCATCTGCTCCTGGCTGTGGCCACAGGCCTCTGAGCATATATACTCCTAAACTTTCATCTCAACTCCTAAGCTAGCTTATGTCCTTGCTTTGTCAAAAAAAAAAAAAAAAAGTTGGCTGACTAGTAACGAGGAAGTATATGGTAACGAACTTGGAAAATTGCTTCCCGCAGTTCTTCAGAAGAAGTTGCTGTTGTGTGTAGAGTCACTGTAAAAACCTAAACTCCAGGGATAGACAGCCAGGCACATTTCAAGCAGCTCTGTTCTTTTGGCTTACCAACCTTTTGGCTGCTATTAGTGATTTAGCTGTGTGTGAGGGCCAAGGAGCTCTCTCTTTCTCCAAAGTTATATTTCTCCTCTCTTTGAAAGTTTGATCACTTCCCCCTGCCAGAACACGCATTTCCCACTTTGTTGTTTTAGGTTCATTCTCAATTCGCGTGACTCTGTATTAAGCTTGCCTTGATCTTCTGGATTCCTACTGTCCCTCAAATTTTCCAGTAAGGTGTCTACCCATACCTTGACCCTTCTGGTTCTGGTTTATTTTAGGAGTCGAAATGGAGCTTCATGCTTGGTTGTACGACTATACAGTTTCCCATTTTCAAGAGCGCAGATGCATACGTTTCTTTGAGACTGTACTCTTCAGCATTAAAGAGGGGACCCTTCATTGTAATCATTACCGAATGGATACAGTACTAATGGAACTTAATTGTTTCCACTAGATGGATCTCGGGTGTTTTTGGCAGCCAAAATGAAAATGATTCCAAATACCATCAAAGGGGCTTATAAGCACCCAGCATGCACAGAGTGTTTTGATATACAGTGGAGTGTTAATATCATTATCTCTCCTAATACAACATACGGTTACTTTAATCCTCTCCCGCCTCTGTGATCTTGGAAGATCCGACGGATAGAAGGCGAAGAATAAAACATTATATACAAGGAGACAAAGGGAGAATTAGTCCCCATCCTCTGAATGCGATTTTTTTTTGATAGTTTGAATGTTGGCTTCAAATATGTACCTTTATCAATACTGACTTCTGTATCTTCCACGCTAGTTTGAGTTTGTATGCGACATCAAACATACCTTTTCACACATGTTCTTTCCAGATTTTTTTTAACACTTACTTAGCAGTTTATAGAAGGAAGTGAATGATCTCCTCAAGCTGCTTACAAATTAAAAAAAAATCTGTGCTTATTAATTATGCAGGATTAGTCTAATTATAATTCAGCAAATTAATTAGCGACAGAAGGTGTTCTGAAACATTGGAGTACATTTGCATGTTAAATGGAGAGGCTAGTCTGTAATATATGTAAATTTATGCATGGCTTCATAGTTTAATTTAAAAATTTGCAGCTGCATATGGTATGGGAGCAGGTGAAAAGTCAGTTTTAGTTTAATGATGCTAACAAACATTGGATGGTGTCCTGTCTTAGCAAGAGAATGCACTCATATCTGCTAATCTACGACTCTGTCATAAGAATATAACATTACATAGACGCTCAAACTCAAGGTCATTAGTGAGTGGACCCAAAGGTGCAATAAGTAGAAAGCTAAAAACTGCAGAGAGAAAGCAATGATGGGAGAGACTCAAACTCTGAACTTTGTTCACCACTTTATCTGATAGTGCGTATTTGTGTCAGTCCACCTTGGTTTCGGGGAAAATCGCATTCCGGCCTGTGTAAAAAAAGGAGATCCTTTTTGTCTGACTGTTATCTACTCTGGCAGGTATAAAAGAGTTGTCCAACCTTGATTCCCTTTCCAAATATTCACATTTGCACTTCATTTCAATTTCCTGGAGCCGTGGGAAAGTTATTACCAAGTTATGAATTAATGGTAGGGTAGAGAGTTTTACACATTGGCCTCAACCATCTGGCAAAACAGTAAAACCAGCGGACCAGGCAGCAGCAAAGGGCTCTTGGTGTAATTGGTGTTCACTGCTCAGCCTAGCATAGATGAGCTTCACAGGGAGGGCAGAGCGCAGGGAGGGGGAGGGGGGCTGCACAGGGGGGAAGGGGCGCTAAGGAAATAGGACGGTGAGGACCCATTAAGCTGATGGCTGGCTAATAACTTCATTTCTCTCCTTCACCCGAGTAGTCGTGGCATTAGAAAGGGAAATAGATTTGTATTCCAATTCTGAAGTCTCATGGAAAGATGCTCCCTGAAGTCGGTCGGTAACACGCTCTGTTTCCCTCTGTCTTTTCTCCTTTTCTTGATCAGAAGGGAGAAGAAGGGATAGGGCCAAAGAGAGGACTTGGGTTAAAAGCAAAACAAAACAAACAAAAACACAGAAGGAAAAGATGGGACTGCGCACATTGCAAAGAGCCCTCCAAAGACGGTTTACCAGAACAATTGGAATTACAAACATGCTCTTCGTGTAGTGTTTCATTCCAATTCAAGCCCAAAGAGTTCAATTATTATTTTCATTAATGGTGTCAGATTCTCATCGGAGTGCAAAAACAAGGACTTTTCCTTGGAGATTTTTTCCCTACCAGCCTCATGTTGCCAAGTAATGGAATTCAGGAGAGTGAAGATGTCTGACTACAGAAAAAAAAAAAATCCCAACATATAACCCCAGGTCCTCAGAAACTATAGTGGGTTATTGGTCACAAGTAAGTGGAGAATCAAAGTGGGTCCCTGTTTTTATGTACCTCGGTGACAATTGCAAGTCAATTGTTTGCCACTTGAGCTATGGGAGACGTTCACTTCCAAAGAAATCATGAAATGAAGTCTATCGATACAGAGTCAGAATTACACAGCGGGGGAAGTCGCTCCCTCCTGATGCCTAAATGAATATAGCAGATCCACTCCCGAGGCAGCATGTTTGGGATCGAAGGCTCTGTTGCCACACTGAAATGCCACTTCCAGGAGCTTGTAATTGGAGTGAACACGGAATAGAATATGATTTGATGGGGCCTGCTGCCAGTTAGGAACCAAATGATTTTGCCTGGCCACAGTTTACTGAAGACAGTGATGAGGATCCTGACTCACTGTCTTCTCCTGTACCTCTTTTCCTGCAATCTGCTATAATAGATTTAATGGCATTTTCTTCCTTTTAAAATATCTCTCCTTAAAAATCAAAAAAAGAACTTTAATATTGGACAGATAAGCAATGCAGAGAGAATCATATTTGAATTTATGGCAACTCCCTCTGGTATAGTTTTGTTTGGAAAATGGGCCATTTTAAAAGGTGGTGGGGAAGAAGGGGCAGTTCAGGGGAGGGGAGCAGAAGCAGGCCTAGCAAAAGGTGAGGGAGCTAACTTACTATGTCCCAGCTCTTCAACCAAACACTTTGCATGGGTAACTATTCCTCACTACTGGCCTAGAGAATCACGTTATAGGAGGGAGAAACTGAATGTCCCTAATTTTTACAATAAATACTAAGCAAGCAAATAATAATAATAATGATGATGATGATAATGCAGAAGCCTTGGCATAATGTGGAAATGACTTGGAAGGGACGCCCCAATGAGCTGCCACATAAAAGACTGAAATTTTCTGCTGCCAAAGAAATTAACTTGCTGGTCTATTTAAAAATATCCAATGTAGGAGAGTCTCCTCTGTCCCTTGGGTAAGGCTTTCAAAATTTAGCTTGGTGACTTGACTCTCAAAAAATGTTTTCCAAGACTTAATTCAACTTCTTAGGTTGCACATTTGACTTCCAGCCCTTTTTTCTCTGTAGTCATGATGGACAAATGGTTTGGAATCTTCCTCATCCACTCAGGGCAATTTCGTACATTCTTTTTGTAGTGGCTCTTTGGGCCCTGTCATCTTTGGACCAGGTGGGTTCTTTAGACATCCCGTTTTCCAAAATCTTGATAGACTTGCTTATCTTTCTCTGCACACTCCAAAAGAGCTACCGGATTTCCAGAGAATGCAGGTCCTGATAGGAATGAGAGACATTTTTGTTTGCTTGCTTGTTTGGTTTTGTGACATGAAGAATGATTTCACTCTCATTTCCAGAGAGTAAAACGAAGAATGCAACATAATCCCCCATGTAGATCAATGAGGTTGTAGTTCCCAAAACAAAGAGCTGCTTGGCAGTGTGTCCTACCTTTTCCTTCAAAAGAAGCATGGCCGGGTTCCCACCAGAGCAATGTTCTTCCAAAAGTCAGACAAAGCAGAGTTCCCCTCCTAGCTCTTGCACTTATTAGCTGCTTGACCTTGGACAAGTGAGCTGACCTGTCTGAGTCTTGTTTAGCTCCTCTGTAGAATGGAGATGTTGATCCTCCTACTCTCAGAGGTGGATGGATTAAATGAAATCACACATGGCACATAATATGAAGTTAATGAAGGTGGATTCTTTGTTATTATAATCATCATCATAATTAATCTTTTAGCTATGGGAAGTTAGAGACATTGAGTATAGTTGTAAGTAAGAAAATTTAGTGCTTCAAAATTTTCTGTAAACTTACATTTTTTGGATCTGAGATGGCCTTTCATTGAAATAGTCTAAGTGAATAAGCTTTAGTGGTCATAAACCTCTTCCACAGGAATGTCTGTGGAGATGAAAGATTCTGTGCCTACTCTGTTCATGTATTTATATTTACATTTTAAGGGGTTGTTTAAATAAATGAATTACATAGAAAATCAGCTTATAAAAATGAATATTTGATTGAAACCTAAAGAAGCCAGTCAGTCAAGATTTTTAATTTATCTCCCCTTTCCATGGATCTTCTTGAACTTTTGTGCTGGCCTTCATCTTACCAAGCAGACTGCAAGTACGGAACATTCTCAGATGCCCCATTGTCAAAGTTCTTAAGGTGTAGCAAGAGCCAATGGGGAGTTTGACCTTCCAGAGTTTCTTAGTTTTTGTGGACTTTGGTGAGAGTCTTCACAAAGCCCTTGAAGCTTCAGGACCCTTACTTGGGCTGACACCTGAAACAATCAATAGGGCATGTTATCTTCCAGTGAAGCATAGGGCCCTCTGCTGCCCTTCACCTTACTTTGGCCGCCTGGATTTGGACTCTGTTGGAGGCTTTTGGGAGAGGAAAATATACTCTTTCTGTTGTAGGAAGGTTCAAAGAGGATCTCGCAGTTAAGACCTAGATTAAACCTGGAACACCATCATTTTGTTTTTTATTGGTCTCAAGTGGAAACCCAGCACTTAGAGGTTTCTCTACCTTCTAAAACAGAGTGAGCTGCCATGTTAGCTGCCCTGAATGAGAAAATGGCCCCAGGAGTGTGTCCATCCAGCATGACCCCTCACTCTACCTCGTCCCCCAAAGGACATAAGCTCAACAAGGCTGTGGGAGAGGAGAGACAACTGCTCATTTATTTCAAATATGATTTTATGATCCAGTCTATCCCTACATTTGATAGTTCTTAGAAATGGTATGAGTGTTCTAAGGGAAAGGAAGCACACACCAACAGTGTAAGCCAATTGTATTTCAATTTATTGGACTCCAGAAAAGGATGGTTAGTAGTTAATCCAGATAAAATGTGTCTTCCTCCAAAATCAATGGACTTAGGCCTTTAGACACCTACACAGTTTGTGAGGCTATTTGGCTTGGACTTCAGTGAGCCAGCCTGCTTATATGGCCATTGTGGCAGAGAGAGAGAACCAGATATAGTACCCTCTGCCCTTGGCTTTCGGAGAGTATGGGGGTGTTCTCATCTTCATGATGTGTAACATGTGACCATGGCATTGCAGAAATTATTCCCAGCATAGGCAGAATTAGATTTTTTAAGGGAATAAGTTTCAAAGTGAAAGGTATTTTACATATTATTTTGCATAGAGTAAGGTTCTGCCTAATGGTAGCTGTTACTAGTGCTAAGTTCACATTCTTTTGATACACATCCTTGTCTAATCTTTTTATTGAAAGAAGCTTTCGTGCTTTCCTCAACACTTTTTGTATTGCAATTTTTTAGAAGAAGACACTAGATCTTGGATCACAAATGGGAGTTGAATTGCATGACCTCCATCACAAATCTGGACAAAAGTTATGCTAGGTTTTATACTAGTCAGATCATTGGTTATAATTCTGGGATCTGGCATGAATACTAAGTAATTGCCCTTCCTTTGATTTAGAGACAACCACCCCACACCTGCCCCACTGCCTTCACCTCTGGACCTTGACTTTGCACCCTATTTGTGCCAACTAGTTTGAATCTCGGTTTCTGTTTGGAATGGCCTCAGAACAAGTCTAGACCCACCTAGGAACTCTCATTCTATTCTTGAACAGTGTTCCCAGAGATTGAGAGAGAAAGAGATTTCTGGGTTGTTGAAAAGTGCCCTGAGAACTTAAACCCATATTCAGGGGTCTCCAGATTCCTCTCAGAATTGGAAAAAGCATATTTTGAATAGTTTGGTTGTGTGCTCCATGAGGGTAAAGATTTGGTCCATCTTCTTTGCCATCCAGAACCTTTGTGGAGCAAACTATATACACTATGATTGATCAAATGGGTAAATAAATCAATTCAGCAGGGATTTTCATTAATAGGCATTTACTCCCATGCAACTGCCTTTTACCTAGTGTTTTCCTCTTGGGATGCTATGGTCCACTCACTCTTCAAGAAACCAGAATCCTTCATGTTGTTCTTTTTCTCCTTCCCATCCTCTATCTCTCTCCTCTCCTCTCCTCTCCTCTCCTCTCCTCTCCTCTCCTCTCCTCTCCTCTCCTCCTCTCCTCTCCCTCTTCTCTTTCTTTCTTTCTTTCTTTCTTTCTTTCTTTCTTTCTTTTGGACCATTTTTTTGAATTTTTAAAAAACAGCTATATTGAGGTATAATTTACATATGATAGAGTTCACTTATTTAAAGTGTACAGTTCAATAGCTTTTAATATATTCACAGAGTTGTGCAACCATCGCCACAATCTAATTGGTTGAGGAAGCATAGACTGCCAGATGGAACTTGCTGTGAGAAGGACCCAGGTTCAGATCCTTGTTTCTGCCACTTACAAGCTGTGTGATCTTGGTCAACTTTTTAAAATTTTTGGTGACTTTGTTTTCCTAGCTGTGAGATGATTCATCAGAATTCATTAGTAAAGCTGTTGTAAGAAAAAAAAAATGACACACTGTATGGGAAGCACCTAGCTCAGGGCATGGCACAGAGTAGACACTTGGCAAACTTTCTTTCCCTCCCCTCTGTGACCCCTGAACCTTTCAGCTACTGGACCAGCATAGGATGGTGAGAGGGGATAGAGATGGCTCTGATCAGTGATGTTCCTGAGCCACATTCTGCCTCAGAAGCATGTAGAAGGGAGCCTAAGATAATGGTCACTCAACAGTTTGCCTGCCAAGCCCTGGGGAACTGCCTGTTCAGACCAAGGCATCACTCAAGATGCCGCACGGTCCACCAACCAGCTGTCTCTGCTTATTCCCCGCCCCCCCTCAGAGCAGGGGGTTTGACCTATCTCTCAGAAAACCCTATGTACACCCCACTTGGACTACAGTAAATCATGGTCTTTTTTGTCTTCAGTGGTTTTTTTCCATCAGTGTAGCCATTTCTGGAGGCCTCTCAATTCTACATACTTTTCTTTGCCATCATAGATATTAATATTGGAAGAACCCTAGAGATAAGCTAGTTAAAACCAGTTGAATGGACTGAGACCCAGAGAAGTGAGCTAACTTGCTTACATAGTTGGAACAGGTCAAGACTAGAATACTGTCAGCATGTAATAAATATCTGTGGGGTGAAGAAATGCCATTTGGTACATTACGTCACCTCAGCTGACCTAGGAGCCAGGTTGCAATGTGCTGGGTTGAGTTCACATTTGGATCCCACCTCTCTCTTCCCCTGTATCTTGAGAACAAGGATAATCCTTGTTAGTTGTTGGTGTTCCCTCCTAAGGAATGAGATGAGAAACCTTGCAAAGTGTACTGCGCTAAGCCGTTCTAGTATTTATGTAGTCAACATTGTTCGGGGAAAGTGGAAATAACTTCCATCCTGATGAGAATCTGCACGTTTAGTCTGAATCTTGTAATTCATTTGGGTTTCCCGTTTCTGAGTGCAGAGCATTGACATTTTCCAGACAGCTCTGGCTTCGGAGGGATCCAGACCCAAGGGATTTGTTCCCTGCAAGTCACCCTGTGGTTAATGGATGGTATAGTTAGTCAAGGGTTCTGTATCAAGCCCCTGAGCATGGTGGGTGGAGGGGGTGGTAGGGAGGTGGAAGACAGCAGTAAAAGGAAGAGAAAAAATTGGAGATATCAGTAAACCCCCGAATTCCTTTCAATTAATGTTTAGGCTCACATATAAAATATGATTTCTGGAGCTAGCCATTTAGAAGCAGCCATACCTTCTTTTAGGAAGTCCTATACAATCTAAGAGAATTTTTTTCTCTCTCTCTCCTCATGTATCCCTCTCACCTCCACCTCTCTCTTCCCCTTTGTGAATGGAAAAATATTATCTTCAGTGTTCAGGGGGCCGGTTACAAATTACAAACTCAGTCCCCAGGCCGACAAAGGAGTCAAAACTTCCCACCCGAGGAACTGATAAGGGTCCTAATTGAAACTGAATCGACCCTTTCAGCAGGCCCCTTGTTTCCCTAAATCAATTTGATTCCACGTAAACATTTATTTCTTCTGCACTTTTGCACCTACCACACCAAGCATATAATAATGCCTTCACGAGCATTAATGTTTTCACCAGATACGTTTTAGAGGAAGGGTCAGGTAGGTAAGGGAAAGTATAGCACACAGAGGGTGTGCACTATAAGGAGACCGGTCAAAGCAAAACTTTCCCCAAATCAAGGACTGAGTAGCAAAGAGCACTTGATTTGGTGATAGGAGGGGAAAAAGGTATAAATCACTCTCGGGGGCGTTGGAGGACAAATGCAGTGTGGGAGTGGGGGCTGCTGTTTGGAAGGAGACTCGAGTGAGAAAAAAAGCAAGTTTTAAGCATATCATGAGAGCATCTCCGTGCATTGTGAGTGGCTGTAGCTGTGTCTTCTGGGAAGGTACAAGTGCAAGAACGTTTCCCCTTACAAAAATAAAATGTTTGCATTCTGATCAACCTCTGATTCCTACGGGCAGACATTTCCCTGCACTTTGGGAAGCAAAGGCAGGTTGTGAATTTGAACACTGCAGAAAGCAGTGTGGAGCAAAAGGAAAAAAAAAAAAAAGCTGTGTGGTGGAGTATTTGCACTGCCCTGTCCTCCGGATAAAGACCCTGATACTTTCATGGCACAGGTTGTGCCTAACCTCCCACCCCAGCAAAGATTAAAAGAGGGAAGTTAAAAGCAGATGTTACAACATAAAGAAAACAAATTCAGCTGTTATTTCCAAATTCACACCCCATCTTATTCATAAATAGGGGTCGGGAGCACTTGGCCAAATATTTTCAGCAAATCTAGAGTAAAAGAGCCTCAAATACAGAAACCATCTTGAAGAACGCAGTTCCTATTCTCCCCTCCTTTATCATTTACTGTTTATCTTTCCATCAGGTTTTTTTTCCCCCTTTAAGTGCTAAATACAATTAGCTGGAGCGCTAATTCTTTTGTGTGATTCTTAAAAAAAATAAAAGTAAACAGAAGGTCACCATGAGAGCATCTCACCAGCCGTTGCTTTAAAATAGAATTTTTGGAAGCATTGTTGATTTCTACTTATTTTTGTTGGTAAATCCTGGGGAAAAAATGTATATCTTTTCCTTTAAAGTTCTAATTCAAGGCATGGATGTGAGAGTTCTGGAGGGACTTTGGGACTGCGGTAAAATTTCGTTGTCATAGTAACAGAAAGGGAAATAGGCCTAGCTCACCTGGGACTTTAACACTGCAAAAGCTGGATTTTTTTTTTTTTAAGGAAAAGGACTCTGCAAGTGAGATAAATGAAAAACTTACTGTGTTTTGAAACAAAATCCCAAACATTAAATAGGTAAATGGCTGAAAAGGCCACCTCTGCCATTTCTCTGAGTTGATGTAGTTTTCTGATTAAAGATGCCCAATTTTAAAATTGCACAGATAGTTTTGCACAGAGACTCTTGGCTTAAAAATATGCCTTATGATGAATGATAAGCTCAGATCATTATTTGGTGCTTCTGTACTTCTCTGGATAATCTACGGAAGGTCTGAGAGTACATTCACACTTGTTATGAGTCATAAAAACCCCAACGTAAACCTGCACAGACTGATCTGCCTCTGGATGGCAACGTACTGTTTTCTGATTTTATGTACATTGGCTAAAAATATCAGGGGCCCTTTTGTGTGCGAGGGTATACGTGTGAGGTGTGTGAGCATGAAGGTGTGTGTGGCCAGCGGAAAGCCACGTGCGTGAGAAACCCTGCGATTCTGGGTGAAGTCATGCCATTTTTTTACCCAGGAGCGAGACATTTTTGCACGGCAGGAGTCACTGCTGCTTGGGAAGCCTTAGTTTTGGGAGACAGAGTGCCCTTGCAACTCGGGGGGCCGCTCTACAAACCAGAGCCCCGCTTGTGAACCGCTTCACAATCCTCAATGGTGGTGGAGCAGGCGTGTGATTGCAAACATCCAAATTTGCAAATTGCACAGGGTCAGGGGTGTTCTTTCCCAGGCAGGGCCGGCTGAAATTCCCCAGACTTGAAACACAATCACTTTCAAATCAAATCTAATAGAATGCAGATCTATTTTCTCCTAAAAAATGTTTACTCCAAAATGTAACACATTGCTTTCTCTTTGCAGATTCTTTCTAAAATTCTTCCTCAAGTGCAATCAGAATTGTTTGAAAACAGCAGGGAACCCGAGGGACATGAGACGGTTTCAGGTAAGGGGCCTGCAGTTCTTCCCTGTGAAATAAGTCATCGTGGTTTCTCTCTCTCTAGCACTTTCTTTTTCTTCTTTTCTTTTTTCTTTTCTTTTCTTTTCTTTTTTCCTTTTCTTTTCTTTTCTTTTCTTTCTTTTCTTTTCCTTTCCTTTTCCTTTTCCTTTCCTTTCCTTTCCTTTCTTTCCTTTCCTCTTTCTTTCTTTCTTTCTTTCTTTCTTTCTTTCTTTCTTTCTTTCTTTCTTTCTCTCCCTTCCTTCCTTCCTTCCTTCCTTCCTTCCTTCCTTCCTTCCTTCCTTCCTTCCTTCCTTCCTTCCTTCCTTCCCTCTTTCTTTCCCTGAGAACACATTATTCACCGATGCTGCTAACAATAAAGATAACTCTAAATGATAACCCTCATCCCATAGCATTGAGAGTTTCTGCATTTTGTAGTGTTTAGGCTTCTCGCCTCTGTTGCTGTGGCCCCAGGGGAGGGCACCAACCCATGCTGGAGATTTGATTTTAAGCCCTCGGGCTGCCCTTCGCACACACAGCTGCCCACAGCAGGAACCGTGTTCTTGATATCCAGCCACCTTGGGATTTTTCAAAGCAGCTTCTCTGTGCTTTCTGCAAGCAACAGCCTCTTCCCTTCCTTCGCCACCGATTAACTATTCAGTGGTCTCTCCTGGAGTCTTTGGGAAAGCAGCAGCCCAAGCAGCCGTGGTCACTTTAAGATCGCAGCATGACAACAAGACCCACGGGACAGTGACCCAGCTGCCTGGCAGTTAAATCTGCCACCGGTTTCATCACCCTTGCCACTGATGTACTGAGGATACGAGCTAATAAAAACACAGAGAGAGGCAAAGTGTGTCAGGTTGGAGATGAGAGGAAGTGCCGGCCCCCTTGGCCCCTTCCTTAATCTTTGAGGGACCCATAGTTAATCCGCCAAAAGGCTTTCCTGCCATTCCCAGACCCCGTCGAAATACATAGCACCCGCTTCCCTGTAGAAAAATGGGAAACATGTTCAACAATAGCATTCAAGCTTGAGACTTACAAAAAAAAAAAAAAAAAAGTCTGGCAGCAACCGGGATGGATGGGGATTATTAGACTCCTGTTTTAGGTGAGGATGGTGAGGTTCTGGGGGTTCCGTACCTCACCTCTCATCGCAGGTAGGGTCCATCTGATCAAACCCCTTCCTCCAGACCACGAGTTTGCACCGTGGACAGCTGCTGAGTGGATGGCCTTGCTGTCGACTTTTTGAAATTCTTAATAATTTGTGGGCAAGGGGTCGCCCACATTCATTTTGCACTGGCCTGCACGGTATCGTGGCTGCTCCCGCCTGCCACTCGGAGAGCCTCGGGACTTAGGGACAGAGTCCTTCAGGAGTTAACACAGGAGGTGGGTGCACACTTTGCAAAAAAAAAAAAAAAAAAAAGTCTTGTCATTTCTTTTTTTTTCCCCCCCACCATGTCGGGTCATCAAATGGTCTTGCTGGCACAGGGACATTTTTTGTTAGTTATCTAACATGATCACCAGCCTCCCTTAAAAAAGTCAAACCCCTCTTCTGTGGCACACAGATTTCCCCCTGCTGTATAGTATGAAGACAAACAGAAATAGAATGAGCTTTCTTGGGGACTGTACAAGGTGGAAGTTTCTGGTGTTCTGTGTTCCAAATGCAAATGGAAATAACATGAATGCAAAAAAAGGTTCAAGATTCAAAAGAATTCCAAAGTACCTTGATGACCCAAGCTCGGCTTTCACATCCCGAAGAAACAGAGATAGGAAGAGAGGTTGGTAGTGTGTGGACTCCTATCCCTTATTCTCCACCATTACTTCCAAAGAGTTTTAAACTTGAGAATACTCATATACATTTGAAGAGGCTTTTAAAAGAATGTCTTGTCATTTTATTTTGGAAACGTACTCACTAAGCAAGGGCATGATCATGTTTCCTATGCTGCTTCTGTTATTTACTAAGTGAGGGTTTCAATGTGCCTGAGCTTTTAACAGGATTAGAATAAATGTTGCTAACAGAGTGGAATAAATCTTAAAATGATGGGAGATTCTCACCCAACGTGTAAATATTTGACTTCTGCAAAGAAAGAGACTTTTTAAAAAAATTTGTAGATTCTAATTGTCTTATTTTGGGGTTAGAGCTGAAGTTAATTGGCAAATTTTTTTTGATATTTTTTATTGAGGTAAAATGCATATAACATATCTTAACCATTTTAAATTGTGCGGTTCAGTGACCTTTAGTATATTCACAATGTTGTGCAACCATCACCACTCTACAATTCCAGAACATGCTCACCATCCCCAAACGAAACCCCATACCTCCCAATTCCCTTTTCTCCCCACCAACTGACAACCACAAATCCACTTTCTGTCTCTGGATTTTTGTATTTGGGACATTTCATCTGATTGGACTCATACAACAATGTGGCCTTTTGTATCTGGTTTCTGTCACTTAGCATCATGTTTTCAAGGTTGAGCCACATTGAAGTCTGTGTCACTACTTCATTCCTTTTTAGGGTGGAGTAATATTCCACTGTAAAAATGTACCACATTTTATTTATCTATATGTCAGTTGAGGGACACTTGGGTTGTTTCTACTTTTAAGCTTTTATAAATAATGCTTCTATGAACATTTGTGTACAAGTTTTTTGGTGTGTGAACATATGTTTTCAATTCTCTTGAGTATATATCTAAGAGTAGAATTTCTGAGTCATATGTTAACTCTATCTTTAGCTTTTTGAGGAACTGCCAAACTGTTTTCTACAGTGGCTGCATCATTTTATATTCCCATCAGTAATGTACAAAGGTTCCAATTCTTCATCTTTGCCAACACTTGTTGTTTTCTGGGCTTTTTAAATTTGTTTTTGTTTTAAATTCTAGCCATCCTGTGAGTGGTATCTCACTGTGGTTTTGATTTGTCTTTCTCTAATGACTAATGGTGGAGAACATTTTTTTCACGTTCTTATTGACCACTTATTTATATGTCTTCTTTGGAGAACTGTCTATTATAATCCTTTATTCATTTTTAGATTGGGTTATTTGTCTTTTTATTGTTTAATTGTAAGAGTTTTTTTTTTATATATTTGGGATACAGGCCCTTATCAGATAAGTGATTTGCAAACAGTTTTTTCCTATTCTATTAATGTCTTGACTCTCATGATAGCATCCTTTGATGTAAAAATAATTGATGATTTTTATACTGTGCTTAGATTCCATTAATAGTATAAACTTCAATGAATACTCTTTACCTGGAGAAGCCTACTATGGAGAAAGTCTTGCCTATGTGCATTGATGGTCAAGTGAGAGACTTGGAGCAAGTTCAAAATATGAAACCAAACTAGATATTGTAGTGATGGGAGGAGTGATCTGAAGGAATGGTAACTTAGGAATTTCTGAAATACATATCTTATTCAAAATGACAAAGGTAATACTTTTATGACAAAGGTAATACTATACAGATAGTTGCTTCATTCCTCCATTTTGTTATATATGATAAATCAAACATTTAATCTGAAGCATTTTTTTGGTGTAGATATGCTCTGAATAGAATAGAAATATGAAATTTTTCTTACCAAGTCATGAATCCAACTAAATTCCCTCTTCTCTCCTACCTCTCTTCTTTGCCCTGTCCCCAAAACAGTCATGGAACTTGGATTCTTTTTCTCAAAATGACCAAATGAGAACATGATCATTATATTAATTTTTCTTCTAGGCTGAAACAAACCTCTTAATTCAGCTCAAGTCCTAAGTATCTCGGACATATATAAATACATATGTCTATTTATCAAAACACAATAGGTTTTAATCCTTTTTTGGCTCAGATCCTTTGGAGAATTTGATGAAAGCTATAGATTCTGTTGCCACAAAAAGCTACTGTTAAACCAAGTTTTGCTTAGAATGTCAGGTGTTCCCAAACCTCTTGAAACACCTCTTAGGATTCCATGGTCCCTCGACATAAAGAAATGAAAGTCATCTACCAAATGGGCATCCCCTATGTAATATAACCCTTACAAAGGGCATCAGTCCACTTGGGAGTTCCCTGATAATCTTCCCACTTTCTTATAAATACCATCTCTTCCCAGGTGATGCCTGGATCCATAGCCTCAGGCCTCACCCTTCTCTGGAACTGCAGAAATTCCTCTCTACCTTCTTCCTGGGTATCTTTCCTTGGGTTATTAATGAGCACCTGTTCACAGCAGAACTCAATACTTACTCTCTGGATCCGTGCTCTCATTTATTGGTGAAGTGTCACTTCCTCCTCTTAAGTATCTGCTAAATCTAACTGCAATAAGGTCTCTGATTCTTCTCCTTCCTTGTTCAGTCAAAGTTATCTTTTAAAACATGTTGCTCCTCTGCTTGAAATATAACTACCTACTATCTGTAGATGAAAGCTCAGATTTTGAAAGGTGTGGCTGGTTAGTATCTTTGTCCCAGCAGTACTCCTGCCATGCACATTTTCTAGGATTTCCATATACCCACCACTCACTAGGCACACTTCACTGATTTCTAGTACATGGAATATTACTTGAACTTTCCACACATTTGCTTCTTTGCCTGAGAACCCTTCGCCCCTCCCCAATTTGTGACTTTGTGACTTACTCATGTTTCAATGCCTGAATGTCACCTTCTTTGTGAGGCATTTTCTGACTCTTCCTGACAGACTTGTTGGCTCCTTCTTCTGTGCCATAATACCATTCTCTACATGCTTTTGTTATACCACCAATCATATTGTCTTGCCATTATTGTTCATATAAGAGACTGTGCTGCTTGAGGGTAACGATAGGTTTTTTTAATGTTTGTGTTTCTCCCTGATGCCTAGCATAACCCTGGCCATTGTGCAGAGCTCAATAAATTGTTATTAAATACCTTTTTTTTAAAAAAAAAAAAGAGAAGGGGGAAAAGTGAAGGAATAAAGGGAAAAAAGAAAAGATTTCTGTGGTCCCCAAAGTTTCTAAATCCATGGGCCATACAGATACAGAAAATCATTTCTGCCCTTCTTGAGACAGAACAATTGGGTGAAACACCCAGAATAACAGCTCAGTGAAAAAAAAGAAAGAAATTCATGTCTCGTTTAAGTTGACAGGCCTATTAAGACACAATGGACCCCATTTATTTCTCTACACTATGGGTAGAGAGAAGGCAGTTGGAAATCTGGAAGAAAAGCAAGCCAAGACAAGGAGAAGTCAAACATGTTGTCATTTCCCACATTCATAGTCTAAAACACCAAAGTTGGTAACAATTAGGGTAGATGTTGCCCAATCATCCTCAGAGATAGGTTGACTGGGTCTGCTCTGAGTCACAGTGAAAACATAGATGCCCGCATTCATTTCTTCATTCACCCAACCTATATTGTTGGGGAAATTCTGTGTGCCAGGAACTATCCTAGGTGCTAGAGATACATCAACAAATAAAGAGGATATAATTCATTGCCCTCGAGGGACTTACCTTCCAGTGGGGAGATAATGAGAATATGATAAATGAGTGATTCACATAGCTTTAATTCTGCTTCTCTGTGGTCTACAAGGAACCTGCCTAGAAGTACAGGGCCCAGAATGAAGCCAGTTGTCTTTATGCTGACTGCCAAAACTCAGTGGTGTTGGTCATGGGTGGCTTGGTGAAATCTAAGTGAGACCTACCATTATAATAATAGTAAATGTGGATGCTCTTCCAAATAGCTTTCAAAGTTTTCCACGGTATCAGCTATAACAGGACACTCATGTCTGCAGACCACTAACTTATTTGACATTGGGAACGTTAAAGACCCGGGTGCCAATTATTTCCTCTTGCCTCAAGAGGACTCTGTTTTATATAAGCATGATCACTGTAGAGGGCTGGGGTATCTTCCATCGTGTGAGTAGCACCAACTTGCCCATTGTCATTCTGGAGTTAGTTAGTGCCTTGACACATCTCTAATCCTAGAATAATTTTAAATAAACTCCTCATTTACAAACTTACAGCTTTCACGTAGTTAGGATAAAGATCCCTACTGCCATTTGCTGAACTTTTCTGAGTGACTCTTGTGTTCTCAGGTTTGCCCCTAAATTTTTCCATTTTTAGATTAGGTCCACCAAAGTAATCACACTTATTCTAGGGAGAGGACAGAGAAATATATCCAGACAGGTCTTGCCATCTGCTGCCTTGAGACATAAAAGGTCAAGATATATAGATGGGCACACGCATACATTTGTAATGAAAGAAAAGTTATCTTGGGAGCCAGATTGGGAAGGATATCAGCACTGAGTTGATTTCTGTTTGTTTCTAGGATCTTCACACAATCCCAGGATGGGCCTGCCAGAAGGGGATTTTGAGGGGTACTTGGAGGGGATGAGGGAAAGGGTTGTGCCCTAGCAGGTCTGTTGGACCTCTGAGGAAGAGAAAAGCAATACACGGTGGTGGGGAGAAGGGAGTAGAAGACGTAAAGATCTCTATCAGGATGAAGAAAGAAAGTGAGGCTGTGTGAACACCAACTGGCATCACTGGGGTAGCTGGATAATGTGAGAGGCCGAGGGCCCGGATGCAGCCACTGCACAGGAACAATGGGGAAATTAACGTGGATGACAAAGACACCCAGTCCACACAGCTGGGCGTTAGCCTCTAGTCTCTTTGAATGATGCCGGAGCAAAGGGCAGGGCTACTCATGTCTTGGAACAGGGCCAAGATCCATCCAACAAACCCTTATGATTTCTTAAACCCTCAGTTCTTATATAAAACTTTTTAATGGCACCACCATCTATTTTCCTTAAATAAAAAATGTTGAATGTTTCTCTCACACCCATTGAAGAGGGAAACGAGAGTTTAAATTAACTCCAAATGGTAAAAATTTAATACAGCTCCAGCTGCCTGCAGGTTTCTTCAGTTCAAATCTTTCAATTCAAGAGCTACTCCAGCTGCTCTGTGATCTCATGTGCCATTTGAAGATTGTTGTGCTACCGAGCAGCAGTTTTTAAGCTCATAATGAAAATCACTTGACTTATGGCCTCTCTAATCAACAGGTGAGTCCATTATCTGGTGGTAAAACAAACCAGATAGTCTGAGAAATAATAATTATCTATTCGGAGTCAGAAAAAACTCCCAACTTTCTGAGGGTTTGAGGATATTTCCGGCAGTCCAGAAAGTTTGGGGAAGGCTTTCTGTGGGTTACATCAAGCTTTTCTGTGTTTCACAGGATACCCTTCTGCTACCCCACTCCGTGTCTTTTGGTATCTCAAATGCAGATAAGAATCAGGATGATAAAAACTTTAACCAATCGACGTAGGGAATGTGTTTTGAGTTATTCAAGGAAGAAAAGAGGGGGACGTAATAGCAAGAAGCTGCCTGTATAACTTTTGGGAAAGGGCATGTCAGATTTCAGTTAGGTGGAAACAAAGCTTACATGCTTCAACATTTAGGAGACTCAGATTTGGGCTCTGAAATCTACCTCTGAACACATTCCAGAACAGTCAGATGCAGAACTCCCTGGAAAGCAAAGCTTTCATAGTTTAGCAGTAAGAATATATAGATTTTGTAGCTGCTTATGGGGACTATGTGCTCCTGGTTTTTGGTGGACGACAGGTGATTCATGAGGTCCCTGAGGGGGCAGAGTTTGGTGGAAGAGAATGGCCCAGCCAAGTCAAGAACTGCATCAAATACGTTAAGGCTCCCCTGTGGCTCTCAAAATGTTTGCTAGTAAAATACTGCCCTTGGCTATAACCATCCCACTTGGCATATGTTTTAGATGGGAAAAGCAATGGGTTCAGTGGAATAAAAGGGAGGGTAGATGTAGCAAGTGTCTATGACCTTAGAGATGGGGGAAATTTAGTTGTAAAGCAGGCTCCCTGATGACATGAAAGACTGGTTTAAAAAAATTGCCACTTGATTTTTGTACAGTCAACTGTTTTTTTTTTAAAGGCTCTTAATAGATGGCCATCCTAAGCCAAATTTGCAAAATATGCCAGTGGAAACAGTCTTCAGCATGCTACTGCACTTATGCCAATTAGATTTTTTTTAAGTGCCAGAATAATGATTTCAGTAAGCTCAAGTTGTATAACAAAACTTTTTCAATTCTTTGAGGCCTATCTCAAATCTCATTTCCTTGATGAAAATGTTGGTCACTGCCTTCAGTTCAGATTAATTTTTCTCACCTTTGGGTTCTTGGAGTATACAATGGCCACACAATTTAGACCTTAATTATACATTACTATATGGCCATCTTTTCTGATTATGTGCAGTGTTTGTTATGCTTCATCAACCACCTGGAAGCCCTCAAAGTAGTGGCAATGTTTTTTTCTGTAAGTCTCCATTGCATGTAGCAGTAGGGTATTGCTGGGATGTCACTGGCAGTATCAACAAATACCTCTAACTGATTGAAATATAGGGCTGTCTTCTTACTTAAAAAAGTGTCTTCTCAGGAGTTATGTCATTAATACCATGATTCCCCCCATCCCTTGGTGTGAGCAGCCCCACAATGCCCCACATCTGTCTCAACAGCAATCAACTTGATGTTCTCTCATTTGGCACTTGATCCTTAACTGAACAGAAAATTTAGCCTTAGGGAATATGAAACAACAGTGATTGCTAAGAATTCTGGGAATTCCTTACCAAAAAAAAAGATGACAAAATCCATACTTGCGGGGTAGGTGTTTAAAGGTAATTTTGGAGACCCTGGAGTCCAGTAACGAAGAAGAATCTAGGCTTTAAATCTGGTTTGAAAATACGACGTGTGCCAAGAATAAAGTGGTGGGGAGAAACAATTCGCAGTAGCCAGTTGTTTGTTGGTAGCCTGGGTTGACTTAATGGAGGCTTAGACAAAATTGTTTCATCAGAGTCCCCTTGTTGAATGTGAAAATTAGCCAGTGTATAAAAACACCAACAGAGTATTTTTTTCTCATTGATATGGACTCCAGACTTGGTTGCCCACCACAACCAGAAGTCTGTCTTGCTTTTCTCTTTTCCCTTTAATGGTCTCTATGTCTCTTTCCTCCTACCACAGGTGGAAAATAAAATCCCACATAATAGTTACACTTTGGGAAAGCTGAAATAACATATATAGCAACTGAACAGTTATAAGGGAAAAGCACATCATGAATTTAATTCCATTTCCAGATGTAAAATGTCATAAAGAATTTTTTTCCATACTTGGCAAAATAACAGGAATTTTCTGGACCGTTTTATTTAGCTTGGTGGATGCGTGTTTGTGAGTAGGTATTGGAGAGTCTTCCACCTTGAGTGTATTCTAAATGCTGCCTATCAGGGCTTTACTGAGATTAAACTACCAAAGGCTCCACGTTCGACTAGAAGGTGCATGACCCCCATTGAAATGGAGGGGAAATGTGTCTGACAAATGATAGAATTTGGTGTGTTTTCAAAGCAAGAACTCTGATCCATATGGGGAGGTTTCTAACCAGTGTAATTATTCTCTAGTGACTACAGACACTAGGATTCTCATCTGTTTCAAAGAGCAGATCGTGTGGTCATTCCACACATTTTTCATTTTGACTTCTCTTTTTCCTTTACCCTTCTATGGGAGATGTTGGGTCTTTATGGGGACACCTGTGTGTGAGCTGAGAAAGACTGGCTAGGGGTAGACTCCAAGCTGGTCATTCCTCTGACTTAAGTAACTCAACCAAATCATACAGTTATAGCTTTGTGAAGGAGAGATTAAAAAAAAAAAAACAAAACAAAAAGGAAAGAAACCTGAAAGTATGATGTTCCCAAACAGTCAAAGACATTTCAGAGTGAGACATAAAAATACCCCAGGGGTTGTAAGAGTTCCCATACTGCATGATATCGTTCTGATACCAAAGGAGCAGTTCCTTTATTGGAAAGCTGGTTGTACAGATTAACGGATGTGCCCACCTAAAGAGTAACTCCCACCATGGCCTCATATAGGCAGGAAAGAGCTCTTTACAACTCATCTCCTGCTTTGTATAAATTATTAGAGTGAGGGACATGGGAATACTTTTAGATAATGAGAAGAAAAAAATAATTTGAAAAGGCCAATCAGTTTTCTTGAGCACTTTTAGCAGATTGCTAACAGAGTTGTAGATTTTGTTCTTACAACTGTCTTGTATTTTTCAAGGGGAGATACAGACTTTTTATTCATGTAACTAAAATTGCCATTTAATTGGATGATTCAGAACGGAAACTACACTACCACTCTCCAGTTGGTCTGTGTGTATTGATCTGGCCTCACCAAAAATTCAAGATTTCGCAAAGCAAAATAAAGGATTGCCAAAAGTGAAAAACTATTTCTGCTTTAAAAAATGCAAGCAATTTCAATGGGTCCCTACTTCTCCTTCTTGGAATCTTGTCTTTAAAGTGCCAGGTCATAAATAATGCTTGCATGAATATAATTGGTTATTGCTTTTGTGTTGAACTGAAATGTCTCAGTCGAGGAGAGCTATCATCTACAGTAGCTTGGGTTTCAGATCTGCAGGCTTTCCTTGTGAAGCTTTGAGCTAAAATACAGATATGCCAACTATGAGAAAAAAATGAAAGCTGTCACAGTGTCAGCAGCAAAAACTGGAGGTCCATCCCACACAAATTATGGACATCTGTATTCTTAATTGGCATTCTTTTGGGCCGTGCCAGCAGAATGGCAGTGCCAAGAAAGCCTGACAGCTTTAGAAAAGACAAGGTATCAGGTTAAGGCGATAAGAGACACTGATGAGACATAGAAGTTCCTTTGTAGGCAAGATTCTCCATATGTTTGTTATAATGCTCGTGACTTTTAGTTTTGGCTACTTCCAAACGGTACCCTTTGTCAAGACTAAATTTGCTACTTGGAAAACAGATCCGTTTATGAGCTTAGGAGAACAAGTGGTATTGATGGTTATATGATCAGAAGATCGTTGGCAAAGATGCATACAAATAGTTAACAAGGTAATGGTAAGAAATGTTGACCTTGATTTGTTTAGCTAAGATGTAAAGATTTTTGAAGGTCAAAGGTGTCCTTGTGTAGTGTTTTGGAGTCTAACTGTGTCTGACCCTCTAACATTAAGCTGCTGTGGCCTGCAGTTTTGAAGAGTGAAGCAAACCAGGGGGAAAGAGAGAAGGGGGGAGAACAGGAAATGGAGTGAGGTGTTTCAGGAAGTTGTCAGGGGTTGACTGATTGATTCCAGATGGAAAAGGTCAGCCTTCGTGACCCAGGAAATACTCACTAGGGGAAAGAAGTTGGCTTGTGGAAGGGGAAGGCCTGGGAGTGAGACGATGCTGGAATGCACATTCCACTTCCTTTAGTCCCCAAACATTCAGAAACTTTAACTTGTCTGAATAGAATAATATCAGTGTTGTCATCGTTCATCAGAAAACAGTGAAGGAAGTTAAATTCGAAGCTTTGAATGTACCAAACGTATCTTCACCTCCATAACGAAGTTCATTTTCCTCCAGAAGGAGAGTGAATGTATGTAAAAGTCAATATTTGTGTGCGTGTGTGCGCACACGTATAAGAACAACTGGCAAACATGTCGGGTTTCACAAGGGGGGGTGGAAGATTAAATCCTCTACATTTTCCCAAAGCAGTTTAATCGGCAGGCTCTTCTAGATGCCCCACAGTGTAAGATAGTTGGAATATTAAAAATGAGAACTTGCCTTGTATCTATATATATATATATATATACACACACACACACGCACACACGCACATACATTTGGACATAATTTAAAATCTTGTAATAAATTTTGCAGACACTGAAATAATTCAGGTTAATTCCCTTGCTGTCATGAGAGGCCAGAGCTAGCCAGCAAGAGATTAAAATTTATTTCCATTGTTAATAGAAAATAATGAAGTGCATCTGAACCATCAGGGTATGTCATTCGGGAAACGTTCACTTTGGAACCAAATCTCACTCCACCCAAATGGACAATGATGAAATCAGCTGGCTCGAGAAAGCCCCATATTTTGTGGCAGGAATGCATGAGGAGCACTAAAGTACAGTATGACAAGGAGTTTGTGGGATGAAGTCAAGCGGCCTCCGAGAGAACACTCTCTATACCCACAGAATCCTCAGACAGACTGGGGCTCCCCTCACTGGGCCTCGCACAGCTCATCAGCAACTGAAGCCTGAAGCCTCCACTTGCTTTGGGTTTTCGCAGAGATGGCAGCTATGTCAATCCGTTCACACACACGATTTGTAAAAGTGGTCTGATTGCTCTTTTTTCTCCACCTTCTCCTGTTATTTTCAGCGGGGGGAAAGTATATGCAGAAGTATATGTTCATCTTAACTCCATGCCAGGAGCCTTGGCTTCTCCCTCTCTTTGACTATGATGCCATCTTGTGCTTGCTCTGATAAGAACTTGCATCTCCATGCACTCGTGGCGAGTGATGGATGTCTACACCTTTCGGTGGCCACCATACAATAGGAACTTTCTGGAAGGACTTTCCCCAGACTCCTAAACATGTTGACATGGGCACAATTGAAAACAGATCTGGAGCTAGATAGGCTGCATCCCTGACTTGTGGGCTGTTGACCATAATTTTCTGAATGACAACTGAGGTTCCTTTAAGTTCCTTTTGATGTCGCAGAAAGGCAGGGACACCGAACCCATAGTATTTTCATGAACCGAAGCGTGGAAGAGACTCATAGCCGACTAAGAGCACATTTTGTCGTCTTTGAATCTCCAGGGCCTGATGTAATACCCAACACGTAGCAAGAGCTCAGTGAATGCTTTTGGGATGAATGACTGAAGCCCACTTGTTCCATGGAAAATTCTTGTCTGCATCTGTCATGCCCCTGGGACTAGGTTAGGTGAAATCTTTTGGGGACTCATGCTTTTAGGGGTTCTCTTGAACCCCTATTATATTAAAATACATATTAAAAATTTTTTAAAGATACCATCTAAGACACCTCTGAAGGTAAAAATACATTCAGAAGGGTTTCCTTGGGTGAGGGTTAGGTAGTGGGTCAGATTGATTAAGAAGGGACACAAGATAACTTTCTGGGGAGATAGAAATGTTCCATGCCCTGACATGGCATGTCTTCCCTGCATGCATCTGACAACATTGTGCAGCTAAGATTTGTGCATTTCAATGTATGTAAACTTCACCTAAAAAAAAAAAAGGAAGGATTTATTATACTGTTCTGTTTACTTTGTTTGCTTGAAATTACTCATAGTAGAAAATCGCAAGTGCCATTTAATGAATGAATATACGAATGAATAATCCTTCACATTAGAGATAAGGCAGGGCCAAGGTCTCCCCCACCCTCCCACCCTTCATTTAATAAGGAAGGAAGGGCTGACAGAAAAATTATACATATAATATCAGCAAGTTTAATTTGGGAATAGAGGCGAAGAGTCATTTTTAGATCTAGGATGGCCCATCCTCCTGGGTGAAGTAGATACTGGGCGCACTCAAGTCCACCCACCTCAGCTACTCTTTTCCAACTGCTCTGAGCTTAACTGACTTCCGCCTCTTTGAACATCTTCTGTACCCCTGACCTACAGCGCACATACATAGAATTTAATTAGATTTCCTTTTGCATGCTATTTGTTTGATGTGTTAGCCATGTTTCTCCCCCCTCCCACCCCCGAAAGTGAGCTCTTTGGGGGTGCCTTGTAATTTTTGGTACCCAGCCCATGTGTCTGCCTTTCTAGAGCCTCCCTTAGAGCTGCACAATGAGAGGGGCTCACTGAGTATTGTCACCTGTCCTACTGACAGGCCAAACAAGGCCGAGGTGAGGCAGTTAGGGTGGAACTCATCCCAATTTGGCACGTGCCAGGCCCTGCACCTAACTCTTTCCGTGCAGCATCTCATTTCATCCTTACATTATTTACTGAGCCCCAAGAGAGGCATTGTCGTTTATGTGTTACAGATGAGAGAAATGGAGATTAGAAAAGGTGAGGTAATTTGTCCCAGGTTACAAGGTCACAAAACAGCAGGTGTGTTAACTTTAGTTCTGACTCCTAATCTGTGTTCCACTATTCCACACTCATCTCTTCCCTTTCCTCTGCTTAGATACTAAATGCCCTACATTTTCAACACTGAATTCCAGCAACTCCATCTCCTCACCAAAAGCCGGGGCATCTCTGTCACTGCTCTCTAGTGAGCAGGGTGACCACAACTCCTCAGGCAGCATCCGTGGGCCCAGCATTACTTTCGCACACGGTAGAAGTGTGAGAACCCATTCTCGAGCTGGGAGAGATGACCTCCCAGCTGGTGGTGAGATCTTCACTTCCTGAGTGCACACAGTCGGCTCCTCAGGGTGACCAAGGTCCTGTGGTAGAGAGTGAGGGTTTTAGAAACCAGTTGGCAGATGGCCAGGTTCCCCATGTCATCACCCGGGCATGGTTTGAATACAAATATGTACCAGCTCCTGAGTGAAGGCCTCTTTTTTTCCAGGAAGCTCTGCCATAATCACAGGGGGAGGATGACCGGCTGAGATGCCAAGGGCATGGCCCTGGCCCCAGACTCTGTTCCATCTCTCATCAAGCCATAGGGGAGTCTGGCAAAACAGTACACTGCGACTTTTGCTACTTTATGAACAACTAACTCCACCCCTCCCCCAACCCCACTTTTACTTCAAATATTCAGGTTGTGTTGTCAACAACGGTGAATGTGGATGGACACGTGCTGGCTGTTTCTGACAACATGTTTGTTCATAACAACTCTAAGCATGGACGGCGAGCAAGAAGGCTGGACCCGTCAGAAGGTAGGGCCGGGAGCAGTCTGGGAGGGCTGATAAGTCAAGGTCTCTGTCATTGTCCTGGTTTGAATTTTAAATTGATGTCTGAGGGGCCCCTGGGTGGCTCCGAGGTTGAGCATCTGACTTCGGCTCAGGTCGTGATCCTGGGGTGCTGAGATTGAGTCCCGCATCAGGTTCCCCACAGGGAGCCTGCTTCTCCCTCTGCCTGTGTCTCTGCCTCTCTCTGGGTCTCTCATGAATAAATAAAATCTTTAAAAAAACAAAAAACAAAACAAATGTTGTCTGAGTGGAAGTGAAGAAAGCACACAAGATCATGTGGGTTTTAAGGGAAGTTGTAAGTGCTGACTCCTGCCTGTTCTGTTGAAGGCCGCACGCCTCCCAGCCGACATTCAGGCCCCCCATGCCTCACCGTCTCTGCCATCCAGTTCTGTGTTTTTCTTTTTGCTAGACGGGCATTTCAGGCAAACGTAGGCCTATGACATCTTAGTTAAACAGGAACATTATGGTGCCAGACATGTATGAATAAGTGTCAGATGTGCCCTTAAACAGATTGTGGGCAAAACAAAACAATGTGTGGAATGAAATTGACACTAATTGATTTTTGTTTGCTTGGACAAGAAGAAACCATGATCTGCTCCGGGTAGTTTTCTATGTGCATTAAAGTCGTCAGAAATACTGGTAACTGTTCAACTTCAAGTTGTCCAAAAAATTAAAGCATATCAAGGAAGATAACTGACAAATACCTCGGTAAATTCCATCTTTCACACTCCCCGACTCATTGGGGTACTAAGGCTTTATAATGTAGGGTGAAAGGCTGACCGAGGCTACTATTTTAGCGTGATGTTTTGCTGTATACTGCTGACCAGCCCCCACCCCAACATGGCCCTCAAAATGTGTCTTGTATCAATTTAAATAGGAATTAATGAACTGAAAGAAAATGATTGAATCAGTAAAGAATTTGGAGTGGTGTTAATTCTCCCACAGTGGGCACTGAAAGGAGAGAAGAAAATCCCAGGGTTCAGAACTAGGAACCCATCCAGTTTCTTTTGACTGATTGGATGTGATTGACTGGCTGTTCAAAGGGGGCTCATGTTTTTGGAGTCCTGCCAAAGTTCTCCTCCACCTTTGACCCTGTCAACTTTGGAAATGGAGTGATGGATTGACTTTAGTTATGGCCTGAAAACCATACTGGGTTCCTGTTGGGATGTAAAGTCCAGAGGCCTTGAACATATGGAAGAAGGGAGGAGGGGAAATACATCCTACAAAGTTAGGAAAGTGATTAGAAATTGTCTCTTGATAGAACTGAAAAAAAACCCCTCCACTGTGATAGATTTTACTTTCTCCTTCTCTCTCTAGCACATTAGCAGGCCTTGTAAATCTTAACATCTTGGGGCAGAGGAGGTGGGGAGAGAAAAGGGATTTACACATTTCCAGTGTGATCAACTTATAAAAATATGGGGAAAAACAACAGGGTTTTAAAAACACCCTTTGCACAATTAGCTAAGTGTTCCACGTTTTCATACATAGTGGTCAACCCATTAGGCTTTAATGACCTGGTGAAAACCAGCAACCAATTAGGGAATGATGGCAAGTCAGCAAAGCTCAACTTGAACTTGGAATAACCAACAGCTTTCAAGAGCAGCCAATCCCCAAAACTCCAGATTTCAACCATCAAAGGACAGTCCTGACTTTTTCTTTTCTATCTTCTTAGCTACCCCCTGCATCAAAGCCATTAGCCCAAGCGAAGGCTGGACCACAGGAGGAGCCATGGTCATCATCATTGGAGACAACTTCTTTGATGGCCTCCAAGTGGTGTTTGGGACCATGCTTGTATGGAGTGAGGTAGGCACAGACAACTTGCTTCCCCGATTTTCTTTGGCCCAAAGATGGTTTTGATTTGGGGAAATGTAATTCCTGGAACATCAGCAGCATGAATGCACCTTACTAAGTCCCTACTATGAGCAAGGCACCAAGAATTAAGAGACATGTAAACCACACTTATTGTAGGCATGGATCCCTTAAAAAGATAAATATTTATTGCAACATTGTTTATCATTGTGAAAAATTATACTAGCCTAAATAGTAAATAATAGGAATGGTTCAATTCCACCATTAAAAATTAGGTCTTAAAAAAGTTCTAATGACACAGGAGAAGGGATAGTATTTACGCTATAATGCTAACCAAAAAAAAAAAATCAGGACGAGTGTCTATGGATATAAAATCTGATTATATAATACCCATCCATAGATAAGTCCTGGAAGCACACCAAAGATTAACAGTGGCTGTCTCCAGGTTATGCAATGCTAATATTTTTCTTCATATTTTTCTATAATTTCCTAAGTTTCTAAAGTGGATATGTTCCACTTTCATAATGAGAAAACCAACAAGATATTACCAAAAGACAAGTGACACTGCTAGGTTGGATATGGAAATTGCCAAGTCATGACATGAGAGAGTAGCAATGTAGAAAGCAGGGAGGAAGGGAATCCAGAGATGGGCCCCTGAGGTGGGAAAGTCTTAAGCTGGGCTGGTGGGAAAGCAAGGATCCAGACAGGTTAAGTGGCAAGGAAATTCCAGGGTAGAAACATGCGAGATACAGGGAAGGGCATTTGGAGCGTCTGGGGCAATGGGAGTATAGCCAGTTTGTTCTGGGAGGTCATTGTGGGAGATACTCCTGTCCTCTGTATCCTCGGGGATCACTTGTATAACAAGTATTTTATTTCCCTGCCTGTTCATTCCTCAGCTAATCACTCCTCATGCCATCAGAGTGCAGACTCCTCCCCGGCATATCCCCGGAGTAGTGGAGGTGACATTATCTTATAAATCCAAACAGTTCTGCAAAGGCGCTCCAGGGAGGTTCATTTATACAGGTGGGTGAGAAAATGATCCAAGGGAGATGGGCTTCTGGTTCACCTTTGCTCTAGTTCCCAGTGTCTCCACTTTATAATGATTTTACCTTTTCTAGGTCCTTTTACTGGTGTGGGAAGAGTGGACTGGGTGATAGGCATTGAATGGGGAAGTGTAGACTTGCTTTTAAATTTTATTTTATGGGCAGCCCCGGTGGTGCAGTGGTTTAGTGCCGCCTGCAGCCCGGGGTTTGATCCTGGGGACCCTGGATCAAGTCCCATGTCGGGCTCCCTGCATGGAGCCGGCTTCTCCCTCTGCCTGTGCCCCTGCCTCTCTCTGTCTCTATGGATAAATAAATAAAATCTTTAAGAAAAAAAATAAATTTTATTTTATATTTAGAAACTTAAATTTCTAAACCATTTGGGAAATGATCATGGGAGCTCATTTAATGAGCACATCTTCATAAATTTGACTCGGCTAGAACCATGCTAGAACAGATTTTTATCTAAGCGATCAGATAAAAAATTAGACCGAGTTGCTGCCTCTGACTAAATTTTCTTGAAAAGAATTTGTCAAAGTTGCCCAATTGTGCTGCAGAGTGATTCAAATTATTTTAAAATTTTATAAAAGTAGGAATTATCTATTATTTCAATATTTGTTGAAATTTGCTGAATATTTGTTTAAAATTTGTTGAATATCTACTTTTTCTCGGTGGAAGGTACAATGATTTATGAGACATCATTCTTTCTTGGAAATGTAGAAATTTTTTTGGATGAGGTGTTGGTATATTGCACAGAACAGCTGGGGAATTAGAATATTCAAAATGTTTGTTTTTTCTAATGACTGGAATATAAGTTCTAAGAAGACAAGAGTTTGGTGTGGACCAGAATAGGGGGAAGAGGTTTCAAGGAGGCGATAGAAATCAAAGACTGTTTTTAAGGGTGGGGAAGATTTGAATAGACAGAGAAGAAAGGAAGAATGTTCCAACTATGAGAATCTCATGTGCCAGGGCCCAGTGGGTAAGATGAGCAGGTGTCTGGAGGAGAGAGGGCTAGTTTACAGCTGTAGCAATGCACTCAGGTAGAACCTAGACCAGAACTTAGCCCACATGAGCTAGGAAGGGGAGGGAAGGAAAACATAAAACAGCTTAAAAGCCCTGTATGGTACCTAGAATGGCCAAATTCAGAGATGGAACATAAAATGGTGGTAATCAGGTGTTGGGGGAGGGAGAATTGGAGTGGATGTTTAATGGGTATAGTGCTTTAGTTTTATGAGAGAGAAGTTCTGGGGACCGGTGGCACAGTGTGAATGTACTGAACTGTACGCTTAGAAATGGCTTCAGATGGTAAATTTTGTTTGTGTATTTTACCACAACTTTTAAAAATGAAAAAAAAAAAAGAAAGAAAGAAGGAACCAAAGCCTTGTATGGGAATTTAGACTTGATTTGTAAGGCAATATTAAGTATTCCCACGCAAAGAAGAGTAAGTCAAAGGGGTTATCGTAAGAAACACAAATGTTATTGATATAAAGACTGAGTTAGTCGGGGGAATGACTGAAGCAGGAGGTTCAACTAGGCCATTGTATTTTGAGGGAGAAAACAAGGGGTATAGAGAAAGAAATATATAAACCTAGAAAATATATCAGGTGCATTGTAAAATTCTAATAACATTTTTTAGTGTCTTTTCACATTTGGATCCAACCTCCTCTTCTTATTTATGTGTAAATGTCTGGTTAGATACCAATGAGGAGTAGATAGAGAAGGGTAATTTTTAGGTATACTTATTTAAAATTTCACCTTTGAATTTTTTCTCTTGAGATAAGTGCATCTTTGCTCGGTTAGCATGTGTATGTGTGTGTTTCTATGGAAGATGCTGTTGCAGCAACAATAAAATATTTACTGCTCTAGTTTCCAAATGGACATAGTTTATTCATTCATTTAAATAAGTACTTATTGCATTCCTAGTACTATGGGCTGGCATAGCTCTAGGTTTTGAGGTATAGAAATGGGCAAGATAAAATCCCTCATCTTACTAAAACTTACTTTCTAGAGAGGAAGACAGACAACACAGAATAGAGATGATATAATTTCAACAGTAATAGGTAAAGAACAGAAAATGAGGGAGGGCTTTGGGTAGGGTGGTCAGGAAGGTGAGGAAGGAACATTGTGTGGAGACCCGTATCACAGGTGTGGAAATCTGTCCCCCTGCCTCCATATCTTCCTGACCTTCTCTCCTCTCCATTTACATTGCCTTCCTTCTGTGCCTGGAATTCTTTGAGGCTGTGTGTGTTTCTGTGTGGGTCACCGGTGTTCTCTTGAACAGTATTTGGCTGTCAATGAATTGGGGGTGAGTGTCCCAGGCAGAGAACAGATTACAGAGAGGTGGGAATAAGCCTGGCATCATCAGGGAACAGCATGAATACCTCTAGCTGGAGTGGCACTGGTGGGAAGGAGAATGATGGGAGATGAGGTAGGAAAGGCAGGTAGGGCAAGCGTTTGGAGGGGAAGACACTGAGGATGTGGAACAAGGGAGCAGCCAGGATCCAGACAGGATTTCAAGCCATAGGGCTGGATGAGATGGCCCCAGAAGAGAGCAGAGCTACAGGATGGAAGAAGTTTCAAGATGGTGCCTTGGGAACACCAACATGTAGGGCTCAGAGTGACAGGAAGAGCCTACGAAGGTGATTGAGAAGGAGTCAAGAGGAAAGGGCAAGAGGAAAGCAGGAGTGTGGGCTGTTCCCCAAGTTGGGTGAGGAATGGGTCTCACTTTGGGATGCTTTCCACATCTAGGGACCTGGCATCTGTTTTCTCTAGTCTACCTGCTGTATATGGATGACCATCTGGCCTGTGAGGGGACAAGTAGGACAAACAACAATCATGTTGCAACCAATCCTCAGCTCTCTTCTGAAATAATGAAAGATATCGATACTCAGTGAGGCTATGGATGTGTAGAGCCTGGTGCTGTATGCATATGCACACACGTGTGTACAGATGTGAAAACTCTCTGAAGCAGAGGTCCTCACCTTTGGCTGTACTTTAAATCACGGACACCTGGGCCCCAGACTAAGGAGCTCTGAATCTCTGAGGGCAGGGCCCAGGTATCAGTGTACTTTATATATTCATTGAACAAACATCAGCTCTACATTATGCTCAAGGCACAAAATCAGTAATTTCAGTATGCCTCTAGCAGCCTACAGTTCTAGAAGGGGATCTTGATAATTGGGTTAAGTCCCATGAGGTATCAATGCAAGGAGCACTGAGCAGAGAGTGGCTGACTTTAGGGAATCAGTGAAGGCTTTCCAGAGGAGGTGACAATAGACTTACATTTCTTATTTTTTTAGAAAGATTTATTTATTTATTCATGAGACACACACACACACACACAGAGGCAGAGGTATAGGCAGAGGGAGAAGCAGGCTCCTCACAGGGAGCCCGATGTGGGACTCAATCCTAGATCCTGGGGTCACGCCCTGACCCAAAGGCAGACGCTCAACCACTGAACCAGCCACTCAGGCATCCCTAGAGTGACATTTCTAAAGCAAAGTAAGAATTTTCCAGACAGAATAGATGAGGCCATGATCCATAGTGTTTGGAAACAAAGTGTCTGCTAAAAGGAGAGCCCACATAACCATGAAAAAATAGATATTAGGTTACTTGTAAATTTAAAGAATTATAGAGATGATGAGATGTTGAAGACCACCTGGTCATACTACTCCTTTTGCAGATGTGAGAACCGAGACCCAGGCAGAAGTGACTTGTTCACAAATTGCCCACTGAATTCAAGGTGGAGTCAGAACAAGGACTCAAGTCTTTGGCCATACTGCCTAGTGTCTTTTATTTAGCAATTATTATCAGCAAATAGCTCTGTTTTCCTGATGTGCTAAAATTTTATTGACTCGTTCATGAAGCAAATATTGATTGAGCATGCTCACTGTATTCAGCACTGTGCTGTATGCTGGGGATACTGTAGGTAAGTCCGACCGGCAGGATCCTTCCTTCATTTTGGTATAGTGGTGCGAAGATGAACTATGTACGCTCTAGGTTTGGGCTTCCTAGATGCCTCTAGTTCTTAAATCTTGTGTAAGTGATTTAACTTCTTACTCTCCCCATCTATAAAATGGGCTACCTATCTCATAAAGCTGTGGTGAGACTAAATAATGCTGTGCATGCAAACAGCGGTGTGCTGGTGAAGGTTTAGCAATTGGCTCTCCAGGGAAAAGTGGTGGGAAAGGAGCGGTAGGGTTGGTAGTGTTTGCTGATTTCCATGGTGCAAATACTCTATGGTTGATTTCAAGCTACCAGTATGACACCAACTGGCTCACAAAATTTCTGAAAATTTAACAACTTGCTGTCACAAACTAATAGAAGCCCTAGAACACCCTCTTTGTGTAAGCACTTGGGATAGAAAATGACTGTATCTTATTATTCAAAAGTATTTATTATTAATAATTTTTTTATGATTACTTATCAGGATTGCTACCATGGAAACTTTTACTATCAGGGTTATTACCGTGGAAACTTGAAAAAGTAATTACAAATGTGCTGAGTACTAAAAAGCAGTTGTATAGGATGCTGGGAAGATACACTTGGGAAATTGAACCCTCTTAAAATGAGATAATGGGGAAGGCTAAGAACAGTCCAAACACAAGAAACAGAATATACAAAGACCTTGGGGTAAGAAAGAACATGGGACATATATGATGGCTACTATGAACAGGGTAGAAAGAATGAGTTAAAGAGAGGTTGGCCTCAAGCTGGAAGAGAGAGTTGGGACCTGCTTGATTGGCTCTACCCCAGGTGCCATGGGGAGCCATTGAAATATTTTAAAGCTGAGGAGTGCCATGATCAGATTTGCCTTTTAAAAGATTGTTCTGGCTGACTTGTAGAGAATGACTTGGAAGCCAGGGTGGATTCAAGGAGGTCGGTTGGAGGCCAGTATGGTGGCCCCAGCCAGAAATGATGGCAACTTGGACCAGAGTACTGGTAGTGGGGAAAGGCAGAAGGGGATGGAATCTAGGAGGTAGCATTGGCAGGACTTGATGATTGATTGGATGGGGTGAAAGTTGGGGAAAGGAGGGGAGGAGATGCCTCTCAGGTTTCAGGTTTGAAAAATTGGGTGGGTATAGTGTAGAAAGTGATTTTTAAAAAGGTATAAAGTGCTAAGGGAGTTCAGAGGAAGGACAAAATACTTCCAGCTGGTGGAGAGGTGGGAAGATTTAATATCGTAAAGATGTCAATTAATGAATAAATTTAACACAATGCCAATCAAAGTACCAACAAAATGTTTGGGGAAACTTTACAAGAGTTCACCTGGAAAAATAAAGGTGCTAAAATAGGACCCCTCAATTTTTCTCATTTTTCTCAATTTGAAAAATGAGAGGGCCATGCCCTACCAGACTTAAAACCTATTTTAAGTTTCAGTAATTAGAAGAATATGGGGCTTTGGAGGAACATATAGAAATGTTATTCAACGGAGGAGAACATTAAAAAATAAACAGGTTTTGTACACATGAATAGTATAAATACCTAAACATGTATATAGGTGAGGAGCCATCTCAGTCAATGTGGAAAAGATGGAATGTTTAGCAAGTGGTATTGGATGAGCTAGTTAAGCATCAAAAAAAAAGTTAGCTAATTTCTTATTATAAACTAAAACATTTGAATTAGATATTTTTATTAAAAATCTACACATTTCAAAATATTATTATTGTAATCTGGAACCTTGCTAACCTTGACCCCAAGGCAACCATCAAGCATAAATCTATGATTACATAACAAGAATTTTTTTTTTCTTAAGATTTTATTTATTTAATCATGAGAGGCACAGAAAGAATGGCAGAGACATAGGCAGAGGGAAAAACAAGCCCTGTGGGGAGCCCGATGTGGGACTCAATCTCAGGACCTCGGGATCACACCCTGAGCCAAAGACAGACATTTAAACGCTGAGTGACTCAGGCATCCCAAAAAGAAAAATTTTGCATGTCAAAGTGAGGGTCATTAAATCAAAAGGAAATGGACAAACTGAGAACATAGTCATTACATGTGACATATTCTCTTACGTATAAAAAGATTTATCCATTTGTTCAGCAAAAGTTTATGTTATGCCTGTATTTGTCAGCAACTGTGTTATGCATTATAGATAAAAGAGATGAATGTTAGATATCTCACAAATTAAAGAGGAAAAGAAAGATATGTAAATTAAAAGCTAGCAAGGATATTGGGAGTTAATTCAGGAAGGAATACAATTTAGCAGTAAACATTCTTAAAAATCCCAATCATATTAATAATCAAATACATGCAAATTAAGGGAACTACGGGAACTACCCCACCCCCCCATCAAGTTGGCAAAGATTTCTTTTTTAACAAATGAAAATACCCAAGTTGGCAAAATTGACAGAAAGTGGAGACTTCCTAACATACTACTGTAGGAGGGTAGATGGCTCTGGGAGAGTATCTTGATGGTACTAGCTTTAAAAATGTATATACCCTTTGACCCAACAATTCTACTTTTTGGAATGTATACTTAGGAAATAACTGAGTTTGCCCGAGGGCTGTTCATTAGAGCAGTGTTTATGGTAGTGAAAAATTGAAAACATCCTTAGTGTCCATTAGGGGACTCATTAAATAAACAATGAACCATCCTTACACTGAAATACTTTTTAGACATTAAAAGTAGTGCTGTGAATGGATATTTAGTTCCATGAAAGAAATCTGTGATATAGGTTTAAAAAGAGCTTAAAAACTATATGCACAGTATAGTCCAGTCTGATTTATATACATATGAAAAAAGAACAGTTGTGTAAAAAACCCTAGTAAGATACAGAAACCTGCAGATGAAAGTGTTAACAATGGTGGTTTCTAGGTGTTGGTATTGTTATTATTATTAATTTCAATTTTTGCTTACTTATATTTATTATTTTCTGGAAAAAATTACGGAATTTTTAATTAGTAATGAAATAAAATATGGTGTAAAAAATTAATGTTCCACATATTGAAATACTGAAATAGCAAACATTGGTAAACTTGATTCTTTAGGTACAAAAAGAGTGTTTCCAGCCAGGGAAGCAGTGAGGCTTCTTCCAGAAGACTGCTTTGGAGAAAGAAGGACCATGGGAGGCAGTTAAGGGTGAGGAGGGTGGGGACAAGTTGTTTCTTCTTCCACAAACAGAGAAGAGAATAAATATATAAACATTGTTCAGGATGGCTCGGGAGGCTGGTCACTCTCTCTAAAAACCTCCACCTGAGGTTACTAAGCCAAATGTCACTCAGGTTGGTAGAGACAAGTGGCTAATGTTACTCATGAAGGGGCCCAGGCGCTACAGGAAAATGCATCGGTGATCTCTTGACTTGCCCACTCAATGAGCAGCCACCATTAGAAATCTTAGTCCAATAGCTGGAAAGGCAGTGGCTTCCCTAGGTGTCTGGAGGTGGGGCTGCTCTGCCTCAGAACAGAGGCCTACCTACGGTGAGCCTGGATAATCCTGGCCTTCTCCTTGGGGGGAGGGGGTGGGAGTGACGGGCAGAGAGCTCATGGACTTCTAGCCAGTCTCCTCCCGAGCTGCATATTCTGGCCTCAGAACGTGCTCGGCTACAGAATAGTGTGTTGGAAAGCACTATAGGCCTAGACAAAGTACTCAGCTCCAGTGGTCAGGTGGAAAATGTCATTTTGATTCCCAAGAAAAGAAAACCTTGAGAAGTCTAGAGAGCTTTCGTGGGGACCACCGGCAGTAGGGTGACATCCAAGAGGAGGATGCACTAGATTCAGCCAGAAGACGTGCTTTCAGATGCTGGCTGTGGCATCAATGACTTGTTTGACCTTTTGATAAGTCACCTAACCTCCCTGAACCTCATTTTCTTCATCTGTAAAGCTCTGGTACTAATTATACTATTACCCATAGGTGTTTCCCTAATTTGGCTGAGTATGAGAATCATGCTTGGCTCCATTCCAGACATACCGAATCATATTCTTTTGAGAGGGTCTTAGAATCTGTATTTTAAACAAAGAAATGAGTTTGAGGAACCTGAGTCCTGCTCATCAGGCTGTTGTGGAGACTTTCTGGCTGGTAAAGCTCTCTGCATGTGGGGCAGTTCTTATGAGACTGAGTCATAGCACTGTGAACACAATAATATTTACTCTTAGGTGGAACTTTCTAGGGGACTCAAAAAACAGGAGGTGGGAAAGGAGACTCTGAGGTCCAACCATTGGTGGTTCCTGTATCCAAGGATACACCTCCATAATAAACCCAAACCTATTAGATGTAACTTACCTGGTATAATTAGCCAAAATGCAGTAATCAGCTCCCCATGGTTGTTGCTGCCAAGTACAGCATAAACAACATCAGGGCTCTGAAAAACAACACATTTTCTTCACACATGTGACTTTGCAGGTCTATTTTCCTCCAACCATGGTTTGCTAAAGTACAGCTTGCTGCTGCAGAACTGAGAAATCCACGTGAGAATATAGCTCCTCGAGAAAGGTCCGATTGCCTCTATCTGCTTAGAGACCTAGGGGTGGTATGCCAGCCAGGCTCAAAGAGGAGAAGGGCCTCTACTTTCCTCACAGATCTTTCCACAGAGAACTGGAAGGGCAGAAAAATAATCCTGGTAGGGGCACCCAGTGGGATCATGGTTATTGGTTGCACAGGTCTTTCTGGGCTGTTTTGAGGATGCGGAAAGAGAAAATCTGAAGGCATGCACTTGGGGGTGGAATGGCCATTGTTTATAATGATTAAATCTGGACCAGCCACAGAAACCAGTGTGAAGTCATGATGCATGTGGTTGATGGCAGGTCACTGGCATATGGGGGTAGATGAGCACAGCTTTTCGGTGTTATTACTATGGCTCTTTGCAGAATCTGGTCTAAACATTTGATTGTTGGTTAGGAAGTCTCCTGTAAGTTCTAGCATCAGATAGAACTAGTAAGAAAAAAAAATGATAATACTAGTTGAGGAGGTAGGCCAGGCTCTGTCTCATGAGTTCATGTCATCACTGCCTTTTCTCACTGTGATGGTTCTTTTAGTATCTCGACTTTATAGATAAGAATCCTTCTGCCTGAGGTCACCAAGTTAGGTGAAGTCCTAGCTGTCTAATTCGAAAGGTGCATTCTGAACCGTGATATGTGTGCTACTTACCATCCTGTGGTAGCTTCACAGAAGATATTACACCAAGGCCATCTGTTTGGCTTCATCCAATAGTTTTACCTGAAAATGCCAATGACCTTGGCTCTCTGGCTGTTACTGTGAGGAATTGCACAGGAGACAAGCCTGGGCAGTGAGCATGGAGGCAGCTCAGAGATTGCCTTGCCCGGACCCTGGTGCTCCAGATTGCAAAGTGGGATGTTCCTGTACCACGTGATGTGATAGGATGAGAACCTATGAATACTTCGAATTCCAGTGAAGTCATAGAAACTATCCTGTCCATGAATAACTGGAGTTGTGGAAGGCAAAGGAGTACCAAGACCCACTTTGTTATTAAGAGAGAACTTAGCCAGGGGGTGGAAGGCAATGACTGAGTATAGAAGCCTAGATCTGAGCCCCAACTTTCCTGCAAATCACTTAACTGTTCTGCACCTCAGTTTTCTAACTGAACAAACAGGAACAAATCTCCCTGGGAAAATGAAATGGCATAGGTATGCAAGCGCATTATATATAGAAATATAAAAATATAAGTCCGATTCACTGCTGTCAGCTTTTGGCAGACAGACATACACCTTCTGGGATGAGTTCTAGGTGGTTTTGCTCCCATCACTGTTGGATCAAGGGTGGGCTTTTTCATGTTTTCCTTTTGGTAAGAGTGAATTCTTCTTGAAAGAACTACTACACCATGCCCTTAATATCTGGGTCTGGATTAGATATCCAGATTTTGTAGACAGAGAAGGCCAAGGTAGCCTGAGAACATGGCTCTGCAGGTAGAGTGAAGGGAAGGTGGGTTTTCAATGGAGGACAAAAGGAGCAAAAGACACTGACTTGGCCCAGGTGAGCCCAGGCACACATGGAGGAGCTGCTTGTTGAGGTGTGTGGTTGAACTTAGAAGCTGGCAAATGAGAATTAATGGAGACGCTGAGAAACCAAAGAATTCATGTCAACTAACCCCTTCCCCCAGAGGACTTCTTAAGTTTGTACTTTAGCATGACCAAATGCATTTGATCACCTACCCCTGGTCATTATATGGGAGAAAATGTTAATAAGAAAATGGCCAAGAACAGGCAGTAGTTGGGAGAAGAAATGGGAGGCCTAGATTTTTCTACAAACTTCCAGTCTCTTCCCTGAGGCTTGGTGTGGGGTGTGGGGTCCTCTTTTCATAAAGCTGCATTGCACAGATGTGCAAGCAGGATTGCAAATGTTAATAGCCTATCCAACTTCACATTTCTTTTTTTTTTCTTATAGCATTACCCTGAAAAAAAAATCCCATTTAAGAAATGAATCTGATTTTGAGTTAAAAATACCCAATTCAGACATCAAATACTGGCCCGAGTACAATTGTTCCCTGTTCACACTGGAAACAGGTTGAATCAATAGCCCTCCTGGTAGCCTGTAGTTTTACTGAGGTCGCCTCTACCCTCACCTCTTGTGAAATTTGGATCCATCATTCAGCTGAGTCTGAAGAATGATGTCTCCGTTGGAAGCCCCAGAATAGGGGGCTGTTGTTTCACTGGAGACATCCCCCAGCCCCTTAATGGCCTGGTGCTCTCAGCTATAATATTCTAAATACACATTACAGAGAGCATGAGCATATTCATAACTGCTCCATTGTGGCATTTAGATTTACCCTTGAAATTTATCTTTAATTTTTACAGTTGTCTCCTTAACCATGTATATTATTCCCTTCTTCAAACAATCTGTCTTCCCGCTGCAGTTTTTCTTGAAACCAAAGCATAATTAAATATTAAATTAATATTTCATTTTAAATTAAATAGAAAAGGCTTCAGTCTAATCTTTCACTTGTGCACCGCTGGTTCTCACCTCGTATTCTTGTTCCTGTAACCACAAAGGCAGGTACCACCTCTTAATAATGTGTTCCTATATTATCTTTGTCCCTTTTTTTTAATTGGTGACATGGAACTTTTGCTACGTTGAAACAGATGGATATAGAGGAAGATTTCAATGTAGCAAAGGCTAACAATGACATCACATCATTCAACATCCTGTGGGTTCAACCCCACCCATCTCTGCTTCTCCAAGAAGTTCACTGCACCAAATAGATGAATCCTATAGAATCATATAAGCAAGAGCTCACAAGGGATCTTAGAGACCATTTAGCTCAACCTTTTATCTTTGCAGAATGATAAACCAAAGTCCACCTGGCCTTGAAGGTGGGAATGGTTATTGGGACCTAAAACAGATCCCATGCCAGACCAACTTGACTATCAAATGCTGTGAAAAAATTTTTTAACTTGGGAGCATTAAGATGTTAGTTAAATGTAGGCTCTACATGTTGGACATGAGCAGTAGGGCAGAAGGTAGATGCTTGAACAACAAAAATGGGAGGAAGTGCTGGGAGAGACATAGGAACTAAAATCAAAGCACAAAGAAGGTAGACCTCACAGGACTTAATATGTAAGCTCAAGGCTCTTTGAAGACATGGACACTGAAGGGAAGGCAGAATGGAGAAGTCTTAGAGGTCACACAAAAGCAAGAGCTCGTCTCTGTATATCTGAATTCCTCCCCATGCTAGGTTGCTCTATACCTTCCTGACCTGCCAAGAGAGTAACCTACCTTTGACCAGAGCCACAGGGAAGGTATTCCTGATGTATGTTTTCCCCTTTGCTTGCACATCAGAGGTTATCTTCTGATCTGGTGTTTGTCTGGCAGTCACATTACATAGATTTTGGGTTTCTTAAGTAGGATCCTTTACCATTGTTTTCTTTATTATTGGCGAAGGATAATATTTCAAGTCAGGATTGGAAAGATTCTCTAGTTCTGTGGGCTAGACCCCTCAGAGGACCGCAAACTCTATACGTATCTGATAAAAGTGAAGATCCTTTGCTGCAGATGCATGCACATATGTGAAGACATATAGCTAGGCCCAGACTTTAAGAATTTTCTTGGCCTCTTAATGGCCATCCATACACTTCATGATGATCCTAGGCTCTAATTGGAGACTTACTTACCACTGAGGAAAGCTGAAACCCAGGCCAACATCCCAGAGCAACAGCCAAACTGATCACTTGAATCTTCCCTCGCCTCATTAGCTTATTTGTCTCTTCTCAAATTTCCACAAAGGATTTGGATCAACCTTTGATACTGCCATTGTGATGTGTACTGCCATTGGTTGGCATAAATGACCTCCAACCTGCAGTGTCAGGGTTTTTCAGGGTTGACCAGCATTCTAACAAAGAGTCCCCTTTCCCTGTTAGCCAGTGTCCCCTATATTTTTGGGAAACAAAGTAGAAGCATAAGCTAGGGTAAGCATTATCTGGTCTCTGTGCCTTCTCTTAAGGGAAGAAAAAAATCATATAGAATTTATACATCTCGCCAACCCTTTGGGAAAATTAATATTGAACACCAGCCAGTTTCTTTTTTTTAATGAGTGGTTCCCAGTAGATATTTTTAGTTAAATACTATTTACTTATAAAATAAAACCTTTACACATTGCTTAAAGTTTATATCTATTTGCTGGGTCCAAGATATGTAAGTAACCTCATATATTATACCCATAATCAAAATGAGAAATGACACATAAGATCCAGGCTCTCAGGAGAAATATTATGAAATCTCAAGGTATTGATGAAAGTTTTTCCAAGGCTGATCCAAATGGGATTTAGATTCTGTGGCAGTTGAAATGTGTATTATTAAACTCCTTAAGCAAACCCGAATGACTCCCAGTGGAGGATTAAGACATTCTATGTATAGCAAAGACGAAATTCTCATGTCTGAGTTTTCTCTATTGAATTCCCCCTTGATTAGCTTCTGTAATATTTAACTTCATGCCATGCCATAATTATTTAATAAAAGGTAAATATAAATTATATTTCAGTGGGGATATGACCTTTTACCTTAATGTTATGTTACTAAAGAAAGACATAGATAAATAGAGCCTATAGATCGAAGCATATTTTTAATTTACTCTATTTTTGCCTAGCTAGCACTTCTCTGTGTCCCTGTCAGCCGAGAGGTTGGCAGCACTTCACAGCACCCCCGCACTCCATGTGGTAGGAGAGGTTGTAAATTCACACTGATGATGGCGGTTAATGATCTGGTTGGCCCTTCGAGGCAGTCTTGGTGCTGGTGTTGGGCACCTCATTAGCTAATTGAGGTTTGCTTGGCTCACGCCAGGCCTGAAATGTCAGAGAACACCCAGGGAGGTGGGGCGGGGAGGAAGCTGGAATTCAATATGAGGCTAACGTGTAGAACGCAAAAACAACTGGTCAGTTGGGAAGCCAGTGTGGAACCAAAGTAAAAGTTGTCCAATCTGATTTCCACGTGTCTAAGGCTGAAAACTGGAGGAATTGACCGACTTTGCTTCTTATGGTTTGGTGTTGACTCAACAGTTTCCACTTTATGATTTGTACTTCAAAATTGCACTTGATTAAATGAAATTGTGTGTGCACACACATGTGATTTTTTTCCTGTCTGTATAGACAATGATTTAAAAAAATTTTTTTTATTATTGTCTTCTCATCAGACATATACAACCCATTCCACAGTTTGTGCTATGAAGTCTGGCAGGGCCTGCCAAAAAACACTCAACATCAGAAATCGATGAGTATGCCTCACCTACTTACTCAGTTTAAAAGATGAATAGTTAACCCAATATGGTCAAGAGAGTCTTCTATTTCTGATTTGGGTGGGGAGTGAGAGGGGCTGGGCAGGCAAGATAAACTTGACATTACCCTTGTGTGCTGGTGGTTTCCTATCTAATGGCAAGAACAGTGGGTACAAATATGTAAGCAATTCTGTGCAAGAGAAATCACCATCTACATCCCACTCTGTGTACTGATTAAAGCCTGGCTTTAGAGAATTTGTCTGCAAGTGGCAGGAACGAGATTAGTGGTGGTCATGGGGGGATCCCTGGAGCTCTAGAGAGGGGGAGTGAAAGCTCTCCTGGGAGAGTAGCTCTGCAAATGGGAAGAGGGGATGAGGATAGTGGTGGGGACAACAGGGACCTTAAAGGGCTAGATTTTCTACCTCAGGGAGTAATCCCTGACTTTATAGCAAATGTATTGTGAGCACACCCATATCTGCAATTTCCATTGTCTCCATATAAGAAGATCAGTACCCTAGGTAACAAAATGGTACGTATCTGAAAAAAGGCAAGAAAATGATTGATTTAGAGCATTTTGTCACTAGGTCTGTTTGCCCTGCAGCAGTGGGCAGCTGTTTGTGTTTGCTGATTGATACCAAATGGAGCCTTCTCTCACACTCTGTGATTGAGAAGTCAGGCAACCTGGCAGGGCTTCACTTCCCAGCTCTGCTGCCCTTTGCTCGGAGCTTGAGAGGAAGCATGGGGAGGGGTGGAAGCAGAAGATGGCACGGCCACTTCTCAGCACTCTCTCTGCTCCTCACCAGCTCCCGCCCAGTAATTGAGTGCAGAGGGGTAGCCTTTGACCCACGCAGCTGTTGGCATATCTGGACAGGGCTTGGAACAACATCTCTAATTCAGCAGCAAAGGTTGAGAGAACAGGCCTAGGAGTCGGAGAAACCAGGGTACAAATCCACCTTTACTGCCAGGAACTGCATTGAAAATAGAGGTAAAACCCAAACAGTGGGATTATAATGAGGATTAAATGAGATACCGTGTGTAAAGCTAGCATTGTGACTGTGATATAGCAAGCCTTTGGTAAATTCTAACAGTGGCAGTAACGACTTTCATTATTGAATATTGTAGCCACTAAAAATACTGTTATTAAAGAGAAAGTCTTCAAAAATTGCTGATGTTATAATGCTAAGTGGGGGAAAAAAGTTTACAGAATAATTCCAATTATACACACATCTATTCCTACATATGTTTCTGGGTAAAATGGTAATTTGAGTCCAAGTGTTTAATCTGCCACCAGCCCCAGAATATATCAGAGGATATATTCAAGAAAATAAAAAAATAATGGAAATCTAGTATTCACATCTGAAGCAAGCCTGGTGTCATGAATATGCCAGAAATTTTGTGCTGGTGTTCATGTGTGTGCAGAGTTGTGTTGGAGGATGTGTGAAACCTGGAGACGTCATTCCCCTCTAGGCCTCCTCTGGCCCCACTCACCACCTCAAAGGGTAAGAACAAGCATCACAGGCAGAAACTTGACCTTGATTGGAGAAGAATATACTTATCTGTGCTGTATCTTCAGAAGTTGTCATTTACATGTTAGGAAGACAGAAAGATATTCTCTTATTTCAACGGCTTGGACAGAATTCAACTCTTATTGTTACTGATATAACCTGACTGCTGGAGAACTGAACCAGTGAAGAACCTAAGAATAGAAAAGTTTGGGGCTCCTGGGTGGCTCAGTCAGTTACGCATCTACCTTTAGCTGGGGTCATAGTCTCAGGGTCCTGGGATCAAGCCGCACGTAAGGCTCTCTGCTCAGTGGGGAGTCTCCTTCTCCCTTTCCCTCTGCCACTACCCCTGCCACTCATTCTCTCTCTCTCTCTCTCTCTCTCTCTCTCTCTCTCTCTCATGCTCTCTCAAATCAATCAATCAATCAAGTCTCAAAAAAAAAGAATAGAAAAATTATGCTATCACAGGACTACTGGTCAGCAGAGAAAGCAGTTAAGTTAGAGTATTTCAATTATTGTTAATGTAAATGTGAAAATTGATCTAAAAGATACAGATCGGGGATCCCTGGGTGGCTCAGCGGTTTAGTGACTGCCTTCAGGCCAGGGTGTGATCCTGGAGTCCTGGGATTGAGTCCCACATCGGGCTCCCTGCGTGGAGCCTGCTTCTCCCTCTGCCTGTGTCTCTGCTTCTCTCTCTCTCTTTCTCTCTCTCTCTCTGTCTCTCTCATAAATAAATAAATAAAATCTTTAAAAAAATAAATAAAAGATACAGATCATAAAAAGTCTAAAGATAGTAATATTAGCTGAAGATGACAAATGAACAACCAAAATGTAAATGTGGAAAGTGTGAGGTATGGAAATTAAAGGTGGGCAAAATTCCTTATATGTGGAGGGGCTTACCAGACTCAAATAATTAAAAGGTAATATTTTTAGAGAAATCTAAAAGTACTGCTTTAAATTAAAATAGGATGTGTATCTTTCTCATTGCTAGAGAAAAATATATTCATTAAAAGACTATCAGAAATAAAAGTAGAATGCTGAAGGATAAATTTAGAGTAGCTATTATATATATAATATGTTAAATAATATGGTCAAAAAGATTTAATGCATTTAAAGCATTACCTATGGGACACAGAAAAAAACTTGTATGTACTAATTCACAGAAAACTTAAATTCCAAAGACAGATATTCTGCAGGATACCTTTTTGAATACAATGCAAATAACTAGAATAAATAGTTAATTAATACTCAGGCATCTCAAAATTTTAGGATATTCTCTTTGGAACAAAAGGAAGACAAAATTAGAAATATGATTATTCAAAAAGTTGCAACAAAGCAGGGCTTGGAGGGGGAGAACCATAAATAGGAGATTAGAAATCTCCTAGGTAGAATCTGTGCTAAAACATTTAAAATTTTGATAAAATGCATGAGTTTTCTAGAAAAATACAAATAATATCGAGAAATAAAGAAAAAATCTAAGGTTTCTGATTGGCAATCTGATGGATGATGACTATTTACTCAAAGTCATGTAAGCTTGGGGTATCTTGGGTGGGAGGAGTCTATGGACCCATCCCCATGGAAATTTCCAGCCAGTATTTGGATAGACAATGTGGAATCTTGGGCAAGCTCTCTGGATTGGAGATAGAGATTTATGATAGTTAGCACATAGCTTGACATGGAAATCAGAGGGGCACTGATGAAGTAGACAAGCGAGAATGGATTGCCAAACAGAAGACTGGCTTGGCAACAGGTGTGAAGAGCAGCAGTGTTTACAAGATGGAGGAAGACCAGTCCTCAAAGTGGGCTGAGGTGGCTTGGCTAGGGAGGTAGGAGGGAAACACAGCAGTGCACATTCAGAAAAGGTGATAGGTGGAAGAATTTCCAGCAGGAGAGTATTTCCAATGTCACAACTTGTGTTTATGATAAGAATGGAAAAATTCTGGGGCACCTGAGTGAATCCATCAGTTAAGCAACTGACTCTTGGTTTTGGCTCAGGACATGATCTCAGGGTCAGGCTCTGTGCTCAGTGGGGAGTCTGCTTGGGATTCTCTCTCTCCCTCTCCCTCTGCCCTTCTGTACCCCCCCCCCAAATAGATAAATCTTTAAAAAAAAACAAAAAAGAATGGAAACTTTCCTCTTGCTTTGGCTAAAATGTTGTTGGTGACTTTGACAAGAGATATTTCACAGGGTTCTTTCAAACTTTTAGTCAAGAGAAAATATCCATGTTGTATAAATCTTATAGAGCACAGGATAGAATATAGAAGTGTCTCAATTTATTTTTCAAAGCTGGTATAAAATAAAAATCAACCAGAAGCTGGCCAATACCATGCACACAATCCAAATTATTAATATGGACACATAAACCCCCAGCAACAGTAATAGTAACATATTTGTTGAGTGCTCAGTACATGCTAGGCACTATTCTCAGTAACTTAATTGATTTTAATCCTCACACCAGGAATGTTAAGAAAATATTAACAAATTCAGAAATATACTAAGCAAGTTATATACCACATCCATGACTAGAATTTTAATTGGGAAATATTGGGAAATCTACTATAAAATATAATATAAATTGGTCAAATGATAAAATTCATTGACTGTAATTTCCTAAAACTCTAACAAGTCCTGGTAAAAAATCCTTATTGAAGCATGAAAACTAATTTGATGGTGAAATATTATTGTCATTCCTATTCAGAGAAAAACAGGAAAGAATATCCACCATCATCCACATTCTTAGACAGTTTGGGACATTTTAGCCAACACAAGAATGGGATTAAAGAACTAAATGGAATTAATATATAGGCAAAATGATCATTATACATAGATGCTGTGAAAGTGTGATCCTAAGAATAAACAGAAATAATTCATGACATCTGTCAGGGTTAGGTTACAAAATGACATAGCTACCATTGGTTAAGAATTTTTATGTGCCAAGAACTGTGCTGGGGGCATTATATAAATGGTTTCATTTAATTTTGACAGCAAACCCATAAGATGGACTTTAAACATAAACTTACAGAAATTAATAGTAGATGGAATTCAAACCCATGATCTATTTGACTCTTAAACTGATTCTCGTAATGTCTATGCCATATACCGCCACCCTCAGATGCTGCCTGCACAGACATATAAAAACCAAAAGTGTTTCTAGGCACTAGTAAAACTCTTAGAAAATGTGATGAGAGAATCATATTTACAAGAAAATGATAAAAAGTGAAATGCATGGCAAAAAACAAAAATGAAAAATAAAAAACTTATTACCAAGATGATGAGCAGTACACATTTTACTTGTAGACCTAAAGGAGAAAAATTCATATATGTTTGTATATGTATATGCAAAGACATACACACGAAATACTTATGTGCGTATGTGTGCATGCGTATTTATCATGGAATTGGGATGGTCTTTCTACATATGATACCTAAGGACAAATTAGAATATGATACTGTAACATGGTAACAGAGTGTTAAAAAGATTAATATGTAAAGTGTTTTTACAAGTAGAAAAAGTAAATAACTAATCCCCAATAGGAAAAAGTGCAGAAAGTATTAAGCAATTCATAAAAGAAAAAATTAAAATGATCAGTAAGTATAAGAAAAAGCCCTTCAATCTCACGGATGAATAATCAAATAGAAGTGACCACGTGCATTGCTGGAGGGAGTATGAGTTTGTACATTCTTCTGAGAAGTGTTCGACAGGTTGTGTGTTAGTCTTTAAATATAAATCATAGTTTTTGGTCCAGTAATTCTAATTCTTGGAATTTTCTAATTGAAATCATTAAAGCTATACACAGTGGATAATTATTGCTCTGATTCTTACAATAGTGAGAAATTAAGGATCACATTAAATGCCAAACATTAGGAAGCCATTTAAATAAATTATAGACCATGTCATGGAAAAATATGCAGGAATTTTAAATAATGTTATAAAAGAATAATTAATAACCTGGGGAAAAGTTTGATATATTGTTAAATGATAAAAAGTAGGTTATGTAACAGTGTGAATAGGATGTCTGAATAATTTTAAGTATGTGTGTGTGTTTAAATCTGGAAGGATATAAGCAAAAACGTTAACCCAGTTCATCTCTAAAATGGTGATGGTATGATGATTGTATTTTTACTTCCACATTTAAATTTGTTTATAATTCTTTTAAACAAAAGGTGTTGCTTTGATACTTAGAATAACAGCAACGAAAATTCATAAAACATATGTGCAAAAAGGAAGATTAAAAAGGAAGTACACCCTCCTGTGTTTCCCACTGCCTAATGGGAGTGCAGGTGGTTATTATTTTATTCTTTGCATCTTTTTTCTTTACTTTGATCATGCATTAATTTTGAAACTACAAAATTTAAATAACAGACTTTTAAAAAGTCAAGGAAGAGAGGAAGGAGAAAGGAGAAAGGAATCGACTCCAAAAACTCTAGCAGAGTAGAAATGCCGAGTGATGTCATTCATTCACTTCCTCCCTCACTCATTTAACAATTTGCTGATGCTAAGTGCTAAGCACCTACTATGTGCCAGGTGCTGCCTTCCACAATGAGAACACAGTGGCAAAACAAAGCAAGTACGAATCTTCATTCTGTGGCACTTTCAGTTTACTGTGGAGCCTGACATCAAATGAATGTACATGTAGCAAACTGTAATTGCAATTCAGAAAGTGTATTATGCGTAAGAACGGGGCTTTATGAGAATAAACTCACAGAAGGTTTGTAAATATACAAATGTAAATATTTGAGAGAATAAAAAAAAGTGATAATTAGGAGAATTAATATATGGTGAAGGTATATTTGGGAAAGAGAATGGGGAAGAAGCATGTAAGGGTAGTTTATTGTTTTCATAAAAAACTGGGATATGATTGATTGTTTAATATTTTTGATTATTTGAGAGAGAGCAGAGAATTCTAAGTTGTGTGCACTTAAGGCAGCAATAATAAAACAAGTGTAATCATCCTGACATTTTGAAATACCATTCTAATGCAAAGACATTAAACTACTATGAATCCCAAACTCAAAAATGTGAATTAACCAATGTCACATGTATCTATAACTAATTGTATGCATTATGTATCAATTCTCAGATAATATCAGAACCACTCTATTGCTGGTGGAAGACTTAATTAGAAGCTTTGTTTATGGCCATGAAACATACTCAAAAAGGGAACTTTTATTTTTCAGCATTAAATGAACCCACCATAGACTATGGCTTCCAGAGACTGCAGAAGGTCATCCCGAGGCATCCCGGGGATCCAGAGAGATTAGCTAAGGTAAAAAACACTTTGGAAATTGACAGGTGAAAACCTTATTATGGGATTTTTAGCAAACTTGGATGGAGCCAGCAAATTAAGTCCCTTTAAAATTACATTAGGCCCTGAAATTTGGCTAAGTTTTAGATACAAAATACATATAAAATATCTACTAACTGAGATATGCTGTGATTAATATCTGAGAGAATATGAAATCTGAAAATTTGGTCCTATAAAATAGATACATTACAAGTATCCAGCTTATAAAGCATTGCCAACTTTATGAAAATAACTAATTGCATACTGGCTTAAAAGTGTAAGTTCCCACTCCTTTGTATTTGAATATAATTTTATTCACCCATAATGGCAGGGACACATTAATCCACAGTCAGGTATTTATCGAGGGACTAGTCTGTTTATAATAGGTATTTAGTGAAGTGAAAAATGCCTCCATATAAAATTTCTATGAAATGTATCGCTTATAAGTGAACTTGCTTATGACGATTATATCATGAATCTAGCCTATTATTCTAGCTTTCTTTATTGAAAAATATATTAATTTTTTAGGTATTCAATTAATGAGATGTTATTAAATTTTAACATCTACATTTGCATTTTGAGTACACACATTACAATATGCCATGTTCTCTTTTCTGTACGGTGAGTAAAATTCAAGTACCACATTTGCTTCTACATCACACCTTTATTTTCCTCTTGGAAAAATCCCCAGCCCTACCATTAACTTAGATGATATCTGGAAAGTAGGTTAATAGCAATTTAAAAGGCTGTTAAAAACAGGAGGTGGAAAAGACAAAATGAGACGAAAGGGATTACTGATTACTAATTCTCTCTGGTTAAAGTGAACAGGGGAAATATTATTGAAAGAATTCATCTTTATTAGAATAAAATTTTGCAGAAGGCACTGCCAAGATAATTTCAGTATTATGAACAACTCTTTGGCAAGCAGCTAAACTTAGGTCAGTCAATCATTTTAAGAATTTTTGGTTAATTAGAGTACCAGATTTTTTAATGGAATGGCCTGAAAGTTTTTAATGGCACTTCCATGGCATTATTAATTTTAACCAACTCCACCTTCAATCTGGCCGTTTTTTGTTTTGGTGGCACAATCATGTATGGAGCCATTTTATCTCGATGAATTCCATGTAGATACATATTTATAGAGGGATTTTTATGTTTGGTTATACTCTGCCTGTCAAACCAAATATAGGACCTCTTAGCCAGTTATTTATATTTTAGGGAGGATGTCTGGACTTTTTATTTTTATACATCATTTTCCTTTGAGTTTGCCATTTGGGAGTTTTACCTTTGCTTATACCTTACCCTTTCTGCTCTTTTTTTTTTAGGAAATGCTATTGAAAAGAGCTGCAGATCTAGTGGAGGCCCTCTATGGCACCCCACACAATAACCAGGTTAGAGGCTCACATCTTACATTCTGTTGAGTCTGACTCTTCGTGCTGGATAAAAATGCTCACCTCAACCTGCCGTTTTGTAGGACATCATTCTGAAGCGAGCTGCAGACATTGCCGAAGCCCTGTACAGCGTCCCCAGGAATCCCAGCCAGATCCCAGCTCTCTCCAGCTCTCCGGCTCACAGTGGCATGATGGGCATCAATTCGTACGGCACCCAGCTTGGGGTCAGCATCTCAGAGTCAACACAGGGAAATAATCAAGGTACTACCTTTCTCAGAGTCAAAATTCAAAACATCTTATTCATTTAAAAAGTTGGTTCTGCTTGAGCAGAGGGCAGGTAAAGTTTGTTTCTTATACCATCAAAAAAGCATGTCCCCACATAAGCAGTGCAATCGTATATTGGATTATCTCAATATGATGGGTGGTGTTTTGTGAGATTTGGGGCTTTTTTTGGGGGTCCCAGGTAAAATCTCTTTAATTGCAAATATTTAAGGTTAAGATGAACTGTTATTTACTTAGAAGGGTTTTGACTTCCTGAAACTAGACTTACAGGTATAATTTGACTACAATGTGCCCTTCTGCTATTGTGATTATCAGCTTGAATAGTGGAAGCAAGCTGAGTCATTGCCATTGCCATTTGTAATGCATGACCCTTTTTTCCTAGTGCCCAGGAAAAGTGGTTCTGCTATCTAGTGACTTGTTTGTGTATGGTCTCATATACAAATGCAGAGCAACACACTTTCTAGTTAACTGTGCCTTTTACATGGAAGCATACTGCATAAGGATTTTTGTCACTGAGGTTGATTTTATTAAGGTGCTAAGTTGATCACAAATCATCTTTTTAAAAGGAATACTTTTCCTAATGTTGCCCCTAACCTTGGGATAGTTTTATTTCCAATTCCATTCATTCATTGGAAGAGAATTCCTCATTCTCATGCTCAGGGTAAGTTTTTCTTACAGAAGAGTGGGTATGGACATATGATTGCCTTTATTTTTCTTCCAAATTGAGGTCATTTCCTAAGTAGCTTCAGAGACTGTTATCCAAAGTGGGTTATTTCAGGATAGGTTAGGTGATGTCTCCATGCTGGGGTTTCAGAAGCCTGGGGAAGACTCATGGTCCCTTCCCCATCCCTCCCACAGACCAGATCTCCCTTTACTCAATTGCTTATGCTTCCAAATCTTTGGTCAAAGAATAGCACATTTAGATGAACTTAACAATTTTTAAATAAAGATATTCCCCACCCCTACTCAGGGCATGGTAACAACCTTGAACTAACATTTCCAAAGGTATGATCTGTGGAGTACGAGTGGCTCTTGAGATGTTTTTAGGGTGCCTTTAGCTCACCATTCCCAGAAAAGACACAGTGGTGTGCTAAATTTGGGAAACACTAGGTTGGCAAAGTTAAACTGTTTTTTTTTTTTTTATTCTCTAAGCCCATATGTTTGCCAATCTTCAAGGAATGGCTACAGTATACAACATCCGCCAAGCTTTACTTGACCATAGAATATTTTCCTCAGTGATACCCATAGGGCTCTCATGTGTTAGGAAGATTAGTCATCACTCCTTGGGGGTGAGCTGGAGATGTTGACCACAAATGGGAACAAAGAGGAAGGAGGGACTGTCAGGGACATGGCCTTTTGTAGGATGGGGAAGGGAGGTGGGGTATAAAGGCTGAAGAGAGGAAAATGCACTTTCTACCTCTGCATAGGGGTGGTTTGGGGATATTCTATAGTCTGGGAACCATGTGGGCCATGCTGCCATATTTGTTCTGTGTTGGATGTGTGTGCCAGTTCACCTATCTGGGCTTCTTCCTTGTTGTCCAGGGTACATCCGCAACACAAGCAGCATCTCTCCGCGGGGCTACTCTTCCAGCTCCACCCCCCAGCAGTCTAACTACAGCACCTCCAGTAACAGCATGAATGGCTACAGCAATGTCCCCATGGCTAACCTGGGCGTCCCAGGGTCACCAGGATTTCTAAACGGCTCCCCTACTGGCTCCCCTTATGGAAGTAAGTGCCCTTTCCATCTATGTGGCTGTCCTTGTGTCTCTGTCCCTAGGTTTTACTCTTCAGCCTTTTGAGGGAGAGTGACCTCCCTACACCTTACTGACTTGTAGAGGAGTAGCCCAATTTCCAAAGGAAATGTCCTTCCTGCCTTTTGTTCTTTTCTCTTAGCTAGACTTTGATGTACTTGGTTGCTCAAAGCCTTCTGAAGGAAAGAAAAGGAGTGAAACTATTTGCTTTTTACAAAGAAAGGGAGATGAGGCTTGGGTGGATGTGGAGTGAGGAACAAAGATTCCATTTCAGTTAGCATCGTGCACACTCTTCATTAGGTAATTTCAGATGTAATGTTTCCTTTAATCCTCTTAAGAATTTTGTCCTTATTGTGGGTGAGGAGGTTTAGGTGCACAGCAGTTAATTTATTTAAGATCACACTGCTAGGATAGAGCAGGGCCATCATTTGAATGCAGAATTTGTGGCTTGGTTATTTTGTGTGTCACATCATGCTCTCGTGTCACTTTTTTACATGGCCCTCCCCTCCTTGTATACTAAGAGATGGAATTTAGCTGCTCATGAGCCAGACCTCTTAATCCTAATCTGGGCTAGCTAGATCTCCTAGAGGGTTATGAAAACTCACTGTGGTTGCTTTGAGGGCTAAGAAGCCCGAGAGAGTATGTGTCTTCAAACCTACCTAGGGAATGAATACTTCAGGCCAGGGGAGAAGCCACAAAGTCACCATGGTGAGTCTGTGTGAATGAGTGGAATGTTCTTGAAATGCTGGCTATTGTTGCAAGACTCTAGAGCAGACCCTCTGTTCACCCAGAGTGGTTCCCCCATGCCAAAACCAAGGGCAAGTCAAGGCCAGCACATAGCCATTTCCACCGCATCTCAGGAAGTGACATGCCAAGGATCTGGAGGCTGCCTTTCTCAGCCTTGTTGATTCTCTGGGGACACACACCCATGAGTTATTTCTGGGTTATCTGTTCACATCATTACCCTCAAGAGTCTAATGAACGTGATAAGGACATAGTAGCCAAATAGCAGAGGTAGTAGAGGTTGGTTCTTCTACTACACCTAAAATCTTGTTGCTGCAAAGACATGAATTCTGTGTTGGGTCATGTCGGATAGCCCAGATCAATTAGATTAGAGTGGTCTAAAGAGTTTTGATCAGGAATGGATGCTGTATTTTGTCAAATGCTTTCTCTGCATCTAATGAGAGGATAGAGTGGTCTAGATGAACAAATTGTTGCTTTCTTGATTTATTTCTTTACTTATTTTTACCTTATCTTGTTCCAAAAATGTTTTGGGGGATATTAATAGTGTGATGAGTGTTATGAAAGTATAAAATAACAACTGTAAGACATTGAAATAAAAGAAAAAATATGGATAGGAAAATTAGATGAATCCAACGACTAGTCTGGATGCCATTTAGCATATTCAAGGCAGCCATTCACTTGGTTTAGAGGCTTACAAGATGGGAAAGCAAAGAGAGAAGCACAATTTGTTATAAGATTTTATATCCACACACTTTTTTTTAATAGTTCAGGAGAAATACGATTTTTGTGTTGCTGCAACCTTGGAGAGATTTCTCCCATGAATCATTGTGGAGAAGGTGCCATGTGTATAGAAGGGATCACATGTTCAACAAGTGACACAGGACAAGAGAGCCACTGTGTAAAGGATGGCACATAATGTGACAATAATAACCATAATTCACAATTGCTTTCCACCTTACAGCCTAAAAAGCATGTTCCCATACAGAGTCCATTCGGATCCTTACAACAACTTTATGCCACGTCTATAATCATAATTATTGATGTCATTTTTCCTTACAAAATATGAAGGGTTAGTATGATTTATTCAAGGATTCATAGCCAATAAATAATAAAAATAGGACTAGAAATATGTCATCAGATTCAGAATACCATGTTCTAAAATTATTCAATAATGTAAGAAATATTTCATGTATTTATAATATATGATTAGGCTGAACACGAAGGAATTACTGTTTTAGTTTCCCAAAAATGGTAATTTCACATGTTCAACAGACATTTATGAATAAAAATCTGTGTATGAAGCCGAACCATATGAATTGTCATCTTTGTAGATCAAAAACCGTCAATATAATAATATAGTGTATAGTGTGGTGATGAGAGAAAGAGAGAGAGAGAGCAAAAGAAAGACAGGGAGGGGAAGGTGAGTAGGGTTGAGAGAGAGAGAGACGAGAGAGAGAGAGAGGAGGGGATGAACAGATAAATGAATATGCCTACTGGGTAATTGCTTGATATTTCTTATTAGATAATTCATTTGGTGGGGAGGGACCCTTCTTACTCCAGCAAGTGATGTTTTTCTTCTACTATCCTTTCTTGATCATGCAGTCCCGCTGCCACAGAGAAATGATAGCACCCACAGCTTCAAATCACCCATTAAAACCAGACAGCAGGGGCTCCCAGGTGGCGCAGTTGGTTCAGCGGTTGCCTTTGGCTTAAGTCATGATCCCAGGGTCCTGGGATTAGGCTCCCTGCTCAGTGGGGAGCCTGCTTCTCCCTCTCCTCCCTGCTTGTGCTCTCCCTGTCACTATCTCTCTCTCTCAAATAAATAAATAAAATAAAATAAATAAAACCAGACAGCATATGCAGAATAGAAAGAGGCACACTACCCAATGGGAGGGGTGAGCACAGCAGAATACTTGCCCCTGCTCCTGCTGGGTCTGTGTGATCTCTGGCACCTTTATTTTCTGCAGGAGGGTCTGAAGCAGTCACAAACTGGGAATGGATTCCAAACAGTGCCTTCATTACAATAAAATTCCCTACTACAAAAATTCTGAATACCCCATGGAGTTCATTACAATAGCATCTGACCTGTATTTCTAGCCAGCTAAGTCTTAACTTCCCTGGGAAATAAAAAAGACAGCCCAGGGGAAACCATTTTGTCAGCCCTGTTGCTTGTGTCTCAAAACACCAGTGTATGATTTCTCATTTTCTTTTTTAAACTAGTCTGATGGCGGCCCGGCCATGCCATGGAGCAATCACTTGCCAGAGTCATTCAGAAGAAATAAAGCCAAGCCTCTCGGTCAAGTTGATTTGCATTATGGCCAATGCAGAGTATCAGAAACCTGCATCTTTACTGCTTTTGCTCTTACACTACTTCAAAAAATGGCCAAACAGATGTTTTTTCGATTTCACATACAAACTTCACTTCCTGGCGGTAGCAGTGTGTGCCAAAGTTCCAGCTCAGTGCAAGTTTTTATGGCTGAATTCTAAACCCCTGACAATAGGGGGTTATAACGAAATGCTGACAGACCCCTTAGCGCCAACAAATGCAATGGCTCGATGCAAAGGAGGATATGGTGCCCTGGGAGCTCCAGCTGGGACTGTGTGAGCCAGTCAATCCTTATAAGAAGAAAGGTGGTTTTTCCTTAACCCCCCATGTTCGTAGAGATTTGGGGGCCAGACGTACTTGCCTTTACTTTGGCCTCTATCCAAAGAGAGAGAGGGAGGAAGAGAGAGAGAGAGAGGGAGAGAGATGTCCAGAGAAATCCTCAATTGCAAGTGTATGTGATCGGTGTTCCTAAAATGGTGCACTCTGGTGTCCCCAAAGCAGAATCACCCCCCAAGCAATTCCAAAGTTTGGGACGGAATCTATGCCGAAATCCAACCTGTGTTCAGGGATTCCTACTTCATTTACATCGTCTTAGACTATGCCCTGGGGCTCCATATTTTCATGTTTTCAAAAATAAATATCAAGACATTTTCTATTGTAGAGTATTAAACGATTATTATAGAAAATTTAGAACATATGGAAATAGTCTCAAAAAAGAAAGTGCGCTCCCGCCATAAAAAACAACCTTGTTAGCATCTTGACATATTTCTATTGTCTTTTTCTCCAGGAAAGAAAAAAAAAATCCCATTACAATAGTAACATTCTCATTATACACAATTTAAAAAGCATGTGTACGTAGACAAGAAAAGAAAAATGACGCGCTTTATTTCTGTGCAGGCATGACCATTGTTAACTTTTAAAGTACGGCCTTCCAGCCATTGACAGATGCATTTTGGAAATTGCAGTGTCTGCTCTGATGCACAACTAATGGGATTCTGCCCCGAGATCAACGAAAGAGGGAGTAGAAGAAAAGTGGCAGAAATATCCAAGGCACAGATATGAAGCTAGGCTCCCCAGAATCTGTCAGTGATGCACACCTGGGTCCTAAGAATGGAGAACAGATATGAGGAGCGATGTTTGCTTTGTGAAGTTCGCCACAGTCAATAAACTTCTCCCAGGAATCTGGAGATTTATTAGTCTCTTTGCTTTTTTCTTTTCTTTTCTTTTCTTTTCTTTTCTTTCTTTTCTTTCTTTTTCTTTCTTTTTTTTTTTTTTTTTTTTTTTTTTTTTGTAGCAGAAAGGTCAACAGGCAATCTTGTTTGCAGCTAGTAAAGCCTTAAATCGAAGAAGAGGGCAGCTCTGGGTGGTTTAGCACCACCTTGGGCCCAGGGCGTGATCCTGGAGACCCGGGATCAAGTCCCACGTCGGGCTCCCTGCATGGAGCCTGCTTCTCCCTCTGCCTGTGTCTCTGCCCCTCCCTGTGTGTCTCTCATGAATAAATAAAATCTTATAAATAAATAAATAAATAAATAAATAAAAATAAATAAATAAATAATAAATAAATAAATTGAAGAAGAACATTAACACCCCCGGAAGGCTAGTATGCCTATTGCTAATGGTTCCATTCTTCTTTTACCCCGCAAAGATGGAGATTTTTCCATTTGTTTATTTTAACAGCGTTTACTGGTTTCTGCTACATTAAAACTAATGCATGGTCATTGCAGACAACTTTGAAAATATGGACAAGTGAAAGGAATATATTGAAGAACATTCTTAAACCATTGGCCAGAGATAACATTGTTAAAAGTTTGGATGTATATTGCATCCTTCTAAACTTTTGCTTTGTATGCTTTCCTAAAAAAATAAAATTGGGCTTGATTTATATGTTATGACATCATTTGCATTATTCATCATCCGAGGAGGCACATCTTTCTGAGTCGTCAAGTGTTCTTCTCCAACATTAGCTTTAATATTTGCATAGCATTCTATTTTATAGCCTGAATATACTTTACCCTGCTGCTTGCTCGGTCATTTCTGTTATTTTCTAATTTTCCACAATTATAAAAATGTCCTTGAATCTTTTTTTTTTTTTTTTGCAAATTTATGATTGTCTCCTTGGGATTAATTTCTCAAAATTAAATTACTGGGTTAAAAAAATGCACATTTTAAAATACTTTGATTTTAAGCACACATTGCCAAAGTCCCTCCAGAGAGATGAATGTTCCCCTTAGAAAAGGATGAGTATCTATTTCCCTGCCCTGTTCATTTCTTCTTAATCTTTGTCAATTTGGTAAAGTGGAAAGTATCCTCTCATTAGTGTTTTAATTTGCATTTGATTACTAAGCAGTTTGAGCGTTTTTAGTTCTGTAAAAGTCTTTTGGTCATTTTTGTTCCTGTCTCCTTTTCTGAATTTGCTTTTCCTATCCTTGGCCCACTTTTCTCATTGGGATGTTTTTCTTTTCTCTAATTAATTTATAAAAGCCTATTCGCTATTGAGGATATGAACATATCTAAATAATTATCAGGAAGGTTTTCCCTAACTGTCATTCGCCTTTTCTCTGTGTGTTACAGAAGTTTTTTTTTTTTTTTTTTGCTTTTTTTTTTTGTCAGTGTGGCCGATCGATCTTGTGATGTTCTGCTTAGGCTTTGAGGTTGAAAGGATTATGTAAATTATATAACCTTCCTAATTTTTCTACTAGCGCCTTTATAATTTTGTTTTAGCAAATAACTCATTAATCCACTTACATTTACTTTAGTGTTTAACATGAGGAAGCGCTTTAAGTTTCCGTCTCCAGGGGACTTGTGTATTGTTCCCATGCATTTGCGTCCCATTAATTTGAAATGTCGCCTTTATTAAGTTTCAATTCTCATATATATCCAGGTCTCTTTCTGGCCTCTATTTTCTCCAAGGATTTGTCTGCTTAGTTCTATGCTAGTATAACACTGACTTCATTGATGTAGATTTTTCATTAAGTTTTAATATCTATTAAGATAAATGCCTTAGTACTTTTGAAGTATTAACAAAACTTTCTGACTCCTGCAGTGTTGTGGCTTTTTAAATAGATAAGCATAGAAATTGTGTTGACATACACAATTTAAAATTCATTTTGGGACTTTGATTACAGTTGCATTAAATTTTAAATTAACTTGGATGTTAGTTTAGCATTTTATAAAAATTTTGTAAAAACTATTTTAAATGGGCATGTTATAGCTCTGTGCTTATTCAACTCTGCAACAATTGTTTTATGTTACCTAGTAAAGTTTGATGTGACTTCCACTGAGAGGCAGCCACATTTGACCAAATGAATCCTTTTTAGGTTGAGATCTATTATTTAGAAAAGGAACATTTGTAAAAGTGAGTCCTCTGCTGAATACAAACAGAATCAAGTGTGTATAGTAGGCCTAATTCATCTTATAAAAACCCTTCTCTATCATGGTGTAGAAGGGGAGGTGGTGCTATTGCAGACAAGGTGCCTGCATGGCTCACATAGTTTGGCAGAGATTGGACCATGATCGGAATCAGGGCCTCCTGAGTCTCAGCTTTTCTCTGGCCTCTAATTCTGTGCCTTACATAAAGGCGAAAGGTCCTCAACCCCATTTTGACGATGCAAAAGCCAATGCTAGAAGAGAAGATTTTGCTTGACAGTATGAATGTAATCTACTCCCAATATTTGACCCTGTATTCTATTCTATAATTATAGTGACTTAGCCCAATTTTTTCTTCATTTTCATCTTCGAGTATTATTTTAGATTCTTCCAAGACTTCCTCTTCTTTTCTATTTTTTTTAAAATTCATGTTTCTTGAGGAAAGACAGAGATGTACCTAGATGCTTCCTTCTGCATAGGTCTTTAAATCAGGACTACCTAAGGATGAGCAGTTTTTAGATAAAGCTCTGCTTTTGAAGTCTTTGGTTTATAGTTTGGCTGTAAAAGACATCATATTGGAGATATGTTGTATGATTGCTTTGTATATGCAATTGTGTGACCATAACTCAAAGTGTATCTTTATAGTGAGATGGGAGAAATGGGGATGGAGTCTTACACAGGTCATCAGGACAGTTGACCTTCAATTCACCTTGTACTTGGTCTTTGAATCATAAGTCACACTCATGTCCTCACATTCAAAATTTACTTTGTGGAGTAGCTGGGTCACTGAAGATGTGAAGCAGAAGTTGGCAGTCCCTGCCTTGACCATTAGGTTCCAGTAATTCTTTTACAAGTCATGTGACAGTTCAGAATTCTGAAGACTGTGCTAAAACGAGTTCCTGGAACTTGACCTTATTCTACAAGATGCTGTATCTGACAATTTTACCCTTGTGAACTCTAGTTTACCCCTTTACTTGAGCTTGTTGAACACAGAAGATAAAATTATCTTCTTATATGATGTAACTTGGTAGAGTATCTGACATTAAGAGGTGTAGGGCATTTCATTGGGGTAATTGCCTTTATTTTTCTTGGAAATTACAACACTTAGCTTTTGGCTTCCTTTAAGTAATTTTATTGTTAATATTGGTGTTTTTTCTGCAACATTACATCAGAGGGGCCTGACTTGCAGCTTCATTTCCCAGGAGCTCTGAAAGGAGAGGGAGAGAGAGAGGGAGGTAATCTCCTAGATGTTAATAAACGTTTACATTTAATGAGGAAGTGGCCCATAGAGATGGCACTCTCAGAAATGTTAACCCATAGATCAAACCTCTGGAGCCCTGAGAATTACAGGGAAGTATAGAGCTCCCAGGCAGGACTTCTTTTTAGGGTGAAAAAGAGCTTTCCATTCTTGAATAGATTTGATGATTTTTCCGATGTTAGTCGAAATGTTCTCTTGTTAAGCTTCTACTCATGAACAAAGACATATCATAGTATCACCTCCTGCTGCTGCCTTCCTGACCCCCCCTGGCAAAAGAGCACTCTGCCTGCTGAGTCTCCTTAGCACTGTGTACCTTCCTCCAGTAGGGTTGTTACCCTATTCATTGTTTCATTTGTATGTTCCTCCCACTGGGCTGGGCAGGGGTGTTGTCACATTCAACTTTTTTCAATCCGTAGAATCTGGGACAATGCCTGGAGTGAATGACTGGATAATTTCTCAATGAATGTGTATAGGTTGTATGTCCTGAAGAAAGAACTTAACTCCTAGGTTTGTCCTTTCCTAAGAGGATTGTGCCTTTTGCTTTCCAGTCATGTCATCAAGTCCCACTGTTGGATCTTCTAGCACGTCCTCCATCCTCCCATTTTCCTCTTCAGTTTTTCCTGCTGTCAAACAGAAGAGTGCCTTTGCCCCTGTCATCAGGCCACAAGGCTCGCCTTCACCCGCCTGCTCCAGTGGCAATGGAAATGGATTCAGAGGTAAGCAAAGGTACCACTTTGGTACCACCATGATAAATGGGCCACAGGGCCAGGAAAAGTAAAAGCAAACAGCGCAGCATCATTCCTTATCTCTAACCATTTACCTGCAAAGAGATGCTTTGGTGTTTCATGGGATACAGATGACTTATATAACTGGGCTAATACTCTACCCACGAACAAGCTGGGGGAAAACAGAGAAGTTGGACAGCTCTTCAAGTTCACAGAATTAACTATGGTAGAGCCATATATATACCCTGTAGGAGTGTCTGGACTTCCCAGACCTTTTCTTTCCACAAGGCCATGCCACTGTTTCCCAGAAGGTGCCTGGTCACATCAGACACCACAAGGTGATTGCTGCTTACCTAATGGGCTTGCTTGCCCATCTGTAGTGCATACCTATTCCCATGGCATAAATGGACAGGATCCATCAGGAGCAACCAGCACATTGTGAGAATTCTGGTTACATGCCAGTCAGATTGATAGCAGGTGTCTGAACAGGAGGTGGAGCAGGGAAGAAAGAAAAAAAGATATACCCTGTCTAAGAAAAAAATTAATATCACCCATCAAGCCCATTTTTGAGCAATGTCTGAAAAGTATAGCATGACATAACATAATGTGATGAGTACATGAGAATCTAATCATCTCACTGAATGGGAGGCAGCTGATGGCAAAAGAACAAATTGGAACCTGCTGAACACTATGGATCCTGATGACCCACATTATTTTTAGGCTCTTCTCTGAGTCTTGACATGAAAACATTCATGACAAGCAAGTGTTGGATAAAACCAAGAAGGGCAGAGATTTGGTTAACCCCTCATGGATCAAAGCCTCTGAGGTCAGCAGAGCCTTGGAAGAACTGTGCCATCCCTGTGATGGCATCTGCCTAATAGCTTTATATTGTGCATAGATTCCTGATCCTCTGAGGATCCTCTGTGAGGGTTCATCAGCCAGTTGTGGCCCAGCAGAGCTCTGGGAGGCACAGCAGGTTCCTGTCCTACTCTACCGTAAGAGACAGTGGTGTCTCTTCAAAGTCAAGTGACTTGACAGAGAAAGTGTGAAATGGGAACTGAAAACCCAGCACTTGGAAGAGTCCCTGAAAATTCTTTTACTTCCATCTAGACAAAGCAGCTGGATAACATGCCACCCAATGTGTGAGTAGTTGGAAACATCTGTGTATCTGAGGGGGAGAAGTATATATAGGGATATATATTTCATTTTCATCTAGATGTCCGGTCCATAGAAAAACAGGATCATCCTATAACTCAGTGTCACCACCTGCCCCATCTCTCCTTAAGGACCAGTGTGGTTTCCATCGCATCCTTGGGGGATACACTCAGAACTTCTTCATTTCCAGACTGGGAAATGTATACAATTATCGAATATCTGCTGCATCTTTGCCTTCTACACACCCACTTCAGGGATGATGTCTCCCCTTTCTAAGTTCTGTGGTTTTAGTCATATCACTTAACCATGTGGGGGCCCCACAGTTCTCGTTGGGGAGATGCAGAGTGGAGGCCCCATGAAAGAGGGAGTGCAGGTGCAAGAGGAAGTCGGGAGGGATACAGCCCCTTCCTCATTCCAGACAACCCATGCCAACATTTTCAGCTTCACTTTGAGGAGAAAAAAATATAGCTTGATTTCCACTTCCACCCCTCCTCCATCTTCTCTCTCTTACATGCACTCAGTTGGGGCAGTTGAGGTTGTCTCAAATCTTCTGGTCTGTACTGTCCAGAGAGATTCATGTGTGGGCCCTGCCTGGCTTTGGCCCTTGAGCATGCCAGGATGCATTTTTCCACTGGCTCCCATGGCCTGGAATCCCCACCCTGCTTGTTGCTGCATTCCCAAGTCTCGTTGTGGTATCACCCACTGAGGGTTGGGTTGGCCCCAAGAGATGGAAGAGTCAGTGTGGTCATAGTGAGGTTTCTCTGTGGGGGAAGCAGTAGCCAAAATAGCCATAAGACCCTCTCTAGGGTCCTCAGCCATGTGAACTCCTGGTCAGTGCAGGTCAGAATAATTAGACTGAGGAAGTGGCTGAGCCACATGTTCCATGTCTGGGAGTGACGATGTCATCAATTACACGTAGGCTCTGGGATAGAATCTCATTTCTGTAGGATCACTGAGAAGTCCTGAGCCGCTTTTGGATCCTACAATTCCCTCTGGATTTCTCTGGTGATTTGAACCTTAAGAAGAAGAAGGAAGGCAGGGGGAGGAGGAGGAGGGAAAGAGCAGTGCCTAAATTAGGAGTGCAGGCTCCCATTTGTCCTCCTTTTGTATCAGGTGGCTAGAAGCTCCAGGTCCAATGCTACAAGGCATCCCACTGATGCATAGAAGGAGAAAACAAGCTGACATCAAATACTCTGGCCATAGTCACTGAGTGAAGGAATCCTGGGATTGCAGAGGTGATCAGCAGGAAGCTCCATGTCTGTAGAGACGGACAGTGTAAAAGTGTGGTCTGAGGCGCTTGGGTGATCACAGGCTGTTGGAGAGGTTCTGCTCTTGACTTGCATGGTGAGATGGTCTCAATTATCTGAAGGAGTGACATGCATCCAATCGACTCTGAGCCTTGCTGCTTTTGAGCACCACATGCAAGACACTGAACCAAGTGCTTTACATGAATTACCTTGCCCAAGCCTCACATGTGAGGGAAAGGTGAAGGTCATACCATTATCACCCTTTAAAAAAAAAAAAAGATTTTATTTATTTATTCATGAGAGACACACAGAGAGCGGCAGAGACATAGGCAGAGGGAGAAGCAGGCTCCCTGTGGGGAGCCCGATATGGGACTCGATCCCAGGACCTGGGATCACAACCTGAGCCAAAGGCAGATGCTCAAACACTGAGCCCCCCAGGTGTCCCCCATTATCACTATTTTTTAGTTAAGTGGTTTCCCCAAAGCAACACAGTAAGCTGACCTCAGACATTTTGACTCCAGACCCTATGCTGTGACAACCCAGTGTGTCTCCAGGGACAAGAATAGTGCAATTCCTCTCCTCACCCTTCCCCCATACCTGCTTTCCACCTGGACCGAAGGTGGATTATAGTTTTCCCATGAAATGCCAAAGGTAGAAAGAAATTGGATAAAGTGCAGTTAAGCATGCTCCCCTCCTCTTACAAACATGCTTACTTCTTCTCTAATTAATTTCTGTTTTCTGTCTGTTGGCTGTGGTTTCGACAAGGAAAATGTCAGGGTCACCGTGGAGCAGAGATCCAGCCCACCTAGTGCCCGATGTGACATCTGCCGTTCTTCCAGCACGCGCTGGATCTTCTTCTTTGAGTGGCTCTGCCTTTTTTAATAAGCTCTGTAGGGTAACTCTCTGAGGACGCAGAAAAAAGAAGGGGCTGATGAGTTTTAAGTGTAATAGACAAGTTAAAGTTGAAAACGTGAGCCAGAATCCTACTGCCAGAGAGCTCTGTGCAGTGTCCCACCTTCTACCTCATTTATCAGGCATTTGCAGTGATGAGTATAGATTGTCGAGATAATATTATGCACTATGTGCCTGATTCATTTTCCAGCTCCCTCCAGGAAAAGAAATAAAATAAAATAAAATAAAAACCCTCCTACACTCTGGGATAATTACCAGGGTTGCTATGTCTCCAAATCATCAGGGAGTGTCCAGAATTGAACTGCCTTTATTGAAAAGTTACATCGATTCAATATATAGTAATACAGGCAAAAATAATTAAGGCTTTGCTAGCTGTGTAAGACCTTAATCCAGATCTCACAAACATTCAATAAAGGCTGTATGGGCAGGGAAATAGACGGCTGACAATTTTGCCTAAGAAGAGTAGCTGGATAGAGAAAGAAGGGGCAGAGGGAGGAGAGACAGGAGGAAGAAGACTGGGGGAGGAGAGAGAGGTGGTGTTGGGGAGAAGCAGGAAGAATTTTGGTCATTTGCTTATCAGCTTAGGAAGCACCACTCAGCAAAATGCTTCTATGATCGTTGATAAGCTTTAGATGAGACAGAGACAATAAAACTCAAAGGATCAAATACAAGATGTGGTTTGAAGTTTTGAGGCAAGGAGACTACTCTGCTGATACCCAAGAATGTGAAAATTCTATGGGTTCATCACCTGAAAGCCAAGGTCAGAGGAGTGCAGTTGGCTGTGTGATTTTTCCACATTGTGCTAATGCTGCTTTGTCTCCCATATCAAGGGGAAGCCTTGGACCCAATGCCCCCCACAGGTATCATCTGTGTCCTCTTCGCTAGGTGGAGGAGACGTTGGGTACTACTCGGGGATGGAGGGGATGAAGAGTAGAGACTGGGTGATTTCCAAATTAGGAACCAAATTAAGTCTTCTATTCCAGTGGATCAGCACTCATTAGTGAACAAGCATCACATATCAGCATGAACACCAAAGGAAGATGAGCTAGTTAGGGGGAAAAATAGTTCATCACTTTCAGCTAGAATGGAGAGAAACTTGGGATGGTGAGAAAGCCTTATTTGGTATAAATTGATGCCTGGAAAGTTACTCCATAGGCTCGGCACCTGGAGTTTCCTTTCCTGTTTCAACTTAGTGATTTGAAACCATATAATCTAGAGATTATCATAGTCTAATGATGAAAAAGAAATATATCACAAATACCTTAAAATCTAGCTTATGTGTTGATGTCCATCATGCCAAGTACACAAGCCATTAATATAAAACAAGATAAAACATACGTCTTGGCCTCCCAACAAAACTTCAACAAGCCTAGTTTATGTTCCAGTGATTCGGTGATTCAGTGATTCAGTGTCTCTGACAGGCTGTGTGCTAGAGAAATGGGTTTCTACAACCACTGAGTGCATCATCTCCCTGGATTGTACCCTGTCGATCCCAGTGCCTGACCTCTCTCTGGGTTGTAGGCTTCAGCGTAAACATCTCTGAGTCTCATTCCTGTGCCACTCTTTCCTTGCAGCCATGACCGGACTTGTCGTGCCCCCAATGTAAAGAAGAAGAAGAACTGCTTCCTTATAGCACAAAACTACTTAACTCTGATGGACCAATCCTGAAGAAAGCACTATGAGCTCTTTGGGGAGAGTTGTGCCCCAGAATGAACATGACGGACAGATTTGGGTATGCACGGAGCTGCATCGGACCTGATCTCACGTTTCTCGCATAGCTCTCATGGTGGCTACACAAACTGACCCTCTTGGGGACAAGGACAAAATATGTCATTGACGTAGTCAGTGCTAAGAGCAGAAATGCAATTCTTTGTTATGAACATTATGAGAACCACCTTCCTATGTTTGTAAAATATTTAAGAAAAAAATTGGCAAACAATTCATGCTTAATATTTTGGATACTATTTGTTTTTCTTTGTAGGAAAAAAAAAGTTGAAAGTTTCTATTTTCTATGAAGCCTTTCAGATACCAATTTAGTTTATGCAGAAAAAAAATTGAACAAAACAGGGTACCAGCATGGAAGACTTTCTTAAACGAAACCTGAATTGAATGATGAAATGTTGTTGTATGTGTGTTTGCTTATAGTTTAATCTCTTTAAAAAACAAAAACAAAAAAAACAAAAAAAGGGAAAAATTTTAAAATGTTTTACAATTATTTAAATAAATAAACGTGTAACTTATTGTAAGTAGAGGTAGAAATTAAGACCTTTTTTGGAAGAGAGAGGAATTTCTCTTCCTGATGTAAAATGAAAATGATGCAAACAAGTAGTAACAAGTTTAAAAGGTGTGTGATTATTACTGCAGTTACTTACTAGACTTTTATCCCCCATCCTGCATCCCCCTCTTTTTCCATCATTTTATTGACCCATGGGCAAGAACGTGTACCTTATATAGATTCCTACAGAACAGTCTGATGCAGAAACAAAGATTCAGTCCATGCGCATACACAAATACTCAAACTCATCAGTTCATTCCCAGCTCCGTCCACTTTCTAAATAGTCTACGTGTCCCTTTTGGTATTCACTTTGTGAATTTTTAACAAATTTATGTTAGCTTTCAACCTTCTCCTCTGAACGGTGCAGAGAATTCCCATGTTTTAGTGCATCCCAGGCTTTGTGTCCCGAGGAAAGACATGTCTCATCTAAAAGAAGAGCCAAAGCCATGTGACTTTCCCACCCAAGAGGCCCCTTTGGAATTCCCCCCCAACAGAGCCACATGTCCCCTCTTCTTTGGTTGCCTAGTCAAGCCCAGAGGTGTAAGCCCCAGAGAACTTCGGAGACAGGATTTAAAGAAGATGATCCTGTTTCTTAGACTCTTAAGTGTGAATTTTAGAATGTCCACGTCCTTTCTTCTCTCTGCAGATTTCCTTTCATGGCATTCAACTCTCTTGAAAAAGTATGTATCTTACTCGACACAGTTTCCAGGCAAGAATGGCATGGTGTGTGGAAGAGGAATGTTAAAAGCCCTTAATCCCTCTCCTGATATTCAAAAAGATGGAAATGGAGATTCTTAGCAGGGTTAGAGATTAGGGGTGTCTGTGTTCGAGCAGCACAGTGACCCAGGGCTGCAATGGGCTCTGGGAGTTTTGGGGACTAGCTCTTAGGCAGAGAAACATTGCAGGAGCTGCTAACAGTGGCTGAGTCTTGAAAGTCTGTGTGATGCTGGAGATGTATCCAGATTTATTTGTATTTCCAATAAGGATGTCATTTTTTTGTATTTGGATGTCCAGTAAAGGTTCTCCTTGTTGATTCATTGGCACCATAGCACAGTCCATATGTAGATTTCGGTTTGAGGTTCTAACATTAGAAATTGTTGCAGCTCTCATGGAAAAACATCTTTGGTGCATCTGAGCCAATTTTAGATGACTTCACAAATCCGGCCCCCCTTCTGTTTGTCCCATTGATACCTGCCTACAGCTAGTCATCCAGTTCCCAATGGTCTTATTTGCTTTCAACTATTCTGGAATTACTCGATATGCCCCAAATATTATTCCTATGCACATGAGAATCCAAGGTTTTGGAAACTGGGCATGCTTATAATTACTGCTGACAGTCCTTCATGGTCAGGGTTTATAGAACCAAAACACAGGAAACACATGAGAAAAAGGTCCCCCACGAAAAATCTGATCGAAGGGGAGGAGTGTGTGGAATACAAACATTACCCTCCAAAAGTGAAGGCGGAACAAAACTGAGCATGTTTAGACCTGGATTCGAGCCAATCCAACATAAGGAAATGTTTTTTTTTTAAGTAGCATTGCTTTTAGAATCTGTGAATTTTGCTCTTGCATGAAGATGAGTGCAGTACTGTCTTCAAACTGATTGTAGAATTTGTTGGTAGCTTTCCACCGAAAAATGTGTGTAACTAAATACCAGACATCCTTGACCATTCAGCTAGAACCTTGGCAGCAACCGATCTATTTAATTGTACAAATGTGTGTAAGGATTATTTTTAGTGTACTAATAAATTAAGAACAAAGCTACTCTGTCCTCTTCAGTCTTGCTGGTGAATCATTCTGGTCCCAGGTTATTTTTCGTGCCACTTGGAATACGAGTATTTCTATAGGTAACTACAGATTCTATCCTATCTTTGTAAGAGGAGCTGTGTAAGATTTTCCATTTAAAGGGACAATTTACTTCATTATTTATCTCATTTTTTGTTATAGCATCATATTTTTTCCCAGTTTTTCTTTGCACATTTCAATATGCATGGTTTAAAAACCATTATCTTCTCTACCTTTTGTACAGTAGGGTCTCATTTTCAAACTGTATAGTTTCATTTTATCGTTTTGCTTTGTCAGTTATATACAGTATAAAGTTGCTATGCACAGAGCTTTTTGTAAAGACAGCTTTTTTGTTTACTGTTTTTAATGGTCTTACTTATTAAAGAATATCTTGTTTGTAAAATGAATATGTCTACTTCAGTTTTAAACTTTAAATTATCCTAACGAAAAATAAAATTTTTGTACTGTAAAAATGATTGGAACTTTGCCTTTTTTTTTTCCTGGAGTGAAAAAAATTAGTTTGGGATTTGCTCTTAAGTTTGGGGATTCTCTCATAACTGTTAGTCCCTGAGCTCTGATTGAGGAAATCTTACTACAGCTTTTGCTTACATGGAAAGTGTTCTGAGGTACTCACTTGGAGGAGAGAATATGTATGACTTTGGGTCATTTTTCCATATATATTTATCTATATATCCATCTGGTCAAATTCCTTCATAAAGAGATCCTACTTCCTAGGTCGGTCTTTGGTCTTATAGAATTCTTAAGGTAGGTGAGTAGTCTACTTAGGTTTGAAATTGTATGTTGAATAAATGTTATAATTGATCCATCAGACAGTAAAGAATTGGAGGATGGACACAAAGACTTGAGGCCAATCTTAGATTACAGGAAGAGAGCAAAATGCCAACCCTTGGAAGGAAATAATCCATAGCAGGGAATAGCTTATACAGGAAGATAGAAGGGCTGCAGGAGCTCGGAAAAGATGGCAATCACAGAGGGTTGGAGTGGTCAGAGAAGTTTCCAAGAGGGAGGCAGGGCTGGTAGGCCTTCCAAGAATGGTAGGAATTTTGTGGCAGAGGGTGGTGGTGAGCACTGCAAATGGGAAGACCATCATGAACCAAGACCTGGAAAGGGAAATTCACAAAGCACATTTAGATTAACGTGATTCTAAATGTCATTTTCAAGGAGACCATTGACAAACATATGCATGGTGGAATTATTTCTCTCTACCAGGGTATAGTTATCCTCAAACCACATAGATTACATCCCTTGCATGAGTAGATGAGATGCTCTTTCTAAGCAGTAATCTGAGAAAGCTCCCACTGCAGTGTTACTTTTCTCTGTGAAAACTAGCTCTGCCTGGACCATGCTCATCCTTGGTCCTCTCATAGGGAGGAGCTTGCTCTTTGCGGTCTTTGTCTTCTCATCCTTCAGCACTGGGTTCAATTATCCTCTACTTGGGGAGGGCTTGGCTGACCTCTGACCATTGCAAATTTCCCACTTATTCTCTTTAATCAAACTCTGCTTGTGTCTTCATGACAATTTGTATTCATTTGTTGTGTACTTTAGAGTGAAGGCTTACAAGCACTGGGGCCTTATTGCTCTCGATATTTCCTGTGGAGCACCAAGTTTAGTGCCAGAGGTACCGAACAGATAGATACCTGTTAGATTAGTGAATGAGTACACTGAATTCTGAGCCCCAGAGACAGCCTCTGCCTTGTCGTGTGGGAGAGGTAGCCGATCTGTCACAAATGAGAGGAAATAACTTCACTTGGGGAGTCCATTCCTTAGGGACTATCTTGTCAGTCAACTAATCAAAAAAAGTGATGAAGTGTGTCTATAATGTAAAGTGGCTGGTTGCTTAATAAACAGAGAGATCTCAAAATGAGAGGAAATGAGGAAGAAGCTTCTGGCTGGTAGCCTGTGGGGGCAGTTGTTTTGCCCCTTGGCCCTGGAACTTAGCTCATGTGGCTTTTTGTGATGCTCAGATGCAATTTCAGAACCAGAACCAGGGCCTTTTAAGGAAATGTGCATTCCATTCCTGTTCCAGATATGACACTTGACTTATCTATCACCCATTTGAATCACAAAGAGCTTATAGTGCCTTCACCAAACTGCAACTTCACAGTGGCTGTAGGGCAGTGAATGTGAGAGAGTGAATGTGAGACTTCATGAAGCAGGATCTTGCTCACCATGCTAAAGAGTTTAGACTGCATCCCCAGGACAATGCAGCAGGTAGCGGGAAATTGTTCCAGGAACCTGCGTCAAGGAGTGACACAATACAGTTTATGCTATAGAAAAACCAGTGGCTACAGTATGAATTATGGATTGGATACTGGTGGCTAGGAGGCCAAACAGACGAGGGACAAAAGACGGCTGATATGCACCAGTGTGCTGTCCTGGTGCCTACGACAGGGTGCCCATTTTGAATGGTCAGCTCCTGTGCCTTGTGAGGAGGTGTTTTTAAATGACTCCTGCAATTAGGACAATGTTGCAAGAATCCTGATAAGAGGGACTCCTACCTGACCTAAGGATCGCCAGTAGAGATGGAAAGTAGAGGAAATATTTGAAACAAAGCCTTGCAGTTTGACAGGCCTTTACTGACTGATTAGATGTGGGAATGAGGGAGAAGATGGGACTAGTATAAGTCCCAGTCTGCTAGTTAGACAATTGGATTCTGCACTAACGTTAACTGAGGTGGGGAATAAAGAGGAACATATTGTGGGGAATGGAGAGATATAATGATTTCAAATTGGGGCACAAGTGCTCGGGTTCTTTTTTTTTTTCTTTCTTGGTTAACTGAAGATTGTTTTCCCACAGTTTATTTAAGGACTCCAGAGAAGTATACTCTTTGGTTCATGCATATTTTTTTAAATGATTGCTCTATTTTGATTTGAATGGCTGTTTGGTTGGGTATAAAATTTCTGGGGTTATACTTTCTTTCTCTGAGACCTTCATACAAGAGGTTTTCTGTTGGTTTTCTTTTGCTTTTTTTGTTTTTTTTTAAAGCAAGCTCCGAGGTTTGAATGTTGCCATGATGTGTTCGAAGTCATGCATCTTCTCATTTCTCTCTTTTATTTCCCCCCCTTTTAAAGATTTTATTTCTTTATTTGAAAAAGAGAGAGAGAATGAGCAGGGGAGTGGCAGAGGGAGAGGCAGACTCCTCACCGAGCAGGGAACCAGACATGGGATTCAGTCCCAGGACTCTGGAATCAGGACCTGAGCTGAAGGCTGAAGTCCAACTGACTGAGCCACCCAGGTGCCCTTATTCCCTTTATATAAGCAAGGGAATCATATAATTTGTTGTGTAAGTCACTCACTTCTGAGTGTGAAAGGGAGCGTGGTAAATAATGATGCCTGGAAAGCATGCAAACTGGCAGCAGGTCACCCTTGGTATCTTTATCTGCTTGCATGAAAGTGTCTTTCTTTGTATATGAAGTCCAGGGATTTCTCTTAGTGTTGATAAGTTCTGTGTATTTTTCCCCTTGGGATGCAGCATTTCCTCTCAATGTATAGCTTCAAGCCTTCTTTCATTTTTGGAAATTTTTCTTTCATTGTAACATAAAATACATTCTCTGTTTCTTCATTGTGGTCCTTCTTGCTAAAGACTCCAGTTATTCATATGCTGGATCTCCAAGTGTCCATCATTCATGTCTGTCATGGTCTCTTTAGCCACCCTTGACTCTTAGCACACCTGTAGATTGTTATTCACATGCTTGTTCTCTACTGTACTCCCTCAAACATGGCCTTAAGCTTTCAGATGCTTCTAATTTTGGCTTCACTTTTTTCATAAGCTGTACCAGCTTATATCCCATTGCTTTATACCGTGTTGACTATTTTCATTGAGCTATTGCATCTCTGCTTTGAGCTATTATTTTATAAAGAAACTATTGTTTATTATTATTATTAATTATTATTATTATGGCAATGAACTTGATCAGAATTATCATCAGTTCATGAAAGCTTTTTTTCTGGTGAGTATTCACCACTTATCATTTGTTCTCTTTTTTTCTTTTTTTCCCCTTCTTATGGTATATGCATATAAATCATTTTTTTGATGCTTTCTTGATAACACTCATCTTTGAAGTGAGTTTTTTTCTGGATTTGCCAGAAGTTTGAGAGGGAAGCATCCAGGACATTGTACCAGGCTAGCAGAAATTCTTGTATCAGAGGTGTGTGTGTGTGTGTGTGTGTGTGTGTGTGTGTGTACAAGACCAAAGGGAGAGAGAGACACTTGTTTTAGCTTTTGCTTCCTCTTCGGCAAAATGAAACAGAATTTATGTCATCATCCATAGTACACACTAATCTTCCTCATCAACTGATTACTTCTTACATACATGGCTTGTTTGGGTACTTCCGGTCTTGTCTGGTATACTTTATGTCTCTGCAAAATGGGGTTCAGAGAGATGTCTACTGTCAGAATATGTTAATTCTAGTTGTTTCAATAACAGACCATTGGTTTCAACCTTAGGATAGTCTCACCTCATCTGGCCAGCTTTATCTTCAGCTTTATTAGCTGAAGCATCTTTTCTCAGTCTTTACACGTTCCTGTTTGACTCCCACTGCCACTTGCCATGCCTTCCCCATAAACTATGATTTGGGGTAACCAATTTTCCTAGATTCATCCAAGATGAAATTCATGCCTCTCTTTCTCATTTCCCTGTTTTCCTAGTAAGTGATTTCGAATAGGAATTGATGGAAAGGTCTTATGATAGCATGCTAGTCTGATGTCTTCATATTCTCTAAAGTATGGTGATTCAAGAAAAAGGGATTGTGGCATGGTACTATGAACCCCGTCATTCTACCCGTGACCTTGTAGGTTACTCTTGTAAACCAGCTCCTGTGGCCCAGACCAATGGTTACCTTCTTCACTCTCTGCACTGGATTATGTCAAATACAAATAATAAAATACAAGTAATTCTCAAAACTACTACTGGAATTTGTTACAATGAATAATATACAAAAAAGGGGCTCAGGCTTGACTGTTGGAAATAAGTTGAAGTGGCACATAAACTATTGGACCATCAGTGCTTTTGGCTATCCCCTGAAAACTGATCCCACTTTTAATGGTAAAACTCTATTTTCCTTGAGTTATTTGCACAGAAGACAGTATGATAAAATGGAAATGGCTAAAATTCAGAGATCTGGATTCAAATCTACCATCCAATCAAGAACAACTATATGTATATATGTATACGCACATATTCACATGTCTATCATAATGTAAATCATGTGTATGAAGATGAAGACTCAATACAGTGATTTATTCAAGATTGCATAATGAAAAATGTACATAACTGAGGATATATATACTTACACATATATATGCATATATACGCATATATATCATTGTTATTATGAATAAATAAAAACACCTATGTACATTAAAGAACAAAAGCTCCAGGAGTGTTGAATTTTTGTTTTTGGTGTTCACTGCTCTCTTCCCATCACCTAGAATAATACTTGGCACAGTGCAGGCACTTAACAAAAAAATTAACAATTGAATGAATATGTAAAATATTTGCATTCCATAGAGGCTCCTTCAATTCAACAACAGCAACTCCAGCAAGATTTGCAGTCCAGCCTTCCCATTAGCCTGTGTGAGGACTCAGTGGGCACTGAAACCCAGTAGACTCTGGTTTATCCTCTTTGAAAGAGCAGAACTACAGCACCTGCTCCTGCCTTGGGGTCAGTTCACATCGTCCTCTTAGGGTCCTAGCTGCCTCTCAGGTGCTCAGAAGGGAAGGAATCAGAGCGCGAGGCTCAGTCCAGTCTGTTTTGTGGATGAAGAGTGAATAACACTAGGACCATTATTTAGCCATGATACTCTTTGAACCAATGATAAAAATCAAGGTGGGCAAATCAGCGCCCTGCCAGGAAGGAGTTCTGTAGCACTCTGCATACCCAGGAGTGGCACACTCAGAGAAGCCACAGTCCCAGCTCTTTGTAAGTGATAATAGGAGTGAAAGATGTGTCCTTAACACCAGTCTGTGTTTGCTTCCATTCAAAGCTAAAAAAAGTTTGTTTGTTTTTTTTTAAATCATAGACGAGAACATCTGGTGTGTCATGAGCATAACTTTTGAGGACAAAGCAAACATTGTTTTCATTTCCAGATTTTTGCAAGTTCCAAGAGTTCGAACCCATGAAAAATTGCTTGTAAGACAGAAATTAGATTGATTTCTAATATCAAATCCAAATATTTGCCATTTTTGAACTAAAAGCAGAATAGTTGTGTAGAACTCTAAATGCCTCAAAGATCGTGACTAAATAATTTTGAAATATTATGGTCATTGAATATTAATAACATTTGCTGTTAACAATTACAACGATAATGACTAATACAGCAAAAATGCCAAACTTCCAGTCTGTGTAGGAGGGAGTCACAGAAAGAGTGTGAGCACTGGAAATTAGCAGATCTGAGTTCAAATCCCACCTCCAGCCTCCACTTATAACTATATAACTATCGGAAAAGTATCTTTAGGAGCTGTAATTTCCCCATCTGTAAAGCCGGTGACAAAAAGACCTTTATGCCAAGATTCTTTCCCTGCCAAGACTGTTGAGAGGTTTAAATAAAATAAAGAATGTGAAAGTGGCAAAGTAAGTGTTCGGCTCTATACATTTTTGTTTCTTTCTCCTAAGCCTTAGCTAAAAATGAACATGTGTTTATCTGGAAAACCACCCATCACTCTTTCCTTACAACTCCTCTTTGCCAGCACTGAAAGGAAGCTTATTAATTAGTCAGTGTTTGTGGAACTCTTGGAAGATGAAAGTGCTGGGTGTGGAACAACACCATTTACATCACAATACATGAGTTGGCTGCTCCTTCAAGTGGATCTGCTTACAATGTAAGGGAGCCCTAATAGATGTGCTCCAGTCTTTAGAAAATCAATGTGGGAGTCTTTGGAAAAGCCTGTGTCTGCATGCTGTGCTACAGCCCATTCTGTGCAGTAGGCAGGCAATTCTGAAGATGCAATATTATAGATAATCCTCTAATAGCCAGGGCAATGAGAAACCAACAAAAGGGGGTCAGAAGTTGATCTGAATCTACAAATCACCCTAAGTTCCCCTTAGTGACAACTTTTACCAACAAGAAGGATAGCTGACCCATTTTGGTTTCACATTTTTTACTCACCCTTGTAGAAAAAGATCATCAATTCTAAGTGGATAACCACAGTATTCCTCAAACCATGGTTCCTAAATCCCTGGAGGAGGAACATGCCTTCGTATGGAAGGATATGGGGGCTTGTGGGAGTCTGCCTCTGATCTTTAATATTTCCTTCTCCTCTGCTCTGGTCACATGGAAAGATTGCATTGTTGCCTCATGTTGTTTCAGCAAAACAACATCATCCACCAGTGTAAATTAATGTTGTGAATGTTTAATTGATTGATTTTTTATTTTGATTTTTTACTTTACAAATTATTTTTATTTAAAACAAGCATATATGAAAGCATAAGTATTCAATCTTAAACTTTAGTACTGTGCAGGGGCGCCTGGGTGGCTCAGTCAGTTAAGCATCTGCCTTCGGCTCAGGTCATGATCCTGGGTTTCCTGGGATGAAGCCCTGCAGCTGAGCTCCCTGCTCAGTGGGGAGACTGTTTCTTCCTCTCCCTCTGCCACACCCCCTGCTTGTTCTCACGCTTTCTTTCTGTGTCAAATAAATAAATAAAACCTTTTTTAAAAAGTTTAGTTCTGTACAAATTTTATAATTTTAATATAAATAATTTAAGAAATACTCTGGCCTCTTAAAGGTTTTTTTTCTACACACATTACTCAAATCTGAAAAGCCCTGGACTATGGCAATGAGAAAGGGGAGGAAAAGGTTTGGTAATCCACACATTGGGTCATCATTCCTTGAATAATCAAGACTTGGCTGAATGTTAATTCCTGTGTTCTGTAATGCAGCATCAATAAAAGAAATCTCCATGTATTATTCTAGTATTTCATTTTTGCCTCTGAATTATGTTCATATCCACAAGTCTCAGCCAAGGACCTATTGAATAATTGTCCCCACATGTAACATTTTCCTGGTCATGTTTTCCTTGCTTGGTTCTATGAAATATAGAAATGTGTTTCTAATTATTAGCAGAACCACCTGGTAACTGCACTGTATCATCTCAATAATATGACTCATTTGTACAGTTTGGTAGAGCTCAGAGTCATCTTTGACACCATCCAAGAAAAATTAGTTACCAAAATGATCTCAACTAGCACAGGCTCACCTATAACCAAAGTGATGATATTTTGTAAGCCAAGAATTAGAACTTGGGATTTGACAGGTAGCGATATATCTGAAACTGGATTTGTCCTGGGAAGTCCAGGGTATACAGAATTCTGTGGTATAAGGCACAAAAACCCCTACTAAGTGATGCACTGATGCTTTCACTTTCTTGTTTCTGAGAACTTAAGGCAACTGGTTCTTGTCTTCACCATCCTTACTTATGTGTGGGCTGAAGCCCAAGAATCTATCACTTCCCTGAGTTCACTGAGTGGGCAAGAGGTGAGAAGAGAAATCAAACCAGCTCTTCTGGGAAACTTACCCTGGCTTTGCAAGGAAACCAAAAAGAACCGTCTTTCTGTATAATAAGCCTTCTAAAAATTAGCTTTTTCTTCAGGCTTAGCAGGGTTGGCATATTGATGGTAGAGAAGGTGGTGTGCCCAGAAGCTTGGGGAAATGCTCATGCATCAGGCTAAACCTTTCTTCTATGTTGAATCATATTGTACTGGCCAAAGGCCTGTAAGTTTGTAAGCATATGCTAATATGCATAGCATATAGTTTGCATCCCTGTTAGTATTCTCTTCCCTTAATTGTTTGACTATGCTTTTGTTAAGTAGGAACGTCAGAGAGTGGAAGAGAGAAAATGAAGAGAGAACACAGTATATATTTGATTTCTTTTATTGAGGTATAGTTGACATACAACCTTTTATTAATTTCAGGTGTACAATATAATGATTAGATATTTGTATATTTTACAAAATAAGCACCATAGTAAGCATAGTTAACATCTGTCACCACACATAGTTACAAAACTTTTTCTTGTGATGAAGACTTTTAAGATCTACTCTCTTAGCAACTTTCAAATATACAATACAATATGAATTTTATTTTAAAACAAGAACAGAAGAATTCTCTAGTGTAGCAGGTGATGCTGGCATGGAACAGAGTACTATGCTGAAGAAAAGCTCAGTTAAGTAAATTCTCAGAGGCCTTAGGCACAAGTAGAAGTGATACCTAGGTTCTGTTCTGTAGGACACATTTTGAAATGGGGAGTGAAAAGGGGGCTGTTCCTTTGTGGGAGCACAGAAGACATGATTGATGGCATCCGTTCCTTGGAAATGACAGCAGAACGTGGAGTCTCACCTTGACATTCATCAGAGTGGCAGAGGAGAAGGAGCCTGTGGCAAAGGCAGCAGGTGCAGGATGTGGGGAAGGAGCAAAGGAGATGCAAAGCCTTAGGCAAAATGCTCCAGGTCCCTCATATAAGCACTGGGCTCTTTCTGCCTAACAGAGCACTATGTTGGCAAGAGAGAGACAAGAGGGAATACATCTGGGAAGGGTGCTTTTCCCAACATGCTCTAACCTAGTTTCCTAAAAGCCAAGGACTTCAACCGTTGTAACAAAGAAATCTACATAAATATGCCAGTGCCCTTTTGCGGTGTCCTTTCTCAAGCTGGGGATTCTCACGTCGCAGCCAAGCTTCTTGCATTCAGGACCTTCACAGTGCTTATCTTCATCTTGACAAGTTTTAATCACGTACACGTGATTCAGTAGCAGGCTCTTTAAAGCACATACAACATGGGACATCCAAAGTGGGCAGTTGGGCTGCAATGGGAGGACTTAACGATCAGAGGCGCTCTTTTCAAATCTCAGTTTGTCTGTTGATTGAACGTGTCAGTTTTTGGCCTTTCTGGGACTCTACTGTATTCTGCAAAATGGACTGACTCCTCTTTGCTTTGTGAGGTTTAGGTAAGAATCAAATGGGATGACTCCTGTGAAGGTACCTAGCACAGAGCAGGATTCAATACCTACCAGGAGACTTCAGTGCTCTTGAACATGAATCAAGAAATTGGCCTTTGGGGTGCCTGGGTGGCACAGTCAGTTAAGCATCCAACTCTTGATTTCGGCTTAGGTCATTATCTCAGGGTGGTTAGATCAAGCCCTACAATGGGCTCCTCTCTGAGCATGGAGCCTGCTTGAGATCCTGTCTCTCTCTCTGCCCCTAATCCCCGCTCACACTCTCTTTCTCTTTCTAAACCCCCCCCCAAAAAAAAAAAGAAACTAGCCCATGTTAGACTTTTTTCAGTTCTGGTATATTGATAAGTAATAGATCATTCAGTAAGCAATTACAGAAAAGCCTTGCTAAAAAATGGTTAGATTAGAAAATCTAAAGAATTAGACTAGAGGTAGTAGTCTTGTTCCCTTTTCCTTTCATAATCTTGATGGCAAAAAAAAAAAAAGATGGATAAATCCAAGAGAAAAAGTGTTTAGGACCTTGGGGCAATAGCACTGTTTTAAAATTAGGTTGTAGGTGATAGTGACACAATTGTAGTAAATAAAGAAACTAAAATGGTTGTTTTTTTGTGTCAGTTTGGCTGGGCTACAGTACCTATTTATCTCATTAAGCTCTTATCTAGGTGTTGTGAAGGTATTTTATGGATGTAGTTAATATCTACCATCAGTTGACTTTAAGTAAAAGAGATTTCGTTTTGATAATATTGTGGATGAGCCTTGTGAAATCAGTTGAAAGGCCTTAATAAGAGCAAACAGTGAAGTTTCTAGGAAAAGAAATTCTGCCTCAAGATTATAACATCAACTCTTGCTTCTTTCTAGCCTGCTGGGTTGCCCTAGAAGTTCAGACCTGCCAACCCCCACAATTATATGAGCCAATTCCTTAAAATCTATCTCTCTCTCTCTCTCTCTCTCTATATATATATATATATATAGATAGATAGATAGATAGATAGATAGATAGATATAGATATAGATATAGATAGATAGATAGATAGATAGATAGATATAGATATATAGATGATATATATGATTGTTTGGAGAACCCTGATGAATGTTATATTTAAAACAAGTAAGTTGTATTATATGTGAATCATACCTCAATAAATTGCTTATTTTTAAGTTAGGTACTATATGATTCCATTTTTACAAAATTCTAAAAGCAGTAAACCAATCTATAGTGACAGGAAGGAGATCTGTGATTGCCGGGAGTTGAGGGGAAAATTACAAAGGGGCATGGGGAAGCATTTGAGGGTGTTAGATATCCACTAGCTTCACTGCGGTGATGCTTACATGGGTGTTCATATATGCCAAAACTTATCCAAGAGTACACTTTATATAGGTACCATTTATTGTATGTCAATTATACCTTCATAAATGGTTTAAAAGAGAGAAAGAAAGATAAAGAGACAAAAAGAGACACAGAAAGGTAACTCCAAGGGAAAAAGTGTCTAAGCCTTATGGCAGATGGGGCCTATTTTGTTTCCCCTTTATCCTGCTCCCCACTTTGCTGTCCTGAGGCTGTACAAAGAACACAGGGGATGAAAGGAGCACTTCTCTCCCACTCTCAAGGATGCTGGAGGTATGACAATCCCCTTCTAATTCAGGTGAAGATGTCAGCAAAGGTCTGCTCTCTGCACACACAGTGAGCTTATCTGTGATTGGAAATTAGTAGAAAAAAATGTCAAAGTGCTGTCTGCTACAGTCAGAAAGATTGTTGATAAAGATGAAGGCTTTTGTCCACCAGGGAATCAATTTCTATCTTGGAACCCACGTTTTGTCCAGAAAGAGTGGGAGACAGCACCTGTTCCCTCACTACAATGCAGACATCGCCAGGCAGAGAATGCAGAGCTTCCAGAATCAACTGAGATATAAGACTATGGGGTTAAGGAAACAGAAAGAGTTGTTTCCCTCTCACTGAGAGGAGGAAGCAACAAGCATTTTGTGGAGCACAAGGAGATTGGCCACACTTCTGCTCAGACAGAGCCTTTGAGTAAATCCGTTGGCAGAGGCCAAGGGAAGCACCCAGGTATGTCCCAGGATAGATACGGGGGAGGAACTGTGGTACACTGTGACTCAGGAAAAGAAATCTGGTTGTGCTCAACACAGAGATCCCCTTATCTGCACTTGCTAACCATTTTGGTGATGAGGAAGTAAAGCTTAATGGGACTTAATACCAGAAGCCCCTGTAAGTTGTTTATAGCCCATGACTCTGGTCCTCTCAACTGTGTGGCTTTAGCTATTTCCAGCTACACCTTTCTTGTCCACGTGTTGTCTGGAGTTTAAAACTGCTCATGAGGCTTTTGTAGATACCACGGAAACATTTCAGGCAAGATTCTGGGACCTGGAGGAAGCCAACAGGGAGGCTGAGCAAGCCCCACAGGCAGCCTGGGCCTCTCTGGGGGAGCTTCGGTCCATCGCAGGTACCTGGGGGCTTGAGCTGTGTTCCTGGGATTCACAAACCCGCAGATTACTGGAGTCTTTAGTGTTCCTGGGGGTGGTTTAGCTCCAGGCCGCGGAGGAGAGTGTTGACTGTGTAAAGGAAACAGCAGTGGAAGCAGGGATGGAGAACCCGGGGCCAGCGGCATAGAGGGCTGCAGAAACACAACATTTACCACCAGAAGACCAAGATCTATGTTCAAGTTATCTTGTTTATAAGGTTCTCCTGAGCGCATTTGATCCTCTGTATTGTGGACCTGAGGAACAAGCTCACATGATTGTTGAAGGGATTAACTGAGATAATATGTTAGTACACGTGAAAGTGCTTTATAAGCTGGGAGGTGAGTGCAGAAGTACTGGGGAATCCCTAGATGAGTCGATGCCCCCCCATGGCCTCCGGGGGGCTTCATTCCCCGAGGGAGGGGCTGGTTTATGGACACACAGCTCCGAGACATCCTGTGAACAGGAGATGCATGAACCATAGAGCCCTGTCTCAGGAAAGGTATCACAGAGCAGATGCTGGGGGTGCTGCTGTGGCTTTGGAGAACCATGAGCCTGTTTTATTTTAATCTATGAGAAGGCGGGAGTCATTTTTAGCATTTTCAATTTTTCACTATAAGGAAAAACATCAGTACTGGGAGGCCTCACTCCTAGTCTCTAATGCTCCTGGCAAGCCTGTGGTGGACTGTGTGTTTGTTTGTTTGTTTGTTTGTTTATTTTAAAGCTTTTATTTATTTATTCGTGACAGACAGAGAGAGGCAGAGACACAGGCAGAGGGGGAAGCAGGGTCCCTGCAGGGAGCCCGATGTGGGACTCCATCCCAGGACCCTGGGATCATGCCCGGAGTTGAAGGCAGATGCTTAACCACTGAGCCACCCAGGTGTCCCCTACCCACAGTTTGGAGGTGGCATAACTGAAACTGAGAAAGGTTAGGGGCCTGGCCCCACATTGAGCAGCCGAGCAGTGGCAGAGCCAGAATCCAACCCTGCTTCAAATTCCCCTGATTTCCCATTTGAATTTTAAAATAATATAAGCAAGACGTTATAGTTTTTTGAATTTAGAAATCTTTTAAAATAAGATTATTGTTTTCCTGTATGAGGTTCAAGCTGGACCTCCGACAAGAAGAAGGAATCGGGAGAACTTGGAAAGGCTTAGGAAGAATGAAGCCAAAATGAACAAAAGCTCAGGGGAGAGACAAGAAAACCCTTCCTGACAGGGAAAAATTAAAGAATTTGTTCACTAGATGGTAAGTTCCAACGAGGCCAGGAATGGTGTCCTATAACTTTGCTTAGTGGCCGGCCTCCTCCTCTCCCACAGAGTCTCCCAGCTGGGAACACAGTGTATCCTGGTAGATCTCCGGAGCATTCTGGTCTGCAGAAGGAAAGGCCAAGGGGGAGGAATTACAACCTCCATGCAGGAAGGAATCAGAGGGGAGTGGTGACGAAGGAGGGTTGATGCTTCATAGTGTCAGAACAAGAAGGAAAGTTCTAGAAGGTGTCTGAAAAAGAATTTTGTCTTTTTCCTCTGAAGTGGTCATGAGATGCTCAAAGACACCACCATGGAGGCCAAACTTCTTTCTTTGCAGACCTTGAAAAGAAGGTGCAAGGGCCAGAGTTTTGAATGAGCAGATTACAGACCCATCATCCTGGAGGGAACTTCTCTGTGTAACACATGGTCTGAAAAGCCTTCCTCTGAGTGCCCCTCACTCTGCCCGAATCAAAAGGCTAATTCTAACATGACTTTGGTGGCTGAAATGACTTGTTCACCCATGGCAAGTCTGACCAACACCCAGAGGACTCCAGCGACGTGGTGAGGCCACCAGGAAGAGCAGGAAGAGATTTTTCAATATCATTCGAGGCTTTGTGGGAGAGTGAATGTCGAGCCCATAATAGATGCTTTCTGATCCTCCTCACACTGCATCTGGCTCTCCTAAGTATTGGTCTTATTACGTTTTTAAAAATAGCTCTGAAGTAATTTGTGTGCTGAACTGGCTACAGGATAAAAAAAAACCCACCTGAATAAATTCTACTTGTTCCTATCAGCCAGAGACCAGGAACCGTAGCCAGTTTCCTCGGAGCTAATTTTCAGCATTAGGGTTTATCAGAACCTAAATTCCGTTCTAATAAACGATGAAACAGCAGCCACTCTTTCAGCCACTTATTTGGGCGACCTGGGAATTGGCAGACGAGTTAAAAATTTCCATTGGTGACAACACACAGCTGTTGAGGTGCAAAGATCTGAGCCTCTAATCAGACCAGGTTATATAAGTAGCACTGTCTCATTATCTCTGCTTGGGGCATAGGGTGCACGGGGCAGCTGGGGCCGGCCGCCCTGTCGACAGAATAGCTAATGGGAAGTTGACACACAAAGATCTCCAGTTGGGAGAGAAGAAGTGGGTAAGCTATGCCCCTTTCCAACCTGGAAGAAAAGTGTGGAGTGGGGCCCAGCCACTTCCCAGCTCTTTTTGCACGAGGCAGTGTCAATAGCAAATGTGTTTATTCTGTATTTATGAGAAATGGCATCTGGGGCCTCCTGTTGGCACACACCGCAGCATTCTCTCACGGACTTCCTTTCCTCTCCTCTTCTGAGGAAAGCTGTAAAGTCAAGAGAGCCAGAAATGCTCACAGTGGGACACTGTCCTGAGTGCCCAGCACAGAGTAGGGAGTCAGTAAGTGGTGGCCACTCACTCTGCTGATGCATGACAGCCAGCCGTGTCCTTTGAAGTTCTGATTTTTCAATGTGGGTGATACTCATCTTAGAACTAAGAAAGGTTGGCCATGGTCATTGGCCAAACTACATCAGCAGCAGCAATTTATAAAATAAGTTCCCATCCGTTAGCTGCTGAGCTTTTCAGTACAACTTTGTATGGTGGCGGTGCTTCTTATTCACCCCTTATTTTTTTTCTTAAAGATTTTATTTACTTATTCATGAGAGACACACAGAGAGAAGGCAGAGACACAGGGAGAGGGAGAAGCAGGCTCCATGCAGGGAGCCTGACGTGGGACTTGATCCCGGGACCCCAAGATCACACCCTGGGCCAAAGGCAGGTGCTAAACCACTGAGCCACCCAGGGATCCCCTATTATTCACCCTTTAAAGGTGAGGTTTCTTGAGGGCTCTTCAGACTAAACAAATGCCTCTGTTCTTGCCCAAGTTCAGAACCGACAGGGGCCAGGCAAGTGAAGAGGAAACTGTCAGCTTTATTACTGGTAACAGTTGCTGGGGAGAGCAGCTGACACACGCAAGGAGTCTGTCAACATTCCCACCCCACTCCCCACAGGCACACACAACATGCAGGAGCATAGACCCGGGGCAGCCCATTCAGGTACAGGTTTGGGTCTTCATGGCAGATTCACTTACTGAGAATTCAGCAGGAGCACAATCCTCACGCTTCAAGACTTTGGATAGATGAGCTCCATGCAACTGAGAGGCATCTACCAAAGGCTGTCATTTCATGAGTGGGTAACTCCCTCCTCCTCTCAGGGATGAGCAGGCGAGGGGGGCAGGAGAGCCGGAAATATTACTCATGGAATCACAAGGAGACACAGGAAGTGATTTCTCCTGGTGCATCCCAGCTCTTTTGTTCACACCACTGAGTTTAACCCTCAAGCGCGTGGTCATCACAGGTGTGGCTATTTGTCCTAGTGGTACTGCTTCCACTTTATGAGACCAGCCCTCCAGGACCAGCCACATCTCCTTTGGAAAATCCTGGGATCATAGGTGGACAGTTAAGAATTTGCCCTGAGAAGACCCTGAATGAACCCAAAGATGCTGCTCATTTAACGAAGTGCCAATGCACTCCTGCTTCTGTTTTCCTCCTCGCAAAACTGTTCAGCCATGTTCTCCAATATAACGCTTTTCAGAGGTTCCGCAACGTGGTTAAATAACAATATATTCAATTACATGATTCCAGCAACATAGAGGGGACCAAATTTGGATATGAACTCCTGCCCATTAGGAAATTCCAAGGAGATGCTGAAGTCCAAAAATTAAAAAATGGTCTTCTAGAGAAAGTCCAAAGAAGTTTCAGTCCAACAGAATTAATGTCTGAAGTTAAATCTCCTTAACTTGTAGGGTTAAAAGTCCAAAGAAATTAAAGTTGAATTCGAATTTTTGGTTTTTCCTGCGACCTGATATGTCAAGAAATTCATGTCCAAAGTTTCATTTCTCCATTTCCAGTCCTGCTCAGTCTCAGCCAGAGGGTCTTGGCCTTTAGCAGCTGCAGACTGGGCTGTCTTCCATGGGAATGGGTGTGGCTCCTTCACAGTCTCTCAGGAGCCCCATTTTTAAAGAGTTCAAAGAGTTAATGGAACACATAAGATTATTATCGCATCAGGCCCATATTCCACAAAATTTAGAACCACAAGAAATCTCCAGCCACCAGAGAAGTTAACTTATCACACTTTTTTTTTCAGATCCCAGTATTTATGTTGCCAGAGGCCAGCAATATTTGGGAGAAGGAGAAAATCTGTAGCTTAACCCATACTATAGGTCCTGAAATCTAAAATCTTGGTCAGTGCTTAAATATTTAGCAAATCAGAGCCAAACTGGGGTGAATTCTGGAAAGTATGAGTAAGTCATGTGAATCCAACTGGCTTTTTAATCCCTCCACGGTTCTTTCTCTCAGCTCCAAATGGGATCTGAAACAACACAGTGGGTTGACATCCAGGACATCTGATCTAGCCCTCCTTTACCTTTGCCTGGCACAAGACACCAAGGTGCTCTATAGAAGTAGCTGCAGGTGAGGTGCAGCAGCCGCATGAGCCCATGAGCTTCACCAAGACCTGAGCAGCCTGCTTGCTGTGACAGCCAGAGTTTGCTAAAGTCCACATTTATTTAAAACTATGAAAATCACCATTTTCCCATGGACAAAGCTGCCATGAGTAGAATGACTACATAATGTATTGTTTACATGAGGAGAGTTTTGATAGTGAAAGGGAAGAAATGAATAAATACTGTGAGAAAAAAGCATTAACGGGGCTGGGCAAGTTGTAATGTATGGTAACTTGAGCCATAAGCTCCAATGTCAAGCAAAGGAAGGTCCTAATTCTCCAGGGAAGCCCCTCCAGGTGGGAACATGAGGAGTAGGGAAGAAGAGTTTCCCCAAAGAAATTGAGGCTAAGAGAGTTAAGTGATTTCCCTGTTAACAGGCTTATAAGTGATGCAACTAGAAATAAATCCAAGTCTTCTGGTGGTAAAGCCACTGTTTTAGTGACCCATTCCCCTTGGATTCTGCTCCCCAACTCCCCCCCCCAAGCCACAGCTCTGGTATGATTTCTTACAATCCCCTTGTTTGCCTCCTCTTTTGAAATAATGTATATTTTGTCTACTATGGGAGTATTAAATGTTCGCTGTAGAAAATTTGAATATCGTTGAAGAGCATGAAGAAAAAATCAACTGTTATTTTACCAACAGGAAATATAAGCTATTATCCTTTTCTCCAGATTTGTGTTCTGTGTGCACATGTGTGTTTGTTGTGTGTGTGCAGTAATATTTTTGAGCTGTTTCCAGTTCCTCTTGTCTTCTCCCTCTTCCTTTTCTCTCTACTTGAAGCAGATAGAAGACTTGTTGCTCATTGCCCCTGGGGAGAAATGAACTGAGCAAAAAGCAGAAAATAAGGAGAATTTGGTTTCCAAAAGCTCAAGCCCATCAAGGATATTATTCTCGTAACCTTTGAGGCAAATCACAGTGTTTCTCTCCTTTCCAATATTTATACTTCATATTTCTTTCTGTTGATGTCCTGTTGACTAAGAGTTCCAGGAAAATATTAAAAAGTTGTGATGATAGCAAGCTCCCATGCCTAGGTCTGACTTTAATATCCAGGTTGCCCAATTAGATGTGATGTTGGCCAATTTGACATAAATATTCTTTCTCTGGCTAAGGAAGTCTCCTAATGCTTTCTTGCTAAGAAGTTTCATTTTAAAACTTTTTGGTAAAAATCAAGAATGACATTGAAAATTATCAAATGGATTTTGGCCGCTAGTAAGATAATCATGCAACTCACTCTTTCATTTATGAAAATAATGAATTACCTCAATAGATGTTCTATCATCCAACCATTTTTGAATTCCTGATTCTCCTGTGTTCTTTGTTTAAATAAGCTGCTGTGTTTGATTTGTAGTCAAGTCAAACGTAAGACTGGCTTATATTTTTCAGTCTTAGAAGCACCAAGTTTGCATTCTTGAGGGATATGTAGACTCATAAAATAAATTGGAAAACTTTCATTATTTTCTAGCTTTTGTAATGAATTATTTTTCCTGAAAAAAAAAATTAAAACTTGTTCATAAAAATATGTCGGTTTGGAGCTTCTGTTAGAGACAATATTCTGACAGTCTCTTCTATTTCACTAATTATTGATTAATTAAGGATTTTTATTTTATATTTTGTCAGTTTTATTACTTTAAATTTTTCTACATAAATGACCATTGCATTGAGAATTTCAAATTGGTTAACATAGAATTACATACAGTTCCTACTGGATTTCTCTTGTGATCTAATTTAGTATATATTTTTTGGTTAGACTTTTAATGATTTACTTGATTATTTTTTTCAAAGAATCCATTCTTAGGAGGTGTTGGAGTGGCTTAGTTGGTTGAGCATGTGACTCTTGATTTCCGCTTGGGTTGTGATCTCAGGGTTATGAGATCTAGCCCCATGATGGGGCTGTGCACAGAGTGTGGAGCCTGCTTGGGATTCTTTCTCTCCCTCTGCCCTCTGATCCTCCCCTAACCCTACCCCCCCTCCCCTGTCCCCACTCATGCTCTCTTTCTCTAAACAACAACCAAAAAAGAATCAATTTTTAGACTTATTACCAATTCTCTATTAAAATTTCAGTTTACTTTTATTTTTTTTCTTATTTCTTCACTTTTGGGGGATGGTATGGTGGGGATCTTTCCTGTTTTAACTTAAGTGAAGTTTATTTACTTTTTCACTTATTAGAAACAAAATGATTTAATGTTATTTAATTTCTAAGGACAGATTTGGTTCCAATCCACTGGTTTTAAATTGTATTTTTCTCATCTATGGAGTCATAACTATTGTTTCTGTCTACTGAAACTGCTTTTCCCAGGTTTAGCTACAGCCTCAGTGAGGCTCTATGAGCTCCCAGTGTGAGTCCAGACACAGCCTTCCTCGGCTTTCCTGGGATGCCTTGGCTCAGCTTGCCTTTTAGTTTTTTGTGTTACATCAGGATCATCTCAATACATCCCTCTGTCATATGATGTTATGAGTTGTGTCACTTAACCATGGAACTGATACAATATTCTTAATTTTGGTTTTGCATTTTGATCCGAGTATTATGTAGTGTGTATTCTAATTCCTAAGGAATGGGAACTTTTATTTCATAATTTTGCCACTAATTTCTATTTTTCTTGCATTATTTCAGAATGTGGACTGTACAATTTCTGATTTAAGATGTTTTTTGATATATTTTCTCTGTGGGCTAACATATGACCATTTAAAAAAACAGTTCAGGATATTGGAGAAAAAGTTGAAGATTTAAGGTAGAAAGATATATATTTTTTTAATTTAAGGTAGAAAGATATTTATGAATCAATATTATTACATTATTGAGATTCTCTAGGCTTGTGCATTCTTTGCTAACCATTTGTATCAAGGATGAAAAGGTTGTGTCACCAAATTGTAGTCAGCTTCCTCTTTAAAAATAGGTTAAAGAGACATATTTTTTTCCCAGTGCTGTTGAAATGTAATTGATACACAGCATTGTATAAGTTTAGGGTGTACTCCATGGGGGCTTGATTTACCTATATTGTAAAATAATTATCACAATAAGTTTAGTTAACAGTCATCATCTCCTATAGATACAAAAAAGAAAAATATTTTTCTTTGTGATGAGAACTCTTAGGATTTGCTCTCTTAACAACTATCCTATATATCACACGGCAGTGTTCACTCTAGTCAGCTTGTTGTACATCACATCCCCAGTACTGAAAGTTTGTGCCTTTTGACCACTCTCCTCTAATTACCCTACCTCCCCACCCCACTCTCTACCACTGGTAGCTGCAATCTGATTTCTTTTTATGTGAGTTTTTTAAATTACACATATAAGTGAGATCACACAGTATCTTTTCATTCAGTAGGTTGTCTTTTTCATTTTGTCAATGGTTTCCTTCACTGTGAAAACCCTTTTTATTTTGATGTAGTCCCCGTAGTTTATTTTTACTTTTGTTTCCCTTGCCTGAAGAGACGTATCTAGAAAAGTGTTGCTGCTGTCTACAAAGAAATTGCTGTCTATGCTCTCTGTTAGAAGTTTTATGGTTTGTCATGTCTTATCTTTTTAATGATGGCCATTCTACTAGGCTTGAAATGATATCTCATTGTGGTTTTGATTTGTATTTCCCTAATGATGCGTGATGTTTAGCATCTTTTTATGTGCCTGTTGGCCATTCATATATTTCCAGAAAAATGTCTATTCATGACATGTATGTTGTATGAGTTTTCTATAGATTTGAGATATTAACTCCTTATCGGATATATGATTCACAAATACTTTTTCCCATTCCACAGGATGTCTTTTCATTGTATCGATCATGTCTTTTGCTGTACAGAAGGTTTTTGGTTGGAGTAGTCCCACTTGTTTATTTTTTTTTCTTGTTGCCTATACGTCAGGTATCATTTCCAAAAATCACTGCCAAGACCCATGTCAAAAAGTATTTACTTTTTTGTTTGCTTCTAGGAGTTTTATGGTTTCCAGTCTTGTTTTTAAGTCTTTAATCCATTTTGAGGTAGTTTTCATAAGTGGTGTAAGGAACGGATCTAGTTTCATTCCTTTCCATGTGAATATTCAAATTTCCCAGCACCATTTATTGAAAAGACTTTCTTTTCTCCATTGAGTGTTCTTGGTCAGCTTTCTTTCTGGTACTGTCATTTTCTGCAACAGAGAAGAGTCCTGTTGTTTTATTAGAATAAACCCATTTTCCATAAGTGCTGGCTTTGGACTTGAGGTACCCGGCTATTTCTGGTACTAACCTCTGCCCTTGACTGCAATCAACTGCTGTTCTGCTTTTTGCCTCCAAAAATATGTTTCCCTTTTCTAGAATTTCATATAAATGGAATTATATAGTATGCAATCTCTTGTATTTGTCTTTATTTTTGACTATGAATCCATGAACCTACACAAGTGATAAAATTATCTAAAACGTTGTATGTATGTATATATATGCACATACAAAAAACTTTGTATGTGCGTGCATGTATGTGTGTATGATTCATAGTCAAGATCCAGAACAGAAGGCCCCCTTGTATTGCCCTTTTATAACCATACCCACAGGTCTTCCTTCCTCTACCATACCCTGTTCCCATACCCTGGCAATCACTGGTCTGTTCTCCATCCCAATGTTGTTCATTTCAAGAATGTCATGGAAATGGAATCATATAGGATGCAGTCTTTTGGGAGTTTTCTCCCCACACACAGCAGAATTCCCTTGAGATTCATTCAAGTTGTTGCATGTATCAGCAGTTTGTTGCTTTTTAATTCTGAGTAGTATTCCACATACCAGTTTGTTTAACTATTCACTCATTGAAAGACATCTGGGTTGTTTCCACTTTGGGGCTATTATGAATAAAGCTGCTATGAACATTCATGTACAGGTTTTTGTGTGAACATAAATTTTCATTTCTCTGGGATAAATGCCCAGGAGTGCAATTGCTGGGTCATATGGTAATTGCATGCCTAGTACCATAAGAAACTGCCAAATCATTTTCCAAAGTGGCTGTACCATTTTATAATCTCATTAGCAAAGTCTGAGCGATCCAGTTTCTCTGCCTCCTTGCCAGCATTTGGTCTTGTCACTGTTTTTTATTTTAGCCATTCTGATAGGTATGTAGTGATTTTCAATGTAGTTCTCATTTGCATTTCCCTAATTGCTAATGAGGTTGAATATCTTGTCATGTGTGTTTTGTCTTCTAAATACCACCTTCAGTGAAATATTTCTTTGTGATTTGCTCATTTTCTAATTGAATTTTTGTTTGTTTTTGAGAACTCTTCATATACCTTAAACCATAGTTCTTGGGTGGATAAGATGTTTGCAAATGTTTCCTCCCAGTCTGTAGCATGTCTTTTCCTCCTCTTCAGAGCATCCTCTGCAGAGCAAAACTTTTCATTTTAATGGGGTCCTATTTATCAGTTTTCCCTTCTCTGGATTGTGCTGTTGGTTTCAAGTCTAAGAACTCTTCACCTAACTCTAGATCTTAAAGATTTTTTCTCCTAAGTTTTCTCCTAAAAGTCGTATGATGATCCATTTGGAGTTAAGTTTTGTAAGTGTCTGGAGCTTAGGTCTATGGTGAGGGGGTTGTTTGGGTTTGGTTTCAGTTTGGTTTAGTTTGGGTTGAGTTTTTTGCATATGGATACAGAATTGAAATGGCTTTTAGAGAGGTGCACTTTTAAATTTTTGTCAAATTTAATTTATCAATCTTTTTCAGTTTTACAGATAGTGCTTTATGCATCTGATCTAAGAAATCTTTGCCTATCCCAATGTTGAATGGTTGACTGTTGCAAAGATTTTCCTTTTTTTTCTTCTAGAACTTTGAATTTTAGATTTATATTTAAATTATGATCTATTTTAGGTTATTTATGTGTTTGGTCTGAAATAAGGTTGAAAAGTTCTTTTTCTTTTTTCCAAACTCCTAAGGATATCCATTATTCCAGAACCATTTGTTCTTTTCACATTGAGTTTTATTTTGGCATTTTTGTCAAAATCAGTTGAGCTTATATTTGGTGTGGGCCTATTTCTTCTATTCTGCTTTATATATATATCTTTATGCCAATACCTACTGGTCTTAAGTTGAGGTTTATAGTAGGTCTTGAAATCAGTCTTTGAACTTTATTTTTATTTTTTGGCTTTTTTAGATATTTGCATTTCCATATAAATTTTAGAACCAGTTTGTCAATCCCTACCAAAAAGCCTTTTGAGATTTTGATTGTGTTGAGTCTTTGGATTAATTTAGGGAGAATGAACATCTCAATGTTGAGTCTTCTGACAAATAAATATAGTGTATTCCTCAATGTGTTTAGATATTTTCTAAAGCTTTCTGAGAAATGTTTTGCAGTTTTCAGAGACTACAATTATATGATCATTTGATATTATCCCATGAGTCACTTAACTCTATTCTTTTTTTTTTTTTCCAATTTTTGCTCTCTGCTTGTTTGAACAGTTTGTATTGCCATGGCTTCAAATTTACTGACCTCTTCTTGCTCTGTGTGTGGTATTCTAGTGAACACATTTAATCTTTAAATTTCAGATAATGCATTTTTAAGTTCTAAAATTTCCAATTGATTCTTTTTATACCCTTCTTTCCCTATTATGTTCATAATTTTCCCTAAATACTTGAACATATTTCTAATAGCTGTATTAAAGTCCCTTTCTGCTAATCCCATTATCTCTATAATTTCTGGTCTGTTTCTGCCAACTGATTCTTTTCTTGGTTATGGATCATATATTCCTGCTCCTTTATATGTCTAGTAATTTTTTTTATTGGATCCTGGATATTGTGAATGTAATATTGTTAAGTGTCTGGATTTTGTTGTCTGTCTTTAAAGAGAGTTGCTTTTTATTTTGAAAAGGATCAGTTTGATCCTTTGTGGATTTGGTTAAATTTGTAAGGGAAAATCTAGAGTAACCTTTTCTTTACATTTAAGTTAGCCCTCTCATTAAAGGGGTATGTACTGAATGCCTAGCTGTTCAACAATGTCTCTCCTCTTTGGCTGGTTGAAAGTTAAAACATCTCACAGGTCCTGTGAGCTTTGCCAGTTGCTCAGCTTTACAGTCCTCATCAGTAGATTTTGTAGAGCCTAATGGAATTGCACCCTATATATGGATAGCTTAATATTTAACATCGAACTCTAGGAGGCGCTTCTGCAGATTTCTGTCTCTCTTTCTCTGCATTGCTTCTTTGTCCCCAGTAGCTTACCCCAGAACTTCCAGCCATCTTAGACCATGTAAACTTCAATCTCTGTCTCCTCAACTCAGAGAGACAGCCCTCTTCTGCTGGAGCTCCTCCTTGCAGTCACTATGCTGAGGTCCAGAAAGTGCCTTCGGGCATGAAGCCACAGTAATTGTAAGACCATGATTTCCCGCACTGTTTCTTTTCCTTCACTGTCACAGTCCTTCTCTGTTGTTTCCAATGTCTGAAAGGAGCCACTTCATGTATTTTGTCTAGTTCACTCATTGTTAAAGGAAGAAAGACTAGCCTGGTACCAGTTCTCCATGGCAGCTGACACTTTTTACAACTTTTAATTTCAGTCTGCAACTGTGTCATATAGATGTATGTATGTATATATATATATATATATATATATACACACATACATATATATCTTTTTTCTTGTTATTTCATGTCACTCTTTTTTAAATTTCAGTCTATAATTTCACTCAGTTCTTTTTCTTTTAAATTATTTTAAATTTTATGCTCTTTGTCTGCATCTTGGGCTCTACACTATTTATCATTACATTTGCAGAACATTTGCATAGATTCATGTTGTTATTTTCTATTCACTCACCCAGGAGCAGATAGGGAGCCTGGCCATCCCTGTACACTGGTAACAAGTGTGCAGTGGAGCTTCTTTCCTAATCTTCACTGCCTGTCTGAATACTATTATTGCCCCTTTCCAGGTTTTCATCTGGAATGCTAGTTGATGGTATTTTGCCATCTTTTATTTAGTGTCAGTCTGTTGGTCTGACAGAGGATATCTTGGTTACCACACATGAGATGTACCATTTTTCTAAGTATGATCTAAGTGTTTGTGGTTTTCACCACGTAAGAAAAAAAATGTATGAAACATTACCAGCTTCACAATACATTTCTTCTACAAGTTAAAGTTCAGGATGACTTTATTTTATTGATCTTTAACTTTAAGTTAATTTTTTTCTTTAAGAGGCGATATTTTAACATGATTCAAAATTCAAGATATGTTGAAAAGTTTCCCTCTGACAGCTGTCCTGTAGACATCCAATTTCCTTCTTTGTAGGTAATCAATTTTACCAATTTCTTGCGTATTTTCCCAGAGATAGTCTCTCTCTCTCTCTCTCTCTCTCTCTCTCTCTCTATATATATATATATATATATATATATATATATATATATATATATATATTATCCTCTGCCTCTCTTTTCCACAAACAATAACACATGCTACGCACTTATAAAAAGTATAATTATACATCTTGAAGATTTCCATAAATAGAAGTTTGGCTTTTAATGGCTTCATTATATTCCTTTTTTTGTAAAGATCTTATTTATTTATTCATGAGAGACATAGAGAGATAGGCAGAGACATAGGCAGAGGAAGAAGCAGGCTTCCCGTGGGGAGCCCGATGTGGACTCCATCCCAGGGATCACAACCTAAGCCAAAGGCAGATGTTCAACCACTGAGCCACCCAGGCATCCTCCCCTTTTTTTTTAAGAGAGGGAAGAGCCCCAAGCCCTAGAGGGTTCTCTTGAGAGGGAGGCACACCCACTACAGCTCCCACCCCCAGAGGAGCAGGAAGTGAGAGAACCAGGAGAGAAGCCCGGGACCTGTTGTGAGCTCACACCATTCGCTGGCTGTGTCCCCGGGCCTAGCAGCCTGTGTCCCCGGGCCCAGCAGGCTTTTCCCCCTTTAATCCCTTGCAATTTTTTATGTATGTATTTTATCTGGCCCTTTCCCTATTTATTGACATTTATGTTGTTTTCTATTTTGCCATTATTAATAATAATATAATTAATATTTCAAAAAAATGTGTCCTTTTTGCATGTATGTGAGACTATTTATAGCTTATTTGCAGGATAAATTCCCAGAAGTGGGTGAATGAACATGTGCATTTGTAATTTACAAATATTGCCAGATTACCTTCCAGAGAGAGAAAACACAACTGCTCTAGTTTGCCAAGGAACTTGTCCCAGTTTTGTTATTAATAATAATAATAAGCTCTTGTTCATAAGTGTCTGGTTTGGATGATAAACTACATGGTCACCTCTATTTGCAGAGCTTGTGCCAGTTTACATGCTCAGCTCTAGCTTGGCTTTTAGTACCTGTTTATATGCTGACATCTTTCACATTTATATTTCCTCTTCTGAGGTTCAGATAGCTGCCTACTTGGATATCTCACAGAAAGCTCAATCCAACACATCCGAAAGAAACTTTTGAGTCCCCCCAAAACTTATCCTCCCATCCAAGTCTTTTATATCAGCAAATGGCAATACCATGCATCCCTTTATTCAAGTAAAAATGCTGGGATTCTTGCAAGATTCTTCCATTTTCTCTACTGGATCTGTAGCTATGAGCAAGCCACTATTCTCCATAGCCATAAGCCTCAGCTTCCTTGTGATCAAAACTAGGATCATACGGCCTACCTCATGTGGTACCTCATGGCACCACAGTGGTGATGATACAAAGCAGTGAAAGCACACCTCTTGTTTTCTGGCATATACTAGAGGATCGAAGAATAGTCCTTCCCTCTCCTTCCATCCTTTCAAAGCCTGCCCTATGTGTCCCCATGACCCTCCTTGTATTCCAATCCATGAAGTATAAATGTGACTTTTGGCCCAGAACAAGTTGTTCCAAATGTCCTTCTTTAGGCTATGGTAGGATATGGAGCTTATTTCTGTAAATCTATACCAGAAGAGTCCCCAAGGCCAGCCCGAATATCGAAGAACAGACTGCAGCCTTGTTGGAAGTGAAAGGATCTAAAAACTATCAAAAGTCAGAAAGGTAACATTTATATCTTTGTCCCTGTTTCCTTTTGAAAGTTTTCCTGGCCAGGCAATGCTGTGGTGATTCACTTTTCAAAATGATTTACATTCTTCTCTAAACCTTAATTTTAGAAGACTTACCAGATTACAGAATTTTCTTTTTCTTTTCCTTTATTTTATTTTATTTTATTTTATTTTATTTATTGGTTCTTTTAAAAAGCATCAACTTCTAAATGCAGTGGTTGTGATATGCTGGAAAGAACACTGGCTCTGGAACTGTAACACCAGGGTTGAAATCCTGGTTTGGCTGCTTATCATCTGAGTGACCTTAAGTGAGGCGTGTGAGCTCTGTGAAACTCAGAGTCCTCATTCTTTCTCAGATGCTTTTGTACATGTTGTTATATCTCATCCTTATAGTGTTATTTGGAAGATGAGTTTCAATGAGAAAAAGGTGTGTACAAGTGCCAAGCATCTAGCAGGTGTTTGTTCCAACATTCATCAAACCTGATTTATATAAACAGGAAACATTGTAGCTGTGTGACGTGGTGGAAGAGCTGAGTGCAGAAGCTTAAATTGTAAAGCCCGGTGAAGAGTATCTGGAACAAAAAGTGCTATGTCCTTTGAACTGTTCCATGGGCCTGGAAGGGCCATTCCTTCACAGCACAGTTAAGAAAAGTAGCCTACTGTGCTCATTGAGCTGCCCTGGCTCATGGTGCTCATTGGTGGTGGAGTCAGGGCCAGATTTAACTGAAGTTCAAATGCAACCTGTCATACAAAGTTCTAGAAGCTGGACTTTTCTCACTTATAGAAATTCTCTTGACTTGAAGACCAAAAATGACCTCTCCACTGAATCCCTACGGAGCAGTACCAACCAACCCCCTGTGCTAGGATTTTTGGAGAAGGCTGTTCAAAGGAGAATGTGTTTTGAAAGGGAACGAAGAAGAGGAAGTAGTGAAGAGGATGCAGCCATTGGTGAAACATTTCTCAGGTGCCCGGTGGGCCAGCTACTTCAGAATAGATCAGAAAGTGATGTCTCAGAGAAGGAACCCACCCACCTCCTTCTCTGCCCTAAAGAATAAGCATGTGGGTAACAAGCAGGTGGCCCACATCCCTCCTCCTCTCTTGGTCTCAGTTCAGGACTCATTCCCATAGCCATGGACATGGATCATGTGTGGACAAAAGGAACCTAAAGAACTGCCACTGCTGCTACAGTGTCTGTTGGCAAACATGGAATGACCAGAAAGAAAAGAGAGGAGTGAGAACTAACGAGGGACAAAGGTACTGTGGCCAGTCCTCATTCTTCTCTTCCCCTTCCACTGAAATCCAACTAATTGCAGGGTGGCTGTCCTCACGATGCCACGGTACCACACAGACCATTCTGGCTTGAATCTATTCATTTATAAAAAGGAGAAGAATTGGGATCCCTGGGTGGCGCAGCGGTTTGGCGCCTGCCTTTGGCCCAGGGCGCGATCCTGGAGACCCAGGATCGAATCCCACGTCGGGCTCCCGGTTCATGGAGCCTGCTTCTCCCTCTGCCTGTGTCTCTGCCTCTCTCTCTCATTCTGTGTGACTATCATAAAAAAAAAAAAAAAAAAAAAAAATTAAAAAAAAAAGGAGAAGAATTGATTGTCCTTTCATTTTCCCCGCCTTGCCAGATAGGACATCCAAGATAAAAGAGATGCTCTGACTTCTCAGAGTACTTCCCATTATATGTAGATGACGGTAATAAATATGGAGCAAGTACTTCTCCAAAAATTGAAATGCATGGTCTGACAAAAGTCTTTATTTTGACTTATGGATTTATTTTTGAGAAAAGTCTTACAGAAGTTTAATCATTAAGTGACATTTAGTTAAGAATTTAACAAATCACTTCTGTTGTAAAGAATAAAATTACGTGGACTCTGGGCCATCCTGGAAAATGCAGGCCATATGGTCACCATAGGTATAGGTGACAGGCTACACAAGAAAGCACTTTATAGGTTTGCCAATTTGCCACCTAATTTTAATCAAATACTTGGGTATGTTAAAGAGGCAAGCCTTTCCTGTGGGATGGTAGTAATAACAACAACCAGTACCTTGGATAGCCCTCTAAAAATTTCAAAGTGCTTTCGCATAAATTATCTCATTTGATCCAATCCATATGTGTAAGAACAGTCACACATACCAAGGCAGAAATGTCAAGATCGATAAAGTTCAAACTCTCTCATACACTGCTCACTGGCCCAGGCAGGCCCTGTTTTTCTCACAGGCGTGTTCTCAGTAAACAGAGGAAGGTGACCCAGGGCTGTGGGGAGGTGAGGGGTCAGGAGGACAATCCTCCTCACACCGTCGGGGGAACTTCTCCAGTTTCAGGTCACCAGGCTGGTTTCCCAGAAGCCAGCATCTGCTGTTCTCTCTCTGCTTTACCCATTCCCTCAATTCTAGAAAGCAGTAGTCAGGCCAATGAGCAGGCACCACGACGCACTGTAAAGGCCTGGTGCTAGTTCTCAAAGGTTGGAGCTCACCAGGAGCACGTCTCAGAGGCCAGGCTGGATCAGGTAGGGAAGCAGAAATAATCCACAGATTAGAACTAGCATGAGCCAGTGAGGGAGAGAACCAGGGGCTGCACTACAGGAACACAAATTGTTCACAAATGGGGGGCAGGAGCAGTGCTGCTTTACTCAGAAACTAGGCAAGGGGCTTGAAAGGTGAGGAGGAATGACTAAGGAACAAAGGAAGTTTTGGGAAGAGAGGGAGCCATTTCAACTGTGTCCTGGCCGAGTAGGGCAGGAAGGGCTGGCTTGTTAAAAGCCCAGGGCTCAGAGGGACACAACGTAGTCCAAAACTGGTTAGGTGTGCGGATGGGACGTGTGAGTTTATCGTCTATTCTCCAGGCTAATGGATTTAGGAGTTAACAGGTATCTTGTCTCTTCCTCTCCATGGCTTCAAATACAGTGTCTATGTCCATACTATCCAGGTTTATATTTCTAACCAAGACTTCTCTACTAAATGCCAGACCTATATATCAACATTTGACAAGACTGCTTGGAATCTCCAAGGCAGCTGAAGCTTAACACATCGAAAAGGCATTCTTACTTAACTCTATCCTTCTCACCTATTCCTCTGTTAATTTTTTTCTAAATCTCAATTAACTATAACCTCCAGAATTTTTTTGTTATTCTTGTTGCCTCCCCTTCCCTGCCTCCAGAATATTATTTATCTGCAAGCTGTGTCAGTTTTATCCCGAGTCATAGCCAGAGTATCTTCCTCCCTCTATTTGCTCTGCCAGCCACCAAGACAAACCACTGTCATGCCTCCCATCTGTTGACTCCTGAACTCTTGAGTGATCTTCCTGCTTCTACTCTGACTCCTTTCTGTCTGCGTCTCACAGATTAGCTCGAGTGTTTTGCTGTTGTTTGTTTTTTTTTTTTTTTTAGTGTAGATTGAGTCATATCTCTTTCCTTTTTAAAACCCTTAGTGGCTTATTATTGTACTTAGGATAAAATCCAAAATATGAAGCATTGGCAATCTATTATCTTCTCACCTCTCCAGTTCCATCTCATGTCATCTTCTCCTTCACTCCACAATCTCTAGCCAAACAGGCATACTTTGCTATTTTCAAACACTGTAAGTTTTTTCAACACCAGGATCTTGGCACATATGATTTCCTCTGCCTTAAAAACCATTTTCTGCACTCTTTACCTACTTAACCCCAACTTATGCTTCATGCATCAGCAAAAATGCTGCTCCTCAGAGAGACACTGAACCTCACAACCTAAATGATACCCCTGTGTCAATGAGTTCTTTGGAGCAAGCACAGAAACCAACTGGTTAATTCAGGAAGAAAGGGAGTTAACTGGAACAATATGAGATCATGCAGATATTGAAAGGAAAGCTGATAAATAAGCTCAGGAAGGGCAGGGGCCAGTGATACATGGACTCAAGTAACAAGAACTAATGGTTGGTCTATTTATGGTGTATTCACAGCAGAGAATGAGATCCTGCCTTTCCCTGTCTTTTGTTTTTTTTTCCAGTTTAGGTTAAGGTCCAGGGAGAGAATCTGATGGGCACAGCTCATACCATGTGCACAAGCCTCATAGGAATGGGGTGGAACAGCAGGAGAACTTGAATGAGAGCTCTGCGAAAACTACACACAATGGAGAGTAATTCCCTTCTCACGCAATGAGTGCACTCTTACCAGAAGGAGGAATGGATGCTGGATGCAAAGTGGGTGAAGGTTCCCATTGCATGCTTTCATTGTCCTGTGTGCTTGTTTCCAAAGCACTAGTCATCATCTATAATTATGTAGTATGCAGCAGACATGGGGTGAGTGCTTATTTCTTCCTTTCTTTTTTATATTTTCTCACCTTTTTTGCAGGGAGAAAGGAGCCCTGTGCTCAATTTCAGCCAGTAAAATGTAGGGGAAATGGTGTATGGCCCTCTAGGCTTGGTCTCTAAAATCTCCCAAGATCCCCAACTCTTTTCCTGTCTACACAGCTGTGAACTAAGAAGTCCAGAATCATGGGGCCACGACACAAGACAGCTGGATCCTTGGGCCACTGCTTGGAAAGAGCTGACCAAGACCTGCATAAGAGACAGAATTTTATTATATGAAGTCACTGAGATTTGGGGGGTTGTTTGTTACAGCAGCTAACAAGCATTACTCTGACCATTACCAATTTATTTTACTGTTGTTTTGCTTATCATCTGTCTTCTCCACAAGATTATAAACTCTACAGAGCCATGGACTACACTTGTCACTTAGCATCTAACATAGTAAAATGCAATAAATATTTGTTAAATAAACGAATGAATTTTTTTCTTTGTCCAACCTTTCTCTCTCTGATTTTTCTTTCAATAGAGGAAGGAAAGGAGAACTAAAGATACTTTCCTGACATTCTCGCTGCCCACTTGATGCACTTCCCACCAGGCAGTGGGTTCATCGACAAGAAGTCTTAGGCCATTTCTTCAAGTCAGTGTCACAGATGCATCAGAGCTGCTTCAGCACATCATGGCACGTGAGGAATGTGATTGAAATCTAACAGCAGGTTACCTGTGACACTGCAATCGCTTCAGTCATTTCTTTGTCTTTAAAATGCCATATAATTGCTAATGTAATTAGTAATGTATACAGAGGGGGCTTGTGCAATTACTGAGTCCTAAGATCAAGTAATTACTGTTCTGTCAACAAAACAGCAACTGTTTCATTAACAACTGCTTGGATCTGGAAACAAGCATAATCAGATGCAGACAGATCAACTAAACATTATCAACTCAGCTGATTTTTTTTTAGACACCAAAATGTCAACCCCACAACAGTAAACACAATGGATCTTTAAGACTATCTTTTTCCAGTTCAAACAAATCCATAGTTGGATGGATAAATAGATTAATAGAGAAATGGGGTGAGGGAGAGACATGATAGATGATAGATGATGATAGATAGATAGAGACAAAACCAAATAGCCTTGATTTTTTTTCAACCTGAAAAGAATCTTCTGTCTAAATACCATATGAAACTAAACTGTGAAAATCAAGAAGGATATATGAATTTTAACTTTAGTCATGCCTCTATGCTTTTCCATTGTGCTCTTACAAAAAACATCTAATCTGGGGTGCAACTTTCTTACCTTAAAAAATGAAGCGACAACCTGAGCTTATACACTGCAATGAGAAAGATGAGGGAAAGGTATGGATCTAAGAAAAGGTTTGGTTGAGTCTATTAGCTTGTCCTGTGATAAGATAGATAATAAACAATCTTCCCAAATTTCCATGGATTCCAACAACAAACCTGTAATCTTGCCCGTGGGTTTGTAGGTCAGCACTTCAGCCACATTACACCAAGTTAAGTTCAGGAGTGTCTCATGTCTTTCCACTTTAGGATCCAGGATGAAGGAGTAGTAGGAGGCTGGGGCATGTCCTGCTATAGTAAAGGGAGAGAACACAGAACTCACACCATAATAACATACCTCTCTGCTCAGATGTGCTATTTTCATAATTGTTCACATTTGCCTGGCCAAACAGGTCACATGACTAAGCCCTCTAGTGATATGGAAAAGTCTACTCCCTTTGTGGGGGAGAGAGAGGAGAGAGAATTTATGCTCAACAATAATGCCCCAATCAGAAATTATTTTCAATTTCTCAGTTTGTATCAGAAGTCATGAACTCTGTTTTCAGAGATAAGTGACCAGATGAGTCAAATACTTTTTGAAGTTCCAACATGTTTGTCTGGAAAAGATGGAATACTATTTGGAAGAATAAAGCACTGAGATGAGAGTCTAGAGATACCTGTTGTATTTCAGTGTTGCTAGTAGCTAATTTTGTGATGTAAGACAGGTCACTTCATAACTATGGTCCTATTTCCTCACTGTAAAGTAAGAAGATTTGACAAGGCGATGTTCACAGTGCCTTTTAGCCTGAAAATCCTAATCTGCAGTGGGTTACCCTTTAGAATTGAAGTTTAGCACTGTTTGGGGTATGGAGCGATAGTCGGCTAATACTTGCTTCATAGAGAAAGGCCCAATGCAAAGGAGGCAGATATAAAAGGAAAGCTGCTCAGTTGGGGAAATGTGTGTTACTAGCTGTCCCCATCCCAACCCCCAGCATCGCCTGGGTCGTATAAATGAAGCCTGGGCCCCACAAGGTAGAGTTACCCACATAAGAGGTAGCTCCACAGCAGATCAATTCAGAGCACCTGCCTTTGAGACTTCTACTTTGGGACTCATCTTTGAAACTCTTGTCTCTTTCCATGGATGGTACAACATGTAGAACAGAAATCATCAGGACACCCCAAGTAAAATTAGTTTCAGATGCTCTGGAGTGCCCTCTGAGGCCCCTGAAAGTAAATTTCATAACCTTGAAATAACCTCGAGTTTTTTTTATCAGACCTCCACTCATATACCCTCAACACTTAGTGAGAAATCCATCCAAATGATTGATTACATGTGATGCATTAGACACTAATAGACAGCAACTTGATTTTTTTATCCCATATTGAGTGTACTTTCAGAGCATGTCTTGTTTGGAATAAGGGGTACGTGGGGGCGATGGAGGGTATGCCACGGATGTGAAGCATCAAACTATTAGCTGAAGAACAAATGTTGCTTGCACATTTAATTAATAAAACTATGCGTCCCTTCTCTGCTTCTCAGAAATGGGAAAAGAAATTACACTCCAGAGTTAATGCCTAAGAGCACTTTGACATTGTTTGCAACTTCTTCAGATGGCAAGCTGTGAGACCTCAGAACTCACGCATGTGAGTTTCAAACTTTTCTGTCAAAGACTCTGACGCCACTGGAAGTGCTGGGATGTGGTCTGAAGACCTGCTACCGTGCACACGTTCTTTGCAAATGTTCTTTTTCTTTTCTTTTCTTTTCTTTTCTTTTCTTCTTCTTTTTTTTCTTTTCCTCTTCTCTTCTCTTTTCTTCTTTTCTTCCTTTTTCTTTTTTAAAGTAGGCTCCATGCCCAACATGGGGCTTGAACTCACAACACTGAGATCAAGAGTCGCATGCTCCACCGATTTAGCCAACCAGGGGCCCCTTTGCAGACGTGCTTTTAATATTTACATAGTTAAGTAAAATTTGCATTCACATTTATAATATATAAAATACTGCCCTCACCAAAAGAAAAAACGCTTTGAAAATACTGATGCAATATAAGTGCTCTGCTTATCTTATCTCCTAGCCACACACTAAGTTTGGGACATTTGCAGCCTTTGTGACTTCTCATGTGAGAAATCAATATTTTTTCCAGAATTTCAGAATTAATGTCTTGATCTGTATTCTAAGATCATAGTACTTTATCTACAAAAGGATTTTGAGAGGTACAAAATGAGACAAGTGGTAGAAGCAACCCGCAAAGCATCTGGTACGCTGAGGGCAAAGCTGCTGTCATTCACACCATAACCGTGTTCCTACTGCCACATCCACTGCTAGCTCTGCCACCATCTGGATGTTGGGTTGCCAAGTTGGAGAGCAGCTTTGTGCTCTACGGTGTGGTTTGCATTTCTGTCTCTGGTGGAGGGTAACTGAATTGTTCCCCAGGAGGGTCTTCAGATCTTTCAGAATTTCCAGAGCAAATGAGAAGCCCTAGAGTTCCATCTTCTCCCCAAACCAGTTCCTGCCCCTAAGAACTCTTCACCATATCACCTCTTCTGTACACCACTCCCTGCAAACCCCACTAAAGAAATACTCACTCAGTTGCAAGCTCATGTCCTCATGATGGGAGATTGGGCCTTCTCCCATAGAAGAAGATGGTTTTATTGCCAAAGCAAACAGCAAAAGCTGTCTTCATGGTTGAGCTGGTTTTACTCACACTTCTGATATGAAATGTATGGCTTTTTCTCCTGACATCAACCAATTTTGATTACAAGTGGTTATCCTAGAATTCAGTTCAATTCTTATACTAACTACCCTCAAATGAACACCAGACTCCACAGGCTTAAAGGCTCAGTCTCACAAGACGGTCCTCAGTTCAGACACCAGTCTCAAGTGGGGTGCCCAGATATTCACACTTTGTCTGACTTGGAAACAAATTTGGGGTTACCATGATCCCCTCTTAGGTTAGATAATTTGCTAAAATTATCAGGTGGAGACTTCACTCACTATTAGCATTTTATTTTAAAGAATACATCTAGGGACAGCCAAATGGAAGAAACGCACAAGGAAATGTACTAGGGACAAACACACTCTCTTTGTACCTCAGTGTGTTCACTAACCCAGATGCTCTCTGAACCCCATAGTTTAGGGTTTTAATGGAAGTTTTACTATGTAAGCAGGGTTGATGACATTGTTGGACGTTGGTTATTAATCAATCCCCAGTCTGTCTCTTCTCCCTGAAGATTGGATGTGAGGCTGAAAGTTTCAAGCTTCTAATCCCAGATTGGTCTTTTTGGTGACCAGCCCCCACTGAAGCTATGACCAGCTGCCATTTAGGAGCTATGTGGGGCCTCCTAAGAGTTGCCTCATTAGAACAAAAGAGGCCCTTATTACGATTACCACTCAGGAAATTCTAAAACTTTTAGTAGGTCTATTCCAGAAACTGGGGACAAAGACCAAATATCTTTCAATAATACCAAAATGGTCATCGCTTTCTTCCAGTGAAATGGAAACAGAAGGTAAATGATTCCTGATTCCTTCCTTACATGCTTCTTGAGGGTTTAAGAGCAAATAGGAATGACATGAGCACCTCCCCACTCCCTACATTAGACCTTCTATTAATATTTATTTATTCAACTTGCTAAGCAGAGAATTTCTCAATTTTATTCGAAGTAAACATTTACTAGTACCTATTTTGCACCAGCAACGTGCTAGGAAGATGTCAGAAATGTCACGAGAATAAAATGTAACTTTTGTCCTCAGAAAGCTCCAAGTTTAGTGGAGGAAACAATCAGGAAAACTTATCACTGCAACAGAGGTAACTGTGGAAGAAGCCATTCACTGAGCCTTGGGTGAAAGAAGCTCCCAGAGAGTTCTTCCCGGATAAAGGGGTGCTCAGTCTGTGTGATTTATGAGGGAGTAAGAGAGAAAAAGGAGGAGACTTATTTCTGTGCTCACATAAATTATCAACAAAGCCATGTAGAATCAAGTAACACCAATGTTAGAAGGAGACTTGTGCGTCTTTTCCAACACAAACCACTGAATCTGAGTGCTGTTCACTTAACAGCAAACGTGACTTCTTTTAAAAGTTTCAGATGGAAGTTTGTACCCTTTGATCAACTTCACTAATTTCCTCACTCCCTCTCTCCCCTAACCCCCCATCCCTGGCAACCACTAATTTACTCATTGTTTTCTATACATTCTACTTTTTTAATAATCTAATATAAATGAAATCAGACAGTATTTGTCTTTCTCTCTGACTTATTTCACTTATCATAATGCCCTCAAGATTCATCAGTGTTGTCACAAATGGCAGAATTTCCTTCTTGTTAATGGCTAAATAATATTCCACTGTAAATACATACATTCCCTTTATCCATTCATCTGTTAGCAGATACTTATTGTAGTAATCATTCTACAAGATATACGTGTATCAAATCAACACATTGTACACCTTAAGCTTACACAATGTTATACATTAATTATATCTCAATAAAGCTTGAAAAACTTTTAAGTTAAAAATAAAAATAAATTTAAAACGTTTTTAATGGTTCAAATCCAAAAATATACCAGACTATCACAAAAAATGAGTTGTTTGCTCAAAACATGATTGTGCTTCAAAAGACAGACTTTAATCTGTCTCTTTTGGTCTTGGGATCATTTTGGTCATCTCTAACTTTCCATTGAAAGGACAGCTACAATTTCTTGACAGTTTTTTTTTTTCTTGACAGTTTATAACTTGGTTTCTGTAAGTCCTTTCAGATGCTTTCTCTTGCACAAAGACTTGGAATAAAAAACCACTGAGACAGGATCGTGACTACTGAGTTGTTGTTGCTGAGGCTCCACACAGAGGATTGTTACCTCAGTTCTATTTTATGTTGAGCAGGACACAAAGTATAACTAACACCTAGTGAACAAGCATCTCTGAAGATCTAGGGACAATCCAGACCAACAAACAACACACAGTTTAGCAAGGGATCAGACCGTAAACATGATAATGACATATTTATACAATACATTGTCTTTGTGATATCTAGAAGCATGCACTCTGGGAGTTCAGAGGAGGGTGAAACATTAGTATGGTCCTGACTAGTCCTGGCTACATGATAGGCTTCAAGAGAATAGGGACTTGCATCTACCTTGTTTGCCATTCCTGCCTCTGTCCCTAGCACATAGGAAGAACTCAATAAAGATTTGTTAAATAAATGAATGAATGAGTGAATATATGTTATAAATGATGAAATAGAGGCTCACAAAGGGACGTCATTTGATTTGATCAACTCCCCAGGGCTAGCCAGAGAAATCCACACCAAGGTCTCCAAACTCCTCCTAATCCAATGCACATCACAGTAGATCAACTACCAAAGGTTCAGTAAAATTTTCCAAGAATCTCAGGCTCACTGCTTCATAACTAGGCTGGATAAACTTATAACAACATACATCCTGGCATTGGACATGGCTGACTGTATAATTAGCTTATTTCCTACCCATATGGAGCAGCTCAGCTCCTGTGCCTCAGTGGGGAATTCCTCGTATGTTGCTAGGGTCGCCTTCTGGGATTACATCTTCAGAGGTGTGCAGGAGGAGGAGTCGGCTGTGCTGATAAATGAATCAGAGAGACAGGAGGAAAGCTGGCAGGGTCCCTGCAGGCGAGATGGATGGGGGCCGAATCGCTCTATGGCTGCTGTCCTTCCTTGGCCCCTTCTCCCTCTGACCTGAAGGGGATCCAGTGGGGAAATAGTGCCTGCTTCTCCAGGACTTATTGCTTAGTCATAAACCTCCATCTCAGGGCTGTTGGGGAGCGTAGGGGGGGTGGCGCTGAAGGGGGGTAGTGCAGGGGTAGAGGGAGGGAGGGAGAACCAGCAGAAGGAATATGGGAAGAGGACAGAAAAGGAGACAAAGATGTCTGGAAAAGTTGAAGGGCCAGCAAAGCCTCTTTAACTCAGGTTTCATAAGTCGAGAAATATTTATCACCCTTGTGAGTCAAACCTCTGAAAATCAATAGGGCTTGAGAGTTGCCTATATTGATCTGAAAGGCTGAGATGTATTGAAATATTCATGGCTGGTTGTATGTGTTCAGAGAAGGCGCTGGGGGAGGGGCCTCTTGCCGAGAGGGAGATGGGTAGGTAGATTTCTAAGTAAAAGCCATTCGCATTTTCATTAAAAATAGATTAATTCTATTAGTTGGACTAAAACCTCACACTTAAAAGGAAATGAGCTTGTTTGTCAGACAAATAAGCCACTGGCAAACCCAGAAAAAAAACATTTATTTATTGCTATTTAATAGCAGAAGAGCCAGGGAGAGTAGATAAAATTAGCACGGTTTCCCCAGGGGGGATGCAAGGGGCTGCTTTGTTTGCAAAGGCAATTTGGACACTGCTGCTTTGATCTTCACTTTGAGCATTTGAACAGGCATGTTAGTATCACTCATTTCACAAGAGAATTGGGATTCAAGTTTCCCCAACAATCTAAAAAGCAGTACATTAGAAGGGGGTTGTCTGCCTGTAGTCTCAGAGTCTCAATACCCTTGATACTAATTTGATGTGATGCATTTCACCAGATGTGTCTACCTGAACGATAACTGATGCCCAGGAGACTGTGGTCCTGCTTGAGAGTATTAGACTTGGGTTTTTCCTCCTTCGAAAATGATTGGATGAAGGCATCCATAATTTAAAATCTGCATATAGATATGACATATGTTACAAATATTTGAGAAAATTCATGCAAGGAATTGAACAACAACAACATATGGGAAATCAGTTCCAAATAACAAGGCAGAATTAAAAATAATCTGTTACCTGTAGCTACTCTCCTCTCATGTTCCAGTGCAACTGACAGAAATGATGCCAAAACCCTACTCTTCGAAAAAAAAAAAAAGAAAGAAAAAAGAAAGAAAGAAAGAAAGAAAAGAAACAATCTCAAGCCCAACAAGACATCACACTGTGGAGCAAGCATTTGGGAGTCTGAAGGGAACGGCAGCTTAGTTTAGATTCCAGTAGGGCTCATTGTTCCCACATTCTTCAGGGGCGAGAATGGTCCTACGGAAAAAGCAGCAGGCATGGAACTGGATGGATGGGTGTATCAGTCTGCCACAGCAGGACTTCAAGGTAACAAAACCATTCTGAGCAGCTAGTGCCCATGTTATGGGGGCACAAGTGCTAGAGGACCTCTTGGCTTCAATCAAATTCAATTAAACCCAAACTTAAAAAAATCAACCAACGAACCAACCAACCAACCAAAAACCAAACCATGAACAGTGGAGCCAGCCCTGGCTTCCCCTAGCAGCTCTTTCAGAGAGGTAGTGAGGCTGGCTCAATCCTCCAAACTTCCCACTGCTTCATGGAACTTGTCCTTCTGAATTCTCACCATATTGCAGTCACATGGCAACACAGTTGAAAAAGGCCACAAGGAAGGGATGTGGGGCTCCCTGACTTCTGCGGGGAGGGGGGCCTTTACTGATGGCAGAAATCAAAAGTTGGTGAGAAAACAAAGATGCTATAATACTTGCCATCCGCCAGGGCTGTATCAGCTTCCTATAGAAGTTACAAAGTGCTTTGTAATCTCTCCTCCTTCTTACTCCTCCTAGCAAAAGTTAGCACTTTTATTGTTACTCCCTTAGATGAAGGAAGAGGAGTATGGAGACACTTTCCCGGGCTCTCACAGGAAGAGTCAGGATTTAGTTCAGGTCCCGACATCCTTCTTTCACTGCTAGAGGAATGCACTTTTCCCTCCTTGTGTGCGTGTCTCTCTCCCCAGTACACAGAAAAACCAATAACATCCTGTTACCTAGAGACTTGCTCATCTCCTAGTGAGATGGCACTGTGGTTGTTGGAAGCAGACCACTTGCTCCAGGAGCATGTTCTCAGAGATGAACTTCTGGGGTGCCATCCTAGGCAATCTGTAACCTAGGGTTATAGATCACCTCTTGATTACCGCTTCTCTTGTTACCCTGCCCTTGCCTTCCCTCAGCTGAGCACTTCTTCAGAAAGAATGGGGGGGGGAGGGCAGAAAATGCTCTGAGTCCAACGATTGGATTTTACGTCTTATCCATCACCCAACAGAAGGTTTGGAGGTGGAGGAGATTGAACAAACCATTGTTTTGTCTAAACCTTGACAACAGGCTCCCAACTGTGGTCCCATCTTCCTGTGTTTCAGGTTATTCTTCCAATCCAGTATCTGTGTTCCCATCTCAGTGGTTATATGGCCAGTCATTTGATGGACACTTTCTTGCTCAATCTAAAATCTGATTTCTACTGATCTCTACCACTTCTAGGTGGGGTGTTTTAACCAGGAGTCCATAAATAAGGGGTGCCAGAAGACCCACAACTGTCCCTGAAGTTAAATGGAAAATGGAAAAGTATGTGTAAGTGTGTGTCACACTGTATCTTTTTACCCCAAAGCAAAAAGACCATAAATTTTATTATAGTCTGCCTCCCAGAAAAGACAGAGACTTATTAATATACAGCACAAAGGGGATCCCTGGGTGGCGCAGCGGTTTGGCGCCTGCCTTTGGCCCAGGGCGCGATCCTGGAGACCCGGGATCGAATCCCACTTCGGGCTCCTGGTGCATGGAGCCTGCTTCTCCCTCTGCCTGTGTCTCTGCCTCTCTCTCTCAATCTATGACTATCATAAATAAATAAAAAAAAATTAAAAAAAATATACAGCACAAAGTTCAAGCTCCTTATCATAGCATTTGGGGTCCTTCATGACTAATATCTCATTCTCATGTTCTTCTTCCTTACTTCTAGGGAAAAAACCATGAGTCCTTTAGGTTGATGTACAAGCTTCTGCCTCTGCCTGGAATGCCCTTCCCATCTTCCTGTTCCCCCTCAGGGAAATGGTTCAGATGTCCCTCCTGTGTCTCCCCTGCAGTCCCAAAGCATCTCTTGCTTTCCACGGTGGTAGCACTTGTCACACCACGGTGTAACTGCCTGTTTAGTCTACTGTCTCCACACTGAACCATGAGCTCCTAGAAGTTGGGACTGTATTATTTGTTTCTGAATCCCAAGCCCTTAACATATGTCCCCAGACAGTTGCTATTGAGCATATATGATAAAACCCACAAGAACATGGTATGTTCTTGTCCAGAAACTTCAATTGTATAAAGTATCATCTCTCATTTGTTCAAAGCTAATGAAATGACCAGGTCGACTTTGCACTAATGACCAACTTGATATTCTGGAGGTATTCTAGGGGTCTGGCTATGCAATCCCAATCATTTCTGTGCCAGCTGTGGTTTGGTGCCGCCTGATGGTAGTTCCTCACTCTGGCTTAAATTATTGATGGAGATGACTCTGGGTCTGTGGACTGGCATTCTTAGGACAGCAGAAAAGATTCTAAGAATCTCCAGTTAGTTTCATTGAACAACGTGAGTGGCTGGGGCTGGGAGAACACTGAAGAAGTGATCACCCACTGTCCACCCCCAACATGAGGTTGTTTACGGTTTCCAGTAAGCCTCATCCCTTGTTTCCACATCATCCATCTATAACTCTCCAAGAAGATCAGAACTTCAGCTCCATTTGAGACATGAGCTGGGCAAAGGACATGAGCTAATCACCAATCCCATGAGAGCTATGCCTGTGTATATATGGAGGTATTTTACTCTGTTTGCAGAGAGCACACAAGATTAGTGGAAGCAATTTAATTTTAAGTCTCATTTTCCTAAGCCATATCCCCCTAGAAAAGAATATACAAGTACAGAAGGAACAATCTCATCAGGCTTTGATTCTGAGCATCCTCTTGCACCTGTCCATGACCACAGTGGGATCTTAACCCGATGGGATATACATTCTCAGTGACACCAGCCCATAAAGCCAGCCTCATGCATCATGTCTCGTTCCAAAAACCTTAAGGCTCTGTCTTCTAAACATTCCTAAAGCAGGGATAGTGTAAGTGTGGGGAAATTGTCTACTTTGTACTATACCAAGAACTTCATGTATAGTAGCTTACTTAATCCACACAAAAACCTGTGAGTTAAATATTATTCCCATTTTGCATGGGATAAAATGGAGGCTGATAAACATTAAATAACTTGTCCTTTTCCAAGGGCCAATGGTCAGTATTTGTATGGAGACTGGTCTGATTTCAAAGCCCATGTTTTTCCACTATGAAGACAGAATGTCATAATCTAGGCAGCTGGGGCTCTGAAGTTAGGCTGAATGACTGGCTATGTGACCTTGGCCAAATTTTTTACCTGCTTGGTGACTCCATTTCCTGAGTGAAATGAGGGAAAATAAGCTAATATATATAAGTGTTAAGAATGTATTTCAGTACTTAGTAGATATGGCCCACAATGGTTATTGTAATATATGCTTGATAATTTGGTGACCATATTTTTTAAACCAAGCTTTGGATAAATAGTCTGACATGTAAAAGTGAATTTAGGGGTTGGACTGTTTAACAGGCCAGAACATTGGACTCCATCATAGCTTTAGAAAGTGACCACCATACCTCATTCTAGAAACCACTGATTGGCATTTTCCTTCCACTTATGACACATTCTGTATATTCACTTTTTAAGCTACAGAAAAGCATTAGGATAATAACATGAAGAGGTTCCCCCCCCTACAATAACCTCTAAATCCCTTTCCTCATCAGTATGCTGGTAGGCACATCTATTTAATATGTATTCTTTCTCCTTTTTCCTCCCAGTGCTTCTTCCCCACTCAGAGTGATTATTCTGTGTTTTCATTAAGAACATTTTCCATTTGCCAATCCAAAAAACAGCTTCTCAATGTGATGGCATCATTTCCTGCAGAGAGGAGAAGTCTTTCCATTGGTAACCAATCACAAGGCCAGATTCAAACAAGAATTAACTTCCAGTCTTCTTCCTCAAACATAAATGGGAGGGTCAAAAGCTGACCTTTGAGACAGCCTCCTGCCCACTTCTGCATATGAATTCCAGGGATTCTAATAATGTCTTGCTGGCAATTTTTTCCTCTCTTTCAGTTTTATTCCTCTCATGCTCTTATTTGGTAAAAATAAATCTAGCCAGCTTCATGTCTCCTAAAAATCTTGCAATGATGTGATGGTGAGTCTCATTAGGATGTATTATTTTAATATAGAGAGTTCTAACTTACTGAATAGACTTTTATTGGTAATATACAATGAGCCGCAGATTAGAATAGTGGATGGGTAAGGCTAGGTCCACAGCTTTGAGAAGCTCGAATCAGAAGTTTGGGGAGTAAGTAGATATGTTCAATGTCCCAAGGAGAGTGCTGCATGAGACATAGAAACTGCCAGCTGCAGGAAACAGAGAAAGCCACTCACCACATCAGGAAAAGAAAAAAGGCGTCTGTGCTATTGTGATTTATAGTAAGAAATATATATTTGGTCTTTGTCCAGCTTCTGAGGCAGAGCTCCTAAAACCGTTGGAATTTTATCAGGAATAAAAGCAATGGGAGCATCTTCTGTTGTAGTGATTCCTTTTGTCCCTGGTTCTTAAAATAGTTCCAGAGCCATAAAGGTGAAAGGAGTGTCTTGTTATTTATAACAAACCCCTTCGAACCATACTTGAGTTTCTATTAATGAGGTGACTTTTGGAAAGCCACTAAGGACTGGGTTGGCTGCCAGTGGAATTATGATTAAAGAGTTGAACTTTCCATCCCATCCCTAGCTTCCAAACAAGGGAGAGGGGTGTAGGTTAAGTTCAATCACCATTGGCCAAAAGTTTAATCAATCATGCTTGCGTAATGAAATCTCCATTAAAACAAAACAAAACAAAACAAAACCAAACCAAAAGGACAGGTTTAGAGAGCTTCCAGGCTGGTGAATCAGAACATATCTATATGCTGGGAGGGTGGCACATCTCTGAATCTACAGGGATAGAAATTTCTGTGTTGGGGACTCTTCCAAACCTCACACTATATATCTCTTCATCTGGCTATTGATTCATATCCTTTAATATCCTTTGTAATAAACCAGCAACCTAGTAAATAGGCTGATTTCCTGAGTTCTCTGAGCCACTGTAGCAAATTCATTGAGCCTGAGAAGGGGGTCAGGGAAACCTCTGATTTATAGCCAGTCAAGTGACAACTTGGACTTGTAGTAGCCTCTAAAGTGGGGACAGCTTTTTGGGACTGAGCCCTTAACCTGAGGGATCTGATGCTATCTCCAGGTAGGTAGTATGAGAATTGGGTGAAATTTGTGGGCTACCCAGTGTCCCCTAAAAATTGGAGAATTGCTTGATGGTATTAGAAAAAACAGTTTCAAAGAAGAAACAGCCTTCAATAGCTGGTCTTGAAATATGAACAGAAATTTGCTGTGGTTGGTGTAGGAACACTATATATATATAGACAAGCCAGTTGAGCTTTCTTTGGAAAGACTATAGGGGCTCCAACACTGAGACATAACCCATAACACTGAAAAATCATTTCTTTAAATGAGAGCAAAGGACCAGAATTAGTGTTAATTTGAGGATAAGTTATATACAGACTCCTTGTTATGGAGGAAAAAATTGCAAACACAGTGTTGACTTAATATATTTTTATTATGTTTTACACAAATATAAGATTAGACATAACTTCTTCTAAGGATTAAGAGACTACAAAGTCACATTCACAAAATAAATAGAAACAAAACTCAAAAGACAATAAAAGTCATTAATTTAAGATAATAAGTAATGTTGTTTGGCAGAAACTAAATTGTTATCCCCAACACGAATAGGGTGCTGAAGGCTACAACCTAGTTACTTTGGGGCTTGATATGTTTATATTTCTGTGTGCTATGTGATGACAAAATTCTCATATCACTTTCCTCTTTTAAAATTATTGGAAACTTTCATTCATACAGTGTGCCATGATAGTATTTCATCCTAACTTTATGAAATGCATAATTCATCTATTAAACCTGACTCTGTTCTTTTTCATTAGCCATCTGTTACAGTATATCATTTCCACGATGTCAAATCAAAGTCTTAATTTATTAAAAAAAAACTTTAGGGAAAAAATCATAGTCTATGAAAGTGTCTTTTAATTGTAAATTATTTTTGGCAAACAAGTCTTGTGTTTATTACTGGTAAAGAATTCAGTGTGAGTATACAGAGAACACAAGTTGGTAGCTGTCACTGCAATATTAGGACCTGCCAACTTGCTCTACCTGGACAAGCACAGGTACAAGTTCCCTTTGGGTGGTGCCCCCCCCTCAAAAAAACCCCATAAACTGTCTTAAGATCACATAACTCTACATCTGTATTCAGATGCCCTGAATATTATGAAAATATATCACCATTAAAATGAGAGGACAAAATTCTAAATCTCATTAAAAAATTTGTAGACTAAGAATATGTTTGTGATCCCGGGAGCTTACTGAACCGAGTTTGAGTAAGGCTGTGCCAGATGATCTTAAAGATCCTGTCCAGTTCTGAAGTTCCCCCATTATCCTTAAACTCAGGAATGATAAACACCAAGACAGGCAACTAAGGTGAGTCCTAACCCCAACCATCAGGTTATCCAAATTTGTCTTCTGTGCTCCCTTTCCCCCACCCCTCCTCATGTCCGTATCTTCCTCATTCACAGGAATCTCAGAACTCTGTCCTTGTAAAAATCTGCCCTTGGAAAAGAGCAGAATCCTGGCCCATCATGTCTGAGTGTGGATTTAATCAATGCCACTTCTTGCAAAGATAATACACATTAAGCCTGAGCCCTGTGTTTTAAGTGTCTCTTTTTCACCTCTTATTTTTAAGCCCTGATGCAGGCATTTCAGATATCAATAAACAAGTCCAGGGGAAAACTATTTGGTGGGGGAAGACAGAAAGGCTCGGAGGCATACCAAGGAGGTGGCGAGCCCTGGGGACATTTCAACCCTGAACATCTGGAGCCTGAATCACATGAGTGATGACAGCGAGAGGCGCACAATTATAAACTGGGCAGATTTGAAAATTGATCCTGAATCAAACAACCACTAATTTTCCTGGTCCCCTCTGGCAATCAACCTTTCAAACTATTCAGGGCTTTAAAATATGAAAATAATGAACTCCTGGCAACCCTCCTTTCCTTCTCCTTTCCCTTTCCTCCACCTTCCCAAGCCCCTCCTCATAGAAACCTTCTGGTTGGCTATCTATATTCAAATTACACTTTTCAAGCTGTCCCCTCAGTAAGTTCAAGAAGAGTTGATCCCCCACCCCCACCCCCGCCACAACTGCTGCTAAACTATAATTGCCTGCTATATCTTTTACCCTCTTTTGAATAAGTGGTGTTAGATTTGCCACTTTGGCTAATCCTCAGGAATCTGACCTGTCATTATACAAACTTCTAAAAATATCAGCTTGCGCTTCACAGTTTCCGTTTTGGTTTCATGTAATTCCTCTTCAGTGTATTTTATTTGAACCTGCTAGCCTGCTTTGAAGGGGGAAAAAAATTGCTAGCTAGCATTGCCTGTCATCTGCTGTGTTTGCTTGCTTCTCAAAAGACCTCAAATGAGAATGCTGGTCTCTAGGTAGTTGAATACAAATGAGAAGAATGAAACAGAGGAAAGTCTCATTGACACACACATTTCCCCTTGGTCTCTATGATTGCGGCAGAGAACACATCCTTTCTCCATCTCCTCTCAACTAGGACACTGTGGAAAGACTATAGTAATGGAAGGAATGGAGCACCTATCTATCAAACAACTGCTAAGCACTATGTGTGGGGAATGTGCAAAAGTGAGCTAATGCAAATGGTAAAGAGAGATTCTTGTCAGGGTTGGGGTAGGTGGGAATGGCAGAGGTACAAATGAGAGCCCGAAATCATACTGGGCAAGTAGAATAGCTCTTTACATAAAAATAACAGCCTGCCAACTTTGGTTGTCCAGAGCAGGGGATAAGGTATGCCCCTTCAGGTTATGGAATTGCTTCTGTGAGAGCAGGCTCGAAGCTGGTGGAGTAAGAAACTGTGAGACAAAAGCTGGCCATGCCTTCTTCACACATATGTACTACCTGTGGTTCTCTATAGCCCTTCCTGGTCATAACTATGAAAGGGCAAGAAGTGAGAGCGCCCCACTCCATCCTGAGAAGCCCCTAAGTGACTCTTAGCCTGAACTCTACTTCTCCAAAAGCGCAGAGATAGACAGGCTTTGCTCCTGCCAGACAACCTCTCATGTGGATTACTGCACAGCACCTCAAGTGGTCTCTTTAGCAGTGTGAAAAAAGCTGTCCAAGCTGGGCTCAGGAAGCATGCTAGACCCACTGGCTCCCATAGCCAGGTTAAGTTCACTCTGCAGGTTCCGAGCTGCAAGACAACTATGTCTCCCTGATCCATTCTATGCCTGAAGACCCCACCACATCTCACAGGGTGTCACCACCCAGCATTCATGGCCAGCCTTGTAAGTCCTGTCCTGATGGCCCAAGTTCTGACCTAAAGGCCTTGCTTCTCCAGGTCCATCCCTTCTCAGTGAAGTTACCCAGGATAGGTTGCCACATGGTTGGAAAGATCTAGTGCTTTTCTCTTTTTACATTCAGTTCAATAAATGTAGAAATCCTAGTCAGAGCAATTAGGCAAGAAAAAGATATTAAAAGCATCCAAATTGAAGAGGAAGAGGTAATTTTTTTCTCTGTTGGCAGATGACATAACCTTAAATGTAGAAATCGCCAAAGATCACACACAAACACACACACACACACAAACACACACGCAGAACTAATAAACAAATTCATCAGATAACAACATACAAAATTAATACACAAATATTAATTGTGTTTCTAAACACTCACAGTGAACAATCTAAAGAAGAAATTAATGAAACAATTCCTTCAATCAGAAGGAATAAAATACTTGGGACATACGTAACCAAGGAGCAAAAAGACTTATATACTGAACTATAAAGTATTAATTTAAAAATTAAAGAAAACACAAATAAATTGACAGAAATAATATGTTCATGATTTGAAAGACTTAATATTGCTAAGATGTCAGTAATACCCAAAGTGATCTATAGATTTAACACAATTCCCATAAAAATCTCAGTGACATTTTTTGCAAAAAGTCCATCTTAAAATTCATATGGAATTTCAAGGAAACGTGAATAGCCAAAATAATCTTGAAAAAGGAAGAACAGTGTTTGGAGGTCTTACACTTCCTGATTTCAAAGTTTATTATAAATATATAGTAATCAAAACAGTGTGGTACTAGCATAAAGACATTTAGAATAGTGGAATAAAGAGTCCAAAAATAAAATCTTGCATATATGGCCAAATGATCTTATGGATGCCAGGAACACTCACTGGGAGAAGGGCAGTGTCTTCAACAAATAATGTTGGAAAAAACAGGATGTCTACATGCAAACAAATAAAGTTGGTCCCTTATGTTACACCATATACAAAAATTAAATCAAAATGGATTAAAGACCTAAATGTAAGATCCAAAACTATGAAACTTCTAGAAGAAAGCATAAGAGAAAATCCTCATAACACTGGACTTGGCAATGATTTCTTACATACAACACCAAAAGCACAGACAGTAAAAACAAGCATAGATAAATGGGAGTATTTAAAATTTTTGTGTATCAAAGGACACAGTCATAGAATGTAAAGGCAACCTACAGAATGGGAGAAAATATTTGCAAATTACATATTTGATAAAGGGTTAGTATCTAGAATATATTAAAAAATTCTGTAACTCAGAAACAAAAAAATCGATTAATTTTGCTTAAAAATGGACAAAGGACTTGAATAAACATTTCTTCAAAGATATATAGCCAACAAGTATATAATAAGATGTTCAACCTCACTAATAATTAGTGAAATGCAAAGCAAAAGCACAATGAGATATCATGTTTCACACATTAGGATGGCTACTATTTTAAAAAGCAAATAACAAGTGTTGGAATGGATAAGAAGAAATTGCAATCCTCGCACACTGTTGGTGGTAATGTAGAGTAGTGCAATCACTATGGAATATATTTTGACAACACTTTAAAAAGTTAGACATAGAATTATCATATGATTCAGCGCTTCCACTTCTGGGTATATACCCAAAAGGATTGAAAACAGGGTTTTGAAGAAATATTTGTATACCTATGTTCACAGAAGCATTATTCATAATGGCTAAAAAGGTAGAAGCAATTCACTCATTGATGGGTGAGCAGATAAACAAAATGTGGTAGATACAAGTAATAGAATATTACTCAGCCTTAAAAAAGAAGGGAATTCTGACACATGGGTCAATATGAATTAATCTTAAGGATAGTATACTAAATGAATTAAGCTAATCACAAAAAGGCAAATACTACGTGATTCCACTTATGTGAGGTAACTAGAATGGTCAAATCCATAGAATAGAAAGCAGAATGGTGGTCGCCAGGGGCTAGGGGAGGGGAAATGGGAGTTGTCAATGGAAGGTGAAAAGTTCTGTCTTATGGATGGTGGTGATGCCTCCACCCTTACTTAATGGCACTAGACCACGTACTTGGGCGTCCCCAGTGGCTCAGCGGTTTAGCACCGCCTTCAGCCCAGGGTGTGATCCTGGAGACCGGGGATCGAGTCCCATGTCAGGCTCCTTGCATGGAGCCTGCTTCTCCCTCTGCTTGTGTCTCTGCCTTTCCCTTTCTCTCTGTCTCTGTCTGTCATGAATAAAGAAATAAAATCTTAAAAAAAATAAAGCACGTACTTTAAAATAGTTAAGATAAATTCAGGTAAATTTTATGTTATGTTTATTTTTCCACAATAACAAAATTTTGAGACATGTAAAAAATATGATGAGTAAGACATAAGTTATGTCCTCTTAAAGCTCATGACAGGAAGTATGGATGAATAAACAGAAAATTCCAATATGAAAGAGTAAGATGTTAAGAGGGGATTTCTCCTAATGTCTAAGCGCCACAGCCAAACATGAAAGGAACCAGGACTCCCAGACACTAAAGAGATCCATGAGTATATGTCAGTGACTGGCACCACACTGGCACCAGACACTACCCCATGTTGCTTACCCAGAGGTGTCAGAACTACTCTCCTGGACCACTTCTCAGCCCACTTCTACTGGGGAGGAAAAAGGGGCATTGATCAGCTTTGCAAGGAGTGAGGGGTTTGTGGAGAGAAGCTCGTCTTTCCTCTCTGGGGTATAAAGGGGCTCAACATGAATCTCATCCTGAGATTCTGAAGGTAGAAGTTTCCCTGAATCTCATCCTGAGACTCTGAAGGTAGAAGTTTCCCTTGAGGCATTTGAGCCATCATCAGGGCTTGAAGGCAATGTAATGACAGGTGTACAGAATGAACATGAAGCAAAATCCTCCTCCTCCCAGTTCTCATAGGGCATTGGAGGTTGAGGAAGAGGATCCAGTAGTACCTGTGTCTCCAGGTGAAGAACCATAGAGCTCAGCTGAGAGGCAGAAGCAGATGGGCAGCCCAGACTTTACTGGACCAAAAAAATGTCATGCCCAACCCAAAGGAAAGCTAGGGTGTGCAATACTAGCAGGGCTAACAGCCAACAAGGGTGCTGTACCAAGCAACTAACTCCTTGACAACGAAGAGAATGGGAGTGAACATCCCCCGGAAAACAAAAATGTAGCCATCCACTTACATAAAGACCACAATTTCAGCAGGGACACAGAAAAAAGATCAAACCAGAGTGAGGCAAGGGGCACCAAGAGAAGGTCCTTTCAGAATATTCTGCTCCTTCTATCCTCCTCCCCTACCCTCACTTCAGAGGAAACGCACTTTGGTGAGTGTAGAGGGGTAAGCAAAGAGTAGGGCATTTATTTCAACTCTTAGTGAACAAGCCTCTCCTCACCTGGGGAACTAGAAGTGCTTTGGACCACATATGAGGCTCAATTTTGAAAAGGAACCCTACTAAAGTTTAATAACTAAAAATGATTAAATTATTATGGGATTTAAACAAAGTTCCATGAAAGGACCCATTTCCTAGTGAGAAGGGGCATGAATGTTCAATACAGAATATTTGAGGGTAGCCAGTGGCAAAAATAAAATCATCTGAAGTCAGTCCTTAGGGAGAGAATTTCCTTAGTCAAACAATTATACTAAGATAACACCATAAGACTCAGAGGAGGGTTACTTAGGGTATTTGGGGAGACAGGGTAAGCATTGTAGAGAAAACAGTACTCAGCTTGAGGAGAACATGAAGTGTTTGACGTAGGGCTATCTGGATGGGTCAATAGGGCCCCCTCTTCTTTTCCAACACCTGGTGCCTTGGATGTGGGGCCCCCTTGACATGAGGGCCTTACCTCTCATTCCTTCTCTCTGCATGTGCTTTTACCACCCTAATGCTGCCCATCCCAACCACACTACTCGAATTCTCTCTATTGGCTCTCTGCTATATCCTGGGAACCAGGGTCACTCAGGCACCATAACACCTTTGTAACCTTTCTTTCAGCTCAAGGACCCTTTCTTAGTTATATTCATAAGTATGTTCAATGCTTGGAGCAATAAAAGGAAACCTTTTGAAGCGTGTGTGCATCCTTTCAAGTGCTTGGGCTATGCACACATACAATAAAATCCAGCATCTTGTGATAAGTGAATAAATTATGTGTTGGGATTAGAAAGGGAGAGTGGGCTCATATTTCAGTGAGATCTTGAAGGACAGTAATGGTCATTTTATTATAACACTACTACTACTACTACTGCTGCTGCTGCTGCTGCTGCTTAGTAGCTCATCTTTATGGAGAGCTTATGTGCCAGGCATGGTAGTAAGTATTTTCATTTCCTTTTTCATAGAACAGTTAACTCCCCAATGGAGACACCTACACAAAATGATGGCAGATTTTTTTATACATAACACTCATATATCCTCCTTCTCAGTTTAGTACTATTTTTTAACCCTGTTTTATCGATGAGGAAATTTAGATTAAAAAATTGAGTAATTTGGCCAACGATTATCCAGAATAATTAAATGACTTGCCCTTGATCACAAGGCATTAACATAAGTATCATAGCATTTTGGCTGAAAAAAGGATATCATTTATATTCAAATATTTAAATTCTATTATGTAAACCCCAAATTAACAGCATTAGTTGAAGAAGACTTTTCCATTTATCTGCATAACCAAAAATCCTACAAAATTTTCTAGAATGTTCTCTGGGAGAGGAATTTGCAACCATTTGCATTGATTTTGAATGAACATACAGGAGAAAGTACATGTAAAATTCATATTCTGCATTACTTCTATGATAATTTTAAAGCATTGGCATACATTACACCTTTTCAGAAATGCCCTGACTAGGGAAGTAGCAACAGATAAAAATAGAGTTTACAAATTCCATTTTAATCATGAAGTTCTGAAACAGAGTATGTTGTTCACTAGAATAATTGACAGGAAAAACAGATCTTATCATTATAATCTATCTTGTATACAGGGAGTTTTAGAAAGTTTCACACTCTTACACATTGTTCTTTGGGCATTTTCATGTCTTACAATCAAGATTATTGTGCCAATCAAATAAAATTGAGGTTCAGAAAGACTGTCCTGCCTATTTTATAGTGTGGCTTGAGAAATAATAATACTAATAGTTACAATTAACATTCATTGAGTGCTTACTATGTGCAATATGTACACCTTAAATTCATTTCATAATCAAAAAAATTTCTGAGATAAGTACTATTATTATTTTTATATTGCAGATAAAAAAAAAAAACCTGGGGTTTCAAGTGGCTAGTTTGAGCTAAGTAAGCAATGAAGATAAGATTTGAACTCTGGTAAGCTGGCTCCTAAGCCTGGGTTCCTAAGTATGTCACCATAAAATATGATAGTGTATTAAAAAATAATAAGACTTTCTCCACCCATTCTCATCCAATCAGAGCACCAAGTATTTCAAATATTAGTTTAAGTTCCTCTCTTTAACTATACCTGAAGGGGTTAAAAATTGCTGCAATCAAATATTACCTCATTGTAACTTGGCAACCATTAAATATGGGTTCCAGAGGCCCTCTGAAAAGTTAAAAGCATTGCACAAATATTAGTATTACTAATTTTATTGGCTTGAAATACCATTCTTTTTTAATAGTCCCTGAATGGATGATATTGATACTCCAAATTCAGAACTGAGTTTAGATTGTCCAAATATCATTCAGCATGAAGTTCTTTTGGAATGCCTTACTTTATTTCTCCTAATCTTTCCAAAAGTAAAAATCTTAGACTCTATGATGTCAGTTAGAGAGATGATGCTAGAGAGAGGGAAGAAAGGTTTTATAATTATTTTCACCAAAAACAATGTTTCTCTGCCAAATCACCTACCATAATGAGGTCATCATGACTTTTGGCTCTTTCTTCAAATCAAATACATCCTCCAAGAATGAAGACTCACCATTGATAATATACAAAGGAATGTAACAAGTCCCCTAAGACCATTTCCAAAGATGAGTTCCAACATTAAGGGATCAAAATGGCGTCAGCATACAGCTGGCTTCATGAGTATGTACATTAAAGTCAGCAGTATTCATCCAAAAGTGATACTTTCTGGTATGTTTTTTTGTAAAAAAGTGCATAGTACTTAGCATACATACCTCATACATTTGTCCCCAAGTAGCCCCATTCTGTGTTAAAAATTTAGTCATAACACCTTCTTGTACAGAACCTCTTGGCAAGCAATCAACAGTATGCTATACTCAGAGTCAGAGCAGCAGGCTGACCTGGTGAACTCTACCCTACCCCCACTCTCCGACATTTAATATCCCAAGCTACAAGACAGCTAATGGTGCTTGTGTTAGAAACAGCCAGGACAAAGGTCAGCTGGTGAAGAATGTCCCTAGGACCCCACTTAGCCAGCTCTGTGCAGCTGATGCAGAGGGCGTGATGATGAGAAAGTCATACCGCAACTGTTTGAGCCCTGTTATCTGAGCCAATGTAAACACGAACCACAAATACTTCCCCTTCCTCCTCCAGGATCCAAATGTCAATTGCTTCCAGCTTCAAAGTTCTGAATCTCTACCACACCTCCCTTTGATTCAAACTTGCTTGGAAAGAGAACAACATGCCTGACTCCATCTGTGTGGTAAAATTGGGTTTCTCTAGCTAAGTAATTAGGAGATACTAGGCGTGCCCCAAACCGGGATCCCTACAGTCTAATGCACCCTAGAGAAAATTCTGGCTATCTCTCAAACGACCACACAAACAACAAGTTAGGCTCTGAAAAGGCCATCCTCTAGATGGGCGGGACCCAGGACAGATCAGATCTGTAGGCCCAACTAGGAGAGCTCAAGGGCACCCAAAAGATGCCATACTGAACCTTTGAATTGCTCACCTAAGGAATTCACCTGGGAACTGTGATGGAGGGACAAACAAGAGTACCTGCTTTTCCCTGGTCTCCTTCCCAGCCCCACATTCTTTTGGCCAATAATCATAGGATAGTATTTTATTTGCTGTCCCTTTTGGTTGGTAAACATATCCCTAGAACTTTAGGTTAAAAGAAGTTGATCTAATGATTCATTATAACAAGTTTCCCTAATATTCAACCTCCTCTGAGTGCTTTTTTATGTTGTTATGGGTGTTCTAAATTACTTTTGGCTCTCTTTTTGGCATTTGAAAAACTTCTGTATCACTCCCTTTGCTACCAGCGCTGTAATGCTTCCATCCAGTGTTGAGTTTGTTTTGTGTAAGGTATCCCTTTTTCTACCCTCCTCCACCAAATGTTGCTTCGATCCCGGGCTTGGCCAGTAAGGACACCATTGAGACTTTTCAGGTTTGGACAGTTCCTCCTGGTTTTTTTGGTAAAGTGGTAGTGATGGAGGAGGCCGAAAGGGATCAGACAGGGAAGTGGCAGCAGAATCCTTTAAATTAACAATGTTGGTCTGACTCTTGACTCTCCCTTGGTCACATCTTCCTAGTAGAGACTAAATCCTTCCCCTTGTCTGCCTGTCTCCTACCAGAGTACAGCCTGTTTCCAACCCCATCCCTCCTTCCACTGCTATAATTCTCATTTCCATAATAGGCTTTTTTTTTTTGTTCCAGCTCCCAGGCCATATTTTCATGATACATAATTCCCCTTGGGTTCACAGGTTGGAATTTGACCTCTGGATTCAGAGGGCTCTGATTCCTGGCAAGTGAGAGAGCGCTTCTTGTGAGAGCAACTTAGTGAGAACCAATGGTGCTCCGGCCAACCATTCCCAGAATCCCTGCTGATCTGTTTGTTAACTCCTTGCAGACTCGGTTTTGCTCATTCCGAAGTGAGAAACTGCTTGGCCACAGCCCACTTTTATGTAATTCTTTCTTAGGAAAATGGAAAGTAGTGCGAGAGAAAAGGATATAAGTGTGATGATGGGCTGGGCTTCCAATTCTCTTTTAATTAGCCATTATGAAAATAAAAAAAATTAGCCATTATGCCTCCGGGAACATGGCCTCCATTTCCTCATTTGTAAATTGGGACTAATCATAGCCTCTTTAAGAACTATTCTGGAGAAAGAATGGGATGATGGATGTAAGATGATGGACTTGTTTACTTTTCTTCAATGTTACGTGATTTTTTTTCTACTGTGGGTCATCCCATAAGCTTCTCTTTGTCCAGAATATTCTTCAACTTGTTCCCAACTCAGAATCCATCTTGTACTGGCTTTATTCATCTTTCAGGTTTCAGTTTATGGATAACTTTGCTAAAGGAGCCTGCTCCGCCCCATATCAACAGACTAAGTCAACTATCCTTTTTTGTGTTCATAGAGTATTCTATATATTTGAAATTTTATTCAAATTTCCTTAATTTTTTAATTAGCATATTTTTCCGTGCCAATATCTCATTACATATGGTTATCATGTTTTCTTAAGTTCCTCTGAACTATTACAACTTCTCAGGCTTTTCTTATTGTTCATTATTTTGACAGTTTTGAGGAGTATTGTTCGGATATTTTATAAGCCATTCTTTAATTTGGGTGTGCCTGATATTTCAATTAGGGCTAGACTGGGGTTATGGCTTGGGGGAGGAATTGTCATCACATCTTGTCAAGGGTATGCACTATCAACAAGACTTATCACCATTGATGGTGGTCCTGATCATCTGGCTGTGGTAGTCTTCGTCAGCTTTCTTTATTGTAAAGTCATTTTTCCCCCTTTTGATATTTTACTCTTTGGAAGGAAGTAACCATGTGAAGCCCACACTTTAAAAACAAGGAGTTATGTTCCACTTCCTTGAGAAATGAGTTTCTATATAAATTATTTGGAATTTTTTTGGCATAAGAGAGCTATCTCTTCTCTTCCACTTACTAATTTATTCAATCATTTATATATAACAGTATGGACTCCTGAATACTTATATTTTAGGCTATAGCCTAACATTATGTTATTTATTTTGTTGTTAAATTTGTTCCAGTTTTGGCCCAAGAGAGCTCTTTCAGGTTGGCTGCTGTGTTCCTTTGACATACCTCCATTCTTCTGTGTGTGTGTGTGTACACTTGATTATTTTCTGGCACTACTAGAAGCTCATCTTGTATGTTCCCTGCCTCAGGCGTAGAATCAGCCATCTCTTCAAAAAACTGTGATTTCTCTTGTTGGAGAAGATATTGGAAGCCATGATCTGCATGCCAAATGTGCTCATGATGACAGAGCAAGGAAATATATGTATACTAACCCTCATACATACATATATATATTTTTAATATTATTTATTTATTCATGAGACACACACACACAGAGAGAGAGGCAGAGACACAGGCAGAGGGAGAAGCAGGTTCCATGCAGGGAGCCCGACATGGGACTTGATCCCGGGTCCCCAAGATCACACCCTGGGCTGAAGGCGGTGCTAAACCACTGAGCCACCGGGACTGCCCCATATATCTGTATTTTTATACATATTTATCCATATTTATATTAAACTAAACATGAGTTTTTACTGACGCCTCCAGCTCTAATTCAGTACCAGATGGGTCATTCTAGTATCCTCTCCTTTTTTGCTTCTCTTTACTTTTTATTCCAACAGTGAGAATCTGGCTTACACCAACTACATCCATTTAATTAGTTGTTCAGTTCCAGTATACACGTATAGTGGTTTCAGAACTGTTAACCCCTATCCTGTGGGAAACGACTTTACCAAACAGAGTCCAGTGCTTATGTGCAGTTCTATATGGTTTAGTCTCACAGTTTCCCCTCACTTCTAAAGTTACTTAGGTGGGCACCACCCCTTCACCCCCTACACACACACACACTTCCTTCAGTGAGGTTATTTTATCCATTTATCATACAAAATCTTTTGTCATAGCCCATGTTCTATCCTGGGATCCCCTGACTCAATGGTTTTTACATTTTGCATTTATTAAGGTTCACTGTTTGTACTGCAAAGTTCTATGGTTTTAACAAATGCAGAGTGTCATGTATTCACCACTGCAATATCACATAGGATAGTTTCACTGCCCTAAATAATCCTCTGTCCTTTAGCTATTCAACCCTTCCCCTCTCCCAAGTCCCTGGCAAATGTTTGTTTACCATCCCCATAGTGTGGTCTTTTCTAGAATCTCATAGAAATGGAGTCAGATAGTATGAAACATTTTCATGTCAGCTTCTGTCACTTAGCACTATGTGATTTTGTAATTGTTTTTTAAAAGTTCGTTATTGAGGGCCAGGTAGGTGTCAGATGATGCTCTCAGCAGATTGACTATACATAATAGTTTGCCTGGTGTAGTACCTGTTTACAACTGTTATCTTTGTATTCCATCCATCTTACTATTTTAGCCACAAACACACACAAATGCATCAGTTTGGACAATAAATTATACTGTCACCCTAGTTCTAGGCTGTGAAACTACATCAATGAGCAAGACAAAGTTTCTTCCTTTACTGAACTAACATTCTAATGGGTAGAGATAGATAATAAATTAAAAAACAATAAAATAATTTCATATAACATTATGAAGGAAAAAAGAAAACATTAATTGAATTAAACAATGTGGGGGAGTGTGGTCAGAGAAAAACTTCTTTGATGATGATGTAGTTGAGTCAAAGCTTTGCAAAGAGCCAGGGAAAGTACCTCCCAAGCATAGAGAACAGCAAATACAAAGAATCTAAGGCAGAAAAGAAAAAAAAAAAAACCCTACCAGTTTGAAAAATTGAAAAGAACTGGGGGAGAAAAGGACAAGATAAAGTTGGTGAAATAATTCATGTTAAGAGGATTTGGACTTTTTCTAACAGCACTGGGAAGTCATGAGGAGTCTTAAGCAGGGGAATAACATGCTATGATTTATATTCTAAAAGGATCACTTTGCCATGTGAAGAAGAGACTGGAGTGTGGCTGGCATGAAAGCATGTTGATCAGTGAGAATCATTTTGTTGTGGTCTAGGCAGGAGATGACGCTGCCTCAGACTTCAGTAGTGGTAATGGGAATGGAGAAAAGTACATCGATCCAAGATATATTTTGTGGGTAATGAGATGGATTGGATATTGGGAATAAGAAAAAGTGATAAAAGATTCCTAGACTGTTAGCCTCGCAACTGGCTGGTAAAATCATTTACTGAGATAAGGGAATAATTTAGAAGGAACACGTTTAGTGGGCAACAATTGATAGTCTGTTTGAGTTGACTATTACACATCCATGTAGTACTTTCAAGTAAGTATTATACCTATGATGTCAGGGCTTAGAAGAAAATTTAAAACTGATGATTAATTTTGAGAATCTTCATTATACATTATTTAAAGCTATGGAATTGGATAAAACTTCATAAGGAGAAAGTGTTGATAGAAATGGGAAACTCAGTAATAAGCTTGAGAACTCCAATATTTATCAGCAAAATTATAGAGGAACAGCCAGAAAAATAGAAGGAAAACCAGGAGTTTTGTCTCATCAAAACTAAGACAGAAAATTGATTTTAAAAAATAGTCAATGTTTTTGAATGTTGTCAAGACATCAACTACAGTGAAAAGTCTTTTGGATTTGGCATATGGAGGCTGTGAGTATCCTTCATAGAAGCTGTGGAAATGGAAGACAGAATGGAATGTGTTGAAGATGAACTTGAAGAGGATCTGTGGATAATTCATAGTTTATTTAACTAGACTATAAATTCCATGATACCATAATGCTATCCAGTTCTAGGTTTGGGGTTTTGCTGTACCTACAGTGCCTGCAAATATGTTTTATTTAAATACTTACACATTCAGGGTGCCCAGGTAACTCAATCAGTTAAGCACCAGCCTTCAGCTCAGTTCATGATTCTAGGGTCCTAGGATCAAGCCCCACATCAGGCTCTCTGCTCAGCCAAGAGTCTGTTTCTCCTGTGCCCCTCCTCCCTACTTGTGCACTCTCTCTCTTGCTCATGCTCCCTCTCAAATAAATAAATAAAATCTTTTTTAAAAATAATAAATACTTTCACATTCTTATGAGTTAATTTATACTTATTGGGTAAGCTACTAACAATGACAGGATAAGCCAAAATCTGCTCTAAAAAAGCAAAAAACAAAAAAACAAAACAAAAAACCTATTAGAAAGACCTGCAAAGAGCATCTATTTTGGTAATGTTGCTTTTATTTTTCATTTATTGCAATTTGGATAAAATAAAATTGGCAGTCCCCAAAATATCTTCATCTTCTTCATGCTCACAGGTGCTCCATTTTATGGAAGTCTAGAAAATCATAGATGTTCCTATTCTTTACAAGGGAGCATTTCCAATTTATGAGGAAAGCTGGCTATTTAAAATCATAAACTGAGATCAATAATCTTATTTTGAAATCCTAAATCATGTCAGCAAAACCAAGAAGTAAAACTTTATCACATAAATTCCTCATCGAAAGTAGGACAAGAGATAATATATCACTCTTGACTTTAGCAATTAAGAAAATATAGAATACAAAATACTTTGGGGTTGATTTTAAGTCTTTCTAAATATTATTGCTGAGTGTTTCTTGGGCCAGGAGAAGAAAGAAAAAGCAGAATCTTAAGACCAAGAAAAGAATCAAGCCAAGCTGAAGATATGACATCCCAAGTTTAACTGCAGAGTAGGAGGGCTGAGTCACCATTATAAGCATGGTTCTCGGGGACCTAGGGTCAAGACCACTAAGTTGAGAATGAGTCAAATGTAAAAGAGGAAAAGAGAAACATATCTACTCATTCAAAATGAACCTGAAAATGTAAATTCCAAAGAAAATGAACAAAGAGAAAAAAATCAATAAAACCAACAACCCAGAATATATGGTTTCACTCATATGGGGAATACAAGAAATAGTGAAAGGGATTATAAGGGAAAGGAGGGGAAATGAGTGGGAAAAATTAGAGAGGAAGACAAAACATGAGAGACTCCTAACTCTGGGTTGCAGGAGGGGAGGTGGGCGGTGGGTTGGGGTAACTGGGTGATGGGCAATGAGGAGGGCATTTGATGGGATGAGCACTGGGTGTTATTCTATATGTTGGCAAATCGAACTTCAGTAAAAACAAAAACCAAAAAAATTAATTTACTACAAATGGAAACAAAGTAACAGAACAATCTGAGATGGACTTCAAAATAAATATGTTTAGAGTCTTCAAAGACATAAATGAAGGATTAATATCCACAAATAAGAAAATTATGAAATGTAAAAGAACAAGTGAATATTTTTTAATTCAAACATTAAGTTGAAAAATACAGTTGTTGATCTAATTAAGTAACAAGATAATCTCTTGGCAAAAAATAATTAAAGGGAGAGTTAGTGAATTGGAAGCAAGTGCTAAAATGTTTTCTCTAAAATACACATAGAGGGATCCCTGGGTGGCGCAGCGGTTTGGCGCCTGCCTTTGGCCCCTGCCTTTGGCCCAGGGCGCGATCCTGGAGACCCGGGATCGAATCCCACGTCGGGCTCCCGGTGCATGGAGCCTGCTTCTCCCTCTGCCTGTGTCTCTGCCTCTCTCTGTGTGTGACTATCGTAAATAAATAAATAAAAAAAAAAAAAAACCTTTTAAAAAAATATATAAAAAAATATATAAAATACACATAGAGAAATAGAGATATTTTAAGAAAGAAAGAGCTGGGGATGCCTGGGTGGCTCAGCAGTTGAGCGTCTGCTTTCAGCCCAGGGCGTGATCCTGGAGACCCGGGATCGAGTCCTGCATCAGGCTTCCTGCATGGAGCCTGCTTCTCCCTCTGCCTCTGCCTATGTTTCTGCCTCTCTCTCAGTGTGTGTCTCTCATGAATAAATAAATAAAATCTTAAAAAAAAGCAAGAAAAAGCTGTTAAAAATGGATACTATACTGAAAATTCTCAGCTTCCATTTAAACACTGTTATATTTTGGAAATCACACCTAAAGTACAAGCAACAAAATAAAAATAAAAAAGGGCATCTACATCAAACTGAAAACTTGCACAACAAAAGAAACCCAACAAACTTGCACAACAAAAGAAACCCAACCCAAGAAACCAACAAAGTGGAAAGACTATGGGATCAGAAAAAATGTTTGCAAACCACATATTTGATATGGGGGTTAATATCCAAAATATGTAAAGAACATATACAACTCAATGGTAAAAAACTATATAATCCAATTAAATAATGGACAAAGGACCTGAAGAGACATTTTTCCAAAGAAGATATATGAAAGGCCAACAGGTCTGTGAAAAGATGCTCAACATCACTAGTCATTAGGAAAAAGAAAAGCAAAACCACAAGTAGATATCACTTCACAAATGTCAGAATGTCCATCATAAAGACAAGAAATAACAAATGGTGACATGGAGGTGGATACAAGGAAACTCTCATGCACTGTTGGGGGGATTGTAAATTACCACAGGCAATATGGCAAACAGTATGGAGGTTTTTCAAAAAATTAAAAATACAACTAGCATGTGATCCAGCAATTCCACCTTTGGGAATCCAGAGGAAAATAAAACACTAACGAAAAGATATTTGCACTCCTGTATTCATAGCAGCATTATGTACAATAGCTAAGACATGGAAATAACCTAAGTGTCCACTGATGGATGAATGGATAAAGGATGCATACATATATACATATAGATATAGATATTCAACAATAAAAATTCTTAAAATTCTACCATATACAATAACATGGATGAATCTTAAAATCATTACACTAATGAAATATGTTAGAAACAGAAATACAAATACTGTATGATCTCACTTATATGTGGAATCTAAAAGCAAACAAACAAAACACCAAACTCATCAAAAAAAGAGATCAGGTTTGTGTTTGCCAGGAGCAGATGACTAGGGGAGGGGAAATAGGAGGAAGGTGGTCAAAAGGTACAAACTTCCAATGATAAGATAAATTAGTACTGAGGATATGATACACAACATGATGGCTTTAGTTAGCAACTGTCATATGATATATAAAAAAGGTGTTAGGAGAATAGATCCTAAGAATTTCCAACACAAACAAGAATTTTTTTCTTTTCTTTGTGTCTGTATGAAATGATGGATGTTAATTGTGGTAATCTTTTCACAATAATACAAATCAAACCATTTTACTGTACACTTTAAACATATATGATGTATGTCAATTATTTTTTTAATAAAACTGGAAGAAGTAATACATGGAAGTGGAATAACTGGGTCACATAAAAAAACTTTTAGAAAAAAATTTTAAGTGTCTTTCTGGCTTTGTGCTAAGGTAGGATTAGGTAAATAATACACTAAAAGTACCAACTTTAAAAAGAAAAGATTGATAGATTCAACTACATTGAGACTGTTAAAACTGCTAAAAAGAAAAGACACTTTAAAAAGTGAAAAATCAAACTACAAACTGGTTGAAAATACTCATGTTGCCAACAAAATATTCAAATTGAGACTATATTTTTAAATTTCTATAACTTGATAAGAGAGAAACAAACAACTCAATTGGACACACATAAAAGATTTTCTGAATTCCACAGAAGAGGAAATCATGACTAAAAAAAAAAAGGGAAGAGATGTCCAACTCCATTAGTTAATAGGGAAATTCAAATAGAGACAAAATGAGGTGCCATTTTCTTACTGATTGGATTTGTAAAAATTAAAGAAATCTGATTATATCGAGTTTTAGCAAGAATATGTGTCGATTTCATCCTCACATGTAATTGTTGGGAGTGTAAATAGATACAATTATTTATAAAATCAATTTGACATTATAATGTCAAATTGAACACACTTATACCTCAAAACTTAGCAAACTTAGTACATATGTCTCAAGAGAGGTACAAAAATGTCCTTGTAGCACTATCCATATATAAAAATTGACCAACACCCTAAATGTCTGTTGACAGGGAAAAGTTAAATTGTGTAAATTCACACAATGGAATATTTCATAGGAGAGGAAATGAAAGAACTACAACTACATAAAAATGACATGGATGAATCTTACTGTGTGAAAAAAATAAAAAAGAAACAAGTCTCAGAGAACTATATATATAGTAACATACCTTTCTATGAAGTCCCAAATTAAGCTAGATCAAATTATGATGTACCCTACAGACATAGGCAAATGATGATGATTGATAGATGATAGATAGATCATCTTATTCATTTAAAGTGAGGATGAATAAAACTTTTTTAGACATACAGGAACTGACATTGCTTTTCATCTTCCAACCCACCTTGAAGGCACCATTAAAAAGTGACCAGTAACCTTAACAAAAGGGAATGCTTAAGAAACAATGATGAGCCTAAATCCTGATAAAATATGCCTATAAATTTCATAAAATAATTGACCCAAGGTAATTAATTTTGGTGTATTTTTAAAGACAAACCTAAAACTGCAGACAGCAATAATGAAGATGGTGGAAGAGTTGTGCTAATCCTAGCAGTCTGAGGACCTTGCGCCCGAGGATTCTTGTATAGTTTTCATCAGAAAAAAAAGAATGTATATATATAAATATATATACATATACATATATGAAAGAGTGTATATATATATATATGAGTTACTGCTCATATTTTAGTTTTTAAAAATAAAAATTTTAATTTCCAAACCAGAAAGAGTTGGAGGGGAAGGGAATATATAACGATCAAAAAAGTCATAAATAATAATTAGTAATGTATAAAAGGGCCATAACTTGCCATAAAGAGCTTTTTAAAAATCATGAGAACATTATGAATAATTTTATGCCAATACATTTTAAACTTAGAGAAATGGACAGCTATCCAGAAAAATCTAAATTCTCAAAATTACCTCAAGAAAAAAAGTAAAAACCTGTAAATGTCCTTCAAAGTTACTTAATTGGTAGAATGTTTCTTCCCACACACACAAACAGATTACCACTCTGAATGATTTAATGGCCTAGTTTTTCTAGACTTTCAAGGAATAGTGATTCCTTATTTTCCATAAATAATTTTTGGAAAGTGGGGAAAAGTTTTCCAACTCATTTTAAAGGGTAAATATAAGATTGACCCAAAATGGACAAAATAAAACAAAAAATAAAATATAACGTAATCTTGTTTATGAACATAAATACACAAATTTTGAACTGCTAGCTAATGAATCATAGTTAACATAAAAAAAAAACTGCTAGAAGCTCCAGTCATGTGATTGGGTTCCTGGTTGTATAGGAATATAGGCAAATAATATGGAAAGAGAACTGGGTACCCCAGATTGGACTAGGGAAAATTTTCTTAGTGCATCTTTCTTTCCCTTCAGGATTAGTCTCTTTACTCCTGCAAGGCAGAATGTTATATATGATATCATACATAACAACAGATACAGCAACAGCAGCAGAGTACCAGCCCTAGCAATAAGGGGAGAGATTAAAGTTAAGCTAGTGGTCAACCTGTCTGGAACAGAGTGCAGTTAAAAACTAGGGCTTGTGCATTAGATCTCCAGAGCTTATTTAACCTGCATAACTGAAGCTTTGTACCCTATGACCAACACCATCCCATTCTCCCCAACTCTGTAGCCCTTGCCAACCAACCATTCTATTCTCTGCTTTTATGCGTTCCTCTTTTGTAGATTCCACATATAAGTGAGATCATATAGTATTTGTCTTTCTGTGTCTGGCTTATTTCATTTAGCATAATGCCCTCCAGATTCATTCATGTTGTCATGAATGTAAGGATTTCCTCCTTTTCTAGGTCTGAGTCCCATCCATTAAAATTACAAAGACAGTTGGTTGTAAATGTTCCCACACCACCATGTTCCCCCCAAAAATTATAACCATGTAAGGTGATGGATGTGTTAATTAATTTGATTGTGGTAACCATTTCACACCTGCATATGCATATCAAAACACTACATAGTACCCCCTAAATATATGCAATTTTTGTCAATTATACTTCCAGAAAGCTGGAAAACAGAAACAAATACAACTAGGGCTTATCCCTGAGTATTCTTACCCCAGTAATACCCATCCATATTTCAATAGGTAGGTGATTACAGCTCCTGATGAGGCTGAGCCAGGCAAAAATAGAAACAATGGAGCTCAAGCATTTTCTCATCAGGAGGGAGTACAACCTGGTACCTGAGCCTTATGATTGAAACAAAACCTCCAAGAGATAGCAAGGGTTTTAGATACAATAACAAGACATTTTCACAACCTTTGTAAAAAGGAACACAACCTGAACAAGTTAAACCAGACAAAGAGAAAGTGGTGAAATAGAGCAAGAATTTAAAATACCAATGAGATGAGAAGAAGTGTGTTCAAAACATGAACTAGGAACGTAAAAGAAAGACATGTTCAACACTGAAGGAGGGAGAAGTTATAATGAAAATGTATCTGGACATATTAGGTATGAAAAACAAAATGGATAGAGTTCAAATAATAGCTTGAATGGTGACATGTAATCATTTTGAGATCATATTAAAGAACTCTCCCCAAAGACACAAAGAATGTATTTTAAAAAACAAAAAATGTAAAATATATTTAGAAATGCAAGAAGAGAAAAAATACAGTGGAGAGGATATAAATAATTGTGAATTTTCCATATTTTAAAAAATATAACCTTCAAGTTAAAAAAGAAATGCAGAGTAAATATAAAAACACCCCACACTAAGTATCTACATCTTAAATCATAAAAATTTAAAGCATCAAAACCAAAGAAATATTTCCAAAAACTTCCAGGACAAAAAAGCAGATCACCTACAAAGAAACAAGAAATAGTTTGACATCGGATTTCTTAACTGTAGTACCAGAGGAATATGGCAATGGGGAAATATGCTCAAAATGTTGAAAGAAATTATTTTAAAGCCTAGAATTTTATATCCAAAGAAATCATCATTTAAATATGAGTGTATAAAAAAAGGTTTGTTACAAATAGTTTTGGAAATATTCTTGCAGAAAGTATTCCAGGAGGAAAAAAAATAAGTTAAGAAAGTTAGTATAATATAAATATAATATGAATTTACCAAAATATATTTACCACATATCCATTACAATCAAGAAATAAAATTCTATATAATACCAAAAAATGAAGATAGCATGTTATAAGAAAGAAAAAAATTAATCCACAAATTCTTTTTTTTTTTTTTGTATAGATGTACAAATTCTAAGGAAAATATCAGTTAACTAAACCCAAGAGTGGGTATTTTGATCAGGAGTTTATCCAAAGAAGTAAGAATGGTTTCACATCAGAAAAATCTATCAGTAAAATTCACCACATTAAAAGTAGATGCAGAGAAAGACTTTCTAACACTAAATTAAAATATTTGTTTATGATATTTTTAAAAACCTCTTAAATAATTGAGAATAAAAGGGAACTTTCTTAACTTGATAAAGATTTTATGCTAAAAACCCCAAGGCAAATATCAAACTCAATGGAGAATTCTAGGAACATAATCTCTTTAAGATTTAAGTAAAATAAGCATTTTATCCATCACTAGTATGTTTAACAAAGCATTGAATGTACAAGGTCAAAGATTAAGAAGGGAAAGATTGAAACTATCATTATTTGCCAATGATATAATCATTTGGAGAACTTATCAAACTTAACACTCCAAAAGCAAATAATCCAGTGAAGAAATGGACGACATGAACAGACATTTCTCCAAAGAAGACATACAAATGGCCAACAAGCACATGAAAAAATGTTCAACATCACTCGGCATCAGGGAAATACAAATCAAACCCACAATGAAACACCACTTCACACTAGTCAAAATGGCTAAAATTAACAGCTCAGGAAACAACAGATGTTGGCAAGGATGTGGAGAAAGGGGAACCCTCTTACACTGTTGGTGGAAATGTAAACTGGTACAGCCACTCTGGAAAACAGTATGGAGGTTCCTCAAGAAGTTAAAAATAGAGCTACCCCATGACCCAGCAATTGCACTAGCAGGTATTCATCCAAAGGATACAAACATAGTGATTTGAAGGAGCACCTGCATCCCAATGTTTATAGCAGCTATGCCCACAATAGCCAAAACATGGAAAGAGCCCAGATGTTCATCAACAGATGAATGGATAAAGAAGATGGGAGATTATATATATATATATATATATATATATATATATATATATATATATGATATATCCATGTATATATATGATTTTACTCAGCCATCATATCTATATCTATATCTATATATAGATATATGATATTAGCCATCAAAAAAGAATGAAATGTTGCCATTTGCCATGATGAGGATAGAACTAGAAGGTATTATGCTGGTGAAATAAGTCAGAGAAAGACAAATACCATATGATTTCACTCATACATGGAATTTAAGAAAAAAAACAAATGAACAAAGGGGAAGGGAAGGAAAAAGAAAATAAGACAAAATCAGAGAGAGAGAGACAAACCATAGGAGACTCTTAAGTTTAGGGAACAAACTGGGGGTTGCTGGAGGGAAGGTAGGGGTGAGGATGGGGTAACTGGGTGATGGTTATTAAGGAGGGTACTTGGTATAATGAGCAAGGGTGTTATATGCAACTGATGAATCACTAAACTCTACCCTTGAAACTAATAATACAGTATATGTTAACTAAATTGAATTTAAATAAGGGATTTTCTTAAAAAATAAAAATATGATCATCTATGCATAAAACCTAATAGGAGTTGTTTCAACTAATAAAAGAGCTCAGCCAGACTTTTGCGTGTTCTTCCATGACAAAAATAACCAATTCAAAACTAAATTAAGAAATAATGTATCATTCACAATCACAACAAATTTTATTAAGTACCTGGAATGCATATAGCTTTTAGAGAAAAAATTTTACAACTCATAGAATGTAGTGGAAGATTTGAATAAAATAGACTTATGCTCGTGGATGAGATAGCATCTCATGATATACAGATTTTTTTTTAAAGATTTTATTCATTTATTCATGAAAGACACACACAGAGAGAGAGAGACAGACAGAGAGAGAGAGAGGCAGAGACACAGGCAGAGGGAAAAGCAGGCTCCATGCAGGGAGCCCATGTGGGACTTGATCCCGGGTCTCCAGGATCACGCCCTGGGCTGAAGGCGGCGCCAAACTGCTGAGCCACCCAGGCTCCCCAATATACAGATTTTAATACAACTAAACAGTCTCAATATGCAATACAAGGCCAATTAAAATTCCAGCAGGACTTTTTAAAATAAACTCAACAGCTTTATTTAAAAATTTATGTGGAAAAGGGCCACATGGGTGGCCCAGTCAGGTGAGCGTATGACTCTTGATTTAAGCTTAGGTCATGACCTCAGGGTTGTGAGATCAAGCCTTGCAATGGGCTTTGCACTGGACATGGAGCCTGCTTGAGATTCTCTCACTCTCCATTTGCCCCTCTCCCCTTGCTTGTGCACACATGTGCACACACTCTCTCTCTCAAAATAATAATAATAAAATAAAAATTTATGTGGAAAAATGTTAAGTTCTTGATTGTTAAATTAATTTTGAAAAAAAAAAGGTATCAAAGAAATTTGCTCTATCAGATACGAAGGCAAATAGCAGAACTCCTACAAATCAACAATATAAAATAGATAAATATTTTAGGTGATATACTTAAGAATTTGAAGGAAAGAAGGAAGCAAAGATGACAGTGGATTAGCAGGACCTTAGGCTCATCTCATTCCATGAACACAATTAGATAACAATCAGATGATCCTAAGTACCCCAGAATCAGCCTGAAGATTGCCAGAACAAAGTGCACAACTAAAGGGAGAGAAGAGGCCACATAGAAGAAGGTAAAGAAGGTAGGAAGTGAGGAGATGTAGTTTAGGGGAGAAATGGATCATGGTTGCTGCAGAGGTGAGGGAATTGTGGTCACAGAGAAAGGGAAGAGACAGTAGAGCACACGGGGGATGCACAAGGAGAACATTTCCCCAAAGCCATTGGCTGGGAAAATAGGAGGAGCTGAATTTCATGACTTTTTGCAATCAGTGGGGCTTAAAGCCTGGAGTTTTAAAGCTCAGTGGGCTTGGCAAAGATAGAGCCAGAAGGTCACTGCTCTGCTCCTGGAGTGAAAGCAGGCAAACCACCTGAGGGGAGACAGCATGGAAACAGCATCTGAAGAGTGCCTAGGGCACAGGGGAGAGAATATTCACTATTCTGGGAGCACTTCCCTGAAAGGCAACATTCAGGGAGGTGCCCTTCTAGGAACAAAAGCACTGGCTGGCACCATTTCCTCCCCCACTCCTCAGCATAAACATAGAGGCACCTGAGGGAAGCAGTTCGTCTTGGACACTGGCTGCTTAACTTGCTTACACCAAGCCCCACTGTTCTCTGCTTTGGCAGGACTGCCCTTCTCAGGCAAGCTTGCCTCAGTCCCAGTGGTGGGGGGGCAGGGGGCTTTCCCTCAGAAGACCAGCACAAACCCCTGTCCACACCATGTCTCCCAACTAGAGAGCTCCGCAGGGCCGCAGTTCTGGTGGAGTTGGTGTCAGGTCTCATTTCAGAAGCAGACCGAAGCACATATAGTTAAAACTTGCCACATTCAAGCCAGGAACCAAACACTGGCCACAGCAGGCAAGGAGAGACTGCAGATAACTAGCCTGAAGGACAGAGCAGCCAAAATCCAAAGCAGAGTGCATTCAGCACAAACTGGAGACACTTCCCAAAGTACTAGACCCCGGAGACTACATGACCTCTTCTTCATAAAGCCATTACTTTCAGGAACAGGAGACATAACCAGCTTTTCTAAGACACAGAGGAAGGCAGAGGCAAAGGCTAAATGCCAAGATGGAGGAATTTATCCCAAATGAAAGAACAAGATAAGGCCATGATCAGAAATCTAAGTGAAACAGATCTAAATAATAGATATAAATTCTCTGATGGAGAATTTAAAGCAAACAATCATAAGGATACTTACTGAGCTTGAGAAAAGAATAGAGGACATCCGTGAGACCCCTACCAAAGAGATAGAAGAGATAAAAGATAATCAGTTAGGGATCCCTGGGTGGCCAGCGGTTTAGTGCCTGCCTTTGGCCCAGGGCGCGATCCTGGAGATCTGGGATCGAATCCCACATCGGGCTCCCGGTGCATGGAGCCTGCTTCTCCCTCTGCCTGTGTCTCTGCCTCTCTCTCTCTCACTGTGTGCCTATCATAAATAAATTTAAAAAATTAAAAAAAAAGACAATCAATTAGATATGAAGAATGCAATAAAAAAGATTGGAACCAGGCTTGATGCAATGAACAGCAGGCTGGAAATAGAAGAATGAATTAGTGACCTAGAAGACAAATAATGGAAAACAATGAAGTTGATCAAAAGAGAGAAAGAAGAATTATGGGATAGGTGAATAGACTTAGGAAACTCAGTGACTTCATCAAATGTAATAACATTAGTATTATAGGAGTCCAGAAGAAAAGGAGAGGAAAAGGGAGCAGAAATTTTATTTCAAAAAATAATAGAAAACTTCCCTAATCTGGGAAAGAAACACATTTAGATCCAGGAGGCACAGAGAACTCCCATCAAAATCAACAAAAGCCGGCCAACACCAAGACATATTGTAATTAAATTTACAAAATATAGTGATTAAGAAAAAAAATCTTAAAAGCAGCAAGACAAAAAGAAGTCCTTAACTCGTCCTTAATTTAACAAGGGAAAACCCATAAGGCTAGCTGGAGATTTCTCAAGAGAAACTTGGCAAGCCAAAAGGGAGTGGCATGATTTATTCAAAGTGCTGAATGGAGAAAAATTTGCAGCCAACAATACTCTATCCAGCAAGACTATCTTTCAGAATAGAAGGAGAGATAAAAAGTTCCCCAGACAAACAAAAATTAAAGGAGTTCATGACCACTAAACTAGCTCTGCAAAAAATATTAGAGAGAACTCTTTGAGTACAAAGGAGAGACCAAAAGTGACAAAGATAAGAAAGAATCAGAGAAAATGTCTGGAAACAATGACAACAAGTAATAAAATGGCAATAAATACATATCTATCAATAATTACTTTGAATGTAAATGGGTTAAAAACTTCAATCAAAAGCCATAGGGTGTAAGAATGGTTAAAAAAAAAAAAAGACCCATCTATGTGCTCTGTACAAGAGACTCATTTTAGACCTGCAGATTGAAAGTGAGGAGTTGGAGAAACATTTATCACACAAATGAATGTCAAAAAAGAAGTCAGAATAGCAATGCTTATATGAGACAAACTAGACTTTTTTATTCTTACATTGTTTTTATCCTGCTTTGGTATTAGAGTACTACTGGCCTCATGGAATGAGTTTTGAATGTGTTCTCTCTATTCCATTATTTGTAAGATTTTAATAAAGATTGTCATTAAAATTTTTTTTAATGTTTGTAAAATTCACCAATGAAACCTTGTGGTCTTGCGTTTTTCTGTCTTGGGAGATTTTTTATTCCTAATTCAACAATATTCTTGTTATTTGTCTATAGAGATTTCCTACTTCTTGGATTTAAGACTCATGATTCAATCTTGGTAACTTGTACTTCTTTAAGAATTATCTGTTTTTCCCTAAGTTATCTGATTTGTTAGTATATAATTGCTTATATCTGTTATCACACTATATATTTCTGTTGTTATCTGCTGTATTGTTTTCCACTCTTCATTTTGGTTTTTGAGTCTTCTCTCCTTTTTCCTGAATTAATACAACTAAATCATTGTCAATTTTTTGTACTTTTTTGAAAAAATGATCATTACTTTCAATGTTGTTATTGTTTATGCTGATCTCTATTTTATTTCTAATTTTTCTTTGTTATTTCCTTTCTCTACTAGATTTCAGCTAAGTTTCTTCTTTTTCTAGTTCCTTGTGATGTAATGTTAAGTTTATTTGAATCTTTTTTCTTAATACAAGCATTTATATAATAAATTTCACTCTGACACACACACAAAAAAATCTTTCTTTTGCCTCACTGTTAATGTATAGAATTGCAACTGACTTCTGTGCATTGATTTTATATCTTGCCATTTTGCTGAATTCCTGTATGAGTTCTAGCAATTTTGGGATGGAGTCTTTTGAGTTTCCAACAGAGTTTATCATGTCATCTGTGAAAGGTAAAAGTTTGACTTTGCTGATTTGGATGCCTTTTATTTCTTTTTGTTGTCTGATTGCTGAGACTAGGACTTTCAGTACTATGTCAAACAACAGTGGTGAAAGTGGACTCCCTGTCACATTTCTGTGAAGGTATTCATTTAAAATAAAACATATCAGAAAGGAGGTAGCTGAGGAGAGGGATGAAATACGTGAAGGGGATCAAGAGTACACCTATCTTGATGAGCACTGAGTAATGTATAGAATTGTTAAATCACTTGATATTACACCCAAAAGTAATACAACATTGTATGTTAACTATGCTGGAATTAAAATAAAAACTTAATAAAAAATAATTTGATAAAATTAAGTAAGCTTCTTAGATCTTACAGGAGAGTTCACTAAACTGACCAGTTAAAAATAAATATGCATTATGTCAGGAATATTCTGTTAGAAATATAATGAATTAAGGTTCCATTCATGATAGCAACAACAACAAAATGAGATTCCCAGACATAAATGAAAGAAAAAATTGCTTGCTGCATAAGAAAACAACTGATGAAAGAATAGTTGGAATAGAAACAGGTTTCTGGATGGGTACACAAGATTTTGCAAGTTATCAATTCATCATTATTTAATTTATGAATCTTAATGAATCAAAAGATCCTAAAATGATTTTTTTTTGGAACTTGAGTAAGCCGTTTTAAGAGTTTACTTGGAAAAATAGATAAGAAAAGCCAACAAATCTTCTAAAAAGAAGAAGAAGAAAGGTGAAATTACTTTAGTAAATATTTATACACCTTATAATTCTAGCATAATGAAAAGTGTCCTCTTAGATAAACAGAAAAATGAAACAAAATAGAAAATCTCGAGCAGAAAATAGTATGTGTAAGAATTCAATATATGGTAAGAGCGGTGTTCAAATTGTTCAAATAAAGCAATTGTTTAATAATAGTACTGGGAGGCTTACCTAATTATTTGGGGGAGAAAAATAAAATCATACCATCCCACACCATCTTCAGTATAAACTATGGGTTGATTGAAAGATTAAAATATAAAAAGGATAAGCAAAATTATATCAACCTGTATACATGTAAGGACAGAATTTATGAAGGAAAAGAGGTATATATCAGACACCATAAAATGAAAGCATTACATATATTAAAAAAACCAACATAACTGAAGTTCACAAGCACACAAACACTGGGAAGTTATGATTATAATATATGGCAAGAGATATTTTTGACATAGAAATAGGTCTTACAAACATCAATACAACAACCATTGAGCATTATATTCTATTGAGTGTTTAATCACAGAAAAAATTCCAAGTGTACTGACATTAAGTAAGCAAATGAGAAAATGCAATTATCCCAAACTTAGAAAAACATCCTTAAAATAATATATTCCAATATATTAACTGACTTACCACAAGAAAGAGCTTATAGGTGATTTTAATTTCATTTTTGAGCTTCTCTGTGCTTTGTAAGTTTTCCACAATGAAAGTATTTATTTGGTAATCAGAAATATAGTATACATGTTAGTTTTATAAATTATACTGGAGCAATGGAAATATAAATGCATTTTCTGCTTCCATCAATATATTCACATTTAAATATATTCAGGGAAAATGTAGTATCAGGAAGCATTAATAATTTATATATGGTGAACCTGGAGAAGTATAAACATTTCACTTGGCTTCTATTTTTACTGTCTATTCTACTAATTGGCACAGGAGTTCTACCTGGGACCAATAGTCGACAAACTTTGAGCCATGGATCAATTAGCCCAAACTTTGATAGTTCTTCCGACAAGCTGATTTCTTGGTCTCTTATTTTCTCTTGAACACATGCTTCATTGAGTGTTGGCACATTCAGTACAGTTATTAAGAACTTGCTGAAGGGTATGTATGTAAAAGCAACTGGGGAACAGTTATTCTCAACGACTTCATCCATTCATTCCTCCTTGCCTTCAATTATTCATTCATCTCTATCCTATTCTTCCATTTTATAATTATTTATTAAGCATTTATTATATGCCACATGATGGGCTAGGTACTTGGAGGAATTGAGAATATAAATGAAACACAATCTCTACCTCTTAAAGCTTTATGTCTCATAGGTATAATAAAACATATATGCGAATGGCTACAACACGAGTAAGAAGGAATGTTATATGATCAGTACATATAACAAGATTGATATGTCCTTGGAGGTACAAGTCTTTCTGCTTGGGGTAATTGGAGAAACTATTCTAATTGTATAAAATGCTATTTGAGTTGAGTCTTAAAGCACGGATAGGATTCTGACTGGTAGGTTGGAGAAGGAGTGCATTCCAGATGGAAGGGGTGGCTTGGTAGGTGGGACTGTCTGACGCATGCCCAGGAGATGAAAAGCAGATGTTTGGTTAAAGGGAAGGATCTGAGATAATTTTGGAGAGCGAGGCAAGTGGCCAGATTGGGGAGTATTTTAAATTCCAGGTTAGATTGTGTGAGGCAGATTTGATCATCTCCGCAATAACTCAAATAAGAAATTAAGGGCCATTGTCACTGAACACCTAACCACCCATTACATCAATAAATTGCCCAATTCCACACCCACTATATGTCAGACACCATGCTCAGCACTGGGCAATGCTCTAGAGATACAATGGCAAAGTTCAGACTTTGTCCTAAGTGAATTGAGCTTCAAAGGGTAGACATTGACTTAAAATATAGTTGAAATGGAAGGTCTATAGTTCTGAAATGAGGGTAGGGTATGAAGATGCACATGTAAATATCCATACAGACATGAAATTTAAGTCATGGGGTTAATATGAGATCACCCTGGAAATAAATACAGAGAAAGAAGAGAGGATGGCCCAGAACTAGATTTGCTCAGTGAGCAAGAGGAAGAAAAATCATAAAGAGGTCGGAAAAGAATCAACTGGAAAAGCTGAAGGAGAAGTAAGGCTGTGTAGTGTCAGATTGACAGAAGAGTTTAAAGGAAACTGGAGAGAGCACCAATGGCAAATACTCCAAAAAGTTCAAGGGAACAAAGAAGTAATAAAAAATCCATTCGATATGCATTTGCAGAGTGGGGGAGGCACTTATTGTCATCCACTGAAAGCAGTTTCTATAGAGTAGAAGCTGCAGAAGCCACTTCAGAAGGGACAAAATGATGAATGCAGGGAAGTCGAAGAACCATGTGTCTGTAAAGCTGGTGGTGTTTCTTCTAAAACAACTTGTTAAAAATTATGGCTTTCCCATGATTTTGATTGGAATTCATTAAATGCTCCCAAAGCTATATCTATAACTTTGACAGAGGGCATCTGTGAGGCTGCTTTGGGGACAAGGCCTTTGTGAAGCTTAGGAGCCCTTTGTGAAGATTGAGAGGGTCTTGGCACCATTAAATTGTTCCGAGCTCCTAAAAACACTGTCTCAAAGCCACACCCTTAATTTAATCTTTACCCAGAGGCGATTTCCTACTTTAAGGCTTCCCCTGGGAGAGACTGGGAATAAGAAAAATGGTTGACCCTTGAACAACACAGCTCTGAACTGCACAAGTTCACTTATATGTAGATTTTTTTTTATAAATGCAGTATAATACGGTAAATGTATTTTCCCTTCCTTATGATTTTCTTAATAACATTTCCTTTTCTCTTATTTTATTGTAAGAACACAGTGTATAACACAGCACAACATACAAAATATGTGTTAATTGACTGTTTATGTGATTGGTAAGGTTTACAGTCATGGTTAGTTATTAATGGTTAAGTTTTTGAGGATTTTTGACTGTGCAAGGGTCAGTGCCCCAATGCCTGGGTTGTTCAAGGGTCAAATGTAGTTTTATTTTACAAATTAGTTTTATTTTCAAGTCTGATTTTTTTCCATTACTGAGCTTAATACATGTCTTAATCTCTCTTTGAAAACCATTTACTTTTTTAGTTCATTTCTCTCTCCATGTATCTTATCATGTGTAGCTGAAACATGAACTGATACTTTCAACATTGTACCTAGAAATCTCCTTATCCACACTCAGAAGTTCATTAAATACATTTCCAGCTCCTAAATTGCTAGGGATGACAATTTTGCCAATGTTTCCACCATTACCTAACTGGGGTCTTTTTGTCAGCCTTCCACAGAACTTTCCTGTGATCTTTCAGTCTTCACTGTTTATTTCTGCATCCTCCTTGCCTCGATCTGCCACCTAGTCCCCAAGCCAATGGCAATGTTTCAGGTTTTTGTATCACAGCGTCCCACCTCCAGGTACCAATTTCTCTTTCATTTCGCTTTTGCTGTATAACAAAACGCCACAAAACTTCGTGGTTTTAAACAATGATGATTGATTATTTCTCAATTCCATGGTTTGAGCACCAACTCTTCTGGTTTAGTCCGGGATTATTTATAAGGCTGATTCAGCTAGAGGGTTGACTCAGCAAGGCTCAAGATGTCCTCATACACATGTGTAGACGCTGGCATTGGCTTCTGAGAAACTCTGGGAAATTCCACATGGTTTCTTATCCTCCAGTAGGCTGGACTGACTTCCTTACATGGCAGCAATGCAGTGTTGCAGAGAGCAAACACAGAATCTACAAGGCTTGAGTTCTAGGCTCTGGAACTTGCAAAACATCATGTCTGCCACATTCTTCTGGTCCAAGAAAGCTACAAGACGAGCCTTTATTCAGGAGACTGAGAAAAAAATCTCTGTCTCAAAAAAAAAAAAAAAATCTCTGTCTCTGGATGTGAGAAATGGCAAAGTCACATTGCAAAGGGATGGACATATTAGGAGAAGAGGACATTGTGACCATTAAGCAGTTGACCACATTTTTGAGAAGCAGTTTTAAGTTGTAGTTTTTGTTTGTTTGTTTGTTTGTTTGTTTTGCAGTTTTAAGTTTTTACAAAGTTCAACCTACCAAATTTTATTTCATGGTTAATGCTTTCTGTGTAATGTCTAAAAGAACATTGCCTGTCTCAAAGTCAAAAGGATTTTTTTCTATGGATTTTTTAGGTTTCACTTTTATATTTAGGTCTAGGAACTACCTTGAATTAAGTTTTGTGTATTGTAGGAAGTAGAGATCAAAGTTCAATTTTTTTTCATGTGGGTATTCAACTGATCCAACACAATTTGTTCAAAAGACTATCCTTTCTTTGTTGAAATAACCTGGAAACTTTGTCAGAAATGATTTGTCTATGCATCTGTGGACCTATTTCTGGACTCTATTCAGTTCTATTTATCTATCATCCTGCCAATAATGCCCTGTCTTAATTACTGTAGCTTTATGTAGGTCTTAAAATCAGGTGGTGTACATCTCCAAACATTATTTTTCAAAGATTTTTTGGGGCTCTTTTACATCTCTTACATTTCCATATAAATTTTAGATTCAAATTGCCCACTTCTATGCAAAAATACTGTTGTAACTTTACCAGAATTGTGCTAAATCTATAGATGAATTAGGAAAGAACTGAAATCAGAACAAAATCAAATATTCCAATTCATAAAATTTAATCTTCCAGTTTATAGTATGTCTCTCCATTCATTTAGGTTTCTTTTTGTTTTTCTTTGCAATTTTTTTTAGTTATCAATAAGGAGGTCTTGCACCCTCTTCATTAAATTCATTCCTAATATTTTAATTTTTTTCCATGCTATGGAAATGATTTTTAAATATTTCATTTCATCTCTTTTTTTTTTCAACTTTTTAAGTTTTTCATTCCAGCTGGTTAACATGTAGTGTTACATTAGTTTCAGGTGTACAATACAGTGATTCAACAATTCCATACATCACCCAGTGTTCATCACAAGTATAGTCCTTCATCCTTATCACCTATTTCACCTATCCTCCTGCCCAACTCCCCTCTGACCTGACCATCAAGTTTTTCTTTTGTTTTTGAGAAGGGGGGAGGGGCAGAGGGAGTGGAGAGAGAAAATCTTAGCAGTGTAGTTCTATTTTAAACTTTTTGATGAAACTCTGCACTGCTTTCCAGAGTGACTGCATCAGTTTACATTCCCACCAACAGTGCATGAGGGTTCCTTTTTCTCCACATCTTTGCCAACATCTGTTGTTTCTTGTGTTATTGGTTTCAGCCATTCTGACAAGTATGAGGTTGCAGTTTTGATTTGCATTTCCCTGATGGTAAGTCATGATGAATATCTTTTTATGTATGTGTTGGCAATCTGTATATCTTCTTTGGAGAAATGTCTGTTCATGTCTTCTGCCCATTTTTAAATGGATTATTTGTTTTTTTGGTGTTGAGTTGTATAAGTTCTTTATATATTTTAGATACTAACCCCTTATCAGCTATGTCATTTGCAAATATCTTCTCCCATTCTGTAGGCAGCCTTTTAGTTTTGTTCAATATTTCCTTTGTTGTTCAGTAACTTTTTATTTTGATGTAGAGCCAATAGTTTATTTTTGCTTTTGTTTCCCTTGCCTCAGGAGACCTATCTAGAACAAATTGCTGCAGCTGATATCAAAGAAGTTACTGCCTGTGTTCTCTTCTAGGATTTTGATGATTTAAGGTCTCACATTTAAGTCTTCAATTTATTTTGAAGTTATTTTTGTGTATGATGTAAGAAAGTGGTCCAGCTTCATCCTTTTGCATGTTGCTGTCCAACATGAAGATTCTTTTTCTCACTGGATATAATGTTTCTACTTTGCTGAAGATTAATTGACCATTTGGTTGTGGGTTTATGTCTAGGTTTTCTAGTCCATTCTATTGATCTATGTCTGTTTTTGTGCGAGTACCATCCTGTTTTGATTACTAGAGCTTTGTAATATAACTTGAAGTCTGGAACTGTGATATCTCCAGCTTTGCTCTTCTTTGTAAAGGTTGTTTCGGCTATTTGAAGTCTTTTCTGGTTCCATACAAATTTTAGGATTCTTTGTTCTAGTTCTATGAAAAATTCTGTTGGTATTTTGATAGAGATTGCATTAAATGTGTAGATTGCTTTGGATAGCATACACATTTTAACAATATTTGTTCTTCCAATTCATGAACTTGGAGGTCTTTCTATTTCTTTGTGTCATCTTCAATTTCTTTCATGACTGTTTTATAGTTTTCACCTTTTTGGTTTGATTTATTCCTAGGTATCTTATTATTTTGGGTACAGTTGTAAACGGGACTGTTTTCATAATTTCTCTATCAACTGCTTTATAATTCATGTACAGAAATACCATGAATTGCTGTACATTGATTTTGTATCCTGTGACTTTTTAAAAGTTATCAGTTCTAGCAGTTTTTTTGTAGAATATTTCAGGTTTCTATATATAGTATCATATCATCTGCAAATAGTGAAGGCTTTGCTTCTTCCTTACAAATTGGATGCCTTTCATTTCTTTTTGTTGTGTGATTGCTGTGACTAGGACTTCCTGTACTGTGTTGAGTAAAAGTGGTAGGAGTGACTATCCTTTCCTGATCATAGAGAAAAACTGAGAGTTTTTCTTCACTAAGGATGATGTTAGCAGTGGCCATGTATGGCCTACATTATGCAGAGATATGTTCCCTCTAAATCTACTTTGCTGAGGGTTTTTTTTTAATCATGAATGATATTGTATTTTATCAAATGCTTTTTCCGCATCTATTGAAATGACCATATGGTTCTTTTCCTTTCACTTACTGATGTGATGTATCACATCGATTAATTTGAAAATATTGAGCCACACTTGCTACCCAGGAATAAATCCTACTTGATCATGGGAATGATTTTTTAATGTACTGTTGAATTTTGTTCGCTAGTATTTTGTTGGGAATATTTGCATCTATGTTCCTCAGGGACATTGGCCTGTAGTTCTCTCTTGTAGTAGTGTCTTTATCTGGTTTTGGTATCAGGGTAATGCTGACCTCATAGATTGAACTTGGAAGTTTTCCTTCCTTTTCTATTTTTTTATTTTTTGGAATAGTTTGACATGAATACGTGTTAACTCTTCTTTAATTGTTTGGTAGAATTTGCCTATGAGGCCATCTGGTCCTGGACTTTTGTTTGTCCAGAATTTTTTGATTACTGACTCAATCTGCTCAGATTTTCTATTTCTTCCTGCTTCAGTTTTGGTAGTTTATGCATTTCTAGGAATTTATCCATTTCTTCTAGGTTGTCCAATTTGTTGGCATATAGTTTTTATAATATTCCCTTATGATTGTATTTCTGTGGTGTGGGTTGTTATTTCTCCTCTCATTCCTGATTTTATTTATTTGAGTCCTTTCACTTTTATTACTTAGTAAGTCTTGGTAGAAGTTTACCAGTTTTATTAATTTTTTTCCAAGAATGAGCTCCTGGTTTCATTGATGTGTTCTATTGTTTTGTTTTGTTTCTGTTATTTATATATGCTCTAATTTTTATTATTTCTTTTTTAAAAAATATTTTATTCATTTATTCATTAGATACACACACAGAGAGAGAGAGGCAGACACACAGTCAGAGGGAGAAGCAGGCTCCATGTAGGGAGCCCGATATGGGACTCGATCCTGGGATACCAGGATCACGCCCTGGGCCGAAGGCAGGCACTAAACTGCTGAGCCACCCAGAGATCCTAATTTTTATTATTTCTTTCCATCCACTGGCTTTTGGTTTTGTTTGTTCTTCCTTTGTAGCTCCTTTATGTGTAAGGTTAGGTTGTTTATTTGTGATTTTTCTTGCTTCCTAAGCAAGAAAATTGCTATAAACTTCCTCTTAGAACTCCTTCTGCTTCACCCCAAAGGTTTGGACCATGTGTTTTCATTGTAACCTATGCATATAGCAGTATATATTAAGTTGATGGTCATTTAAGTTTGAACCCATTCTTTTCTCCTCTCCTTTCCATGTCTTACATATATGTTGTTATATCTTATATCTCTTCTTTTGTGAGTTCCTTGACTGGTTTTTCACAAAAAAATTCATTTTTAATGCCTTTATGTTTCCTACCTCATCCTTTCACTTTTGGTATTTCAATTCCACTCAGAGAGTCCCCTTTAATATTTCTTACAGGGTGAATTTAGTGGTCATGAACTCCCTTAGTTTTCAATTTCTGGGAAACTCCTTATCTCTCTTTCTATTCTGAATGATAGCCTTGCTAGATAGAATATTCTTGGCTGCAGATTGTTCCCATTCAGCATTTTGAGTATATCCTATCACTTCCTTCTGGTTTGGAAATTTTCTGCTGAAAAATCCCCTGCTAGCCTTATGGGGTTTTCCCTCACATGTAACTGTTCTTTTGTCTTGCTGCTTTTAAAATTTTTTCTTAATTGCTATATTTTGCTAATTTAATTATAATATGTCTTGGTGTTGGCCTGCTTTCATTGATTTTTATGGAATTCTCTTTGCCTTTTGGATCTGAATATCTGTTTCCTTCTCCAGATTAGAAAAGTTGTCAGCTATTATTTCTTCAAATAAATTTTCTGCCCCCTTTTCTCTCTCTTCTTCTGGCATTCCTATAATGTGAATGCTATGTTTGATGGAGCCACAGAGTTCCCTAAGTTTATTCTCATTTTGCATAGTTCTTTTTTTATTTCTTTTTTTCAGTTTACTTTCCATTATTCTATCTTCTACATTATTAATTCATTCCTCTGCTTCTTCCATCCCACTGTTCAATCAAGCATGTTTGTAATTTCATTTATTAACCCCTTTATCTCTGCTATGTTATTCCTTATCTCTGTGTTAAGGGTCTTACTGATATCATCCACTCTTTTCTCAAGTCAGTGAGTTTCCTTATGACCATTGCTTTAAATTCTCCATCAGACATGTAATTTATATCAGTTTCACTTAGATTTCCAGCTGTGGCCTTGTCCTATTCTTTCATTTGGGATAAATTTATCTGTATTCTCATTTTATCTAAGTCTCTGTGCCTGTTTCTCTGTGTTAGGAAAGTCAGCTATCTCATATTCTGGAGGTAATGACCTTATGATGAAGAAGATAGTGTAGTTGCCTCAGTTCCTTAGTGCCTGGCTTTTCCAGGAATTTCTCCAACGTATGCTGCATGTGCTTTGCTATTTTGTCATGGCCACTTTATCCTTCAGGCTAGTTGCTACAAAGGCTCTCTTTGCCTGTTGTGGGCAGTGTTTGGTCCCTGTCCTGAATGTGGAGCATTTTAACTAGGTGTGCTCGGTCTGTTTGTGAAATGAGACCTGTCACCACTACCACCAGAACCAAAGTTCCACAAAACTCATGTCAGGAGACATGGTGTGAGCAGAGGTTTGTGATGGTCTTCTAGAATAGGGGGCCCACTGCACTGGGACTGAGGCAAGTGTGATTACAAGGGTTGGTTCCACTGGAGCTTGGGGGACAGGGCTTAATGTAAGTAAATTAGGTAAAGATTGTCAGTGCTATGCTGTTTTGCACAGGTGGCCCTGTGCTTATAGTGAGGGGAGGAGGAGGGAAATGGCACCAGTTAGTTCCTTTCTTCCCAGAAATATTGTGAATATTTTCTCTGGGATACACTCTGAGATTAGCAAATAACCTTCCCACTCTGTGTCCCCAGGAGTTCCCCAGAGCACTGTTTCCGTGTTTTATGTTCCCAGGCTATTTGTCCTTTATTCCCTCCAAGAGCAGCCCCAGTGCTCTCTGACCTCTCCCAGGGCTGAACACACTGACCTTTAAAACTCCAGGTGCAACCCCACTGGTTGCAAAAATACAAAATTCAGCCCCTCTTACTTTTTGAGCCAATTGTTATGGGGATTCATTTTCTTCATACACTGCCCTGAATGCTAGTTTGTATCTTGCCCCTTTCTGTGTTCATGACTCTCACCCCACTATTGTGGCCATGATCCATTTCTCTCCCAAATTATATCTCTGCATTTTCTACCTTCTTTAGTGTGGTCTCTTCTCTACCTTTAGTTGTGGAGTTTGTTCTACTAGACTTGAGGTCAATTTCTGAGTATTCAGGGTGGCTTGATAGTTATCTAGTTGTATTCATGGGAGGAGGCAAGCATAGGGTCCTCCTAATTTCCTGCCACATTACTACTCTCTAAAATATTTCATTTTCTAATTGTTTGTTGCCAGAAAATGAAAAAAATAATAGCCATCTTTTATATCTTGAGAAAGTGCTAACTTCACTTATTAATTGTATTCATTTTCATGTGGCTGTCTTAGCACTTTCTACACAAGTGCAGGGTTTTTCCAACATAAACAAATAAATAACAGTTTATCTCTTCTGTTCTTATGGACATGCTATTTATTTCTATTTCTCATCTTAATGCATTGGCTAGGAACTCAAGAACAATGTTGAGTAGAAATAACGAAATCATATACCCTAGCTATGTTTTCAAGCTGAGGGGAAAAATCTTTAATACAACATCAAGTATGGTGATAGCTATCAGCTTTTCATAGACTTCATAGATGACCTTAGATGACTGAAGTTGAGGAAATTTCTTACCTTCTCTAGTTTTCTGAGAGTATTTATTATGAATGAATAATAAATATCAATTGAGATTATTACATATTTTTCTCTATCAATTGAGATATATTACATATTTGAGATTATTACAATTGAGATTATTACATATTTTTCTCTATATTCTGCTACTGTGGCAAATGAATTTTTTACAAAGCTGAACCAGTGTAATACCTTGTGAGATAATTACCACTATATCATATTACCTGATCACTTTTATATATTGTTGGCTTTGATTTGCTAACATTATTTTAAGGATTTGTCCATCTACGTTCATGGGACATATTGGTGTAATTTTCTTTCTTATATTTCTTATATTTTGTTTGAGTTTGGTATTAGAATAATCCTAGATTCAACAAACGATTTGGGAATTATCCTCTCCTCTATTTTTGGAAAGAGACTGCGTAAGATTGATATTATTTTTTCTCAACTATTAATAGGATCTACCAGTCAAACCATCTGTCCCTGTAGCTTTCTTTGTGAGAAATTCTAGTTCTAAGGCATTTTTCAGTTTCATCTATGTCATCACAATTATTTTAAGTCATCACAATTTTTGACAAACTGTTATACATAGTATCCTTTTATTATTTTTCTGACATCTACAGGACCTATAAAGCTATCCTATCTTATTCCTGATATTTTTCTTTTTTTTTTCTCCATCAGCCTAACTAAAAGTTTATCAATTTTATCAGTCTTTTGAAAAACCAATTTTTAGCTTTATTTACTCTACTGCATTTGCCTATTTTATTGAATATTTGCTCTCATCTTAATTATATTTTTACTTATTTGGAATGTAATTTGTTCTTTTTATCTAATTACTTATAGTGGAAGCTTAAGCAAACGGTTTTATCTCATTCTTCATTTCTAATATGTCATTCAAGCCATGTATCCCCCTTCTAGAACTGTTTTAGTTGCATTCCACACATGTTGATATAAGTATTTATAATTATTCAGTTCAAAATGTCTTCTAATTTATTATTTCTTTTGTAATAGTTCATAAGAAGTGTGTTGCATTTTCATGTTTTGATGAATTTTTTAGAGTTTATTGTTGTGGATTTCTAGTTTAATGTTGTTATGTTCTGAGAACATATTTTGAATTATTTTAACCCACTAAAATGTACTAGAAATTTTATAGTCCTGCATGTGTTCTACTATTGAGAGTCCCATGTGCACTTGAAAAGAGTATGTGTTCTGTGGTTATTGGATGTAGTGACCTATAAATATTAATTAGACCAAGGTGATTGATAATGTTCAAATTTCCTATACACACACTGATTTTTTTCTCACTTGTTCTGGCAATTATGGAAAAAGGGCTATTAAAATATTTAACTATCTTACGTGTTTATATTTAATAATTGTAAAATTGTCTATTTTTTCCTTTACTTCTGTCAATTTTTATTTTATATGTTTTGAGACTTTGTTATTAATACTAGAATTGTTATGTATTTTTCTCTTCTGTGATAAGAATTTTAAAAATTGGTTTAGCTAATAACATGACAAAGTATAAAGGTAAACATGTTTTGTTACTTTTAAAACATATTATAAAGATTAACATGCTATTAAATGAATGAAACTCTTTTAAATACCATTCATAGTATAACAGATAAGGAGATGAATGAAAAAAATGAATAAAAGAATAAATATGCAACATGTCTCTATAGATAAACTTTTGACTATAAATGAGCCTTGACTAATTTAATTCAACACATTCCACAACTAAAGCAGAAAAAAAGGGGGGGGCCTAACCCAGCAGGAGTGTGATACAGTATATTACTCAATGAAAATCATTTCAAAACCTTCCAAGTGACCTTTTCTCTTCTGTCTTTTTATGGCTTTATTTATTTATTTTTATTAATGGCTTTATTGAGATATCATTTATCTACCATGTAATTCTCACATTTAAAATATACAATTAAATTTTAGTATATCCACATAGTTGTACCAGGATTATGTCTTTTCTTTTTAATACAATTATTCTTTTTATCTCTAGTAATACTCGTTTCTTTAATCTACTTCTTGATAGTCATAGAGCCAAACCACTTTTCTTAATCTTAGTATTTACATGGTATATCTTTTCTTAGCCTATACTTTCAGCCTCTAATTTACTTGTTTATTTATTTATTTTAAGATTTTATTTTTTTGGGAAAGAGAGTGCACAAGTGGGCAGAGGAGCAGAGGGAGAGGGAGGAACAGACTCCCCACTGAGCAGGGGTAGACCCCTAACCTACTGAGCCACCCAGGCACCCCATCAGCCTGTATCTTTATATTTAAAATGCCTCTTATGTAAACATATATAGTTGGGTCTTACTTTTTTTACTTTTTTAACCAGTCTACAAAAACCAGTCTATTTTCCTTTTAATTGGAGTGTTTCATTTAAAGTATTTATCAATATAATTAGGCTTATGTCTACATTTGCTCTAATTTGCTTTGTATGTCCCTTCTGTTCTTCGTTTCTTTTCTCGTCCTTTCCTGTCTTCTTTTGGATTACTCAGCTATGTTTTGGTATTCCATTCTATCTCTTCTACTGGCCTGTAAACTATATTTCTTTTATTTTTTAATAGGGATTGTCTTAGAGGTTATAATATGCATTCTTAACTTGTCACAGTCTACTTGAAATTAATGCCATTCCATTTCCCTTATAATTATATTGTAAAATTTAATATATTTTAAATATACATTCTCATCATTTTTGATAGTTTTAATATATTTTTCCCTTTTCATATATTGTAAACCCCATATTATTATATTTCATTTAAATAGCAAACTGTATTTTTAAAGAACTTTAAAAGGAAAAAATTGTCTTGTATATTCAACCATATATTTACCATTTCTAGTGAACTCCATAACTTTCTCTCAAATTTTTAATTGGTATAATATTCAAATTTTATGCAAAATATTCAAGTTTTCAATTAGTGTGATTCCACCCTGCAACTTATCCCTTAGTATTCTTTTATTGTAGGTCTTAGGACTCTAAAGATTTCATTCCACTGTCTTCCATGAGAATTCAACTGTGTTTGTTCCCTATACGTAATGCATGTTTTTTCTCTGGGATTTTCTTTGCATTTATTCTGCTTGGGGGGGAGGGGTCACTAAAATTCCAGAATTTGTGTATTATAATTTTTTATTGAAATGTGAAAATTTGGGGCTAATAATCTTTGATTACCTTCCTGCCCTAGTCTCTTATTCCTCTCATGAGACTCCAAATACATGTATGTTTGTTATTCGATTTTATCTTATGATGATTGAGGCTCCATTCTTTTTGTATTTTATCCTTTTTTTTCTCTATGTCCTTTAGTTTGGATGATTTTCATTCATTTTTCCTCTAGTTCATTGTTGCTTTCTTCTATTTTGTCCAATCTAATATTAGCCTCATGCAGTAAAATGGTCATTTCAATTGCTTTTTAATCTTTTTAAAGATTTTTTATTTTTAAGTTATCTCTACACACAACATGGAGCTCAAACTCACAACTCCAAGAGCAAGAGTTGCATGCTCTACTGACTGAGCTGGCCAGGTGCCCCTAAAATGTTCACTTCAAATTATTTATCAATTCCAGAATTTTTACTTAGCCCTTTTTTACTGTTTATGAAACCTTTCATATGTTCCTCTATCTCTTCATCCATTTACTCTAATTTTTTCTGTGGGTTGTTTAACATTCCTTTAATGTTAAAGAAAACTTTTTTTTCCTATTTTAAATCCTTTAAAATACAACTTATTTTTTAAAGGAACACTTATCGACAATATCTTTTTGGGTTTATAAACTCTGGAGGAAAAAATGTATAACATACTTAAACTCTTAACATATTTAAAATGTTTAATAGCTATTGTAAGGAAATTGTCTGTTAATTCTAACATCTGGCTTATTAGGTTTGTTACTGTTCACTCATTGTTTCTTAATCTGTGCATTTCCCTGCTTTATTTCCTGTCTCTTAACTTGTTATTGTATATTGGACATTGGGTTTCAAAGAACACTAGAGACTGAAGAAAGAAAAAAGTGGGTATCTGGAACTTGGGGAAGGAGTTAATCAACATGATCCAATGAAGAGTTGAACTGTTTGGGGACAGAGTTGTAGATTTCATTCCCCTAGCAAGATAGGCATTGGGATTTGGGCATAAGGGATCTTTGCTTTTCAGCACAGCCTCTAATTCATTTCTTGTGTTGGAGCTGTCAGAAATTGAATTGATTGTGTTTGATCTTAGTGTTTGTTAGATCCTATTTGCCTCTGCCTTCAAACACTTTGTTTCTTTGTTGTTTTTGTTTTTTGTGTGTGTTTGTGTTTTTTAATAATAAATTTATTTTTTATTGGTGTTCAATTTGCCAACATACAGAATAACACCCAGTGCTCACCCCATCAAGTACCTCCCTCAGTACCCGCCACCCAGTAACCCCCACCCCCCGCCCTCTTCCCCTTCCACCACCCCTAGTTCATTTCCCAGAGTTAGGAGTCTTCCATGTTCTGTCACCCTTTCTGATATTTCCTACCCATTTCTTCTCCCTTCCCCTCTATTCCCTTTCACTATTATTTATATTCCCCAAATGAATGAGACCATATAATGTTTGTCCTTCTCCGATTGACTTATTTCACTCAGCATAATACTCTTCAGTTCCATCCATGTCGAAGCAAATGGTGGGTATTTGGTGGGTATTTGGTGGGTATTTGTCATTTCTAAAGGCTGAATAATATTCCATTGTATACACTTTGAAGATAAGTTTAGGCTTCTTTGTCTGGGAAGGCCCAGGGACCAAGCCCTGAACACTGGCTATCCCTCAAAACTGAGGGATAGTGAGGCCAGAAGATCATAAGACTTTAAAACCACCAAGCTTTGTGACCCCAAGTTAAAAGCAGCAAGATTGTGAGATCATGAAACTTGAAGGCAGTGATCTGAAACCATATGGCTTTGAGAGTCCAAGATTTTTGAATACATGAGACTGCTAGATCTTGAGAGTTCTTTCTCCTAGAGTGGGCTATATCAGCTTATGAGCTTGCTTCTCCTCTTGCCTGTGTTTATTCAGCAAAATTAGTGAATGCTTAGTAAACCATTATTTCTGCATTCAGAGTTCTCCCAGTTTCAAATCTGATGATACCAATCTCAGTCTGCCAAAGTTTGGTAGGTTTCTCCTTGCCCAAGTAAGTCTTCTTTGACAGCCTCACTCCCCTGCCTATGGTACCCCAATCTCAGCAACTGAACCCAGGTATAGAACATTCTCTGTCCCTTGCTGTCCTTTGAAGAGCTCATTTCTCTAATGTTTAGTTCTTTCAGATTTCTTTGTGTCCACAGCTCTTTAATGATAATAAGTAAAACTATGATTTTTGTTTTGTTTGGTTTCTTACTGTTTTGGAAGGAATGAAGGACTTTCACATGTTTCTGCATGCCAACCAGAACAGAACCCTGAACACTCTTTTTTATGTTTTTATTTGTGCTGCACAATTTACACCCTGGTGTATAGATTTTTTTTTTCAAATTTAAAAAGGCTTAGAGAGCCAAATTTTGTGAAAAGGATAAAATACCATGCTAGGTAATATGGTGTGGAGATACATATATAATAATATTAATATATATTAATTAACATGTAATTAATTAGAGATTTTATTTATTTGTTTGAGAGAGAGCATAAGAGACAGAGAGAGCAGGAGCTGGGGTGGGAGGTGCAGAGGGAAAGGGGGAAGCAGTGTCATGGTTGAGCAGGGAACTGGATGTGGGGCTCAATCTCAGGACCCTGGGATCATGACCTGAGCCGAAGGCAGATGCTTAACTGACTGAACCACCCAGGTAACCCAATAGTTTAAAATTTCTTTTCTGAAATACCTTAACACTGTTTATTTTTCTTCCTTCTTTTTTTTAAGATTTTATTTATTTATTCATGAGAGACATAGAGAGAGAGGCAGAGACACAGAGGGAGTAGCAGGCTTCATGCAGGAAGACTGATATGGGACTTGATTCTGGGACTCCGGGATCATGCCCTGAGCCAAAGGCAGACACTCAACCACTGAGCCACCCAGGCATCCCTATTTCTCTTCTTTCAAAAGAATTTAGTTGCCTAGAAGTAGCAGTAGGAACTAGTTCTTGAGGCATCTCCCAGAAAGAAGTAATTCCTAAGAAGTATTGAACAAAGAAGCACACTATTGAAGCAAGCACTTGGTTTCTTAAGGAAAGTGCACCAAAGCCCCAAGCCAACAGCACTGTGTATGCTCTGTTGTATTTGCTTTTTTAAAAAGCCTAAGTGCTTTATAGTAAGTTCTTATAATGGCACAGTCAAATTTCACAAAAAGAAGAGAATTCTGAAGGAGACAATATGAATTGATAGGCATGAGATGCCCCTGAAGGTGAACTGAGAGGTGAAAGCATTTCCTTATTCTAATTTAAAGGTGGGTATCTGGGAACAAATCTGAGCAGTGTTCCTTTGGGTCGCCCCACTACAGTGGCTATCAAAAGGCAGGTACAAGAACAAGACAATAGGATAAACGTAGGTGGGAAAGCAGAACCAAAAAGGTAAAGGAAGTGTGAGCTAAGATCAGAAAGAGTTAAATAGCATAAGATACCAAGTTCAGACTACAGCAACTGGGAGAACCAGATTCTAAAATCCAACCCAAGATCTGAATCACTAAAAAAAAAAAAAAAAATAGAAACAAGATTTATACTAAGGATCTTGTCCAACTTTCCCTTTGCTTCCACTCACCCTACACATAGAACTTTGTGGGCTCAACATCCCACCTTATGCTAAACTATTAGCAATTCATTTTTCAGCTATCTTGATGTTGGAGAATGGAACTAGAGTGGAGGTAGAGAAAGGAAGACTAGTATATACTGAGCAACAACTAAATACTATGCACTGGAAAAGCAATTCCTATTTGAAAATTACACCTGAGGCTTGGCTATTTTGGTTGGTCTTCCTTTTGTGTTTCTATACCTTAGCAGAAAGAGTAGAAGAAATGAAAGAAATTAGAAGCGCTTTTAAAATATTGGAGAAGATTGGGAGGAAAAGAGGCAGGGGGAAGGACCCTACATTTTTTTCAAGACCCCAACTATTTAGGAGCACCTTGGTGGCACAGTTAAGCATCTGACTGTTGGTTTTGGTTCAAGTCATGATCTCAGAGTCCCTGCCTGGGGCTCTGTGCTCAGTAAGGAGTAGCATGAGATTCTCTCTCCCTCTCCCTCTGTCCTTCCTGCTTATGCTCTCTCTCTCTCTCTCAAATAAGATAAATAAATCTTTAATTTTAAAAAAGGACATTAATTATTTATAAAATTTTGAAATTTAAAATTTAGTTTCTTTCAGATTTATCAGGCAGTCCATCAGGAAAATGATATTTTGAGTTTCCAAATTCTCATTGAAGGTCTTCTCTGGAGCTCAAGGTAGGCATTCTTTGTCCTATGAGCTTTCCTATCATAGCCCTTATTTCTTTTGTACTGGAATTGGAAGTGGTTACATAAAATCCAGGGAAAGGAACCCGTTTTTAATATCCAAACCACCAAGTCTAAATCTGGGTTTGTGAGCCACTGAGGCTTCATAAAAGGGAAGGATAACATCAGTTTAGGCCTTACCTCAAGTCAGGAGACATTTAAATTCTGATTTATGATCTAGGCTGGACTAGTATAAGCTATCATGAAGTTTCATGTCCCATTGTTTTGTTTTGTTTTTTAATGTAAAGTAAAAGTAAAAGGACTGAACATACTCAATTTCTTCCTGGTTGGTTAATAGAATTGATTACTGAGAGGTCAAAGGAATAGACCAGAACACCTGGCCAGATTTGCCATCGATTGACCAAATGATCACAGCCAGGTTTCTTTTTTTCTCTGGGAGTCTACATCCAGCCCCAGTCTGAAGGAGATTGCCCTTGACTCTGCATCTAGAGGGTCCCATTCTGACCCTCTTCCTGAGGAGTCTATGGGGCCAAGAGAACATGCCCACCTGGAAGCTGTGCCTACCCTTTACACTTCTCTCCATAGGACCCTTGGTCTCCTTTCCCATTTGGCCCCTAGACCACTTTCATGGTTTGCATAGGCCTCTTGTCCAAGACTGCCCTCCCAAGTATTGACTGGACCACCAGTGTGTTTATTGTTTTCCCAACTATTGACCAAGGGAGACTGTAAACCATGTTAATAGAACTTGTTTGTGTGTCTCTAGTGTGTCAGTGTGTCTACATGCATGCCAGTTGAGGTCTCAAAGATCTGACAGATGCAACTGAAAGTAAAAATATAAGAGAGACAAGCTGAGAGCTGAGAACCTGGGATGTCAAAGAATCCCAGAATTTAAATGTATTTTGGTCTCCCAGGTCTTGAAAGTATGTTTGTTAAGGTATGAGACAAGAAACTATTTTATTTAACATTTTTAAAGCTTGAGTTATGAATTCTAAATATTTAAACACATACATATGGGCCACCAGGTATATTCTTGTCTTGGGACTCATAAATGTTAAGGGTGGGGGCTGTCTCCAGAACATTTCCTTTTCCTTGATTATAAAGATGCTGAGTATAACCAACATTAGGTGTTTAAAGGTCTTTGGAAACTTCAGGAACCTCAAACTATTTTTATTTCTCTCCTTTCAAGTTTCAAGTGGTTGTAGATAGCATTCTAGAATTGTCCAGGTTGGTAACCAAGTCACTTATTATAAAAAGTTACAAAATTTATAGCAAATAGTAAAATCTCAAGTAGAGGTAATATTTTCAGAAAACCAATACAATTCTAGCTGTTATTAATATTTCATATCCATTTACATGTTTCTTTGTCCAACCTGCCAGAAGATCACAAATAATTTTTGTTTTCACTTACACAGCAAAAGTCAGTTGAATTTCCATCATGAGGCACATTATGCCATATGCTATGGATATAGACAGTTCACTAAGAGACTGTGATAAGAGCTATTATAGAAGTGCATCTATGGTGTTACAGAAGAGGAACATTAAAGGGCTTAGTTAAAAATAGCTAAGAAGAGACTCACTGACTCTCAGGACTGGAGAACAAAAGACCATCTAGTTTATGGCCCAGCACCAGCACAATAAATTGAAATAGACCCCAGGACATCACCATGAGATTTAAGAATACTTGGCAAAGGGACGATCTTATAAGTTTTTCAAAAGAAAAATGTTTGAGTATACAAAGGATTAAAACAGCACCAGACATTTTAACAGTAATAATAGAGTGATACCATCAAAACTATAAGGAAAAATTATTTTCAACTTAATTTCCAAACCTAGTCAAACAATTAAGTTAGTCTAAGGGTAAACTAAATATGTTTTTGGATGTAAATTCTCAAAATACTCATATTTGAAGGAAACTCCAGGAGGAAGTATTCCATTTTTAAAACAAGGGAATAAACTAATAAAGATTCCACACAATGAAATCCAATATCAGAGAAGTAAAATAAATCCCCAGAGTGATGACAAAGAGTAATCCCAGGATGGAATCAGGCAGCAGACTTAGCAACCAACAAGCCCAGAATGAAAGATCTAAAGGCTCCTTCAGTGATATCTCCAAAAAGAAAAAAAATGGTAAAAATCTTAATGCATTGAGACATATCAAGAGAGAACTGGAAGCTGAATTAATAAGACCATAGAAAATGTAGCAGATAAAGAAAACAAGACAATTATCAAATCTGGGAGAAATAAATACTTATGCAAGAAAGGAAGAAAAAGATAGTACACTATGTGGCTCAGCTGTGAATAGCATTTATGTTCTCAGGTTAATTTAAGCACTGGTGACAGATCTAACTAAAGTGATATTATGATATATTTATATTGGGAGAATGGAAATATGAATACGATGCATGTGTTTGCTAGTAGTAGAGTGATGAGGATGTAAATTGGCTATATTCTCATTTTCCATAGTTGGTAGGTCAATATAATGCTTAGAACTGAAGAATCAAGAAGTGGTACTATATGCAGATTATTTAGATACACAGAAGTTTAATACTTTAAGAATACAACCTTAGAGTTAAAAACAGTTGCCTATGGAGAACAGGACACCAGTGACTCTGGGGGGAAGGGGCATGGAACTACATGTTACATAATGAACTCTGTAAAGGTAACTGACCCTTTAAATTATGAGTATGGCTTTTTTGCAACAGGTTTGCTGCCAGAACACAGGTGTCGTGAAAACCACCCTAAACCTAAACCAAAATGGGAAAGGAAAAGACTCACATCAACATCGTCATCATTGGACATGTAGATTCGGGCAAGTCTATCACTACTGGCCATCTGATCTACAAATGTGGTGGGATCCACAAAAGAACTATCGAAAAATTTGAGAAGGAGGCTGCTGAGATGGGAAAAGGCTCCTTCAAGTATGCCTGGGTCTTGGATAAACTGAAAGCTGAACGTGAACGTGGTATCACCATTGATATCTCCCTGTGGAAATTCGAGACCAGCAAGTATTATGTGACCATCATTGATGCCCCAGGACACAGAGATTTTATCAAAAACATGATTACAGGCACATCTCAGGCTGACTGTGCTGTCCTGATTGTTGCTGCTGGTGTTGGTGACAGATCTTCAACTGTCAAGAATCTCCAAGAATGGGCAGACCCGTGAGCATGCCCTTCTGGCTTACACACTGGGTGTAAAACAACTAATTGTTGGTGTTAACATTATGGATTCCACTGAACGACCCTACAGCCAGAAGACATACGAGGAAATCGTTAAGGAAGTCAGCACCTACATTAAGAAAATTGGCTACAACCCCAACACAGTAGCATTTGTGCCAATTTCTGGTTGTAATGGTGACAACATGCGGAGCCAAGTGCTAACATGCCTTGGTTCAAGGGATGGAAAGTCACCCATAAAGATGGGAATGCCAGTGGAACCACACTGCTTGAAGCTCTGGATTGTAGTCTGCCACCAACTCATCCAACTGATAAGCCCTTGCGTCTGCCTCTCCAAGATGTCTACAAAATTGGTGGTATTGGTACTGTACCAGTGGGTCAAGTGGAGACTGGTGTTCTTAAGCCTGGTACGGTGGTCACCTTTGCTCCAGTCAATGTTACAACTGAAGTAAAGTCTGTTGAAATGCACCATGAAGCTTTGAGTGAGGCTCTTCCTGGGGACAATGTGGGCTTCAATGTCAAGAACGTATCTGTCAAAGATGTTCGTTGTGACAACGTGGCTGGTGACAGCAAAAATGACCCACCAATGGAAGCAGCTGGCTTCACAGCTCAGGTGATTATCCTGAACCATCCAGGCCAAATCAGTGCTGGATATGCACCTGTGCTGGATTGTCACACAGCTCACATTGCTTGCAAGTTTGCTGAGCTGAAGGAAAAGATAGATCGTCATTCTGGAAAGAAGCTGGAAGATGGTCCCAAGTTCTTGAAATCTGGGGATGCTGCCATTGTTGATATGGTTCCTGGCAAACCTATGTGTGTTGAGAGCTTCTCTGACTATCCTCCTCTGGGCCGTTTTGCTGTTCGTGACATGAGACAGACGGTTGCTGTGGGTGTCATCAAAGCAGTGGACAAGAAGGCACTGGAGCTGGCAAAGTCACCAAGTCTGCCCAGAAAGCTCAGAAGGCTAAATGAATATTATCCCCAATACCTGCCACCCCAGTCTTAATCAGTGGTGGAAGAACGGTCTCAGAACTGTTTGTGTCAATTCGCCATTTAAGTTTAATAGTAAAAGACTGGTTAATGATAACAATGCATCGTAAAACCTTCAGAAGGAAAGGAGAATGTTTAGTGGACCATTTTTTGTGTGTGTGTGTGTGTGTGCGTGTGTGGCAGTTTTAAGTTATTAGTTTTTAAAATCAGTACTTTTTAATGGAAACAACTTGACCAAAAATCTGTCACAGAATTTTGAGACCCATTAAAACAAAAGTTTAATGAGAAAAAAAAATTATGAGCATGCATAATCTTGATAAAAACAGAAACTACATTTATTTTTTTCTCAGAGATTTTATTTATTTTGAGGGGAGAGAGAGAGGGAGAGGGAGAGAGAGAATCCCAGGTAGACTCCACAGTGAGCTTGGAGCCCAATGCTGAGCTCAATCTCACAACCGTGAGACCATGACACAAGTCAAAAATCAAGAGTTGGATGCCTAACCAACTGAGCCACTGAGGTGCCCCTACATTCATTTTTTAAATATGAATTTTAAAAGCTCTTTGTTAGGGAAAAAATAATGAATGGGCTGTACTATATGACAGTAAAAATATTTCAGTGGATTTTATAGTGTAAAGAGTACTTCCATATAGACAGCCTAAGAAATTTCTTTGTTGTAGGTTATTATTGTCCTCATACCATAGCTGAGGAAATTCAGGTGTAAGGGTGTGAAATGCCTTACCTAAGTCCACATGGCAAGGATGTGGCCAGTGAGACTCAAGTGCAGGTCTTCTAACTCAATGTGTTTCTGTAAAATCACTGCCTTCTAAAGCAGCTCTCTGAAATCTTTTGTAATTGCAAGGATGCATTTTTCCTAGGATGTTGGTGGAAGTACAAGTATTTGGCATTGTTGTTTGGGGAAGGACTTTTAGACAATCTAGCTCAACCCTCTCATTGTACGTATGAGAAATGTGAAGTTTGCAAAAGATTTCTCAGGACACCAAGACGTTCCGTGTACAAGAGAAGAATTTGATCAATGGGAAAGCCTAACTTACATTTCCTTGAGTTGCTTAGATCCAGAAGTCTTTGCACCATTCTAACAGTGTAGGGCTTATTTTTATTTTATAGGTGAGGAAACTAAGACATGTAGGAGCAAAGTGCATAGTCTGAATTTACAAATAAATGAGATTTTCCTTGACTAATTATTTTCAGTCCACAACCTTGAGGTAGAATCCTCAAGGGCTATACAATGTCAAGGGAGTTACATTTTATATAAGTCTGACACCTTTGTATCACTTTGTCCCTTGGGCATGGTTGCAATGGAGTTCTTCCATGGTAACCAATCCAATTCAATTTCTGGAATGAACAAGCCCAATGACAGGAAATCCTTACCACATTTTACAGTTTCTCTCATTGTCTAAGTGATTTCATAGGTTGTTATTTCTCAAGCCTTTGCAGCCTAGTGACCTGACAACTTTCTACTCTTTTTGTTTGTTTTACCATGTAAAACAATCCAAGTAAACCCCATACATGGCAAGAACTGAGGAAATTTTATTTTGCTGGCAGTGCACACAACTTTCCAAACAAGTAAGTTTCTTTTTCAGGTCAATTAAACTTGTGTTCAATAAAATCACACGGGAAACAAGAGGTTCTAGAAATGTCAGTTATTGATTACATCTTGGTTACACCTGGAGAGAGGCTCCCCTGACTGAACTTGATTAAAAATCATTTCCAAATCTAAATTTTCACAACATCACATCATTTTACATTATCCTCATCCATGTATCCTCCTAAACCCCACCCTTCTGAGTTTATAGACTGAGGGGTCTGTTGAAGATGGTCCAGTCATGTATGCTTCTCAAACTGTATGTCAATTAGTTGAAAGATATCCTGACGCTGGGATGAGCCAAGGCACCATTGGGAAAAGTGATGAATGCTTTCCTTGTCAAGGTAAATAGAAAAGTAGGGGAAAGAACTCTAATACTTCATGTGTTAACATCATCATGGAATGAGCTTCTCAATGTAAGTACATTTTCCTGGGCTCAAAACCTAGCTATATTTCAAAGCCTTCCTTTTTAATCATAAAATAGAGATGATAATGTTTGTCTGGCTTATTGTTGTGATCATTGTATGAGCAAAAGCATTTTAAGCCCCCACCTATAATTCCTGTCACATCATAACTACGTTTTGAATGTTGGTTCAATTCCTCCCAAAAGTTTCAAAACTCTAAAAGAAAAAAAGATATCTTTTACTTCCCTGACTAGTCAGTAAATATGTGGTATTGCCACCTCAGCCATAAACCGCTCTCATTTGCTAGTAAGATGATATCATATAACCAATGGTAGGACTTTCTAGTCACTTATCTAGATAAATTCAATAAAATATAGTCAGACACCAAAAATGGACAAAAATGAAATTATCATACCTCTAGATTGTTTATGCTTTCCTAAAAATATATGAAAATAAGAATTTTTTTTAAAAAAATTATCAAGGATTTAGTTATATATGAACTAAATAATGTCCATGTTTGTACAAGGGTCTATTCTGTCACCAAATGGTACAAAATGTCAAACATGGAAAGAGAGGACCCAAGTTCAAATTCTGACTCTTCTCCTCATTACTTGTTTAAATTTGAGGAGATCTCTCCATTTTGAGCTTAGTTTTATTACCTGTAAGATATATATTGCCTTCCCTAAAGGCAAGCACCTTGTTCATACGAAGTCAACAAATGATAGCATTTATATTTATCAAAACTGATGTAATTAATCATCATAAAACAGGTGGGATTCTTATGTTTCTCATCAAAATTTAAAAAGTTATACCAAGTATAAAAACAATTCAATTGTTTCTGTCTTTCAAGAGCAGATGCTTCTTTAAATTGATTAATACTAATGAAAAATGAGATAAATTCCACTGATACATTCTTTCAACAGGTCCCATTATTTACTTGTATCAATCATCTATGATTATCAAGTTCACACTATTGGATAGACCTATAGTAAAAATATAAGGACCACTAACATTTATTATCTATTCTATACAAGGCATTGTGCTAATTGCTTCTGCGTGCCTCAATTATGTCATTTGTACCTACTAAAAACAATATGAGGGAAGAACTAGGCTGTCCAGTTTTTGTTACCACCTAAGGAAATGAAAATTTGCTGAGGTTAAATGCATTGCCAATGGTAAGTGACAGAGCTTGGATTAAAATTAGGGCATGTCAGATTTCAAAGCCTACATCCTCCAGTTCATCAGAGATGGAACTATTCCTTTGGAATTATAAAGGATGGGAAACATTCTGCATTTTCAGGGCATGTCTTTTTCGCAATCCTGTGAGAAGCAAAGAGTCTTTGTTTGTATTCTGGTGAGAGTACTATTTCTCCTATTTTATTGGTTCCTTCTTCTTTGGAATTTTCCAAATCCTTAAAAAAAGTGAATGAGTTTTTTTTTTCAGTTAACTGTGAAAAATGAGTTCATCAAGATACTCAAGTGGGGTATTCGACATCTCTTTTCTTTTTCATACTATCTGAAATTATCATAGTGCTTGCTTCGGCAGCACATATACTATCTGAAATTATCACTTCAGTAAACTGTGGGTTTTCTCTTTCTCTTTTCTTTCTTTTTATTCAAATGGTACCCTGGGGCTAAAAGTTGTACACACTTGTTAAGAGAGAAAATCAAAAGTAATATCTTCACGAAAACATATTTCTGTTGATCAGAAAGAGAAAATGCATGCTGCCTTCCTGAGATGTCAAAACAAGCAATGTATTGAGCCAAAGTAAAGCCTTGAAACCAGTGTAATACTTACTGGGGGTTTCATTTTGTAAAAACAAACAAAACAAAAACAACAACAAAAAGAAAGCATCTTGTAAAGTTCAGACATGCCCAACAGAGTGTGACTTCATCCAGAAGGTAAAAGAGAAGGATCATTTCCGGAGAGTATGTGCAACGGTCTTATACTCTTTCAGATAGTATGGTCTTCCTAGAATCTTACAACATTGGGAACTTTGTTCTCATTTTACAGATAAGGAAATTGAAGCTCAAAAAGTGATTAAGTAAACAACCCTTTAAAAATTCCTGGGAAGTAGGAATCTGATTTCCTGCACTGAAGTGGTATCTGAATCCTACATCTGACTGACTGATTCTAAATAAAAGTTATTTTCATCCTATCATATGCCAGGTAATTTACATAATGACCTCTAAATGCTCACAGTAATATTACAAAGTAGGATTCTCTCCATTTGTAAACATCAGGAGGCTAAGGCTTAGGTAAACTAATTTCTCAAAGATACATAGGAAGATGTAGAGCCAAGAGTTTAATCTTGGCTTACCTGTTTCCAAAGCCATCACTTTCCATGGTGCCAGGCAGTCTCCTGGAAGTGTTAATGTGACCATGCTGGCCCTAATTAAGATAAATTAACTATGGATGTAGAAGCAAGGAGAACCAAAGGAGAATGCCACTGTCTCTTGGAATTCATGTCAATTGGACAGAGAATGGAGGGTGTGGTTAGTAATGTCATGTTAGTAGTGTCATTAAATTTGAAAAACAGATTCATGACAATGAAGGGGAAAAAAAAGGAAAGGAAAAAATGAATCAACCCATGAATGGAGAAAAAGAACCACACATTTCCAAAGTAAAGCTGCAACAAATAAGTCCTAGCTAATGCCTAATAAAAAGATAAATTCAGTCACCCCAAAAAAATCTGTGACCCAAGAAGTCTTCTGATATTGAAAGAATAGGAACAAATGTGGGGAAAGGGCTCTCTGAGAACCTAGGGTATGCTTTGATTGATTAATAAAAAAAAGTATGCAAAGTAACAAAGTAACGATGGTCTTTTTATAGGTAACTAGAGAAAACATTTAAAAAATAAAATAAAGAAAAATATAAGAAATTATTAATAATAATAATATAGCAGTATCAGCAGGCTGCTTTAGTTGCATCTATACTTGTATATTGTCATTCTGGAAAGAAAGGAATTCTGAGTTTAACTTATACTAACTTTAGTGATCAGTTCCTGAGAGCCCCACACAGTTGTGTAGGAGAATATGTAGGATCCCAAACGTTGTCAACCTTTAAGTCCCAAGTTAAATGTTAAAACATCTCAGGAAATGAAATTGATGAACAGAATGAAAAAGATGCAGGAATGGGGGAGGGGGTGGCAAGAGGATCCAAGAATGATGAGAAAAGGAAGACAAGAAGTGTAAAGCAAACTGCATCTGTATATACATATGGTTGAAATTGGAGTTAGATTAGAAATTACTCAGAGGCTAATTAGTGCTCAGAGAGAATGGCTTTGTCACTGGCTTGATCTAAGTACTTTGTTATATCCTGAACAATGGGGGACTGGCTGTGCTGCCTTAGGGTAGTGAGTAATGGCCTGTACCATCTGTGGCTCCTCTCAGGCACCTGAACCCAGAAGGAGTCACCCTCACAGGAACCATCACACCAGAGATACTGAGTATATGTCATCTCTGCTGCCTGCCTCCAGGGCCCTTGCAGGAGTAAGGCGGTCTGATCCTGGAATAAGAAAGAAGATTGTTACTGGAAATAACCTGAAACCACTGTCTCTAAAGGATTTATTTCCTCACTTTTCCTTTTTTTTTTTTTTCTTTTCTTTTTCCTTTCCTTTCTAATATACGTTTACTAAGGTCTTTGAAGACAGAAAAGAGAAAGAAATGTAGAAGGGAACTGCCTGTGACAGAGGGGAAAGAAGAAAAGTGACCACAGATGCAAAATATGGAAGAGGAGGATATGGAGGAGGAGGAGCACTGACAGGATTCAGAAATAACATAAAACCAGTAAAATGTTTTTGAAGACCTCAAAAGTAAGTATGACAGACCATAGATTATTGTTTGGTGCTGGTGTCATATGAAAAAATCTCTTTTTCTCATTTGTAAAGTGGAGATAATTATATATGCCTCATAGGATTTTGCCAGAAAAATAGTAACAACTATTTCAGAGTTTTGTCAAAATAAAAGGAATCAGTGCATGTAAAGTGTCTAAAACACGTCTAGCACATAGGAAATGAACAATACTGATAGCAATTGTTAGCATTTTGTTGATGTTGTTAGTGGTAATTTTAGTATTATTGAAAATTGTAAAGTGCCAAACACATTGCCTGGTGCATGCAAGTTTTTAATAAATGGCTATTATAATAATAGTAATAGAGTTATCATTGCTATTATTATTACTACTTGAATAAAAGTGGGATATATATCAAACTACAACATTGGAAGACTAAAAACAAAACAAAACAAAATAAGTGAAAAGACAGAAAATAAAGGAGACAATGCAAAAGCACAAAACAAGATCAAAGTAACAAAAGAAGATCAACTTTCATATAATAAAAGTATATATATTATAAAATAAGAGAAAGCAAATCAAGAAAAAGAAAAAATAAGTTAATATTATATGTTGGAAAAGGAGAGAAAATATAATTTGTAGATACTGTAATTGTATAATAGGGAAAGCACAAGAGTATCAACTGAAATACTAATATTGAAAAAAAGTTCAGAAAGGTGACAGGCTAAAAAATAAGATTCCAAAAATCCATATTGTTTCTATATACAAAGAGATATAACAAAAATGTAAGGAAAGAAGATCTCTTGCACAACAGAGCATAAAATAGAACAAGACCCAGAGCAAGAATAAGAGTACAAGGGGATCCCTGGGTGGCTCAGTAGTTTAGCACCTGCCTTCGGCCCAGGGCATGATCCTGGAGTCCCAGGATCAAGTCCCACGGCAGGTTCCCTGCATGGAGTCTGCTTCTCCCTCTGCCTGTGTCTCTGTCTATCTTTCTGTGTCTCTCATGAATAAATAAAATCTTAAAAAAAAAGGATAAGAGTACGAGAGAAGAGAGATGAAGATGTAGAGATATACTCATAATACCTAGGAATGAACTGAATCAGAAGTGTGTAGACTTTGATAAAGAAATCAAAACCATAGTCTCAGTGCATGGACAAAAGACTTGAACAAATTCAGAGATAAAATGTATTTTGTGTGGAGAAGATAAAATGATTCTTGAATTTATTTAGAAGAAAAAACCTTCATAAAATTTAGGGGAAAAAATTAGAAGAGAAACAAGACCTAATTCCTCCAGCATGTATTAATACAATATAAAGCTGTACTAAGTAGACTACAACAGTGCTACTGCTGAAACATAACAGTAGCCAGCATTTATTAGTTGCTTTCTGTTTTCCATGCACTAAGTGCTTTCCATGCCTTAACTAATTTTATCTCTTATACATAACAATGCTTCTTGAGATAGGCCTGTATTGCTATAAATTTTCCTCTTAGAACTGCTTTTGTTGCATCCCAGAGGTTTTGGACTGTTGTGTTTTCATTTTCATTTGTTTCCGTGTACTTTTTTATTTCTTCTTTTATTTCCTGGTTGACCTAGTCATTGTTTAGTAGCATGTTATTTAACCTCCATGAATTTAATGGGGCTTATTTTGTGGGCTAATATGTGATCTATTCTGGAGAATGTTCTGTGTGCATTTAAAAGAATGTGTATTCTGCTATTCTAGGATAGAATGTTCTGAATATATGTTAAGTCCATCTGTTACCGTGTGTCATTCAATGCTATTGTTTCCTTGTTGATATTCTCCTTAGATGATCTGTTCATTAATGTAAGTGAGGTGTTAAAGTCCTCTACTATTATTGTATTATATTGATTAATTCCTTTAGGCTTATTATTAACTGTTTTATGTATCTGGGTGCTCCCATGTAGTGCATAAAAATTCACAGTTGTTATACCTTTATTATTATATAGTGTCCTTTTTTGTATCTTGTTACAGTCTTTGTTTAATGGTCTATTTTATTGCATATAAGAATTGCTACTCTGGCTTACTTTGGACATCCATTTGCATGATAGATGTTTCTTCATCCTCTCATTTCAATCTGCAGGTATCTTTAGGTCTTAAATAGGTCTTTTGTAGACAACATATAGATTGGTCTTGTTTTTATCCTTTTTTTAAAAAAGATTTTATTTATTTATTCATGAGAGACAGAGAGAGAGAGGCAGAGACACAGGCAGAGAGAGAAGCAGGCTCCACGCAGGGAGCCCGATGCCAAACTTGATCCCGGGTCTCCAGGACCACGCCCTGGGCCGAAGGCAGGCACTAAACCACTGAGCCATCCAGGGATTCCCTATTCTGTCTTTTGGTTGGAGCACTTAATCTATTTACACTCAAAGTAATTATTGATATGTATTTATTACCATTTTATTTATAATTTGGGGTTGTTTCTGAAGATCTTCTGTGATCCTTTCTTTGATGGTTTGATGATTTTCTTTAGTGATCTATTTGAATTATTTTCTCTATATTCTTTGCATATTTATTAGTGGTTTTTGATATATGCTACCATTAAGTTTTTATATAACCTCTTCTGTATATAGTGGTCTATATTAAGTTAATGGTCATTTAAAGTCGAATGCATTCTTTTCTCCCTTCCTTCCCATATTTAGCTATATGTTGTTATATTTTATATATTTTTGTGTGAGTTCTTTGTTTAAAGAAATATTCATTTTTACTCCTTTTGTGTTTCCTTCCTCTATACTATCACTTTTAGTCTCCTTTTTCTACTCAAAAAGTCCCTTTTAATAGTTCTTGCAGAGTTGGTTTTGGTGGTCATGAACTCCTTTAGTGTTTGTCTGGGAAACTCTTTATCTTTCCTTCTAGTCTGAATGATAGCCTTGCTAGATGGAGTATTCTTGGCTGTAGATTTTTTTTTCATTCAGCACTTTGAATTTATCATGCCACTCCCTTCTGGCTTGGAAAGTTTCTGCTGAAAAATCTCCCTTGTAAGTTATTTACTTCTTTTGTCTTGTTTTTAATTTTTTTTCTTTATCACTATATTTTGCAAATTTAATTACAACATGTCTTGGTGTGGATCTGCTTTGGTTGGGGATCCTCTATGCCTCCTGGAACTGGATATATTTCCTTCTCCAGATTAAGGAAGTTTTCAGCTATTATTCCTTCAAATAAATTTTCTGATCCCTTTGCTCTCTCTTCTTCTTCTGGGAACTTGGGAATGGGTGGCAATATGAGCAAAACTTGCACTGTGCCACTAGTCCTATGCCAGATCCCTCAAAGCTCTGCAGTAGCTAGGGGCTGTAAGCTGTGGCTGCCAGGAGCATGAGGCTGAGCAAGGCTGGGCCTAGCACATTATTCCAGCTATGCAGCTGGTATCTGGTTGGGGAGTATGCACAGCTTTAACAAAATTTGCCTTGAGCCCAGGGCCAAGGCTAGCAGACTTAGAGTCAACTAGTCCTCAGTAGAACTTATGGGCATGGCTCACTGCTAGTGGGTTAAGTAGCAGGTATCAATGCAGTCCACCTCCTACAGGTAGCTCTGTGTTTATGATGGGGAATGGGGAAGGAAAATGGCACCTGTCAGCTCCCTCATTTTCAGAGAAGTCCTCCAATGGGTTCCCAAATCATATGAATAGTTCTGTCTCCTATTTACCCCCGGTGTTGTGTAAACTGACACTTTTATGTTGCCTCTCCAAGCATGCTGCAGTCTCTTTAAGGGTGATGGTTGAGCTACCACTCACCCTCCTGGCTTGCCCAGTGCTGGGGTAGTACACTGTTCAAGCTCCAGGCTCCAAGTACCACTGGTTTTATAAACACAGAATTCACTCCCTCTGGTTTTTAAAGCCAAATTTTGTAGGGATTAGTCTTCCTGTGTGAGCTCCCTGATGCAAGGGCCCATTTCTCTGCTCTCTCCACACATACAGCTCCTTCCCTCCTGTGGACAGCCTCCCTCTGCCTTTCCAACTTTCCCAACTTTTCAGCTACAACTTCTTTTCTATATTTAGTTATGGAATTTGTTCTGCAAGGCTTTGGATCTCTCTCTGGTTTGTTGACTTAGATGTAGACAATATCTATTTGAACAGATGGGATGGGGTCAGTTCAGGGTCCTCTTACTCTGCCATCTTCCCAAGTTCTTCTCTTATATATTCCTTTTTCTCTCTTTCTGATACTTCTATTAATCAAATATTGGACACCATATATTGATTATCCAACATCTTCTGTTTTTCATTTTCTATCTTTTTTATATCTTTTTGGAGATTTCCTTACTATTAATTACCTTCCTACCTTTTTACCAATGTTATTTTTCCACTATCATTTTTTAATATGTTTATGATCAAGAGTTATGTTTTTTTCTAAATGTTATATATATATTCATAACAAGCATATATTCACACACACACACATATACACACTTATATTTCCATTTTGTGGATGCAACTTATAATCTTCTTTTGTTAAGGTTATCGCTTTTATTTTGTTTTGAAGTTTTTTTCTGGTTCCTATATTGTCTTACTTCCCTCTGAGTTCCTTTTTTTTTTTTGTCTTTGTTCATTGATCTCTTTTTCATGGTAAAGACTTTTTTCATGTTTGTTGAAACTTGGCCTGTGTTCCTTTTTGAAAGTGTGGCATTTAAAACTCTAAAACCAAGAGAGAGAGAGAGAAACCAGGATAATGCCCAAAATTCAACTTTTCTTGAAGCCATCAAACTGGTGAGGTCACAGAGCAACCAACCAGCCTAAAGTTGAAGGAAATACAAACACTTTTAAGGAGAAAAGGTCATGACTACTGGTTCACCTTTGGTAGAACACATGGAAAATCCAGTATCAACATATAAAAGGATAAGAAGAAATTCAGCTCAAATTTTTTAATGAATTGCTAAAGTCTGAGTGTAGGATATCAAGAAAGGCTAAAACTACCAGGTGCTTTAGATAAAAGAGAAGTCTGCTTGAGTACCATATTTTTCTCCTTGTATTGCCTCGGGGCTTATATGCAAAAGATTGCAGGCAGAGTAGGAGATTGGAGAAAGCCTCCTTCATTGATTTAGAACTGGAGGAGGGTAGTGGGTACATTACAGAAAAGGCAGATGTCCCTTTCTGGACACTTTTTTCCAAAGAACAAATGCCTTAAGTGTTTAGAGGTAGGGTAGCATACCATGCTACTTTGAAAACCCAACTAAAAACTCACTGTGCTGGGAGAAAAGTAAAAGAAAAGCCCTCCATCCCTGGGATGAGGCAGGAGACCCTAAGAGGTCTCCTACCACTGGAGAAGGGCACTGATCACTGAGAAAGCTTGATCTCTGACACTCCAGATCACAGGACCTCTCTACAAGACAGAGGTTTGTTCAGAAAAACGCACACCCCACCCCAAACCAGGTTAGAAAATACCAAATAACTAGTAAGAGCAGAATACCCTTGGTGTTATGAGTTGAATTGTGTCCTCCCAAAAGATATCTTTAAACCTTAACCCACTAGTACTGTTTGGAAATAAGGTTACTGCAGATGTAACCTCTTATTATGTTAAGATGTTTTAGCCATTAGTACTGGTATTAAATTAGTTTAGTATAGTGCATATTATATGGTAATGTAGTATTATATTGCACTGGTATGATAATACTAGTAGCAGTATTATATATTATTATTAGATAAGATGAAGTCATTTTGGGGTAGGGTGGGACCTTAATCTATGACTGGTGTCCTTCTAAGAGGAAGATAATATGGACACAGAAAGAAACATAGAGAACACCATGTGAAAATGGAAGCAGCGGCTGGAGTTTTGTATCTATAAGCCAGCAAATACCAAAGACTGCCAGTAAGCCATCAGAAATTAAGAGATATGCATAGGACAGATCATCCTTCAAAGCACTAAGAAGGAACTAAAACTGCTGACAAAATGATCTCACATTTCTAGCCTCTGAAACTGTGAGAGAATAAATTTCCATAGTTTTAAGCCATACAGCTTGATATTTTATTATTTTCACAGTCCTAAGAAACTAATACAAATGCAAGAAGAAAGGAGAAAGTTTTTTTGTTTTTGTTTTGTTTTGTTTTCCTGAGGCACAGGCACACAAAGAAAGTTTGAGGATAAGGGTACAACAGAGACACTGAGAAAAAACAAAACAAAACAAAAAAAACAAACTCTGACAAACCAGATTCCATCCTAAACATAAAGCAATACTAGAAGAATGTAAAGCTTTGATGCACTGAAGTTAACAATGACAAAATGAAGAACTAGCTCAGTTTGTTTAAAATGGCACAGACCCACCACTAAAAATCTAGAAGATTATGCTTATTTCCAGACACAAATACTCTTTGTCTCAGACTTTACTGTTCCAAACATGAAAAACGATCTTAAGGAGACATAAAGCAATCAATAGAATAAGATTCAAATATGACCAGTTGTCAAAACTATCAGATAAGGAATTAAAAATAACTATAATTAATATGTTAAAGATTCCCATGGAAAAGAGGAACAACATAAATGAACACATAGGGAATTGCAGCTGGGAGATGCAAATATAAAAGTCAAATGTAAGTGCTAGAAATAAAACAAATTTACACACACAGAGTAATAGAGATGAACAATGCCTTTGATAAATTCATTAGCCGACTCAATACAGATGAGAAATGAATAAGTGATGTTGAATATAGGATAATAGAAATTACCCAAGCTGAAATATAGAAGAAAAATACAATTGAAAAGAAGAAAAGGGGTGGGGGGCGCAGAAGAGGTGATCAAATAACTATTGGGACAACATCAAAAAATTTGGATTTTTGATTCCAGAATTGGTAGGAAAAAAAATATTTAAAAGACAATGGGCAAGAATCATTCAAGAATAATAAGTGATATCTATCACAGACCAAGAAACTCAGAAAAATCTCCCCCTCATTCTCTAAAGACAGATTATATTCAAATTGCTGTAAACAAATTTAAAGAGAAAATTATAACAGCTGTGAAAAAAAGACATTACATACTTACACAAAGGTAAGAATCACAGCAAACTTCTTGTCAGAAAATATGCAAGCCAGAAAACAATGGAAAAACATATTTAAAGTGCTGCAAGAAATTAAAACCTGTCAACCCAGAATTCTATAGCCAGTGGAAATATCTTCATAAATACAAGAGAAATAAATACAAGAGAAATAAAGACAAATAAAGACTTATTCAAACAACAAAAATTGCAAGAATAAGTCATGGAAAGACCCATCCTACAATAAAATATTAAAGGAAAACAACAAAAAAGAAAGTAAAAAAAAAACACTTTTTTTCTGAACAAAGAAAAGTCTGTCTCCAGAAATAAGTAAAATAACAGTAAAATATAAAAGACATTTTCTTATTTTTAATTGCTCAAAAGAAAATTGGCTGTCTATAGGGGGAAACAATTAGAAAGGTCCTAGATTTTAATCCAAACATATAAATATTTACATTAAATTTAAACAGCCTGATCACATCAATTAAAACATAGAGATTGTCAAATTGCATCTTTTTAAAAAGTAAGATCCAACTATATGGTTTCTACAAGAAATACCCTTTAAATTTACAGATATTAAAGGAAAGAAAAAATTATATTACAAAATTCTATTTTAAAACATGCTAACAATATTAATTTTAGACAAAGTAGGCTTCATAACAAGGAATATTATCTAGAATAAAGAAGACATTGCATAAAGATAAAGGGGTAAATTCATCAATATGCAATTATAATTGTGTATGCATCAAAACAGAGCTTCATAATACTTAAAACCAAAACTTGTAGGACTGAAAGGAAAAAAATAGGCAAATCCATAAGTGTTGGAGACTTCTACTTTGCTCTATCAGTAACTGAAAGAACAACTTGATAGGAAACCAGTAAGGAGAAAGAAGATTTGAACAACATTAATAAATGTTTTACTCTTGAACTGATGAAAGAAATCAACAAAGACCTAAATTAATAAAGACACATGCCATCGTTCATGGATTGAAAGTCCCAACGTTGTTAACATGTTAGTTCTTTCAAATTAATCTGTAGACAATGCAATCTTAGTTAAAATTCCAGAAAGATGTTTTTCAAAGTTGACAAGCTAAAATTAGTGAGGAAAAGAAACTAAGATAGCCAAAATCATTTTGAAAAAAAAAAAAAAGTTTGAAGACTCAAACTACTGGCTTTCAAGAATTACTATAAAGCTGCAAAATTTAGCACAATGTGTTATTAGTGAAAAAAAAAAAACCTCAAACATGTAAATAGAACAGAATAGAATCCTGAAATAGCCACCCTCCAACACACATATATAGTTGATTTTTAACAAAGTTGAAAAGACAAGCCAATGAAGAAAGGATCCTCTTTTCAGCAAAAGATGGTGGAATTAGAAAACTATAAATAGAAAATGAACTTCAACTCATAATTTATATCATACACAAACATTAACTTCAAAAACTAACATTCTTAAATGTAAAACATCAAACTATAAAACTTCTAGAACAAAATACAGGAGAAAAATCTTTGTGATTTTGAGTTAGGCAAAGATTCATTAGCTATGACACCAAAAGCATGGTCCAAGAATTAAATATTGATAAACTGGACTTCATAGAAATTAACACTCTTATTCTTTGAAAGGCACTCTTGAGGCAATGAAAAGACAAGCAACAAATTGAGAGGAAATGGAAAACAACCCAAATGCCCTTCAGCTGCATAAAAATAGCTGTAGTGTATCCAAACACTGGAATTCTACTCTCCAATAAAAAGGTAAGAACTAATGATGATACAACCAACAACATGGATGAATCTGAAAGAAGCCTGATGATCAAAAATCTACTTACCATACAATTACACTTATATGACATTTAAGAAAGGCAGAACTGTAGTGATAGAAAACAGATCTGTGGTTGCCAAAGACTGGGAAGTTGACTCTAAGTCACAAAGTAATTTGGGGGCTTCATTGAACTGTTCTTGTATCTTGACTGTGATGGTAGTTACACATGTATACCTTCAAAATGCATAGAGAGTATAGTTTATTTTTTGTAAAGATTTTATTTTTAAGTAATCTCTACACCCAATGTGGGGCTCAAACTCACAACCCTGAGATCAAGAGCCACCTGTTCCATCAACCAAGCCAGCCAAGTGCCCCTAGACTGTACATTTTTAAAAGATATTTTTATTGTATGTAAATTATACTTGAGTGAACCTTTTTCAGGAATGTTGATTGGAAATTCTCTGTGCAAATGTAAATTTTGAGCTCCTCTGGTGAATATCCTTCAACCCTGTAATCTTTCCTGGCTTCTTTTTATTGTGAGTTTAAGACTTTGTATGCTTTTTTATTGCCATTTTAAATGGGCTTTCAGAAAGAAGCAGAGAAAAATGTGTATGATCAATCTGCCATGATTAATCAAAAGTTCAAAGCTGGTATTTCAAATCAGTAAGGTAAGCTTAGATTATTCAATAAGTGGAGAGATCTGAACTGTTCTCACCACATGCACACAAACAACTAAACTTATTGTGGTGATTACTTCACAATATATAATTATATCAAATCATTATGTCTTACACTTTAAAATTACACATTGCTGTTGTCAATGATATCTAAATAAAACTAGGAAAAAAGTATGAAATTTCTGAATGATAAAATAAAAATACAATAATATAAAATGCTGGAAAAACATTTCTAATATACATGGTAGATTCAGGATTAACATCCTTTTAGCACAAAATACTTCATGAACAAGAGAAAAAAGAAAAGAACCTAATTTTAAAATTGCCAAAAAACATGAAAGAATAGTTCACAAAAAAGAAATGCAAATGATAAATAAAATTATTATAAATCTTCAACTTCTTTGTAAAAAATAAATTCTAATTAAAGCTATGTTCTTTTGTCCTATGGGCTAGCTACTTTTTCTTTTTTCTTTAAGAACAATACACAATAACTGAGGTTCAGGCAACTGGGTATTCTCATCAAATGTAAATTTGGTTTAACTTTCTTTAGGGCAATTTAGCAATCTGTATATAAATGGCAATTTAGCAAAATTGTATATTAAACCTTAAATGCGTAGCATACCCTATAACCTGCAATTCCATTTCCAGGAATTTCTCCTAAGGAAATTATTAAGAATGTTTACAAAGATTTTTTTACAAGAATATTAATCACAATATTTTTATAATAGAAAAACTTGGACAATTGCCAATCGATAAAATAAAATGCAATGTTTAGTCTTTTAAGCATAATGTTGTAGTTGGATTTTTTTCCCATGAAAAAACATCGATTATATATTTCAAATAAAACCAATAGAATTCCAAAATTTTACATACAGCATGAACCCATTGTTTGGGGAATAAAACCTATAGCAGAAATAGTCTGGAAAGAAATACATGAAAAAATTCTTAGAGATTATCTCTGAGTGTTAAGATTATGTAGGTTTTATTTTTCTTTGTGTAAGTTATCACTGTTTTGTATTTTCTATGATGAATATATATTATTTTTTGATTAGTTGACAAAGAAAGGACTTATTATTATTATTATTTTTAAAGATTTTATTTATTTATTTATTTATTTATTTATTTATTTATTTATTTATTTATTCATGAAAGACACAGAGAGAAAGAGAAGCAGTGACACAGACAGAGGGAGAAGCAGGCTCTATGCAGGGAGCCCCATGTGGGACTCGATCTCGGGACTCCAGGATTATGCCCTGGGCCGAAGCCAGGTGCTAAACTGCTGAGCCACCAAAGTTCAGATCCCCGAACTTTTTATTAAAGAAAAATAAATCCCATCCAGAACAGGAAGAGAATCATAAAATATTTAGGAATAGAAATAAGAAGAAATGTAAAGTAGCTACACAAACTTTAAGGGGACAATTCCATTTAAAATAAAGGCCTTTTGTAAGACTTCTATGGGGACACGTTATGTGTGTGCAAAATCACACATTTTCTTTTGTTTCATTTTTTTAATTTAAATTCAATTTTCTAACATATGGTATAACACCCAGTGCTCATCCCATCAAGTGGCTTCCTCGGTGCCCATCAACCAGTTACCCCATCTCCACCCCCCACCCCCACTTCCCCTTCCTCAACCTTTTGTTTGTTTCCCAGAGTCAAGAATCTCTCATAGTATGTCTTCCTCTCTATTTTTTCCCACTCGGTTCCACTCCTTTCCCTTATAATACCTTTCACTCTTTTTTATATTTCACGTGTGAGTGAAACCATATGAGATTGTCCTTCTCCAATTGACTTATTTCACTCAGCATAATGCCCTCCAGTTCCATCCACATCAAAGCAAATGGTGGGTATTCATGTTTTCTGATAGCTGAGCAATATTTCATTGTATATATCATATATATATATATATATATATACATATATATATATATCACATCACATGTGTATATATCACATCTTCTTTTCCCATTCATCTGTCAAAGGGCATTGTGGCTCTTTCCACAGTTTGGCTATTGTGGACATTGCTGTTATGAACATTGGGGTGCAGGTGTCCCAGCATTTCACTACATCAGTATCTTTGGGGTAAATACCCAGCAGTGCAATTGCTGGGTTGTAGGGTAGTTCTATTTTTAACTTCTTGAGGAACCTCCATACTGTTTTCCAGAGTGCCAGCATCAGTTTGCATTTCTACCAACAGTGCAAGAGGGTTCCCCTTGCTCCACAGCCTCTCCAACATTTGTTGTTTTCTGTGTTGTTAATTTTTACCATTCTCACTGGTGTGAGGTGGTATCTCATTGTCGTTTTGATTTGTATTTCTCTGATGGTAAGTGATGCAGAGCATTTTCTCATGTGCTGTTGGCCATGTGTATGTCTTCTTTGAGAAATTTCTGTTCATTTCTTCTGCCCACTTCATGATTGGATTCTTTGTTTCTTGGGTGTTGAGTTTGATAAGTTCTTTATAGATCTTAGATACTAGCTCTTTGTCTGATAGGCCATTTGCAAATATCTTCTCCCATTCTGCAGGTTGTCTTTTAGTTTTGTGGACAGTTTCTCTCTCTGTGCAGAAACCTTATCTTAACTAAGTCCCAATAGTTCATTTCCGCTTTTGTTTTCCTGGCCTTCATAGATGTATCTTGCAAGAAGTTGCTGTAGCCAAAGTCGAAAAAGGTTGCTGCCTATGTTCTCCTCTAGGATTTTGATGGATTCTTGTCTCACATTTAGATCTTTCAAGCATTTTGAGTTTATCTTTGTGTATGGTGTAAGAGAATGATCTAGTTTCATTCTTCTGCATGTGGTTGATCAATTTTCCCAACATCACTTATTGAAGAGATTGTCCTTTTTCCAGTTGATAGTCTTTCCAGTTGATCATAGAGTTGAGTGCTCATTTCTGGGTTCTCTATTCTGTTCTACTGATCTATGTGTCTGTTTTTTCAAAGACAATTCATCAAAACACGATCTTTTGGATATTCATATTGAAATAGTTTTTGTTTGTTTTTTTAATAAAATACCTAAGATTAGTGAGCATATAGAGAAAAATGGAACTTTCAAAACTTATTAGTGAAATTATGTATTTATGCTGCCTTTTTAGAGGATAATTTTACAATACTTAATAAAAACTTTAACCTTTGAATCAATAACTCCCCCACTGGAATTTGCTTTAAGAATATCATTGAAGAGGGGCATCTGGGTGGCTCAGTCATTTAAATGTCTGCCTTCGGTTCAAGCCATGATCTCAGGGTCCTGAGATTGAGTCCCACATCATCAGGCTCCCTGCTCAGCAAGGAGACTGCTTCTCCCTTTCCATCTGCCTGCTGCTCCCCCTGCTTGTAGTCTCTCTCTATCAAATAAATAAAATCTTTTTTAAAAACAATATCATTGAAGATATGTGTAAATGTCTAGTTATTAAATTAATAATTTTATGGTAAGTGAAGTAAATAATCTATGCTGGATTCATTAACCCCACTGATTACATGGATTATGCTATACCCGTACACTGTAATATAGTGAGAAATTTTAAGAGGTTTTGAAGAAGCTATTTAGTCCATCAGGCTACAATCAGGAAGATGGAAGCTGAGCAAGGTATTCACATGGATATAATTTAGTCTAGGAATTTGGTTACATAGTTATTGGAAAAATAAAAGAAGAATAAAAGGGAATATTGAGCTTACCCAAAGCTCAATCTTTCCTTACAAGATCTCTGACTCTCCTTAATAACTGAAGGAAGCACAACATCCCCACAAACCGAGGTGTTAGGTTAAAATGGTGACTAGGTAGTAATACTAGCAATGAGGCAATTTCACTCATCTTGGTAATCACCTCTGTACAAGAATCTTTGGTGTAAGGTGTGATGGAGCAGATCCTAAAAATTCAAAACCCCAACTGGCATTATTAAGAATCAGTGAACATAAAGAAAGACAAAGATATTTCTAAAGGTCTTGGAACTGAGGGTGGGTACGTTCAGGCTGCAACTGGTGGGGGAATGCTATCCTGCTCCACTAGGAACATTTACTAGGTCATTTTTAAATTTTCTTAAACAGGCTTCACACTAATGGAGCCTAATGCAGGGCTTAAACTCACAACCCTGAGATCAAGACCTTGAGATCAAGGCCTGAGGTGAGATCAAGAGTCAAAGGCTTACCCAACTGAGCCACCCAGGCACCTCTCTAGGTCATTATTGAAGTTAGTTGTATGGATCATTATTTGGGCAGGATCTGATGCTTTAATTTCTGTAGGTATTATACCTGAACATTTTCAGTCTTGCCTTGTTTATGAACCCCATCCCATCTCCATCTTTACAAGAGTGACTTTGTGACTTGTAATGAAGCATATGTTGAGGCACTGAGTATACCAACTCATTTTTTAACTCTATGAGCAAATAAAGGCTTGCCCAGGAAGGTCAATTCTAATTTCAGGTTCATTTTGCTGGTGTATCTGTTGAAAACCAGCAAATTGTTATTCGAACTTTTTAAAATTTCATGGGTAGAATGTTAGGATTTTTAAAAATATGTGGAAGATTCTTGGGTGTTAATACTTTGCATCAAGAGCTGAGTGTGTTTTCACTAGTAAAGAAACACCACCAGAGTTTGTGGGAGATATTTCTGACATAGTATAAATACACAATGCTTTAGAGAGATGTGTCATTTCAATTCATATTGTGCTAAGGGCTCCTGATTGACCACTTATGTTGCAACATACTCCTCACAGTAGAACAAGGGGATGTAGAAGTACCTGTGGATGCTGATGGGTGTATTTTGTCTGATCCTTGCTAAATTATTAATTTGGTTATTCTCCACTGATAAATGAATCCATATTTAATTCTAGTTGTCTAACCTCATACTTTTTGTACCAGGAGAGTCAGGCATTGGAACTTCATGGAGGGGTATATGGTTAAAAAATAAGCAGGATCAAAGAAATTACATCATTTGGAACTGTGAAGTATATAACCCATATTTGCTGACACTCTGCAAATTCATGAGATAATCATTGCACCACTATGGGGGGTTATGGATTGCCCCTATCAATGGCAGCTCCTCCAGAGAGATGTTAGAATATTAAGATATAATGCATAAAGATCAGGACCACCTCTTCTCATTGACTTAACACAATTTGGAAAGAGGTAGTTCTAATAGAGGAAATCAACAACTTTGAGCTTAAAATAAAGTTAAAATGGTAAATGTGATCCTTCAACAGGAAAGTCTTCTTAAGTAAATGAGTTAAACTATCAGGAATCCAGATTCAGCAGTTTGAGGATTTGGTCCAGGAGTTTACTATGTAGCCATACAAAGTCTCCACAGTCAAGACTAAGAAATTCATAACACTTATTAAGGATCAGGGGGTGGGTAGGGACAGAACTACTCAGCTGCTACTATGCTCTGATTTTCTCCATTAAGGGGGAAATGGATTGGGGAATATCCACATGAGAAAAATAAAGACCAAAAGAGAAGAAAACTAACCAAGTCTGTTTCCTCTACATTTTGCAACATTTATGTAGAAATGATGTTCAATGTATATCAGAGGAAAAACTAACTCTGGAATCTTATAAACCTCAGAAGGAAGGAGAAGGAAGGAAGGAAGGAAGGAAGGAAGGAAGGAAGGAAGGAAGGATAGGAGGGAGGGGAAAAGTTAATTTACTATATGCCAGAAACTGATACTAGATAGTTTCACATAGGTTAACTCATATTTAAATTCCATAAACACCTGAAGAGTTAACTTTTGTCTTTTCCATTTTTAAGATGAAAAAAATATATATATATATAGTTATAATTAAAGCCAAATAGCTGTAAGGTGGCAGAGCTGAAGTTTATCCTGAGTCTATATCTATTCTATCTAATTATAATATAGAATTGTAAAACCAAACCCATGGCTGTGGACTAGCATGGGCAGAAGAGTGAAGCAGAACAAAAGAAGTAAAATCTGACATGAGGCTTGAAGAAAGTTAGATATGATTAAGCTACAACAAGAAAGGAATTCATCAAAAGTGTTGCTTCAAGAGGGTTGTAGCACCTTAGATAATTTCACTGGAAATGAAGAAAGCTTCAAAATTAATGACCTAAATGCCCATCTTCATAAGTTACATAAATGAACGATAGAATAAACTCTAAGAAAGTGATAATTAAAATAATAGTAGAAACAAATGAAATAGACATCAATAACAAAAAACAAGGAGAGTCAAGAAAGCCAAAATCTTATCCTTTGCAGTTAAAAACACTGGGAAAATCTTTAGCAAAATTTTTCAAGAGAATAAGGAACAGAATATAAATAAATAATTTTACCAATTGGAAAAATCTTACATAACCACATATAGTAAGAAAACTATAAATAGTTATTTATTTTTTTTTTACGATAGTCAGAGAGAGAGAGAGAGAGAAGAGGCAGAGACATAGGCAGAGGGAGAAGCAGGCTCCATGCACTGGGAGCCTGATGTGGGACTCGATCCCAGGTCTCCAGGATCGCGCCCTGAACCAAAGGCAGGTGCCACTGGTGCCACCCAGGGATCCCTGATCATCCCAATTTAACACAAATTCATTCTAGCAGTTAAAGCATAATAAGGAAAAACATTTCCCATATTATTGTATGAGGACAGCATAACCCTTATTCCAAAACTAGATTAATACATTCTGTGAAAGGAACATTACTGGCTTATTTCACTTGTGAATGCAGGTTCAAAAATCCTAAGCAAGATATTTGCAAATTAATTCAACAGTGTATATAAAAGATTATACAGCATAATCAAGTAGAATTTATCCCACTAAAGCAGAAGAGTTTTAATAACAGAAGATCCTTAAATGTAATTCACTACATTAGTAAATTTAAAAAGAAAAATCATATCATCATATGATATAGACTGAAAAAGTATTTGTTGAAATTTAATATTGATAAATAATAAAAACTCTTAGTAAATGAGAAATAGAAGGGAACTTCTTTAACCTGATGAGGAGAGCTATTTTTTTTTGTAATGTCCTAAAGCAAACATTATCCTCAATTTGAAAACACAATTTGATTATTTTCTTTAAAAGCAAGAGCAATTTGATCTCACTTCTAACAATATTAAATAGGTAATCTTAGCCAATGTAATAAGACTCAAAAGAGCAATTAGAGTGACAAGGACTGTAAGGAGGAAGTAAAATGTCACTATTTATAGATTATGTGATCATTTACAAGGAAAATCTGAAATAATTTACTGAAAATTTATTTAAAGTAACAGAAGAGCTTAAAGCTGTCTGGTAAATACACATATTTATTTGTGTATATTTATGTATATTCAAAAATTAGTTGTATTTCTAGACAACAGTGGCAAAGAACTAGAAAACAGAAAGAGAAAGTAGCATTTATAATAGTCTCAGAGAAATTAAGAATCAAGGAATAACATTAACAAAATATATGCAAGTTGAGAGATGTTATAGGAAGCTTAAATAAATGTAGAGATAAAACATATTCTTATAAAAATGACTTTTCCCAAATTGAATTACAGATACAATGAATTCCAATTAAAAGGCCAGGTCTTTGTTTGCTTTTAGAATTTGATAATATTATATACAATATATAATAAAAAGTAGAAATAATCAGGACACTTCTAAAGGAGAAGTATATGGAGAGGGCACATGTCCTAAGTAGATATCAGGAATGACTATAAAACCATGGTAATTAAAACAGTATGTATTGATACAGAGATAGACAAATTGAACATTAGAAAAACCATCACTAGATCCATGAGTATATGGAACTTTGGATTAGGACAAAAGTGGAATGTCTGATCAGTGAAGAAAATGAAGGATTATTCAACAAATGGAACTAGAAATAAAGAGTCATCAGTGTAGAAAATGATACAAATGAAATTCTGTGTCACTTAATGGCCAAATATCAATCCAAGTGAACCAAGGACATAAATACAAAGGTAAAACTTTAAAACTCTTAGTAAAAAAATAAAAGAAACACCTTTTAAATCTTGAAGTGAAAAAAATATTTTTAGACAACATATCAAAAAGGGACTATAAAGGAAAAGACTGATATATTTAACTGTATTAAAATTAAGAACATTTTTGTTCACCTAAAAATGTCATAGCTAATGTGAGTAACAAGTTGAAAACTGGGAGAATATATTACTATGCACACAACTGAAAAAGGATTTGTATCAACACCATATAGAGAACTACTATAAAGCACAAACAATCCAACATAAAAATGGGCAAAAGACATGAACAGGCATTTAAGAATGGGAAGGCCATATAACCATTAAACACTTGAAGATATGTCTAACACCATCAGCAGACTAGGAAATCAAGACCATGATGGGATATCACTTTAGACTCACTTAAAAATTACAATTCCAAGTGCTATAAAGGATGTGAATCCACAGGATATCTTTTACACTGCTGTGGGAGTAAATTTGCAAAAACAGTTTGCCACTGTCTCTTAAAGTCATTCATATATCTTATGACCAATGGCTCTACTCTTTGTTATATACCCAAGAGAAACTCTTGCACATTTTCAATAGTAAATATATATAAGAATGTTCATAGGAGCACTGTTCACAATAGCAAAAGCCTGAAGTAATCCAAAAACCCATCAACAAAAGACTAAATAAAAGAGCTGTGATATACTCACACAGTAAATAGCATGTTACATGTCAGAAAAATGAACTACTGCAATATGCAATAATATCATGATAAATTTTAAAAGTCTTCTAACATTACATGTAACATATTGTATAGTAAAAAAAACCCAAAACTTACACACATACACACACACACACACACACACACACATACACAAAAAATGTTATGAATATCTAAAAAGGAAATCTTTGAAATACACAAAAGACAAGCAAGGGCATGAATCAACATAGGAATCATAATGATGGTAATGTCAGGTGGGAGGAGACAGCAGAATGATATGTGGGCAGGGGGAGAACACATGATTATTTATAGGTTATTTTTAAGGTCCTGGCTTTAATTTCAACTTATGGTTTATGGACATTTATTACAGAATTAAAACAAACAACAACAAACAAACAAACAAATAAATGTATGGGCCATGCATGCATGTGTCTGAACCAAAGATGATGGCTAATACATCTAATCATAATTAGGGAAAAATAAGGAGCACTTGAGAAGTCTCTGGATCAGCAATATCCATAGAACTCTCTGAGATGGAATATCCCATATCTGCATTAAGTCCAGTGCCGTAGCCACTAGCCTATGCTGAGTACTCACAATGTGGCTGGTACAACTGAGGCACAAAATTTCCAGTTGTATTAATCCAAATATACTTATATTTAACTTTAAATAGGCACACAGTAAAAACAACTTTCAGTGGTGGGAGTATTGTTACTCCCAGTGTTGTACTGAAATTAGTATTGTTCAGGGATCAGTGAGCAAAAAGGCTTGGCTTAAGTAAATGGTTCTTAGCAGAAAGTAACCAAAAATAAGGTTGACCAAAGATATAAGTTACTTACCTTGTGAAAAATGCAGTTCACCATCTCCAAAGAATGGAATGTCTACTTTTCTTTCCTCTTCTTATCTTTCCACATAGAGTAGTGTGAGAAGGCTATTTAATAACAAAATTCAACCACCACTTTTGATATGCATTCATTCATTCATTCATTCACTCCTCATTTAATTTTCTCCCTCCTTAAGCTCTCTGTTTCAGTAAACAAACAAGACTTTTTGTAAACAAAGAAGATACAAGCCAGTTATTATTTGAGTAAAGTCTAAGTCTGCATGTTTGAATGTATTTACCTCCTTCTTGTTAATGGCATCATTCAATCACAGTTTAGTAGCTTCCAAGTGAGAGGATTAGAAGTGTCAGGGGAATTGCTCACTCAAACCAGGAAATGTGGGGTTTTTAGTTCAAACAGTATCTGAAGGAAGCTGGTAAGCAACAGCTGAGAAGATGAAAGATCAGACCAACGCCTCCCTTTGAAGTAAAGACTACTCAGACTGTGAGTATAACAATGTTCATTACTGCCAGAACTCCAAGTGGCTGTTTGACGCATGCTTTAGAATGTATCATAAAATCTATAAAAATATCAACAAGATGCTTTCAAGTGACACGAAACAGCTAGAGTGCCCTATTTGCAGGGACACTGCTGTTTAAAGGCAATTTGCTGGATTGCTTTCCATCTGGGACCAACGCAAGTGCCTTCCAATCTCTCTCCCTCCCTCCCTCCCGCCACCCCGCACCCCTTCCTTTCTTGCTCCCTCCTCCCATCCCCAGCTAGAAACTAAGATTTTAAATGTTTCATTTCTGCTTCCTTTGAGGGCCAGGAAGAGAAAATGAAGCTTTTCTTGGCTTGCTTCTTAACTCTCCTAAGAGATTCAGAGACAAAAAGATTGCTTTGGGAAAATAATAATGCCAAATGAGCATTAAAATAATAAATGGGTTTTCTGGAAATTAGGTTCTCAGAGGTCATGCAATTAAAAGTTAGGAGGAAAACACACCTCAGGCTTGATTGGAGGAGACAAGCGAGAGCCAGGGCAAATACTTCCACCATACTTCAAGTTCCATTCAAGGTTTGAAGCAAGGGAGCTTGTTGATTAATCTATTTGCATACTTTCAGGACTTGATAACAAGCCAGAGTGTAGTATAATTTCATAGACACTGATTATTAATAATAATGAGGACCGTGATTAGGGCCCTGAATATGGAGGGGTCACAGCAGGGTGCAAGGCAAACATGAGTCAGCAGCACAATATTATTTGAAAAATAACAAACAAAGGCCCTCAACTGCCTGAGGAGACATGTGGATGCCTCTCATTACATGAATGTGGATATATTAGACTTTATCGTGGCACAGTTAAAATCAAGGAACTTATTTCTCATATACTGTCCTCAGAAAAGCTTTATGGAAATTCAAGGACCCTTGGCAGCTTGTGTTTCAATAAACGTGCTTCCCTTGTGACTAGTGGGTCTTTCAGTAAGAGGATCTGTTGGGATTCTTCACTTCTCCCAGCAACCTCCACCACACGATCAATCCCTGACCAAAGTACGGAGAAGAACCTTTCACAGAAAAGTGCTTGCTTGCCTTGCTGAAGAGGGCAGAGGTGTTCAGAAGTAAAGCAACCGTGCCAAAGACCCAGAGCTGGTAAGAGGCTAAGTTTTGGATCAGAACCTTGGTTCCTTCCACCTAGTGCTTTCTAGATAGCCCACGAAAATTCCAACTTCATTTTCTCACTGGACTAGACAGCCAGATCTGAGCAATAGGACAGAATCACATACCATTTGGCTGCAAAATCCTGAGAATTTGACAAACCAGCTCTAAAAGCCTACTCTTCATCAGACCAACAAGCCATTTTTGAAATACAGTGTTTCACACAAAGGAGTATTTGGTGAGGAATAGAAGCAAAGTGACATTTCAGGCTAATATGTTTGGATGAATTAAACTGTGGTTGACGTCTTCATTTGAGGAAATACTTCTCACTTACTCCCCCTCACTCCAAAACAAGCATGAAATGATAACGTGAGAAGCAATACTATGCTAACACGTGTGACTATGTGTCTGAGTCTACACAAATGCCCAGCTGAAAACATCACCCATACCCCAGCTGTAAGGTCTGTAATACATCTTTCTCCCCAGAGTGTGTTCTGCAACCCACACATAACAAAGGCCTGCTTAGAGGGTCTCTAAGGTCCTTTCAGATCTAGCATTCCCTGGTACTATAATTTGAAGTTTTCCTTCAGACCTCTTAGCTCTTTTGTTAAGCTTAAAAGATAGTCATCTGTTTCAACTTTTGATTAATTCTGAGCTTTAATGATAGAATGTTATAGCACAATTCCTTTTAAATATGTTATAAAAGCTTAGCTTTTTAATGCCTCAAACACTTTTTTTCAAAGGAATATATCTTCAACTCTGCTTCCCAATAGCAGGCTTTCCTAAGTTGCCCTTTTGATTCTATTACATGGTGGATGAAAGCCACAATCCTCCTTACTGAGAGGTGGGGTCTATGTCTTCTCCCCTTGGATCTGAGTGGGCTCATTCCTGCTTAATCAAAGAATACAGCAAAAACAATACAGGGCTGGTTTCTGGGTCTTGGCCTTAAGAATTTGGCAGCTTCCACTTCCTGTCTCCAGAGTATTCAGCCATCATGCCGTGATGGAGACAAAACAGCATCCTGGAGGCAGTTGCATAAGGAATTGAGGCCCCCAGCTGAGCACCCAACCAAATCCAGCACCAATTTGCCAGTCATGGAAGTATGCCATCTTGGAAATAGGTCTCCCAGCCCCATTTCAACCATTCCAGGTAACACTGAATGGAACAGAGAAGAGTCAACAGACTTCTGACCAAATTGCAGATTTGTGATGGAGTGAATGGTTGGGTTGAGGTAGTTTGTCATGTAGCAATAAATATTACTAATAGTAATGATAATGAAGATAATAAAAGCAACATTTTATGAGGATTTATCGGGTTCTAGGTATAGTGCAAAGCACATCACATGAGTTATATCATTTAATTTTCACAACAAATCAAGGAGGTAGCCACTCTTATTCCTCTTCATAGAGAAGGAAACCAAAGCTTCAGGTCACCAAACACCTACCCCAAGTTTATTTAGCCAGTAAGTGCACTCACAGATCACCAACCCAAATCTGCCTTCTTGTTCTACGCTGAATTTCCCTGTCTCTTGATGGCCTTGATGATTCATCCTCTACATGGCTTTGACTACTGCCTTTCTACAAAAGATACCTACATCTGTTCTGATAGTTCTGACTTCTCACAAGCTCCCACTCGATATCTGTAAGAGCGTAAGTAAATGTCTCCTCGGATCTTCTACCTCTGTGCTACTTCTAAACCCTGCAGTTTTCATCTGCAATTCCTTTGTTTGCCACTACTTCCCTTCTGGCCAGTGGGGATCCCACAGGAATGGGCTGGGTCTTATTCTTCTCAATATCTTTAGTGTCTGGCACATAGTTATTTGATTCTGCACAAGTATATTTAACTACATTATTTTCCTGTTTTCACCTCAAAGTCATTATGTCCCAAAACAAAACTATCATCATCTCCATTGTCTCCTCTTCCATATTCCATCAGAGACTTCACCATACTCATAGTCCTGCAAACTTGGAAGCATTTGAGACCTGCTTCTCCTTCAGGCAGAGTCCTGTCAATTCTTCAAAATACCTCTCACTTCTCATGTGTTCATTATATTCCCTCATCCTGACTCCCTACTACCTCTGGATTATTGTAATTTTCCTAAAACTGGTTTTCTTGCTTTGTCTTCTCTCTTCCAATCCATTTTGAACTTTTTTTTTTCACAAATGCCAATTGAGTCTTTTTCATGAATTGCCTTTATCTCATCACTGCCCTCTCAAAATCCTTCAATGGGGGATCCCTGGGTGGCGCAGCGGTTTAGCGCCTGCCTGTGGCTCATGGCACGATCCTGGAGACCCAGGATCGAATCCCACGTCAGGCTCCCGGTGCATGGAGCCTGCTTCTCCCTCTGCCTATGTCTCTGCCTCTCTCTCTAGCTCTCTCTCGGTATGACTATCTTAAATAAATAAAAATTTAAAAAAAAATCCTTCAATGGCTTGCTACCCCAGGATCATGTGTCACCATTAGTTTTATGAATCAGGTAAGATGCTTTCACTTGCAAGTGAAACTCAACTTGTACTGGTCTAAACAAAGAAATCTGGAGTTCAGAACTAGGATCCAATGGTTCAAGATGTTAAGGATCTAGTTTCTTTGCATCTCTCCAACACTGGTTTCATGCCATGCCTGGCCTCTATCATTTATGTTGCCTCATGGTGGCATTGGGCTACATATACCCTTGATAACTCCCAGTAGATTTACTCCCTGTAGCTTTTTTTAAGAGTAAAGAAAAACTTTCCCAAAAATATCCAGTAGACCTTTCATTTCATTTCTTTAGCAAGTTAAACTTGCTGTGGCTTACAAGTGTTTATTTCTAGGACATTAAACACATTCAGTAAAGGTTGGCTGTAGTTCTGCTTCCTATATAGTCTTCATTCCAGGATCCAGACTGAATGGGCAGCCCTTATATGGGATGTTACCAGAACCACACCTGGGCTCTCTTTCCTAGATCAAAGTGAGCCTCATGACCAAACCTGACATCTGTGAGGTCAGGGAAATCAGTGGGATCACAGACAAGGACAGCATTATGGGAAATAATAATATTCTTCAGCCTAAATTGGGTCACGTACTGATTCTTGAACCCATCACCTGTAAATGAATGGAGACTGTCCCTCTGGCAAGACACACCCTTTGAGCTGAGAGTCTGGTTCCCTAGGAGTTTTGCTATTACCCAATAGGGAAAGAAAGTTGAGGATTTACCATAATGTCCAATATATATTTAGTATTCAAGATCTCAACCCAGTGGTCCAGTCTCCTACTGCTCTCCCACTCATCAATGAGCACTTTCTTCTGTGGACAGACATCTCCAATGCTGGTTATGTTGGTTTTTCTACCTGGAATGCCTTCTTCTGGCCTCCCATTCTGCACACACCTATCCATCTTCTAGGAAACTCCATCCAACAATTCCACCCTCTGACAGTACTTCTCCAACATCAAACATCAAACACCACTTACTAAAATGAACTCTTAGAATTTGAGATATCCAACAACCTTAAAAATAATTTAGCTCAGCATCTCCTAAAGGGAGGATACCCCAATCTTTTACATGCTTTGTGCCCTCCCACCACAAAAGTTAGTGGTAAAAAATGTGGTCAGAACCCCTGTATGTGTGGTATAATCTCTCTTAGTTATTCATAATGTTCAGTAGCACCTAAAATCTTCAAGAGGTCTTTATAAAGTTATTATAATTAAGAAATCAATAATTTTAATAATAACAACATTATATAAAAAATACATTCCATTAAAATCTATTTCTAAAATAAATACATTAGTATATATTTGAGAAGATAATAATTATTTTTTAACTAAGACACTGTTTAACTTGGCATTTTCTAAACATGTTTGTCACTGACTAATGTTTTCCTTGTAACCTAGATTGGAAAATGCTGAGATAGGCCAAACCTCTCAATTAATAGACTATATTGTGAGATCCAGGTAAGTCTAGTGACTTATCTAAGGTCATACAGCCTTTCTGTGTCTTTCTGTGTGAAACAGAAAGAGAGGCAGGCTTGGAGGCGAAAGTCTGAGGAGTATATCTGTCTTTTAATGAGTTTTAGTGTAGGTAACCACAAAACATTCAGAACATCAATGTCCTCTCCTTTGTCATATGAGGATCATAATGATATTGGCTTCTCAGTGTTGTTATGAAATGAGATAATGTGTGAAAACGCTTTATGAAGCACCCTATTTCATACAGATGTACAATTATTACATACAGAGAATGAGAGCTAAAATTCAAGTCCCCAGGCTTCCAGCCAGTGCTCAATTTCTATACCATCCTGTCCCTAGCGTTCCCTCAGTCCCTTAATTCTTCTACTATGTTATTAGTCATTTGGCCATTTCCTATCTGTGTCCTCAGCAAGGCTGTACGTTTCTTCAAGGTAGGTAATATATCTTCCATTTCCATTATTTGTTCATATTACCAAGCACAATATGATGTATACAGTGTGTATTTGAGAAATAATATATTGAATTTACTCCTGTGACAACTGGAACATGATAATCAGTGTAGAGAAAGTAAAATTTTCAGGTCCACTAATTTCTTTGTATCTATCTGAATACTAAGAAAGAATTGAAGGTAATTCCATGCCCTAAAAGAAGTGCAAAGGGAGTTTCAAAGAAAATGAGTTAGATAATTTAAAAGTTTGACCTGAGAAAGGAAGGTTTAGAAATTGAGAGATTTTTTTTAGTACTCATTATGAAAAATTCTAATTGTTTCAGAATGACAAGTCTTTGCAGTCTGAAGTTCTATATATAGTTACAAAATACTTTAAATAAATATACATGAGTTCATATTTGTTTCATACTTGCACTGACAAGTACAAATTCTGAGGAAGTTAGTAAAAATTGGGCTTTATTATTTCCATTTATTTAAGAATGGGAGGAATATTCAGTTCATCCATGATTCTAGAATTTCTTGTGTTTAAAGCATCAGTTTCCAAATAAGTGGTAAATGTTTGAAACTGTAGAGAAAAGGTCTGACCAATGCCAGGATTATTTTTCTCTAATAGGTCATGATTAGTATTTGAAGTAGAAATAACTTATCAACGTTGCTATTGCAGGATTAAAATTTTGTTTTCCTGCTTGTATCTTTCAATAGGCACTGATGGATAAAATTTGGTTTTGAAACTGACTTTAAAAATTACAGCTTTTCTACTTGTTTGTTCAATATCTCCCTTCATGCAATTCTTCATTAATATTCCCAGCTAAGTAGGTTCACAGGATATTAATGAGTGGCATATTTCCCATCTCCTTTAGCTAGAAATCCTGGAAATACTTAAAACAGAAGAATGAACTTTTACTACAAACATATTTAGAAGTTTAATTAGCCAATATAGTATATAATCGCATGTATCAAGTTAGGATAAGTTAAATTTTGCTATATCAATAAACAACTCCTAAATATAAGAGTTTATTTCTTGCTCTATTACCTATCTAATATAAGGAGTCAGGTGGCTGCACTCATCCTAATCATTCAGGGACTCATTCTGATAGAGGTGTGTGCTTCCACACTCACCATGTGGGTGACTGGGAAAGTTACAACATATCACACTGACAATTGAATGCTTCCACTCTTAGCAAAAATACACAACACTTCCACTTCCCCTTAATTGAATAAAAAACATAACCTAATCATTTCCAGGTCAATCTGGTCATTTTGGTAGTTTCTTTTTGGGCTTGGTATTCTCACTTAAATTCTACTCTGCATTGTCTGGTACATCAGTCACTAGCCTCATGTGGCTAATGAGCTCTTGAAATATGCTAGTGCAAATTAAGATGTGCCATAAATAAATAATACTGGACTTCTATAAGACAGTACAATTAAGAATGTAAAATATCTCATTAATCATTTTTTAATATTGATTATAGGTTGAAATATTTTAGATATATTGGGATAAATAAAATATATTATTAAAATTAATTTCTCTTATTTCATTTTACTTTGTTTATAACTATTAGAAAATGTAAAATGTCCATATGTGCTTTATATTGTATTTTGATTGTGTAGCATTTCCCTGGTCAGTTCAGGGTTTTGTCAGCCAGTTTAAGAGTCTGCTCTTTCCCTTCGTTCAGGGGCCAACTCCAGGTGATCAGAGTGTACATGGAGGACACTGAGTGAGAGGCTTATCTGGGATAGGCAGCTCTGTTCTCCTTGAGCTTCTATAGAGATAGACTTCCTCACACTTGGTCTTTCGGGGACAGCCCCTAAACCCACTACACTTAGCTGAGGTCAGTATTCCCAGCAAGACTTGATTGATACAGACCACATCTGCACACAAACAAGATTCTCTCAAGGATACTAAGAGGCCCACTCTCATCCTCTGTCCATCTCAGATCCACTGTTCTCTTCTGGGCAGATTCAGGGCTTCTTTACAAGGTTGACAGTATTCCTGAGCAACACTCCCAAACTTATGCACATTTTTTATTTTGGTAAAATATACGAAATATAAAATTTACCATTTTAGCCATTTTGAGTGACATCAAGAATGTTCACATTGTTGTGCAACCACCACCACCATCCACCTCCAGAACTGATCATCTTCCCAAAATGAAACTCCATACCCACTGGACAATGTGCATTTTCATCATCTCTCTTCCACCCTAAAGGAGCTCAACCCAGAGTTAGGCCCCTGGCTTTGTCTTCCTAGAAGACACATCAGGGATTCAGTCTGTATTCAATTGTTCTCTAGAAAATTCTTAAACATCTCCAAAGGAAAACTGCCTAAACAAATACTCTATTCGCTTGTAGACACCATCCATATAGCATTTTATCTAAACTTTTAAGAGTTAAGTATTTGTAAAAATCATATTAACAGGGAAAACAAGCATAAGCTGGGACTATCCTACATATGTTCACCCTTTGTATAAATCAGCTGTTCTTAAAGTGCAGCCTGAGGATCTCTGGGGTTCCTGAGACTCTCTCAGGAGGTAGGCAAAGTCAAAACTATTTTTATAATAATACAAAAATAATATTTGCATTTTTCACACTCATTCTTAGGAGTGTACAATAGATTCTTCCAGAAACCACATGACATATGATGTCAAGGCTCTGATAGCTAAAGATATATATGTTTTTATATTCTTAAGCTTTCCAGAATTTTCCAGGGTTGTTCTTTTAGGGTATGAACATGTATGTTTTCCCAGATTAACTCTCTTTTTTTCTCAGGGATTCTACTGAACTTCTACAATTTTCTACAAGCTATCTTCACTTATATCTGCTATAACCTCTGCCTCTACAATTTCATTATTGTTCAATAAATCATTATTTTGAAAATCTAAAATTGTCCTTAGACTTATGTATAAATTCAAGAAGAAGAAAGTAGATTTTATCATCTTCTTTTGCAATTCTTAAAAAATATATCAGTTTTCATTTCTAATAAAGCAAATATCGGTATGTATAACTTATCCACCACCACCACCACCACCCCTGCAAAAAAGATCTGTGGGATCCTCAATAATTTTTTTAAAGATTTTATTTACTTATTTAACACAGAGAGAGAGGAACAGAGAAAGAGAGAGCAAAAGCAGGGCAAGTGGCAGAAGCAAACCCCCTGCTGAGCAAGGAGCCCAATAGGGACTGGGACTTGATGCCAGGACCCCAGAAGTCAGGCACTTAACCAACTCAGTCACCCAGGAGCCCCGGTTCTCAATAATTTTTAAGAGTGTAAAGGAATCCTGAAACCAAAAAGTTTGAAAAAAATCCTGTTATAGATAAATGGTATGCTAAATCTTGGGATTTTAGCCTGTTTAGACACAAAACTCTTTATCACTCTCAAAAAACTTACCTTTTACAATGAAAAGTTCTATTTTGCATGACAAAGGCCAGGAATTTGAGTCTGTTTTCTGCAGTTCATTCTACTTAATGATGTCTTTTTAATGGTAGAGAGGCTGAGGGAAGACTTAGAGAGGATTAAAAATCGTGTCTTAGTAGTTTAGAATATAATTCTTACTTATGCATAAGTCATGTTGTGGTGAGAAGAGGATATTTGGTTAGGACTCATGATTTTGAACACCCAAAACCTGTTCTGTTATCACTCTTAGCACTTTGAAACGGTCAAAAGATACCTGAACGGAGAATACAGGCAGACAGATAAACACTTTTGACTGGAGAGTTAGCTTTAAACTCCAACACAGAGCCCTAGCCCTTGTGAAGTGACTTAGGCCACATGATGTGCCAAGGACTTCTTGACTGTACTAGAGCCTCTTACTTGACCCCATTCTCTCTATAAACAAATGTGGATGACCCATATAACTCAGTGAGACAGCAGCTGAAACATTTTCTGAAATAGTAACATTTCTATCTACATTTCGTGACTTGTAGAGCAAAAATGATTCCAAGACAAAGATGACCAAAGATAGGAGGTGGAGAGTGAAGGGGGTACCATTTGACCTAGTAAAGCTTAAATTCCTCCTACTAATGTTCCTTTCCCCAATAATCTTGCTCAAATTTAATATTGAGATAACCCAACTTTAGTAGCATTCCAACTTTCTACCCTCTTGGGTGGTGGTAGTGGTGGTGGGAGAGTGCCTTACCACTTTCTCGGCCAAGGTAACTTGGTTCACGCCTAGTAAGTAATCAGTTCAGCCCACTCAGTTCCTAAGACAGTAAATACCAAGCTGGCCAGGATCCCAGCATTCCTAATAGCAGATAGAATGTGGAACTGGGTTGCAAACCTATTTGTAATATCCTCCAAGAGAGGGCTAAAGCCCCTGCTCAGATATTGCTTCAAGCAAAATGGGATTCACTGGGCCCAGCCCACTCCTAGCTACTTGGCAGGGAGTCAGACTAGTGTCAGTAGAGGGTCTAAAAGACCCTATGGATGACATAGTGACCAGTCAGTACCTTGAATTCTAATGTCCCTTGACCATTGTCATTTGGGAGAAGGGGATATCTCTAGAGCCATCTCTAATATCAGGTCAGTTCTCTTAGTCAAAGCCACATTTCTTCTCTCCCCAGCCAGCCTATCATTATAGGCCTGAAACTCCTTATGCATAAGAGCATAGGACCTAATTTACTACCTCACTATATTCACTTAGCCTCTTCTATCCTCCAGTCCTTGACACATGGTATCACTGGTTGTCTCGGCCACATGGTACCATTGGCTGCCTCGTCCTCCCCTATGTAGGTGGTGGGCTCTAGCAGAGTTTCCATCATGCCTTTGTGACAGAAGCCACAGAAGCTCCAGTGCCCAGGTTCAATGTGTCTCGACCTATGCAGACTCTGGTTCCTCTCACCTTTGGAGATTCAGGCAAAGTTCTATACTACGGGGCACGGGATCCACTTCTCCAGCATTAACTCAGTGGGGCCAAGTAACAAAATCCTGAAATGTGGAGCGTAAACTTTCACCAACAAGAGACAAGATGAAACTATGACTCAGCAGGTAAATTTCTCTCCCTTCCTCCCTCTAACGAAAGGTTCCCAGGTACAGTGTTTGGGATAGCCTGTCCCAAGATGGCCACATGACTACGTAACTGGTTGGTTTCTTTCCTTCTTTTCCCAACTTTCCTGTTTCCCTCACCCTTGAAACTCTAGTATCCCACACCCACTCCCCGCTTCCCCAAGAAGACATTACCACGTAAGCTTTGCCTCAAGTCCTCTTATGATGTAACTTAGACACTGAAAGCCTCAGATCAATTGCTCTTCTCAAGGGACAGACAGAAGATATTGATGGGAAGGTGTCTGGAGCCATACTTTGTGTGCCCAGAGCAATTAAAAAAACAAGTAAAAGTTTTTATACAGAACTCATCTGTTCAACAGCAGTTTGGCCACTTGTAAATGCGGACACTCTTGTGCTCCTCTTAATTATGTTGTTCAATCTTATACTTTCCCTCATCCTCAGAGCCCTGCTCTTCACTTCTGGTTACTCTCCTTGCCTACCTGGGCCCATGGCAGTTTGTTTCACCTTTACTCCCTCTTGCTGGCCTCCAAACTCACCTTCATCTGTGCTCTCTCCAGCTCAGATGGAGTCGCTCAGATGGAGTCACTCAGATCTCTGGTTTCTCTTCTTCACATGTGGACTCTCATGCCATGTGCCCACTCCAGGGACCCAGAAAGCCAGCTCAATAAGCCTCAGCAGGTGGCCTCAGTATCCTGTACCCTTAAGTAGAAAAGAAATATTTAGAAGCGCTTGATTGGTAATGTAGGGAAACTTTAATGAGATAATATTATAGGAAATTAAACAATTCCCTTAAATGTACATTTGTTTCTTATTGCAATATGAGGATCAAGTTTGAGAAATGGACCCCATCAAGGAAACCCACCCAGATAACATGTAGCTAGAGTTCTGTCGATACGCACAAACTATCTTGAGGAGAGGGAGAGAGATCAAAATCGGTGAACCAATTGACTTCTTTGAATCTCTGTCCTTTCAAGTCTTTTCACCAAAAATTTGTTCAGCAAGCATATTATAAATGAAATGCAATGAATCCAATTGGTTTCAGGTTAACCAGTGAAAGGTAACAGTGCATTTAGTAAACAAAGTGATAGCCAGAGATAGATCTGCTTAAAACAATAGAGCTGGGGGAGAGATTCGGGGGATGAAACAGGTTAAAAAACCAAAGGGTGGTGCCTACTGGAGGTCATGCTGCCCTTTAGTGGCTAAACCAGGCCTAGACCCGGGCCTCCTGCTTCCTGGGATATAGGGTGAGATTGGTGATTAATTCTTTGAGAAGCCCAAAGCAAGCTCTCTTGTTGGGTCATAGGACATTCTTATTATCCCTTGTCTGTCTCAGTTTCTACTGCTCTTCTGTCAGCCTCCAAAAACGGGACATGAAAATGGATTTGTTCAAGTGGTGACCCACCGATTCCAAGCCTTAGCACCTTTTTAAATGAGCAAGTGACACAGTGCCAGGCAAGATGCAACCTCCGCAAATGAATTAATTAGACTTTCAAAAAGAGCAAGCAGACTTGCCGTGGTGTTTTATTACACAGTTTTCTAAGTGGTAATTGAAAAAGAAGCACTTGATTTTAAATTCCCTCCCCGAGGTGTTAATTATGGCAGGGAGGGACTGTAGAGACGGAATCCTATGTAAAATGAATCGCTCCATCGCTCAGGACTGGCGGGGTCCAGAGACCCTCATACTCACTTTGGGAAATTGAAAGGGAAAGAGCAAGACACAAGGTGGCAGTTTGGCTCTGGGATCATTAGCCATTGCTATACTGGAGAAATTGAAAATCTCTCTTTTGGTGATGTTCTTCCAAAGTATTACAGATCAGGAGGTTAATATGAATCATATTAAAGGAAAACACTGAACTTGAATTGTCTTCTGTGTAGCCTGTCATGTCCCTTCTATTTCTCTCCTCTCCCTTTCCTTCCATCAGGAAAACTTAGTCTTTGGGCTAACTCAGTGCCATTCAAGTTCCTTAAGACATTGGAACTCTATACAGGGGAATGCAATATTCTGTTCTCGTAGAAGATGTAAGAAGGGGAAGACAGGCATATGACACAAATGTGAACAGATCGATGGCCCCAACAGCACAAGAAACAAGGAAGTACAGTTGACTCTTGAACAAGTAGGGAGGTGAATGGGCACCAAACTCCTCCAGTCAAAAATTTGCTTATAACTTTTGAGTCCCCAAAAACGTAGTTACTAATAGCCAACTTTTGACAAGAAGCCTTATTGATAAGATAAACAGTCAATTAACACATTTTATATGTTATACATATTATATGCTATATACTTACAATAAAATGAATTAGAAGAAAATGTTATTAAGAAAGTCCTAAGGAAAATACATTTACAGTACTGTACTACACAAAATCCACATGTAAGTGGACACATGCAGTTCAAGCCTGTGTTGTTCAAGGGTCAACTGTACAGTGTCTGTAACACACACACAGAGTAGAAGATTTATCCACGGTGTTATTGGTCCACACAGTGTTAGGAGACAGAGTCAGAGTTGAGAAGTATTACAAAATCATCCAATCGAATTTCTTCACCAGTGCTATAGTCCTCCTGGACATTCAGGATTCCAATTAGTAAGATTCGTAAGAGTGTGGGTTCTAGAGACAAAGTGACACTTTGAATCATGACTCCATCATGTAACTTTAGGAAAGTTACTTAACCTCCTTATGTGTCAGTGTCCTCAGCAGTAAAATGAGGGTGATGTACATACTCTTTTCATCAGAACTAAGTTCACATATATAAAGCACTTAAAATGGAGCCTGGCACATGGGAAATTTTACCTAAATGCATATTTGTTTTGGAGTGGCAAAGGAGATCTTATACAACCTCACAGATGAGAGAAAGATGATGCAGAGACACTTGCGGGGACCCGTAAGGAGTGGGAAGGGAGCGACTGCAAGGGACATAAGACAGGACCGAGTCACAGAGGTGCACACACACACACGATGCCTAGACAATAAGCCCACCTACCCATGACCCAACCCGCTTTGTAGAAGGAAAGGAGAAATGGAGCCCAGATCAACTGAGTATTTGCACCAAAGGAACTGAGGGAAAAAAATGTGGAAAGATCTGCATCTATCTTAAAATAATTAGGTATGTTTTTGCTATGGACACAAGAGAGAGCTTAAGAGCTAAATTCAATTCAATTTCAGAGACAAAGAATCTGTTTTGCACAACTGAGATTGTGACTCTGAAATTCATACCCACCAATCAGATCAATGAAATCATCCAGGGCTAGCTTGCTGCTGCTTTCCGGCTTTCTATTTCCACAGCTGCTTCCTCTGAATGTGGCCAGCTCCTGCCCCTGCCGCTCCCCGGAAGCCCCACCTTTGCAAGTCATAAAATGAACCCCGCACCTCCTCACCCAGCCTGGGTTGGCAATGACCCCATATGACACATGGGACTGATGTTCTTTAAGTCTGAGATGCCTTATGAATAGAGTGGTCACAACTGTGCCAAACTTGATGGAAGAATGGGAATGCTGGCTGGCCTTTCTGGGATTAGAGGTTCACATTTTTGTAGAGTTTTAGTGATACATGAATGAAGTAATGCATATAAAATACAGAGTAGGCACTCAGGAAAAAAATATTATATTCTTGTAATTATTATTTTATTCTTTTGGTTCCAACATTTCTGAAGTTATGAAGTACATGCACACACGCATGTACGAGGGCATCTCTATGCAGATGATGCGTATTTGCACAAAATTTTGGAAGGCTTGGGGAATTCAGCTGAAAGATATTCCCTAAGGAAACTATTGGACAGAAGCCACCTAGGAAGCTTTAAAAACACTCGTTGTCCAGGGCATTCCGCAACTAAATCAGAATTCCTGGGGATAGGACCCCTAACAACAGTAATTCTTAAAACTCACACATAATTGCAAAGTGCTGACAAAGTTAGGAGTCCATGCTATAGTTTAGATCCTTGCTTCTCAAAGTATGATCTGGTATAGCCAGCATCAGCATATCCTGGGAGCTACTTGTTAGAAATGTAAAATCATGGGCATCACCCCAGATCTGCTGAGTCAATTCTGCCTTAGAACAAGATCCCCACCTCTTGAGGTTTTCAGTAAAGATTAATCAGTGGAATTGCAAGTTCCACTCTCTCCAGGTATAAAAGCTTTATCAATCTCTGGACCTCAGTTTCTTCTCAGTAAAATAGTTTTCAGCTCTGGCATCCAATCAGTGTATGAGTGGAAGAGTGTGGTTTCCCACCCAGAAAAAAGTCCTAATATCCTTGGTCCTCCCCTCCCCTCCCAGCTGGAGTCCCTAGAGTGTCCTGCTGGGGAGTCCAACCCAGGAGCAACTGAATCTTGCAAGAGCTAAAAAGTATTCCCTTTAAATCAATAATTTGCAATTAAGCGCAAAAGACACTGAAGCCAAGGGGGTGCAAGCTTCTGGAAAGAGGACAGCTGAGCACTTCAAGCCTTCGGAACTGAGAAGGGGGAAAAGCCCAACCCTTTCCAAGCAAATAAATGAACATTCAGCTCCATTGTTTGCGAGGAAGCAAGCACAGGGACTTAAGTGGTACTTGAGAGGTGAAAAAAAAATCAAGAGCTTATATCAGCAGGACTCAATGCCAAGAGCTAATTTACTTTCCACTGTGCTCTCTGCTTATACACTTCCCATGGCTCAGTGCCCCACTCCACCATGCTGGGGACCTCTGAAGCCTTAGAACAGGGCTTCACAGTTTGCCGGTTGCAGGCAGCACCCAGCTCATGAAAGAACTGGAAGCCTGCCTGGGTCCCCTCCCCATCCTCAGCAGCAAGTGTCAGACCGGATTGGGTGAGTGCCAGGCGGGCAGTGCCAATGGGGAGCACAGAAGCAATATAAGCAGGCAGCCAGGATTGAATGATGGCTGATGGATGCTACGCAGTGGTACCTGCAATCTGGGGCTAGGAGCCATCCCACAGATCTCCAGAGATGGGCAGGGGTATGCTGAAATTCTTGAAACAAAATTGAAATGTGCTTCATTTTCAAAGTAAATGCATGCCATGTGGCATTGGGAAGCGGGGAAGGCAAAAAATAGAGTATAAAGAACTGAAGCTCTGGAAAGACAGGAAATTCAACATATAGAGATTGTAAAACAAAACACAGATCTTTTGATTTTCCCCAAAACCACAGTAAGATTAGGAAAGGAACACCACTTTTTATTTCATGAGTATTAACAAATGGCTTCCATACAAGTTATTAATAAATCAAAGCTGGACATCTTGCCCAGAAGGATAGGAAAAGGAATAACATTTATTGAGGAGCTAGTATGTGCCTGGGTCTAGGTGCTTTATGATAGCATCTCTTCTAGTCCTCATAGTACCATTTGGACACAGATTTTAGCATTAACTTCATTTTACTTGGAAGGAAATTTCCCAGGACTGATTTTTCAATTCCAATTTATGCATTGGGCCTCGCTGTATATCAAACACTCTTCTAATACATGAAGAAAGATCTAGAGAATTACAAGGCACAGTTGTGATTTATAATCAAGTCAGGGAAGCAAAATTCACAAAGAAAAGGTGACATAATCTGGCAAGTGCCAAGTGCTAAACAGATAGTGAAGAGCTATATGAATACGAAGAGAGAGAGAGAGAGAGAGAGAGAGAGAGAGATCAGGACTTCAGTGGACAGGAAGACACACACAAGTTGATGTTGAGGGGGTCTTGAAAAAAAAACAACCAACATGATTTGAAGGGAGAAGAGGAAGAAAGATATTTCAAGTAAAGAGGGCAGCTGGAAATAACATACAGAATGAGAGACAGTAGACTCCATCTGTCGGATGGTATGAAGACCCCTCATGATTTCTTTTTCCTTGAAGATTTTGTGATAATCCAGAATTTTAAAAGTGGCCACTGTAAAGTTGTTGTTCAAATCTTTTTCACTCCTAAAGGAGTTCTAATCCCACAACATAGCAAGGAAATGTAACTACTTGGTCGTTCAACAATTATTTGCTTACTTGCTTTGGGCCAAGCTCCTGAAGGCATATCCACTGGCTTGGCACATTGCTAAGAGCTCAGCCATCTGCAGAAAACATGGTGTCCAATTCCAGTCTCTCAATAGATGACATAGAACTGTAGACTAAGACAATCACCCAACTATAACTACTTTGGAGCACAGTTGTATGCTGGTGCTATTCTCCTAAATGTAGAACAAGGGCTTTGGGGAAGGTTTCAGGTATCTCATACTAGCTAACTGGAGTTATTTTTATTAGTACCCAGATGAACCATTATTAATCTTGACATACTGGTCAAACCCAAAGTCATTGTCATAAGAGGAAAGAAGAAAGAGACATTAGGCAGAAGCTAAACCTCTTTATGGTAGAAGTTCAAGAGCTAGGCTGATTCAGACCTCTCTCTTTTCTCTGGAGGAAGCAAGACAATCTATTTCCAAGGAGGAGAAATTCTCATCTCAACTGTTTAAATTTTAGGACAATCTATTGGACCACCATTCTACAGGGTGGGGCATCTAATGGAACAAAAGTTCACAAGGTACATAAATGCTGTATCTTAATATCAATGCAGCAGTGTAGTATCAATCACACCTGCTGTATTGATATCTTAATATCTTAATATCAGTGCAGCAGGTATGAGGTGTTCCAGGTTCAAGGCTCTTGCACCTTTTCTCTTCTCTCACTTCCTTCCTTTAAGCCAGACTGGTAAGAATGTCTGAGCTGCTTTGAGTAGCTCTCTCCTCTATTTTCTCTCCCCATTGGATTCTCTCTGTCATTCTCTGTCTCCTTCCCCCGCCCACCCTCATCTATCTATCATCTATCTAATCATCTATCTATCACCAGTTGGGGCTTCAGGAGGGCAGCATAGGCCAACTTCATTCTCATCACTGAGGTACCAAGTCTCTTTGGCTTCTTTTTTGCTGGGAGTCTGGCCTGTTGTTCCATTGCATAAAATCCAAGACTCCTATTTGAAGGTTGAAAGAAAAACAGGGGTCAAAAAACACTCATTTTTGAGGCAGTGTTGCCCTGCCTGATCTCAAAAAAAGGACCTGTAGAGGAGATTCAGCCCAATTACTGAAGTCCAGCACTAGGGCTTAGAGGAAACTGCTAAGTAGAAATACTGTCCCGTTGCCTTACTTTGCCTCCCTTGTGTGCCTCCCTCTTTTGAGGGAGACCTCCTGAGAAGAACTGTCTAGACCAAACAGAATTCAAAAATTTCTGAGTACCCTAGTCAAATATAATGGTGAGGTCTTCCTAATACCACACCTTAATTAGACTCAGTCTCCATGACTTCCAACACTCACCTGAAATAATTAACTCCCTGGGATTCAAGGAAAATTGGGGGTTCTATGTAAATGCTCCCTTCCTCTTCTCACCCCTGTTCTGTGACTAAAACACTCCACACACACGTGCGCGCGCACACACACAGTGCAGTTCCACACAAATTAGATTGAGACGTTTTCTGGAAAAACAATCCATGGTTCTGTTTCCATGGAAGCAATCTCATGTCCCCAGTGGCAGCAAATGGCAGGCAGACGGCGGTAAGGGAGCTCACAGTGCCGCAGTGGGCCTTCTCCCTCACCGCCAACTCGAGCAGAATGCACCGCAGGAAAGTGGGAGGCAGGGTTGAGCTTCACCAGAAAACCAAACCTCAAGGGAGGCAGTGAACCCCAGCTGTGCCCCCTCTTTTGGGGCACATGTACATCTGGGCACTCTGGGCACAGCTCCAGCCAATCAGCCAGGCTGATCCTCCCACAGCTTTTCACAAAAGGCTGCTCTCTCAGAGCAGATGGCAGCGCCTAAACCAAGATGGAGGCCGCCTGGGGGGCTGGTGCTGAGAGAACATCCGTTGTTCTATGCAGATGCCCCCTTCTCACCACCCCCTGTGGGTAGATACCCCTTGCTCCCCTCAGCTTCTAAAGCCACTATCCCAAAATGCGGCCCGTGCACCACTAGGGGTGCACAAGATGTTTCGAAGTAAGGCATGGATGAAGATTCTTTTAAAATTTTAAGTCACATATATACTTACTGTAGTGTGCGTTAGAAGTGAAAACTGTGATTTCATGGATATTATTGCTTAGCCTAAAACTAAAGAAGGTGTTTAAATAAAATGTGAGTCAGCTTTAAAGAATGAAGTAACTGTTGGGAAATCTGAGTTAAAGATTCCAAAGTCCTCTCTCAGGGCTAGAAAACTTTCCCAGCAGGATGAAAGAATTCTCGACGTGACAGGGTGCAAAAAACTAGAGACCCACCAGAAAATTCTCCATTGGGGCCAATGAATGTACTGGAGGTTCCCTTTACCTCTGTTTGTACCAGTGCTTCTGCCCAGGACTCTTCTGAGGCTCCCAAGAGCTATGTCAGAATGGATGATCAGTCTATCAGGTTCTCTTTAATATTGCCCTGGATTAGTTCTGGCCAGATGGACAGGACAAAGAAAGCCTCTTTGTCTTCCCACTTTGAACCATTATACTGGAGCCAGCTCTGAGCAGCCAGCAATCTCCAGCTTTCCCCTCAGCTTTACCCTGGCTCTTCTTAGCTTTTAAGACTCAAACGCAACTTCTGCAAAGAAGTCATCTTCAGCCCCAAAATGTACTTCCCAACATCTCGCCACCCCAAAATGTTGCCACAAAAGAAGAAATAAAAGTAGAAGGGTTGTAGAAGACGTTTGTAATCCTCTCTCCCTATTCCACCCTGTTTCCAGAACATGTGAAGCTTCTGGAGAAAAAGTAAAGAACTGGACCATTGGGTAATGGTCCAGATAGTAACAGTAATAACAGCAAAAGTAATGATAATTGGGATTTATTAACTCTCTAGATTCATTACAACTCTGTGAGGTAATTATCATTAGTTTTATCTTATAGACCACCATTCTAAGACTCAGAGAGGTTAGGTAATTTGGCTAATGAGTGGCAGAGCCAGGACTCAAACCCAAGTCTATGTGACTCTGAATCTTATTCTAGTTCATGGACTCAGCTGCCTCCCTTTCATGATCTTCCCCAAACTCCACTGTGTCCTTTTGTGCCTGTCCTGACCCCTCCCTACTTCCTCTGTGCATGTAGTCAGAGGAGGTCCCAAGAGAGCCCATCAATCTGAACCCCTGTAAAAGGCCATTTCCTCATAACACACCCTGAACATCTGTAAAAACAATTTCTCCTCAAGCCTACAACTGAACCTCATAATAAAAACTCACCATCCAATATAGCCTTTTAAAAAAGTCTTGATGGCATTTTAACTACTAGGGGGACTTAGTGATGTTTATTTCCTAGTTATTCTGGGAAGATGCTTGCCTCTTGTGTTTTTGGAACACAGCTATCTATTAGACACTGGGATTTTTTTTCCCCATTGGGAAGATTGTGTTGGTCTTCAACTATATTGATTAGATTTTGCTGCTGCAGGGATCCCCAAATATCAGGCATCTAAGTTTATTTCTCACTCACTGTTAGTCAGCTCAGAGTCAGCATTCAGGCAGCTTCTGTCTTACAACCCTCTCTCTTCCAAGACTGTCACAGCAGTAGAGAGGGAATGTGGAGAACTGCACACTAGCTCCTGTGGGTGTTGTCTAAAACAAGTCATATGGTCATGGCTAATTCAAGAGGTTGGGGCTATACAATCTTCCCATGTTCCAAGAAGTGGAAAAAAATCAGAAATAAGTAACATAGATAGTATGAATAGAGACCACCACCAGGGAGCCAATTCACTAAGATATGTGCTCCAGGACTAGTGAATGGTTCTTTAAGAAGAAGGGAAGAGGACAAGCAAGATGAGAACTGACAAGAAGGTAATGTTGTAGAGGAGTGGGAGAGTGCAAATCCATGACTCTGGGATCAAATAAAGTCATGTATGTGTGCTGGAAGGCCAGGATAACTGGGGCAATTAAATGGAAAGTAGAAACAGATTAGTGAGGAAAGGACCTGATGGGCCCACTGGTTTGAATGAAATGGTGCTCATCTCTTATTTGTAGTTCACCTATTAAATGATATTACAAATGATTTTTATGTTAATTATGATTATTCCCATAACTAAAGTTGAGTAGTCCCTGCATGGAGGCAATTTGAACTGTCCACGTTACCATAAGTCATGCTAGATGGACTTGATGGGCTATTGCTAAATGAAGTGAGATATTGCAAACCAAGCTCTTATAAGAGAGCAGATATGTGTGTTGGGATTGGTCTACAAACAATGGCTAAAAGGTAAGACATTAATATGTCTCACATGGCAACACATTAGCATAGGCTACCCAGGGCAAGTGCCATCCAGAAATCGAGGTCTCTCCTCTCCTTTTCTTCCAGCCTGAGAGATGGCTGCTGTGTTTCAGGTCCCACAATCACTGCAGGCAGGAGGAAGGAAGGTGACACAAGGCTTCACTTCTGCTTACATTTCATTGGCCGCAGCAGCAAGAACATAGTCACTCGTGACTGCAAAGGAATCTGGAAGGGTTGTTTGTAGCATTCCAAACTCTATATCACAGAAAGGTAAAGGCAAAGTGACTGAACATGATCTACCATCCATATCTATCGCAGATGAGCAGAAACAAATTTTAGAATTTTTGTCATTTGTCTGTGTTCCAAGCTTTGTGAAAGCACTGGTTTAGTAATATCAAAACAAATAAGCAAGCAACACCAGAGATCTGACATATATCAATATTGAACAAATACTTGTTTAATTAATGTCTCATTGAAGGAAATGTTGGGTGATAGGACTGCAAAAGTGAGAGCCGATGGCCAGGATGAGTTCCGCTCAACAGGAAATACTCCTAAAGGCCACTGAGCAAGGCTGCAGTGGAACAGCTATTTAAACGGTGTTTTGTTTTGTTTTACCTAACCCTACTTCTAAAAGGATTCAGGTCATATTTCATAATCAAAATAATCTAAAATAAAGCAATCCAGAGTAATAATTAGGCAGAGTTATCTGAGAACAACTAAGGAGAAGTGCAATGCTGTTGCAAGTTAGTGTAGAAGGATATGGAGTATGAGCTGTGCCAAGTAGAAGGTCAAGCATCAAAAAAGGGTCCTTAGAGGGGTGCCTGGGTAGGTCAGTTGGTTAAGTGTCTAACTCCTGATTTTGGCTCAGGTCATGATCTCAGGGTCATGAGATCGAGTCCCACATCCGGCTCCATGCTGGGCATGGGGCCTGCTTAAGATTCTCTCTCTCTCTTTGCCTCTCCCTCCCCTGAAAGCATGTGTGTACTCTCAAAAAAAAAAATTAAAATTAAAAAATAATTAATTACTTTAAAAAAATAAAAAGAAACTTTAAAAAGAGATCCTTAGAGCTATAGTTTCTGGACATAAAAGAGATATGAGCATGGGAAAAGATGATAAAGGTCAAATAAATACAACAAAGCTGTGTGACTGAGCCTGATGTAGGCATTAAGCCTCTTTAATAAGTCGTGGCTCAACCTACCTCCAGCTGCTGGAAGAGTCTCTTCATTGAAAACAACCCCCAGGACCTCAGAAAGCTTCTGTGAACATCTGGTTCTATTTTGTGCATCCTGCCTCTGGCCCTTCTTGAGAGAACAGACCCATCTTCAGAGATTTAACAAAATGTGAGAGGTTGCTCTGTGCCAGGTACAGAGATAGGCACTGTTACATATTGAGATATGTCATCTGACTTCTGAGCCAGATCAGTTGGTAAAACTATTTTTAGTTTTTCTCCTGGCCTGCCTGAACATTCCAGTAGGAGCAGGCCTGGAGCAAAAATGCAATAGAGCCTGCCTTGAATTAATATAACAAAATATCGCATGGTACTTCAGTTTATAAAGCATTTTGACTCACATTGTCATATTTTTACTCAAAACGACCATTTATCTGTTGAGCAGCTTTCAGGTGCTTGACAAAAGAGAAAGGAAAGAGTTCATTTATACCATCATTTATAGAGGTGAAAGAAACAAATACAGAAAATTGTCCCACAAGGTAATGCACCTTAGAAGTTCAGAATGGGTGAGGCCAGCACTCTGGTTTCATCCAAGGTGGCTTCAAAGCTTGCAGAGGCATCTGGGCTGTAAGAAAAAGAGCAGAAAGAAGTGGAGAACCAACAGATTCAGGGAGGAGACAAAGACAGAGACACAGAAAGAAACATGGAGAGAAAGCAGTCTGTGGTTTGCAGTTGGGGGTTAATGAGATGTCCCCATCTCCTTTTATGAAACTTTTTTAAACTTTAAGTGTGAAAGAATTCCAGTTCCTTGCAACCAAATAATTCCTGATAACAACTGTCTAAGTTCGACTTTCTCTTAGCAAGCAAACATAAAAGCTGTGTCCCTTAGCAGGGTTTCTCAGTGAACACTGGATTTACCTGCGAGCTTTTTCCACTGCCCCTTAACCTCTCATCCCATTTATATCACCCACTGATGTTCTATAAGACTCCAGTCCTTACCACAGCCACACTCTCCTTCTGGTCTTTTTTTTAGAAATTTTTATTTATTTATGATAGTCACAGAGAGAGAGAGAGAGAGAGAGGCAGAGACACAGGCAGAGGGAGAAGCATGCCCATGCACCAGGGGCCCAACGTGGGATTCAATCCCAGGTCTCCAGGATCGCACCCTGAGCCAAAGGCAGGCGCCAAACCGCTGCGCCACCCAGGGATCCCTCCTTCTGCTCTTAAAACATCACTGCCCTGTGTCTCTCCCTCCAGGGCCAGGCACTGAACTCCTAAAGACACAACTGAGATCCAGCTAATCTGATTGGCTAGATCACATAAATCTGCTACTAAAGGCCAAACAGCAACCTTTTCCTGCCGACAACACGAAGAATTAGTTATCTAAGCAAAAAGCAGAAAATAAAACGCACCCATAATCCCGTTACCAATTACCTCCAATGTTACCATTTTCCAGGTTCTATTTTATAGATGGTAACACATATTTTGCTTAACAAAAATAGGATCATGCTACACAAACCACTTTGTTACTTGCTATTTTCATAATTATATAGGCAATGCTCCTTAGATTGCAGGTAGAAAAAATCAACTTCAAAATGGCTGAAGAAAAAAAAAGAAAGAAAGAAGAAAGAATGAAAGAAAGAAAGAAAGAAAGAGAAAAATAAAGAAAGAAGAAAGAAAGAAAGAAAAGAAAGAAAGAAAGAAAGAAAGAAAGAAAGAAAGAAAGAAAGAAAGAAAGAAAGAGAAAGAAAGAAAAATAAAGTATCAGATGGGATTCCAAGAAGATTTTAACAGCCAAGCAGCCAGTGAGGGGAACTCAAGGGCCTGCCCTTTTTTTTGTCTTGTTGGGCTCTTTCCCCATATCTCTCTGAACATCTGCTCCATCCTTCACAAATAACTAAAAAGTTTCATTTGTGTTTACATATCCTGTCTCAGGCCTGATGTTGAATATTTCTCTCTTTTTCCTTAATTCAATATTTTTCAAGCTTTACCTTTCTCCTCTCAATCAAAAAACCATTTCTTGGATTGTTTTAAATAAATTAGACTATTTTTCTGTTTTTAGAGTTCATTAACTTATTAAGAAGTATTCATTCCTTCCTTCTAGTTTTCTTGGGTTCGTTTTACTACTTTTTTTCTAGTCTTTTGTTACTTTCAATCTTCCTTTAAAAAATAAAATAAAAGGCACGTGTGAATTTATGCCAGGCACTTTCTTTAGATGATCCTCCATCTTCCACTTTCTTATTCAAAGAATGACTCTAATGCAGGAACAAAGAGGTCCATTTTGGGGTGGCTAATGTGAACACTTCTTATTGCCTGGGGGCCACTGAAGCAGTACTTCTGGAAACACAGAGCCCTTCAGACTCTGACCACTCTTTATTGTTTTGGAAGGGCTTAATTTAAACAGGAAATGACATTAGCATTTATCATGTGCCTCCTGTTTGCGAACTACTGTACTAATCATTGTCAACATATATCCAGAATGGAAGATGGTATAATCTCCAATTTACCAACTAAAAATACATGGGCAGAGAGCTTAAGTGATCTCCCCACTTCCACCAATAGTAAGTGATGCAGCCAAAAGGTGGCCTGTATTGCTCTAACTTCAAATCCTCCACTGTTCCACTTTTGTGTATGATCCCGAACAATTCTGAAAAAGAACCTAAAAGCTAAATTAAAACCTGGCTACAACAGTACTATCTGAGACCAACAAAACTTTTAGGGTGCTTATATTTAACAGTTCTGGCATTATTGAGGCAAGCATTTACAAGCATTTTATCTATATCTACATCCATGTATAGATAACATAGATATTTATAATAACCAAGTATTTTTCTATCTTCTGTCTCTATGGATGCGTTTTTCTTGATTTTCTGAAGAGATGAGCTATGAGGATGCAGTAGAAGCAGCTGTTTTGGAAATATTGCCTTTTCTTTGTTCTGAATGCTATTTAAACATTGGCAGGGGGCCTCATTAAAGATGAATCGTTGAATTAGCAAGTAGTGTTGTAGCTAGAAGAGACAGCATGTGCTCCTGTGGTGAAAACAGATTTGCACAAAGGAGGGAAGGTTTGGGGGTCTGTGGGGGTGGGAGATGGACAGAGGGGGAAAAGTCCTGAGACACAGCAAAGTCAAGTGTTTTACAATGTTCTCCAATCTGCCCACTGCCATACGGAAGCAAAAGAAGGTTAAAAGAGAAGCTCCACCTCACCAACTATGGATGTGAAAGGGAGCCCTTTGCTCTAGGGTAATTTGTGGTTATTAATAACCTCTACTTCCTCCCCTGTATGGTAGTGAGTGTCTTGTAGCTCCAGATAATCTAAAGACTTGGCTACCAACACCCAGTAACAACAAAAACAACGAATGATTCCAAGATAACCCTCTCTCCCTGCCCTCCTCCCCATATGCCTTGTCTATCTTGGAAGGGGTGAAGAGTTATTAGCAGTTTTATTTCTTTGAATACATGACTCACTTCCCACATTGTTTTCTCACATTCATGATGGCTTCAATTTGCCTATAGGTTCGAAAATGAACTAGGCATACCAACAGGGATTCCTGTGGGATTGGATTAGCCCATGCAGGAGGCAAATGATTGCCCTGGATGCCCTCTGAAGTTAAGACTCATCCCCAAGTGGTGTTTCACAGGGTGTGTCATTTTACTTGGACCTATTCATTCCCCTGAATCTTTGATGCCTCAGAATTTGTGGAAGGAGAAGGACAGGGTAGGAAATGGTTAGAGGAAGAAGAGGGGAAAGGAACCAACCATTACCAAGTCTCTACTATGTACCAGTGAGTGTGCCAGGTGCCATGACACATATTGTTCATTCCCTTTAGCGACTCTGAAGGAGAGAGTTTTATTGCCATTTTACAGGTAAAGAAACTGAGGCTCAGAGGGAATAACTTGCTCAAAGCCACATAGCTGATTAATGATCCATTTGGAACTCAAAGCCAGATCTGTCTGACTTCAAGCCCATGCTTTTGATCTGATAATTCTGACTGATATTCACAAATATGGTTTAAGAGAAAGGACTTGTGTATCTGAGCTGGTAACCTAAGTTGAGGATCCTAAAACTTGGATAGCTCTTTCCCATGAAGACCTGAAGAAATTCCTGGCCTGGGTCTCCAGTAGGAACTCATGTTGTTCCCTGCTTTGACTGCTACCATGCCAGTGCCTGAGGCCACTGCCTATTTGGACAGAATGTAAAAAAGAGACAAAACCCAAACAGCCAGGGCCTCTAGGCAGTCCCATTCAGAATTATTCTACTTGCAAGGGTCAAGCTACCTGCTTTGCTGACCTTCTGGGCCCTAGACCTTTAGATGGTACCAGGCCCTAGCATATGCCCCTTCCCTGAATGAACTAGGCAACCTTCTTGTATTTCTTCTCCTGAAAACTGCGCTTGGAGTACAAACAGGCATGGGTTTACAAAAGGCCAAGCAGGTAATCTACACAAACCATGAGAGTGGAGAGGACCTTGGACAAGGCCCCCTGTTCTGAAATACTGATTACACTTTTCTTTGTTGTGACATCCTCACTAAAAGGCATTTTGTAAATCCATCTCCAAGGAGCTCCCCACTCTGAGCTACACGCCTCTTTCAACTCACCAGCCACTATTACCTGAATCGTAAAATGAAATGGCCTCATACACCCATCAGACTGAACAGTTGATAGATTTCAATTGAGTCTCACCTCTTTAATCTTTATTAGGTGTGTAGTTAGCCAAGTTCATTTGTTTGAGGCTCAGTTTTTTCACCTTTAAAATGGGAGGGTACTATAGAGCCCACAGAGTGCATGTAAGCCTTCAACCACTAAGGCATATTAATGCAACTAACTCAGCGCCTGGAACACAGTTGAGTAATCAGTTTGCCAGAGGGTTCTTCCCCTAAGCCTCCAGCCAAAACTGGCTGGCTTTCCTGTTAAACAATGGCCCCAATTAGAAGAGTGTATTAGCCCAACTGAAATCATGCACACCGTCAAATCAGAATGCGAGCACAACCTGCAAACAATCAAGGCAGTGTGTTTTAAAGAGCAAACGGCACACTTAGGCCTTATGGTCACAGGGTAGAAATATGTCACCACTTGTCACAGCTTCTGTGGTTAGGAGAGAGATGCATGATCTACTTTTGAAAGCAAGGATAGTATTAAAGTTGTACTTGGACTTCCCAGCTGAAAACCTTCTACCCCACTGAGTTGAATTCACTGACTCTAGTTGTAAATCTTCTGTAAATGGTTCAACTAACGCTTGGTCTTTCTTTTTAGAATTCAACCCAACTCATTTCTTGCATATAGGCACGAAGAAGAAAAGGGTCAAATGCCTAGAAGCGAGTACCCATATATTTTCCTTCTCTCTATCGAGACTAAATACTGCATACCTTTATAGCCAATGGTAAGCAAAGATGCCACCTTAATCAGGGGACACGGGGAGAGGGAGCCGTTTATGATTTCAGTGAAAAGGTTTTCCTGATGACCAAAAGCATTCCAGGAGGAGGATCTCTCCAGCTGCACTATTTTGTTGCTCTGATAAAGAACGCGTGTCTCATAACCTGACATTGCATGACATGTCTGAACAGACAGGTCTTCCATGAAGAAGGTTTTGTTTCATACTATTCAGCACCTCTGCCTTCGCTGTACTTTCTCAGGTTGGGTCAAAAAAAAAATTGTACCAAAAAATGTACTCAAAACTATTGATTTCTGTTGTGCTAAAGCCCCTGACATTCTGGCGCGATGAAGATATTGCTCTGGACCCTGTGAGCCTTCTCATACTTCTCTTCTGCTTATGAGGGTCTCTGAGGATGGTATTAAAGATATTGTAGTTCCCACTTTCTGACTGTGGGATATCAGCAGGGTCTCTCCTGTGTAAAGAATAATTATCAGCACTGCTGTTACCTCTAGTAAGTGTGTAATTACATGCTCGGTTTTGTGGGCTCTAGGCTGTGCAATTTTAAATTATACAATAATGTCAAATTCTCTCTCGCTCTCTGTCTCTAGATTTCTCTCTCTCTCTTTCTCGCACTCTTTTTTTTATTTGAAAGGGGAGGTGGATTTTTTTTTTTTTTTAAGATACAGAAAGAGAAGAACATGGGAGAGTCTCCCTGCCGACCCCCCCCCCCCCCACCTTCCCCTTCCAACACACACCAACAAAAACGACAGCCTGGTAATCAAAGAAGGTCAAACACTGCCTCTTCATGCCAGGATTTCAAGCTAAGAGGATGCCTCTTTAAAAAATCAGGATGTATTTGGCAGGGAGGGGATGGGATGAAACCAAGGGAGAAAAGATGGCCCCAAAGAGGGGGTGAGGGGAACTGAAGAGTAAAGAAGGAAAGGGAGAAGGTGCAAAGGTGGGAGGGGGGGGGCATGGTGACAAGCATCCCCAGCAACATCTCATCCAGAAAACCAGGTGGTGGAAAGCATTGTCTAACCACTGGTTGCCAGCCAGAAATTCAAGTAGCCAGAGTCTGCCTCGGTGTAAGGTTTGGGGCCCATCAGCATCAGCTCTCCGCTAAGGAAAGGAGCCTGATCAGAGGGACAGGCCACACACCCAGCCTGCGGGCCCTGTGGTCACTGTCCCTCCGCAGGCTGGCCAATCAGCGAGGGCTGCGGATGCCCCTCCAACCCTGGCCTGTGCACCCCAGTGGCTGGGCCCCATAGCTGCAACTTCCTGGGTGTCTTGGGATTCCCCACTCATTGTCAAGCTGCTGTGGGTCTTTTCTTCCTCTCTGCCTCCCTTCCCCGTGCTGCAGGCACTGGAGGGCCCCAGGGGCTGAGAGGAGGTAACCCTGTGTCCACCTCAAGCCTCCAACCATCCCCGGACCCATATGGTCTTGAGCGTGGCTTGCAGATCAGCTATTCAGGTGTTCATTTTGTTTTTTAAGATTTTATTTATTTATTCATGAGAGACACACAGAGAGAGGCAGAGACACAGACAGAGGAAGAAGCAGGCTCCTGCAAGGGGCCCGATGTGGGACTGGATCCCATGACCCCAGGATCATGCCCTGAGCCAGAGACAGATGCTCAACTACTAAGCCACCCAGGTGCCCCAGGTGTTCATTTATTCAACAACTGCTACTACCCTGCAGCCTCCAGTTCTTCCTCTACCCCTGCAGAGGCAGTGCACAACTCATAGACCCACCCCAGTGCCCCTTCACTAGGCTGGCTTTTTTTTTTCTTTCATTCTTTTTCTTTCTTTTTTCTTCTTTTAAGATTTATTTATTTATTCATGAGAAACACACACAGAGAGAGGCAGAGATATAGGCAGAGGGAGAAGCAGGCTCCCAGTGGGAAGTCTGATGTGGGACTGGATCCCTAGACCCCAGGATCACAACCAGAGCTGAAGGCAGATGCTCAACCACTGAGCTACCCAGGTGCCCCTTCACTAGGTTTTCACACTTGGGGAGACCCTGCATCTCTGCTACCCCCCCCCACCCCCGTCAATCTCTCTGCCACACACTGGCCATTGCTTCTGCAGCCACTGCTTCTCTGATCATCATCTACATGTCAAGAACGTACAAGTATCCAATAATATTTGGCTCAGAACATGCAACTTTCATTGTACAGACCAAGAAAACAAGGCCAGAGATACTAGTAAGTGACTTGCCCAAGGTCACCAAGCTGTTTAGCGACAAATCCATGGGAATCCAGTTTCCCTCCCTACCTTCATGACCGATTCCCAGCATACCATGCTGCTTCTATGAACACCGAGATTGGACAGTGCCAATGATTTCAATCAACTAACAGAACAGAACTGGTATAAGAGATATTGTGTATTTAATAATGGGAGCAATGATGGCTGACATTTATTGTACACTTATATATGTTACATTTGACCCTCACAATAATCATGGGAGATAGGTAAATTATTATCCTCATGCAGATGAGGAACTGAGGCACAGAAAGGAAAAGGAACTTCCCCTGGCTCCTGGGGAGAGCCAGGATTTGAACTCCAGTCTGCCTGACTCCATAGTCCACCTGTTTAACTCTTATGCTTAGAGCTTCCCATAAGATACATCCATAGGGGGAAAAAACATCCATAGATGTGCTGAAGGAGTCGATGGCCTTTGCCGGACATTTCCTCACTGTCCCATCTACTCCCTTCCATCCCACAAAATAGAGTTCACCATTTCTCTCCGACACAGTCCCAGATTGATTTTTGGTTGGGGGCAGTTCAACTGCATGGCCATTAAATCATCTCAAACTGACAAGGAATCAGTCAACAGGCTTAACAAAAGCTGGGGCTTTCCTCTCTGAAGGCACAGGCTGCCACCAGCCTGGGACAGACTTCCTCCTCACAGTCCATCTATAAAGCTTCTTCAGCCCCAAATGAGACAACTGCACCAGGAGATTGCCAACCAAAACAGATCGGGTCAGACTGAGTTTCTGAATTTAATCATCACATTCTGTTGTTCTTCTAGTTCCACAGTTCCTGGGGAATGTGCTCAAGGTAGGCAACTAGAGCGGGCAAATATGATTTTAAGACTGTAAATAACAACCTCCTGGATTTAAATAGATGTTTCCATTTCATAGTGTTTTCACATGTATTATGCCAGTTGATGCTTCATCAACCCTGTGGAGAGAAGGCGGCTATTTTTATTCACATCTACTCCCGCCCCATCACCATCTTTGCAGAGAAAACAGAGACAAAAAGAGATTTAGTCACTTGGACAGAATCCAAAAAGGAATGGCAGCCTGGGTCCAGAACCCTGGGTAAGTGCTGGATATCATATGACTCCTCAGAAATGATCACCCTCTACCAGTGTCTGCTGTTCTATAGCTCACCAGGCATTGCCGCATCCATCACATCATGTTACAGAAAAAGTACTGCTATGCACTAGCATGGCGACTGCCCCCCAACCAGGAAATGAGAAGTGTTGGCGGGGGATGGGGATGGGGAGAATTGGAACTCTTGCACATCAGTTGTTAGTAGGAATGTAAAATGGTGCTGCTATAGAAAAGAGGGTGCTGTTCCTCAAAAAATTAGAACTACCATGTGTTTTAACAAGTCCACTTCTGGGTATATACCCCCAAGAAAAGTGAAAGCAGAGTCTCCAGAAGCTATCTGTACACCCGTGTTCATAGCAGCTTTATTCACAGTAGCCAAAAGGTGGAAGCAACCCAAGGGTCCATGACAGACGAATGGATAAACAAAATGTGGTCTGTCCATAAAATCAAGTGTTTATCATTTAGCCTTTAAAAGGAAGGAAGCACTGATGCAGGCTACCACATGGATGAACCTTGAAGACAGCATGCTAAGTGAAATCAGCCAGTCACAAATGGCAAATACTATATGATTCCACTCATATGAGACATCTAGAGTCGTTAAATCATAGAGACAGACAGTCAAAGGAGGATTGTCAGGGGCCAGGAGGAGGGGGCAGTGGAGAGTTAGTGTTTAATGGGTACAGAGTTTTAGTCTGGGGAAGATGAAGAAAGTTCTGGAGGTATACTTCGGGAAAGATTCACAACAATGTGAATGCACCTAAGGCCATAAAACTATATGCTAATAATGGTTAAGATGATAAATTTTTTTTAAGATGATAAATTTTATGTAACTTTGCTGCAATGAAAAATAATAAAAATTAAAATAAGCTAAAATTTTAAAAATAACAGGTAAATACATGTAAAATAAATAAATAGAGAAGGACTACAGCTCAGAAGGTTGAGTGACCCTCCATGGAATGCAGACAGTTGGAAGTAAGCCCCAAATCCTACAAGACCAAACCTCTCCCGACTGCCACCTCCCCCAATGCTGCATCCGGTCAGTGCCCGGATTTGCGTGTCTTTATGCCAGAGAGCATATGTTTCCTTTTAATTTCTCTCACCAGATTTATCCACAACCCTGACCTTCTATGATAACTTCTCTTCTGCATGGGAAATTCAGGAATAGGTCCCACAGTTTATATAATATAGACTCAGACTATGATCAAATCATGTCTCTTTAAAGCTGAAATGTCAAGTCAATGAACATCTATCAAGAATAGTGCTGGACTTTGAAGGTACTGTAGAAAGACAGGACAATTCTTGCCTTCAAGGAAGTTGCACACTAGTCAAAGAGAAAAGATCTTAAGTAATTAGGATTTAGAGAGGTGCCTTGGTGGTTCAGTCTGTTAGGCATCTGCCTTTGGCTCAGGTCATGATCCCAGGGTCCTAGGATTGAGCCTGCTTTAGGCTCCCTGCTCAGTGGAGAGTCTGCTTCTCCCTCTGCCATTCCCCCTGCTTGTTCTCTCTCTCTCTCTCTCTCTCTCTCTATCTCTATATATATATATATATATATATATATATATATTAAACAAAATCTTTGTGAAAAAAAAGTAATTAGGATTTAGAGGAAAAAAAGTAAGCGAAGGTCCCAGTGGGTACACAGGTGGCACTCTGCTGGACCTCAAGGAATATAGTAGTGAGCAGGAGAAAACAGAGCCTGCTCTTGTGGGAGAGAGCATCAGGAATTAAATCTTCAGTTAAATAAATATGTAACTATCAACTGTTATGTAGGATGAAAGAAAAGTGCAAGGAGTCTGACCATATACATCAGAGGGATCTGGCCTATCTGGGTGGTCAGGGAAGGCTTCCGGGAAGAAGAATGACCTTTCAGCTGAGATCTGAAGAAGTAGGAGTTAATTAGGCTCTGTGAAAAGTGCATGATGACAAGGAGCTGCCTAACAATATTTGAGAAGAGGAGACTACTTAGTCTCATGGTCCTGGAAGTCTGAGGAAATGAGAATCAAGGTGGACCCTGGAGGATGGGTGGATGTAGAAGGGGAACGGGTGTGGAAGGCATTTCCTGATGGAAGCATTTGTACCAGCAGGGGACAGAGGCAGTAAAGCCCAAGTCCCATCGGGACTGGACAAATCCTATTTCCTGACAACAGCAAGATGGAGGGGTTCCGCTAATCTGTTTCCTCCCCCTGTCTTAGGCTTCTTCTCATCCTGACTTAGACATACCACCTGGGGCAACCTCCACATTTGTCCAAATAGAAACTTGGCACTCAGGAAGTTGGTTAGATGGGAAGATTAGGTAGAGAATGAACCAGGTGCTACCAATGGAGGGAGTCTAATCAGGCAAGCCAAGAGCACATGACTAGTAGGCCCTTAGCCACTGAGAAGCATAGATGGCCCCAGGGAATCGGGAACAAGAGAATCTGAAGTTCCAGGCATGCCCTGCAGATGGGAGTGGACCCCCTTGCTGCAGGCCTGAAGTTCTGGGCAGAACTCCAGCTGCAAGAGAGGAGTTAGCAAGAGCGAGGAGGAGCTGGAGCCCTGAAAAGAAGCCAAGGCAACCCTAGGGACAGCAAGCCTCCCTCGGAGGAGGTACTTATGCTAATGTTATAATGGCATATGCAGATAGCCCTTCAGAGAGGCTTGTGATAACCGTAAAGATAAAACTTTACATTTCTAGATACCCATCAGGTTCTCTTAAAGAGCTCATTTAGTTATTAAACGTGCAGCCTTTCAGAACTGAAAAGGACCTTTGAGATTATCTGCTGTACCCCCTCTTGTCACAAACGAGGAAACCGCAGTCCAGAGACATTAAATCACCTGACAAGGTCACACAGCTAATTAGCCACAGAGCTCGGATGAAAACCAAGGTCTCTTGACTCTTAATCCACTTCTCTTCCCTACACATACTTCTAATTTTTAGCTTTTAAGAGTTGGGTTTAAATCAGGAAAGAAGCCATCCACAAGCAATCCCGTGATGAGCGGTGGATTTTCTCCTCTCAGATGACATGGACTTTGATTCTAAAACTAGTTCATTTATTTTGTCTGCAATCATTCGATTTCCTTTTATAAAACTGGGTAGATCAATCATTCCAATTGTTAATAGCATTGCTTTTAAATATCAGTATAGGCTGTTTTTAGATCTGGGACCACAATTATTGAAATTTCCGTGTTTCCATGACTTAAGGAGGATGACGTGGACATCCGTGTGTGCATGTGCGATTCACATTGTGCACACCTACATCAAGTTGCAAGTGTGTATGGACAGGGCTTCCTGGAAAGTTAGTTGATCCACAGCCTTTGGATGCTAGATTTGCCACTTTTAGCAGCTGAATCATCTGAAGAACTGACCTGGCCCCTTAAAGCCTCAGTTTCCCTCATTGTCAAGTGATGATAATAGTCGCTGGCCTGCCCAGCTGATGGGATCCTTTTTAGCTCCAAAGGTCACATTTGTGAAAATAAATCTTTGTCCACAACACCTTTTCTTTCGGAGCATCTCGTAGCCTAGGTCTCTATGGAACACACTTTTAGGGAAGTTATGCCTTAGGAGGAATGGGTGATATCAGTGCCCTGGGTCAGGACAGGCCTATTTCGGGGCCACCTGGTCCCTGACCATGGTAGATGTTAGGAAGCGGGTCCCAGCCTTGCCTTTATTCCTATTCCACAAGAAAAAAAATCAGATCCATATGTGGGTCTCTTACCATATCTGACACCAAAACCCAGAAGTAAGTAACAGAAACACTCTAAAAGACAATGAAAGCTCTTATTTATTGCCCAGGAGGATCAGTCTCTCCAAATCCTCTATCAGATGTCTTTTATACTGGCTGCCTCCCTACCCACTTCTCCAGGAACATACAATATTCACCTCCAATACATTCAGTAACTAACAGCCAGGATTTCCCGCCTCTCCCCCCAAATTCCTCAGACACTGGTACAGTGAACTGGACTAAATTCAAGCCTGAAAGTTTTCAATGGAATCTGATCAGAGACAAATCTGAAAGAACTGACCCATGTCCCCATTCCATCCAGTCGGATAGAGCAGACACTTGCTCTGTGAAATTTTCCTGGACAAGAGCAATAGAATCTTTGTCATCAAATATGGTTAAGAAAATTAATTTTTCCCATTTAATTTTTTGTTTTTTCAACAAATATCTATTAGTCTGCTTCTCTGTGTCGAGGCAGAGTCTATGTTCCCTGCCACAGAAAATATGACAAAGGCCCTGCCCACAGTGGCTCATACTATGGTAATAGCCTTGGATGCAGCGTCTATGAGGATCTGAGAAATCCTCCCATAAAGAAGGGTGCTTACTTTGGTGTAACCCAACATTTCTCCAAATTATTTGAAGGAAGAACCTTTTTTACTTAACATTTCGTGGACACTAATGGAGAAAAGCTGTCGGAGACACCATTTCTGTTGCCATTTGGTTCTCTAAGGACAGGGCATGTTGCCAACAGAAGTTGCCTCTAGATATATCTTTGTGCACCTGCAGGTTGGAAGAAGAGAGAAGGAAGAGAGCTGGTGAAGAAAGTGATCAAAGAAAGAGAAATGTCCCTGTCCAACCCTGGTGGTCCTGTGGGCTAGCCAATGGCCTTCATGGCCTCTGCCCTCCTTGTGGACCCTTTCATGAGATTCCCTGAATCCCATTTATTGTCACTAGCAAATTCCTCCCCGTCGGCCTCCGAGCCCCACTCTTTTTGTCTCATCTGGCCTTTTACTTTGGATCTGCTTCTGGCTCTCAGCCTCCTTACTGGGACATGATGCTCCAGACCTCTCTAGAGCCTCCTCCCTAGGATGAAGATTCCATTTCCTCTTGTACGATATCCATACTTCCTCACACTTGGGACCCCTGGGACCCCACTGGCATGGGAGATAAAGCCTGGCATGGCACTAGCCTACCAAAGCATCCTGTTGTCTGGCCCTATTGTTTGGTCAAGGCTTATATAGCCACAAATTCAAACTCTCACTTTCCCCTAACTTGGTTCCTACTCATCCATCCGAGGGCAGGTCTCAAACAGAGACCTGAGTTTCACACCCCTGGACTACTTATGCTCACCTTCTGTCACCCACAGTAGCTGCTCATGGGGCAGTAACTAGCATTGGGTTCCCATCCTTTGTCCACAGTCACTTCTCTTGGCCTAACAACATTTCCACCCATAGGGGGAACAACTCCAAGGAACTGTCATCTGAGCCTAGGACTCAGCACATCTTGGACTCAGTGGCACCTGCAGCCCACCTCCCCCACCCCATTCCTTCTCTGGATGTGCTCCTGCCCCTCTTCAACAGGTGCACTTGCATCTGGAGGTCACAAAGCACACATGGCTTTCTGGGGTTCATACTTGTTGGAAGTTGGAGTGGACTGACCTCAGCCCCAACCCGATTCCCACAGCCTAGTCAAGATGCTTTTGCATTATGTACCTCGTAACCCCCCTGAAAGGGGGTATGGCTAATCTCATTGCATAGACAAGGAAACTAAAATGTAATGAGTTCAAAGACACATAGGTGGTAAGGGTGGACCTGTCATTCAAGTCCAGATACCCTGGCTCCAAAAGTCATGCTCACTCCATGACACTAAGCTGCAGGGAGCAAGACAACAACCTAGGACAGGGCCTTGTGGGCCGGGGTTCCCAGGTGCCATATGCATCACGGATACACAATGCTATCCCCATGTTTCCTATTTCCAAGCTAATTCTAAGCAAAGGGAGCTACTGTCTGCTGATCATGAGAGACGTTCAAGCTGGCAGAATGACCTCCTGAGAGAAATCCAGAGAAGTCCCACTGACTCATACATTTAAAGTGGGCTGAGATAAAGCTTCCAGAAACATTCCACAGGAACAAATCTGTAATTGGGAAAGAAAGAAACAACCAAAATGATCTTTCCAAACCCACATGTCTGTCATTATGTTTCTCCTGGGGGGGGGGGGAAGGGGGCAGAGAAATCGGGACAGACTTGGGGAAAGGTTGGTCTCCTTCTTGTTCTGTCTTCATTACAGACGTTGCTTGGTTCTAAGTCAGTAGGGACACACGACTGTTAATTACCAGGAGGGGAACTTGCTCCCCACTCTTGCTGCCCCTTACACACGTCAGTTTCGGGGAGGAAATGTAAGGTGAGGATGATTTTGCAAGGCCAACGAGGAGAAGGACGGTTAGTCCACCACGGCCTGTGGGGACAGTAATTTGTTTCTGTTAATGTTAGTAAAGGTTCGCAAATAATGTTTCCTGTACATTAGAGAAAACGCAAAACACCCCACTTGTTCTCTCTCTAACACGCTTTCATGAGCAGGACAGAAAGCAATGAAATAAAGGCCAGAAACCAGGGACCCCCCCCCACCATGGCTTTGCCCACAGCACTCTGCTGGGAATGTGCGCCTGTCACTTCTCTCCAGAGAGGAAAACATTTGAGGCCTATGTATTCTTAAAGCTACCTCTTTCCTCAATGCCATTAGTGACCTCTCTTGAGTTCTCTGAGACTGAATTAAATTGATTTTTTAGTGTAACTTCTAGATTTCTAAATAAGTAGAAACCAAGAGTAGCAGTCTCCATCTATGACTGAGAAACATAAAGTCATAAAAGCAACAGTTTAGGCCCATTTCCTACATGGATTCACTGGGTAACTTTGGGCAGGTCATTGGGTGCCTCTGACCGTAGGAATTTCATGTACGAGATGCCAATAATTTATCCTCCTCTGTGTATGCTGCAGAAGGATTGCTGTCTTGCTCAGATGCAGAGTATCAAGAGCTGGTGTTAGGAAAGCACCTACTCTGTGCTGGGTGCAGACCATGGCATCTCAGCTAATCCACAAAAGAGGCTATCAGAAAGGGGTTATTAGCCCCATCTTACAGAGGGAAACTGAGGCATGCAGGAGTGCTTTGACAGGTATGAGGAGCTGTAATGTAATGAAATATAAGACATTGGTACTGGGATGCCTACGTGGCTCACTGAGCATCTGCCTTTGACTCAGGGCATGACCCCGGGGTTCTGGGGTCCTAGGATCGAGTCCCACATTGGGCCCCCACAGGGAGCCTGGTTCTCCCTCTGCCTATGTCTCTGTCTCTCTCTGTGTCTCTCATGAATAAAGAAAATCTTTAAAAAAAAAAAAAAGACATTAGTACCAGCAGCAGCAGTGTTAGCACTGTCAACTGCAGACTGGTCTAAAATCTAAGAATTAAATACAGAATGAAATGTAGTTTTAAACATAAATGAAACCAGTCTGGGGAACTAATAAAACACAGTCTTTGGGAAAATATTGCAGAGGTAAGGGAGGTTTCCTGAACTCCATCTTGGTACCGGGATACAATAATTACTCCAAGAAGGCCCCACAGTCTCTGGTCTGATGGAACTTACATTCTTGGGGTGGACACAAGACAATAAATGAATACATTACTGAAAAGCTGAGCACATCAGGTGGTGACAGAAGCTAAGGAGAAAACTCCAGGGTAAAGCAAAGAGAGGAGCTTCAAGCTGAATAAGTGGTCGGGAAGGTCTCGCTAAGAAGGTGTCACACTCAAATCAAGAGGGATTTGTAGGCCAGCCTCTGCAAGATTTCATAATACCAATGGATAATAAAAATTGAGAAAATGTTCTTTTTTTAAAAAAAGAAGGTGTCATACTTTGTCACCTTGAAGGAACCGAGGGGTGTCTGTGTGGATATTGGGGGAGAGCCTTCTGGGGAGTGCTGCAGAGCAAGGGGTGAGGACCTAATTCTTCTCAACTCACTTAATGCCCTGGAATGTGCCCCAGGGTGAGTCCACGCTGCTGCTGGAGTGTTCTGAGGATGCTGAGCACAGCAGTGGGAAGAAACAGTTTGTTTACTAACAAGCCTGGACCATCCCCAGAATGAACTTTCCTTCATTTGTTTTCTTGCCCCGGTTTTTAAAATACAGATATCAATCCATCCATCGAGTTACACAGAGAAGCTAGTAGCTTTTATGTGAAAATCCCCCAAATCCAAATGACTCACTCTGGAATTTCAAAGGCCCTTATAGGAGGTAAACATTGCTTTAAGAATACACAGTAGCTGTGAAATTTTTCCTGTCGCTCTAGGATGACTACAAAATTGAGTGGAAGAGGGTGCCCTTTGGGGCCCACGAAGGGAGCCCTCTGAGATTCCCGTTGCTAGGCAGGGTAACCTGCTTTCAAACCCAAAGCTTCTGCCCCTAAAGGGAAGCCCAACCATACTTGTCCAGCCCCTCCATGGCCTGGGTGTCCTGCAAGCGGTGGAGCGGCTGTCCAGACCGCCTCTCTCCATGCTCCCCGGCTCCCCTTCACCGCCCCTTCCCCCACTCTGGTATTAGGTATGCATTTCAGATTTTGAATGGATCTCCTTGTCTGGCGTTAATTGACAGTGAAAGCCCGGTTTTCAAAGCCAAGGTACAAGCACTGAAGGTAAGTGATCAGAGGACTGCCCTCGTAATAAATCACTGCAGCGCAGGTCACTGTTTGGAGTGTGAATGCAGTGTTCAATAAAGAAACACACTCCACCTTTCAGCTTCAAGCCGACCCTGGCTAATTGACCTCATTGTAGTCCCTCCATTAATCATTCTGGCACATGGGGCAAGAGGCAGTTCCACTGCTTAGGTTTGCAGGGAGGAGGGGGACCCGGTCCATGTGGGGGTGGGTAAGGGTTGAGGGGGCAGTTATAATGTAAAAGGAAATCATAGACAATTCTCCCTTAATTAACTCATTGGATTTCCAGGTTGGCCAGATATAGTTTACTTTGCTAAAGGAATGTGGGGAATAATGCAGGGGCCTTCATTAACTTCACACCAGGACGCAGGAGTTTGGGGCTCTAACAAAAGCAGATGTGAGCATCTGTACCCCATCCAGAGAACAACTCTGCCAAAGGACGGGGGTTAGCCTAATGCTACATAATCATTCAGTGTCATCCATCTCCCCAGACCCTGATTAATAAATTGCAGCAGAAGTCTTTTACGGGGGTGACTACAATTATATTTCACCTATTAGAAGCACGTCACAGCTCACCCCAGCCTTGCAGGACTGGCTTGCCTTCCTCTTGGCCTCCTTCCTCTCGTCCTTCTGGTCCTGTCCATGGCTCTGCGTTTGCTTTGCTGGTGAGCCTTTCATGGGTCTGTGTTAGCTGAGAGACGCGGGGTGCTTTTTGTCCATTCCCTCCACCCTGCCAAGCCAAACCCCAAGCTGGCCATGCTGAACAGAACATAGGGGGTCAGTTCACACTGCCGCTCAAGACTTGCCTCTCCAATGCAATCCAGCAAACCTAATCTGGGCACCTGTTCTATGCCAAGCATTGCACTGCACTAGAAATACACACACACACGGAATTTGATTTGGTCCTGGTCCTCAGAGATCTGAGAGTCTGCATTGATCCATTTATATTTTCAAAATGCAAGTGCTGCCTTTTTGTACCAAGCTGCTTTAAATCAGACCTTTTTTTAAAGGTCTTTTCCCCATGATTAGTTGCTATTATTCTGGAACGCTGTAGTTTCACAGTTCACAGGGGTAAACAAAGCCCAGAGGGTCAGCAACTTTTACTTTGAGAGGAGGAGAGTGAAAAGGGGTGGAGAGGAGACAGCAGGCTGAGGGAGGGCTATTGCTCATTTTACACTTATGCTCTTCCCTGCTGCTCTGTCTTCCCACGTTCCATTACCGCTAATGAACTTTATTGTTTGGTTCAAAACGCCAGCCCGAAGGCATTACTCTCCTTCTCCTCAGTGCTGAGATTCAGTCTTGCTGATCTCCAAATTAACTTGTAAGCAAATACTTCAAGTGCCCCCTTCGTTCCCTGACAAGCACCTGGAGGGAGGAATTCAGGCCAAGACTTCAGGACAAATTCAGAGTGTCCAGAAAGGCAGAGTGAGCGCATTCATTTGGTTCCTGCATGTAATTCAATTCCACTTAACTATATTTATTGCGTGTCTACAATATGGTCTGGTAATTGTGCTAGTCATTGGGTTTAGAAAGTTGATAAAACACAGTCACTGACCTCAAGGAGCTCACAGCTTCGAACCAGCCCACAAAACGGATCACATTTCCTTGGTTCCTCTATCAAGAACACAGCCACACCCGCAGGACTCGAGAGTTAAGGCAGCTCAGCTTAGTGGGAAAACCACAGGATTTGGAGTCGTGCAGATGTAGACAGAATCTGAAGTCTGTCCGTTCACAGTCTGTGTGGGCTTGTCGGCATTATGCAACCCAGTGAGGCATAATGGTATCTATCCACTGGAGTCACTGCGAAGATCGAATGGGTTAATGTATGTAAAGTATGCCCATTGTGAAGACTGCTTTATGTAGGAAAATTCTGATGAATTATTGCAAAGATCATCTACACAGGTAGTAACATACCAGGCCAAAATTAAAAACCCATTCTAATATGTCCCCCTCCTACCCCTTCCACTGAAGACAAACCAACTCATCAACTGGCATGTAATCCAGAAATGGCACATGGCAGCACACAGCAGGAACCCCTTGCAGGCTGCACTGCCCTCCCCTGGACGTTCTTCCAAGGTCATCCCACTTTCCTCCTGCTTCTAGCCAACCTTTGCCTATACTTGATGTCTATCTCACTTATTTAACATGTGGAATAATCAAAATCTAGAATATTAAGACAGTGTCAAGCATTAGACAACATTTACTTCAATCCTCTCACATAAGGAAACTGAGTCATACAGAAGTTATGAGCATTCTCTGAGTTGGCACTAGTTAGGGTTAGAACTAGGATTAAAACTCCAATCACCTGGTTTCAAATCCAGCGATCTTTTTACTACATGAGATTGGCGATATCCAGTTACATTCAGATTGGTACCTTATTTTATGCTGCCTTAAAGTATCTGCAAATAGTTGAATATGCTATCATAGCCTTCTTACCAGTCTCCATACTCACCCCCCCTCCCCTTTAATCTAAATCTGCACATCACTCTCCTGAGCAAAATGCACAAGGAAGATAAAATGATAGTAGACTACTGATTTAAAGAGGTATCTGAATCTGGGCCTTAATTCAGTCTCTTTTTGGGGAAAAAAAAAAGAAGATGAAAATTCACAACCAGAAGAAAAGACTATCTGCCAGACAAAATAATGTCAAAATTGGAAAGAATCCTCAGAACCTACAGACAAATGGAGTTTTGTTAAGTAAAATATGCTTAATTATTGCCTCATGAATTTCAGTATTCGCCTCATAAAAAGGATGAAAGAAAAGAAAAAAAGAAGGAAGAAAGGATAGAGGGAGGGAAGGAGGAAACGAGGAAGGATAATTCAACAAATACTGATAAGTCAATATATATTTTACCAAAATTTATTAATAAAGTGAATAGAAAATATATTTATGATTCGATTTCTTTTTAAAAAGTTATCTGTGCTTGAAGAGAAAGGAGGGAGGGGCAGGTCCTCCTCCCTCACCATTGTCTCCTGACTCAGAAACCCAGCAGCTGTGAGACCCAGAGAATTGGCAGGCTGACCTCTATGATGGGGGGGCTGCCTCTTAGTCTTATCAGAGTACTGTTCCATTCTGTCACACACTCTCACTCAGCATTTATTTTACAGTCATTCAGATTTAGCCACTCCCAGTAAACTTCTGGAAAGGAAATATGGAGGAAGATAGTGATATATTGCACAGCAAATAAGGCCCTTTAGGTAAGAGCAGAGATAAGAAGAAAAAGTGGGGATGCCTGGGTGGCTCAGTCGGTTGAGTGTCAGACTCTTGATTTCAATTTTAGTATATGTGTTGCCGAAGTGAGCACTTGATTTCAGCTGAGGTCACAGCTGCAGGGTCTTGAAGTTGAGCCCCATGTTGGGCTCTGCACTCAACAGGGAGTCTGCTTGAGATTCTCTCTTCCTCTGCTCCTCCCCCCAAATCACACATGCACATGCATTCTCTCTAAAATAAATAAATAACTATTTTTTAAGAAAAAGAAGAAGAGGAAGAGACAAGCTCCTAATTGCTTCTAGGAGCCATCAGCTCAAAAGGTCATGGATCCAAGTGCAAGGAAAGAAGACAGAACCATTACAAAATAGTCCTAACTCATGGCTTCCATACTAGCACATCCATTAATATACCTCACAATATTAATTGGGGAAATAAGATAAATCATGTGACAAATATCACAAAAAGAAAGGAAGGGGGATCCCTGGGTGGCGCAGCGGTTTGGCGCCTGACTTTGGCCCAGGGCGCGGTCCTGGGGACCCAGGATCGAATCCCACGTCGGGCTCCTGGTGCATGGAGCCTGCTTCTCCCTCTTCCTGTGTCTCAGCCTCTCTCTCTCTCTGTTTGTGACTATCATAAATAAATAAAAATTTAAAAAAAAAAAGAAAAAGAAAGGAAGGAAGAGAGGGAGAATGGGAGGTTAATTCAACACACACTAAGTCAACATATATTTTTACTAAATTTATTAGTAGAATGAATAGAATTACATTCATAATTTGATTTCTTTTTTAAAAATTCATCTGCTCATTTCAGGAAAATATATACTAAGATTTCAAAATATGCAGGCATGAATAATATGTAAACTCTTCAAATTCTCCTCACTTTACATCTTACTTGAAAAATTCTCAATAAGGAAAAGAATATCTCTTTGAAATCAGAATCTAATATCACACTGAAGGCAAACTCATTCTTTTAAAATCAGGAATAAAAACCAGGATGCATTGGGCATTGTTAAGAAAGTTTTGGTCAACTCAATAAGTCAAAAGACACATTAAGGATAGGTATAAATACAGAAAAGAATAGAATATTATTATCTGGAGGTGTACTATTGGTTACTAAAATATCCATATGAATCAATCACGGAAATCTACTAAGACTTCAGTGAGTTGGTTTAAACCACTGTTTCTCAACCTTTACTTCATTTTAGAATCAACTGAAAAACTTTTTAAAATTACCAATGCTAGGGGTACCTGGGTGGCTCAGATGGTTCAGTGTGTTTAACTCTTGATCTTGCCCAGATCTTAATCTTGGGGTCATGAGTTCAGGCCACACATTGGTCTCCACACTGGACATGGAACCTACTTAAAAAATTACCAATGCTAAGAGCTCACCCCAAAAATTCTGATTTAATTGTTCTTGAGTAAGGCCTGGCTTTGTGTATGTTTTAAAATCTTCCCAGATGATTCTATTTTGCACCAAAGTTGGAGAACCACTGATATAAGAAATATACCAAATCCAATAGATTTTCCTTTGTGCTATCAAGAACCAATTACAGAATATGATGCAAAGAAAATCTTACTAATAACCAACAAAAATATAAAATATTTATAGTAATAGAATTAACACATGGCCAGCAATTTCATTTCTGGATATATCCCAAAAGAATTGAGAGCAGGGTCTAAAGAAGATGTTTGCATGCACATGTTGATAGCAGCATTATTCACGATAACCTAAAGATGGAGCAATGCAAATGCTCACTGACAGATGAACAGATGAATAAAATATGGCATATATATATGTATATATATATAATGGAATATTATTCAACCCTCAAAAAGGACGGAAATTCTGACATATGCTACCATATGGATGAACTGTGAAGACATTATGCTGGGTGAAATAGGCCAGTCACAAAAGGACAAATACTGGGTGATTTCACTTATATGTGGCACCTAGAGCCTGGAGTAGTCAATTTCATAGAGATAGGAAGTAGAATGGGGGTTTCCAGGGGTTAGAGGGAGGGAGGAATTGTCACCTAACGGTCATAGAGTCTATTCAAAAAGAATTCTGAAGATTGCTTATATCAGTGTCAGTATACGAAATAGTACTGAACTGTACACTTAAAAATGGTTAAGATGATAAATTTTATGTTATGCATATTTTAACATAATTAAATATTTTTTGAGAGACAGAGAGAGAGAAAGAGTGAGGTGGGAGGGACTGAGGGAGAAGGAAAGGGAAAATTTCAAGCAGGCTCCATACCCAGTGCAGACCCTGACGTGGGGCTGAATTTCACAACCCTGTGGGACACTTAACCAATTGAGATACCCAGGCACCCCATAATGAATTTTTTTAACTATATAAAAGAGGGACACCTGCATGGCTCATTCAGTTGAGCATCTGACTCTTGATTTTGGCTTAGGTCATGATCTCAGGATCATGGGATTGGGCCCCACATTGGGGTCTGCACTGCCATGGAGCCTGGGTGAGATGCCTCTCCCCATCCTTGTGCGTGCTTTCTCTCTCTCTCTCTCTCTCTCTCTCTCTCTCTCTCTCTCTTTCTCTCTCTGTCTCAAATAAATGGATAAATACAATCTAAAAAAAACTGTATTTAAGAAAAACAAAAAGTACCTATAATAAATTTTACAAAAGCAATGTCTGGGTGGCTCAGCGGTTAAGCATCTGCCTTCAGCCCAGCACATGATCCTGGAGACCCATAATTGAGTCCCACATCGGGCTCCCTGTATGGAGTTTGCCTCTCCCTCTGCCTCTGCCTGTGTTTCTGCCTCTCTCTCTCTCTCTCTCTCTCTCTCTCTGTCTCTCATGAATAAATAAAATTTTTTAAAAAAATTTACAAGAAATGTTATATGAGGGAAAAAGTCCTTATTGAATTATATAAGAAGAAATTATTGTTATTATTATTATTATTATTATTATTGCTTAAACCCTGTCCCACATCCATAGGAGCCCCACCATGGGTCTGGGCATTCTGAGGAGGCCCTGCTTTTCTCCTAATTATACACCTCTGGCTCTAAGTTCTTGCTTAGACTGAGTTAGCTCAGGAAACAGATGTAAGAGACAGAAATTATTGAATGGAAAGACAAAATATGCTCCTTTATGAGATGGCTCAATATCAAAAAGATGACATTATCTTTAAATTAATTTATAAGTATGATTCATTCCAATCAAATCTGAAGCATATTTTTGTAACTGAATAAAATAATTCTCCAGTTCATTGAAAAGAATAAACACCTGTCACTAGACAAGAAAAAACGGGACTACAAAGTGGCTTGAATTACCCATATTAAAATGTATTAGAAAGATACACTACTTGAAAGAGTATGATAATAGCACAGGGAATGACAGACAGGTCATTAAAGTGAAACAGAAAGCCCTGAAACTCACCCCATATATGTAAGAATTTATGATAAAGGTAAAAACAGACAAAGAACAAATGATTCACATTATACTTAGACAACTGGTTCATCATTTGGGAGACGAGTCAAGTTAGATAGTATCTACGTTACACAGATAGCAAAATAAATTCTTTGTAAGCTAAAAATGTTTATGTAAAGAAGTAATTAAAAAAACAGAAAAAATACAGTTGGATATTCTAAGTGATCGCAGGGCAAGAAAGACCTTTCTATATATTCTTTGGAAAACAGAAAACTTAAAAAATAGAACAGGAAGCTTGAAAGTTGATTTCTCAGAGCTGGGGATAGGGGAGCAATGAAGGATTTCAAACAAGGATACAGACCTAAGTGCTAAGAGTGGGTCTTCATTGCTGAACACTCCTGCACACACCAGGGGGCCAGAAAAGGCTGCCCCCTCTGTAAAGCGGGAACTTAAAAACTCCATCCAGCAGCTGAGGAAAGAAAAAGCATTGTAATCTCTGATTAGATTTGTGGGAGGAAAGAAAAATCTCCTGAAGGAAGGACGAAAACCCAGGTCAATGTGACATGCAGGCATGGAGTACAAATTAGCACTATCTTTTTGGTGAAAGAAATCCCAAGCCAATGATTTCATTTTAAAGAGCATATGTGGATCTCATAAGAATTCTTTTTACATGCTAACTGGATATGAGCTTCCCCAAATATCACAAACCACAAGAGGAAACAATCATCCATGAGCAAAAGTCACAACCTCAGAAAAGGTGGGCATTTACTGTCCCCCAAAACTTCAGGTAACGGAAATTTTTTCAACTAAAGGATATAAACTAAATATGTGTTAAATTTTCAAAATGATTAAATACAGTATCAAAAATCATATCAAAAAAGGACATTTTGAAAATAGACAGATTTGAAAATAGAGCTTACAGAAATAAAATTATCATTGGAATAAAGCCTCAAAGCATGAATTACGCAGCAGATGGGACCCAGATAAAAAAAATATTAAAAAGTTTGAAGAGAATTCTAAGGTAATTGCCCAGAATGAAGCATGGAGATGTAAAGAAGTGGAAAAGATAAAAGAGAGGTTAAGAGATATGGTAGACAGAATGAGAACATGCAACATACATTCAATAGGACTTCTTGGAAAGAGAATAGGGAGAATGTTAAGAAGCAGTACTAAAAAAAAAAAAAAAGAAAGAAAAAGAAAAAAAAGGCTAAGAATTTTCTATCATGTATTATTTCATACCTCATATGTTCATGAAGCTCTACCATGTACCAGGCTCTCTTTTAGGTATCGGGGAGAGGGCAGTGAACAAAACAGACAAAACCCCTTATTTTTATGGTGTATAATTTCAAGATGAAAGGAGAGATCGTTTTTTTTAAGATTTATTTATTTTAGAGAGAGTACACAAGCAGAGGAAGGGCAGAGGGAGAGGAAGAGAGAAAAAGAATTCTCAACCAGACTCCCTGATGAGTGTGGAGCCCAATGCAGGACTCGATCCCAGGATCCCGAGATCATGACCTGAGCCGCCAAAGGCCAGCTGCTCAACACATTGAGCCATCTAGGCACCCCAGGAGAGATAATTTTTAAAGTACAATATATAATACATGTATTACTAAGCTTTTGCTAGAGTAACAACCAATTCCCAAATCTCAGTGCTTTACAGTGATATTTATTTGTCTTTAGTGTTGTATGAGAGCTGCAGGTTGCTTGCAGCTCTGTACAGGCTATGGTTGACTATTGGTCTAATCCATTTGTCTTTGCATTCCAAGGCTCAAGCTGAAGGAAAAGCCTCTTTGGGACATGCTTTTAAGAGCAAAAATGTAAAATACCAAGACAATCATGCTGTTATACATAAAGCAGGATGATTATAGTAGATTATAGTAGTGACCAGGTGGCTAGTTAGGAAATTGTAGTGATAACCAAGTGAAGGAGGATAGAGTTTGTCCAGGGTAGAGGTAAGATAAGAAAGACTGTAGTATGAACAGATGAACAGAACAGAAAGATCCATTTGAATAAAATTTGAGGTGTTTATTAGTCATTCATGTGGAAATATCCAGTTAGTAGTTGAATAAATTCATCTGGGAAAAGTTCAGGTCACAGACATAAATTTAGAAGTCATCATCATCATCATCATCATCAGGAGATGGCAAACTTTCTATAAAAAAACAGACAGTAAATATCTTAGCTTTTGATCTCTTTTGCATATTCTTATATAAAAACCATCTTTAGCTCCTGGTAACAAGTGGATTGGCCCAGGGACTATAGGTTTGCACACCTTGTTACAGGGGATTTTCAGGGCCATGAGTTTGGATGAGAGCAAACAGAAAAGAAAAGATGTTCCTGTACTGAACCAAGGACAATTTAAAGAGTTAAGGAGATGATGGGAAATCAATGAACAGACTGACAAGGAGACATTAGTGAAGTAGGAGGAAAGGCAGGACAGTGTGCTGAAAGTCTGGGGAAGGATGGCTTTCAGGATTAACTGTACCAACTGCTGCTCGTGGGTCAAATAAGATGGGACTGAGACCTCACCATTCTACTCAATGACATGGCAGCCATTGCACCTCCTGAACAGAAAGTGCACAAGAAAGAATGGTGGAAGTGTGACTGAGGTCAGCCAAGATAGACAAGTATTTCAAGCGACTTTGCTGGGAAGGGAGAGACGAGAATGGAGGAGTAGTAAAGTCAAGAGAGTGGTTATCTGTAAGATGGCATAAACAAAATCGTATTCGTGTGCTGATGGGGAAGTCCAGTAGGGAGATGAAATGAACATAGGATAGGGGAGAGTTTGGGATGCCTGGGTGGCTCAGCAGTTAAGCATCTGCCTTTTCACAAAAAGCAGACACATAGATCAATGGAAAAGAATAGAGAACCCAAAAGTGGACCCTGAACTTTATGGTCAACTAATATTCAATAAAGGAGGAAAGACTATCCATTGGAAGAAAGACAGTCCCTTCAATAAATGGTGCTGGGAAAATTGGACATCCAGATGCAGAAGTATGAAACTAGACCACTCTCTTGCACCATACACAAAGATAAACCCAAAATGGATGAAAGATCTAAATGTGAGACAAGATTCCATCAAAATCCTAGAGGAGAACACAGGCAACACCCTTTTTGAACTTGGCCACAGGGATCCCTGGGTGGCGCAGCGGTTTGGCGCCTGCCTTTGGTCCAGGGCGCGATCCTGGAGACCCGGGATCGAATCCCACGTCAGGCTCCCGGTGCATGGAGCCTGCTTCTCCCTCTGCCTGTGTCTCTGCCTCTCTCTCTCTCTGTATGACTATTGTAAATAAATAAAAAAAAAAATAAAAAAAAAAGATTTTGAACTTGGCCACAGTAACTTCTTGCAAGATACATCCACGAAGGCAAAGAAACAAAAGCAAAAAATGAACTATTGGGACTTCATCAAGATAAGAAGCTTTTGCACAGCAAAGGATACAGTCAACAAAACTAAAAGACAACGTACAGAATGGGAGAAGATATTTGCAAATGACATATCAGATAAAGGGCTAGTTTCCAAGATCTATAAGAACTTATTAAACTCAACACCAAAGAAACAAACAATCCAATCATGAAATGGGCAAAAGACATGAACAGAAATCTCACAGAGGAAGACATAGACATGGCCAACATGCACATGAGAAAATGCTCTGCATCACTTGCCATCAGGGAAATACAAATCAAAACCACAATGAGATACCACCTCACACCAGTGAGAATGGGGAAAATTAACAAGGCAGGAAACAACAAATGTTGGAGAGGATGCGGAGAAAGGGGAACCCTCTTACACTGTTGGTGGGAATGTGAACTGGTGCAGCCACCCTGGAAAACTGTGTGGTTCCTCAAAGAGTTAAAAATAGACCTGCCCTACGACCCAGCAATTGCACTGTTGGGGATTTACCCCAAAGATTCAGATGCAATGAAACGCCGGGACACCTGCACCCCGATGTTTCTAGCAGCCATGTCCACAATAGCCAAACTGTGGAAGTAGCCTCGGTGTCCATCGAAAGATGAATGGATAAAGAAGATGTGGTTTATGTATACAATGGAATATTCCTCAGCCATTAGAAACGACAAATACCCACCATTTGCTTCAACGTGGATGGAACTGGAGGGTATTATGCTGAGTGAAGTAAGTCAATCGGAGAAGGACAAACAGTGTATGTTCTCATTCATTTGGGGAATATGAATAATAGTGAAAGGAAATAGAAGGGAAGGGAGAAGAAATGTGTAGGAAATATCAGAAAGGGAGACAGAACATAAAGACTTCTAACTCTGGGAAACGAACTAGGGGTGGTGGAAGGGGAGGAGGGCGGGGGTGGGGGTGAATGGGTGACGGGCACTGAGGGGGACACTTGATGGGATGAGCACGGGGTGTTATTCTGTATGTTGGTAAATTGAACACCAATAAAAAATTAATTTATAAAAAATAAGGGTCTGCCTTTGGCTCAGGACGTGATCCCGGGTCCAGGGATAGAGTCCCACATCGGGCTCCCTGTGAGGAGCTTGCTTCTCTCTCTGCCTGTGTCTCTGCCTCTCTCTCTCTCTCTCTCTCTCTCTCTCTCTCTCTCTCGATAAATAAATAATAAATAAATAAATAAATAATAAATAAAAAAAAAAAAAGGAGAGGGGAGAGTTGATGGAACAGAGTCTTTGGGTGGCCAAGAAGGGATGGAATTCTAGTATGTAAGTAGAGAGGTGAGCCTATGCCAGTAATATGGATAGCTCTTCCAAATTAACAAAATGGAAGGTAGTGATATCTCACTGTGGTTTTGATTCGTATTTCTCTGATGATTAGTGATCCTGTGCATCTTTTCACATTTGGATATTTTCTTTGAGAAAATGTCTATTTAGTTTCTCTGTCCATTTTTTAATTAGTAGTATATCTCCTTCATGTATTTTGGACATTAATCCCTTCCTGATCATCTCATAGCTGTTAGAATGGCTATCAAGAAAAAAAGAGATAACTGTTGGCAAGTATGGAGAAAAGGGAACACCTGTATACTATTTGTGGGATTCTAGGTTGGCATAGCCACTAGGGAAAAACAATATGAAGGTTCCTCAAAAAATTAAAAATAGAACTACCATATGATCCAGCAATTTCATTTCTGGGTATATGCCCAAAGGAAATGAAAAGAGGATATCAAAAAGATATCTGGACTTCCATGTTTCTTATGGCATTATTCACAGTAGCTAAGACATGGAAACAACCTAAGTACCCATTATTGGGTGAATAGATAAGGAAGATGTGGTATAAATTTATGTAATGGAATATTATTCAGTCACAAGAAAGAAGGAAGTTCTGCCATTTTTAACAACATGGATGAACCTTGAGGACATTATGCTAAGTGAAGTAAGTCAGGCAGAGAAAGACAAACACTGTATGATATCAGGTTGTGAGATAATACAAAATACACATTGGGCTCTGCCCCCAGTTCCTACACAGAGCTCCTAAAACCTCTGTAAGTTCCTAAGTGATAAGAACATTAGAAGTATCTCTTGTTCTAATATTGATCTTTGATCTCTGTTCCTGACATGGAACTCCTGAAACCTTTGTAATTTTCCAGGTGATAGAAGTGCCTTTTCTTCTAATGAGGTAACTCTGGGGGTCAGCTCCTGGATGACTCCTGGATGAAGTCTGGTCACCACAAAGGCCAAGCCATAATTAGAAGCTTGGAATTTTCAGCTTCACCCCTCATTCTCTTGAGAGGGGAGAGAGGATGGACATGGAGTTAATAATCCATCATGCCAATATGATGAAGTCTCCATAAAATCCCCAAAGTATGGGGTTCAGAGAACTTCCAGGTTGGCAAATACGTCCACACCTGGAGGGTGACAAAGCCCTAACTCCAAAGACAAAAGCTTCTGCACTCAGGATACTCCCAGACCTCACCTTATGTATTTCTGCATCTGACAGTTCATCCTATGTTTCCTCCTTTAGTAAACTGGTAAACATAAGTGTTTCTCCAAGTTCTGTGAGCTGCTCTAGCAAATTAATCAAATCTGAGGAGGGAGTCATAAGAACCTCCAATTTGTAGCCAAACTGGACTAAAGTTGAGAGTTACCTAGGGACATATTACTTGCGATTGGCATCTGAAGTGTGGTAGGGAACAGTTTTATGGGATTGAGCATTTCACCTGTAGGACCTGACACTGTCTCCAGGTAGATAGTGTCAGAAGTGAGTTAAATTGTAAGACACCCAGCTGGTATCATAGAGAATTCCTTGGTATGGGGAAAAACCTCCATAAATTTGGTGACCAGACATGAAGTATTCTTTCTAAAAGTAAAAGAGACACACAAGAGAAAAACACACTAGGGAGAACTGGGGTTTTTTTCCAACATGGAAAAGAGGAATACTGTTTTTTTTCTTTATACACTTCTATGTGGAGTCTAAAAAAAAAGCCAAACTCATAAAAATAGAGTAAAATGGTGGTTACCAGGGGCTGGGGGGCGGGCGTGGGGAGGGCAAGAGAGATGTTGTTTAAGGGTACAAACTCATAACTAGTAAATGAATAAGGCCTAGAGATCTAATCCTCAGCATAGTGATTGTAGACAATACTGTACTACAGATATCAAGCTTGCTAAGAGACTAGATCTTAATTATTCCTACCACAAAAAGGAAACAATAATTAGGTGATGTGAGAGAGGTGCCATGATGGCAATCATATTGCAATATATAAATGTTTCAAATCAACATGTTGTACATCTTAAACTTACAAAATATTATATGTCAAATGTATTTCAACTTAAAGAAAAAAGATTGTGTGTATGGACAAGATGCAGGTAAGTGGGTAAGTATGGTGGTGAAATCCCACGGGGAATTTTTCCTCTAATTGCTCTTGTTTTCACAAAACAAAACAAGGACAGATGAAAATAAATCCACTCTGAGATCTTTTCATGAAAGCCCTAAGCAAAAAACAAAACAAAACAAAACAAAAAAACAAGAAAGAGGAAGGAAAAGATCTTAAAAGCTATCTAGACAAAAAGATGGATTTCGGGTTCAACATTCAACTCAGTCTTAGAAACCAGGTGATAATGAGATACCCTCAAAGCCAGACACCCAGTTAAACTTTCCTAGAATGTACAGGTCAACTATTGACATTTTTAGACAGACTCTCACCTGAGTTGCCATAGCCACTAATGAATGTACTTTGGTTAAGAATGAAGAAAAAGGGGGCTCCTTGGTAGCTCAGTAGGTTAAGCATCTGGCTTCAGCTCAGATCATGATTCCAGGGTCCTGGGATCAAGCCCCACATCAGGCTCCCTGCTCAGTAGGGAGTCTGTTTTTCCCTCTTCCTCAGCCCCTCACCCCTTGCTGCTTATGTGCTCTTTCTCTCAAATAAATAAATAAATAAATTTTTAAAAAATGGAAGGAAGACAAACCCAAAAGGAAATAATGGTGAGCAGAGACTGAATAAGCATTAGTGGTAAGAATTTAAGGGGGTTTAAGAACATGGTGGATATGAAATGTTGGACCCCAGTAGCCTGGAAGAGGGTGTAAGTGATCTGTGAGTCCTAAGTGTTCTGAAGGAGACTAAGTATAATAATTATAAACCTAAGATCATCTTAAGTCTTAAGTCAAATATGGGTGTTATAAATATAAGGACTGGTTGCTGGAGCAACTGAATTAACCTAAATGGAAAAGATAGAGCTTGGACCCCTTCCTTAGACCACACGCAAAAATTAACTCAACATGAGTGCTAGTGACCCATATAAGAGCTAATGTGATAAAACTCTTAAAAGAAAATACAGAAAGGTAACCCAAAACCTTGGGTTAAACAAAGTCTTCCTAGACACAATACAAAAAGCCAAAGTGACAAAAGAAGAAAATACATAAATTAGACTTCACCAAAATTAAAAACTTTCTTGCCACAAATGATACCATCAAGAAGGTAAAAGACAGGGGATCCCTAGATGGCTCAGTGGTTTAGCACCTGCCTTTGGCCCAGGGCATGATGATCCTGGAGTCCCGGGATTGAGTCCCGCATCGGGCTTCTTGCATGGAGCCTGCTTCTCCCTCTGCCGGTGTGTCTCTGCCTCTCTCTGCGTGTCTCTCATGAATAAATAAATAAAATCTTTAAAAAAAAAAAAAAGGTAAAAGACAATCACAGAATGGGAGAAAATATTTGAAAACCACATATCTGCTATGGGACATATATGTATATATATATATATATATATATATATATATATAAACTCTTACAACTCAATAATAAAATATATGTTATATATAATATATAAATAAAAACACATAAATAAAATATATATTTAAATATATATAATATAAATATATATACATATATATAAACTCTTACAACTCAATAATAAAAAAATAATAATAACCAGGTTTAACAATGGGGATATGACCTAAAGAGACATTTCTCAAAAAAAAAAAAAAAAAGAAAGAAAGAAAGAAATGACCAAAAGGCACATGGAAAGATGCTCAACATCATTAACCATTAGGGAAATGCAAATTAAAACCACAATGAGATGCCACTTCACATCCACTAGGATGGTTATATAAAAGGGAAAAAAAAAAACAGATCACAAGTGTTAGGGAGGATGTGGAGAAATTGGAACCCTCATACTTTTCTGGTGTGAATGTAAAATGGTGCAATTGCTTTGAAAAATAGTTTGGCAGTTCCTCTAAAAATGTTAAACATTGACTTACCACATGACCCAGCAATTTCATTCCTAGGTGTATACCCAGAGAAATTGAAAACATATGTCCACAGAAAACCTTGTACATGAATGTTTGTTATACCAGTACTCATAATCATCAAAAAGTGGAGACAACCTAAGTGTTCAGCAACTGATGAATTGATGAATATGGCCTGCACATATTGTAGATTATTATTCAGCCGTAAGAAGAAATGAAGGACTGATACAAGGTACAGCACGGATGAACCTTAAACATGTTATGTTAAGTGGGTTACGAAATGACCAGTTACAAGAGCCCTCATATTGTATGATTCCAACATATGAAATATCCTGAGTAGACAAATCCATAGAAACAGAAACTAGATCCCTAGTAGCCAAGGACAGAGGAGAGAAGAGAATATTTGATAACGTGACTGATAGTGGATATGGGATTTCTTTTTAGGGTAACAAAGATACTGTCAGCATAGACTGTGGTGCTGGTTGCACCACTCCACGAATATATTAAAAACCACTGAATTACACACATTATACAGGTGAATTACACAGCCTGTGAGTCATATCTCAATAAAACCGTTTAAAATGCTTTAAGGGTAACCCCTAAAAGAGTAGATTATCTGCATAATTTCTAAAATAGTAGAGGTAAAGTGAGGACTAACAGTAATTGTTCAATTCAATTGGGGAAGGAGGGGCAAGAAGTGAAGAAACAGAGAAGCAGAGCAGAGGCTGTAAAATTTTTATAAGAACACTACAATAGCTATATTCTGTATGATGCTGTTATTATATGCATATATATTCTTTAGATTTTATTTTTATTTATTCATGAGAGACACAGAGGGGCAGAGACATAGTCAGAAGCAAACTCTGGGGACCCTGATGTAGGACTTGATCCCAGGGCCCCAGGATCATGACCCAAGCCAAAGGCAGACACTCAACCACTGAGCCACCCAGGTGCCCAGATATACATATTTTTTAAAGAATTTATTTCTTTTATTTAAGATTTTATTTAAGAGAGAGAGAAAGAGAGAAAGGGAGTGGGAGGGAGAAGGAGAGAGAATCTGAAGCACACTCCCCACTGAGTGCAGAGCCGGGCACAGGGCTGGATCCAACAACTGGCGAGATCATGACCCGAGCCAAAACCAAGACTCAGACACTTAACCTATTGAGCCACCCACATGCTCCCATTATTACACGTTTTTAAAGCGCAAACATTATCAAATATTGGACATATCTGTGAGTAGTAAAAATGTGAAAACATTTACTCAAAAAATATTGGGGGAGGCAAGGAAGTGTATGGGCAGGTGGGGCTTCTACTATATTTATCACACTTCTTCAATACATGATAGGAAATGCTGGCACATCGTGCAAAGCTGTACAAATTTGAAGAGGGAAGTTTGATAATATATGTAACAAAAGTTTTTTTAAGCGTTCACATTCTTTGAGTAAGTATTAAGCCTTCTAAGACTTTAGGAAAATAATCACATGTGTACATGAAGACTTAACTACACTGATGTTTGCTCTAGTTCCATATACATATGCATTAAATATTTACATGTAGTCATGGGGAAATAGATTATTAACTGGACATATTCAAAATATTAAAAAGTACTGTGCAGTTAATCTACAGAATTACCTGGAGATAGAGCATCCAATGAAAGCTCTGTGTCCTCCGAAGACAGGCAGATGCACATAACACACAAAAGAGTTTGCAGATGATTTCAGTGGGTCCCAGAGTATTTATAACTCAGATCTTTGATCAGGGAAGGAATCCTGCCAACTAACTCGTAGTCCTCCTCTAGAAGTCTCTCCCTCCAGAAGCCTCTTCCTCCAGGCAACTTCTGCTGCGCCCTGCCCACTCCACCCTCACCAGCCTGGAGTAGGCACCTCTTCCTTCAGGCCCTAGACAAACCTGTACCCTGCGTGCTGCATCACTTGTACTGTGATCATAGACCTGTGTTCTCTTCTCTGCCAGCCACTTTGGGAATGGGGCACACAACTCAATTGGCTTCAAATCCTCAGCATGGCCCAGGGCCTGGCTCCGGCGTAAATAAATATTTGTTGAGCAGATGACCAAATGAATGTTCCTGGAGGAGGGTGACATTGCTACAAACTGCATCTCGATGACACCTCACAGAGAGAAACACATATTTCCCACGTATTTATTAATCCACAGTGTCAACGACCTCTAACAGGTTGTAGGCTCGCCCCAGCCAGGGCAGATTGTCCTTTGAAACATGCTGAATTTTAAATACAGCCTTATCTTAAAGAATGAGATGTAATATACACCCCGTATAAATTGCAAATGAGGCACTGGGGAAGCAAGGCTCCCACATTCTGCACCACTCAGCCTCACGCTTGGCTCTTCAAGCAGCCACAGCAGTGGCTGGACAGTCAAATTAGCAGCAGCTTGTTTTCATTCCAGAGGACAAGCTCTCCAATCTTTTCTGAAGTTATTTCCCTTCCCTTCCCTTCCGGTTATTCCCTATTTCCATCAAACGGAGCCCTTGCCTGCTTTTCCTCCCTGCCAGCTATTCAGGGGGCTGCTCCCCCCGGAGCTGGTGACACAGAACCTATTAATAAGCAAACAGAACTAACTGGCTCCTTCTCCTGGTAGTTAAAATCCTTTGCCACCGATTTCTCAAACACTTCCCTTTAGGGTTTTCCTGCAGTGTCCCATTCATTTAGGGGAAATGTGGAAAATTGTTTAACGTTTCTTGTTGTAAGCAAATGGCCTGGAATGCTGAGTACATGGGGAGAATAAAATGCTTCTCCTGTCCCTGATCCCCAAACCCACCTGGTGGTGCAGCAGAACCTGCCTTCACTCCCGCAGGAGACTCTGGGCACCCAAGTGTGGTTAACATAGGGAACTGCACAGTGGAAAGCTTGAATTCTCTGAGCAGACCTCGATCTTCATTCTGCACCTCTGTTCTGACTGGCTCTTTGCCTTGGTTTCTCCAACTGCAAAATGATGGCAAGTATCTTTGCTCTTTAAATAGATTTGATTGAATGTAACTCAAGTATATCACTGTTCTGCATCTACCTTGGCCTGTCAGGTGGGGTGCGAGCTGGAGGATAAGCCCGGCAGGGGTCCTACTGCTTCTAGATGGGTTCCAAAGTAAAGCTGCGAAATAAGGACAGTAGCAAACTCTGAGTTCTGAAGGAAGCTGTGGGCAAAGAGAAATAGAAAGTACCTGAGTTTACAGCCTCCCCCATGGAGGGGAACGAAAGGAGAAAGGCTGATGACCTGGAGAAGAAAATCATAACTTTACCCCCATTCTGTTTTTTAAAAATGAAAAATGCCAAAAAGACCTCATTGTTACACCGACTCCCCTAAAATACTTCAGAGAATAGGGCTTGTAGACAGGCTCCATCTCTGTTAAAGAGTGTTTGTATTTAGAGTAAAAGAAATATTGGGGAAGGACCCCCTCTTTTGTCCAGTAAGGGGAGTGGGTGAGTCATGGGACAAAATATTTTTGTTTCCTAACACGCGTAAAACGGAATGTCAGAGCCACCCAGATCAATCCCGTTCAGTCTACAGATGGACATATTGAAGCCCACAGAGTCGGGATGACTTACCCAGGGTGACATAGTGGCAAGGAGCAAGTCAAGAGTGAGACCACAGGCCTCCTAGCCTAGAGTTCCTTAATTCTCAGCACCCAACAACATAATCCAAACATTAAAGCAATCAGTTTATTATCACCCTGGACTTTTTATTCCACTAAATGTCTCTTCTACTTTAGTCAAACATGGACTGCTTTCTGTACTACAAAGACAATTTGCCCATTTCTGCTCATGGGATTCCCCTGGCAGGCAGGGCTACCCTATATGGACACACAGGGGGTACACTACACAACTCTAAAAAGAGGGGGAAAAAAAAACTTGTTCAATTGTAATCCATGGGTCAGCCCCAGATGTTCTTCTCAGTATCCTCTTCTTATTCAGAGTGTTTTTACAAGTCACGCTTTCATGAAGCCTTCCTTGCTGGATTTAGACTACACTGGCTTCTCTTTATCTGAGTTCCTAAGATTCTTATTCTTTATACCATTTACAGGCTGTGAATCCTTGGGCAAGGCAAATGATTCTGAGTCTCTGCTTTCTAATATGTAAGAACAGTAGAGCTGTTGTAAGGATCAAATAAGCCCATGTAGGTGGAGGAACTCTACAAAGTGCAAAGAGCTCTGTGATGCTTGTTGTCACACTGGCAAATTAAATACTACTTATGGTGTCTCGGTCTTTGTCTGGTTTCCCTAATAAGAAATAGTTCGTTGAAAGGAGGCCGAGACCACTCGTATTTTTACCTCCTTCGTAGTATGTAATCAAAATAATGGTAACAACTCACTGCCACCCCCATTCTAAATGCTGTGACACTAACTCATGTCAACTTTATAGCAAGTGATGAGGTGGATTCTAATATTATCTAGGTTTTATAGATGAGAAAAGTAAACACAGAGAGGGGAAGTAACCACACAAGAGTCAAAAAGCTAGTCTGTGATGGATTAAAGATGTGAGCTCAAGACAACTGTCTGCTTTCCTAACTTCTAGACCATTCCACCCCTCTCTCTTGTATGTACAAGAGGGTCAGAGGAGAAGCTCAGCACATTTTTGATTCCTGTTGGTTTGATTTTTGAGGTCTTTTTCCTTTAGACAGTGTTAGGCCTTAGAAAGAGAAAATCAAGTCCATTTGTTTACCATGTGTTGACATGACACGGCATTCAGCTCCAGCTAGCTCTCTAACCTACTTTCCCAAACCTCTGCTCACTGGAGCCTCTGCTTGTTTGTGGTGAAGGAAGACAAAATTTTGTTTCCTTTTTTTTCACTGTGGTAAAATATCCATAACATATAATTTATCATTTTAACCATTTTAAGGGTGTGTCTTAATGACATTAAGTACATTTACAATTTTGTGTAACCACCACCACTGTCCATCTTCAGAACTTCCTGTCACTCCAAACAGAAGTTCCATACCCATTAAACAATAACTCCTTGTTCCTCCACTACCATCACCTCAGACCCTGGAAACCTCTGTTCTACTTTCGGTCTCTAAAAATTTGCCTATTCTGGATACCTCAGGCAAGTGGAACCACATACTATTTGTCCTGTTATGTCTGTCTTCCTTCACTTAGCACAATGTTTTCAACTTTTACCCATTTTGTAGCCTTTATCAGAATCTCATTGCTTTTTATTAGGATTTTATTTATTTATTCATGAGAGACACACAGAGACAGACAGAGACATAAGCAGAGGGAGAAGCAGGCTCCCTGTGGAAAGCCTGATGTAGGACTTGATCCCAGGACCCCTGGATCATAACCTGAGCCAAAGGCAAGTGCTCAACCACTGAGCCATCCAGATGCCCCAGCATCTCATTGCTTTTTTAAGGCTGAATAATATCCCAGCATATGAATCTACCACATTCTGTTTATCCACTTATCCATTGACGCCCATTCAAGTTACTTCCACTGCTCAGCTGTTGTGAATAGTGCTGCTATGAACATGGGTGCACAAAAAGACAAAGACATTTTAAAACCAGCCCATAGTCAGCAGAGTTGAACAGATAAATCAACTTCTGAAAAATAATCCCATGATAATCCTCAAAACCAAATGGGGCAGCAGCTCAGAAGAGTAGAAAGAGCTTTCAAGGGAGAAATCTTGGCCCTCTTCTCATTAGCTTTGTGGTCTTTTGGATTGAGTTTCCTGACCAGTAAAGTAAGGAAATAAGATTAAATGACTTCTGAGGTCCTTTCCAGCTCAAGTGTTGATGGATGCTATATCACCAACATGCATCCTTAGTATCTACAAAGGAGTATATTCTCCTCACCCTCTTTCTTAGGATTTTAGTATTTGTAAACATAAGCTGGTTTTCCTAGGTCTGTTTTCTCAGGTGCAAAATGGCTTCCTAAACAGGCTACATTTCTCTTGATGCCCAGAAACTAGGCTGGAGGATACTACACATATCCTCTTCCCCACCTACATGACAGCCTATGGTGACTCAGTTATCCAGGCCGGCTGAATTGTCCTCTTCACAGGAAAACTGTCTTTCTCACAACAACGAGTCACCAAGGCACTCACATTTCTGAGCCTCAGTTTTCTCATTCTATGCATTTACAAACTGAGAATGTTGACCACTCATGCCCATCGCCTCTAGTCTGTAAGGACTAGGGCAAAGGAGATGTATTTGAAAGAAGAGGCATAAGGATTTAGGGTGAGGATTCTGCATCAGTCCTCAGGGCATAGGCTGAGAGGAGCAGTGAAGAGTGGCTGCATCCCATGCCCCTCGAACAACCCAATGAAATACATCAACATCACAGAGAAGAAAAATATATGTGTGACATGTTGAGTGTAAGGGAGATGAAACTATATCATTGTGAAATAAAAGTCATGGTTCTATTTCTTCCACAACAGCATAAAACCATATACTTTATCAAGAAAACAGAGCAAGACCAGGAGTACCATCTTGTGAATAAACCCAATCCTGACTTCTGAGCCCCTCCACCATTTTTTTTCTTTCTCCCTTTCTTCCCTCACCTGTCTTCTTCACCTACCTGAATTCTTGTCTGTCGGGGACTGATGACCAGTTGGGTCCCCTTCAGCTAATTGTAATATATAAAAGTTGTCACAGTTCAACTTTGAGGCTTTATTCCACTGGGTAAAGTGAAGTCAAGATGAAACTTCTAGAAAAATCTCATCTTTCAGTATATTCCAAGTGTTGACAGTTTTCCTGTTCTTTTCTTTATCTAAGTCTAGCCTGGTTTACTTTATCAAATTTCTCAATTGAGCCCATGTGGACTTATGTTTCACATTTGGCTTTGTAGCTTGGGAGTATACAGTGTATGTGCATGCATGCGTGTGTGTGTGTGTGTCTGTGTGTGTGTGTGTGTTCTCTTCCATGACTTGCTGATGCTGTTCTTGACTCTTACTATACTTAGGGGTAGGGGGAGGGAAAAGACAGGAAGAAATGCAATACAATTTTTGTGTTGGCCAAAACAAAGTATCTGTTCAGCACCTTCTTACCCTTTCCCCACCCACAGCTATATTATTGTCACATAGCTACTCATTCCTCATCCTGACTAGCTCAGTTTGCCCAAACCTCAACCCCATCACTAATGCATGTATCGACATATTTAATGTTCCCCTAAAATTATGACTGGTAGTGTGCTTTAACAATAAAAATAGAGAAGTGATCGGTTTTCTTTTTTGTGTTGTTTTTCATGAAACATCTATTAGCCTATATCTGGAATTATTTTCAATCCCTGTGTTAATAAGAGAACAAACTTTAAAGCTTAAAAAATGCAAATGTCTGAGCCCCACCTTAGACTTACTGATTTGGAGTTTTAGAGATAGTTCTAGAACATCTGTGCACTTTTCATATTTCAGGAGAGGCTTGAAGACCAGCAACAGAACAAGGGAAATGTAGGCTTGATCAAACAAAAAAGATTTTTAAGGTATAGAATGGTATGAATACCATCACCTAATTTCTCATCAAAAAAGCACTGAGACATCCTTTCCTGGACATGGTACACTCATTCCCTCATTTACTAACCATTTACTCAACAGAACTTCACTGAGCTCATACTGCATGCTGTAAAAGACACAGAGTAAACAAACAATCAGGCAGCCGATCCCTAGTGAAGAAGAGAAGATATAGACAGAATTAACCACAATATAAGAGCTGTGCAGGCAAAGTGTTATAAATTCAGAAGAGCATGATGTCCTTTCTGGCTAAAGACACCATAATGGCTTCATGGAGAAAATGTTCCTTGAGATATTTCAATAGGAAGAGATGGGAGGAGGCAATCAAAGGGAGAGAGAATACCCGAGAAAAGGCTTAGAGCTGAGACAGCCAAGGCTGGGTTTGAGAGGAAGAGTTCCCATGAGATGGTGAAGTGACAGACAGAGATGGAAAGGCAGGCAGAGGTGGCCCATGAGCATCATCAAGGAGCTGACTCTTCATTATGAAGCCCTCTAGCCCACAGTCACTTAGTTGCAAGACAAGCCCAGAAGTCTCCTTCTGGTTAGTATTCCTGAACCCTCTTACAACTTTTGTTTCGCCATGCTTGACTTCTCATTTCAAACAACTGCCAACCCGCAAATTTTAACCACCAATCCTTTTTGGGAATTACCAGGCATACCTTGGTAAAATCAACCAAAATTTACTGAGTATTCATTATATGCCAAGAACCAACTCATTTGTTTTTCATAACTGGGGTACTATCTTTATCAATTCTGTTTGTCAGATGAGGAAACTGAGACGCTGCAAGGTAAGGAATTTGCCCAAGATTATGCATGGTAGCAGAGTAACAGAGATTTAAACTCAGGTACCCTGATCCCAAAGTCCATACTCTCAATCTTCCCATTATACCTCCTTGTGCATGACAGTCATGATCTTTTTCCAAACCTTTCATGATGAGCCATTTTGAAACCATCTACCACTTTTACCGGACTGATTAAAAACATGAATACTGAAGCATAGCAATCCCAGAGTTAATTAGGACCAAGTTCTAGATCTAATCTAATTTTGAATCTGAATCAGTAATCCACTGTGGTGGACAGAATTATGGTCCCCAAAGGGACCTAATACCTAGAACCTGTGAATATATTAAGTCACATAGCAAAGGGAAATTAAGGTTGCTGGGTTATTAAGGCTGCTAAACAACTGAACATAAAATAACAAGATTATCCTGGATTATCTGAATGGGCCAGATGTCATCTCAGGGGTCTTTAAAAGTAAATGAGGGTTGAAGAGGAAAGGGTCAAAGAGGAAGATGTGAGTATAGAAGAGATCAGAGCAATGCAAAGTGAGGACTCAACCTGCCATTGTTGGTTCTGAAGATGGAGGAAGGGGTCATAAATCAAGGAATGGAAGTGGTCTCTAGCACCTGGAATAGGTAAGAGGACATTCTCCCACTGACAATTTTAGTTCACTTTAATTTTAGTCCACTGAGACCTGTGTCAGACATCCAGCTTATAGAACTCCAAGATAATAAATTTGTGTTGCTTAAGTCACTAAGGATGTAGCACTTTGTTAGAGCAGTATAGAAAGCTAATATGTCTGTTATATTGGCCCACTCAACCATCGTTCCTTGCAATAATAATAATGTGTAAATGATCATAATGCTTTGTGTTAATAGTAATGCTTTTGCTAATGTTAAAGAAAGTCAAGATCATCAAGTACCTTTTTAGAAGAGAAGCTGTCCTCTTGGTATCAGTGAGGCCTAAATAAGGTAGAAAAAAGAAATATAGCATTTATGGGAAGTCTGTAGACATTGGAAGCCAGAAGATGTATGTTCAAATCTCAGTTATACTACAAACCAACTGTGAGAACTTGGGTAATTTATTTAATTTGGCTTTGTCTCACTTTCATTATCAGTAAAACTAGAATAATAACATCTATTCAATATGATTATTAGGAGGATTAGAGCAAATATATGGGAATTTAATAGTACATAGTGTGTGCTCAGTGCAAAAAAAAATGGATTTTGTAATTGGAGTGTCTGAAAACTTTACAAATTATAATTTGGATGGTTTGATACACAATGGGTTATAGCCACTGGCATAAATAGCATGTTTTTTCTTAAAGGGATTAGAATAATCTAATGAGAAAGAAGCAAATAAATGGAAGAATTTTCACATCCATTTTTCCCAATTGGTAAAGCTGTCTAAATATTGTCTTTTCAAGGTCTTTCTTTAAGGAAAAAAAAAAGATTTTCTATTTATGTATTCTTGAGAGACACAGAGAGAGAGGGGCAGAGACATAGGCAAAGGGAGAAGCAGGCTCCCCATGAGGAGCCCAATGTGGGTCTCGATCCCAAGATCCCAGGATCCCAGGATCACACCCTGAGTCAAAGGCAGGTGTTCAACCATTAAGCTACCCAGGTGCCCCTAAGTGTAACCCAGATACCTAAATATACCACAGTCTTCATGGATCTCCCTTCACATAATACCCAGATAACAATAGAGCAGGCTCTCATTCCCTGGAATGAGAATGCCCTTCTTTCAAGTTCCTCTCTCTACATAATTTTTTTTTTTAATTTGAGAGATTTTTCCCTGATGTTCACTGTAGTCTTGTTGTTTCTTCTGGTTTCTACCACTCTTTCTACAAGTTTAGCCTGGTGAATGGATGCAGGCCCCTTCCTTAAATCCTAGAAGGATAAATAAAACAGATTGTGGTGTTAACAAAACACCACAGAAGAAAATTTGAACACAAAAAGAAAATTTAAAACTGGTTGTTGGGGTACCCGGGTGGCTCCCTCTGCCTATGTCTCTGTCTCTGTCTCTGTCTCTCTAGAATAAGTAAGTAAAATCTTAAAAAAAAAAAACTGGTTGTTAAGTGTCACTGCTCCTAGTTATGGGACTTGGTTTCCCAGGAATCTCCTCCTGGCCCTACACATATTCTCCCCTACCCCATTATCTCCTGACCTGCTACCATGTTCTGACCTGATACCATGAGGCTATCTTCCTCAAATGTCCTCCTTTCCAAAGTCCAAGCCCAACTGCTACTGGTCCAATGGTAAGGTACAGATTTTCCACCCCCAGCCCAAGAACTATCTTTTTTCTGTCTCAGAAGGATTGCCAAATCCAATGTTATGAAGTTTTTCCCTTACGTTTTCCTCTAAGAGTTTTATAGTTTGGGGTCTTTTACTTAGATCTTTAATTCATTTTGAGTTAATTCTTTTGTCCAAGGATAAAGATCCAACTTCTTTTTTTTTTTTTTTTTTTGTATATGGATATCCTGTTTTCCCAACACTAGTTTTAGAAAAGATTGTCCTTTCCCCAATGAGTGGTCTGGCACCTTTTCAAAGATCATTTGACCATATACATGAAAGCTTATTTCTGGACTTTCTATTCTACTCCATTGGTTTAGATGTCTGACTTTTTGCCAGTAGCACACTGTTTGGTTACTGTAGTTCTGTAACATGTTTTAGAAGCAGGAAGTATGATTCCTCCAACTTTGTTCTTCTTCAAAATTGTTTTGATTATTTGAGATCTCTTGAGATTACCTATGCATTTTAGGATGATTTTTTTTCTATTTCCACATACCACTGGGATTTTGACAGGGATTGTGTTGAATCTCAGATCTCTTTGAATATTATTTACAATATAGACAATATATCTTAACAATATAAATATCTCAACAATATTAAGTGTTTCAATTCATAAACATGAATGTCTTTCCATTTGTATCTTCTTTAAGCTATTTCATCAATATTTTTTAATATTCAGTGTACAAATCTTTAACCTCCTTGATTAGATTTTAAGTATTTAAATATTTTTAGTGCTATTATGAGTGGGATTGTTTTCTTAGTTTCTATTTCAGATGATTTAGCATTAATATAGGCACAGCTGATTCTTGCATTGATTTTTTTATCCTGCAACTTTATTGAATTTATTAGTTCTACTGTTTTTTTTTGTGTGTGTGTGTGTACAGAATATTTGGAGTTTTCAACATATAAAATCATGTCATCTGCTAACAGAGATAATTTTTTTCTTCCTTTCCAATTTGTATATCTTTTATTTCTTTTTCTTGCCTAATTGCTCTGGCTAGGACTTCCAATATTATGTTGAATAGAAGTAGAAAGCATAGACATATTCATCTTATTCCTGATCTTAAAGAAAAAGCTTTTAGTCTTTCACTATTTTGTTAGCTATGGGCTTTTCATATATAGTCTTAGTTATATTGAAGTAGCTTCCTGTTATTACTAGTAGGAATACTAGTTGAGTGTATTTATCATGAAAAGTGTTGAGCCTTGTCAAATGCTTTGTCTTTATCAATGAAGATGATTATGTGGTTTTCATCAATTATTGTGTTAATGCGGTGTATCATATTGATTGATTTTTGTACATTGAACTATATTTGCATTCTAGAAGTAAACTTCACTTGGCCATGGTATATAATACTTTAATGTGCTGTTGAATTCAATTTGTTAATATTTTGTTAGAGGTTTTTCATCAATATTCATCAGGGATATTGGTCTGTAGTTCTCTTTTCTTATAGCATCTTTGGCTTTGATATTAGGATAATGCTGGCCTCATAGAATGAGCTTACCTGTGTTCCTTCTTCAGCTTTTTAGAAGAGTTTGAGGAAGATTAGTATTAATTTTCCCTTAAACGTTTGGTGAAATTTTTCAGTGTAGCTCTCTGGTCCTGGGCTTTTCTTTGTTGGGAGGTTTTTGAATACTGAGTCAATCTCCTTGCTAGTTACTGATCTCTATAGATTTTCTATTACCTCATGATATAGTCTTGGTAAATTGTGTCTTAATCAAATTTTTTAATGTTAAAAATATTTTAATTTATTTTTTAATTATTTAAAATTTAATTCCAGTGTAATTAATATACAGTGTTATATTAGTTTTGGGTGTACAATATAGTGATTCAACAGTCCCAGACATTACTCAGTGCTCATCAAGATATGTGTACTCTTAATACCCTTCACCTCTTTCATCATTCTCCTCACCCACCTCCCCTCTGCTAACTGTTTGTTGATTCACTACAGTTAGGAATCTATTTTTTGGTTCATCTTTTGGTTTTCTCCTTTTTTTTCTTTTCTTTTGGCTCTTAAACTCCACATATGAGTGAAATCTTATGGTATTTGCTTTTCTCTGACTTATTTTGCTTAACATGATACTCTGTAGATCCATCCATGTTGTGATAAATGGCAAAATTTCATTCTATTTTATGGATGAATAATATTCCATTATATGCATATTTAATATGTATATAATATATAATATATAATATATGAATGACATCTTTATCCTTTCATCTATTCGCTCATCACTTAGGCTGCTTCCATAGTTTGGCTCTTATAAATAATACTGCAATAAACACAAGGGTGCATATATCCCTTCAAATTAGTGTTTTTGTACTTTTTGGATAAATACACAGTAATGCAATTACTGGATCATAGGGCAGTTCTGTCTTTAACTTTTTTGAGGAACTTCCATACTGTCTTCAAAAGTGGCTGTACCATTTTGCATTCCCACCAATAGTGCCCGAGGATTCCATTTTCTCCACATTCTCACCAACACTCATTCTTTCTTGAGATTTTGATTTTGGCCATTCTGACAGGTGTGAGATGATATCTCATTATGGTTTTGACTTGCATTTCTCTGATGATGAGTGATGTTGGGCAACTTTTCATGTGTTTAATGGCCATCTGTATGTCTTCTTTGGAGAAATGTCTATCCATGTCTTCTGTTAATTTTTAATTAGAATATTTGGTGTTTTGGGGTTGTGTTATATACGGCTTTATATATTTTGGATACTCCCCCTTTACTGGAAATGTCATTTTTAAATATCTCCTCCTGCTCCATAAGTTGCCTTTTAGTTTTGTAGGTTGTTGTCCTTCGCTGTGCATATGCTTTTGGTTTTGATGTAGCCCCAATAGCTTTTTGTACTTTTGTTTCCCTTGCCAAAAAAGATTTAAAAAAAGATATATCTAGAAAGATGTTGTTACGATCAATGTCAGAGAAATTGCTAGCTGTGGTAGGACTTTTACGGTTTCAGGCCTCATTTTAGGTCCTTAATCCATTTTGAGTTTATTTTTGTGTATGGTGTAAGAAAGTGACTTGGTTTCATTCTTTTGCATGTAACTGTTCAGTTTTCCCCACACCATCTGTTGAAGAGACTTTTTCCCATTGCATATTCTTGCCTCGTTTGTCAAAGACTAATTGGCCATGTAATTGTGCGTTTCTTTCAGGGTTTTCTATTCTGTTCTATTAATTTATGTGTCTGTTTTTGTGCCAGTACCATACTGTTTTGTTGATTACAGATTTGTAATTTAACTTGAAGTCTAGAGTTGTGATACCTCCAGTTTTGTGTTTCTTTTTCAAGATTGCTTTGGCTTTTCAGGGTATTTTGCAGTTCCATACACACACACAATGCCTTGGTGTGGGCCTCTTTTGATCTATCCTGGTTGGACACTGAGCTTCTCCCACAATGCATATGCATACATTGGGTTGCTTGGTAATATCCCATAAGTTCCTTAGGTTCCTTTCATTTTTCTTCTTCTTCTTCTTCTTTTTTTTTTTTTGTTTGCTTTTTTGCTCCTCTGACTCAATGACCTCAAGTGACTTGTCTTCAACATCTTCCTTCTGCCTAATCAAGTTGGTTATTAAACTCCTATAGTAAATTTTTTAGTTTGCTTGTTGTATTTTTTTAATGCCAAAACTTGTTTGGTTCTTTTTTTATATATATATAGTTTCCATATCTTTGTTGGTATTCTCATTTTGTTCATGCATCATTTACTTGATTTCATTTAGTTGTCAATATTCTTTTTAAGCTCATTAAGTTTCTGTATGACAGTTATTTTAAGTTCTTTGTCAGGCAGCAAACAGATCTGTGTTTTTTTTTTACAGTCAGTTTCTGGAGGTTTATTTCATTTTTTTCATTTGGCCATGTTTAAGTTTCCTTGTATCTTTGTGTGCCTTACGATTTTTTCATTAAGACTTTGGCATTTGAAGAAATCACCACCTCTTCCAGACGTTTTGGACAGGCCTCATGAAGACCTTCACCTATTAGTCCAGCTAGAGATTATAGAATCTCTCAAAACTTCCAAGGATGTGTCTTCTCTGAACACGTGAATGTACTTTTAGTCCTTCCACATGCCCTAAGCATTTTGTCCCTGCTTCTCCTCAGAAGCCTGTAACCTCTTGCTCTCCCTGCTGGCCACTGGCAGAACTGCAGCTCTAATGTGCTGCCATGATCTTAAATCTTTTCTGCTGCTTCCAAACAAGGCCACCATTCCTATCAGCACTCAGAGTCAGGAGAGACAGAAATCAGTCCCTCAGGCAGTCCCCAGAGGGGCCAAAACGTTTGATGCGCATTCTCCTCTTCTGTTTCGGTCATGAAGGATAATCAGAATATGGGAGGTTTCCTTCCAGTTACACCACATTGGGTTAGATAGAAGGAGGAGCACAAACAAGGGTGCAAAACTCAGTGAATTTTCCTAACCCTCTCACTGGAAGGTCTGGGTGTTGAAACTTCTCAACTGCTCCCTAGAGTTCTCACAAAGAGATTCTGATCCATATATTGTGGTTAACTATGTGTCTCTGTGGGAGAATAAGGGCCTAATGCTTCCTGTGCAGCCATCCTGCTGACACCTCTCTAAATGTGTGCTATTTTTTTTCTTTTGTAAGAATAAAATACATTTTCTGATAGAATCCTTTCACTGTAAAATCTATCTCTCCACCTTTATACTCCTAAAGCACTGGGCGTCGATCTTCCCACGCTCATCACATTTTGCCTTATGGCTATCTTTGATTCAGCATATGTCAAATCCCTCCTCTAGACCAAGGGAATCCTGATTTGTTTATGTCTGTTTTAACTGGAAAGGAAGAAGAAGAAGAAGAAGAAGAAGAAGAAGAAGAAGAAGAAGAAGAAAAGAAGAATTGAAATTAACAAAGTGAAAGGCCTTTGAATAACAAAAGTCAAGGAAGATCCTGGATTAGGGAATACAAAAGAATAATAGAGCTGGTGATCAAGAAAGGATAAATAGGAGGGAGCTAGGGAAAGGTAACTGAAGACCCAGAGAAATTTGGGAGAGACTCATAAAGGAACAGGAAAAGGCCACCATCTTAATTTGCAACTAACGGAGACCTATGGGTATTAGATTGCTCATAAATGTTCTCTACATATTTTTATTTTAATCAAAATAGATATATGAGGTCTACAGCTCTAGAATGTCTTAAAAATCAAGTTTAGAGCATGGAAATGGTTTGCTTAGAACAATTCTCATATAGGAAATGTTAAAACACATTGACACACAGAAATAAACATATTGAACTTTTACAGATTTACATAAACAACTGCATGTTGACCATCAGTCCACTGAATGGGAACCCTGTTTTAGTTCCCATTTCTTGGTGTTGAGTAATGGGACTCATCCAAGAAATAGTGCCAGTGAGGAGGGAGGTGAGGAAATAACACCCAGTGTAATCCTTGCTTGGCTGTCTGACCTCAGTTGAGGGCTTATGTCCCAGGGTTAGGGTGACCAAGAGCATCTGCAGAGCCACATGATTCAGTGGCGTTCGGGAAGCAGATTCATCTTTTTATTTATCAAAGAATCAGATGTAGAAACAATAGCTACTAAATGTCTGTGCTGTTCAAGACACACACCAACACCAGCACCTCCGGATTCTAACAATTCAAGTCCTCATTAACTTACAATGAACAAACTTAACTGACAGGTCAGTTCTTTGAACATTTCCTATAACAACCCAGAGTACCTTACTAAGCCTCAAATGACTGATTTTCAAATAGGAAGAAAGGAGTCTGTGTGGGGGGTTCGGTTAAGATGGTAATTTGGTTTGTTTTAACAATGACACGTTTTAACATTGATGGTCAGCCCCAACCAAAGGGAACAGATCGTGACATTGCCCTTAAAAGGACCAGAGTTATTAGCCTAATGTATTGAAAAGGGTGATGCACTAGACACGACAAATCACAACAATCACAGGAATGCTGACAACACAGGCAAGGAACAAAAGAACGGAGCTGTAACATGAACCATATGGCTTAATAACTAATAACACTTCTAAGTGTCTTTATTGTTGTTATTGTTTTAAGACTGGCTATCATTTGGCCTCTCTTATTATAACTGAAATGTTATCTATAGCTGCTATCTCCCCTGTATTTCAACATGTTATTTTTAAAGCAAGATACGAATACATCAGAGACTCTTTCATATCTTGTAGAGGGAAAGTTCAAATGCGAGAGTCTCCATAATAAAGCCTACCCCGATATAATAAATGGGGCTGTCAGATTGATTCTCACTTGAGACACCAACTGTAGCTAATATTACTCGATATGCAGATGTTTTCCGTCTCTTTCTCTTCGACAAAAAAAAAGAGCATTTAAATGGAATAATGATAAATTGTTATTAATATGAAGAGGCTCTGCTACAGTGTGGCCAAGGGCTGTACAGGTCAAGAGTTGGAGGCACATGTGAGTGATGGGGCTCTCACCTCTGTGCTGAAGGGTCTCAGGAATTTATTAGCTGAACAATTCACTGTCTCAAGACCACACAACATTATTTTTAAAAACAGAAAACACAACCCTTCACTATCCTAAGCTTCTAGAGACAAGGTCCCCTGCAGTGCCTGGAACACTGCACTGCATTGCACACAGTAGGTGTTTAAAAATTAAGGACTTCTTGAAGAATAAAAGTACTAACACAATTCTGGCAGAGGAATGAAAAATGGAAACGCAAATCCTGACAATTCTTTATCCAAATGTCAGAGCTAATGCTTGTTCTCAACGGATTCCACTGTCCCTGGACAGGCCGCCTGTCTGCCTCCTAGAATTTCAGTCCACAGCACTGGCCGGTGGTCACCTTCACATTTGTTTCCACTTAAGTTTCCCCTGCCTCTCTTGCCCTCTTCCCCACAAGCATGCAGGTATGCCACACCGAAGAGGAATGCAAAAAAACTTCACTTAGCTTCTTTTCTAAAAAGGAAGAAAAGAAAAACAAAGGAAAGAAGCAAAGGGCAAAGGGGTCTAATGGGGCATCTCCCTAAATGATGAGGCATTTCTTCCTAGAGAACACTTGGGGAACTCTTAGTAGGTGTCTCCTGGCGGCAATCAAATGCTCTCTCAAGTCCTTAGGACCTAGAGTCTATAAATCTGGAACACAGCCTTTTATTATGCTTCTGAGAGTTTACTTTAGACAAATAAGTTAACTCCGTAGGGACAGAGGGACTTGACTTCACCTGAAAACATAGTGCTATACTATCCAGTCTACAAGTGACTAAATTGAGCAGAGGTTAGGCATTCATTCACTCACATATCTTTTATTAATAGAAGTTAGAAACCAGAACATAGCTACAGAAAGTGAACCAAATATTTATCCATCATGACTCTAGGTGGCTGAACACCCAACTCTTGATGTTCCATGTTAATGGCCTGGACAATTCATAACAGTAGCTAGTCTCCAAATTATACTCCATTATATTATAGAATTCATGTCAAACAACGTATCCTTCTTTTTCTTCAAGGTTTATCTCTCTAATTAAATTCATGTAGGCTAATATTAAAGACTATCAAATGCTCAGACTAAGAAGACCAAGAGAGCTTTCTTGTGACAGAGAAGCCATACCTAGACAGTGAATTTCCAGAGACATTTCATTGGCTGGAGAAGGGAGTGGGGATGGATTACCTACAACTGACCTGCCAGATTTGCAGTTTGAACTCCTGCCACACTCAGAAATAGTGTTACTCTGATGTGCTCCCAGACCGAAAGTTCCAGAATCAAGTTCCCTTCTAACTCAGTGCTCTACCGAGGTCTTTCCCTCATCTACTGATCAGCCAAGGGGAGGACAGGTAGCTATGTCCACCCACACTAAACTCAAAACATGGGGTGAAACCATTGATTGTATTTCCCACCTCAGTTTTCTCCTCAAGGCCACTGCCCCCCATCCCAGGCCATATCCCCTCTGCTGTAAAGCCAGGGGCCAACCTTACTTTGCTCACCCTCTCTTGGATCTATAATGTCTCAGTTGCAAATGCAAGAATCACTCTCTCTTCCTCTGCTTCCAGGATTTCTGTCCCTACTTCCTCTTCCAGTGAAACTTGGGTTGATTTTTCCTACCCTGGCAGCTAGCTGGTTGCTTTGTATAAAACAAAAGGCATATCATTCTGAACAAAAGGCGGTCCCTGAGTTTCTTCTTTTTTTTTTTTTAATTTTATTTATTTATTCATGAGAGATACAGAGAGAAAGGCAGAGAGATAGGCAGAGGGAGAAGCAGGCTCCCCCAGGGGAGCCCGATGTGGGACTCGATCCCAGGACCCCGGGATCATGACCTGAGCCAAAGGCAGATGCTCAACCAGTGAACCACCCAGGTGCCCTGCCTGAGTCCCCTTCTAACATAAGGGTCCCTGAGTTTTTCTGAGGTCTGGCCCTCTAAGGGTTTCCATAGACCCCAAGGACATTGAGCCTCAGGTCCTGCTACTGTAAAATGGGAGCACTAACTATACCCTGTTCCCAGCTGTGGCTGCTGCCAGCAACACCATGTCTCATTCAGCTACATGCTGCAGCATGTAATAGCTATATTGCCTTGGACAAGTCACTCGAGCTTTCCAGCCTTCACATTTTCATATGTAAGATGAATGGTAGTTATACTTGCCTCATTGGATTATTGGGAGGATTAAAGGGGACGTTTCAATTAAAGGAGTCAGGACAGAACTTGTCACAGAGTAAGTGCTACACAGATATTGACAATAGTTAATTTTCCTTGAACTTTTGTAGAGTTCTAAGATGATAGTACACATGAAAGTGCTTCATGAGTCTTCTACAAATATTGGCCCTCTTTGAAGCTTGCTGTAAGATTGGTCCACAGGTTCCTGAAAATGCAGGAAGACTCTTATTGTGACTTGCTTCTCACAAGTGGATACCAAGGGAACTTTGAGAAGAGGCTTTCCCTGAAGCTGAGAGCACAAGCAAGGTCCTTGCTATCATACGGCATTAACCAAGAGTGCCACGGGCCCACCATCATTCTGACTCCTTACCTGCACAAGGGTTACCACTATTCCCATTTCATAGATAAAAGTCAAAGCCCAGTGAATATAGGCCTAAGGCAACCTAGTCACAGACAAACTAATGATGTAGGCCAAGCAAGTTTTCATCACTCCCTTAGCTTTTCCTCTGAATGTTAACATCTTCTATGTTCCCATTCCCTTCCAGGCCTCACTATAACTTCACTGGCCAGACAATAATTGGTAAAGAATTTAGACATTAAATAATCCAAATTATACCAAAAAGTGAATGGCTAACTGTGTTGCCTTTTTTCAAAAGTACTGATATCCTAATAAAGGTTCACAGACAGAGCAGGACAAGGCTGAACCAAATAATGTTTGACACTCAGAAGCTTTCTTTGTTTTAGGGGAGAGGATACTTTCAGGGTGACCAACTCTCTGAGTTCGTATGGGACTGGAGACGTTCCCAACACACAGGATTTCCAATGCTAAAACCAAGATGAGTCGGTCACCCTACTTTCCTGGCCCACATTCTTTCCATTGAGGAAGCCAACCATGCTTGGGTGACCAGCAGATGCAATGATCTAATTCTTTGTGGTGTGGCCTGCATACCTGCTGCTCCATCTATCAGAAACATCACACCCTCCTTCCCACTCTACCTTCATCTGCTAATTCCTCCCCATTCTTCAGAATACAGCTCAGTGGGAACTTCCTTGGGGTAACCTTTCCAGCTTACTCCACCCCCAGGCTAATGATTTTCTTTATTATATGTTTTCAGGTCACCCTATAAGTATGGGAAGAGTTTCCTCCCTAACACCTAAAGTGCATAAACAAAAAACATTTATTTGTTTGTGATTATTTCAGATATGATTTCCCCACTAAGCTCTTACAAGAACAGGAACTAGGAAAATCAGTCCTTGGTTGATTATGCTGCCAGGCAGTTGATGGAATCAACTATGTCTGCCCAAACGAAACTAACAAAAGTTCTTTCTGGGCTTCTTTATGGGTAAGAGTTCCCAGGGTCAGATACTTAAAATCCTCAAATCAAACCTCCACAGCTGGGGCTGCCCATGTGCTTCTCATCTCAACAGCACTCCTGAGTGGTTCTCTAGAGCACACAGAGATTGGGAGGTGACCTGACTAGAGTCCAGCTCTGCAGGCCCAGGACTCCTCCAGTCTCAGTCAACAGTGCCCCCAACAACTCCAGGTTACACCCCAGGACTCTCCTTAGGATTTCACTGAATGGTGGTTGCAGGAAACCACACAAATGAGTAAATTAATTGATAAACTAAACAGAGAGGAGGTGGGTGAAAAGGAAAATTTTCCTCTCTGCACCCTAGCTTAAATTCGTCTCTCCTTTAACACATACCCTGTGAGCCCAGAACTTCCTCCCTAGGAATCTGTTCTGAGAGAGGCAACCAGATCTATGCCCTCAGATCAGGGAGAGCAAGAACTTTCTGTTGTTTGGGGCTCTATCTCCAGACGCAGGCATCTAATCGCAATTAACTAAATTATTTACATATCATGATAACAACCCTGTACGAAACTCTTCAATATCTACACCTAAAAAAAAAAATGAGAACAGAAAATTTTCAGATTGTTTTGGGTAGAGAGATTGACATACATTCTTTCTTCTGCTGCTTTTTCAGTATTCCTCTATAATGTGTATGATAAATTCTATTAAAAAACAAATGAATTAATGGTTCTATTTAGTTGTTTGGATATAGGAGTTTTATGTTATAGGCTGTGTTCACTTAGGTAAATCAGTTTTCAATCATTGGGCACTCTTTAATCATTTTATTTTATTTTACCACGTTAAGCATACCCTTAATCCTCATCCTCTACTACCCCCATCCCTCCCACAAAACATTTTGCATTTTTATCTCTGTAGTTAAATTTTTTAACCTATGCATTTCATAAAATCCTTCTTAACATCCACATGCTCAATAGAAAATGATTTAAATTTGATTCCTAATATTGGTCATTTGGGTTTCTTCTCTCTCTCTCTCTCTTTTTTGCCAGTGTCTTATTAATTTATTACTATCCAAAAAAAATTTCGCCCTGTTAAAAATAAATTTTAAATAAATTTTAAAATAAAAGATAAAAATACAGAAATTATAGAAACATCGGTGATGCTTGATTTAAGGCTATGGCAGTAGGTGGATGTCCAGGGCAGATGTAAAAGGCTAATGCTAATTAGAGTCTCCAACAGGCACAACCTCAATAACACGCATCACTGTTGCTGCCGCAAACCCAGCATCCTGGTATCCTGACATGCAGACATAGCTTAGCTCATCCCCTGGGATAAACTTTTTGCCCACCAGATCCTCTCTCCCCTTCCCTATAACCACTCAAAGAAAAAAATATATCCCTCAAAAAACTGTCCACTTCACAGTTATTTAGGGCATGAGTCTTATTTACACCCCACCAGGCAAAGACAAGAAATTGGTCATAGAGACGAGAGTGAAAAATATCAGAGAAAATGTTCTTCAAGGGAAGATCCACACTCCTGCAACTCATTTGTCAAGGACACAAGGCAACTGACTTCAGGAAAAACAGAAACTGGTTGGAAAAAAGAAGACTATTCATGTCCAGCTCTTGCTAGAAAAGGTCATTTTCATATCCATGAGCTAGGAGGAACAGACATATGTCAAGAAGAGACTGAATTATATTCTAGAGCCATTCATTATTGCTGTTTATTCTAAGGGTAACCCTCATCCTCTTTATAGTTCTCAATTTTTGTTTCCAAATAATCTTAGGGAATGACATGAATTGTTTCTTTCTTAATTGTCAGATTAAGGAATTAAAGTTTTTTTCTTTCTTTTTCTTTCTTTCTTCTTTCTTTCTTTCTTTCTTCTTTCTTTCTTTCTTCTGTTCTTTCTTTCTAAAAATGTGTGAGGGCACAGAAAGCTTTGAGAATCTAACTTAGAGCCATTTAGACTTCAGGATTCAGAGTACTTATTTAATTAACATTTATTGAACACCTGTTGTATGGAAGGCACTGTGGAGGATCAAAAGATAATTAAGACACAATACCCACCTTCAAGGAATTTTTTCCATCCCCAGGAAGCTAGCGACAGCCAGGAGTAGAGGAAAGAGTGTGCCCAGGTGAGCTTACACAGAGTCCATCTCCAAATCTACCTTCCCATTCCACCCAGTGGCTCAGTCTGTTACCACTCCAGGCCTGGGCTGTGTCATCTCTGGAGGTGACAATCCATGCCCTGTGTCCTTCCGTAAGACTTTAGTGAGGGACAAATGAGAAGCTGGGGTGGAAAGGATGCTGAAAACACTTAACAGACCCATACAATAAGATGGTACCATTCTCACTGTGACATTCTCAATTCCTACAAATCTTAAGAAATGTTTGTAAAAGGGTTTTCATTTTTTACTTACAAATGCCATCTCCTCTTAGGAGGCTTTTGAATGCAAGACAGTTTTGCCCCATGAAGAAGAGAATAAATGACATCTTCCCTGTGACTGTTTTCCCTCCTGAGTAGGTGCTGCTGTGCCCATCACCTTTTCTTTTATGAAAATGCCTTTTATTTTAAGAGTAAAGGAATTTACAAATCATCTACTGTGGTCCCTGGAGAAACTTCAACAAGGTGGTTTGAGGAAGAAATTTCTGTGTCATTTTCTTCTAAATGTCTCTTTCTGAAAACGAAAAGGAGTCAGTTCAAGGACATAACAGTGAAGTATTGACTGTTTACACAACTCAAAAATGGTTTGAAAATGGAGAAAAAGTAGACATATTAATTCAGTGGCTTATTGAAATTCCCCAAACATTTTATTCCACCTTACCTAAAGCTACGTGTTCAACTTTTTTCTTTGGGAATTTTGTTGTTGTTTTTAATAAAAATGTAAGATTGGCTACATCAGGGCAACTTAATTTCAACTTTTATTTTTGACTGCTCTAGTTTCTGTGTTTATTTGTTGATTGACAAGTGACTCAAGCTGATCATTGATACGGCAATGGGAAAGGAAAACAGAGTGCTGGTCTTTTTTATTTTTAAGATTGTATTTATTTATTCATGAGAGGCAGAGAATAGACAGAGGGAGAAGCAGACTCCCACCCCATGGTGGCCACCCCACACTGCAGCACACAAAGCTCCGTGCCACCACCACTACCACCACATCATTGGTCATCAACTATGTCATGGTTTTCCTCTACTTCTGCATGCTGGCTTATTCTATCCTCTCTGTTTGCAATATTACCCCCTACTACATTCACCTCTTGAGATCCTACTGCATGTCAAGGACCAGCACAAAGGTTGCCTCCCCTATCTGGTCTTCCCAGATTACTCCAAGTTGACCCCAATGTTCCTTGATCCGTGTTCTTTGTAATTCTCCTATCAATTATGAATTATCAATGCATTCTGTCTGGTTTTAATTACTTCCTTCTATGTGTAGCAGAGTGTGCTATTGAAAATACAACCTATGTATTGCTTTCTCACTGCTTTAGCAAGAGGGGAGCTGGGGCTTATTCCTGCTCATTCTATGGAGGGTGGTGCATCCTGAGATAGAGAAGACATCTCCCATAAGTGATGGAAAGCAGTCGTTTTATGGTTCCAAGGTCGAGAAATGTCTTAGGGGCAAGGACTTTATTAAAGGGAGGTAGGGGGTGAATGAAGGGACGATTAAGAACCCACAGTGTTTCTGGGATTGAGAGCAAAAATGCCCATCTTCTGGAGTGGGTTCCCAGGATTGGAAAAAGGAAGGGTCTGTGAGCCCAGCAGTGTGCGCTGCCTCCTAGACTTCCTGGCACAGCACCTCTAAGATGGGGAATGGACTGTGTGACTAACCCAAGGCACAAAGCCCTGTCATTGAGGAACCTAGTGAGAAGGAAAGGACACAAGACTTAACTCTTAAGAAGTGGAATCAGCTAGGATTTACCCTCCTGAAAAAAGCCACTGCGGCCTATGCCAGCATTCAACAGTGGCACCATGTGGCAGCAAGGAGCTATGGCAGGGAAAGACAGTGGCAGCCAAGGGAGAAACCCAGGATTCTCAGCTGTTTGCAGTTGAGAAGTCTTAAAAGGTTTGGGGTACAAGGGAGGGAGGCTTGAGAGGACGATATTGGTCTTCTGATCAAGTCCGTAGGGTTGGGTGGAAAAGGCAGGAAGACTATTAATTTAATTAGAGACATTAACAAATTATGGAAGCCTTAAATCACCTACTAAATTGCAAGCGCCTTGAGGACAGACACCATTTTCACTTCAGCACCTTGGAAGCAACACTGCCCTGAGTTGGGTACATTTGATATAATGTACTTTGCATATATTTGAGGACTATATCAATGAGATCATGAACCCCAGTGAGATTAAAAAAAAAAACTGACCTTACCATTTTTAGCATGGCCTCTTCCCAAAGGTTACTAATTTGTGTGAAAATAATTATTTTGCCTCTTCTTGGATGGATGCCAAAAGAACAAGTGTTTAATCAAAATATTAACCAGTTGGTCTACACAGATATTTTCCATGATCCTCTAGGATTTAACTTTTGTTGAATTCTGTGATATTTACTCAGGATATAATTTTCTTCTCCTTAAGAACTTACCTGCTAAGTCATCCCTGACCTAGTAAATATATCACAGCAGACCCCAGTTTAACTGCCTCAGGTCACTGCCAAGATGAGTCCCAGATTCTTGGCACCTACCATTCCTCACTTATCTTGCATCAGACTCAATAGCGTTCTTTTCGTTTTTAAAGCTACATTGATAATTTCAGCTCATGAATATTCACTTGCACATCCTTTCAGAGTTACTTTTCACCTACGATGGCATCATTTTAGGTCATAATCCCCTGCCTTACTCTGCACTGCATACACTTACTCCTTCTTAACTAATGGCTTCAATCATGCAAAACTATTTTCAAGTAGATGAGAGAAGTGGGGCTTGAAATATAGAATATATCGTCATCTCCTCTTGCATGATAAATAGCTGTTATGGTCATTTATTGTTCCCATGTTCCAAAATCTAAAACTGCTTTACAGATGTTCTTTAGCCTAGCTTCCCAACATCTGTGCAGGGAAGGCAGGGTGCAGAGTTACCAGCTCCATTTTGCAGATGAGAATAGTTATGAGAGGCCCAAGGGGCAGCAACTTGACATTTTTAGGACGTTGTGATTATACTTTATTAGCTTTACCCATAACGTACTAGAACAGCCGGCAAACAGCATGTGTCAATGTCCAGCAAAAAGGTCATTCTATAAAGTCAAAAAGAGCTAGAAACAGAACCCAAGATTTGAGGACTTCCTATCTCAAATTGCATCGGCTATTTTCCTGTTAAAGAGATATGCATAAAATCACAAATACATACCCATAGACTCAGAAAGAAGATCACATAACAACACACATCACATTACACAATGCAATAGAGTAATTAGCTTTCCTTTCACAAAGCAAAGCAGCCTACTCTGCCTTTCTGATCTACTTCGTGACAACTGACCTCAATCCAGAGGGCTGCCTAAAAGACATGACCCCCCAGTAGGGACTATTTGTCTTCTGGGCTCCTAAAGTCTCTACTAAAGATAAAGTAGGACTATACTCTTGCTACATGCCATTGGAGCCTATCCAAATAGGAATCAAGAAGGAAAAAAAAAGGTATTATAACATTACACTGGGATTTCCATATCAACACTTCAGAGATAGTTAGATGTTCTCTTAATTTTTTTTCCTAAATGAGGTCTATTACCTCGAAGTATTTCCCGAGGTGCCAATATCTATTGTCTTTGTGAACACTGAGTACTTAAAAGGCCAGGGTTTGGGTTGCTCTGTGCAGCTGGTTGGAAAACTGCATTAACCTATGTCCCCAGGTGAAAGCAGCAAAGCTCCCTGGAAGCATTTGGGAAAATGTCCCATTTCTAATTATTTCATCTTTCCTTCCTTAGTGGGAATACTCGGTGCTTATACTACACACCAACTTAAGAAGCATTTCCAATGAGGCATGGCTACCTCTGCTCACCCCACCAAATAAACCTACCCAGGCTGTGACAGCTCTGCAGAGCAAGCCAGATACTTGAATCCACAGGTAGAGACAGGGTTCTAACTGTAGCCTGAGAAATGCCCAAGTTCTTTATTACTTTAATTCTAGATGTCATATCATTGGTCTTTAGCAGGACAATAAGTTCAAGTTCTGGACATTGCCATCTAACTATCAGTTTGGGTTTGGAATTAAAGAAGCAATTTATTTTCTCTTTGATATATTGTCAGCAATTAGGGCATGTGCCACCAAGTAAGTGGGGATTCCTATTGTTACCTCACAATATAAACAGACTTTCTTTAAGCATGTTTCACCTGCCATGAAAATATTAACATACATGTCCACTAAGGAGTTCTGCTTTTCATCTATTAGTAAAGCTTCTTCAGTGTAGCCACACTAAGAAATATGATCTTTTAAAAGGACTTAAATTCAAGGTGCCTGGGTGGCTCAGTCAGTTAAATATCTGCCTTCAGCTCAGGTCATAATCCCAGGGTCCTGGGATAGAGCACTGTGTCAGGCTCCCTGCTTCTCCCTCTCCCTCAGCCCCCTCCCTGCTCATTCTCTGTCTCTGTCTCTGTCTCTGTCTCTCTCCTTCTCTCCTCTCTCTCTCTCCCTCTGTCTCTCCCTAATAAATAAATAAAATCTTTTTTAAAAAAAGGCTTAAATTCATAATGCGATAATCACCTAAGTATAATTTCACTCTTCCTCAATCATTTTTGGTGATTTAATTTAATCTTAACATATCTTCAGTTTCCATTAAAATGATTATTTCCTGTCTCACCATAATATGTTCTCTTCTAATGAAATCATTTCTAGGAAAGAAATGTATTGAACCTATTTGGCATTAAAGCCCTATTTGGTGTATATGTCTACTGTCCAAACTGTTCTCTGCCTCACCCACGTTCGCTCCTTACCCAGCTTGTTTTGGGGGGGAAAGTCTGGTTATTTTGAGAGCCATAATAGGCTTTGCCATTTATGCCAGGGTACCTGCAAGGAAAAAAGCATAAAGTCATTACTTTTCCTATTATTGACATTATAAAAGTTTTCCTTCATTTTTTTATAATCAAAAGAAGTTATTTTTCTGCTGTCAGATATAACAGATTTTCTAAGAGAAGCCAACAGTAGTTTCATCACTGTACCCTGAAGCAAACATTTCAGAAAAGTTTCCTCTGGTTCTTTGTTAGTTGCAAAACAAACACCAGAGGTCAACTACTTCTTTCTCTGGCAACTTTAGCATGCAGATGCTCTTGGCCAGCATTTACCCACAAGGCTTAGGACAAGGGGGGAAACTTCTCCTTAACTAGATCCTGTAAGCGGCAGTCTTTGGCTTCCCATGGGGGAACTTTAAGAAGGTTTCTATGAAAGAAAGATCCCAAATAATCTAACTTAACAACTAAAGGAACTAGTAAAAGAAGAACAAACAAAGCCCATCATTAGTAGAGGAAGAAAATAATAAAGATCAAGCAGAAATAAATGAAACAGAAACTATAAAGACAACAGAAAGGATCAGTGAAACAAAGAACTGGTTTTTTGAAAAGAGAGACCAAATTGACAATCCTTTATCTAGACTTACCAAGAAAAAAAGAAAGAGGACTGAGATAAATAAAATTAGAAATGAAAGAGGTGAAGCTATAACTGTTACCACAGAAATACAAAGGGTGCTAAGAGACTACTCTGAACAACTATACACCAACAAATCAGACAACCTAGAAGAAATGGATAAATTCCTAGAAACGTACAATATTCCAAGGCTGAATGAGGAAGAAATAGAAAATCTGAATAGACCAATTACTAGTAAGAAGATCAAATCATTAATTAAAAACCTCCCAACAAACAAAGGTGCAGGGCCAGATAACTTCACTGGTGAATTTTTTTCATTCAGAGTAGGCTTAATGCCTATTTTCTCAAACTCTTAAAAAAAATTGAAGAAGAGCAAATGTTCTCAAATACATTTTATGAGGCTAGCATTACTCTGACACCAAAATCAGACAAGGACAACATAAAAACAGAAAATTACAGACCTCTATACCTGAGGAACATGGATGTAAAAATCCTCAATAAGATATTAGCAAACCAAATTAAACAATACATTAAAGAGTCATAGACCATGATCAAATAGGATTTATTCCAGGGATGCGAGCATAGTTCAACATCCACAAATCAAGCAACATGATACACCACATTTACAAAATAAAAAAATAGAAATCATATGATCACCTCAAAATAGATGCAGAAAAAGCATTCAATAAAAATTCAACATCTCTTTATGATAAAAATTCTCAACAAAGTGGGTATTGAGCAAACTTACCTCAATATAATAAAAGCCATATATGAAAAACTCACAGCTAACATCATACACAATGGGGAAAATTTTTCAGCTTTCTATCTGAGATCAGGAAAAAGACAAAAATGCCCACTTTTGCCATTTTTATTCAATATTGTGCTGTAAGTCCTAGCCATAGCAATTAGGCAAGAAAAACAAATAAATGGTATACAAATCAAAAGAGAAGAAATAAAACAGTTCTATTTGCAGATGACATGATATTATATATAGAAAACACTAAAAATCCCACCAAAAAAACCTGTCAGAACTAATAAATAAATTCAGTAAAGACACAGGATACAAAATCAATATACAGAAATCTGTAGCATTTTTATACACCAATAACAAACTATCAGAAAGAGAAATTAAGAAAACAATCTCAACTACAATTGCATCAGAAAGAATAAAATACCTAAGAATAAATTTAACCAAGGAGGTGAAAGATCTATTCACTGAAAACTATAAGACACTGATGAGGGCAGCCCGGGTGGCTCAGCGGTTTAGCACCGCCTTCGGCCCAGAGCATGATCCTGGAGACTTGGGATCAAGGCCCACGTGGGGCTGCCTGCATGGAGCCTGCTTCTCCTCCCTCTGCCTGTGTCTCTGCCTCTCTCTCAATCTGTGTCTCTCATGAATAAATTTAAAAAAATATCTTTTTTTTTTAAAAGACACTGATGAAAGAAGGCATATTTCACAGAAATAGAACAAATAATTCTAAAATTTGTACGGAACCACAAAAGATCCTGAACAGTCAAAGAAATCTTGAAAAAGAGCAACACTATAAGTACCATGCTTTATGATTTAAAACTATACTACAAAGCTATAGTAATCAAAACAGTTCGGTACTGGCACATAAACAGACACACAGATCAATGAAATAGAATTAAGAACCCAGAAATAAACACACACATATATGGACAGTTAATATGCAACTCAGGAGCCAGGAACATATGGTGAAGAAATGACAGTCTTTTCAATAAACGGTGTTGGGAAAACTGGTCAGCTATATGCAAAAGAATGAAACTAAACCACTATCTTAAACTATACACAAAAATTAACTCAAGGGGCACCCGGGTAGCTCACTTGGTTAAGTGTCCAACTCTTGATTTTGGCTCAGTTCATGATCTCAGGGTCGTGGGACTGAGCCCCACATCAACCTCCATGCTCAGCAGGGAGTCAGCTTAAGATTCTCTCTCTCCCTCTGCCCTCCCCCCCCCAAAATAAATGAATCTTTAAAAAAATGAACTCAATGTGAATTAAAGACTTACCTGTAAGAACTAAAACCATAGAATTCCTAGAAGAAAACATAGGCAATAAGCTCCTTGACATAGGTCTTAGCAGTGTTTTTGTGAATTCAATTCCAAAGGCAAGGGAAAAAAATCAAAACTAAACAAATGAAACTACATCAAACCAATAAGCTTCCATACAATGAAGGAAACCATCATCAAAATGAAAAGGCAACCTACCAAATGGGAGAAGATATTTGGAAATCACATATCTGATAAGGGGTTAATATCTAAAATATATAAAGAACTCATACAACTCAACAATAACAACAACAGCAACAGAAACCAAACAGCTCAATTAAAAAATGGGCAGAAGATCTGAATAGACATTTTTTTTCCAAAGAAGACATACATATGACCAACCGGCACATGCAAAGATTGTCAATTAGTGATTAGGGAAATGCAAATCAAACCACAGTGAGATATCACCTCATCCCTATTAGAATGGCTATTATCAAAAAGATAAGAAATAATAAGTTTTGGAGAGAATGTGGAAACAGGAATCCTTTGTAAACTGTTGGGGTTGTAAATTAGTGCAGCCACTATGGAAAACAGTACAGAGATTCCTCAAAATTAAGACTAGAACCACCACATGATTCGGCTACTCCACTACTGGGTACTTATCCAAAGAATACAAAAACACTAATTTGAAAAGATATGTGCACCTTTGTATTTATTGCAGCATTATTTATAATAACCAAGATATAGAAATAACCTTACATGTCCATCAATGGATAAAGATGTGACATATATAGACACACACACACACACAGTGGAATATGACTCAGATATAAAAAAGAATGAAATCTTGCCATTTGTGACAATGATGGACCCTCAGGATATTATGTTAAGTGAAATAAGTCGGAAGGGGAAAGACAAATACTGTACGATTTCACTCATGTGAAATCTAAAAACAAAACAAAATAGATGAACAAACAAAACAAAAACAAACTCTTAAATATGGAGAACAAGTCAGAGGGCAAGGGAGTTGTGGGATGGACAAAAGGGGAGAAAGGGGCCAACTGTAGTGTGATGGATGGTACCTATAGACAGGGAATGATAACTTTGTAGTGTATACAGATGCTGAATTATAATGCTGTACACCTGAAACACAATTCTTAAAAAAGAGCTTCAGTGTGGGTGGAAGGGTAGGGTAGAAAAGGGTTTCTGTGTTACTTAAAAAATGAAAAGTAGGGATCCCTGGGTGGTGCAGTGGTTTGGCGCCTGCCTTTGGCCCAGGGCGCGATCCTGGAGACCCGGGATCGAATCCCACGTCGGGCTCCCAGTGCATGGAGCCTACTTCTCCCTCTGCCTATGTCTCTGTCTCTCTCTCTCTCTCTCTCTCTCTCTCTGTGACTATCATAAATAAATAAAAAAATTAAAAAAAATTAAAAGTAGCTTGATAAACCTATCCAGCCAGGAGAAAAATATTTTGCTCTGTAGCTGCCAGCCAGAAGCTCTATTTCAAGTATATAATGGGAACCTAAGAACACACCATACTAGATCAGCCATGTAATCCCCCCCCCCCGCCGTTCCCACCACTCTTGCAAATCTCATTCATTCACCTTATAATGCACTGTCCATGGACTCACAGAGGTACAGAAAAGAGATGTTCTTGGTCATGAGGAAAAATCTAGCCATGTGAGAACTCAGATTTTCATATGATATAAATAACAGAGACATAAGATTATTTTGTGGAAACTTCTTTAATGTGAAGGTATGTAGCACCTTGGCAAAATTGTGGTAAGGAAGGATATCTAAGTGGCTTTGCTGTATTGTCTCATATTTTATTACAAAACCAAGGTTGATTAGAGTCCTTTGCAAAAGAGATTAAAATGGAATAAACCTGGGACTTCATAGGGTCTTGTGATAAAAATGCTGTTGACTCTGTCTGAAAAACTGCTAAAATCTTCAGAGCAAAATATGTTTCCCTTTGATTAGAGAAGATAATGCATGATAATGCATCCAGCTCTCTTTTCTGCCTCACCCTTCAGTTGCCAGGCTTGGTAGAAATCGGCGGGGGGCGGGGGGGGATGCAGACCTGGACCTTAGCTTCAGGAGTCTGTTATAGAGCTGATTTTGTCTTAAAGTGAAAAACTGTCCCACGGAATAAATTTAGAGTGTCTCTATAGTACCCAGGCATTTACCCCATGGACTGACAGTGCTCTGCCCTTCAGGTGTGGCCCAGATCCCAGCTCCGGTCAGAAATGACATGAGGGCAGAGGGAGGCACAGTGAGATGGGGAGCACCAGAGTCTACTCTGAAGACTCAAAGACTTAGAAAAATAAATCCACTGTTCACCCTAGATCATGGAAATACTCACATTCAAAAAATGTGCACAACTTATCTACTCTCCAAAGAGCAGTAATTCAAGCATAGAAGTTTGCAGAGTAAGAACAAACAGACTCCTTGCATCTTCTTTTGGTTACTTCTTTTTACCTAAGATAATGCAAACATTCCTGAACACAGCTTCCCATGAACCCCCCCCCCCGTTCCAATTCTTCTTTTTTTCACCCTCCTTTTCTGTTTCTCCCATTCCCCACTAAGATTTGAGCCTCAGAGAGCAGGAGAGAACTCTGATAAAATTTGGAAAGAAAACCATTCCAATTTCTGGTCCTGGCCATGGATGGAGCCTGAAGAATTTTTGAGGCATTAAGTAATTAACCTCTCACCACCTCCGAGTGTTAAGAGACACGTGCTACTGTTATCTTCCATTTTATAACGGGCACAACAGAGGCAAACCAAAATTTAAAGACTTGCCCAAAATACCAGAGTCAATAAACAAGCAAGAAACACACACTCCCTTCTGCGCTCACTACTCACTTCCAATAGACTCATTTATTGTCAAATGCTTGCTCGCTTTGTTTAGTTTTAATCCCCACGCCATTAACATGGGAGCCTGGAACATGTTGACTTCTTAACAGCTCACAGAACCACAGTCATTTAAGATGGAAAGTAAACAGCATCTTGTCCTCATAAGGGAAGATGGGAGGTCAGTGGTGGGGGAAATCCCAGTCCCAAACCGGCCAGCGCGAGGCAGGCCGGGTGCAATGGCTCTCATCGATCAGCCCGCAGGACTCAGTCAGGCCTGAGATATTTTGGCTCATCTTTTGCATCATCTTCATCATCTCGGTCATCTGGTGCCAACGAGGGAGGAATTGCTCAGATCCCAACACTGTGTCTCTCATTTTTGCCATTAGGCAAACTCCCCTATACCTCTTCTTTGATAGTCTTAAATATGCCTGTCTTATAGTCCAAATTCTGACCCAAACTAGTGTTTAATTAGGAAAAAAAATAATGCAACCAAGAAAAGATGGGATTTGGAGTCAAGCAGATATGTCTTCAGATTCTGATCCCATCATGTACTGTAGCTAGACAACCAGAGGGCAAGTCACAGAGCCCCCTTGAAGACTCACTCCCCTGCCTGCAATGTGGAGATGAGAATGCCTAGGACAGAGAATTGCTCTTTGGCCTAAGGTCTGGAATGAACGTGTATGTATAGTGCTGTCACATGCCTGGCACGGTAACGAGGACTCACACCTCTTTTCTATTTTCCATAGTTAGAGGAATCACCAAGAGTGCACACTTGATTAATTTTATCCAATGTCTCTGCTACTTTATTTCATAGCTGAGAAAGAGTAACCAACAAAAATAAAATTACAGAAAAGGAAGGAAGGAAGAGAGGATGGAAAGGTCAGGAAGGGAAGGAGAAAAGGAGGGAAGAGAAAGAGAGAGGGAGTGAGTGAGAGAGAGAGAGAGAGAGAAGAAGAGGAAAAGAAGGAAGGAAGGCAGACAGTTGCCAACTCGTGCAGCCTCTTGCAGCACAGCATGCTAGAAGTGGGTATGGAGTCAGAAATCAGCTGGAAATCTTGTTTCCTAATATATGCTACTTTGGTAACCCTAGATGAGTTACTGAACTTCTCTTCAGCTTTCTTATCTTGTAAATAAGTTTATAGTAATAATGTCTACCTCATAACATTATTTTGAAGATTAATAATAATAATGGATATGAAGGTGCCTGGCATAGTGTCTGGCACTTGACAAACACACACACACACACACACACACACACACACACACAGATTGGATTTAAATGTCAATTCTAAGATTATTCACATAAGCTAGGAAGATAACTCGGTTTCCTCGTCCAAAATAATCAGAAGAGCAGGACTAGCTCAGAGTGTGCAGTGCAGAATGTCCTAGAGGGACGCCAAAGCTTTACTGTATAGTTGCAATATTAAGTTGTTCTTATTAAAATAAGCTCAACAGACTGCATGGGGACAGAATCAAATCCAATCCATCTATAGCAGGGCAAGAAGCCCACAGTCTGCTCCTTAGCAAGAAACAATAAATAATTCAGCAAGATAGAGATGCCAGTATTCTTATGATTTTTCTTCTTCTGGTGATGAATCCTACTCATATTTCCTGAAACCATAAGTGGAATATAATTTCACAAACTGAGGGGGAAATAAAGCATGCTAGAAATGCAAGGATGTTATGACAATTCTTTCCCCAACAATACCAGCCTTCAGTCATCTTTCCCCTTGATTTGAATTCCTTTAGCATCAGGTTTACAATCCACAGGACACTGTGACTGAATGGATTCTGGAACATCTTGGAATGGTTCTTTTTCTTTTCTCTTGAAATCATTCTCCTAACAACAATGAGTTAACCTGTCCTTAATACACTCTGTTTGACATTGTTTTATCATGTATCATTTAAAATTCTGCTTTGGGGCAGCTGGATGGCTCAGTCAGTTAAGCATCCAACTCTTGGTTTTGGCTCAGATGATGATCTCAGGGTCATGACATTGAGCCCCAAGTCAGGTTCCACGCTTAATGGGGAATCTGCTTCAGATGCTCTCCTTCTCCCTCTACCTCCCCCTGCTCTCTCTCACTCTCTCTCTCTCCTTCTAAAATAGATAAGTAATAAAAAATCTTTTAAAAATAAAAATAAATAAAATGAAAGTCTGCTTTTACAACCCCTCTAGCACTTGCTAGAGTTTCCCCCAGTTTTATTGAGATACAACACTGTAGAAGTTTAAGGTACATAGCATGATGGTTTGCCTTAGTATTTTGTACAATGATTGCCACAATGAGTTAACATCCATCATCTCATAAAAATACCAAAAATGAGAAAGAAAAGAAAAAGAAAAATGTGTTTTTCCTTCCGATTCCCCCTTAGGATCCACTCTCTTAACAACTTTCAAATATACCACACAGAAGTGTTAGCGACAGTCATCATGTTGTACATTCATTCTTAGTACTTATTTAAAACTGTGAGTACCTTTTGACCATCTTCCTCCAATTTACCCTTCCCCATCCCTCTTACCTCTGGTCACTACAAATCTCATCTCTTTTTCAATGAGCTTAGTTTTTTTGGAGGTTTTTATTTTTAGATTCACCATTTAAGTGAGATCATACAATATTTGCCTTTATCTGTGTGACTTATTTCACTTAGCATAATGCCCTAAAGGTCCATCCATGTTGCCACGAATGGCAGGAGTTCCATCCTTTTTATGGCTAAATGTATATATATCACAACTTCTTTATCCATTCATCCATCAATGGACACATAGGTTGGTTCCATATTTTGGTTATTATAAATAATGCTGCAATGAACATGGGGGTGCAGACATCTCTTCCACATGGTGTTTTTGTTTCCTACGACTAATTCCCAGAAATGGAATTGCTGGATTGTAGGGTGGGTCTATTTTTAATTTTGTGAGAAACCTCTATACTGTTTTCCAGAGTGGCTGTACCAGTTTGCATTCCCACCAAGAGTATGCAAAGGTTCTCTTTTCTCCACTTTCTGGCCAACACTTGTTACCTCTTGTCTTCTTGATAATAGCCATTCTAACAGGCATGAGGTGATATCTCATTCTGATTTTAGCTAATCACCTTTTTTTAACAAAGAAAAAAAGAGCAGGGATCAACTTTACAGCATTCAGCATTCAAGTGAATCTAGCTAGAACTTAATAACATTGTTCATTTTCGTTTTTTTATTGGCCAACGATATTGGTTATCTATTTATAGTACTGCTATAAAGTTTTTAAATGATGTACTCAACTAAAAACAAAAAACAATTAATTGACCTAATTGCATACAATATGTATATATGGCTACTGCAAAAGTGGTGAATGCGGCCAGTTAATGAAAGAGGATTGGGAAGCCCAGCTACCATCCTAAAAAAACAAGCAGACGCTAAGACAGGTTACCCAAGGACCTATAGAGAGTGGAGGAAGAGGTCGTCAGGAAAACCAGGGTGCAAGCTTTGAGGATTGGTAAAGGAAACAAATGCCTCAGCCTCCCCACAGTTGAAATCCGGGCTCCTGGATCTGAACTCCTGGTCCTCTGACTACAGGAGGGACAAGCACAGAAAGTGAATGTTACTTGCACCCCCGCTGTGCAGACAAGCAGCCCCAGGTGTGCAGGAAAATGGCAAGAAAGTGGGGGAAAGAGGGAATGTCTAGATAAGTATAAAAATCCTGAGACTCGGTTTCAAACAAGCACTGTATGAAGGTAATAAACACACGGAGGGAAAGCTCTGGGGCACCATGGAGAGACCACTGAACTGGGCGCCAAGAGACCTCGCTTCAGTCCCAGCTCTGCCATCTCGATGGGTGGGCAAGACACTCTTCCTATACATACGTATCCTCACCTGTGAACCACTCCTTTCAGTTATTCCACTTTTTGCCTCTGAGTGTATATCACCAAAGCTTCCAGTTTGACGTGAGGGGACACAACTTAAAAGAGACAATATATTTGCTTCAAGAATACTCTCTCTTCCTTAACCAACCTCCCCCTGATGTGCACCGGTGCGCGCACACACACAATTGCATTCAGAGTTGCAATCATTTGACTGTTAATATAATCACTGGCAAATGTTGGTCATAAATACTCAGTGCTAACGGGGTCAGATTCCCTGGTGGACACTGAGGAATGTGCCTGGTGGGTGGCAGAGGGGAGTCACTTTTCCAGGCAAGTACAGGAGAATTAACCACGGATCTAGGCCTCCGTGGCCTTTCCAACTGTACCAGTACTCTCCTCCCTCCCACCCTGATAAGCCCCACGTTCCTCCGAGTGGACTTTGTCCAGCGTTTTGGCAAAAGGACTTGGACTTTTAATACCTGGAACTGCATATGGCACATAAAATCACAACTCTCCTCTCTTGGGAATTAAGAAAGTAGGAAGGCTTTCTTGGTAAGTTTTTGTTTTGGTAAGTTGAGGTTCAGAAATTGCCGTCATAAGACTCATCCAGAAAAATTCTCCCTCCATTTATTGCCCGCTGATGGGCTATTGCATTGTCAGAAGTGTCGGAATGGCAAGCAGAAAAGAAAGAGGCTTGAAAGTACAGTCTGACCACCATTAGCATTTACTGAGCATCTACGATCAATTGTGCACAAAGGGACAGAATAGGGCCTGGTCTCAAGATGCTTGTCATCAGGCTAAAGAGTATAAAGGCTTATCCGCAGAGACAGTGAAAGAAGGCAAATTGTGGGTAATTAGGTGACTTCCGTTGAAGACAGCCCTCACGTGCACTGCCTCAGCCCCCAATCGATTGCCCAAAACCCAGGCAGAGACATCTTTCAAAAAACACAAATTAGATCGTGTCATTTCCTTGCCTAAGGCATTTCCCAGCTCCACCTCCAGATGAAGTCCACATTCCTCACTTGGTTTTAAAGGCCAAACAGGACTGAGGCTCTGCTCACCTCTGGGCCTTGTTTCTCACCACCACCCCTCCCACCTCGCTCTCCACGGGTGGCTCGGAAGTCACTCCACGCTCCTGCACTCCTTTCCCGTCATGCCTCTCTGCTCATGCTGTTCCCTGTGCCAGGATCATTTACGCACACCCAGTCGCCTGGCGACTTGCCCATCCTTCAAGTCTCAGCTTAAACATCGTTGCCCATCAGGGCTGCTTTCCTTGCTCCACAGCCTCCCATGTCACAGGATTTTAACATGCCATATTGGACCTAATTTTCTAACTGGCTGTTGCCTCCATTCTACTCAAGGTCCAACAGGCCAGGAACCATGATTGGGTTAAACGACACAGTATTCCCTCCCTCCAGCACAATGCATGTTTTAGGTGCTCGCTCAATATGTTTGGGTGAATGCATGTGCGCTGTAGTTAGAGAAAAGTAAGATGAATAAGGGCCTGGAGATAAAGAAAGGAGGATTGCACAGAGGAGGTGCTATCTGACTTGGAATCTTAGGATGAGTATATTTCCATAAATGGAGAGAGGAGATTAACATAGGGACAATGGAAAGACAAAATACTTCCAGGTATATTGGACACAAGGAGTGTAAACTAATGAATAAATAGATTAATGGATAAAAAATGAGTGAATGAACTAATGGCTTTCTTGATGAAGGGAACAGCAACATAAATTAAAGGTGTTTTCCTAAAAACCTAACCAGCACCCTTTATCAACACCCTCAAGCATATGGCGATAGAGTACATGAGCGGGGGTGGAAGAGTTATCGAAAGGTCACAAATAACCAGCATTTCCCATGTCTCATGTCATTTCGGACACCCTCCCTATCTCCACCTGGATGTTTTGTTATTATTTTTAAGAGTTCAGGATTCAAGAAAGAGGTCTTATAGGTGTTTTTGGACTTTAATGGGTTTTTCCCACAGTCTCACCTTAAAACAAAAGGAAACTCAGCCTTTCCACTGAAAGTATATCCAGGACAGAGCAGACCGACAGTTATTTCAAAGCCAATTTCCAAAACATTTTTCAGATGTGATAGGTTCTGAGATTTACCCTCTTCTCAACTGCCGTGGATTATCTCGGAATTTTTTATTTGGTTTGCCATTCTCCTGACTAGAAGTCCTGATTAATAGGGGACACGGAGCCCTGTTTAGAAAAATCCAATACATTATGCTCTAGTCTAATATATCCTAAGCAACTCTTTTGCAAGCCCACATTGTAGCGTTCTCGTTTACTCTCTCCTCTGGGGGTTTGAGGGGCCGGGAAAGGGAGAAGTGAAGAGAAAGAAACCAGCTTCTTGGCAGCTTCTCAACAATAGCTCCAGCTCCCCAGACCCTCCAAGAAAAGAAAAAAAAAAAGTCTTTTACATAGTTGCTCTAACCAAGAAAATATGCATAGCTTCCTGACAGATTGGATAATGTGGAGATTTGAGAAAATTGTGGCATTCCCCCTTATTTTCATTTCACCCCCAGATGCTCTGGGTGCAAATATAACTTCCACCCACACATCATAGTAGTTTCATTTTCTTAGACTGGGGAGTGGGAAGAGGGGGCAGTTGGTGAGCAGAGGGGCTTGTGTAGTCAGGGGACATCAAAATGGCACCCAAGCCCATTTGGGGCTGCCCCTTCTGGTCAGTGCTGGGCTGGAGTCCAACCCCTTTCAGCAGCAGGACCAGCTGACCCGACTTCGTGGAGATTAGATACTCGTGGATGACACAAGGAAGCCTTCCAACTTGTACGTTGGAGAATCTGAAGGAACCTGAATCCCAGCTTACGGTTGCCAAGAAACTCTATATGATGCAGGTGCAAATCATTTTTCCCCTCTTTTAAATTCAGACTCATTAAAATATGTATTTTGCAAGGGGATTAAATTCTAACATCTGGGAAAGGGGAAAAAAAAAAAAACCACATCCACAGCTCTGAAATATTCTTTAACTTGGTTTCAGATTCTGATTGTTTCATTTCTTTTAGGTTGGGGGTAAGAGGCGGCTTGCTGCTGGGATGACAGAAAGGGGCAAGGAGAGAGTTAGAAAATTGCTTCGAAGGGCCCCAGACTTCATCAGCAGCCATAATTGTGGGAAAGTAACGTGAAGATGCCAAACAACAGGAAATTACCAGAAGAATCTGTCAGCACAATCAGCTGCTATTTTCATTGTTCTTTGGCAAATTTATACACAGTCGGGAACACCTGGGCTGGCCCGAAGCCCAGATTTGACTAATTGCCAGGGGAGAGGAGTCGTCATTTGTCTTCGGAGGGATTTCCTCCATTCGCTCCTCAAAACATGTGGTTTCACTTTTCCCCTCTCTCCGCAGGAAATGGCAGGACAGTGAGACGCAAAATAAATGAGTTCACTTCCAAGAGGTTGCCTCCTAAGAGGCCACTCCAAAAATAACTGTCTTGTGAGAGGTTGTTAATAACCAAGATTCTATATACTGTCCTCAGAAAACAACATTTCAAAGGCACCACGATTTCCACCGCGGGCCCCTTCTTCCAATGTCACTCCTCTCACTCCTGTGCAGAGCCCGGCTCCTTGGAGCATAACCTTGGCCCCATCCTCTTCCCTGACAACTGTAAGGTGAGCCTGGAACGGTAAGAGATGTCAGAGCCTGGTCTCCCTCGCCCTGCCCTGCTGCCCATCACTGGCTTCCCTCCCGAAAAACCCAACATTTCAACCTCCCCATCGTCGGGAGCAAGGGGATTCCTCGAAGGCATAGACTGAGCCCTGCTCCCTGTCGCTGCCCTGCGCCTGGCTTGGGGCTGATCCCAGATCCGTATTCCCCTGAACGAAGAACACCAGGGGGTTTGCACGAATCACCTGCTTTGCGGCATGCTGCCCGGGAGTGGGTGTAGATATGCTTAAATTTCTTGAACTTCAGGAGATCACCTTTTTATGAGAACCACCTGCCAGAGTGACAGCCTTCTCCCCTAACCTCTCTCCATATTTTTATAGGTTGACACACCACTACACGCGCACACACACACACACACGCACGCGCACACTCACACGCCCTTCTCCCTCCTACCCCTCATTATTTAAGCATAGGTCTGGCCAAGATATCCTACTTGGGTAGCAAAGTCATGTTTTATGTTCCTTCTTGAAGCCAATAGAGCTTTCTAACTTAATTGCCTAGTATTTTAAATGTGCTGATTGGGAAATGTCACAGTGACAGTATGTTTCATATCGAAATGTACATCCGCCTTTGGTATATTTTCACCTGTGTTGTGTTCAACCTCTCCGGTGATTTAAGGGTTCTGGCATCACATCAGCAAAGAATCAACTGCTTTTCCTTTCTTTCCTTCTTTCTTTTTTAAAGCATTTAGAGCATGCGGCAGATCATTACTACCCTAGGTGAAGCCAGCAACATTTGGGTTTGATTTGGTTGCAGTCACAGACCCCTTTCTCAAAGTTGAACTGCACTGTAATTCTAAACTGACCCACCTTCCCCCTAGCAAAGGTGAAAAAATGTTATGGAGCGTTTTACAACCCACAGCCCATCATTTATGCTGAAACACTGGGAGAGTTCAGACTTGGCTTATTTTCGCTAACTCAGAGATGTTTTGACATGTTTATTTGTTTAATTTGTTTATTTTGACTAGCTCTGATTATAATTGGCAGGAGTGTGTAGAATTAACATTAGACAGTGTCTTAGACTTGTCTGTTACAATAATGCAAAAAGAATGTGAAGAGAAATCTACCCGCTACATAACAATAGCAAGCAGGCAGGAAAACTACAGATTTCTTTCACAAAAGAAATGCAACCTCACTGCTAAATTCTATTTTAAAAATCTAAACAACAAATGTACAAACGTATGCCCAAATACTAACATTTCTTTTAGTCAGTAAATCTGCCTCTCTACTAATATGCTTGTACAAGAGTTAGTAGACGTGAAATTTTAAGAATCTAACCTTTGGAATTTATTTTCTGAGATTTTTCTTTGCTGTCTTATGTATGAGCTCTGACAAAATAAAGGCATGATAACAATTTAATGACATTGTAGTAGTGATGGAATGATCACATAGTATCTAATGCAGCTTGTGGTTGAAAATGTACTTTCTCAATCCTCTAAAAATCCCTGAACAATGAGATTGACATCTCAAACAGAAAAATTTATCTGAATTAGGCAGTTTTGCCTGGATTTTTCCCAAATTTGCCAAGACAATGGTCATATCATGCTAATTTTCTTATTGGTGTTAGCAAGGGTCTACATAAAGACTGTTTCGTGGGGTTGGTCTACTCTTCCTTCATAAAAGAACATAAAACCCATTTTTAGAGGGAAGAATTCTGTGTTCATTGTTCAGCCAGACCACACATGGAATTCCTACACCCTCTACAAGCATTAGTCCTAAACCAGCTAACAGGGGCTTGTTTCCCTGGCCTCATCCCTTGCCCCTGTGTTGAAGACTATTTTGCTCCTAGGCACGTCTGAGAGGGCATTTGGCCACAGCTCTCTTAAAGGGAAAATATGAAATCAGTGCATCTACATAGTCTACTGCCAATTATGCACAGAGCACAAACATGCTTTGCTCACATTTATTATCCCATAAATATTTTCCCCATGCACAGTATGGTATATTGCTGTGTGTGATCTTGACTTCGAACACCATATGCGCTCTGAGAGGAGGGCCAAGTTAAGGTTGCCATATCTACTCCAAGCAGCCCAGAGGTCTCTGCTATGGAATATTTGCCCTAAGAAGCCCAGGGTCTCCAGACAACCGATCTCTCAGCTTCCATTTCCCTTCAGCTTAAATCAGACTACTTTGGGGGCAAGAAAACCCACCCTGAGAGTACAACAGTGGCCAGCTACACCATGCTTCCCCCAAGGAATGACCTGTTGGGCTGTGTTTGAGGTACCAACTCACATTTTTTTGAGGGGAACTGGGAAGATAGTTTCCCTTAGGGGGCATGGGAGTGTTCCTTATAGGAGACTGAAAATATCATTCCCCCCACCCCAAATTCAAAGACAAATACAGCATTTGTGCAGCTCCAGGGCATAGGGTATGAGGTCAGGCATCAAAGGCAGTTTAAAAAAAAATACAGTATGGATATAAATGTCAAACTATTATGCCCACCACTAAAAAGAAATGGTAACTATGTGATTCCATAGAAGTGTTAACTAATGCGACAATGACAATTATATTGCACAATATAAATGTATCAAATCAACATGTTTTGTGTCATAAACTTTTGTTGTTATATGTCAAATATATTTCAATAGAGGGACATACCATATGAAGAAAGAAAGAAAGAAAGAAAGAAAGAAAGAAAGAAAGAAAGAAAGAAAGAAAGAGCAATACAGTTTTACCTCTCCAAAACTGCATTCTGAGTTTTCCCAAGAGAAGGGCCAAAAAGAAATATACAAAGGATGGGAATCCCAGGTTGGCAACTTGCAGTGCCCTGGGGACCCACAGACAGTGCCCTCATCCTCTATCCTCTGTACCCTTTCTATGGCAACCCTGTGTTGAATTCAGGACTCAGCCTAGCCTCCAGAAGAACCGGACCAAAGAAGAGAGAAGATGGGTCAAGGGACAGGTAAAGGTCAAACACATGGTGGTTCTCTGGGGTACATCCAGAGATCAGAACATGGCCATTCCCATTTCTCACATTTGGTATACCAGCAGGTCTGACAGTGAAGGGCCACTGTCCTGACAAAGAACTCTGAGAGCCTGAATCATCACAGACAGATTCAACAAGTGACTCCAGACTTTGGAGGGACATACCACAAGCATTGAAATGAGAAGGGCTTACCATGTAACATTCACTTAACTACTTGACTCAAAGATCTAAAGTGCTTACCCAGAAATATTGGGTTAATCAGGACTTGGCCATACATAACGTTCTGTGCCATCTCTGCAAACCCTAGGAGAGCTAACCAGGACATAAAGAGCATGCAACCTCACATCCAGAAGTGGAGGCAGGATTTAGAGACTATTCCCTTTAGTGGAGAAAAAAATTAAGCTGCACAGATTTGCAACAGGGAACAGCAAAAGGAAGTCACCATCCACTTTTTTAAAAGTTTACTGTCACCATACTTGTGACCATTGTTAACCGAGGGATGACAGGAGAGTCAGAAATCCCATTGGCGACTTATGCTCTGCCCCCATTCTGCTGGGTTACCTTAAACCAAGCACTTGCCTTATCTGTTCTTTATGTTCTCCAGTAATTCAGTTGTTCAGTTGAGCTTCGTGGAAGGGAAAATGTGTCATACAGACAAAGTGTTATGATTATTACCTAGCTCCAAGGGGAGAGCTTAAATTTGTTAATATGAAATGGGTTGACTTTCTTTTTGGTTAAACTAAGTAATGAAGCATGGGCCATAAGTGTTTTTAAGCTCCTTAGATATAGAGGTTATATAAATACAAAGCAATATTATTGAAATGAAACTTCTTCAGGGCGTTTGCCAAGGGACCCGGTGTTAGGAATATCTTACAGGAGAAGATTAAATGAGGGTTAGTCTAATGAAGTCTTGTTGCTAGAGGTTCCATTAGGGCCAGTTCTAAATCCCATTGGATATCTGGGTGATTTAGAACAAGGAGAGCAACCAAAAAGTGGCTAGCTCGAAGACGTGTTTTGAAACCATTTTGCTGCCTGCCGGTGTAGTTCTATGGCTTCAGAGATTTCCCAAACTCATTACATTGAAAATTATCAAGACATACTCAAAGAATTCTTCAGGATAATAACACCTGGTGTGGGTTCACCTTTAAAAAGTATTCCCCCTTCTAATCATCAGGTAAAAACCTCTGACTTGGAAAAATCAGATTCCTTTGCTTAAGCAGAAATTCTTTTCATTTATTTTCTAGTCATTTTAAGATGCATCAAAGCTCTGTCTGAGATAAACAAGACAATTGTCACAGCAGGAGCAAAACAGTAAATACCGGCCAGGACTGCATACATTAGGGGGTTTGCTCCAGAAGGAAGTAGATAAAATCAGTAAACGGTTTTCCCACTGCTGACCTCATGACAATTCTTCTGATGTCACATTTTCTGCTGTCACTTTGTAGAGTGTAGACAGTTGATAATTATGAGGCTTAAAAGTCAAATAAAACATACTTAACAGAGTATCTTATAAACATAATATCTTGTAAAATATATAAAAATGAAAATGTCAAGCTTAACAGTAAAACACTAGATTGGGACACAGAAGACCGGACTTCTGTCCTACTTTCTTAGCATCTTCCAGGAAACCACGCACAGGCTACTCAATGGTTTCTGGGACCCAAAATATCTGTACCTGGTGAATTAGGACCACCAAGAGTGCCCTCCCTACCTCAAAACTTACGTACAGAGCAAATAGGTAGAGGGTACGATTGTGCTCCAAAGCATGTTAAACCTTGGGGACCCCTGGGTGGTTAGCCATTTAGGGCCTGCTTTTGGCCCAGGGCGTGATATTGGAGTCCTGGGATCCAGTCCCACATCAGGCTCCCTGCATGGAGCCTGCTTCTCCCTCTGCCTGTGTCTCTGCCTCTCTCTCTCTCTCTCTCTCTCTCTCTCTGTGTGTGTGTGTTTGTGTCTCTCATGAATAAATAAATAAAATCTCAAAAAAAAAAAGTTAAATCTTGAACAAATACGTAGTATTACTTTTCCTGAGAGTTGTGGCGAAGAAAAATAATTCAATGATCAAGTCAGGAATATCAACTGGTCTGAGAAACACGATTTCTATCATCCCCTAACCCCAATGTTACTAGTCACAAAATGAAGAAACGTTGACTGCCAAAACATTCAGAAAATCGAAAACGCTTCAAACACAGTAAATGGGTATCATTGGCCTTTAAATATAAAAAGGATTTCTTATTTAATCCAAAAGAAAGACCAAATTCTATTATCTCTGAAGAGTTCCCTCTCTTGTCTTTCAATATGCTCTTAGCCAAGAACATGTTTTCGTTTTGTTATATAAGGTTACATAAATACAAAGTAGTATTATTTGATCCAATATGAGATTATATTCAATTTGATTCAACAGATGTCCCCAGAGAAGTCCCTGCCTTGAAGAGTCTGGGCCTCTCCACTGAAGAGTCTCCTGAATATTTGCAATTTCTCCTTCTCCCTTGCTCACACATGCCTCCTCAGCCAGCTGCCCTGCTGCTGGCCCGGACCCTTCCCTCAGAGCTCCAGGCTAAAGTGACCATCAGTAGCTGATACTATATGAGTGGTTTCATGGTCCAGGGGAACTTGTACCATCCAGCTCAGTTCCCAGCTAAGCAGACATGGCTTTGGGGCATTTCTGGGCTCTGGCTCCAAACCTCAGACCAGAGGAATCTCAAGCTGTGCAGCCATGAACCATTTGGATTCCCCCAGCCAGATTGGCCACCTTGACTTTGCAGTGGTCAGAATCTGGCTCTTGTCTACGGCCATACCACCCTGAACGGGCCCAATCTCGTCTGATCTCAGAAGCTAAGCAGGGTCGGGCCTGGTTAGTACTTGAATGGGAGAATCTGGCTCCTCTTGTGCCCCACACACAAGCCAGGCAGAGAGCCAGGTAATTCCCAAAGCAGATGGCTCTGGAGGTTCCAGCTAGAATTGTCTTAAAAGCATCAGCAGGCTGCATCATGAGAACTTTCCATCATTCTTGCACTCAGACTCTCTCCTTCTTCTTTCTTCTCTTCTCTTTCTGCTTTCTCTTTTCTTCTCTCTTCTTTCCTAAATGATAGGCAAGCCAGGGGCACCTCCACTTACCCATCACACACAGAGCCAAAGGGCTTTCTATTTCAAATTTGCAATGTGGCTGCAAGAAGCCCCTGTTTCTTCCTCTGTCCCCATATTGCTGCAGCTCCCTCTCAGCAATTCTTTGGTTTTTAGAACAACCTCATGAATTAAATCCCAGGACAGCATCAACATCCATGGGCCTTGCTGTACCCCTTTTAACTCAAGCTTTCTCTTCCGTGAGCAGGAAGGCATTTGAGCCACCCTCTCTTCTCCCCAACTCCCACAGAACCCCATGTGGCCCCCCTCAGTGATCAGACAAAGCCAGGAGGGAACAATGTTCTCAAGGCAGGAGCCCCTTAGTGTAGAGTCTGACTGTCGTCTGCAGGTGGCAAACAATTTCATACCCAGCAAGGCTGGCTACTTAGTTCTTCTCAACTGGAAACAAGCCACACACACACACACACACACACACACACACACACAAAGATTTTCAAAGAACAACGAAACCTCTTGTATAAAAGAGAAAGAGGAAAATGCTACTTGGCAGTTTCTCCTGGAGTCTAAAACATGAGTGACAGTATGTATCCGGTATAGTAGTGAACAGTACAGATGCACTTACAGTTGCCTGTGAAGATGTAGGATGAGGATCAGGGCAAAGGCTGAGAAAGTAGGGTCCAAACAGCCAAGAATCAGACATTTCTTAAGCAAAATTCTTGGTATTAGTCCACTCAATAAACAGAGGGGATTTTAAACTTCAGCAAGGTAAGAGGCAAAGTTATGCCAGAACAAGGATAAAGGCATACGTGGCTCTCTGTTGCCATCCAGTGGATGAGTGCTGTGTGATGGGGAGATTCTTCACTGAAATGATTCGATTCCATACATAAAATTCAGTCCTCATGAAATCATGTTGTCTCCTCCAAAGAATTACTAAAGCTTCCAGAATGTCCTTTCCCCTAGTCCTCCCCATTCCCTCATTAGCTGCATTTGTTTGTCTTTGAGATAAAGGCATCTTGATTGGATTCTCCTTGTTGACTGAAAAACTCAATACTCAAAAAAAGAACAAACTTTTGTGGCCCTTGAACAAAATCTGCCTGAAATCTGCTGTTCCCTTAATTGGCTTAAAAGACAGGCGAGAGGGGTGTGGAGGAGAATAAATGAGAACCAGGGAGAGAGTGAGAGACTCTGGCTTTATCTGAGTGCCAAATGGTAAATAAGCCCTTTTTATGGACTCATTTGGTCTCAGCGCTACAAAGGCTTCTCTAATTGAGGGAGGAAGCAGACAAAAAGGCAGTTGTAAGTGACATTCGATTCTTCCTGAGGAATGCTAAGGTTTCTGGTTGATCTGGAGAGGAGATAGTAGGGATTCTGGAGTCACTCTTTAAATCCATGGGTTTGCTAACCCAAGAGGTGTCCCTCTTGGGGATGTTTAGTTTAGTTCACGTTGTCCGAAATGTGTCCTTCAAGCACATACCTGGTGTTTCCCTCAGTGGGTCTCCCATTCTGTATGCAGCTGATCTAAGCCCAGCAGCCAGGGTCCATGGTGCCTGTGCCAGATGTGTCCCCAGGTCAGTTGCCAATGGCCCAGGAGGCATGAGATGCCTTAGGATATATCACAGGTAGTTTCAAACTGTGTGTTCCGGACACCCAGTGACACTGGGGTCCCACAAAAGTTTGATTCAAGTATTTTTATTTTTTTTTAAAGATTTTATTTATTCATTTGAGAGAGAGAGAGAGAGAGAGAGCACAGCAGGGGACAGAGGGAGAAGGACAAGCAGATTCCCCACTGAGCAGGGAGTCCGACAAAGGGCTCAGTCCCAGGACCCTGAGATCAGGACCTGAACCGAAGGCAGACACTTAACCCACTGAGCCACCCACGCACCCAGTTCAAAAAATATCAGTTTTACCTTAAAAAAAAAAATGCCTTCTCAAATGTCTTGTATGTCAAATTTAACACACCAGGACAGCAATAAGTTAACTTGTATGTCTGGACTTTTTAAAAACCTAGGCCTATGCATGTCTCCTCATGTGATATTGCATACATATGTTCTTTTAGTAAAATTGGCTGTGCTCAAGCTCCATCAGGGCAGGCTCATCCACGTCTGCTCAGAGAATGTGTTCTCCCAATATACTGTTAGCTGTGTAGTAACAAGTAAAGAGATGATAAGACTTATGATAACATCACATTAAAAATAGTTTTAGCAATTTTTATACATTCTGGATGCTTTTTATTTAAGTTCTCTCTCTGTGATAAATGATATTAACAGATGTTAAATATTGGTAGTAATTCAATTTAATTTTTATTTTAAATCCAACTATTCCTCTTTTGGGCTTTGCATCAATTTATTTGAAGAGTATCTAGAGATCACAATATGAGCTAATTTAAAACTGTTACCATTTGCAGATACTTATCTGTGTGAATTAGAATTTTCCCAACACTGTTTTAACCGAACAAAACAAATACTGTACTAATAAAGCCAGGATAATATTTATCAGCAGATCTCATTAACAGACAGTAGACTTCTGTTGTCTGAAAAAGTGTATACAAAAGAGCATAAGCTTTGGAGTCTGTCATGGGCTGAATCACACACCCCGCTCCAACTGTAATTCATACGTTGAAGTTCTAATACCCACCAGCTTAGAATATAACCATATTTGGAGATAAAGTTTTTAAAGAGGTCATTAAGTTAAAATGAGGCCATAAGGTTGGGTCCTAATCCAATCTCACTTGCATCCTTATAAGAAGAGGGGATTTGGATGGAGAAAGAGGCACCAGGTGTGTTCAGAGAGGAGAGACAGTGTGTGAAGACAGAGGAGAAGCCTGTGGTCTGCAAGCCAAGGAGAGAGGCCATAGAAGATACCAATTGTGCCAATACCTGAATCTCAGACTGCTAACCTCCAGAACTATGGGAAAAGAAATGTCTGTTGAAGCCAGCCAATCTGTGCCATTTTATGATGGCAGCCCAAGCAGACTAATACAGAGCTGAAAACAATTAGGTCTGAAATTCCCATCCTACCACATATTACCTGTGTGGTCTTTTTTTTTTTTAGTAGCTTATTAAAATATAATTTACATATCATAGAATGTATCTGCCTTAAGTGTACAATCCAATGATTTTTAGTGTATTACAGAGTTGTGCAACCATCATCACAATACCTTTGTAATCTTGAGAGAGATACTGAACTTCTCTGGGCCTTAATTTCCTCATCTGTAAAATGGAGCTAATACCTTCTACATGGGTTTGTTTGAGAATTTAATGATATAACATAAAGCACATGGCTCATGTGTTTGTTTTCTTCCTTCTCTCATTCTTGATGTCCTTCTACCCTAGCCCAATCAAGTCTCAAATCCTGGATACTTGAAGCTCCAACTTTCCTGTCAAAGCTCCAGTCCTTGAAAAACTTTGCATTGTAATACCTTTCACTCCTACTTACCACTTCCTACCAAAAGGTATAATAGTTAGCTATGCGTGCCCCAAAAAAGGCTTCTGCTCTGTGGTAGGCAGCCACTAAGATGGCCACCAATGATCTCTGTCTCCTGGTATGTTCCTGCCTAATTCCCTTCCCTTGAGTTTTAGATGGACCTAGTGGCTCACTCCAAATGAGAAGAAAACAGCAGAAATGATGGGATGTCACTTCTGAGATTAGGTGACAAAAAGCCTGTGGTTTTCTTCTTGGGTATCTTCTCTGGCTCTCTAACCCACTCAATTGGAAGGCAGCCAGCTACTATGTTGCGAGCTGTCCTGTGCAGAGCCCAAGTAGCAAGGAACTTCTGCCTCTAACCAGCTGCCAATAGAGACCTAAGCCCTGCCAACAGCCAGGTGCATGAGCTTGGATTATCCTTCCCCCAATATGCCTTGAGATGATCAGAGCCATGATCTGTGCCTTCCTTGCAGCCTTATGAGAGGTTCTGAGCCAGAAATCCCCAGCTAAGCTGCACCAGGTTTCCTGACTCACAGAAACTGAGATAATAAATGTTTGGTGTTTTGAGCTGCTTAAAGTGGTAATTTAAATGGTAATTTGTTACACAGAAATCCAGAAGCAATATACTCACCTTCCAGTACTGTAGAAGGAAAAGAGTCAAAAGCAGGCTGACCACTTTGGAATGGTCAGTGGCCAAATAAGGAACAAGTAAGGTCAGCCCACCCTTGGTCTATAAGAATTTGCTAAAAATATCTGTTGTTTATGGCAGTACCTCTTCATGTGTCTCCATGTCTCCTGGGAGGGGCTTAGTACCCTCTAACGTGGAATTCAGTTTGGGTTGCCCTATGACCTCTAACAGGCTCAAAAAAAGTCATGATTTTATTGAATATCCAGCTTTTTCTTATTGTTAGGGACAAAGCAATGTTCTCTGTGGCTCTCCACATCTTAGGTAAAAATGAAACCCCAGACTGGGTTTGAATTTTGATCTCTCCCTTCTTTTCCTTCTGACCAGGTACTGTGACACAGGTCCCAGAACACCCACACAACCAAGGAGACAAGGAGGCTTGGATTCACTCTTTGAGTCCAAGATCCATAGCCGACTGGCCCCACATAGTCCATTTACCTACTGACCTAGAGGCAAGAAAAGAGAGTTGCCCCAACAATGGGATTTAAAGACCTTTGAGGCTGGCCTTCATGTACTCCTTGAAATTCTCATCATTAAAGTCATTAATGAGTTTGATGACCAGTCTGTTGAATGTAGGCCAACATAGGAAATAAATAATTAACCTGGATAAAGGAACTTTGGGGTTTTTTGCCCAGTAACTCACCAATTGGGCAATTTGGCTTGGGCAATTCACTTCAATTATCTGTGAATTACTTTCCTTATCTATTAAAGAAGGACCTAAATGGTAGTCCTTATGACAACATAAGAATTAAATTTCAAATTTATCAAAAAGAGACTACTTTTCTCCTCATATTTGCATCTGTATTACTCTGGGCTCCCTCAAAAGATTCCACTGTTTTGCGGGGCTCTAAACAGAGGAGACTGACCAGCTGAATCTTAGGGAGAGTTAAGAACTGCACTTTCTTAAATCTGCACAATTCCCATTCTTTTTATTATTATTTTTTTTTAACAATCTCTGTTTCTCCCACCCCTCAACACATGCACACAAGCTAAAGGAATGGACACATGACCTAAACCCAGCCAATCTTATTACTTTAATCCTTCAGCAAACAAGGTTTGGGCCAAAAAATGGACAGAGGAGAGCCCTTCCCTTGGATTATCTTAAAGATTTTGGAGAAGGGACTTCAACGGCTGTGTTTGTTTACCCAAGAGAGTGTGCATTTGGGGATACTGGCTACCACACAGATGGAAAGTTTCTCAAAAAGAAGCCAAGATGAGATAAGGAGAAAGAAAGAAAGTGAAAGGTCTCCAGTTAGGGTTGTGTCCCAGTTCCAATTTCTAAGGCTCTGATCTCTGCAACTCTTCTCTAAATTCTGTGAACAAACCTAATATCCTTCCCAGGCACGTGAGCTAATAAACAAAGATGCGTTGAGTTTCAGTTACTTGCAACGCAGACAAGCCTGATAAATACAGAGATGGAGAGGGTGGGGGATGAGTAATAAAAGCTAAGAATGAAAGATTTTGGACTGAAGTGATGGGACACCTCAAGACAGAGGATCTAGGGGACCCAGGCAAAATATCCAACTTGATTCCTTTCCAAATGTATATGGCTACAGATTGCCAGCTACTTCTTGCAAGGTGGACAAAGCATGTAGACTTGTTTTATGCAAGATCCCAAACTCTCGGGCAGCACGGTGACCTGGCTATGGTTTCTTTCAAGTTGCATTCATCTCTGAAAACCAACTGGTACAGCGACCTGTAAGCGTTGAAGTGACTAGCTAACAGAGTAAACTGTGATGTCTCTAATTTGGGCAGTCTCCAATTTTCAAGTGCAATGTGGCTCTGAAGACGATAGCATTGATTCGATTGTCACGTTACAAAATCCCAGCTGCAAGTGTACTCAGAGAGGCGGCATTGTGTTAGAGGGGAAAGTGTGGAGATTGGAGAAGCATTAAAAGTGGACTCAGACATCATATTCTCTCACCCAATCCCCACTATGTGCAAGGGTGAAAGGTGTCACCTCAGTTTTAGAGCCGTGAGACACTAACAGCTCCTATGGGGATAGAGCCAGTAGCCTTGGCCTTGGTCTCATTAGTACCAAGCTCTAGCCAGCTGAATTAATCATAAAATGAACACTTGTCTATGTAAGACACATTTTCCCAGGGCACTTACGCTCTGGGCTTAAAGGGAAGTTACATTAATACTTGCAATCCATATCTTGCTGAGTTTCTCCACCCTGCTTGCTCTAACAGAATATCCAACTTCTTAACAAGTTCCCCCAAATTATGTCTTAGGACCTCTGAAGGGATTTTACTCTATACAAAAATAAGCCCTGTCAGCTTCAGTATGGAGTTCACTTCCATATTCTTTTTTTCCATCCTCTTTCCCTATCCCCTTAATGTCACCAAAAGGATTACCATTGTGTCCTACGGATCCCAGCAATGTAGCAACACCATACTCCACAGATATAAAGAAAATCCTTACTCTAGTTCCTGACACCCACCTCCAGGAACCATTAGCGTACCCTCTGAGCATGCATGCACACACACACACACACACACACACACACACACACACACACACACATGCACACACCCCTTAGTGACAAGGTCTGTCAAAATGATCCCACATTAGTGCTGTGTTATATGCCAAATCTTAAAGGGCTCCTTTTTTTTAAAATTTTATTTATTTATGATAGTCACACAGAGAGAGAGCTAGAGAGAGAGGCAGAGACATAGGCAGAGGGAGAAGCAGGCTCCATGCACCGGGAGCCTGAGGTGGGATTTGATCCCGGGTCTCCAGGATCACGCCCTGAGCCAAAGGCAGGTGCTAAACCGCTGCGCCACCCAGGGATCCCCCCCAGGGCTCCTTTCTATATAGCACACTTTTCCATTCCCCTGTGTACGTCTTTTATTTCCCATGGACCCAGACGTAAATCCATGGTGCTAACAGGGAACCGGGCTCCAGAACAACTCCAACGCTATCACCCCATGCCTCCTACAGCCTGAGCACACACTTCACTTACCAAACACTCCTCTCCTGCCTGTTATCCAAAACATCCCCAGGGTTCCAGAATCAATCCATAGGTCACAAGCTTTGGGCTTCACTTTTATGTTTCAGTTACACGTACATAATTCCTATTTTTTGCATTGCATGATAGATAATACGGCAACTGCTACTGAGTCCAGGAACACTTGTGAAAGAAGACCCATTGCCTCAGCTCACCTTAAAGAAAGGGTCACAGTCCAGCGGGCCTCACACTATAGTGGAGAAGATGAATATGATAGAAATCATCTTAAGATAACAGGCTGGAGGGGTGCCTGGGTAGCTCAGTCTGCCTTTGGCTCAAGTCATGATCTCAGGGTCCTGGAATCGAGTCCTGTGTCCGGCTGCCTGTTCAGCAGGGAGTCTGCATCTCCTTCTCCCTCTACCCTTACCTACCCCCATGTTTGCTCACTCGCTTTCTCAAGTAAATATATAAATAAAATCTTTTTTTTAAAAAAATGACAGGCTGATTTTTTTTTTTTGGTCTGTTCCTTCCCTGACATCTTATGAAGATATGTTCAAACCATTAAGATAGAAAGTCTAGCTACAAAGCAAAAGAGACAGAGTGGGTTGGGACTCATACAATCCACGAACTAGGGAAGTCAGTCTTTAGGAGAGTGCTGCAAGTTCTTGTACTATATAGTAACTTTTTATATTCCAATTCAAGTCTTTAGTACCAAGGCCCCCCTTATCTTTCTAATCTTGTGTTAGGAACTTTCTTATATATTATCTCATAGAATCTCCAGGATGAAACTGTGCTACCTATGACATTTGAAACAAAATATATTGCTTTATCTTTTGTTCTCCAAGCAATACATGTTCACTCTAAGATAAAAAACTGATGAAAGGAGACATGTTAAAATTATCTATTATTCCTATGTCTGGAGAAAAATATTTTAATAGTTCGATATATATGATATTTATTATTCTATCATCTTTTCCTACACATATGCAACATATAACTTTATAATACTACAATTTTAAAGCTGTTTTTTTCTGAACAATAATGAATATTTTTCTGTGACATGAAATATAATTTTTTTCTACAACACGATAAGTCTGCATGAAGTTCCATCATACACTATACATCATGATACATTTAACTGATTCTCTATTGTTGGGGACTTCAGCTGTGTCCAATTTTTTTCTTATTATAAAAACATCCTAAAAGCAAAATCTTCACACATATCCATGATTATTCCTTTTGGATTGATTCATACAAGTAGAATTTCTGGGTCACAGCACAGTAAAATCTGAAGGCTTTTCTCCCATATTGCCAAACATCCCTCTAGAAAAGTTCTAGCAATTTACATGGCCACAAGTGGTATAAAAACAAGTACTAATTTCCCTGCAACACTGCCAGCATTTTTATTTTTATCTTTGCCAATTTTTTGGAAGAAAAATTAACTTTCAGTTGTTTAAAATGTGTAATTCTAGACATTTGCCAGGGAGGTTAAATATATTTTGCATGGGTTCACTGGCTATTTATTTACATTTCTTCTTATGTAAAGTGATGTTCATTTCTTTTGTCTGCTTTGTATTAACTTGTTCCCCTTTTTCTTGTTGATATCTAAATGCTTAATTATTAAATCTCCCATACGTATCAGAAATCTCTTGTAACTCTTTCCCAGGAACCAAAAATATTGTCTCTCAGTTTGCTTTTTAATATAATTTAGTATTTGGTATACATAAGTTTTCATGATAAATTTTTATGGAGTCAAGTTATTCTGTAATTTTCTTTATGATTTTTGTACTTTCCAGGACACTTAGAAAGGCCTTCCAGGATTTTTTTTTTTTAATTTGCTTCATTATTTTTTAGAGCTGTAAAGTTTGTTTTCACATTTAAGTCTTGACTTTGGGTGTGGTCTGAAGCAGAAACCTATCTTTATTAAATGGCTAGTCATTCTCAGGTAATCCATTCTCTTCCCACTGACCTGAAAGGCCAGTGTTACCACATAAAAAATTCTGTTATGTTTGGAGTCTCTTTCTATTCCATTTCATTGATTTCACACATAGTGTCTCTCATCATTCTTATGCCCTGCCTTTTCCATTTATCCTGCTCCATCACCAGGAAACGGATTCCTTTTCTACACAAAATGAAGACAAGTCACCTGTTTTCAGCTCTCCTTGAAAAGCAAAAGAGTGAAAATAATGATCAACTACGGATATTTTTTAATTGAAGAGTGCCGTTTCAAAGGAAATCATTCCTAAAGAAATGGGCTTTAATCCCGTGTTTTTGTACTATTAGCTATTAGCAACTGAAAAGAGGTGGTGGTGGTGGCAAGTCCTGCTAAAACACTTGTCTCTCTCTTTGTTAACCCTTAAGTTACATGGAGATGCAGTTAAAGGAAGGGAGTTGGCCAGAATAGCAATGCTATAGTAGCCACATCTATGAAGCAGAGAGCAGTGACCTATCCATATGGCCATTTTCGTCTGTTGCTGCTCCTTTAACATGGCAAAGTGAGAATCCACTTATGATATTGGGTAGTGTAAATAGGCCTTTGACCCTGCACCAAAGACCTCTATCACTCACTGTTTTGAATCTGTTTCTGGTCAACTCGGTTGGCCCAAATGCAGCTCTAATGAGACTGAGGTCATGGGTTCAATACCAGTGTGGTCTAATTACCAATAAGTCAACTGTTTCAGGGCCTCCACTTGTATTTCTATACCAAGCCAGCCATTTTGCATATGCCCAGCCTTGGTCACTCAGGGGACAAGGTGAGAGAGCACAGATAAATCAGAACAAATCTCCCACTGTACTGGGACGTGCACTCAATGCCCTGCTGTTGGCAGGTCAGTAGCACGGTTTTGGATACGAGCAAGGAGAGCACATTTTTCTATTGGAATGACAGCCTTCGGTAATTGGCATATTCTCCACCCCATCCTGCAGAGAGGCTGCCAAAGTCCCATCTCAAAGGACTTATTATTCTAATTTAGAGGATAGAGATTGGAGGGGTGAAGGGTGGGGGATAGGATCTGATGCTTTAACAGGAATATTCCAGTATACCTAGGGGGAAATCAAAAAATTAAATGGAGAGGCAACGCTTCTTTATAATTTCATTATGAAGTCACTGAAACATGTTAAAGATAACTTGGAAAACAAGCAAAGGACAAAAACATCCATGCTCACCCACACAGCACATGCACAATTAGAAATTTTAGACATTACTTTTTCCTTATCATTTCAACGCGTTGCACAAATAACATTTTGCAGGAGAAAGAAACATTTTGCAAGAAAATGGAAATCACCTACCATCTCTAACAAAGCTACGATTTTAAATTTTCCCCGCCGATTTCCAGTCCTCACCCACAGAAGCGCTGTGTTTTGAGTAACTCCTCATAAATGCAGAAGTCCTCAAAGGCGCTGACCCACCAACCCGACAAAAGGCCCATAATTAAAATCCCCCAGGAAGTCGAAGATGCCCCGGTATTCTCGAGACTGCTTACACTTCACCTACTAAAGAAGTTTCTAATCACCAGCATTCAGCACGATATCATTTGGAAAACATCAAGAGGGGAGGAAAAAAAAAAAAAAAACAGTCCTCCTGCCTAATGTGAATGCAGTAGAATTGGCGCTCCCCTTTAGAACGTACTGTAATTTCTCATGGAAACACTTTGTGAAAAGCCAGTCATATATCGTAGCCCCTAAGTATGAAACCACGGGTCCCTCCAACCACACAAAACAGCTGTGCCCTCGGAGGAAAGGTCATCGGCTGCAGTCGTGTTTCTTTTTACTTTTAAAGAACTGTCAGACCATGTTTTATGCGGTCCTTATGACAGGGTGCTGTTTATTGTATGACCAAGCTGCCATAACTTCAGGACGAGGAAACTGCCTTTATTTGGAGAGTATATATCTTTCTGACTTGCAGGAAAGATGAAAATTAAGAACGGCCCCTTTTCGGAGTGGGTCTAAGTATTCTTTGACAGTCTCCTACAATATTTCAAACATCTTCGTCAGACCCATAAAACCTGATGCTGGCCTCACTTAGGCCAGCTGAAGCTATGTTGGAGTTAGGACATTTATCGCCAAGTGTGGTGTGAATGCTGCCACTTGGCAGATGTTTTTGACCAAGGATTTTAAACCAGCTTGCTCGGTGCCCCCGAGGACAATGAAGTGTACATAAAGAAATCACGTGACGTTAGGAGGTGGTAGTGATAGCCGATGTTTATATCATGTGCCAGGTTCTGTGCTAAGCGTTCTACATGCATTATCTCAATTTGTAATCCTGTGATACAGATAAGAAAGCCAAGGCAGGAAAGAAATCAACTAACTCGCCCCCAGGTCACACTGCTGCAAAGCCAGGGTGTCAGGATTCACATCCAGGGCTCATCACTCTGAGCTGCAGGTGCAATTAACATCTGCGGGTCACATGATGTTTCCCAGGCACCGCGGTCCCACAGGATAAGGACGGTCTCCACCGTCCTCACACGTTACCCTTACTATTGAAATTGTATTGGAGAAACTAAGTTCCTTCCCCAGGGTAACAGGTGGCAGCTTGCATTTGAAATCAGTTGTGTCCAAAAAAAAAAAAGAAAAAGAAATCAGTTGTGTCTGACCTCCAGCTCCCCGCTCCGGTGCCAAAGTTCTTGACCTGGAGGGTTTTCTAGAGAGGAGAAGTAAAGGGAATGTGAAACACTTTCAAAAGCTTGCTCCAGGACTTGACTGTCTAAGGATTAACTGGGGAGGGACTGTGACAAAGTCCCTTGAGAGCTCTGTTTAAAATCCTTGCCAAATTCTGTTTCGGTGTGTTTTTATATTCTGGCGTGGGTGAAATTTGAGGTACACCAAGCTGCTTCAGAAATTAGTTTGCATCTGGACCATGCTTATGAGGGACCAACAGTTACTAGACTAAATGCAACCTAGTCCCGTAGGTTAGTCAAGCAGTAAGTACCATGCCTGGGGTGTAGCAATGGGTTGTGTAGTCTAGGCAAGTCTCCTGCCAGCTAGAAGTCTCCCTTGGGATGGGGAAACCATGAAGTTCAGATGGATTAGGTGAAGTGACCATGAAACCCTCTTCTCCTAGGATAAAGTCGCGAGGGAGGCTGACAGCTGATAGACATATCCACCCTCCCCTCAGTTGCCACCCACCCCATGGAATCCCCTCCCTGGCCCATGCTCCCTCCCGTCTCTCTCCTTCCTCAGCCACCCTGGGATGGTGGGAAATCACTGGCTAGGTGGGCTGGCTTCTAGCCCTTGCTCTGACACTCACTAGCTTTGTAACTCTAGACAAGTTGCTTAACCTATGTCTTTCGACCTCATTGCTTCATTTTTTCCTGCAGATTTGTATTAAACGCCAAATGAAATGCTCATATTTCATAGGCGACATGAGGAATTAGGCCAGTTAGACTCTGCCGTTCTTTCTAGGTTGAAAATACTATGACTCTCTCCCTCTGGTGTGATGCTCCTGTCCTCCTCTTTCTCATCATCTTCCTTCTCTCTATACTTCCTTCTTCTGTAACCTCATTCCAGTCTACTTCTGAGGCTCTCTCTGGCTCAAAGCAGAGAGACAAAGATAGAGAAGAGAAATTCCTAGATGATGGGATCTTCCTTCCTTCCTTCCTTCCTTCCTTCCTTCCTTCCTCCCTTCCTTCCTTCCTTCCCAACCCCATGATACTTTTCTTTGGCTTTTCAGGGACTAAAGAAACCTCTCTTAATTCATTTGTTCATTTGGGTAAACTGTCTGAGTGTCTGCAAGTGCCAGCACTTTGTTAGGCATAGTAAATGACAAGTATCACCAATGGATCTGGGGAATATTAGTTCACAGATATGCAAACTGTGGTCCCTTGGGGGAACCCAAGGAGCTCATTGTAATCACCTGCCTCTAAGGAATGCCCAAACCAAGTACATGGGCTATCTTAAAAGTGACAGCCTCAGGAGCCCATCACAGTCTTCCCATAGAGGTGATTCCAATGGCTTGCAAGGACCACTAGCAAGTGCCAGCTCTGTGTATGTCTAACACATCCAGCCTTCCTGCTTGAAAAATTCCAAAGGGCTTGAAAATAACTACACCAGTGCTGTCCAACAGAACTCTAGGATCCTGGGAATGTTCTATATCTGTGCTGTCCAACACCACATGAAGCTATTGGCTACCACATGGGACAGCACAGTTGCGGAATATTAGAAGCTCATGGGAAAGGACATAGGACTTCTAGACGATAGAACAAATATGTACAATGGACATCAGGTAACCCTGAATCAGATGATGGAGAATTTAAGGGTAATAAAACTCTGAATTGTGGGATTTTTAAGAGCAGAGATGCCAAAACAAGAAAGGAGGGAGTTTAGTCTGAGGCAGTTTCAGGCAACCCTGGCATACAAGTCTCCAAAACTTCACTGGATGGGTTAATGGTTGCTAGAGCTTCAGGCTAGGCTGGTTTGGTTATGAAAAGGAACAGACACATACTCACATCAGCTTGAGCAAAGGATGGCAGATGTTGTAGAAAAGCTGTACTTATTCTATACAGGGGGTGTGATCTTTCAGATCTCTCAGATCAGCTAAAGACAGCGGGGTCTCACAATGATTGGGAGGCTCGGGAATACATTTTCACAGTTTTTTCAACAACGTGATGCTGAACACCTATAAAAATTATATAAGCACTTTTCTGAGTGTATCATTGACTGATAAATAAATGTCAATGATAAAATTATAAAAATGGCATTTAAAGGGTATATCAATGATAAGAAGAATAAGGAAGTCTTCATGTTTGGGGCAGAGGATCATGTTCAATGCTCATGGATAAAAATAGAAATACTTGGCTCCTGTTCATTTTTTTCCCACCTATTTTATCTTAAGGAGATCAATCTTCATGTGAGAAAAGAAAATACAAACATTGTAAGAGATAAGCCAAAGTTGGTTATTATAACATACTTCATTGCCCTCAGTGAGTTCAAATCGCCAGGTCTACACAAATTACACCACCAGCATCTTGTAGAAATAATGAAAGCTGAAATGCTGTAGATACCTTCTGAACAACTATGGAGAATGAGAGAAGTATCAGTGGGCTGGATTCAACATTTTCCCAGACTTCAAGAAAGGGTAGAAAAAAGGCTCCATAAAATGACAACCAATAGTCTTGACCACAATCTCTAGAATAATTTTTTTTTAATTTTTATTTATTTTATGATAGTCACAGAGAGAGAGAGAGAGAGAGAGAGAGAGAGAAAGAGAGAGAGAGAGAGAGAGGCAGAGACAGAAGCAGGCTCCATGCACCGGGAGCCCGACGTGGGATTCAATCCGGGGTCTCCAGGATCACGCCCTGGGCCAAAGGCAGGCGCTAAACCGCTGTGCCACCCAGGGATCCCTCTCTAGAATAATTCTGAAGTGAGTTTGAAGGGAAATGGTTTGTGAACACACTTTGAAAGGAAAACAGTGATCACCAAGAGTCAGAATGGGTTCACTGAGAATAAATTATGCCAGTCTACCCCCCATTCTGCTTTTGGGACAGAGAATAGCAAAAACACACACTAAGTTGGACTTCAGTGAGGCTTTTGACGGGGTCTCTCATTAGATACCTTGGACAAGATTTAGAAATTCGAGCTAAATGCTGGTACCATTGGATAGATTAATAAGCACTTGCATGGCTATCCTCAAAAAGTTGTGATTAATAGATGACTGTCAACCTGAAGGGAGGCTTTAATATCATGCCATAGAACTATTTGTCCTTGGCATGCTCTGCTAACATTTGCATGACTTAGATGAGGACAGTGACTGTATGTTCATTAAATCAGCAGATGACAGGAAACTAGGAGAGATAGATAACAGATTTCAGGCCCCAAATTTTCTCAGTCTGAGAAAATGGGCCAATTTAATAAATTATCAGTATGAGGATCTGCCCTAGTCCACGTTGACAAACACCCCTTTCAGCTCCTTGAAAGACCAGATGGGATAAAGCCAGGAAAACTTTGCTTGAGGGATTTAAAACCCAGGTTCCACCATTTTCCATGATCAGACCACCAAAAACAATTTGCTTTCCAATCTCTGGACTGTTTTGTTTTGTGGTCAGAATAACATCACAGAACATCAATGTCATCACCTGCTTCTTGTTAGGACTGACCTCTTGAATAACTCCTTAGGCCCTTGTCTCCATACTCCGTGCACCAATAAGAAGTTTCCAAGTCTCTACCTCCACGTGGAGCTCCTAGTACTTTACTCCCTTTCCTGATGAGGAAGTCACAAATTCAACTCTTGCAATTTGTCCTGTGATGAGACGAAGAGGGCTTCTGTCCTCAGTGATCCTCCTGGGCTTGCTGTGTTGCACTATCCTCTCCAGCAGGCTGTTTGATCTCTCATGTCATCTAAAAGCCAACCCTTCTTTGCTCCTTGACACTTTGGGACTATGGCCCCTGTGACATATGATAGATAAAGGTAACTGGCCGCATTTTTAAAACCAATAAGATAAGCACTAAGGCAGGAGTAGCTTGTGTTCAATTGATTATGGATCCAAAAACCAACGTGATACTAAGAGGTGCTATCAGAAATAACAAGTCTATCATAAAGGAAGTGATCCTCTTGCTCTTCTTTATACTGAGTAGACCATGCTGGGTACTTCATGGAGAAACACTATCATCTAACTGAAACTTCCTTGGAGAAGAATGGCTAGCAGAGTTAAGACACTTGACATCAAGTAAATAAAACAAACATTGAAAACTTGGGGTGAGTGTTTAGCTCTGAAAAGACCATAATAATTGCCCACAGAATTTAGGTCTGGCTTATAAAGGATTGGGATTGCTCGACCAGACAAAGCAAGCATCAGTAGATGAAAAGTCCAGAAAATCAGATTTCTTACAACAATCTCTAACAATTAGAACTGTCCAAGGCCAGCTCTAAGCTACCCTGGGATGTTCTTAATTCTCTGTTGCTAGAGGTGCTCAAGAAGAGAGTGTTATTTATATTGTTACAGTTGAAATGCACAAGCTAGCATCTAGTTAACTAGGAAATCTTCAATGCCCTTTATATCCTAGGCCTATGATTTTATAACTATATGTCTGATTTAACTTGGGCTATTTTTTCCTAATTCTCCCTGTCTACTATTTCAAGAATATATTCTAGAGAAGATATATGGCCTCTCTTTTTAAGTTTGTGAGGCCAGGCAGAGGAAAATTGGGGAAGACCAAGATTAATCCTTCTTTAAAGATACAGCTGGTAAGTATCTGCTGGGGTCTACAAAATTCTGCTCATCATTTGTAACAATCCTTGCCCCCACCCGAACTCCCTTGGGTCCTTTGAAATATGACTTCAATTCTGTTCTGTTATCAGACTCTGGACAACAGGTCAGTTTTCCTCCCAAGCCCTCCTCTTCACAGATAAGCACTCCAGGACACTGTGGCCAAGTGTGGTGGAGGGGGCCTTGCTTACTCAGCCACTGAAACCCACACAACCACCTGATTGGCTCCTTCTTATCCCAGCATGAGAAGGGGGACAGAGAAAGGAGGGAGTCATAACACAGAAGAAGCTGACTAGGCTCATCCATCTTCCTGCATCAGCCCATGGCCATTCTGCTCCTGGGCTTCTTTCCATCCCTGGGCCTATCTCTCCACTAAAGAGCCTCAAGGTGACTCCCATCTCTCTCCCATGGCTTTGGGCCACCCTTCTCAAATAAGCATTCTCTCTGCATCACTAGCAATCTTTGTCCAAAACCACACATCTTTCACCTTTCATACATCTTTCAGTTTATTGTCTTTAGGCAGAGAAGGTATGATTATTTTTATAAGATTTTTATTTATGTATTCATGGGAGACACAGAGAGACAGAGGCAGAGACATAGGCAGAGGGAGAGGCAGGCTCTCCATGGGGATCCTGATGAAGGACTCAATCCCAGGACCCCAGGACCAAGGCCTGAGCCAAAGGCAGATGCTCAACCACTGAACCACCCAGGTGCCTCGAAGGTATGATTATTTTAATTATTCTTGTTACCATCCCTGTTTCCTGAAAACTTACAATGTCAACCCTTTATGTTACTTCCTTTAACAGATGAGGAAGTAGGCCATGATAAAGAATATTGAATAATTGACTAGTGTCAGAACATGCTCTCGAGAGAACCTAAAATATGTGGATAGAAGGTGAAACCAGGTAATTGTGAAAGATCTTTTCAAATCTAAGGACACAGAAAAGAAAGAAAGAAAGAAAGAAAGAAAGAAAGAAAGAAAGAAAGAAAGAAAGAAAGAAAGAGGAAGGAAAAGGAAGGAAGGAAGGAAGGAAGGAAGGAAGGAAGGAAGGAAGGAAGGAAGGAAAGGGAAAGGGAAAGAGGGAAGAAAGGGAAAAAACAGAAAGTGGAATGGTTGTTGCCAGGGACTGATGAGAAGAGCCCAGGGGAGTCCTTGTTTAAGGGGACAGAGTTTCAGATGTGGAAGGTGTGATGAGTTATACAGATAGATTATGGCAACGGTGGCACAACAATGTGGACATAGTTTATACCACTGAATTGTACACTTAGAAATAGTTAAAATAGTAAATTTTATGTTAGATGTATTTTACCACAATTTTATTTTGTTTTATTTTTAAAGATTTTATTTATTTATTCATGAGAGAGAGAGAGAGAAAGAGAGAGAGGAAGAGACACAGGCAGAGGGCGAAGCAGGCTCCATGCAGGGAGCCTGATGTGGGACTCGATCCTGGGACTCCAGGATCACACTCTGGACCAAAGGCAGGCACTAAACCACTGAGCCACCCAGGGATCCCCCTTACCACAATTTTAAAAATGAAGAAAAAGATTTTTTTTTCAAAGCTAGATTTGACTCCATGATTTTCGTTAGAACTTCTAAGAATCAGCACATAGTTAATATGTAGGCCATAGGATCTGAGAAATGATGTGAAAGTAGGTGAGGAAAGACGGAAGACATGCATCTCAGCAGGAAAGTCATAATTCTCATAGACAAGAGAATCTCCTCACTCCTCACTCCAGCAATTAGCAACACTCGACAGCCACGTGTCCATCCCAGCCTTGGTTTTCTGGGTTCTCAGCCAACAATAGATTCAGAACAGGGCATCTGAAGAGAGTAGGACATGGCAGGGAAAAGATGTTAGGCTAAGACACAGAGCCTAGAAGAGATATTGGATAATGATTAAAAGCATATACAAAACTAATAAAAGTCAGCAGGCTGAGACCATTTAGTGCTGGAGCAAATAGCTCTTCATGGCTCAACAGGCCCTGAGGGCCTGGAACAATGACTGGTGCACATAATCAAGTCATCAAAGCATCATTTAACAAGTTAAATAATGTTCAATGTTCTTAGTTGATGAAAGAAGAAAGTATCAAATACTTTTCAGAAATATTCTCATAAATGCTTTAAATTTCTGTCTAGGTTGGCATTTAAAATGGAACACACTCAGTTGTCTGGAAAACCCACTGATGCAGAACCCTCATTTTCCAATGATGCCTGATAAATAAGTATAGCAGAGTTCCAGAAAGTTCAGGTCTGGGTGTACTGCATCTTTTCAGGGGAGGGGAAGTAAACTCCAAGAGGGTCTTTTCCCCTCTCTTTGTCTTGCCTTTCAGTTAAGGAAACCCACATGGGCCATTAGGAACCAAATCTCAAGGCAAATAACTGGAAACACATCCTCTAGGCTTAAAGAAGGCCAACTACCTCTAAGGACTGGTGGGTAAACACTGCTCAATGAAACTTCCCTCAATTGAATGGTAACAACCTGATCCAACTGCATACTCTCTTTTGGAAAGACGAAATACTATGAAATAAAGAGAAGGTGAGCTGAGTTCAGTTCCCCATTCCAAAGCTGTTATAGATCACTCCAAATGCTTAACGCCATCAGCAATTTTAAAGGAGACCTAAGCACCTATAGTCCTCTAGTGATGAAATATGTGTCCTAAGCAAGGGATAGCCTTAATTGCACCAGAAATGGGCACCTGATCCAATGTCGGCCAACCTCTAGACTGATCCCAATCAGTGAGGTTGTCTGGAAGAAAACAGTTTACCACAAGGTAATAAGCAATCTAATTTGAAAAAGAAAATATGAGGGATCCCTGGGGTGGCTCAGTCGTTTAGCACCGGCCTTCAGCCCAGGGCGTGATCCTGGAGTCCCAGGATGGAGTCCCACATCGGGCTCCCTGCATGGAGCCTGCTTCTCCCTCTGCCTGTGTCTCTGCTTCTTCTCTCTGTCTCTGTGTCTCTCATAAATTGATAAATAAAATCTTTTTTAAAAAAAAAGAAAAAGAAAATATGAGAGATTCAGTCAGTGTGCTTGGGATACACACGAAGTAAGAAATACTCTGTCCTCACAGAGCTTATAGAGCAGTGGTTTTGCAGGCAAGTAAATGCTATTACCGTAATTGCCATGAAATTGTGAGACAAATCCAAATTGGTTCAGCCATTATAGGAAACAGTGTAGAGGTTACTCAAAAAATTAAAAATAGAAATACCATAAGATCCCACATTTCTACTTGTGGGTATTCATCTGAAGAAAACGATGACACTGAGTCAAAAAGATCTGCACTCTCGTGTTTATTGTAGCATTACTCACAATGGTCAAGATGTGGAAGCAACCGAAGTGTCCACCAGGGGATGTATACATAAAGAAAATGTGGTATATAAATACAATGGAATATCTCTCAGCTATAAAAAAGAAGGAAGTCCTGCCATTTGCAATAACATGGATAGACCTGGAGTGAAGTAAGTCAGACAGAGAAAGACAAAATACTGTATGATCTCCTCACATATAAAATCTAAACAAACAAACAAACTGAACTCATTGATACAGAGAATAGATCAGTGGTTGCCAGAAACAAGGCAGGGGGAGGAGTGGGCCAATAAGTGAAAGGGGTGAAAAGATACAAACTTCTAGTTTAAGATAAGTAAGTCGTGGGATGCAAATGTATAGCATAATGACTGGTTAACAAGGCTCTGTGGCATATTTGAAAGTTACTAAGAAAGTACATCTTAAAAATTCCCATCACAAGAAAAAAGAAATTGTAATTATATGCAGTGATGGATGTGAAGTAGACTCACTGTGGTGCTCACTTCATAATATTTACAAATATTGGATCATTATGTTGTACAGCTGAAACGAACATAATATTAAATGTCAGCTATATCTCAACCAAAAAAATTATACAACTCTCCTGCTAAAACCCTTTCTATGACTCCCTAAGGCAACTAGAAAAAACACCCACACTTCTTCCTCTATTCTACATGTGACTGGATCCCACATGGTTTTCCCCACACTTCCACATGTCATTCAAGTCTCAGCTCCAGTGCTGTCCAGAACCATACAGCAGATATATGCTCCCCTCTTTATGCTTTTATATTTTTTTGAATGGTTTGTAAAATATCAAAAACTTCAAAAGTATATTAAAATTCACATTATTTTAAGCTTAAACATTTTATTTGTACCCAAACCAGAATTCATTGGCTTCAACAGAAGCAAACTCTCCAAGAAGATGTTCAAAATTTCTTAGATGATCTCATTTTCATTCTTTTTTTTTTTTTTTTAGATTTTATTTATTTATTCATGAAAGACAGAGAGAGAGAGGAGAGACAGAGAAGACACAGGCAGAAGGAGAAGCAGGCTCCATGTAGGGAGCCCGACGTGGGACTTGATCCCGGGTCTCCAGGACCACGCCCTGGGCCAAAGGCAGGCGCCAAACCGCTGCGCCACCCAGGGATTCCCATGATCTCATTTTCAATTGAGAGAATTGCCATATTTGACAACATCTCTTGATCAAGTGATGATCTTAAATAATTTTTAATTAGCTTCACCTTACTGATCCTTTTTTTTTAAAGTTTTGATATTTTGTTCCTTGTGTTTTTGGCATTAATTTTGCTTTTAAAAATATTTCCTTAAAATAGTATTTATTTTGATTACTGAGATTTATGTGCCCCCCACACACACACACACAAAAACTCTGTGCTGAATTCTGTACTTACCAGCTTCACATGGTCACAGGCCCATTCAGCTCAAAGGCCTTCTCCTCAAAGATGCCTTCTCTGACCCTCTATTCAAAGTAGCCTTCCAATCCTGCACCTGCCTAGTTTCTTTGTCTACTGTTACCCTGATTTAGTTTTAAAAGTAATTCTATTATTCTAAATCATTTTATTTAGCTTTTAATTTTTTTTCTTAGGTTCTGTCTCCCACCCCCTCGCTAGAAAATCCATGCACTGTGTCCATCTTATTCACTATTCTTGCTATAGCACCTATAACAGCAACTGGCACATGTCTGATAAAATAATGCATTTGGGAATAATCGAGTTATACATTGTCATTGAAGCTGTGTGCTTCAAAGAATGGATAATATGAAAAGAAAATCTAGCGTAGGACAAAACTCTGAAAGACAACAATATTTAGCGGGGGAAGAGGAATTTAAAGAGCTAATTGTGGGTGATGGGCACTGAGGTGGGCACTTGACGGGATGAGCACTGGGTGTTATTCTATATGTTGGCAAATTGAACACCAATAAAAAATAAATTTATTAAAAAATAAAAAAATAAAGAGCCAATTGAAGTATCAAATTTTGGTAAGTGTGTAGAGGAACAGACCTCATTCACTGCTGGCGGGAGTGCAAAATGGAATAGCCACTTTGGAAGACAGTTTGGAGGTTTCTTACAAAACTAAACATACTCTTATCAGCATATCCTTACTAAGAGCCAGCAGCAGTCATACTCTTTGGTATATATCCAAAGCAGTTGAAAATTTATGTCTACATAAGAACTTGTACACAGATAAGTATAGCAGCTTTACTCATGATTACTAACACTTGGAAGCAACCAAATGTCCTTCAGTAGGTTAATGGATAAATAAACTGTGGTACATCCAGATAATGGAATAGTATTTAGTGCTTAAAAAAAAAAGAAAGAGAGAGAGCTATCAAGCCATGGAGAAACATGGAGGAAACTTAATAGAATGAAGAAACCAGTCTGAAAGGGCTACATACGTACTGTATGATTCCAACTATACAAGTACAAAATTACAGAGCCAGAAAAAGATTAGTGGTTGCAGGGAGTTGAGGGAAAGGGAAATGACTAGGCAAAGTGCAGATGATGATGAAGGCAATGAGACTACGAGGGTGGATACATGCCATTATGCTTTTGTCTAAATCCATAAAAAGCACAATACCAGCAGTGAACGCGAATATAAACTATCTGGACTTTTGATGATAGCATATCAATGTAGGTTCATGAATTGTAACAAATATGCAGTGCTGGTGAGGGACATTGATAATGGAGGAGGGCCCCACTGGGCATGTGTGGGGGCAGGGGGTAAATAGGAACTGTCTGTATCTTTCTCTTAATTTTGCTGTGAAACTAAAACTGCTCCAAAAAAGTAAAGTCTATTAAAAAGAAGAAAAAAAGGTAACTGAGAAAGTACAGAGAAAGAAGCAGAGAGTGAATCAGAAGAGTAGCTCTTGCAAAAAGCAAAAGGCAAAAGATGAGATTATTTCAAGGAGGGCGAGGCAGTCATTCCCAATGCTGCCAAGAGTTCATCTAAGATAAGGACTAAAGAGTGTCTCTTGAGTTTAGAAAGAGGTCATCCTCTACTTTTACAAGAGCCGATTCATTGAAGGATTGCGGGTGAAAGCCAGATGGAGGGATGAGGAATGAATGGGTGGTACGACAGTAGTAGAGCTTACAATAATGACAACTCTAAGTGTCTGGCAGTAAGGGAGCCGCAAATAGAGGAAGGGGGCTTTTGCAGTTTTTAGATTGGGAGAGACATGAACATGCTTAAATACTGATAGGGAGAAGCCAAGAAAGAGAGAGAGAGGTAAAGAATGATAATGTAGGAAAGGGGATAACTTATATTCCATCTTCCTGAGTGGATGGAGGGATTTACCTTGACTGGGAGGGGAAATTCTTAATTCTATTACAAAAGGTAGAGAAGAGAAAAGACCATGAATAGGCCTGATCAGAGAAACTTGATGATGCTTTCTCTCATGCTTTCTATTTTTTCTTATGAAATTGGAAGTGAGATCTACTGAGGAGAACCTATGAAGTAATTGGATAAGTTTTATTTATCCACTTCACAAATATTTATTGGGGACCTACAGTGCTCAGGCACCATCTTGGATACTTGGAATACATTAATGGAAAAAACAAAGATGCCTGTTATTGTGGAGTTTATATTCTAGCACGTGAGGATAGGTAATAAACAATGAACATAATAAATAAGTTATATAGTGTGTTAGGTTATAAACCTAATATATAGGGGGCACCTGGATAGCTCAATGATTGAGCATCTACCATTGGCTCAGGCCATGATCTTAGGGTCCTGGGATTGAGTCCCACATCAGGCTCCTTGCAGGGAGTCTGCTTCTTTTTCCCTGTCTATGTCTCCGCCTCTCTCTGTGTGTCTCTCATGAATAAATAAATAAAATCTTAAATATATATATTTATATATGTATGTACATATATAAGAAAGTAGAGGAAGAAGGAGATAGAGAGTCCAGCAGGAAGGCAGAGAGCAGTTTACAATGTCCAACAGAGAGGTAAAGGTGAGCTTCACGAGAATAGGAAGTGTGAGAAAATATTTGAATATGATGAAGGAATTAGATGGGTATCCAGAGGAAGAGCGTTTGAAGAAGAAATAGTACAGAAGTTTTAAGGTGGGAACATATTGGACCCCGTATAAGTTTCCCATTGCTGCTGTAACAAATTACCATAAACTTTGTGGTTTAAAACAACACAGAATTGGAGCACCTGAGTGGCTCACTTGGTTAAGTGTCCAACTCTTGGTTTCAGTTCAGTCATGATCGCATAGGTGGTGGGACTGAGCTCCACATCAGGCTCTGCACTCAGTGAGGTGTCTGCTTGAGGCTCTCTCCCCCTCTCCCTCTGTCCCTGCCCCCATTCGTGCACTGCTCTGTCTGCCCAAAATAAATAAATAATTTTTTTAAAAAACACACACACACACAAAATTTATTCTCTTACAATTCTGGAAACAGACATCTAAGATCAGTTTCACAGGGTTAAAATCAAAGTGTCAGCAGGGCTAATTCCTTCTGGAGGCATTAGGGGAACTCTGTTTCCTTGCCTCTTCTAGCTTCTGCAGGCTACCTGAATTTCTTCACTCATGATCCCTCCCATATCACCCCAACCTCTTGCTTCCATGTAAAATCTCTTACTTCCTCTTCTGTAGTCAAATCTCCCTCTGCCTCCTCTTACAGGAACCTTGTGATTACATTTAGAGCCCACCAAGATAATCCAGGATAATCTCCCTAACTCAAGATCCTCAATTATAATTGCAAAGTCCCTTTGCCATGTAAAGTAATATTCACAGGTTTGAGGAATTAGGCCCTGCATATATTTGGGGGCCATTCATCAGCCTACCACAATCCATACTCTGGCTCCCAGAGATTCACATCCATCCAATATGCAAAATACATGTACCCCCATCACAACATCCCTAAAAGTCTCAGTCCTTTACAGCATCAATTCAAAGTCCAAAATTTCATCTAATTATCAACTCAAAAATCTCAAATTTTGTCTAAGTCAGGTACAGATAGAACTCTGGATATGATAAAAATTCTGACGCAAATTTCCCTTCCATCAATGGACTTGTAAAACTAGAAAACAAGTTATTGGTTCCTAAAATTCGATGGTGAGACAGTCATAGGCTGCCAGGTATAGATATTCCCATTCAAAAAGGGAGAAAATGGATTAAAAAAAAAATCACTGGTCCTAGACAATTTTGTAATCCAGTAGGGAAAACTCCAATAGTTTTCAAGGCCTTAAATGATATCCTATGGCTTGAGACTTTATGCTGTGGACTCAAGGTTCTGCTTTGTGAGCCATCCTTCTTTTTCATGCAGAGTGGCATGTGTTTGTAGCTGACTGGTTTTATTAGCCTGCTTTCTGCCTATAGAGTTTGGGGAGTCTACAGGCTTCTTTCATTTTGTTCTCTCAGTTCAAGCTGGTGGCATTTCTGCTGGTGTGACATTCTTGGAAACCTTGCAGGTCTCCTATGGATGTCATGGGGATCCACTAGATTCCATTAGACCCTTCCGTAGGTTTTTCCTGGTAATCTCTTCTCTGTTCCTGGCTTCTGTGGAGATGGCTGAGTCACACATCTAAGCTCTTCAAAGTGCCGTCTGTATGACCAAATACTCTAAATAGTGAGGTAAAGTTTGCCCAGTCACACCCTGGGCTTTCTCTCCAGAGCACAGCTTTCCTCATAGCAAATCTCCTAATTTTAGCATTTGTTGCCATCTAGCTAGGCTATTTCCCAAATCAACAGGTCCTGTTCATTTTTCTTAATAGTTCTTGCTTCACAGAAGCCTGTGCCTTCAACATCTTGCTCAGGAATCTCAACTATCTGCATTCATTGTTTAACAATTCTGCTTTCCACAAAACTATGGGACTCAACTCTGCCAAACTTTCTGCTGCTTTATACCAAAGCTCCTTTTTTCTCTGGTTTCCTAAAATATGTTCCTCATTTCCTTTGAAGTCCACATTGGTAGCACCTTTAATGCCCATATTTCTACCAACAATTTGTTTATGGGTATTTGTGTATTCTCCAAGACAATATGGGCTTTCTTTACTAGTGAGGGGGTTTCCCACTTTCTTCTGACCCCTCACAGGCAGAGTTTTAACATCCATGTTTCTACTAACAGTCTGTTGAAGTCAATCTGTCTAGGCTTTTTCTAACATGCCCTTCAAAATTTTTCTGGCTTCTGCCCACTGCCTAATTCCAAAGCCACTTCCACATATTTAAGTATTTGTTAGAGCAGCATCCCATTTTCAGGGTATGAAAATCCATGCCAGAGTTCAACCAGAGAAATACAACTGGTAGAGCAGATATATATTAAGAGATTTATTTCAAGGAATTGGCTTATTTGACGTTGAAGCAAGATGTTGAAGGCACTACTTGGAAATGATATTGTAAGCCCCTCAGGGATGAAGGTCAATAGAAAGGAAAGTCCAGCAGTCAGTCAGAAAGTTGGGTAGGCAAGTCCTAAATCTGTAGGTCAGACTATCAAGATGGTAGACTGGAACTTTCAGATATGAGCTAACACTGCAATCTGCAAGAAAGCCTCAGTTCTGCTCTTACAATCTTTCACTCATTGAATAAGTTCCAACAAGAGTACCTAAGATAATCTCCCTTACTTAAAGTCAGCTGATTATGAGCTTTAATCAGACCAACAAAATACCGTCACAGCAATACCAAGATTGGTGTTTGAATAACTGGGAATGATAGCTTATTCAAGTTAACACATACACCGACCATCAGAGATGCGTTCAAAATTCAGCAAAGAGGTCACTGTGGCTGGATGGGTATGGGCAAAGGAGCTTTAAGAGGTGACAGCTTGAAATGCAGGGTTTTGTAGGTCAATGAGAAGAATGAAAAAGTTTTGAAAAAAATAATTCATAGAATCAGGGGGCTGAAAAACCTAAGTGTAGAGTGCACCAGTCTCTAAGATAATGCTATTTTCTTTAGCAATGCAGTAGTCCCAGTTTAGGCAAATTGAAGTCAGGCACTCGAATGATCCAGAGGCTTTTAGAGTGGACAGAACAGAAAAAAAGAGGGGGCAAGGAATTAAACTAGCAAGAGAAACGTGAAAACAGTGGAACCAGGAAGTTTAAGTTGGTAGGAAATAAAGTGAACAGTGGATAGGGAGAAGGTCTGGGCTTCAAGAAATTCAAGGAGGACAATAATAACAAGGCCATAGGACCAAGGAACAGGTAGAGGGAGTAACTGCACAAGATAGGTGTGAAATTAACAGGTCCGGTCGATAGTGGAATGTCTACACTTATTCTGGGATGGAATAGCTATGGGTCGCAATAGGGTACATGGTGTATTTATGGAAAGAACAGCTGATGAGGAGTAAAGCTTCCAAAGATGAGCTGGACTTAGAGAGGAAATTAGGAGGATGAACCCCATACCAGTGTCTTCACTGAATGAAAAATATATGTCCAGAGGACAGAGCGTGATAGAACCAGAGGAGATGCCCCTATGGCAAAGGCTGGAAGAAAGCAGCCGGGCTTTTCTTTCCCCTGGAGGCAATGAGCATTATCTGTTTGAGATAGCTACCAAGAGAAGTAGTGTCCTTAGGAGAGAGCCTGGTTTCAGTTAGAGAATGGAAAGAGAGATAATCTTTAGTGAAAATATTGAGGATGCAGAGAATTTGCTTTCTATGAGACCACAGAAGGCTTGGAAAGGAGAGCAAAGGGAAGGTGGGCTGGGGAGTCAGAGCAGAGAGCTATAAAGATGAGAGGAAGTTACCTGGATAGTAACCAAGGATAACAGATAAGGGAGGCATGATGGATTTACTGGTGTTGCATTTCTTGCAAGAATAAGTCATAGCAGTCTCCTGGTGGATGGAGAGAGGGACATTCAGACCTTGAGTCATCCGGGACCTGGACGGATGCCACTTGCAAAGGAGGTCTACTCTGCTGGATGAGTAGATTCTGGCTTCACTGGAAGAAGACAGCGTAAAGACAGATGATATGGGTTCTCTGTAGATACTATTATACTGTCCTGCAGTGGAATTTAAGGAGATGTGGAACCCTATACAAGTACAGGTGACTACTTAGAAATGATATTGTGAGTCCCTCAGGGGTGAAGGTCAATGGAAAGAAAAGTCCAGGACAGTTAAAACATGGACAAAGAGTCATAATTCTAGATACACACATACAATTTTATATTTATTTTGGGTACTATCAGTATTAACATATAAATGAAAGTTAAAGCAATGGTTATAGAGAAGGCAAAGTGCCATGTAAAGATGGCACTAGAGGGGCGCCGAAGTGCTTCAGTCAGTTAAGTGTCAGACTCTTGATTTCAGCTCAAGTCATGATCTCAGGGTCATGAGATGGAGTCCTGCATTGGGCTCTGCACTGGGCATGGAGCCTGCTTGGGTTTCTCTCTCTCCCTTTACCCTACCCTCCCACCTACTCTGTCTCCCTCAAAAAAATAAAAGTATCATTAGTTATAACAATAATAATAATGATAGAAAAATTTATTGAGCACTTACTCTATGGAGTAGCTGGCAAGCCACTACTCTAGCACATGACATGTATCCACTCATTATTTGTAGATATTAATATTTTTCCTATTCTACAGATGACATCACACAACATAATGATGGTACCAGGATTGAAATCCAGAGCCCACATTCTTTTTTTTTTTTAAGATTCTATTTATTCATTCATGAAAGACACAGAGAGAGGGGCAGAGACACGGACAGAGGGAGAAGCAGGCTCCATGAAGGGAGCCCGACATGGGACTCGAACCCGGGTCTCCAGGACCATGACCTGGGCTGAAGGCGGCGCTAAACCGCTGAGCCACTCAGGCTGCCCAGAGCCCACACTCTTAATCCCAAGCTTAGGCTACCAAAAAAAGAGAAGGTAAAATATAATCCCGGAGAACATCATTATTAAGAACATACTGAGGAGAAACTATAGAAATTGTACATCACTGAGATACAGGTAACGGATCCTAAGTATGGTCTTGAAAGTTTATTTTAAGATAAGTTGCTGACAGGGGTGCCTGGGTGACAGTTGGTTGAGCATTCAACTCTTGATTTCAGCTCAGGTCATGATCTCAAAGTAATGAGATCGAGCCCTGTGTTAGGCTTCATGCTGACCAGGGAGTCTGCTTGAGATACTCTCTGTCCCTCTCCCTTTGCCCCTCCCTCTGCTCTCTTTCTCAAATAAATAAATAAATCTTTTTTTTAAAAAAAATATAAGTTGCTGGCAGCATCTTGCTTTCTTGTCTTTGACTCTTTTTTTCTTGAAAGTGGAATGTGGGATAAAAATGAGTTCAATTTAGTTGGGTTTCAATTAATGAAAGTTTTGTGGTATCTGCTTAGTGGTTTAATAAAAGCAACTTTAGCACTGGGAAAACTTCATCTCGTCTTCCTGCATTCCCACAAGAAATTTTTATTTAAAAAATAATAATCACCATAATAATAATCATAATTTTTCTTATTTTCTAAAGTAGACTCCTTGGACCTTACTGGCTAGAGCAGTTACTAAGGAAGGATCAGGGGTTAATTTCAGTTCTCCTGGGTTGTGAACACTGACTTGGGACCAAAGGAAAACCTTCATCCAATTTTTTTCCAAATTAAATCAAGAGCATTGATAATTAGTTTCTATCAAAGACATCTAGTGGGAAATGAAAGAACTGAAAAAGCCATAAGCTGCCTTTACTTCTTCATTAATATTTGCTCCCAAATGCAGGTCAAATAAACTACACTCACAGTTTTAAATGAGTTGCTTTAAAGCTGATGAATTATTTTTCTCCTTGGATTTATACCACCCGTTGTGGCTAATTATTCCCAATACGTGCCCCCCGCACTTACTTGAGGTTTTAGTCAAACAAAGAAAACAAAGCTAAGCTCCATAGACATTGAACTCTGTTTTGCTTTTAAAATTTTTTTCACTACATATGCAACCCCACTTTGAATACTGAGAGATTTCTTCTCACAATCAAAGCTCCTCTTGGCTCTTAATAGATAGTGGATGAGGTTGGCTGATTTTATGGCTTTCTGAATACCCAGAACAGAAACACAGTTTAGGAGGCAAGCCTGTAGGAGCTACAGGTACAACTCCATTATGACCACATCCTAATTTCCCCTGGTTGAAGCTTTCTTTCACTCTACCAGGCCTTAGCTTGCTCATCTGCAAGATAAAGACAAGAATACTGTGATAGAAACAGCTAGCTGGCCACCGAATTTGTGCAGAGTTGTTGCTGGGAAGTAATCATTCAGCCAGAAACTCGACTTCCCCACTCTTCTTGTACCAAAATGAACCCATATGACTAGTATTCGCCAACAGAAATTCAATGGAGTTGTACACGCTTGAGCTTTTAGACAGTGGGCATGCACTCCTGCTTCTGGCCAAAATACAGTAGCAGGGACTAGATTTATCCTCATGTCCCAAACAACTAAAATGTCAGACAATGTACACAAAGCAATGGTTCTCAAGACATGGGACATCAAAAAACAAAGGGCAATAATCCCTGAGTGATCAGAAAAAGTGAGGTAAGCCCGATGATTGCCCAAACTTTACCACATAGAGAAAGTTTCCAGTGTGTACCACCACTGGGAGGGGGAATCCAAGCTGAGACCCCATCTCCCTGAATTGAGGATATGGAGTTGGGAATCTGGGGAAGCCAAAGCAGCTAGAGTCCATAGGCCGGAGTACGGGAGAGGAGGGAGGGTGCTGTACAGAGAGAGAACTCTGGGGCTCTGTAGACAGTCTCCACTGAGTACTCAATTGAGTATTACTTAGTACATGTGCATAAGTCAACTACCCAAGGCCAGGAATCACTCTAAAGAATTAGACAGAACAATGCTCAGAGGACGCACAGGGCGGGGATCAATACCTGTTCCAAATAGCCAGAGTGGAAAATCTCATAGTACATGAAACATCAGAATACTAAAAAGAGCCTTTCCTCACAACTGAAGAAAGATTAATCTTAAATTAATCTTTAGGTGGTCTCATCTAAAAAGGCTTATCCAAAAGGATCACATTGGGGCCCCTGGGTTGCTCAGTGAGTTAAGAGTCTGACTCTTGATTTTAGCTCAGGGTTTTGAGTTTAAGCTCTACTTGGAAAAAAAAAGGATCAAACTTTTTTTTTTATTTTTTTTTTATTTATTTATGATAGTTACACAGGGAGAGAGAGAGAGAGGCAGAGACACAGGCAGAGGGAGAAGCAGGCTCCATGCGCCGAGAGTCCGACGTGGGACTCGACGTGGGTCTCCAGGATCGCGCCCCGGGCCAAAGGCAGGCGCCAAACCGCTGCACCACCCAGGGATCCCAGGATCAAACTATTTTTAAGAAATAGCATCCCAGGACAAAGCTCAAGGCCATTTGTTAGAATGCAAAAATATCTATCACCAAATAATATAAAACTCACGTCTAGCATCCAACAAAAATTGCTAGGCATACAAAGAAAAAATATACGACTCATAATAAGAAGAAAAAAATCAATTGAAACTCACCCAGAAATGACATAGATGGTAGCATCAGTAGAAAAGGACAATAAAAAAGAACAAAAGAAATTTTATAACTGTATTCCATATATTCAAGATTCTAGAGGAAAGATAGAACAAGCTAAATAGAGACATAGAATATATTTTATTTATTTTTAAGGTGTATTTTATTTATTTTAAAGAGAGATAGGGTGTGGTGGGGAGGGCAGAGGGAGACAGAGAGAGAAATACAAGCAGACTCTGTGCTGAGTGCAGAGCCTGACACAGAATTTGATCTCACAACTCTGAGATTAGATCTGAGCCAAAACCGAGAATTGGATACTCAACTGATCATGCCACCCAGGCACTCTGAGACATAGAAGGTATTTTAAAAGACCCAAAATGAGAAAGTTATTGGAATAAATACAAGAAAACTGCTAGAACTAATAAGTGAATTTGGCAAAGGTTTCAGGATGAAAAATTAATAAACAAAAATCAATTATATATAGTAGCAAGGAACAATTGGAAAAGGAAATTTAAAACAATGCCATTTATAATAACAAAAAATATGAAATACAGATAAATTTAACAAAAGATATGCAAGACTTGCATACTCCAAGCAACTCTCAGAACATACTCCATGATGAACTCAGTCAACAGAAAGCACCTTGCCTGGACAAACTCGATTCCCCCTTCACCCCCTAATCTAATTAAGTCTTTGGTTCCCCCCCTCTCCTACCTCTTTTCCACCGGCCTGAAACCTATCCCAAGATCCTACCTCCTTTTGAGTACCCTCCACTACTGGCGCAAGGGGGCCTCCTATAGCATCCCTCTTTTCCACGGAAACTTGTCTCTTCAATGCCCCATCTCCTTCGAACCCCAACACCAACTCCATCTTCCTTCTCCACCTCTGGATCTGTCCCCTTTCTGAGTGATTGACTGCAGGAATTTTCATTGTCAGGGAGAAAGCCCCTGTCCTCAAGGTGGCTCACCCTAAATCTGTCCCATCTGAAGGAGCCCAGTAATCCTCCATCAGCATGCTGCACAGGGCTGGATTATTTAGTTTGGAATAACATTCCTGTGGGCCTTTCACACATAGAGTTTTAAGCCCTCAGTTTGGTCTCATCTCAAGGCCCCTCTATCAACCTTGTCTGGGGCTTGTTCCTGATCTTCCGGCTGAGGAATGCTTTCATCAGGAGCCAACAATCATTTTTAGTGAGAGGGTTATCAAAATATGTATGCAGGGAAATTTTTTCCTAAAAAAAGAAAGTAATCTGTGGAGATATGGCTTACCCACAAGAAAAACCTTCTACATTGTTCTGCAGAACATCTTATTCTTCTTAAAGACTCTGATTTACTTGAAAACTATCCTTTCCAAGAAGGAAAAGATCTTTAAGTTTGCAAAAACCAAGGTCCCGCTAAGCTAGTTTTCCTGCAACCAAGAAATATTTGTCCTAAAATTCTTCAAGACCCCATCTTCTAAAAGTATATTTTTCCCAAAGTTTCCAAGATCCCAAGGACTAATTCTTTGGCAAGGCTCAAGTTCACAGTATGTGTTTTTGTCTTTCCCCTACAGACACCTCAGCAGTTCATGCAAAAAGGAAATATTTCTAAACCCGCAGCCTAAAATGGGAAGCTGGCCACCCACGGCAAACCCCAGAGATTCCAGCCTGTATCTTATTATAGGATACACACACACACACACACACACACAGGATTTTTATATATGATATATAAAATTATTTAATTATATAATGATATACATGTATTATAGATAATATATAATACACTACATATTATGTTTGCTGACTTACAACAGCCCATACCTATGAATGGCTGTCCTTTCCTGTCCCCCTATATCTTCAAGACTTCCCTCCAGGATCTCTATTCCAAACAGTGGGAGAAGGGTGCCTCTACCCTACATTTATATCAGCAGATGAAATCAGAATTTAACAATTTTATGGAAGAGCAAACACATACCATTTGAATTAAAGCATCTGTAACTCCATCAGCATATTAGTACTAGAGGAGTGTAGTAATTATCTGCATCCCACACTGCAAAATAATTTCTGGAGGAAAATTCATCTTGTGTTCTAAACAAATAACGAACACAATCCTTTGTGCCTTTCTACATGCTGATGATGTACTATATCCTGGAACATTCCAAAAAATATGCTTTCTCTCTACACTTTCTTGCGAGATAAATAGCAGGCAAAGTGCTAGCTCATGGTAGAAATGGAAAATTTGGAAGCTACAGAGAAGATAAAACAAATTCAGCCGAGGTCCAGAGCAGATTTTCCTTCTGCTAAGCAAGGACTGCTTGCCTGTACATGTCAGTCTCCCAAATACATAAGTGAAGAGTTGGAAAAAGAGAAGGAGGGTGGACCTTGCCCAGAACACAGCGCTTTATCACCATGGTCCCACCCTGCCGATCTAGGGGTTTAAGTAGTTCAAAGTCTTCTGCTTTGGCCAATCAGAATCATTCACCTATTGAACTATGACAGAGCAATAAACGCAAACCCCAAAGGGATGTTTTGACTCTCTAGCTGTGCTATACTTCTATCAACCAACCAAGAACTTCCTAACTGGAAGTGAAGTATCCACAACTCTAAACTCTCCTTCCTGGCTCCCAACCCTGCCAGCTCCAGGGAGAGGCCACCATGTTCTCTTGACTTGTTTCCTCAAGTGTTCTCTCACAGGGCAACATTCAGTTAGAATTCCAAAAGAAACTGTTACTTCCAAGGGTTCCATTCCGTTCTCTCATAGTAACGCACTGCAGGCTAGTATTTACGTGGCCGTGCGGGCTATTTCCAGGCCCAGCCATAACCAGTGAATGCGGTGACATTAATATGAGTAAATGCAGGAAAAGAGATGAAATAAAACATATCCTATTGAAGGAAATGAGAGCTCCTTAAGAAAGGAAAACACACATAGGAAAAGACGTGGGCATATCAGAATACAAATAGGGCACTTGGGAGCAGTGGATTCCACAGGCATGATGTTATTGAAGTATTTGATACCAGAGTAGGCACCTGCAGATATGAATTACATCCTCATGTAGACCACTAACGTTAGAGTACTGACATCTCAGGAAGCGCTTATGTTATATTTCAAATCCCCTGCCCGCTGCACAAATATCCAATAAATCAATCAGTGATAAAGGACACCAACAAAAAAGGCTTAAAATGCTGAACAAGCCACCTTTCCCTCCTCAGAGAGGCTGCCGCCCTTAATTTATTGGGGGTTCCCTAGTTGCTCACACCTCAGCCTTGGGACACCAGGAGGGTACTATTAACACCTTCAGTGCTGGGCCAAGGGAAAAAGCAATAAGCTGGCTGTCTGGGGACATTTCCGAGGTAGGCATCAGCTTGGATGGAATTCCCTGGTTATCTCTCAGGAATTCCTGATGCCTATTTCCTCCCCACCTCTGCCTCCTTAACTGGGGTGTCACTTCTTTTTCCTTAGGGTGAGACGTGAGGTGGTGGGTCATGCTTATTTCATTTGGTTATAATAACAGCACCTTATATACGCAAGGCAAGTTTTCCAATGATGATTATTCTATAAGTGCAAAACCAGAGGCATGGAAAATTTTAGATACTTTTCTAGGTAAATAAGAAGAGACAACATGAAATCTCTAGTCAAGTAGAATAAGTGATTTAAAAACTGGTCAGTGGCACACTGAACAAAACACAGAGAGAAAAGATTGAAAAGCAACAGGGCAAACTCTAATTATGGTTATCTTTGGGTGGTGGAATTTGGGGACTTCTTTTTCTCCTTCTTTCCTGAATTTCCTAGATAGTCTATTATATTAGGTGTGATGCTAACTTTTATGTGTCAGCTTGACTTGGCCAGATATTTGGCTAAACATTATTCTGGGTGTATCTGTGAGGGTGGTTTTGGATGAGACTGATATCTGAATTGGTAGACTGAGTAAAGCAGATTACTCTCCCCAGTGTGGGTGGGCCTCATCCAATCAGTTGAAGACCTGAATAGAATAACAAGGCTGGGTAAGAGGGACCCTCTCTGCCTGACTGTCTTTGACCTGGGACATTGGTCTTCTCCTGTCTCCTGACACAGACTCAGAATGAAACTACATTACTGGTTCTCCTGGGTCTCTACCTTGCCGACTGCAGATCTTAGGGCATTTTCTCCATAATCGCATGAGCCAATTTCTTATAATAAATCTCTTTATATATATCTATATATAAAATATATCCTATTAGTTTTGTTTCTCCGGAGAACTCTCCAAGTAATGCAGCTAGTTTTGCATTTATACTTTACTATCTTCTGCAATATTATTTTTATAATTAGAAAATAACTTTTAAAATTTATCTATGCAAATTTAAGAACTATGTACTATGCAAAGAGAGCCTCACAAAATTAATCCCACTGAGAGCACTAGTATTTCATTTCATGTTTAATTTTGATATTTATTCCTACCACATAAATCTTAAGGCACCTAGAGAATATTAACATCAATATTATTTACATAACATTACTCAAAGCCTTTCCTGGTTTTGAAAGCATCTTTTTTTGTGTTTAAAATTGTGCATTGGAAAGGAAATGTTTTTCTGATATACCAACTGTACTCTTCTTCAGTGATTTTAAAAGCAATGATAGCAAGTCTTAGCTTTGTTCTTAGACAGCATTTGACAAAAACTTATTTAAGTTGCACAGTGGTAGGCCCCGTGGGTGATACAATGTACAAAAATGAAACTCTTTTTTTTAAGTGTACCAAATGCTATATTAATGATTACCTTATTTAGTCCTCACAATAACCTTGTGTTTTAAAAGGAGACATCAGCACTGTTTTATAGCAGAGGAAAGCACAGACGGTGAGGGTGCAGCGACTCACCCAAGGTCATGCAAGCTGGTAGGTTACAGAACTGGGGCTTGAACCCGGCGCCTCTACTTCTAAACCTTATGCTTTTTCCTATGGAGTGTGACACTGTCCCCCTGCTTGAAGAGCTGACTGTCAAGACAAGATGGATACACAGGAAACGGAATAAGAGTATACGATTAAGCATTAAATCTGAGTGGTATGTTCATCGACTTCCATCAATTATAGCAAGTCTCGCCTGACTTGTTCCATTTTAAAAACTGAAGTTCAAAGTTGGAAAATAATTCACCCACATAGTTAGTGGCAGCTCCAGAAAGAGAATCCTGGAATGATGGCTTATGTTCCAAATGAGGCATAAACAGAGACATAGCTACAGCCCAAGAAGCTGTGTTGTGAGGCCCCAGCAAAGGCAGCCCTCCCCTCTGCCCAGATGTTCAGGAACAACAGAATATAATGATTCAGAGGGGAAAAAGTTTTTGTTTGATTGTTGACTTTTTATTAAGCCTTTACAAAATCAGTGATTCTCTTTAGGGTCCTCAAAATCACTGATTTCTTCTACATAGAATGTCAAGAACTGGATGTTCTTTAATAATTAACGTCTTCCTTCAGATCCTCCAGAATGGGGATGGGGGTGGAGAGGAGGAGCCAGGAGGGTGTGAGAAGGATAAGGGAGAGAACAGGAAAGGAGCAAGGAGCACAGGAAGAAAAGGAATATAGAAGAATTTGGGGTTGACCCCACTCACATTTATCGTTATTCTAGTTGGCCACCATTTTTGAGAATCTCCTGAGGACCACCCTCTATAGATGAGGTGTTTTATTTACACTGAGTCTCACAAAAAAAACACTTGAAAGAAAAACAGTGCCATCATTTCAGACAACGAATTTGAGATGACCTTGCTCAGAGTCGCAAAGCTAGGCAGTGGAGCTGAATCCAAACCCGGGTCAGTGTGTGGAACTTGAGTTGTCAGCCTCCGAGGAAGACTGTTTCTCCATTTCCAAGTTCTGTAGGCAGGGACTTCAAATATTCCCAGATGCCCTCTCTCACCTTGGCTAAACCATGGCTAACTGGTGGTTCCCCAGCTAGTTGGAGTTCTCTACGAAAGTGCCTGGTCTGAGGATGCCTGTGTGGCTCAGTGGTTAAGTGTCTGCCTTGGCTCAGGGTGTGATCCTAGGGTCCTGGGATCGAGTACTGCATCAGGCTCCCCACTCAGTGGGGAGTCTGCTTCTCCCTCTGCCTGTGTCTCTGCCTCTCTCTCTGTGTCTCTCATGAATAAATAAAATAAAATCTTAAAAATAAAATAAAGTGTCTGGTCTGTGAATTAATATTCTTTTCCCACTGACTTTGAATTTCTAACCCATCTGAAAGTCAGGACTGCTGATTAAAACTCAGGATTTTACTTGAATTAATCCTGGGATGGGAAAGGGTCACCCCAGAATTCCTCAGTATACTGAAATTCTGTAAGGCATCTGTCACCCCAGTGGATTGTGCTGTTAATTGTCCTCTGTGTCTAGGCAGGAGGACATTGAGTCAGGCCAATCAGCGACGGTTGGCTGAGGACAAGAGCAGATCGACAGCTCTTGATCTCTGCTAGAGTCTGGCCAGAGCCAAAGTCATGCCAATGGATGACATCGCCAGTTTCTCAAGTCCTAACCACCAATATGTTAACAATATCGTCAGCACTCCCTGAGAAAATAAACCTTCCTTTCAAAAATAAACCTGACTAAAGGTATCAGAAGATAAAGGGTTGGTTTCCAGCCAGCAGCAAAACCGTGCAAAAGAATGACAATGACTTTGAAATAGAGTTCTGGAGAGCTCATCAGAATTAGAAAGGACTGTGGAAACAAAACCCCTAAAGCTCAGCCACGGAATCACATGACAGTTGAGCCAAGATTAGCACATGCAGATCTAGGGGCCCCAGTAGGGTTGCTTCCTAGTTTTTCTTACTTTTCTCATTTTTATAATACAATGTGTTCAGCAGTCTAGAACAAAGAACACTGTTTTTGTTAAGAGTGTAGTTTTGGAAACTTTGGAAACTTTTGGCTTGGAGTCCTCAAAAATGGGTTCAAATCCCAGGTCTTACACTTATTACGTTCCTGCGAGCAATTTACTAACTCCTTAAGTCTCTTAAATGTTGTTAATAACATCTGCTTCGTGATGCTGTTGAGAGAATTTGATGGAATATTTTCCAAAGCATTCAGCACTACGGCTGGCACATAATACATGCTCAGTAAAAGATGGTTGGCTCCTGATCTGAATCTGAGTCAGAGAAACACTGCGGAACTATGTAAATATTCCCACTGCTATAATTACAGCCCCTTAATAATAATCATTGGAGCACATTATCTTGTATTTTTAGATTTACACTGAGGCATTTAGGGGATGGAGGCATCACATCTGTAACCTTATTAAGTGGTTCAGAAAAAAATAGTATTTATAGGTAGATAGACAAATATGAATATAGAGATGGATGGATAGATAGATATTACAGTCCCCAATTTAGGATGTTTCAACTCAATGATTGGACTTTACGATAGTGGAAAAGTGATACGTGTTTGATAGAAACCGTACTTCAAATTTTGGATTTGAATCTTTCCCTAGGCTAAGTAGCAAGAGCACAGTCCTATCTCGTGATGTGGGGCAGCGGCAGCTCGCAGTCAGCCACCCCATCATAAGGATGAACAACCAATACGTTTACCACCATTCGTACCCACACAACTATTCTTTGATCGTTTTCAGTACGGTATGAAATAGTCAAAACTTTATTATCAAGCAGGCTTTGTGTCAGATGATTTTGCCCGACTGTAGGCTATTGTAAGTGTTCTGAGCACGTTTAAGTTCAGCTAGGATGAGCTCTGATGATCGGTAGGTTAGGTGCATTAAATGCATTTTGACCTAGGAGATTTCCAATTTAGGATGAATTTATTGGGAGGTAGGCTGATTGTAAGTCAAAGATCTATATCTATATAGACATAGATCTACACAGATCTATGTATCAATTTATCTATCTATATAGATATACCTTTCTCGAGAGAAAAGCAGGTACAGTAAAATACTAGTATTTTGGGAATCTTAGTGAAGGCGATTTGTAGTATTTCTATTAACTTTTCTTTAAGTCTGAAATTTCTGTAAGTCTGAAATCACGTTAGGAAAAGTAAAAATTAATATTCTCTTATTCAATCCCTATCGTATGCCTAGCACTAAACAACTTTACACATAATCACTACATAATCCAATCCTCACAATTACTGTAAGAGAAAAAAAATATATATATATATATTTTAAAGATTTTATTTATTTATTCATGAGAGACACACACACAGAGAGAGAGGCAGAAACATAGGCAGAGGGAGAAGCAGGCTCCATGTAGGGAACCTGATATGGGACTTGATCTGGGAACTCCAGGATCACACCCTGGGCCGAAAGCAGGCACTCAACCGCTGAGCCACCCAAGCATCCCTGTAAGAGAAAATATTATTACCCTCATTTTATAGATGCAGCAACTGAGAGTTCCCAAGAGGATATGTAATTCAGCAAATAATACAGTAACTGGGGCCTGAGATTCAAACTCAGGACTAACTTCAAATCCCCTGCTCTTAACTCAACGGAGGTCTCACTGGCAACTGGCATCAAAGGCAAATCTCACAAAATGATTAGGGAGCAGAGAGCGTAAGAAGCTTGAGATCACTGTGTCTCAGGGTCCAGCAGCTGCTTGAAACAGTGGGTCAAAGGGACACTGTCATTGGGTAAAATGCTGACCTTCAAATGGGACAAAATTATTGTCACTTTTAAATAAGTTCCCTGATTTGTTTGGAGTGGAGCATGCTTCGAGAAATACTGGAATGATTGCAGGAGACTTAGCCAGCCCCTCCTGCTCAACATCTGTCCCAAGCGTGTAGAATGACTTTGGATTACATGCTTTTCTAACAGAAATAAGAGTCTCAATACCTAATGCAGGTATATCATTGCATAGTACAGCCTCTCAATCCCTCAACAAGCATCTATGACATATGTTATGTGACCAGCCTGTTGCTGTGGTCAACATACAAGAGAGAGAAAGCCCAGTTGGTGGTCATTTCAAGAAGGTAAAAACATGGTTAGGTGATAGAATATCATTGATCCCACAAAAGCGACATGGAGAGGGAATAGACAAATGCCCTATATCTGGGAGACCTTATCCTAGCAGGTGGTGGGCAAGTGGTTGCAAATCCCCTCCCATCAGTTTCCTTACATACAAAGTTAGAAGGTAGGAAAATAATAAAAGATAGTCCTTATTTTGTTTTTCACTCTATCCTTCTGTAATTTTCTAAAATTGTTTTATACACTTTGTATCTCAAGGCTTCCAAACCACAAGCACAAAATAATATATATCTGGAAATTTTTTAACCGACATTTTATGGTGTCACTGCCCATGGCACATATTACATACAGGGGAAATGGGGTCATGAGGCAGTATAAAATAAATGTTTAAAAACGTCCTTCTCCAATTCCCGTTGCAGAAGCTATTGGGGAAAGCAGGGTAACACTCCCCAAATTTGGATACTAACTCCTTTAGAAGGAAGCTCCCATTCTCACCCTGAAATATCTTGGTACCACTGCCTGAACCAGAGCAATGAGATGGAGGGACCCCCCCCTTAACTTTAACCAGCCTCTCAGCTTAAAGCTAGCATGCCAACTAAATGTATGCTCTACTCACTGTCTAGTAATTAATGATCATTTACTAAACATTTCTTTTGGCACTTGCTGCCCCAAGCCCTTGGCACAGGACTTGTGCCAGTTCCTCCTTCTGGGTCTCTGGACACAAATGACAGCCAGCAGCTCAGATAGATTTCTTCTTGGGGTTGAGGTGCCCAGCAGGATGGAGGAGAGTCTATATTACTCAAACTATCCCCAGAACTGGATTTAGGATGGACAAGAACCCCCTCATGGAAACTCTGTTCTTCTGTCAGACTCTAGAGAGAACCTCTACCAAACTTCCTACTTTTTTCTGGCTAAAGTGCACACCTGACCCCTTGCTGTGAAATCATAGGTGAATATATTTTGGGTGATGAAAATATCCCTGTATTTGATTTCCATGGCTAGGAAAACCCTAGGGAAAGGTTTGAGTAAGATAATATGAAATTTTAGCAAGCCAGTGCATTCAGTGCAGGATTACACAACCAACAGCCTTGCTGCTTACGCACGCTTGCCCTAACCCCCTTTTGATACAGAAACATCTAAACTAGGAGTGAGGGGTGCATTAGGTGGTGCAGTGGTTGAAGTTTAGGGACTGATTTTCTTTGGAGGACATGTAGGACGAGGCTATGGGCAAAGGACATGAGAGCAAGACCAGAAGTGGGAAGATGCCCCCCAAATGGAGCAAAGGGTACCCTTGTGTCTGTAATCTGGAGTAGAGGGCATCAGCTTTCCCTCAGGGGTATTTCTAATAACATGAGCAAGTCTAACACAGAGAAAATTCTCACCTTCAAATCCTTGCCTATTTACAGCATCTTCCTCAAAGGAGAATGGACTTGAGAGCACAGCAAACTCCTAATTCCAGCTCTGTCACTTAGTAGCTATGTGATCTTGAGCAAGTCACATGAACACCTTAAAGTCAGCTTCCTTCTTTGTAATATGGGCATAATAATGAGAGCATGTAAAACAAGACCCTGTGAGAAACCCCTACAGTGATAACACTGTGGATAGACACACGAGAAAGGAAATGGGCTCCCGTAATAAGAAAGTGTAGAAGGATGAGAAAACAAGGGGCATCATGTCTGTATTAACTGATTTTTATAGCACCCACATAAAGCAGGTACCCCTAACATGCCCATTTTACAGATAAGGTAACTAATGGACACTTTTGCTGTTAATGTTCTAAGTCCTTTAAGTTTTTAAACTTATCACAGTTGACCCTTGAACAACACAGGGATTAGGGGCGCCAGCACTGCCTCCCTCCAACCCAGTTGAAAATCCATGTGCTAACTTTTTTTTTTTTAAGATTTTATTTATTCATAACACACACACAGAGAGACAGGCAGCGGAGAAGCAGGCTCCATGCAGGGAGCCTGACGTGGGACTCGATCCTGGGACTCCAGGATCATGCCCTGGGCTGAAGGTGGCGCTAAACCGCTGGGCCATCAGGGCTGCCCCATGTATTAACTTTTGACTCTCAAAAAACTCAACTACAAATAGCCTACTGCTGACCAGAAGCCTTACGGATACCCAAACATTTGATTAACACCTATTGTATATGTTATGTGTGTTATAGATTGTATTCTCCTAATACAGTAAGCTAGAGACAAAGAAAATAATAGAATCAGGAAATACTTTTAGTAATGGATTTATTGTCAGAAATCCACATGTATAAAAAAAAAGAAAAAAAAAAAAGAAATCCATGTATAAGTGGGCTCAGGCAGTTCAAACCCACGGCATTCAAGGCTCAACTGTAATGACAGATTCGCAGGAAGTTGCACAAATAGTAGAGGTCCCGTGTCCCCTTTCCCTAGCTCCCCCCATGGCTGCATCTTACCCCAGCACGGTGGCTGTTCCTATTTCCTCGGGGGAGCCTAGCCTGAGGCTGACAGTCGGGAGCATGGTTGGGGCCACTGGAGGACTTTTGGGAAGGCTATGGGATGAAGGAATAGATGTCAGTGCTCGGGGAGCCCGCACTAATCTCCTGATTGGAGATTTATGAGACAAGACAGTCATTGAGGTTCATGGACAAGGTTTGGCTGCTTCTGCCTCAGAAGAGGACACTGGCCCTACCAACTGGGATCGTCCGTGATCCCGCCGGTGGAGGCGGCCAGCTCCCTAGCATGGTCCTCTAATCTGCTAACGAGGCTCTGGATACTGACTGGCTTCCAGTGACCAGCTGGGCATGTGGTGATGAAAGGCTTTCTACTTTATTACCGGTCCCTCCGGCTCCTCTGCTCTTCCATGCACTCTGCTTACTGTTCCAAGTTACCCCAATCCAAAGCCAGCAAATGTATATGGCCAAGCCTACCCGGCCCCTCCTGCACTCCAACTTTTGAACTTGGAAGAGAAAATAGCTCCCACATTTGTTACTGTGCTATTTGTTGGATGGGAGTCACTTCATCAATCATAAACATCCTTCTCCGAGAGCTGGTTCCCAGGAAGAGAGGAAACTCGATCCTTTTCCTTCAATACAGATACCCCTTGCAGGGCTTTGCTGTCTACACGACCCAGGTGATGCCTCCTGAAAGTTCCACGTGGGAGGCTGTCTTTCCATCTTGGGCCACGATGCCCGAGAGGCCAGAAACCCTTAAGGAGAATTAAATCGACCCAGCTGCATCCCACTGTCCTGCAGCCCAGCTGTGCCCCCACTGCTCCCCGCTGCCCACTGGGAGCCAGAGCCTCTGCCTGGAAAGGACGCCCTCTGCGGCTGTGCAGCCTCGTCTGCTCCCGGGTCTGGTGGCGCACCCCGGCTCAGGAAACTCGCGTAGGCCAGGGGATGGCAAAGACAAAGCATACTTGTATTCCTTAAAAAAATAAAGGCGAAATGTTCTCTCTGACCCCCGCTAAAACAAAAACCTTTACAGAAAAAAGCACCCTGCTCAGCCGCGATAAGGTGAAAGGTTAAATGTGGACAGAGCAGTCATATATAAGCAGTTTCTTAGTTTTCTGGTGGGAATACTTAACAACCTAAGTATGTTTCCCCAGGAGGTAATCTATTATATTTTGTCCAATTTCTTCCTCCAAGAACTGAATCAATTCATGATGTAATGCCCAGGGGAGAAGAGTCTTCTGGAAAGAGAGTATCTTTCTGGGGACAAGGTTGAGGAAAACATCTTAATATTGTTACAGCTTTGGCCTGGCGGTAACAGCTCTTTGCTTTGCCCAGATGGCAGAGCACCGGCCGGCAGGGAAGGCAGGAAAGGTCCGAAGGACTCACGCCTCGGAAGTGGTCTGGGTACGGCCAGAACTGTTTGCCCCTCGTGGGGAAATACAGGATATAAATCCCGGCAGATGGTTACAGGACAGCAGCGGGACGCTGGGCACATGCTTCAGGAGTCTGGTGGAGAGTGCTGCTTGTTCCAAGTGTTGGCATCTAAATGCACATGCAGTCCTGGTTTCTGGTTCAAACGCTATTTCTTCTGGCTTCTTTCCTGTTCCCGATCCCCTCTCCTCCTCCACACCCCTCCCGCCCCCAAATATATTATAGAAGAAATGGTAAATCAACACTCATGATTCACGTCGTTTTAAGAAGAGAGATGCAGCTTTTGATTATTTGTGAGAGTCTGGATGGCTTCAAAACCCCATGGTAGCTGTTGATTTCAAGGGCTCCTCCAACTAAACTTTTACAAGAACAGCCAGCAAGTACCCAAATGGCCTGACCTCCTTAAGCATGCAGGTAGAAAACGGAGGAGGCCGCTGAGGCAAGTGAAATAAGCCACGGGCCCGGTATCAGAAGGCCTCCGATCTTTCCAGGTCTTATTATTGCATCTCTCTCTCTCTCTGTAGGCAGAGAAAACCACTTCCCTCTTGATCATCTTATTTATAAGATGGGAAAACATCCTATGTCTTGCTATGCACTTTGAGAGATAGACTACCTCAGAAGGGTGTTTTGTATGTTTTACTGAAATGTGGGTTGAAAAAAACCAAACCAGCTCACAAAGTGGAGTGTGAAAACCTATTGATTAAGGGTTATGAGTAGAAGGCAGGTAGGCTCAGGCAATGTACCTAAAGAAAAGCTGGTTTCTGAGGGGGGAATGAAGCCACAGTGCACATTGTTTCCAATTTGACTGAGAAATGTACATTCTTAAAAATCTTACAATAAGCTTACTTAGTTTTAGGTCAAAAAAAAGGATCCCTCAGCTCTCACGGAGTTGTAAAAAAAACAAATAGTAGAACTTCGATAGATCAGTGTCCAATTATTCCTATACCCAGTGAAAGAACCCTATGTATCCGCATTTAAGTTTGAATACTTAAGTCGAAAAACTTAGAGCAACATTTAAAATGGAAAACAGCTTATTTTTTTTACCAAGAAGTTTGCACTTCACCCTCCTCCCTTCCCCTCTTACACCGTAACACTCATATTTGCTTCTCTACAGCCTGAGAGCCGTGGACCTCGTGGATGCACTTACCCAACACAGAGGTCCTTCCACTTCCCACCATTCAGACACGCTGCACCACGCTAAGCACCCGCTCCTTCCAGTGATTTATGTCTGGAACATGCCAGTCAGGCTGCTTGATAGGAATACAATTGGACTTTGCAGTGCTTGGGAAATAGCTATCTTTGCGTCAATATGCAATGTTACTAACTGAAATGCAAGATGAAGGCAGTGTTCTGTCTGGAGTGTTTATTGTACAAAAAGTTAACGGTCAATGAAATTATCCAATGGCTTATGTCCATTCGCACAGATGTCTGATATTGTTCAATAAAACATTTGATGAAAGTTTGAATTTTATATTTCAAAGGAAGGACCTAAAGGTGGATTGAATGAAGTCTTTGCTACCATTTTCTGAGGCAGACTGCCTGGCTCAAAAAATTTATGTTTCCAGTATTTCTTTGGTTAAGGCACAAACCATGGTCACGGGTGACCATAAATTTAAAGTTATTATTCTAATAAAAAATGTATTTTGCCAGGGTTATGAAGCACAATGGTGCATTACAAAATGAATTATCTTGATTGTGCAGAGTACTTTCTCCCCACAGATCCAAACGGTGGGAATACTTAAGAGGGAGTTATTGGAGTCAGTAAACAATGTTGGAAGCATCATCATAAAGGAGTCATTGATACTCGCTAGAAGGAATTCTTCGGGGGCCATAGAAGGCTACCATCAAGGGAGTTTTACTGCATATTTGCTGGGTCTGATATTCCTAGAATTCTCAGATTCTTAGTGGTCTTTCTAAATGTTTAAATACTTAAATTCAAACATTTATCACTCTGTGGGGACCTCTGTAGAATTTATTTACATTTGGAGTTACTATTATCGGAGAGAAGTTCATTTAAAAAATATCAGCCAAAAAAAGGTAGCCTATTTAAAAGTATTACTACAAATGCAATTACTTAAGACAAATACCATTTAAGAAAAAAAAAAGCCACCTGCAAGCTGTAAATATGTGTATTAATTTTTCCCCACAATATTTGCTTTGGCTGTGACCTATCCTAATTCTCAGTTGAACAAGGGCTAAAAATTGTCAAACCAAATTCTTGTTTGAGAGCTAGAGCTCTAACTACTGCCAGTTTGAGAAAAACACACATGCAGGTTTAGGGAATATGTTTTGTTTGTTTTGGCTATGACATAGGGCAGAACACTTTCCATCCCATTCGAATGCATTCAAGAGAGTTTGAAATATTGCACAATAAAAGCCATTCATTATATCTGTCTCCTTTCCCTTCCAAAAACAAAAATGGCTGCCCAGTTCCAAATCTACACAGGGGGCAGGAAGAAGGGAGTCACAGGGTCACTGGAAATCACCCAAGACCAACACCAGGTTTTTCAGGTTTGAGTTAGGGAATACTTCTGAAATCTTCATTCCCAACGTGTACTTAAAACAAGAAAAAGACTGGTGGTTTTGGATTGTTGTTCTGTTATGAACAATTAGAAAATGAACACATTGTCCGTGTTCAAATGTTAGGCATAAAAATCACACACTTTACATCCAAGTGCCTGGCATCTTAACCAAACTTACTTGAACCGAAAAATCCTTTTGCTCTCTATCAAGTTTCAACAGTTTGACACCAATTTTATACTAAACAAAAATTATGTCACTGTTTGGGCCATACATGTGGAAGAACCTATTTTTGCAAACACCTGATGCTACTTAGCAGTTATTTGATATGCCTAGAGAGAGAAAAAAACTGACGTTTACTTCATGCTTACCAGACCCCACAACACTGGAAATGTAGTTTGTTTTTAAGCAGCAAAAAATAGAAATGTCACTAGCAAATCACCATATTTAACATTCAAACAAGTGGGAAAAAAATTTTTTTAAAAAGCAAATGTTAAGTTAGGTAAGTAAAGCCATAGAATAAAAAAATTATTATACGTAATAAGTATATATAAGAGCTATCTTGACATTTCAGAGCTTAAAAATTCACAAATACCCTCAGGAATTTGGAACTCTAAAAAATATGTAATTGGAATTTTCTTAAATTACATCTAAAACCAAAATGCCAGCTGTTTGCACCTTCACAGGCCACTTTTATTCACAGATTAATATAAATTAAACCATTTATCAGACACTGTGTATGTTGTGGACAGATGAGAAGGAAGCCTTAAGAAAACTGCTCTACAACTGGACTTTGGATATTTTGGACATCCCAACCTGCCCCTTAGAAAATGCAAACTGGTATTTTTCTTTAGTGTGCATGCTCATGTATTCCCCATTTTCATATAACTGATATAACACTTATGGTATCTACAAATTGCAGCTCCAGAAAACACTTGCTTCTCAGTATCCTATAATTTCCAAAGTCCTAATAAATCTTAAAATTAAGGTCACCCCCAGGCTAAGTAGGATTTTGGTTGAAGATGTGGGACAAAACTATGTATCAGGAGAATGGCAGTAATTACTCATCTTCTCACCAAAGCTATTATGTTACTTGCAGTCTGTATCATGATTTAATAAAAAACGAGAAGCATCAAAGAATGTACAAAGATGAACACACCAGTACAACAGTAGACAAATTTGAAATTGTTAGGCCACAGTACATTGGTAATTAATCTGTTCTAGAGCCAAGTTAAGGTTATGAAATAGTCTCAAAAAAAAAAAAAAAGAAGAAAAAAAGAAAAAAAGGGGGGGGGGAATAATCTCCAATAAATTAAAGGTTAAAAAAAAAAACACACCATGACCATCAACAAAAACCAACCACAAAACAAAACAGGAAACACCCAACACTTTTTTTTTTTTTTTGGCATGTACAATTACTTATTGTGATTTAATTTCATTGCAGTTCTGTTCACTTGATCATGGATTCCAAGTCCCGGGTCAACCCTTTGACACACTACCAAGAAATCTGGTAATACAAAAGACAGAAATGCATCAGCATTCAAGGAGGAGAGACTTCTTTAAAACTTTGTTATGTACGTTCATACTCTCTAGTTTCAAATCCAAGCTTTGTCCAGATTTATTCATAGGTTAGAATCTAATGGGAAATTTAAGAAAAATACTGAAAGCAAAAATGTGTATGAGATGAAGACAACTTACATTGCCTCAACACAGCAAAAAAATTGCAGAAATTACAAAATAATTAAGATAATCACATTTGGAAAAGAATATGCCTTTTGGATCCCCATTCCTCTAAAACTCCTGTTAGTAAATTTTGTTCAAGCATCACTTCTAGAAAGAAATCAAACTTACCTGATCTCCAGGTGGTATCACTTGAGAGTACCAAAATGTTCCTTTCAAATCACCCTGGACTGTAATTCTGCCCCTTAGAGAAAATGGAGTATCTTGAAGAGAGTGATCACATTAGAAATTAATGCCTGGCATACATATTATTGAATCTACAATCTGTCTACTTAGGGTGACCTGGTGCAGGAAAATATTCCTATGCTTAAGAAATAATTCTCAAATGTTAAGGCTACTTTATGAGTGAAGGTAGTGGCAGTTTTTAAAACCAAAACCAAAAACCAAACTATAGTAAAAACTTTATTTATGAGAAGAAATGAATCAGATTTATAATTTAATATTTTTGGCAAAGACTTTTGAACCTTATTTTAATCCAATTCTCTTTATTTTCTTGCCGATTTTATATGGTAGTGTTCAAAAAGAGAATTCTTTCTCAATGACTAAATCTTACAGTGGGGCTCAGGGTGACAATTTAGAATCATGAACTGAGCAAGGGCACTGGGCTGAATGTACACGGACTCAATGAAGTTTGTTTCCTTCCTATATTTCTGATAGCTTATTATTGATTCTTTCCCCTAAATGGTAATGCAAGTCTGGGTATAATTGTAGGCTCCAGATAGAATTGGTTGGTCAATCTTTTGCTTCTACTGGCCTCACAAAAAAATAACTTTTAAATATAAACTATGATAAAAATCATAGTTAAGAAAAAAAAAAGCCTTCCATAGTAATCAAGATGTTGTGATGTTGGTTTAAGAACAGAGATCAATGGAAAAGAATGAAGTCCGGAAATAGGCTTGTACATATAAGGTCAAACAATTTTAACAAAAGTGTCACAGAAATTCAATGAAAAATGTATAATCTTTTCAACAAATGGTGAATAATTTCCATTAAAAAAAAAACCCTGACCTTACATAATATACAAAAATTAATTCAAAATGCATCTAATACCTGAGGGCTAAAACTCTAAAACTTCTACAAGAAAACACAGGGGAAAATCTTTGTTTTTGAATTAGGCAAAGATTTCTTAGATAAAACACAAAAGCATGAGCCATTAAAGAAAAAAGATAGTTGTAGATTACACTGAAATTAAAAGACAGTGCTAAGAAATAAAAAGACAAGTCACACCTGGGGAAAAATATCTGCAAGATACATCCAATAATTTGTATCCAGGGATGCCTGGGTGGTTCAGCAGTTGATACCTGCCTTCAGCTGGGGGCATGATCCTGGAGTTCTGGGATCAAGTCCCACATCGGGCTCCCTGTGAGGAGCCTGCTTCTCCCTCTGCCTGTGTCTCTGCCTCTCTCTGTGTCTTTCATGAATAATAAAATCTTAAAAAAAAAAAAAAGAATTTGTATCCAAATATACACAGAACTCTTTCATTCGATAGGAAAACATCAATAAATAAATAAAACGTGGGAGAAACATCTGAATAGACGCTTCACTAAAGAGGATATAAGGATGGCAAACAAGTGCAGGAAGAGATGTTCTACATTTTTAGCTGTTAGGGATACAGAGAATTCTAAAATGAAAAAGACAACATTGGGTGCTGGTGAAAATGTGGAGCAATTGAATGTGTTGCAGGTGAGCACGCACAATGGTGCAACCACAATGGAAAAGTTTGGCAGTTTCTCAAAAAGTTAAACATATCTCAACCACACACCCCAGGAATCCCCACTCCTAGATATTGGCCCAAGAGAAATGAAAATGTGTTTAAAGAAAAAAAGTCCATCTGTGAATGTTTATAGCAGCTTTATTTGTAATGGTAAAAAACCAAACAATCCAAATATCCATTCCATTGGTGAATGAGTAAAGAAAACTGGTACATCCATTAAACAGACTTTTACTACTTAGTGAGAAACAGGAATCAACTACTTATAACATAAAACATAGATGAATCTCTAAGGCATTTTGCTAAATTTCAAAAGAGACACAGAAGGATATAGCTCATATCCATTTATACAACACCGTGGAAAAGACAAAACTAGAGGGATAGAAATTTGCTAAGTGGTTGTGAGAGGTTGGGGTTGGGGGACAGAGGGTCTGACGGCAACAAAGAGGTAAGAGGTGTTCTGGGGTGATGGAAGTGTTCTCTTATGTAACGGTGGCAGCTGTTCTAGGACTGTATGAATTTGCCAAAATTCACACTGTACATTTAACAAGGTAAACTTCACTATAGTTTATTATAGTTAATTACACCTCAATAAGTCTGATTTCAAAAAAAAAAAAAAAAAAGAGTTCTTCCAATCTAAAGCATGAACCAGGCACTAATAACCATTTCCTCCTTATCGTGCTAAGTCTTAAGCCCCACACTCCACTCCACAGCTCAAATGCCATGGGGAAGAGAAAGAGCAAGAGAAAAAGGAAGCAAACTGGCACTGAGGTGATGGCGGAATGAAGGAAATTCATGCCAGAATGTTTATAGAAAAACTCTATCACGTATGAACCAGGGAAGATAACTTGATATCCATTTAATTTTAATTTCAAGGAATTTGTCTTAGGGATATTTTTGACCCAAGTCCAGTGTGGCGTAATTTTCAATCACAAAAAAGTGGAGACAACCAGACTCGTTAGTAAGGAGAGGCTAACTAAGTTATAGACGTGCAGAGTGTATGACTCTGCAGGGATTCAAAAGACTGAGGCTGCACTAGGATTCCCCATGACAACATGGAAGCTCAATCCTGGTGTTTTGGTGAATAAGAAAATCAAGCTGCAGAACGGCACATTATAGTGATCCCATCAGAAAACAACAAAACCTACACTTGTGGGTATACAAGCAAAGGTCTGGAAGACGTAGGCCAGTTGTTAACAGTGTTCACACGGAAAGCTGGGGAGGGGCAGGTGTGGCTGCAGGGAGACAGTCTGGAATGGTGTACAGTTCTCCACTTTTTTCCAATAGACACATATCACTCCCATGATAAAAATGGGTGAAAATTAAAGTGACAGAGAAGCACCCACAGCAACAACGAAGGGCTGCCCGGGCTCCAAGTTAATGTATCCAGATGTCATGCTGCCACCTTCTGGAGCAAACAAGCATCGACAGGAGCGATGGGCTGCTGCAGTAAAAAAAGATTAAGGCAAGAACAAACTCTTCCAAAGCCCACTTTCCAATCCGACCGTTAATGAACAGAAACAGCTAAAAACAAGCAAGCATGATCAAGTACAGAAATAATTAACTTTTCACAAATCTTAGGAATACAAATGAGACAGTGGATAAAATTATGTCCCAATTGGTTTGATTTCTCAGACCTCTTCTTTTTAGGAAAACTATTTGTTATTTACAGATAATCAACAGAACATTTATGCTGATACATCCCAAAACTAACAAAATACATCAAGTGTTTACATTCTTAACTGGAGATGCCAGAAAACAAGAATTTAACATTTAAAAACTCAAGCCAAAAAAAACCCACATATCAAATGTGTCCCTTGTCCGCAATTAGCACGGTTTGAGAAACAGAACAAAGCGGGTGAGATTCTTAAAATCCAAATACAAGGGAGATCACACATCATCATACAGCAACAAGGGGAGGAAAAAAAATACCAGTAGTTTTAGCCTTCACATGAAAGGAAGAGAACAAAAAGCTTTTTAAAAAACAGGACCCTTAACATTGTATGTTTCTGAAAGTTTTTGTTCTTTTCTAAATTACCAAAACCAAAAAGTTTCAGAATAGTTCGTTTTGCTGAGGGGAGTGTGTGTGTGGGGTGTTATTTTCAGTTTTCAGTGGTAGAGATTTGCCAACTATACCAAACTATAAACGGGGAGGGAAAAAGCCCATAAATAATTTACGTGTAAAGATAAAAGAATTTTTAAAACAATCCAGCCTTTAGCTGAAGAAATCGGGGATCACTTTGAGTGTTAATGTAAAATACATTTAGTCTTTAACAGCAGGAGTTCCAGACCTATTGGTGCCAAGAAGGTAACAAATAGTCTCTATCTGAGGCGGGGGAAATGGGCACTCAGCAGGAGCTTTCTTCCCTGTTGTGTTATTTATAGAGAGCTCTATTTGTTAACATGTTTCTGCTATCAGGGAGACGGAGAGTTTAATGATTTAAAGGATTTCAAAGACAATTGTTTAATGATACAATGATTTATGTGCATTCACAAATTCCAGATATATAGCAATTTAGATTTTCAAACTGCTGTCATCAAAAGGGTAACAGGAGAGGACGCTGCTGAAATGTAACTGGAAAATCAAGACAAGTGATTGTACTTGAGATCGTGAAATAAAGAGAACTGCTGGAAAAGGCCAGATTAAATAAAAAATCAGCCATCTACCACCATCTTTGTGTTAGTAACCTAATTTTCCAGGGCCCTTTCATAGGAGTTTCTGGATTAAAAAAAAAAGAAAAAAATTTTTTTAATCAAGAACCATGAATTAATTCCCAAATCAGTAATTTGGGGTTTCTTTGAATAAATCCTAAATGTGACTAACTGGAATGATCAACTAAACTGCTCTGTTTTCACCAAAAACCAAACCTGCATGTCCCACCCCACAAACCATGTAAGAGGCTTTTTTGAAGAACAGAATGTTTTCACCGTATTTATTCATAAACTAAATATTCATTTTAGAATGCTAGATTTATAATATTCTGATTATTGAAGGAATTTTCCAAGGTGCCATGTTTAAGTTTTGGTTTTAACCTATTAATACAAAATTTTCATTTGAGACAAAGTAAATTAAAGCTTCTCAACTTTAAAACGTCTTATGATTTCCATCTTTCCTGTTAACATTTTTTAACCTTTTTTTTTTGCATTTTAAAACACATCTTTTCTCTTTTTCTAACAGTTTTTAACCTTGTATTACCTTCCATCTTCACAAAATTACATTAATTCTATCATTTTGTTTTTTAAACGCTTCTCATCCAGACAGAATGAGTCAATTCTAAAAGACAAGGTTTTTTTTTTGTTTGTTTGTGTTTTTGCAATAGAGACTTAAACGCTTCAGTGAACATGTGGCAATGTGAAAGCTTCAGTAAGTGTGTACTATTTGGGGAGAGAAGAACAATATTAAATAGAATGTTTTCCTTTTCAATGAAGAAAATAATTTACTTCTACTTAAAAATAAGTTCAACTCAAATGATTTTATTTGAAGCTTTTAAAACACCGAAGCTGAACAAGGGACATGAACTGGAATGAATGAATCTTTTGAGCACGGATGGTTACCTTCTCTGCTGCCCTGCGTTCTGTAGGAAATGCCAGCTACTGCTTTAGTTCCTGGACATGTTCGATTCTTTGGAAGTCCTTCGGAGAGCTCTCTCCCTTCTGGCTGAGAGAGGTTCTTCTTTTGTAGCATTTTGCCTGAGTAGTAGTATCTCTTGTATTTGCGAGCACAGATGTGCAGACACTCTTCCTCCTCTTTCCAGGTAAACTGGAAGAACCAGCAGCAAAGCCCTCTCTGTTTTCTTTACCTGATACCGGGAATGGCATACTCGGTTTCTGTCCAGAAGACACAGTTTCTTTAGAGAGGGACAGGCCTCCAAATCCTCTGCTGTCAACTGTACATATCGTTCTCCTTTTCGTTTTCTGGGAAGTGCAGGAAGTGGAAGGACATGGAAGTGAAATCCACACGAGCCCTTCATCTTCCAAATCTTTCCGTAGCCGTGTGCTGCGTCTTACTTTTGTTTCGCCGTTTGTTCTCTGAAAGGTTTGCTCGATGGAGTCAGATAAATCTTTATACAGTTCAGAATTTTCTAGACCAATTTCTACAGAGCTGCTCGCAAGGTAGGGAGATTCGTGATTTCCATTTTCTTCCAAATATAAACTCTGCCCATCGGAATAACATGAAGAGCGCCTTCTGTGCTTCTTTTCTCCACCACGCATACCAGTGCCACTTCTACCTTTTATGAAGTTTCTTCTCAAACCTGCACTCGGACTTTTACTTTCTTTTACGTTGTTGATTAAGACCTCTTCATTCTGGAAGTCAGACGTTAAATGCATGGTCTGCACTTTTCCTTCTGTAGCTATGAAAAAGTCATCCTGTTTTTCATACTTTATGTTTACATCTTCTGAAATTTTAAAGATTTGGAAAATGTTTTCCACATTTTGACTGGCAGTAGCCAGTTCCTGAGACGGCAGGAGAACATTGGATTCTGCGTCATCGGCTGCCAGGGGCTCTGCGGTCACAGAAGCACAAAAAGCATGACTGCTTTCGCTCTCAGGGCCCGCCTTCAGTTCATGTGCACCTTCTGACTTAATTTCTGCTTTTGGAATTATTTTAGGTTCACTAGTTGCTACAGCATTTATGTTTAAATCTTGATCTAAAGCAGAGTTAATAAGCGACAAGGAACTTTTGGTGTAAGAGCTGCAGAATGCAGACAGATCGTATTTATTAAAGCCCTGATTCATCTGCAAATCTTCGGGGCTCTGGGGCAAAAGAGTCTTTCCTTTAGGAGGCTTTGCTTCTTCAAGTTCTTCTTCAAGTTCACCGTTGGATTTGAAATCATCTAAGGGATGTAAATAAGTTTAAGTCTCACTAAAAAGTAACAATGGAAATAAAAGTCAACATATCAAACAGGTGCCATATCATCTATTCTGTGTTAAGCTTTCAAAACTCACAAGACTTAGCAAATGCTGCCCTGTACTTGCCCCCATCTGTCATCTTGCTCTTTCCTTTCTAGTTCTTCTCCAAGCCACAGGTTAAGAAAATATGTATTTAATACACGAGTGGATAAAGTACATAATCTCAGACCATGAAAATGAGAAGTGTATCTCAAATTGCTTCCTGTAATGTACTTTCCACACTACAAGGTCAATCAGCACAAGGCGGCCACATTTCCCATTTCACAAAAAATGAATCACTGAAAGTGGGCACCGCCGTGCTTCTGAAACTTTTCTAGCTACATTTCCCCTGAAATAGAGAAAAGAAAACTTGGAATTCTGGCAGATCTGAGGGTACTTCTGCAGACACTTAGGTCTTAGGCCCTGTGTTTAAAATTAATATAATTTAAACTGCACTATACTGTCACATAGAGCTTTGTTTCAATATCCTAAAAACTCTGTCCCTTCCACCTCAATCTCAAAGTCAGACCCTAGGAAGATATGCCAGGCGGAGGTGCCCAGTGTTTCTGACACCCTGTGTCACATCACACAGGTGAAAGAAACACCATTGAGGTTTTAAAGCTATGGAACACAGCCTTAAATAGATAAATCTTAATATATATATATATATATAAATCTTAATATAATATATATATATATATATTTTTTTTTTTTTTTTTTAAATGGGGCACCTGGGTGGCTCAGTCTGTGAAGCCTCCAACTCTTGATTTGGTTCAGGTCATGATACCAGGGTCATGAGATGGAGCCTGGGGTCTGGCTCTGTGCTCAGCAGGGAGTCTGCCTAAGATTCTCTTCCTCTCCCTCTGCCCCTCCCCCAGTTCCCATGTATGCACGCTCTCTCTAAAACAAATATTTTTTTAAGATTTTAAGCTGTGTAACACAGCGTAAAAATTCAGGCTTTCAGTACTCAGTACTACTGGATCCCATCTCTCTTGTTATCTCAGAGAGTAAAGTTTTTAAATGGCCAAATAAGTATAAAAAATATTTTAAACAAAAACAGAACTATAGGGTATACAAATCATCAGCTGAGCTAAAAATCTAAAAACCAGTATTTCATGATTTAGGTACTTAAAATCAGGTCACATGAGGCAGAGATTAACAGAGGGTCCACTTGGTGGCAACCAACTGATATGTCACTTGGGCTTTTCATTCAACTTTAAAAATCAATGTTTATGTATTTGACATGCTAGGGAAGAAACACAGGGATCAGGGATGGAGGGAGGAAAAAAGAAAGGGATGGGGGAAATGGAAAAGGGAGGAAGAATAATTTGCTTTAAACCTTTAAAACATGACTCCATTGGATAGAGAAAAAAATAATCCTTCAGAGGTGTTTTTAAGAAGAAGTTCTCTAATAAGATGCAAGATGGAAAACATACACTAAGAGTCATCATTTAAACATCTTTGGAAAAACTCCTGTCAGGAACTGGAGATATAATGAAATAAGACTTGGTCTTCAGTGTCAATGTGACTGCAACTTGCAAGGGAGGGAGGCAGATAGAACATTACAAACTAGACGGTAAAGGTGCAGTGTGAACAAAGACTCTCCCTGAAAGGCAGCTAGTGGAGCTAAATCTTAAAGGCTAAGCAGCACTGGGGCCAGATTAAAAAGAGGTGAAGTGGCCAACCCCCTGTCTCAAGACACAGTACATAAAGCGGCTGGGGTGTCGATGGTGCCCAGGGGCTGGAGGAGCGTAGGTGATGATGGGCTACCTGTGTGTGCTTTAACTCTGTGCTTTTCTGAAGTTAAGAAGCAGGTGGAAGCCAACAGTCCAAGGTGGCATATACTGTATTCATCCTAGGATCTATTATAAATCCTATAGATATATTGCAAATGGAATGCAGGCTATATACATTTGATGACTGACAAAGACAGCTATTTTTAGAAATTATTCTATACAAAATTAACACACCAAATGAACACATACTCTTATTAATTGCAGCATGATTTAGTCAATCTTAAAACTCAGGCACTATAAAACAGATGTAACTCCAATTTTTATCTAACTAGGATGTCAACTGACTTAATCTTTGCTTGCCAACATAACTGTTTCAAGGTAATCAAGTTCAATTCATAAATGTTATTTCTAATAGATGCTTGGCAGTGCCAATTCTACTGAACATCATAGGGCAATTATTATTTTTTAAATTTTGGTCCATCTGTTACTGAGCCATCACCTTGTTTACTTTTCATGATGGACCATAACACCACACAGAATTCATTTTACTTTAACAGCATGCTATAAAAAAATCAAAACATTAAAATGCTTTAAAAAGAGAAAGGATGGAAGGAAATTATTTCCCCTAAAATTATATGTACTTGTACTATCTTGTGTCTTTGTTTCTCTGGGGAGAAGATCCAGAGTTTCCATCAGTTTCTGATGAGGGTAAAAGTTACCAACTACTGCTTCCTTAACTTCAAAATCTCATGGTAGTACGACAGAAGGTTGTTATTTTTATTTATATGCTCTTTAACAGTGAATGGGAAAAAGGCAAAAGAGGGTGCAACAGCAAGAAAGTGATGGAGAAGACAAAAATATCAACAGGAAAAGAGCAGGATACCTGAACACATCCTTCCGGCGCCTAGAGTGGCAGGCATCCCCTCGGAGAGCTCAGGCAGCTCGGAAATAGGACTGAGGAGCGGCTTCTTCGAAGCGAAGTCTCTTTCCCCATATAAAGACTTCTGAACACTCTTCTTTCTCTTTGCTTTCTTCTTCCTGCAACTTTTTAAAGCCTGTGAAATGTAGTAAAATGCCGTAATTGGGAAAGACGTCGCACCATTGAACTTCTGAACCTTTAATTAATTCTTACAGAAAAACCTGAGATTAGTTATGCCATTTAAAATTTTAGAAATTCTGGGATGCCTGGGTGGCTCAGTGGTTGAGCATCTGCTTTTGGCTCAGGGTGTGATCCCGGAGTCCCCGGATCAAGTCCCACATCAGGCTCCCTGCATGGAGCCTGCTTCTCCTTCTGCCTATGTCTCTTTGTCTCTGTGCACGCCTCTCCCTCCCTCTCTCTCTCTCTCTCTCTCTCTCTCTCTCTCTATATATATATATATATATATATATATATATATATATATATATACACACACACACACACCCACACACATACACATATACCATGAATAAATAAATAAAAATCTTAAAAAAAATAAATTTTTATAAATTCTGAGTCAGGCATGGGTGCCTGGGTAGTTCATACGAAGTCAAACAGAATACGAAGCAGAACTCAGTTTACAGATTATATGGTAACTAATGGTCTACATTTCCACAAAACATTTGCCAAAATAAGTTCTGGGTAAGTGAGAGATAGATTGGATGCTGTAAAGCTGACAGACTTAAGACATGAGATATTTGTAAATCAGATATAGTTATAGAATGACTCATGATTAACCTAGAATGAGGTATCTACTGGAAACTATGGGAGACTGTCCTCTGCTCATAGGTTTGGAAGAAGAAACAACAGATGCATACATAAAAGTTAAAAGATAACACAAAGCTAGCTGAACTACTTCAAACAAAAGATGATTTAACCAAAATTGAAATGAGTAGGTCAAAATGAGATGGGTTAACAAGCACAAGTAGAAGATGACAGACAATGGTCTGGTAATAACTATGGACATGTGGGTTTCCATAAAAAATTGAAACTGTTCTAATACTATCTGGAATGTAGTATTAAATTCAATTTTGACTGCCATGTTAGCAACTGAGAACTAATGTTCTCTGTTAAAAAAAAAAAAGTTCCATATGGAAAAGACTTCAGTGAAACTCAAACACTGTATTGTTATGAACAAAAAGAAGTACACTCAGTGTGATAATATTGGAGAGAACTAGACTTTAGGTCAACATAAGGAACATGTTTTCAGCAATTAAAGCTGCCAGAAAACGGAATCCATGCAAACATCTATTGAGAAACCACTATGTACATGTAGTAACTGGCTAGATAGGAAACAAAAAACAAACAGGATGTGGTCTTTAAGGGGCTCCCAGTCTAAGGGCAAGTAACTGTAATACATACAAACCATGACAGGCTCTCTATGGACTCAGATTGGTATGTGGCCTACAGGGGGCTTTCAAGATTGCTCCCCAAGGCAAGCAAGGCCCTTGTATGCAATGAGTATGAGCCTGAAAACAATGAAGGTTCACTGCACGGTGATTCAGGGAATGACAACATTTGATTTTACATTTAAGAAAGATTATTTGGGTGAAAGCATATAAACTGATGACGTGAAAGAACAGATGATATTCAAGAGTACAAAAATGGCACAGAACTGAATGTTCCCTGAGATATGTATAGATATCCTGTAAAAACAAAACAAAATAAGACATTCCATGGAAAAATAATTTTAGAACTGTACAAGATAAATGTTTCTCTTGGTGATTTACAATATACATTCAACGTTAAATTCTATGAGAAGTCCTCAGTATAAATAATCTTCATACACATTAGGGAAATGCTGGGTTAACTATTTTTCCATGAAATACACACACACACACACACACACACACACACACACACACACACACTTATGGAACATCTGTTGAGATTCCATGAACAGTTGGGGAAATGACAGCTTGGTCAATGGATGTGGAAACCAAAAGAAAAAATCTTAACTTGGGCTCCTCAGATGAGCTGTGAAAGAGAACACACGACCTCTGGTGCCAGATGCCTGACTCTGTCACCTAACTGTTTTGCGATCTTAGGCAAGTTACCTCACCTCTCTATACCCCCTCCTCTGCAAAATGGAAACCACACCGGCACACACTACTGCAGCGAATATTGTTAGTTGATATAAGTGAAATGGTTAAAATAAGGCTTGAGCCATACACAGAAGAGCTATGTGTCAGCTATTCTTGTTTTTTTTTAATTCCTTCCTACTACTATGGGAATATAGGGAAAATTTTTTTTGATTCCAAAGTATGCTTAGTGTTATTGTGTGACACAGGTACTACACAGTTAATACCCTATGGTCACTGTCATCAGTTATAACTTCTAGAATAGTTTGGGATTCACAGGTACAGAAAATACCCTTCTAGCAAGATTTTGGACATCTTTGTTCATATAAGATGTCTCCCATACCTGCAACACTTCCCGAAACACAATGACTTCCCGATAAAAAAGAATGAACAAATGAATGAATAAATGTAAAAGAAAAGGTATATTTAAAACTTCATAAAATTTGCTACACATAATGAAAAACTAATATTGCTTTTTCATTGTTATGGGCCAGTAGTACACCAACCGAGAAAAGACCAAAGATTATTAAAGCACTTGCACTCTGTCATGAACATACCTCTAATATTGCTTGCCTATTAGAAGGTTTCATCTGCAAAGGCTAAAATCTTATCAGAATTTAAATTTGTTCCAATACAAAACAGCCTTGCTTTTATACTGCAATAAAAAAGCTGCATGTCACTGGAATCCTAGGGAAGCCACTGATTACAAACGGTTAGGCTCGTATTAAGACTTGAGGCAGATAAAGGACAACTGAACATACTATCCCCAAAGTGATTCCAATCACTCCAGAATCATCAACAGTTCTTCTCAGCGAAGGAGATCACTAAATAGATGTAAATACTTGTCTTTTGTTTGCATAAACAATACTTAATTTGCTTCCTGTGAATAGCTTTAAAATTATTTTAAAACAATTCATGTACATAGCAACAAATCACATTGCACAGGAAAGCTTATGATGAGAAGCACACCCTTCCCTACACCTTTTATTTATTGGTTCAACTTTTAGTTCTTATAGCTAGCTCCACCTCTCTATAAAGAGGCTCATACTGTCATTTTTTAAACCTTCGATAATGGAAAGTTTCTAACACACAACAGGTAAAATAGTATATTGAACCCCAGGTACCTATGATCTAGCTTCAACAATTACTAACATATAGAAATCAGGATTCATTTATAACTCTCCCTCAGATTTTAAAGCAAATCCCAGGCATCACCTCATTTCATGTGAAAATCCTTCAGTATCCCTAAGATATAGAGCTCCCCCCCATAATAAAATGAAACATTTTAGTTCCTGGCATTATATTTTATTGTTGATTTTTTTCATTTTACAATGCCATTTCCCCCCTAACTTTATTGAGATAAAACAGATAGATAAAATTTAAGTGTAAAATACACAATGTAATGACTTGATATATGTATATATTGCAAAATAATTATCTTTTTTTTTATAATAACAAATACTATTCAGGAATAAAAGGAACTAACTGTTGATATACACAACCTGGATAAATCTCCATATAATAGTGAAAAAAAAAAAACAGTCCCAAGAAGTTACAGAGTGTGATTACATTTACATAACAGTCTGGAAATGGCAAAATTAAAGAAATGGAGAACAAATTAGTGGTTGCCACTAATGATGGGGACAGGCGTGGAAATAGGCAGGGCTACAAAAGGGGAAGAAATCCCTGTGGCAACGGAAATGTTCTTTATCTTGACTGTGTTGGTATTTTTCTATGTGATACTATTGAAGTTTTACTGGGGGAAACTGGGTAAAGGGTACCTGGGAAATCTCTAATTCTTGTTACAACAGCCTACCCTCAAAATAGGGACTCCTGGGTGTCTCAGTGGTTAAGCGTCTGCCTTCGGCTCAGGGAGTGATCTTGGAATCCCGGAACCAAGTGTCCTGGAGACCCGGGATCGAGTCCAACATCAAGCTCCCTGCATGGAGCCTGCTTCTCCCTCTGCCTGTCTCTGCCTCTCTCTCTCGGTCTCTCATGAATAAATAAAATCTTTAAAATAAATAAATAAAATGACCTCAAAATATACAGCTTAGACACAAAGAACAAAAAGAGAAATTTACCCTAGTTATTTCCTCAGAGACTAAATTTCTCCATTTGGCCCGTGTCTTTTTATAGCTGTTCAAACCAGGATCCCTATAAGGTCGTCACACATTCCATTTGGTTGACAGATCTTTGAATCTATGGTTATCTTTCTTCCCTTGCCATTTATTTGAGGAGTAAACTGAGGCACCGGCCTCAGAAAATTAGTCAAACTCTGGATTTGGTTGGCTGCAATCAAGATGTCTTTATTTTCCTCTCTCCCCTACGCTTCCTAACACTAGTTGTTAGATCTAGGCTTGATTAGATTCAGCTTTTTTTTTTTTTTTTTTTTGAAAAGAGCATTTTGTGGGTGCGTGTACCCTTCCTCACTGCATTGGAAGGACTGTGTTCTCTTCCCTGTGACCTTTGTAGGCTCAAGTGCTCAGTCCGATCCATCCACTCTGCCTCCCCCATCAGCCTTCTACCCCATGATCAGCAACTTTCATGAATGTGTCTTTTTGACTTAGTAGAAATTTTCCTATAAATAGCTTCCCCTCATCAACTATGTGTTTACTTGAAAATAGAACTCCCTTATTTTCTAGTTTTCACAAAAATGAGTTGGTGTCCTAGAAAGCTTCTAAGGTGACCTTTAAGATTTTTTAACTATTATGAACTTGAAGTGTTTTTTCACATTTGAAGTCTGTGTTTCAATCCACCACAACTGTTATTTCTGATAATCACACCCACCTTTGGTCAGTGGAGCCCCTTCGAGATGGTTTGCGGTCCTTCCCCATGGCCGCAGGGGTTTCTTAAAGCTTATTCCTTCACTGCACACTGGTACTGACCCAGGCTCGTTCCCTATGTGTGCTGTTCATAAACCCACAAGCAGCCATTTCACTACGGAATCCTCATCACTTTTAGTTGAAGATGTCAATCTGGGTCCCAGGGGTGCTCACTGCTTCTAAGCCTTGAAAGAGCTAGGATATCTTCCTAAAGGAATAAAACCTGACCTGAGCCTGTACTGATGTTTCCAATTCAAATTTGGCCTAACAAGGTTCTGAATTTGATTTTTAATTCTTATTTTTTATCTAATGGTCAGGTCTGGATTCCTAGTAAGTTTAAAAAAAAAAAAAAGCAAGAAAAGAACTCTGAATTTCTTTATTCTACATTACACTCCCCTCTCAGTAGGAGTCCTTCCTTTTGTTTGATTAAGCTCACTTCCTTTGTAGTCACTCTTGTCCTGAGGATGCTTTCTGAAAGGACCCTCTAAGTTCTAGGTTTGAAATTATTCTTTGTGAGGTTAAGCCAATAACTTGACACCCAGATGATTTGGCTTCCTTTTATTTCCAATTTTTTTTAAAAAAGATTTTATTTATTTATTCATTAAAGAGAGAGAGAGAGAGAGCGGGAGAGGGAGGGGCACAGAGGGAGAAGCAGGCTCTATGTAGGGAGCCCGATGTGGGACTCAATCCCAGGACTCCAGGATCACCCCCTGGGCCAAATGCAGGCCCTAAACCACTGAGCCACCCAGGGATCCCCTTTATTTCCAATTTTTAAGGACTGTTCTCTTTCTCATAATTCTGATTTACTGTATCCTGTGCCATACTGACACAGTTCAAAGTCAAAAGTCCAAAACATGCTCAGGAAAGTCTGGCTTTGAGTCTTTCCTATTCCCTCCTCTGTCTCCTCTCCCTAGAGATAATTGGTTTTGGCCTTTGGCTTATTCTCTCACTTTTATGAAAAGATTTTATATGTGTATATCAATATATACACCTGTTCATACAAATATATGTTTAAAGTTCCCTACTTTCTTAGATAAAACATAGTACATTCGATTGTCATATTAGCTGCCATCACAAAATACCTCAGACTAGGTGGTTTCAACAATCTTAGTCTATTTCCTCACAGTTTTGGGGACTGGAGGTCCGAGATCAAGGTGCTTGCAGAGTTGGTCTCGGAGGAGGTCTTCTTCCTCCGTATGCAGATGGCAACTTCCTGCTGCTTCTTTTTTTTTTTAAGATTTTATTTATTCATTCATGAGAGACACACACAGAGAGAGAGAGGCAGAGACAAAGGCAGAGGGAAAAGCAGGCTCCATGCAGGGAGCCTGATGTGGGACTTGATCCCAGAACTCCAGGATTACGCTCTGGGTCCAAGGCAGGCGCTAAACCACTGAGCTACCGAGGGATCCCCTTCCTGCTGCCTCTTTAGCTGGTCTTCTCCCTGGCTGTGTGCACACTTAGGGTCTCCTTTTGTATCCAAACTTCCTCTTATAAGGACACATGTCACATTGGAATAGAGACCATCCCAATGGTCTCATGTTAACTTAGAGTTTCTTCCCTTTTTTTTTTTTTTTTAAAGATTTATTTACTCATGAGAGACAGAGAGAGAAAGGCAGAGACACAGAGAGAGAAGCAGGCTCCCTGCTGGAAGCCTGATGCGGGACTCAATCCCAGAACCCCAGGATCAGGCCAAAGGCAGATGCTCAACCACTGAGCCACTAAGTGCCTGAGGTCAGGGTTTCAACAAAGAAATATTTTGGGGGGGGGGGGATCCCTGGGCGGCGCAGCAGTTTGGTGCCTGCCTTTGGCCCAGAGTGCGATCCTGGAGACCCGGGATCGAATCCCACATCGGGCTCCCGGTGCATGGAGCCTGCTTCTCCCTCTGCCTATGTCTCTGCCTCTCTCTCTCTCTCTCTCTCTCTCTGTGTGTGACTATCATAAATAAATAAAAATTAAAAAAAAAAAAAGAAATATTTTGGGGGCAGTGTGGGAGTGGGATCACAATTCAGTACCAAGAAGCCTACTCTATGTTATTTTTACACCTTGTTTTTTTTCACTCAACAGTAAAGACATCCTGACATCATTCTATCATTGGAAATTCTCTTCACTATTTTTTCTACAGCTATAAAATACTTGGCAACACACCATAGTTTATTCAACCAGTCTCATACTGATAGGTATTTAGTTTTTGTGTTTTTTGCATTACAAAGGGTACTGCAAAAAAATATCTTTGCTCATATGCCTTTTTGTGGCATATGGATCTGAGACAGATTCCCAGAAACAAGATTGCTGGGTCAAAAGGTAAATGTTTCTTTTCATCAATATTCAAAATATACCCTGAACCCCTAATCTGTAAGATAATCCTAATGACAGCCACAGTGCCTACTATGGCCAGGCACCAGCACATTACATATATTAACTTGTTTAATGCACACAATAGGCTTTTAAATTTAAGTACCACTATTCCCTTTATTTTAAAAACAATGGAGAAATCAAGAATCTTGCCTGCCATTCCACTGGTAGGAAGTGGTCAAGCCAGAATTTAGAATCTAGGTTGTCTGGCAATAGAACCTGCACTGTTAACTCCCTTACAGTGAATGCTAACTAACATCCTCACATCTTCTCTATCCACTTTTCACCTTCTGCTAGCAGCTACACTTAGATCGTCTTACACAATCCAGTTCTTAAAGCTTTGCTCTTAGTTGAAAACAAATAGCATTCACATCATGACTGTGTAAAATTTTTTTCATTGCTCTGCCAAGGACAAAGCTCATATTCCTTTCCTCTGGTGCCCCCTGTAGATGATTCCTAGCACTGTAAAACATACTTTCCCTTACACTTGCTTGTAATCACATTAATGTTTGCTTCATATTTACTCCAAAACTTTTATACACAGGCTTTTATTTGAAATGGTATATGTATGTAACTACCTTTTTTTTTCTTCTTATATGATACACCTTCTCCTTTCTCAATCATTGGTCTTTTTGTTTTTCTCTCCAAACACCTTCTCCCTGGAGCACCCTTTCTTCTTGCTCAAATTTGGCCTGGTTGCTCTTCTAGGTTGGCTGAACAACCATGTTCAGAGATTTCCCTCATACTGCTCTCCCATATCATTAGATCCAGTGTGTTCTGAATCCTTAAGCTTACTTCCTCAGTTTCCTAGAGTATCTCCTCCAGTAATAATCCAAAGAAAAACTTTCAAAGTCCTTGAGTGTCTAAATGTCTTTGTTTTTTCTTCTACACTTAATTGAATTTGACTGGGTACAAAGTATTGGGCTGAAATCAAGTTTCGTTCAAAACTTTAAAGATCCTGTTCAATCATCTTTCAGCATTTCGACTACTGTTAAACTGGATACTTACTATTCAGATTCTTGTTTCCAGGGAGGAAAAGTCCACTTTTCTTGTCATCCTTATTGCTCAGTTTCATACCGACAGGCTGAAGACTTGGCCTTTTTTTTTTTAAATTTTATTAGGCATTCAGTAGGTCCTTCTAACCCGAAGACTCCTTTGTTGTGGGAAATCCCTTCTTTTGACAATTTCTCTCATTCTATCTTCTTCTTTCTGAGATACCTACATAGTCTCCTAGATTTAGTTTTTACATCTCTTATTACTAGTCTATTTCTCTTTTGCTCTACCTCCTAGGAGACTTTCCTTAACTTTACTGTCTAGTCCAATTACTAGATTTTACATATATATGACTATTTTTTCCTCTGCTCCTATTTCATAGGATCCTCTTCTTTCATGCAGATAATATTTTCTTAAATCTGAGTAGATTAGATTTTTTTCAATAAAGTTTCCATCCATTCCCAGAATAGCATCTCTTTCTGGGGTAAGTTTTTCAACTTTTAAATATTGATCTTTCATCTCTTGTTCCTACTCAATTATCTGGTTTTACATAAGGAAAGACTGGATAAATTGGTCTGAGCTTCCTCTGCGTTCCATCTCAGTCTTTTTCCTGCATGGAAATTCTATTGGCAACTCTGTGCAGGGTGAGGCAGGGCAGAATGAGGAGTATCAGTGGGTAGGCTGTGCTTTAGGGCAAGAACAGGCTGTCAGGACTATGGGACTTTCCAAATGCCAGAATGGGACTATGGGCTTTCACTTTCATGATAACATCTGTTCTGAGATGGGAGAACATGGAGGGACAGGGGTGGAGTGCCAACTGGTGCAAACAGTCTCAAATACAGAACTTCGTTTACTCTGTTACCTACTACCACTCCTCACTCTCACCATCCACTGGATCTCCCAATACTGGGCCCAAAGTCTCCTGGGATTGCCACGTGCAAGCTGGCTCCCAATGCCTCTCTGGCTCCCTCTAAGAACATTCTGGGCTGTAAATCCACCTCTTGCATCTGTTAATGTGCCCTCATCCACCTTGTCTTCCAGAGATTCACTGAAGGCTGTCATCTGTTGCTTAATATCCCTCCTTACTTCCTTCCTCTTCTCAGTGCTATTCTGAGTCTAGTCTCTTTATTATATCTATTATTTTAATTCCATGGGGTCCTGGGAGGGGTTGAAACAAACCTTAATGCTCAATGCTCCCTGAACTTTCTGGCTATTGATTTTATGTCAAAAAGTATGTGTACATTCTTTGTAGCAGTGTTTTTTAAAGAGTATAAAGAAAACCAATTTCTGATACAGTAATAGAGGTACATGCATATTTCTGAACATATGTGTTTTTTTCAGCAAGGGGATCTTTCAAAAGATTGGGATCTAAAAGAGGGATTAAACCAGGAAAACTTCCAGCTTTTTTCTGGCTTTGCTGACTGCAGATGTTTGGGCCATGTTTAAACCAGTTTTTGTTTCATGGAACAGGATGGAAGTTTACTGTTTTGGTGGCCAGGATATTGGGGTAAAATTGAGTTTAGTTTTGGAAAAGCTGATATCTGAGGTGCTTGCAGGATGGTTTAAGAAGAGAAATATAGTAGGCCACTAATTATGTTTATACATTAGAAAGATTTGGGAGGCATCAACCATGCCACCTATGACATTACCCAGAAAATACACGATTTAGAAAGGCAGAGAGTAGAACTCTGGGTAGTACAAACTAAGGGTGGGTGGAAAAAAAAAATAAACCTTTAACAGAGACTGTAAAGGGATTTTCTCAATTATGCCAAATTCTGTGGAGGTGGCAACCAAGCACAAGAACTCAAAGGTTGCACTGCAGTTTAGTCACTAGTTAACTCAACACCTTGGGAAAAAGATTAGAGTGAAGAGGGGGAAAATGAAAGCTGACTTCAGACAATATCTGAAACTATGACTCTGCAGCAGGAGCACCTTTGTGAGCCTCTCCAGGAGCAATGTTAGATGGGAGAGGGGACAGTGGTGGATTAATCCAGAGTTGAAGTGGAATGAAAGGGATAGAGGACTGAGGTTACTGACAAGAGTTGGTGAAACTGCTCATGCAATTTAGGGTGAACAAGGAAACGGAGGAAATGACAGGATATCTGAATGCTGGAGGGTACGCAGAGGGGCCAGATGACGCATGTGAGTAAGGGAGTGAGAAGGCTGGACAGAGAGGCAGCTGGGGTCAGAGAATGGGACACAGAAGTGTGTACTACTAAAAGTGGAAAGGTCTTAGGTACCAACAAGCTGTGGGGTATGGCAGAGGAAGGTGTGTGGATCACTGAAGTGGAAAGGGTCCACCGGGTCAAGTTGCTGGATCAGCTATCCACAAAGACACAGTGAAGTCACCTGAGCCAGCACAGGCCCTGAAGTGTTGAGGAAGATGAAGAGCCCGTTTCTACATTCTTCTTTAAATACAGGAAGAGATCCAGCCATTGGCAGAAGCTAAGTCAAACAAGCAGCAGATGGCACACTCATCTCTAAGAAATTACAAGATTCCTCTCATAGAAAAAAAAAAAAAAGATTCCTCTCATAGGGTGAGGTTAGATTAGATTCAAAGGTAAGAATCAATTTAACATCGGGGTGCTCGTGTTCTACTGTGCTGAATGTACATGACACAATGAAGACAACACAAAAATGATCCTCGGGTAATTACAGCTGAGTATATAACTGCCTCGGACCCTTTCTATTTAATGATGATAATGATGATTTTAATACTCTTGGTTCAACGTTAACTGGAAGAATTCTGTTTCCTTGCTTTCCTAATCCTACAACAAAGAAATGTACGACTTCCACTCTTACTATATCTTTATACACACACTTACCTGATTCTTTTTAGGAAGTACTCTTCTTGTGAGCTTCCTTTCCTGAGATTTCCTCCTATTCATTTTCTTTTCTTTGCAAGGCTGAGCTTCTGTATTAAGTAAGTTGCAAACATTCTCTTCCGCAAAAGTGATCAATTGCTATAAAGCAAATTTAGAGGAGGGATACCATAAAACACAAGCAAGTGCGTTTTGACATGTGTTTCTCATATTTTCCTCCCCACGCTGCTTCTACGTTTTCTATCCCAGTTCTAATTGACCAATTCTATTAGAAGTATTTTAACCATCTTAAATTCAAATGGAGGTGCTCACTAATTACTAATTTCTGATCTTATTAAACTTAGAACCAGAAGCATATGCACTCTGTCCATTATTTTAAGGGAGAAAAAAAGTTTAAAATCAGTTGATTTATTCATTTATGAAATATTTACTAAGCATCTACAACTTAGTAGCTAACTGCTATTGAGTTATGGCAGGGGGGATATGCACTTAGATTATCTAAATGTGAATCCTGGATTTATCATCCAACAATGTCAGCTAAAAGCCCTATAATGGTATATATTTACGAATTTAGACAAAAATCCAATTTTTTTTTAATGGAATAGGAAAAGACACACACCCAATGAAAGTTATGCTCCTACTGAAAAGAATTAAAACCCAGTGTTAAAAAAAAAAATGCAATGTTTTTGTAAAAAAAAAGTTATAATTATGCCATTTTCTGGCTCTTGTAATTACACACTACTCTTCTCCACTGTGTACTTCAGTAAAAATTCATAAAACCATATAGATCCCAAACAAATGTGCCAAATGGATTACCTTCTACATTAACACAAACTCTGAAAGCATCTTGTTTTATTGTATTTTTTTCTAACAGAATTAAAATCAAATCAGAAAAAGAACATTACCATTGGTTATAGGCTATTAGCTCTCAGTGACACTAATTAAATCAAGATTTTATTCAAAATGATGTGATCATAAAGACAGAAGAAATCTCTAGTAAGATTTATTTTTTTTTTTTAAATTTTTATTTATTTATGATAGTCACACAGGGAGAGAGAGAGAGAGGCAGAGACATAGGCAGAGGGAGAAGCAGGCTCCATGCACCGGGAGCCTGACGTGGGATTCGATCCCAGGTCTCCAGGATCACGCCCTGGGCCAAAGGCAGGCGCCAAACCGCTGCGCCACCCAGGGATCCCTCTAGTAAGATTTAAAAACAAATACATTGTGCCAAATACAAACACTTACATTTCTTCTGTTAGAGGCCCGTGTGATTCCATCAACTTTACAGGAGGCTATTTTCTCATGGTTTTCTGAAGAGCTAAAGCTATCAGTGCCTGATGAGGAAGACACAAGCAAAATTAGGATAGCCAACAAAAAGTTGTAAGAGCCATCATTTTTCAAATACACTGGATACTGCTTTGGATACTCACCTCTGCTTTTAGCAGAAGATAGTATCTAAACATAATTACTAAGAATAAATTTTGAGATTCAGATACATGTTTTAAAACTTAAAGTTTACTGAAAACCCAGAAACTTTTACCACTTCCCATGGAGAAAGCATACCATATTACCCTAAGACAACAGATTAAATCACATTACAGTAAATACCATATTCTCACTGATGTCACTTTATTCCAAGCTACATTTTGTACAATGAAATTGCAAAAAAAAAGGGCATTAAAATGATCATGAAAGTAATTTTTTTAACTTACAAAATTCAGGTACTTTTTCATTTGATCCCTTTTAATGGTATAAATGAAAGGTAGTATAATGTGTAAAAGAGCATGGGCTTTGGATCATGACAGACTACACTTCTAGGTTTAGCTCTAACTTCACACTCCATGTCTTGGATTCTGTTCCCGTGAACCTGGTTTGTCTCTTCCAGCTAATGAGAAGCCATTAACAGATTTCCGTCAGGGGAGAGACAAGAATAATGGTCCCCATGATGTCTGCCACCCAAGTCCTGGCTTACCTTTTCATGACCATAAACAAGCCAGGGACCTCAAAAGGTACATGGGCCCAAAAGGTCAACTTAATGTTGGTGAACACTTCTGGAAATTGAAAAATGACCCTTATGATCCACATCGTTCAGTTTTCCCAATTGTCACAAGGAATTTACTGTTGACAAGAGTTGGGAGGGCAAATCCACTGCCTGCAAAGACCTGAAAAATGGGGCTACTGCCTACAGAAGTTAACTGCAGGTGATTACAAAGTGTGGGACCTGGATGTAGAAAAAAATTCTTCTTCTTCTTCTTCTTCTTCTTCTTCTTCTTCTTCTTCTTCTTCTCTTCCTTCCTCCTCCTCCTCCTCCTCCTCCGCCTCCTCCTCTTCTTCTTCTTCTTCTTCTTCTTCTTCTTCTTCTTCTTCTTCTTTTATGACTCACTTATTTATTTGAGAGAGAGAGAACACACAAGCAGGGGGAGGGGCAGGAGAGGGAGAGAATCTCAAGCAGGCTCTGACTCCTTGCTGAGCTTGGATCTCACGACCCTGAGATCACAACCTGAGCCGAAATCAAGAGTCAGACACTTAATGGACTGAGCCACCGAGGTACCCCAAGAGACTTCTTATAAGCTTTTCTATACTACATGGTTTTTAAAAACCAAACATGCATTGTTATAATAAAATTTTAAAAAGAAATTTAGATTTAGTTTCATAGATATAAATACTGAAAATGACACTTGTCTGATTTTAAGATAAATAAAAGTTACTACCTGAAAGAGTCTCAGAGATTGAAGGCTTACTAAGAGGACTCAGAACTGCAAACGATTCCTGAAGAGGTTCTATGTTTTCCTAAACAAAGAAAAACAAGAATAGAAATTAGACATCCTTAAATTCAGTGGACATGTAATGTGCCCAAAAGAAAATAAGGATTTATTTTTGTAGGTGGAACTGCAGGAAGCATAGGGATGGGGAACCAATAAAAGATTAAGAAAAAAGGTCAAAGCAAAACAAAGATATTGAATATAAAAAGATTTTATAATTTTTACCAATCTTTAACGAAACTATGTTTACTAACTACAGTCTAACAAATGAAATATTAAATGGAAGTAGCCATAATGATCCACTAACAAGTTCCTCTTCGGTTTACTTAAAATCACATGTCCTAACTCTACAGTAAATAGGACATTCCATTAATAAGCACAACCTAACATTTCAATATTATTCAGGGGAACGGCAATATAAATGCAGATGTCAAAACTTTTCTTTCCCACCTAATTACCAGTATGATAGTAGCTGTTGGCTTTTCATAAATAGAAGTTGTCAGTTTGAAGAAATCTTCTTTAATCACCAGTTTGCTCAGACTTCTTATCAGAAGTGACCACATGGTTTTTCTTAGTTTGTTAATAATGTAAATTATAGATTTTTTTTTCAAATATCAAACCAACTGGCATCTCTGGGTTAAATCTCACTTGGTCATGATGTAGTACTTTTTTATATATTATGATGTTCATGAGGATATTGAGCTCTAGTTTTCTTATGATGTCTGATTATGATATTAAATTAATGCTGACATTAACGAGCTGGGAATTACTCCTACCTCCTCAAATTGTCTGAAAGAATATACATAAATTTAGGTCTTCCTTAAGTATATGGTAGAATTTATTAGCAAAATCATCTGGATATGCAGTTTTCTTTGTGGGAAGGTTTCAACTACAACTTAAATTTCTTCAGTTGATATAGGGCTAATGAAGTAATTTATTTCTTCTAGCATGAGGTGTGGCTGTTTGTATGTTTCAAAGAACGTGTCTAGTTTATGTTGTTGAATTGATTGGCATTAAGTTTTTCATAATACTTATTATCCTTTTATCTGTATTATCCTTCTAAAACCTGTTAGAGTATGTGGTCAAACCACCTTTTTTTCCTTATATTGGTAATTTGAGTATTTCCCCTGAATAGTGTGATCAGAAGTTTACCCATATTATTTTTCTAAAGCATTATCTTTTTATTTCGATGATTTTTTCAGTTCATTGATTTCTGCATTTGTCTTTATTAATTCCTTCTGTTTATTTTGGCTTTAATTTGCTTTCTTCTATTAGTTTCTTAAAGTGGAAGTTGAAATAATTACTTTGAGACGTCTCTTATGTTGAAATACAGACTTCAATTATTTCCAAGCCTGCTTCAGTGCATCCCACATATTTTTGTTGTTTTGTCGTGTTTAGGGTTTACAGCATACATGTTTAACTCCCACCACTTTATGTACACCCTAAAAACCCCTCCCAGACTCTACACCATGTTACTTCTGTTGTAGATCTTACTGACATATGCTATAAACCAAAACACATGCTATTATTATTCTTGTTTTAATAATCTTTTATAGAGATTAATAATAATTTTTTAAAAGTCTGTTACAATCTGCCCACTGAGGATGAGTGAGCATCCTTAGTGCTCTTCATTCCTTTTTTGGATTGAATTGGGAATTTTTTTTTTTTTTTTGACCAAAGGACTTCCTCTAACATTTCTTCTAATGCTAACCTGCTAAGGCAATGAATCCTCTCAGCTTCCAGATGTTGGAAAAAGCCTGTCCTTCACCTTTGTTTTGAAAGATGGTTTTCATTGGATTTTTTTTTAAATTTTTATTTATTTATGGTAGTCACACACACACACAGAGAGAGAGAGAGAGAGAGAGAGAGAGAGGCAGAGACATAGGCAGAGGGAGAAGCAGGCTCTAGGCACCAGGAGCCCGACGTGGGATTCGATCCCGGGTCTCCAGGATCGCGCCCTGGGCCAAAGGCAGGCGCTAAACTGCTGCGCCACCCAGGGATCCCCCACTGGATTAACAAGTTTTGTTGCTGTTATTGTTTTGCTTTTTTTGCTCCAAGTAAATGCTGCTGCACTGTCCTTTAGCTAGCAGTTTCTAACGAGAGTTCTGTTGCCTCTCGTATTTGTTGATTGATCATGGATTCTAAGCAATGATGTGTCTTTGTGTACAATTTCATATTTCTTGCACTGGGAATTTGAACTTTAGGATCTGTGAGTTTATGATTTTATCAAATTGGAAAATTTTCAGCCATTTAAGTATCTTTTTCTGTTTTTTCTGATCTCTCCTCTCTTTGGGGACTCTAATTACATGCATATTATGCCACCTAAAGTTGTCCTAGGCTCACCAATTGCTTATTTTTATTCAGTCGTTTCTACTCTTTCATGGGGAATAATTTCTATTGCTACTTCTCTAGGTTTGCTAATCTTTCCTTTGGAGTCTTTAATATGCTTACTCTCATTCAACATATTTTTCTTCCAGCAGATTATAATTTTCAGTGACTATAATGTATAGAATTCAGGTTGGATCTTTTCTGTATCCTTCATGTTCTCAGCATGTCCAATCTTTTCTCTGCCTTGAACATATCAAAGATAGTTAAAGTAACTTTTTCAGTGTCTTCGTCTATAAATTCTACCACATGTGTCATTTCTGGATCTACTTTTCTTGACTGATTTTCCTCCTCATCATGGGGTATCTTTTCTTACATGTCCATTAGTTTTTTATTGAAAAGTCAGACATTTTGAGTTTAATGTTATTTGACACTGGATAGTGTTGCTGTTTTTGAGCTAGGTTGTACAATGCAGTAAATTTGTGTCCTTTCAAAGCTTGCTAAGCTAATTCTGTGCAACTAGTGAGGCAATACGCTCCTGAGTATCGGATGCCCTCTGAAATATAAGGTGTTTCTACCACTTAGGTTGGTGGTAACACTTCCTTCTTCCCTGTAGCTGCAGGGACTGTTTCCTCTGCTCCATTTGGGTAGTCCTTTCCCTGGCTTCAGGCAGTTTATTCACAAGCACGCACTGACCAGTACTTAGCTGCTCAGCTAAGTCTCCAGTGAAAACCTTTGCAGATCTCCAGAGCTCTCTGTGCAGCTCTCTCCTTTCTGGTCTTTTGCCATGAGCTCTAGCCCCTCTGCTTTCCCAGACTCCAACTCCATTTTCTCAGCTCATGGAAACTGCCAGGCTAACCCCTCCTGTGCTGTGGCCTGGACACCCAGCTTGGGCAGTTAAGTTGGGGCTCTTGTGCAGTTTGCCTCATTTGTCACTATCCTGCCCATCCTGATGGTCAATGTCTCAGAACAACCATTTTGTATATTTTGGGTTTTGTTTGTTTTAGTTGTTCTTCTTGAAAACATAAATTAGGTCCCTGTTACTCCACATTGGCTAAAAGTGCAATATTCTTATTCCAAAGTGTAAGGCAAGGGAGAGGATAAATGATGGTTCCAATATAAAAACGGGCAAAGATTAACAGGCAATTCTCTAGAGAAGAAATTTAAATGGCTTATAAACATGAAAAATGTTCAAACCTCATTAGGAAACTAAATTTTCAAGTCATCTTTTTCTCCTATTAAGCTATTTTAAAAAGTAGAAGTTCATACCCAAAGCTTACAAAGTATGGTAAAATAAAACCATTTATACTGCTGTTAAGTCCAAATTGGTACAATTTCTGGATACTCAGCAATATGTATTAAAAAGGTAAACGTTCCTATTTTTTCATCAATTAATTCTACCTACAGAAATTCATCTTAGAGGGAAAAAGTTTATATTTACAGCAAATCAGTTCTAAGGTTGTTGCTCTTTCACATTTTCCCACTTCTGAAACCTGAGTGCAGCTTACAATTCATGGTGTGTGACAGCTTAACTTCTAGCATCTTTTCTTGGTGGTCCATAAAACAATGGTACATTGTCAGTCAATGGTATTTAGGTTCCAAGAAATATGCCATGTACAAGGAGTCATGCAAGTATGACAACACAGTTAATACCCCATGCACTTGTCATGATGAGCACAGGGTTAAAAAAAAAAAAAACCTACCTAGAAAAACACATTAATTTCTACCATGACACATCATTTAGTCCATTGCATGATTTCAAAGCATAATTATTGTTCACACAAAACAGGCGAGGTCTGATGAAAATATAAACAAGTTTGTTCCACATTTTTCACACTTACAAGATTCTCCCCCTTGTCATCAAAATTTGGTTGTGATAACTGCAACTGCACAGGAACTGGTGGTGATTGCTCAAGTAGCAGGGGACTGATACTACTTAAATCCTTTTTTCGAACAGGTGTTCCTCCTTTTCGCAACGGAGTATTTGCTGGCAAAGACTCATCAAACACTTCAGGGCTTAGATCCTCTCCAAAAGTAACTCTCTTCCTCTTCCTGATATTTAGAAAGGCTGGCACTTTACAATTTTCTTGACCTTCTATAGATAATAAATGAGTAGATAAAAAAATTATCTAAAAATGCATAAACTAGGATCTTTTAACATAATTAGATACAGCTTTTATAATATAAAATAGTTTGTAGAAAACATAAATTCAAAATGGAAAAGGAAGCAGTTCTAAAATATGGTAATAGATTTAAAGTAAATTTTGCATAAGTATCTTAGAAGTTTACAAAATTGGAATAATAAGTTCCTTTACAAGTGTTACCATTAAGCACAAATGGGCAGGCAAAATGGACAGACCGACTGTGAAACTCTCCAAAGAGATTCCAACCAACTATTCTCCATTCCCATAGAATGTGAGAAGCACCAGGGCATTTAGCAGATCACTGAAAATACCACATACTACCATCAAATGATTCACAAGGAAATGATATCCTCAGGCTTCAAAATAAATGTGAATTTCTTACCTGTTTTTTGTTCTTTGCAACAGTTTGCACGATTTGAGATTAAGCTTGGATGAGTCCCATCATCACAGAGATTGTCACAGTGTTCCTAAATATCAATGAAAAATTTTACACATATAAATGCATATGTACAGACATTAAGAACAATTTGAACTTCTTTTTCTGCCAAGATCTAGATACTATTTAGCATTGCAGGTTATATTCACTTTCATAATGGTTTGGGGTTAATGATGAGCCACAAAGAAAAACTGGATGCCCTAAACATTAGTTCAGTAAACAGTATTTTAGGCCAAAATTAAAGAACAGAAATCCATAATATGGGCTAAATTCACTTCATCATTTTTAATCTGGCAAATGAAGTTATGGAAAATGTCAGTGGCTAGAGTCATACTACAAATGGTGCCAGATGACGCAGACTAACTACAGTTATAAGAATTGCACAAAAACAAGAAAACAAAAAGGTAAATGACATAATGGGGTGTTTTGTCTTTAAATACGTGACTCACACTTTTGATAAATATGTAAACCTCTCGCCCACATTACTGTATTCTTGAGTTAGGAACAAGAAAAGAAGATAGTATTTGTCCCTCTCTACTTAGCAAAAGATGATAGAGTAGGCAAGCTGGTGAGGAAGGGACAGTGCAAGTCCTGAAGCACCAGACATGGCCAAACTCAACACAGGCCCACTGGAGTCAAGCAGGACAGAGCCAGGGCTGTGGGGTCCATAAGTCACCTCCAAATCCTCATCTGCTTCCTACATCCCGGACCAGCCCTTGTTCTCTAGAGCTATTCATTTTCTCCAGTGCACTTGCTCCAAGAGCAGCACCATTTCTAAGCAACTGTCCTGCCCCAAACCAATCTTCTTGAGCAACTCTCTCTCAAGTCCATTTTATTTTCCTGACGAGGAGAATACTCATATCAGTATTTGTGAAATAAATGAGCTTAGAAAATAAAATTCTTGTGAACTTTTAGGCTATCTTTAATTAAAACCACCATGAAAATTAGCAAACAATTCAAACTGTATACACCCACAAACCTTGGATTATAAAAATCTTCATAGAATTTTAGTGGTAGGACTTGATGTTTGCTATGTAATGCTGTTAATCAGTAAGGGTTATTTGGACCATGAAGATGCTAAGTCTGTTTGAGGAGAAGATAAAATGAATACAAGATATGAATGAGCAGTGCTGTAGAGACTCACGTCAGCTCTTTAACCAGAAAAACTATTAAGCATTTAAACAGCCATTGACCATTAACTATTCATGTAGATAGATAGAAGGTAGTCTAGTTCATTTTGGCTTTAAAGATGTATAGGCATCGTTCTATACTTAAATGTCTACGGATTGAAAAAATACTTCTCATTTGCCAGGCATTGTGCTAATTTCAAATTATTATCCCAGTTAAAATGCTCAAATCACCATGTAATGTAGTTACTAACATTGTCGTTTCAAAGATAAGAAAACCAGGGTACAAAAAGGTTAATAATCTGCCTACTTCTTAAACTTCAGAGTGAGGATCTGAAATCAGGCACGTGGACTCCAGAGGCCACCCCCTCAACCTCTCACAGCATTTACAGCCTGCCATGGCTTTCACTATCAGATTTACCTGGGTTCATTTAACAGCCTCAAGCGTAAGTTTATATAGAATGGGGCTCCTTGGAGTACCAGTGCTGCATGTACATGATATACCAGAACTGTCTGTAGAAAGAACTCAATAAGGAGCACCTGGGTGGCTCGGTGAGTTAAGCATCTGACTCTTGATTTTGGCTTAGGTCATGATCTCTCTTGAGCTCTGTGCTGAGCATGGAGCCTGCTTAAGATCCTCTCTCTCCTTCTACCCTTCCCCACCATAGTTTGTGTGCATGTACAGGCACAAACAAGAAAGAAAAAAAAGGAAGTACTTAATAGTAAGCGCCAGCCAATTCCCACCAATCTACTCTTAGCTCATACTAGCTGAGTTTAGAGAAAGGTATATGCCTATAAAAAAGCTATCTCTAAGACCAAATATTTTAGGTGGAAATAATTAACAGACTCACACATCAATAACTCTGAAACTCAAAATATAGCTACCCACAGTAAATTCTACAAGTTATATTCCATACTGAGTTTAGAAAAAAGGAAGGTAGGTAGGTAGAAAGGCAGGCAGGCAGGAAGGATCTCTGCATAGTGCTGTAAGAAAAGGAGGGGAAAACATTAGGGCAAGATAACTTCTTTTAAACCAGTATGACATATAGAACATATCACAAGAATTGTTTTAAACCAAAATGAATTTTTATTCAATTTGCTTTAGGAGAAGTAGATCTAAACTTACCTGCAGGCTTTCTGGAAACAGCTTAACAGAGGGTTTCTTCAGCACAGAACGAAGTACAAAGGTCTCAGAGGATGGAACGTCCCTTCTGCACAGTGGAGAGGCCAGGGACCTGACTTCAGGAGCTGGGTCTGCACTCACTTCTATAAAGTTGTCAGGTGGAAGAACATCACTTGATCTTTTGCCCTCTATACACTCAGCAACCTTGACTCCTTCAAAGGAAGCATGTAAACAAGAGAGGCAGAAGACATCTGAATCAGGTTGTTCTACAGCAAAAATATATCTTTGCAAAGAGACTAACATGCTATAAGAAATTTGACCCTGGGCAGCCCAGGTGGCTCAGTGGTTGAGCATCTGGCTTTGGCCCAGGGCCTCATCCTGGAGACCCAGGATCGAGTCCCGCATCAGGCTCCCTGCATGGAGCCTGCTTCTCCCTCTGCCTGTGTCTCTGCCCCCACCCCCACCCCTTCTGTCTCTCATGAATAAATAAATAGATAAAAATCTTTTTTTTTAAAAAAAAGGAGGGGATCCCTGGGTGGCTCAGCGGTTTCGCCCCTGCCTTTGGCCCAGGGCGCGATCCTGGAGTCCCGGGATCGGGTCCCACGTAGGGCTCCTGGCATGGAGCCTGCTTCTCCCTCTGCCTGTGTCTCTGCCTCTCTCTCTCTATGTCTATCATGAATAAATAAAAATAAATCTTTAAAAAAAAAAAAAAAAAAAAGGAAAGAAAAAAATCTGACCCTAACATATCCTGCTTAGGGAATAACATCTGGAATTTCATTTGGATACATAAAGAGAAATGGCACTGGCCACAACTTTCAATTCAAATCTAACTACTGTGGGTGAAGGTGAGCAAGGAGTTTTGGCCACCCAACAAATTTAAGAAAATGCCCATGAGGGATGCCTGGGTGGCTCAGTGGTTGAGTGTCTTCCCATGGCTGAGGGTATGGTCCCGGGGTCCTAGGATCGAGTCCTGCATCAGGTTCCTCTCCCACCAGCTTGCTTCTCCCTCTACCTATGTCTCTGCCTCTCTCTTTGTCTCTCATGAATAAATAAATCTTTAAGAAAAAAAGAAACAAACAAAAAACAAGAAAATGCCCATGAAACAGCTACTATTAGTCTGCCTCTACTCAAGACTCCTAGGCCTTGCACCATAAAACTACCATGAGTTGAGCAATGAATGATGATCAATTTCACTGGGGAGTCAGAGGAATTTCAGCCTGCAAGGGTGGTGGGAGGGAGAAGATGGGTTGTGAGGAGAAATTAAATCGAAACTGGTATATGCTGTGTATGCCCTCAAACAAGGCAAGGCTTACTGGTGTATATTTTTTTCCTCACAAGAGAGCACTTCCTTTACGATCAACATTTAACAAATATATATTGGGCACTTATCATGTGACAGGCACTCTTTTCTAGGTGCTAAATATACAACGATGAACAAAACACACAAAGGCCCCCAGCCTTTGGGTGATAAATGGACCATAAAAAACACAGGAGGGGTAGGAGAGAGGGAGCGATGGCTAATGAAGGGGAGCAAAGTGTGAGGGACCCATGCTGAACCTTTCTCTATCTTGTCTGCAGTGTGGTCACGTTAGGTTTATATGTCATAAATGTACATGGAACTAAATATAAACACAAGTAAGTGCAGGTAAAACTGATGAAATCTGGGGGGGGGGGGGGAGTCCATGGATTGTATCAGTGACAATTTCCTGGTTGCGACACTCTATTATTGCTACTCAAGATGTTACAATTGGCAGAACGTTGGGGAAGGGAACACTGGATCCCTTTATATATTATTTTGTACTGCTGCCTATGACTCTACAGTCATCTCAAAATAAAAAGTTAAAGAAGTGTATAGTTAACAAGTAGTAATATATGCCTTTAAAGGAAATAATGTAGAAATTAAGGAGATGTGGTAGGATAAGGTGGGAGGGGAAAGTTGTTTTGAGGTGTTCAGGGATCAAGCAGACACCTGAATGAAGTGAGGAAGTGAGCCATGCATGTATCTAGGGAAGAACACTACATGCAAAAAGCCAAGTGCAGAGATCTGAGACAGAATTATACCAACACACAGAGGTAGAACAAAGCCACTGTGGCTGGAACAGCGTGAGCAAAGAGAAGAGAGCTAAGAAGCTCCAAGAGAAGACTAAAGACTAGGTCAGGTGTGGACTGGGTACTGTTGTAAGTAAGTGGGAGGTCAATGAAAGATCCTGAGAAAGAGAATAACATAGTAACTAGCATTTTAAAAGGAGCACCTGGCTGCCATGTAGAAAACCCTGAAGAGGGGGGGTCCACTAGGGTAGAAGGAGGGAAATCACATAAGAGGAGACACAAAACAATACAGGCAAGATAAGATGGTAGCCTGGACCACAGTGATAATAGTTAGGGAGTAGGAAGCGGTTAGACATTTGATAGATCGTCAAGATAAACCCAACAGCACTTGTTAATCAGATTAAAGTCTAACTTTTTCTTTTCTTTTTTAAGATTTACTTGGGGGGGGGTGCAGGTGGGGAGGGGGGGCGGCAGCATGGAGAGAGGGAGAAAGAATCCTGAAGCAGACTCCCCACTGAGTGTGGGGCCCGACGACATGTGGCTGAATCCCAGGACTCTGAGATCCTGACCTGAGCCCAACATTAAAGCCGGACATTTAGCCAACTGAGTGACTCAGGGGCCCCCTGGAGTTTAACCTTTATAAGGGAGGTGGCCAAGGTTACTCCAAGGTTTTTGATACAAGCAACTGGGTGAATGGCAGTATCGTTTTTTTGAGATGAAAAAAGAGAAAAGAAAAAAAGATGAGCAGACTGGGAAGGAAAAGTAATTGAGACCTGTTTAAGTATGTTAAGTCTGAGATGTTCATCAGATACTCCTGTGGAGACAGGAAAAGGCAATTGGGCACCTGAGAGTTCAGGGAGGAGGCCAAAGAGAGGTATTTAAGTTTCGGAGTCAACAGCATTGTGGATAGCATTTAACGTGAGAATACCCACAATCACCTAGGGAGTGAGTGCAGAGAAGAAAAGTCTGAGCACTAAACCCAGGGCACTCAAGTGTTGAAAAGTTAAAGGATGGAAGAGAAGAAATAAAGAAAACAGACAAGGAATGATCAGTAGAAGAAGGGAAAACAATAGAGAATGGTGTCCCGATGCCCAGTGAAGACATGATTTCCCCTGGTAGGCCCTGGCAGCTCTGCCTGCCACACTGGGACCCCGAGAAGAGGTTCTATTGAGAGGAACTACTGGGATAGCAAAGAGGCTATTGGTGACCAAAGCCTGTTTGGAGCTGGGTCAATACAGAATGGGAGGGATACCTGGGTAGCTCAGGGGTTTAGTGCCTGCCTTCAGCCCAAGGCATGATCCTGGAGTCCCGGGATCGAGTCCAACATCGGGCTTCCTGCATGGAGCCTGCTTCTCCCTTTGCCTATGTCTCTGCCTCTCTCTCTCTCTTTCTGCATCTCTCATGAATAAATAAATAAAATCTTAAAAAGAGAGAGAGAGAGAGAGAGAGAGAGAGAGAGAGAATGGGAGACTAGGAGACAGAGCATGACCTGGTCTTAAAGGGAGCTTTGCTATAGAGGAAAGCAAAGACATGGGGTTTTGGCTGGAAAGGAAACCTGGGACAAGGGCCAATTGAAGATGGGAGATAATATAGCACATTGTGTTAAAAGGAGAAGAGGAAAAAAAAAAAGGAGAAGAGGAAACACCTCAAGCAGAAGGTCCTCGAAGAGGGAAGGGATTACCCTTGGATCAGAGCATGGAGATCTACCATAATAGAAGGAAGGGGAGGGGCACACCACACTTGTTTGGAGAGGCACGAGTGTGGTGGGGATTGCCCCAGGCCACTTGCTTCTGACATCTTCTGTTCTCTTGGTGACAGAAGCAGCCATGGACTACAAAGAGGCACAAGAAACTTATATCAGTCATTCATGAGTAGGGCTGCCAGATTTAACAAATACAAATGCATGAGGTCCAATTCAATTTTGAATGATATCTAATTATGTGTATGTATGTTGATATGGAAGAAAAATACTGCATGAAACATGCTTACACTGAAGAATTATTTTTTGCAATAAATAAATAAATATCTTAAAAAAGAAAAAGGGGGAAGCAAGGGAAGGAGGATTAGAGGATTAGAAGCCCGAGTGAAAAGAGGAGGTACAAAAATGAGGTGATCAAGGAACAGAAGGGACAGCCAGGCAGCACTGAGGTCCCCTGGGCAGACAAAACATGCGGTGAGGCTATCAGCACACACACGACTCTGCACAGACATATGTGGGGCGGGAACAGAGCAGATACACAGGTCTCTGGGTCAGAGTTCCAGCTAGGTGGGTGAAACAGACGAAGTGGAGTAGGCAAGGACACCGTGGAGCTATCCTGCAGGTTCTCCTCTGCAAGCCTTCCTCCAAGTGTCATCTATCCTCCTTTACAAAATCTTTTCACCCTTCCGAAAGGTGGACTATTTGGGGCAGAATTAACTCTGGGGTGCCACTAAAAAACCAGTTTAGCACATGGAGTGCTAAACTGGTGCTGACCAGACTCCTTTAATCAAAGCTCTTCTTTCCTGTCATACAATATTTCTGCTTAGAGCCTAGTGAGGTGTTAAAATGGGATATGTTGGCTCTTGTGATGTAGAGGGAGGTGTCTTATTTAGTGACAGGTTTTAATGACCACACCTCATACATTCTGTAACTACTATCAAAGGATCTGTCATTTAAGACGAAGTCCCACAGGAGGAAAGCAAGAGAATTGTTAAGAAATGATGAAGGTAAGACTATTTTATTTCATCTGGGTAACCAGTTTATAAATCTGGCTCTGTGACCCATCCATTTTGATTCAAATTAAGTCGGAGCAGGCATACATTACAAGATGCTAAAGGAAGTTCGTTTTCAGGTTGAACTCTTTTTTGGGTTCCAGGACTCAATTCCAACATGGGGGGGTAAGGGATTTTCTAACACACAATACCACCAAGGCACTCTTATCTTAGACCAGCAGGGTATCCAAGAATTCAACCCAATTCTGACACTACCCAGAGATAGCATCAGGTTCCACAGGTTAAGGGCTCAATCCTATAAGAGTGTCCCCTACCTCCAATTTAAGATGCCAGCCCCAAGTGCCAGGCTGTCACCTTTGCTTCTGACTGACATGCTACAGACTGGAGTTTCAACAACCTCCTCCTTAGACTTCAGATGTCAGTCACAAGTCCAGATTGTTACCTATACTTCTGACAGAATGGCTATCAATCAAGAGGTTCTCAGGACCTCCTCCTTAATGTTCTTTTAACTTTTCCAGAGCAGCATACAGAATTCAGGGAACTACTGTTTGCCAGTTTACTAAAGGAAAGATAAGGGTTACGAATCAACAGGTAGATGAAGAGAACAAGGGAGAAGTCTATATATATCTGTAAGTCTTACTTTAAAGATAAAGACACAGGTGGGTTGAAAGTAAACCTAATACCTTAACTGGTGACTTTCACTCAATACAAGCATATTGATTCAGGGAAAGTTATAAACGCTAGTCCCTTTCCACACTTAAAAACAAAATAAAACAAGAAAACAAAACAAAAAATAAAACAACGCATGTGTTTTCTCTTACAAAATACACTTGTGCGTTCAGACATCCTATTTTTTACAATAGATTCTATCAACTTGGAAATATTTCACTTATTCTTATCAGTGGCAGTTAAAGTAAAAAAAAAAAAAAAGTTGTTCTCTCATATAACAGCAATTCCGAAACATTCCAACTAGACCAAGAGCTCCTAAAATATAGGGCATGGATTCAGTTTCCCCAAAGTTTAGCACATAGATCAACTGGCACAAGTACTAAGGAAAGATTAAATACTTACCATTTGAAGCCTCTGTGAGCTCTAGAAGTGAAACAGACTCTTCAACTAAACATCCAGACTGTGTTAAGCCAGATTCAAAAGATTTCTTGAGGGAAGAATTAAAGAAATGTTAAATCTTACTACTCACAGGAGTATGGAGATCTTTGTAAGCATTAGAGATTATCTAGAAATCTGATGTCAAATCATGACCTAGCTGATTATTATGAAAGTCCACAGCAATTGAACTAAAAACACAGTATTCACTGTAACTGCAGCCTAAACATCCTATCAAACAAATTTCAGCTTTTTTTTTTTTTTTAAAGATTATTATTTATTCACGAGAGACAGAGAGGCAGAGACATAGGCAGAGGGAAAAGCAGACTCCATGCAGGAAGCCCAATGTGGAATTCGATCCCAGAACTCCGGGATCACGCCCTGAGCCAAAGGCAGATGCTCAACTGCTGAGCCATCCAGGCATCCCCAGATTTCAGCTCCTTAAGAAAAGTTTATAGGACACACTTTTGTTGCCTTACAGTCTGAAGTCCAGAAAACTATATTGATGGATTTTAAAGAGGAAAATCACAAAAATAATGAAAAATGAGGGCACCTGGGTGGTATAGTCAGTTAAGCATCCAACTCTTGGTTTCGGCTCAGGTCAGATCTCAGGATCATGAGATCGAGCCCCATGCTGAGCTCCCCACTCACTGTGGAGCCTGCTTGAGATACTCCCTCCTTCTCCCTCTGCCCTTCCCCCACTCATGCTCTCCCCTGCCCCCTTCTTAAAATAAATAAATACATCTTTAAAAAAATAATGAAAAACGTTAATTATTAAACAAGGTATCGATAGCTAGGATAGAAAAACTATTAATGGCTAGGATAGAAAACACATTCATAATAACGTGGACACCATTTTCAAATCGTAATATATGTCCAAAGTTCTGATGAGAAACTATTGGTTTTGCTGGATGATTTCATAACAACTAGAAAAAAAAAAAGAGGGAGCAGAGATTATAAGTGACTCCCAAGTGAAACCTATTAGACCCTGAGAAATCTTTAATGACTATCAAACATTTATTATATTAGTCCAATAAGATCAACAGGATATGTACTGAATCTTTGTGACAGAGAAGCTACAGAAAAAAGTTTCAGATCTGCTGGTGTCAGGTGTCCCCTCTCACTAAAGATACGGGAACCTGCTGGGTCATACCAGAACTAAAGCAAGGAAAGCCAGTGATGAGAACTAGCTTCCCATTCACATGTGATGAGAAGGTCAGGGATCCTCAATAGTAGTATTTAATTATGTTGTTTATCGTCTTTTGATAATCTTGAGAGGCTTTAAGTAGGGAACAAAAATCCCTACTGCTACTTGAAAGAAGTGAACAGAACAAAGGAGGAATGGCTAAACAGCACCCTGCTTCCCAGCCAGTACTGAACCACTTAGGGACGGAAAAGGTCAAAGTGTAAGACCCTCAGACCTGAGTTGCACAGCCCATATAGAGTCTTCAACTCATTTGCCAGTTAAGTGTAAATAACTGCTCCTGTGTCTGCCTCCTCCAGCAGACTAAAATTTGCTCAAGGGCTGGACCATGATTTTCTGTTGTACCATCAGTATCTAGAACAATACCTCACAGGCAGAAGACCAGAGAGCTTAGTAGTTTCATAAAGTGTTTTTCATAACCAAAAGCAGCATACTAATCAAAATCGTCAAATAATCAATAAGCTAACCAACAACAACAAAAAAATCTGACAAGAAATACACACGCACATACACACACAGTATAACTTAAAACTCTGCTGTAATATCTAAGTACCAGGTACCATAACTGAAAAAAAGTTTCTGACGGTCTTAAAACTGTCTAGCCAGAAACCAAAGCTTCATTTTCCTAGGATTCTGGTCAGTGAATTACCTCAGAAAAATCTGCAAAAGCAGAATCAACAGCACACATTTTGCCTGCATTGGAAGTGGCACTACTGAATATCTGCAGATGAACCGCATCACTTAGATCTTCATCAAAGTTACTCTGAGAGCATATCCTTCGACGTTTGGATGATAAGTTTGCACGGAATGCAGACTCTTGACATTCACCAAGACTTTCCTTTTTGGCTATATATACAAAACAAAATAAAAACATAATGCAGGCACGCATAAATGTTCACTTTTAAACGTTATAAATAATCTTAGTGAAATGTAACACTTGAGTCTAAACGCTTTATCAATTAAAAGTACATTTTTCTCTTCAGAAGAAATCTAACTGAAAGGCAAGAGAGCAACACTACTAAAAAGGTAAACATTAAATTTTTTTTCTAGACTTTAAAAATGTACAAAGATATGCTAATATGCATTTCCATTTCTGATAGAGTATCTCACTCTATTTTAAAATTTACAATGAGGCCTTTTCTCTTGAACTTTTTAAAGATTTATCGGAGGGAGGGAGGGAGGGAGGGAGGGAGGAAGAGAGAGTGAGAGTGAGAGAGAGAGAGAAAGAGAGAGAGAGTGTGCACATGAGTGGGTGGAGGGGAAGAGGGAGCAGGCTCTCCACAGAGAAGAAGCCTGACATGGGACTGGATCCCAGGACCTCAGGATCATGATCTGAGCCGAAGGCAGACACTTAACCAACTGAGCCACCCAGGCGCCCCTCTTTTGAACATTTTAATGGATGTAGTTATGTTCTAATACTGGTTCTGCTTTGACTATGTATGATTTTCTGAAATATACAGCCAAAATGCACCTCAGTTCCTCTTAGCCACAAAAAAGTCAATGTAGTCACCTGCAGAACTATAGCAATCAGGTCAGTAAATTATTTTAAAATGCAGGTCAAAAGTGAAAGATAGGTAAGTTACAAACTACAAACAAGTACGTTGGAGTGGGTCACGGGCCAGAGGAGGAGATGAACTGGACTTGTCTTGAATAATGGTGCACACTGAACAAGAGGAGGTGTTGAAATGTACCTGAAGATGGTTCAAGAAACCAAAACAAAATCATTTGAAACCTCAGTGTGCAAAGCACCAGAGGAATGATTATGATGATTATGGTGAGGTCAAGATTTTGTCTAATTCTGGTTTTTCAAATGCTTTAGGATTGGAAAATCAAAAGTGACAGGACAAAATAACCAAATGAATTGCAATCTAAAAGTTATGGTAGAGAATAGGACAGGCTATTAAGATGTCGGATTAGATATATCTGCTTATAACATCACAGTTGGGTGTATGGTATTCATAGAAATGCTTGCCAAACTTAATAATAAACCTCTAAAAATCAAGGTTTGAATACTCCAATTTGCCACATGTCCTTATTCTAAAGATGAAACAGTCAACCAGCTCTGACATGTTAACACTTAAAACTCAACTGCGGCCATGTGGAAATGCAGGCTTGGGACTGTTTGATATCAGGTTTTTTTCTTGACAAACCAGAAATCCAAATTTTTGTGTGAAATTTTCCAAATTTTAAATGTTAGGCTCCATTTAAAAATACAGCTCTGCTCAGAAAAGACTGTCTTCACACTGTGGAACTAAATTTTTTTTATCCCGCACAGGCTCTCTGAATAAACACAGTAGTCCAAACTGACTGCATGGTTTCTACTCACTCGAGCCTGTTGTCTTGAACTCTCCTTCTGCCTCTGAGAATCCAGGATAGTCGGTCATGTTTTCATTCTCCTTTATGCAGTGGAAAGCTGACTGGAAGGCAGACATTTGCTCCCTTAAGGAACTAACATTCCGATACAATACAGGACTGCCCTGTTAAAATACAGAGACATGCAATGTATTATAAATGAAATTCAACACAATTTCTCTACTCTAGGCCTATAACCACTGCATCCAGGACTAAATACATAAGGTCTTTTTGAAGATCAGAGGTGATAAACGAGTGTAGCAGAGCCTCTTCTCCTTTGAATCACATATTTTCAGTTTGAGTATTTTGGGTGCTGCCATCATCCTACTTTCTTCCGCTACATTTCCCTCAGTTTTGAACCCAAGCACAGAGAATAGCTGCGTGGTACGTCTAGATGTGTATCTACAGGCGGGCTCAATACTGTTATTAGTCAGGCCACACACATGACAGAAGTCTGGAGTAGGTGGGGAAGAACTTTAAGAAAACACTCATGCAAAACACATCCCCAACTGTTGTTCGGGGACTAAACAACTCTTTAAAAGGATTCCTTCTGGGGGGTTTAAGGCCTCTCTTTCAGAGTCCTTAACTCAGAGTCCATAGCCTGAGGCAGGCTCAGCAAATCAAACTGGAAAGGGAAAGTTTAGCACAAAAATGCTTGAGAAGCCAGTCAAGGCAATTATATGGAGAACACAGGAAATAACCAAATCCTGGAGAGGAGGCAAGAAAGGACGGACGGAAGAACCTGCCACTTTGCAAAGTTCACCAGAGTTGCTAAAAAGAATCCATTGAAAATTATCTGTGTGACACATGTAGGTCTCAACATACCTAGTGTCACACCAAGCTGGTGTGACAGCTCATTTCCATCCATACACACCCTCTCCCCGGTAGGCCGGGATGAGACACAGATGTTCCGTAGTAGCCCAGATATCCAGCTTCACACTCAACCTCTCCCTAGCTAAATTTTCCTGATTTCATGAGACCTTACTTTGTTAGAGCTAAAAGCTGGACATTCGCTAAAACTACAAAGCCAAAGTTAGATGGTCTGCACAAGAGTACTCTGGAAACTCTAATGGGATTTCAACTAAGGCGTCATCAAACAAAACTGAAACTGGCAGGGATAGAAGTGCCAGAAACATGCAAGTAACATACAATTTATTAAATTCATAAATTACTAAATTCTCCATCCAGGTGCTTTCCCCCCCCTTTATTATTTAGACTAATGTATTTCCACTAATTTGGAGCTTGTAACAATTTAAGAAGTACACTAACTATGCAAAAGTAAAGTAAAAAATTACCTCCCTTTACAACATCATATGGAGGAAAATCAGTTAAAAGCTTGAAGCCATGTTTGATGGTGGATCTGCTCACACATTTGATTCTATTCCCAGTTAAATACATTCACAAAGCAAACTGTTACATAATAACAGGATATTTTAAATCCAAATATGGTTGATGATGTAAACCTTTATGACATAACACTTAACATTCATAAAAAGTTGGTGGCCAACTTTTATCTATGAGATATGGAGAAAAGAAATGGATTATCCCAAAGTCATACCATTTACCACCAACAGACTTTTTTTTGTACTATTTGAACATGGTAGGGGGGTAGGTTTAATGTCCTAGGAATTTAAAGTACTTTGAAATGTTGCCTAAAACAAATTCAAGGTTCCCCAGTTAGAATCGTTTTCCCCTATTTCCTGATGGAGAACAGGAATATTACAAGGGAAAAGAGACATTCAAAATGCACTGCTTTATTCTTTTGTCAGGAATTCTCTTGGTCAGTCCACAACATTCCTCCCGTGTACCAGATAACTGTCCCAAGGGCTAAGGACACAGGGGATTACATTCTAGAATTACATTCTAGACTGAAATTCTGAAAGCCATATTAATATACTTACAGGTACAATAAGTGCTATTGAGAAGATAAAAAAAGGAATGTGATGCAATAAGGTAAAGAGCTGCTTTCGCTTTAGTCAGAACAGCATTCTATCTAAAGCAATAGCAGAGATGAAACCAAAACAAGGAGAAAGTGGTGGTGGAGCAAAGATGTTGGGGGAGAAAGGCATTCTGCAATACAAGGCTGAATAAAATAAGAACAAAAGCTTAAGAAGGAAACAGGACACAACAGGAAAAAAAACAGCTATGCCCAGAAAATGGAAGGAGACGGGGACTTGAAGCTAATGGTGGGCAGGGCTCACATCAGGAAGGGCAAAGAAGGCTTTAAAGAAGGGGTCTGGGTTTAGTTCAAGGCATAACAGAAAGCCACTGGAAGGTTTTAAGCAGCAGAATGAATGATCTGATTCAGTCTATCTCTGACCATTCTGTGGGATGCTGGGTGGATTAGAGAAGGAGGCAAGTAAGGGGACCAGTTAGGAAGGAGCAGGTGTTAATCTAGGCAGGAATCACATTAGGGTCATAGCAATGGTGCTGTGGGACATGTAGAATTATAGAAAGGTTTCTGAGAGGTACCTGGAAGGTAGTGATACGCTGGATGTGGAAAAAAGGAACCAAGGAAGATTAATAGGTAGTTGTCCTGAACAACTGGATGATGATGACATGACTACAAGAGCAAAGTGGGCTGGAGGATCTGATGGGGAGGATAAATCTACAACTTGGCTGTGGCCCAAGTGAAGATGCTGAACAGGCCAACTGTATACCTAAATCTGGAGTTCTAGGAAGCTCTGGGCCAAAGTTAAGACATTTGGGAATTCAGTCTACAGCTGATGCTGGAAGCTGTGGGAAGGGATCGGATCCTTAAGGAAAGCAAAGAGAAGGGGGCAGAGGGAATCCTTGGGGGCACGCACTCAAGCATTTTTGAGGAAAAACTAGAAGAGGGGTGGGATCAGCACTTGAAACATAAAGGGAATAACCAACAACACAGAAGGAAAATCAGGTTGGGATGGAATCCCAGAAACCAAGGAAGAAAGCGTTTCAAGGAGGGAGGTGTCGAACACATCAAAACCCGAAGAAAGGCTGAGGAAGATGTAAACTTAGATTTAATCTTTGCCTTGGCAAGGTGTAGGACATTTGGGACCAACAGTGACAAGAGTCTTCTTGTTGGGAGTGGTAGAAACCAAAGCCCAGTTGGAGTAGCTAGAGGTAGCAGAGAGGATGAAAGAAAGGAAGTGGAGCAAGACAGAACAGACAAATGCTCACAGCACTCTGCTATGATGAAGAGGCACAGAAATGGGATGCCATGGAGATCTAGAAGGAGTTAAAGAGAGAGATGAAAATCTGTTTGTACTAGTGGAAAATCACCCAAAAGAAAAAAATAACATAATTGCAGAAGAAAAATAAGCTCAGAATGACCTATGTGGTCATAGTAATATAAACACTTGAATACTTATATAACTCAACTACTAGAAAGTTGTAGAAGATGGGAAGACCATTTGTGTATTGTATGATAAAAAACAGAACGAAGAAAGAAGGCTTATTCTCCATCATCCACAGTGGGAAGACAAGTTAATGCCTTTACACTGAAAGATTAAGTAGTAGCAATTAGGCAAAAAATAAAAGGCATTCAGATCAGAAACAAACAGGAAAAACTGTCACTATTTGCAGATGGCATATTAAATATGGGAAACTAAAGACTCCACCAAAAAACTGTTAGAATAAATGACTTCAGTAAAGTTGCAGGATACAAAACTAACAAACATCTGTTGTGTTTCTAGCTGCTAATAATGAACTAATAGAAACTGAAATTAAGAAAACAATTGCATCAAAAGAATTAAAACAGCTAGAAATAAATTTAACCAGGGAAGTAAAAGACCTGTACATGGAAAATCATAAGAAACTGATGAAAGAGGGATCCCTGGGTGGTGCAGCGGTTTGGCGCCTGCCTTTGGCTCAGGGCGCGATCCTGGAGACCCGGGATCGAATCCCATATCGGGCTCCCGGTGCATGGAGCCTGCTTCTCCCTCTGCCTGTGTCTCTGCCTCTCTCTCTGTAACTATCATAAATAAATAAATTTAAAAAAATTAAAAAAAAAAGAAACTGATGAAAGAAATTGAAGACATAAACATACAGAAAACGATTCTGTGCTCATAGACTGGAAGAATTTCATTAAAATACTGTACTACCCAAAGCAGTCTACAGATTCAATGCAATCACTATCAAAATTCCAATGGCATTTACCAACACATATAACAAACGATCCTAAAATTTGTATGGGATCGTCATAAAAGATCATGAATAGCCAAAGCAATCTTGAGAAGTTCTAGAGAACAAGAGCTGGAAACATCATGTTCCCTAATTTCAAACTATATTACAAAGCAATAGTCATCAAAACAGTATGGTATTGGCATAGAAATGGACACACAGATAAATGGAAGAGAACAGACAGTCCAGAAACAAATCCACACATGAATGGTCAATTAACTAACCGAAGACAAAAGAGCCAAGAAAATCCAATAGGGAAAGAACAGTCCATGGGGAAAACTGGATAGCCATATGCATAACAATGAAACTGAACCATTACCTTACACAATACACAAAAAACTCAAATGTTTGAAAGACTTGAAAGATATGAAACCATAACAATCCTTAAACAGGTAGTGAGCTTTTTTTTTTTTTTTAAAGATTTTATTTTTTTATTCATGAGAGACACACAGAGAGAGAGAGAGGCAGAGAGAGAAGCAGGCTCCATGCAGGGAGCCTGATGTGGGACTCGATCCCAGGTCTCCAGGATCACGCCCTGGGCAGGCACTAAACCGCTGAGCCACCCAGATTGCCCAGGTAGTGAGCTCTTTAACATCAGTCTTGCCAAGGAGTTTTTGGATTTGACACCAAAAGCACAAGCAACAAGTGAAAATAAACAACTGCTATTTCCTACAGTAAACTAAAAAGCTTCTGTATAGCAAAGGACCATCAACAAAACACGAAAACAACCTACTAGATAGGAGAAAATAGGTGCAAATCACATTCTGATATAAAAAAATAAAGAATTCATATAACTCAATGACAAAAAAGCAAGCAATCTATTTTAAAAATGAGATCTGAATCGACATTTTTCCAAAGATGACACAGATGGCCAACAGACATGTGAAAAGATGCTCAACATCACTCATTATCAGGGAAATGCAAAACAAAATCCAATGAGATACTATCTCACACTTGTCAGAATGGCTGTTATCAAAAAAATAAGCCATAATAAGTGTTGGCAAGGGTATGAAGAAAAGGAAACCCTCATGCACTGTTGGTAGGAATGTGAATTGGCACACCCACTATGAAAAACAGTACAGAGATTCCTCAAAAAATTCAAAGTAAAACTACCGTATGATCCAGCACTTCTACTTCTGAGTATTTACACAATGAAAATGAAAACACTAAACATACCCCCATGTTCACTGCATCATTATTTGCAATAGCCCAGATAGGAAAAAAACCTAAGTAGGAGCTACAGAAGTTAAGGACCTGAGGCTGCTGGGATGGTGGATGATCATCCATGTCCTTACTGATATATTTAAGAATGAAGGCAAGGGTAGTAGAGGAAAGATGGAGAGCCAATGTCCTTCAATTTTTCTCTAAAATGTTTTCTTTCTGAAACAGAAGGTGGAGGGGTGCCTAGGTGGCTCAGTTGGTTAAGCATCTGCCTTCAGCTTAGCCCATGAACCCAGGGTTCTGGGATTGATCCTGGGATCAAGGCCAACATTGCTGAACAGGGAGTCTCCTTCTTCGTCTCCCACTGCTTGGTGTCTCTCGCTCTTTCTTTCATAAACAATATCTTTAAAACAAATAAAAAAAATAAAAACAGAAGGAAGAGAATATAAGAATTATTTAAGCAAAAAGGCCCTTACACTTTACAAAAAGAAAAAAAAAGTCTTAACAGTATATTCAGAAAAAGATTTCAGTAAATTAGAACATGTAATATTATTTATGCAGTCAATAAATTTCTTGGGCAAGGAACGAACGGATACAGTGAGAACTGAAAGAGTAGAGCCACTAAGGGTATTTACTCTGTAGGCAAATCTCCAAAGGTCAAAGGATAGCGCTAATTATCCAGAATAACTGCTCAAGTAAAAAGCACTTACTTTTAACGATGCTAGATACTAGAGCTATATATTCAAGAATTCTTTTAACACATAGAATCATATGACATGGGTGTGGGGTGTTTTCATAAATACACACACACACACACACACACACACACACACACACACCCTTCTTAAAAAAGAGAATCAGTGCTCGCTTCGGCAGCACATATACTAAAAAAAGAAAAAAATCAACAGATGGCATGTCAACAAACAAAAATGGACTTAGGTCAGAGAAAGCTGAAACCAACAGGGACTCTCTAGGGCCCCCTTACAACAGGAGCAAGCCAAGCTGCTACAGACCCTCAGAAAGGTTCAGGTATCTAACGCATCAGATATTTCTGAAAACCAGTGTAAAGGAGAGGACTCAAAACAGGAACACTGAAACTCTATCATTAGCACTTGAACCCAAAGACTTCTCCATAAATAAGAAAGGACCTTTATATTTTGAAGAAAACACAGAGACTTAAGATTCCATGAGATTGAGAACTCCACAAACATCCTTTTTCCTCTGGGCTGCCAACATGCCATCCAGACTGAGGAAGACCCAGAAACTTTGGGGCCACGTGAGCCATGGCCACGGCCGCGTCGGCAAGCACTGGAAGCACCCAGGAGGCCAGGGTAATACTGGTGGCATGCATCATTACAGGATCAACTTTGACAAATATCACCCAGGTTACTTTGGAAAAGTCGGTATGAGACATTACCACTTAAAGAGGAACCAGAGCTTCTGCCCAACTGTCAACCTTTATAAACTGTGGACCTTAGTCAGTGAGCAGACATGGGTAAATGCCACCAAAAACAAGACTGGAGCTGCTCCTATTATCGATGTGGTGCGACTGGGCTACTACAAAGTTTTGGCAAAGGGAAAGCTCCCCAAACAGCCTGTCATCGTAAAGGCCAAATTCTTCAGTAGAAGAGCTGAGAAGATAAAGGGTGTGTGGGGGTGCCTGTGTTCTAGTAGCTTGTTGAAGCCATGTAGGGGGAGGTTCATTACATGCTAACAAGTGCTTTTCAAAAAAAAAAAAAAAAGAGAGAGAGAAAGAGAGAGAGAGAACTCCACAAACAGCTAAGGATAGGAGGGTCTGCCCTGACAGAGCCTGTCCAAGTCTTCTCAATGAACAGTTAAGCTTCTAGTCATTTTTGACACTTGACTTCCAGAGTCCTAGGGCTCAGGTTTATATGTGCAGAATTCCTTTCAGAGAAAAACAGACCTGCCAAAAGAAAATAGCTACAAGATTCTGATACTTGGGAGTTCTTCCAATGAAAAGTGGCCACATCTACATAAATATCCACCAGCGAACAAAACCAGGCCATGCACATTGAGCGCCCAGCCAAGTTTTTAAAGTGTCTCGCTTTAAAAAATGAAGAGTATCAAGGATCACCAGACATCAAAAGATTTCAGCATGAGACAGAGCCTGAACTAGTCAGGTAGGAAAATGGAACCTGAATTGTTTTTTGTTTAAATTGTACCTAGTCTCATCAATCAGACAACCAAAAGAAATAAAAGGCATCTGCATCGGCAAAGACTAAGTCAAGCTCTCCACTCCTTGCAGATGACATGATACTCTGTGGAAAACCAAAAGACTTCACCCCCAAATTGCTAGAACTCATACAAGAATTCAGCAAAGTGGCAAGATATAAAAACAATGCACAGGAATCAGTTGCATTTCTATATATTAATGATGAGATGGAAGAAAGAGAAATTAAGGAGTCCATCACATTTACAATTCCACCAAAAACCATAAGATATCTAGGAATAAGCCTAACCAAAGAGGCCAAGGATCTACTCAGAAAAGTATAGAATGCCCATGAAAGAACCTGGGGAAGATACAAAGAAAGGGAAAAATGTTCCATGCTCACAGATTGGAGAACAAATATTGTTAAAATATCTGCTACCTAGAGTAATTTATACATTCAGTGCAATCCCTATCAAAATACCATTTACATTTTTCACAGAGCTGGAACAAATAATCCTAAAATTTGTATGGAACCAGAAAACCCCGAATAGCCAAAGCAACATTGAAAAAGAAAACCAAAGCTGGTGGCATCACAATTCTGGACTGCAAGCTTTATTATAAAGCTGTAATCATCAAAACACTTTGGTATTGGCACAAAAGCAAACACATAGATCAATGGAACATAATAGAGAACCCAGAAATGTACCTTCAACTCTCTGGTCAACTAATCTTTAACAAAGCAGGAATATCCAAAGGAAAACAGTCTCTTTAACAAACTGGTGCTGGGGAAACTGGACAGCCACATGCAAAAGAATGAAATGACCATATTCTTACACCATGCACAACAATACACTCAAAATGGTTGAAAGACCTAACGTGGGACAAAAATTCATCAAAGTCCTAGAGGAGAACACAGGGAGCAACCTCTGTGACCTCAGCCGCTGCAGCTTCTTGCTAGACATGTCTACCTACAAAGGCAAAAATCAACTATTGGGACTTCATCAAGATAAAGTTTTTGCACAGCAAAAGAAACAATTGACAAAACTGAAAGACAACTAACAGAATGGGAGAAGATATCTGCAAATGTCTTATAAAGAGCCAAAGCCTATAAAGAACTTATCAAAGTTAACAACCAAAAAACAAATAATCCAACCAAGAAATAGGCAGAAGACATGAACAGACACTTCTCCAAAGCAGACATACAAATGGCCACAGACACATGAAAAAATGCTCACTCAGCATCAGGGAAATACATATCAAAACCACGAGATACCACCTGACACTGGTCAGAATGGCTAAAATCAACAGATACACAGAGAAAGGGGAACACTCTTATGCTGTTGGTGGCAATGCAAGTACAGACACCCTGGAAAACAGAATAGAGATTCCTCAAAAAGTTGAAAATAGAGTTACTCTACGACCCAGCAATTGCACTACTATGTATTTACCCCAAAGATATAAATGTAGTGATCAAAAGGGGCACCTGCAGCTCAATGTTCATAGCAGCAACGTCCACAAGAGCCAAACTATGGAAAGAGCCCAGATGTTCATCGACAGATGAATGGATAAATATGTGGTTTACTACTCACCACTACACACACAATGAACTACTACTTAGCCATCAAAGAATGAAATCTTGCCATTTGCAACAATGTCGATGGAACTAGAGAGTGTTACGCTAAGCAAAATAACTCAGACAATTATCATACGATTTCACTCATATGTGGAATTTAAGAAACAATGCAGAGAATCATAGAGAAAGAGGGGAGAAAATAAAGCAAGCTGAAATCAGAGGGAGACAAACCATAAGACTCTTAATCATAGGAAATTGAGGGTCGCTGGAGGAGGGGGAGTGGGGTAACTGGGTGATGGACATTAAGGAGGGCATGGGATGTGATGAGCTCTGGGTGTTACATAAGACTGATATATCACTGACCTCTACCTCTGAGACTAATAATACACTATACGTTAATCAGATTTAGATTAAAAATAGAAAAAATTGTAATTGTATTGGAACCTCAGATGAGGACAAGGGATTGTGTTAGGATAACTATAGCTAAGAGGTATAAGAGAGCAAAATCCTTACTTTTCACAGAAATAATTACAATGACAGTAAATCTAAAGCATACCATGTTCCAAGCACAGGTCTAAGTACTTCACCTCTACTAATTTAATCATCCTCTTTAAAAATCTTGCTATTATCATCACCTCCATTTTATATCAGAGAAAACTGAAACAAATTAAGTAACTTGAAGCACTTCGCTGGCTCAGTCTATAGAGCACCACCCAACTCTTGATCTCAGGGTTATAAGGTGGAGCCCCACAATGGGTATAAAGATTACTTTAAAAATAAAATTTGAATAAAAAGAAATTAACTTTCCAAAGGCACAATTAATTAATAATAAAGCCAGGATCAAACCTCAACAAATGGTTCCACAGTCCATATTCGAATCTACCCAAGAGCAGTTCCTAGGAAGTCTTTACACTCTTAAAAATTAAGAGATCACCAAAGGATCTCTTAGTTCATGTGCATTATAGCTATTGAAAGTATTTATTAGCCTTTTCAGAATTGTGGCTATTCTTTAGTGAAACACAAAATTCAATGAAGATTTCCTAAAGGTTAGTTGCAACATCAAATATGAAATCCTATGAACTTTTTGTATTGTTATGTTAAAATCTGTGAGACTCTTGCAATTTGAGGGTATTTTGTGCATGCACTAGTCATTAGGAAAATATTGGTTCACTTCGTTATGCAAATCTTCCAAATGTTGACACCTGTTATTACATAATATAAAAAAATCGCATTCATTAATACGGCCACTGATCTTATTAGAAAAGTCTAGCTAGTGGGAAGTTCTCAAGCTCATGGTGCCGTACAGAAGTTTTCCAAAGTTCTGATTTTCTCCTGAAAACTCAAGCTTTTTCATTAAAAATGAATATTTCAGTTTTTCCTTTAAAGGGCAGGTTCACTGTTCATTTTTGAGAAAATGTTCGCAATCCCAGGTATAACCATGATGTCAGTCATTCAAGTAAAAATGCCATTCTACGAAAAAAAAACACAGGCACAGTTCAAGCTCACAGCTCAAAACAATCACACACACGTTTTTTTCAAAACATCCATCATACTTCTGTACGTACTTTGGAAGTGCCTGATGCAGTATTCCCATTGCATCACACATAATACTCAAGGGTGGAGAATTAATAAAATTTAGTTTTCACTGCATCCCCAAGGATATTAAGTGAACCTGGCATTATCATTTCCTGTGAAGGCTTAGCAGTGTGGAATAAACTGACAGCATGGTGCCATGAGTTTGACCGACTGTTGCTTCTGCACTGTGAGTGCAAACATCAACATAGTGGAAAAAGGCAAATAGCTCAGTGCTTTTACAAAAACCCCGTTTAACCTCTTAGATCTCTTGAATGGACTCAGGGATCCCCAAGGATGGGCAGATAATCTCTGAGAACCACCGTACGACGCAGCCTTGTGCATAGTGTCTAAAACTGAAAAATATAGAAGTGGCAATGTGAGTACATTTTAAAATAGGAAGGCCAATACTAAAAGAGACAATAAATGGTTGTCCTTCAAGAAGGGGAAGCATTAACTGTGTCTTTCATAGTAACCCTTGTACACTATTTGACTTTTTAGGAACACGTGTTATTCTGAAAAAAAATCCACAAAAAACATCTACATCCTTTCTCATCAGCAGACAAGTACTTTTTTCCTTTTTTCAAAGTCTATCCCAAATGTTTTGTCCTGGGGGATTTCTTAGCCCTACATGCCAATATGTTATAGTCAAAAAAAATTAAGACACTTACAGGTATTAAAAGAAAAAGACTGAAAAACACTGCTTCACTTCATTAGAGAGGAAAACATTAAATGGCCAAAAAAAAAAACAAAACAAAACAAAAAAAAAACAAAAAACAAAAAACAAAAAGCCCTGCAAAATGAAACAGCTCCTCTAGAAAACTATTTCTATCCAGGATTTCCTAATTCTTAACATGGCCATATTCAACCTCACCATAAATGCTAACTCAACACTCTCTGTAAGACAGAGAAAATATTTCTCCAGATCCAAAAGGGATGAGATGCACAAGAAGGTGGAAACACCTTAAGAAAGCTTTGTAACAAAATGAAACATTCTCCCCAGAAGAATTCATGACAGAACTTAGAAGAGTATCATACCAGAAAAGGGGAATTCTGTGTCAAAGGGGGTTTCTCTGCATTCTTTAAACTCCTCTGCTGAGCAATGAAACGGATAAGATGGTTTGTTTCAGGGGAGCCCCGGGCACCAATTGTAGAGCGTCGTCTGGATTTTTTAAGGTAGGATGATGACTTTCCTATAACGAAAATTCTCATTTAAATTGGAACAAAACAAGGCAATCACCAGTAATCATGTACTGAATTCCCTGTAACATACCAGACAAAGAGAGAACGTGATAAACACCTATTACAGAAATCTAAATAGAGAATTACAGGCAATATTATTTACAAACAAGTAATTGAATAGGGCTGTCAATTGATTTATTCCACACTTCTGAAAGTGTCTAGCCCTAAGCATTGATCAGATACCTGTGGAGTGAACATGTGAATACATTTTAATGGTTCTCATTTTTGTTTCATATGTCCTGCTCACGGGGATGGGTAATGGCTTGCTCTGGACCAAGAACTTCTCTTTTATCTGAATTAGTTCATCTTATCCCCAAGAACTGAGAGGAAAACTCGCACTTAGGCACATGTACCCTCATGTTCTCAATTCTTCAAGGTAATTTGTTTCTCTGAGATAGCAATCTACCTTCTGCACACTACACTGAATTCTGGCCATATGCTGATGAGCACAAAATAATTCCAAGTTTCGTTTTTTTAAGACTTTATTTTTTTATTCGTGAGACAGAGAGGCAGAGGGAAAAGTAGGCCCCATGCAGGGAGCCCGATCCCGAAACTTTGGAATCATGCCCTGAGCCAAAGGCAGATGCTCAACTGCTGAGTCACCCAGGTGTCCCTTGTTTGTTTGGGTTTTTTTTTTTTTAAGGCTTATGAATAATGTTCTTGACAAGGAAACACAGAATGGCATGCCACTGTGGTCTTGTCCAAATCATGCATTATCTAATGGGTCCTCTAACTTTCCGGCCTTCTATCACCCTCCATTTCTTAAGGCTGTTCTCCAATTTAATTCCATTTCCACGTTTGTTTCATCTCTAGCTAAATCAGACTTCAGGGGTGAATTTCACCTCTACTCCTTGAAGATGAGCCCCAGTGAATTTTCTGTTCATGATTTTCAAAGAGGGCATACCCCAATCTTTCTTAACTGCTCTTCTCCTTTCCCTTATTTTTGTCATTTGTAAGTATAAAATTTATAACTAGAGTATACAGAGTCCTAATCCCAAGTGTGTGAGGTCAAAAAGTGACTCACGTATGGATTCTTTTCCAGTCTGGGAAACTGAGCACACTTCTCAACCTTACCGCTCTCAGGGCCCTGGGGACCTGGTATTCTGCCATATGTGAGGCGCACTGCACATGTTCACAGAAATCTCCCTAATCAAACGTTTGCAGCGTCAAAGTAATGAGACAGAGCAGGTGAACAAAACTGAGTTATATTAAAGTTATTTTTGAAGTTTAAAAGCACCGCAACAGGAGGACAACCTCTCTTACCTGAAGAGTTCTTTACAAAGCTTTCAGGCGTAATTCCCAATTGCTCTACTGTTACCGTGGAAAAGTCCAAAGGTGTCTTGAAAGCATCTGCTGTGCAATCTCTAGGAAACACATCAGGTGTATGCTTCTGAGGAGTTACAAGACTCCCACTCCCCAAAATCAAAGAGGTATCTTCTGCAACTGACAACAGACGGGTGAGGGCTAAACACCATCAGGAAGACAAACGCCTAATCCTTACATCTCACAAGGAGGCAAGAGATCACTACATACCAGCATCACGAATAGCAGGCTCCTTGGTTTCAAGAGGCTCACTACTGTCCTTTGAGTCGGTATCCATCTAAAAAAAAAAGAAAGAAATAACCCCATTCCAATATTGACGTGATTCGATCAAGACGAAACCCTAACACAACCTGTACAGGCATGAAAAGAGACGTCGAGAGGGTATCTTGAGAACTTGAGAGAGAGAGAGAGAGAGAAATGGAGGAAACTGCTGTTGGGGATCAAACAAAGCAGACCCCCCACTAGAAGTCCTGGCTTTTCAACCTTGGCGAACTTCCGCGGGATTCCGCTGGGATTCTGTTCAAGACCCAGCTTTGCGGATCCCCACGGAGGTAGGTCTGGCCGGGCTCCAGGCAACCCGCACTTTAGAAAGCACGCGGGGGGCGGGGCTCAGGTCGCAAGAGGACCCCTGTGTCCGTGGAGCGGAGGGAGGAAGACCCCGCTCCGGAGAAAGGCCCTCCAAGCCGCCGCTCTGGGGACCGGGCTCCTTGCCGCCCTACCTCACTCCCGCAGCCTGGCTCTGCTCCCACCGGGCTTATCCGCAACGCTCCACCGCAGGCTGAGTGTCGAGCAGCCGCTGACGGTTCGCTCGAGAAGCCAACCCCGGGCGCCAAAGGCTGCCTCGTCAGCCCCGGGGAACCCCGACCCCCGCGGCCTGCTCCCCGGCCTTCGCCTTCGCCTTCGCCTTCGCGGCCGCCCGCCGCCCGCCGCCAGATTCAAATCGCCAGCCCCGCCCCCTGGTCCCGGCGTTGCCCCCACGAATCTCTACGCCGCCTCGGTTCACACGTGTCCACGCGCACCCCGCACTCTCCCGGGCCCCTACCTCGTCGTCCCGGCACCCGGAGGGGCTTCGTGAGCTCAAGAGAGGCCCCCGCCAGCTGCGGGGGGACGCACCCACCGCAGAGCCCCGACTGCTACCCTGCACCCGAGGGGACTACTTCCCGTGAGAGTCTCGCGGAGGAACCCTTCGGTTAGGCCTTTAGCCCCGCCCCCGCCCCCCCCCCCGCTTTTCAATTGGACGCTGCGAACTTCGAAAAGAATCGTTGGGCCAATCCTGGCAGGACGACGGGCGGGCTCTTGCCCAATCATCCAGTCCCGACAGCAGCCGTTGCGTCCGCGGTTTCCGAGAGTGGGAAGCGGCGACCGCGACTCGCGTGCGTCCCCGCCAGCGCTCCACCTCTTTCCCTCCAGCCCCGCCCCCCTATGCAAATGAGCGCTACCTGGTGTTGGGTTTGCGCGTGCTCAGTAACGCCGCGAGGCGCCGCTCGGCTGCAGGTTGTGCTGATTGGCTGATAACCCTTCCCGTCTGCAAGACAGCAACCTCTCTTCCCTCCCTCCACCTGGGCTGGGTTAGGATGAGCCCACCCAATGCAGGGCGGTGATTGGCTGAGTCCTGGCCGGAGCTGCCGCTTGATTGGTGGAGCTTAGAGTCAGTCCGGGAGCGGTGGGGGAAGGGTCCCAGGCTGGCGGAGGAGCCCAGGGGCGGGGTGGGAAGGAGGACCGGCCGAGCCAGGGGTGTGGGACCGGGAGTGCGTGCTCGTGTGTCTCCCTAAGAGAAGGAAGGTGGCGAAGGGAGGAGAGTCCGCGTGGGTGGAGGGAGGGGAAGGGCGGGAGAAGAAGAAGGTGGGAGGAGAGCCAGGTGGGAGGGTGGCGACTCACTCAGGACCCAGTGGGGGCAGCGCGATGAGGCGGGTGACCCTGTTCCTAAACGGCAGCCCCAAAAATGGAAAGGTAAGGGAAGGGGGTCGGGAGGAGGCGCGCCGCCTGCTCCGGGAGAGGGCAGCGCAGCCCGGGGCGGGCCGGCGGGGCAGAGGGCTGAAGTTGGGGACAGGGGCTGGGCGGGGGGCGTGCGCCGCGGCGGGGGCGCCCGCGAGGGGAGCGGCGGGTCCGCGCGGCCTCCTCCCCGCCCGCGGGGCTGCCGGCCCCAGCCCGCCCCTCGGCGCCCCCGCCGCCCCCGCCGCCCCGGGGGCCGCGGCGGGTCAGCTCGCGCCGTGCGGCTCCCACGTCCAGGTGCGCGTCCTGCAGCGCGGGGGGCGGGGGCGGGGGCGGGCCGCCGTCCCCCTTGGCGCCTCGCCCCCGGCGACCCCCGCCGCCCCCGCCCGCCCCCGGCTCCGGGAGGGCGCTCGCTCGCTGCCGCCTTCGTGCTGAGTAATGCTCTGCTCCAGAAAGTGAGAGGTGAGCGACCGAGGCAGACGCGGAAGGTAGAAGGAGGAGGCTTGAAACGGTTTTATTTATGGGGTGGGGGGTGGGGGGGGGTACGGTATTCTTCTACCCTAGGTGCAGTAGCAGAATGAGGATGAGGGACGTTTCCTTGACCGTGTCCCACCTCCGTCTTCTGGGCGCCCTCAGCCCCGCCGCCGCCAAACTTAACGTGCTCACTTTTCTATTTCGCCTCGTTTTTTTTTTTTTGTTTTTTTAGTTCCCTAGGGATTGTCACGGTAGACCAGAAGTGGGTTGATTGGACACGACTCGTTGCTGTGTTAGGCCTTTGTTGAGGGTGTGGTACCAAATATTTGCCCGCCCCCAAGGCTGAAGCAAGCCAAAACGAATCCTGTTCCTTCTCGAGTCTCTTGCCCCACCCATGAAAGTTCGGCTCCCTTTGGAAAATTTGACTATCCAAAGCAGACATTTATGATGTGGCTAAATGACATCTGCAAAGGACTGTGCCTTACAGGCTAAGGTGAAGGTAAATTGGCCTCACTGGAGTATTGGCCAGAATACAGTACTTTATTTCCCGCATAGTTTGGAAACAGTACGTCTTTAAATAGTGTAATTGTGCCCCAGTATTTTAGAAAGAAAGAAAGAAAGAAAGAAAAAAAAAAAGGCTTTCCAGCTACTCTGAGATTTTAAATAAATCTGCTCCAAAAATTTGAACCACGGTCTAGTGTGTTGACTATAATTTTCTGATGTTTCTGAGTGTGGAGATCTAATAACCTTAAGAACGACTGGCATGTATTCAAGTTCTTGAGTTTTCATAAATGTTACTTCAAAATATACTTACTTCTCAAGACTGACTTCTGACATCAACGTTTTCTAAACCTGTTTCGTTCGCTACTAATAATCTAAAACTTATATTGGTACTGGGGGAAAAAACTTCGCATATCCAGATGGTTGTAATATGTTCTCAAAAACGGACCTTTGACATTTTTATCCAGCATCTCTTTGTTCCTCTCTAAAAGACAAGATGTTTAGACTAAGTCATAGATATTTGACTATGCACTAAATCTCCTCTGAAACCACTGAATTTTGTTCTTTCAAAGATTGGCTGTGTTAGTCTTACCATATATATATTTTTTAAAGTATCTGGTCTTGACTAGGTTAGGTTAGCCATTTTTTGAATAAAATTGTACTTGTTTAAAAAAATATTTAAAAATATTTTCTAGGGAATCTCAAAAGATTGAGAAAATTACATCTCAAGTAAATAAAGATAAATATGTTTATACTAGTAGTAAAGATCATATGAAGATCCAAGCTGGGGCAGCCCTGGTAGCTCAATGGTTTAGCGCAGCCTTCAGCCCAGGGCTTGATCCTGGAGACCCAGGATCGAGTCCCATGTCGGGCTCCCTGCATGGAGCCTGCTTCTCTCTCTGCCTCTGTTTCTCTCTGTGTGTCTCTCATGAATAAATAAAATCTTAAAAAAAAAAAATCCAAGTTGGAAAATTACTAGTATGATTCAATAATAGTAAAAACAAGTCATACTATAATCCTTACTACTCAGAAAACATACTCTATGCCAAAGTTCTGTTTCCTTTCCTCTCTTTCCAGCTGATTAAAGAATATATATATGTACTATAATTACTCTTGTGTGACAGAAGAGTCCAGAATAATACATAACAGGTTACATGTTTGTATAAATAACATGACTAAGCCAGAATTGGCATGATCATGACATGACATTCATGAAAAACATGCTGAAACAGAGCACCATTAGAGTTTGATATTGGGATATCTGTCGCTTCCATTATCTCCTTCTTGACCAAGCTTTTATTTTTTCTTCTTCGTCAAAAGATGAGTATCCGTTTTGTCAAATAGGTTTCCCTCCTGTAATGCTTCTTCAGTGGTTGCCAGACTGGGCCATAAAGCCTGGGCTTGGAGAGAGACAGAGATACTGCAGGGAACTACATCATAGGCTTTCCGTGACTTTTCTGTATACTGAATAAACATAAGTGTAACTAGTGCATGCTTTGATGTTGTAGAGAGGGCTGTGCATTTTCTAAACCCGTGCTTTCCATAGTGCAATAGTACACCACAGAGGGTGTGCAAGAGGACCCAGTAGAGTTTAAGAAGAAATACACTTTTTATATTTTTACTTAGAAGTCTAATAAAATCATTTTAAAATGTGGTTTTTCAGTCCATAAAGACACAAGTGCTTTCAATTACTCAATGTGTCAGGTGGCCTCAGGTCTCTTGAGAGAAGGGAGTCTGTTCACATGTGAAAACTACTTCACTGGTTGGTTCTGAATTATGACCTACTGAATTATACAAGTGCATGTTAAGATTTGAATTATCCAGTTTTAACTAAATTAACCTTCACCAAAATGCCAAGTGGCTTTAAAAGATTCTTTCAAAGAAGCTGCAGACTGAAGACTGGTATGTGAACACAAGTAAGCAGTAAGAAAATGGCAGAGCTGCCACTTCTCCAAATATAAACTATGAGATTTAAAAAAAAAAAATGGGGGGTGCTTGGGTGGCTCTGTCAGCTAACCTGCTGCCTTCAGCTTAGGTCATGACCCCAGGACCCTGGGTTAGAGCCATGTATTGGTCTCCCTGCTCACCCGGGAGCCTGCTTCTCCCTCTCCCTCTGCTCCTGCTCTCAAAATCTTTTTAAAAAATTAAAAAATAGGGCAGCCCGGGTGGCTCAGTGGTTTAGCACCGCATTTAGCCCAGTGTGTGATCCTGGAGACCCAGGATCAAGTCCCACATCAGGCTCCCCACATGGAGCCTGCTTCTCCCTCTGCCTGTGTCTCTGCCTGCCTGCCCCCCGTGTCTCTCATGAACAAATAAATTTTTAAAAAAAAAATAATAAAATTAAAACTTAAATGGATATCTGGATCTGAGAAATCAAAAAGTACCATTTTTTTTTTTTTTAAGATTTACCTATTTATGAGAGAGCGCACATGTACAAGTAGGGGAGGAACAGAGGGAGAGAATCTTTCAAGCAGACTCCCCAGTGAGTGTGGAGCCGGAATTGGGGCTCAGTCCCACTACCCTAAGATCATGACCTGGGCCAAAACCAAGAGTTGGATACTCAACAGACTGAGCCACCCAGCTGCCCCCAAAAGTGCCAAATTTTAAAGAAGACTATTTGAAGTCCTATTTAATAACTACTATTAACAATAAGCTACTCTTCAAGTACATATTGTTCTTTGAAACATTAGCCAATGGTGAGATGAGGTCATCCTAAGTAGCAAGATGTTTAAAAATATTTTCCAACATATGAAGACAACTTGAGATGTTTTTATTTTCCTTTCTTGTTTGTTTTTAATGTTTAAAATCAGTTTATATTTGGCAGCATTTCACTAAATTTAATGGTAAATAGGAGATTTTTACTGGCCAGTTCCATATTCTAAGTTGATAAAAGTCCTCATTTGGGAAATTGTATTTTTTTTCTAATTGTGGCATAAACTTTATAAATGAGTAAATAAACACATAAATGTTTGAGCACATGCCCAAAAATGTTTTACTGATGGAGTTCGCAGTCTAAAACATTTGAAGGCCATAATCCTAAAAAATTGGGATCTTCAAATTTTAGGTTTTTTAGTTGCTCCAAAAGAATCAGTTGTATCCTTTCATCATTTCTCCATATGCCTCAGAATTCTCATTTTTTTCTTTTTAATATTCCCGTAAATAGCATTAAGGAATTCGAAATGAGGACTCAGATGTCTGACAGTAGTGAGTGGCTTCTGAGTAACCTGATGTCAATTCAAAATTTCTATACATCTTGAATAGAAGATGCCCTTTTTAACTTCAGAATATTTATCAATGGGCTGTGCGAGTCATAGACCTTTTGTATACTGAAATTTAGTACCATCTTTGTATGAGGAACCATGCCATACTTATGGCAGACATAATGGAATGTGAAATAAAATTCTGTACTGATGTTTACACTCTTTGTCCAGGACATAATTATTTTCTTCTGGCTTTGATATTAGGTCAGAAATACGTTGTTGGTGTTAAGTATCCAGATTTGAATCCATTAAGTTGAAGAAAAGTAAAATCTATGCAATCTTTTCCTATGGAAACCTAAACATTAATAGGAACTTTGCTTTTCAACTTTAAACATTTAAAAAACATATTTGATACTTATAAAGAATACTAAAACATATAAAAAATTAAGAGGAAAATAATATACCAAGTATCAGTAAACCTGACACACAATGAAAGAAAAAGTGTATTACCAAAACTTAATGTTCTTGTCCACTTTCCTATCCCCCTGCTTATCCATAAAATCAGCCAGTTTCATGAATGCCGTAGTTTTCTTTGCCATGGTTCCTTTTTTTTTTTTTTTAAAGGTTTTATTTATTTGGGAAAGAGGGAGAGGTAGAGGAAGGAGGAGAAGCAGACCCCCCACTGAGTGAGGAGCCTGATGCCAGGCTCCATCCCAGGACTCCAGGATCATGACCTGAGCCAAGGCAGACACCCAACCAACTGAGCCACCCAGGCATCCCTCTTTGCCATGTTTCTTTAATAGTTTGGCCACATATATATGTATAACTAATCTATATATTGTTTTGTCATCTTTGGGATATATCCTAAATTGGTGTCATATATAATCTTTTTGGACTTACATTTTTCATTCAATATATTTCTAAGGTTACATCCATAATGTTCTATATACTTTAATTTTTTTCACTGCTTTGTAATAGTTTATTGTATATAAGTACTATCCCATTTTATCTATCTTCCTGTCAGTGGACACTTGGGTTATTTCTCTATATTTTGCTATTAAATTGACAGTGTTGCTATGACTGTTCCTGTGTATGTATCCTGGTACACACATGCAAGCATTTTTCTAGGGCAGTGGATTGCAAACTTTAGCATGCATTGGGAACAGCTGGAGGAATTGAGAAACCACATTGCTGGGCCATACCCCCAGAGCTTCAGATTCAGTAGATTTGGGATGGGGCTAAGAATTTGAATTTCTAACATATTTCTGGGTGATCCTAACGCTGCCAGTCTAGCGACCAAATTTCTCAGAACCAATGCTTTGATGAATATATATGTAAGTTGTACTAACCGTTCACTTTGAACAACATGGATTTGAACTACGTTGGTCCACTATGTGTAGATTTTCTTTTTCAATAAATATACTATAGTCCTATGAATGTATTTTCTTTAGCATACCTTATTGTAAAAATAGAATAACATACAAAATATATATTGTTTATATTATTGGTAAGGCTTCTGGTTAACAGTAGGCTATTAAGTGTTTGAAGAGTCAAAAATTATATGCGGATTTTTGACTATTCAGGGGAGAGGGAGTTGGCGCCCAAAAGCCTGCATTATTCGAGAGTCCAGTGTATTGGGTGTTAGGGTACATTAATGTTTAATTTTTTATAATGTCAAGTTGTTTTTGGAGGCATTGCAGTAATTTTTATCCCACTAGCATTGCATAAACCTTGCCACTGATCCACATCCTCTTCAACACTTGATATTGTCAGACTTTTTAGTATTTACTATTTTAATATTTGCCTTCTTAGCTTAGAGTTTAGTTATCTTTTTTAGGAACAAAATAATTGAAAAATATGTGGAATTTAAGAAAACAAAGAGCAAAAGTGGGGGTGGGGGGAAGAGAAGCCAAAAAACACTCTTTTTTTTTTTTTTTTTTTTCAAAAAACACTCTTAACTATAGAAAATAAACTGATGGTTTGCCAAATGAGAGGGAGGATGGGTTAAATAGGTGATGGGGATTATGGCGTGCACCTGTGATGAGTAGCCAGTGTTGTGTGCGTTGAATCACTATATTGTACACTTGAAACTAATATTAAACTATTAACTGGAATTTAAACCCTGCACCAAAAAAAACACCCACCCAATTTTAAATGTATTAAACTAAAAGTGTAGGTACAGTAAATTGAATTCTGTGTTTAGTAATTGTGATTGGTGGTTTGGTTGGGTAAATCAGCTTGCATAAATTGAATAAGTATTTATTGATAGTGTATTAGGTAACAGATAACATGGGCATGTAAGAAAAAATGCTTTAGATACTACACGTGTGGGTTTTAATTTTTAAATTTGAATTATCTAGGCTACAATTTGAAAATGGTGTTTAAAGGCAAATTAAAACTCACTAAATTAATCTGTCCTCTTAGACATGGTAAAACATTTACTGTCCCATTTGACTGATGGTCTTCACTTGTCTTGGGGTCTGAACTTTAGAAAGGATTAATAGTAGCATATTATGATGGTCATTAACTTGACTAGAGGCATTTCTCAATTTACTCTATAGAATGCTTCCATTCTAAGTATAGTGCCTCCTTTATTAAATTGGGTAATCACAGTGATGTGGGAACCCCAGGTCCACCCTGGGACCCTGGGAGGAATACCACACATAAAGCAAATAGCCTTTCTTAGCATGACCATTTTACAAATGATTGGCCTCTTTGAGGTCTAAAATGAGCTTAACATATAACAATTAAACCTCATATGCACGATATACAAGGATTCCTTTGCTGCTTTATCCCCAACAGAGTTGATACATAAAGAAGGATATATAAGGCAGTCTATTAGAGACTTTCTTACCAACTTAAAATCCTTTCCAGGCCTATCACATCTTTTATGTTGGTATATATCTATTTTTAAATGAGATATATCTATTTTTAAATCAGATATTCTGGTTCTGTTTACAAGAAAGACATTTTGAATTTTATTTTTGCAATATAATTCCATCTTATTTGTTAATGTGCTTGAGAGAGTAAAGCTAAAGTGATCTAGTTAAAAAAACAAATGCCAAGACTGCCCTCCAGATGTCAAGTATGTTGGCCCAACTTAAGGGCAATTTTCAAGTTTACAGAACTGTAAGATTTTTTGCAATAAGTTCACTGTTTTCTGTAATTGATGGCCCTTTGATTATTTCATTTAAAAGAAAGTATCAATTGCATAACACAGATACATTAAATTTTCATCCATTTTAGGATATGGCTGGTTGAGAGAGAAAAGTTAAAAAAATGGGAGAAAGTTGATGTTTTGGCAAGGAGGGGATAATGTCAGGCCAACTAAAGCCATGTAAAGAAATATAAGAAGCAAAAGTCACTTAGAAAATTCTTATATAATAGATACATAATATATATATAATAAACTATCACAAGAATGCTGATGTGGGAAAGGATTTTCTTACCCTCCCTGGGTTATTTCCAGGCTACAAAAGTCAATCTGCATTTGTTTTGGTCAGTCTCTTGTGTTTCTATGCTTTTGATTCTTTTCTGTTTTCTCTCCATACCGTCTCCCTTAGCACAAGTGGGTTTGCTTGTACATAAAGCCTTATGTATTCTCTCTTCCTTTTCTCCCAGGAACGTATATCTGCAGTAACAGAATTCCAGGCTCTATTACAGAGGTGAAAAAATGATAGGAAATATAGAAGACACATTTTATTCAGGTTTCAGTTACTTATGGCATGTTTGCTGTGTCAAGACACTGTGCCTAGTGCTTTGCATTATTATTTTTTACTATCGCAGGATACACAAAAAGTTACCATTATAGCCGTTTTTAAGCATACAATTCTTTGGCATTAAGTACATTTACGGTGTAGCCTCACCACTACTTCCAAAACTTTATCATACCAAATATAAACTACCCATTAAGCAATGACTTTGCAGTTCACCCTTCACCTTGATTATCTTTATTCTACTTTCTGTCTCTATGATTTGTCTATATCATGTAAGTGGGATCACATATTTGCCCTTTTAATGTACCTGTCTTATTTTACTTAGCATATGGATTCAAGATTCATCTATGTTGTAGCTTGTATGAGAATTTCATTCCTTTTAATAGCTGAATAATATTCCATTGTGTGTATGTACCTATGTACCACATTTTGCTTATCCACTCATCTGTTTAAGGACACTTGGATTGTATCAGACTTTTAATGCACCTACTTCCCTTTAAATTGTGCTTGCCTACCACCCTTCCCTAGAACTCCCCAGCTTGCAATATGTATCTGTCCTTTTATCCTTATGGTCCAAGAGAAAACAATTGGAATATAAGTACTCTTGCACACTTCTATATTAGCAAACAATTCCCTTCATACTCTGCTCTTCGTTTCATTTATTTAACTAAAAAAATTCAAAGTCTTCTAAACTCTAGTCACTAGTAAACAAAGATTCAGCCTTGTTTTTTTATTTCATATGGCACCTTGATCCAGTATCCTGTGGAAGGTCGATTGGCTGTTCATTCTTCATGTTCAGCCCCTCATCTACATTTTGTTCATAATTTTTAGAGAGCCTAACTGATAATAGCACAACTATACAACTCAGCCACCGGGCCACCGGGAACCCATAGTTAAAATTATACTGGAGCAAAAAGAAACTTAACTACATGTAGAGAACTACATGTAGAGATTCTCAGCCCCCTACCTAAGCATTTGCATTGCCTATACATGTATCAGACTGTGCCTGATATAAAGCAGGAGAGAGCAATTCACTGCATCTCAGCTGTTTGCTGTATTTAGAATGTTAGCTAAAATCTGGCTTTTATAATATAGGTAATTACAGAAGAATTAAGTGAAGTGGGAAGTTCTTACCTTTCATGTGGTGGTAGCTGATGTAGTAAATGTTATCATAAACAGTAAATCATTCCTGTTTTTAAAGTAAGGCATCGTACAACAAAGGAATAACACAAAAGCAACGTTGTAAAGACTTAATAGGTCTCAGGAGCTTTGTTAAGCTCTTACCATGCATTAACTCCTTTCATCCTCATGACCTGATGTAGGTGTGACTCTTACTGGTTTCTGGTTAAAGCAACAGAAGCAAAAAGAGGTTAATTTATCTCGTCCACAGCTAGAAAAATGTCAGAATCTGCATTCCAGTGTGGGTCTGTCTTTGGAACTGGAGCATTATTTAACACATATAAGACCGTAGATTATTTTTGTGCAGAGATCATTTCTTACACTCTAGTTCTGGATTTCAGCAATAATAGATATAAAAACCTCTCAAAATCTCCTTTTATTTGATAGTCTCATTTTTAGTTTTGTTTGTAGTGTGGAGGTTTATAATTTGTAAATAATGAATTCATTATGTAAGTTGTTAATCTGGTGTGTTCACAGGTGGTCGCTGTATATGGAACTTTATCTGATTTGCTTTCTGTGGCCAGCAGTAAACTCGGCATAAAAGCCACCAGTGTGTATAATGGGAAAGGTGGACTGATTGATGATATTGCTTTGATCAGGTAACCTTCACCTTTTTATAAGCTGTCTACAGTGTCCCCTCAACATCTTGGTGCTCTGCTGTTTCCCTTAAGTAGTAGTTTAATTACTGGTAAGAATATAGAATTTTGGCAAATGATTGCCTAAAATTTGCTCTTTAGAATTCAAATAATTTGCACTTACTCTTTAAGATAGAAAATCCGTAGTACATTCCAATATTCTGATAGTCTTTCTGCATATTTCATACATGGCTATAAGGAATTTTTTCTTTATGTTATTAGAGATGGATCTAATAAGACATGCAATTTGGGATGAGACATGCCTTTAAAATGCTGTGGAAGTGCATAACTTATTTTGGTTTACAAAATTGATGTACATACATTAACTCATTATTTGATTGCCTCTGAACGTGTGCTTTTGTAAGATAAATTTAAAATGTTGATTCTTCTCTACTTCTTAGAAAAATAGTCTTCACAGAGAGGCAGGCTAATTTACTAAATGACTAATTGACACAAAGCCAGTTCACCAAAAATCAATTTGTCACATGACCAATTTGCCAAGTGTTTTCCAGGTATTAATTTCACCGTATCTTTTCTACCTCTTTTCCCACTGGCTTATAATTTGGATTTAGCTAATATCCAATTGATATGTTTCAAAATCCAGATGCCTAGAACCTCTGGAATTTCTGATTCTGAAGACATACGTTTTTTAATGTTAGAAATATGATTGATCTCTTTAATTTTTATATGCTACTCCTTATTGTTCAATTCATTCCCCAAGAATGCTGTGAATTTAATAAATCTCACAATGACCTACTTTGGTGAAAACTTGCTGAATAAGGTAGAGCTTTAAGTAGGGTTAACTCACCAGTGATCCACCACAGTAGTGGTTTTCCGTTTATTGGGTTTTGGTTTTGGTTTTTAAATATCCCAGGCAGATATATCTCTTTAAAACAACTGTTTGTTCACCTCATTCCATCCTCATAGGATCATAGAATTTTGGAGCAAGAAGAGGCTTAAGAAAGAAGATGGGAAGGGAACACTAAGTGCTGACTCTGCCAGTTGTATTGGCTTTGCCAAAGTCACCTCATTTAATTGGGGAGGCCTGGGGTTTTTTCTTATTTTTTTTAAGATTTTATTTATTCATGAGACACACACAGAGAGAGGAGGGGGGTAGAGACACGGGGCAGAGGGAGAAGCAGGCTCCATGCAGGGAGCCCAATGTGGGACTTGATCTTGGGACTCCAGAATCATGCCCTGGGCCGAAGGCAGGCCCTAAACCACTGAGCCACCCAGGGATCCCCAGCATGGGGTTTTTTAAATTGATGATATGTAGACAATGATGTGCTAAATTGTAATAGCTAATACAAAACTACAATAGCTAATACAAAACTAATACATAGCTTAGTTTTTGTTTAAACTCAGGTCAGAATGGCCTTTCAACATTATATACTGCTTTTGAAGGTAATCGTTTCTAATCTCTTCATTTTATAAATGAGAAAACTAAACACCTGAGAATTTCAATGTTTTACCAGGGTCATACAGTTTAGTAGTTGATTTATGTTAATGAGAAGAAAACAAATGTTCATACTAGTCTTAAAAAGTTAATTGGCATAGTGAGCAAGTAGAAGAGATTACAGACTTAAAAGATGGAGCTTTAAAATCCAAATCAATTAGAATAACTTAGCTTTTCAGCATCTGTCTCCCAGCTTCTTTTCCTTTCAATGGATATTTAAGTCTTGTTGGATGCTTTGCATCAAGCCAAATTTCTCCTTAACCCAGACACTACCTCTATGAAACATTCAATATATTCCTGTGAGGCCTTATAGGAAATAAAAGTTTCTACAACATAGGTCAGAAGTGAAGCCTTCTGAACTAGAAAATATCTCGCTGTTTAAGAATTTGTGGCTCAAAGTATAATCTCTGATCATTTATTTACACTAATGGTGAGATATGTTGAGGTAGGGGAGGAAAATATACACTGATAATCTAGAATTTTGGATTACATGCAATCATTTGACCTTTGAGCGTGTGGTGGGTGTTTGTTTTGTTTTGTTTAAGATTATTCATGAGAGACACAGAGAGAGGCAGAGACACAGGCAGAGGGAAAAACAGGTTCCCCTCAAGGAGCCTGATGTGGGACTTGATCCTGGATCCCAGGATCATGCCCTGAGCCAAAGGCAGGCACCCAACCACTGAGCCACCCAGGTGTCCCTAGTGAGTTTGGTTTTTGTTTTTGTTTTGTTTTTTTTTTTTTCCTAGAGAGTTTTTATAACAAAGTTATACTTGGAATTATATTCTTCCTAGATGTAACATGAAAATGTATTTTTATTTCCAAAGCACAGAGCAGCTGATAATTTAGAAGAAAATCCCAATAATTTATTTAGGGTTACAGAATTAAAGTATAAAAAGAAGAGTTGGCTATGGCTTTAATCCTATCCCTTGAGTGTAAGAGTACATTCCTCAATTGATAAGAAAGTGGAATTTAGGGGATCCCTGGGTAGCTCAGCGATTTAGCACCTGCCTTCGGCCTAGGGCGTCATCCTGGGGTCCTGGGATCAAGTCCCACATCGGGCTCCCTACATGGAGCCTGCTTCTCCCTCTGCCTGTGTCTCAGCCTCTCTCTGTGTGTCTCTCATGAATAAATTAATGAAATCTTTAAAAAAAACAAAGGTGGAATTCACATAATTTGCATAGTGGGTTTTGTTTTGTATTTTCCATTTTAAAAGTTCTTCCATGTACAAGATCTTATTTAAATTTAAATCCAAAGAGAGTTAAGAAGTTAAGCAAAGCGCTGGACACTTAGTCAATGTCTTTGCAATATAGATTGATAGCAAAATCTGTCTTCTACATAATTCTAAAGTATAGCTCCTCTAGTCAACTGATAATTAATGTGATTTCTGGATTTTGATGGTGGCTTTTAAATTTTGATTTCCCCAGGGATGATGATGTTTTGTTTGTGTGTGAAGGAGAACCATTTATTGGTAAGTGACTTCCTAACAAGCCAATTTTATCTGCCAAAGTGAAAAAAATGGCAAATATTTTACATGCACTTACTAAGCTTAATATTGACAAGGATCTTGTGGCAGCACTCAGATCGTCATACCTTTTTGATTCTAAACTGGGTATGTGTGTCGAAGTAAAGTTTTAATTTGAATTATATTTTAGTATGGATACCTCATCTTTTACTTGCTTTTAAAATGCTCTGGAAGTGCACACGTTCATCAGAGATGACATGATAAGGTCATTCCGATTGTGGAAACTACAACTTTTGTGTTGATATTTTCTCCTTGTAGGTGTTAGGTTACAGATTTTTAAGTGTGTAGTGCTTGCACAAGTTATCATTTGACAGTCATTCACAGTGGTCAAATCAAATCAGTTGAAATGACTTGGTATCAACCACATACAAGGACACATATGGTATCTTTTGATTTGGAAGAAAGTTTATACAATTCTGTATCTCAAAAGAAAACATAAGGCTTAGATAACATCACTGTTCTTTAATGAGTATTTGATATATTTAGCTCCATACAGCCTGACCCTGAATATTTAATAATTTGTGTAAGCCATCACAGTTACTGTATTTGGAGAGCGGAGGGAGTTCTCAAGATCATCACATGAGCAGTTGCCAACTTAGAAGTACATGCTCTTACCTTAAAACAATGAGCACAAATTTTTCCACATCTATCCATTAGCTTAACAGAGTAGTTAGCAGGCAGTGGTCACTTAATTGGTTTGGTGCACACATACAAAATAAAAAGTAATTCATGTTTTTTTATTGTTATGAATGCTTGGATTTAAAAATATTTGATATGTTTTCATGCTCTGTGTTTATTGATGCCTATATTATTTTACATTTGGCTTGTCGAAACCTCTTCAACTCCTTTTGATACAACCCCACTGGTCTTTTATAGCTTCCTTACTGTCTGGAATAACAGGGTGTTCATCTTATACTTCTCCTGTTGCAGACCCAGATCAATGTTTTTTCCAAGAAGCCTTAATTTCTTTTAGTAGGAAATATCATTTCAAAACAGTCTGGATGCCAGGCTCATTGCTACTGGGTTCATTATTTTTACTAGGCTTTTGGTGGAAGGAGTTGGAAATACATAGCTAGCTAGAGATGAAATTTATGTGTAATGTAAATTATATGATAATAAGTTTTATATAATATATAACATAGGTAAAATAGCTCATGGGTTCATACTCATACTTTGGTTTATAATCAGGATTGTAACTGATTTTATTTAACTTTTATTATTTAACTTTTTCTGTCTTACACCTATGTCTCCTTTCTTCCACATCAATAATTCTGATTTTCGGGGTCATAGGGAATGAAAGAATTATGTCACATAAGTACTCATTACATCCTCCCACACAAGACACACATAAAAGTGTCAGTAACAATTCCAGTACTTGGCAGTACCGATATGATTGCTAAAGACAGTTAAACATTTTTTGCATATGCTCATTCCTTTCTTCCCTTACTTAAAAAATAATGGTATTGTTTCTACGTTATCAGCTTATATAGGTATTATATACTATATTCTCTATATTCTCTCTTTAAACGGTCACTTAGCTTTACTCTTTCAAGTGTATTTAATACCCTCAATCCCTATGTTGACGCCTCCAGTGGTTGTCGGAAAATTTTTCTCTAGTAGATTCTTTACAAAGAACTTCTGAGAACAATGTTCTCTGACAATTCACACGTTAATAACAGTTTGTGGTTTCTATACTTGAAAATCAGTTTGGCTAAAAAAAAAAAAAAAGAAAATCAGTTTGGCTAGATATAAAATCTGAACAAGTTCAGTCAAAACTGAACAAATTGCAAACTTTAATGATGTATGGTTTATTCTCTATCAGTTATTCCTCAAGCTGTTAAAATCCTTGGTTCATATTTTCTTTTTTAAATCTCTTTAATATGTGGTACTCCATCTTGTTTTGGCATAAAATGTCCGTGTCCAAACAATCTGATCATTCATAATGATTATTTTTCCTAGGTCACTCAAAGGATTACTCTCTTTTTTATTTACTTACTTTAAATATTTATTTATTAATGAGAGACAGACAGAGGGGCAGGGACACAGGTAGAGGGAGATGCAGGCTCCCAGCAGGGAGCCCATCACAGAACTGGATCCCAGGAGCTTGGGATCATGACCTGAGCTGAAGGCAGGCGCTCAATCACTAAGCCACCTAGGTGTCCCCTGCCCTCTTTTTTAAAACAATAGTTTTAGTAGACTCTTCTTGGGTGTTCTGGGCTGATTCTATCTGATACCTGGTGGACCCTGTCAATATGTACTTGGCAAGTCTTTTAATTTCAGGAAGTTTTCTTGAACTTTAAATTACGCATTTACTTTGTCCCCTTATTTTCATTTTCTCCTTTTAGTCCTATTGTTTGTATGTTGGATCTTCTACACTTGTTTTCTGTATTAGAAATCTTCTCTGAAATCGTTCTCATCTCTTCCTTCATTTCTTACTGATTTTTCAAGCTTTCCTCTTTTTCATTGTTTCTTTCCCTTAAGGTATTACCTGTTTATTCTCTCCTGTGTTCTTGTAGTTTGATCTTCATTTCTGAATTGAGTTTTCATTGTAGTTTTAGTTCTCTCTTGAGTTCTCTCACCTCATTTGTGAATTTTGTAATTCTGGGTTATGTTGTTCTTTCATATTTTATATTATTTACTTTTAGCGTGTTTGGAATATTTGATTATAGTTTTTATTTTGTGGGCATTTCTTTCTGGCACATTTTCATTGCTTTATTTAAAATGTTTGAGATTTTCTCTTGCAGTTGCCCATTTAATGTGAAATTAGTTTCTTTAACTTGAGAAGGGAGAGCTGACTTAGGAAAAGTTTTCCAATTTCATAGCTCTAAAGTTCCCTTTTCTGTCATTTGTGTGAATTATTAAATATGGAAGTCCCCTTTTGCTATATTCCAATTGTGTTAGACCTTTTTAACTTTTATCTGGACTCCTTTTTCTTTTGTCTTTGTTGTCTTTGTTCTGTTCAACTTGGGTTCTTTTTCCAACATCTTATCCTTGGTATTGGTCCTGGAAGGGAGTTTTGGCTGGTGGGTTTTGAGAGTTCATGTCTAGCCTTTCCAAGATCTTACTGCAAACTGCTTGCATCACCCACCATTGGAGTGGACATACCCCTTCCCACTTTCAGTCTCCTGTTCTCAAATATACTTTCTGAGCTTTGAAGTGAGCATGAAATACTTTGGGATTCTTAGGTTCATCACATACTCTGTTGTTTCTCTCAGCTTCTTCCTTCAAAGATGCTTATACCACATTGCTCTTCTGCCCATCAGTGTTGGTAGGAATACCTTATCAGTGTTGTTTTAAATGCTATCAATTGGTCTCTAGTAGCTCTGGTATACTTATATGTGTGTTTTTAAGTGTAAAAAATTATGCTTATTGCCATCTTCCCCAATTCTCTAATCTTAATTTCTTTATTATTTTCTACATATCATTTCTAGATCCTCAGACAGATTCTAAACTACCTGAAGGGTTGTCAGGATCTCACACAGACTGGCTGACATTAAATGTTGGAGGGCGGTACTTTACAACTACACGGTAGGTGCATGTGAGAGTGTGCACATGTGTGTGTTAGGGGCACTACGTAGTATATGTTATTTCCTTCAGTTTTGCCAATTCCCTTGGAAGATACTCCAGTACTGCTTAAATGAACTGTCTGATCTTGAACCATTTTTTAGAAAGTTTTTTTAAAGAGTAGAAAAATGATTAACAGGTCATTCCAGAGAAATCACAAAAAGCATGAACATGCTTGATAAGTATCAGTATTTTAAGGTTTTAGAACATGTTTTTTAGATGTCAGGTAATAGACGTGCAACGCAAGTAAAAATTAATGGTACTGAAATTTGTAGCAACTACAACTGCTTATGTTAAAGATAAGAACAATGTAAGTTTAGGTCAGCATATTGTGATATAATAGCTTGCTAGAAGGTTAGAGTAGCATTTAAGTTAAAGGAACGTAAAACAATATTTGAATCAAAGGAAGTGCCAGATTAGAAGGGATTTTGATAAATGGCAACTTATTGCACGTTTTTGTTTCCCAGCGTCACTCCTACCAGGTATAGCATGCATCTTTTTGAGAGAGCAGCTGGGATCGAGTATACTCTTGACTTAAATATGTTTGTTTATAAAGACAAATGGAGAAATCAATTTTTTTCCCTGAATTCTTAGGAGCACTTTAGTGAATAAAGAACCTGACAGTATGCTGGCCCACATGTTTAAGGACAAAGGTGAGTGCAACACATTGTTTTCACATTTTGTGTAACCTGTTTGTAGTTATATTGACTTAACTCTTGTCCTGTACTTTTTAATGATATCAATAATTTTTACATGAGCAAAAAACTAGTATGTTATACAATTTTTCTTCCTAAATTTCTAACTTTGTTTTTCATTTATGGGGGGTTCTCTTCGCTATAATGGTGACACAGGTGTCTGGGGAAATAAGCAAGATCATAGAGGAGCTTTCTTAATTGACCGAAGTCCTGAGTACTTTGAACCCATTTTGAACTACCTGCGTCATGGACAGCTCATTGTAAATGATGGCATTAATTTATTGGGTGAGTTTTTAATATGATTCTTCACATTTTTGTAAGGTTAGGATTTTTATTTTGTTTTCATTTACTTAGTAACATAGTATATTTTCATAAAGTGAAAGTATAGTTTTTCCACTTTTAAAACTAAATTTTTTTACACATGTGAGTTTATATAGGTATAGAAATAGATATAGGCACAGACAGTCATATAGGCACAGATAGACAGTATTTCGGTATATGAGTATATGTCTAACCATAAATTCTGATTTCAGATTCTAAATAGATTTAGATTTTATCATGAGGTACTTTAAAGGATTTTGTTGTTTTTAATTGAATTGTGGGATCCCTGGGTGGCACAGCAGTTTGGCTCCTGTCTTTGGCCCAGGGCGCGATCCTGGAGACCTGGGATCGAATCCCACGTCGGGCTCCCGGTGCATGGAGCCTGCTTCTCCCTCTGTCTCTACTTCTCTCTCTCTCTCCCTGTGTGTGACTATCATAAATAAATAAAAATTAAAAAAAAAATTGAATTGTGACTTGAGTTCAAATTATGAACCTTCGCATTATATTGAGAGTAGAGTGATCAGAAGGGGAAATTATACTTCAGAATCATAAGGCTGGATTAGAAATTCAGTTCTACAACTTACTAGAATTTTAACTTGGGGAAAGCCTTTCTAGTCTCCTTTGAAAATTATTAAAATCTCTGATTACATCACAGGAATTTCACATCATGGAGATGATGTCAAAAAAAAAAAAGATGATGCCAATCAGAGCTCTTATAAAGTAGTAGATACATATTCAAAGTTCGTGGGCCTCTATGTGACCAAATTTGGTCTAACTTGATGAGTGGTGGGGCATGTGGTGATCTTGAGTGCACATTCCTGTTCTACTTCGACAGATTGTTGCCATGTGGAGATGTGGACTTGGGTCAGAGCCTTGATTTTTACAGAAAAGCTGGAAATCTAAAATTTTGTGTGGAATCTTCTGATTTTGAAAATCCTGCATGCCAAACATCAGACTCAGCCTGGGGTGGTAGTAGGGGAAGGGGCTAACTTACAGTCTTCTGGAGTATAATAGATAATACTCAGTAACTTTTGTTGTTGCTGTGTTAAAGTCTATATTGCCTTTAAAGCTTACCCATTGCAAAAAAATAATCTTATTTGATCATTCATCTAGCTCAATACCTAGTCATAACAAATTCTTGTTACTTTCTTATTTTTTACCTGCCACTGTTGCTTAAAACCCTGTATAACATATTTTTATTTTAGTCATTCTACAGAAACTATCATTAGAAAAATAAGCAGTGGGGCAGCCCAGGTGGTTCAGTGGTGGATTAGCGCTGCCTTCAGCCCAGAGCATGATCCTGGAGACCCGGGATCGAGTCCCAGGTTGGGCTCCCTGCATGGAGCCTGTTTCTCCCTCTCCTGTGTCTCTGCCTCTCTCTCTGTGTGTGTTTCTTATGAATAAATAAATAAAATCTTTAAAAAAAAAACAAACAAAAAACAGAAAGAAGCAATGGTCTTCTCTTACACAGTCTTTTGCTTTTCAGCAGCTAGATCATTCTGCTGCCTATACTCTAGTGGCTACTCGTTTCTCCTGAGGACATTTAAACCTCACTGTAGATGTCCTATGGGCTCTTTCAGTGCTTCCCAGTTTAATTTTTCTTTGTATCACTAATAGCGTTTCATATCCTCCCTGCCTAGGGAAATAACAGAAATACATACTCATACTATCCCAGACTTTAGCACTACAGGCTTTTGCCAAGCTATGCTTGTTTGTTTTTCAGGTTTCTCAGCCATTACTTGTATTTATTCAGTTCAGCAAGCAGAGCTCTGTACTGAATTCATTTTATAAAGCATTACTTCTAATTAGTACAAAATCTATCCAAACTCTATATAATAGCTACAGATTGCCCCAGGTAATTATATGCTTTCAATAATCTACACTGACTTATTTGCCTCCCCCTCTATTTATTTAAATGACTTTATTTCTTACTCTTCCTAATTTGTGCTTTTATCAGCGAATATATTTGTTGCCTACTTTCTTTTTTTTAATAGCAAATTTATTTTTTATTGGTGTTCAATTTGCCAACATACAGAATAACACCCAGTGCTCATCCCGTCAAGTGCCCCCCTAAGTGCCCACCACCCAGTCACCGCCATCCCCCGCCCTCCTCCCCTTCCACCACCCCTAGTTCGTTTCCCATAGTTAGGAGTCTCTCATGTTCTGTCTCCCTTTCTGATATTTCCTACCCATTTCTTCTCCCTTCCCCTCTATTCCCTTTCACTATTATTTATATTCCCCAAATGAATGTTGCTTACTTTCATTATTTCTTTTGATTTCTGCCTTTAATGACCTTCACTTTTTCCAATGAATCATGTCTTCCTTTTCTGCTTTCATTTATCTTTAAAACCTTCTCTTTCTGACTTCTTATTTTTAAGATTTTATTTATTTGAGAGAGAGAGAGAGCACGAGCAGGGGAGAGGGGCAAAGGGGGGCGGGAGAAAGAACCAAACTCACAGCTGAACAGGGAGCCCACAATGGCTCCATCCCAGGACCCTGAGATCACGAGCTGAGCCACCCAGGAGCCCCCTTTTTTTTCCCCCATTTTAAATCATCTTTCCCAACCTTGTAGCTAAATCTTACTTCAATTATTCTCTAACTTGAGAACTTTTCTAGAATTTCAATATTTATTTCCTTGAAGTTCACATAAATCTTCTGAAACCCCAGTTTGATACAGTAAAAAGAGAATGGTCTTAAATATTTATCAGAAAACATACAGTTTAAAAATGATCGTGATAATCATTTATTGAGGACCTATCAAGTGCCAAACATTATACCAGATAATATATATATATGCATATATCTTTTAATACTTCTGTTAACTTTGTGAAGTGGTAATACTTCCATTTCACAAATGTGAACGGAAGCTTTAATAGAAAGAATAAATAGTTTAAGACAAAAAAAGAAGTAAGGGGCAGAACTGGGATTTAAATCTATTTCTTACTGGTGCTGACAAAATATGCTGAATATTACTTCCTTTTCTCATCTGTCCCTCATAGATGCCTTTTGTATTAATAAGGCTTTTCTGGAAGTTAAGGTTTGGTTCTGAACCCAGAAGTAGAAAAAAATCCTTACTATATTCCTTGGAGGTTCTGATTGACTCTGAAGATCTTGACACAAGGAGAGTGAAGCCAGCTAGAAACCCCTTTTATGGTGGGTTTCTACCAGGGACAGATATGAATTATGGCTACCCCTTAATGAGGAATCCAAAGATGAGGCCACTCTGGCGTGGACTGGAAAGTGTGCCAGAGCACCTACCTGAGTAGTGTGCTGTTCATTAGATGACCTTTGTTTTGCAACTGGAATATTAGAGATGGAATTGGTCTTTCCCTGAGAAGACCATCATCTTCCCAGATAACTGCTGAGCTTCCCATATCTACCTATAGTTACCCTTATTAGCTTGGAGCTATTTGAAGGGAGAGATTATGTCTTTTATTTTCTTTGTAATTGCTGAGTCCTTTTTTAACTCATTAAAAAATTCAGCTAAATGGATGAATGAATTCTTCATTTGAAAGAAAATGGATTCCAAATTTCTTCCCAAATACCCTGATGAAGACATTTAACAGATATAAGAAAATAAGTATGCATACTAAGTCATCTAGAGAATGTGCAGATTTTTTTTTACCAAGAAAACCAAATCATATATAAAATCCCTTTTATCATTTAGAAATCCTTTTTTTTTAAAAAAAAAAATCACCTTAAGAGGTTTCTGAGTCATTCTGTTGCATTTTATTTTGAAATGTTTATTTACTTTTATTTATTTCTATAATTTTCTGATTAAGTAAAAGATAATTGTGACAAACTCATTCAGATCTGCTTCACTGAAGAAGTCAATGAAATGTTAATATGAGGTAAACTGATCATTTATTATTAGATTTACAATCAAATGTATTTCAGTTATTTTAGGAACTGGGAAATTAGGAGTTTTTGCTTGTCTTTTTAAAGTGATTTTCAGAAAATTTTGAAATATAGAAGGTTTTCATTCTAATCTGTTTAGGTTTCTATATTTTTCTTTTGCTGAATGTAAACTATTTAGAAAAAATTTGTGTATTATACATGTATACAGAATATTTTAAAATATCTTCTGTATTGTCTGCTTTTTGAATTTCACTTGTATTGTGAGGATTTAACAAAGGATTTTATAAAGTATTAAAATGAATAGTTTTCTATAAAAGTCACATCTTTTTTATTATGATAGGTGTTTTAGAAGAAGCCAGATTTTTTGGAATTGACTCATTGATTGAACACCTGGAAGTGGCAATAAAAGTAAGGCTTTTTTTTTTTTTATATTAACCAGTGTTCAGTTATTGTAGCTGTTTCCCAAAATGCTCACTCCACTGATTTCTTAATATCTTCTTTAAGAATTCTCAACCACCAGAGGATCATTCACCAATATCTCGAAAGGAATTTGTCCGATTTCTTCTAGCCACTCCAACCAAATCAGAATTGCGTTGCCAGGTAATTAAAGCAGGCTTTTACATGAGTTATTTGTATCAGCAAAGCTGTGAGTAAAGTTTTACATTCTTGTAGGATTTTTTTTATTGTTGCCTTATATTCCTTTTTCAAAATAAGATAGAATTTAGTTATGGTTTATAGCATTGATTTATTACCAGAATGGTTAGCGAAAAAAGAGATATAATAGCCTTTTATATTATCTAATATGTGTTATGTAGCCGTGTTTGAATAGTGCATCAAAATTGCAGCAATTAAAATAAAAAGTCAGTTGTTGGTACAGTTATTCTGTATGGCCAGTTAGTGGCAGATACTTTTATGTATTATAGCACTAAAGATTTTAAAAACCATAGTATTCACTTTTTAAGAATAAAGCTACCTTGTATTATTGAATATTTATAAAATATATAAAATAAAGATTTAAATAATACCTATCAATACATACATGGCCAAGAGAGATTGCTCTTTAGAAATTTCTGCACATAAATGAGGTATGGTCATAAATGAGGCTGGAGTCTAATGTTATGTTTAGAGTTTCTTTTACTAAGAACTCATTAAGGACGCTGGTTTTTATCAGATCATGTTTTCTAATAAGCTCCAAAAGACTGACCTTCTAATTGCATCTAAGAAACTTGGTGGTTAGCTATAGTAATTAAATGTAATAATAACAGATGGCTTATAGTTTGTGACAGTTTGTCTTTTTTTAATTTTAGGGTTTAAATTTCAGTGGTGCTGATCTTTCTCGTTTGGACCTTCGATACATTAATTTCAAAATGGCCAATTTGAGCCGCTGCAATCTTGCACATGCTAATCTCTGCTGTGCAAATCTTGAACGAGCTGATCTCTCTGGATCAGTGCTTGATGTAAGAATCATTTTTTTTTTTTTGTTATACGGGAATTAAATGTTCATTTTTTATTATAAGAGAATTAAATGTTCAGTCTGTTGAACAGTCTCAACAAGCAGAAATGATCTCGTTCTCACTAGAGCTTTTTCTTGAAAACAGATAATTTATTAAGTTGATAAACCCCAAGGCTCTGAAAGTGAAATCTGTTGGTTTTGTAATTTTGATATCCTTCAATAAGTGAAGATGTGAAAGATTAGCAACTATTAAGAAATCTTGACACTACATCTTCATCTCTTCAATATATTGTACTTTATCAGGACTTATATTTTCAGTGAATTAGGAGGGTAAAGCTAAAAAAGACTTTGGAAATCTATTCAACTTCATTTCTGAAGTAGAGAAATGTTATTGCTCTAGAGGTATTTGGCAGAGATATTGTGAAATAAACGTGTGTCAATCTGTGTAAGTCAGCATCCTAGTGGCTCTCCTTCTCTCTACATGTATACACATGTGTGTGTGTTTACATGTATGTATGTATATGTATGTATATGCAGTTGACCCTTGCACAGCGCTGGGGCTAGGGTCACTGACCTCTGTGCAGTCAAATATATATATAAACAAAATTGTTATATATATACACATACACACACACATAACAATTGCCTGTGCTAATTTGGGGTTAGAGAATGGATGCAGAAACAACAGTGAAATCTACCAACTTCTAATAACTTTAATTTCCTTAATACCAAAGCCCTATATGTCTTTTTTTGTTTTTAAAGATTTTATTCATTCATGAGAGAGACAGAGAGGCAGAGACACAGGCAGAGGGAGAAGCAGGCTCCATGCCGGGAGCTTGATGTGGGATTCGATCCTGGGTCTCCAGGATCACACACTGGGCTGAAGGCAGCGCTAAACCACTGAGCCACCTGGGCTGCCCCCTATATATCTTTTGAATTAATAACATCTAATATAGTACTTTGCCTTTTTTTTTTTAAAGCTTTTATTTATTTGAGAGAGAGAGAGTGAGCATGAGTGGGGGAGGAGCAAATGGAGGAGGAGAAGCAGACTTCATGCTGAGTGTGGAGTCCGACTCTGGGATCATGACCTAAGCCGAAGTCAGACACTTAACCAACTGAGCCACCCAGGCACCCCAGTACCTTGCTTTTAGTAGTCATTGAATAAATATTCATTGAGTTTTATAATTTTAGTTGTATTCCTTACTTGTAACCTATTTTACCATGAAGTTTATAATATCAGATCTATAACAAAATCTGCCAATATACATTCCCAGTATTTCAACTCTCCTTGACCCATCTTATGAGGAAAGACCACATTGGTAGCAAAATAGGCAAAAGACTAGCAGCACAAAGAAAGGGTTTGAAGGACCTACTCTTTAAATAGTGAAATGTTGAGAGACCACTTGTGTGGCTTTTGTTAAGGACAAAACACACGAACAAAAAGATAAAAAGACAGATTGGGCCATTCAATACAGCTGGTTTTAAATTCTGTGAATTGTAGTAGTGCTCCAAACCTGAACAATAATTTTCTTACCTGTAAATACTTGTTCTACCCATAGTGTATAATTGGTAAGCTGAAGTGCTATAGAATTAAGTTTAATTACTAATGATAGAAATGGCTCATGTTGGAGAGTCATTGCCCAGGGTGTATAGGCTGAGAAGTCAAAACTAATTGTCAATTGTCCTTGGCATTTGAGGATGATTGCTAATGAGTAGCTGTTGTATCCACAAAATATGATGTGTGCTAAGCACTCTGCCACGCAAGATGTACCTAATGGTTCCACCACTCTTTTTGGACTTCTCACCCAGTGTATCCCTCATGGGCTGTGAGGTCTTTCCATAGGAACCATGCAATTCTGTTACCAGCTAAGGTGATGTCAGTTGCTGTCCCTATTAAGAAGTCCATGCCACATTATCTATTCTGTCAGCATGCTTTAAAGTGTTTCTTCTACGTGCTCTGTGTGCCATCAGTGACTTCAGCTTGCTGCATAGAAGCTGGTGTAATAATTCAGCTGTTACATATCCGTTGCACATTCTCATTCAAGACTTATACATGGTAAGAGCTGGCAGGGTCATCAAGTGTGATCCTGTTGTGTGGTTGACTGAGAAACTTAAACCTAGAGATTTGCCCAAGCCTAGAAAGGCTAGTTTGTTAGCATAGTTGGAGCTTGAGTCTATAGCATGTGTTTTTCTCTTCCTTATTTCTTTTTTTTAATGACTTTTTCGTGTGGAAAATGACAAACATACAAAAATAGAATAAAATAATGAGTCCCCCTTGTTACTTCTGTTACTTAGCTTCAACAGAGATTATCAGCACATAAAAAATTTTGTCTGCACCTCTTTTCACATTATTTTGAAGCCACTCATTATTTCGCCTATAAACATTTTGTTTATCACTTAAAGTTAAAACCATTTGGGCTCAATCAGTTCAGTGTCTGCCTTGGGCTCAGGACTCAAGGTCCTGGAATCGAGCCCCAGGGCATGCTCCCAGCTCAATGAGGAGTCTGCTTCTCCCTCCCACTGCCCCTCCCCCTGACTTGTGCTCTTGCTCTTTTTTTCAAATAAATAAAATCTTTTTTAAAGAAGATAAAGACCATTTTTAAGACATAATCGTAATACCATTTATCATACTTTAAAAATAATGGCAATAATTGAACTACTTTCATCAAAACCCTTTGCCCCTTGATACAGTAAGATAGCAGGACTCTTCGAGATGCAATGCTGGTTTACTGAGTAGCTGAATTCTGTATCTTTAGGGTTGATGACCTGCTTTACCATTGATGGATAGAGTGTGAAATATGTTCTGTAGTTAAGATAGAAAACTTCACTGAATTTCTTACAAATCTGTGAGATTCCATAGTGTATAGCCTTCAGTATAGAGCTGTACTTATAATAATCTTAGGATTTTCTTGTGTTGTTGTGGTTATTAGATTTAAAACAACAAACATTAGTTTTTTAAAAATCCCCCATGTGTCAATCACCCATTCATCCAAATCAGCTGGTCTAATCTATACTCCCATCCACTTCTGCTGCTTCCCTGTTTTTAAGTATAGTTAACATACAGTGTTACATTGGTTTTATTAGTATCATGATAAGTGTATTTTTTTTTTAGATTTTATTTATTTATTTGCAAGAGAGAGAGCACCAGGTGTGAGAAACAAAGGGGGAGGGAGAGGGAGGTTAAGAATCTCAAGCAGACTCCACATTGAGGGTGGAGCCAGTGCAGGGCTAAGTCTCATGACTCTGAGGTCATGACCTGAGCCAAAACAACCAAAGTTGGACGCCTAACTGACAGCCACCCAGGCGCCTTTTCATGATAAGTTTACTCTTAATCCCCTTCACCTCTGTCATCCATTTGTTTATTTCTTAAATTCCACATGTGAATGAAATCATATGGTATTTTTCTTTCTCTGATATGTTTCAGTTAGCATTATGTCCTCTGCCTCCATTCTTGATACAAATGACAAGATTTCACTCTATTTTGTGGCTGAGTAACATTAGTGTGGTGTGTGTGTGTGTGTGTGTGTGTGTGTGTGTGTGTGTGTGTACCACATCTTCTTTATCCATTCATTTATTGATGGACACTTGGGTGCTTCCATATCCTTGCTATGTAAATAATGCTGCTATAAACCTAGGGGTACGTATATATCTTTTTGAATTAGTATTTTTGTTTTCTTTCAGTAGATACCTAGTCGGTAGATTACTGGATCATATGGTAATTTTTAATGTTTTGAGGGACCACAGTGGCTTTCCACAGTGGCTCACCAGTTTTCCCACCAACAGTACATCAGAGTTCCTTTTTCTTCACATCCTCACCAACACTTGTTATTTCTTATGTTTTTTATTTTAGCCATTCTGACAGGTGTGAGGTGATATCTCATTGTGGTTTTGATTTGCATTTCCCTAATAATTAGTGATGTTGAGCATCTTTTCATGTGTCTGTTGGATATTGGATGTCTTCTTTGGAGAAATGTCTGTTCATGTCTTCTGTCCATTTTTTAACTGGATTATTTGTTGTTTTGGTGTTGAGTTGTATAAGTTCTTTATATATTTTGTATACTAACCCCTTATTGGATATGTTATTTGCAAATATCTTCTCCCATTCAGTAGGTTGTCTTTTGTTTTGTTGGTGATTTCCTTTGCTGTGCAGAAGTTTATTTTTATGTATCCTCAATAATTTAATTTTGTTTTTGTTTCCCTTGCCAAAGGAGATTTATTTAGAAAAATGTTTTTATGGCTGAGATCTAAGAAACCACTGCCTGTTTTCTCTTCTAGCATTTTTATGATTTCAGGTATCACATGTAGGTCTTTAATCCATTTTGAGTTTATTTTTGTGTATGGTATAGGAAAGTGGTCCAGTTTCATCCTTTTGCATGAAGTTGTCTAGTTTTCCCATCTGTTTCCCATTTGTTGGAGAGACTGTCTTTTTCCCATTGTATATTCTTGCCTCCTTTGTCATAGATTGTTTAGGGAGGGAGGGGCAGAGGGAGAAGAAAAGAGAGAATCTTTAGCAGGCTCCATTACCAATGGAGCCTGACATGGGGCTTGATCTCAGGACCCTGAGGTCATGACCTGAGCTGAAATCCAGTGTAAGATGCTTAACCAACTGAGCCACCCAGGCATCTCTCCTTTGTCATAATCAACAATAAAAGCATGGGCCTATTTCTGGACTCCATTCTGTAGATCTGTGTGTCTGTTTTTGTGTCAGTATCATACTATTTTGATTACTAGAGCTGTGTAGTATACCTTGAAATCTGGGAATGTGATACCTAGGGTTTTGTTGTTCTTTTTCAAAACTGCTATGGCTATTCAGGGTCTTTTGTGTTTCCATATAAATTTTAAGATTATTCTAGTTCTATGGAAACTGCTATTGGTATTTTGATTGGGATTGCATTAAATCTCTAGATTGTTTTGAGTAATAGGAACATTTTAACAATATTGTTTCTCCCAATTCATGAGCTTGGAATATCTATTTATGTCAGTTTTAGTTTCTTTCATCAGTTTTATAATTTTCAGGGTACAAGCCTGTCATCTCCTTGATTAAGCTTATTCCTAGATATTTTATTCTTTTTGGTGCAGTTGTATAAGTAGGATTGTTAATATTCTCTTTACTACTTCAATATTAATGTATAGAAAAACAACAGATTTCTGTATAAATTTTTGTATCCTGAGACTTTACTGAATTCAGTTACCAGTTTTATGATTTTTTTTGGGGGGGGGCGGGGGTGGACTCCTGAGTTTTCTATATAGAGTATCACATTGTCTGCAAATAATGAAAGTTTTACTTATTCCTTCCTTACCAGCTTAAATTCCTTTTATTTCTTTTTCTTGTTTGATTGCTATGGCTAGCACTTCCAGAATGAAAATGAAAGTGGTTTGAGTGGACATCCTTGTGTTGTTCCTGATCTTAGAGGAAAATCTCTCAGTTTTTTCCCCAGTAAGGATGATGTTAGCTGTGAGTGACATTTTCATGTATGGCCTTTTATATGCTGAGTTATGTTCCTCTAAACCTACTTTGTTGAGAGATCATAAATAAATATTGTGCTTGCTAAATGCTTTTTCTGCATCTATTTAATTGGTCATATGGCTATCTTTTCTCTTGTTAATATTGGTTGATTTGCAAATATTTGTATTTTTGTGTGCCAGGAATAAATTCCACTTGATCATGGTGAATACAGTTTTATAAGTGTGTTGTTGGATTTGGTTTGCTGCTGTAATGTTGAAGATTTTTTGCATTTATGTTCATCAGCGATATTGGCTTCTGGCTTTTGTTTTTTTGTAGTCTCTTTATCTAGTTTTGGTATCAGGGTAGTAATGCTAGCCTCATAGCAGGAATTTGGAGTCTTTCTTTCCTCTTTCAGTTTTTGGAATAGTTTGAAAAGAATAGGTCTTAACTGTTATTTAATGTTTAGTAGAATTCACCTGTGAAGCCACATGGTCCTGGCTTTTTGTTTGATGGGAGTTTTTCAATTACTTACTCAATTTCATTACTACTATTACTACTAGTCAATCTGTTCAGGTTTTTTTTTTTTTTTTCTTCTTCCTGATTCCGTTTTGGGAGGTTATATGTTTGTAGGAATTTATTCATTTCTTCTAGGTTGTCCCGTTTGTTGGCATAATTTTTCATAATATTCTCTTACAATCCTTAGTATTTCTGTGATGTCAGTTTTTATTTCTCCTCTTTCATTTTTTATTTTATTCAAGTCCTCTTTTCTTTTTCTTTATGAGTCTGGCTAAAGGTTTATCAATTTTGTTGAACCTTTCTAAGAATGAGATCCTAGTTTCATTGATCTGTTCTGTTGCTCTTTTAGTCTGTATTTCATTTATTTCTGTTTTAGTGTTACTCTTCCTTTCTTTTACTGGCTTTGGGCTTTGTTTATTCTTTTTCCACTTCCTTTAGGTGTAAGGTTAGGTTGTTTGAGCTTTTTCTTGCTTCTTGAGGTAGGGCCTATATCTTCCCCCTAAGAACAGCTTTTGCTGCATCCCAAAGATTTTGGACCATTGTATTTTCATTTTGTTTTTCTCCATGTATGTTTTTAATTCCCTCTTTGAGTTCTTAGTTGACCTACTGTTTGGTAGCATGTTATTTAATCTCTAGGTATTTGTGTCCTTTCTACTTTTTTCTAGTTTCATACCATTATGATCAGAAAAGTTGCATGATATGATTTCAATATTTTTGAATTTGTTGAGACTTTTTTGTGGCCTAACATATGATCTATTCTCATTGCACTTGGAAAGAATGTGTATTCCACTGTTTTGGGGGGAATGTTCTAAAATAATTTTTTTAATTAGAAAGAATGAGCACAAGTTAGGGGAGGGGAAGAGGCAGAGGGAGAAGCAGACTCCCTGCTGAGCAGGGAGCCTGATGCAGGGCTCAATCCCAGGACCCTGGGATCATGACCTGAGCTAAAGGCAGACACTTAACTGACTGAGCCACCCAGGTGCCCCCCCCCCATCTCTCTCTCTCTCTCTCTCTCTCTTTTGGTAAGGTATGTTTTAGAGAGCAGGAGGGAGGGGCGGGGGGCCGGGAGAGAATCCTTAAACTGACTCCCTGCTGAGTGTAGTGTCCAACACAGGGTTCAATCCCAGGACCCTGAGATCATGATGTGAGCCAAAATTAAGAGTTGGATGCTTGGGATGCCTGGGTGGCTCATCAGTTGCCTTTAGCTCAAGGCATGATCCCAGTCCAGGGATCGAGTCCTGCATCAGGCTCCCTGCGAGGAGCCTGCTTCTCCCTCTGCCTATGTCTCTCCCTCCTTCTCTGTGTTTCTTATGAATGAATAAATAAAATTAAAAAAAAAAGTTGGGTGCTTAACCAAGTGTACCACCTTGGCACCTCTCCATCCCTCCACTTTCAATCTGCATGTATCTTTAGGTCTGAAATCCATCTCTTGTAGGCAGCATATAGGTGGTTCTTGCTTTTTTATCCAGTCAGCCTGTATCTTTTTTTTTTAAGATTTATTAGAGAGAGTGTGAATGAGTGGGGGGAGGGGCAGAGAGAGTGGGAGACAGAATCCTCAAGCAGACTCCACACTGAACGGGGGAGCCCAAAGCTGGGCTCAATTCCAGATTGTGACTTGAGCCAAAGCCAAGTATTGGACACTCAACCAACTGAGCCACCCAAGTGCCCCAGCATGTATCTTTTGATGGGAGCATTTAGTGTATTTACATTCAAAGTAATTATTGATATGTGTCTACTTAATATCATCTTGTTACTTATTTATGGTTGATTTTGGGGTTCTTTTTTGTTTCTTTTTTCTCTTGCTCTCTTCCCTTGTGGTTTGATTACTTTCTTTAGTGATTTACTTGGATTTCTTTTTCTTTATTTTTTGCATATCCATGACAGGTTTTTCGATTTGTGATTGCCTTTAGGTTCATATATGTGTTCATCTTATGTGTATTGGCATCTATATAAAGCTGATGGTTGCTTAGGTTTGAACCCATTTTGAATGCACTAAATTTTTACTCACCCATGCCCCATCCCAACACTCAATTTTATGTATATGGTGTCATACTTTATATCCTTTTATTTTTGTGAATCACCTGAGTTTTGGTGCTTTAAATCACCATACTAGGGATCCCTGGGTGGCGCAGCGGTTTGGTGCCTGACTTTGGCCCAGGGCACGATCGTGGAGATCCCGGATCGAATCCCACATCAGGCTCCCGGTGCATGGAGCCTGCTTCTCCCTCTGCCTGTCTCTCTGCCTCTCTCTCTCTCTCTCTCTGTGACTATCATAAATAAATAAAAAAAAATTAAAAAAAAATAAATAAATCACCATACTGGTTTTTATAAGTGATTCATCTGCTGCTTTTATTATATTTGTATTTACGTTTTCTAATTTTTTACTCCTGATTATGTCCTTTCCATTCAAAGAATCACCTTTAACATGTCTTGTAAAACTGGTTTATGGTGATGAACTGCTTTAACTTTTGTTTGGGAAACTTTTTATCTCTCCTTCTATTCTGAATGATAGCCTTGCTGGGTAGAGTAGAATTGGTTTCAGGTTTTTTTCCTTTCAGCACTTTGAATATGTCATGCCACTCCCTTCTGGCTGCCCATGTCTGCTAAAAATTCAGCAGATTACTTTACCTGGTTTCCCTTTTATGTAACTGTTTCCTTTTTTCTTGCTACTTTTAAATTCTCTCTTTATCACTACTTTTTGGTCTTGGTGTGGATGTCCATGGGTTGATTCTTTTGAGGTCTCTGTGCCTCCTCGATCTTTTCTGCCCGTTTCTTCTCTGAGATCTGTGTAATGCGTATTACCACACTTGATGTCACTGAGTTCCCTTAATCCAGTTGCATTTTTTTATTCTTTTTTTCTTTTTGCTGTTCATCTTGGTTGCTTTCCATTACTTTGTCCTCCAGCTCACTGATCTGTATTTCTGCTTCCTCTAGTCTATTGTTTATTCCCTCTTGTGTATTTTTAATTTCATTTCTTCATCTATGATTGATTCTTCTATATTTTCTATCTCTTCGTTAAGAGTCTCACTGAGATCTTCTCAAATCCAGTAAATATCTTTTTGACCATTGTTTTGACTTGTCTATCAGGCATATATAGCTTGTCTCCATCTCATTTAGCTTTTTTGCTGTGATTTTGTCCTATCCTTTCACTTGGGACATATTCCTCTGTTTCTTCATTTTGTCTAACTCTCTGTATCTGTATTAGAGTCAGCTCTGTCTCCTGTGTTTTTGGTTTTGTTTTGTTTTCGTTTTGTTTTTTAATTTTTATTTATTTGAGAGAGTGAATGAGAGATAAAGAGAGAGCACATGAGCAGGGGCAGAGAGAGGAAGAAGTAGGTTCCCTGCAGAGCAGGGAGTCTGACATGGGGCTCAATCCTGGGACCCTGGAATCATGATCTGAGCCAAAGGCAGATGCTTAACCAACCGAGCCACCCAAGCACCTGTCTCCTGCTCTTAAAAGTAGTGGCCTTATGAAGAAGAGGTCCTATAGTGCCCTGTAGTTCAGTATCCTTTGTTCACCAGAACCTGGCACTTCAGGCAGAGGTGTCTCCTATGTGTTGCATGTGCCCTGCTGGTGTGGCTGAGCTGCCTTTTCTTTCAGTTCAGTTGGCTACTTCAGTGCATTTTCTTGTTGTGGGCAGGATTTGGTCCCTGTACTGTGAAGGGCCAGTGGGGAGCCATGTTGGGTTTATAGTTGGGTCAGACTAGATACCTGGCCCCAGTCTGTTTGCTGGTGCTGCAGTCACACCTAACTGGGGGGCACTGTTCCTGTGTGTCAACGTGGGAACTTTTGATGATAGTTACAGTCTATTTACCTGGGTTCACAACACAGAGAACACAAGACATTTATTTTCATATTATCAGCTTCCTGTCTTGTTAATATTTTCAAGTATTTGAAACACAGTTGTCTTTAGTTATTTTGGTCCTTCCAGGTCCTCATTTATTTTACCTCTGAGTCTGAGTTTCTGTACTACCTTGTGTAATTGCAAAGGCAGAAGTGGAAAGTGCATGTGCATTTCTCAGTTGTCTGTGATTTGATCTGTAGCGTATCTCCCTTTCAATGGAATTGACTTTAGGGTGAATGAAATTGCACATATAAAACAGGATTGTGTTTGTTAGATATGGCAATAACATAACTTGATCAGCCTTAGGATTTTAGAATTCTCGGAGATATATTAACATAATTTAAAATTCTAAAATATATTTTTTAGTTTTTTTCTCTTTGTATATTGCACTGTAATTTGGGTGTTCAAAGTTGACAATGCTGTGTACTAGTGATTGGTACAGAAAGACCCAGCAAACAACTTGTAGTGTTTTGTAGCCAGATGATGCTGTGAACTACTGGCCTTAGTATTCTGACCTTTGACATGAAGATAGTAATAGGATTGAATATCAAGAATTTGGTTGATTCCTACAGAAATAAGGAAGAGAAATCCCTACCCTTGACAAGTTGATGCTTTTCTTATTCATACATTTCAGCTCTCACATTGTCACACCCAGGGCTAAATAGAAATAGGATGTCATAGTCTGACTCTCCATTTGTTTTATCTAAACTCTTAAGTTTTGTGTAAAATGGACATGCTATTGTTAATTGGGCTGTTGTTTCTTTTAAAACTGCTTTTTTAAAAGAACTTTTTCTTGAAGTAGTTCTCAGTTCTTATTGAGTCTAGTTGGAAAGATCTTCATTATAAACAGAAAATAATTGATGGTAAGTGTATGAAACCGAGCTTCCACTCCTTGTCTGTTTTTTATTTTACTATTTGAGCCATTTTTTTCTTTTCCAAACAAAATTCTGAATGTTACAATATGGACTTCTCTTTTTCTTGCCAGTGTGCAAACCTCCAGGGAGTCAAGATGCTCTGTTCTAATGCAGAAGGAGCATCTCTGAAACTGTGTAATTTTGAAGATCCTTCTGGTCTTAAAGCCAATTTAGAAGGTGAGCTTCTACCTATAAGTACGTTTTCTAATGTGAAAACATACCATGAAGTAAAAGGCTCAGTGAAATAATTGTTTTGGGAAAGTCATGATCACTGTAGGGGGATATAGATTTCTTCTGTCCTCATACTGGGAAAATTAGCAAAGGAGTAAATTTGTCTTGATCTCAGTCATGTGCTAGGCAAGAAGGCAGGGGAAATCCAGCCTCTAATATTGAATAAGGCTAAGGCTTTAGTTGGAGAATTACATATCAACATCTCAAACTTTGAAACTAAACAGCATACTCTTAAACTGACTAAAATGAATTTCAGTTTGCATAAAGCCAGGCAGTTTTTTATCATTGTTAGATTTACTGTTATATTTATGAATTCCGATTGCTCTGTTGTGTCAGTGAACTGATCACTTCATTTATGTGCATGTTTAGAATACAGGATACTTACCTTCCTTATCATAAACTTTCAGGGGTTATTATAAAAGTGCTGTTTATCTTAAGACTGAATTAAATTCCTCCCTCAAAATATAGCCTAAAACACTCTTAATTCAGAGTATAAGCAAGCAGTTTTTTAACAATGAACTCTTTCTATGTAGAAGTTGGTTAAGAGACTGAGATTTATGGTTCACAGAGTTCTTTCCAAAAGTTAAAGGAGCCTGTCATCAGTCACCTCAATTAAGTCATCTTGTGGTTTTTTGAAGGTAGATGACTATAAATATCTTTAAGTTCACCTACTCCCCTTGTATGTTAACTTTAGGTGCTAATCTGAAAGGTGTGGACATGGAAGGAAGTCAAATGACAGGAATTAACCTGAGAGTTGCCACCTTAAAAAATGCAAAGTTGAAGAACTGTAACCTCAGAGGAGCAACTCTGGCAGGAACTGATTTAGAGGTGAGTCACTAATTGCTAAAGAGTTTTTGTTGATCTACAGTTACTGAGCATCTCATGCATAATTTATTGAAATTATAAACAAAGTAGTTGGCTGGTACAAACTGCCAAGTGGCCTGCCAGCACAGCTGGAGGGATGTTTTCTTATCGATTGCTTCTTTAAACAAATTGGAATCCCAGAGCAGGATTCTGTTACACAAGTCAGAGATGCCAGTTTCAGATTTGAAGATTCATCTGACATTCACTCTAAGTTGATTTCCTCTCTTTTCTTTGGGTCTCCTTCAAGTAGCTCAGTTTGATGGGTGCTTTATAAATCTGATTTATTGTGGTTTTTGTAAGTTTTAATTCCAAACAATTAAATGGGGCCAGTTTTTTTTTTTTTTTTTAACTACTTGAGAGATTTAAAGGATATACAGGTTTGAAACCAGGTTCTGAGAAAGCCTGTTCTAAGTGGGAATCATGTTCTTTTTGAATCTCAACTTCAGATTTTAATTTTGTCTGTGCATCTCCTTCATCAGAATTCTATATGTTGTCTTGATTTGCAGTGTAGCTAGCATAGTCATGTGCTATTGATAGGTCTCACAGTGCTGTCCACTAGCATTTTCTGTGAGGCTAGACACGTTCTAAATCTGTTTTGTAGGGGATCCCTGATGGCTCAGCAGTTTAGCGCCTGCCTTTGGCCCAGGGCGTGCGTGATCCTGGAGTCCCAGGATCGAGTTCCACGTCAGGCTCCCGGCATGGAGCCTGCTTCTCCCTCTGCCTGTCTGTGCCTCTCTCTCTCTGTCCGGCATGAATAAACAAAATCTTTTTTTAAAAAAATCTGTTTTGTATAGCAGTAATCAGCACTATGGCTGTTGAATACTTGAAATATGGCCAGTGCAACTGAGAAATGGATTTTTAAAGTTTTATTTAAATTCATTTAAAATTAAGTAGCCAAATGTGGCTATTACAATCATATTGAACAGTATAGCCCTATCCAAGAAAATCTGGCCTAGGTTGGATTGGATAGAATAGTAGGTCTAGGTTAATTTTAGGCCTGTTACAGATTTTTTTTCTTTTAATGTTTTGCCTGTTCTCTTGATACATCTTAGCAACAGAGTGGCAGGCCCCATTAAACTTAAAAGCAAAAAGAACCAGCCTAAGGCCAAAAGTATAAACCCATTATAAGCACAGTTATTTAATTTTTTATTATTTGGTACTGTCACCAAAGATGATTCTCCCCCTGCCCTTGGTTTTAGTTACCATGTAGCCAAAGTGGATAAACACCAAAAGTCTACCTGGTTGCAACTGATTGCAAAGACTAATCAGGTTCCCTGTTGAAATACAGCTGGTAACATTCTGTCCTAAAAGGTTATGTGTATTCGCCTACCATCCCCAGGGACTATCCAAAATCGGTCTCATCTTCCACTCTGTCTGTGATCCTGAGAAATTTAAAAGCAGCTTCGAATTGTGCTGGTAGTAACTGTTTGTTGTATACATTTGCTAAAACTCCTTGAATTGTGCATGTAATTTGGGCGTTAAAAAAAAAAAAAAGGCAGTTCCCTGCTTTAGAAATATTCGAGTTGAGGAATGGCAAAATCTATTTCATAATTTAATTTAGGAAGTAAAATCTCTTTCATTCAGATTTTTTTAATAGTGTTTCCCAGCCTTGTTCATGCCTTTTGTTATTGTTCATGAAATACAGTAAATTTGCATAGATAATATTTACTACATTGGAGTCCATTCTGGGTTTTAAATGACTGATTTTAAAATGTATGAATGGGAGAGACACACTTCCTCTTGAACCTTTGTCTATATTTGTGACAGTCAGCCTGAGCATCACCTAGAGAAAGCAAATCCAGTAGAAGAAAATCTGACTTTTTTCCTAAAACAGAAGTTTTCCAGAAATAACTGATTTTCATGATAACGTGAGTTTCGTGTGCCCCAGGAATCATTTTGAGAGGGAACAGAAAAAGGCCCTAAACCTCCATCTTATTTTCATGAATATTGTTTTTGTCTGCAGAATTGTGATCTGTCTGGGTGTGATCTTCAAGAAGCCAACCTGAGAGGTTCCAATGTGAAGGGAGCTATATTTGAAGAGATGCTAACACCACTACATATGTCACAAAGTGTCAGATGAGAATTTCAGGGCTAGAGGAAGAAGCCCAAGATGCAAAATGTTTTCCTTATCACTTTTTTTCTCCACCCACTCAGTTGTCTAGAAGAAATAACACTGTAAGGGAAAAAAAAACAAAACAAAACTTTTAGAGGATTATGCTTGTTCTCAGCGGTGCATAAAGGAAAAAAGCAACTTTTTTCCACATTCTGATTTTAACAGAGAAGCACTCATGTAATAGATGTAGGGAAGCTAGATTAGCTTGCTGCCTTTTGAGTGGAGGTAGGGGGATTTGCCTGGCTTTATGACCGGGAATAGGATCTATTATATTTGCTTTTATATAGGCATGATATGGAAATACCATCTTGGTTTGAAATGTATTTTGAGGATTTTAATTTATGAAAAGCACAACATATGCAATTATATTTATTAAATCTCTAGATGCAGTATGGATATTTAAATTGTTAAACTTTATGAAAATATTGACAAGTTCAGGTTTATTAATAGCTTTAGTGATGCGCTCCCCTACTTTAAATACCTGTCACGCCGTGTTAATATGGTGAGATCAGACTCCCCAAGGCTCTTTTCAGGTTCATTTTTATAATGTTTATTTTTTAGAACAAAGCAGTAGCTAAATTAAATCCTCTTCTTACTGATTGGGACAGAGTGAAAGGAAAGACCTCATTGTCAGCTCAAGTTAAGGTGGAACTCTTCAGATGGACAAAGAATATACCTGTTGCTACAGCTTTTAAATGAGCATCCTTAGAATTTCATTCTAAGCAAGTTCCACTCAACGCCAGACCAAGCAATTTTATCACTTTACACTACTAGCCTTGTTTCCTCCTGTACAGTCAAAACACGCATAAGAAGATATGTCAAGACCAAAAACCGTAGGTGCATTATTAATGTTAATTTAATTCAAATGCCAGATAGCTTAAACTTAGAAATAGGTATTAATAAATCCCAGTCCACTGCAATCCAGGCTATAAAATACAAATGAATCTGGCAGTCATCTTCTGGACATGAACATAACTGCAGCTAAAACCCTACAATGGGGAATGAGGGGATTTTAAACTGACAGTTTATAGCCACCAAAAAACTTAAATAAGAATAAAGGCATTTGGTTGGTTCAAGATGTAATACCAATCAGTCAGCACCTGTGGAACTTTGACTTCTATTTTCTGGTTTTGTTTAAATGAATTCTAGCCTGATTTTCTTGAGTCCTGATCTCTATGGTAGCAGAGATAGGGCCTGTATTTCGTTACCAGTGACCCACGTCCTTATGTCTACCCCAAGAGCAGGGATATAAGCTGTGTCCAAATAGGTTCTGAATTCTACAGACTCATCAAATTGAAGCAATGAATCATTAAGAACTACTTTGTCTCCTTTGGGAGAATGACATGTCTTCAATATTTACGTAGCTTATTCTTCTATATATACATATGCAAAGCTTTCCTGAACAGTAAAGGATACAATATGCATAGTGGGCGATCGGACCTTTACAGGTGAGGGAAAGCAACTTCAGAAATGAATTATTTTCTTTGCTTTATTATTTTTACCAAGACAGAGAAGTATTGTATTGAGAGATATCTATTTTCATAATCAATATGTGCCTAAATTATATTTAAATCATTTCACTCTGTACTATATTTTCAATAATTATAGAATGTGTTTTCATCCACTTAAGGGTACCTCCGTAGACATAACCTAAAACTGCAGAAGAATCTGAAAGATCTAAACATGGTATGCTTAGACACTGCAGATTTTGGATATAATGTATACTGCATTAATAAATGATGTGAAATGTTGAAAAGGAGTTTCTTGTCGTACTTTTGAAAATCAGCACTTTACTGTATTTTGCTTACATTTCTTCAACATATGTTCATGACCAGCCCCAAGAGTCTGGGTGAAAAAGAAAATGCAACATAACAGTATAATGGATTTGTCTCTGAAAGTGCCATTAAAGTAACCTTGCTTCTGAAAGCATGATTATTTTGTGAACCTCTTTTTAAAATCTACCATGTTAACAGCACAAAGAAATTTCATTAATTCTGAGAAAACAAGACTACCTTCCAATAATTCATTTAATTTGTGTTACTCTTTAGCTGATGAACATTATAGGTTAGCTTTATTAGGTTAGTTAAGTACATTGTCCCCAAAACATTTTCACCTGACACCTAGGAGAGAATTTTGACAGAGGAGTTTCAAAATAGTAAATACTGTAAATTAAACCTAGTGATGGAATGTGTGTACACACAGATAAAAATACAGTTGGAGGTGGGGGACTAGGAAAGGGTTTGAAACCTAAATTAGTTTACCTACATGGATAAAATTCAGTACTCATGTAATTGTTGAGAGCCATACATAGTATTTTGTAATATAATCTAGTTCTTTCAAATACAATTTCAAAAAAATTTTAGTAGGAAATGTTGCAAATTCATTTTCTTATGAAGGTTACTATCATAAATCAGGACCTGGAATATTTTCTCCAGTTGCTCATTTTATGAATTGGTGATTTATACTGTAAATCTACCCCCATGTCAACTTCAAATCATGTTTAATGAAAAGTCCTAGAATTTCATTAAATTTCCAAGGAGGTGTTATCTTTAAAATTAAAAAGTACACCTCTACAAAGAAAAGTGGTTACATTATTTTCTGTATAAAGCCTCTTATTCAAGGATTAATTCTCTGAAAGCCTTTCACAACCTTTAAATATGTCAGCAGGAGTTCATCACACATTCTTCCTGCTGAGATTTTACATTAGGGCAAAAAAGAGGTTTGCATCCATCACTCATCAAGATTACGAAGTCATTATTGTAGCACTTGTAATTTTGGGGTGTTTCTTTTAATGTTGAAAATGAAACCATTTTCCCTCTAAAGCCATACACTTTAAGGTCTGGACGTTTCTAAATTAATAAAAAATTATGACAATTATAAAATCCAATTACTTAAACCCAGCTTACTAAATTAAGCTTCATGATAAATGGATCTATCCTTGGAACTATAAAAAGGTTCAAAGTTTGTCACTATCAAAATTCCATTAATTGCATGTTTAGTCTCTTATTTGATACTGTAGAAAATAAATCTGGCCTTTGCCCTTGAGATCTATGTGACCTAAGTATACAACACAGATTTGGCATAAAGCATATTGAATGTGTTTATACACCATGTGGCTCTGTTCATCCAAAAATTTCAAAACATGTTTCAGAAATGAAATACCAACTGGTAGAAATAACCTACAAGATATCCACAGATGCTTATCCAAAGAGAAGTGCTTAAGCTGACTATAAGGGTCAGAAGTCTTAACTCCCCATTTCCTTAGTCCTGACCAAAGGCCACATCTGCTTAAGCAACACTGTTAGAGGTGCACCTCTTTCAGCAAATAGGAGGTCAGTTGGACGATTTGAACACTGTTCAAACTAATGCACTCTTGAAAAAGCTGCTCATTACCTTTGTATTATAGTGAGAGAACTCGCATGTCAGAATGGCACTTAAATCATTCAGCGTCTAAGGAAATAATAAATGAAATACATCACTTAATATTTTTAAATTCCCCTCTGTTTGCAATTATACTTGAAGGCTTATCCCCTTCTCCTATCATGAGACTCTGACAACCTCCACAGATATGGCTGGGTAAAGCAGGGCAGCCTGGCTCTTTATGCTGACATCCTTGAAAATGTAATTGTTCCAGAAAACATTGGGCAATGACTGATTGGTTTAGATTCTACCAGAGGAGAACTTGCCAATCCTAGCTCTAAAATGAGCAAATATCCAATTATTTTAAACCATTTTACTGCTTAGCTAATGTAACAGCCCTCACAGACAGTTGTACAAGAAGGTTTAATTCTATGTCAGATAAAACATCTTTGATGCAGAAATCGAGGAAGCATTAAGCCTAATCTGGTGTAAAGGTCTTTTTTATTCATTTGTTCACTCAAACTTACACTTATCCAATGCTGACTAAATGCTAGGGATTTAACAGGTGTTTCAACTAGATGATAAAATGTAGTCATGATAGTCAAATACTTTTGACTATCCTGAGTTACAAACCAGGGGTAAATTAGGGGAAGACAATCATGTATTCAAATAAATGTAATAAAGAGTAATGAATGGTTCTCTCCTTGCTTTGTAAATGTTCATACTGTGTAAAGTATCCTAAGGGTTAGCCACTGGGTTGGAACACATATCTCTAAAATTTGGATAACGATAGCAACGATAATAATATCATTATCCAAATTTGGCAGGACTGTTATAATAAGTGAGGTTGGTCTTAGTCACATGCCAGTTAACTACTATTATTTCTCACCTTTGTGTTCTTACTACCTTCCTACTACGCAGCGATTTGCATATTTTAACTCAAATAAGTATCTACTTAAATGAGTCAAATTGTCCACCCACCAGGTGGTCTTGGGCTTAGTATATTCTTACTACAGTGTTTCTCAACTTTTTGATGCTAAAGAAGGCTTTCCAGGTAAGTCAAGGAAGGAACCTGGTGGGTAGGAGACGGGAATTTTCAGACTCCCATGATCTGCTTTAGGATCCTATACAGGTATAGGTAGGTTTAGTGCCAATAATCACTTATTATGTATAAATCAGCTCCTCTTACAAATGAAGAATCAAAGAGCTGAGACCAGCTACCAGGCATCCTGACTCAACTTCTTTCTATAAATATTACGTGGCCTCTCGTGAAAGCTTTTATGTGTGCATTTAACATCACTTAAAGTACGACAGCTATTTCCTTGAACTCTGGATAGGTCTGTCAGTTTCCTCAAGAGAATACCACCTAGCCAGATTTTAATCTCTGAATGGTGGTCTCAGCTATAAAAGTCTTAGCTGAGGTTTTAATGGCCACAATTGAAGTAAATTTAACAGACACACCAGTGGGTGTTCCAATTACACACACTATTAAGGGCTTTATGTGAGGATTTAAAAAAAAAAATGAGCATTAAAACCCTCATAGTCCATGTGCAGTATGATTTACCAGCAGGAAAGATTTCAGTCCCAGAAAAGTTTCATATAAAAAGGAAGCTAAGAAATGACAAATCACAGTACTCCACAAACTCCCAAAAGAAGCTCGGGATTTCTTTTGGCTCTTGGTCCGCAAGCAGGTAAAACGCTTTGTGTTTCTAGCGCTTGTCCTAGACCACATGCTTTGTCTGTCTGTAGAGCATTTTACACCCACAGGGCTAAATCCAGGTGTGACAATATCTAGAGAAACCTTGACCCTTCTGGTCCTTGTCACCCCAGGCCACAGAAATCCAGCGTGTGGGGAATAATTACAACAGCTCATCGACCAGTATTTGATTTTGTCTTTAGCCTCTTTCCTGACTGATGAAAATTAACTTGAAGACTTTGTGAGCGTTCCTCCCGTCATTAGCTAATTCCAGCCTGTCTTGGCCACGGAGGCATCTGGTCTGGGGCTTAGCGCTTTGAGAGGTGTTGAGTTCTCACTCACGCTCACAGATGGTCCGGCCAACACTTATGCGTGGAAGACACTCAGCAAAATGTAATTAGTGCCACGGTGTATGCATTTAATGTCATACAACTTTATATTAGCCAGAGATTCCTAGCAGGAGCCACCTTTCCAAGCAGATGGCCCAATTCTCCGTACCTCAGGAACTGATACAGTTGAAAACTAACTCATTGCGGGGTGGGTGGGGGAATGTTAAGGCAAAAAGGTGAACTTGATAAGGGAAGGAATCCTGGGGTTTGGATAGCCAAATAAGTACTAAAAATAAAAATAGACTAGCTTAGTACTAAAATATACTGAGCATGGAAGTTCCAAGTACCGCCTTTATCCCCAGTGGCTGAAAAACCTGAAGCAAGCACATAGGGATGTGTGTCTCAGCGTCTGGGGTGGAAGCAGACCATCGCTACTTCTGCTTTCTGCACGGTTAGCATATAAACACGAGGCTTCTCACCAGAAGGTCTTTCTTGCTCAAGCCAGTCTGGGTCCATTCTGGCTGTTGCATTGCTGTTCCTTAGCATGGAGCCAATTCCAAAACTTGTAGCTGGACTTCTCCTGTTGACCTTCTGTGTGGTGGGCTGCTCCGGCCAACACTGGTCCTATGGACTCCGCCCTGGGGGGAAGAGAAATGCTGAACATTTGATTGATTCATTCCAAGAGGTAAGTCTCTTTCATCTTCAATATAAGACATGGCTTATGCGGTTCAATTCTGTGTTAACATTCTGTGTGTGTGTGTGTGTGGTGGGGTGGGGGGCACCTGGGTGGCTCAGAGGTTGAGTGTCTGCCTTTGGCTCGGGTCGTGATTCTGGGGTCCTGGGATCGAGTCTTGCATCAGGCTTCCCACAGGGAGCCTGCTTCTCCCTCTGCCTGTGTCTCTGCCTCTCTCTCTGGGTCTCTCATGAATAAATAAATAAAACCTTTTAAAACAAAAACAAATCCATTGTGTGTGTGACCCAACCGTACTACCCTGCTCTACCCCTGGTATTCTGGAAGAGGTGAGACACTTGCCAAGGCAGGTCCCATTCTTGCTCTCTATTCAGGTAGGGACTAAGGAAACAGCAGGAACAATTCCAAGAGGTGCAGCAACATGTGCGAAGTGGTGTGTCGCACTCTGAGTATCTAGAAATGCCAAAGGAATTCAAAACGACGGGATGGGCCCAAGGTCTCCAGAGCTAGATGATTCCTTGAGATTTGGAGAGAAAATCTTAGAACTTCTGCTTATTTTTTTTCATATTTCATCTTTTAAAAGTATCGATGGTACTAGGCCAGTGTACATTTTCATAACTTATAAATAAGTATTCTTATCAAGAGTGCAGGCCCTATCATTCCTTTTTACTGAAATGGGTGTTTAAGGAAAGAACTTGAAGGCTGCTAATGGGGAGGGTTAGCAAACTCAAGGACACAAAATATATCCCGAAATATATCCTGGAGTGGATTTCATATAAATTAGATTTCAGTACTAGGAGCAGCACTCACATAGGGTAGTTTTTTAATCTATTAAATGAGACTTCTTGGGGTCATATGAGGATAGCAGGAGAAAGGCCTTAGATGCTAGCTGGCTAACCGCCCCCCCCCCCCAGATGATAGTGGATTAATAAAAATACAGTTGGTACTGTTTCTTAATGGGAAAAAAACCAAGACCTAAAGGATGAGTAATTCGGGGCTGGGACACTTAATATAGTGCTGAGAATAGGAAACGAGAGAAACTTAAAATCATTTATCTTTCTTTGAAAAGAAATACCTCTTTTTGGAGAAATAATAAAGATAATTTAGCATGAAATAAAGATGCCCCAGAAACTGAAATCTCCTCTCCACAGATCATATGTGAAGTAAGTCATAGTTAACTATGACATCGTTAATAAAAACTAATAGAAATCATTCCGATTTGTAACTAGAAACTCCTAGACATTTTGTATATTGTCCGCTCATAAGGTTCAAAGTACTTCATTCTCATCATCTGTAGGGAGAAAATATTCTCTCCTTACCACCACCATCACCTTCAGGAGGCCCCACCCAATTGTACAAATGCCTCAGGGCGGATCTATGTTCTTAAAATCCTCATCCCACAATTCCCTTGACTTTCCACACATAGTTCTTGGTGAAAATGGTGGAAAATACCCATTCCATTTCTTGATCTCCTTCAGCAAAAATCACGTTCTTTTTCCTCAGATGGCCAAAGAACTTGATCAACCAGCAGAACCTCAGCACCTGGAATGCACCATCCACAAGCCCCGACCTCCCCTCAGGGACCTGAGAGGAGCTCTGGTGAGTCACAGTGGAAATGACAGGGACCTTTAGAGATGGAGAGATGCGACCCCTCAGGTTGTCCACTTAGGACAACCACCTCTTGGCCTCTGTGAGGCTTACCTTCCTGGCTGCCTGAGTTCCTCCTGGGGTAGGGCCTATTTGTCACACACCCCTTTTCAGTGGGTAGGCAGTGCTAATGGTTAGAACCTTTTTCCCCTTAAATTGAAATCTCTCTGTAACCTTTATCTCCTAATCCTGGTCTAGCCTTTAGGATGACTAATACATTTCTGTCCGCTGTTACATGTCAGTTCTTCTCAGGTATTAATTGACCACCGCAACCCACCCTGGACTCTAATCTAGGCTAATCCACCCTTCTCTGCGGGACTCCTTAATTCTTCACGGATGTTCTTGGTTTGGTGTGGTTTTTTTCCTTGGATAAATGTAGAACTCAAAAATGGTGCTCTACTTCATTTTTTTCCCTCCCTTGGAATAAAAAAGAATTCCAAACTGGTAAATTCATAATTCAGAGCCGCATATTTGATTTCCAATTTTCTGATGGGATTATAACAATCTCCAAATCCCCACTCCAAATGGGAGCCTACTACCCTAATGCAGGTTTTTGATAACGAGAAAGCAAGTATACAGAGCACTGGATATAGAGGTTGGAGCTTGAGCTCATTGTTGGGACTTTTAGAGCTCCTGTGGTCCCCTTATTTGCGGCAGTTGGGGCACTATAGCTAGTTACAGCTATGCCCACGAGCAGGGAAAGCCTGAATAAATCATATATAAACAGGGATCCCTGGGTGGCGCAGCGGTTTGGCACCTGCCTTTGGCCCAGGGCGCGATCCTGGAGACCCGGGATTGAATCCCATGTCGGGCTCCCGGTGCATGGAGCCTGCTTCTCCCTCTGCCTGTGTCTCTGCCTCTCTCTCTCTCTGTGTGTGACTATCATAAATAAAAAAAAAATAAAAAATAAATCATACATAAACACAAGCTATAGCTTTCACCTTCTCCATTGACGACTTCTGCACCCATGGTTCAAAGAAAAAAAATCAGACTGAGATCGTTATTGGCTTTCTGTGTCCATTCCTACTTACCATATAATAAAAATCATAGTGAGCAGTGAAATTTCCCCAACGTGACCTTAGAAAGAGGGGAGACAAAGCAGGGTTAATTACACTGCGATCAGGGGCGCCTGGGTAGCTCAGTCATTGAGCATCCAACTTTTGGGTTTAGCCCAGGTCCTGATTCCAGGGTCCTGGGATCAAGCCCCACATTGGGCTCATGCTCAGCGCAGTCTGCTTGTCCCTCCCCCTCTACTCTTCCTCCACCCTCCACCCCATTCACACTCTCTCTCCCCCTCTAAAATAACTACAATTAAAAAAAAAAAAAACAAAAACAAACTGAGATCAGACCTTTCTTCACCTCCTTCATAGCCTGTCCTTAAACTATTAATGTTATGGTTATTAAACAACTTAGAAACACATGATCTAATATCTCTCTCTAGCACTTTTTCGTGCACAAAAATAAATGGCTCTCTTCTTTCTATATCGGTATTTCAGAAATTAAGATATCAAAAGCACAGTGAAATCCAGCTAGTAAGACCAACCTTGATATATTTTTTGCTCATGTATTTTTTAGGAAAGTCTGATTGAAGAGGAAACTGGGCAGAAGAGGATTTAAATCCGCTGAACCAGAAGGATTGGCGACACAAGTATAATTCTGACATTGACATTTGTGACTCGTTGAACATCTGTGAATTGTGTGAATTTCAGATATGCTTACGCTAAGTTCACATATTTCATGGTGAAAGTGCTGTGTTGGAATAAAGTGGCATAAGCATGAAGTGTTTAAGGCAGAACTCTGGTGGGGGAGGGGCACTGTAAGCCCATGAAGGGGAGACGCTGGGTATGGGGCCCAGGAGACAACATAAAGTCGACATTATTGTTGACTAAGGAAATCCCCTGGCTCTCCGCCACCACTCCATCCCAAGAACAGTCACCTTGGGCTGGGCCCCAAAATCTGATTCAGCAAGTTTTCTGGGGGAGATCGTAGCTATATTTTTGACTATACACCATCGAAGTGAGGCCACGGCCAAGGTTTCCCCCCACTTGGAAAGCTGTTCCCTTCCTTGACTGCCTCCAATCCCTCTGAAAGTCAACTGGAGGCTGAGAGGCTAGGGAAAGAGGAGGCTCTGCTGGGCTCCTAGTCCAGTGCTCCTGCTGGCCACATGTGGTCTCCATGTGTTCACCACAGCAAGAGGTGTGTGCTGAGGCTTGGGACTCAGGCCTAAAAAAACAGTGTTCATCTCTTTGGGTGATCTCTCTTGAGAAATGCACTGGAGTACAGAGTCTGTTGATGAAATTCAGGTGCTCCCATGCACCTTGGTCAAATAGCATTGCCACCATTCATTCTCCACAAAGACCAGTGTCAGGCTGTGTGCAGGGACAGATGCATAAATATTGTCATTAACCCTCACAATGACCTTGGAAATTAGTTATCCTTGTCTTCCCTTTAAAATGGGGAGACCCAGGTTTAATGGACCCACTCAGGTCTGTCGGGGTATGTGGGCAGGGCGGTGAAGGGCAGCTGATGGTATTAGATTCCAAAGCTAGTACATATTTTGTTAATTGGTTATATTTTGTTAATATATCCTTAAACAGGATCCTGAAGCTCATGTATTGGCTTCGTTTACTAGTGACCATTTTTCTGTGGGGTCCCAGACACTATGACACCAGTTCTCAATTAGCCTCCTAACTTCTAATCATTTTGAGACCATTTGAAAAACTAATTTCAGAAAGGTTGCCTGATGTCACAGCGACAAACTGTGCCTGGGTTCACACGGCAACGATCAAGGCCCTTTCGCTGTTTCAGTCAGAGCCTTCCTCCTCCTCTCCTTGCCCCTCCATCTCAAAAAAGGGCTTGTGTTAAGGAATTAGAACCGGGGTCTTAAACAGTCCATGGGAGAGAAAAACCCCCCTTTTAATACAGATCAGCACAGTGCTAGATTCCCCCAAATATCTCCATTTGAACAATCTCTCAAAGAATTTCCTTACTCCCACTTTAATAAAATTAAGCAGAGATATAGTTCCTAACCTACTTTGCAGAACAAAAGGTAAAACTGCCTATTTTCACTAATCAATACATTACAAGGCACAATGAGAGGCTTCTACCTGCCAATTGCTCAGTAGCTATTTTTTTGTTACTAAAAACAATACCATTTACAATCTTTACATTAATTAGTTAACATATTTAAAGAACAGGGCAACACATTTTTTTAAAATATTTTATTTATTTACTTGAGAGAGAGAGAGAGAGAGAACAGGTATCACCTCTGGAGGGGCAGAGGCAGAGGGAGAAGCAGACTCCCTGCTGAGCGGGAGTCCAATGAGGGGTTTGATTCCAGGACCCTGAGATCATGACCTGAGCCGAAGGCAGGCACTTGACTGAGCCACCCAGGCGCCTCTCACAATCACTTATTTTTTACATTCTGTTTGGAGTCTCAGTTTTCCAGAAGCTATGGGCTTCTCTGAATGGGCTACAGAGATGCTCATCCAGCCACCTGATGGTGCAGATGTGATAGGCTCGGGATGGCATCCAGTAGTTTGCGACTTACATGAACATGTTGGGTATTTGATTCTCAAATGACCAAAGGCCTAAGGAGGAGAATGAAAATGACCTCTTTATTAAAATTTTACACATTTTCCCAAATCTGAAGAACTGTCTACCTCATCAACGCAGCTTCAAAAAAAGTTCAGTGGTCATTCAAAATAAACGGTGGGGAAACATACCAAATGTTCCCTTTAATAAGTTCTCAAATATATAAGGCTTTAAATGATCAAGTGTCAGAAAGAATGGCCTGAGGATAGACCATTTTAGCAAAGGGCTTAGAAGTTGCAGTATCCTGGAGATGACTGGGGAAAAGCCAAGAATCACTGCATGAAATAACAGCAGTTTTAAATTTTGACAGTGGACAGTACTCTAAAGTAGTATTTCTATGGAGATTTTAGATCCAAAAAGATTCCTGAGGCTCACTGATTCAGTCTTGGGGGCCCAAACCATTTGCATTTTTAGCATGCCAGGGATTCTTATGTACACAGTGGGGCATTATTGCCCTAAAAAGCAATAGATGGCAAATGTTTAAAAGCACTGGGACATTTTCTTAAAAGAAAAAAAAAAATCTTAGGCATAAGCCCAGGACTTTAAACAGTGTGGCTATTCTAACTGAAGTGTGGCTGTCCCCACCTCTCCCCAATGTGACACATCACCAGCTGGGAGTTTAAGAAATGAACATCCATTTTGCACACCAATCTTCTCAAGTTGTTATTTCCTCTAAGGTAGTGATTTGCAGCCTTGGCTTAACATTGGAATGACATTGGGGAGATTCAGAAGGAATATGGTGCCTGGGTCAAGCTCCCCTCTCTTGGAAATTGATTTAATGGGTCTGGTGTGTGGCCTCTTCCCAGGTAATAACTAATGTTCAACGTAGCTTGAGAATCAGTTTCTATCCTTCCCAAATAAGTTACTAGCTACTCCTTTTATTTCCCTTTTCAGTGAATGAATGAAGAAACAACCTATCGTATTAAATCAATTGTTAGAAGCCATCAGCTCCGATGCCAGAGGGATGGATGGAGGGGATAGAGGTGAGGGAAGAACCAAATGATCTGTAGTTGTTATTGCTTCCAGGCAAAGATGACTCCATGACCCCACAGTAGGAGTCTCAACTAACAGGACCTGTAATGAAAGGAGGCCAGAGGCACTGGATGTGTTGGTAAAGTTCAGGAATGATTTCATTCCACTAACATAAGAGTAATAATAGACTAAACACGATAAACTTCAAAATACATTTCCATTTTTAATTTAAAAAATAAATAACAGCAAATCTGAACAAAATTTTTCTACTTCAATGCACATCTTCCTAAGAGTTCATGTTTGAAACCCAACTAGTTTACAAACTCCAGGCAACAGAGCCCTTGACAAAGTCTAGATGAACAACTTACAAAATTTGACTAATAGACGAGTTTAGGCAGCATAGGTGGGAGACCAGCTTTGGCTGGATTATAAGAAACAGCCTGAAATCATCACCTTAAAAGAACTACCTTTTTCCTTTTTTGTAGGTGAGAACTGGTGGTTCCACACTCAACCCACCCAAAGAGGAACTTATCTTTTCCAACTAATTTTAAAATCCCACCTGGTTAATGGCACATGGACCTAAAAGCCATTGTACAGAAACTTAAGTTGCCTTCTGATTCTCTTTCTTACTCAGAATCAAAGCAAGCCTAGGCTGAAGGGATTCTAAAAACCACGCAGCCTCAGATATGTTTTACCTGAGGATATTGAGGCCCAGAGGCTGACTAAAGGTATTGGTCTTGCCAAAAGGTACATGGTCTTTACTGTCCTGTTCTGTGTTGATGGTGGGATTTTCCCCCCTTTTTTCATTATGCCGAGCAGGGGCAGGAGGGCAGGTACAGCTATGAACAGCCTCCTAAATGCCTTTTGCAGAAGGATGGCATGGACATGAGAGGGATCTTCTGGGGTTCTGGAAGTAGTCTAGGTCTGGATCGGAAAGGTGGTGACATGGTGCATGCTTATGTAAAGCTTCATCCATTTGTAGCCCTAAGATTTGTGCAGTTGAGCATATGTATGTATAGGACTCATCTCAATTTTAAAGGAAGAAATCACCCCATGATCTGGGGGCCAGTAGAGGGGAAGGACTCTCACAGCTTGGAGAAAGTTAACAAAGGTGGATGGTTATCTCAAATCCCCCCTCATCTCTTAGGGATCTGCAGGGTGACAGCATTTTTCATGGGTCTCCCTGATGGGAGATGACTGCGATTCTGGAATCAAGATGTGAATAAGGTACAAGAGGGGAGGCCCATGGCCCAAGCAGCCTCATTGAGGGTTTCACTTTTCCCTAATCCCACTCTCTTGCCAATACCACAGCACAGACTCTGCACATCACGCTGTTCCCATTGAACACAATGAACTGCCACATCCCCAGGGTCTCATAAGGTGTCTGGCATTCAGTAAGAGCTTAATTAATGTTGAATGAAACGATTCTTGAAAAAAAAAATCTCAAAGACAAATCACTGGAACAGAGAGAAAATAAGGGATTAGAAAAATCCCATTAACTAATATCCACAAAGGTTGTGATGGTTTGGGAGCTATTTTCAACATCCTTTAATGCTCCAGAGTTCTTATCAGAGAAAATGAAGACCAGTTCTGTCCTCTTTTATTCCCGGCCCCTCATCTCTCCTAGGTGCAAGGTAATCAGAAAGCATTTCTTTGCAGTCTTCCTCTTTGACTTCAGGACAGACTGATTATCTTTTGTCTAACAGGACTCTTTCTGACCAGTGGCTTCCCACGTTCCCTGTAATCTGTTATCCATGACATTACCTAGAATTCTATTCAGGAAGGAGAGACCTAGTATTTGCATTAATGTGGAAGGGGAGACACATGGGAAAAATATATTCTATTAAGAAAGGGAAGAGTATCTGGGCACTGGTATAGCAGACTACCCCAGCCCCTGTTCAAAGATCACACCACAGCCCTCACTTGCACTGCTCTGAAAGGACATATTTGAAGTCTGGTATTTTTTTGTGACCAGTTTACATCTTTCTATTTTATGGGCAGCCTGAAAAATAGGGTGAGTGAGGCCTACACACCCCCACTAGCCAGTCTGAGATGCAACTTCTTAGAAACTGCTCCAGGCCCCACAGAAGCCCTGAATAACCTCTCTGTTCCTTCTCTTTGTTCTTTCCACCAAAATCCTTTCCAGTTATTTTTTTTCTTTCCAGTTCTTATTAGCACTTCTCCTTTAGTTATAAATAATTATGTAAGAGATTCCAAAAGATGCCCTCTTTTTCAAAGGGACTGTATGTGCTCAGCTAACTTGCACTCACTTTCCAAATTACTTCGGGGGAAGAAAATTATCAGTAATGCTCAAAGAGAATTCCAGATCTTACTCAGGCTGAGCAGAGGAAAGGAGCATGTCGTACCTACTACTTCAGACAGGTCGATCTCATCTGAACTTCACCTGTGGGACAGGTGTTATTCCCTGTTTCAAAAGGTGAAGAAATGAAGGCTCAGCTGATTTCAAAGAATTAAAGGAGTTTGCCAAGTTAACTGATGACACAGCTGGAATGGTCTGAAACCAGATGGTTTATTTCCAAAATCCAGGTTCTCTCTTTTATCCCCTTGAAGGTTCTCCTGAGTGGAGGTGAAGAACGGCCTTTTCCTCACCACATTTAAATATACACACTAATTGTTTGAGCAATGCTGGCCAAGTCTCAGAGGTTTTTATTTCCCTGACTCTGTGAAGCATTAGTACGTCTCTTCTAAGAGGGGTAGTGTTGAGACAGGCACACAAAGGGGCAGGCAAGCAAACCTGAATTCTTGGCGGTGAAATCTCTTTTTCCTCTCTCTACCTCGAGGCAGGGTGTGTGTGTGGGGGGGAGGGGACTGGGCCCAGGTGCAGGAGGGACTCTGGGAAGCTTCCCCACCTGTTGACCTAGGGGATCCACAAAAGGTTTTGTACTTTGCCATAACCATCTAAGTTGTATAGAAATATCTGGGACATTCCCATTGTTGTTGCAAGTAGGGGTGGGTATTCATCATGGAGTTTGTCAGAGTTGTCTTCTCGATCTAAGTGTTATCTGGGGATAGAGCCTCGATCAGCAAGCTGGGTTATTAGTAAGAATCTGTAGGCAGATTTTGCTTAGCTTTGGTTTCCCTGTCTACAAAACGAGGGGGTGGTTTGTATGACCTTTAAGGCCCTTCTAGCTCAAAATGTCTTTAACCTTGTGTGGTCATTTATGTATATGTAATATTTGATCAGCTAAGCCACCCCATTTCTTCTTGTGAAAGGACTATTGACATTAGTACCATAAACATGTAACCAAATTAATTCCACAATCACGAGGAATAAATAATCAGCGGGAGATATTGCACTGTATTCTCCAGGGTAAAATCAGGTGGCAGAGAGGGGCCGCGGAGCCATCCATATGGGATCTGGACGAGAAGTTGTTGAATCCGGGCTTCTAAGTCCCTTCTGTCCAGTGATTTGAGCTCAGAGGAGGTAACAGGGCAAGAAACTGTGCAAAAGAAAGAGCTTCAAGGCAGTCTGTAGCAGGAAGGAGTGACGGGATGCAGCAAGGGCTGAGGGCCGTTAGTCAGGAGTGTGAGGGACCCCTCAGAGGGGGTGGGCAGCTCTCCCTCCCCACATGTAGGGGGTGTGTGTGGGTGGGGTGGGCAGGAGCTCAGACCTCACAATCTGTCCATGTTTTTTCAACAAAGATAGCTATTCATACGCGAAAGTAGCCAATCTTCATCACCAAGATGTTCTTTTCCTTAAAGGAGACACAGCAGACATCGGAAAGATAGGATTATTTTGGATACCGAAGTACTTGATGTGGGTCTCTTCCAATGTTATCGGGGACATGGCATGTCCCTGTAAGAAAACCACATGTCAAGCATAGCTTTTCACAAGCAAAGCAAGGAATTCTTCCAGACTGTATGTAGGTTCCTGGGGTTGTTCCTCCAACACTACAAAGAACATCTCCAGGCTTTTGTAGGCTGCAATGGCTCTGTGCCAGAGGCTGAATTTAATCATGGTGAGGAAGATCTCTCCTTTGAGAAACATACAGGATGTGACCAATTCTGGAATCTTCTTGGACTGGAGGACATGTGATGTGGCCTTAGGCATCCATCAGAGAGAAGCCTTTCAACGAGCAACCAGTTTTGAGCTGGTGAAGCTGACTCCAGCTTTAGGAGAGGTGGTCAGCAAGGGGCCCTGGGGAATGAGGACCGTGCCTCCTCTCAGGCATCAGCCGTTCGAGGTGTTCAGAGTTGCAGAGAGAGGACAAGATCCTTACTGGGATCCAGGCTCAGAAGAAAGTAAGCCAGATTTCCGAGCTTTGGGAGGTGGTGGGGGTGGGGCTTTGGCTTCTCTTCGGATTGGCAGCGGAGGAGCAATCTGAGGGAGCAGACACAAAAGTCAAATGAGTCTTTTCTTCTTAATCTGCTTTCTCCTCCACATTTCTGCCACTGCATGTAAGCATCTAACTGATCTGAGTCTATCTGTCCCTTGGCAGGGACAGAAGGGGAACAACACTCATTTATCTTCCCCTGTTCTCTGAGTTAATCAGACATACACCAAAGAGTTATATCCCCACCATTTGGGTTCTATAGCAGGCACTCAATAAGCATTTGTTGAATGAATGAAGGAAACCCATGAGAGGCCATTCTAGAATGACTGTCACTCACTCAGGAGTAAACTCTTCACATGTGAACCAGAATTCACTTCCGACTTCACTCATCTGTACCCAGGGTGAGGTACAGAGAAAAGGTCTACCTTTGATCTGATGTAAAGGTCTGCTTACATTTTGTTTCTTCCCATGGAAACTCCCCTATCTTTTATGATTTTAGGCATGAATCAAGAAGAGACTGGAGTGACAAATCTATGGGAAACCTGCCCAGTAAAAAGCTTGGAAAACCAACACTGCACTCCCACCAGTGGTACGCTCTGACCCCCCAACGCCGGCCTTTGGCCTTGTTCCTACCTCTGTGGAGTTCCTCTGGCTGCTCTCATAAGGCTTGCTTTTGGGGGGAGGGGGAGGCGGGACAGTAGTAGTCATCAGCCCATCTGTCTGCAAAGATGGGGAGCCTAGAAATGATACAAAGTCGATGAAGGCAGAGAGAAGAATTCATCAAGGAATCTCATGGAACCTCTGCTTGCCATGTTAACACCTAAACCAGCGTGGCCATCCAACTGCTAAGGTGATATTCTGTAGTTTCTGTGGACAGAATGGAAAAGACCTCTTGCCCTTCATAACAAATATAGCACTGTTTACTGACCAGAAGGTTTCACAAGAAGTTCCAAAGTAAAACCACCCCCCCACCTTTTTTTGCTTAGGGTTTTACTATCAAGCTGGAAATGAAGACATTTTCTAGAACTTAGCGTATTAAAAATAGGTACACTATTCTCTGATCTATCCCAAGTGCTTTAGAAAAAATGTCTGTCACAAAGTAAGTGGCCAATATATATTGGTTAAATTGAACTGAGTTGTCTTAGTTGGATTATTTAAAGGGTGAGATACCATTTCCTCCAGGAAATCTTACTTAATTAGCTCTAACTCTTGGTTGACTCCTGTGTCCTATCTTGGTCCTAAATGGTGATTCCATTTTTTCTACCAAGGGTACCTTGGAATTCTTGTCAGGCAATGTGGACTGCCGATTCCCCAAGGCCTGACTGTAGACAGTACATGGTGCAGGTCTATTTCTCATCCTTTTTTTGGGACACTTTCGTATACAAAGTGCAGAGCTACCTACCCAATAGTTTGTAAGCTACTTGCTTCCTGTCTAGTCCCCGTCTAGCTCTACCTCATTTATAACTTCACAAATGGAAAAAGAGTCATGAGACCCTCTGAGTCACTATTCAGAGAAGGTTAATGTGTCCTAGGAACCCATAGAATCCTTCAAACTCTAATTTTACTATACCCACTACTGTGGAATGAGCCAACTTTACAATAATCTCACATACTGGGGCAGCTGGGTAGCTCAGTCAGGTATCTGCCTTCAGCTCTGGTCATGATCCTAGGGTCCTAGCATCGAGCCCTGTATCAGGCTCTCTGTTCAATGGAGAGTCTTCTTATCCCTCTCTCTCTCTGCCCCTTGTGCTCACTCTCTCTCTTTCTCAAATAAATAAATACATAAATCTTTTTTTTTTAAAAAATAATCTCATATACTATGTGGCTGTTCTGGCTAAATATCGCCCAAATCCATAGATATACTCCATTTCCTACTGAAACAAAGAGAAGGGATATGTCTGTATCTCTATATCTGTATATGTATATATATATATATATATATATATATATATATATATATATATATATATATATATAAAAGACTTACTTAAGGTCCTGGTAGCTTTAGGAGTGAGTGGAGGTGGGCTCAAGGGTGTCGACTGAGGAGGTGAAGAACCATGAAATGGCGTCAGCCGATTGTCCGACAACTGGAGACTCTTTGGTCTTTGTGCTTTTCTGGCTGGGCTCTAGTGGGGGGTGAGAGTGGGGCACAGCAAAACATTCTCACCGTGAGAAAGGCTGAGCTCATCATTGCTCTGAACCACCTCGTCTGCTGAGCACAAACGTGTTAGAGGGAACCATTCCGGGAGCCACTCTTGAGCTTACCCCGCTGTCATGTGGTGAGCATGGCAAACACACGGACAGGGAATCACTAAGCAGACATTGTTCTCTGGCCAGCCATGAGCCTGATCTTGACCACAGTTCGACTGTATTATTTATGTTGGAAACGAGCCACCCTGATCTCAGGGAAGGCTGGTCTTGCCACACTTAACAATTTGATGTGGCTCATAGAAGAAAACGCACTTTTTTTTTAAGTTAAAAGAAGAGAAATGACAACGTTTGGACTGAGTCATGGAATATGGTGGTGAGAACCATAACTCTAAGCAGCAGCCCACATGTTTACATTGTGGGTACAAGGTCTTACACCAATACTGATTTAGCTGCTCCGATTCTCCTTATGTGCTTTTTTTTTAGCACAGCCTGAGATGGAACGCCACCACAGGCTGCTGCGTCCTGAGAAAGCATGGCCAGGTGACTCACAGCTCTGATGGGAATGGGCATGTGCCTGGCTACAGGGAAAGCACTAGCAAAGCTCTGGTGCTTGTTTGCTTTGCTCCCCACCCACCCCCCTGTAGTAGTTGCTGTTGTTGTTTTACCATCAGATCAGGTTCTGGCACTTTTTCTGCAATGACTTGGGATTTGCTCACGCTCCAGTCTTTTCTCTTGAACTTGCTGATCCGGTTCTCACTGTCCTCTTTGAGGGGCAAGTCTTCAACTCTAGCACCTGACGAAGCCCTGCGTTCCAGAAGTGGCTCGAGGATTGACCTATCAGCCAAGAACAAGGCCCAAAATCACAAAACCCTGACCACTTGGGAGTCAAAATTTACTCCAAGAAAGACCAGGGGTGGGACGCCTGGGTGGCTCAGTGGTTGAGCTCTGCCTTCAGCTCAGGGTGTGATCCTCCATCCAAGGATAGAGTCCCACATCGGGCTCCCAGCATGAAGCCTGCTTCTCTCTCTACCTGTCTCTACCTCTCTCTCCGTGTCTCTCATGAATAAATAAATAAAATCTTAAAAAAAAAAGACCAGGGATTATGACTCCTCAAGATAATCTTGATCTGTGACTTCCCTCTCAGCTTCTACATCTGAATTTCCAACTGCCAATTATTTTTTTAAAGATTTTATTTATTTATTCATGAGAGACCCAGAAAGAGAGGCAGAGACATAGCGAGGGAGAAGCAGGCTCCCCCCTTGGGGAGCCTGATGTGGGCCTTGGTCCCAGGATCTCAGGATCATGCCCTGAGCCAAAGGCAGATGCTCAATCACTGAGTCACCCAGGCATCCCTCCAACTGCCAATTAAACATGAACACAAATGAGACCACCAAAGTATGAAAGGAAAACATCTCTGAACATTCATCTTATCCCAGAAAGAGAAAGTCTTACTAAATTTATAGGCAAAGACAGAGTTCATACAGTAAAAGACACATAAGTAGCTTCAGGCTACTTGGGTAACAGCATATGTCCCAGAGATGGCCAGCCTGTGTTCAAATCCTACCTATGCTTACTTCTTGGGTGATCTTTTCATACCTCAGTTTCCTTATCTATGAAATGGGGACAGTAATAGTACCTACCTCATATGCTTAGAACAAGTGCCTAGCATTGATGCATGCTCCCAAAATGCTTTTATTATAGTGATAGATTTTCAAACACCATAGTGAAACCTGTTTCATTCAAGAATCATGATTAGGTGCTAGACAGAGAGAGGAAGAGTTTGATGAGAAACAGGATAGTCTCACAATATTCTCCCATAAATTACTTATTAACTACAAAGAGAGATACAGTAACTATACAGAAAAGAAAATGGACAAAACCTCAACGACATACACCATCAGTTAACACACTAATGGGGAACAAATGAACATAATGCACTTCTGGATATGATACTTTAAAAGAACATAACATGACCCAAAAGTCTACAACTTGAATCCTAAGCACACAGAAACATTAGACAAGCACAAATGAAGGTGAATCCTATGAAATGACTGGCCCGTAATCTTCAAAAATGTCAATATGATGAAAGACAAGACTGTCTTTCATCTTTTTCGAAAAGCCAAATTACTTGAGATTAAAGAATAAAGAGGTGTGGCGAAACACGGCAACTTCTGGTATGGGATCCAGTCAGGATCACACGCTATGTATAAAAATCATAGTGGGACAACCAACAAAACTGGGATAAGGGTTAGAGCTTACAGCCTTGTATCGATGCCAAATTTCCTGAACATCCAGGCTGTACCGGGGTGTGCAGTTATATAAGATGATGTGTTTGCTCTTATTGCATGAAGCATGCAGCCTACTCTCGAATGGTGGAGTGGGGCTGGTGAGGGAGAGACAAAGAGAGAGGGAATGACTGTAGCAAAATGTAAAACGGAGGAAGGCTAAAAAAGATATTACACCTTTATGATGGGTATTGCTTAGAGCTTCTGAATGGGTATTTAATAAGCCCTGGCTTGACTAAAAATTGATAGATTTTTACTCCATGAAAATAGAAAGCTTGGAGGGATGAATAGGCAGAGGGCAGAGGATCTTCAGGGCAGTGAAATTATTCCATATGATACTACAATGGCAAATACTTGTCATTATACATTTGTCCAAACCCACAGAACTACAACACCAAGACGAAACTTCTAATGTGAACTATGGACTCCGGGTGACTACAATGTGCTAATGTTGGTTCATCGGTAGTAATGAATGTACTGCTCTGCTGTACATTCTTAATCTTGCTATGAAATTAGAACCACTTAAAAAAAAAAGCCCATAACACACACACACAGACAAAAGCTGTGGTATGAAATAAGATAATACAAAAACAGAGATGAGCTCTTAGTATTTAAGAAAAAAATAGAAGCTTCGGCAGAAAGCGTTATTAGTAAACGAAAACTCTCTGCTGGACATAATTTAGATGGCAAATATATTTAATATATAAGAAACTTTTACAAGCCAAAAAGAAAAATATGAATAGTTCAATTTTTTTTAAAGTGCCAAAGGATATAAAAGGTATTTCATGAAAATGGAAATCCAAATGATTTTTAAAAAGTCAGCATCACTAGTTACTAAATACTCAAAAATATTAAGACAAGATATTTGGAGGAGGCAAGGACTTTTTTATATTATGGAAAATTTCAAATGCATAAAAAAGTGGAGAGAACCTAAGAAACTCCCATGTGTATGTCAGCGTCAGTAAGGACAACTCAGTCAATCTGCTTTCTTACAGACATTAAGCCACATTCCATGCCCCTCACTGGATCATGTGGAGGTGATTATTAGATACCATATCATGTCATCTATAAATATTTCAGAGTATACCTCAGTAAGGCAAGGACTCACTTCATAACTACACTCCCATGATTGGTCCCACAAAAGGAGTAATTCATTTCATCGAACATCCAATGCTCACAATTCCTGACTGTCTCATAGACTTTCTCTTGAAGTGGCTTGTTTGAATCAAGATCCAACCAGGATTCACTCACTGTATTTGATTGATAGGTTGCTTCAATCATTTGAAGCTTTTAATATTTATGTTCTCCCTTCCTGCAAAGTGTGTTTGTCTTGGCTCTGTTGAAGGTAAAGGGAGAGAGTTTCAGGAGAGTCTGAGTAAGGCTTATTAGCCCCTCGAGTCACATGGGAAATGCTCATAGATGGCAGTTTCTTTTTTTTTAATTTCAAATTAGTCTTTCCTTTTTTATTATTTTTTAAAAGACTACAAATGTGGGTTTTAATTTTTTGGTATTTTTCTTCTCTTTCCTTTTGAGAGAGAGAGAGAGAGTGTGTGTGTGTGAAGGGTGGGAGGAACAGAGAGAGAATCTTAAGCAGGCTCCACTCTCAGCGCAGATCTCAATGTGGGGCTCAATCTCACAACCCGGAGAATAGGACCTGAGCTAAAATCAAGAGTTGGATGCTTAACTGACTGAGCCACCCAGGTCCCTCTTTGGTATTTTTCAATTGTTAATATATGTAAGGGAAAGCCACTCACTATTATTTATCTTAAATCTGCACTGATTAAAGAAATACCATAGAGCCCAATTCCAAAAAAGACTCTAATTATTCTTAATTTTTTCAAAAGATTTTATTTTTTTAAGTAGGGAGATCAAAGAAATAGGAAAAAAGGCTGCAAATAGACTAAAGAACATATAGGAATTTGATTTTGTAATGAAGTTGACATTTCAAATCAGTAGAGAAAAGATGGTTTGTTCACTAATGTTACAGGGAAAACAGTGACCGTGTGGCCAAAAAAAAGTTGACCTCTGGGCAGCTTGGGGTGGTTTAGTGGTTTAGCGCCCCCTTCAGCCCAGGGCATTATCCTGGAGACCTGGAATCTAGTCCTGTGTTGGGCTTCCTGCATGGAGCCTGCTTCTTGCTCTGCCTATGTCTCTGCCTCTCTCTGTCTCTCATGAATAAATACATAAAATTAAAAAAAAAAGAATTTAAAAAAAAGTTGACCTCATACCTCACACTTTATACTTGAATAAATTTCAAATTTAGTGTGAATAGTGAAACTCTAAAATTAATTTTTGCAGCCTTACAGTGGAGAAGGCCTTTAATCATAATATAAAATCCAGAAGTCGTGAAATCAAACATTAATTTATTTGACGGCATTAAAAAAAAGTCAGCACAACTCAATAAAAAATGAGAAGCAAAGTCAAAAGACAAAGGAGAAACTGGAAGGTATATTCCAACTAATATTTCAGACAAAGAGAACACAACAGAACAATGTACCCAAAATACATGACCATATTTTGCAGAAAATAAAATACAAACAGCTAATAAAAAATGAAAAGAAGCTCAGATTCACACAAAACAAGAGAAATAAGACCAAACCAAAATGAAACCCTATGCCATGAAAATATTCTCCATGTATCAGATTGGCAAAAATTAAAAAGGCTGATAATATAGAATTTGGGGCGATGGGGGTGATGGGCACCCTTGTAGGTTGCTGATAGGACTGTAAATTGGTATAATGTCTACAATTTTGAAAACTGCAACTATAAATGTTTGACAAAGCAATTCCACTTCTAGAATATTCCTCATATGGATATGCCTATATTTACAAAACAAATTATTTTTAAGAATATGCACTGTTGCATGGCTGTGATGGCCAAAGATTAAAATCAACTAAACATCCATCAACAGGCACTGGTGGAAGTTGTCCTGGTGAAGACATATCACAAGATGTCTGCAGCTTAAAGCAAAGAGGAGGCTCTTTACATCCTGAAATGGAAGGATTTTCAAGACACAGGAAGTTAAAAAAAAAAGCAAGGTAAAGAAAGAATTACGTTTCCACTCAGATAAAAGAAAGTGTGAGGAAGAACATGTTTTTAGGTATTGCTTGTGTGTGTATGAAGAGCTGCTGGGAAGGCAGCAAGAACCTGAAGCAAGACATCACTTGCCTCAGCAGGGCAGGACTGATATGGTCAAGGACTGACAGGTGGTTTTTCATGACTGATCTCTTTTGTACCCTGGAATTCCATATCATGTAATTATATTACCTATTTACAAAATGAATATAAATTTTACAATTACTTTTGAAAACTGATTCAGATGAAAAATAATCAGACTCTAAATTACTCTGAAAAAAAAAATGAATGCGACAGGATGATGGGTGATCATTATCCTATTTTTTCCTAACTAGTATCATTATGTAAACAATGATCTTCCTCATGAGGAAGACAATGAGAATGATCCAGAGGCTAACAACGATATACTCTGAATTACTTCTCGTATAAGGGTGATGCATCTACATTGACCAAGGCTTCCTTTGGTGACAAAAGGCAGAGGTTTAGTAAGGAGATACCCTCTCCCCGCTCCCTACTGCCCCCAGTAATTAAGAATTGAACCCTTACCCATCAGATCCTGGTCTGGAAGGAGCGTTATCGGATGAGTTAGAAGAGGTGGAAATCACAGAGGATGTCACTGAAGTGATGGACAATCTCCGCAGTGTAGATGACATGATGTAGGGTAGTACGATGGACCCTGTGCGGCTTTGCTTCCTCTCAGTCAAGCTGGGTGGCTGAAGAACAACACACAATGTCTCACAGTGAGGTTAGCCTGGAGTTCAGCCCCTGTGGACTGGTGCAGCCCCCATTCTGTCTGTGGCAGTGCCATTTGCTTTGGCTGGCACCCACTGCTGCCTCACTTGTTAAATACTGCAATGATTTATATTCTTAATTAGAAACACAACTAGGTTAAACCATCCTTGTTAAGACTAGAGGAAAAAAAATCCCCAGATTTTGCTGCCAGCCACATAAGGGAGGAAAAACCAAGCTGTTCATTGCCTAGCCCCCACTACCACCAAGAGAAGAGCTAAACCTCGGTCTGCTTCCCCAGTTTTGCTTCTTTCAGCCACCAAGAAAATAGAATACTACCCTAATAGAAAGTTTTATATTCAAACTGTAGACCCAATGCTCAAGAAATAAATGGTGAATCTTAAGAAGTAAAGGAAGATTGATCTACTTTCATTAGAAATGTCTCTAGTAGGACTGATTTGCCCCAATAGGACACCCTATCAATTTTACACACAAACACTGGCCTGGATCTAATAAAAACTACTCATTAGGTGAAAGTCACAGTCCTTCTCATCTAGGAACTTGTGTAAAAGACAAATGTTCCTAGGAAAAAGCTCTTAGCTGGCAACAGGTTAGGAGGTTAGACACGACTGAACACTTGATTAAAAGCAATGATCACAAAGATACTCTGGAGAGAAAAAGGTAGGAAATATGGAAGTGTGGAAATGGGAGGCAGGAGTACACCAAAGGAAATTCAGAGCTTTGGTTCAAGGAAAGAGAATTTGAAAATCAGGGGTTCAAGATTGAGACAGTTAAATAGTAAGGCGGACTCTTATTAAAAAGAGCAGAAATAGGGTACCTGGCTGGCTCAGTTGGTTAAACATCCAAGTCTTGGTTTCAGCTCAGGTCATGACCTCAGGGTCATGAGATCAAGCCCTGTGTCAGGCTCTGCACTCAGTGGGGAGTCTGCTTCTCTTGCTGACTACCTCTCCCTCTGCCCCTCCCCCTGCTCATGCATGCATATGCATGCTCTCTCAAATAAATAAACCAATCTTAAAAAAACACAATAACCACAATGGAAAACTGAAGCTGGAGTCAAACATTCAATCGACTGTTGGAGAGAAAAGGTTATTTATTTGTTGTTAAGTAACCTTTATGCCCAACGTGGGGCTTGAACTCATGACCCCAAGATCAAGAGCTGCATGCTCTATCAACTGGGCCAGCCAGGCACCCCAGAGAGAAAAGGTGACTAAGCACATGCACCAATCCACCCAACTTCTCAGGAAGAAGAAAACTGTCACAGGGAGAAATGAGAACTGTCGGAAAAATGATGAAATCAACTATATGCATTGTAAAATGCACTTCACAATTCTTTCTTCCTTTGAAAGGTGTGAAGAGTGGCAACTTTTCATCAAAATGAAAAATAAAGACTAGGAAAAATACTAAGAATTGGGCTAGAAAGGCCAGGAATAAGCAGCATCCGGGAGCAGGAACACCCCAAGTGCTAGGAGAGTAGTTCACGCATTATGGGCCCAGACCAGCAGCATCAGCCCCACCTGGGCGTGTGTCAGAGAGGCAGACCCTCAGGCCACCATAGACCTTCTGTTAGAAACTCTGGAGATGTGGCCCAGCAATATCTGTTTTCACAAGCCTTCCTGGTGGTTTGGACAGTCACTAGAGTCTGAGAACCCCCATCTAAGCACACTAACTTTAGAAGGTCACTAATAGCACCATGTCTTCTCCTCCCTGCCTCCAGTATTTTCATGCCATTCCTCTGCAATTTTGACTCATTTGGCAGCTGAAAAACTCATCATTATCAAAACAGGTAAAAAAAGACTGAAGAAGGCAACAAGCTACTTAGACAAAGCCAACCAGTGTTATAACACCGTAGAGCTTTTCCACTTTCTCCTTGAGCTCTCGGAAACAAGATGACAACCGGTCATGTAGTGGCTTTAGCTGCTCTGTCAGCTTCTCCCCATGGATGCGGATCCCCTCCGTCAGCAGAGGCATCTAGGAAAAAGGGCACGAAAGGAAGGAAATACGGTTTAGGAAGAGGGATACTTCAGATTTGGAGATTGGGGAAGGATGAGGGTAGAGATGGGCAGGTCAACTGGTAGACACAGCATCTGCCAAATGAGAGCGCTACTTCTCCGTGTAGGGTTTGGGCACTGGACACCCTTGGGTCAAGGATGCAGAGAAATACACAAAGATACAAGCAGGCCCTAAACTGGGGATGGATGGACAGTCGAGGCAAACCCACCTGAGCCTGGGGGCATGTCTGTGGCTAAGGCCCTCCTGGTTTTAAACCTTAGAGTGAAATGGATGGCTGCATTTTCTCCCACTGTTCACTTAAGTAGAGAGAGGGAGGGAGAGAGAGAGAGAGAGAGAGAAACTGAAGCCAACATTCCTCAGCTGGAAACACAGCTCAGCAAACCAATCTGTACTTTAACCTCTTCTCTCAGAAGGACCCTCTCTGCACTGTACAGTCTAATGGAATGCTACTCCTGGAGTCACTTAGCCAAACAAACAGATAGGCTGTGATTCCAAAGGTAAAAAAAAAAAAAAAAAAAAAGAAAGAAAGAAAGAAAGAAAGAAAAGCACCCGTCAAAGTGGGCTTGTGGATTTAAGCCCTAGACAATATCTTGCCATTGTGCACGTGTGGACCCCCATGGAGCGCAGCAGGTGGGGGGGTTGCTGTTGGCCACACACCTCCCTTAACGCATACCTGTAATGCTATCAGACGCTTCAGCAGCTCAATCTTCTCCTGGTCTTCGGGGTGCTCCTGCAAGTACTTTTCTGTAAAAAAAGCCTAAAAGGGAAGCACATGCAAGTATTAATTAGAATACATTCCTATCTGTGTATTTGACTCTTGAGGGAGGAGGGGGAGCCTGGATGGGTGAAAACTGTCTTCTCTTCTAGCTGATAAACCTGGAACGACTATGGAAACACTCAATCCTCTCCTGGGATGACCTTGATGCCGTAGCGGACAATTCTAAGGGTATGTGCTATTTTGTGATTTTTGGAATCATGCAATGCCTAATCACAGTACCTTCTCAACAATCACCAGACACACACAAGTGCACTAACCAAATAATTATCAGCAGAGCAGAATGGCATTTCTTAAAATAACTTTCCCAAAGGACAAAGGCCAATGACAATATCTAAAGGTTATTCGTTAGATCAAGTGCACAGATATTATAAAGGAAAAAGGAAATAATTAATAGGCTGGAGATGGCTGATAGTTTTGCTCCTCTACCATCTGATATAGGCTGTATCACATTTTCTTCCTATATTAAGTGAATATGAATAGCCACACTTTCTATTTGTCTATCCAAAAGACTTTTTGAGGGCAGCCCAGGTGGCTCAGCGGTTTAGTGCCACCTTCAGGCCAGGGCCTGATCCTGGAGACCCGGGATCGAGTCCTACGTCAGGCTCCCTGCATGGAGCCTGCTTCTCCCTCTGCCTGTGTCTCTGCCTCTCTCTCTCTCTCTCTCTCTCTCTCTCTGTGTGTGTCTCTCATGAATAAATAAAATTAAAAAAAAACACAAAAGGCTTTTTGAGGACATGAGATATAGATGTGAAAATGTTTTATAAATATATTTTTTAAAGATATATTTATTTGAGAGAGAGAGAGAGAGAGAGTGTGCACAAGCGGGGGGGAAGAGGCAGAGGGAGAGGGAGAAGCAGACTCCCTGCTGAGCAGGGAGCCCCACATGGGGCTTGATCCCAGGATCCCGAGATTATGAGCTAAGCTGAAATCAGATGCTTAACCGACCAAGCTACCCAGGTGCCTGTTTTAAAAATATTAAAAGCACCTTGCGTTTAAGCTTAATATATGTGAAGACCATGTCACACATAACAAAGTTAATAAACATTCACGGGTCCCAATGGCTAAGCCTCTACAATAGTGAAAAAAAACCCAAACTCAAACTATAAACATAGGTGTTATGGAACAGACCATTTTAAAGACCATTCATTAGGGAAAAAAAAGTCTGTGGTGAACATTTCCAATACAGTCCTAAAAGGAAGTTATATATTTTCTCCCTGTACCATAACTATCATTTCTGAGAGTGTTTTCAAAGACCAGCCTTCAAAGTTCCCCTCACTCTTCTTTTCCAATACTTTAAAAGCCATCCCTCTGTATGAGACCCAAGGTCCTGAAACTACAGGATACATCCCCCCCCCCAAAAAAAAAAATGATCAGGGATCAGCTCATTTTGTGTGGAAAAAGTATATGCAAACTCCACCTGTGGGAAGATATTATGAGTTGAACTGTGGCCTCCACCTTGCCCCAATTCGTAAGTTGAAGTCCTTTTTATTTATTTGAGACAGAAAGAGAGACCATGAGGCAGAGGCAGAGGGAGAAGCAGACTCTGCTGAGCAGGGAGCCCGACCCGGGGCTGGTTCCCAGGACCCTGAGATCATGACCTGAGCCAAAGGGAGCCGCTTAACTGACTGAGCCACCCGTGTGCCCCTGATTGAATATATTTGCTGTCCTTATAAAAAGGGGACGTTTGGACACGGTGAACATATTGTGAAGAGGCACAAGGACAACACGGTCATCTATAAACAAAGAATATTCACCGCAGGGTGCCAGCAACCCCTCAGAAATTAGGAGAGAGGTGGGGACCAGATTCTTCCTCATAGCCCTCAGAGGGAATCAATCCTACTGACACCTGGATTTTAGACTACTGGGCTCCGGAACTGTAAGGCAATATATTTCTATTGTTTTCAACCAACCTGTTTGTGCCTTTGTTCTGGCAGCCCCAGCAAACTAACACAACAAGGAATATAAACAAATGCAGGTCAAGTATCACAGACAGGAAGCAAGCGAGCACATCTGAGAACACTCTTTCTAGCCAGATTCATATTTAAAGAGAAATGAATGAAAAAGTAGTATTGCTTAAACCTTCATCCACCCTTACCTTCCAAAGACAAGCAGCTTAAATCTTCAAAAGTCAAAAAAAATTTTTTTTGATATAAGATAAAATGCACTGAAATTCCCCAAACATCAGGTTGAGTCAAATGTTGGAGCAGAGTGCTCTGAAATTAATTTTTTTTTTAGGAGAGTCCTGCCTCGCAACAGAGAGGGGCTGATGAATTACAGTAAACAGATCTTGCATTCCTAAAACTCAGGTTGTGATTAATGGGCTGCTTTAAGATAGGTCATTCGTATAGGTAGGCGATGATGGACTCCCCAATTAATTGCAATGGGGGTCACTGGTGATCAATGACTTTACGTTTTTCGTATGTTTAGAAATGCACAAACTCATACATATTAATCAAAAGTACAAACTAAGTATTTTAAGCTAAAGATCTGAAATTTATGTCTACCTGCCCTACTTCCCCTTTTTAAAAAACTTCAATGAGAAGCCAATGACATTGGAAAAACCTTCCTATGAAATTATATCCTATTCACAGATATTGGCATATATGAATTTGAGTTCACGGGGATTATGTAAACAAACAGAATACTTGGAAAAACACAGTTGGCCTAGCTTATACGAAAAAACATACCAACATCATTAAGGTATAACAAAGTATTGTATTCTGGATCCTGGTTTTACGTTGAATTTCATTATTACAGGGGAGATTGGTATTGACACCTAGCATGGGCACACTAGAATTGGCCTCTGGTGTGGAGTCTTCCCCAGCTGCTGAGGGTCATAGGCCTGAAGAAGGTTCAAAGTTTGATGGGAAAGGAGAAGAAAGATGGTTATAGCAGTCACAGAGCACTAGCAGCTCTAATACTCAGGAAGGACATTCAGATCACATTTGGCTCTGAGCGGACAGGAGGGAGGAAGAAAACCAACGCTCATCAGGGCTCAACCATATGGCAACTGCTCTGTGATGTTCCTTACACACAAGATGCCTTCCTCAGCTACCAGCCACTCCCAAGCATTACTTATTTTCCTTACTTTTTTCAGATATGAAAAAAGGGGGCTCAGAGAGGTGAAGTATTTCAGCCAAGGGCCCACAGGGGCCAATGGCAAGCCAGGATTGGGTCCCAGGAGTGGCTGATTCTAATGCCCTGGTCTTCTCAGGACTTGTGTACAAATGCAAATAAGAGAATTCGCCCATTTAAAGTCTCCTCGCCCTTCTCAGCCACTTTCTCTGCTTTCTGTTCACTCTCCAGACTATGCCACAGGGGTGCAGCAGTCAAATATTTATTTATATTTAGGAAGAGGACTCCAAAATTACTTAGCCACTGAAAACAACTGAACAATTAAAAATCCTGCCTCAATTAATTACTCTTAGCTGAATTTTACCTATTGAATCCATTACCTCTTTTTTTTTTTTTTACCTATTTTTTAAAATTATTTTTAAAGATTTTGAGAGGGAGAGAGAGAAAGAGCAAGAGAGAGAACATGAGCAGGGGGTGGGGCAGAGGGAGAGGGAGAAGCAGACTCCCCACTGAGCAGGGAGCCTGAAATAGGGGTTGATCCCAGGACCCCAGGATCATGACCTGAGCTGAAGGCAGATACCTTACTGACTGAGCCACCTGGGCACTCCAATTACCTCCATTTTAAATGGTGCTACATCCAAACCCTATGCAATGGATTCACATCTGGTGAGCACTCTTTTCTTGTTTTTCCAGAATAAGACACAACCCACTTAGTTGAACTAATTTAAGGGTACAGCCGGGTCCAGCATTTGTCCATACAGCCTACGGCACACCAAGTTGGGGTGGGCATTCCCAGCCTAACTCTGCCTTTCTCTCCCTGCTTCTCCACTTCCAGAGCACCCTTACAGAGGAGTCCACCTGTAAACTTTCTCTCAGGGCCGAGAGGGGTTGGGAGAGGGAATAGCAGGTAAATCAAGCAGACATGGTATATTAGATCGGTGTGAGGTCAGGGACAGGCTTTTCATTAGTTTCACTTGCCCACTTGTAAAGATGGCAGAGTGAAAAATCTCTCAGAGAAGCTGTAATAAACTAACTGACCAGCTGCATGGTGCCACTGAGAGGCATGGAGATGCACGGGATTCACCTTTTCGTAGTTGGAGTAGCCCCCCATGACAGCCGGGTCTACGATGCCACTGAGAAGCATGGAGAGAGGATGCACAGAGAGGGCTCGGTCCCAGGCATGCTGCTGCACACAGTTGCTGATCTTCTCATTGGTGAGTTCCATGGTTTCTATGGCATTCTCCAGGGGACTGATTTCCTCCTGTGACAGAGGACAAGGGAGAGGAAGAACATTTTGTGAGCTCACAGCAAAGACAGAAAAGAAGTCCTCAGTGTGCCTTTTAAAGGGTATAAAATCGGGCAGCCCTGGTGGTGCAGCGGTTTAGCGCCGCCTGCAGCCCAGGGAGTGATCCTGGAGTCCTGGGATCGAATCCTGCGTCGGGCTCCCTGCATGGAGCCTGCTTCTCTCTGTGTGTCTCTCATGAATAAATAAAATCTTAAAAAAAATTAAAAATAAAAGGTATAAAATCCTCACCAAGCAATAGAAGAGTGAGGTTTTGCTTGTCAAGGTTGTTTATTTGGATACCACACTTAATTGGAAATGGTTTTGCTAAGTTGCCAAGTAAGCTACTTAAAGTCTCCTTGGGAAGTACAAGAGTGACCTAAAAATTAGAGCAATAGCAGTGATTATTTCTTGGTGCAAAGTGTCCACAGGAATTTTTGGGGAAAAAAATTGGAGCCATAATAATGATTGATTTTTAGGCAGAGCTTTCTCAGAGATTTTTGAGAAGATCGATGACAACAAAGTAATGGGTTATCTGATCCAAGATACTTCTGCAGCACCCAAAATGTTCCCTGGCAAGAGGCTTGATGTTTCTTGCCTGAGAAAAGGGAAATGATATTGGAAGCCATACACTCAAACCATACGTAAGTCACCTTAGTATGATTTCGTGGTTAAAAGACGTCAGAAATCATGGGATGTGTTAGGATATTCAAGTTGAATTTTGGATGAATGTGAAATGAGATTCAGTAAAGATTCAGAAGGGCAACCTCTGTAGAAATGTCTTCAAAGCCAGGTTTCAAGAAAAATGACCTTCTTCATTTTCCCCATTGAAAGCCATCATGACTGTCTACTACAGCCTTGATTCCAAAAGTCTCTATCCAAAAATCCTATTCTTACTGGAAAAATAATAATTTATTATTAGTGGTATGGAACATATCAAATTTCAGTTCAGATTTGTTCAAGATGTATTTCTTGAAAGTGTATCACATGTCAAGTACTGCGCTGTGCTCCACAGTTACAGCAGTGGCTAAAATCTAATTCATGGCTGAGAGGAGCCTATGGTTTTATGATGGGGTCTCAAGACACATAAGCATGGAAGTAACTTGTTAGAAATAAGTCCAGGTTGCAAAAGGGCACAGGGAAAAGGCATCTAACCCACTTGGGAATTTCAGAGGTGCCTTCCAGGTGAAGCTCGTACCTAAAATGAATTTTGATGGGAGGTAGTTAGGTTCAGAAGTAGCATTCTGGGCAAAGAAAAATGCCCCCACTGTTATGGAGGGTTGAAATAACATGGAATGAATTTAGTTCCAGAAGATTCCAAAGGAAATCTCAGGCAGAGCTGAGTCATGAAGCCTCTGCATGTGTGTGCTAAGGAACAGGGGCTTTATGCTCTAGGCACTGGGGAGCCATAGCAAGGTTATAAAATAGTCGGCTTTCCACTGTGGAACTCACACTCGGAGGCAGTGAGGAAAACAGGCCTGTGAAGGCCAAGGCAGGAGGCCAACAAGGGGGCTTTTTCTATGGCATCCACCAGAGATGAATGAGAGACTAAAACAGGGTATGGCAGTAGTAGAGCTGGAAATAAAGAAAATAGACTTAATGAATCTTAAAAAGGTAAAGGGGGAGATTTTGGGGAATGATGGAGAAGGAAGAGTCTGGGATGACTGGTGATGTGATTAGCCACGAATGAAAGAAGAGGAAACGTTCTGGGAGAGAATGTGATTGACGGCAAACTCAAAGGAGACATTCCGAAAATGGTTTGGTGCACTGGCAGGATCATGAGGAGACAAGACTCATTTGCTCATAAAAGAGTCATTCACTGTGAGTAACCTTTAGGGTTGGCCTTGTAACATCAGTTGTACAAAGGAGTTCTATTATACAAGCACGCCTTTTATTTCTCTTTTGGAAAACAAAGTTGGCCAGAGGAGGCTAGAAGGGGACTTAACAAAGGCTCTTATTATATTTGGAGATACAAAGAATTTTCTGAGTTCCACTTTCAGATGACTCACCGTTGAAATTTGTTTGACTTCAAACCACTTGAGAATCCCAGGAAAGGTATACGCAGTTGTATATGTGGTCCTTTCAATCCACATGGTCTGGTGGAAGGAAAGGAAATAGGAAATGTCATTTCCTGGGTAAAAGAGCAACACTCCCTGGTTGAGGTCAGCGAGATTCTAGTCACAAATGCTTCCTTAGAGAATGGGCCATATTTTGAGGATTCTGGAGGTTTAAAACTACCAGGGATCATCTACTTGGGCCCTCTGACCCTCCAGAGGGGAAATGTGAGGTCCAGAGAAGTGTGATTTGCTGATACTGGCAGCAGCAGTGGAGCCCGATGATAGAGCCCAGTTTTGGGGTGGGTTCCAGTCTAGAGTTTTCCACTGTGATGGCCTGATGTCTAAGTAGTAAGCATGTAGCACCTCTATCCCCAGGGCTGCCATCGTTTCTGTTGTCTGCATTGGTTAGGTGGAAAGCCTTCATTTGGATGCCAACTTTACGTTGTTTTAGAGGGCAAACAGGGTGGACTCACAGCAAATTCATTGTCTGGATCCTTTTCTCCTTTCCGGAAAGGCCTGGAATATCTGAATTGCTGCACTTCATTGGCTCTGTAGTAGCTGGAGAAAGACATGGCCACAATGCTGTAGTTTCTCTTAGAACAAGCAGTCCTTGCTCAGACTTCAGTAAAACCTGGGCCGCATCTTACACAGACCAAGTGTTATCCACTAAGCAATCTCAAAACAGTCTCCCTAGTGAAGGTTGGAGGAGATGCACAATTTGATCTTATTTTTATTAATCTTAATTTTATTATTTATGAATCCATTCCAGTTTACCATTTAAAAAGATACATGTATTTATATCCATGTTTGTGTTTTCATTTGTATGTTTTTATCACAATTCTACTAGCATTTTATCTTCTCAGGAAAAAGCATGAGGCCTTTGATCACTGGGCACCCCACCAGGCAAGGTGAGGTCAGCCCACTTCTCAGAGTGCTTCTGAGTAGAAATAAAACCCAGGAGATCTGAAACATAACAGTCAAATTCCTGATTTCCTTCTGTCTGCCTAAAAAAATCCAAGACCCCCCAAATCTCTTTTGAGTTACCAGGCTTATTTTATACTGAAAATAGAATAAAGAGTTGTGGTCTGAATGCCAAAATTCACATGTGGAAATCCTGACCCTCAATGCAATAGGATTAGGAAGTAGTGTCTGTGGCAGGTGCACAGTCATGAGGATGGAGCCCTCATGCATGGGATGAGTGCCCTAATAAAAGAGATCCCAGAGAGCTCTGTCGCCTTTTCTGCCATGTGAGACACAGTGAGAAATAAGTCAGTGAATCAGGCAGCAGGTCCTCACCAGACACCACATCTGCTGGTGTCTTGGACTTCCCTAGCCTCCAAAAACTGTGAGAAATAAGTGGCTGTTGTTTATAAGTCACCCAGTCTGCGGGGTCCTGCTATACAAGACCCAGAGGTTTAAGACAGCAGAAGATCCTCCAAATGAGTTTAAGGCCTTGTTTTTGTTTTTTTTTTAAAGATTTTATTGGCTGATTACTGATTGAGGGGGAGTGTGCATGAGTGAAGGGAGAGGGAGAGAGAGAATCAAGTGGACTCTGTGCTCAGCGGAGTCTAACTCAGGGCTTGATCTCACAACCCTGAGATCATGACCTGAGCTGAAATCAAGAGTCTGGCGCTTCACTGACTGAGCCACGCAGGCGCTTCCAAGACTTTGGTTTTGATGTACTTCAGATAAAGTGTGTGAGAGGGAAAGTGTTTTTAAGACCAAAAAACCCCACTTACTTTAAGATCTGCTCTGGAACTGGTTTGTCCTTGTAGCTGGGCGGCAGGCTCATCACTGGCTTTACGGTGAAACACTGCATGTCTGAGGAGCTCATTAAGGAAGGAAAAGGGGCCGGGCCATGAAGCTGTCACAGAAAGGACCACCTGTTCTCCCTGCTTTGCATGGAAATGGTACCTGCATTAATTATTCATTTTTACCGAACGCCAGGACTGCACTGAAAGCGAGGTTCCCTTATGTATTACCAAAATGCCTTATTAAATCATGATCCTAGGACATTTTTAGGTCAGACCCCTGGCAAGCAACCTTGCCACAGGAAAATAGGCTTCAATGAAATATCAAGGAAAAGGGATTTGAAACAGTTTTAAATCATTTCTTTTGGCCAAGCAGGCCTCTGAGACAGCCAGATGCCAGAGCCTGCGCAGTAGGAACTTCTGGTATCTTTGGATCTTCCTTGTTTATGGTGGACCATAGCTGGGTGCTGAACTAAGTTCTCAATATGTTACCACCAATAAACACAACAATAAACAGTCGGATGTTACAAATCTCCTACAGATGAAGAATTTAAGGCTCCGAGAAAACCCAGAGCATACAACTGGTTCACGGTGAAGTCAGGCTTCAAACCCAGATCGGGGGGGGGAGGGGGGACCCTGTCTCTTGGACTTGATAGTTAAAAAAAAAAAAAAAGACTTTTTTTTTTTGTTCTTGCCAGTGCAGATATACTGTTTCAAAATCTACAGCATTTAAACTCAAGTTTAAGGCCTTGTGTCTGGTTAAAACAGCGACTGCCGGGACTTCTGGGCAAAGTGTGCAGCCTCCTGGGCGCAGAAACACATGGACATGTACTCAGATGCAGTATTAGAATTCACAGCTGCTGACTTAGAATCTCTCTGTATGACACAATCTGAGAACCACTGGGCTGTGCCTTACCCTGGTCTAGTTGACAGAGCGGATTGAGGGCCCAGTGATAGGAAATCCTAAATCCAGTTCCTGAAGACCTCACCATTCCCATACCATGAAGGAACCTCCACTCTTTTCTGAACCCATATAACCCAAACAAGGATTTATCCTAGCACCTGCTATGTATTAGCAGGCTGCTGCTCTCTTACATGTGTGCCTGTCTACTGGTCTGTTATTATCATTGTCGATCTTTCTATGATCTTTCTATAGCTACTTACCAGCCTAGGTGTATAATAATGGCCAATATGTACTGAGTTTTTATTATGTACCAGGTATTGTTCCCAATATTTGACCTATGTTTACTCAATCTTTACAAGAATTCTGTGAGAAAGGATGAACATCATCCTCATTTTGTAGACGGGAAAACTGTGGCACAGAGAAATCAAGGAACTTGCCCAAGTTGACGTAATCTGAGACTCGAACCCAGGCAAATGTTAGTTCCAGAGCCCGTTTTCTTATCTGCCTGCCGCACTGGCTCTGTCTTATTCACCTCTCTCTGAATACTGTTCAATTTTAGAACATTTTTATTTGAGCACAAAACTTATGAAAAAAGTTAAAAATAACTTTGTTATGGACCTCTTGGTGTTTGTTCTTTTTTTAAAGAAAGTATATAATTAATTTTTCAATAAGTCATTGCATTGTGACAAAGGAAGAGCTATATAACTTTACCCAGAACCCAGAATTCTGAACAAGCAGTCCATGTCATCCTCAAGCTCCCCCTATTGCTATAAAACATTTCATATTCAAGATTTGCTTATTATCTATTTCCTTTACTTCATAGCCATGAGCTAAGGATGTTAGGGTCCCAAAGCTTTTACAAGGAATGGAAAACTGAGGCAGAACAGCTAAATGAGTGGTCAGAGCACAGGACATAACCATGCGCAGAGACATGACTGAAACCTTAGCTTCTGTGGCTGGGCCAGGCCATGTCTCCACAAGGCGAGGATACACTGCTTTGGGGACGATTTGATTTCCTCTCCCGGGGGCGTGGTGCTGGTCATCTTCTCGGCATTGGGGAACTGGGTCAGCAGCCTCAGGCTGAAGTCTTCTCGCCTCTCATACTCCTTCCCCCGGTAGATGAAGATTTTGTTCTGCAGATCAGAGACAGCAAGGGGAGTGATTATGTGTGAAGAGTGAAGAGGCAACTAGAGATCCTGGTGCTGAGGAAGCCACAGGCCTCCCTAGCACAGCTGGCTGAAGTGCATTCCCCCAGCAAGTTCTCACCAGATATCTACCCTGCAGCAACCATCACATCTGGCAAGAGTTCACGTTTTACTGGGGGAGCTAAGTCACAGGCATAAAGCTGCCTCCACAGTGCTTCTCACAATGTGGCCCCATGACCACAGCTGGTCTGCAAACAGTCTGCACTGATCCACAAGGAAATGAGCTTGTGCCCTAGTACAGATCCACAATGTCACTAGGCACGCTGTGGAAACGTAGCTGATTTTTTTTCATAGCAAGACCTTCTCAATGAAGGAAGGTAGTGCACTGATTCATGTGCAAGCCCTCCTCTTATCATGATCTGGTTGTGGACCAGCACTTTGAATGTCACTGACTTAGAGAACAAGAAAGTATGAAGAGAGTGAACACAACAAATCTCCGTTAACAGAGAACAGGAATAATTTATAGCAGTCCCCAGGCAATCCTGAAAGTCACTGTGAATGGCAATACCAAAGGCTCACAGAATCTAACTGCACCAAATCCTATTCTCTCCATCTCAATCTACATTCTCTTTATGTTTAATAAAATTAATAAAATTGGATTTTTTTTAAGAAAGAGATTTCCTAGGCTCCAGGCATGGGTGTAATCTGACTCCTTGCTGCAGTTTAAATGCGAGTTTAAATGCAGCCATGTTTCGAAGGTTCCTGCTCATCTGATGCTGCTCAGATGAGTGCTCAGCTGTGGCAGCCCATACATGATCCATTTTTAACTAAACCTTGGGATCATATCGTCCTCGAAATGTTTTTTTAAAAAATCCCTTGTCTACTCATGTAACAAATATGTATTGGACAAGCAGTGGATTTGCTAAGACAGTAGGGATATAATGTTGACCCTACTCTCAAAAAACACCTTCTGGGGGACAGAAACAGAAAACCAGGAAGTAGGACATTTTATATCATGCAAGTAGCATGAAGGTGCTATACCTCCTAGGATTAATACTGATGGCAGTAAAAATTGCCACATCTTCTGGAATGGACCCTGACATTTTTCCAAGCTGGGAAAGATTTATGTGACTAATCCATGCCTTATGAAATTTGATCATTCAGGCAAAGCTGCAGTAGGTAAGGAGGCAGAGTATATGGCAGCACTGAATGTAAGATGTGGACAGCAATGTGAAGGGAACAGACAAGCATGAGGTCAGCACAGACCAGCATGGCCTGAAAGAGGGCTTCAAGGAAGACCCAGGATTGACCAGGCCCGGACAGAGGGAAAGATTAAGAAGAGGGAAAGAGAAGGGGTGGTCAACCAGCAGGACAAGGGAACAGGATGGGGCCACCGAGCAGAAAGTCTGGAATGGAGGTAGAAGAAAGTAAGTGGATGAACCAGAACACTGGAAGGCAGGCTTCAGTTCCCACAGTCCAGGGAACTCACTGGAGGTTCTGGCAGGAGGGAGCGACGTGATGAAAGCAGTAGTGTAACAACCTCAGCGGATAGTGGGGTGTGTTGCCAACCATTGGAATCCTGGGCAGGCCTGAGTGGGAGAAGGAGAAGCTGCAGGATCTGGAGTCTGACCCTGGTGTCTGGTGAAGGGCAAAGAAGATGGGGGGGCGGGAATCACCGAGGATTCTGAGGTGGCTGGCCCTGGAGCAGGAAGGGCAGTGGTGCCGCTGCCAGAAGCAGGGGAGGAGGAGGCCTGGCTGGGGCGGGGGGGTGGGGTGGTGGTGGTGGTGGTGGTGGTGGTAGGAGGCGAAGAGGAAAACGCAGTTTTAGATATTCTGGGTTTGACAAAATGATCCATAACACAGAAGGGCATGTAGGTTACATCATTCTGAGGATTTTACATGCTTCCGTGCACTCTAACAACACAGAACACCCACAAACCACGTTACAGTTTATAAAGCACGCCGGTACGCTATTCATTCCGAAGCAGCCCTGTGACGTGGGCAGTATTTCTCTAACTTACACAGCAGAGAACTTGGAAGTTTCAGGATTTGGTTAAAATCATACAGTCCCCCAGCAGATGATGGAGACGCCACTCTGTCAACCTGAAAACCTAATCTTTGCACTGAATTGGTGCTGTCTCCAGCTCATGTCCTTTAGCTCACATGACACAGCAATCTCTCTCTCTCTCTCTCTCTCTTTCACACACACACACACACACACACACACACACACACACACACACACACACTCGGCCAGCAGGCGCCATCGTCTTATCGGGACTGGCCCACCGAGACCGACAGCCAATTTCAGACTAGAACCCACTGCAAGGCTCCTTTCCAGACCCTCTCCTCTTGGTGGTCCATTCTCTTTCCCTGCACTATCCCATCCAACCTCGAATAAGCCACCAACTTCATCTCCAGTCTGGAAACTGAGTTCTGGGTCCGTTGTACCAAATTGTTGACTCTCATCTTTTGGATGTTCCAAATGCACCTCACACTAAGGATGGTCCAAGCCAGACTTACATGACGAATGTATAAAGATCTGAAAGGCCATCTGTGATCTGGGAACCAAGCCACCTACCCATCCTTCCCTACTTGCCCTCTTGTTCACAATCCTCCAACCTCTTGGCTTTTGCACCTGGCACCACATCACAACTCTTAATGGTCACCTTGCTTATTCCCTCACTTCTTCCAAGTTTTTGCTCAGATGTCATTTTCTTTCTGATATCTTCCATTCACTCTACTTAAAATTGCAACTCCACCCCCATCACCTGCCTCTCTCTTCACCTGCCCCGACATTTTCTCCATGATACTTATGGAGTGTCTACATGGGGTGTGGCACTGTTCTAGGCTGTCAGATGTACTAAATGTTTCACTTACTTTTCGTGTGTCTCCAAACTAGAATATAAATTCCATAATTTCAAGGATTTGGGTTGTTTGGGACTGTGCCCCCAAGCCTATAAAACAGCAAGGCCCAGAGTAAGAGTTCAATAAATATTTATTCAATGAATGGATTGAATCTCTCTACACCGTGACTCTATTCTTTTCTAGTCTTGCTGTCTTAGTGGATGGCTCCACAGCCCTTCCAGTTATGCAGCCAGAAACCTAGAAATCATTCTTTTTTTTTTTCCTAGAAATCATTCTTGCCACCTCCCTCCTTCCTCACCCACATGTCCCAACAATAATCATCAAATGCCATTACTCTGTCATTCTAAATCTTTCCATTTTTCTCTAAAGCCACTTTCTAAGGACGACCTGCCTTCCCTTCCTTCTCTCAACATCTGCAATAGTCTCTAGAGGCTATCTATATACATCCAACCACTGTCCGTACCAGCCAGATGGTGACCTTGCCAGCACACAGAATCCAAAATGAGGAGAATCCCTCCTGCTTTTGGGATACTGACAAAACAGCCAGGGCAACCCCACGGCCCCACCATGGGTGCTCTCCCCACAGCCCATACTGCAACTCCCCGCACACCGTACTGCCTTTGGTCCCGCTGCATTGGTCTTTCATTCCTGGGCACTGCCATGCTCTTGCTGGCCACTTCCTCTGCCTGGAAGGCTTTTTTCCTACCACCTTTATCTCTGTAACTCCAAGCTTGCCTTTCAAATTGCACCTGAAGCAGAAATTCCCTGGGAAGTCTTTCCTGACTCTTAAAAAAAACTTCAGGCATAATTTACATATAGTAAGATCTACTCTCTTTAGTGTAAAATTCTGTGACTTTTGACAAACATAACCATGATCATAATCAAAATACAGAACAGTTTCACCACCCAAAAATTTCCCCATGCTTCTGAAACCCAACCCTCACCCACAAATACAAAATGATGATGCCTCTTCTCTCTACCTCTACTGTAAATATTGGTTTGGCCAGGTGCCATAGAAATAAAATCCAAGTATGTAGACTTTATGATCTAAGTTCTTTTACTTGGCACAATGCATCAGAGACTCATCCACATGCTTGTGTACCAGGAGTTTATTCCTTTTTATTACAGTGTAGAATTCCATTGTATGGCTATCCCACAGTTTGTTTATTCCTTCACCAATTGAGGGACATGTGAGTTGTAGCCAGTGTTTGGTTGATTATAAATAATGGTGCTATAGACAATCATGTGCAGTTTTTTTTCGTGTGAACATAAGTTTTTATGTTACTTGGGTAAATATACTCCCTGGTTAACCAAGTCTTATAACCTAGAATACCCGTCTTGGTCAGTTTCAATTTCCATTCATTTGTGTGATTATTAACATTACACCCATGAGGCTGTAAATTCCACGAGAGTAAGGACCATATCTGATTATCATCTGCCTTGTATGTGCCTGGCACACAGTAGGTGCTCAGTAAATAGTTACTGAATGAATGAGTTTCCTCCTCATTGAGCACTATGAGAAATGTACTTCCTTTCTCACTTTTTCTTAAATCAGTGGAAGGAAAGTGGATAATGTGTTTAAATACAGCCAGCTCTACAGAGGCTTCCTTTGTGAGTGCGGGGGAGTGAGGGGTGGGAGGGAATAAGATTTGGGTTTTTAGATTTTAAAATCGGTATCACATAAGAAAATTTTGAGAAGGAAGAAAACACATGGTCCTTCCCACTATTACAACACCTGTTTTTATTTTTGTGAAACTTTCGTAGTCCTGTCTTCGGGATATTTGCTTTCAAACCGGCTCTGGCTGGAAATAAAATAAACAACTAAATACATCAATCCATACTTTTCCCCAGCCTGAGCTGTAGCAGCAGACCAGTGGAGGGGATGGTTCTGTTTTTCCCTTTTTCATTCCACCTGGGAAAAGTCATTTTACAAAAAAGCTGCCAGAAACCCCGAGGCTGGGGGTGTGGGGTGAAGAGGCCGGCCACGCAGGAAGTGGTTTCCCTCCCCGACCTCCCACAGTGAGAACTTAGGCCTCCAGCTGCTAACACACAAGGTCCATCTGGAAAAGAGATGAAGACCCTCCCTCCTTCGGACTGCATGGCTTAATGGCTTGGAGGACCACCCTGAGGTTTCTTACCCGGAGGAAAGAAGGAAAGCCCTGTCCGTAGTATCCAACAGCAAAGTATTCAGGTTGAGGCCTCATTGCTTTAATGATGTTCTCATAAAATGAGGCTCTTTTTTTCTGGAAAACAAAATAAGACATTCCACAGGGAGGTTACAAGGGCACCACGGAGGGGTGGGGAAGATCAGACTATTTGCTTTGTTGTTTCCCATGGGCCAACACACAAATGAAAAGTCTTAGGAAATTATCTTGTAGGCCAAAAAGTTATCCCTTTCTTGGATGGAAGAGTTTGGACCTGGGCCCGTGAATGAGCCTCAGAGGGTCTGGCAATCTCTGACGTTGCCTGTGGGAAGATGCTCGCCTTTGCATTCCTCTGTGGAGGGAGGCCTTGTGGTGTGTAGCTATCACCCGCTTCCTGAAGAGGGTTCAGTACCCCCAAAAGGTTAAAAAGCCCTCTCTGAGATTCACAGAGGGTGGCTGCACTTAAACAGAGACGTGAGAAAAGAAGATAAAGAACTTTTTGGTTCACACAGGTGGTTTGGATAAAAGTCCTTGGCTCAGCAACAAGTGCCCAGAAGGTGGTGGTGATGTTCTGTTTTTCAGTATCTGGTCCCAGCCCTAGCTTTAATCCTTCCCAGGGGAACAGGTTTCCCAGCCAGGGCTGAGGGCAAGCCTTAAAGAAAGAAAAATAGGTAGCCAGACTTAGGGTCTCTGGGGCATGTCCCTAGGCCCCCCCTAGGTCCCATGACTGTATTACATACTTTATTTAGGTGAAGGTTTCTAGCACAATGTTTTTGTAGCAGGGTAACGTGTTCTATCACTAACAGTTCCATTTAGTTCATGAAATTTAAAGTGATTTTTGTGTGTATGTAGCAGGAGATGGTACAACACACCAGCAAGTTCTTTTCAAAGTTATCTTGGCAACTCTCCCCTCAAATAAACTACGCTTGACCCTTGAACAACAGGTGTTTAAAATGTATGAATCCACTTACGTGCAGATATTTTTGATACATACAGTAGAGTACCAGGAACATTTTTTCTTCCTTTCAATTTTCTTAACATTTCTCTCTAGCTTACTTTATTGTAAGGACATAGCATATGATACATATACAAGGTATGTGTTGATCAATTGTCCATGTTATCAATAAGGCTTCTAGTCAATAATAGGCTATCAGTAGTTCAGTTTGAGGGGAGTCAAAGTTATATGCGGATTTTCAACAGTTGGTGGGGGGATTGGCACCCCTAAGCTCCCCACCCTACATTGTTGAAAGGTCAACCATTATTACTACATAACAATGGGTGACCTGACTTTTTGCGATTCTGTTACTAAAAATTATCAAATGCAATGTGTGCTGGCCCACCACTGGACCTTTTTAGAGGGTTATTTTTGTTTTGCTATATGGTTTTTAAATAGTTGACTTGTGCCAATGGCCAGGCCTAACACATAAGTTCATGGAACTGTAAAAGTATAGCACCCTAGTGACATTTTGGGAGGAGGGAGGCAAAATCTGAGAATCAAGATCCAGCAGAAGCATTTTACAACTTAGCAAAATGTGCACAAGGGAGGAAAAAAAAAGCAAAAAACCCCAAAAAACAAAAACACATGCACAAAAAAAGCAAAACTCCCCAAAGCTCAAAGGTTAGCAGTTCATTCATTCAGCAGGACCCTGAGGATGTGAACCACAAACAAGTAATTTTGATGAACAGAAGATGTCAGAAAATATTTGAAATATGTATAGTGTTCACAGAAGGCAGAGTAACTGAGATGGTAAAGAGGGGATGGGTCAGGAACATGGAGGGTCCCTACCCTAGGGAAACAAAAGGCACCGAGAAGGGAGAAAGGTCTATAGGCAAGGATCTGGAGCCCTTTAGCACAGATAATCTGGAGGAATAATGATAACACCTTTTAGACCTCATCTTTTTTTTTCATTTTTCTTTTAAGGTTTACTTTTCCATTGTAAAGAACATTGTTTATCTTGACTCTCTCAAACATACAAAAACATTTTCACAAACACAAATTTTAGTACGCCTGTTGGCACTTGACGCATTCTGACCCGGACTCACCAGAAGGTTGCCAAGGCCCTCGTAGTCAAATACTTTGCTCTCATATGTCTCAGCCAACTCTTTGCTCAGCTTGATGGCCTTCTCCCACATCTTTGGAAAAAGAAAAGTAGGGTTATGAGTGGTGAACAAAGTAGTCACTGATCTGTGAAAGCCATGGGAGAGCCTCTGACAATGACTAAGGACTCGGGTGGGTTGAGTTTCTGCAGACATTCTCACCACGCCTCACCTCCTGGATCAATGAAACCTTTTCTTCTGACATGATAAAGCTACTGTATCTTGGCTGCTTTGCCAGGGGCATCTTCTGTAATTATGTTTGCAAGAACATGAAGAATGCTATGTGTCCCAAACAAAGCAATACTGCATTTAAAGGGCAAAGCATTAAGACCACTGAGAGCAGGGATCCCTGGGTGGCGCAGCGGTTTGGCGCCTGCCTTTGGCCCAGGGCGCGATCCTGGAGATCCGGGATCGAATCCCACGTCGGGCTCCCAGTGCATGGAGCCTGCTTCTCCCTCTGCCTGTGTCTCTGCCTCTCTCTCTCTGTGACTATCATAAATAAATAAATAAATAATTTATATATAAAAAAAAAAGACCACTGAGAGCGGAGAGGAACCGCTGGGTTGCAAAGCCTGGGTTCCGAGAGCATGAAAGTCTTGTTGGGGGGGAAAGGAAGTTGGTGTTGGCTCTAGTGCTGGTTCTGGGGTGTGTGTGTGTGTTTTGTGTGCATGTGTGCTTTGAATCAGATTGTTTGGGAGGAGGGGAAAAATGGAAGAAAGGCTAACTATTCTGTTGTCTAGAACTTAAGTAAACTGTTTCTCCAATTTTGAGTGTTAATTCCCTACTTCTGACCAAACTACCTACTTCGTCAAACAGAGTTTTAAGAAAAATGCCTTAGAGTACTTGTGACCATGTAAGTTATGGCCTACTTCACATATTTGGTATCTGAGCCAAATAATAACACAGCATCTGATAATTTCCTACTTGATTCTTATTAACCAGGTGCTGTGTTCCATTGTTTCTGACTGCTGAAGGAATGTATGTGCAGTTCATATACAGTTGTAAAACATTTTTAAATTAAGTTTTTTAAAATCAACATTTGCCAAATTTACCCCCTTTGCAATTTTAGGGCCTGGATCTCTGAAAAGGCTCTGAAATGTGCCATATGGAAATCATTCCAGATTGATTGGGCCTGGAGCAGGAAGCCCATTCAACAGTATCAAAAAAGTCAAGTTCTCTCATTTCCCCAAATACTAGTTATGCCAGTTAACAGGGAGACAGCTTGGCACACAGCTTCTCAAAGTGTGGTCCCTGGTCTCTGGGAGTCTCCAAGAGACCTCATGGGGTCCATAAGGTCAAAATTATCATCTTAGTAATAATAATATCATTTGCCTTTCTCAATCCTCATTCTCTCATACAGTGGGGTTTTCCACAAGCTACAGAACATGTAATACCACAGTAGGCTGATTGTAGAAGCAGATAAGAGAATTCTGCGGTCTCCTACTAAGCCAGATGCTAAAGAGATGTGTTGCAAACATGTCAAAGTCACTCATATCACTAATTGTTTTGGAAAATATAGTAATTTTTAATAAATATGATTATATTAATAGTGAAAAGTTTGTTGTTAACAAATAAGTAAATACTTATGATTTTCTGTCTAATTTCTAAGTATACTTTTAGTATCAATAGATATAATCCATGTGAAAACAAGCTCTTTGGGATCCTTGATAATTTTAAGAGGGAAAAGGGGTACAGAGACCAAAGAGTTTGAGCAAATATACTTGCTCTCTGGGCCTCAAGTTTTTCATCTGTGAAAAAGATATATCTACCTAATAGGGCTTTAGGGTGAATTAAACTGGGGAAAAAAAGTCTGGAAATTACCCCAAACAGTAACTAACACTAAATAGATGGTAACTATTTTATCATGATGATTATCTGCCTTTTTTTAAAAATTAAGTTTTGTTTCGTTTTTATTTAAATTCGTTAGTTAACATTTAGTGTAATATTATTTTTAGAAGTAGAATGTAGTGATTCATTATTTACATATAACACCCAGTGCTCATCATATCACGTGCCCTCCTTAATGCCCATCACCCAGTTACCCCATCCCCCCAACTCCCCTCTAGCAACCCTCTGTTCTCGATAGTTAAGAGTCTGTTTTATGGTTTGCCTCTTTCTTTTTTTTCTCCTATGTTCACCTATTTTGTTTTTTAAATTCTGCATATAAGTGAAATCATGATGGTTATTTGTCTTTCTCTGACTTATTGTGCTGAGCATAATACACTCTAGCTCCATCCTGTCATTGCAAATGGTAAGGTTTCATTTATCCATTGCAGATATATACCACATCTTCTTTATCCATTCATCAGTTGGGAGACATCTGCACTTTTTCCACAATTTGGCTATTGTTGATAATTCTGCTATAAACACTAGGGGAGCGTGTACCCTATTGAATCACTACGTTTCTATCTTTTGGATAAATACCTAGTAGTGCAATTGCTGTGTCATAGGGTAGATCTATTTTTAACTTTTTGAGGAACCTTTATACTGTTTTCCAGAGTGGCTGCAGCAGTTTGCATTCCCACCAACATGCAAGAGGGTTCCCCTTTCTCCACATCCTCACCAACATCTGTCATTTCCTGTGTTGTGAATTTTAGCCATTCTGACAGGTGTGAAGTGATACCTCATTGTAGTTTTGATTTGTATTTCCCTGATGATGAGTGATGCTGAGCATGTGTCTGTTGGCCATCATGTGTCTGTTGGCCATCTGGAAGTCTTCTTTGGAAAAATGTCTATTCATGTCTTCTGCCTATTTCTTAACTGGATTATTTGTTTTCTGTGTGTTGAGCTTGGCAAGTTCTTTATAGATTTTAGATACTAACCTTTTATCAGATGCGTCATTTGCAAATATCCTTTCACATTCCAAAGGTTGCCTTGGCTTATTTATTTATTTAACCAATAGGTTCTACTACTAAATCAGGAATAGTGGGTGGAGGCAGCAGTCTGTAAGAACTTTCCAGGCCTCTGATACAGTCAAATCTAGGATCTGTTTTGTTTTGATAGCATGCGGGATTTTTCTTCCTCCCCCTCCCCCTTCTGTATTTTTTCCCCATTTTAAAAGCCTTTCAGCTAGATATGCTTTGTCCAATTGATCAGAGACTCAATAACTTCCTGCTTAGTTCACATGTTTATCTTTTTGAGAGCCCCTGGGCAATTAGGTTGCTTGTTACCTACGGTGCTAGGCAAGTGGTGGCCTGGGGGTGGGATGTGTACCAGGTGCAGGCCAACAATCTCTAGAGAATACACTGAAAATGATGGTCCTAGCTCCTGGCATTCAGCAATATTAGAAAGGTAAATTACGGTTATGGAAAGTGGGGCCCTGGGCTCCACTGGGCTAAGTGTCCTCAACATAACTGATTTTTACTGACTTCTTTACCTTAATTTATCTATCCATCTGCTCTCCCATTAAAAATAACAGAATTCAGGCAGCCCCGGTGGCTTAGCAGTTTAGCACTGCCTAAAGCCTAGGCTCTGATCCTGGAACCCAGGATCCAGTCTCATGTCGGGCTCCCTGCGTGGAGCCTGCTTCTCCCTCTGCCTGTGTCTCTGCCTCTCTCTCTCTCTCTCAATCTCATAAATAAATAAAATCTTTAAAAAAATAGATAAAATAAATAAAAATAACAGAATTCAAAGAAACACATGGGGATAATAAAAAGTCATGAGTCATTGTTCTAAAATCAAGAATTTGATCTTTGTCCCAAGTTTCTGGGAGGGAGCTTCTAAACCCCTGGAATTTCTCCAGTGAAGGGAGTGTCTTTGTTGTTTCTGACGGGCCCCTCAGACCACACCTGAGCTGATACTAAAGAGATGACTCACAGTGGGTCCCTAGATAGTCTCAGAATGGGGGCTGGCCTTGCCAGAACTGTAGTCTGTAGTCCGTGGGATTAGAAGATTGGGGCCTTGAGCAGCATGTATCAGCTGGATCTTCAGGGAGTAAAGGGCTTCTGGAGACTGAGTTCTTCACTCATGCAGCCAAAGATTCAACCAATGAAGCCTTCAAATGGAACCCCCCCAAAAAATGCACAGAGGTTCAGGTGAGATTCTTAATGGTGGACACATCAATTTGCTGGGAGGGTGACATGCCCTGAATCCACAGGGAGAGGGCACAGAAGCTCTGCATTTGGAATGCTCCTAGACCCTGCCCTGTGTATTTCTGCAATAGGCTGGTTCTGATTTGTGTCCTTGAAGATAAAACTGTGATTGTAAGCATGACATCTTACCAAGTTTTGTTAGTCGTCCCAGCATATTATCAAATTTGAAGGGTTCAGAGGACACCCTCCCCCAATTTATCGTTAACTGGCGATACATGTGGGTGGTCCAGAGACCCCTGAACTGTGGCTGGTGTCTGAAGTGGGGGCAGTCTTACTAAGGACTATTTGCTTAACCTGAGGGATCTATGCTGTGGGTAGTTAGCATCAGAACTGCACTGTGAGGGGCACCTGCGTGGCTCTGTCCATTATGCATCTGTCTTCGGTTTGGGTCATGATCTCAGGGTCCTGGGACAGAGCCTCATGTTGGGCTCCCTGCTCAGTGGGGAGCCTGCTTCTCCCTAGCCCTCTGTCCAGTCCCCTGCTTGTGCATGAACATGCGCTGTCAAATAAATAAAATCTTTAAAACAAAACAAAACAAAACAGCGATATTGCTGTCAATGTCTTACTTCCCCCAACATGAAAACAAACAAATGAACACTCACTTTGCCTTTGTCAAAGTATGATATGATTTCTTGATACAGCTTCTCTTTAAGCTCTTGCTGGGTATAGACATAGTAACTGTCCCTCTGAAGCAAATGGGGTACGCAGGGTTTATCAGACCACTGAAAAACAAAGGGAGCAAAAGAAATTAATGTAATGCGCTGATTAATTAAATGAATTAACCAAAGGCAGTCAATGTAACAACTATTCGGCCAATAAAAGTTCACAGACATATTTGTATATATTTTTGATTCGGCCACATTATTTAGATTATTTGTTAAACAAAAAAGTTGCCCCCCTACCACAATACACATGTCAGCTCCAAAACAAGTGTCATGCCCAACGGGCAACCACTGGAGGCATCCCTGTGAAAAATCAGGAATGAGGTGAGGTTGCCAACCAGCATAACTGCTGTTCACCGAAGGTATCACTCAGGCAACGGGATGAAAGAAAAAAAAAAAAAGAAGAAGTATAAAAACGGGAAGGAAGGGGTAAAACTACGAGCATGTGCAAACACAGACTGTATTCTTCATAATCCATTCCTTCATGAAGCGTGCTAACTAAAAAACTATCAGAGATAATGAGAGAAATAAGTAGTGGTATAAAAATTAACAAATTTAGAAATTTACAGATGCATTTCCCATGAAAAGATAACCATGCTGAAGATAGAAGACCCCAACAAGAATAAACCCCAAATGAGAAGGTAACCAAGCAAACAACATGAAATGTACATAAGGCCACTGAAAGGTACACTTAAAAATAGCTAAAACAGTAAATTTTATGTGTATTTTCCCATAATTAAAAGGGAAAGATATCTAGGAATCAACTTAACAAAGAATATGCAAGACTTATCTACTAAAAAGTTTAACACACCATTGAAGGGCATAAAAAACAAATGGAAAGTCCTATCATGTTCTTGGGTAAGAAAATGCTACTCCAAAAACATGGAAATTCTTCCTCTATCAATGTTTAAATTTCAAGATTCCAAAATCTACATGGAAAAATAAACGAAAAGGAATAGGGTGCAAACTGGAAAAAGAATAGCAATGAAGAGTAAGTGCCAGGTAATGAAACACACTATAAAACAGTGTGGAGGGCAACCCGGGTGGCTCAGCTGTTTAGCGCTGCCTTCGGCCCTGGCCTGATCCTGAAGACCCCGGATCGAGTCCCACGTCGGGCTCCCTGTGTGGAGCCTGCTTCTCCCTCTGCCTCTCTCTCTCTCTCTCTCTCTCTGTCACTCATGAAGATATAAATAAAATCTTAAAAAATAAAATAAAACAGTGTGGCACTGGTGTGTGAACAGAGCATTCATCCAGACCATGCAGAACCTTACAAAATGTAGTAAGAGACCTGCCTTATGTAGCGATTTACTACATGACACTGATGGAATATCATCCCAATGAGGAAAATATGGGCTATACTTAATACACGGCATCCCTAAATTCAGTAGCTAGCTGGGAAGAAAGAGTTGCATCCACACCTCATACTTGTTTCCAGGGTAGAGAGTTAACTTTCTGAGCACAACAAATGAAAAGACCTACAGTCACAGACACTCTTTGTGATTATGCCACAGTCAACATGTCCTCCCTCCATCCCATACAGGATAAGCTTCTCAGTGTTCTGAACTTAAATATGAATTGTGAATGACTGCCCTGGGGGATGGTGAGGCACAGGACTCCTATTTTTAATGACAAAGCTAAGAACAATGCACACGTGTTATTTTTAACATAAAAATTAAGAATGCTACAAGAAAATTAATTGCTAGTGGCAAGAATGGAGACAAGGAGATATAATAGGGGGCTACCGTCATGCTCTAGGGGAGAGACAATGGACCACAGGACAACAGCAGTGAAGATAAAGAAAAGTGGATAGAAAAAGAAGTAAAATCAAGATCTCTCAAAGATCTCTGCACTGCCGTGTTCACTGCAGCATTATTCACAGTAGCCAAGAGATGGAAACAACCGAAATGTCCAACAGTGGAAAAAGAAGATGTGGAATATAGATGCAATGGGATGTCATCCAGCCACGAGAAGGAAGGAAATTCTGTCATTCTGGGCCACGTGGATGGACCTTGAGGGTATTACAAGTGAAACAATTCAGACAGAGAAAGACAAATTCTATAGGACAGCTTTTATATGTAGACTCTAAAAAAACCCAAACACATGAAAACAGTGGGCATGGTGGTGGTTCCCAGGAGCTTGGGGGGCAGAGGCACTGGGGAGAGGTTATTGAGACAGAAATCTGGGAGATCTAATGCATAGTGATTACAGACAATACTGGATTACAAACTTCAAATTTTCTAGGAAACTAGATCTTAATTGTTCCTACCTCAGAAAAAATAAATAAATAAAAGTATGTGCCTTGATAGAGGTGTTCACAGATGCTACAGGTCCACGGTTCTAGCTTGGCCTTGACAAGGAAGGATGAATCAAAGATGACAACAGGCATTTGCCTGAGGGCCTGGGTAGACGGAGGTGGCCTTTAGTGAAATGGGAAGAAAGAAGAGGTAGGAATGGATCCAAGAGCACAGTGGGGAATAACAGCTTCTGTTACTGCCATGTGAAGTGTGAGTCGTCTATTAGTCATCCAAAGACTGTGATGTGGGAAGAACAGGTAATACATGAATGCAAAGTCAGAGGACTGGTCAGAGCCAGAAATAATTACTTGGGATCCATGACATATAGATGCATCTATATCCATGGCACACTACTTTAATTAGTAAGAGAGTCTAAGTAGGGAAATACTGCTACATTCATTTACAACTCATTTCTTGGCAGTTCTAGAATTTTTTTTTACATATATTAATCAACATGTATTTTATTTCCTCCATTAGACTGTCAATGGCTAGACAGACCTGTAAGCTGTGCTCTGCTTCCAAAGGATTTTTAAATAAACGATAATCGACACTTTCCCAACCTCAGTCAGAAAATTAACTGCACTTGTTTAGAAAGCATACGACTGCTCTTGGATAAAAGAATCTCCCTTGAATAAGGCTTTTCCATAAAAAATCATGAAGTGTGTAGGATCGGGTCCCAAAGGGCTGGACAGTTGACTTCCACCCAATGGAAATAAAGCATCCCTGACCCACTCACCTGCAGAAGCTCTGCATGTAGGAGGAGGGTGTAGGCGGCCTCTGTGTAGTTTTCAGAGTCTCGGTGCAAATCCCGCAGCTTGTACAAGTACCTGGTCAGAAAAGGAGGAAGGAGGCACTCTGCCATTCAGGTTCAGCTCACTCCACAACCAGGCCACAGCCCACTTCCCCACCTTTTCTCTCTTACTCCTTTCTCATAGCTGAAGGGATCCAACGCTTCCCTCTTTCCCTCCCCTCTATCCCTCTGTGCTGTTTCTTGCCTATGTGTCTTTCCCACTCCATCTCCTCTACTTTGTACTCACCCTTTAACCCATCGGTGCTTAATTTTTTAAAAAAAAAATGTCATGGACCCCTTTGGGAAGCTCATAAGAGGTATGGAACCTCTCCTCAAGAAAATGCATGTAGTTCAAGTCCAAGTTTGTTTCATGCTCAGGGCTTCCGGCACCCCACGCTGACAGTCCTTGACAGGTCCATGTCTATCTATGCCTCTGCCCTATGCAGCCTTTCCTGACTGCTCTGGCAGGTCTTCTATCCTTCCCCAGAACCCCAACACCATCCTCCCTCTGCACCCCCTCAGACTGTACTCATGTATCTGTCCAAAGAGTTGACCTTTTCAGGGGGAAGGGGGCATCTCATATACTTTTGGTGTCTCTCAAAGGAGCAAGCATGGTGTGGGGACTGAGTATTTGCTTACTGAAGAAATAAATAATAAAGCCATGACATAAATGGCAAAAGCAGAAGTCTCCTCCAGCTTACCTTATGTATATGTCTTCTCTCTTCTTTTCCTTATAAAAATTCTACCAAAAAAGGGGGGAGCAAAAATCCCAATGTAAGTCAAAGGTTATTGAGAAGCTAGCTATGGGAATGGCCAAATCACTATTTCCGTTCTTCAACAGTGTCATTTTCCCAAAGGTTATTGTCTACCTTTAACAAATACCCCCACAAAGAAAGGGAGGGACCATTTATAAAGGTAAGTTGAAGAATTTTTTTAGGACCATGCATTTAAAAAATGTGAGGGAAACCCTCTATGTGAACAGAGAGCCAACTGATACTCAAGTCAACTCATGGTCTCTTTTCTTCCTCAAGGAGACAGTGGAATCAGGCTCTTCATTTATATTAAGCAGAGGAATGCATGGCAGCCTAAACTTCTGAGGTCTGTGGTCCCAGTTGCATATATAGGGAAAGGCAAGACCACAGAGTTCTATACCATGAGTATTCCATAGACTCTCTCCTCACGGTATAGTGTTTCTGAAGCATATTTGTCTATGCCCAATTTCTCCAACAACAAAGCAACCACATATAAACAAGAAGAGAAAAACATGAAGGGTGGCTTTTGAGTAAGAGTTGAGCCAAGACCTTTTGTTTCACTCTTCATCCCTATGTCTGTGGGAACTGATACCCGAATGCAAAGCTGAGTCAGCAGTCCCAATTGGACTCAGCAGGACACAGACTCCACTGAGGTGGCCCCAGGATACCTTTGAGTCTGTGAGGTCTACTCAGAACTGAGTTATGCTTGCGGGGGTGACCCAGCAGTGCCCTCTCACCAACCTGGGGGCCTGGCACCTACCAGCACATTCACAGTACAGCTCATGCGGTTCTCCTTGCTTTCATCATGCATGATAATGGTTCTGTAGTCCAGGAGGTGCTCTAACAGGCTGCTGACCAGGAATGCAAACACTTCTCCAGAGCTGGAGAGGTATTTATGTTTCCGGCAATGTTCTAGGAGCCTGGAAGCGGGGAAGCGTAGATAAATACCCATGTTCCATACTGTCTGGCATTCCAGTGCAGCTAATGAGTACCCTCTAAGGGCCTAGCAGCAGGTGGCGCCAGACTAGGAAATACACACCCTTCCTGTAACATCGTCCTATCCCACGGCTTGGCTTCTGCTGTGCCTCCTAGTGACTCAAGTTCTGCTTTGTCTTCAGGGCTTTGGCTCAAGTCCCATTGTCACTTAGAATCCCAGCCCACAATGCCCATCTTTGAAGCTCTATCTGTACTTGTTTTCTGCTTTTGTCTTTGCCCAAAAGATTTGTGTATGCTATCTGATCCATCTTTTTATGTCTTTATTCTCCCTAAAGCCTAGCACTTCAGGACATCCTGTGGGCATTCTGGAAAGCATTGAATCAATGCACAACCTAGAGGACCCTAGCAATCTAGTGCACATGCACACACGTGCCTCTTCAGACAAAACTGCTATTTAACAACAACAAAAATGCAAAACTATAAATAAATAAGCTGAGGATAAACTTTTGAGCTAAATCTTCTCTTGTTGGACCCAAATAGAACAAAACTATTCTACAGGGGCTTCTTAGATTTGACAACTAGAAGAAAACTTGGAGAACAAGAGAAAAAAAAGAGAAAGAAATGGGTCCAAGGAATTAGCGCAGACTTTAGGATTATTCTTGAACACTGGAGATTCGTATAGTCATATTTTTCTGAGTTAGTGATTCAGGAAGAATGAAGAAAAAAAAACTTACAGAGAAAACTCATCTTGGGAATAAAATAGGGGTAGTTTATCATTTGTAAATTTTTTTGTATATATAAATATATATATACACACACATATATATATTATGTATGTATAGATGTATATAATTTTCCCATTTGACTCCTGTACAAGATCTGAATATAAAAATCATAATGTGGGAAGGTTTGAAACACAAGCACATAGACCTAATGGAAACATGATGAAAAGATCAATGAACAGGTCTTGTCATCCACTAAAAGAAAAATCAGAAAGACTTCTGGTTCTTGAAAATATAGCTGAATCATCAACTCCATTCCATTTCTCAGCATCCAGTGTGCTGGCTCCTAAAATCTTAAAAAAACAAAAAAGAAAACCAACTTGCGAGTTCCCTGTCCCCAAGCATACTCTAGCACATGCCACTCCCTGGAAAGAGGTGGGCAACAAAGTGACAGAGGCATAAACCCAATCAACAGGTGGCACAGCTGGTCAGTATCACAAAGGCTCAGAGGACATGAGAAATGAGTAGTCTAGGTAGTGAGCACCACGGAGGATGAAGGTCCTTTCTTGAGGATGGCAGCAGTGACCAGCACAAACCGAGAGCAGCGACACTCCATTAGTATGGAGTTGGTAACAGACACTCTGCTAAACGAGATTTAAAGATTGTCTAACGCCAACATCCAAGTGCTTTTAACCGCCTTTTTATATCGTAACCCCACATGCGCAAAGGAGAATTCAGAGGCCAGGAGGGGTGTGTGTGGTATGTGTGGGTGGGTAGGGAGTGGCGGTGATACTGTGAGCAAAGGAGGGAAGAAGAACGTTAGATGTGGGCGAGGTGGGTAGGGCAGTGCAAAGACCAACCTGGCTGGAGATCTAACAGGTGTTCTCAGAAGCCCTCGATAGGGCATATGGTATTTTTAAATGTAAAGTGGACTTTGAAATGTTTTTTCCTTCCTCCTTTAAATTGGTGCTTTGAAGCCATAATTAGAGGCGCTGGCACTTTTGGCGAAGTTCAGCGATTCAAACATGGGCAGAATGCCATCGCTTTGTACCTCCCCCCCTCTCCTCCATCTGCTCTGTTCTCGAGGGGCCAGGCTGGCCAGGAAAACATGGACATTTGATTCACATCAGACAAACAAACATCAGCAGTGGACGGTGTAAACTCCATTAATCCCACCGAGAACCATTTGTGGTGGTGACCCCCGTGCTTCTGGGACTACTCAACTGGGTTGTAAGCACAGCAGAAGCCTGCTTCCCTCCATCATTAAATGATGCGTCAACTTGAAGCTTTGTTTCTGAAATACTCACAGTTTTTCCAGAAGGATCTTGTATTGTTCATCTCCTCTGCCCCCTTCTACCTCTTGGTCCAGCTTTGTGATCAACTCATTCTCAAACTGAAAGCAGAAGCAGAATTTCACAGGAGAATGCCTGGTGTCCGTAGAAGAGGACATGCAAGACACCCAGCCAAGCTTTCTAGACTCGACACAACTCCTTTATTGAACTGTGAATGCTTTCCAACATGGTATAGGGGAAGATCATGCTTCCTGTCATCTGTTAATCATGTACTAGGGTCCGACAGAAACTCTCTAAACAAGTCTCACATTACTGTGTCCTCTGCTTTACATTTGCAGGAAAAAAAAACCAGATATTAATTTTCTGTTTTGACAAACCTTAATGATTCTAATGATCTATTTTATTTTTCTTTCTTGTCTAAGCCCTGGCAGTGGAATTTACTTTTGCAGAGCTTCACAGCTACAAAATCTTCCTTTCAATACCAATATGCTAGATAGATAAAGAAACTGAGGCATAAAGAGAGAGATCATATAAACTAGGGAAGGGAAGGGAAGAGATCATATAAATGAGGGAAACTTCAAAACAAGAGATGATCACAGCATCATTCCCCTAATCTGGCATTATACTGTATATACACAGCTATACTGCAACAGACAGGTTTAAAATGGGTGATGTCAAATTTTAATTACCCAGAGATGCAGAGCTATTTAGAAAACACATGTAGAAAAACAACGTTTCTCAGCCGTGGGATAGGTTATTCAATTCTGTCTCTTAATTGCTTTACAAAATGAAAAGTAAATAGTTTTTAGACCAACTTGGATTAGTCTAAAATTACTTGGGCTACTGCTTCTCTATATTAAAAGAAAGCAAGTCAGAGCTGACTATCTGCGCCTTCAGAAGATTCCAGCTCTACCACTTCTTACCATATGGAAATTGCCGTTTCCGCTAAAGTTGAACTCACACTGCATCATGTCAAAGAAAATGGGGATAGTGGCTTTCCGGAGCTCGACTTCAGGGGTCAGTGTGACCTCCAGAATGGGACCCACCATGGAGGGGATAAATTTGATTTTGTGGGGACCTGAAATGAAAGTAAGTGAGGATATTAAAAAGTGATTTCAACTGCAAGTCAAGTGTCACCATGTTCCTCCACAGGGCCAGAACAGGAAAAGGTCATGTGGGTAAATCAACTCAGTCACTTACGAGTGACTAAGTATCATATTCTGACAACATGTGGATGTCATAATCTAAGATCTACAAGTCAACTTTCACTTCTAGACAGACAAATCAATCTTGGGGTTACTGGGAATTAAAATCCAAGAGAACCCATGGTGGGATGCTTATGACACAGAAGTTGTGCAGGAGCAGGTTCAAGGTCATACACTCACCCAGGTTATACCACATGTCACGGATTCTGAAACCGATTTCCTTTCTCATGTCCCCATATCTAGGAAGAAGATCATAAACAAGAGAAAGATCTGCAGTGGAAATGAGCACATATGTTAAAATGATGAGGCAAGGAAAAATAGCCTGTTGCTCCTCTAGGTCACATTTAAGACAGGCCTGAGGCGAGGTCACTCTAAGAGACACAGTTAATACCAAAAGAAGCCCCAAAAAAGAAATGGGCCACATGGAGAGGGGACTTTACTAGCAGGAAGGGGCCAAATGCAAATGCTGAAAAATAACTGACAAATGAAATTGTCAAACTTAGCAAAGAGAGAAGGGTGAGGAGTATTCTGGCCACTGCTAAGCAAAGAAACAAAGCATAACAAGCAGTAATGAAAAGGAAGATGAATGAGGCATGATGTACATGGCCATGTGACTGATGTCTAACCAACATGCTGATTTTATACATTTTTATTTGAGAAACCCACATCCATACCACTATGTTCTTCAGAGTACTCACACTGAGAAACTCTAGATATACCTTCTCAGTTGAGAAACTTCTCATGTTCTATTTAACTACACAGCCTTGTAGGGTCCTTGGGGCACAGAAGGCTTACTGTTCTTATGTAGGAAGTACAAATATACACAGAGTACATAAACAGATATGTTTATAAACATATATATATATGGTATTAATATTTCAGGGGTGGTGTGATTAGAAAAACAATTCTGAAAGGTTAAAAGAGAGAGAGAGAGAGAGAGAGAGAGAAACATTGATTTAGACAGTGGTTAATGACTAGAGAAGAATCAAAATCACCTGGATCTCTCTTAAAGAATACATAGGCCTGAGGCTACCCCAACCACAACCACAAGAAGCTGGGGGCCAAGAAAACTAGAAATAGGGCAGGTCAAAGTCGATATGGCCAATGTTCCCAGGGATCTCTAGTAAGGACCTATGGCCCATCCTACAATCATGTTTCTACATATTCTACTCATTGCACTAAACATTTTTTTTTTCAAATTCCTCCTTTGTAAATTTAGAAACCAGTATAAAATTCTTTTTAAAAAAAGATTTTATTTATTTATTCATGAGACACAGAGCAAGAGAGAGGCAGAGACACAGGTAGAGGAAGAAGTAGAGACACAGGCAGAGTGAGAAGCAGACTCCATGCAGGGAGCCCAACATAGGACTTGATCACGGGACTCCAAGATCATGCCCTGGGCCAAAGGCAGGAGCTACACTGCTGAGCCATCCAGGGATCCCCCCAGGATAAAATTCTTATGTAAAGGCTTCTTGTACAAAAACAAAACAAACTTTTCTTACTATTACATTCCAACAAAAATACCTAATTTTATTATTTATATTAGGTAAGCATATATAGTTAATGTCTGGCACATAATAAGCAATATATGATAACTACTATTGTTTATTAAGACCACTGTTGATGCTACTTATAAAAATAAGAGAACTCCTGAAAAAATTTTATTCATATTTCTGTAACATTAGTAAAAATGTTTTTCCCAACGTGCATCTTTGCTCATATGCATATATATATATATTTTTTTTTATTTATTTTAAGATTTTTTTTTTTTATTTTTTATTTTTTTTTTTATATATTTTTTTTATTATTTTTATTTATTTATGATAGTCACAGAGAGAGAGAGAGAGGCAGAGACACAGGCAGAGGGAGAAGCAGGCTCCATGCACCGGGAGCCCGATGTGGGATTCGATCCCGGGTCTCCAGGATCACACCCTGCGCCAAAGGCAGGCGCCAAACCGCTGCGCCACCCAGGGATCCCTATTTTAAGATTTTATTTATTTATTCATGAGAGACACATACAAAGAGGCAGAGATATAGGCAGAGGGAGAAGCAGGCTACCCGTTGGGAAGCCTGGGATTAGGACTTGAGCCGAAGGCAGATGTTCAACCATTGAGCCACCCAGGTGCCCCAAAGAAAAGCCTACAGCACCTAGTATTCCCCGGTGGTCTCCCATACAAGTACTAACCAGGCCCAACCCTGCTTAGCTTCCAAGATCAGACAAGATTGGGTGTGTTCAGGGTGGTATGGCCATAGACCATATATATTTTATATAACATGTACTTAGTCACATTTTTCTCTGATCAAAACCAGAATCAAAAAAACAAAACAAACAAACAAAAAAACCCAGAATCATTAATCCTAACTAACCACTTTATATACCAGACGTGGTGTCAACTAACTTCACTCTTGAGTGTTTAACCAAAATCAAATCCATCACTGAAAGAAGTTATGTCATTTAAGATAGTCTAAGATTAAGATATCCATCTTAAAAATCTATTTTCTCTCCATACCCACCCCATAGGGAAATCTGGAAAACCAGTTTTACTTTTATCTTTGAGATTTAAATCTCAATCTCTTAGCCACCAATCTGTGTTTTAGGGAGAAACCAGGGGTAGACAGATACCATAGAGTTTGCCTAGAATCTCAGACATCTTGGCAAGGGAACAGAGCTCAAGTTTCATAGCCTTTAAATGATAAATTTCTCATGTTCTATTTAACTACATAGCCTTGAGTTTCCAGGCTCTCCATGAACTCTGAAACAGACCGGAAAGGAAAGCAATGAAAAGCTTCCCTAAATCTCTCATCGCTCCTGGACATATGTCCATGTTGAATTCCGAGCCAGGAATCTGGAGGGCATTTTTAGGGGATGTGTTAGTCTTGGCTCCTCTGCTGAAGTGACTTGAGAGGTACAGAGTGGGGCCAAAGAACTCTGCTTTGTGAAGTATGAGTGGGAGAGGCGTTGCGCCTGCAATTTGGGTAAGCTGCCAGCAGATGGGCAGCTGTTCTTGGATGGAGGTGGGAGTGCTGGCCAGCCTCAGCACCTCTCCAAGTATAGATGCCACTTAAAAAAACTGCAATGGGGGCGCCTGAGCCTTAAGTGTCTGCCATTGGCTCAGGTCATGATCCTGGAGTTCCAGGATTGAGTCCCGTATCTGGCTCCTGGCTCAGCAGGGACTCTGCTTCTCCCTCTGACCCTCCACCCATCTTGTACTCTCTTTCTCTCTCTCTCAAATAAATAAAATCTTAAAAATTTTTTAAAAGCCTTAAAAAAGAAAATATTTAAAATTTCGATGACTGATGGGTTGAAAAGAGACATGATCCAAGGAAATTTGAAGTCTATTAAGTGATAACATTAAGACACATCTCACTAACAACATGGGGAGCCCCTGAATAGTTCATTTCTGTGATACCAAAAACCCTGCTCTGAAAAAAAATGGAAAAATCACCTTCCCAATCATAAGCAAGTTTAAGAGGACACTTACTTTTTGACAATTTTGCTGCGCTTGGCTTGAGAGAAGGTTTCAAGCTGAAGGGATTCATGGGTGAGAAAGGCTACTGCCAAATGGAAATAATTGTTCCAGAGCTGCTCAAAATTGATTGTGTGGGTGAAAAGAAATGGAAAATAACATTAGTAAGGGTCAGAGTAAAACGATGCCACATGGTAGAAATTTACTCACAGGGATTAAGGGAAAAAAGCAAAATAAAATCCACCAGGCTTCTTTTTCTTTCTTGTGTTTCAATTATTGAGCTCTGAAAATGTTAACACTTACTATTAAGTTTTTTTTTAAATCCAGACTATTATATTTGTCTTTACTCCTGAGATAGGGCAAAACTGCTGCCAGGAAGTGCACCTATTTATAGTAAGTATTTTGGCAATATGTATCAAAAGCCCTAAAATCCTGCCAAACTTCTGAAATAGTAAATACTTTAGGACTTTATCCTGGCAAAATAACCACGGGTATTTAAAAGTATTTAAAGCCAGGAAGGCCTTCACAGTGCTATTTAAATAACAGAAGATGGAAACAATCTAAATGTTCAGAAGAAAAATTTGGTTAAATAAATCATGGCCCAGCTATGACAGACTGTACTCAGCCATTAATAATATTGTGAGAATATTTAGTATCATTGAAAAGATGATAGAAAAAAATTAAATTTAATAGGTTGCCAAAGAACTGCACAGCTTGATTCCATTTTGGCATATATATATATATGCCATATATATGCCATTATATATATATATATATATATATATATATATATATTATGTCTAGCAAATATAGGTACTCCATTTTAGCTTATATATACACGCACACATACATATGTATATATAAATGCGTATATAATCTCTTCTTAGGACTCTCCACTTTTAAAGTCCCACAGATATAAACAAAGCCACATGACACAGCAAAAGCATGTCACCAACAAAATGTTTGAAGTACGGGAGCATGGAACTTGTCTACCTTCACCAGGCCTTAAAATGGTGCTCTGTGCAAATAAATAATATTTGCTGGATGGATGAAGATGGAGCTAGGAGTCACCTGCTTCAACCCAGTTTGGATTTTCACACAAGTGTGTATGTGAATCTCTCCTTAGAAATGAAACCACCTGCAGGCAGAGGAATGTCTGCGTGCCCATCTGCAAGCACATGCGTTTATGTGTATTTGTGTTATGTTCACAGCAGAGGGTAGAACTATTTGTATTTCAATTTACTTCTTTTTGCTTAGCTATATTTTCTACTCTTACTTTTTTTTTTTTTTTTTTTTTTTTACCTGTATTAGTTATATAGAAAGAAAAAAAATCAACTTGATTCTGTCTGGAGGAGAGTGATAGGAATGTGTGCTTTAGGGAAAGGAGAAAAAAACAGGAAAACTGTTTGCATTTGAAAACGATAAAACTTGAAGTGATGTTTTCCAAAATGCCACAGTTGTCTCACCATGACTGAGAATTCAAGGAACCCCTTAGGTGAGGAGATGCTTACCTGAAGTTCAAAGCTTGTCTGATCCATGAAGAACCTTGTGAGAACCTCAGTAAACTGATTTATCGCACGGAGGAAAACCCTGTGGGAAGGAAATACCAGATGAAGAAGGCAACTTTCTGCTCTTCAGAACATCTCCCACCTACGTGAAAAACCAAAGCAAAGCAAACCTAGACTCGGCAACATGAAATCTTTAGCTTTGTAAAGGTTATCAGAGACCAACAGCAGAGCAGACTGCAGAAGACATTCAAGTCAAGTTTCTAGAACTGACTCCACAAGCCACGCAAAGCTGCATCACAATTTAGCCCCTGGAGGGTACAGCTGAGATGATCAACCAGGTCTCCTGAGCCTCAGAGAGGGCTCTTTGCACTCTACTGCCATGCTTCCCTTTTCAAGTTTTGCGATACTGATGAGAGTTTTTCTTTAATCTGTCTGCATGTAGTTGGGAAGGATTTTTCTAAATCGGTATGTTAACAACTCTTAGGATAATTTATTTTTTAATTATTTTTTATTCAAATTACCAACATATAGTATAATACCCAGTGCTCATCCCATGAAGTGCCCTCCTTAGTGCCCATCACCCAATCACCCCATCTCCCCACCCACCTCCCCTTCTGCAACTGTTTGTTTCCCAGGGTTAGGAGTCTCTCACGGTTTGTCTTCCTCTTTAATTTTTCCCAACTCAGGTTCCCCTCCTTTCCCTTATAATCCCTTTCACTATTTCTTATCTTCCACGTATAAGTGAAACCATATAATGGTTGTCTTTCTCCAACTGATCTGTTTCACTCAGCATAATGCCCTCTGGTTCCATCCATGTTGTTGCAAATGGTAGGTATTCATCCTTTCTGATAGCTGAGTAATGCTCCTTTGTATAAAGAAGACCACATCTTCTTTATCCATTCATCTGTCGAAGGACATCCCAGCTCCTTCCACAGTTTGGCTATTGTGGACATTGCTGCTATAAACACTGGGGCCTGGGGTGTCCTGTCATTTCACTACATCTGTATCTCTGATGATTTACTTTATTAATAAAGTTCACAGAGAATTGTGAACATTATCTGTATATATATAATTCTGAAATCTTATTTCATATATATGTGTGTGTATGTATATATATTTCATATATATGTGTGTGTGTATGTGTATATATATACATATACATATGTATATATATATATATATAAAATTCTGAAACTTTGAAAAAAAAAATATATATATATTCGGTTCACTTTGCTCCTATTCATCAAGTATTTGTTATGGTCCAACAACTACAAAGCACTGGCTTAGGTCTGTCTTAAAGGAGAGGGTTCCTGGTCTTAAGATGTTTACAACTTGGTGGGGGTTACTTGCAACATGTAAATCTAACCATGACCCAACAAAGAATATGGACAATCCGGTGGAGGGGGTGTCAAAGAGGTACAGGACGTTAAAGGAGGAAAATGCCATATCCAGGTCAGAAAGGCTTCCTCTGCAGAGGACCTTGGATGGTGGCACGCTGACAGCTGGAGGTTGTGGGGAAAGCACTGCAGCAGGAAGATGCAGCCCAAGGGAAAGCATGGGACACGTTCAGGGACGGAGAACAGGCCACTCTGGTTGTAGCACACGTTGTATATGGAGTGAAATATTGGAAGGTAAGGCTAGAAAAGCAAGGTGAGCCAGGCCACAGAGGCTCTGCGTGGCATGATGATGAAGGCCACATGGAACCACGGGAGGGCGCTATGGGAGAGCCGAGACTAAGGATGGAGGGCAATCAAGAGACTACACCAGAGCACAGAGCTTGAGGCAGAGCAGCTGCCAACAGCCAGGGGAAAAGCAAGAATGCAAGTCCAGAACCGGCATCATAGCCACAGGAGGCTCCTTACTCTATAGAGTCCAGATGTCCCCCCAAGAGATTCAACAGCATTTTCCAAAGGTCAGGTTACTGGTCATGGTCATGATAGCCAAGGATTCAGAGTCAAATGCCTCAGGCCCGATCCTGGGCCGTCTCACCTGCTCTGTGTCATATTCATGACCATCCAGTCTTTGGCATACACATTCTTTCCAATCAGATCCTTAAACATGATGAAAGTTTCCATGAGGAAGTCCTGCAGAGAACAAAGGAGGAATGTTTGGGGTGGGGGGAACTAGGTGACAAGAGGGAGCATGGACAGCATGAGAACAAGATGTCCTTTGCCCATAATTACAGCCTAGCTTTTTAATAAGGTTTTTTTTTGGGGGGGGGGCACCTGGGTGGCTCAGTGGTTGAGCGTCTGCATTCAGCTCAGGTCGTGATCCTGAGGTCCTGGGATCGAGTCCTGCATCGGGCTCCCCACAGGAAGTCTGCTTCTCCCTCTGTCTATGTGTCTGCCTCTCTCTCTCTGCCTCTCTCACTCTCTGTGTCTCTTGTGAATGAGTAAATATTTTTTAAAAAATAAGAGTTTTTAAAGATCTGACAAGAACAAAAAAGCTGTCCACATTTTAGAAATAATAAAATTGAGTCTGTGAAAAGGTAAAAGACTGGCTTCAGGCTGTAGAAGCTGGGCAGTGGGAGAGGAGGAAAGAGAACTCAGGGTTCTGGACCCCAAATTTAGAGTCATGATGTCTTTAGTCCTCTGCTGCCAAGTTTGTCCAAACACATCTACTGCACTTAAAATGAATCTGCCGGAAATTGTGATACTTCTAATAACTCTGAGTCCAATTCTCCTTTATTATTATTAGAACAGAAGAAAGCCACTATAAATAAAAAGCAAAGTCATGATGCCTCCGATTCCAGGAATGTTCCCAGGGGTGGCTTGGGGGAAGGGTCCTGAAGGGTCCTTAAACAGCAATAGTTGGCAGTGGGTCGTGATGACAGTAATAACTAATAACAAAAGAACACAACAAAGTGTCTGGAAAACAGCTCTTATATTCAAAAGGGGGCTGTGATCAAAAAGCAACTTAGAACATTTTGGACTAAAATTCAAACCTAAAGTTTTGAAAGCTTTTTATTTATTAGTTAGTTAAATTTAGACATTTTCCACTCGGATTCCTAAGTTGGAAATCCAGGCCAATCCCTCTGGCACTAAACCGCACAGTTCTATCTTATGAATTACATCATGTAGCAGAAGGAAGGCGGGAGCTGGGAAGTCGGCGGCCTGGGTTCGATCTCTAATGATGTTCCTCTGAGATGGTGGGCATGATGGCCAACTTCCGGCACTTTGGATGCCACACAGCACAGGAGTGGGAATGGTCCTGGCTCTGAAGTCTGTGCCATGCTTGACTCTTCCTCCAGTTCAATGGAGAGTCCAACTTTTCTATCGTCAATTCTCAAATCATACACATATTTCCTTAGTTTTAAAATGTTTCATCATAGTCTCATATATTAATTATTCTACTGAGTCTCTCAAACCAGTAAGAATTTGTGATTTGTGAAGCAAGAATCAAGTTTAGATGCCAGTTATCCACTTCTGATGCCGATTCTACATTGAACTCTTGGGAATCTAAATTAATTGGAAATAGCGATGGTATAAGAAAGGTAATTCACAGATTATCCCGGGTCTTACTTTATCTCCCACTTCCCAAAGTCTGCCAAATGATTTACTCAGAGGCGGAGGGAGGGAAAGGACAATTCGCTGGAAGTCAATGGCCTAGCTGTACCCTGAAGGCTTGCCCCTGATGACAAGTTTCCTCATGGGGATAATAATCCTCTTTTAATTAGATAATACAGGGGAAAGAGCCTACCATTGTTCTGGAATGTATTGTTTTGTCTTTTTTTTTTTTTTGTATTGTTTTGTCTGCATACTTAATGGAACTATATTGTCAAAAGCTTGAATTTAGTATAACTTCCCTTATTCTACTTAACTTTCTGAAGGAAATTTTTTAAAAATAACTATACTATTTTTATGTTAACTTTATTTTATATGACAATAATAAAATTACTATTATAAATAGCTAGTCTTCATAGGCATCAACTACGTGCCAAACACAGAGCTCAGTAATTATCAGGTGTTGATTCAACTGATACTCATTTACATTAACCCTCAAAATAGGTATGATCTTATAGACAAGGAACCTGAGCTTTAGTGAAGTTAAATAGCTGGCTGAAAACTTCACAGAAGGAAATAGAATGGCCAGAATTCAAACCCAGATCTGGATATTTTAAAGTCTGTGTTCTTAAACCCACTATTCCCACTGCCTATGGAGGGGACACGCGGCTAGCACCCCACTTCCACCTCTTCCCTCCCTTCCTTTGTTCCTAATTCTCTTGCACTTGGTCTCTGTGGGCACAACTACATATTGCTATGAGTCCCTGTACCATGCTGCGGGCCAGAGCATGGCTTAAGCGGAGGTTCATGAAGGCCTCCAGATTAAACCACATGGTTCATCACTGGACCTACTCCCACTGCCATTACTACTACTACTACTACTACTACTACTACTACTACTGCTGCTACTACTACTACTACTACTACTACTACTACTACTACTACTTCTTAGCATTTTCTCTGCAGTTCCTTGTGTTTTCTTCCATCATGTGGACCTCACAGAAAGGAAGGCTATTGGCAGAAACGGAACTGGATATCCTCAGGTGTACAGGCCACATCCTACCAGTATAATATAGGCATTAAGTAGAAAATCTAGAGCCTAAAGAAGACTGGAATATGCACGGATGGTGGGAGAATGGTCCACCACAAGGACTAGTGCAACGGGTCACTGAGTTGCTGATCCAGCTATGTCCGGCTCACTGCTTTACAAGATAAGACAATACTTTCAGGGACTTTTTAATAGTCACTAACAACTCCCTAAAGAGAGGATCCTGGGGAAGCACCTGAGGCCCAGCTTTGCCTCTTAGGCAACTTTTGGTTGTATGCTAAACAGTCATTATGAGAACAATTTTCTTGTTTAAAACAAAAGAGAATACAATATTGTCAACTGAAGGTGACAGACATTTGTCAGGGGGCAAATATCATCTTACAGATGTTGTAAGGGGCAAGTATTAACTCTTCTTGTTTCCCTTTCCAGGGAATACTGAAAAAGATGACACCAACCACATCTTAGAAGCAGTACTGTGCACATCTCTGCCTCCCAGAATCCTTGCCATGGCATAACTACCTCTGAAAATGAGGTTCTCTTCTGAGAACAAGAAAGATCTCCCAAATGGTTCTAAATAAAGGTTCTCTCTAAATCCAAGAGACTCAGGAGGCTGAGTGAGGGCCTCTTGGTACATGTTTTGAGGTCTTCAAATGCTATCAGACAGAGAAAATAAGAAACAACCCTTTCGGGATCCCTGGGTGGCGCAGCGGTTTGGCGCCTGCCTTTGGCCCAGGGCACGATCCTGGAGACCCGGGATCGAATCCCACGTCAGGCTCCCGGTGCATGGAGCCTGCTTCTCCCTCTGCCTGTGTCTCTGCCTCTCTCTCTCTCTGTATGACTATCGTAAATAAATAAATTAAAAAAAATTGAAAAGATAATTCCCTTTGGCCACTTCTGGCTACTTCCTAATCAAACTTAAAAAAAAATTCCCTATAATCACATAAGTCACAGATGAGTATATTAAAAAAAAAAAAAAGAAAGAAACAACCCTTTCCTTTTTGTAATCATTGTGGACAGCCATGAAGTAATGGAGATGAGTGAAAGAGAATTCTGGACTCATGATGCTCAGTTTTTCTTTCTTTTTTCTTCTTTCTTTTTCTTTTTCTTTCCTCCCTCCCGTCCTTCTTTCCCCCCGCCCCCAAATATAAGAAGTATAATACAGATCCAACAAAGACAACTTACAATGATGTCTTGTCTGGTTTTGAAAGTGCTGATATAGTGGTTATAGTGGCTGTCGTCCATTTGCCGCAGGATCGTGATCATACAAGCAACAAAACTCCCCTGGAAGGACAGAAGAAACACAAATCCAATACCTCTTAGACCACCAGCTGACAAAACAAGATTTGTGCGCATGTACTTTGGTTATCTCCACCCAACTACCAAAACAGGGACCCTACCAACCTGGATACTTTCTGCATCCTAAAGGTCTAAAGGGCACATGCTTTGCTGTTTCTGCTTAAAATGACTTCCTTCCAGGTTTGAGTTGAGGAATGTGGAGGGCTTTGCTCACCCCTTTAATAGTACGATTTGCAGAATTCTGCAGGTCATCAGACACTGACTCTAAGATCTCAGCTAGATCACCAGTTAAAATACAACAACTCGAAGGCAAAAGAAACAAAAGCAAAAATGAACTATTGGGACTTCATCAAGATAAGAAGCTTTTGCACAGCAAAGGATACAGTCAACGAAACTAAAAGACAACCTACAGAATGGGAGAAGATATTTGCAAATGGCGTATCAGATAAAGGGCTAGTTTCCAAGATCTATAAAGAACTTATTAAACTCAACACCAAAGAAACAATCCAATCATGAAATGGGCAAAAGACATGAACAGAAATCTCACAGAGGAAGACATAGACATGGCCAACAAGCACATGAGAAAATGCTCCACATCACTTGCCATCAGGGAAATACAAATCAAAACCACAATGAGATACAACCTCACACCAGTGAGAATGGGGAAAATTAACAAGACAGGAAACAACAAATTTTGGAGAGGATGTGGAGAAAAGGGGAACCCTCTTGCACTGTTGGTGGAAATGTGAACTGGTGCAGTCTCTCTGGAAAACTGTGTGAAGGTTCCTCAAAGAGTTAAAAATAGACCTGCCCTACGACCCAGCAATTGCACTGTTGGGGATTTACCCCAAAGATACAGATGCAATGAAATGCCGGGACACCTGCACCTCGATGTTTCTAGCAGCCATGTCCACAATAGCCAAACTGTGGAAGGAGCCTCGGTGTCCATCGAAAGATGAATGGATAAAGAAGATGTGGTTTATGTATACAATGGAATATTCCTCAGCCATTAGAAATGGCAAATACCCACCATTTGCTTCAACGTGGATGGAGCTGGAGGGTATTATGCTGAGTGAAATAAGTCAATTGGAGAAGGACAAACATTATATGGTCTCATTCATTTGGGGAATATAAATAATAGTGAAAGGGAATAGAAGGGAAGGGAGAAGAAATGTGTGGGAAATATCAGAAAGGGAGACAGAACATAAAGACTCCTAACTCTGGGAAACGAACTAGGGGTGGTGGAAGGGGAGGAGGGCGAGGGGTGGGGGTGAATGGGTGACGGGCACTGAGAGGGGCACTTGACGGGTGAGCACTGGGTGTTATTCTATATGTTGGCAAATTGAACACCAATAAAAAATAAATTTATTATTAAAAATAATAATAATAAAATAAAATACAACACAACAACTTGGGGATTTTGAGTTTCTGGTTGAGACAGAGTTGTAGTCCGTGGAGAAATGTGTGAAATAGCACAAATTTCATTTTGGAAGAAAGCAAGGAGGAAACAGAGATGGTAAAACTGAGAATGGAAGAGCAGAGAGATAGGGAAATGAGTGCTCCCAGCTAGAGCACTTCAGTGTCATTCTTCTAACTCCAGAATCCTTCAGACTGCTATCTCCTGCAGGTTATTATGCACCTGTGATTATGGATGTGGTTTGAAGAAAGGGACTGAAGAGCTTGATGATTAACATCAATTTATATATTTTTAAATCTTTTTTTAAAGATTTATTTATTTATTTATTTATTTATTTATTTATGATAGACAGAGAGAGAGAGAAAGAGGCAGAGACACAGGAGGAGGGAGAAGCAGGCTCCATGCCGGGAGCCCGACGTGGGACTCGATCCCGGGACTCCAGGATCGCGCCCTGGGCCAAAGGCAGGCGCTAAACCGCTGAGCTACCCAGGGATTCCCCAATTTATATTTTTGATGTCAAGAATTACATATTCAATGTGTTTTCCTCTAGTCCCACCATATTTGAATCACAGACTTAATTTTCTGGCCAGTGGGCAAATATCTAGGGGGAAATGCCCTCCTATATTAACATAGTTATTTAAATGAATTGGCATAGAGAAGATGAATATACAACTATTTTAGGGATGGAGAAAATGACTTTCTAAACACAAAAACAATGAAAGAATACTCTCTGAATGAATGTCTTAGTCTCTTTGTTTAAAAAAAGTTTATTTTTCTAATTATAAAGCAATGCAAATTTACTGTCCTAAGGCTTCTTATATATAGTACCAAAACACACAGAGTTTGCATTCCTGTCAGTATCTAACACTACTTGTTTCTCCAGGCCTTTGCCTATTCTGGGTCTCTGCATTTTATTTAATTTCATTTTTGTTAATTTGCATTTCCTTTCTTCTGAATTACACATCTGTCTATTTGTTGGTTGGCCATTTATTTTTCTCTCATTTTGCTGTTTGCTCGTATTCTTTACCAATTTTCCTACTAAAATATATATATTTTTTAATGGTTTATAATAGGTATTTTTATACTAAGGCTATTAGCCACTTGGCACTTATTTTACAAATAAGTTTTAGGGTTTGGTGCTTGACATTTAATTTGCTTATATACATATTTTCACATATAGGGGTTTAATATTTTTCTCTAATAAACTTTTTTATAGTATCCTTTCCATTTTTGAAAATTCATAAATCTCTTTTCTCTTAAAAATAGGTCTTGAAAAATAGGTACAGGTGAAAAGAATTAACAGTATACTTATCACGATGAGCATTGAGAAATGTATAGACTTGTTGGATCCCTATTTTGTACACCTGAAACTAATCCTGCATGTTAATTATAATGGAATTTTTAAAAGTATAGATTAATTTATGTTTTCTTCTAGCTGCTTTATTATTATTTTTTATTATTTTTTTATTATTTCTTTTTACATTGACCTTTCATACCATCTGAAATTTATTTTTTTGGATAGAGCATGAAATAAAAGTCAAACTTTTTTCCACACCGTTCATGTATTTTCCAAATAACGTTTATTAAAAATCTTCACTTTCCCTATTGAATGGTAATAGAATTTTCATATAACCTGAAGTCTCTTCTTAAATTCTCTCAATTCTGTTCTGTGGATATATGTACTCTATTCCATTAGTCCAACACTATTTTAATTACTGTAGCTAATTATAATGTTTTCAAATATGACAAGCAAATCCTCCACTATTACTTCAATGGGGCTATTCATTTAGATGTATCTTGTATTGGTTTAATTTTTTAAGTTTTAATTTATTTATTCATTTAACTCATATTACTCTCATATTTTCATGACTAAATTGAATGGGATTTTTCTTTTATAATCTCTAAATAGCTACTGTTGTTGTAGAAAGGCCATTGAATATTGTCTGTTTATTCTAAAACTGGTCAGTTTAATAAACTGTTCATTATTTCCATTAAGATTGTGTTAAGTTTCTTGTGTTTCCTAGAAATGGTAATCATTTCACTAAAAATAATGACAGTTATGAAAATTATTTTGTCACTTTTCAATACTCATACTTAGTAAATATATGCATGTGTGTTATAATATTGACTGGAATTTATAGAAAAATGCTAAACAGTGTTGAGATTTAACATCTTGATTCTCCCTTTTAGGAGAATAAATAGGTTGCCTGGTGATTGCATGTTAACATTTCCTTCCATTAATTTGGAATACATGTTATATTCATCATATATTTTGGCATTTTTGGACATAGTCACAAAGCTTTTTTCCTTTTATCCAACTGATGTATTTAATTAACAAATCCTTGCTGAAAATAATTTTTTCTCTCTTTTTTAAAGTAGGCTCCATGCCCAGTTCAGGGCTTGAACGCATGACCCCGACTGAGATCTAGATCCGAGTTGAAATCAAGAGTCAGATGCTTCACCTACTGAGCCACCCAGGTGCCCCGAACAGATCCTCTAATATTTAACTATTCTTGAGTATGAGACTCAACTATATTAAGCCACATATATCGATATTCATTTTTATTATTTGCATATTTCTCTTTGTGACTGTCTTTCCCTTGCTTTTTTCCTTCCTATGTTTATCTTTCTCCTGCATTCTTACTTTGCTTTTCTTGGCATCTTTACCACTCCCTGTATCTCAGCCATCACCACTCCCATCATCTTATTTTAACAGAAACAGGACAAGTATCCTGCTCCTTTGACATTCAAATCCCCACCCTTCTCTTTAAATACACTTAGCCAACATTCTTGAGTTGGTTTAAACAAGTAAGATAATGAACAATTTCATTACTAAAAGAAGCTGAAGAGATAAATTTAAATTAAGACATGTTAAGTATTAGAAAACCAATATATCATTTCCTAAACAACATAGTTCTCAACCTGCCTTTATTTCTATATTCTTTAAAAACATGGCAGCAATGGATTGACAATAACAATGAATGGTATGTCTAGCGTCTACACCTTTAGTAAGAGATCTGAATCCTTTATTATGTTTTTGATCACCCTGAATCTTAACCTAGTGGCTACTTCTCTACAATCCTATTTGGATCAGCTCTGTCACCAGATGTGAATCTTACAAGGGACATCCTGAGGTTTCTGCCCTGGCCTTGCCTCTGCTGAAAAGCCCCTCCCTATACCTCCACAGTACCTCCTCTACTTCTCCAAGTCTTTGTCCAATTTTTCCTTTCTCATGCAAACCATTTTTAATCACCTAGTTTAAATTTGTAACTCTCCCACCCTGATTGCCCTTATCTTGCTCGTTTTTTTTTTTCTTCATGGCATATACCTTATTTTTTGTTATTGTTATGCTAGAATATAAACTTCTCTAAAGTAGTGATTTTTGTCTATTTTGTTCATTAATATGCCTCCAGTGTCTAGAATTGTGCCTGGCTTACAGCAGTCTCTTGACATCTATTTGTTGAATAAATAAATGGCTTTTGTAAAAAAGTAAAAAATAAAAAATTTTTAAATGGCTTTTGGTTACTAAAGCCATTTGGGATGGTTCTTTTCATTCTGTTTTCTAAATGAGATCGAATTGTAGCTTTTAATATCATAAGTAAAAGATCCCTCATTTTAATGATGATACAGCATGGTCTTCCAACAGTTACCCCTGGTTGCAAACTACTTTTTTTTTTTTTTGACATCTAATTGAGGCCCAGCAGGTAGAGAGGAAGAGGCCAGAGCAACCTCCACATTTCTAAAAACATGCTAATCACAAATTCTTTCAAACATTTGTTTTTCTTAAAACCAAAAGGGCTGGATGGTACCACAGGGCACCAATCTACAAGCATGCTAGACAGCAGTGGAAGTATAGTGCGGGGGAAGATGGAAGTGATCAGAATTCCTCTCCTGCTGACTACAGTGCATAGCTGGAAAACATAACCTGGTTAAGCTGCCTGGGGTGAGGGCAGCCACCATGCGAGGCCTCTGCAGCAGGCAGGCTGCCTGGGACTCAAGAACCATTTCAAACCCCTGGTGTTTCTGCAACCTCCGGCAGATTTCTTAACCTCTCTCGGCAGGTTTCCTGATTTGAAAAAAATGCAGCTAAAGAAAGAACTACCTCCAAGGATCTTGTATGAAGCTTCCATGAAATGTAAACTGCTTGAAATAATTTCTGGCAGATTAAACAAAAAACAAAACTCAGCTAATGACTACTACTTTATCATCACTACAGCTAGGAGTAGTGCTCCTGTTATCATTCTAACAAGGGTAGATCCAGACGAGCCTGTGCACCACATATTGAGAATCAGAACCCAGTTACTTGAGATAACGGAGGAAGCCACCACAAGCCTTCATCTTCTACTCACAAAGCCTCATGTTTTCCTTAAATGAAATATTAAACAAATAGAAGAGCACGAGGTCAAATAGGTACTGAGCTTGCCTGCCTGGGTTGCCCACACGTTTCCATCTCTGCTGGAACGTATTACAACAGGCTTTGTCTAATCTTCAATATGAGCAAGACAAGGTCCCCCAAACCCTTCTCCCTCAGCCCCTCCCATCACCCTGCGGGAGCCTTTTCTCTCAAGAGAAAAATCACTGCTGGAATCAAGATCTGCGGGCAGTTAGAACCAAGGTCATCCCATCATTAGGGAGGTCTGTGAAGTCCTAGGGCCCACTTATTTCCCAGGCAGCTGTGAGGCACAGCAGGCCGGTGGAGATTGTGGACCAGGACTGGGGCGAGTGGGACCTGTGGGAATCTGATCCCAAGACACTACTGGTCTGGGGCCTCCCAACAGGCAGATGGAACACTGGGAAGTAGTGGTGGCAGCGTGGTCGCGATACTCACGATATGGGGAGACTGTCGGCTCATCCCAATCACAGTCCGATTGATCCTTCTCAGCAGTCGTTCCATTATCTGCTGGATATGGGTCGCCGTGGGGCCCTGCACGGGGGAAACACAGGAATTGATACCACTTCTTCTGACTCAGCTTTGCTTTTCCTAAAAAAAAAAACCTTGGACAGGTGAGTTTTCTCTAATTCTCATTCTTGCTCTTCCCTTCAAGCAATCTCTTGTCCAAAGGGGGAAAAATAAGTTCACAGATTACTATATACTGTTACTAAGGAATCAATTGAAAATGATTGGATATAGCATGTACAAGATGAGCGTGGGGATGCAGAGAGGATGCCATCCCAATAACCCAGGCCACACACACTCACTGCAAGTTCACTGTGGCCACCAACTCAACCTAGTTTTGGGGGGACCCCTCGCTGGCATGAGAAGTCAGTCCTGACGCTGAGCACATGGGATGGCCCCGAATAACTAGCTATGTACATGGGAAGTAGAAGGCAAAAATACAACGTTTTTGCCACCTTCTGAGTAGGAGGGAAAAAAAAACCCAAAAGACTCAAGTCAAGGAGTTTGCTATTGACTAAATCTGTTCAAAAGTCATATGCTGGGGACACCTGGCTGGCTCAATTGATACAGCATGTGACTCCTGATCTCACAGTCATGCGTTTGAGCCCCGTGCTGGGCAGAGAGATTACTTAAATAAAAATTACTTTTTATACCCCACAAAAGTTATATGCTGGTACTCTAATCTCCCATGTGATGGTATTAGAGATGGAGTTTTGGGAGACAATTAGGTCATGAAGGCAAGGCCCTGGTCTTATAGGGTTAGTGTCCTTTTAAGGAGACACACTAGAGAGCTTGCCTTTTCTCTCTCCACAGACACACTGAGGAAAAGCCATGTGAGGACAGAGAGACAGGGACTGTCTTCAGGCCAGGAGGGAGGCCCTCCCCAGGAACTTGACCACACAGGCACCCTGACTTGGGACTTCCAGCCTCCAGAACCATGAGAAATAAATATCGGTCATTTAAGCCACCCAGTCTTGGGTGTTGTGTTTTGGCAGCCTGAGAAGACTAACATAGGGATTTAATATTTTGACTCTGTCGTGTGTCACTTTGAGCAATTATTTAACTTTGTTGAGCTTCCGTTTTCATAGCTGGAAAAAGAAAGGTTCCCTTACAGGAATGAGCTGGGTTGATGTACACAACAAACAGTGCTTCACAAATACATATTCTTAGTTTTCCTTTTTTTTTTTTTTTTTTGGTGATTTGTACTCATTCAGCTCCAAGTTAGTAATATTCAACTTGTCTTTTCAAAGCCTTTATTCATTCTTTTTTCATGACAGATATTTTGAAACTCCTAGTTAATCCTTGAAATAACTAAATCACTGCTATATAGTTCCTGTTTTTTGTTTTGTTTTTCATGCTCAACATTTTAAAATTTTATTTAAATTCAATTTATTAAAATATGCTATATACAATTTTATTAAAATGTCAAGTATTGGGGTGCCTGGGGGGCTCAGTCAGTCAAGCATCTACCTTCAGCTCAGGTCATGATCTTGGGTTCCTGGGATGAAGCCCTATGTTGGGCTCCCTGCTCAGCTGGGAGTCTGCTTCTCCCTCTGCCTCTGACCCTTCCCCCTGCTCATTCTCTCTCTCTCAAATAAATAAATATTTAAATAAAACGAAACAGTGTCCGAAGTAGAAGAGATCTAAGAGGCCATCTAGAACAATTCCTACATGTTACAGAATGGAAACTGAGGCACCTGTAGATTTGTGTAAGGATAAAGAGCCACACATGCTAATACCGGCATCAGAAAACAAACACCTCGATTCCCATGGTTCTGATTAACTTTGGATCATATACATATACTTCTAGAACACTGGAGCCCTGCCTAAACCAAAGTCTCTGGTACGCCGTTGCCAACTATAGCTTGAGCTTCATTTTAGTATTTTTGATTACTGAGTCATAAGAGTCACTTTTTAAAAATATTATCGTGAGGAGATGATCAGTCACATTTGTCTATTTGTTGCAAAATCTCTGGCTTAGGAATCAAATCCCCTATCACAAAATTCCTTAGCGAAATTTATAATTTATGTGGTTTCTAGAAACACATTTAAGAAAAAAAAAAAAAGGAAAGGGAGCATGACCTATAATAAATATCAAATAAATAATACAAATTGTTAAGGTGGGCTGCAGGGGCTCAGAGAAAGAGCCGAGGTGGGCAGAGAAAGCAATGGTGCTCTCCAGGATCCCTCTGGCTGAGGCGTGAACTAGCAGAGATGCAGACTTGCCCGTGGGAAGATGAGCGGATGAGGCAGGCTGTGGCCAAACTGGGGTGGACCTTGAAAAGTGAGCTAAGAATTTAGCAATGGAAAAAGGGACAGAGCGTTCTTCAATTCTTTTAGCAGAACTGAATCTAAAGATATTGGTGAGCGAGTGGCTTAGGCAAAGCTGAGGGTGTTTCTCTGTTGTATGGGAACATTGGTGCCGTGCAGCCATCGTGGGGGGGGGGGGGCAAAGGGACCAGCGTGTGCTGTGTGGTCTGCACCGGGTGACGATTCAACTCACCACATCCTTCCTGTCCAGCACTTCCAGGATGTTGCTCAGAAGCTGCGAGCTGGCTTCATGGTCGGGCTTGCTGGAGTTGTCATCTAACTGGCCACTGAGCTGGTCTATCAGCAGCGGCAGCAGCACATCTCTGCACTCTGCGGGAGAGAATGCACACAGCTCAGCAGCTGCAGCAGCTGCAGCGGCAGCCCCTGAAATGCCCGCTTCTGTCTGCAACTCTCCCTCCGCCTGATACCACAGTTGACCTCAGAGCTCCACCGAGCAGGAACACAGCACTGCAGGCGTGGGCCTTCGCGCCTCTAACTTAATTTTAAGGGCTAAGAAAATTACACCTATCATGGATACATGCAAAAATGTTTCAAGTATTCAACAATGTCTTTAGCTTACCAAAAAAAATACACCAACTTGACAGTTGAAGGCTAAGTCAAACAAAATGAGCAAATTAAGCAAGTTACGCTTTTAAAAAATGTTTCAAAGTTTCCACCTAATGGAGAGAATTTACTCTGAAATTTGTGTAAATACCGCGTGAGCTTTGCTAGTACATTTCAATGTGTTTTAAGGACGTGCCAATCATGTCCTTTTGCAGGCTTCAGAAAATAAGAGATTATCTTTATCTATGATGTTTTCCTTCTGGGATCTTCGCTATTCGAAGACATTATTATGACGAGGCCAGATGTTCTGGACACTAACAGAAAGGACTATTAATAGTGAGAATACTTCCTCTAACTGGAACCACATAGTGCATGCTTGTCCTTGTGCTCAACCCCCCCATTTTTATTACTTTATATATCCTTTCTGCATGCTTAGGCAGAGATCTCATAGTATAGTAAGATGTTTAGTAATAGTATGTTTTCTACTTAAGAGCATTCACCAGCTTTGTGCACACCCTCAACTGTGTCCTTGTAACAGCTGGAATTTCTAAGCAAACATTCACAGGGTCAGAAGCTATCAGAGTCAAAACAGTCTACTGATAGGATCTAGTTCAAATCCTTCCTTCCAGGGAAATGGAGGCTAAGACCTACAAAGGCTCCTCACGTGTCTGAAGTTACATAGCTAGTGTGGGGCAAGGCCAGGAGGCCTGCCACCAATAACCCACTCACCTTTCCCTATCTAAGAAGTCGTGCCAGTCCTCAACCCTCCAGGCAAAACATGCAATTAGTGGTAGTCCCTGAACTAGTGGTAGTAGCTCCAAAAGAAGTTCCCAAAGTGGACCCTCTCTAGCAAGTCTTGGATTTACTAGAGGTATTGGACCTCTATCCCATATTAGCTTTGGGACATGAACTCAGTGATTTAAGCATGGTGGCTACATACTTGCCCCTAGTTACAAAATGAAGAGTATTTCATCCATGTAAGAGTTTTCTCTCCTCCATGCCCTCTGCCCTCCCAGCAGTATGCTGGTGATTTGGCTCCCCCACTAAGCCTCCCCCATCCCACCCCCACCAAACCCATAACTTAGAGTGTTTGCCAATTTCTGTGGTGTAAACCACTGTAACCCATTTTCAGCTCCTCATGTGACATGACCAAACATGGAAGTTGAGAAGAGATATGCATAATCCGCTCTCCTGAGCCAGGATGAGTGGCACCAGCATACCCCTGCACTGCTACCTCCTGGCTTTTCAGGTTATGCAACAAATATAAGTCAAAGAAGACACATTTGCTTAAAAGAACCATCTTTCCTGCTTGCCTGCTACTTTCTGGGGTGTCCATTTTGAGGACAGTTCTCTAATTAACGAAAGACTGGACTGTTCTCATTAAAACATGTGTGCTTTTATTCTTTAAGATCCCCTTAGAAATACTGAACACACTCTGCTCCTTAAAACGGGTTTCTCAGGAGGTCCCTAAGTCCCAACAAACTACTGGTAAGGACATTATTGACATTAAAACAACAACAGCAAAACAGGTGTTGGTTGAAGAAGGAGCAAGACTGGAATTTCAGTAAGCAGTAGTTTTTGGGTGAAGACATACCTGACTGCCGGAAAAGATTGCTCTCCACTATCTTGGTCATGCAGTTAAGTTTCTGGCGAACTAACTGGTTGTCAGGGATGCTTTGAATGAACTTGCAGAAGAGCACGCTGCAGGAGAAATCCCAGAGGTCAGTATTTGCACTCTGTCACGCTGAAGGTATCATTACGAGGTTCCCCTCTACTCTGAGATTCGGTGTGGAGAGTCTTCCCCGGAAATCTCTCCCAGACGCCCTGAGAGTCTGCCCCTTCGAAGGAAAGCTGAGATTGTGTTCCACGCGCTATGGCGCTTGGCCTTAGGGCCGCCTCTGTTTAAACTGCTAAAGCACGGTCATGTCTATCTGGGCTTTGCAGACCTGCCTGAACACTTCACTTCTGCAAAATCCTTTCCCGGCTGACTCCACCCCAGTGTCGCTCACCATCTGACTTTGCATTGCTGGGGTACTTAGGTATAGGGCTGGAAGCGTATTATTATGTACTTTCTTCTGTAGTTAATTTCACGTCTGCCTGTCTTGCTGCCCCAGAGATGAGGGCAAACCTCTCTCAGGGGCAGGCTTTGTGTCTTCTTTTATATCTTCCACAGAAACGGAGCACAAGAAGGGGTTCAGCTAATATGGGTTCGAAGAACAACAGAAGGTGTAGCAGCCCAGGCCCCAGCCAAGAAAAGGAGCTACCCCTTTGTTAAAGTCAGCAAATGTGTTTTGCTATTTACCTGAGCTCAACGGGATCAAACACAAGTTTGACATCATTAATTATGCTGGGAAGGTACTTCAGAGCTGCCCCCTGTAAGAAAAATACCAAACAGCAAATTCAGTTGCCAAGCAGGACGAATACAGAATGTACTACTTAATCCCAGGAAGAAAAGGCTGGCATCTACATAGGGAACTGGACGCAGATGCTCCTGCAGTCGAGAGGAGAGCTAAATGTTGCTAAGTGCGATTTCTTAAAATCTTTTTCCTAAAAGGTCAGGTGGCACAGTTGTTTTTTTTTTTTAATAATAAATTTATTTTTTATTGGTGTTCAATTTGCCAACATATAGAATAACACCCAGTGCTCATCCCATCAAGTGCCCCCCTCAGTGCCTGTCACCCATTCACCCCCACCCCCCGCCCTCCTCCCCTTCCACCACCCCTAGTTCCTTTCCCAGAGTTAGGAGTCTCTCATGTTCTGTCTCCCTTTTTGATATTTCCTACCCATTTCTTCTCCCTTCCCTTCTATTCCCTTTCACTATTATTTATATTCCCCAAATGAATGAGACCATATAATGTTTGTCCTCCGATTGACTTATTTTACTCAGCATAATACCCTCCAGTTCCATCCACGTTGAAGCAAATAGTGGGTATTTGTCATTTCTAATGGCTGAGTAGTACTCCATTGTATACATAAACCACATCTTCTTTACCCATTCATCTTTCCATGTCTTTGTTTTTGTTTATTTGTTTTGCTTCCTTCATTACCAACAGATACTGTCTATTTGGAATTCGTTTTTTTATCTAAGGAGGCTAGTTAAGATCTTGACATCTCCCCTACTAAGTGGCCCTAAAGAACAAAGAAGAAATAATAAAGTTCAGATCTGAAGCCTCAGAGATTGCATATTTTACATTAAAAAACTGATAATGATGAACATGATGGTGACTCTGGCCTTCTGGGAAGAATGGGGGGAACTTAGTAAAAACCTGTTGCCTATAACATCAGGACCAATTGGCTGCGTTCACAGGGGCCACAGAAGCCATTCGAGGGATGTCTGAAAGGATATAGTTTGTCTTTGGCAAGCTGCCATTTGAGAATACAAATGGACATAAAAGTTAACACACAGGTTTTACTCCTTCCTTTCTATGAGTCATACTAAAATTTACAGGCTTTCCACAAAAAAGGATTCACTTTGTTTCTCTCCCACCCTGTCCAGTTCTGCTGTCACAGAACATCCTAAGCAACAGCATTAAAAGAGGCACCCACGCTGATACCATGCTAACCTTGATCTTGACAGCTTCCTCCAGGGGCCTGTCCATTAGCGTATTGAAAGCAAGAAATAACTGGCGGATTGAATTATTAAATTCATCTCCATCTTCGCTTTGGCCATAAAATCTTAACAGGAGAAAGAGAAGAGCGGTCAGGTTTTCCATGTTTAGAAAGAAATTTTCCATTGCCCAAACAATGCTGGAGGCCTCTGCCTCCCTAGTCACCACTTCACACTGTGCAAAGGGAAGGTCACAGGTACTCCAAGATGGTTTCAGGGAGAAGTCCAGTAGGCTGAGAAGATATTACCACCTGGATGAAAGCAGGTAGGCATTTCTACATAAAGTCCTACCATAGAGCTTCCACACCTGGTCCATAACTATGGTCAGCCAGTTGGGAAGGATTCTCTTGAAGCTGTATGAAGCTGTCCATCCTAGTGGTGTACGGGCATTTCTGGCAGAGGAGGAAGAGCAGGAAGCTGCACAGCCTGAAGGAGCACAAGCACTGCACACATGTCCACCTTCCTTCACTCATTAGCAGAGCACCCCAATGCCAAAGACTCCCCTGGCTCACTTCCCTGACACATACTCTTGCCACAGCCTATCCTCCAGCATCACTCCTGTCCTCCTCCCTCATTCTGCTCTTCCAATCCTTCCATCTCATCTCCTCAAGCCCTGATCATCTGAGCTGAGGTTTCAGATAATGTGTAGAGAAGCTCCTCAAACCAGCAAGGTTCCAAACCCAACCCAATCTGCAAGTCTAGGCAGTGCCATTCTATCTACTAAAGTGGCCACTTGGGTGGCGACCTAACTCTAGAACACGGCCTCGTGGCACACAACACACCTTTGCCTTTACTGGTTTGTGCTCATTTTGATTAAGGTACTTCTGCTTGTCTCCAGAATTTGTCCATCTGCTGAAAAGTTGGTTCTACCTCATAAATAGTAATCAGAAGTCTCTGGCCCATTATTCAGATACACAAAAGTCCCAAATTGTATAGTCCAAGTGCATTTACAGTGGGTGGCAATATTACCACCAATTGGTCAAGAGTAGGGGTTATTTGAAACCAGGATTTTAGACATATCCTTTAGACACACGTACCTACATGCGCACGCTCATACCTTATCAGGGACTCGTGGAATGTAAACTCCTCTGAGTAAATCATTCAGCCTGAGTTATTGGTCATTCTCAATTCACCCATTTAGCGGAATTTTAATTTGTAACTTAGTCCAAAAAGTACCTCAAAATTAACATAGCCAAAGCAGAACTCCCTTGATTCACCTGCTCATCTTTCAGTATTCCAAGTTTTGGGAGACAGCACCCAAAACATGGAAGTTACCCAGGGTTCTTCCCTTCCTCTCATTCTCCCACCGAAACTAACAACAAGGCCACCTTGCGCCCTCTGCACCTCATTGGAGACAGAGCCGCCGTATCTTACACTTCAACTACAATGGCCCATGGTGTACTCACCAAAGATTTGCTCTTTACCCATGATAATCCACTTTCCACCTAAGAAATGAGATGATCAGGGGAAATGCAAGCCAGATTTTACTGTTTCTCTAACTGAAACCCTTCAATGGCTTCCCATTCCACTTGGATAAAATCCAAATTCCTTGCTATGGCCTACCAGATCCTACCTCGTTTGTCATTTGCCTGCCACCCCCATTGCCCATTCTCATTCCTCATGCTCTAGCAACACTGGATTCTTGGACTTCTCACACAGGCCCTATAGAGCCCTTGCCTTGCCACTTCCTGCTCCCGCACTCATCTTCCCTGAGACCTGCACAGGTGGCCTCCTCCTGTTTGGTCTCAACTCAAATGCCAACTCCCAGAGAGGCCTTCTCCCTCCCTGGTCATCCTCCCAGTAAGTCCTCTCCTGCCAGCCTTTACCTATCTGAAATAATCTAATGGTTTCTTTCTTCATTATTTGCCTCCCTGGCTTCAACACAACACACAAGGACCATCAGAGCTGGAGCCTTGTTTACTTGTTACTAGACCCCCAGCACCCAGAGCAGTACCTGGCACCCTCTGTGCCAGGTATTTATGTAAAGGAGACTCGGGGCTCTTGGGTGGCTCAGCTGGTTGAGCATCTGACTCTTGGTTTCGGCTCAGGTTGTGATCTCAGGGTTGTGAAATCCAGCCCAGAGTAGAGCTGCACTGGACTCCCCTCTCAGCGGGGAGTCTGCCTCTCCCTCTTCCTCTGTTCACCCCACCCCCACTTGAGCATGTTCTCTAAAATAAATAAATCTGTAAGAAAAAGTGGGGGAGGGGACCAATACAAGACTGAGGCAGAGTGCTTAATGCTGGACCATGGGCAATCTACAATTTTAATTCTACCTCAGCCTCCCTAATGAAAGTAAATTGCAGTCAGGAAATGGGCTCTGAAGAGGAATTTCAGCTCTGAGGAAGGCAAAGGGGCAGTAGGGGGTGGAGGATGGTGGTGGGGGTGACATTTCATTCCTGTAGCTCCCGGACAGGGCCAGTAAACTGATTGATGTCTATCTGATCGGAGAATGCAGATTTCCAGGCTTACTTTCTCAGATCAAGCTCTTCTTTATGAGAAAAAAACTGGAGGAGTGTGGATAGCCATCAGCAGGTGCTCAGGGACCACATTCAACACAGCAACCCTTTAGGCAATTTCATGGGCTACTTAACCACCCTAATCTTGGCTTTTCCCTTGTTCTCCTTCTATATGATATTGAAAACAATGGCTCAGAGGTACTGCAACATTATGGAAGGGGGACACACTAGTGAATCAGCAATGGAAAGTATTTTTCAATTTCATAAATGAAGATCTCCTTTCTATGGTTTTATGATGATTTTTAATACTGGAAATCAGGGTTCACTATACAAACTTTCAGGTAAGGGAATATTCCCTTGGTGGGACACTCCAAGCCCTGAATTTCTGGAAATTTAATATAATTGCAAAATACAAGGAACTAGCTATAAAAGAAGCCTGTCTGAATGATTACAGAGATTGTGTGTAAACCGCACACTGGGTAAACACTACTCGCTCTTGCTAGAGAAGGGGGAATTGTCATCCACCCAGCTGAACTTTTAAGTCATCAAACATTTTTAAAAACTGTAAAATTGTGCAAAATCACTGTGGAAACTTTAAAAATGGTGGAAGAATAAAAATAACCTGCTTAAAATTAAAACCCTCTTACCTACAGTTTTATTCCTACTAAAATTTTAGTTCCCAAACCTATAATATTTTTGAAATGGGATCATACTGCACTTACATCTTATGCCTTAGTTTATTATTTAAGAACCTATCACAGTTATCTTCCCTCATTAACATACCCTTTATCATTCATCTTTGTTCACACCTGGTGGATTATTTTCCATCAGGTAAATTTTTTAGATGGCATATTACCAGACAAAGGCAGTATTTTCTTTTGCTTTTTTGTGGCTTTTGTTTTTGCTTTTTATTCATGGCACCAAATTTCTGCCTTTAAAAAATTTATACTATCAGTGTTAAAATGCACGACAAATTTTTATCCAATTTCATCAAAGGAAATAGATTTTTAATCTTTATCAAATGTATAGATAAAGGTAGTGTGTGTGTGTATGGTATTTTGATAGTAGAAATTTTTTAAAGTATATATATATATATATATATATATATATATATATATATATATATATATATAGTGGTGGGGGCAGCCCTGGTGACTTAGCGGTTTAGTGCCACCTTCTGCCCAGGGCGTTATCCTGGAGACTCGGGACCAAGACCCACGTCAGGCTCCCTGCATGGAGCCTGCTTCTCCCTCTGCCTGTTTCTCTCTCTCTCTCTCTCTCTTTCTCTGTCTTTAATAAATAATTTTTAAAAAAATCTTTAAAAAATAAAAATAAAAAAATAAAGAGAGTAGTGGGTAGGGGCAAATGGAGAGGGAGAAAGAAAATCCCAAGCAGGCTCCCAGTGAGTGCAGACCTCACATAGGTAGGGCTCAATCCCAGGACCCCAAGATCTCAACCCAAGTCTGACACCCAAACGACCGAGCCACCCAGGTACCCTTGAATATTTTTTAAGAAATTTAATTTACCATTTGAATTTTTCTCTTATACATTATCTGTTTATGTTTTCTATTGTTTAAGGATGTTTATCATTCTTTTGTTGATTGGTAAGAGCTGTTCATTAGTAAAGCTAATTAAAGGCCTTGATCCATACTGTATGTTCCAAGCTTTTTAAATGTTATTTGCCTTTAATTTTAGGAGTATTTAAACATATCAAGTTAAAAACAATAAAAATGCTTAAATCAAGACTTGAAACCCTCTTATCTATAGTTTTACTCCTAACAACATATTAGCATACTATCTGTCCAGTTTCCAAACCTGCCTCAGCAATATATTTTAACAGTTTGGAAATCCAGTTATTACTGAAAAGGAGAGATGGCACTGGGGTTGTGGGCATTCCCAGAAAAGTTATTTCTTCATTCTTTGTCTCTGCTACTTTTTAAAAAGATTATTTATTTATTTTAGAGAGAGAGAGAGAGAGAGAGAGAGAGAGAGAGAGAGAGAATCCCAAGCAGGCTCCATGCTCAGCAAAGAACCCAACATGGGGGTCGATCTCATGACCCTGAGATCACAACCTGAGTCAGAACCAAGAGTCAGACACTTAACCCACTGAGCCACCCAGGCACCATGTCTCTGCTATTTTTGATGGAGCTGTTATTCTAGAATTTCAAGTTGGGAATTATCATATCTGGCTTAGTTTCATCAGTTAGATAAGCATGACTCACACACCTGAGGAAACATCTCCCTGAGGAAACATCTCCCTGAGGACAACTACTACCATTCTCCATCCACCACACCAAGAGCTCACAATCCTAGATTTGTACACCCAATATCATCATGAAGTCCCTTGTGCTAAATGCAGCCCTGCCACAGGAACCTTGCTTCCTGGAGCTGTCATCACCAACCAAGGCTTTCATCAAGTGTGCACATTATAGCCACCTGCATCCCTACGTCCTGCCATCATTACCTCCCTAGAAATTCTGCTGACTTGAAAGGACTTTGCATGGGCCTTTCTAGAGGTTTCAGAGTCTACCATGATCTTTAGCCTTGCAGTTCTGAAATTTGGCAATTCCATGACCCAACCATGACTCATAGTGCTGAACATGACTGTGAGATTAAGGAAGTCCATGAAGAGAGAACAGACAGTATAAACATCTTGCTACAGCTACCATTACCTTAAGTAAAGTACTCTAGATTGGATGATGAATCTAAACAAGTACTTTAGGGCTTTCAAAGCAGCAAAAAGCAATTCTGTCTTGCTGGAGTCATCTGCATTAGCCACATAGAAGTTCAGTACCTTGGAGAGTTTCCTTAAAAGAGAGAGAAAGAAAAATGTTAGTGGGGCAAAGTGGTATTCTGAGGTTTGGGGTATGTTATATAGGAAGGGAACTTGGCATAGCAGGGAAGCCAAAATTATAACTATAATTACCTCTTGAGAATATGCCCTGAACAGGGAAATTAACTCCTTTGCAATCTGGTTTCCTCACTGCAGCCTAGGTTTGGAGCTTCCCTAAAGCCTAGAAATACGGGTAGTTTCTTTCCTTTTGTAGGATTTTTTAAAAAGAATCAAAAATGAAAGTTGAAGGGATTCAAACCATGAAGGTATTTTAATCTCTAGTATGTTATACAGACATCCTCAGACGTTCCTGAAAGGAAGGGATTGTCTGCCTAATGTAGTCATCTTTTAAAAAGTCTAATTCCTGGAAGTCTGCCTCAATTCTCTGGGTTCCATAGAATGGAGCCAGATGGACACTTTTGTAAGCATGGGAAGAGAAGCTCAATCTGACTCTGGCTCAATCTGATAAGAACAACCATGGTTTCTGAGCATCACAACAGATAAAACTGTGCCGAGATGTCAGATTGCTCTTTGTTTGTTCCCAGAGTCTAGGTATTTTCTTAATCATTTGCTAACTCACTGTTTTGAAGACACTAACAGTTTGCCTTTCTTTCTGTAAATCTCTGAGTTTTCATAGTATTAATAAAAATCCACAGAACACATGTAGAACTGATAAAGTTTTGTAAAGAAACTCAGATTACTACCTCCTGGAGTATTTCATTTGGCTCACTTGCAACTACTGCCTGCTTGGAAAATGAGGCTACTGGAGACAAAGAAACCTATCACAAGTGTATCTGCTGCTTCCCCCAACCCAGTGGGCATTATGCCCACCACATTCATTGGTGATTATGCTACGTAACACCTCTTTCCTGTCACTTACATTTTAAAACATTTCTAGACCTCCCATGCAAATAAATCCCTGGAAAATCAGGTCAGCAGCCAATCTGATAGATCTGCAAGAGCAGCGAGCATGATCTGGCATAAGCCATTGTCAAAAAGAGCTCTACCGATCTCTACTACAATCCTGCCACTCTTTATCATGTTGTTCTGCACGGTAACTGGAATGCATGGGGGTGGGGGTGAGAGGCCACATATAATGTCGTGGTGAGGTAAGCTGAATATTAGTTGCTTTCCTGAGTCAGAGGCTCGTGAACCAAAGACAGAAAGGCTGCACTATAGAAAAGGCAGAGATCATTCTCATTTATATAAAGAAATATGTAATTGTCTCATATCCTCTATAATAAATTCTATAAAGCACTTGTGGGGTAGGGCCGAGGACATGACCCTCAGTTCTACCACACTTAGTCTTGCTTTAATCCACTGTTTGATCCCCTTGGGATTTCCAGCTAATCCCCCTGATGATCAACTCTCCTAAGATCCTGAGTATGATCTTCTGTCCTTGACTGTACTTCTAATGCCTTCAACTCCTCATCTCTATATGTTCTGGATTCTTAAAGACATACAGCTTTATCTCTTCTGGATTGACCTTAATGCTTTTCCCAAGGTTGAAATACTTAAAAGGTTCTCTTTTTCTACCAGAGGAAGCTTAGAACAAGGTTCTGCACTTAAGGGGAACACTTACTCAGCTTATGCCCTTTGCATGTCTTAACAACCCAACCCTATGAGTCCAAACCCAACAATCCAACAGCAGGTAGTTCCCTTGAATCATACTCACACATATGCCAGAGTGGCGCTGAAGTGCTTGTAAATATAGGTTTCAAGGACAGGATTAAAATGCTGGAACTTGATGTCTCCTATCAGTGAGATGATAAATACCTGCCAAAGGGGAAAAGTATAAATAGCAGCACTATATGACCCCAGGCATTCTGTTAATAAGCTAGACGTTAACATCTTGGTGCCCTCTTTCTTGACCATTTTTGCAGTGTTCCCACTTCACTTTTCCAGAGCTGAAGTCAAGTCTTGGGAATTTCTTTTTATTTAATATCAATAGAGAAACTATGATGTGTTAGGCACTGGGCCAAATGCTATAAAGAATCTAATAAGAGCCAGCCCCTGGCCTCAGAAAGCTCACTCTCTCAAAGGGAGGCCAGTGTGCAAGCAACATGAGTTAGGGAGGAAGATAGGAGAAGCAGCAGAAAGATAGAGAAGGGGTCTTCTGTGGGAAACAGAAACTCTAACCCACGGATACAGTTAATGAGTTATTTCATGGCCTTGTTCTTCTGATGGCATGAGAGTCCCCAGTAATTGAATTTCATCATCAGACTTTAGCCTCTCAATTTCCCCTTCTTCTGTGAATGGTATCCCTATCAGGCCCATAATCCACCAATAACCACAATGCACCTGCTGATGACACAAGAATGCAGAAGAAGGGCACCAGGGATGCCTGCAGGTACCCACTGTCACTTGCCCTGTCCCATGAAAATCTGCAGACCTCGTCCCACAGGACCTATAACCATTATTTTCCATCAATCTGGCCAGCTGTGATCCTAGCTCGAGTGTTTCTCCTCTTTATCTCACATCCTTAACCTCTGACAACTTCTTGAATGTATCAATTTCTCCACGCCACTGAGACACCTAACATTTTCTTGCTGCAACATCCAGGGAAATTCTGCATGGAATTTTAACCCCAACAACGAGAAAACAATGCTTGGCTTGGGTGTGTCCGCTTCCCCTACTCCACCACAATTTGTAGCCTTCCAAGATTCTAATATCATCTCTCCTTCTCGGGATCCTAGTTTTTGGAATGAGCTGTATGCTTAAGTACTTGATGTCACAAATTTAATTGTCTGTTGGGCTGTGTGTTATACAGAATGAGATTGACACTCATTTCTGATGTATGAATTCAGTCTCCCTTGTATGAACACACAAGCACACACAACACAGCCACAATCATCTTCGTTAAAGGTGTCTCCTAGTTTGTAACTAGATAATTTTAAAGTATGTTCAAGTGATTCCTGATTTCTAAGGTAACACAACACCTTGTTTATCTAATGAGAAAGAAAGTATGTCAAAAAATTAGATCTAATAGAAACAGAAAAACAAAGACTTTGAACTTAAGTCCATTGTTTCTAATTTAACTTCTAGGAACCAATCAGAGAGATGTATACAAATATGTATGCATATGCATCACAGACATGTATAATAGCAAAATATTAAACACTACATAGTCATGAGAATAAACTAGTTAATGTGCTTAACTGCTTACCAGTGCATCAAACACAAGGAAGTCATAGGTTTCATTGTCTGACATTTCCATCATTATGTTAAAAAGTGCATCTAGTGTATCTTGCAAAAACTGAAGATAAAAAAGATAGAGGTTACTTCATGCTTTTAGTTCAGCTCCATACTGCAAAATTTCAGAGAAATTCAGTTACTATAGAATAAGCTTAAAAATAGCATTTCTTAAAAACTGGCACTTCTGCTTTCTGATGTAGATAACAAGTTTTATATTTCTAACCACTGATTTCCTTTGAAATGTTGAAGTAACGATACAGTGACTGTATTTCTACTCCTGAATACATAAACATACCTTAACAATCTCGCCTCCATCCACTTCCATTAACTTCTTTAAGTTGTGTTTAATGTTCTGGGAGTTTGAACGCCAATTTAATAAGCCCAACAGGTCAACTAGGAAGAATGACCACAAGTCATAAAATTAGACACGGAGTAGAGAAGTAACACACACTATTTCAGGATACAACTATAGAACTCTCCAGAAAAAAGATAATTGTTCTTAATAGGGGCTAATTCCTTGTGTATTTTTTTTAAACTTATGGTCTCCTATTTAAAACAGAAAAAACTTTGTGGTCTTTTAGTCTTCAGAGAAAAAATTAACCGCTAATTCATAAGAACATAAAACTGAATTCCTGAATGGAATTCAAATTTCTGAAATAATGACATCATAGCCATATAGATGAAAAGTTGAAAATACTTTTTTTAAAAAAAGATTCTATTTATTTATTTGATAGGGAGAGAGCAAGCAAGACAAGAGCAGGGGAGGGGCAGAGGGACAGGGACAAGCAGATGCTGCACTGACATGGATCCTGACTGGGGCTTGATCCCATGACTCTGAGATCATGACCAGAGCCAAAATGAAGAATCAGATGGTTAGCCAATTGAACCACACAGGGGCCCTGAAAACACTCTCAAATAAACTTTATACCTTCAATTTGCTGCATTGCCTAATTTGTCCTTTGCCACCATGTGTATCTCAGTGGATGCAAAGGGAAAAGGGAACTTATATACATGCACTAATGCATTTTTTTTCAAGATTTATTTGCTTTAGGGAGTGAGTACGAGCAGGAGGAGAGAAAGAACGAATCTCAAGCAACTCTGTGCTGAGCGTGAAGACTGATGTGGGGCTTGATCTCGACCCTGAGATCACAACCTGAACTGAAACCGAGTCGAACGCTTAACCAACTGAGCTACCCAAGTGCCCCACACTAATCCATTTAAACGCTGCAACCACATTGTAGTGATTTCATTTTTTCCATTTTTGAATTGAGGAAACTGAGGTCTTATGAAATTAAATTACTTGCCTTAGGTCACACGACTGCCAGGGAGTACTATGAATGGAATTTAATTATAGATTTATCAGATTCCAAAAAATCCATGTCCTTGCTACTCTATCATACTACCTCCCCAGAGTTCTTCAAAGAAACAAGCAAGCAAATTACATAGGTTGCTATTTCAAAGGAAGGCAGAGGGACGCCTGGGTGGCTTGGCGGTTTGGCGCCTGCCTTCGGCCCAGGGCCTGATCCTGGGGTTCTGGAATCAAGTCCCATGTCAGGCTCCCTGCATGGAGCCTGCTTCTCCCTCTGCCTGTGTCTCTACCTCTCTCTCTGTATCTTTCATGAATAAATAAAATCTTTAAAAAGAAAAATCAAAGGAAGGCAGAACAGACTCATGATCCTTGGGGTAAGACCAGGAAAGAAATCTTGAGGTGTATTTGGATTTAAAGTGCAGATTTATGAATCTTTAAGCCATTTATAGCTTTTATCAATGCTAAAAATGTCACAAGGAAATATAATAGGCATCTGGGCTATTACGGTTGTATTACTTTGTTTAGAATATTAAGCTACTATTCCAATTTACAGAGCATTATCTAGTATAAGTAGCAACACATGCTTTTTAATCAATGGACTTGTGTAACATACAGAAATTGTTGAAAACATACTGTTCATTAGAACAGTCAATTTACTTCATGAGTGTTTGTTTTATTAGCTTGCATATTGTTTGGTTCCTGGGAAACCTCCAAAACTCAGTGCCTAGAGACTCTCCACTGTCAACAGAATAAAGTTGCAATACTACTCACAGAAGGCGGTGAGGCTCCACCCGTGGCCTTCCTGCCCACAGTTCTGTTACCCCTCAGCAGCCAGGCAGATCAACTCACTACTCCCCAGACTATGGCATGCTCTGATAGATCCATGCCTTTGCATATAGTCTTCTCTTCATTTGAAATGCCCAGAAATACTTTAATACTATGTATGTGGTAAGCTCATCCTTATGTTTAAGACCCACCTCAAATTATGGGAAGACTTTCTCTGGGAAGACTTTGTCAATCATCCTGGGCTATTTGTACTCCTTCCTACATATACATATGCATATCCATATACCAACATTACAAATAATAAAGACACACTTCATATTTCTTTGGCTCTTTCCATAGACTTGAGCCACTTGAGGACAGGAACCATATTGCATTCATTGTAATACCCCGTCAGGAGTGCCAGGCACCCAATGGGTGTTCAGCACGTTTGATAAAAGAATGAACGAATGGGTGGAAAGGGAACCAGCAGCCCTGAAGAAACTCAACACAGTTTTTGGATTCACTCATTTGTTCAATAAGCATTTAGTAACTGACATTGTGCTGGGCTTATCTACTAGGCACTGCCCACTTCCACCCTCCCATCTCCTATTTCTGTCAGAGGCTAGTCAATGCTACCACTCCATTTGTTACTTCACTCTACCAGTTGCTGCCTGAGGAAAAGGATCTAGATACTTCTTCAGGGTGAAGAGTCACCCAGCAGCTTTAAGTATCTGCAAACCACCCCTCTATCAGCCCAGAGATTTACACCCTAGAAATATTTGCATGCCACCTCACTGCCCATGTCAGGAATTTGGTTGTTGTCTGGTGAATCATAAGGTCCTGGAGTAGAAAAGTGGCAGTACTTTGTTAGAGCGAAGTCCTCAGACTTCCTATGCTCCTGAGATTCTTGGGGGCTGAGGCATATAGCTCTAGTTAATTCATGTCAATTGCTATATAGTTTATCTCCTACTGTGTGGATGGGATGTACCACAATGTGCTTGTCCAGTCCACACCTGATAAGCATTTGAGTTGTTTGCAGTTTTTTTTTTCCTATTTATCACAAACAATTCTGCTATGAACACTCTCATGCATCTTCTGGTTTCCAGGTCCAACCATCTCTGGGGAATGTAAGTAGAATGGAATTTCCGGATCATCCCGAATGACCATTCCAAATGTTATCCAAAGTCACCTCAACTTATGTCCCTACCCAAAGTATTTAAAAATTCAAGATACTCTTGGGGGTGTGGGGGGGGAGGCAGGTACCTGGGTGGTTCAATTTGTATAGCGTCTGCTTTTGGTTAAGGTCACGATCCTGGGGTCCTGGGATGGAATCCCTCATCACACTCCCTGCTGTGGGAAAGCTGCCTTTGCCTTTGCTTCCCTTTCTCTCAGTCTCTCATGAATAAATAAATAAAATCTTAAAAAAAAAAAAGGAATTCAAGATACTTTGAATGACAATCCCCAAATTTAGGCTACTTTAGGGAAAGGATTAGAGACCGTAACACTTAAAAAAGAAACGAAAAATAAAAAACCCTAAGTTTTGGAGTTACAAATATCTATTTTCAGACCTGTGTCTGAACTTTCAGACCTGTGTGTTCACTATTTATGAACTTAGGCACAATATTTTGGCACTTGAGCTCAACTCTCTGATCAGTAAACAGGAGAATAATGACAATGGTGGTGTCTTCATGTGCTAGAGTGTTGCAGGGTAAAATAAGATTATGCTGGGAATCCCGTGGCACCAGGCCCCACACCTATAGGGACCTGCACTCCCCTCTCCTTTTATTGGAGCCACAAAATGATTCTCACCCTCTATACCCTCCCAGAAACAAATGATCCCATATAAATTGGGTCTGATCTAGTTTTGAAAAAATTTATAAATCAAGAGTCTACAAGCTCTGTTTGTAACAAAGGTCAGTGGCTTTTAACCTTTTGAGTCTGAATAGTCCTTTGTAAGGCTAAGGAGAAATGCCCTTGGTTATGGTCTCTGTGAAAGAACAGCTACCCTCTTTGCCAGGAAATAGCCTCTTGGCGTTGATGCTTTCTTACTGTTCTTCATCTTCTTGGAATACATTAAATTGGTTCCTTAAAACTTCCACCAAATAAGAAGAAAGCAAATACACGAACCACCCACTGTCCTTATTATCAGTATTTGTCCCTTGGAATGCCCCATGTCTTTGGATGGTTGGGATGTCCTGCTGTTCTCTTCACTTTTCCCATATCTGTCCTCTCTTGTGTGGCCATGGGGCAGTATACATTTCCCCCTGGTTCCGATGCATTTGTTTCAAAAACCTTCTTTAGGATAGGTTATTATGTAAGATTTTTGTTTTGTTTGGTATGTTGAGGTTTTTTTGAGACCTAAACACTAGAAATGGGGAGGACAGGAAAGCAGAGGGCAGTTCCATCTGATGGAACTTTCTGGAATGACAGTGATGTTGTGTATCTGCTGGCCAACCCAAAAGCCACCAGTAACATGAAACCACATATACCTGAAAAGACACTAATGCAACCAGAGAACTATTCATATTTTCTTCTGCTACTAACTACATTTCATAAGTTCCAGGTGCCTGATGGCTGCCACAGGGGGATAGCAGGGCCTTAGAATATCTAGAAGATAAGCAACATAGGTATCAGCAAATCAAGTGTGTGAGCTGAGTACTGCCACCTGTCCATACACTTCCTGTATTTTTGACTGCAGATAATAATAAATTTAACCATATGGTTATTTTTCATGGAAATTCCTTCTGTTTTTCATCATAAGTCACCTACTTTGATCACTTGTTTTACTTGAAATCGAATCTCTGGAAAGGATATTAGATAAATGCCATCTCTCTTGACGATCCCTTGCAGGTCCTAAAAGAACATTAATGCTTTGTACGTCTGTTACTGTACTTACAAAAATAACATTTCATAGTTAAAAGTTTGGAAAATAAAGAGAGAGCACAGAAAATAAACACTCCCAACTTTGGGTGTCTTTTCTTTTAGTCTTTTCTTGTTGACATATAATGAGAATGATGATGACAATGGTGACAGCTAATATTCACATAGTGTTTACAATGAGCAAGACACTTGTTTTTCTCTCATTTTAACTTACTTCATTATTTGAAATGTGTAGTCGCACTACTCCCTTTTTAAAAAAAGATATTTATTTACTTATTTATTTGAGAGAGAGAAAAAGAGCACTTGCAAGTGCACAAGCAGGGGGAGGGGCAGAAGGAGAAGTGGACTCCCCGCTGAGCAGGGAGCCCTACCAATGGGGACTCAATCCCAGGACTCTGGGCTCATGACCTGACTCAAAAGCAGACACTTAACCGATTGAGCCACCCACGTGCCCAATATTATTGCCTTTTTAAAGATGAGGAAATCAAGTCACAAAGAGATCACGCAGCTCGCCTGAAATGAAACAGTTAGTGGCAGAGCTTGAACCTAAACCCAGGCAATTGGCTCCAAATTGTCAACATGTATCTAAATACTAGAATTATAACCCTCCTAGTGTTAAAGTTTTCACGTGTTTGATTACATTTTGAAATGTATTTGGTAGTTGCACATAATGTCATTTAATTACATGATAATGCCCCCAGTTATTGGACATTCAGATTGTTTCCACTATTCCTCTATTATGAGTAATAATAAGGAAATATCTTCATACTTGAATCTTTGTGCTCATCTTTCCCTGTTTACTTAGGTTTAAATTCTAGGGGTGAGATAATGGGGTCAAAGGGTCTAAATACATTCAAAACCTCTGATACACCTTCTAAATCATCCTCCATAAATACTATACTATTTAACCCAGTACCAGCAGTTTATCACATTTGCTTTTTCCCTAAGAAGGACTAGGTCACTGATATAATTTTGTCCTATCTTCTATGAAGCTCAAAATGTTTTCTGGCTTAAGGGATACCTGGGTGGCTTAGCGGTTAAGTGTCTGCCTTCAGCTCAGGGTGTGATCCTGGGGTCCTGGAATCGAGTCCCATATCGAGCTTCGTGCATGGAGCCTGCTTCTCCCTCTGCCTGTGTCTCTACCTCTCTCTCTCTGTGTCTCTCATGAATAAATAAATCTAAAAAAAATGTTTTCTGGCTTTTGTTTTTTTTCTTAACAGACTTTATTTTTCTAAGCAGTTTCAGGTTTACTGAAAAATTAAGCACAGAGTACAGAGAGTTCCCACATATGCTCTCACTGCTCCCCAGCTCCCCTACTATTAATATCTTGCAGTAACGTGCTACATCCGTTATAACCAATGACCTAATATTAGTGGTGTTTATTAACTGAAGTCCATGGTTTATGTTTGGGTTTACTCTGTGTAGCACATTCTGTGGGTTCTGACCAATGCAGAATGCCATGCATTCACGTATCCATCACAGGATCCTACAGAATAGCTTTACTGCCCTAGAAATCCCCTGTACCCTGCCTGGTCATGCCTCTTCCTCTCCCTGAGGCCTCTGCCACCTTGAAACTCTTCACTGAATCCATGCTCTTCACTGAATCCATGGTTTTGCCTTTTGTCTGGCTTAATTCCCGATGAGTGTGTTTTTACTTTCACAGATGTATCAGCTCTGCACTTCACTCTGTTGAGTCTGGCCACTTGTCCAAGTTGAAATACTATCCATGTTCTCTAGCCAACCATGATTCATCAAAACAAACAATACTGACCCCTTTTAAAGATCAACCAACATCTGATCCCTGAGTGTACCTTACGTCTAAACTGTTTTGTCTACCCCTTAGCACTTCTGTAAGGCAGAGTCTCAGCCATACACTTGGCTGCTCACCCAAATCTAGGAGGCCAAAGTGACTAATCCTCTATATGTTGTAGGGGTTGTAGAATTTCTTAGGCAAGTACCTGAAGTTCCTGATTCTTGGTTTACTATGTTCAGCAGGACTCCTTACTCTTAAGTTAATTGAATGAGAAGCTGCTATTGGATATTAAAGCCATCACAGACACAAGAGAAGTGAAAATTGGTATCAGAGATTTCAAGAAGGAGGAAAGCGGGGCCCATTTGAACTCTTCAGTTGATTTTATGACTGCTTGGGGGAAAAAGAAAAAAAAAAACAATGGAAAAGAGGAGGCTCTGTGGGGGGCAGATGGAATTCTAACAGGAAACCCTCCCTGCTCTTGGCCATACCTGTTTGGGCAAGAGACTGGTTTTTTTTTCTCTGCCAGTATTCTTCCCCTTATTACTAACATCTGTTCTTTCATACATTTCACAGAGTAATTAGAATTCTTTGCTGCCTTGAAGGAAGGAAATGTAAGAGCTAAAAAATTTTTTCAGCCTCTGTTAATGACTACATTTACAGGTTATGATACTAAAAAAAAAATACCCAAATACTTTTCATCCTATTTGAAAGATACTTCAAGATAACCTCAGAATGAGCGTTAGTTTTGAGAATGCCATGTGAAGAACAGAGAGTAAAATCCAAAGGGCCCAGCATCCCATGTAGGAAGACACAGCCCCATGTCTTGGTTGGACCCAGGGGGCCCAAACAGAAAACTCAGTATGGTATCAGTGTGGTCACCACACCTACCGTTCTGGGTGAGTTTTGTGGAGCAAATGAGGGTGGCAATCTGAAAGCTGTCTTTTGTGCTATCCTTGGCTGGGGTAAAGTTGGCCAGGGTTTTGGACGCTTGGAGTTCTTTTTCTTCCATCTCTACCTTGGATCCAGGCAGGGTCAGATAGAATTTAGCATCTTCCATTTTCTTGTTGTCACCCTGAAAAGGATGTATGTTAGGGTCACCAAATGATGGGCAAAATCTCTTAGGTGCAAATAAAAGTAGTTCTATCATGAACACAGTGCATTTCCAGGGTGTGAAATAAGGTTTTCTCAAATTATATTTAATGTTCCTTCCAACTCTAAGACACTGTGATACTTTCCAGGGTTTGAGCCCAGAAATAGTTTCAACACTGAATAAATATGGAATAAGTTGTGAACTACAAACTGAGAACATCCTAAAACTCTGCTATAAATAAATAAATATTAAGGAATGAAGCTGGATTTCATTTTCTTGAACCTATAAATGGTCAGAATGATACATCATTGGGTTGATGAGTTACTGGATTCACCGGAAAGGAACAGTTTGCCATGCCTTCCAAAAATATTTGTGAAGTAAGGAGCTGTTACAGGAAGAGCCATACCAGGTAGATGCTGCTCTACCAGTTCTGTTATACCGTTAGATGAATGAGGCCTTCTTGCATCAACTTTCCACTAGAAAATCTCAGAAGATAATTCCATAGCAGTTAAAGAGTGAGGATCAAACTGCTAGGGAAGGAAGTGAGGCCCCCTAGCAGAGAAATGGTGCCTGGCTCTTGGTGATATGAAAACCACATCCTACCACACCTACCACACCCCAGCCAAGCCCAACAGTGAAACTATCTCTGTTCCATACAGGATGATGCAGAGGAGAGGAAACAGCACAGCCCTTGACCATTCACTGCTGCCTAATGCCACTGTAGGAAAGGGAGACATTCTTCAGAAGCCTCAATAATAATACAATTCACTCCTTACATAAAGGGGATGGGAGACCATGTCGCTAGAGAGACCAGAGCCCTCTGCTTTCCTGGACTTTAAGGGGCAAACACAGCTCTAGAGAGGTTTATACACATAATTCTGACTGGAGCCTTAACAATCAATTTCAGAGGGAGGAAATATTTCCTAAGCAATATTTTGAGCCTTGTTCTGTTAGCTCTACCTTATAAACCACCAGGTCATGCCTCCCATCCTGCAGAGTGGTGCCATCCGGGTTCATCAGTTTCACGAAGGCCACTCCAAAGGCTCGCTCCGATTTATCTCTGGCTGAAAAGACAGAAATAGATGTCTGAGCAGTGCAGAAAGATACCAGGAAGCATTGCCTATGATGGATGCTTTCATATTTTGCTCCAGGGTGTGATATTCAATCACGCTATAATCAACACTGTTCAGCAAGCTACAATAACCCATCTGTACTATGCATGTCACAGGAAATATTCCTCAAACTGAAATCTTCTAGTATATCCACATATGTGTTTCTTTCTGCATTTGCAAATGAATGAGACCAGCAACTACCCAATCATCTAAATAAAAAATGTGGATGTTGACTTTGACTCCAACCCCACGTCAAGTGCATGTCCTGAATACCTCTGAAACCTGTGCCTTTTCCCTCCATCCCTTCTGTTCCTACCCCAGTTCTTGTCAAGCCTTCCCTGTATTTCTAGAGGATCTCTCCAAGCAGTCCTTTTCAACCCCAACACTTTCTCCACGCTGCAGCCAGAATGAGATTTCCAAAAGCAGGTCTAATCAGGTCAACTATGCTGCTCCAAAATGCCTTCATGAAATATCTCATTTCTGTTGCTTTAAGATAGAGTTGGTGAAGTATTAATTATTCTCCAAGGTTTATTATGCAGGAGAGTCCAGCCTCCCCAAGAAAAAGTCCCTCTCTCTGGATCTTTAGGTGTTGGCCTCTGGGCTGTTTCTGTCCCCTAGTTAGGTGTCAATGCCTAGGGCAACCTGTGCCCTATATTCTCATCGAAGGCACAACTCTGAGGTTTGCTGTGGCTCACATGCCCCCTGGATCAGGTGAGTAGTAAACCATTGTAAATTACATTACAATCTGCTTATTCTTTCTCCTGTTGGTGGCCGTTAGGCTATATCCAATTTGGCAATATTATGAATAGAGCTGTTATAAACATAGAAAACCACAACCACCATCACCACCACCCACAAAACACCTTTTAATGGCTCCTCCATAACATGGTTCAAAATAACCACCATCCTTCACAATGCGGCTCCAGCTTGCCTAGATACCGACTGCTGAGGGGTCAACCCAGGCTGTGTCACTCCCCAGCCCTGTGGCTCTGGGCAAGTATCTCATTACTCTGCTCCGTTTCTTTTTTGTGTAAATGTGGATAAAAGCAGTATCTATTGTACTGGATTACTGTGGACACCACACAGTGTATAAATAGAGATTCACTTTAGTATTTCATACAAACTAAGGGCTTGATAAATGCTAGCTCAGTATTATGTAGAACCATATGAAATTGCTGATATTTGACTACTTGATATGGACCTACAAAAATAGCAATTTCGTGGGGCTCAATCTAATATTAGGACTGCTCCCACTTCAGCCCTAGGGCATTCACTTTGTGGCTTTCAAACACATTTCTCCACTGTCAGTGTTCACTGGCTAAAAGCAATTTCTTCTCTACCTCCAAGTCTCAGAATGTAGACTTCACACATAAATCCCAGAAGGGGTGGGATGCTATGCTCCACACCCCTTTACAACTTGTTGCTGGTGTAGGATATACCACACTGTTCTGGCCTTACTTGCCTTTTTTTTCTTGCTCCTCTTCCTAGCCAGCCTAACAGAGACTTCAAAGCATGACCCAGGTCCTATCATAGTTCCAGGGCCCGGCCTACAGTCCAGTATGTGGATGGTGTTCAGTAAATTCAGTTTGGAATGAAGAATTGCATGTTTATATGGTGTTGAATAAGACATTTCCAGAAATGTTATGATCTATCTGAACATAATCAATTTTCTTCTTTGTTCACACTTTTGAGTAGTCATTTCACAAACTGGGATCTAAGACTTGAAGTAGTTTTCTCATGGAAAAAAAAATTTAATTTGAGGAGACATCAACAGGTTTGCTTGCTGCAGGACTTCTCAGCAATATGGCAACAAACAGTGTGAATATCTAAGAGAGAGATAATATACAGCATTTCCTATTCCTATTTGACTGTGAAACTCTTTTTGCTATAGAGAGCATCTATTAATGTCATACATTCAGGGGAAATTCTTTTTTTAGATTTTTATTTAATTTCAATTTAGTTAATATACAGTGTATTACTAGTTTCAGAGGTAGAGTTCAGTGATTCATCAGTTGCATATAATACCCAGTGCTCATTCCATCATGTGCCCTCCTTAATGCCCATCATCCAGTTACCCCATCCCCCCACCCACCTCCCCTCCAGCAACCCTCAGTTTGTTTCCTAGAGTTAAAGAGTCTCTCATGGTTTGCCTCCCTCTCTATTTTTATCTTATTTTATTTTTCCTTCCCTTCCCCTATGTTCATCTGTTTTGTCTCTTAAATTCCACATATGAGTGAAATCATATGGTATTTGTCTTTCTCTGATTTCCTTAGCACCAACAAATCTTGAAAGAATGATGCTAAGTATCTATTTACCAAACATTTTGTTTTCCAGACCCACAAAAGCACTGTCAAGCAAGAGAATTTTTTTTTTTTAACAGAAATATGTTGTAGCCTTCTAGTACTTACATTCCTGAGATGACCTATGTCGGAAGGTAAATCTTATATGGCAGCGAGTAACTTCTTCTATAGGAATGGATACCTACATAATAATAAGGAACTTATTATTTATATTGTTTATATATACACAGTATGTTGTGCTCTTTGCTCGTTTTACAGAATTAGACTCATTTTTAGTATCTTATTACAGCACTGATTCCTACAGAGTGAGATTTGGATTTGGATCCATTCAAAGCAGATTTAGTCATTTTCAAAACCTAAAGAATCTCAAGAGAAATCCTCTTTGCTGTTTATCATATATTCTGAGGATGGAGATATTACAAGTTTCTAGTACTTTCTCAAGTACGAAAAGGATCAGTACTCTGGGGTCTCTACAGGAGCTTTCAGATGTCAAGATTGATTGTATATTGATGTAGTAGTAATTAGTGTTCATAACAGAAGGAAAAGATAAAACATTGGGGATCAGGAAGCTTTTTGCTGTTTACATATACAGAAGAGACAAGGAATACAGAAGTACGTGGCAATGAAAAGAGTAGAGAGTTTGTATAGCATGATTAGTGAAATATTATCCAAGTACCTAGAAATCCATTTCTGAAGAACTTTTAATGCCTTGAGATAAGTAGTTTTAAAAAGCACAATTTAAATCTGTTACAAATGGCATGTTGCAAAGCATAGGAAGTATATAAAATTGAGGAAAATGGTTACTTCTTCATTGAGATATTAGCGCAATTTTTTTCCCCAAGTTCTCTATGGAGAGCTCATAAGACTGACAATCTGGGATTCAGAAGAAGTTAGGTTTGGACTCTAAGCAGTTACAGGACCTTGGGAGGTCACCTGACATTTCTGAGTCTTAGTTACCTAATCAGAAAAGGGCGTTACCACACTGTTTTAGCCACAGGGCTATTGAGCGACTCACAGGGGATGGCTTATCTAAAAAGCAATTGGGAATATGTAACACACATATTTAAATTGAAAAGAGGCCCAGAAAACTTGGTTAGAGGCCAAGAAGACAAAAAAATGTTAGGCAACTGCTTGCAGAGTGTGAAAATTTCCATTTGGTTTTGGATCATCTTGGCAGCCTATTACAGCATTACAACTGCAAGTGTCTCTAGTCAAATTTTTACACATTTATCAATGAGAATGTTATTTATTTAAGAATTCTGAGTTAAAGATAAATACTCTCATGCAGAATTGTACCAATTCATTTCTTCTAGGACACCACAGGCAACCTATGTATAACTTCAGGATAAAGAAGGAATGATTTGTGGGTAAAAAAAAGGAATCTAAATGAGTTTTAATATATGATGGAGATTACAAGTAGCGCATCTCACCTTGACAGTTTCATACCAACAGGGCTGCTTGACTTGGTAATAGACTACTGATTTGTACTCTGAAATACCTTCATATCCAGCACCAGGATGAATTGCTTTCTTTGGATGCAAAGAAAAGAATGAAAAAAGGATATTTTTTATTATTTTTTATTTTAATTCCAATATAGTTGACATACAGTGTTATATTAGTTTCAGATGTATAATACAATGATTCAACAATTTTATACATTACTCAGTGCTCATCACAAGTGTGCTCTTAATCCCCATCCCCTATTTCACCCATCTCCCACCCACCTCCCCTCTGGTAGCCATCTGTTTGTTTTGTATGGTTAAGAATCTGTTCCTTGGTTTGTCTCTCTCTTTTTTCCCCTTTGCTCATTTGTTTCGTTTCTTAAATTCCACATATGAGTGAAGTCATATAATCTTTGTCTTTCTCTGAGTGACTTATTTCACTTAGCATTATACTCTCTAGCTCCATCCATTTTGTTGCAAATGACAAGATTTCATTCTTTTTGATGGATGAGTAATAATCCACTGTATGTATGTATGTGTATATATATGAACATATATATGTTTTCTTTATCTAGCCATCAGTCGATAGACACTTGGGCTATTTCCAAAATTTGGCTATTGTACATAACGCTGCTATAAACATAGAAAAGCATGTATCCCTTTGAATTAGTGTTTTTGTTTTTGACGGTAAATACTTAAAGGGATAATTTTGTATTTTGACGGTAAATACTAAAAAGGGATAATTTTATCTAGAAAAATAAGAGCACTCCACACACCATTCATGGGCTGTCTACCCTCCATGTGGCCAGTACATGCCTCACACTGGCACACATCAGCCGATCACATTTAGAGACTGAAGAATAGGATAAGAATGAGTTTTGGTCTACCACCTTCTTTGAGGGTATAAGTGGTATATAACTGTGGTAGTACCAAAGGAACCCAGCATCACCATAACACGCCTCCACTGTAAACTTTATTCTCTTTTCCATCTGCAGCCATATATTCTCTCTCCTTCCTCTTCCTTTTTATCTCAGGGAGCAGAGGGCCAGTAAAGGTGACCTGGAGCTATGGCACGCAAGCAGACGACCACTGTGTGAGGTCCTGTCCACGTACTGTGTTAAGGACCTGGTGTCTAGGTAGAGCATGTTCACTAAAAATCAGAGATATGTCTTTTCCTGGTAATGAGCCACTTACTTCAGTAGAACCAGGTCTCTAAGGAAGCACTTCCAAGCTAGTTAGCAAAGCTGTAAAGTACATAGTCAGGGGAAGATGTATACTTGAACTCATGGGGCTCCAGGGCTCTATCAATAGCACAAAGAAGTCACTCTCAAACCAGGACTACCATACTGTTTGTTCCCCTACCACAGAATAGGACTTGATTCAGGCAACTGTTGCTTTCAAAGATGATAACGTCCATGGGAAAGTGATGGGGATATGTATTCCACTGTGCCCAGAAACACCTTTGTGAGAGAGGCCTTCAGAGAGTGTAGGTCTTCAATTCCAAAGAAGGTAACTAGAGGTAACTATGACTCATACAAGGGGAACTGGATCTCAGCCGGGACTAATAGGGCCTCCTACCTCTCTTTCTGCCTGACGTCAGAATCAACACTCACTACACTTTTCCATCCGGACAGGATGCTGCCACGGTTGGAGGACCTCCAGGAGGAAGGAGGAGGAGGAACTCCTGAAAGCCAGGATACCGAGATCTAGTCTGACCTCCTCCAATGACTTCTGTGTTTCCACGAGGAGAGAGCTCGCCCCTTGTGGACTGCAGTTTCATAATTACTAAAACAAAATCTAAAGACCAGTCTGAGGTAGTCGATGTGACCCAAGAGTCTCGCCAGTTTAAGAGCTCTCTACTGGGTGCATCTCCTCTGGTTCTGTCTCCTCAGTTCAGGCAGTGTGCTCTTCAGGCACCCATGCCACCTCGCTCAAGCCCCACAGGGACTTACCGGGCTTCAGAGTGGCCAAATAACTTGAAAACAATATAGAATTTCTGTATCAGAAGCATACCCATGAAATCACTGGTAGCTGGATATATTTCTTAGCATAGGAGAAAATAAGAATAAAAATAAGAATCTAAGTGGGTTTATTAGTAAACTTGGTAAATTGCTAATCACAAATTTAACAGGTTCCATACTTTTTCCTTGTGAAAAAGCAAAAGCATATGAACGTGGAGAACCATTTGCCTCAAACCAAAGTCCTGAGTTGTTGTAAAGAAGTGTGTGAGGGCAGCAGGATTTCTGGGTGGTCCCACATACCTCCAAGAGCTTGCCCTCCTCATCATACACAGACATGGTCACTTCCACGTTTTTTGGTGTCTTCTTTTTTCCTTTGTCAAACTCTCCATGGATCAAGGTGACATAAATATCATTCCGAACATCACCTACAACAGGACAACCCACCTGTGAGTGGTGCTGAGAAGTCATTTTTAATTCTCAGGATGTAATAAGATATATAAATAAAATATGAATTGCCCTGACTTCATAGGGAGCTATTCATATAGCAGAAGTTTTTATATGTATTGTCCTCTTCAGCTGTCCTATCTATCATTCCATACAAACCAAAGTGTCTTTAAAATGCAGTGCTTTATTTTTCTTAAAGGTTTTGTTTATTTATTCATAAGAGACCCAGAGACAGGCAGAGACATAGGCAGAGGGAAAAGCAGGCTTCCTATAGGAAGCCTGATACAAGACTCGATCTCGGGACCCCAGGATCATGACCTGAGCCAAAAACAGATGCTCAACCACTGAGCCACCGAGATGCCCCAAAATGCAGTGGTTTAAAATGAACTCCTTCCAATAGTAATTCTTTGTTCTATTTATTAATAACTGCTGTCTAATAACAAGTATACAATGTATCTTATTAGGTTACAGTGGCAGATTTTTTTTTTCAATAATACCTTGGAGGGCAGTATTTTCACACATCTGAAAATAATGAAAGCTAATGTTTATTGGGTGTTTCCTCTGTGCTAGGCACTGTCCAACGTGACTTATAGGCAATAATTTATTTGATCCATATAATAACCTGATGAGATAAACATTGTTTCTAAAAGCCTGTAGAACACTTTGTTTATTTAAATCAGTCTAATTGTTTTTAACAGTATCATGCACACTTTGAGCACTTTGCATTCTCATCACTCATCTGTTTAGAAGGAAAATTAAGATCTTGCCCACAGTTGCTTAAGGTGAGACAAAAGGGGCTTATTCATACAGCACAGTTTGAAATCTTAATTAACATATACTTTGTAACTGACAATTGTGTTAAAGCAACTGCACTGGTAACATTTGTCCCAAAGTATTAAGAATCTGAGTGAAAATTTATTTATAAGGATATTCATTGTGGTATTGTTTACAAAAGTGAAAAGTTGGAAAATCCTTAGTTGCCAACAATAGACAGCTGTCTGATGTACAAAGTACCATACATTATGGTACAATCAGATGAGATAATATTCATTTATTCCTGTAAAAAACTGATGAACACCTACTCTGTACAAAGCACTGTGCTAGGTGCCTGGGAGACGATGGTGAGCCATGCACCAGCCTCACTCTCACACAGATCTAGTGGGGAAGAGAAGCATTATCAGATAATCATAGGACAAAGTGAATCATTATCAATGAAGAAAAACTCTAGGCTCTGTGAAGGCATAACACTAAGTCTCAACTGTGTCTGGAGGGTGTGGGAATCTTTACTCTGAACTGACACTGGAGGGAGGAGAGTAAGAGGGAGAGAAAATAGCATGTGCAAAGGTCCAGAGGCAGTAGACAGAGTATTGCGGTCCAAACATTAATGGTTGGCAGTAGCTAAATGGCGGCAGTAGCTACAATTAATGTGGTGGCAACGGAGAAAGGGAGAGGGGGACAGCTTTGAGAGGCCTCTAAAGGTAAAACTGGCAAGTCTTAGACACTTTTTTTGTGTGAGGCCTAAAGAAAGGGAGGTTTGGCAGTGCAACTGGATGGATGCGGGTGCCATTCTCTTAGATAAAACACATCTGAAAAGCCAGTCTGGATGCGGAGGATTGCAAGTTCCAAATGGGGATTTTGAGACAAAATTCACCAGTTAAAGAGAAAAGAGTGATCCAGTGAGGCAGGAATAGTACCTACTCAAGTCCAGAGGCAGGAAGTGGTTGGATCTATGGTAACAGAGTTCAAAGGAGTGGTTTTGAGGGCACAGACAGGAATTTAGAGGGAACTAACATACCGAGGGAAAATGAGAGGATGAGATCACATAGGAAGAAAATATAATTATGAGAAGGAGAAGAGGCCTGTTATGGACTCGAGCATTCCCCCTAAATTCACATGCTGAAGCACTCACCCTAGTACTTCCACATGTGTTGGTCCTTGGAGACAGACCCCTTAAACAGGTGATGGGTAAGATGAGGTCATATGATTGGGCACCAATCCTGTATGACTGGAATCCTCATAAAAAGAGATTAGACCCAGGGGTGACCATGTGAGGACACAATGAGAAGATGGCTATTTCCCAGCTAAGGAGGGAGGCTCAGAAGAAACCAGCTCCATGATGCCTTAATCTCGAACTTCCAGCCTCCAAAATGGGAGAAAATAAATGTCTGTGGTTGAAGCTGCCCATCCTGTGGTACTTTTTTGGGGCAGCCCGAGCAAACTAATACAGGCAATAAGGACTAAATACTGAGGAACTCTTAACAGGCGAGGTAGAGGGTGACATGCTAGCAAAGGGAAATGGAGGAAAAAAGAGAAGAGTGTGGGTCCCTGACGATGAGGGGGGAACGTTTCAACAAGGGAGTAGTGGGTCGTGTCACGTGCTGCTGAGAGAACCAGAAACAATACTTAGGCTAAAAAAATATCCACGGGACTTAGGTGACATTACAAACTCTGGTGACTTTAGTGACACCATTCTGGACAGAACAGAGAGTGGCTGGCAGATGCAGAAACAGAGAGTATGTGATCACTTCTTAGATTCTGGCAGAGAGCAGGAGCGCCTGAGCCAGAGGGGGGAGTCTAAGGCATCTCTGGAGCCTGTTCAAATGGTGATGAGGAGCTACAAGATAAGGGACCTTGGTCTTGATCTCTGATTTCTCAAACTTGGCCAATCACCAGAATCAGCAGGGGAGCCCTAGTCCTACAAACTGAATCAGAGATCTGCAAGACTCTGGGAACCTGCATTTTAATGTTTCCCAGCTGATCCAAAGACCAGCATTTGGGAGCCATCATCCCAGATGATTTTCAGAGTCTATTATACAGCCCTGGCAGTCTGGGAACCAATCCGAGTAACTAGAAAGACTAGAAAGAAATCTTCCTAGCCAGATTTGAAAGATCAATTCGCTTTGTCCAAAAAAATACATCTCTCCATTTTATTTTTTCATCTTTTGTTCTCAACGTAGTAATAACACAGCCTGCAATTATAGGAATATTACCAATGCTTATGTTTTTAAACAAGAAGAAGACAAAAATTTTCACAGAATGAAGATGAAGATGTGTTAGGCTAAGGAAGTCTGGGAGGGAATGACATCAGTGGACTTCTTTCATGAGAAAAGAAGATGGTCTCCATTTAATAGTTCTTTTTCCCATTCATCTTTTTTTTTCCATTCATTTTTTTCAATGCTCACTACATGCAGACAGTGTGTGTGGCAACACAGTATTACTGCTCCTTAATCTTCAAAATGAGTAAGATGTTGTATTACTTTAAAAAAAAAACCCAATTTTTATGCAATAGACAACAGCAAGGTTTTCTTAAATTTCTCCAACATGCCAAAGATTACTTATTTATATATTCTATCTACCCATCTATAAAACATATAATATGATGATCTTTTAATGTTTATTTATAACACAAATGCTTTATGTAATACATAAATATCTTATATAAAGTTCCTTGAGGTGATTTCCCTTTATTACTATAAACATTGAGAAATTAAATGGGTTAAGTCAGCGAATTCAAGAGAACACACAGGCAGATCACCAACACGTGATGCCAAAAAAGACAAAACTAAAGTAAGAAGGCTGTAGAATGTTTACATTCTTGTCACCACAAGTATGGGGAGAGCCAAGCACACAGTCGGGATTTAAGCAAATGGGGCCGAGGGTCTGGCTGATGCTGAGCTGAGCAGTCACCTCCCTAGAGCTTCCTGGCCCGCAGCCCACAATGCCGGGATGTCATCCTGAGAAAGCGACACGGGACGAGGCAAATCATCTTTGGTACAAAACCAGTGCTCCCATTAGCTCTCCCTAATGGATAATTTAGGGAAGAATTTCAGAGGGGCTTTTGCAGAGCATAAATGAAGAGCATGAAGAGGAAGCTCTGAGCTACATGCAGAAGCATTATCTCATGCTTGTGTACTAGGTACCCCCACTCTGTTAGTGTCCCCTACTGTCTTGATACCACCAAATGCAGGTAACTAAATACCACAGAGGATCTTACGTTGCCTCAACCACTCTGTTGGAAGTCACTGCTACATGAAGGGAGAACTAGAGGAAGCAGAACAGATGAACCAAGTCAAAGCTTTTACCTGGAAGTATTATTTCAGGAAAGCCCATTTTTCGGGCGATTGCAGTTGATCTATCCACCAAGTGTGAAAAATTCTTCTGAACCTGCGTGAGGTCACCTGGCAAAAGCTTCAAAGATATCCAAAGTCCTTGAAAGAAAGAGAGGATGAACTTTTAGCTAGCTCTCTTTATGATCTATACCATAAACACACATCGAAATGCTGAGAAAAATATACGCATTGTGTTAATATACAGATACTTTATTATAAAAATGTAAATTCTCCCCCAGTGAACTTAAATTTTCATGACACGCCTATCAAAATCACAATAAGACTTCCCTGAGAATTTGACAGAGGTGTGAACAGATGTTTACTTTGGGGGAAAACAGAACACGAGTAAAGATAGCCCCCGCCATCAGATACTAAAATACTGTAGAGCTGTAGTGAAGTGTTGTATTCATGGTAGAAAACAATTAGATTAATTACTAATTAATAGCAATTTAATATATAGTAAACATGCATAACAAATCCTGAAAGAAAGAAACAATTTCATAAATGTGCTGGAATAATTTTCTTGCTACTTAAGAGAATCAATCTAATTTCTTACCTTGCTTTTTCATTAAAATAAATTCCTACTAAAATAAAGAAGTAAAATGAACCTTTTTTTCTAAGTATAGAGACAAATGAAGAAATCAGACATAAAAAGAATTACTGAGGGACATCTGGGTGGTTCAGTCAATTAAGTGTCTGACTCTTGATTTCGGCTCAGGCCATGATCTCAGGGTCATGGGATCGAGCCCCATGTGGGGCTCCACACTCAGTGAGGAGTCTGAGGATTCTCACCCTTACCCCTAACCCTCTCCCCACTGGTACACACTCTAAAATAAATAAATAAATCTTTTTAAAAAAGAATTATCTATACACAAATGGAAAGTTGTGATATTTATAAAGAAGTGAAATGCAGGCTACAAATGGTGAAATACCCCTAAGAAATTACAAGAAAAACATCAAATACATTGACCATGAAGACGCTATTCACAAGGAAGTACATAGGTTGGCGAATCTTTGACACATCAAAAATTGAAAAATACATGTTCTGTATAAGACATTATCTTCATAAAAACTGAGAAGGAAACCTTTAGGAAAACTCACAAATGCATAGGAAGGCTAGGTAATTCATCATCAAGTAGTTTTGTTTTGTTTTTTTTAAATGCAAGGGAACTCTGGAAGTCTACTTTTCACCTTTCAAACAGGTGAATTTTGTTTAGTTTTGTTTTGTTTTGTTTTGTTTAGAGAGAGAAAGAAAGAGATAGAGCATGCACGATCAAGTGCATGCAAAGGGCAGGTGAGAGGGAAACAGAATGAATCCTAAGCAGCCTCCACATCCAGCATGGAGTCTGACCCAGGGCTGGATCTCATGACTCTTGAGATTATGACCTGAACCAAAATCAAGAGTCAAACGCTTAACTGACTGAGCCACCTAGGGGCTCAACAAACAGGTAAAGATTTCTAAATATCAGCTCACCAAGTGGGCACTGTGATAATTATCACCCAGTGGCAGAAGTCGATAGGAAGCAATCTGGAAATACGTGTATCTCTGACTTTGAGCTCATTCCGTCATTTGACCCAGGAATCCTACTTCTGGGAATTTTCTTAGGGGAGGTAATCCTAACTATGGAAAAAGCTTCATAAATAAAAGTAGTCATAGCAGAGTTATTTAAATTCATAATGGTGACAAAATAGAAAACACTAAAGTGTTTACTTAGGGGGGGCAAATTTTCTTAAATCCAAGCAATAAAATATCATGCAGACAGCTACAGAAAAATATTTGTGATGAGCATAAAAACATTTGAAAAGTATTTGCTTTGTTAAGCAGCAAGAGAGGAATTTTTTTTCACTTTTATTTGGGAAAAAAAATTACACACACACAGCAATTTGTTTAGTATAAGGATTTTCCACTCTAAAAAATCATATTCCAGGTTAGGAGGTCTAATACAACAGAAACATATTTCACTATTCATTTTCAGATTCTTTTATGATTCTTCACCATGTCTTTCCTGTCCAGAACAACTGTGAATACATGGAAAATGAAATACATTGAAAATAATGTTTTCTGATTGCCTCTACTTCAGTAGATAGTCACAGGGCGGTAAAAAAAGAAAAAAAAAAAAGAAACAAAAAAGAAAATGAAAAAGAAAAAGAAAATGAAAAAAATGACCCAATCTTCAAAATTATCCCCAAATCATCACCATCTTAATATTTGAATTTTAAAATTTTAGCTAGTTTTTTTTATATTATTTGAATTTAAAATGCAGTTTCAATGGGTGGAATTTCTTAATTAAAACGTGTCAACTGAGATGCCTGTGTGGCTCAGTGGTTGAGCATCTGCCTTTGGCTCAGGCTGTGATCCCAGGGTCCTGGGATCAAGTCCCATATCGAGCCCCCCATAGGCAGCCTGCTTCTTCCTCTGCCTATGTCTCTGCCTCACTCTCCATGTCTCTCATGAATAAATAAATATTTAAAAATAAAATAATAAAACTTTGTCAATAGAATATTATACAGAAGCACTAAAAACAACTCAAAATGTTCTGCTAGTTAGCCCATTGTTTCACATTAATATCTGTTCATTTGTATCACTTTGGTCTCTTTCCTCTTCATTTTAGGGAATGTAATGAAATAGACATTTAGAGGGTGGAACATAATAATCCCCAAACTTCTTTCTCTTTGTGCATTTACCTAGAATTAGCATTGGGATTGTAGGGGAGACAAAACTAAGAAAGGATCCATGGGATAAACATTGGTCCCACAGAATTTACAAAATACAGCTGTGATCCAATTCTGTGCTGGGTGCAGCTTTGATGCTCCTCAGTATTAAATGCCTTCAGCAGGAAGCTGAGGTAAGCAACCCCCCAGTAGCATCTGCTTTGCATCAGAGAAAGACAGGGAAAAGCGCCCAAGTCCAAGGACCCAATGCCAATGCCGCTCCCCCACTCCCCCTCCCAGCTTACTAATGCAGGGCTGTGTACCTTGTCCTTTGTGATTCACTTCCTTCGCTGCTATCACTTTATTCAAGACTGAAGTGAGTGGCTCATTCTCCCCAATCACATGGGATGTTATCAGGGGTGACATGATTAGCTGTCTCTGTCGGATATAGGTTTCCATTGCAATTCTGGGAAAATCAGAAATGAGAGGTAAGGAAAAAAGGGGAAGTTTCTGCAGCACAGCTTCAAATTGGGTGGGTCCTGTAATAATTTGGAAATATAAACACTAGACACATCTCACTAGAGGACTCTTTCTTTCCTTTATTTTTCCTTTAAGCGCCTATCTTGGTCATTTCCAAGATGAATTTGGTGTCTAAGATACACACTCGATGGAAAAAGGAAAAATAAACTTCTCAAGAACAAATGAAACTGATGTGGCCAAATGTTAACAAAATCAGAGACAGTGCCTAATGCTCTTTCTGAGGCAGGAGAGGCTGATGTAATGGAACTGGGGATGGAAGCAGGGATGAGGTAGGAGACCTGGCCTCCAGTTCTGGTTCTACCCAATGGTAAGCTCCGGGCCTCAGTTTCCTCATCTGTAACATGAGTCTAGATCATATGCCTTTCAAATGGCTCCATCTGGCACCAACACCCAACCTACATACAAGAGCAGTATGCAAAAAGCAGCTTTTGGAGGCTGTCCCTAGATTCTCATGTGATGACAAACTATATGTAGAGTTACGATGGCATAGCCACTGGCAAACAAGCTTCACTTTAATGATCCCACCAGGCCGAGGTTCATATAGGGAGATCATAGAGCCAAACACAACCCCTCCTGACAGCACACTCACTCTCAGGTGCTACCTATCAGCCTGGTGCAATTCAGTAGTCTCCCTCTGTGTTGTGGTTTTGTTCTTTTGCCCACTACACAAGCCAGCTTTCTCTGCAGGGTTCTGATCTATATTCTGATAGTAGCAGGAAAATGTAATGCAATGTCTTACTGAAAAGCGAGGTGGCTGTGATCTGAATGGCTGTCTTCAAATGACCCTCTCTTAAAGGGACTAGCAGAATACATATAGGAGACTCTCCTGATATAACAGCACTGTAAAGCTCTTGAGATAAGTTATGAAAATATTTGCCATAAATCTTAGGAGTGAAAAGCCAGAGACTTGTGATTTGCATCATAAATGCTTTACAGTGGCTGTTGGCTGCACAGTGAGCAGTAATCAAATTGGGGCTGGGCTCCTCAGCAACTCAAAGTGTGTATTATTATATGGGAAGGCGATCTCAGGGCTTCACTGCTTCAACATGACAGCCGGATGGGCACTAGTTCAGAAATTAGGCAGGGAGGCACATAACCAAAGGATGAAATAGACCTCAGAAGTGAAATACACCTACAGAATAACTTTCGCATCCATGCATGCTGCTCCTATTACATATATACATATATGTGTATATACATCATGCACATATAATAGTGACACATAATAGCATTATGCACATATATAATAGGAACATCCATGGACACATAAGTTCTTTATGTTTATATATATCATGACCTATAATATATACATTTTAATGTATCTAAATATATATTCATATTTATTCTCTATATATTATTTACTTAATATTTACTCAACATTTAAGACAGTCATATATTAATATATAAATACATTTTTAACTCCATGGATTAATATAAAATTATAGTTTAATATAAAAATTTAATATAAAATTATATGTTTATTACATTTAATATATTTATTTAATATACTTGAATGTGTATGAGCTATTTATATTGGGATCAACATTCAAGAATTTCAGAGTCATCTCATAATTCATATTAGTACTAAGCTACATAAAATATTTACCTTGTCACATTCTTGGAGGGTCAGTGTATAAGTGGTAGGATACTAAGTAAGCACCCATTTAAAAAAATATTAATAGCAGCCTTTGGATGAAGGAAGAAAGTGCTACTTAGCATAAGCTATTTGTACTATTACTATTACTATTAGAAACTGGTCCAACGGTGGTAGGGTTTAAACTGAGAGAGAAAGATTTTTGTACTTTAAATAAAATTACATATAATACATATTTTTTTTTTGTAGAAAAAACAGGAACACAGAGTTAAACAAAAATGGAGTAAAATCACCTTTGGTTATATTAACGGAAATACTCACTGTTAATTATGGAGTATATTCTTTGAAATATCTACATTTTGAGGCTTCTAATGCCCTGTAACAATTTATATAAGTACCATGTATTTTCTTATGTCCACCCAAACTCCAGATATTGTATATATTTTCAAGACTCAGTCAAACCAAATATCAAGACTCCTTGCTTAATTTGCATTCCATTGATTCTCAATGAATTTACAGGCCATTTCTTTCTTTGTGTACGTGTGCATGGCCATGTGTGTATATATACACATGTATATTATTTTCTGCTCATACCTTTATGAATTTCTACTAATTATATAGTAAAAATATTCATCCTTTTTTCACATACATTGCAAAGATTTTACTAAATTTTATTCTGGACATAAGTTATTTAAAATTTTTGTGTGGTTTAACCTGTCAATTTTTCTTTTTTGGTCAAATCTTTGGAGTCTGAGTCAGCAAGACCTCCCACACACCACTATTACATAAAACTTCCATTTTTCTGCAGTATTTTAAGATTTTAGTTCTTACACTTATACATTTAATCAATCAGAATTTACAGTGGCACAAGATGTGAGACAAGGCTCTAGTTTAGGTTCCATAAATGATTAGCTAATTTTGTCAAATAATTCATCTCTGCATAGTTCCTATTTCTTCACTGATGTGCACTATTATTTTAAAAAAAAATCATATATGAATTTGAGTATCCTTGGGCTGGTTTCCAGAATTCTCAGCAGTTCTACTGATCTGCTGTGGCAGCTACAGGTTGGCTGAGACAGTCACCCTCCCTCACTGACACGACTGCTCTGTTAGGACTCAGTTCTATCATCTTCCGTGGCCTCATTTAGGCCACCTGCATATGGGGTAATGCGAGCACGACTGCTAGAGCCAGCCACCATGTTCACACATACACTTCTTCAGAGTCATGTTGGTTGGCATTTGCTGGCCCACAACTCCCCGGGGGCCCACCCAGGCCTCCAGCTCCCAAAGCTCAGTCTAAGTCTTAGCCGAGCTCTTCAGGGAATCCTTTCATGTCCTCCCAGGCTGGTTTTCCCTCCACCAGCAGGAGCCCAGGCATTATTAGTCAGCCCCTCACTCTCAAACCTCCTACACTCCTTCTACTCAAAGTGTGGTCTCCAGCTCAGCAGCAGCAGCAGCAGCAGCAGCAGCAGCAGCCAGAAGCTTGTCAGCTCAGCCTCCAGACCTACCAGACCACGTTTTTTGTTCTGACAAAATCTCACAGAAGCCCTGTGCTGTCCTGAATGATGCCCTGTCTTCTGTAATACTTGCACCCTACAACAGGGTGCAAATACACTTTGGCCTTTCTGACACTTACAGGGCACCATTCTCTGGTTTCTAGTGTGGACAGAGATTTGCCCCTTCTATTCCATCAGCCTTTCCATAAAATCAGAAAGGTTACATTTGCCCTCTTACATGTGATCCCAATATAAAGGACCTTGAATAAAGCCTTCTGTCAACTTCTATCTCACAATCTTCCAGCTTCCAAGGCTTTCCTTCTGTAACTGAGCAAATGGTTCCTAGCACCTGGTTCTGTGTTAACAGATCATTCAGAGAACTACTCCCGGTCTCAAGTCACCCGGGATAAATGCCAAAGTACTTACTGCTGAAAGGGAATAAAATGCTGCTTTTCTTCATCATCCACCTTCCCATGTATGATATCAGTAATATCCATCACTAGGAAAAAGATAAAACTTAATTAAAGAACTTAATTGCTTCAGGCTTCAATAAGTTACAATGGAAAATTATGGTATCTGCAAACACAGGACACTAGAGAAGAAAGATACCAAGCAGGGACACCCCGTGTCTTTGCCAGCGAGGACTCCCTGTGCCCAGCCTGCAGAACGATTCATCAGGAGCTCTGGCAGAGGCTTGGATTTCTCTCAGATCAACCCTGCAAACTACCCACTTTTTAAAATTCTACACGACCATGTGCTAAATTCTTGAGAAATCTGAAACCATTTTGTTTGTTTGTTTGTTTTAGCAAGCCTGCGTTCAAAGACACAGAGCACACATGTTTCTGTTAGGAGTGTTAAGAGAATGAAGATCTGAGAAACTCAAAACTGAAGTGGTCAACCGCCTCTTGGACTTGGCATAGTCGCACCTGGTTTCCATGTCCACAAAGGTAAGCCAAGGTGCCAGCAGCACAGAACTGAAGATCACACAGTGATTTGCTCCTTTGACAAGAAGAGCAAGTAATACAGCATCGTTCTGCACCTTCCGGGTATATTATCTTATTATACAGATACTATTATTTGCCCTACTTTAAAAGATGAGCAAAATGAGCACAGGAAAGGTTGGTAATTGGCCCTAGATCCAAAGTTTTAAGTGGTCAAGCCAGGGTATGAACCCAAGAGTGATTATGGGGTCAAATCACTTAAGCCAATAATGCTCTGCTGCCTGGAGAACTAATAAGTGGGCCACTCCACAGCTGCTCAGACGAGGCAGGGCCCATGGCCAAGAGGCCACCCGTGGTTAATGAATTACAATCCGGCCATAAAACACACACTCACAATCTACTCTCCTGATAACCTGTTTGGAGATTAAAAGAAGTACTGATATAGGAAACATTTCTCATATGAAAAAGTAAAGGATAAGGACAGAAATGCCTTCTCAAAGCCAGTGGGTAAGGCCTGGGAAATAATAATGTTGGTGAAAGGATGCTGTGAAAGTGGGCTGTGCCATCAGCCCCTAACAGACCCCTACAAATACTGTACAAAAAAAATGCTGAAAAATCTGTGTCTGGCACATGTAGTCCTCAAACAGGCAGTTCATTTGCTGATGCCATCATGTAGTTACTCATCTGCTGATCGGTGCTTGGCATCAAGGATCAGAGTAAATTACTGTTCTCTCCTTACATGTGCACCCACCCACCTACCCTGAAACAGAAAAGCAAGCAAAGCCGCAAGCTTGATGTTCCAATCTCTTTGGCCCATTTGGAAGGACAGTGATCTCAAATATGCCCTAAATTTGAAGTTCAGTGGATTGTCCTATACATGGCTAAATTGTGCTAGACCAGGGCTCTCTGTCTTTTCTGAGATTTCATTTTAATTCTCTATCAGGAGTAATGGTGCGCCCCCTTCAGAGACTGGCAGACCTTGAGCAGCAAATGGGAGTGCAAGGCTGGTCAAGGGATGAGAGTGCAGAGTCTCATAGAGAGAAAGCCTCGTTTTCCACACAACCCACAAGTTCAAGCCTGCTGACATTTTCTGGCCATTTGTTCCAGGAGAATTACGGCATTTCATTGACAGCGTTCAAAACTTCTTGGCAACCAAGACGTCAGTGTATGACCTGGAATGTATTTCCTCAATTTAACAAACTACAGAAGAAAATGCAGGGCCTCTCGGAAGGGATTTTGATTTAAGCCAAGGGCCCTCTTTGAAAGCAGTTACCAACACCATGTTGTCTTTGAAGAGTAAATCTCTCAGACCAGGAAAGTCTTTCTAGGGAGAATTTTATTGGACTGAAATCAATATGCAGCCCGCAGGCAGGGAGAATGCCAATAGTCACAACTGAGCCTCTACTCCGGTCCTACTGAGCACAAGGCACTGTGCTGAGCACTGAGAGAAAAACAAAGGAGATGGGGTCTAGGCGAGGATGCAGAACCCAAGAAAAGACAATTGGTAGCCCTGGGCAGTAAATGCTGTGTGTCTGATACTAACGCTGACAACCAAATTCATCTTGCACTCTCTCTAGGTTTCCCTCCCTATCTTTAATTGTGTGTGTGTGTGTGTGTGTGTGTGTGTGTGTGTGTGATGAGGGTAAAATATACGTAGCATAAAATCTGCTGTTTGGGGCACCTGGGTGGTTCAGTGGTTGAGTGTCTGCCTTTGGTTCAGGTCATGATCCCAGGGTTTGGGGATTGAGTACCACATCGGGCTCCCCACAGGGAGCCTGCTTCTCCCTCTGCCTATGTCTCTGCCTCTCTCTCTCTCTCTCTCTCTCTCATGAATAAATATTTTTTTAATATGCCATTTTAAGCATTCGTAAATGTACAGTTTAGTGGCATGAAGTACATTCACAGTGTTGTGCAGTCAGCTGCACCATCCATCTCCAGAACTTTTTTATCTTCCCAAACTGAAACTGTCCCCTTTAAACACGAGCTCCCCTCATTCCCCTACCCCCACCCCCAGCAAGCCCCATTCTACTTTCTATCTCTGTGACTCCGACCACTCTAGGTACCTCATGTAATTGAGAGCATGCTGTTTATTTTTTTGTGACAGGCTTATTTCACTTTACACAACATCCTCGGGGTTCATCCACATTGTGGACTTTCCTTCCTTTTTAAGGCTGGATGATATTCCCCTGTATGTACAGACCACATTTTGTGTACCGTTTATCTATCCATGAACACTTGGGTTGCTTCCCCTTTGGGCTATTGTGAATAAGGGTGTACTTGTACCCGGGTGTACAAATATCTTATGACCTTCTGCTTCCAGTTCTCTTGGGTAGACACCCAGAAGTGGGATTCCTGGATCATAAGTTCTATATTTCACTGCTTGAGGCCCTGCCATGCTGTCTTTTTTTATAGCGGCTGCACCATTTACATTTGTCTCTGGGTCGTTCTGTACCTGCTACTCCAAAAGGTCTTCGGAGCCCACAGGTGTGCTTTTTGCCCTCCTTCAGCTCCATGTGGCCCACTCGGACAATCTGGCACACGAGGCTGATGCGGGGTCGGATGAGGTCTGTGCTACTGAGATCCTGAAGGGACAGAGAACATGTAAAAGGAGATCATGCCACCTCACCCTGTCACCTTTGTTTCTCTTTTCACTCTACAACAGACCACCGTTTGGAGCGTATTTTCCTAATGTTAGAATTGCAGCATAACTCCTCCCTTCCCCGTCCCCACCCAAGAACTACCATGGTATCCCAGGAAAATGACTGTATTCAAAAAAGGAAGGAATTTTTTTTATTTCCCAGTTCCTACTTCAAGTTGAGAAATCAGATCTTGGTTGAAAGTCTCTAATTTATCCATTTAAGCAGGGTACCTAAAAATTGGGACACCTGTCATCGCTACTTTCTACTCTGCTAGGACATAGCTGAGCACAGGATGCATTTCAGTGTCAAATGAAATCAAAGACACTGTGTGACACTGACATTTATGGGGGAATCTATACAGGCTGGTGATATTTCATTTCATCTCCCAAATAATCCTGTGAGGCAACTATAACAGAGAAATTTACATGTGCTGGTTTCTATAAATTATTCATCTGTTTTATGAGAGGCATTCATTGAGAGCTTCTGGGTGTATGTTGATTAATGAAAGATGTGTAGATAAGATGTCTTTTTTTTTTTGTGGTTCATGTTCTACACTTGTTTGTATTCTTAAGGCTGGATGAGTAAACCCATGAATGAGCCCACGTATCCCATTCTCTAACATCAAAAATAATTTAATTGCATTTCAAATTCCTTTCATGATACAGCTATCCAAGGCCTCTTTACTGAATCAAGAATTACTTTCTGAATAGTCACTCCAAACCCATCCTCTGTAATTTAGTTAACTCAGGTCTCCAAGATAAGAATACAAAGCAATGATAGCATCAACCCTGAATTTCTGCTCTAGGTTTTGTGAGGCTTCTGTTAATAGAAACGTAAAGACTCTAGGTGACTATTTATACAAATGTGGCACACTGATATTATTTAATAATGTACAATCATTTGTAAAAGAAGATTTTGTAGAATGTTGAGTGATCAAGAAAGTGGTCACCACATTTTATTTAATTGAAAAGGCTGGAAATGAAATTTACTTCCCAAGAAGACCCTCATTGGTAAGGGGAGTGGGGGGAAGGGGATGAAATGCAGCTTTTCTAAAATGCTATCGAGTAGAAGATGAACCAAAAATTCAGCAATTCCTTTTATAATGTGTTTTTTTTTCCCAAGGGACACGTTGAAATGATAAATGCCTTTTGATTTTAGGGAAAAATCCACATTATCTGTGAACTGAGGAAGGAAGGTTTCAGGAAGAGTTCCAGCTCTTTCTCTTTGTTTGCCAAGTGGTAAAGATACAGGTGTGTCAGTATATGAGCAGTAATGACACCGTGCTCATCCCAGAAATGAGATGTTAATAGAAGGACTGAATAATAATGAGAAATGAATGAACAAATGAGAGACTGATGCACCTGTACTGGGTCTGCTGCTCCATATCACGTTCTTTGGCACTTACACTATTTTCCTTGCTGTAGGAGTAGTAAGAGAACAGGAAATAAAATACGTGCATGGGCTTAAAAAGGAAAGAAGGCAGAAAAGGAAGAGAGTTCTCTGCTTTAGGCCTAGTGCAGAGCAGTGAAGAGTCAATAAATTCCTCTTGACTGATACAGAGCAGTACTCCTCCTTCCTTGGAGAAAAGGAAGAGTATAGGGTAAAGTCCATTAAAATATGAGCAAACAAAAAAGTCAAGATCCTCATCTTTGCCTGAGCTATCACCTTGGTCTGGAACACTCTTGTATCAGCATTGCTCATTCTCTTGTCAACTTTAAGTTCTTGCTCAAACTGCCCCTTCTCCAGAAGGTCTGCCTCGACCTGCCTATTTTAAACAGCATCCCTTCCCCAGTCCAGAAACTCCCAACCCCTCCCCCAAAAGTACTTATGACTTCTAACATTCTGTACAATTTATTTATTTATTTGATCATTGTTTCTTACGGTCTCACCATTTTGGATAAAAGCTGTTTGAGGTCAGGGATGCTTTTTCTGATATGTTCACTATTATACGTCACAAGTGTCTATCTAGGTCAGTGGCTGGGATCTAATAGCGGCTCGATAAATATTTGCTAAATAAACAAGTGATTATTCCTGCTAGAGGGATTAGGATGATTTTTCTTTTCAGCTTTCCATTTCTGAAGTTTTCCATATACTTACCACAAGCACCTACTAATATTATAAGCACAGAAAATTATCAAACATAAGGTAGGACTTACAGTAAAAACTGCTTGAAGGTTATTAAGCTTCTCTATTTCCTTGGGCATCCCATTACTGCCCCAACGAATTAGGTAATTCTCACTGGTGAAGGAAAAAAAAAATATCCTTAATGAAAGGCTAACTGGGGATAGGGCTGCCCTGAGCACAGACTTTACAGGGTAAAACGAAGGCCTAAAAAACTCTGTTGAATTATCAGCTAAGTGTGAATGTAGCGCCCAAGTGGCTGCTCCCTGGTCTCCTGGCTTTGGAGAAGCCTGCGTGCTGCAGCCCAGCTCTGTGATGCATGCCCAGGGTGGACCCAGACAACACTACTCAGGATAGGCAAAGGCACAGCCAATTCTATCACATTTTGCTTCGGGTCATTCTCCCACCTCCAATTCTTTGTATAAAAGTTTCAGCTCTTCTGAATCTGGAATCTAATTTCAAAATAATCGCTCTAAATCCATCCCCTGGAATCCACACCACTACACTTAAACAAAATTTCTACTATAGAAATAAACAGTTTGTCAGTAACAACCTTGAACCATCTGCTCAAGAAGAAATCTGTTTTCTTAGCTGCTCAGCTAAGTAGTAGCATGACTGTAGGGTCAAACAAAGCCTATTATCAGTCCCTACAGCCTTAAAAAAAAAACTTTTTTTTTTAACAGACTTTATTTTTAGAGCAGTTTTAGGTTGACAACAAAGTTGAGTGGACAGTACAGAGAGTTCCCATATACTCCCTGCCCCCCCACCCCCGCCAACAGAGCCTCACCCACTATGAGCATCCCCCCAGCACAGTGGTACATTTGTTACAATTACTGAACCTACACCAATACCTTATTACCGCTCAGAGTCCAGAGTTTACCTTAGGGTTCACTCTTGATGTTTGTATTCTACTGATTTGGACAAATGTATCATGACACACATCCACCATTATAGTATCATAGAGAATAGTTTTACTTCCCTAAAATCCTCTGTGCTCTGCTGATGTGTTCCTCCCTTATCCGGTCCCCAATGGTCTTTTGAACTCTTTGTCTCCGTCTCTGATAAGTTTTATGTGACTCTAAGACCCTGGGAGTACATAGACTGTGGGTGGCAGGTGAAGGCTGGGTATTTTTGCAAGGTCAAGAGCAGATGGCCTGGGACTCCACTACCTGATGAAGGTGGACTGGTCCGGGTCATAGAGGGCCATGAACAACTCAGCGTCTTCCCCAATGTTGCAGACAAAGTTCTTGAAGTTCACATAGAGGCCATAAGTGTGGACAGCACTGAAGACAGACTGGCCTCGCAAGTCTAGGTTCTGAAGAACTGACTGAACACAAAGGAGGAGAGAGAAATCATCTCAGTTTCAGCAAATGGAAAATAATGGCCAAGACATGGGCTGGCAAATGGGGAACAAGTATAATTACCACCTGAGGGGAGAAACACTGACAGAGAAGAAAGTGTGTGCATGTGGCCAAAGAAGCAAGTGAGCAAAATATAATCACTATGATTTGGATGCTCAAGACTGTCCTCTTTTGTGGGGTGCCTGGGTGGCTCAGTTGTTTAAGCATCCCACTTTTGATTTTGGCTCAGATCATGATCTCAGGGTCATGAGATGGAGCCCTGTGTCAGGCTTCACACTCACCACAGAGTCTGAGATTCTCTCTCTCCCTCTCCTTTTGCTCCCCCTCTCCCCACTGTGCACACAGACTCTTTCCTCTAAAATAAGTAAATAAATCTTTCGGGGAGTGCGGGGGGAAGGACTGTCGTGTTCAGGGCCTTGAATCCCGCGATTTCAGTTAGTGCTATCTAAAGATGACAACTCATGGCTTAGCAGCTTCGAGAACTTCTCATCTCTCACAAAAGCTTCTGAATGAGCCTCATAGGCACAAAAATCATGATCCATTATCCTTCTTTTGGGGAATAGCTCTCACTGCAACACTGGAAAGGCCTCACTCTCAAGTGTGGTTAGCCACTGGATCCAGAAACACAATTAAATACGATTATAACTGTTCTAAAGAAACAAAAAACAACAGACTCAATAAACAGAAGCCTTTACTCATTAGAACAGAAAGATTAGAAGAATATATGCCAAAATATCAATATGGATGGGTCTGTGTCATCATACTATGGCAGGTTTTTCTAGTTCTCTTTCTCTGTACTTTTCTAATTTTTATTTAATGTCTAATTGTTACTTTCAAAACCCTTGGAACGCTTTATTTTTAAATATTTTATTATTTAGTTTGGAAATTGTATCATATATACCAAATACAGACAGTTACACCATACAAAGGCTCCCTCTCACCCAGTTCTCCTTCCTAGAGGCAATCATTAATTATCAGTTTCTTGTCTATCACTTCTGAGTTAGTCTATGCATATACAAACAGAGATACATATATCCTTTTCTGAGATATGAAGACTAGTGTTCTGTACACACTGTTCTGCATCTTGCTCTTTTTCTATTAATGCACACTTTTGCAATCTTTCTGTATCAGAAGGTATACCGCTGCCTCATTCTTTCTATTATGTTTTGCTTTCAGTGAAGCAATGAATGATTTTCTAAACATTTCTATCTCTGGTTGTCCATGATTCCCTTTCTCTCATTAAAGTAAAAGCAAAAGCAGAATCTCGGCAGCCCAAATCTAGACACTGGAGTATGTATACCTTTTCTTCTTGGATCTTCTCCTCAATCCTTTTCGAGGCCATTTCATGGGCCTTGAAGAGGGCAATGGTGCTGGTCTCATCTGGGTCCAGGATGTTTCCATTGTCATCTCTTACTACCAGATCCAACCCAAGCATTCTAGAAAGAAAGGAGTGATTAGCGAGTTCTCCTCATTAAGAACAGACTCTCTCCGAAGAGTCCCCGAAGGATGCACAGTTAGAAAGCTGGGCATTGGACCAGTCAAGTTAAGAACAATTCCTTGGCTTTTCTCTTTTGGATTTCCGCCTCCTTTCCTCATAACTTATGGTAGGTAAGTTATGAAAACTCATGGTCATGTTAACCAAACTCAGAGGATATGCAAAGTAATTTGTTCCACAGAACCTCCATAGCAAAGGAAAAACTGGCACTGATTGCGAACAGATTACTCGGACCAATGGCTCTTCCCCTATCTTCTATCACTTGGCATAGGGGGAGTAATGATAGAAGAGTCCCCAAATATCTGGGGGCTTTGCCTGATTTCCTTAAAAGTTCAATGTTGAGGACAGTCCTTGATTCAAGACTGTTTTAAAGGCAATCAGTGAAGTAGGTCCTGGCTGTTGGAATCTCATAACCTCAAAGCATGGGCTCTGATTTGAATCGTGGCTTGAATACATGCTAGCACAATGATTCCAGGTAATTTACTTCATTTTGCAAAGCCCTAACTTCCTCATCTGTTAATATCCCCCACCCTTCAGAGCTGCTGCAAGAATTTAATGAGATAACACATAAAAAGCACGTGACGCAATATCTAGTATATAGTACACTCTCCATAAATAGCAGCTCTTATCGCAGAAACCAGCACAAGAAAAAATCTGTGTTAAGCTGTAGCTCTGAGTGGTTTTTTAAAATATTTTATTTATTTATTCATAAGAGAAACAGAGAGGGAGAGAGGCAGAGACACAAGCAGAGAGAGAAGCGGGCTCCATGCAGGGAGCCTGACGTGGGACTCAATCCCGGGTCTCCAGGATCACACCCTGGACTGTAGGCAGCACTAAACTGCTGAACCACCCAGGATGCCCTGTAGCTCTGAGTGTTACATAGGAAAAGTAAGAGCCACATGACCTAGGCATGGCACGATCCCTACCAAGGCTCTTATGCCCAATGTGCACAAAGAAATAGAAAAAAATTTTTGTTTAGTTCCAATAAGTTGGGGACTGTGGTGGAAACAGGATACTGCTATCTGAATACCCAGCGTACATTCCAGGAACCAGCAATTTGGGAGAGTAGGGATGTCCAAACAGCAAGAAAGCTACGGGATAATAGTGAAATATGCCAAGTCTTTGGGAAGAAAGCAAAAATGTCTAATTACCCCCCTCCCAGTTTTATAGCATCTCCATCAACTGATTTAATCTGGCAGATTCCTTTCCATGACAGCCAGACCCACAGGCCACCCAGACGCAGGAGCTATGGGTCTTGCTGGCAGCTCAGAGACTGAGCACTGAGGCACTGATGAAGCAGCTTAATTTCTTGAGCTGCTTCTAAAGACTGGAGAGGGAAGGCAGGCATGTCTGACCCTCAGTGAGACATTAACATCCTATGCTGAAGATCGGAGTCCTCCAGGCCAATGTCATACTGTGACAAGACTCAAAAATACTAGGGCAGCCTACGTGCAAGGAGGGAATCTCCTAACCTATCTCAAAGCATGGGTTCTGCTGTCACTTAGACCAGGATTTAAATCTTGGTTTGAATACATGCTAGCAAGATGATTCCAGGTAATTTACTTTAATACTTTGACTTATCCCACCATGTCTTTGAAGAAATACTCGAGCACATGATTAGCAACCCCTGTGGCTATAGTCCTATGAATGGACAAGTGAGACGGCAGGGAACAGTTCATTCTTAACCCTAAGGAGGGAGCATTAAACATGAAATCATCAAGTTTGGGGTTCAAATTTAGACTTCCCCACTTCTGATCTCTGTGACTTGGAAATAAATTACTGAAGCTCACTTATCTGTTTCTTTAACCATAAAATGAGTTATAATCAAGTAATATATGTGAAGGTACATAGGAGATTTCAAATAATGATTGAATATGAATCTTGTATGTTATAGTCACTCCGGATATTTCTGAATATAGTTGCCAGAGTCTATAACATCTAAGTCCATAGGATAGTGAGCTGTAGTTTTACAGATGTCAGAAGTACATTCAAGAGTCCTGAGGCAAAGGGGGAAGGGAAAAAATCACATATGCACAACTTGAAGAAATTTAGAAAATGAAATGTCAGACAGATCAACAAAACTGAGGAACCAACCCAATCTTTTAAAAGGAGCTGGTCAGGAGAGATGTATCCCAGGCTACCATAAACTGATGAGTGGACTGATTTCCCATTTTCCAAAGGGAATCTATAGATCTGCTTTAGCTAATCAGAAAATTAACAAAGTGATTAACTCTTTCGAGGTTACTGGAGACATAATTGTCAGGCTAAGAATATGTTTTACTCTTCTTGTAAATTTGGTTTTTATACACTTCACACAATGGTCCCAGTTAGGGACATGGAGATAATCTGACGTTGATTTAAAGTTCACTGTCGGAATAAGAACTGTGATCCTTGTAGGCCTCAGAAAATGTGACTTTGGACGCACTGTCCCTTTCAGGCTTGTTTGGCAGCAAAGTCCCATCTTCCCTGATCATCTGATCATCCCTGATGATCTTCTCTGATCATCCTTGACCCAGAGATCCCACACAGGGTCTGGCCTCCATGAGGGGACTGACTGCCAAATTTTTCCAACAAAATTAAATGTCTTCCAATGCAGAAAGAGAGAGCAGTAAGCACCATTCTTTGACAATTCCAAGATGGAAAGCTGATGGCAAGCCATCCTTAGCACATGTGTCCATCTCTTTCCGAGTTCTCGGTGAAATTGTCCCTGGTTTACCTGTTGCCATGATCGATTTTGGCTGTGACCTTTTTCTTGAGCTCTGCCAGTTCGTCCTTGGGGAGTGTTCCAGACAGGATCTGGGACCGCCACTCAATCAGGCTGTACGTCATCTGCTGCAGCTGGCGGAAGAGTGTGACCTTATTGCTCTAGGATGGGAAATTGAGGTGGAGGAAAGAACAAAAAATAAAGGTGTGGAGGATGGAAGGCATCTTTTGACTTGACTTACTCTATAAGGTATTGCTTAAGCAAATAATTTCACCATACAGTAAGCTGTGTGCTTCAAAGAATTTTTTAAAAAAATAGGGATGGCTTTGCTCTAGGCCATTCCCACTCCCTCTTCTATTCCAATTTTAGAATCAGATAAGCCACTGGAGGATGGATGGTAGCTCCTAAGTCATAAGTATATCAAATCATCCATGTACCCAAAGTTCAACCATGGCCCTCCTTTGTTTTAAACCCTCCAGGGAGTTCCTCTGTCCTTCAGAGACAGAAAATTACATTGTAAACCCCATGGGTCCTGCCCACATACCCAATTGCATTTTTTTTCAAAATATTTTATTTATTAAAAAAAAAGATTTTATTTATTTATTCATGAGAGATACAGAGACTCAGAGACATAGGCAGAGGGAGAAGCAGACTCCTCACAGGGAGCCTGATGCTGGACTTGATACCCGGACCAGGATCATGCCCCTAAGCTGAAGGCAGGTGCTCAACCATTGAGCTACCCAGGCATCCCACCCAGCTGCATTTTATACCAATGTCTACCTCAAAAATCCATGCTCCTTTCTTGCAAAAGCTGTGTCCATTTCTCTTAAGTGTTCCAGACCCTCTCAATATGATACCTCTTCTCCTTGAAACCACTCTTCTCCTCTTCCCTCAAACATCCCCCCATTTCGCACCTCCTCACACACTACAACCTCTACCAATCATTAATTCTTACTTCTTTGGTCTCAACTTAGAAGTCTCTTGCTCAAAACCCTAATGATGGGCTGGCTATCCCTCCCATTGTTCCTGGAATTTACTCCCATTCTGGCACTCAGAACCCAGAGACCATCTTGGCCCATCTGACCCTCTTCTTGGACATAAGCTCCTAGAGGACAGGACAAGGGGCTTGTTCATGCTTGTATCCCTAGGAACTGATATGGAGTAGACGTTCTATAAAATGTACTGGATGAGTGAATTACGGATGGAGAAAGAATTATCATTTCAGAGATAAAGGATAATGGAAAATGAAATGGAGAATATTGTTTTAAAGTCCTCATAAAACTGTAAGACCATCCCAGAAATCATCAGACCTACAATAATTAAACTACTATTCCGGGCTTCACTAAGAACTTCTCTATCTGAACCAAACTAACTTATGACCAACTAATTATATGTAACTCTGTCATTTGAAGAGTCAAATATCTGATTTCCAAGCCATTATGACCTTGCCTCTATCTAAATGACTATATAGTTATATATGCAAATAATGTCACTAACATACACAGTATTGTTTACATAAATAACATACATCTCATTCTATTCATATAACATAATTTTAAATTGTGACAAGAACCAGAAGGAAAACAAATGGAGGCAATATGATGGGGGAAGGAAGACACTTGAGATAAAGTCATAATGGAAAACTGTTTTGTGTATCACTTTTGAAACATGTTTTTTAAAAATAAAAACCTGCACAATTCCACTCACCACTTACATACTACAAAATCACTTCTTTTTTATTTACAGGTAAAAATTCATGATATATTTATATAACTAAATATTTTTAAATTATAGGAAATATTATTATATGCTATAAAAATAATGCACACACACACATACACACACACACACACACTCAAAGAAACTGTGGATGGCTATAGAGTGTGTTCTTCTGTGATCTTCTTCTACAACAATCCCTGGGGCAGATTCCCAGGCAAGTTATCGAGTACAATCAAGATACTGAAAATACCCAAGATACTCCTGAACAAAGAGTAAAGGTGGAGCAAAGAGCCCTCAGCCCAGAAGTGGGGACAGGGGGAGACAGCGAAGACTAGCAGAGTGGAATAAAAACCCTAAAAGAAGGTCAATGTTCTGAGTGCACAAAGGAGAGAGTCAAAGAACTCACTTCTATGCTCCATAAACACTACTGATCTGAAAAATACAGACCCTGAAACCTGCTTCAAATTTTGTACTGCCTACGTTTTAGGCTTTTAGCATTTTCTGAATTGCCTCTTCCTCATCAGCCAGTCTTTCAAAAAAGCATAAAAACGGGACTTTAAAAAGTTCCATTTTTAATAAGCAAAGGTAAAACTTTTTTTTTTCATGCAGTACTGTATAAAATGTTGCCATCCATTGTCTTTCAATCTGAAAAAGGGAGTGAGAAATTAAGCCCATAAAATTCTGCCTTTCAAAGCTGCTAGGCAGAGAGGGGATCTTCTTCCTTGCAACACATTTGTCTACTCTTAGGTGTTTTGTTTAAGTGTTTTCTAATTTTAATGAAGATATTAGTCCTCATATTATGGTAAAAAAAAGAATGCGGGAGGTGTTGAGACTCAAGGGAGCCTCTCTGAGAGACAGTGCTTTGTTTGTGACACATGGTCACAAGTTCTTGGTCTCAATTATATTAGACACTATCCAAGGCAATTTAATTATTGCCTGTTCATATCATCTTGTTTGCCAAGATCCCCCCATAAAAGAAGGATGAAGACAGCCATTCTTCTCTGACTCACTGTGCCAAATTAATTCTGAATAGACAAGCTGGAACACACCAAAGGAAGCAATTTCCCCAGTTATTGAGGAAATGAATTTTATAGCCACATTTCTAAAACTGTTCTAAGTAGGATGTTCTGTAGTAGCTGGACCCTGATGCTTATGGGTTCCCAGGGAAGCACACGAGGACAGGTGAGGAGAAAATCAAGCACTCCTCAAAAGACCCTGAGTCTCCATTTATTGTCCCATCATGCCCCCCCCCTTCCTGTCTTCTTTCCTGAACTCTCCATTGCCCAAGTCTGCCTGTTGCAGAGCACCTTCTCTGTTATCATTAATCCCCACTTTTTTTTGCACTAGTAGCTATGGGTCACATAATTTAAGAGGGCAGAGAATTTATTTAATAATCCCTTTGATCCTCTCTGCAAAAGTCAGCACAGCCCTGGGAACAGAAGAGCAACTCAAAAACAAATTCTGACAGTTCACATGTAAAACTCCACTCTGGTCTCAGTTTCAGTTACAGCTGCATGAAAGAGAGAGAGTAAAGGCATTCCTGTACTTGCTTAGAATTTCTCCCTCTTTTCCTCTTGGAAATCTCGAAGGTCTTGCTTTTTACATTTCTATTCTGAATGGCTCTCTCTCTCTCTCTCTCTAAGAATTTCTAGAGATAAAAAAAACAAAGTCACAAGAAAAAAGCTTTGCCTTCAGCAGTGGCCACGAGGGGTACAGAAGGCCTCCACTGAGTATTTCAGAAATTCGAGAGACCACTGGGACGATGGCACCAGCACCACCTCCCTGGGTGTCAGAAAACCTGGACTGTATTTGTCATTTTCTCAAAGGAGGCAGAAGACAATCAAAAGACTTTTCTCTGGTCCTGTCTCCATCTGCAAAGGAGTATTTCCTCTGCTCGCCAACCTCTCCTCTTGCGTGCAGATTTTGATTTAGAGGCAAAAGGCCATGACGGAAAGTATGGGGACTGGGTCTCTATCTCTAATTCTATCATTACCTTGCTAAACGACTTTGGGGAAATCATTCCCTCTGAGATACATCCATCTGGAAAACAAAGGAACTGGGTCAGAGACCTATTCCCCAGGATAAGCAAGCGTCCGTGAGTCTAGGCGGAGACATTAAACTTAATTACTCCTGCAAGCAACTTCCTGATTAACTCTATCTGACTCTGACCATCTCACTCCCAAGGTGCTCACATGCTCGGGTGGCTCCATATCAAATTTCACCTGTAGAGAGCTCTCTGCAGGGACTCTCCTGTCCTTCTGTAACTCTGGGGGTCCTGGTTCCTGGGTGTCCTCCTGCCACGCTGACTCCAAACTCTGGGAGAAAGGGAATCCATGTGGCCCTGGCCCCTCTTCCTCTCCATTCCTTTCAGTGCATCTTCTCCCTGCCAGAAAAAGGCTTTGCCTGACTAGCAAAGGCTTCATTTTTGAAGGAAAGATTCCAGTAAGACACTCTTTGCCTCAGGAAGTAGCACAAGAAATCCTGAGAGGCAGGCAACCAAGACAGAGTAAAACCAAACTGGAAAAACAGCCAAAGCACACCCCCTGCCCTGTCCCGGTCACTGCCGAGTCTCATCTTGTGTCTCATGAGAGCCAGGCCCCAGCCGGGCTTGCAACTCACAGATGGAATGCCCTGACAATGAGACCAAGTTTTCTATGGGAATTTTCTGTCCCTGGTAATAAGCAATCAGATGCTGGTTTCCAACCATGAGACTAGCTTAATTACACTTCAGAGCATATGCTCCAGCAGCCAGTAATAACCACCAGTTCAAAAAGATTAGACTTGAGTAGCTTTAATCTGCACGGCTATGCAATGATGGGAAGAAAGGCAATTCATTGTGTCTGGCAAGTTCCCCACCCCCACCTCCATTAGGGGTACTTTCTCCCCTCCAGATTTTTATACAACTACAGACCAGCTCAGGGTCTTATTGTACCCATGAATTTTAAATGAGAGAAGATCAGGGGCAACTGGGTGGCTCAGTCAGTTGGGCGTCTGACTCTTGGTTTTAGCTCAGGTCATGATCTCAGGGTCCTGGGATCAAGCCTCACATGGGGCTCCCTGCTCCATGGGGAATCTGCTTCTCCCTCTCCGTTGTCCCTCCCCCATCTCTCTCTCAAATAAATAAATAGATCTTTTTTTTTTTAAATTTTTTATTTATTTATGATAGGCACACAGTGAGAGAGAGAGAGGCAGAGACACAGGCAGAGGGAGAAGCAGGCTCCATGCTCCGGGAGCCCGACGTGGGATTCGATCCCGGGTCTCCAGGATCGCGCCCTGGGCCAAAGGCAGGCGCTAAATCGCTGCGCCACCCAGGGATCCCAATAAATAGATCTTTTATTAAAAAAATAAATAAACGTGGGACACCTGGGTGTCTCAGTGGTTGAGCATCTGCCTTTGGCTCAGGGTGTGATCCGATCAAGTCCTGCATTGGGCTCCTCACAGGGAGCTTGCTTCTCCCTCTGCCTATGTCTCTGCCTCTCTCTGTGTGTCCATCATGAATAACATAAACAAAATCTTTTAGATAAACAGATAAATATGAGAAACCAGTCTGTTCTATGAACTACATTTTAGCAATTACATTCACTTGATTCAACAATACATATTAATCACCTTCTATACCTGGCTTGTTATGTTTCTCTTTCTTGTAAGGAAAAAGGATTAGATTTAGTCTCCCCAAATTACATGGACAAAACAGCCTGGCTGACCAAAACTCACCAAACCATTGCTCCAAATGGAAAATGGGGAACCACACTGAGCTAAGTCTTGGGGTGAAAGGTTCTAGAGTATGTTTAACATCAGCAAATATCTCCATATTTCCAGGACAGTCCCACTTTCAAAAATGCTCATCCCTCTGTCCTCACAAATACATCCTAACTTGTCAGTTTTCAAGTCCTGATTATTGGTTGAGAAAAATACATTATGATATGGGATGTAGATTCGTGCCTATTCAAAAGGTGTAGCCAGGTTGTTATTGAGAAGGGAAATCTGGGTATTACATCAGTCCAATCAGTCTAAATCAACACCTCTCCAGCTGGCGGAACTCACGTGGAACAAGGGAGATGTGCTGCTCGAAAGGAAAGGAGGCCAGGGTTCAGCTCACTGGATCTACTTTCCCAAGCTAGGGAGAACACATGATCCTGAGCAGCAGCAAAGAATAAGGTGCAGAATACTTAAAAACCACTGGTGGATGGCACTTAAATTCACACAGAGCCCAAAGGGGCCCCCCTGTCAGCCCTGAGCTGGAGGATGCACTGTAAGACGATTTCGGGGCAGAGTTCCACAGTACGATCTAGTTCTCCTAACATGTCCCATCATTCGTGAGCTCTTTCATGAAGCAGTGATGTAAGGGCATTATCAGGGGCTGTCACATTTTGATGACAAAGCACAAGGCACTGTCCTGGAAGTTTTATACAGATTATCTTTCTAAATCCTTAACAGCAAATGTGCAAGGCATATATAATATATAATTACCATTTTAGGTGAGGAAAATACAATGTAGGTGTCAAAGGACTTGTCTCAGGCTATAGAATCAGCTAGTGGCATACCCTGGACCCAAATCCCTGCCTTCAGGATCTGAGTTCTTTCTGTTTTAGTTTGTAGTAACTATTACTGGGTTTGCTAATTTTTTTTCTGAATATAAAAATACATACCAAGTAAGAGAGTAAGCCAGAATTTAAGAACCGGCTGTTTGTCTGACCCCAGTGTCCACAATCTTGCCATTTCACCAGGCGACCACCACTTCACTGTTTCCCCCTTCCCAAATCAACCAGTGAAAACACGCCCACTAAAACCAGTCCCAAAAGAGAAACAGCAGCATAGACAAAGCCAGAACTGTTGTGAATTCGCACTCTGCATTGGCAGGCTTCCCCTTTCTTTGCTGGAATGATCCATGCCTCCCAGACCTGAGCCTATTGACTAAGGAGGCTCACTATCTGTGCTGAGAAACACTTAGCGAAGTTATTGAGTGCTCAAGGTCACTCCGCCTAAGATGATAACACAAGGCAAAGGAAGTGGCCTTGGATGGGGGTGGGCAGGGGGCACACACAAGGGAGCTTCAGAGACTCTGAGTTAGGTCAGAGGGATGCCAAGTCAAGGCTGCCCAGAGGGAGGACATCCAAAGCGGCTACTGTTTCAAGTTAAGACAGCAGCAAGAATGCCATGTGCAGAGTCCTGGATGTTCGATCTGCACAATGACTTCACAGCCATCACCTCTCTTCATGCTCTCACAACCCCAGGGAGTCAACAAGGCAGATTTTACATAGCTTTCACACAGGGCCAGAATCCAGAAGATGCTTGGAAACATCAAGTGACTTGCCCAGGACCACAGAGCTAGTTAGGGCAAGGCCTGGATGAGAAACCAAGCTTCTGAATTTCTAGTCCAGTGTTTATTCCCTATAGCCTGCTTCCTCCCAAAAGCATAAAGCCAACAGCACCAGGAAAAACAATTATATGGGACAAAATAATACTAATAGAACAAAGAGGAAGAGAAGACACATGGGCTTTGTCATCATTTCTTTTTCTGCTTTGGATGAGTGGGTTCTCCTCTCTTCAGCATAAGGAACTCCTCTCTCCTTTAAAACTTATTTATGGTTGGGGCACCTGAGTGGCTCAGTGGTTGAGTGTGTCTGCCTTTGGCTCAGGTAATGATCCCAGGGTCCTAGGATCAAGTCTCACATCGGGTTCCCCACAGGAAGTCTGCTTCTCCCTCTCCCTATGTCTCTGCCTCTCTCTTTCTCTCTCTCTGTCTCTCTCATGAATGAGTGAATGAATGAATGAGTGAATAAATAAATAAAATCTTAAAAACATATTTGTGGTTATTTCGCAAAGTTACAGTACGGCTACTAAAAATAAATCACAGCTATCCAAATGTCTTTCCTGTCTAGAATAATTACCTGTGTCTACATGGCTGGACTTACACTGGTTAGTGGATAGCATTTTCCTCTCACATAAGACTCTGGGTCTACTACATAAATTTCTCATGAGCAGGGACTGAAAAGGAGAGAACTAGTAAATGTGTTGTAGAGAACTGTGGAGGTTCTAAGACTCCACAAGCATCTTGAAAGATATCAAACAGGGGGTGCTTGGGTGGCTTAGTCTGGTAAGCATCCAACTCTTGATTTCAGCTTAGGTCATGATCTCAGGGTCGTATAATCAAGCCCTGTTTGAGATTTTCTCTAGCTCCTTCTCCCTCTGCCCCTTTCCTGCTTGTGTGCACATGCATGTTCTCTCTGTCCCTCTCAAAAAAAAAAAAAAAGTATCAAACAGAACACCTGGTCTCACAATCTGAGGGAGGAAATGCAAGAAACACAAGTACTGATGTAGATTAGTAAAAATCTGTGTTCATCTTTATGCAAACCAAAAGGACTTACAGAATCAGAAAGCAAAAAACACTGATAAAATTGTGTGGGGGGGGGCGTGAAAAACTACAGATTTGGGGTCCTTTTACCTTTTACCCAGTGAAGCACAATATTTGAGGTTTGCTACTTTGATGTAAATTTTTGAGAAAGAAGTTCAGAATTTCTGCCTGAAGTGAACTGTCAATATTTTAGGAAAGAACAGGAAGACAAGAGAGAAAGCCGTGATTAATAATGAACCCATTTTAAGTGGATTTTTTAAAATAAATAAGTATGTATCAAAAGCAGAAGCAGACTGCTGAGCCGTATCAATTGATTAAGATTTCCACAATGAATGTCTTTTTGACATTTACAGCAGCTATCAGACATTTTTTAAATATTCACAATTACCACAATGATTATTTGATTAGATGTCAAAATTAAGATGGGAAATGCGCTTGCCCCTCTCAGAGAAGATGGAGGTCCATCCGTCCATCCTTCCTTCCATCCTTCCTTCTTTCCTTCCATCCTTCTTTGTTTCCTTCCTTCCTTCCTTCCCTCCTTCATTCCTTCCTTCTCTGCTTCTTTCTTTCTTGCTAAGAACCCATTTCTGCTATTAAATAGTGAAATGCCCATATAGGAAATCTTCACACTGGGCTTGCCCACATCTAACTACTAAGAGATTTTGGAAGCCCAAAATCATGAATCAGGCTTCCTCTTCCCTGTCTGACTTCTCATTTTCATCAATAGCAGACATGGCACAATCACCTGTGAACATGTGGAGGACACAGTAATGAAGTGAGCACAAGAGCTGTGTCTTAACAAGAAGAAAAGTCTATCTCATTCATATTCTTCACTCTCCAACATTACCACTTTAAAAATCTCATTTCCCAGTACTTAACTCTTGGATACGTTTCGCCACTCATCAATTTCCAGAGAGAATACATTAAGGAAGTTCCCTGTGTATGTGCACTCCTCATTTATCAGACTTGTTGCAACTGCCACTAACCAATCAATTAACCAGAACCAGAGAGTGCTTTAAACAGATGTACCAGATGATCGATGTAGGCCAAAGGGCTTAAAACAGCATGTCAGTCCTCCCGGAGCTGGGAGCTGGTGATTTAAGAACTTACAGGTAGCTCTCCCCTCAATTACACATAAAGAGATCAAAAGAGCACTTGCATTACAAGGCAGTGTGCCCCAAGGGTCAAATGATGGGCTCAGCAGTAAGAGCTCCTATGGTCCAGAAGGAAACATTATGGATTGGTATGTTTAGAAGCTACATGATGAGGAAGAAAGAACCTGAATTAGGCCTTGAAAGATGGGCAGGCAGAGAAAAATCCTGTGCTTTTCCACCAAAGGGATTGGTGATTTCTGCTGCTGTGATCCATCATGGGTAACAATGGCTCATGGAACAGGATGGAAATGAAATCATATGTTAGCTCTTAGAAGTTACGCTAGAATGAGCTTCTGATTACTGTTTTTGGTACTATGGGTCTAGAGGGAGGTGTCCTTCATAAGTTATTAAGACTGGCTTGTGAGAGTTCAAATGAAGAATCAACACATGACTGAACAAAAACCCAGATAAACAAAATCGCATAAAGGAAAGAGAATGACTTCCAGGCCATGGGGTCTAGTCTACTCTGTCACTGCACTCATTATGCATTGAATGAGAAAATATATCTTCTTCTGGTCAGCAGAGGAAGATGCTTACAGAGGCAAGGCCTAGTGATGCTTATGTACCTCCAGGTCTCCAGGAAAGAGGGAACATTAGAAAAAGATGTTTGTGCGTTCCAGTGTCAAGGAAAGAGCTTCCTAGTGTGCACATTGCTGCCAGGGGACTTGGAGCACTCCTGACCTCTTGCAAGAGAGCAGACCCCAGTGTTTTCAGTCAGATGATACTAAAGGCCAGATCTACCTTCTCTTAACTGCCAGCCTACACACAACTTGTGATGATGGTTCATCATGGAGAGAATGTGCTGGTTCCTGTGAAATTTCCCACTGACTTGGGGTGTCTTATAGCATTCTGAGGTCAAACCATTGTTGCAAGAAATAGTCACCTTGAGTTGACCTTGGAAAGAAAGACTCTTTAGATGGTGGCTCATTAAAGCCACTCAGGTTGCAGTCTGTAAGGACACTGGCCACAGTGGGAGTCCTCATGCGGCTAGCCAATGAAACACTGTCAAGTTCCTATCCACCAGAACACACGTCAAGACTAGGAGCTAGTCCCGTCATTTCTTCCACCATCCCTAGGTCACCAATGCCCCTAACTCCAGGACAGTGAGAATGTGCTGGTTATCAGCCACTGTACAGTCCAGCTAACACACACCCTATTCCACACACAGAGCCCAAACATTGCTGACACTTTGCAGCAGGACAGACAGACCAGGAGCCCAGAAATAAGACTACCAGCTTCAAGACCCAGGGGAAAGCTCACCACATAGAGTTTGCGCCAGATGACGGCCCATTCTCGCAGTGTCGACGTGAGCTCCTGCACCAGTGGAAGTTCACCAGGAATCACAGTCTCATTTTGCCTAAGGAGAACAACCAGACAGATGCTCATGTTACTCCCGGTGAATCATCCCTGCTTTGCTTGACGGGGGTCATATTCTCTATGGCTCAAAGATAGGTGTCGGGCTGGTCTGGCTGGAAATAAAACGCACCCCTTGTGGGGAAATTTGTTGAGCAGATTCTATTATACCTAAGCACCTGAGAAAAGAAGGGACTTAGCAATACAGCTCTCAAAATGAATGGTTCCTGCAATGGAACAGGCCTTGGCCCAGCCTGGACCACACCATGTTGCCTCTCTATTGGAGCAACTACTGAGCTGGGCTGGCTTCAGTGACTCCTAGGGATGGAAGCCAAAATCCAGTATTAAAAAAAAAAAAAATTAAAAAAAGAATCCAGTATTTTAGCTGGTTCTGCCAAGCAGCCATTTCATTAGGGAGGGTGAGTGGAGAAGTGTGCATGGCACGAGGGCTGTGGGGCTGGTGATCTCACAAGGACCTGTGAGAAGGAGAGTTAAGAGCAAGTAAACAAATAGGAAACAGAGGTAGGATTGCCAGACTTAACTAAGACTACACGATGCCCAGTTAAGTTTGCATTTCAGATAGATTAAAATAATATTTTAGTGTAAACATGATGCATTAAATACCTAGGACATATTTACTGTAAACAATTACTTGCTGTTATCTGAATTTCGAACTTAACTGGGAACCCTGCATTTTTATCTGGCAACCCTCGTTAGGTTGGAAAGAAGATTTTCTGGGGGGCGGGGGGACACCTGGTTATCTTGGTTCTGCTACTGAAGGGCTGTGTGAATTTGGGCCTGTCTCTATGTCTTGTCTATAAAGTGTGAGTGCAGAACTTAAAACTGATAATGTTCTTTGCTGCTTTGAGTCTGCGTGACTCTGATCCTTCCACTCTTTATCAGCCCTGGGATTCCAGTCCTGCTCCGGGCTCTCCTTCCCTCCTTAATTTTCCTGCCCTTGGGCTCAGCAACCCAGCAGCCTCTTTCTCTCACCTCAGGCTGTGTCTTACTCCTCCTCAGCCACCACAGAGGCAGTACTTTCCAGGACAAATGGTAAGGTGGATAAGAAATTAGAATATCCAAAACTTAATGGATTTTATCTGCAGAGCATCTTCACACACAGTATTTCCCCTAATTTCACATGGAGCTCACAACTGATGCAGGGCTCGTTTTACTTCCTCCAACTTGTATTGGCAAAGTCCAAGGTGCAGTAAGACTAACTGCCTGGTCTAAGCTCCAGAGCTGATCACTGCAAGATACAGCTTGCTCATCTCTACCCAAAGGTGGCCAAATTGGGGGTTCTCAGAGATCTTACAGCAAAAGAATGCCAGACATGCATGTGTGCACACATGCGCACGCACATACTCAGTGAGCAGATAGTGCAAAAGGAAGGCAAAGGCCCTCCATTCATTCATTGTCTGTCTATATTATTCTGGTGAAGGATGCCAGAGAGGAGCAATTATAAAAGAAGGAATCATATCAGGAAAAAGTTTTTATTCATTTCTCTCTCTTGTGAGAGGTGCAACTGACAGAGATAAGAGAAATAAAGCCCTTGAGAGACTCTTCAATGATCATCTGATGTGTTCACCGGTTGTTAGGAGTCTTCCTGGGACTGGAACTTACCCTCGGTCCTCCACGGTTGCCTCCTTCAAATGGATATACGTTTCAGGGAAAATACCCTACAGGAGAAGAACATTGATTATACGGCCATACAAGTCTCGGGGTAAAGAGCACAAATGGCATCAAGAATGAATGAAGAGGAGACAGGGTACCAGGATAGTTGCTAGACTGTGCAGTCAGGCTCACAGGACCTATCACACTAACTGAGCCTAAATGAAAGCATGGCTGGAAAGACAGAAATTAAGATCGGGATTCCCAACGCATGGGAGAAACACTCTGTAAGTGGGCAGGCAAACGTGTCCGCGTCAGCTCAGAGCTGCAATAATGATAAGGAGTTCCACAGAGAGCTCCTAAAACCCTCCAGATCCTACATGCCATGAACTATTGCCCTGAAAAGGTTTCACATAATTAGTGACATGAAGGGCTATATACTTAGTGGCCCATAAAATTACAGTGATTTTCTGAAACAATCCCTTCTCAGCACTTTCACTTTAGCCAAATGCACCCCCAATCAATTAGTACTAGTTATCTGGTTATTTTTAGCATTTCCCAGTCTCAAATTGCTCTCCATTCTACAGTCTTAAGAGGTGAGTCTGTATCACTGGTGTGACACTGCCCATGGGAGAATAAACACCCAAGGAGGGCCTAAGAGAAGGACTGGAAACCAGTCGGTAGAAATTGAAGAAGTGAAGATCAGATGGAACCAACAGAAAGCAAGTCATGGATCTGAGTTTTCCTAAATGCCAATGGCTTCTGTTGTTCAACTGTGCAATACACTCATCAATAAATAGAGAAACTGCCATCTGGAAAAGGCATTGCTGTTTTTGGGAACTTAGCCTGCTAGGCCAGTAGAGGTAGAAGTTCCTCACCCTGTACCTGTGAAAGTTAGTGCAACCCTGTGGACACCCTGTGTTGGGGAGGGAGGGTGGGCACAGACATGGGAGAAGAATATCTTCCTACCTGGGGAACATGGTCAAAGATGGGTGTGTGTACCCAGTGATCCTTAATCCATTCAGAGGCAGAAAACTAGTTAATTTCTACTGGGGTCAGTCTTGTGTTTGGTTGTGTGTGCTATACTTATCTAATACTCTCCTTTCTCCATTTTAGCCCTTTGCCAATACAACAGGAAACTAAGAAAATGTGAGCTTGAGCTGCTCCCAGCATTGGTGATGACAGGGTAGATCCTGCCACTGCTTGAGTCAAAAGCAAAATGACCATTCTTTCCTGCCAGGCAGGAAGAACCAAAAAAAAAAAAAAGTATATTACCTTCCCCTCCTCAATCTGAGAAAGGGGTATGCATGGGGGTATATAAGAAAGTACTATGCTAATCTGTTATTGATAAGACCCAAAACACACACAAAGGTAAACTGACACTGACTTCCTTCATTACAGGGGCAGGATTCAAAGTGATTTTGGAAAACTAATCAAACAGTTAAAGATTCAATGTACATGGAATTCCTTTGGGACCTAATTTCTGATATTCTGAAGCTCCAGATCTGTCCTTAGGGTATCTAAGGAACTTCGGGTGAACTTTTTTCTTCTGTCCTTTTTTTTTAAGATTTTATTTATTTATTCATGAGAGACACAGAGAGAGAGAGAGAGAGAGAGAGAGAGAGAGAGAGAGAGAGAGAGGCAGTGACACAGGCAGAGGGAGAAGCAGGCTCCCTGCAGGGAGCCTGATGTGGGACTCAATCCCGGGGCCTCCAGGATCACGCCTGGGCTGAAAGCAGGCACTAAACCTCTGAGCCACCCAGGGATTCCCTCTTCCATCTTTTAAGCTGAGGTAAATGTCTTGTTGACTGTCATCATGGTAGAGAACCAGATTCCATGATGAACTACTTAAAGCAGTAGTTATAAGGAACCACATTTGGAGGTTAAAATAAGGTAACACTGCTCATCCCAGGGAATATCCTTGAAGATTTTTCTCATCAAGAAGGTAAAGGACCGATTAAAATTTTTGTGCATTCATAATCTGATGACTGGTCTTCTACTAATAATTGGGAGAAATCCAACATAGAAGCATTTGAAATATAAACATCTTATGTTGTTACATCTAAGCAGATTACATTATACTGAACATACAGACATGATGACTTTCATTTTCAGAGAATATTTATTTTGTTGCATTACTGCTCTGTTATTTGTAGGCACCATTCTCCCATGACAGCACATGTCCACTTATATCCATTTAATTGCTCTGGTAAATCTGAGCCTTGTAGAATTGTTCCAATGCCATTTGACACACAGAAAGGCAGGATAAACCTGGGTGATATATTACTAATTTATAGCCTATCTCAATTTTGATTTTCCTTTCTCAATGCAATCTACTCACTTAAGAAAAAAAAATAAACCAATGATTTTCTAGATATTGCCCTTATCCACATTTTCACAATCCTGCCAGGATCAATAATCAGTTTCTGCAAAGCTCCTGGCATCTTCAATTCCTAAAACCACTAGCTCATTTTATCACCACTCTAAATGGCTTTGTCTGCTGATAAATGACACCAAAAATTTCCATTAAAAGAATAGGCCTTTCAAATAGCTCCTCCCCCAAAGACCAGCAGACACAAGAAAACAGCATTAAGAGAGCATTTCAAATAGGCTGGATCTCTTAATGAAAGGGTGTCAAAAGCTGAACATAATTCATGATGATTGAATTTGAATTCCCTTGATTTTTCTGGGAGCTCTTCACCAGGAAGATATTGCAACTTAAAAATCAACAAGTAAATGCACCATCCTTGTTTGTACTATCATTTCATTGAATTACAAAGTCGAATTATCAAGAACTAAAAGAAGCTCCTCCTGAAACAATTCTTCTTAAGGGTGAGATTTAAAGTTTAAATAAGGGTTTTAAGAAGATGAAAACAAAAAAATTAAAAACATACCCAGAACATGTCATTTACACCCTAGCAGAGCACTCTATTTCCTTTTCAAAGTCAACAACAAGGGCACAAAGTGGATAGATATTGATCTGTTAGGGTATCACAGGACACCTTAGAAACTGAGGTATTCTATGTGCAAAAAGGATCCTTACATACTATAAGCTCTCTGAAAGGGAAAAGTGTGGTCTGGGACCTTGTTTCAACATGATTCACAATCGCCAGTAAAAATCAAGAATTGTGTTTGTTCTTTTAGTTCATGTGATCTTATCTGAGAATAGGTTTTTGTTCATTTTGTTAAGGTCTTTTTTTTTTTTTTTTTTTTTTTGAAGATGGGGAAGTATTCTTGCTCTTTAATAAATTCAGGGGATCCCTGGGTGGCGCAGCAGTTTGGCACCTGCCTTTGGCCCAGGGCGCGATCCTGGAGATACAGGATCGTCCCACATCGGGCTCCCGGTGCATGGAGCCTGCTTCTCCCTCTGCCTGTGTCTCTGCCTCTCTCTGTGTGTGTGTGACTATCATAAATAAAAAAAAATTTTTATAAATAAATAAATAAATAAATAAATTCAGAACTTCAAAATGGTTAACTCCAATCATGCTTTGAAATAACTATCATTCCTGGGATCCCTGGGTGGCGCAGTGGTTTAGCGCCTGCCTTTGGCCCAGGGCGTGATCCTGGAGACCCAGGATCGAATCCCATGTCGGGCTCCCGGTGCATGGAGCCAGCTTCTCCCTCTGCCTATGTCTCTGCCTCTCTCCCTCTCTCTCTCTGTGACTATCATAAATAAATAAAAAAATTTTAAAAAATTTAAAAAAAAAGAAATAACTATCATTCCTATAATTATCAGTCAAAGAAACACGGATTGGGCTAAATCCAAACCAAGAAGTAGGAGTATCTCTAAACTACAGACAAGGATCCTGAAAGAAAGAAAGGCTTTAGTCTTCTTTACACTCTCATTCATGACAGAATGTCCCCATCCTGGGTCCCTATTTAAGGCCTGGAGAAATTAAAGTCAGCAAGAGATTAAATGAAAATAGTTAAGTTGAAAACGAAAACATGTGGCCCAGGAATCTAACTGTGGGCAGAAAAATTCAGCATTAGAATTTGGGGAGGGATAAAAGGACAGACTGTGAGAGTTGACACATTATAAGCAAACACTCCTCTATTTTGGAAGATTATTAAATCGTCAACATTAACAAAATTGTGTGTGTGTGTATATACGTGTAAATGTACAGTGAGTGTGACATCAGAGCCAAATATATGGAAAGCCTGATCCAAACAGTGCTGGTTCCTAATGACTACAATCTTGTAAAAAGGTGTTTCTCTAGGCCTTGAGCTCTTCTGAAGTTGTGTGCTCAGATTACTTATATCTCATTCCATGTGTGAAAAATAACAACTGTGGGTATTTTTTTTTTCACATGTTTCCTGATAAATTCTTTTTTTTTTATAAATTAATTTTATTGGTGTTCAATTTACCAACATACAGAATAACACCCAGGGCTCATCCCATCAAGTGTCCCCCTCCGTGCCCGTCACCCATTCACCCCCACCCCCCGCCCTCCTCCCCTTCCACCACCCCTAGTTCATTTCCCAGAGTTAGGAGTCTTTATGTTCTGTGTCCCTTTCTGGTATCTCCCACACATTTCTTCTCCCTTCCCTTATATTCCCCTTCACTATTATTGTTTCCTGATAAATTCTAAAATGTTTCTTGGACCTCTCTCCTAATTAGCTTTTTTGCATGTGAACTAACTGTGAAATACTATGGTCCTATCAATGTTGCTCTTTCAAAACAAAGTGCTGACATGCATTGCTGCCCCAGAGTGCAGTGTCAAAGAAAAAGCACTGACCTGACCTAAAATTAACCAAGGGGGGTATTAACGTAACTAATAGATTTTCTTTAGCTTGATGATGAGTAGTTTTGGCACTGGGTATAGGAACCTGCTAGGGTCAGTATTTTTCAAAGTCTCTGCCATGACATTTTCATGGCAACCAAATACTTAACTATACTTAAAATACAATTTAAAATACATTTAAAAATATGTACCTCACACAAAAGTTTCATAAAACAGTAGTTTTCATGGCATTCCATTTTCTTTTCTACTTTTCAGAGTTTTGGGTTTTGGACAATGTTGGTTAATAATACACTATGTTGATCTCATGATGTATTATTGGAGTCATGAAGTTCACAGTTTCAAAACTACTACTCTGGCTTATCCATTTTTTAATAAAGGGTAGAGTCAAGTACAAATGGGAGATGCTTTAGTTCTGGGTTATTAGCACTGTAGCTCATGGCCAAAGAAGCAGCATGGGAACCCCCTGAAGGAGACAGCCAACCTAATAATGTCACTGTATCACCACCCTGCTTAGCTTGAGGGACAGAGAGCAAGAAGCCTACAAGGGCCCTAGCTAGTGTGTGAATTCACCTCTGGCCTTTATCCTTAAGTTGCCTGGTGGGAAATGCAATCAGTGGGATTTGTTCTATTTTACTTAAACACTGAAGTCAGAGAATTTGTTTTCAGATCTAAAGAATAAGCCATCACAGAAAACACAAACTAGAGCTAGAGGCAGCGATGAACAGAAAATGGGATTAGGTAACATAATCCAAAAGTGGCAGACAGATCCAAATTTAAAAATTAAATGTTAAACCATACCTTTTTAGATTTGTTCTGGAGGGTATATCCTCTGTACCAACCTGTTGGGGAATAAGAAAACATAATCTTTTATGTTACCTGATATATTTATATTAATAAAAATATTAGCAATATACATCCTCAAATTCTATCGGAATACTGGGATGTAATCCAAGAGGCAACTACTTAGAATGTGTACATTTTGGTTTATTACATCAAAATCTAAATCTATTTTAGAGCTTTATTCTATCTACAGATAAAGGATTTAAAATTCACATAAAAACATACCTCATCTCTGCTCCTTTGGAGAAAGGAAGAATAACAACAACAACAAAAACAAGACAGAAGACTGCTCAACTTCTTAATACCTAACACCTTACAGTCATTCAGTAAGCGTTTTTGCATGAATGAAGGTCTTTCAACCATGTATATACACTCTACAAGTCACCCTATACTATTAAAATACTTTAAAATAATTTACGTAGTCTCTCTCTTATCTCAATTCTCAGGTGAAGAACCACTGTTCTGGAACAGTCTTAAACTGAAATGGCAAATCTTACATATATAAATATTTGCACCTAAAAAAGTTGAAACAAACAGACAATAAACGACCATTCTAAACAATTCTTGGCAATGCTATTCATACCCCAAAAATTAAAAAAAAAATGCTGGCCTGATGAGGCTTTAAATAAAGCTTTTAACTTCTTTATAAAAATTTCAATAAATACACATACTCCTATGGATGCTTTTCTACCCTCTATCTGGTAAAGAGAGTTTACAACTTATCCATAAACAGATAACTTATATTAAATATATACCGAATACCTACTAGAAGTAACTGACTACAATGATTTTCCTCATTCCCCATGTCCATCAGGCATCAAGTTGGTCATGTTGCTTAAACAAACCTGGTTGTGGGTGGTACATATGTTGTAAAGCAGCCACATACATAGAGTAAGTAGATGCAAACTGTTAATAAAACTTTAGGCATCTGCCAGTAGGGTTCTAGAACCGTCTTGTAAGTTGTTCTACATGAAATCATCCAGAAAAAAAGACACACAATATATTCTGGATATATTACCCAAAAAAAGTGAATTTACCTTAAGCATAAATTTAATAATATTTTAAAAAGTTTTAAACTGTCAGTATTCAAAATTTAAAGAATTTTGCTATTTTTTTACAGGAAAGAATTAGGGTACTATTCTGTGAAATCATTATAGGTTTATATCAAAGCCCACCATTGAGAAAAAGATATGTGAACAGGAAACACTGCTCCCAATTATGGATGCCAAAGTGTACAAGAGAGCCAAGTATAAGAAGAAAACCAATCTAAACATCACTGGTAGGTTCTGCTGCCTCAGGAAAGTGCCTTTGCTTGAATGAATAGCTTTAGGCTCATCCTGGGGCGGGGGAAGGGCATGAAAGCTGTGAAACAATGATCTCTTCCAAGCAGTTTTCATCTCCCTGTGTCCTACAAAACCAAGATGTAACAGTTTGGACTTTGCTCCACTGTCAGAGAGGAATTTCTCTGTACTTCTGTAAACAGTATTTTTGGGCAGCCATTCATCACAGAATTATGCTTCTGAAACCTGTCATTTTTGAGAACTTTTTTTTTTCTTTTTTACCTCCTAAGTCTTCTCTAGGATTGTGGTTTGAGTATAACCCCTGTCGAAAGGCACAAAATTACCACACTGAATTTGTAGAATGTTCATTTTGCTTGGCATTAGGTAGTAGCAGAATAGTGTCTATCTCTGGAGTTTTAATCATACACTGTCAGGAACCCATAAATTCAATTGCTAATAACTGCAAGGGATACAAGCAAGAACGTGGTTTTCCAACTGATCTTCATATTTAAAACAGGATAATTATAGTTAAATATGTATGCTTCTAAGGCTTCCAAATGCATCACGATGCAAAGAGATAGTGAAGGTTCTCTCAAACAAGCATAATCAATAAGTAGTGTGAAGTGGTGGGAATCTTGGGTGCTTTTGAAAATTAGTAGATTCTTAAAATGAAGAGAATGGTAGGGGATGGTGAACTCAGAGGGTCAGTCTTACCTAGGTTTAGGTGAAATGTCAGTCTCAAAGAGTGAGTTTGCAAGCCGATAGATATCTAGAACAGATTGGTGGTCGCCAGAGATAAGAGTGTGCAGATGAGGGCGACATGGGTGAAGGGAATCAAAAGGTACAAACTTCAAGTTATAAAATAATGAAGTCTCAGGGATGTAATCTACAGCATGGCAACCATAGTCAATAATTCTGTGTTGCATATTTAAAAGTTGCTAAGACAGTAAGTCTTATTATTACAATATAATACATAGATATAAATGTTATCAATATAAAATATTAATATATTACAAGGAAAAATAATTTTGTAACCATGCATGCTAATATATGTTAACTAGGCTTATTGTGATGAACATTTTGCAATAAACATAAATATGGAATCACTGGGGCGTCTGGGTGGCTCAGTCAGTTAAGTGGCTACTTTCTGCTCAGGTCATGATCTCAGGGTACTGGGATCAAGTCCCCCATTGGGCTTCCTGCTCAGTGGGGAATCTGCTTCTCCCTCTCCCTCTGCTCCCCCTGCCCATGCACTCTTTCTCTTTCTCACTCCCAAAGAAATAAAATCTTTTTCTAAAACAAAAACAAAAAAGCAAATATTTAATTATTATGTTGTACACCTGAAACTAATAAAATGTTGTACTTCCATCATACCTAAAGAAAACAAAAGGGTAGAGGAGTGGAAAGAGTTTATAGCAACCATGGTGAACATCAAAAGTGATTCTAAGCTAAGGGTGGCTCTTCCATTTGGGAAACCAGCCGTTTCTGTTTTCCTGGGACTGGACCAATTCAGAATAAAAATCTCTCCTGTCTGAAATGAAAATATCTGAGAGTTCCTAATTCCATTGCCACAGCTGCTTCCTTTATCTGGTTTCTTAGATCATCTCCATCAGTTAAGATTCTGGCATCTGCTCCATGTCATCTCATCTGCCAGATTATCTCTTGCTACTGCACCCTTTCTGGCTCCTATACAACAAGGCCCTTTACTTGGTTTTTCTCCCTGCTACACGGAGTCACTCAATAAATATTTATTAAACACTAGTCTGATCACCATGGTGTAGGAGAGAGCAAAGCTTATCATGAAGACTACTCATACAAAAAATAAAAATACAGAAATAAGGTGATTTCAGATAATGGCAGTACTAAGTAAGAAGCATTTGGCAGAAAATGACCAGTAACATGGGACATTATTTTAGATCAGGTAATCAAGGAAAGGCCACTCCTAGGATCTGAATGGAACCAGTCATAAAAGGAGAAAAGGCAATAAGATGGTGGTCTGAGGGAGGCATAATTCTCAACCCTTGCTGCCCATTAGATTTACCAGGGAACTTATAAAAATACTGATGCCTGAGCCACATCTCAAATATTCCAATTTAATTGGACTCAGGTGGGACCCAAGCTTAGTGCTTCTGAAAAGATCCTGTGGTGATATTGATATGCAGCCAGGATTGATTACTGGAGATACTACATGCCATGGAGGAACTTTGTTTGTATTCTAAGCACAATGGTAAGCCATTGGAATTCTGAATGACATCATGCCTCATGCTTTTAAAAGATCAGAAGATCAGGCTGGCTGCTATGTAAGAATGGATTGGGGCGGGGAGGGGGGGCACCTGGGTGGCTCAGTGGTTTAGCATCTGCCTTAGGCTCAGGGCGTGATCCCAGGGTCTTGGGATTGATTCACACATCAGACTCCCCATGGGGAGCCTGCTTCCCCCTCTGCCTATATCTCTGTTCTCTCTGTGTTCCTCTCATGAATAAATAAATAAAATCTTTAGGAAAAAAAAATAATGGATTGCAGGAGATGAGACATAGCAGAAAGAGGAACAGTGGGAAGAAGACTAGGAGGTAAAGCAAAAATGGGGAGAGATGAAAAGATGCTGGACACATTTTGCATCAATAAGAGTCGTTCATGAGTTAGCTGGGAATAGGCAAATATTCAAGGGCACTCAGATCTTGGGTTTAATTAAGCAAATGAGTGGCCAGAATTAATTCTTTGGGATAGAAAGACTGAACAAAGGAAAGCCCTGGGGCACAGGAGACAGAATCAAGAGGTATATCTCGGCCCTTCTGCTTCCCTTCTTGAACAACTGAGCCCTGAGGCATTAGGTGGGACTGGGCAATTTAGGTATTTGCAAGGAGAGGACACCCACACAGCAGGCCAGATTGGCATGGCATGTCAGAGCCCAGGCAGAACAAGGTGGGCATGCATGGGGTAAGGGGTCTGCAGGAAGAGGGTGAAGAGAAGGGCATCCACACCCACGAACTGGGCGTGAGGAACCGCAGACTGACATGAGCTATGAGAGAGAGAACTGACTGAGGAGGACGTCCATGTAGAAGGTGTAGTATGAAGGCAGAGATTGGTTGAGGAACTGATGAACTAAGGAAATGTATTAATGCTGGAAGCCATGTTTCTGACTGTCACAAAAGGGAGTTACAAGAAAGGGAAAAAACTAGAATGAACTCTTATATGCTAGACTGGACTTCAAGGGACCCATGTGTACACATGACTCCTAAAATATGCCAACAGGTCAAAATTAATGGATGTGTTCATCTGTATTTATACATGCATTCACATTATCCCTGGCTTTGCTGATGCCTACTGGTTCTTATTTTCTTGACCCTGAGAGAGATGATGGAGAACTCAGAAAAGCAGCTCTGTAACTGGCCTAGAGCAACCAGTCCAAGACAAAGCAGGAAGGCAGAGGACTCCATGAAGAACAAATCCAAGAAAATAACTGTAACTGTGAAATTATCTCATTTGTCTGAACATATGAGAAGGAGGTAAACACTTCTGTCAGAAAGTCTGGATACGAAAAAGAAGTAGGTCCACAGAGAACCAAGAAAAGAAGAATTAACACCTCTAGAAAAACATTATTCAAGATAGGAAACAGAATTAAGGTACATTCCACAGATCTCCTGCTTATACTACGTAGACTCAGTAATCTAAATAACTTTAAAAAAATTATGATGTATCTCTACTGGGAGGTCTCTATTAGACACAGACAGGTATATGTGTGGGTGGTAGGAACTAAACAAGAGCTAAATCCTTTTCTTCCATAAATGAAAATGGAAATATCAAGTAATAGAAGCATGATTCTTTCAAACTGAAAAAGCATATAACAAAAAAAGGGCTGAAAGAGTTGAAAGTGGAATCAGAAACCCAAGAGAGGTGGGAAGAGACTGCTGTTTATCATGATAAACTTGATAGAAATGACTTGACCTTTAAAATGACATGATGAATTTGAAAATTATGAAAAAAATTACAGCTAATGAGTCCTGGTAAGCCAGGACTAGGAAAGGTAAAATTATACAGAAAGAAAACACATCAAGGCTCAGGGTGGCGTGAGGTTGATAGAGAACATGGGAGAATTTTCAGGGGGCTGATAGAATTTTTCCCTATCTTGTGGTGGCATTTCATGATTCCGTGCATTTGTCAAAACCTGTACACTACTACATATGGAGAATTCAACTCAATGTAAACAATATATATATTTTTAAATGAGATACTACTCTACTCCCATTCAAATGGCTAAAGTTAGGATGCCTGGGTGGCTCAGTGGTTGAGCGTTTGCCTTTGGCTCAGGGCATGATCTCGGGGTCCTGGGATCGAGTCCCACATCGGGCTGCATGGAGCAGAGCCTGCTTCTCCCTCTGCCTATGTCTCTGCCTCTCTCTCTCTGCATCTCTCATGAATTAATGAATGAATGAATGAATGAATGAATAAATAAATAAAAATCTTAACAAAAACAAAACAAATGGCTAAAGTTAAAAAGATGTACTCTACCGAGAGTTGTTACAGATATGGGCAATTAGAATTGTCTCACATCGTCTGTAGCTTCACATAAGATTAAACATACGTGCACTATATGTTAACTAACAAAATTTAAATTATAAACCAAACCAAAACAAAAACTACCAAAAAAAACCCCACATACACATGACCTATGAATTAGCAATATCCCCACTTCTAGGTATGTACCCAAGATAAGTAAAAACTTACATCCATAAAAGTGCTTTACAAGAATGTGTATTGAACCTTTATTATTAAGAGCCAAGAACTGGAACCCATCAAAATGTCCATCTGGGCAGCCTGGATGGCTCAGCGGTTTAGCGCCACCTTCAACCCAGGGCCTGATCCTGTAGTCCAGGGATCGAGTCCCACGTTGAGCTCCCTGCATGGAGCCTGCTTCTCCCTCTGCCTGTGTCTCTGCCTCTTTGTCTCTCTCTGTGTCTCTCATGAATAAATAAATAAAATCTTTTTAAAAAACTCAAAATGTCCATCAATAGGAGTATGGACAAACTGTGGTGTATTCACATAATAGGGTATTACTCAGTGATGAAAAGTAAGGAACTACTGTCATAAGCAACATTATTGATGAACCTAAAAAACATTACATGGAATGAAAGAACCCAAACACAACAGATGTGCATAATTCCATTTATATAAAGTTGAAGAGCAAGAAACCAAATGCATGGTGACCTCCCCTGGAGCAGTGGCTGCTTTTTGGGGTGGGAATCTGGGGTGTAGAATAATGCAATGGGGAGCTTTTTGGGGCAAGGGAAATGTTCTGTATCTTGACTGGACTATTAGGTACATGGGGTGTTCTTATCTGTCAAAATTCATTGAACTGAACACTGAAGATGAGTGTATTTTACTGTATATAAATTTTACTGCAATTTTTAAAAGCCATACAAAACTTTACACTATCATTTTTTTAAAAAAGATTTTATTTATTCATGAGAGACAGAGAGACACAGGCAAAGGGAGAAGCAGCCTCCATGCAGGGATCCTGACATGGGACTCGATCCTGGGTCTCCAGAATCAGGCCCTGGGCTGAAGGCGGCGCTAAACCACTGAGCCACATGGACTGCCCAACTTTATACTATCAAGTGAGCATTACCAAGTAAGCACTTCAAGGTGATACAGAATTCCATGATAGTGACATTGCTCAAAAACTACTCAGTATTTCTGTCTGAGAGTGCCTCTAAAACTGGCGTGAGCCATGTGTGAAAAATTGCAGGACATTTATCCATCATTTTCACTTTTTATTGTGCTTCCTTAAGACATTATCCATCTTCACTCCTTACTTTATGCTCCCAGGCTAATCTGAACAAATTTTCTTATTTTCAAAAGTTCAATCACAAAGAGATTTACTCATTCAATAGAGAGAAGCCAAGAGAGCAAGACACAGGATGTCTCCATCCTTCCAAGTCTTGCTTTATAATGGGGAAGAAAAAAAAAAACAGGTACGTAAGCACCTAGCAAATAAAGTGGAGAGTAATGAGGGAGAGAGATGAGTGGGGGTGGGGAGACTTCAGAAAGTGTGGTTAGGCTCTTGAAGGAGCTACGGAGCCAAGGACTTATATCACTAATGTGGTCATTCATTTATTATACATAAAAACACTCACTGAACAACAGCGGGCCAGACATCGCCTTCAATGAGGAAGGAAATAGATCCATAAACAAATAATTGAATCCAAAGGACTTCTAATGGGAAGACTCAAAGACACTGGCACACAAAGGAAGAATTATGAATGTGCTAAAGACTCCAAAGGCAATTACTGAGGGGGACTCAAGACTGTCTGAACCATGATAGCATTGTTTAGATGTAGAACTCAAGGAGAGTTCTGTAAAATCTCTCATTTTGCAGTCCCACAATAAATTCAGCTCACCACCCAGAACAATAAACAATTTTTGTGTTGTAAAATTTACAGAAAATGTACTACTTTAACCATTGTTACATGTTCATTTTGGTGGCATTAAATTCATTCACAGTATTGTGATACAGTTGACCTCCCAGGAATGAAAGGCAAGAAACAGATAGGGAACCACCATTTACATACCTCCCAACATAGGGGAAGGGAAGGGATGGAGAGGATCTACAGAGGAAGAGCAGGTGCCAGATCCTGTTGTTTTTCCTTTCAGTGTAACTGGTCTGGTAGTTAATTAGGCCAAGGTCAGAGGTCCAATCCCCCTGTGGGCCAGGTAAACCTGTTTGGTTTCTCTGGCTGGTTTCTGTGGCCAAAGCCTGCCCTCCCATCCCCAAGTGAATGTCCCCCAAAGAGATGGCTGACGTCCCTCCAGGAAAGCTGTTGAGCAGGATCAGCTGGGTGCACACTCCTCAGAGGACAGACAGAAACAGCTCAGCTGTTGGATCCTTGTTTTCCAACTGTGGGATGTTTACTTACCAAATGCACTGGGCAGCTCACTGGTGTTTTGCTTTGTTTAGTTTAATTTAAATTCAATTAATTAACATAAAGTGCATTATTGGTTTCAGAGGTAGAGTTCAGTGATTCATCACTCTTTTTTTTTTTTTGATTCGTCAGTCTTATATAACAACCAGTGCTCATTACATCACATGCCCTCAATGCTCATCACCCAGTTACCCCATCCCCTCACTCCCTCCCCTCCCCAGCAACCTTGTTTATTTCCTAGAATTTTTTTTAAGGTTTTCTTTATTCATAAGAGACACAGAGAGAGGCAGAGACATAGGCAGAGGGAGAAGCAGGCTCCCTATAGGGTGTCTGATGCGGGACTCGATCCCAGAACCCCAGATCATGACCTGAGCCGAAGGCAGATGTTCAACCACTGAGCCACCGAGATGCCCCGAGTTAAGAGTCTCTTATGGTTTGTCTCCCTCTCTGATTTCATCTTGTTTTATTTCTCCCTCCCTTCCCCTATGCACCTCTGTTTTGTTTCTTAAGTTACACATATAAGTAAAATCATGTAATTGTCTTTCTCTGATTTATTTATTTAGCTTAGCATTATACCCTCTAGTTCCAACCATGTCATTTCAAATGGCAAGATTTTATTTTTGTGATAGCTGAGTAATATTCCATTGTGTATATATACCACATCTTCTTTATCCATTCATCTGTCAGTAGATAGCTGAGCTCTTTCCAGTTTGACTATTATAGACATTGCTGCTATAAACATTGGGTATAGGTGTCCTTTCAGATCACTGCCTTTGTATCTTGGGAGTAAATACCCAGTAGTGCAATTGCTGGGTCATAAGGTAGCTTTATTTTTAACTTTTTGAGGAACCTCCCTACTGTTTTCCAGAGTGGCTGCAACTGCTTACATTCCTACCAATGTCACTAGTGCTCTTGAAAATAAGTTAAGAGGCAGAAAAGATAAGGATGCAAAGATTGTAAAAGATGATTCTATTATTTTTCTACCTTTTTGGGAAACAAATCCATCTTCCCAGTTAAACATTTTAGCTCAGTTTTGTGCCATTACGGCACATAGATAGATGTTACAGGTGTGAGCTCCAAAGGAACTCAGATTTCCCTGAAATCTAACACCCTTACTTAAAAAAAGAGGAAACACAGGCAAGGAATTTGAAAGGTGGTGCCAAGTCCCCAAGTGGCTTACTGTCTAAGCTGGGAACGCAAACACAGGGCTCCACTGCCTGGCTCATCACTATTTGCCTTCTACCACCTACCTCCATGGCCATGCAGTGAATGGGACACTTGCTCAAGGCTATTGCCTCTCATGGGAAGGAAGTTTGCCCATAGAATCCAACCAATATAAAATACCCATGCATGCAAGCATGCCAAGTAAGTGAAAAAGAAAAAGATGCATTTTCCATCTTTTATTTCTTCAGTGAACAGGAAAGAGGCCTGTCTTTGCGGTGCCTGGAATACAGCAGACAAGCCACAAACTTTAAATAACTTCATCAGTGAGAAAGAGGAGGAGGTCCTGTGAGCTGGTGGTAATGGACAGAACAGATCATGCAAGGACTGTACAATAAAATCTGCACCTCCCAGGTACGATCTGACAGCAAGGTCCCAGAGACCCTTCTCTCCCCCTGGGGTCCCACACCCAGTGGGCAAAAGCTGGGAGGGGCCCAAGCACTGGCCTGGAGGCCGGAATGTCCAAAGAGGAGGCACTGCTCCTTATGAAGAGGATTCCTCTGAAATGAACAGGCTGGTTCTTTGCTCACTCACTCTGTGGGACTCCATTTCTCCAACTGCTAAAGTAATTAAGGCTTTGGTGTCTTCAATTTCCTTCCACAAAAACATTCTACATTTTTCTCCATCTTGTTACCACCTAACTCCATAGCTAAAAGTGCTAAAGTTTCTCCTGGTTGCCTACAAGAGATGGTAATGTCAGAGACTTCTCCTTTCCACCAGCAAACACCTCCTGAGACAGGCGGCAGGACCGGGTCCAGGGTGGGGGTGGGGCAGTGCAGTCACAGTTGGCAGAATGGAGAGATGACATATCCAAATGTCCACTGTGAAAGGAGGAAATGTCTCTTGGCTTCAGACACCCGGAAGCTCAGTGACAAGGGAGAAATAAAATTTCCTCTAGTCTAATCAACATCATCACTCTGATTTGCCAAGTGCCGTTCTATTTGCTGGATGCAGCTTTTTCCTTCTTCTTCTTCCTTTTAAAAAAAAGTAATCCTGCCAGCAGTTAGTCCTCTTGCTCATGGCTCTAATTGCCCTCCTCTGGGATGCATTTCTCTGGCTTATTCAACTAGCTCAAGAAAGCTGAAATGACAGGATACAATATATAGTTTCGCTGCAGTGCACCATTAGACTGGTTTTAACATCAACACCAATTTGCAAGATGGACAAGAGAGGGATGCAGGTTTGCAAGTTGAGGAATCAATCAAGCAAGATATACTTAAGGGGGTCCATTTTTATAAAGACCTATGGTAGGCTCTGAGGAGCCTCCAGAAGTTTGAGAGTATAAACCCTACCCCTGATCTCAAACAATTTCTAATCTAATGGCTGAATGGAACAGAGATGCAGGTGAGAGAAGACAACTTGCACAGCTAGTTAACTGGGGATTTCTGGAAGTGCAGGCTGCTGTTTTCAGGTGACCATCTAAGCCTCCTGAGGAGGACATCACAGTAAAAGGCACATGTACAGGTGGTCTTACTTTCTGAAGGGGAACTGGAGGCCCCAGTAAGACAGGAAACATCCTGGGCCACGATGCTGGAAACATGTGTGCCCTAGTTTAGAACATGAGCTGGGTGAAATGAGCAGTGCACTGCATGTGACACTGTGCCATCCCGAGGCTCCTTTAGTCTGGGTCACTGAGGAACCTGCTTCAAGTTCCTCAGTGGAACGCATCCCCACAATGAAAGAGCAAAACTCTTTACCGACTTTAAAAGTGAACCATTGGGCTCCACTCTGAGAACCCAGACAGAGGCAAGGAGATGTGGTCAGGGCTGTGACAACATTACCGTGGCAGAAACGGAGGTGGAGCCCCGTAGTGGTGATGGCAGTAAGAGTCCAGGTATCAAAAGATGAGCAGTAAGGGCACAAATGTGAACCAAATGGGACCTTTGGGGACTATGCAAGCCAAAGGCCACTGGGTTCAATTCGGATGCCTTCTTTATTTGCTAACCCAAGCAGGAGGGCACAATTGGGAACACCAGTTATATGCTCAGTGCCACAAACATACAGGGACAGAGACTTTCCCCCTCTCTGACCTACCTGCCACACCTAAGAGGGTTGGACACACTGTTGTAACAGTAGCTCAGCCCCTCAGTAATTTTGATCTGGAGTGTGTGGGCTAGAGGAAGGACACCCACATCTCTGGGGGGGGGGGGAGGGAGATGACTGTGCGATGCTCCGCTGGAACACATATGCCTACCTGCTCAGAGAAAACTGGCTCTTGAAAGCGGTGGGAGAGAAAGGTGGAAGAGAAAGGTGGGGGGTGTGCAGATGAGGCAGGTAGGCACTAGGGGTGCTGGGGGCCCAAGTGCACAGTGGGCTTGGAGAGCAATGAGGAGTCCACTTGGCCACAGTGGCAAGCAAGTGTGGGAGAGCCATGGGGGGAAGGAAGTTCAGAAAGAACTCACCCCAATACTGGCACATTTGGGGTGATGGTTGGTGAACTTGTCTGACAGCGACTTAAAAAGCAAAAGAACCTCACCTGCTTTGAAAAACTATAGGTTAGGTCCAAAATAGAAGTGCCATTTCCTCTAAGGCCTCATAATGTGCAAAGAACATTCTATTTGGATTCCAGAGGGCCATGGTGAGAATCACAGCTCTACCATTTAATAGCGTGTGCCGTTTCAAGTTTCTTAACCTATTTTCACATTTACTAAACAAGCATCAGTAACTCTGGTCTCTCATGACCGTAAGAGCTACAATTCAGTACATGAAAGCCCTTAGCTCAATGCCTGGCACACAGAGCAGAGTAAAATGCCAGACAAATTTGGAACCAGGGGTACCAGTGACATAATCCAGGGACTAACTCCCACTTCTAGGGCCATCGTCTGGTTCCTGCACTAATGATGGTAGAATAAAAGTTCTCTTGTCTTTGTTTTCTGAGGAATGTTGTCTGTTCTCCCTGGAAGAAGGAGGAGCACCTCTCTAAATTATTCTCTAGTTACTGACAACAAACAAAGCTGAAGCATATGTAAGGCAGCTGGGATACCAGGCTAGGGGGAAGCTTTACTCCGGGAACTGTAGTTTATTTTCTAAGAGAAGAAGAAAAACCATAGAAAAGATGACTTCAAGGGAAAGGTAACAAGACAACAATAGAAGAAACAGCTCAGGTGACATAAAAACCATATGACGATGGCTAGGATAATTGAGACAATAATGCTGAGTCACTCAGGGCCTGAGCAGATACTGAATACAGCCAAAAAGGAACTCAAAAGTTACCAAAATAGTGTCTTCCAAGGCCTGGTTTGACATTCAGGGGGCAATGAATATGACAGGAAGAATCATCAAAACACCCGCCCTCTTCCATTCCATCAATTCCAACTACAGTAAAAGACTCTCCAATTTTCATCAGTGAGCACTAAACAAGTATTCCAAGATGGGAATTCAATGTTGATCGCTCTGGACATTTAGAAGATGGACTGAAGTGCTTGGTACAGTCGTTGAAAATCTTATATTGCTGTTGTCAAAGTTAAGTGCACACATATTTAATATCGCTCTGATGACACATGCTGGGGACCCACACACAGAACTTAAGGGTGAGACTAACCATCTAACAAGCATCCTTCCTATCTTGCCCTGGTCACAGCTCCATGCAGCGTGGTTATACATGGAGCCGAGGCCAAGAAAAGAACCACAGTTCTCATGTGCTTCTTAGACTGACTGGTGGCATTTAGGTTTCTCAGGCAGCATGTCTTCTGCAATGCCTTATATTGAATGACTCGCTGCCACAGGTTGAATAAAATGGGGCACTCCAGTACAGAGTGAGTACTTATGATGCCCAAGTCCCCTTGTATGCTTTTTGAGATCATAAATTGCTCTCATATTACTAGAAGCAAAAAAGAAGGATACATTAATCTTCTCTTTCCAGATATGAGCAAGAGGAGAAATATCCTATTCTTTGCCCTCAATCTTAAACTTCTCTCTAGGACTCTCCCCTGACACGAATCCTTCACCGAGTCTACCTAGCCCCACAACAGTCTGATGTGCCCTGTTTCCCAATGGCGAGAAGATACCTAAGGCGTTTTTGATAAAAGTTATACACCAAATAATGTGAATGGCCCAGCATTTAGAGATGTGGAGGGAGCCATGAGTGGTTATGTGTATGCGTGGGATGGAAGGAGCCTAACCACTACTTTGCCACCTTCTTGACACCTTGATCCCACCAAGATCCCTAGGAGACCAAAATTTATAGGACATCGAAAGTTCACAAGAACATTCCTCCAGAGCATCCCCCAGAATGTCTTTGCTTTCAGGCTGAGCTTGCCTCCTCAGGTGCATGGACAGCTGTTGAAATGGGCCAACTCCAAGTGCCAGTTCGTGATAAAGTAACTAAATAAAGGCACTACTCAGAAAAATGTTCTGAACCCAATCCTAGAAGATCCCAGGTAAGCCTAATGGACAAATAACAGAAATTTTAAGGATGGCATTTTAGAAGCACACTCAAATGTATTCTCAAAAGGAAGAATAAGAAAAGTCATTCTCCTTTTGGTAAGATTAAATCTGGGATGAGACTTCTTACCGGCTCTACTTTTTAATTAGTTTTTCTGTAAACATACTCCTGCTGCCACTCATCTTTTGAAAAACACATCTCGGGAACATATGTCCCGAGTAGTAGAAGCTGACAAGCAGTTCTTAAGGCAAAGGTCAAACAGATGTGGGAAATGACCGGCACACTCAACAAAATGCCACATGGCCTCATTTGCTTTCCAGGAGGGTGCCAAAATGTTCGCACACAGTCCGTATCATAAAATCCAAGCTGTTGGGCTCACTACCATTGATGTTTGTGAAAGGCAGTTGTTTTTTTTTAATAACTAGGACATGGTGAGACTATGGATTCTGAATTATAATAAACTTTTCAATGATCTTGATGGGTGGGGTAACAAAAGTAAATGAAAGTTACAAACACATCAAAATGCCTTATTTCAGCTTACATTCAGTAAAACTTTATACATGCTATTAAGAACTGATTTTTAAAAATTAATTCTCATTTTCTTTGTTTCTCACTCACCTATCACCATGGGGTATGGCTGACCGAAAAGAGAAGGAAAAGAAAGGTATGATAAAGGAATGTCAAGGCTACCCAGCTGGGTAACTGTTGTACAGAGCAGTAGGATGTGACTGTCCATCCTCTTGATTCAGATGTTCTGTAAAAGAGTTCAGTAAGACCTCACTTTGTCAGACGGTCCAAGGCAGGTCCAATTAGCATATCTCAGAAAGATGATTATGCCTCTGCTGGAAACAAGTTCAAGATCACTCTCTCCTTTTTTAGGCTTCTGTTACAAAGTTTTGTCAACCACGGAGTCAAAATTCAGTGTCATGTAACTCTACATATCTGACATAATGCTGCCTTCTATACTTGCTCACAGAAAAGCCTACTTTGTAAAGATGAGATTCAAGATATGTACAGCTCAAGTCATAACCCGTATTAATTTTTTATTATAAGGGGATGGGTTTCTAGATTACAGTGCATTTTAAAACTGGCCTAATTCTATCTAGAAGAAATAACATGGGTATATTAGGGACCTCCTATATACACACAAATGCTTCTTTCTATTTCAACTTTTCAAGATCGTCTGTTTCCTCTGGTTCCAATGCAATCATTTGTGCTATCCTTTGGGTCCTCACATATTATACTAAAACTGTACAAAGCTTTATGCTGTGCCTGCTTCTGTAGAGTTTGGAACGCTTTTGAGACATTATCTCATTTTGTTATGGCCAATTGTGTTATGCTTACCCCCAGAAATCACTGCTAACACCAGCCACCCTCTCTCTTGAGCTTGTGAGTGGTTTATGGAGCTGAAAACGAGTTAACCAATGGATATGAATCAAACACAGGAAACCAGTACCCACGGGTGGAACAACAGACCCTGGGCATTAAATCACTTATGAGTAAAATCCAGTTAATCACAGGAGAGGAGAACTTAATGGTAACAAGAATGCTGCAACCTTGTTTTTCAAAGCACCTTCATTTAATCACTTTCAATTCAAAAACTGGCCCAATTTTAGAGGCAAATGATCATGTCACAAAAAGAGTTTAAGTGTCCTACCCAGGATGGTCTCTATCTAGATAGAGACAAAAATCATCTGATCTAAAGTAGTCTTTCTGCTTCATCTCTCCTCTCCCTGTCCATCACTCATGTTTTCTTCTGGTCCTGGTATAACACCAGACTTTTTTCCTCATAGCACTTCTGAGTATCTGAATTGTTTTGTTTACTTACTTTGTTCACTTGTTTTTGTTAGCCCTCAAATGAAAACCCTATGAGAACAGGAATTTTACTGTTTTGTCTCTCAAGTGACCTCACTGCCTAGAACATCTCTTGTACTCAATAAATATAGCTGGCACATAATAAGAGCATAATACTTGCTCAGCCAGTGTTTTTGAATAAATGACTACATCTGGAATCTCCAGGTAGCAGTGATTTTTTTAGCCATGCCCATGGACCTGGGATGGGAATGAACAACTCTAGATGGGGAACATCTGCCTCACTACCAAATCCCTTGCCTGGTTAAAGAAGCAAACATATGGCAATGACAACAGGGCAGGGTAGTGCCAAAGGTGAAGAAAGGCAAGGGCACCTGCTTCAGCCCTTGAGGATCTTTATTCCCTGAAAAAGTCTCTGAAGGAAAATTCTTAGGGGCCTATGAAAGATGACCAGTATATAGCTTCTCAGTCAATTCTACTTTCCTACCCCTGTTTTGGGTAACAAATGAAGTTCAACGGCAAAGTGACAGAAAGAAATGAGTTATAAGTGATAGTAGCTCACTCATTTGGGCTAGTTTGGAGGCAAAACTCAAGTAATCTGGCAGTTCCCCAAAAGGTTAAACATAAAAGCTATTATATGACCCAGCAATTCCAGTCTGAGGAACATACTAATGAGAAAAGAAAACATACGTCCACACAGAAACTTGTACACAGATGTTTATAGTAGCATCATTCAGAAGAGGTTAAAAGCGTAAACAACCCAACTGTCCATCAACTAATGATGGATAAATAAAATGTGATATATGCATACAATAAATTTTACTCAGCCATAAAAAGATAGGAAATACTGATACATGCTGTAATGACGATGAACCTTGAAAACATCACATTAAGTAGAAGAAGCTAATCACAAAGGACTACATATTATATGATCCCATTTACATGAAATGTCTAGACTAGGCAAATCTATAGAGACAGAAATTAGGTTGGTGGTTGCTCAGGGATGGGGGATAATGACCACCAAATGGGCACAAGGTTTCCTTCTAGGATAATGAAAATGTTCTGAAAGTAGGTAGTGATGATGATTGCCCAACTCGGTGAATGGCGCACTTTGTAAATAACCACTGAATTGTATAGTTTAAATGGGTAAATTGCATGGTATTTGAAATAGATCTCAATGAAGCTGTTATTAAAGACAAAAGCAAAAAACTCATGCAATAACCAAATCCTTCTGCAGTCTGCAAAGGGTGGGGAAATGTTGGAGCCTCCTGTGTTTCTCTCATGGAAGGAAAAGAACAGCTCTGCCTATAATATCTGGGGTTTTGTGGAGGTGACCCCTATACCCCACTTCCTCCTCCCATTAGCTTGCCCTGCTCCAATGGGCTTGGTCTCATATTTTATCGCCACTCATTTAACAGACTTCTGCAGAACACCTACTATATGCCAGGTGCTGTGCTAGACACTGGCCCTGAAATGTAAGAGGAACGGGCTTTACCTTCAAGGAGCTACCACTTTCATAATTATTCATCTGACCACAGGGCAGGAAACAGCAAAAGGAAGAGTCCTAAGTGGTATTCTGTAGTGGGTTGTGGGCAGAAAAGAATTTTCCATATCTGGGCTCCAGAAAGGTAGACTCATGTCCACACCGGAAAAAGCGCACACCGGTCTGGTATGTGAATATATCTCAAAGGCGGGGTGGGGCAGAGTGTGCAGCAGGGAGCCCTGGGAGCTAAATCCAACAGGAAGCTGGAAGTCACAAAACCCCTAAGGCAATGAAATAGTACCAGCATTAGCCTTAAATTCCATCTGGCAGTACTTTGGATGTTTCCTTTTTTTTTTTTTTTTTGGAAAAGGAGATGAGGGAGGAGGGAGAGAACTCAAATTATTACTCAGGATTTCCACTGTGTTTAATGTTTGCAAATTACTCTTGCCCTCACTTAGTCCTGAACTGCCTGAAATAATAAAGGAATTTGAGAACCCAGCCAAGAACTCAAAGTACTTAGGAGATATAAGAACATATCCTTGCATCTGGCAAAGCAGGCATTATTTAAAAAAATTAATCCCATAAAATAAGCACTATATAAAAACTTAATCCAATATAATAATCTCTGTAAAGCTGACAGGCCACTTGGTGGTGGTAAATGAACTCTGTAAATTTATGTTCTAAGTTGGCCCATTCATAACTTGACACATGTCAGTTTTGCCAGGCACTGACATCCTTTTTTGACATGAAAGAGTCCTATGGCACAGCATGTATTTTATGGTAGCAATTAACAAAAACACCAGCTTCTTGCTGTCAGGACTAGAGCATCAGTATCACCATATTCAAGATGCAGGATTGATAAAGTGGCAGATTTTTGAGTGACTGTCTATCAGCTGGGCCAGCACCAGCAAGCATAGCACTGCAGGAGCTGCAAAATGCTAGGAGCACTGTGGCTTGTCCTGGACTCAAGCTCCAGAGGGTACTTCAAATGGATGTTTTTGTGCGCCTGTGATTACATTTATATTTAACAAAGCTTGGTGACCACCTCAGCTTGCTACCTTTAGGAATGCTCATTGGTTAACTGGGAGACTACTCAGTAAAGCACAGAAAGTATGTAAATATAAAATGATCATTGATATGAATCCTATATGGAAAAAGTGCTTCAATTAGCTATTTTGAAAAATATGCTGGGATCACATAAAGATAGAAAAAGAATTTTGAAAATGTATTCAAAAGACATCACCTACTTGATTTCCAGTCAACTTTCCACTCTTCCCTCCTACACTCCACAGTACACTCATAAAAGCTTGACAACACACATACATACATGTATACATACTGAAAATCTAACATGGTAAAGTGGGAATTACCAGGTCAAGATCTGAAAAAGACCAAAACTCAGCAAGATGAGATCAGCATCTAAGGCTGCTCTCTTCTTGAGACATCTGCTGAATTAAGAAAAGTTTCCTGAATGGCTGAGCAGCATTTCTGATGGCCTGGTGGGTTCATGAGAAAAAAAAAAAATGGAGTTCTGAACTGTCAATAAGTTGGCTGTAACTTCAAACTAGACTATGGAAAAAAGCATTACTATAGACAAAAGTAACGGTAAAAGATTTAATAAGCAGGAATTAAAAGTCCAAATTGCTTAATATAGTAATTCTAAAGTTGTATGCACCTAAAAATAGGTCTGAGAATATATAAAGCAAAAAACTGCAATTGCTGTAAATCATCATCACTGACCTAAACTGCAAGTATGATGGAAGATTTAACATGGTTCTCTCAGTGATGGAAAATGCAAAAAAAACATGAACATACAGCAAATTTGAAAAAAAAAAAAAGATGGAGAAATCAGGATCTATCATCTATAGAACTTTCATCTCATGATCCTAAAACACACTCTTTTCAAGCCCATATGGAAAAGTAACAGAAATTGAACATACACCTTTCATCTATACAATACAAAAATGTATGCCCATAGACACTAGATAGAACAGATTAACCTGGCTCCTGATAAAAAGGTATGACCTTGTAAGGTTTGAGAGCTCTGTGGTTTCAATAAGCAAAGGAGCCCTGAGATGAGACGATAAATTGTCCCTTGTGTCTCAGAGACTTAGGAACTACATGGAATTAATGTTGGGCTGGACCTGAGATGGTAAGGATAAAAACAGGAAAGAGAGTGGAGTGCGAAGAGTCTCCACAGCCCTCTCTCTCTTCTCCCTGCCCCTGGGAGTTGCATGATTATACTTTGAGTTGTGTGGAAGGAAGAAACAAACCTCCACCCTCTATCTAAAAATAAAGGGAAGCAGCAGGAATAACAGTCTTCCATGCAATTGGGCAGAATGAGTTAGTTTTTCTGTGGCCAAACCCTGCTACCTTTTCTCCTGGCTTCACATCTCTTCTTCCTCATCCTGGGAATCCATATTAGGTTCTTGATGACCATCTTTGCCATTTCATCATCACAAACATTTACATGGGTGAGGGGGCATGCAGATCCTGAAAATCTAGAGATCCTGATTCTAACAAGACTTACCCTATGAGAAAAGTCGGCCTACCTCCCACCTCATTCCTGCCTCAATCTTCAGAGAGAATAAATGGACCCTAAAAATTGGTCTTTACTTTGATCTTCAACTTCAGTGGCCTGGATACATGTTTGTTGTACTCTGGGTATTTGAATTAGAAATGTGGATATGTGGAGGAGTCCTGCTAGGAACCAGAGAGCTTGAGTTGGAGCTAAAAGCTTGGTGGGATGTGGTGGGAGCAGACATGACCTGTGTCTCAGACGAATCAGAAGTCCTGACTACTACCCTATAGCACAGAAACAGGTTAACTGGAACCACCTCCCTAGCCCAACCTAGTTGCAGGAAATATACTAGTGGGCTTTCTGGATCTGCTGTGGCCCTGACCTAATTCTGTGAAAGAATCTCATCAACACCAGTAGGTCTCTCCCTCATTTCTCCCCCAATCTGGCAACATTTAGTGCTGAGTAGAAAACCAGTTAATCAGCAGTGTTTCCCTTGCAGGACAGCCAATCTGGTGTTCCACATTGCTCCTCCCAAGCCAGCACTGTGTCGGATCCTTCTGCATCAAGCACCTAGCATTCAACTACTCACAGACTTTAAATTCTGGTGTCTGGGCATGTATGCACACACGTATTCAACTGGCTGTTTTGAAATCATCCCCAGTACAAAATTTTATAACCTAAAGCACTTCCTGGGTTTTCACTAGCACCACTTCAGGAAGTAAAGCATGTTGATGTTTGCTCAAAGTGGCTTATTAATAAGTAACCTCTGTCATTTTTCCCTTTCCCTCTCTGGAAGAAGGCCATCCAGACTTACCCTCATACATCTCCAGGATGTGAACCGTATCTCCAATCTGCAAGGAGAGCTCCACATCTTGAGAGGCATTGTAGTTGTAGATCGCTGCAAATGAGAAACATGGGGGAAATGACATCAGTGGCAGTTAAAATACAAGTCACTAAACAACACATTCAGTGGTTAATGAATTACTGATTTAACAAATAGCCCTCTATTTTCATGCTTTTGTGTGAATCACCCACTGCAAAGCGGAGATATCCTCCTAAACCCCCATTACTGGTATGTTACTGTCATTCTTCCACCAACAAAAACTGGTTGGTTGCCTATTGCATATTATGTTAGAGAACAGTGATGGTGACAAAACTCACAGACTTGGTCCCTGTCCCAGAGATTTTTTAATAGTCTAGTAGAGGAAGGAGGATATTAAATGTATAATATTACAGAAACAACTACTTCATTTAAATTGTAGCAAGAATTATGAAAGAAAAAAACCAGGCTACAATGAGAATATGCTGTGAGGTTCTTTTAGGTCAGTCCCCTTGTTTATCAGACAATAGCCAATCTACAACACCACTGAGCTTATGATCTTTAAGACACAGAATGAGCCATCCCCTGGCTTGCCTGACACAATAATTGGGAGTTAATTGGGAGTTCCATCTACTTGGTAGGAATAGGCTGACACAGGTTCATGGCAGACATGGCTGCCTTGTCCCAGTTCTAGGCATCCTGAGTAACTGGATGGCCCAGAACCTCCTCACCAAGGTGACCTCCATCACCACACCCTTAGGACTGGCAGTGACTGGGCCAGATTATGAAAAATAGGCAAAGTCTTATCATTCAAAAAGATGACAATCCAATTTTAAGATGGGTAAGAGCTCTGAAGAGACACTTTGCCAAGAATCATATGCTGGTTTAAGACACGTGAAAGATACTCATAATCATTAGTAATCAGGGAAATGCAAATTAAAACGAGATATCACTTCACACCCACTAGAATGGCTACAGGTTGGAAAAGGCAGACAATCGGCCACAATGTACAGGGACTGGAAGCCTCAGACATTGTGGACAAGAATATAAAAAGACACAGCCTCTTCAGAAAACAGTTGGACAGTTTCTTATAAAGCTAAACATGAATTTCCACTAAGGGCCAGCAATGACATTCCCAGTTCTATGAAGAGAGACGAAAACACATCTATGTAGCAACTTTACGTGAATATTCACAATTGCTGTGGTAGGCAGAAACACAGCCACCCCCCACAAAAGATGGCCACATCAAATTTCTGGAACCTGGGAACACAACTGTGTGTGGCAAAACATTTGAGTAAGTTAAGGATCTTAAAAGGAAGAACTTTTTTCTGGATTATCTGAGTGGACCCTAGAGGCAATCACGTGTATCCTGGCAAGAGAGGGCCAGAGGGAGTTTGGGTAGAGGTACATAGGAGAAGGCACACACGTAGACAGAGGAAAAGACTGCGTCAGGGACTGGCACCACCACCAGAGGAGATGGTGAGGAATGGAATCTCCCTGGAGCCTCTGGAAGGAGCACGGTCTGTCAACACCTTCACCTTAGACTTCTGGTCTTCAGAACTCTGAAGCTTTAAATTTCTGTTTGTTTTTTTTAAGCCACTGAGTTTGCAGTAATTCGTCACAACAGTCATAGATAACCAATATAGTAGCATAATTCACCAGAGCCAAAAAGTGGAAACAATTCATCAATCTATGAACGAATAGCTATAGAAACCAGGATATATCCATATGATGGAACACTACCCCTCAGTAAAAAGGAACAAAATATGGACATATGCTATAACACAGGGGAACTTCAAAGACATTACACTAAATGACAGTCATTTGTGAAATCCCTATTTTTGGGCTTCCATTTCTTTGCAATGTCCAGAATAGGCAAGTCTATGGGAGATAGTAGCACTGATTACTAGTTGCCTGGGCAGGGGAGAGGAGGGAAGAGCAACAGAACACAATAGGGACCAGGGATGTTTCCAGGAGGTTGAAACCCTTAAGCTGGATTGTGGGGATGGTTACACAGCTCCGTGAATTTATGAATATTCACTGAACTATATACTTGAAAGGGGGAGGAAGATTTTATAGGATATAAATTCGAGTTCAAGAAAGTTATTTTTTTTAAAGTAGGTTTATTTCTTGCTATCAGTCTCTTGATAAGTAATCTGCATCCTTCCAGGCAAAAAGAACCACTTCAGAGATGCAGTCTAGCCATTTGCCTGCCAATTCAAGGAAGCGAGATGTTCCCCATTTCTGCAGTTCATTAGAGGTGAGTGCATGAGGATGCTCATTAGAGGTGAGCGCATGAGGATGCTCATTCAATCTGCCTCCCAAATTCCACAAGGATCATTAAGAGGGGAAGAAAGGTCCCCCTGCATTGCAAACCATGGGTACTCATTGCTCTTTCTCAAACCTACAATGCACCCTATGTATGTAGCTTAACTGCTGGCTTTTCCTTACCTCGCTGTCTATCCATGAATGGGAGGAGCATGCCTCCAGCCACATCTTTCTCAAGCGGCCTCTCTTTTTGAAGGGACTCACCCAGAGTGTTCTTCTGTAGTCTTGGCACAGAAGCCTGGACAAATCATGCTGAAATTAATTTACTCTTGAGCTTTTGGCCTACACTATGAATGCAGAACAAGGTTGGGCTAATGAAGTGTGTTCAGGGAAATTCTACTGGATTTAGATGTAGCAGTTAGTTCGTGATTGACTCCTACACCTCTTCATGGAACAGTGGACCACTGCTGCTATTCCACTGAATAGCAGTTCTCCTTCATCTGAGAGTCATGTGACACCATGGCTTTACCCACTAAGTGTATGTCTAGTTTTCCATAGAAAACATAGATCTCATATCCTTGACTCCTCCCCATTCACTCCCACTGAACCTGTTCCTTCCAGCGGCCCTGCTCACAGACGGAAACAGGAAGTAACAAAGTTGCTGTGTCACAATGTTTAGTGTAATGACCAAGCTCCATCTCTTCTTCATTCTTCGTCATCAGGGAAGTAGGCAGAAACTCTCAAAGGCAGCACCTAGCTCAAACATCTATCAAGGAGTGTCGTAAACACACACATACACCATAAACCAGTATGTTTCCTTAATTCCTAGATTCCTAAATTCCCCCCAAATTATCCTGGCCTTAATTATCTACCTTAGCCTCCATCACCTGGAAAATTCCACCCTCTGCTCCAGTCAAGACTCTTCGAGTGTCCCCTAAATTCTATGCTCAGCACACAGTTTATCCCTGCTAGGAACAGCTCATCTTCTGCTATGTAACAATCCAAAGCTCACATTCATAATTCTGTTCAACAAGTAACTGTGGACTTCCTATTACCCCACATGAATTCGTTTCTCCAACATCTGACATCTTATCCTTCCAACACAGTTTGGGTTGTTAATCTCAGATAATCCTGGTTATCATCTGCCACCAATCAGGAGGTGGCACAAATGTTGATCTGGCTGCACATTATTTTGTGTCTTTCAAATTTCAAGATACTGGATTAGATCCAAAGAAGGTGTTTGAGGCACAGAGTGACTTTTATAGAATTTACCAATTGATTCAGGTATTCACCACATCTTCCCTGAAGTTTAAGATACTTTGTTTTCCTGAGAAGCAGCAGCTGTGGTTCCCCACCACTCATGATATCAAAATAACCTCTCCTACCACTTTTGTTGATTACATGAGAGAATCTGCCTTTCCAATCCAGGCTTTCAAAGAGATTCCCAGGGGAAGCACATCCCTTCAAAAATGCCTTTCACTGGAGTAAAGTTGCAGGTTAGAGGATATTCATTAGCTTCACATCTTTGGGCAGAAGTATGAACAAGATTCCCAGTAGCAGTTGTCTGTCATCTCTTCATTCCAACAATGGACTTTTGAACCATGCCCTCCTTCTCCTACTCTTTATTACATCTCATTTCCATTGTATTTTATGGTATCACTTCCATATGTTATACAGTAACTATAAGAAGTGCATGTCACACACCACGTTATTATTTAATAAGGAAACAGATTCAGAAGGAGTAAACACCTTGCTCCCAAGTAATCCAGCTTTACAAGCGGCAAAGTTGTTATCGGCACTGGTGATGATGCCTTCATCACGTTTTAAAAGGCTGTTCCAGAATGGTGAAGGACTTCCCTGGAACAGCCTGGAAACAAAGAGAAGAACCTCATGGATTCTCAGTATGATGTCTGCTTTAGAATTCTCTCAGAAAATGGGAATCCAACTTCCAAACACAAGCTTTATTCTATGAATCAGCAACTGGTAATCATACTGTCTGCTTGTCTGGTGCTGTTTGAAGAACAGGCACACAACCAGCACTCAGTGGATGGTGCTTTCTCCCTGGAATGTGAGTAATCATTAGAGAGAAAGACAGATAAACGGGAAATAAGGGAAAATCCTGAGGGTTAAACAAAACACTATTGAAGATTCAACTATACCACTTCTACATGCATGACCTTGAATGAGTCCTCAGTATCAGCCTCAGCTTCCCATCAGTAAACTAGGCATCAGATCAGATGAGTCTAAGGGTCCCTGCAACTCCAACATCTCTGATTCATGAGGTGATGATAAGAAGCAGGAGAAACAAGTTGTGCTGTTTTGAACAAGCAGGCCCACCACAATCTCTTGTTTTGTCTGAGGAAATTAAACAAGAACAGGGAGTTGCTGAATATAAATTGCCTTGCTGGCTGCTATGTGCAAGGTTGGGAAAGACGAATTGCTGGAACTTTTCCCTAAGCAGCTTACTGTTTATATCATGGAAGTGTAATTTTACAGAGCCAAGTAGACAAGACAGTATGTCTACAAATGTAAAATAGTTTGCATTTTACCAAATCTTTGATTTGGCTTTTTCTTTTAAACCAGGCTTACATGAGAGAGGAAAAAAGAAAGTTGAGGTCTAAAGATTATGCAACAAGAAAACAACAGAATATACTAACAGGCCCCCAAATGAGGATCCATTTCAACAATGAAAAGTCTACGTGTTACTAGTATTTGATCTTTCTGATAAATTAGGTTCTTTCATGAATCCTCACATTACAACACCCTAAAGAATAAATAAAACGTGTCATTTCCTATTAGTCCTTTGGTAGAATCTACAAAAGAAAGATCCAGCAAACACAGAACAAGTTCCCAAATTGAGTTATCTACTATTCAGAATATAAAAAAGAGAACCAAACTTCATCTTTTTCATTGTTATCCTTATCCACCTACTTTCAGCCATTAGAACTACAAAAAACAAAAAAGGCACATTCCATTTTTGATCCTTTCGCTGGACTTAACACAGTCATGTTCCCAAAGGCCAAGTGACTTTTTTCTTTTGTTCTTTAATTCCAATCTACTATAAGGATCAGAGAATCATATTCAATACTACATCTGATTCCAAGAAGTAAAAATCCATGGTTTTACACTGTTCATTCTATGTAGGTTCCAAACTAATATTTTTAGGATGAGATGACTATGATGGCACCTCTCTACTCAGAGCTATCCCGGCCAGAGGAGATGTAAAGTTCTATAGATATCTGTGAAATCCATCTGGTCCAGGGTGTGATTTAAAGCTCTTGTTTCAAAAATAAATAAATAAATAAATAAATAAATAAATAAATAAATAAATAAATAAAGCTCTTGTTTCTTTGGAGATGTTGTGCTTAGAAGACCTACTGAGTGTAGAAAGCACTACATTGAAGACACCAAGTATAAGTATATTATTACCTAAGTATGAGAAGAGTAGCTTATACATCTCACCCATAGTACTCCACAAGAGCAGGCTCTTAGGGGATTCTTAATTTCATTTTCTAAACTACTGAAGAGAATAGAGGATTTATTGGCCAATTCACTGGTGATTCTCTAAGAAATCTCTGCTTTAAGTTTATATATATATTTATGGATGGAAGAGATAAATACCCTTAACTGGAAAGGTATTTCGGAGATATAAATTCAACTATGGTTTGCTGACTGGCTGTTACCAAGTGATTATGATACACCATCTCATTTAAACTCATACGAAATTAAATTTACATGGAATGTTTAAAGGAGAAAAGCCCAAACAAGGCAATCCACAATTATGGGAGAAAAGTCTATATTCTACAAATATGCGGAGCGTTCTCCCACAGCTTCCCCACCTAAAAAATAGAGGCAACAGTACATTCCTCAAAGTTTCTGCACACATAAAGTTTCTGCATACATTCTCCTCCCAAAAAGGAGAATCCCTATGATCATGACTAATACATGGTGGACACTAAAAACAATGGCAGTCACTTTCCCTTTCTCCCCTTCCCCTTTCTTGCCCTGTCCGGCTCCAACTTTGAGGATGGTGGCACCCATGACCTCAAAGATGGATGCCATTCCCCTCATCAATAAGCCAGTGGAAATCATTTGATGACGACTGGGAATCAGAAAGGCCTATGGAGAAGCAGAACAAGCTAGCTCCAACAGTCCTTCAAAGGTAAAGGCTGGGGCAGCCCCAATGGTGGCTCAGCGGTTTAGCGCCGCCTTCCGCCCAGGGCGTGATCCTGGAGACCCAGGATGGAGACCCGCGTTGGGCTCCCTGCATGGAGCCTGCTTCTCCCTCTGCCTGTTTCTCTCTCTCTCTCTCTTTCTAATAATAATAATAATAAAAAATCTTCAAAGGTAAAGGCTGCTGGACAATGCAGCACAGGTGTCCTGAGGACAGCAAAACCACCTTACTGTCAGGAGTTGAGAAGAGTTCCCTCAAGAAGCAGCATGAGAGTGAGGGAATATTTTAATATTTTAACCATTTTCTTGCTGCCCCTTCTAGCACTGCTACAGTGATTCAGCTGAGGAACCAGGGTTTTATTCAGAATACCAAAAATGCCTCAATTACATACTTACTATAGTACTCTAAACATGAATACAAAATTAAAACACATTCTAATGTTACCTATACTTACAGTTCTATTAGCTTCTATTCTTTTCCACTGATCTCTTTCTTGTTAAGAAAAAGTAAAAGAGAAAAAAATCTGAGGGCAACTAAGGCAGGGTTTTAATGAGGAAGTAAAAAAACCTGACTTACTAGTAAACCCAGAACACCTTCCCCCAGCCAAATAAGGTATGAATCAGGTCCTTCTTGGTAAGCATTCCTATTAAATACAAAATTAAACAGATCTGAGATAAAAAACGATCAGATCTAGGATTGAGTCAAGTCTACTGCATCTAACTTATGCACAGAAATCACAACTGAATAAAAGAGAATCTGAAGATAAAAGCCACAGATTATTGTGGAATCTAGAACAAGCACCCTGAAATGATAGGCAAAAATGTCAGTGACTATTTTTTCCAAACATACATGAATTTGAGACAAAACACAGTTAATTGGGCAGCACGGGTGGCTCAGCGGTTTAGCGCCGCCTTCAGCCCAGGGTCTGATTCTGGAGACCCGGGATCGAGTCCCACAACAGGCTCCCGGCATGGAGCCTGCTTCTCCCTCTGCCTGTGTCTCTGCCTCTCTCTCTCTCTCTGTGTGTGTCTCTCATGAATAAATAAATAAAATCTTTAAACACACAAACACACACACACACACACACACATACACAGTTGAGAAAAGGAATGATGCCCAACCAGGCTGCAAAACCCAGTAATTTGAAAACATGAAGCTAAAAATGAGAAAACAAGAATAGATGGTTGGGACCTGGGCTTACATCTAAGCAAGGCATATCAACCAGTTGCCTTTCTACCATGGACCACTTCCAGGAGGGTCTTAGAACTGAACCTGGCCTGAACTGAGGCTGTGGATGCACCACACCCACATCTTGCTGTGAGAAGACAGAGTGTGTGTCTATGTGCCCAGGAGGGAAAGGGAGATGAGAAGAGCAAATAGCTGGGGAGAAGGCCAGAAGCTGAAGAAATCTGGAAAACCATCTGGTCAAATCTCCTTATTTCATAAATGAGAAAATGGAAGCCATGCATGTGGCACATGTGTGTAGCTGAAAAATGATAGATGAAGGTGAAACCAACTGTCAGGCCAACTGAAGATCCTTCCCAGCCTGGCCAGAGAACTACCTTCCTGGAAAGCCACACAAGTCATTTAATCTTCAGCCTTCAATGTCCTCATCAATAAAATGACATTTGTAAACTGGTATTTTACCTGCCTCTTAGGGTTGTTTGTTATAAGTATAAAATGAGGGGCATCTGGGTGGCTCAGTTGGGTAAGCCTCTGACTCTTGATTTCGGCCCATGTGGGATGGGGCTGCACTCTCAACAAAGAGTTTGTTTTTCTCCTTCTCCTTGTCCCACTGCCTCTACCCCTCCCCCCATGCATGCTCTCTTGCTCACTCTCTCTCAAATAAGTAAGTCGAAAGAAAGAAAGAAAGAAAGAAAGAAAGAAAGAAAGAAAGAAAGAAAGAAAGAAAGAAAGAAAGAAAGAAAAAGAACGAGCAATGTTCTTGGGTGGCTCAGTTGGTTAAGTATCTGACTTTTGATTTTGGCTCAGGTCCCGATCTGAGGGTTGTGAGATTGAGCCCTATGCTCAGTGTGGAGTCTGCTTGAGATTTTTTTCTCTCTCTCCCCTGCTCATGCACATGCTCTTTCTTTCTCTAAAAAAGAATAAATAAATAAGAGAATAAAAAATAATAAAATGAAAAGAAATATAAAAGTGAGTAATTTTTAGTAACGTCTTTGGAACCAAGGTATTTCAGCATAGAAGAGAAGTACAAATCAAAAAGAGGATAAAATAATCTGGAATAATCTATGTGAATTAGAAACATCATTATGGGGATCCCTGGGTGGCACAGTGGTTTGGCGCCTGCCTTTGGCCCAGGGCGCGATCCTGGAGACCCGGGATCGAGTCCCACGTCGGGCTCCCGGTGCATGGAGCCTGCTTCTCCCTCTGCCTGTGTCTCTGCCTCTCGCTCTCTCTCTCTCTCTCTCTCTCTCTCTCTCTCCCTGTATCATAAGTAAATAAAAAATAAAAATAAAAATAAAAAAATAGAAACATCATTATGAATCTGAAATACTTTTTGTTCTAAACAAATACATATATATGTATGTATGTATTTCATTTCCACTGTAGCCAAAGTGGACCAGAGAACACATAAGGAATCCTATGAATTACCTTGTCTTAAATATCTAAAAGACAAGTAAAATATGACTAATGGTTTTCAGGCACCTAACAATACAGTGCAAGACAGGGATGCCCGAGAGAACAGAAATAGATGAGGTAAGTCTACAACTGCCTCTGGTTACTGTTTGAAAAGAGCCTCCAGGCAAAAGTAAGATAAGGAAAAAGAGTTGAGAATTCAGGGAGGTCAAAGTGCCTAAGATACATAGGACAAAGAATCAGAGAGGAGTTCCCCCTCACCATGCCAAATCTATAGCTAATGGTGGTCAGGAGTTCCCCCCACACCAAGTCTATAGCTAGTAGTGGTCAGTCCATGCAAAGACAATACCCAAGGCTAAGGGTATTGAAAAAAGAACCACTAGAAAAGAACAGAGTAGCAATTCCCATGCCTCACATAGGGCTGAGAACAGTTCATGTTTTCCACAACCAGAATGGAGAAACCCTGTGGTATGTGGCCACTGCTCTGAGTACCAGAAGAGCAGAGCCCTGGCAATGCAACCAAACTGGCCCTAAGGTAAAGGCTATACTGGTTCTGCCTAACTAAGATCAAATGCAAACTTAGAAAGAATAAAAGTTTCCTCATAATTTAACTGCATCCCAGAACAAGAGTCAAACTCCCAACAAAATAAAATTTATAATGTCTGACATCCAGTTCAAGATTACCAGGCATGCAAGGAAGGATGAAAATATCATGTAAAGTCAGAAGAAAAATGAATCAATAGAAAAAGAACTAGGTATGACAAAGATCAGACAAGAGAGCATGTCCCAGTTAACTAAATTCAAATCATACAAAATATAGTCTTTGACTACAATGGAATTAAACTAAATATCAATAACAGACATTTAAAAAATCCCCAAACATTTAAAACTGAACAACATATCTCTTACCAGTCTGAGGACCATTCAAAAGTCAATGTAATCTATCACATTAAGATGAAAAAAAAACTTTTTTAAATATGACCATCTCTATAGATGCAGAGAAGGCATTTGATAAAATCTGATATCCATGAAGGATAAAAAAAAAACTGTCAGCAAATAAGATATATCTTCAGCCTGATAAAAAGTATACATGATACACCTATAGCTAACATCATACCAAACTGTCAAATATTAAATGCTTCCCTAAAACTGAGAACAAGGTGAGGGCATCTGCTCTCATCACTTCTATTCCATATTTTAATGGTGGTTCAAGCTAGTGTAATAAGGCAAGAAAAAGAAATTAAAAGTTTACTAATTGGAAAGGATGACATAGAAAATAACATGATCATCTACAAAGAAAACATTAAGGCATTTACAAAAGAGTTATCAGAACCAGCAAATGAGTTTAGGTGGCTTCAGGACCCAATTTTTGTCAATACATAGAAATCTATTATATTGTCCTATACTATAACCAGCAAGCTAAAACTGAGCTATGATGTAAAGTGCATTTCTTCCTACAGATTCTCAAGGAGACAGCTTGAAAACCAGTGCCCCAGGGAATCTCTTGCACACATGTACTGAGAAACAGGTACAAGAATGTTCACAGTAGCAGCATTTGTAGCAGCAAAAACGGGAATCTCACTCAATGTCCACTGAAAGGAAAATGGGGAAATAAATTATGATATATTCAAATATAGAGTATAGCAGGGAAAATGAATGCATGCAAATTTGCACACATAACACTAACAAAATATTCAGCAAATAAAAAAAAATCATTGGAGAAATATATACCAGATGATGCTTTTAGAGAAATTCCAAAATCGTACAAAACTAAATGAATTAGGTTTTTAAAATATGCATGCATAAATGGTAAAACCATAGGAAAAAAACTGGAAATAAAACACACTAATTTCAGAATATTTTTATACCCAAGCTTGGGCTGGAGTGTTAGAGTATTAGGGGGAAGCATGGATATGTGACTAATATCCAGAGAACCATTTTTTGCAATTCATTGGATGGTGATACACAGGAGGGCTTATTACTATTTCTCTTTATACTCTTCACAAGTGCTATAAATATTCTTTTATGTATTCAATATTTAATTCAAATGATGAAAGCTAGACAGATCTACATGCACATATACATGGGGGATATTCATAATGACAAAAAAATACCTCTTTTATATAACTTATTACAGGTTAACATATACCTTCATATACATTATTCCAATGGTTCACAAATGTTAGCATACAGCAAAATCACCTGGAGGGCTTGTTAAAACACAGATTCTTGGGCTTTATATCTGGAGTTTCTGATTCAGCAGGTCAGGAAGGCAGCTTGAGAATTTGCATTTGAAGATGTTCCCTAGGTCACACTGAGTGCTGGTTCAGGCCAACACTTTAGGATCTTCAACATTACTGAATTTGAGCCTCATACAAGCCAGCAGAGGAGAGAGAGCTAACATAAGCCTCATTTTACAGATTAAAACAAGTAATCTGTGAGAGACTAAGAGATCTGTGGTATATGTTATTATTAATCATACCAGTTCTGGACTCAGACTACCTATGTCCAAAACCTGGCTTTGTATTTAGTAACTCTTGGAGGTAATTTAACCTCGTGTTGCCAAAATTTCTTTACCTGTCAATGGGTACAATTACAGCATTTCACACATAGGATTTTTGTGAGGGGTAAGGGATTATAAAGCACTGAAATCTGTGCCTGGTAAGTAGTAAATGGTAGGGGAAATGTTAACTAACTTTGTTGCCACTAAGTAAGTGGTGGAGCTCTTCATTTTCAGTCATCATCAACACAAATGCTTTCTAGTACCATAAGACAACATTGAGGAGTCCCACAGAGTCGCACAAAACCTTTTTCAAAAAAGTTTTGGAAACCTTTAAAACAAGAAGACTTTAATGTAAATTCTATATCCAACTGCTCTTTTCACTTTTAAGAAAACTAAGAACCAGAATGAAATGGCTTAAGATCATAGAGCTAGTTAGAGGAAGTGTGGGACATGCAAACTGGAATAATTTTTTTCAAGGGTCATGTAAGTGGTTTTTATAATTCAAAAAAGTAAGCAAGCATCAGGTCTATAAATATGAGTTGCTAACTTTCTGATTTACTTACCTTCTTCTTCATATATATACACATATATGTATACACACATGCATGTGCACACACACACACACACACACACACACACCCCTATAAAAGCAACCAAATGAAATTTTCTTTTCTTTCTTTCTTTTTTTTTTTTTTTTTGAAATTTTATTTTCAAGACACAATTAGCTGTAGGGACACCTGGGTGGCACAGTTGGTTAAGCATCCAACTCTTGGTTTCAGCTCAAGTCATGAACTCAGGGTCATGAGATCAAGCCCTGCATCAGCTCCATGCTGAGTACAGAGTCTGCTTGAGATTCTCTCTCTGTGTGTCTCGCTCTACTCCTCACTCTCTTTTTCTCACTCTCTAAAATAAATAATTTTTTTAAAAAGATACAATTATTTGGAGTCAATTCAATGCAAAGATATGCAAAATTCTTTCCATCTCATTTCTTCCTGCAGTCTGAAGAAAGGTGAATATATTATTTCTCTGATTTAATTTAAGAACAAAAGAAAATTCTAAATTTTGGGTTGTATTTCATTATGATCATTTTACATTTTTAAAAATTCACCTAAGTTCCACTTTCTTTTCACATACATTTGAACATAATCAAAAGTAGAGTATGCCAATTCAACACACCTTTCAATTTATCCCCAAAACATTAGAATATTTTAGGCATGCATGTTCATAAAAAATATATTATTCATAAAATATGAACAACCTAACCTACCTACAACACAATCTAAATATTAATAGCAAAATAACATTTTTCCAACCAGAAATCTAGGCTTCTTTGCTTTTTGGCATTTAAAAATAGAAATCACTCTAAAGCTAGTAGAAAATATATTTCCTGATCTTCCACACTAGCATGTTATATTTTATTTCAATATAATGAATTCAGCAGTAAGCCTACAGTAACTACACTTGCTCCAATGTAAAGTGTTACAATTCTAACTTCTGTTTCTGTGCTGTGGACCACAAAGAAAGGACAAAACCATGTACCATCAGAAGCAACACATTTTATGATAAGCTAGACATATGACATAATCACACATACTTTACTCCCCACTCACATTCCCACCCCACCCCTACCCACTGCTCTGCTTCATTGGACATTTTTTATGATATCAGGGCATAGTATAGGTAAGGAGAAAAATCAAAGATCAGTCTATTTCAGTTAGATGGCTGGAGATTATTCTTTGAGTCATGCAGGTTTGACACTTGCGGAGTCATCTTAGACCTACTGCTCCCCATTTCTACTCCTGCTGTGTTCATCTTTGGTTATCATCTAGAACTCAGGTTACTACCCTTGGGTCTTTGCCGACTGCCCTATTCTCAGTCTCTCTTCAGATATGAAACAGGATAAATAAGAACTACATCACAGGGCTGTTGTGAAGATTAAGCAGTACTCCTACAACACTTAACCATGGCAAGTACTAGCTATCACTGTCATTATAACACTATTCTGAATAATCATGCCACTCTAACACTTTTCTGACAACATACTCAAAAATCTTCCCATAGTTCTCTATTTTGGACTGATGCATATGATTTATGAATTCTCAAAGTTCATTCCTTCCTGAGTCTTCTTTGGTAACCCCCTTGCTTGAACAACCCACTCTGTTTTCCTCCACTTGATTACATCCTAGCCATAAAGTAAACTTACAAAAGCTCAACTACAAACTAGTTGGCATTATCTCAGCCTTTGATGGTTTTACCACTGGAGGGTAAAGTGGTAAACTTTACACACAGTTTAGAGTTTCCTGTGTCACTTGATGTGCCCGGGTCCCCCCTGGGGTTCTATGTAAAGAGATGGCTCATATCAAGCATGGCCCCATGTGCCCATGGGTTTCTTGGCAACTGTCTTCTTGAAGAGGATTGCGCAACAGTGACAAAAGAGGCCCTATGTAGATTTGTCTCTACTTATCTAAATTACAACAGCTTCTTCCCCTCATTGAATCTCCTCAAAAGGGAACTAAGAATTTTCCTGATAGAGTCCTTTAGTCAAGTCCTGTCTGTACACTACTGTAGACCAGTCTGGGTTTTTTTCCCTCCTTTTACACACTATACTGTGATACTGTAAAAAAGTTCCTCTGGGGAGGGGGTTGGGTTGGGGTGTAAGTGTGGAGTGACATGTCCATGAATATGTGATACGTGAAAATATGCCAACTATAGGGGATATGGATGGCATAGCTCCCTTAACAAACAGGGCTGATTCCAGGTTTTCTCTTGATAGTTCTTCAGACCTTTCAAGAAATTTTGGAAAGAGTAAAATCAGTTGCCTAAGCTTAGAGCCATTTTCCCCCTTTCAATTCTGTTATTTAATGGGAAGTTTAGCATTATTTTAGTTACAAACATCTGTATCTCATTTTTGTTATTTTATGCTTTCTTTTCTTGTAAAATATTCTTGTTTGTTTTGTTTTGTTTATCTCTTGCTCTGTGGATTCTGCTTTCCTTTTTCCCCTTCTGGTAACATAGGGTAATTCTCTGTATAGTGAGGCTTTATTTGTATTTGTCAAAAATTGGAAACAACCCAAATGTCCTTCAACAAGAGAATGAGTAAACAAGGTGTGGCATATCCATATGTTGGAATTCTATTCAACAATAAAAAGGAACAACCACTGACACAATATGAATTAATCTCAAATGCATTATATCAAGTGAAAAAGCCAGACTCAACGGAGGACATTTACACTGTCTGATTCCATTTACATAGCATTCTGGAAAAGCCTAAATATAGAGGAGTAAGAAGGCCAATATTGTCTAAAGGCATGGAAGGGAGCTGGCCAGAAAAGGACACAGGAAAAAGTTGGTGGGTGATAGAAGTATTTCACACTTTTACAAGGGTGGTAGTTGCACAAATGGATGAGTTTGTTGAAATTCACAGACATACGTGCTAAAAAAAAAAAAAGTGAATTTTACTGTATGTAAATTATATTTACATGTAAATTATTTACCTCAAGTGGTAAAACCATCAAAAGCTGGGATCATGCCAGCTAGTTTGTAGTTGAGCTTTTGTAAATTTACTTTATGGCTAGGATGTAATCAAGTGAAGGAAAGTAGAGAGGGCTGTTCAAGCAAGGAGTATACCAAAGAAGACTTCGGAAGGGATGAGCTTTGAAAATTCTTAAATCATATACATCAGTATAAAATAGAGAACTATAAGAATTTAACATTTTAATTAAAAAGCACAAAAAAAGAGGTGGCTGAGTGGGCTCAGTGGTTGAGCATCTGCCGTTGGCTCAGGGTGTGATCCTAGAGTCCTGGGATCAAGTCCTGCATCAGGCTCCCCACAGGGAGCCTCCTTCTCCCTCTGCCTATGTCTCTGCCTCTCTCTCATTAATAAATAAATAAAATATTTTTAAAAACACACAAAAAAAGTTTATTCTACTCATGATTGCTTTGCCACTTAAAACACTCTTGAATTTATCTTAATCATCGGTATCTTTAATTAGACATTAATCAATGGATGTAAGAAAAACACTTTTACATCCTCAGATCCACACCACTTCTCAGTTTTTCTTCTTATAATCTGGCAGCTTCATTATATAATATTATAGTTAATTATTATTTTTATAATTTTTACCTGCTTTTACAAAAATTACTGTTCCATGCTCTTTTGTACCTGTATTTAAAGTAATTAGTTGTGTGTAGTCTTATGTCTAATCGGTTTCTGATTTACTATTAACTTTTTTATAGCCTTACCTCCTCATTTTTGCTTTATTCAGGTTGATCTTTAGCCTAGAATAAATCTCTACTATTGTTTGAGTGCCTGTATCTGCCCCTCACTCCTCAAATTCATATACTGAAATCCTAACCCCCAAAGATGATGGTATTGGCAGAGAGAGCCTTTGGAAGTGATTAGGTCATGAGAGTGAAGTCCTCATGAAGAGGATTAATATCTTATACATGAGATCTCACAGAGCTCCCTAGCCAGTTCACTATGTGAGGATACAAGAAATCTGTGACCAGCAAGAGGGCCCTCATCTGACCACGGGGGCACTCTAATCTCAAACTTCCAGCCTCCAGAACTGTGAGCAGTAAATTTCTGCTGTTTATAAACTATCCAGTGTGTGGTATTCTGTTACAGCAGCTCAAACAGACTAAGACAATCAATCCCCTATTAATTCATTTAATTTAAGCATACTTGTAGAACTCTTTCTTGGCTCTTGCATCTGTGAATTACTGTTGCCTTTAAGGTCAACTGAGTTTAGAATTCTTTTTTTTTTTAAAGATTTTATTTATTTATTTATTTGAGATAGAGAGTGAGAGAGAGAGAGTGAGCATGAGTGGCGGTGGGGAGAGGGAGTGGGAGAAGCAGGCTCTCTACTGAACAGGAAGCCCAATGTGGGGCTCCATCCCAGGACCCCAGAATCTTGACCCAAAGTGAAGGCAGATGCTTAACTGACTGAGCCCCTCAGGTCCCCCTGAGTTTAGAATTCTTGAGTCAAACAACCTTTTGCTCAAAAGATTAAGTATACAAAAAAGATCCAAGTAAACAGAAACATATCAAGTTCCTGTAAGAAAAGATATTAATAGATCTTTAATCTATTTTAAACCAAGATCCCAATGCTCTAAATAAAAGGTAAATTAAATTCCAATTAAAAGTCCAATGGAGTTTTAAAATTTTTGATACATAAATAATAATTAAATTCATTTAGAAGAAAAAATGTATGAAAAATTTTAAATATTTTGAAAATGAAGAATTAGCCAAAGGATACTTGCCCCCAATATGTTCTTTTAAAAAGTTACAATAATGAAACCAAGCTGATTATTTAGGATAGATCAGTTGAAGAATTTTTGAAATTCAGAAATAGATCCAACTATATATAGGAAAGTGGTAAATGATAAAATTGGCAATTTAAGTAACACAGAGTAGAAAAAAATTTATTTAATAAATGTTGCCAAAATAATCACCTTACTAGGTAGAGAAAATATAAGGCTGATGTGCCCTCATACCATATATGAATACCATATATTTTAGATGGGTTAGGGATTTAATAAAATAAAAATCATAAAAGTACTAAAAGAAAAATACAGGGCACTATATTTATAATTCTGGAAAAAGGAAAGCCTTTGTTAGTTGATGGCCAGGTCAAATTGCAAAAAGGACTGCAGATTTGGTCAGAAAAAATGTAAATTCCCAAAGAACAAAAGGCCATAAAATGACATGAAAAATGAGTAACAGGGAAAAAATTACAACACACTGGTATGATCACATCAATAAAAGCAGAAAAAGCATTTGATGAAATCCAGCACCATTTGTGATACTGTGATTTATAGTAAGAAATATATATATCTGGTCTTTGTCCTGTCCGTGATGCAGAGCTCCTAAAACTTTGGGATTTCCTGGGTGTTAAGAGTAACAGGAGCATCTTTCATTATATTACTGGTCTTTGATCTTGATTTCTGACACAGTACTCCTGAAACTCTCATAATTTCCTGGGTGATAGAAGTACCTTTTGTTCTAATGAGGTAACTCTGGGTGGGCTCCTGGATGGCTCTTGGATAAGGACTGGTCACTGGAAAGGCCAAGTCTTGATTAGAAGCTTGGAGTTTTCAGCCCCAAACACCTCCATTCTCTTGAGAAGGGAGAAGAGCTAAAAAGGGAGTTAATGACAGATCAAGGCTACCTGATGAATCATCCATAACCCAAAGTACAGAATTTGCAAAGCTTCTGGGTTGGTGAACATGTGAATGTACCCCTTCCCACATACCTTGCTTCATGTATATCTTCAACCTGGCTGTTGCTGAGTTATATCCCCTTATAATAAATTGGTAATGCAATAAGTAACATGTTTCACTGGGTTCTGTGAGCCACTATAACACATTAAATCTAAAGAAGAGGTCATAGGAATCTCTGATTTATATCCAGTCAGTCAGAAGGTAACAACCCAGTCTTGCAACTGGCATTCTTATTTGGAAGGGGTCACTGGAATCTCTGATTTGTAGCAAGACTATAAGAAACACAAGTAACAGCTTGAAAGTGGTGCCTGAAGGTTTGAGAGGAAGTCTTGTAGAATCTGATACTATCTCCAGGTAGATAGTGTCAGAACTGAGTTGAATTGTAGGACACCCAACTGGTATCCAAAGCACTGCACTCCTTGTTGTGGGGGAGAGGGAGAAACCCTACACACACACACACACACACACACACACACACACTCACATTGGAATTAGTACCAGAGCCAATTTACCATTCATGACAATACTCCCAGTAATCTAAGAATAGAGGGGATTTCCTCAACTTGTTAAGAAATATCTACAAAGAACCTAAGTTAGCATCATATTTAATGGTAGCAAACTAGAAGCTTCCCCATTAGGATCAAGAAAAAGGCAAGGACGTCTCCTCTCACCACTCCCTTTCAACATCATACTGGAAATCCTAGATGACATAGTAAGATACAAAAAGGACACAAATGGTATATAAATTGGGAAGAAAAAATAAAACTGTCTTTGTAAATGATGTCTGCAGACATGACCATCTCCACAGAAAATCTAAAAGAATCTTTAAAAAAATACAAGATTAATATACAAAACTCAATCGCTTTTCTATATACCAGGAACCAACAAATGAAATTTGAATTTTAAAACAATACCATACACAAAATGAAATATTAGGCATAGATCAAATAAATTACATACAAGATTTATGTGAAGAAAACCATAAAGCTCTGACAAATGAAACAGAAGAACTAAATAAATTGATATTCCATGTTCATGGATAGAAAGACTCAGTATTATCAAGTTGTCAGTTCAACTTGATTTATCTACAGTCAATGTAATTTCTATCAAAATTCCAGGAAGCTATTTTGTGTACATTGACAAACCAATTCTGCACATTATATGGAGAGGCAAAAGACCCAGAATAGCTAAAACAATATTGAAGGAGAAGAACACAGTTGGAAGTCTAATACTACCCAGCTTCAAGACTTACCATAAAGCTACAGTCATCAAGACAGCGTGGTATTAACATAATAATAAACAGATGTACAGAACAGAATTCACAGAATATGTCCAGAAACATACATACACAAATATATCCTTATCAAAATATATTTTTTTATCTCTGACCAAGATATGAAAGACTATCTTTTCTCCATTGTATTGTCTTGGATGGTACCAGAACTGGACAACCACAAGGAAAAAAAAAAAAAGAAAGAATTTAAACACCGATCTCATACTCTTCACAAAATTAACTCAAAATGGATTTTATACCTCAGCATAAAATGCAAAACTATAAAACACCCAGAGGATAACGTAGGAAGAAATCTAGATGACCATAAGGTTATAACTTTTGGTCATAACTTTTTACATACAACACGAAAAGCACAATCCATGAAAGAAATAACTGATAAGCTGGACTTCATTAAAATTAAAACTTTTGCTCTGCAAAAGACACTCTTAAGAGAATGAGAAGATAAGCCACAAACTGGTTGAAACTATTGGCAAAAGACATATTTGATAAAGGACTATTATCTCAAATATAAAAAGAACTCAAAACTCAACAATAAGAAAAATAAACAACCCAATTAAAAAAGGAGTCAAAGAGGGATGCCTGGGTGGCTCAGTGGTTGAGCATCTGCCTTTGTTTCAGGGCATGATCCTGGGGTCCTGGGATTGAGTCCCGCATCGGGCTCCCCGAAGGGAGTCTGCTTCTCCCTCAGCCTATGTCTCTGCCTCTCTCTGTGTCTCTCATAAATAAATAAAATCTTAAAAAATAAATAAAAAATAAAAAAGGAGTCAAAGATTTTTACAGACATCTCGTCATAAAAAGGTACACATATATAGTTCTCAAATGAGCATATGAAAAGATACTCAACATCGTAAGTCATTAGGGAACTACAAACTAAAACAACGAGATGCCACTATGGACCTATTAAAATAACCAGAACTGACAACATCAAATGTTGGTGAGAATGTGGAACAATAGGAACTTTCTTCTATTACTGACAGGAATGCAAAATGGTACAGCCAGTTTGGAAGAGTTCAGCAGTTTGTTTAAAAATTAAAAATAGGGTGCCTGAGGGGCTCAGGTTAAGCATCTGCCTTCAGCTCAGGTATGACCTCAGAGTCCTGAGGCCAAGCTCCACATCCGTCTCCCTGCTCAACAGGGAACCTGCTTCTTCCTCTTTTTCTGCCCCCCACCCTGCTCCTGCTGCTCTCCCTTTCTCAGATAAATAAAATCTTTAAAAAATTAAAAATAGTCATCATATGATCTAGCAAATGCGCTCTGGTATTTTCTCAAATGAACTGAAAACTTATGTCCACACAAAAACATGTACAGGGATGTTTACAGAAAATTTATTCATAATTGCCAAAACTTGGAAGCAACCAAGATGTCCTTCAGTAAGTGAAGGGACGAATAAACTGGAACATACAGACAATAGAATATTATTCAGTGCTAAGCAGAAATGAGCTATCAAGCCATGGAAAGCCATGAAGGGACCTCAAATGCATATTACTATGTGAAAGAAGCCAATCTGAAAAAGCTACGTACTGTATAATCCCAACTATATGACATTCTGGAAAAGGCAAACTATGAGGAGAGTAAAAAGAGCAATCGTGGCCAGGGACTGGAGGGTAGGGGTGACAGTAGGAGTTGTGGAGAGATTAATAGGTGAAGCACAGAGTATTTTTAGATTTTTTTTTTTTTTGTGGAGATTTTAGAAACGAAACTATTTTGTATGATACCATAATGACAGATACATGTTATACATCTGTCCAAGCCCACAGAATATGTAACAAGAGTGAACCCTACTATAAAGTATAGAATTGGGGCAATTATGATGTGTCAACGTAGGTTCACCAATTGTAACAAATGTACCAATACATTGGGGGATGTTGATAATAGGGGATTATATGCATGTGTAAACAAGGGATATCAGAGAAATCTTTGTATCTTTCTTTCAATTTTGCTCTGAATCTAAAAATGTTCTTATAAAAGAGTCTTTTAAAAATGTACAGCAGGGGATCCCTGGGTGGCTCAGTGGTTTAGTGCCTGCCTTCTGTCCAGGGTGTGATCCTGGAGTCCTGGGATCGAGTCCTACATTGGGCTCCCTGCATGGAGCCTGCTTCTCCCTCTGCCTGTGTCTCTGCCTCTCTCTCTCTTCGTGTCTCATGAATAAATAAAATCTTAAAAAAATAAATAATTAAAAATAAAAATAAAAATGTACAACATATATGGCAAAGACAGAAAACTGTATGCCATAAAATTTTACCAATCATGATGAAAAATGAAGATTTTTACGCGAGAAAAATAAGCATGGAACACGGACCAATTACAAAAGAAATATGTGTCCAATAGATGCGTATCTCCACTAAAAATAATAAAATGAAAAAAGTAGCAATTGATTTTTTTCCCTAACAGACTAGGAAGTACTTTAAAATATGGGAATTCTCAAGGTTGGAAGAATGTGGGAGACAGGTACTCTCAAACATTTAGAGTAATGACACCAAGGAGAAGGCCATTTTGGAAGGACAATTTTTTTGGAAGGCCATTTAGGAACTATGCAATACATTTTAAAAGACCTTTTTTTTAAAGTAAAATAGACACACAATCACAGGCATACAGTTTGATTAATTATTTAAAAATGAACATGTGTATATAACCACCACCCAGGTGAAGAAACAGAACATTAGGAGTACTCCAAAGCTCCCTTCATGACCATTCACAGTTTCCTTCTCAAATATAACCATTCTCCTGACACTATAGGTTCCCCTTGTCTGTGGTTAAACAGTACCTATAACCTGTAACATATAATGTATATATGCAATTCATTCATGTTCTTGCTTTTACTAGTAGTTTGCTCACATTCAATGCTATATAGTATTCCATTATATGAATCTACAATTTATTTATCCATGCTGTGTTGCTGATGGACATGAGTTGTTTCCAATTTGAGGCCCTTCAGCTATATGCTTCTATAAAATAAACATCCTTACACATCTTTCATTATACATATGTACTCAGTTCTATAAGATATTTACATAGAAATGAAATTGCTGAAATTACATGGTACATGTATGTTCAATTTTAATAAATATCGCCAAGCAACTTTTAACAGTCATTGTATCAAATTACATACCCAATCCAACAGTAAGAGTTCCATGTTGCTCTACATCCTAACCAACACCTGTTTTTAGAAAATAAAGTCTAAAAAAAATCAAAGATCGGGGTGCCACAGTGGCTCAGTCAGTTAAGTGGCTGCCTTTGGCTTATGTTATTATTTCAGGGTCCTGGGATTGAGTCCTATGTCGGGCTCCCTGCTCAGCTGGGAGTCTGCTTCTCCCTCTCCCTCTGGACCTTCCTCCTCATTGTATGTGCCCTTTTCCTCTTTTGTATGAAATGAATGAATGAATGATCAGTGATCAGATCATCCATATCACCAAGCTGGCTTAAAAAAAAAATAGTGATGGGGCACCTGAATAGCTCAGTGGTTGAGCATCTATCTGCCTTTGGCTCAGGTCATGATCCCGGGGTCCTGGGATCGAGTCCTGCATCGGACTCCCCACAGGGAGTCTGCTTCTCCCTCTGCCTATGTCTCTCTCTCTCTCTGTATCTCTCATGAATAAATAAAATCTTTAAAAAAAATAATAAAATAATAGCAAATTAAATCCAAAGAAAGTAGAAGGAAGTGAATAATAGAAGAGCAGAAACTAAATAAAACAGAAACTATTCATTCAATTAAGTAAAAGCACTAACAAAACCAAAGTTGTTAGATATTAAAAACCAGTGTTAACAAATTTGAAAACTTAGATGAAATGCAGAAATTCTTTTGAAAAATACAATTTAACAAAATTGACACAAGGAAAGTTAGAAAATCTGAGCAGTATTATTAAAGAAACTGAATCAGTAATAGTTCTTCCCAGACAAAACTCAAAGCACACATGGCTTCCCTGGTGAATTCTACATAACCTTTAAGGGAGAAATATTACCAATCTTACAGAGAAAAAAATTCACAACTCTTTTTATGCATGAATATTAGAAATGTACATAAACTGTAACATAGCACTTATAGGAATTTATTCTATGATGCATCTATTTAAATGCACAAAAATACATATACAGGAATAATCACTATGGCATTGTTCATTGTTAATGACTAAATTCTGTCCCCAAATTCATATGCTTAAGTTCTAACTCCCAGAATCTCAGAATTTGACTGTATTCGGAGATAAGCCTTTACAGAAGAGATTTAGTCAAAATGAAGTCCTTAGTCTGGGCCCTAATCCATTATGACTAGTATCTTATAAGAAGAGAAATATGGACACATATGCACAGAGGGGAGAAGACCATCTACAAGCCAAAGACACAGGGAGAAGCAGACCATCTACAAGCCAAGAGAACACAGCTTTCCCTTACAGTCCTCCCAAAGGAACCAATCCTGCCAACACCTTGATCTCAGATTTCTAAGCTCCAGAACTGAGACAATACACTTCTGTTGTTTAAGCCACCCAGTCTTTGGTACTTTGTTGTGACCATTCTAGCAAACTAATATATTCATAAAAGTGAAAAGGCAAGAAATAATGCATCATACGATTTTTTTAACTTATATTTTTAAGTAATCTCTATACCTAACATAGGACTCGAACTCACAACCTCAAGATCAAGAGTTGTATGGTCAATCAACTGGGTCATCCAGGCACCTCAATCAATATAGCTACCAGAAAAAAATGTTTAAATAAATTACAGTACATTCATACTGTGAAATACTACAGACTATATGAAAAGTGAGGTATGTGTATGCATGGGTAATGATCCAGAGTTGGTATTTTTTAAATATTTTATTTACTTGTTTGAGAAAAAGAAAGCATGCACATACACACAACCAAGGGGAAGGGCAAAGGAGAAGGAGAAACAGAATCCCCCCTGAGCATGAAGCACCACTTAGGGCTCTATCCCAGGACCTGGAGATCAGGACCTGAGCCCAAGGCAGACACTTAACCAATTGAGCCAACCAGGTGCCCTGATCTAGAGTTGTTAATCAAATATCCATAATTTTTACTTAAAAGAGTATACTATACAATTTTTGTTAAATAATTCAATGCGTGTTTCAAAAGCACAGAAAGTGTCTGCAAGTTCACACAATAAATTGTTAATGTGTTCAAGAGGTAAGAGAAGGCATTATCTAGCACCATCTAGTAATGGTTGAAAATGATGAGCATAGGGGTGCCTGGGTGGCTCAGCAGTTTAGTGCCTGCCTTCAGCCCAGGGCATGATCCTGGAGTCCCGGGATCGAGTCCCATGTCAGGCTCTCGGCATGGAGTGTGCTTCTCCCTCTGCCTGTGTGTCTCTGCCTGTCTCTCATGAATGAATGAATGAATGAATAAACTAAAAAAAAAATAAAATGATGAGCATATATTGTTTTTCTTAATCATAAAAAACAACTAGAGTTAAACAAATGCATACACCGGATTATATGTAATAAGTAAATAATAAGTAAAAAGATCAGAATCACAACTGGACTTTAAAAAAACTAAGAGAACAAAATGGTTTAAAAGTTTATAGGAATGAAAACAAAACAAAACAAAAAAAGTTTATAGGAATGATGGGACGCCTACATGGCTCAGTGGTTGAGTGTCTGCCTTCGGCTCAGGGCATGATCCCAGGATCCAGGATCCAGTCCCACATCAGGCTCCTTGAAGGGAGGCTGCTTCTCCCTCTGCCTGTGTCTCTGCCTCTCTCTCGCTGTGTCTCTCATGAATAAATAAAATCTTTTTTAAAAAAAGAAATTTATAGGAATGAAAAGATATCTGAGAACTCATATTATTTTGAAAAAGGATTTTTTTCTTTTGACACATTAAAACTGTCTATAAAGTTCTATATACTCAAAGCAGTTTCACTGATACAAAAATAGAAAAATAAGTCAATTATTTAATTGGTATTAAAGAGTCTAGGAAAATATGCAAATACATATGATAATATCACTTTAATTTATTGAGGAAAAATGATCTAATAAACAGTGCTGGCTATTCATCTGAAAGAAAACAAAAATCGACTCCCTATCTTATCTCATATGCAAATAAATGTAAAGAGGTGGTACACTTTTAAAACATATTCAACTTCACATCTGCAAGTCTGAAAAATAATAGCAACCCATTATCTACCAGTAGATTACAATATCTGGTACTAATCAACAAGCTGACATCTCATAAAGTACTGGTATGAATGTGAACCATTACAAATTTTTGGAAAATATTCTGACAATATTCTTGACCTAGCAATTATTTTGCAATTCAGTAGAAAGAACATCAGTGTATAAGGAAATAAAAATAGAGGTGTTCATTTCAGCATTGTTTGTAATGGTAACTAAACTGGAAATAACCACAAGGTTCTGAAAAAGGAAACATTAAATAAATCATCAGACACAAACCCTATGAATAATTAGTCATTTTTGAAAGACATGTGAATCATATCTATATTCACTGGCCTGGACATTTGTCCATAATATGCTGTTAAATGGATTAAAGAGGAAGAAAAAAGAAAGAAAACTTGAGTAATATGTGTACTTTTTTTATAAAACAGGAAGCATAAAGAGGCCTCTAGACACATATAGCTTATATAAGCACTGAGATAGGTCCTGATGACACAGTCTACCTTTTTATTTTACTTTTTAAAAAATGTTTAACTGTAGCAAAATACATAAATTTACCATTTTAAGTGTACAGTTCAGTAGTGTTAAGTATCTTTGCACTGCTACACAACCTATCTCCAGAATTTCTTCATCATGCAAAACTGAAGCTCTGACTCATTAAATAATAATTCATTTCCCCTTACCTGCTAGCCCCTGGTAACCACCACTGTTCTTTCTGTTTCTATGATTTTCCTAAAGATTTATTTTTTTTAGAGAGAGAGAAAGACAAAGCATGTTGGGGGGGGGGGGCAGAGGGAGAGAGCCCAGAGCTCAAAGTGGGGCAGCCCAGGGCCCAATTCGGGGCTCAATCCCATGTCCCTGAGATCACAACCCCAGCCAAAACCAAGAATAAGACACTCAGTTGACTGCATCACTCAGGCTCCCCTCTGTTTCTTAGAATTTGACTACTCTAGATACCTCATATAAAGGGAATCCTACAGCATTTGTGTTTTTGTGACTGGTTTACTTCATTCAGCACAATGTTCTCACGTTTATCCAAGCTGTAGTATACATCAGAATTTCACTTTTTTAAAGGCTGAATAATATTTATTGTATGTATATACCACAATTTTGTTTATCCATTCATCTACCGATGGACACCTGGGTTCCTTTCACCTCTTGGCTACTGTGCATAGTGCTGCTATGAACATGGATATAGAAGTATCTCCTAGAGACCCTCCCTTAAAAAAAAAGATTTATTTATTTGAGAGAAAGCGAGTGAGAGAGAGAAAGTGCACAGGGTAGGGGGCGGAGGGGCAGAGGGAGAGGGAAAATCTCAAGCAGCCTTATGTGGAGCGTGGAGCCCCACGAGGGGCTCGATCTCACAACTCTCAGGTCATAACCTGACCCGAAACCAAGAATTGGACGAACTGACTGAGCCACCCAGGAGACCTTTGAGACCCTGCTTTTAATTCTTCCGGGTACTGAGCCAAAAGTGGAATTGGTAAATAATATGGGTAATTCCCTTTTTAAGTTTTGAGGAACCGCCAAACTGTTTTTCCTAGTGGCTGCACCATTTTACATTCCCACAACAGGGTACATGGGTTCTAATTTCTCCATATCCCTGTCAATCTTGTTATTTTGGTTTTTTTGATAGTAGCTATCTTAATGGGTCTGAGATGATATGTCATTTTGGTTTTGATTTGCATTTCTCTAATGATCAGTGATGTTGAACATCTTTAAATGGGCTTATTGACCATTTAGTACATCTTCTTTGGAGAAATATCTATTCAAATCCTTTGTCTGTTTTTAAATTGGACTATTTGGAGTTTTTTCATTTTAAGTTGTAGGAATACCTTTTTAATGTCAGTCACCTAAGAAGGGTGCTGGGGGGCCCAGGGTAGGGGAGGAGGCAATGAAGCCCATAACCTTTTCTTTATTCATCTCTGTAGAAAGACAAAAATGCCTTGCAGATTTTTATATCTAACAAATTATAGGAAAATAAGATGAATTTGTGTCCCATTGCCAAAAGGGGCCTCATGCCAACCCCTGTGAGTTCTTGCCCATCTAACTGTTTTAAATTAGTTTCCCTCCAATAGTTGAAGACAGATTTATTCTCAGTTCATTTCTACCTTTTCCAACTGCACGGGAACGAGATTCAGAATGACTCACTTGTTCTTTTCCTTATGGGTATATAAAATACCACTAATATTTATCATAGGGTAAAAAAGATACATTTGTTAATATATGGAAATTATAAAAAATATTATATAATATCAAGAATATTATATAAATGTAGGAAGTTTAAAAATACTTAAGATAAAAATGCCTCATTCACTCATTCAACATATCAGTACAACTTGGGTCTTGTTCTTGTTGCTGGAGACAGAACAGGAAACAAAACAGAAAAAAACCAGAAAGTGATAAGTGCTATAAAAAGTAATGCTGGGTAAGCAAGGGTGGGGTAATATTCAGATAGGATAAGCAGGGAAACTTTCTCTTATGATGAGTCTCAGCTTTAACAGACTACGAATGTCCACACTTCACCCATGCAGGTCTTCCCACTTAACAGAAATTTAATTCTGTTTAAAGATTTTGATAAATCTAAATAATCATCTACCAAAAAGGACCTAAATCCATCTTAACATATAAGTATGCATTTATAAGATTTTTTTTAAAAAAGTTACTTGTTATGGAAGGAATATTGGTGTCCCTCCCCAAATTCACATACTGAAGCCCTAAATCCTTAATGCAATGGTATTTGGATGTGGGGCTATGAGAGGTAATCAAATTTAGATGAGGTCATGGGGATGGGGCGGCCATGATGGGATTAGTATCCTTATAAGAAGAGGAAAAACCAGGCCTCTAGCTCCTCAATTAGCCACATAGGGACACAAAAGAAGGTGGCCATCTGCAAGCCAGGAATAGGGCTCACACCAGAACCGAACTATGCTGGTACTGTGATCTCAGACTTTCCAACTTCCAGAACTGTGACAAACAAACCCAGTCTATGGTGTTTTATTATAATAGCCTAAACAGACTAAGACATTACTTCTCTTGACAATAGCAATCCATTCTAACCACTCATTCTCATTTCATTTTTTATGCTTCTGCTTCATTAAAAGTCCTTCCCTTATTCTTATTTATTTATTTTTGGATCACAAAACATTTCAGCACACATACCCTGTTTAGAGGACTAAGACAGTAGCATGCATATTCTAAATCTTGACCCATGGGTAAATCGCTGAGCCCTCAGAAGGGTGGAAGAATTAGTTGTTCAGTTCCAGAGCTTTCAATAGAAATACTCAGTTGACCAGAGCAAAGGCCCTGGAGCAGGAGTCTGGGTAAGATCTACTACCGTGAGGTGAGAGGAAATTAGTGGATGAGGTTATACAGCCTATCATTTGCTGGGCAGGTAGTTGTTAGTGGCACCAAGGGTGGAAGACATGTTTTGGCAAATTTCCTCAAATTCTTCATCCTTCCTGCAGATGGGAAGTCTGCTTATAGTAAAGGAAATACTGATGTCCCACGGCCTTTATGAAAATTCTTTAGCTGACTGGGCTCTGTGCTTGCTAAAAATAAGCAAGAGCATTCTGGGTTTCACCAGGAGACCCTGCTGAAAGGTAGGAACAGGTGGAAGGACCAAGAGATTAGATAGAAAGGCATGAATTCTAATGATCTCTACCTCAGTGTAGCAATGTGGCAATAATTACCATTCCTGGTCTTCATCCTATCTGATTAGAGGGGGGAAAACGAATTTACAGAGATCTTCTTACTTATTCTCAGGGAACTCCTGTGAAACAGCGAGAGGTAGGGCATATCATTCTTTTAGCTGTATTTGAGAAAATAAAGGAGTGTCTGAGTCAGGGGGAGATTCAGGCCACCTGTCTCCTAAGAGCTATCATATCCACCCACCCAGAAGTGAACACGATATGACCAACTGAATTATATTTCCATTTATTTTAAAGATGAGGTTTGGGAACTATTCATACGTGATAAGCCAGAGGTCCTCAGGGGTATGGTCTCCCTTTCAGCTCCCCTTTGAAATAATATCAGTATTATTAAAAGAAAGAAAAAATCTACAACCATCTTATAAACCAAACTAAAGCACTATCCCCATGCCAGGGCCTTAAAGAGTCTTCCTACACTGCAATGTAGCATGAAGAAAGCAGGAACAGCAACTCATAATTTTTCCCTGAGAGAAAATAGTATCCCCCTGAACAGCAAAGACCCTAACAAGAGCCAACATTCCTTGCTAACTTGGAAGGATAAGGACATTTCTTCACTCCCAAATACCCTGGAGATGAGTTCAGGTAAACAGGAGCACAGGGTAGCTCTGGGGACCACCAGTGAGCTGATAGGATCAGCATAACTCTGCAGCCAGTTGGGTCTGGATATGAATCTCACCTTCACCATCTCTTAGTTATTAAACTTCTCTAAGCCACCATTTTCTCCTCTACCAAAATGCTTGAGTAGCTCAGTCGGCTAAGCATCTCCCTTTGGTTCAGGTCATGATCCGAAGTCCTGGGATCGAGCCCCGCATTGGGCTCCCTGCTCAGTGGTGAGTCTGCTTTTCCCTTTGCCCCTCCCCTGTTCATGCTCATGCTATCTTTCTCTCAAATAAATAAATAAATAAATACTTCTTTTTAAATGCCTAATAATTGTGACTTATGCACAGGATTGCTTTGAGGATTAAATGAGATGGGAATATAAAGTGCTTATAATAGTCACTGCAAGTATTCCTCTAGAGATGATGATGAAGATGATGGTGATGGATATGATGATGAGTGATGGTGACAGATATTGATAATGGTGATGATATGATGATGGTAATGGTGGAAATGGTGAGTGATGATGATGGTGATCATGATGATGATGATGACAGCAATTAATGATGGAACTGGGATTTAAGATTTGGCAAAATACAGCTAAGGCTTTCAGAAAGCTTCACTTACTTCATATATTCCTGTCCTTTGATCCAGTAATTTCACTTATTAGAAATATTCTTTTGGAAATATAGAGAAATAGATGAGAATTTAAACATAAAATTTAGTTGTATTTGGAAAAATAGCAAACTACATACCTAACAATAGTGGAGATTTTGAAAAATGACGTGTAGAAATAAAGCAATTTAGATAGACTGCCCATAATTATAGAGAAGTGGGTTGTCAAGATGGGGAAATTTGAGAGGCTAGATAAATGAATGACATCCCACCCCCATGCACTTCCAGATAACAATCCCTTCTTCATCTAGTAGGAGACAGGAAGTTTATCCTCTGCAAAAATTGAATGACAAGGACACCAGGCAAGGGAGAGGGGCTGGAGTGGAACAGGACAAAGAAGGTTACAGCTTAATTCCTGCTGATGACCCCAGCCCTCTTCTTCCACTGACATCCAAAAGCAAAATCTTTTCTGGGAAAATCTGAACTGCCCTGCCCAGAGAAACATCTACAGATGAAGGCATGTGAAAGTCTTAAAAAGATAATAATAATAAAACAATAAAAAAGAAAAGAAAGAAAAGGAAAGGAAAGGGCCAATTCAAAGTTTCTTATTTGTAGAAATACATAAGTAGTCAAGATCAGCAAACATTTGGGGAAGATTCTCCAAAATGAAGAGTACTGCACTACAAAAAGAGAAAAATAAGAGAGAGAGAGAGAGAGAAAAGAAAAATAATCTAGAAGAAAGAAAAGTAGTCCAAGTATCAGAAGTACAGTCTTACGACATAAAGAAATGGCAAGATAGTCCATGCTCATGGATAGGAAAAACAAATATTGTTAAAATGTCTAGTACCCAAAACAATCTACAGATTTAATGCGATCCTTAACAAAATACCACCAGTATTTTTCACAGAACTAGAATAAACAATCTTCATATTTATATGGAACCAAAAAGACCCCATCTAGCCAAAGCAATTTTGAAAGAGAAAAGCGAAACTGGAGACATCACAATTTCAGACTTCAAGTCATATTACAAAGCCGTAGTAATCAAAACAGTGTGGTACTGGCACAAAAACAGACACATAGACCAGTGGAACAGAACAGAATACCCAGAAATAAACCCTCAATTATTTGATCAATTAATCTTTGTCAAAGCAGGAAAAAACATCCAATGGGAAAGTCTCTTCAACAAATGATGTTGAGAGAACTAGACAGCAACATGCAAAAGAATGAAATTGGATGACTTTCTTATGCCATACACAAATATAAATTCAAGATGGATTAAAGGCCTAAATGTGAGACCTGAAACCATAAAAATCTGAGAACAGAGCACAGCCAGTCGTGTGTCTGACATTGGCCATAACAACTTTTTTCTAGATATGTCTCCTGAAGTAAAAGAAATAAAAGAGGAACTTATTGAGATTACATCAAAATAACAATCTTCTACACAGTAAAGGAAACAATCAATGAAACTAAAAGGCAACCATTTGCAAATAACATATCTGATGAAGGGTCAGTACCCAAAACATACGAAAAACCTATACAACTCAACACCCAAAATACAAAAAATCCAATTAAAAATGGACAGAAAACTTGAACAGACATTTCTCCAAAGAAGATATACAGGTAGCCAACAGACACTTGGAAAGATGCTCTGCATAACCTATCATCAGGGAAATGCAAATCAAAACTACAATGAGACATCACCTCACACCTGTCAGAATCACTAAAATCAAAAACACAAGAAACAACAAGTGCTGGAGAAGATGCAGAGAAAAAGGAACCCTCTTGCACTGTTGATGGGAATGCAAAGTGATGCTGCCACTCTGGAAAACAGTATGGAGGTTCCTCAAAAAGTTAAAAATAGAACCATACTATAATCCAGTAATCCAGCAATCCAGCGCTACTGAGCATTGAAGGCCCAAAATACAAAAACACTAATTTAAAGGGATATATGCACCCCTATATTTATAGCAGCATTATTTACAACAGCCAAGTTATGGAAGCAGCCCAAGTGTTTGTTGATGGGTGGATGGATAAAGAAGTATAGTGTATACACACACACATACACACACACACACACACAGGAATATTATTCAGCCTTTAAAAAGAAAGAAATTCTACCATTTGCAAAAACATGCATAGAGCTAGAGAGTATAAGTCAGAGAAAGACAAATACCATATGACTTCATTCACATATGGAATTTCTTTTTTAAGAAAAAGAGACTGCGGGCAGGGGGTGGGGAGGGGCAGAGGGATAGGTAGAGAGAATCCCAAGCAGGCTCCAAACCCAGTGTGGAGTCCAACACAGGGCTTAATCCCACAACCCTGAGGTCACAACCTGAGCCAAAATCAAGAGCCGGATGACTAATCAACTGAGCCACCCAGGTGCCCCAGTCATTCATGGAATTTAATAAAACAAACAAGCAAAGGAGAAGGAGAGAGAGACAAACCAAGAAACAAACTCTGAACTATAGAGAACAAACTGATGGTGACCAGAGAAGGGGGGGGGTTGCTGTAGGGTGAAACAGATAATGAGGATTAAGGAGGGCACTTGTAATGAGCACTAGGTTTCATATGGAAGTGTTGAATCACTATATTGTACACCTGAAACTAATAGAATATTGTAGGTTAACTATACTGGGATTAACCAAATAATAAATAAAATTTTGTATTTCAAAAAAAAAAAGTATAGTCTTAGGAGCTACAGTGACCTATAAAGATTGAAATTGCAATGTCTGAGCAGTATTACTAACACATCATACCAAAACTTCCTATTTGATGAAACCAGAGGTATTGAAAGAGATTTCAAAAAGGAACCATTTCCTCACTATATGATTCAATGTTAAATTAATGCCATGTACTAGACCATCTAAAATTATCTTATGGCTCTCCAAAATCACAGATATGGCTCCCTTCCTGCAAGTGTTGTCCTGGGCAATAATATCCCCTCATGGCCAACCTTGAGCCATTGTCCTCTACCAACCTATCTTCTCCCCTCCCCTCCCCCCCCAGTAGCTCAAGCTTGATTTCTGGGTTCTGGGTAACTGGAATGAAGGTACTAGAATGACATGCACATTCAGTACTGCTATTAGCTGGCACAGATAGAAAAACCCAAAACTCTCAAACAAGCTAAAAGTCCACTGATTAGGACAAGTCCCACAAGTAGAAAGTTCTGAAAGCAGTTGGTGACTCAAACAGCTAATTTCAATTGCTCCCTTTTTAAGATGCCCATTATTTAGGTGTCCAGAGATCATTAATACGATTACTCATTTAAACACAAAACAGTTCTTTAAATCCTCTCCTAATTATCACATGAACTGTGTGTGTGTGTGTGTGTGTGTGTGTGTGTGTGTTGTTTCCAGGGTTTAAGGAAAGCCTGAGATTTGTTGTTTCTAATTACTTAACATAGAAATCATATAAACTTACTCTATCCAAATTGGGGGAAGCACTATCAAAGTTAATAGTGGTCATTTTCTATCAGTAAATCCTTCAATAATAAAACAACATTGCTTTAACAAAGAAGCTTTTTTTTAAATTAAAAAAAAAAAGTATCTTCCAATGAAACTGTAGTCAGAAACACTGCCAGAAATTGAAATAACATAAAGTCCAGGACATTGAGTAGATTGCAGATTGTTCTCGTGCCCTGCTTGGGAAGAATAATTTCTCCCTCCCTCCCAATCTTGGCCCTTCTGGAGAGGTACCCTCTCTCTCTCTCTCAAAACAAATTACCACCATAATACATCACATAAGTCTCTATGGAGACCTGACTGCACCTGATCATGGGCTGGGGTCCAGAGGCAATGAAGAAGCAATTCCTGCACTCTGGAAGTACCTCCTCTCTCTTCAGTGTCTATAAATCCAAGACGCACACAAAAAAAAAAAACTCGCACACCCACCCCTGCCTTATACAAATTGACTGTTTTGTTCAAAGGTACTGTATTCCCACAGAATACGCTGCCTGCCATGTCACTCTAGCTTATCCATGGTTTAAAGCTGAAATCAGACTGGTCACCCAACTCCCCCATGCTTTTGAAAGAGACACAAAGAGCCAGTTGAGCCATTGTTAGGGCATTCCCTGGTCTGAAGAACCATATCCCAATGGTGGAGAGAGTGACTCCATCACAGAAATAGAGCCCAGGCTGTAGGACCTGCACATTTTCTCATAACCCCACTCACTGATCACGCCACTTCCTTCAAAAGAGTCATCTGGTGATTCCTGGCAGAAATATGTCTGGCCAGAATGATAGGATGGCTTTCATTCTAGTCACTAGCTTGCTGTTGATAAGACTGAATCTGAAGTTGTCCAGTAGAGGAATAAAAACCAAATGGGGTAGGAAATTTGATTTAAGGCATCCCATTCTGGTCCTTGTGCCCTGTCATTTATCTCAGCTAGCTGGCCTGTGACAGACGGAGCGTCTCCCACATGTCAAAATCCAATGTCCCAGGCACCTGGGTGGCTCAGTGGTTGAGCATCTGCCTTTGGCTCAGGGCATGATGACCCAGGGTCCTGGGATCAAGTCCCACATTGGGCTCCCCTGCAGGGAGCCTGTGTGTCCCTCTGCCTATGTCTCTGCTTCTCTCTGTGTGTCTCTCAGGACTAAATAAAATCTTTTCAAAAAAATGTCTCATTCATCTCTGTCCCCCTCACATTCATACAGAGCATAGCCTGTGGAAGGAGAACCACCAACCAGTGTGCACTGAACTGATATGACCTACTTCCATACAAGAAAAGAGGAATGGGGGACTAGCAAGTAAGGCAGGCTATAAAACCAGTTAACCATCTCAGCCACATAGCCCTGAGACCAACAGAACAGGTGAGTCAGTGGCAGGGGTGGGGAGGGAAACGGGAGGCACAGGGGTGTAGGGGTGTTCACAGAACCCCAATGAGAGCTCCCCTGAATACCCCTAAAGCAAGAATAACTGCACAAAATTAGAGAATTAGAGATGTCAATGGCGACCGCCAAACATACTGAGACTGAAGAGACAAATGTGAGACTGAAATCAAGAACTACTGGATCAGATGGGACCTATGTTCAGGTGTGCAAATGCCACTTCTCTTTTATCAGAGGTGCTCTGAAACGGTCTGTCCCCCTCACCCTCCCACCCTGGATTACTTAACCCTAAACCACTTCCCACTCACAGGCCAGATATGCTGTCCCAGCTCATCCTGCTACACCCCCCTGTACACCAAACTTGCTGGGAGCATGAGCAGAGTAGCCAAGGTTAAGATCAAAAGAGGAACAAGCCAAGTGAAGGGAAGAATTAGTTCTCTAAAAACAGAGAGGCAGGTGGGGGAGCAAAGAGAACCAGCTAGCAGGTTTGGTATCAAAACATCAACCCGCCCCCTTCTCTGAACGTCCTAACGGGGCCCCCTTTGCCACAGCCACAGTAAGACATGGGAGATTTCCCAGATCCAATGCAGTCACTTTCGTGGATAAATGTGTTTATGATGTCAGGATTCGGATGAGTGCAATTCTGGATGTGCATTTAATTTGTGCTGTTACTTCTCCTTGGGGTGGGGGTTGGTATTCACAAGGAAAGTTTATTTCTCCCCGGAAGGCTACTCACCAGACGGTTCTAATTAAGCCCTGATGGAGCATGAGGACATCCCAAAAGAGGGTGAAAATGAGCTCTGCCTCCTGGGTCTCCAGTGTCTCACATCTTGAGAGCTTTCAGAAAAGAGGCACTACACATGTGCCACACAAAGTAAAAGCTACATTCCCAGCCAGAAGGGGGGGAGGCCTTGAGATGATCAGCTTTGTTTGGCTATAATCATGCGTTTTTCAGGCGGCCCCAGGCTTCTGTGTGAAACAAACCACTGTGTCGAGGTGAGCAGAGCTCTCTGAACAGGACAGTTACCCCAGGGAAGTTGCTGTAACACACCCGGCCTTCCCATACTGCCGTTTCATTTCAGGCCGGAAATAGAGAGGCCCCCTCCACCTCTTGGGTCTGGGCCTGATCCACAGGAAACTTCTCTCTTGATTAGACTCCCACTGAGCCCAGGGTTCAGCTTTCCATCCTTCATTCCAACCCACACACCCTGCCACTCCACCAAGAACAGAGTCAGGGGGCCTTTTCAAACAAACCTGCCCACCCACGACCACTGTGGGCAAGCTACAGAGCTCATGCTAAGAATTAGCCCGGCCTTTTTCTTGGAATTGAGAAACTGGCCCTTGAACTGCAAGGGAATATTCTCTAAAAAGCAGATTAATCTTTACTGATTTTTGGCAGTCAAAATTCTGGGGTCAATTAAATGGAGCCAAGACCTAATGCCATAATGCCTTAATGTTTCCTGAGCATTTATGTGCAAAGCCTGAGGAGGTACAAGACTCTGTTGGCCCCATCTAGATATTGCTGGAAATTGCACCAGCCTTATACAGCCTTCATTTTCCAAGGTTATCCTATAGTCCAGCACAGAAGGGGGTTTCAACCCTATCGTTTACAAACATCAATGGAACACAAAATAATTCAGACACTCTCTAACTACTTTGAGTAAATTGGTCACAGTCACATGACACATATGGATATTTCCTTTTAAAACAGACTTTCCAACTGAAATGGGATCCAGATGTTGTAAGCAGATGTATATTCAGTCCTCTTTCAAGGGGGTACCTACGTAATGAAAACTCAGCTTATTTTGACTCATTTGTGTACTTTTTACTTCTCCTACTAGCATGAGAGCTCTTCCAGGCCTAGAATTCTTGCCCGCTGCACTGAGCACAATGTTTGGACCACAGTTGGTCCTTCAAGGCTGGTCCAATAAATGAAGTAATACATAAACACAATGAAGGTTTCAATGAATCGGATTAAGCACCAAAGTCAGGAACAGAATGTTTCCTGTATAAGGTTATACACATGGATTTGGATTTGGAAAATTCTTGATCCCCTTGTTAACTATAACTATTCATCAAGCTAACAGCCAGACTTTTTATTTTTTATAATAGCTGGTGATTTCCATTTGAATGGTGCTTTACATGGAAGCTTTACAAAAAAAATTTTCTTAGATGACAAACTGCAGAAAACGTTAGCCATTCTTTAAGACCCAACTCAAATGACAGGTCACATTTATTGAGCACCTACTATGTGCCAGACCCTGTTTGGAAAACTCTCAGGCACTCAGTCTTTACGTGGCTCTGTAGCAGGTTCTGACACTATCCTCATCACATAGGTGAAGAACCTGGCTCAGTTGTTCCTTAGGCCTCTCTGAGCTCTCCAAAGGAAGGTAGCCACTTCTTCTGAAACCCTATTTAGCATATCTTGTGCTCCTCTTATGAGACATGCTGTGCTCTCCCATGTACAAGCAATAGTTCAGGCATCGTTCCATCCCCTCTGCTCCACTGTAAGCTCCCCGAAGATGGGGCTATCTTATTCCAGTGGTATTGCCAAGGCAGGCCCAGGAACTGCATATCAAGGTCACCTGGGAAGATTTTCAAACAAAACACAGCAGAGGCCTGGGTCTTACACCCTAGAGGTTTTGGGTGTTGGCTGGTGCTCTGGAACCCCTAGCCTCAGAAAGCTATCTAGGTGGTATTGACACACACCAGGTTTGAGGACCACTGTCTTACTCAACTAGTTCATTGCTTTGCACATCGTGTATAATGAACAAAACATCAAATGAATGAGTGGTTTAACAAATAACCATTATTATGAGATGTCACTCAACTCAAGATACATACAACTTTTTCAAGTGGACACAGAACTACCCCAAACAAACTCTGCCAACCCCTCTACCTACTTCCCACCATTCCTTTTCTGCCCCCTTCTGTCATTCAGCTCCAGCCACACTGGCCATTCTTATTGCTCAACTGTGCCAAGCCTCTACCTGGAACTGTCCTACCCTAGATTTGCATGCCTTATTCCTTCTTTTATTTAGATTTCTTCCCAAATGTCACCTCCTCAGAGAAGTGATCTCTGAGGGCCTTAACTCAACCTATAGCATGCCCTTCTATCCCTCACAATACTATTACAATCCTGTATCTGTAACCTCATAGCCCTTAACATCAACTGCCATTATATCACATATACTTCAAATTCACTGTTTCTTCCCACTTAGAATGCACACTCCAAGACGTTATGGATTCTTTGAGGAAAGCCGACAAGCCTCTGGCTCATTAAGCCTTCTGTTTGAAGTGTTTCAGAGGAGTCTTATTTCTCATTGTGACAGAAAGAAGGGCCTCACTGACTTTCCAAGTTCCTTCCAGGATCCCAAGTCTTAGAAAAATGAAATTTTATAAATAGAAAAAGGCCTAGACATCATCTAATGCAGGGGTTCTTCTTAATCTGGGGTTCATGAGTCCCTGGAGAGTTCTCAACTTCCTAAAACTGTATGTGAAATTCTGTCTGCATGCATATGCACAATTTTCTGTGGAAAGAATCCACAGCTCTCATTAGCGTCTCAAAGGAGTTTTATTTCTCAAACAAAAAGTTAAAATTCTCTCAGCAAAACCCTTTATTATGGATGAGGGGATGAGCCCCCCACCAAAAGCAGCTTAGGAATGACCAAACAGCTGGTTCATGATGGAGCTGTGGGCTGAGTACCCATCTGTTGACCTCTAAGTGGTCTCCTTAACAACTCTCCACCATATCCCTTATAAAGAGAGGACCCTTCCCTTGTGACAATGGCATATTGCCACCCTGAACCCTGGACTCTGGGAGTAGCTACTTCACTGTGTGTATGACTAAGCCTTGGGCAAAAATACTGCAGCATGCTTTCCCCCTCCCTAACAATTTAATTATTCACAAATTTTCATGTACAGAGAACATCAGGGGGGATGAAGACTCAAATTTGCCCTAAGCCTCTTTCAAATGGCATTTCATACCAATGCAGTAGAGGGCATCTTCTCGTACCCTTGCGCACCAGATGCCCTCTGCAAATAAAGACCTTTTTTTCCCTACTGCTAATGGCTGCAATTTTCTCATGATTTCCTATCGTGGTAAATGCCAACAAAAAACATCACCCCCACCACTTGTCCTACTGGCTATTCTTTCAATGTTGCAGATTCCAGACCAGCCCTGCCAGAATGAAAAACATAATATTCACAAGCCATCGGGAGGCACGCAGAGAGGGGGGCTTGCAGAGAAATAAAGGACGGGGTGTACTTGGAATTCAATCAGAAGCCCGTGTGTGATCTGCCCCTTCCTCTGATTTCTTTTTGTTTACAGAAAGCTCTGCAAGGTACTCTGGGGTGCCAAATCAACTTTTCCAGTGAGCCCATCACACTGTATGGAACAGAGACCCACTCAAGTTGTGTCAGGAAGAGTCAAGAAAAGCAATGCTTTGGACCTAGAACTGGACAGCAGCTAAGAACAAGGAGAGCTCTGGGGCCCAGGTGCATCCCCTCCAACCCTGCACCCGCCCCAGAGGCTCTAGGGTTGCTCTCTACAGCTGCTCCCTTCTATCAATCAGCTTCTCCAGTTTCCCTATGTTTTTCCTGTTTCCTTTTTTAAGTATAGTTGACACATGATGTTAACATTAGTTTCAGGTGTACAACATGGTGACTGGAGAAATACATATACATCATGCTGTGCTCACTGCAAGTGTAGCTACCATCTGTCTCATTACATCACTATTATAGTATCACTGACTGTATTTCCCATGCTGTCCCTTTTATTCCCATGACTTATTCATTCCATAACTGGAGGCCTGGATCTCTTACTCCACTTCACCCATTTTGTCCATTCCCCAGCCCTCTGGTAACCATCCATTTGTTCCCTGTACTTATAGGTCTGATTCCACTGTTTGTTCACTCATTTGTTTTTTTTTTAGATTCCACATGAGTGAAATCATATGGTATTTGTCTTTCTCAGTTTGATTTACTTCACTTAGTGTAATACTCTTTAGGTCCATCCTCCATATGGTTTTTTCATTCATAACCTTGGCCTCCACATGATTTCAGTTTGCCAAGGACTCGACTCTGTCAAATGGCATCCTTTTAGCTTTTGCCTCTGTGGCAAAATACAGCTTGGGATTCATTCATTCAAATTCCCAAGATAGGGAATATGACTGACTCTACTTCTTTGTGCCAAGCATTGTCATCGTTCAGATTATGGAATAGCTTCCCTGGAGTGCTGTGCCCACCCATATACCAATTGACAATGGCCGAGCAAGTCAGATATGGTATAAAATGTGGCTGGTTACCTAGGCCTTCCCAAAGTCTTCTGCAGTGGCTTTGACCAGATAGGTACGGTGACGATTTATTCTATTGGCTCTAAATCAGGCTGTTCAATAGTGTGCAGTAGCAGGCTTCTACTAGCATGTAAGAGCCAACTGTTAAATTTTCGGGGATTTTTGTAAGCTATTCGTTAATCCACTGATAGTTTGAAATTGGCCATAGTGGGAATACTTATACCACAGACATTGGCAAATACTACAAATCAGAGCCTGCTTGCTTGGTTTCTCTCTCTCTCTCCTTTTTCTTTCTTTCTTCCTTCCTCTTTTCTTTTCCTTTTTCTTTCTTACTTCCTTCCTTTCTTCCTCCCTTCCTTCCTTTCTCTCTCCCTCCCTCCCTCTTTCCTTCCTGTCTTCAGGAGAGCTAGTTTGCCAGCATACCCCTGTAGCATTAATGGTTAAAGAGGAAGAAACAAATTAAGGTAAACAGGGCTCCCGGACAACCTGACATTTGATAATCTATGTCATTTCCCTCTTCTCTTCACCTAGCTTTTGCTGCAGCCAGAATGGATGGTTTCCTCATTCCTACCTCCAACAGATACCTGTTCTACAGCCAGGAGCCAAGTCTCATGCTGAGCCATATCTTCAGGCTTCTCAAACCTCAATGCCCATCTCCATAAAGGTCAGCTTCTTCCCCGAAGACTACCTAATCCCCTCAATTAAAGTAACCTCTGCTTTTCTAAAGTCCTGGAACCCAAAGTATTGCCCTCTTTTCATCTTCAGCCTTTCACTTTAGCTATTTCTGACTTCATAACTTGTAGTACTTTAATTTATTTTAAACTTCCTATGAACAAGATCTATGTCCACTTCTGTGGATCCTTCCAAGTGCTGAACATATGCTCCTCAGTTAAATACCTGGGAGCACATGGTGAATGAATACAGAACAATTATTTCCACAAGTCAGTCAATAACACACCTCTAGAGCCCTTGTCTTCACACATCTACCATTCCAGACCTGCGAACTCATGAGTTCCCCAATAGCGATGAGCCCTGACAACCAAATCAGAATAGGATTTGTGAAGGCATCAACAGAGGTCATATAAAGGCATGTATCTGGTCTCTCTGTGTGTATTACTTTAAGTAGACACAAATGCCCATAAGAGAAGGGGGAAAAATCAAGGATATAAGATAGGAATTTTAAACTTTGACTTAGCAACAGCAGATTCATACCTCAAGCCACCTATTAAACTTGATCAACCCCTTATTAAAACTGATCTCCCTTTAAGACTTTGAGAAAGATGGCTCTGAGTATTAGGGGAAATCTCAAAACTAGGAACCAGATGAACAAGATCACAAGTTCACTGTCAGGAGAAAATGAGTTCTTCATGTTATGAATCACTTAAACAGCCTGAAGAGTATATAAAAGCCATGAAGCAGTTAGAAGGAAAACTATCAGATTACAATTGGCATGTGAAGAAAAGAGCCCTGAAGAAATGGGCTTCTTTGCCCCAAAGCTTTTCCTAGACAACACCACCTGAGTAAGGCTTCAGGCAGAAAGTTCAATGGCGTATCAACTTTAGATCTTGACATTCTTGGTCAATGCATGTGGCCTTACTGGCACTGCTCAATTAATTTGTAGAAATTTGCTAAAATTGAAAATGCCTCACACTCTGAGAATCTGGAAGGTGGCAGAAAATAGCATCTATATTTTACAGCCAGAAAACTGAGATAAAGAGAGGCAAGCCACACGATTGTGTCTGTAACAGAGACTGAAATACAAGCCCAGCTTCCTAATCCTGGCTTCGATACTTCTCTGTGGGTCTCACTCTACCCATCATCCCTCCAAACCCTAAGTGCCCCAGAACATAAAAAAACAAGTGACCTTTATGAGACGGATCATTCCTGAAGCTTAATCCAAACACTTGGTGTTAAAAACAGGAAAAAAAGGGGGGGGGGGGTCCCTCAGAACTAAGGCAGACAAAAGAACATGGTAGAGTGTCTATTACTGCAAGAAAACAAGCCCTTTAATCTTCCAAAAGTCTAAAAACCCTGTCACCCCAGGCTGCTGATAAATGCAAGAAGATAAATACATATTACAGGGAATGCACACTTCACTGTAGAGATCACTTATATTTCCTTCATCTGTCATTTCTTGATAGGAAGATGGGACCACAGAAGTGCTGTACTTTCCCTAAGGTTTTATAACCATTAGCTAAAGCCTCCTAACCCTGGAATTTAGCCCCCTGGTAGCTAAGAAAAATCACCAGTAAAGAAGGGAAAAAAGAAAGCAAATGAGAGCAAAACTCTGCATGTACATGTGTCCTCCGTAACAGCCTCGTGTCTGATCCTTACAAATGGAGTCCTTTGGGCAACCAATGAGGGTTTTCTGAGTCCAAAATATGTCACTGCATTCAGTCAATATCAAAATGCAACCAAAGGAAAGTGGACAAGATTGTGGTTTGCTTTTCGGAGTGAGCCATTTGCTTCTGAAATAAGTTCCACTGTCAAATCTGAACTGAGCAGGCAGGCTCATATCTAACTCAGGAAAAAAAATACAAGAGATGGATTCAAAACTTCCAAAGCTGTTGGCCTAGATCGGAGCTCAAACATGAAAAGAATTCTTCTACAGAGTCAAACCATTTCTGAATCTGTGAGCTTCCAAAAAGACCTCCCTGAAGCTATCAAGCAATTGGAAAAAAAGCTGGAGCCGCAATCCCCACATTGCCCAATGTGAACTGGGTACTGGTCTCCCTCAAGCTAGGTTCCTCAGAAATATTCTGCAGTATTCTATACACAGTCAACCCCTTTCCTCAAATAGGCATCAGTCTTCTTTAAGAAAGGCTCACAGGGACAAACTGTAAGAGACACTTAATCATAGGAAACATAAAGGTCGCTGAGGGGAAGGTGTGAGGGGTTGAGGTAACTGTGTGATGGGCATTAAGGAAGACACATGATGCAATGAACACTGGGTGTTATATAAGATTGATGAATCACTGACCTCTACCTCTGAGACCAATAATACATTTTATGTTAATTGGCTGACTTTAAAGAAAAAACAAAGGCTCACAGGCTTATAAGATAATCATTCGGGGTTCTGTCCTCAAAGATTCCTAGTTTCAATTCTACGATAGTCTGTGTGATAGGACCAGAAATGGCTGGCCAAGAGCTACTGGTCATAACTGTCCGTGAGTCTAGGACCGGAGATGAGGCTGGAGATGATGTATACTGTGGCGTTCTATCAGACCAAAGGGAAGGAAGCCAGACTTTATGAAACCCTGCCTACTCTTTCTATGTATTTTCTACACATTCCGTATCTTAGGTCATCCTCACACCCCATAAGCCACTGGAACATAGCAGGTATTCTGAGAACATGGATTTCCTCAGAGCAGTAAGCTAGTCACAGTGAGTAGAGAATAAAATTCCAGTTGGTTGGACTCAAAACACCCATGTTAGTCGGTTTTGTGTGAATTATTTGTTTATACCTCTTAACATCCTAGACTGATCTGAGCCAGTGTTACTCCAAAAGCACAGAAACAGAGAATAGAAGTCCCCTCACCCAGAGACTCCTGGGAATTCAAATATTTTCTCTAACAATTTTTACAAGACCAGGCCATTTCCAGCCATAAGAGCTTTGACACTGGAAATATACTAGAGTCTAGTCTGGACCTCTGAAGATGGGTTCAGAGCTAACAACACTAAGTATTTAATAATCAATCCTGCTCTGGGGGCACCTGGGTGGCTCAGTGGTTGAGCATCAGCCTTTGGCTCAGATTGTGATCCCGGGGTTCTGGGATCAAGTCCCTCATCAGGCTTCCAGCAGGGAGCCTGCTTCTCTCTCTCTCTCTCTCTCTCTCTCTCTCTCTCTGTGTGTGTGTGTCTCATGAATAAATAAATAAAATCTTAAAAAAAAATCAACCTTGATCTGCAAAGAAGGTCACCTGATTGCCAGGCTAGTATAGTCTCAGGCAGGCTCCTGCCTAGCAAAATTTCAGATAATGATTATATACTGCCCGTGGTACCAGGAAGTATGCTCATCATATTCCTACCTTCTCAACTGGCTTAGAGCCTTATTTGATTCATAAAAGCAAAGGGTAATAAAAGTAGACCTCCTGAACTTCAAAATTCTGAGCCACAAGAACCTACTCTCCAAAACCTTCACCCTGCAGCAAATGGCTCTTGCATCTGCCTTGACAATTCTGATTTTAAGCATGGCTTGGCCACTGGCACTTGCTACAGTCTGCAGGACTGGAAGTAGTAACCATGTTAGCTTACCCTGTGGCACTGGGCAAATCAACACCTGCACCTCGATCTTCTTCACCTACTCAGAACATGACTTATTTTTTTTAAAAGGCATACCATATTAGTGAAGCTATTAGACTATAGAAATAATCATATATAAGTGTTCTATTTTGTTAGTGAAATATTTTATGTAATGTGAGACTAAGTCTTGTGTATGCCATGGGCCTGTCCATTACCTTATCAAAGAAAAGAATGACATCACCTCCCTGTCTTTAAACAAAGGAGTCAAAGCCAGAGAATAATGGTTTATCAGCCATAAAATAGTCATTTAGATACTTAAAACAATAAATTACTTAAAATTAACGAGACGTAATTCTACAAGTTTTTAATTTTAGGATTATAAAGAAATGAGGCTAGTGTAAACATGAAAATTCCATTTTGCCCTTAACTGAAGAACAATGTAGGAATAGGTTTCTGATTGTAAACAAAGAGACAGAGTGTATCATAAGTAATTCACTCAATTGTAGAAAGCAAAGTATACTAAATTACAGATGATCTTCAATACAGGAGTGTATAAAGTTAGAATTTTGCTAGAATATGCAATAGCGTAGTTTGAGAGATGGGGTCAAAGACCTAATTGCTGAACCCAGCCAAGACATCCTGTGTGATTTGTAGCAAACCGCCGAAATAGTCTGTTTCAGTTACTAGACCTCTACAACAGAGGTGACAACAGCTCTGCCTTTAGGTCACAAATTACATTAATACTCATTGGATCATGAAGTCCAATTTATTTATTTGTTCAAATTGGTAATCGATCCACATTGCACAAACTTTCAAAGGTGCAAAAATAGTCAATAAAAGCTCTCTACTTCTGACGCCCAATCCACCATCCCCTTTCAAGAACCACCTGATGGACAACTTCTTACATACAGTTTCAGAAATGGTCTAGCATTTACAAGTTCATGCAAACACACACTTTTCTCTGTCTACTGCATTGTGGCTTGACAGTGCCTGACACACAGTAGGTACAGAACAAATATTCATTTAATGAAATTAATACTATAGACACTTTTTGCATCTTGCCCTTTCATTCAAATATATCTTGGAAATAGCCCATATCAATGAATAGAGAGCTCCTTCACTTTTTTCCTTTCTAAAATTCTTATTTTGGTTTACTGTACATACAGGAAAGGCACATGTTATACATGTACAGTGCACTAAGTTTTCATAAACTGAATCACCTACATAAGCAACACCCTGATCAAGAAAAGACAAATGTTACCGATAACCTAAATGCTCTCATCCTCACTGCCAGCACACCTTTCACCCTGCAGACACCTAGACTAACGACTACCCTGACTTCAAAAAATAAATTAGTTTCACCTGTATTGGTATTTATAGCAATTCAGTAGCAAAATAGGTACTCTTTTGTGTTCACCTTCTTCCCATGGCCTTTTGGAAGACTTAACTGTATTTTTATGAGGACATGTAAATCTTGTATTCTCACTGCCCTATAGTATTTCCTTGGGTGGGGACACCATAATTTATACATATGTTCAACTGCCAATGGGCATGTGTGTCATTTCCAATTTGGAGCTATTTTAAATAGTGTACTATGAACATTCTGCACAAGGCTTTTAGCAGAAACTTGTCATTCTCCTAACAGTGAAACTGTGGAGGCACATAGTAGGTCCACACCAAACTTTCCTAGGAACCACTAAACTGCTTTCCGAAATGGTTGTACTGATGTATGCTTTCACAGCACATGCAACTTCCTACGACCACGTGTCCTCACCAGCAGCTGGAATGATTCCATGGTTTTGTTTTGTGCTATTTAGCTCTTCTGGTAGGGTTGCCATTGTTTTTACATCTCTGTGATGACAAATGGAAAGCAGCCCCCTTTCATATATTTACTGGACATTTGGATATTATCTTTTATGAAGTGTCTATCCAAATCTTTTGCCTATTTTTGTATTGGGTTATTCTTTTCTCTTACTAATTTCCAGTTCTTTACATGTTTGCAATATGATCTGTTGTTCAGACATATGTACTGGGAATGTCTGCTTCCATTCTGTGGGTTCTCTTTTTAATCTCTTAAGTGTGTCTTTCTGTGAACATTAAGTTCTTAATTTTAATAGATTCAGTATAATTTTTTTATAAGTTAGTGGGTTTTGTGTCCCTTTTAAGAATCTCTGCCTACTCCAAGATCAAGATGTTCTCTTATGCACTTTTTTTAAAAAGATGTATTTATTCTTAGAGAAAGAGGGGGGGGAGGGGGAGAGGAGAGGGAGAGGGAGGATCTCAAGCAGACTCCCTGCTGAGCACAGAGCCAGACACGGAGCTCTATCTCATGACTCTGAGATCATGACCTGAGCCAAAATCAAGAGTCAGATGCTTAATCAACAGAGCCACATAGACGCTCCTCTTATACTCCCTTCTGAAAGACTTTACCTTTCAGACATTTGGAATCATTTTTTACAGCATGAAGTAGGAGTCCAGGAATCAACTTTTTTGGCATTAGGTAGGGATCCAGTACATTTTTTCAAGACAGACAATTGACCCAGAACCATTTTTTGAAGAGATCATCCTTAAACTACCAAATGCCAGTATCATCTTCACAGACACTTTGTCTATCACTGAGCTTGATTTTTTTTAATGCTGTAGTATTCCATTATATGCACATGCCACAAATCCCTAAACCCACTCCCCACTGGTTTACATATATTTTCACATTTTTGTTATGAATAATGCTCTAATGAACAATCCTGTCCATGTATTATTTCCCACATGTGTTAACATATCTGTAGGATAAACTCATAGAAATAGAATTGGTAGGTCAAAGGATATGTACATTTTTTATTTTAATCAATATTTGATAGAGGGTATACCAGTTTTAATTAGATTTTTCAGACCACAATGATACGGCACACACAGTATTATTATAAGACATGGCACATTAGAACTTCACTTATACCAAAGTTCCCAACATTTTGAGCCTCAGGATCTCTTTTTTAAAGACAATAAATGAAAAAAAAATGAAAAAAAAATAAAGACAATAAATGTTCTTCTAGTATCCACTGGTTGAGAAAATATATAGAAGCATGCAAGTTCATAGAAACTGTGCCTCATAATCCTGTGAGATGGAAAAACTTAAATGAATCATGCTGTCATGATGTGAGGGACAGGCCTTCTCTGTTTATTTGCTCCTGTTCTTAAGGAAGCTCAAAGCCTGGCTGGTATGCCTCAGAAACCAGGTAGACAGACTCCAGCCCTGTTCCAGGAGGAGTTTGACTCCAACAGGAAGTCCCCAGTAGCTCTCTGCCTTGAGATGAGGCTGCATATCCTCCCTACTATCAAGCTGTCCCCTCCCATCAGAACTGCACAGGAGGACTTGTACCCACCATGACAGCAAGGAGCCTTACTCAAACTTCTCCTAGATTAAGTGTTCAGAATGAAGCATCATGGTTTTGCTCAAAATACAGGTTTAAAAAAATACCAACGTTCTCTCACTTCCAGGTCAATATTATAATCCCTTGTGATTAATACATAACTTTACCCATAGTTGGTAAACTACAGTAACATTCAAACATGCTTGTAATGTTGTAAGAGTATCATGTTACTTATTAATTTTGTGATTGAACATTATATCAATACTCTGGTGCTGGGGACCAAACATCACTGGGTCTATACCAGCCCTGAAATATGACCACCATGAAACCCACAGCGTGACTTCTACTTTGCAGGCTCAAACCTCCAAGACACACTTCCTTTCCAGAACTCTTAAAAAGGGGAAGGTAAACAGCAAAGAAAACCATCAACAAAATGAAAAACGCAGTCTACCAAATGGGAAAAAATATCTGCAAATCACACATCTGATGAGGAGTTATCCAATATATAAAGAACTCATAAACTCGGTAGCAAAAAAAAAAAATTTCCAATTAGAAAATGAGGAGATCTGAATAGACATTTTTCCAAAGAAGACATACAGATGCCCAAGAAGAGACACATGTAAAGAAGCCCTACATGACTCATCATCAGGGGAATGTAAATCAACAATGATATATCACTTCACATCTTTTAGAACGTTATTATAAAAAGACAAGAAGCAAGCATTGGTGAGGATGTGGAGAAAAGAGAAGTCTTGTGTACTGCTGGGATGTAAATTAGTGCAGCTAGTATGGAAAACAGTATGGAGGTTCTTCAAAAATTAAAAATAGAACTACCATATAATCCATCAATCCCACTTCTGGGTATTTATTCAAAGGAACACTAACTTGAAAAGATATCTGTACCTCCATGTTTAATGCACCATATTTAATAGCCAAGATTTAGAAACAACCTAAGTGTCCTCTGATGATGAATGGATTAAAAAAAATGTGATACGTATACAGTGAAATATTATTCAACCATAAAAAGAAGGGAATCCTGCCATTTATAGCAATACAGATGGAACTGGAGGGTATTATGCTAAGTAAAATAAGCCAGAGAAAAGCACATACTATATGATCTCACTTATATGTGGAATCTAAAAAAAAAAAAAACACAAAAACAATGGAACTCATAGAATAGATTGGTAGCTGTCAGATGTGGGAGAGGGGTGGTAATAAGTAATTCTTGGGGATGTAATGTACAGCATAATGATTACAGCCAATAATACTATATTGTATATTTGAAAGTAGCTTTTATTTTTTTAAAGATTTTATTTATTTATTCATGAGAGACACAGAAAGAGGCAGAGACACAGGCAGAGGGAGAAGCAGGCTCCATGCAGGGAGCCAGATGTAGGACTCGATCCCGGGACTCCAGGATCACGCCCTGAGCCAAAGGCAGATGCTCAACCGCTGAGCCACCCAGGCGTCCCAAAAGTAGCTTTTAAAAAAGTCCTCAACATGGGGTGCCTGGGTCGTGCAGCTTGTTACCCAGCTGACTCTGGATTCAGCTCAGGTTGTGAGCTCAGGGTCATGGGATCAAGCCCCACATCTGGCTCCATGCTTAGCATGCAGTCTGCTTGAGATTCTCTCTCCCCCTCTGCCCTTCCCACTTGTGCTCTAAAATAAATAAATAAATCTTTTAAAAAAAAAAGAGTCTTCATCGTGAAGAAAAATTGTATGCTAACTAGACGTACCACAGTGATCATTTCTCCTTATACACACTTCACATTGTACATGTGAAAGTACCATCAAGTTATATGTCAATTATATCTCAATAACAAGGGGGAGAAGATAATTTAATAGCTAAATCTTATTCATACCAAAATCTCCACCTAGGAGAAAACCCAGGGAAGACAAGTATTTTCCCCTTTAGGACTGTGTTGGGTGCAATTATTTGTCAGAGTCCCAAGCAGACATATAAAGAAACTTGCTCTGTCAAGTTATAGAGAGGAAGCAACTAGAAGACAATAGGCTGAAACACAAATTTTCTAGAAGCCCTGTGACTTTGGTTAACCACTTTATGCCTCCAGGGCATATTTTTCCAATAAATGAGGGTATTAGCTGTGAGGGGATGCATAGAGAATATAGCCCTTAATATTTTATGATGCTATGCACAAAAGGGTAAAGCTGTCAGATTTTTATAACCAAGTTTTAGAACTTATAACCAGTCTCCAGCAGCAAAGTATGGGGGAATGAGAGCCCTATCACTCCAGGCTCATAGGAAATACACTCCTGCCCCAGCTACATCAGGATGCATTCTTACTCACCTTGGCTGAGTCAGCAAAGAGCTATTTTCAAGAGAGAATTAATCTCTGCTACGATTCTTTTCCTCAAGTTATTTGAAAAGATAAAGAATGGATGCCCAAGATTCTTAGGGCATCGAGGGGGTCCAACTACTGCATGTGACATAGACCGTACCAGAGTTTAACAGGGTGTGGAAAAGTAGGAGAAAATGGCACAATCTGGAAACGTAGATCGATGAATGTAAAGCCATTAGAACAATAGCAGCTTTGCCGTGGCATAGAGCTTTGTGGAAAGACAAAGACCACTTTTGTCTCTTGCTTGGGAACTGGTTGCCAGCAATTCAGACAATCGTTTTGAGTCCCGACTGCCAGCCCAGGCTCCCAGAGGACAAGGCCTGGACATCACTTGCAAAAATAAAATTAACACTACCATCCTCTGCTTTCCCTTGCTCACCCAACTCTTTGCCTCAAAATAATTTCTTAGCCTGATCTCAAAAGCCCTTTTTTAGCTTAAAAATAAAAGCCCATTATTCCTGAGGTATGCTGGAGGCTACTTCTAAACCAATGTCAAAGGACTCCCGAAGGATCTGTTATACCTTTAACATCCAGAGATGGCAGACATTTCATGGATGATTTTATCTATTTGATGAGGAAGAAAACTTCCTTTCCCTCCTTTTAAGCATTTAGTGAAAAACTATCTGACCTTAGTCAATTTCTTGGGCCACAGATACAGGTCAATTCTATTGCAATTCTATTATAACTCTCAATTCAAATGAGTAGTAACAGAATTGACCCATGTTCCTTTTTTCATTCTTTTGACAGTACTGAAATATTTTCTGTGTATAGAGTTGTAATTGTTGTTACGCTGAATATTGATGGGGATAAACTAGCAGTTGGGAAATTTTCCCTTTATGGGAAAATTCAGTACGATGAGATTTGACTTCTTACCCCCCAAACCCCACTGGTTTGTCTCTTAATATTTAGATGAGAGAAACTACCAGTTAAGTTTCAGCTAACAAGTTGAAACGTGTGACCACCACAAAAAAGCCTTCTATAAATCTGGACAAATTAATTATTGAGTAACTACTCCCTTTGCTGCAAAGCCCCTTGCCAGTACTCTAAATTACTTTTTTTTCTCCACATTACTTGTGATCTCCTATCTTTTTCTTTTGATGACCCTGTGTACAGTATATACTATGCTTATTGTAAAGGGATCTCAACTCCTTTTTTGTAATAGGAAGGAACAAATGCATTTAAAAGCCTTCTTTCTTTCATTAGATTTTGTCTTTTCTAAGTCATGTGCTCAACGCAGTGCTAATGCAATGACTCAGAACCTCCCAAACCCTATTTACCACTGTGGTCAAGCACCTTCCTCCATGAAGCCTCCACAAATAATGAAGGGAGGGGGGAGGAGAAGGAGGGGGAGGAGGTGGAGGAGGAGGGTGGTGAGAGGGGGAGGAGGAGGACTATCCCATTTTCCTTTCCTATCTAACAAGGCGTCATTTAGGATTTCAATTCCTCTCCACCCCACAATGTTCACACAACCTCTGCTTAAGCAATTTATTAAATCTATTTTATCTAGTATTTATATGTTCCTTTTCCTACTGCTTTTGATTGCATCTCATTGGAAGGATGCATAGGGCAGTATACTCCATAGCTTGGAGAAAATGCCCTCTTATGGCAGACAAGACAAATTTAGGTAGATGATGGGTTCAAGTGCTCATTTATTACTCCATCATTTATATCCTGAGTGCTGACCACGTGCCAGGCACTTTTCCCAGGGTTGGTATTTTCTAATGGAAAAGACAAAGCTCCCATCCTTATAACCTTATATTCTGGTATGGGAGACAGGCAGTAAACACAATCAAATAAATAAGACAATTACAGACCATGTAAAGAGAATAAAGGGAAAAAGACATTGAAAGGTGTGGGGAGGCAAAGTGTGGGCAAAGGCAGTAGTACCCTAAGGGAGGATTCTTAGAAGGACTTAAGTAGGGATTACTCTAACAGTGATTCCATTTTTTAAAAAAAAATTATTTATTCATTCATGAGAGACACACAGAGAGAGGCAGAGACACAGGCAGAGGGAGAAGCAGGCTCCACGCAGGGAGCCTGATGTGGGATTCAATCCCAGGTCTCCAGGATCACGATCTGGGCTGAAGGTGGCAGTAAACCACTGAGCCACCAGGGCTGCCCAATGATTCCATTTTTAATTCTCTTTTTATCTAACTAGCTACAGTTGATGCTTATTATTTGCAAATTCTGTAACTGTGAATTTTCCTACTTGTTAAAATGTATTTGTAGCCTCAAATAAATATTCCTGGTGCTTCCACAGTCACTCTCAGATGTGTGCAGACAGGCAAAATGGGATGTGCAAGGTCCCATCTGAGGTTCAAAAAGGAGACACCACCTTTTTCAGTTCTCATACGGCAAACAAGTGTCCTTTTTGCAGTTTTAAAGATAATGTCCTGTTCTTCTCATATTATGCTTTTTGTTAATGACTTCACCATTTAAAATGGCCCCCAAGCACAGTGCATGGTATTGAGCTACTGTGTAGTGTTCTTAGGCATAAAAAGGCTGCAATTTGTCTAATGAAGAAAATACATGTGTTAGGTAAGCTTCACTTAGGCTTGATTCATCGTCCTATTGGCTGTGAGTTCACAGCTAGTAAATCAATGATATATATTAAATAAAGTCTTTAAATTTTAAACAGAAACACACTTAAAATAAGGTAATGTATTGACCAGTTGATGAAAACGTGACCAGAGGCTCACAGGAACCTGACCTTGAATTTCCCCTAGGAGCAATGGTTCAATATTCACTAGTCAGGGTTCCCGGCTACTTCATAGAATATCAACTATCAGAAATCACGGGAATCAACGTCACAACAAAGAGAAAGCTTCAAGTTGGGTATCATCCTCCCTCCTGAATAGAGGAATGGTTTTGACAGGTACCAGTATCTAGCCAGACCTCAGTACACTGCTGTCTTATTTTTGTTGGTGTTATTTTTATAGCTGCTTTTTCCTATGGCACATGATGCTGGTTCTTCTTTAATGGCAGGAATGGAGGATTTTTCTTTTCCAATAACTAAGTAAAAACTACAACATTCAAAAAGCAGCAACATAGAGAAAAGATGAAGTAGGAAACAGACAAGGCAACAGGGCATGGAATCAGACATGAAGCTGCTTCACAAGGGCACCTGGATATGGCAAAGATCAAGGTGACAATGGACAACTGTAAAATGTCTCTGAGACCCCCACATGTACCTGGAACATACTGAATTAAAGGGTTTAGAACAGTCACAAAGTAAATTCATAATAAATATTAATTCTATAGTTCTTTTATTCTTAGCCTCAATGTTGTTAGAACATGAACACATTAGGGCAAAGGCTTCTTCAGCTGTATAATATCTAGCGGCATCTGCCTCCAGTAGACAGATGATCAACAAGTGTTACTGTTGTTGCTTATTCTGGTTCCATAACTAATTAACTGTGTGATCTTCAGCCAAGGATTTTTAATCTGTGTTCAAATTCAGAGATCTGGGCAGCGGTTTAGCACTGCCTTCAGCCCAGGGTGTGATCAGCGGTTTAGCACTGCCTTCAGCCCAGGGTGTGATCCTGGAGACCCAGGATCAAGTCCCATGTCTGGCTCCCTGTGTGGAGCCTGCTTCTCCCTTTGCCTGTCTCTGCCTCTCTCTCTCTCTCTCTCTCTCTCTCTCTCTCTCTGTCTCTCGTGAATAAATAAATAAAGTCTAAAAAAAAAATTCAGAGATCCATGGATTTGAAATGGGGAAAAAATGCATCTCAATTTTCTAAAACTTAGTATTTAATTATGACCATAGGCAATAAACCCCAACTTGTACCAAACTGAAATCATAAGTATTTTCATATCATTATCATGGTTACTGCAGATATCTTAAAAAAAAATCATATATACTCATCACTAATTCGAAAGTATGGTAGTTTATCAGACCTGCCACTAGATCTTGTTATTTAGTGCATTAATAAGCACATGTATCACAATATTACAATTTTGAAAAATATCTTGACAGCTGTATTTCAATACAACTGGGTTCCATTTTCAATTCTTCATAGTTGAATGTATACACTTAAAATCATTATTCTAAGAAAGGGATCCAGCGGCTTCACCAGAGGACCAACAGAGTTCATGCAAGCAAAAGGTTATCTTGTGTTAAGCAATTCACTTTACCTCTTTAGACACCAACTTCCTCTCTTTAAAGGGAAACTGGATTAGTTATTCCCTCAGACCCTCCTCTTGAGGATTGGATGGGAACCAGGGCACACCTGAATGCATTAACAAAGGGCTACAGGAGTCTGCTTTCAATTTTTACATCACCATTTGAGTCTCCTCTACTAAGCTAAATGCTTTCAGATTAATGAGGCCTAGCAGAACCAACAGATGAAGAGCTAATGGTGAAAGCAAAGATGCTCCCACACTACCTTTTATCACATTGTAACAATACAGATCACAAACAATAATGAATTGTTTTGCAACAACAACAAAAAATCAACCAACAACATAATCTGGGACCGTTATTAATATAAATAGCTTATTTGGGAGCAGACTTAAAACATAAATGTTTCAATAATCAGAAGAGTAACCTGGATATATATCACTGACATTTGTTTTAAATCTAAATAAAAATGATTATATCCTCATGTCCTCGAACAGAAAAAAAAAAAAATTCAAGAAAGGGGAAAAAAGAATAAAGGAAAAGAAAATAAAGAAAAAGGAAAGAAGAAAAGAGAATTTTCCATGGCTGTACGGAAGAGCACTTGTTTCCAAGCATTTGGCACGTAGCACTTCACACCAGGATACTAATGGACTAGAACTTTAAAAAAGCAAATCTATTGGTCCTTTCCCTTGATAACAGATAACACACATGGGTCATTTAGGCCCTCCAAAATGCTAGAGATTGAGCCAACAGAGCTATGTTTAAGAACTAAGAAAGCCCAGTCAGATTGCATTTCAGTCCCCATAGAAAAATCTAGGCTATGTCAGAAGCAGCCAATAGTGGCACCAAGATAATATAAGAGACTGCTAGCTTCACTTAGCAAAATTCAAATTGAGATCAAAGCACTACCCTCACACAGAGTAGCTGTGAGTCATTGAAATGCTTCAAAATGACTATCACATGGTTTCCTTCACCCAGAAACACAATCTGACCAGCAGACACTCGTAAGTGATAACTATCCCCCAAAAAGTCCAACAAGCCAATTTTCCTAATTATATTTAAATGAAGTCTGTCTACTCGATGCTTCCTTATTTTCTCAACAGCACATCTCATTTTTCTGCTTGCAAAGAAATAAAGACACCGAAGGCTCTCACTACGCACATTTAACCAAACAAAATAAAACTCATACTGTGGTGAATGGGGGTGGGGGGGTGGGGAGAGGAACTGCATTAAATCATCATGGAAATGAGGTTAAGGCTTTAGAGTGTCACCTCAACAGCAAGGACAAGCAGTTACTGAATACAGGCTCTCTAACTGGTATCATGACAGGGATACAGAACCATAACCTGTTTCAGTGAACCCAAGGATAAAAGGATAAGTAACAAAGTGTGGCACAATGTAGTGATTGTGAGGAGAGGCATACGGGTTTGGGAAGAAGGTCCGGTTCATACCAAATCTGGGGAAGCAATGCAAATGCATCTGAGCCCCGAGGAAGAGGCTGGATTGGAGATGATACAGAACTGGGAGGGCACTCTGGGAGCAAAGTCCCAAAGGGAGAACCTCTTCATTGCATGTTGCACAAGAGCAGAGAAGGGCAGTGTCTGCCCTGGTAAATTAATGAGAGAAGCCAGGAGAGATAAAGTTGGTGGAGACAGGTCGAACCAGATTATCATAACCTTGAAAGTTGGGCTCCATTTAGACTTTACCCCGGTAGGCCAAGGAAGGCTTCCAAGCGGGAGGCGCTGAGAACAACAGAGAGTTTTAGGAATAAACAATGGTGATTTATCTCCTCAGCTAATCTGTCCTAACAGTGGGTCCTTTTGTCAAGCCAAGATTAATCAAAATCTATTGTGTCTAGTAAAATAAGTGTGCCAAATTATATCCTGGGGCAGTTTTGCTACCACCTATGCCCTGGAAATGCATTTCAAATGCTTTTCTTGACTGCTGATAAATAACATGGTAACCTGATTCCAGAATGGGGGGGGGGGGAGGAGTATTACTAAAAAGAAAACATGTCACACTTGCTCCTATGACTATGGTAATTAAAACCACATTTGAGGGGTATGCTTGCATTAGCTACATGAAAGTCATAGTAGTTTTGGATCCTGTTAGAAACAAAATTAAAACTGCTATCTTTGTAAATAGTAACTAATGAGCAGGCATTGCTAATTATGCTTTAATTTAGTAGTACTCTGTAATGCTGAAAAATAAATCGATTCCATCTATCACAGACCATTTTCCTTCCATAACCACTGGCTACTCAGTGGCACCTGCCTGAAGCCTCAGGACCGAATTCTGACCAGATACTGTGGGTCAGAAGAAACACTTATTTCTGAGTTGCTGCCACAAGAGAGTGCAAGGATTCTACATGAAATTTAAGAGGTAACAAGTTTTTTGGAATAGGGGGGCAACAAGGAATTACATATACACAGTACATATTATCACATATACAGCTACATATACACAGAAAGGGTCACAATTAAGATACTATTTTAAATGTGAAAGGGTTTTTGTTGTTGGGTTTTTAACGGACTCTGTGGTTACAGAGTCGCAAAGCACCTAGAGGAGGTCGTTAAAAGAGTATCCTAAGAGGACTTCAGTGTGTCAGGAAGCACAGAAGCGCTGCAGGGATCCCTCCCTCCCTACTAACTGAAGCGGTAAGGAAAAATGGGGCCCGGGAAAGCGAGTAAAATAAAAGATTACATTACAAACGGACCGAATGAATGAACCTGGGAGGAAGTGATAAAATGCTCCACACACACAACTGTGTTTATTCTAGGGAACCGCTCGGAAGTCCACCTGCCCCAGGGATGGCCCGGCTCATGGCAGTCTTTCCAAGAGACCTCAGCGCGCGCACACACACACACACACACACACACACACACACACCAGGTGCAAGGACCGCGGTTTTCCACCTGGGTCAAAACCAGGCACAGCCAGGCTTTCGGGTCCCCAACAACACAACAGCCACCCCCTCCGCGGGTGGTGGGGGCTCTTCGAGCACCACCTTTAGGAAAGCCCAGTGCCTGGCCAGGACCTGCCACAGGTTCCTTAACAAAATATCCTCCTGTGGGGATCCCTGGGTGGCTCGGGGGTTTAGCGCCTGCCTGCAGCCCAGGGCGTGATCCTGGAGTCCCGGGATCGAGTCCCGCATGGGCTCCCTGCATGGAGCCTGCTTCTCCCTCTGCCTCTCTCTCTTCTCTCTCTCTGTGCCTCTCATGAATGAATAAAGAAAATCTTAACAAAAAAAAAAAAATCCTCACGTTATCTGCCCCAGGACGGAACTGGGGCCTCGCAGGGCGGTCTTACGCGCCCTTAGGCACGCTCGGTTAGGGACGCGCGTCCGCACCGTCTGCCCCGGGGGCCGCCTCCCCCGGCCCGCTCGCTGTCTCCCCCATCACCTCCACCCCACGGCTTGATGTCCCGTTCACTTTACAAGTGTTACCGGCATCCCAGTGCCTGGAGGAAGGGGGGCGCCGTCCTACCCCCCACCCCCAGCCTCCCCCCTCCCCCGCACACCTCACTTGGGGGCCTCACTTGCGGAGCCCAGCAGGCGGCACGCAGAAGCCCTGGGTGCGCGAGCGGACAAACTACTCCGTGAATCCGCGAGGCTGGGGCGGAGAGGGGAGCCCCGGGCCCGACGCCCACACCCCCCGCGGGCGAGCGCTCGGGTTCGACGTTTGCAGCGTGCAGGTCCCGGAGCCCCAGTGCCGTTTGGGGGGGCGCGGAGGCTCCCCAACCCGGGGGCGACGTCCCGGCCGGGCAGCACCGCCTGCGCCCTGGGGGCGGGGGTCGGAGCCGCGCGCCCCCCGGGGGAGCCTCCGCCGCGGGGCAGGGCCGCTCCCGCGAACTTCGGGCGAGCACTCACCGACCCCGTACTTCTGCCTCTTGGTCGGGATCCAGCGGGCCATGGCGGCGACCTCGCCCCGCGGCGGCGGCGGCGGCGGCGGCGGCGGCGGCGGCGGCGGCGGCTACTACAGCTCCCGGGGCCCCGGCCGCCGCCGCGCCCCGCTCCCGCGCGCCCCGGGCTCCTCCGCCATGTTCCGGCAAACTTCGCCGCCCGCGCGCGCGGGACTCGCTGGGGCTCGGCCGGGCCGGCGGTCACCTGCTGGGCCCTCCCGGCGCCGCCCCGGCCCCTCCCGCCGGCCGCGCCCTCGGCCCGCCGGGGCCGCCTCCGCGCCCGGGGCTCCGCGCTCCCCGGCCCCGCCTCGCGCGCTTCCCGGGAGCGGCGCCCCGGGGCCCACCGGCTCCGGCTTCTCCGTTTTTCTGTTGCGCCCTCCCCGCCCTGCCCCGCCTTCCTCCCCCGGTGAGACCCTCCAGGCCGGAGCCCGGGGCGTCCCTGGAGGTGGGGGCGCACCCCGGGGGAGCAGAGGCGCACCCGCCGCGCCCCTGGGGGACCCAGGATCGAGTCTCAGGTCGCTCCTCGCCCCGGGCACCCCCAGTGCCTGGCACTCAGCAGGCGCTCAATAAATATTTGTTGAATGAATGAGCAGTTGACGCTGCGCTCACCCCCTGCAGCTTTCACTGACCGAGAGAGAGAGAGAGAGAGAGAGAGAGAGAGAGAGAGAGAGAGAGAGAGAGAGCCGGAAGGACTCCAGGGCCCACAGGATCTCCCGGGCCACCCTTTCATGCTTTCCTTTTCTTTATTTTTTTTTTTTTAAACTGGAGTTCAATTTGCCAACATACAGCATAACACCCAGTGCTCATCCCGCCAAGTGCCCCCCTCAGTGCCCGTCACCCGGTCACCCCATCCCTCCACCCTCCCCCCCTTCCACGACCCCTTGTTCGTTTCCCAGAGTTAGGAGTCTCTCCTCTTTTGTCACCCTCACTGGTATTTTCAACTCATTTTCTCTCCTTTTTCCCCTGTATTCCCTTTCACTGATTTTTATATTCCCCCAAATGAATGAGACCATATAACGTTTTTAGCTTTCAAAGCAGGCGCATTTGTCTTCGGGTAAATAGAGACCTGGTGCGAGGGGGGGAGTCTGCACCCCAGAAAGGTCCGTCTCCTCGGGGAGCTCCGTTGGGGAAATTCTTTAGAGTTTAGAGAGCCTTAACTTGGAAATCCTGTACCCCCACCCTACCCCCACCCCAAACACCGGGACTCCTCCCCAGGTGAAGAGATTGAGGGCCCCTATGATCAAGGGAGAAGTTCGTCCCAAGACACACACACCCCCACCCCCGCCGCCTTTTCCAAGAGACCAGCAGCCTAAAGAGCATCCCTGCGGAGAGGGGGACAGGACACATCCGAGTCATCTTTCCTTCACTGTATGGTTTTGACAAGCAGCCAAAAGCAAGGACTGCTCTTCTGAACGGCAGAAGACTGCTTTGGAGCCCTCCGAACGCCCTCCAGGATCTCACTTGCTCCTGGAGAGACCTCAGGACTGAAGATGGGATTAGAGACGCCTGTGCTGACCGGTGGAGGGGAGGGATGCTTTGCTACCTTACCCATAGAAGTAAAATCTCAGAGTAAATGACCAGCCGATTCATGTTCACAATTCCAGAAAACACCTCTCAAAAGAAATCGTTTTGTCCTTGCAGTCTGTGAAATTTGCCTTGCCTATTTGGAACATGAAAGAAAGGTAAAATAAACACGTAGTAAAAGAGTGAATCTTGGAAGGAAGAATTAGTGCATTGTAACTTTGGTAACTTTTGCAAAAACCAGATCTGAAATTTAAAAAAAAAAAAAGGCGGGGAGGGGTCCTGTTCTAGGTGGGTAACTCCTAGGGCTTGCTTTCTTCTCCATCAACAAATAGGTATTTATACACAGAGTGTGATGATAATTTAAAAATCTATCACTTGAGACTGAACATCCAGAAGGCATGAAGGCATTCCACCATTTCCCTGAAAAATGATTTCTCTTCCTCTGCCAATGACTTCATGATTAACCTAATTTCCCAGGCTAGATAATCTCTTGTTTTTTTCCACAGATGTTAATTATGTGCGTATTAGGTGTCAAGCATTGTTCTTAGAATGGGGCACAACAGTGAACACCGTACACAGAGCCTACAGTCTGGAAGAGGAGAATAAAACAAAACAAATAAAGATATGCCAAACAAAGAAAGGCTAATCACGTAGAGAAAACTACAAAACAGGGAGGATAGGATGTTTGGGATGCCATTGTTTTATACAGAGTACTCTGCAAAGGTGATATTGAAGTATAGACCAGAAGGAAGTAAGGATTCTAGGGAGAAATATTCTAGACATTAAGAACAACAGATGCCGAGGCCTGGAGGCATATTTAGCAGGTTCCCAAAACAACAAGGGATCCTAGCTGGTGAGAAGTGAGTAAAGAACAACCTGGTCCCAGTGGCACAGGGTGGCCAGATAGAGAAGGATCCTGAAAGGCATAGTAAGGGCTTATACACTACAACAGTACACAAGGTTGGGGAGTTTTGAGCCAACCTAGGACACAATCTAATTTGCTTGCCTGTGGGATGAACACACTATAAAGGCCCAAGGGAAGACATAGTTAAAATTTCAGTAGTTCAAGCAAGAAATGGAAGTAGTAGGTCTAGGATGGTAGGGGAGAGATGGGAAAGAAGTTGGGTTCTTGATACATACTGAAGGTAGAACCAACAGGAGTGCAGTGTGCACAGAGGGGAATTTATTGTGGACACTTTCACTGGCTTACGTTTTCAGAAAGTTTGCGAAGGAAAAAATGTGTGTGCGTGTGTTTTTTTCTTAAGATCTTTACTGTATATCTTAAGATCTTAAGATCTTTACTGTATATGGTTCAGGCACCAGAGACCTTGGATCTTGCCCCTGGGTGTGATTGACAAGATGGGTCAAGGATGACTCTAAGGTTGGGGACTTGAGCACCTGGTGAATATATCCAAATTGTACCGTATTGAAGTTTTCCTTTGTGATTTCTTTAGGACTTATTTCATCATACTTCCTCAGTGATTCCTCCATGTGGACCATTAGGAGCTGAAGTATTTGCATTATAGAATGGGGCCTTCACAAAGTTATTTTAATCACCTCTGTTCAAGAAAATTGACCAATGTTCTCTAACCACCGGTATATTTGAATGTAATATGCATCAGAGTGTTCATGCTCATCCAGTGGATCTGTTATTTCTAACAAAATGCTTTCAGCTGCCTTTTCTGGAACGTTTTCAGCTGCCACCCCCTACCACTTTTTGCAAAACGTGAGGTTGGAATTTGGGCACTGGATATTTCAAGTTTGACAATAATTGTCTTAAGAAGGTTGGAGGCAAACGGAACATTTTAATTACAGCTTTCAGTATGTTTATTCTTTTTCCTCTGAAGGCTGAAGTCCACCCACTTTGTTATATCAGATGGTTAAATCCCAGTTTGAAAGTCCATTTAAATCATAAAGGCAGAGCTATTCAACGTCTTTTATTAAAATTAGGCTTAAAATTAGAGAGTCAACTAGATGAGTAGGTGGCATAAAAGCATGATTCCCAGAAATATCACTTTCTTTTTCCTCTGATACCTTTTCAGAACAAACAGTAAGCATATCCCACAACCGGAGATATTCAGACACTGGAACCTACATAAACACAAACACATTTATGCACACACTGGCACTAGCTTAGTCTGCCTGAGGGAGAAAGAAATGAGGATAAATGAATTTGGAGGCTAGTTTGACATAAAAATTGTGGCTATCACTTACAATGTCTAAGAGAATAGATAGATGGTGAGGATAACTGGTAAGAGCTTCACTTCCTTTTGTTTTGCCAAATCTGGCTGACTTGATTGCTTCTCTGAAAGAAGCTATGGATTCTGCAAAAAAGTGTCTCTCTTTCTTTCTTTTTTTTTTTTCTAGATAGAAGTGGCTCATTCTTTGAGCCTACATATGAATGAGTGTAGTTTCTAGAATCCACTCCCCCACCCCCATCAAAAAAAAGGAGAAAAAATGTAATTGGCTTTAACCACTACTCTAAGATCTTACTCTAAAGGAAAATGTTTTGGGACAGGGTGGTTGTAAGTAAATCAGGCACAGGGTGATGATTGTCATTTGGGACCTGTGAGCTAAACTGGACAGAGGAACTGATCCTCCACTGCCCTAGAAGCACTTTTTATATTCCCTACAAACTCACATCTACTCTCTGCCCTACAAATGATCTGTCTAGTAAACATCTTTGAGTCTGTTCTTGCCTCTGCCATGTGTCATTGTGGATCCCATTTCTCTGATGAGTGGGAGATGATGGTCAATGCTCTAATGTTAGTCATATCCTTATTGCCATTGCTGTGAAATTTATGCCTGGAAAGCACTTTCGCCTTCCTCACAAACACAGCAAAAAGCTTTTAGTTTTGTTTCTAGAATGCTCATTGCTGCAAATATCTAAATGTGCTTCAAGATCACCTTTGGGAGAAGCCAATGACATGAGCAATGCAAAGTCATTAGTTTGATGAAAATGGGATCAATATTCACATGATTCATTCACCACTTGAGTTTTCAAAACTTTGTTTATATACATATGTTGAAAAGTTCCTGTATGTGTTGAAAATGTGTCTTCATTAAACTCTTTAAAGTAAGAGATGAGGGGCACCTAGGTGGCTCAGTGGTTGAGCATCTGCCTGTGGCTCAGGTCGTGATCCCGGGGTCCTGGGATTGAGTCCCACATTGGGAGTCGCTTCTCCCTCTGTCTATGTCTCTGCCTCTCTCTGTGTGCACCTCTTATGAATAAACAAAATCTTTTTAAAAATAAAAATTAAAAAAAGTAAAACAAGAGATAACTAAGAAGCAATGTGGAAATATTACAATGTAAGCTTAAGTAAAAGTAATTAAACTGTATATGCCATAATAGAACTATATAAAATTATAGGGGTCTCCGGTGGCTCAGAGGTTTAGCACCTGCCTTCGGCCCCGGGGCATGATCCTGGAGTCCCGGGATCGAGTCCTACTTAGGGCTCCCTGCATGGAGCCTGCTTCTCTCTCTGCTGGTGTCTCTGCCTCTCTCTCTCTCTCTCTCTCTCTCTGTCTCTCACGAATAAATACATTTTTAAAAAATCATATTTTACATGGAAAATGACTATAAAGGAACATTAGAAAATGGAAAGTTTTATATAACCTTCCTCAAAATAAAATAAACGAAAGAAAACTAGTTGGTTGCTGAGATTCCTGGGTGATGTAGGAAAGCAAGAAGTTAAATGCCTAACTTTGACCTTTATTTGGGACCAGAGTGAAGTTTCATTCTGCAGTCCCTTGGTAAGAGTGACCTTGTGACTATATTGTTTAGGTGACTCTCATACTCAGAAGATTTTTCTTCCTATTACTTCATGGTCAGTTAAGAAACACACTTTGATCCAGAATTTTTATTTAACACCAGACAGATTTTTTCTATGGTCACCAGCTGTGGTGTAACAATAATAATTAATATTCATAGCCTGTTCCTGACACTATTCTAAATCGACTTGTTTAATTCCCACACAACCTAATGAGGTAAATAAAGCAGTTGTCATTCCCCCACCCTCTTAAAAATGTGGACAACATGGTCCAGAACATGCTAAGATACTACTCATGTAATTAGTTAGTGGCAGAACTAAATTCAAACCCTGAACAGATTGGCCCCAGGGTCCATGCTCTAAACTAGGAGTCAGTGAACTGTTGCTATAAGGGGCCCATATATATATTTTAGATTTTGCAGGCCATCTGGTCTCTGTTGCAACCACTCAACTCTGTAATTGTAGCAAGAAAATGGCTATAGACAGTATGTGAACAAGTGAGTGTGGCTGTGTTCCAACTTGTAGACCTGAAATTTGAATTTCATTTCATTTTCATATGTCAGGAAACACTTTTTTTCCCCCAAACTTTTCCAATCATTTAAAAATGCAGAAAACTTTCTTAACTTGAAGCTTGTACAAAAATAGGTTGTATGATGGACTTGGCCTGAGGGCCATAGAGTGCCAACCCCTGCTCTAAACCATGACTGTCCCCTTTTGAAGTGAGTGAAAAGGCTGAGGGTGCCGCCCAGAACATGGTCGGGGTACCAAGGGAGACATCAGTATAGGACCTTCCCACCAGAAGTCTGCTGCATAAGAGCTTGGGAGAAGATCCTGGAAGAGAAGGACACCAAATAACAAAGGGTGCCTTAGAGGATGGGGCACTTCTGAAAACAGTATCTGTTTGGAGAAATTGACTCCTGGCCTAGCCTCTCTGAACTCTATTCCAAATGATAGGAGCTATAAATAAAAAAAACATAATTAAATCTCTCTAAGACAGCACACAAGCAGCTGCTTTGGTACCCACTGAACAAGTAGACTTCTAAAGGTGGACAGGGGAGGCATTTTTTAATTTTTTTTTAATATTTTTTATTTATGATAGTCACAGAGAGAGAGAGAGAGGCAGAGACATAGGCAGAGGGAGAAGCAGGCTCCATGCACCGGAAGCCTGACGTGGGATTCCATCCCGGGTCTCTAGGATCGCGCCCTGGGCCAAAGGCAGGCGCTAAACCGCTGCGCCACCCAGGGATCCCAGGGGAGGCATTTTTATCACACCATTATTCACAACAGCCAAGACATAGAAACAACTAAAGTGTCCACAGATGAATGGATGAAGATGATATGGTGTGTACACATAAGAAAATATTATTTAGCTATGAGACAGACATTTGTGATAGCATATGGTTGGATCCTGAGGACACAATGCTAAGTGAACTAAATCGAAGACAGAAAGATAAGTAATGTATGATTTCATGTATATGTGGAATCTTAAAAAAAAAAAAAGTCAAATTCAGGGATACCTGGGTGACTTATCAGTTGCGCGCCTGCCTTTGGCCCAGGGCGTGATCCACACATCGGGCTCCCTGTGTGGGCCTGCTTCTCTCTCTGCCTCTCTCTCTCTCTGCATGTCTCTCATGAATAAATAAATAAAATCTTAAAAAAAAAAAAGCCAAATTCATAGAGAGTATAGTGGCAGTTGCCAGGGTCTGGGGGTTGGGAAAAGTCAGGAGATGTTGGTCAAAGGGTACAAACTTCCAGTTACAAGATGAATGAGTCCTGAGGATCTAACGTACAGCATGGTGATTATAGCTCAAAATAGTGTATTATATACTTGAAAGTTGCTAACAGAGTAGATCTTAAATGTTCTCACCTGAACAATATAGAAAAGCATATGGTAATTATGTGATGTGATCAAGTTATTGGCTATAGCTGCAGCAGTAATTATTTTGCGATATATGAATATACCAAATCAACCTGCTGTACACCTTAAACTTACACAATGCTCTATGTTAATTATATCTCAGTCAAGCTGCAGGAAACAAGATTGGAGGGGGGCATTCTCACAGGTATCCTACTGAAAATGACAATGGGTGTTCTCAGAACATAGTTCTAGAAGGAAGTGTGACAATCTCTGTGAAAAGGTTTTCATGACCAGGTGGATACCAATGATACCACCTGGCAAAGGTCAGAGAAGAAGAAAAGAAAGCAAAATGGGCAAATTGGTGTGAATTCTGAGACACACACTCTGGGCTTTTCCAGAAATACTAGAAGGGGGACTTGGTAGGGAAATGAGGGTGTTTAAACTATAGAACCAGCAACTGGTAAGGAATTTCTTTTTTTCAGTCCTGCTGAAATCTAATGACATATCAAAGTACATGTTTAAGGTGTGCAATGTGATGATTTGATACACTGCTGTGAAATAAGGTCCACCTCTGTCATTTCACATGATTACCATTTTCATGTGTATGTGGTAAAAACACTTAAGATTTACTCTTAGGAACTTAAAAAAAAAAAGATTTTACTTATTTGTTCATGAGAAACACAGAGAGAGAGTCAGAGACACAGGCAGAGGGAGAAGCAGGCTCCTCTCAGGGAGCCCAAGGTGGAACTCGATCCCCCGGACCCCAGGATCACTCCCTGAGCCAAAGGCAGATGCTCAATCAATGAACCACCCCGGCGCCCCATACTCTTAGGAAACTTCAAGTACATAATACAGTATTGTTAACCTTAATTACCACCTGTACATTAGATTTCCAGAACCTATCCACATTATAACTGGAAGTCTGTACCCTTTGACCAACATTTCCTCCTCCCCCTAGACCCTGGTAACCACCAACACTACTCTCTCTATAAGTTTGACTTTTTAAAAGATTTCGCATGTACATGAGATCATACAGTATTGGTCTTTCTCTGTTTGACTTATTTCACTTAACATAATGGCCTCAAGATCCATCCATGTTCTTGCAAATGGTAGGATTTCCTTCTATTTCAATGCTGAATAATAATTCCATTGTGCATAAATACACCACATTTCCTTTTTCCTTTCATCCATTGATAGCTTATTTCCATACTTTGGCTATTGTGAATAAGCTACAGTGAACATGGGAGTGCAGATATGTCTTCAGTATCCTGTTCTCCTCTCCTTCGGATGTACGGATGAGTAATATTCTGAAATGCTTTCATGTCCATTCGCTCATTAAAACTGAGACCACTTTAATTGTCCTTGGTCTCAGAATTCATGTTTTTGAACGTCAGTCTTTTTCTCTTGAGAGAAACTACATTGAGTGTAGAATTGTTATTGCCGCAGTACAGGTGACTCAAAGTTTAGGGATTGTTCACTGGGATAGCGAGATTTTAAATCAGGATAATCTGAAAGCTATTATTTGAATCAAGCAAATATGGGATTGCCACCCCTACGCATGATAGCTTAATAAACCTTTAATGTTAAAATGCTGACAACATTCTCAAGTAATAGTCTTCGATCTCAGGATATGGCTTCATCCCAAGATTGTTTTGCCTCCTATTTGGGCAATAGTCCTGAGCTCACTTCTTTCAAGATAACAAGTTGTCTCTACATACTTTGCTGCAAATCACCTGGCTCAGCCGCATCAGGAGGACAGCGCCCTGGGGCTTTCTACTTACATAGTTTCTTAGTCATGTTACTGTGGCATAATGTTCTTATTTAAACAAGCCCTTCCCGCCCATAAAATTATGCCTCAGGCTTTGTTTCTCAGAACCATTCATACCGCAGAGGCAAAAAAATTCTTTTAGGACAAGTAAACGCGCTTAATGTTCTTTGTGGAGGCAAACTCCATTTAGAAATGATCTGACTGCTAATGTTTGTTCTTGTTAACTTGGCCCACACTTCAAGTGCCAAGCAAGTGCTGGCCCTCGGAGCTGTGTTTGGATTCCTCCCGTAATTTGCTGAAAGGTCTCCCTCCTGGTTTCAGTCTTCCTGTTGGTAAACATGTTGTCATAATTCATTGTCTAGGGAGAAATATTAGAATTTTTTCAGAATAAGAATGTTATTTGAAGACAGGAAGCTACTATTCACTTAGAATGTGAACAGGAGAATTCCAATGGCCATGTATTTCACTTGACTTTCTGTAAGCCGTGTTAAGTAGAAGCATACCAATAAAATGAATTAGACCTGGAGTGAATTCAGCCAAGAATAAAAGAAAAACCGGGCCGCCTGGGTGGCTCAGTTGGTTAAGTGTTTGACTCTTGATCTCAGCTCAGGCCTTGATCTCAGGGAGAATTCAAGCCCTGCTTTGGGCCCCACGCTGGGCCTGAAGCCCACTTAGAACAAAACAGAACAGAACAAAACATAAATATGCAAGCTAGGCACACAAAAGGAAATAGGATCACAGAGTTAGAGGAGCAAAATTACATAAGATTATGCATATAGTTCCTACTTAATAAATTGTAAAAGTCACAATGACAGAATTCACTGGAAAATGTAAATGACCAAAATTCAGCCAAGAAACAGATAACCATAGGAGACCAAACAGCATAGAAGACATAGAAAATGTGGTCAAAATATTACATCTAAAAAACATAGCAAGGGCAGCCCCTGTGACGCAGCAGTTTAGCACCGCCTTCAGCCCAGGGTGTGATCCTGGAGACCCAGGATCGAGTCCCACTCAGGCTCCCTGCATGGAGCCTGCTTCTCCCTCTGCCTGTGTCTCTGCCTCTCTCTCTCTCTCTGTGTGTGTCTCTATGAATAAATAAATAAATAATCTTTTATTTTATTTTATTTTTTTAAATAAAAAATCTTTTAAAAAAACTTAAAAAAAAAAACATGGCAAGCCTAGACATAAAGGCATATACTTCTGTATATTCCAAGAAGAAATTAGTTGAAAATGTAATATGAACACTTCCACAGGAAAATATAGAATGCTTTCTGATTTATTATAGGAAATAACATAACCCTCGCAGAAAAACCTGTTTAAAGGTGGGAGAAAAAAATTGATATTTGTGCAAATATCATACAAATATAACTATACATAGAGATTCAAAATGAAAAATTAGGCATCTCATCAAGCATTCTATGAAAAGAACAATACAAAATGACTTCAGCGTTGGGGCCCCTGGGTGGCTCAGTCAGTTAAGTGTCTGCCTTCGGCTCAGGTCACGATCTCAGGGTCCTGGAATCAAGCCCCACATCAGTCTCTCCACTCAGTCGTGACTCTGCTTTTTCCTCTGTCTCTCCCTCTGCTATCTCTCTTGCCCTCTCTTTCTCAAATAAATAAATAATATCTTAAAAGAAAAATAATTAAAAACCCCAAATGATCTCAGTTTTATTCTCAAAATACAAGAGTAGTTAGCTAATAGGGTATTTATCAGCAGAATTCATCTCATCAGAAGGTCTCAGAGAAAAACCAAATGATCATGTGGATAGATATACAAAAGGCATTTGATTAAAATTAACATTCATTCACAATCTAAGGTCTTAGTAAACCAAGAATAAGACATACATCCTCAGCTCAACAAAGAGTGTGTAGTGGAAACAAGCAGACAGCATCACACTTAAGTGCTAATTGGTATATTCATATTCACCAGAAATAAGAAGCGAAGTCCTATTCACCATGGTTAGAGCAGTATTCAGGATTGCTCTATCCAAATGTAAGGAAATGCAAGACATGAATTGGAGACCAAATTGTTATTGTTTGCCCATTATATAACTGGCTAACAGAATCCATGATGAGTATTTTCAAATAAATGGGAATTTTATCAGAGAATATATTTAACTCTTTTCCCTTGTTTTGATGTACGTGTAAGTGAACTTTGAAGGCCAAAACAAAACAAAACAAAACACTTCGCAGGTGAGGCTCTTGCACCAAATTTACTACTACAAGGTAATGCGTGTGATGTTTCAGTTTCTGCAAGGTTCAGTTCCACCCCTAAACTTACCCATCTAGAAACACAGAAGGGAATTTAGCTTCAAAATTATTTCACTTGTCATAGAGAAGTTTAAACAGGTCAGACTAATTACTATTATTTTGTTGGTGGCTTGCTCTCTTGGGTAGAATGGGCCTTTCCGTGGGTTGCAGGGTTTTATTCTGAATTCTGCAAGGCTGGTGCTGCTGCTTCCCTAAGAGGCATTTGCTGGACCCCTAGAGTTCACCTCCCAGCCCAGTGTGACCTGACAGCCCTACCCCTGTTCTTGATCGCTGTAACACCACCCTTGGTGCTCAGACCACAGAACTATTGCTGCAAACAAGACTCTGGGGTGTGGTTGCATAAATACATTTTGCACTGAGGCCCTGTTTGCCTAGAGTTGGCTTTGAGTGGGCCTCTTACCCTTAGGGAATGAGTTAACTCTTAGAGAATCTCTAAACCCTGTGATGCAAGGGAGCCCCCAGCCATGTCACAGTTCAAGTCTGATGCACCCAAATAAAGCCCAACCTGTAGCTTCTGGGCTGTGCTAGAGAATGACCTGAACTAGTTGCAATGGCAACAGCATAGGAAATAAAATTCACAGAGGCATTTGTGAGAGCAACACAAATTGAACTAGAAAATATAATTATAAGGGTGCCTGGGTGGCTCAGTCAGTTAAGCGTCCAATTCTTGGTTTCAGCTCAGGTCATGATCTCAGTGGATCGTGGAATAGAGCCCCAGGTCCAGCAGGTGCTCAGTGGAGAGACTGCTTGAGTTTCTTTCCCTCTGTGCTTCCCCTTGCCCTCTCCCTGCCCTCCCCCCACTCCTCAAATAAATAAATAAATCTTTAAAAAATATTTTAAAAATTAAAAAAATTTCAGAAAAAGAACATACAATTATAATCACTGCTGAATTAACCATAAGCATGTCCCCCAAGCAATTGAAGGATGATTTCAGAACCATTGGTAGGTTTCTTGCCATGCTCAAAGTCTTCTCTTCAAACACTCCTTCAAATAAACATGGTATGGTATCCTAGAAAAAGGGGCTTGAAACTTTCTTAGGATTAAAGATGTCAGGATTAAAGATTTTATAGATGTAAAATATTTGTTTCAATGTCCATAGTAGAACAATACAGTCAGATTTAGGGAATGAATTAGAAAGAGGGGTAAACTTCAAAATAAATTTTAAAATTTCATGAAACCAGCCTGTGGCAATTTGTGTCTGCATTTTAAAATAGAAATAATTTACTCTTCTACTGAAAATAGCCCATGAAACTATAAAGAGATAACAAAAATTAAAAGATCAAGGGGGAAATGCTCTTATTCCTGGAAAAGAAAGCCGAAAAAGGAATGCTGTTAAAAAATAAAAATAAAAAAAAAATTCGGGGGGTGGTGGTGGTGGAATGTAATGCTAGATAGATATGATATGGTACTAGTGCCACCCACTGTTGTAAGTATAAATTGCAGCTAAGCTATAGCCCATTCGTTCTGAATTTTCAAAATTCTTTTAAAACCTGCCCTCTCATGGCAGGAATAGATGTTTTGTGTTGCTTTCATTATTTCCACTTACCTAAATCTTATTCAGAGTTACTCTGCTAATGGGGCCCATGGGTGGTTCAGTCGAATAAGAGTCTTCTTTTGGCTCAGGTCAGGATCCTGGGATTCCAGAATCTAGCCCCACTTCCGGCTCCCTGCTCAATAGGGAATCTGTTTCTCTCTCTCCCTCTGCATTTCCCACTGCTCATGCTCTCTCACTCTCTTAAAGAAATAAATAAAATCTTTTAAAAAATAATTATTGTACTAAGAGTTTTACATAAATCTTCTCATTTACTTGTCATAACAACTCTTATCAAGCAGGTAGTATTTTTATCTCCATTGGATAGATGAACAGAACAGTGCTTAAGAGTCATTAAATAACTTAGCCAAGGTCACATAGGTGTTGAGTGGCAGGGTGGGGGTTAGAACGTGGGCTAGTTGATCAGAAATCAACCTCTGGGCTGCCATTCTGCTGTGTCTGCTATTTCACTATGTCTTGGGATCTCTCTTGTGGAAGATCTTCCAGAATATATGTTTTTATTACTTCAGCCTCAGTTTATCATCTCCAGAAGAACTCACACAGAGGAATGAATTATTATAACACACTATTAGGGCAAAGAAGAGGGTCTGCAGGTTATTTTGGGTGGTCTTTCCCATTTTAATAAAAAACGGGTGTCAAGTTTCAGGCATTTATGTGCCTTTTGTGCTAATTCACATGTCTGACAATGATAACTTGTATTTGGATATTTTCAGATTACCGCAATTGAGAGATAGAAAGATTGGTCAGATTTTCCCTGAAAAATGCCCCCTCTGAAGCTAAGGGTTCCACAACCATTGTATTTCTATGGGGGCGGGGGAGACAAGATGGCTTATTGGTGCTCATTTTGTATAGAAGGCTTGTTATCAAACCTTCATTGGCTATTATTTGGAGATGCCAAAAACTCTTAGTAATATGTTCCAATGAATCCCTGGGTTTCTGCTAAATGTAATGGTATTTTGTGTCCAAGGTTTGAAAACACAAACCAGAGAAAGGATGAAGCAAATGGAAAGGTATAGAATAGATGGAGTCTGGTAGGGCAGAGGGTAAAGTAGAGGGAGACACGGGCAGGGTAGCATATCCAATTGGAGGAGAGAGGAAAAATCTGGAAAATGTACCCAGGAGCCAATTCGTAGGAAAAGCAGAGGCTGGAGATCCATTCTCAGCATTTATCCATGAGCTGTACAAACAACTGGAGCGATGTGGAGTTGATACCAGTTGAAAGCCCCTGATTGGGAACTCCATGACAGTGTATGTTGGTCCTTAGAAGAGTATCTTTCAAATCAAGAGGGTCAACAAGAGATACTATTAGAGTCCAGTCAATTCCACCATATAAATATTTATGCAATATCATTGGTATGAAAAGCACTGTGGTAGTTGTGCACTGTAAGTAGTCAAAAACCTCTTCATATCATCTCCTTTCCCTGTTCTATCTGCAGATTTGCATTGGCAGCATTGAATGCCATCTAGCTGTAAAGACTGGAAAACCTCAATGGCTGAGTTCCAATCTGATTAAGCATGGTGCACCCAAAAGCTACAGCTTAGTTACCTAGTTACAGCCTACATTGGCATCTCTGTGCTGTGTAATGACTTCCAGGCCCACATCCTACTTCTTGCCTGGAGAACCTTACTTCTTACATGTGTGTGTGTTAGTTTTATTAGTTTTTTTTCCCTCTTTTTAAAAATTGTGATTTAAAAAACCACATAACATTTAAATTTATCATCTGAATCATTTTTCGGTACAGCTCAGCTGCGTTGTTTACATTATTGTGCAACAGATCTCTAGAACTTTCTCATCTTGTAAAACTGAAACTCTATACTCATTAGAACTAATTCCTTCTCCCTCCTCTCTCCAGCCCATAGTCACTGCCTTTCTATTTCCCATTTCTATGATTTTTTGGTTACTTTAAATACTTCATATGAGTTGAATCTCACAGTACTCATTCTTCTGTGACTGGCTTAGGATAATGTGTTCGAGGTTCATCTATGTCTTAGCATGTGATGGAGTTTTTTTTTTCTTTTTTTAAGGCTGTGTAGTATGTTATTTTATGTATATACCACATTTTCTTTATCCGTTCATCCATCGATCACACCTCTTGGCTGTTGTGAAATGCCGCAATGAATATGGGTGAGTGCTTATTTTTCAAAAACCCAAACTGCCCCACCTAGAGGTCTTGCAGTCTAGGGAGTGTTGATGGAAACTGAGGCAGAAAGAGGATCAGTTGCAGGCTAGGTGTCTCAGGAAGCAGAGCGTGTGGGAGAAATCTTCATGCCTCGCTTTCTGTACTTTCACTCAGAAGAAAGTACAGCTTTTGGCATGACCTCCTGGGGTTTACAGAAAGACAAACTTGCAACAAAGGGCTACAACTTTTCTTCAATGACTCAAGCGGGTCACGCAGCTCAGATGCCTAGGGTCCTTGTATGTCACCCAGAGATTTTATGGGAGTCATCCTCATCTGCTTCCAACATGGAGACACCTGTGCTTTGTCAATTCCTCAAAGGGAGGCATGCTGGAGGGGAAGAGAGAACACAGATTCTCAACTCTGGACTCTGAGGGCACTAATTTAGTTCATTGTTTTTAAACTTGGGAAAATCATCTAAATTCTTTAAATTTCAACCTTCTCATTTATCAAATGAAGATGATAATGCAGAGTACAAATTTTTGGTGAGGATTTAATGAGAGTAATTGAAAATTCTAAAAAAAAAGTGTCATATAAACATTGACTACATTCGTTTTAGTAAATATCAGTATAATAGCATTTGTAGCAAATTTCTGTTTCAATTGTTGTCATTTAGCTGCTTTCCTTCTTTTTATAACTCAGAGGATAGCACACTTTCTTTTTCATATGTCTTTCAGCGTTCTGAAAAGTAAGTTCTCTCCTCTCAAATTCAAATGAAAAAATAGCAGTCTTCCCTGGGGTTTATAGCTACTTTGAATACAGAAATAGTTGAGCAAAATTTATCAACTCATGAAAATGTTTGTGGGGAGTGCCAGAAATTGCTGATTTTTCCTGGATGTCTATTTCCTCTACTCCTTTAATAACAAAACTCCTGTTTTTTTTAGCTGGACACATGGCTGTCTAGAATAAAGATTCGTGTTTCTTAGCCTCTTTTGTTGTCTAGCTGTGGTTAGGTATGAAGATTTGGCTAATTGAAATTGTGTCTGTCTACATATTTTTTAAGCCAAAAAAATAGTGAAATGTAGGCAATTAGCCCTTTTCAAAATAATTGGAAGAGGGGATAGCAGGAGGCTGCCATCTGAACTACTAAGTTCCAGAACATTTTGTCATTGCTGTAGTCCATCTTGGAGCATGAAGTGGAAGCCAAGTGGTCACCCTGGGTCCCTGATGAATACAGAGTTAGGAAATCAGACCCTGGGGTCACTTCTTTCTAGGCATGGTTTACGTGCAAGAGAAAATTCTTTCTTGTTCATGCCACTGTTGCCTTGGATTTTTTGTCACTCAGATGGAATTAAACTACAACTGATACAAGTTTGACCATGGTCATGATTATTACTCACATGGTATTTTTAGATATACTACTTTAAAAAAAATCCACACCACACTTTGTTTTGTGCCTAGCACATCCTAAAATGTAATAAGTGTTCAGATGTTGATGTGGCAGACAGTGCTGGCCTAACTAAGAAGCAGAGACCACTTGAATATTTAAACAGAAAGACGTCAGTGCAGGGGATTGGTGACCTAGGGGGTGGAAGAGCCAAATGGAGGACAGTGAATTAATTTAAGAATTATTGACAGCTGCTACCACGGCTGGGCCGAAGGGATAGAGGGAAATGGTATAGATTGTATAATTGCTCCCATTTATTCACTACACTCCTGAGTTTATGTGTCCTGCCTCATGGATATGTGGCTGGCTAAGAAAGTGTGAGCAGACGTGATAGACACAAACAGCTGGCATCACAAAGTCTTTCTGACAGCTGGCAGCCTGATATGTAGGCAGCAGTGGGTTTGGAGTCAGGACATCTGCATTCAATTCCTGGCTTGGCCACTTACCACCTAATAGATCCTGGGCCAATTACTGGGCTTCACCTGAAGGCAATTTCTTCACTGGGGGAATGGGCTCAATGATGGATTTATACTTGATCTATCGGTGTCCTTTTATCCTGCTACCACATGCATTGGATCAGCCATACAACAACAGTCCCTAAAAGGAGAAATTCTTGTCTCTAGATTGAATACTTTATTTCCTCTGTTCTTTGACTAAACGTTGTCTCTGTCTTTGTACTTATTCACCAGGTGGATGATTTTTTTTTTTCTGCTAAGAATGACTATTTCTTCCATGAACCAAAGCAATATAAAGTTGACTCTTTCCAATTTTTCATAGAACGATTCCATTGGCTGGGGAACAGTATCAGTTTCAGGAGTGACTTGGCAGGTGCAGGAAAAACATCAACACTCCAGGGCCTCAGATAAATGCAGATCCTTTCAAGTGGCGTTGAGTGTTGTGATAAAGAAATTTTCAAAAAGGAGCTGTAACGCAATCTTTCGGTCCCCTTCCTTCCCCCAACTACACTTCCAAACTTCCAATTGGGCTTGTCACCTGCTCTGTCACCACCTTGTTTTCCTCCTTTTCAATGGAAGAGAGATTGTATTTCACTTGAGTTACACCAACCAGATTTCCTAAACTGACTACCAAGGGCATCTCCGGTGGTTTTCAATCCTGCACACAGTTGTAATAGAAGTGAGGTGGTAGCAGGGAAGAGTGCCTTTTTAGGTGATCACCAGTAAGTCTAAGAGTTTTGGTGCTTTCCAAATCAGTCTATCAATATACATTGGTGATAGCAGTCATCCTGTCAGGCAGTTCTTAAGTGTAAAAAGTCCCAGCATTGGGGAAAAAAGTCACCCAGAGGAATGGTAGAGGGGAGGTGGAATAAGAAAAAGGGAGGTTTCTTGCCTACCCGGCTGAAACAGACCTACACCCATCTCTCCTAGGCCCTGTCCCAATCCTTTTGACTGATGGCCACACTGATTTCTAAATAAATGGCCATGAATGAGGCTATCACCCTCTCATAGGGCCTAGATTCCTCAGAGATATTCATATGCACAGTTAGGTGTCAGCTTGGCCCTTGGGCCAACTTCCCTGGGCAGCCTCAGTGGGGAGGATGAAAGAAAGTACTTCTAGGTTGAAAGTCTTTCAAAACAGAACCATGTCTGACAATCTAGTATTTGGATTTCCATTGCAATAGACCTTCCTACAGTTTTCGTGGCCTGGTTAAAGCTTGTAAAACTAATATAGGCAAAATAAAAACATGGCCTTCCCTGCCTTCTCCAAGGGAAGAGGGTGGGATTTCATTCCATTTCCCACCTTTCCTCCGTGAATGGGCTTACATCTGTTTGTTTCTATTTCTTCTAATTTTTTTTTTTAAGTAGTGTAAGTACAGAGTACTGAATTTAGCACACTCACCTCCCTTCCTTGCCCCTCAAAATTCCCTTACTCCTCTAATTTAAGTAGTTATATATCAACTGATTTGACATTGACTTTTGACATTGTTTAGTGACTGGCCATAAGATGCAAAAGTTGCTGTATTTGCATTTTTTCCTCATGTGTCCTTCTATTCCTCTATGCTTGGCTTGTCAGTGATATCATTAGTTTTTTTAATGTCAAGGATTATTTTTCTGTAATTGTAATCAAATCTTCCATGTGTTTTGTCTATGTGTCTATAGATTAATTCTCAAACAGTGATTCCAATATGATGATTCTGAAGGTATCAATCACTGAAGAAAAATATAGGGTGACCAGACCTATACAAAAGGAAATGCAATCCTGCATCTCTGAAACTGTACTGCTTGGAGGAAAAATTCCAAGCATCAAGGTCAATGGGATTTCTCCCCCTAGTAACTACTCAAAATTGGTTCACATTTTAATTTGTCTCATATATACCTGTGACTATCTTGGATGGCTTTTTTTTTTTTTTAATGAGGGACTGTATTGTTTTTATTATTTTCATGTTCACGGGAAAGAAGAGTGAAATCTTAGTTTCTTCTTTTTTTTTAAGATTTTATTTATTTAGTCATGAAAGACACACACACACACACACACATGCACAGATTGAGAAGCACAGGCAGAGAGAGAAGCAGGCTCCATGCAGGGAGCCGGATGTGGGACTCGATCCGGGTCTCCAGGATCACACCCTGGGCCAAAGTCTGCGCTAAACCGCTGAGCCACCGGTGCTGCCCTCTTTTTTTTTTTTTTTTTTAATATTTTATTTATTCATGAGAGACACAGAGAGAAAGAGACAGAGACACAGGCAGAGAGAGAAGCAGGCTCCATGCAGGGAGCCCAATGTGGGATTCGATCCCGGGACTCCAGGATCACGCCCTGGGCCGAAGGCAGGTACTCAACAGCTTAGCCACCCAGGCATCCCTGAAATCTTAGTTTCATGTTCAAAATATATATTGAATGAACCCCACATTTGTTTGTTTTTCTAAAGAGTTTTTTCTAACTTTCTGATTTAATTCGGGCTACTTTTTTTTTTTTCAAGGCAAGCTGCATACAGTCATTCCATGAATCTCTTCTTTGAATGCATTACACTATTTTTTAGATTATATGTATTCTTGCTTAGAATCCTTTTACATTTTGCTAAAACAACTTTACAAGTTATTTTTTCCAGAGATGGTGCAATGGAGGTTATCTTTCTGGGTCCTTGCTTGTTTTTAAGTGTTGATAATCATTTCTTACATTCAAGTGAGAGTTTGGTCAAAGATAGAATACTCAGTGCCAAACTTTCTCTCAAAATATTGAAGCTATCATTTCACTTTCTTGTAGTGTTCATTGTTGCTGATCAGTAATATGACACCAATAGCTTGCTTTTTCTTCATAGGAGGTTTTTTTGTCTTTGGGAAGTTTTGGGAATTTTCTTTCCTTTTTTTTTTAAAGTACTTTAATTTTACTGGGATGTGTCTAGGTTTAGATCTTTCCCCTCATTCATCTTGCTTAATTCTTGGTCCTTCTTTTATTTTTATTTTTTTAATGTTTGGGATGGCAAGGAGCAGAGGGAGAGGAAGAGAGAGGATCTTAAGTGGGTGCCATGCCCAATATGGAGCCTGAGGCAGGGCTCAATCTCAGGGCCCTGAGATCATGCTTCGTGCTCCATTTTTTTTTTTTTAAGATTTTGTTTATTTTTTCATGAGAGACACAGAGAGAGAGGCAGATACGCAGACAGATGGAGAAGCAGGCTCCATGCAGGGAGCCTGATGTAGGACTCAATCTCAGGACTCCAGGATCACGCCCTGAGCTGAAGGGAGGTGCTCAACCACTGAGCCATCCAAACATTCCTTTAGTGCTCCTTGTAAACTGGAAGACCCATATCTCTTCAGTTTTCCCCAACTCAGGGCATTTGTCTTCTATTATTTCTTTGATTATTTCCTCCATTCAATTTCTTTTCTCTATTCTGGAATGTCTGCCATATGGGAGTTGGACCATCTGGATTCATCTTATAGGTTTCATATCTTTCTTAGTACTTTTGCTTTAATTGCTCTACAGTTTTTCTAATATTAGCTTCCAGAACTCTAATTTGGAATTTATGTTTTTATTTAGCCTATTATAAATGTTTTATTTTGATATTTATGTCTTTAATTTGTTAGAAATCTTTGTTCTTTTTTTTTGTGTGCCCTCTCTATTCTTGTTTCATAGGGACCTATTCTTGTTTTATGGATGCATTAGCCTTTTGGATGTCCATCAGGATGCTAATTACATTTTAAATATTTCTCCTTTGTTTCTTAAGCAACCTATTCTCCTCAGTCACTAATTGTTCATGCGATCATTCTCATTCATGCACAGCAAGGGAAACAGTATGCCTAATAGGTTGAAAACAGAAGGGTGAGTGAGGGAAAAATCAGGTTGAGGGGCATCCAGTGGCCAGTTTACATATGCCATGATAAATACGTTAGATTTATTCCATGTGTGAAAGCAGCCACTGGAACTTTGAAGTCAGGAAGCAATATGAATTGGTCCTTGTCTGTAAGTGTCACTCTGACCACTGAGTGGAGAAAAAACTGTGAGGATTTGAGTTGATGAGCAGTTAGGAGTCACAGGATCCATCCACATCTGAGAAGAAAATGGAGCTTGCATGATTTGATATGTTGTCACAGTTCTCATTTCCCCAAGGATAGACATTCTTGGAAAAGTAGGTCTGTGGGGGACTAGTAGGGACAAGTGTCAGGAATTGGGGACACATCAGTTGAGATCAGTTTGGTTGGATGGGATGGCAGAGGTAGGGGGGAGCAGGGAGGTCATGGCCATGGGCTCTGCTGTTTAGTCTACTTGGTCCATTTTCTACCAATTCAATTTCTGAAAATTCAGCTTTGGACTTGCTGAGATGATAAGGAGAGGTGAGATGGGAGAGAGTGGACTGAAAACAAAGGAAAGAAAAGAAGGCAATCTCACACAGTGATTTGGGGGAGGAATACCATTCCAAGTCACTTGGGCTTGCTGGATCAGAGCAACTGCATTCTAAGGGGGGCACAAAGTTGAAAACTTTCTGAGTTCCTCAACATTTTTCCAGGTCAGAGGGGAGCTGTGTAAAAAAGTAGAAGGAGACAGCTATAGCTAGTTAGAATACTTGATCTATTACTTGTTATTATGTAATTTTAGGTTTAACTTCTCAAACTTCTCAGTTGTTCTCATAGTAAAACTGAGCTCATTAAGACCAACATCATATAATTGATGTAAAATTTTAGGCGAGACAGTGGAGGTAAAGTGTGCATGTAGTGAATGCAAAATTTAGCATTTTATTAAGATTTACTCATTTTTTTCATTGATCCATACGTTTATCACCACACAAGCCTGATAATGTTAACCATCAGGACAGTCACAAGTAGTATCACAAGTAGTGATAACTATGTGCCATCTGTAATTATAGAAATAGAAATGCACTACATATTGACTCATTTAAATCCCACGACAACCCTAAGAGGGAGAAAGTGCTCTCTATCAAACAGTATTGGCTAGGCAGGGCTGTGGTAACAAGGAAACCCAAATTTCAGTGCTTTCAACAACAAGGGTTCATTTCTCACTCATATTTCATGGTGGCTGTGGGTCAGCTATAGCTCAGCAACTCTTCCTCACTTTGGTGTCAAGGTCAAGGAGCCGCCTCTGTTTTGGCCTCATCACAGAGGGAAAAGAAGTAGCTGAGCCATGTAACAGTTCTGAAAACTTCTGCTCAGAAATGTTGTCCATCACTTCCTTTCATTCTATTGGCCAGCTGGCATGCCACACCTGATGTGAAGTGGGCAAATATACTCATCTTTAGGAAGAGTACAAAAAAAGAAATTGGAAGGGATCTTCATTTTGTAGGTGATGGAATTGAGACACAGAGAGGTCAAGCAACTTGCTCGAGGTGACACAGCTTGTAAGTAGTAGGACTGAACTCCAGGGATCACATAAACAGTAGAAACAAACATTATTTCTATGCTGTAGACCCTCTTTCCCCTTCAAAATCCTTTAAAATTATTTTTGGCAGTTTTTAGGGAGTATCTCATGCATATTCACAAACAGATCATCTCAGCCCTGACCAATTAGTGAGTCTCTGCAATGTAAAAAGCCACATAAAGGTACCTGCCAGATGTCATCTTTTAAAAATATTGAATTGCTACCTACTTTAGACTCTCTTGCTACAGACTCATTGGTCCCAAAGCTGCCAGGGCCCCTCAGAACTATGAGCCTTTCAGCTTGGAATTCAGAGTGCTGCTGCTGATGTCTATTCTATTGGCACTGTTTTGGCCACATGCCACTGAGGAGTGTGCTTGGGCATGGTGGTTGACACTCCTAAAGTCACGCTATGCCATCCCCTGTTACCCTGGACCCAAAGTACAGTTGCGTCTCAGTATATCATAGTGATTTTTTTAAAGATATATTTTTATTTTAGAGAGCTAGAGAAAGAGAGCAGGGGGGTTTGGGGAAGAGGGAGAGGGAGAGGGAGAATCTCAAACAGACTCTCTGCTGGGTGCAGAGACCAATGCTGGGCTCAATCTAACGATCCCAGGATCATGACCCAAGCTGAAATCAAGAGCAGGACACTCAACCAACTGAGCCACCCAGGTGCCCCTCATAGTGATTTTTTTGAATTACTTTTTTATTTTTTAGAAAGGTAAAGGGTTCATGTTATAACAAATAACATATAATAATAATATAAGAAAACATACAATCTTGCTTCCTTCTTGCCTGCATATGCTTTACTCCCTCTTTCCAGTATAAAAACTTATATTAGTTTCTTTTTTAAAAAAAGATTTTATTTATTTATTCATGATAGACAGAGAGAGAGAGAGAGAGGCAGAGACACAGGCAGAGGGAGAAGCAGGCTCCATGCTAGGAGCCGACATGGGACTCTATCTCGGGACTCCAGGATCACACCCTGGGCCAAAGGCAGGTGCTGAACCGCTTAGCCACCCAGGGATTCCCCCCTTATATTAGTTTCTGATATTATTATTATATTATATATAACTTAAATTCTTCTAGAATTTCTTAACAAATACTAGCAGTGTATTTTTATCTCCTTTTCTTACTCAAAATGCAGCATACTATGTATTATTCTGGACAATTATACGCTAAATTGTGTCTCTCCAAAATACATGTTGAAGTCCTAAACTCCAGTGCTTATGAATATGGCCTTATTTGGAAAGGGGGTGTTTTTAGATGTAACTAAGTTAAGATGAGGTCATTAGGGTGGACCTTAATCCAATATGATTGGTGTCCTTATATGGAAAGGGAAATTTGGACAGACATACAGGGAGAATTCTGTGTGATGACAGAGGCAAAGACTGGGATAATGCACCTGCAACCCAAGAAAGGCTCAGATTTGGCAGCCAAGAATAGAAGCTGAAAGAGGCAAGAAAGGACCCTTCTTTATAGGCTTTAGAGAGAACGTGGCCTTGCCAACACTTTGATTTTGGACTTCCAGCCTTTAGAACTATATAAGACAATGCATTTCTGTTGTTTTAAGCCACATAGTTTTTGACAGTTTGATAGGATAGACCTAGTGAACTAGTACATGCACTTTGCTTTTTTTTCACTTAATATAGTAGAGATTTTCTGAAGCAGTATAAAAAAAAACTATCTTGTGAAAAATGGCACATGATATTCCATTATGGATTACTGTAATTTATTTACCTTACTCTATTGATACATACTTGAGCTATTTTCAATTTTTTACTGTTACAATGTTGCAGTGAATTTTTTTTTTTTTTGAGAGAGAGAGAGACTGTGAGTAGGAGAAGGAGGTGGGGGGTGGGAGGTGGGAAGGGGCGGAGGGAGAATACATTTCCACATATATTTTGGTTAATGTCTGGACTTTTTATTCAGTTCTATTTATCAATTTATTTATGTCTTAATACCAAAATAATTTAATGTTTGTGTTTTACAAATATGCTGTAATATTTAGCAGGGCTATTCTTTATTCATTACTTTGTTTCCCCCTCCCCCAAAGTGTTCTGGCTCTGGCTTACTTACTTACTGTAGAAACCGTAGAATCAGCTTCTCCCAGAAGTCTGGTTATAAACAGAGTTTCCAATTTTATTCACTACGTTCTCTTTCTTTAGGCTTTAGACAAAGTCATGTGCTCTTTTCCTTTGGATGACTGAGTTATCATCACAAACCCAAACTTTACACACTTCCCTCTCTTCCCTAGGATGAGTATATCCTGACCACATGTTGGACTGTAACATGCTCTACTTCTGCCGAGAGACCCTGCATCTAACAGTCTGATTTCTACCACTGTCCACAATTCAGGCTTGAGCAGGACCTTGATGAAGATATATTCATTTATGCTGCCAGTATCTGATAGCGCCTTCTTGAATACCCAAAAATAACTCTAATAAGAAATGAATAGACCTATGAAAAGAAAATTATGAAATTTTTCTTTTTTTTAAAGAATTTATTTATTTGAGACAGAGAGAGAGAGAGAGAGAGAGAGAAAGAGAGAGAGAACATGGGTGGTGGGGAGGGCCAGAAGGAGAGGGAGAGAGAGAATCCTCAGACTCCCCACTGATTAGAGAGCCCCACGAGGGGCTTGATAGCAGGACACCAAGATCATGACCTAAGCCAAAACCAATAGTTGGATGCTTAATCTCACCCCATGAGACACTCAGGCACCCCGAAAAATATGAAACTCTTCTGAATGAAATATACAAATATACAAAGGCGTATAAATAAAAAGATATATTCTGTTCTTGGAAGGGACCATTTGATAATATTTTTGTCTAAATCAATTATTTGTTGCATTTCAGTAAATAAACAAGTGTGATTCTTTCCTAATTTGAAGTGGTATTTTATTTTTAAATTTTTAAAAAAGATTTTATTTATTTAGAGAGAATTTTATTTATTTTATTGAGAGAGAGTGAAAGCAAGCGAGAACAAGCAGGGAGGAGGGGCAGAGGGAGAAGCAGACTCCTCGCTGAGCAGAGAGCCCAACTCGGACTCTCTGGGATCATGACCTGGGCTGGAGGCAGACACTCAACTATCTGAGCCACACAGGTACCTGATATGGTATCTTAAAGGTCCTCTGAGAGAATAATGGGATAGAGAATTTACAAAAAGTTTATAACAAAGAGTACTGAGTAAAACATCTTTTAAGGTTATAATAATTAAAACAAAATGGTAGTAGTGAAGACCAATGGAATAAAATATAGGATCTAGAAAAGGGCCAATTATATGAAAACTTGGTTTATGATGAAATGACATTTCAAATTGGACAAGGAAGTATAAAGTTTGCAGAAAATGGTAATATTGGGATACAGGCTGAACTATTTCAACAAAACACCAGAAATACAGCTTAGAGTGTTGCTGCTTCATGTGTAGCCCACACACTATGTGTTTCTGGTCCACTAGAAATAGGTCCTGAAACTGAGTGTGAGCATTTAGAAACTTTTATGATGATTTGACCTTGTTGTGACCTTCAAGTGCTTGATTGCCTGCCCAAAAAGAGTATATTGCATTATGGAGGTTGAAAATCCATGGTGTATAGTGAAGGTCATGGGCAGTAGGACTCTATTACAACATATGATATTTAAATTTCATTTTGAGATAATGTAATGATTTAAAACATTCTTGAAATTTTAGTAATTAATAAGTATTAATAATTATATGATTATTTTAATAAATATTAATACTTGTTTCATTTTTTTAACCAAGTCTGTTTTAAATTCATAGTTGAACATTATTAGCTTAATGAAATACATTCTCATCATTTATTTTCTAGCTTTAAAACAGCAATAACTTCAAAAACATTATAAGACTAAAAAAAAAAATTATAAGACTAATACAAAGCATTCCTGTATTCACCTAGATTGCCCAGTGGTTGACATTCTACCACATTTGTCTTACCATTCTCTCTTTTTTTTTTTCTCAGCATACAGACATGATAAATGATACTTTCTGAAAGAGCCAGAGTAATATGTCACTGTTCCATATTGCTCTTCTAGAACTTTGCCACTCCTCATCAAGAAGTACTGTCTATAGCCTCTGTTCTTGACCTACATGGGTGTGTGACTGCTATAAACAATGGAGTACAGCATAAGTGAGGTTATGTGACTTCTCAGATTAGGTCATAATAAGGATGTACCTTTGGCCTGATTATCTCTCTTGAGATACCCTAGAACTCAACTGTCATTTTGTGAGAAAGCCCAGGACATACTGTTAGGCCACATAGAGATTTTCTAGTCAACGGCATCAGCATCAGCTTGGCTGATAGCCAACATCAACCACCAGACAAGGGAGTGATGATTTAGCCCCCAGCCCTCAAATCTTCCAGCTGAGGTCACAGACATCATGGGGCAGAGACAAGCCTCCTATGCTGTGTGCTGTCTGAATTCCTGACGCACAGAATCCATGAGCATAATATGCCTCTATGGCATAGTCATTCTATGCCACTAGATTTTGGGATAATTACTCAACTATATTAAGTAAAACAATACATTAATAATCTTTTTTTTTCTGAGTCCTTAGAGAACAAATTACAGGTATGAAGCTATTCCCTATTATTATTTCCTAAAAGCAAGGAGAGACTCCTGCATAACAGAGCAGCCATCAAAGTCAGGAAATTAACATTGAGACAATGGTCACTTCTAACCCCCAGGTCTCATTCACATTTCACTGAATGTCCCCAAAATCCCCCCCACAGATTTAGGATCCGATCCATGATCACATGTTGCTTTTGGTTGTTTTATTGAATCTGGAACTATTCTTAATCTTCATTTGGCTTTTCTGACCTTGACACTTTTGAAAAGTGAAGGCACCTTACCTTGTAGAATGTTCCTCAATTTTGGCTTGTCTGATATTTCCTCATGATTACATTCAGATTATATATTTTCATGAATGTCACCGAAGTAATTCTGTGTTCTTCTTAGCACATTATGTTAGGGGACACACATTTTTCACACCACTAAAATCCTGTCTGCCACATTTCTCTATTGTAAAGTTAATACATATTTTGTACTTAGTATTTTGTGTAAATGTCCTGTTCTTCATCAAAATTTACCCCACTGATTTTAGTGTCTGTTAGGGATTCTTTGCTTTAATCAGCTATTACTGCCATGGCTGCTGCATGTTGATTTTATAATTCCAGGATTTCTTCTACATGTATTTTTTTTAAGATCTTAAAAATCTATTTATTTATTTATTTATTTATTTATTTATTTATTTATTTATTTATTTATGAGAGACACAGAGAGAGAGGCAGAGACACAGGCAGAGGGAGAAGCAGGCTCCACGCAGGGAGCCAGACGTGGGACTTGATTCCAGGTCTCCAGGATCACACCCTGGGCTGAAGACAGCGCTAAACCGTTGAGCCCCCCGGGGTTGCCCTCTTGTATATGTATTTATTGACTTCCTATTACAAATGAGAGTTTTACTTTCTATAAATGTGTGCCTAACTTGTGATTCTTATTTTACTCAATGTATTATTCTATTACTTAATCATTATTTTATGCTCAGATTATCCTAGATTAGGTCATTGAGATATGTTTTCTTCATTCTTTGGGTGCTTCCTTTCTCTCTGGCACAAAAAAAAGGTCTAGACCATAGCAGCAAACTATAGGCCATGGCCCACTCCACCTTACCAGCTGCTTTTGTAAATACAGTTTAAGTCTTGTCTATAGCTATCTATCTTCATACTCCTACAGCTGAGTTGTACATAGGTATATATTTACCAGAGTTGTAACATTTTACATTCTTATCAGCAGTGTGCTAGAATTTCAGTTGCTACACATCATTGCCAATACTTGGTATTATTAATCTTTCTAATTTTTAACCATTCTGATGAGTGTACAGGTGTACTTTATTGTGGTTTTAGTTTGCATTTCTCTGATGACTGGTTACGTTGAGCATATTTTCATGTATTTATCAGCCATTTGGATATCTGTTCAAACCATTTCTAAAAAATAAGGTTGTCTTTTTATTACTGAGTTGTAGGAGTTTTTTAATTGTACTTGATGTTGAATGTTATATTAGTATTAGTTTCAGGTGTATGACAATGATTTGACAATTCTATACCTTATGCAATGCTCACTACGATAAATGTAATTACCATCTAAACCATATAAAATTATTACACTATTATTGACTCTTCTCTACACTATACTTTTCACTTCCATGATATTTTTATTTTGCAACTGGAAGTTTGCACCTTTCAATAGTTCTTTATCTATTCTGATACAAGTTTGTTGTTGAGTATGAATTGTAAATTTTTCTCCCCTTCTGCAGTTTGTTTTTCTATTGTCTTAATGATGTCCATTGTAAAGAAAAACATTTTTTATTTTTTATAGTCTATGTTTTTAAGTCTTATCTAAGATTTTCACCTTTGTTCTCTTCTACAAGCTTTTGTAATTTTTGTTTTTTTATTTAGCTTTATGATACACTTCTAATTTTTGTAATAGTATGAGATGGAATTAATGGTCAATTTTTAAAAATACAGATATCCAGTAGTTCTAGCAACATTTATTGAAAAGACTTTTCTTTACCCATTGACTTGCTTGACATGTTTGGGGAAAATGAATTTACCAAATATAAGTGGATCTATTTCTGAAGTTACTGTACTGTTTCAGTGATCTTTATGTCTATTCTTTTACCAAAACCTTAAATTTTTTTGAATTTTTGTCTTAATTATTATAGCTCTATAGTAAAACATAAAATGAGAGTTTTTTTAAAAAAGATTTTGTTTATTCATTTGAGAGAATGAGCATGCAAGAGAGGACAAGTAGGAGGAAGGGCAGAAGGAGAGGGAGAAGCAGACTCCCTACTGAGGAAGGAGCCAGATGGATGCTGGGTTCAATCCCAGGACCTTGGGATCATGATGTGAGCCCAAGGCAGACGCTTAACGATCTGAGCTACTCAGACTCCCAGAAATCAGATAGTTTTATCCAACTTTCTTCTTTTTAGAAATGGCTTTAGCTCTTCTAGGTCTGTAGAAATTTTCATTATAAATTTTAGAATTAACTTGTCAATAACAATCCAAATGCCTACAGGAATGGAGATCAGGATGGTACTGACTCTGTAAATCAATCTGGGGAGAATTAAGAGTACTGACTTTTCCAATTCATGAACATGCCATATTGCTCCATTTAGGTCTTCTTTAGTATCTCAGAGCAATATTCCATTTTTAAAATTTTTTTAAAATTTCATTTATTTATTTATGAGAGAGAGAGAGAGAGGCAGAGACACAGGCAGAGGGAGAACCTCTCCATGCTTCATGCTGGGAACCTGACGTGGGACACAATCCTGGGTCTCCAGGATCATGCTCAGGGCTAAAGGTGGTGCTAAACTGCTGAGCCACCCAAACTGCCCAGTATTCCATTTTTTCTAATGAAGAAGTCTTGCATGTGTTTTGTTAACTTTAATGTGCCAAGTATTTATAATTTTTCTGTTATTTGTTATTACTATATTTTTTGAAATATAATTTTATTATTATGGAATCTAATAATAAAATTGGGGGGGGCTGTCTTTGTTTTTCTATTCATTTCATGTTTTCTAGAGATTGAATTTTATAAGATTTTTCAAAAGAATTAGTCTATGAGAGATTTTTCTTCACCACAGATAGTTAGAAAAGCACTTGTCTAGAGATGTAAAGCTGAAATCCAGTCAGCACTTTCAGTTTTCATCATCTTCCAGGCATTTTGGAAAGAGAACATAAAAAGACAAGGAAGTGCATGCCCAACTGTTTTGGAAAAATGCTCTGGAACTGGCACCTATCAATGCTGCTTATATCCCATGACCATATCTTGCTGCAAGGGAGGCTGCAAAATGTAGCTTTAGCTGGCTTACCTGAATCTGGTTATAGCTTTTTCTATAGAAGACAGGGAACATGGATATGGATGCAGTGAGGGAACAGTTGGCATTCTGTCATTGGTGATCCTCCTGGATGCCTAAATGTTAATGCACACCTGTCTTTCAACGTAGTGAACATGCTCACACCTCCTCAGATGAGACATCTCAAAAGGCTCTCTGGGTGAACAGCTAGGATCTCAAGCTGATATGTATCTTCTTCCATCAAGTTTGGATGTGGCTTCTCATGACCTGATGACTTACTCTGGAGCTCATGTACCAGTGACCAATCCCAGGGAAAGACTCCAAGTACGTGGAGGATAGAAGATCATCACTGTGCCAACCACCAGGAATAGAAAGTCCAAACACTTCTGCCCATTACATCTTTGTATCAATGTGGTCAAGGAAGACAGCACTAAATGAAACAATGCTTTACTTACATAGAAGGGGGACAGAGCAAGATTAGGTTCAGCAGTGTACCAGAGGGTCTCTCCCAGCAGTGACACAGAGCAGTTTGCCTATGTTGACTCCTCTTGTGCCACAGTGGAGGAACTCTGTTCCCTTCTCATGGAGGACAGATCTAACAATGAGGTTGGCCAGGTGCCATTTGACACACATGCTTGAAGCAGAGACAAAAGAGTACTTATTGAGTCTGAAACACAAAAAGATAGTCTCACACAGCGCGATAAGCCTGCACAGACCATGTGGGCTCTTTATCTCTTGGTAGGAAGTGTTCCAGGCCCAAGGCCAGTTCCTATGCAACAGACGGGGGGAGGAAAAACTGTGTACAAGAGGATGCCTTCCCCAAGACTCATAAAACAAAGAACACATGTTTGTATCCCCTCCTAAAGATGCACATTGAAATGGTAGACTAGGTCAAGGACAACTGCAATAAAATCCTTGTTTGGAAAAGAAATGTAAACAGCAGCCAACAATGCTCCACAGCACTGATTAATTCTCACAGGACCAATTGTGAAGGCTCCTTGCCTCAGTGGCAGAGTGACTTTTAGAGCAGGCTCTGGTTCTACTCTCTGGGAAGAACTCACTTGTTTCTTGTTCTCTCTATCCCCTAGTTCTATAATTAAGGAGACACCTAGAGAGTTTGGCCCATTTAAAGTCTGTGTCACATGTACAACTTGCTTTTTGCTGGTGCAGGACACACCAGGCCCCTCTTTAAGGGAAACAGCCCAAAGTTTAATTGATCTATTCCATCTGGGTCAAAGCCCAGGGTCCTGGGTGGATACACAGACTTTTCCATGGTGTGTTGGAGGTCTTATCATCCAGCTGGGAAGTAGCACCCACCATTCCTCTCCCATCTCACTGGTTAGAACCTTTTTGTGTGGACACAGCTGGCTGCAAGAGAACAGGAAATGTAGACCTGAGATGAGTAGCTCATTTTGGAGAATATAGATACTGTTTATGTCACAAATGATGAAAACTGTACTATCACACCTTCTTATGTCTTAAAGACCCTCATCTCTTTTACTATGTTTCTCAGTCTCGCTTCTGCCTTTCCCTTCACTTTGCCTGGTCTGTTTTTCAGATTTGCTATTCAGTCCTATTGCTGAGTGCTTTAGCTTCCTTTCTGTGTCCTTGACAATTCTAATGTTCTTGAAGTCTCACTTTCCACCCAAGTGATATTATTAAGTGATTTTGCTAAAGGAAGCAGTTTTCCTTTAAAAGGAAATTCAAGGGCCAATTCATGATTTTCTTTTACCCTGCTCATAGTTTGTATATGGTAAAGAAGGGACTGGAATGAAAAGAAATATCTAAAATATTTTAAAAAATACATATCATTGCATAGTGAGATTATGGAAATTTTATATTTTCTGTTATTTTACAAATGTATTATTATAGAAATAGATTTCCTTTGTAATCTGAAACATGAATTATGTTAAACAGACTATATTAAGGAATCAATAATTTTCTCCAACTTTTCTCCAAGTTTCTGCCAACTTGAAAGTTGGCAAACCTGTGGCATACATTATGTTCAGCCCAGCTTCATATCTGCATTTCTATAGATAAGAAAAGGGAAAAGATCACATAATAGCATCATTGAGTGCTTATTATGTTGTAGGCCATTTACTACATACTGCATATGAATTAACTAATTGAATACTAATTATGACCCTAAAAAGTAAGTACGATTTTTATTATTTCATTTTATAGATAAGGAAACACAGAGAGGTCAGGTTTCTTGTGCAAGCTCACACATCTAATAATAATAATCAAAATGCTTGGAGTGCTTACTAAATGTGTTGTTTTATGACCTATATGCATATGAATACTATTTAATTATCACCTGAACTCTATGTGACAGATAGCATGCTGCCCATTCACAGATGAGTAAACTGAGGGCCAGAAAGTGTAACAATTTGCCCAAAGTTATATAGCTAGTAAGTGGCAAGGGATTTGAATCTGGACAGTTTGAGTCCAGGTCCCTGCTCCTAAACTTTGCACTCTGAAACATTAATATTCACTACTTGAGCTTGTATTGTAAAACTAACGCGTTTACTCTCTAAAACAAAGGGGTCCTTGCAGAGATTGCCGTTAGAATACTAACGTTGGGGATGTAAAGCCTCGTGAAGAGCCTGACTGCTGGGTCCTTGTGCATGTTACGTAGGTCTGTGCAATTGAGTTCCATTCTGGAATCTAGTTGGGTGCATCCATTCACAGCAGGGCGGGAAGACTCCTAGGAGGGCAAGGTTTGAATTACAGCAACCTGAAGACGAAGTCAGACCCTTGCCTGGAAAGTAAACATCAGAATGCTTATTCAAAAAGCAAAACCTGGATTTGTTAGGCTCTCTCGAGAGATGCCATCATTATTAAAGGCCTTATACCAGCTGGCTTCCTGTGCACGGGAAAGCCTAATGATGCTGACAGGTCACAGAAGCTTGCACTAATGGGCTCGTGTTTTATTTATTCAGGTGTCTATTTGACATTTCCCAGCCCCGATGAATCTATGGATTTGGAAATAACTGGGTCCTCGCTATATATACTGTGATGTTATCTCCCCAAATGAAGGAAATGGGAACCAGGAAAGGCCTCGATTCCCTGCAGATAGCTCTCATGGTTTACAATGAGAATTCAAATACTACAAAAAGCATTAGGCAAAATTTAAAACACAAATCATTGGTGTTTAACATGATATATTGCAAAGAAATTTCTGGCACTGAAAGTCTCTCTTTAAGCAACACTTCCACACAGCGCCAACTAAATAATGTAACAGCATCTGGACGCCTTCTAAATCGAGTATGAAATTATGTATTTCTCCCATGACACAGATGAGACCAAAAGGCAACATTTCCTAAAATAAAAAATGAAGGGTAAATTAAGTAGTGGCTAAGGAAGGCTCTTGTGCTTTCTTCTTTTTATTTTTTAAAATAACTTTTATTATTGAAGTAAAACATACATATAGAAGAGTGAACAAATCATGGATGTTTATTTTGGCACATTTTTACAAACACCCATGTAATTACCACTTAGACTCAAAAGGAGAGTGCCACCATGGTCTCAGAATCTTCATGCCCTCTTTAAACTCTTGTCTTCAAAATTAATTACTGTCTTGACTTATTTTTAAAATTTTCACTTTAAAATATAGCACAGATACATAAACCACATAAAAATACATATAAAATAAAAAAATAAGTATAAAGCAAACCCTTGTAACTACCACATGAGTGAAGGGATTAAAGTTGACCAGCCACCCAGTACACTACCACATGCCCCGTCCACCTAGCAGGAAGACAGAGACTTATTCAGGTAGTATAAAAATCATTTCCTTGCTTTGCTTTATAGTTTTCCCACCCCACTGTGTATACTTAAACAAAAAAAAGTTTCCTTCTGTGTGCTTTTTAAAAAAAGTATGTTACTGAGCCTGGCTGGCTCAGTCGGTAGAGCATGTGACTCTTAATTTTGGGGTTGTAAATTCAAGCCCAACGTTAGATGCAGAGATTACTTAAAAATAAAATATTTTAAAAAATGTTATTTAAGCCTCTTTTAATCTAAAGATCTTCCTCTCTCATCATATTTTACATGTGCATTGTATTTGTTGAGGATGCTACATCTTTGTACTGATAGTGTTTCTCATTGTTAGGTAATATGACCAAAAATTTCAAACCTAATCATTTCAAATATGATCAAGCTCATATATATTTTTTAAGATTTTATTTATTTATTCATAAGAGACGCAGAGAGAGAGGCAGAGACATAGGCAGAGGGAGGAGAAGCAGACTCCATGCAGGAACCCGATGTGGGACCCAATCCCGGAATTCCAGGATCACATCTGAAGGCAGACGCTCAACCCCTGAGCCACCCATGCGTCTGAAGCTCATAGTTCTAAATGCCAGTTTATAGGCAATGCAAAGGACAGAGTGACTTAAAACAGTTATGTAGATATACACTCAGCAATATTAGTATAGCATCTATAGGAAAGTAAGAGGAAATGCTTGATTTTTTTTCCTATTAAAAAAGTTTATTTTTATTTTAAAGGTTTTATTTATTTGTTCATGACAGACACACAGAGAGAGGCAGAGACACAGGTAGAGGGAGAAGCAGGCTCCCCTTGGGGAGCCTGATGCGGGACTCAATCCCAGGACCCGGGGATCAGGACCTGAGCAGAAGGCAGACACTCAACCACTGAGCCACTCAGGTGCCCCCCAAAAGAAACAGTTTTAAAAATAATGAGTTAATTCCCTATCATCCTTCAAAGGTAGCCAAATGCTTAAAGCATTATTATGAACTCATGTATTTAACTCGCACCTTATTTATTAAAGATTTTATTTATTTTTATTTGAGAGAGAGAGAGTGAGAGAGAGAGAGAGAGAGAGAGAGAGAGAGAGAGAGTATGCCCCAATTTATTTTTTAAAAGTAGGGCTCCACACCCAGTGTAGAGCCTAATGCAGGGCTTGAGCTCACAACCCTGAGATCAAGACATGAGCTGAGACCAGGAGTCAGATACTTACCCAACTAAACCCTCCAAGTGCCCCTTAACTTGCACTTTAGGTTAGGGTGAAAGTAATTACTTTAGAATCCCAGAAACCATGCCGACATATTTAAAGAATATAAAATACAGCTTTCATCATCTTTCCTAAATTAATGTATTTTTTTCAGAGAGATAAATTTTCTTATTCATGGACCATTTAAAATAATTTACTCTTTTTATCCTTACTGATATTCACCCTTTCCAAATTTGTTTGGTGAAAACTTCTTCAAGTTGCTGTTGTATCTTGATAATACTACTTTGATAGCTTACTTGATATAAGAAGGTACACTGGGCTTATTCTCTATATTTCTTGGTCAAGTCCTAGAATTAACAATTTCTTTAATAAGTTTTAAGTTCTTTTAATAGAAAATAATATTTCAAGATCACATCCTGGGGGGTAAATACGCTCAATGCTACTGGGTAGATCACTGTTATAGAATAGGAAAATAGAATCTAAAAGAGAGAAGAAAACACATTCAATTATATATATATTGGATAAGGGATTAATATCCAAAATATTGAAGGAATTCTACAATTAAAATACATCAACAACAAAAATAAATATCCAGATTAAAAATGGACAAAGGGGATGTCCAGGTGGCTCAGCGGTTGAGCTTCTGCCTTTGGCTCAGGGTGTGAGCCAGGGATCCAGAATCGAGACCCTCATTGAGCTCTTTGTGGGGTGCCTGTTTCTCCCTCTGCCTATGTCTCTGCCTCACTCTCTCTCTGTCTCTCATGAATAAATAAAATCCTAAAAAATGGACAAAGGATTTGAATAGACATTTCTCCAAAGAACACATACAAATGGTCAATAATCACATGAAAAGATACTCAATGTTGTTAATCATTAGAGAAATGCAAATCAAAACCACATTGTGATATCACCTCATATTCATCAGGATGGCTACAATTATAAGAATGGAAAACGAAAAATGTTGGTGAGGATGTGAAGAAATTAGAACCCTGTGCACCGTTTATAGGAATATAAAGTGAAGTAGTCACATGGAAGGCAGTATGGAAATTCCTCAGAAAATTAAAAATGGAATTACCATAACATTCAGTAGTTCAACTCCTGACTATATACTCAAAAGAATCTAAAGCAGACTTTCAGTAAGATATTTGCACACTCATGTTCATTGTAGCATTCTTCAGAATAGTCAAGAGGTAGAAGCAACCAAAACTTCCATCAATGGATGAATGGATAAAGAAAATGTGGTACATGTGATGAAATATTAGGCAGCTTTAAAAAAGATGGAAATCCTGTCACATGCTACAACATGGATGAATCTTGAGGAAACAAGCCTGTTGCATAAGGACAAATGCTGTATGATTACACTCACCTAAAGTATCTAAAATAGTAAAAAAATCACAGAAACAGAAAGTATAAGGATGATTGCCAAGGTCTGGAGAATGATGAAGTGTTTAGTGGGTATAGAGTTTCAGTGTTGCAAGATGTAGAAGTTCCAGAAATTCTTGCACAACACTGTAAATACAATTAACATTATGGAGCCATAGATTTATAAATAGCTAATTTGGTAAATTTATTCTTACGTGTTTTTATCACAAAAAATTAAAAAAAAGATCTTAATAAGCTAATGTTTTATTTTAAGAAACCTGGAAATAAAAGTGAACTAAATTAAAAGTAGGCACATGGAGGGATCCCTGGGTGGCGCAGTGGTTTAGCGCCTGCCTTTGGCCCAGGGCGCGATCCTGGCGACCCGGGATCAAATCCCACGTCGGGCTCCCGATGCATGGAGCCTGCTTCTCCCTCTGCCTGTGTCTCTGCCTGTGTCTCTGTGACTATCATAAATAAATTAAAAAAAAAAGTAGGCACATGGAAAGAAATAATAAAAATTGGAATAGAAATAAATGAAAGAGAGAATAAAAACACAATGAAGAAAAGTCAATGAAACAAAGCTGTTTTTGCCTTTTTAAAAACATGACAACATTGACAATCTTTTAGCTATACTGGATAAGAAAAAAGAGAAAAGACTCAAATATTAAATTTAGAAATAAAAGATGTGTCATTACTACTGAATTTATAGGAATTAAAAAGGAATATAAAGGAATTATATGAACAAAAGTATGACAATGAATTAGATTACCTATATGAAAGGAAAATTCTTAGAAAGACACAACCTACTAAAACTGACCCAAGAGGAAATACAAAATCTGAACAGAAGCATAACAAGTAAAGCAATTGAATTAGTAGAAGCCAAGTCAAGATGGTTTCACTAGTAAAACCTCCCACAGAATAACATCAATATTTCACAAATTCCCCCCCACAAAAAAAGGAGTTAATACCTCTCAATTCATTCTTTGACTTCAGCATTACTTGATACCAAAAGGCAGCACACGAAAACTTCACACCAATATCCTTTATGAAGATAGATGCAAAAATCCTCAACAAAAAATTCACAAACTGAATCCAACGACAAAAATGATTATACACCATGATTTTTTTAATAAATTAATTTTTATTGGTGTTCAATTTACCAACATACAGAATAACACCCAGTATACACCATGATTAAATAGAATTTATCTCAGTACCTGAAGGTTGGTTCACCATATGAAAATTAATTTGTATGATAATTCATATTAACAGCATAAAACAAAATGACATGGTAGTCTCAATAGATGCAGAAAAAGTCTTAGGCAATAGCCAACATTCTTTGTGATATAAGCAATAAACTAAGAATATAAGAGGACGTCCTCAACTTGATGAAAGACTTCCATACACAGACCACAGCTAACATCATAATGCTGAAAAACTGACTAATTTCCCCCTAAGATCAGGGACATGATGAGAATGTCTACTCTCATCTCTGTTTTCCCCCCCCCGCAACATTATACTGAAGGTTCTTGCCAGGGTAATTTGACAGGAAAAAGAAATAGAAGGCGTATTTCCCACCCACCCCCATTTTTACTGAAAAATAATTGACATACATCACTGTATTCATGTATGGGAACGGGGGCTGGCTGTCCCTTTGAGAGGAGTCAGCAAGCGAGCCCAGCAAGGTCAGTCCACGGCATGTGAAAAAATAGTTTGACTTACATATATTGTGAAATGATTACTACACTAGGTTCAGCTAAAATCCATCTTCTTGTAGATATAATAAAAGGAAAAAAGAAAAAAATCTCCTTGTTATGAGAACTCTTAGAATTTACTCTTAACTTTTCTCTATATCACACAGCAGTATTAGGTATTAGCTATAGTCATCACGTTGTATATTGTATCCCTAGTACTTATTTATCTTATCACTAGAAACTGTATCTTTTGATCAGCTTCTTCTATTTCCTTCTTTCCCATCCTTTCCATGGTAATCACAAATCTGATCTCTTTCTATGAGTTTTTTTTTCTTGTAGAAGACAGTTTGATTAGAAAAGAAATATAATGATCTCTATTTCCAGAGTATACATATAAACTCCCAAAGAATCCACAAAAATCTATTAGAATCAATAAATGAGTTCATCAAATTTGCAGGATATAAGGTCAATATACAAAAATCAGTTGTATTTCTATGCACTAGCAATGAACAAACCAAAAATAAGAAAACATCCTATTTACAGTAACATCAAAATACTTAGTAATAAATTTAACAAAGGAAGTACAAAACTTTTACTAAATACTGAAAATATTGTTGAAAGAACTTAAAGAGCTAAATAAATGGTAAGACATTCCATGTACAATGATCAGAAGACTTAAAATTGTTAAGATGGCAATACTGCTCAAACTGATCTGCAGATTCAATGCAGTCACTATTCAAATGCCAATTGCCATGTTCGCAGACATTGAAAAACTGATCATAAAATTCATATAGAAATGTAACAGACCCAGAATAGTCAAAACAATCTTGAAAGAGAAGAAACAAGGTGGAAGACTCATATTTCCTGGTTTGAAAACTTATTACAAAGCTACAGTAAACAGGACAGTGTGATCCTGGCATAAGAATAGACTTGTAGGGGATCCCTGTGTGGCTCAGCGGTTTAGCCCTGCCTTTGGCCCAGGGCGTGGTCCTAGAGTCCCATGATCGAGTCCCACATTGGGCTCTCTGCATGGAGCCTGCTTCTCCCTCTGCCGGTGTCTCTGCCTCTCTTTCTCTTTGTGTCTCTCATGAATAAATAAATAAATAAAATCTTTAAAAAAATAGACCTATATAGTTCAGTGGGACAGAATTAAGGATCCAGAAATAAATTCTAACATTTATGGTCAATTGATTTTCAGCAAAAGTGTCGAGACACAGGGCAACTGAGTGGCTCAGCTGGTGAAGCACCTGACTCTTGATCTCAGCTCAGGTCTTGATCTCAGGGTCATGAGTTCAAGCCCTCCATTGGGCTCCATGCTGAGTGCAGCGCCTACATTAAAAAAAAAAAGTGTTAAGAAACTATAACGGGAGAAAGAATAGTCTTTACAACAAATGATATTGGGACAGCCAGATAATCACACAAAAAAGAATGAAGTTAGTTTCCTACCACATACTATATACAAAATTAACCCAAATGGATCATAAACTCAAAATGTGAAAGCTAAAATATAAAACTCTTAAGAGAAAAAACATAGAAGTAAATATTCGTGACTTTGTGTTAGACTGTGGTTTCTTAGAAGTGGTTCCAAAACCACAAGTGATAGCATAAAAACTAGATAAATTGGACTTCAACAAAATTTAAAATTTTGTGCATCAAAGGCCATTGTCAACAAAGTGGAAAGACAGTCCAGTGCTTTGAGTTGTTCTGCAATGTTTACGACCTCGAAAAGATATAGAACTTAGGGGAAGATGCCTGAAAATTCTCCTTCCTACCTATCCCTGTTACTCAAATGTAGCCTCAATAGTTTCCATTCTGTGCACTTTATCTGCAACATGGGACATGACAAGCAGGAAATGTTCTTCCTGGCATGATGCGACAAAATCACTAAATGCAGAAAGCATAACTCTTGATCAGTGAAACTTTCAAGAACAGATCTTGATCAAAAGGGAGAAATGTGAAAGTAAGTAAAAGAAACCTCATCTACCATGAAGCTGGGAAGCTGTGAAGAGGCAGCTCACACATAACACAGTTTTTGCAGCCTACGTAACCAGCAGGAAGAAGGACCGCTTATAGCCAATGAGAAATTGCCAGGACCTCAAACTCATGTTCATCTCAGTGAACTTTTGTTCAAAACAACTGTCCTCAATTTCCTCCTAAAAGCTAATAAAAATTGTCATTCTCTTTGTCTCTACAGACTCCTCTATGCTTTTTCCACAGTTTGCTAGTCTCAAATTGCAGTTCCTCAGCTATTCCCAAATAAACTCATTTTGCTAATAAAATAACTGGCTAATTTTTTTTTAGGTTGACAGTTCAATTTCTTGAAAGTCTTTTGCCAAATTTTGATAATTTTCACTTATTATTTCTCTGAATGCTTTTCTACCTTTGCCCTCTTTCTCTTTTCATTAGGGATTCTAATGACAGAAATGTTCAATTTTTGTTTTATTCCCACAGGTCCCTTAAGCTCTGTTCTTTTCCATTCTGTTTCTATTGTTTTAGATTGGCTAATTTCTATTGTTCTAAGCTCTAGTTCACTATTTCCTCTGTCTCCTCCATTCTGCTATTGAGTCCTTCCAGGGAATTCTCTAATTTGGTTGTTCTGAAATTTCCATTTGATTATTTCTTTGCTGCGACTTTCCTTTTTTTTTTTCAATTGTTTTGAATCTGTTCAAAACTGCTCATTTAAGTTTTAATCATATGTACTTTAAAATCTTCACCAAATAATTCTATTACTTCTGTCATCTCACAGTATCAGCATCTGTTGTGTTTTTTCATTTAGTTTGAGATCTTTCTGGTCCTCGATATGAAAGGAATTTTTCAATTAAAACAAGGGTATTTTAGGTATTATGAGACTCTGGAAATTATTTAAACCTTCTGTTTTAATTGGCTTCTTCCGGCACTGGTCTGGTTAGGGAAGGAAGGAGATGTCAACTTGTTACTACCAGATGGTAGAAGCCAAGATTCCTCACTTAGCCTCTGTAGCTACATGAGTGGGAGGCTCCTAATTTCTTCTGGGTGGGAATGGTAGTCTGGCTCTTTTTCTTCCCTTTATATTGACAATATCTTCCAGTACAATGTTGGATAGATATTGCATAGTTGACATTCTTGCCTTGTTCCTCATCTTAGTGGAAAAGAATTCACTCTTTTATCATTAAATATATGTTAGCTATAGGTTTTCATAGACGTCTTTTTCTTTTCAAGGACCAATATATGTTGTTTGTTTTTTAAATAATCCATTTATTTTGGTTAGTGCTGGTCTTGTAGGATGATTTGGGGAGTGGTGGCTCTCCTTCAATTTTTGAGAAATGTTTGTGTAGAATTAATATTATTTATTCTTCAAATGCTTGGTAGAATTAATCAGTAAAGCCATCTGAGTTTGAGGTTTTATCTGTGCTTATGTTTTTTAATGTACAAAGTCATTTTCTTTAACAGATATATGGTGACTTAGTAATAATATATTTCTTCTCAAGTGAGCTTTGCTAATTTATGTTTTTCAATAAATATATCAGGTTGCCTGAATTTTCAAATTTTTTTTGCCTACAGTTATCTATAACATTAGCTTATTGTACTTGCTTTTTTTTTAGAAGGGGGGAGGTGCCAAGGGAGAGGGAGAGAGAGAGAGAATCTTGAGCAGTCTCCATACCTAACATAAAGCCCAATGTGGGGCTCAATCTCACGACGCTGAGATCATGACCTGAGCCCAAATCAAGAGTCAGATGCTTAACCAACTGAACCACCCAGGTACCGCTTATTGTACTTTTAAAATATGTAAGAGTTATAATGATGTCATCTCTTTCATATCTTATACTAATAATTTGTGTTTTCTCGCTCTTTTTCTGCTCAGCTTCAACTTCAGTATTACTGACATTTTGAGCTGGACAATTTAGTTGCGAGGGCTTTCCTTCAGGACATTTAGCAGCATTCCTGGTCTTTACCTGCTAGATTCCAGCAATTCTTAGTTATCGTACTCAATAATGTCTTCAGACATTACCAAATGTCCCGTGGTGGGCAAAATCACCTCCAAATGAGAATCCCTGGGTTAGAGATTTATCATTTTTACCGATCTTTGCAAAATACCAGTTTTTTACTTCATTGATTCACATCATTTTTTATCTTCTGCATTTCTACTTAATATGTTCACTTTATTATTATTTTTACTGATCTTTGCAAAATACCAGTTTTTTTACTTCATTGATTCACATCATTTTTTATCTTCTGCATTTCTACTTAATATATTCACTTTCTTCTCTAACTTTCTGAACATACAGAATATGGTTATCGTGAACTGTTCTCATGTCCTTATTTGCTAATTCTAACATCTGTATAAATTCTGTGTTGACTTTAGTTGATTGACTTTCCCCCTCACTATGGGTCATGTTTTCCTGTTTCTTTGCCTACTTAGTACATTTTGGTTGGATATCAAACATTGTGAATTTTAGCTTATTTTATTCTGGGTTATATTTGCATTCCCATAAAATTTCTTGAGCTTTATTCTGGTATACAGTTAGGTTCCATGGACACAGTTTGGTTCTTTTGGTTCTTGCTTATTAGGTAGGACCAGAGCAGTGTTTAATCTGGATCGAGTTATTTTCCACTATGGAAGCAAGATTCTTATGAATGTCCTGCTTAATGCCCCGAGAATTATGAGGTGTTTCTGACTGGCTGTTAGGACTAGGCACTATTCTGAGTCCTGGCGGAGCTGTACCTTTTAATCGTTTCAGGTCATTCTTTCCTCAACCTGGGGTATTTTTCTCACATGTTTATACTGATTTTCACTCTGCTAGGGATCCTTTGCTACTGCTCCCACATCTCTGGTACTCTGCCTGTGAACTTCAGCCACTGTGGGCTCAGCCCTATCTTCCAACTCTGGAAGTCTTCCATGATCCACCTGGGGTTTCCTGTCCTGTGGCTGCAGCTGGAAATCCTTCCAGGGGCATAAACTAGTCAATTGCAGTGTCCATCTTGCTGTCTGTCTCCCAGGGGCACAGTTTTTTTGTGGCCTGTTGTCCAACATATTTGAAACTTTGTATTTTTCCAACAATTGACAGTTGTCTTGGTTAAGAGGGAAATTTAATGCTTTACTACATTTTATTCAGAAATGTAAGGCTATGCAAATATATTTTAAAACTCTGAAAAAATTATGTATGTTCTCAAAAAAATATAACTTACCAAATTCAACTCAACTAGAAATCATGAGGTAACATATAGCTACTAAATAAATTAAAGCATAAATCTGTGCATAAAGTAATATCAGGTAAGATAGCTTTACAGGCAATGTTTTTATTTTATTTTATTTTATGATAGTCACACACACACACACACACAGAGAGGCAGAGACACAGGCAGAGGGAGAAACAGGCTCCATGCACCAGGAGCCCGACATGGGATTCGATCCCGGGTCTCCAGGATCGCCCCCTGGGCCAAAGGCAGGCGCCAAACCGCTGCGCCACCCAGGGATCCCTACAGGCAATGTTTATAAATTATTTAAGAAGCAGATTATCCTAGTCTTATACAAAAGTTCCAGGGGGTACAAAATGAAGGAATGTTTTCTATTTCATTTTATTATACTAATATAACTTTGACACCAGAATCATTCAAGGACAAAATAAGAAAAGAAAGTTTTAGGCCAATCTTGTTATGAACTCAGTTAACAAATTCTAAACCTATAAAGGCATGTATTTTAAAAATATTAAATCTAATCATGTCATTTTCCTGCTTCAAATTCTTAAATGATTTGTCCTTGTATTTACAGTAAAATCTAAGCTTCTTAGCATGACTTGCAAGGCTCCACATATTTTGTCCCCTACTTGACTCCTGATGTTCACCTACACCTGTCCTTGCTTCTTCCTCTTCTTTATTTACAGTGTCCTTCATACACATCCAGCTCTTCTACAGTTCGGAACTTTTATACTTGCTCTTCATCCTACCCTGCTTCATTGCCCAGATCTTTCTAATGTATGTACCTACTACCATTCAGATTTAAGCTCAAGTATCACCTTTTTAGAAATTCCTTTTCTGTCTACCTCATCTCAGAAGTTCTCCACTCCTGCTGTCTTGTCCCTCTATCTTCTTTTCTGGCTTTATCATCTTTATGGTACTTATTACTTTCGATTACTGTTATCTTTTATTTGTCTATCTCTTCCTAGTGTATAGATCCAAGAAGAAAAGGACTTAACTTTCTTCATCACTATATTCCTAGCATTTAGAACTATGGTTGATTCATAGTAAGGGTTCAACAAACATACATTGAATTAATAGATATCAGACTTTCCAAATATTTGATTTAAGGTTAGATATTTTCATGCTATATTTTCCCTCTAATTAGGTGCATAAATATTTTCAGATATTATTATAGCATAAGTTAATTAAGTGGATGATTTATTCATGACATAGTAAACCCTCATTCGTTAGGATAGGATAATCTTTTCTTTTTAATTTTTTTGTTAAATTTTCCAAACATATGCAAAATGGAGAGAATAATAAAATAAACCACTTACATTCATTATGTAAATTCAATAATTACTGTGATTTTGCTCCATCGGATTAATCCATTTTCCTCTTTTCCTGAAGTCATTTAAATGTAATTAAATATATGTCACTCTCCTCTATATTCTAATATGGGTCTAAAAATATGGATGTACAGTCTTACCTAACTACAGTGACATTATTCATATCCACAAAATTAATAAATAATGATAATAATAATTCTTTGGTGACTTCTGATAACTAGACAATAATCAGATTTCTTCAATTGTCTCAAAAAGTATTTTCTTAAGATTTATTTGAGGGGATGGCAGAGAGAGAGAGAGAAAGAGTGAGCAGGGGAGAAGGGCAGAGAAAGAGAAAGTGAGAGAGAACCTCCAACAGACTCTCTGCTGAGTGAGGAGCCCAAAGCAGGGCTTGATTCCATGAGCCTGAAATCATGACTGGAGCCAAAATCAAGAGTTGGATGCCTAATTAATTGAGCCAGGTGCCTCTTGTATTTGGTGCATCTGAATCAGGATACAAAAAGAAGTCTACACATTGTATTTTGTTGTCTAGTGTTATTAAGTTAAAAATAATATCCAGAACAATCTCCCACCATGTTTTTGCATGCTATTTACTTGTTTCAGAAGTCAGGTCAGCTGTCCTGTAGAATGTCCCACCTTCTGGATTTGTCTGATTTTCCTGATGGTGTCATCTCACTTGTTCCTGTTTCTCTATTTCTCATTTTTCCTGTAAATGGAAGTTAGCTCTAGTGCTTGATTAGATTCAGGTCCTGCTTTCTTGGCCAGAATATTTCATAGGTGGTGCTGTGTGTTTTGTATCGCATCACAAGATGAAGCACAAAAATGTCTGTCCTACCTTTAGTGATGCTAAGATTGACTACTTGTTTCAATGGGCAATAGCATGATGTGTGTTTTGTTTCCCACCAATTTCTTCTCTATTGCACTCACTGCTGATAATTGACTGAATCAAAGATTTCACTACAGCTTCCAAAATGATGATTTGTATAAATTGTATTTCTTCATTCATTAGCTGAATGTTTTCTGAAAAGGAGGACATTTCCTTATCAATCAAAGCAATTTGGTTATCCTGAAATTAGGATAATTGACAAATCCTTGTATTTATTTTAATTGCCGAACTCCAGAATAAAAAATTGGTGCCTTGGTTTTCCTACTTGTGTCCCAAAGGGAAGGTTTTTATTTTTGTTTTTGGTGTTGCCCTTATTTGATTTTTCTTTTTATTATTAAGAACTGTGAATTTTTCATTTTACTTTTCTTAAAGATTTTTATTTATTTGAGAGAGAGAGTGCACATACAGGGGGAGAGGCAGAAGAAGTAGATGCAGGGCTCAGTTCCAGGACCCTAAAATCGTGACCTGAGCTGAAATCGGGCCACCCAGGTGCCCCAGAACTGTGGGTATTTTTAAAAGTTCAATGTGTTTAAATCAATTGTTTTCACTAACACTTTTGAGACATATATTGTCCCATTCTTGACCCAAAGGAGTCACAAAGATGTTATGGTGTCCTTTGATGATGACTATTTTGTCTTAGAATTTTTATCTTTGAAAGTTTCCTTTCTTTTTTTCCTATGAAAATCATTCTAAACTTGAGAAATATTTGGATTGTAGATTTTTCATGAAGTTTCTTCCTTCCAAGTACACATGGAAATTTGGACTAACTGTGAATTAAATGTTGCCAAGATGTCCTTCTGGATTTCTTGTAATGACTCATTTGCACATTAGCAGTAAATTGATTAATATTTCTCAGTCTTTTTTTCTTCTGTGTGCTCAATGTTTTATTCAGCAAATATTTATTGAATGCTTAGTATTTTCTATGCATTATTCTACTTACTATTTACTTGATAAATATTAGCAACCATGAAAATCAATGCACCTGATAAAATAAAATTTACATTATAGTAGAGGAACCAGGAAATAAGCAAGATAAATGAGTATAGTATGTGTTATAGTGACAAGCGCTAAGGAAAAACAGAGAGGAGGGAATAGAAAGTATGTGTATGTGTATGGGGGTTAGTGGAGGGGGTGTTAAAACTTTATATAGGGTGACCAAAGCAGGCTTTACTGGGAAAGTGATATTTGAGTAATAAGTGATATTTGATAATCTGGAGTGAGGAAAGAAATAAACCATGTGGATATCTGAGGGAAAGGGATTTAGGCAACATGGGCAAAGGCTCTATAGTGGGAACATGCTTATAGTGGGAACATGTTTTCAAGGATTGGTAAGGCCAATGTGGTTAGAACACATGATGCAAGGTGTTGAGGCAGTGATGGGGCAAACTGAGGCCTTTGAGGTTTCAGTGAGAATAGGTTTCACGGACTTCAAATGCCAAAGAGTGTGATTGATCAAGCTCTCCAGCTGCTCCATTCTGTAACCTACTGACATTTTTTAGGGCTGCTTCCTTTCAGTTAATACCAATAGTTCAATGACACTAAAGCAGATCCATTTCTGGGAGAAAATGGGGACTCCTTTGATGGGTAACTGTGGCTGTTGGACTTGCCAAAACTTCCTTAAGATTGAATGGAGGTCTAGAATCCTTCTATTCAGTCTTCCTTCCTTATCTCTTTTCTTGAGAGTCAGACTTGGTTCGTGGTCTAATAATTATCTCAATTTCTCCCAGTTCTTTCCTCATTCCCCCTCATGGACATTTCTCCTAATAAAATCTTTGTACTCTTTTTCCAAGATAAATTTTTATTGTGAAAAAGGATACAAATCATAAAATTTACCATTTTAGCCAATTTTAAGTGTACAGTCCAGAGGCATTAAGTATATTCACATAGTTGTGCAACCACCACCACTATCTATCATGAGAACTTTTTTCATCTTCCCCAAATGAAATTTCATACATGTTAAACAATCATGCCTTATTCCTCCTTCATCTCCGCAGCCACTGGCAATCACCATTCTACTTGCTGCCTCCATAAATTTGACTACCTTAGGTACCTTGAGTAAATGAAATTATAAACTATTTGTCCTTTTGTGATTGGCTTATTTCACTTAATCTAATGCCTTCGAGGTTCATCCATGTTGCAGCATGTGTAAGAATTCCATTCTTTTTTAAGGGTTGAATAATATTCCATCATATATATGTGCCACATTTTGTTTATCCACTGATGTATACATGGGTTGCTTCCATTTTTTGGCTATTGTGAAAACTGTTGCTATGAACATGGATATATAATCTGTATGAGGGAATCTCTGTGCAAAGTCCTGCTGTCAATTCTTTCGAGTATATATCCAGAAGTAGAATTGCTGGATCACAAGGTAAATCTATTTTATATTTTGAGGACCAACCAAGCTGGTGGATTGCACCACCACCAATGCATAAGGTTTCTAATTTCTCAACATCTTCATCAACACCTGCTATATTGTTTATTAATTTTTTTATTTACTTGTTTGTTAAATATCTTGTTTTTAAGTAATCTCTACACCCAATGTGGGGCTTGAACTGATGACCCCAAGATCAAAAGTTTCATGCTCTACCAACTGAGCCAGCCAGGCACCCCTTGTTTTATTTTTTGTTAATAGTCCTCTTAATTGCTGCAATTAATCTCATTGTGATTTTGATTTCTCTTTCCCTAATGACTAGAGATACTGAGAATATCATTTGATGCTTTTTGACAATCTGTGTATCTTTTTAGGAGAAGTGCTTATTTAAGTCCTTTGCCCATTTGTAAATATGTTGAACAGAAATGGTGACAGTGGACATTCTTGACTTGTTCATGACCTTGGGAGGAAAACTTCCAGTCTTTTGCTTATGATTTCTGTGGGTTTTTCAAATATGGCCTTTGTTATTTTGAGATTGTTTCCTTTTATTTCTGGTTTGATAAAGTGTTTTTATCATGGAAAGATGTTAAATTTTTGAGCTTTGTGCAGTGGCAGTATTGTACCAATGAGGTTTATCCGAGGCGTGATTATTGCTAATTGAAAGATGTTAAATTTTTGTTATCAATTGAGATAATCATGTGGCTTTTCCCTTCATTCTATTGATGTGGTATGTTATGTTAATTTTTGTATGTTGAACCACCCTTGCATTCCAGGAATATATCTCACTTGGTCTTGGGCTATTTTTACTTCTCTTCTTTTTTCTTTTAGTTCTACAGACTCAATAATTTCAAGTAATTAATGTTCAAAATCCTGGATTCTTCCTTCTACTGTTCAAGTCTGCGTTGAACTTCTTTAGTGAATTTTTCAATGCAGCTATTGTATTTACAGCTACAAAATTTCTATTTGGTTCTTTTTTTTAAAAAAATTATTTATTTATGATAGTCACACACAAGAGAGAGAGAGAGGCAGAGACATAGGCAGAGGGAGAAGCAGGCTCCATGCACCAGGAGCCCGACGTGGGATTCGATCCCGGGTCTCCAGGATCGCGCCCTGGGCCAAAGGCAGGCGCTAAACCACTGCACCACCCAGGGATCCCCTATTTGGTTCTTTCTTCATTCATATTTTGTTTTCTTGATTTCTTTCAATTTTTGTGTTTTCTTTGAGCTCTTTGGTAGTTTTTTTAAAGTCTTTGTCAACTAAATCTGATGCCTGTTTCTTCAGGGACAGATTCTGAAGATTTATTTTGCTCTTTTGAATAAGCAATGTTTTCAGGGTGCCTGGGTGGCTCAGTCAGTTAAGCGTCTGCCTTCAGTTCAGGTCATGATCCTGGGGTCCTGGGATTGAGCTCTTCATTTGATTCTCTGCTCAATGGGGAGCCTGCTTCTCCCTTTGCCTATGCCACTGCCCCTGGTTGTGTTCTCTCGCTTGCTCACTTTCTGAAATAAATAAAAGAATCTTTAAAAAAAATAAATGGGCAATATTTTCTTGTTTCTTTTTATGCTTTGTGATCTTCTGTTGAAAATTGAGTTCAGGGGTGACTGGGTGGCTAAGCGTCTGATTCCTGTTTTCAGCTCTGTGCTGAGCATAGAGCCTGCTTGAGATTCTCTCTCTCTCTTTCTCCCTCTGCCCTTCCCTGCCCACTCACCTGATCTCGCTCTCTCAAATAAACAAATGAACAAAAATAAATAAATAAATAAATAAATAAATAAATAAATAAATAAATAAAAATTGTTGTTTTGAAGAAGAAACAGCTACTTCTCCCAGATTGGCTATTAGGGGAGGACCTTCACTCATCAGCCCAGTGTGAAGGCTTATGGTTGTCAGAACCATAAAATGGTCATGAATTTTCCTTGGGGTAGGGGTCTACCCACTTCTATTCTTCCATATATACAGTTGCCTTTAAACATCTTAATTTCCCTAAGAGTTTCCCCTCTGATTCTTCTCAGGGTCTCAGCTGTTCTATTGTATTTCTTAATCAGTGATCTTTGCTCTGGGGTATCTGTAGTTCTGTTGCACTCTTGTAATTTTCATGAGCCATGTCTGCTGTTACCTGCAGGTTATTCTAGTGTACATCCATGCCACTTTTTTTTCTGTATGGGCTCTAAGTTAAACAATACTGAGACCAATCCCACAAGCAGCCCACATACAGGTTAAAACACTATAAATTCATTTCATGGACAGGGGCTTGGGATGAGGCCACCACTTTCCTCAAACTGCACTATACCAGGGAAGAGGTGGCTACATATATCATGAAATTTCCTACCATTTTGAATGTAGCTTTTGCTTGATTTGGCATTTGCTTACTTGCTATAAATTCTTTGATTTCTGTTATCCTGATAAAGCTATTTTATTCAGTTTATAAGTATTTATTTAATGTTTCCATTAGGGAACAATGGTCTGGGGCTTCCTCATCTGCCATCTTGCTAATATCACTCAGGGTTATCATTGCCCTTTTAATTCCATCTTGTGGGATCCCTGGGTGGCGCAGCGGTTTGGTGCCTGCCTTTGGCCCTGGGCGCGATCCTGGAGACCCGGGATCGAATCCCACGTCGGGCTCTCTGCATGGAGCCTGCTTCTCCCTCTGTCTGTGTCTCTGCTTCTCTGTCTCTCTCTCTGTGACTATCATGAATAAATAAATAAAATTTTAAAAAAAAATTTTAATTCCATCTTGTGATCTGCTTCTCAGTGACAACAGACCAATACAGATTTGTAACTATTGGGAAGAATTTTACTCTTTCCCCGAATGTGATTAGAGGTCTGGAGCAGAGGAATGACATGATCTGATTTACATTTAGATAGTATTTTCATAACTATTCTCTTGAGAGTGGTCTGAATGGTCAAAGGGGAAAAGGATAAGTATACCAGGTAGGAAGCTGTTGCAATAGTCTAAACAAGAGATTATGGTAGTTTGGACTAGGATCACAGCAGCAGATGTGCTAAGCTTCTGAATATATTTTGTAGGTAAAGTTGATGCTATTTATTTATAAATTAGATATCAAGGAAAAAGAAGCAACTGGGAAACTAGAATTGCCAGTGACTGAGAAGGTAGAAAGGCAGTGTGGAAATATCAGAAGCTCAGTGTTGACTCACTCTTTATAATTTTGAGATGTCCATGAGACTTGTAAGTGGGAATGGACATGTGCATAAAGGCCAAAGGAATGTCTGGGTTTGTGAAATACATTCTAAATAGTAAAATGTGGTAGTGTGAATTGGATATGAAATTGGATATAATCATTCAGGGGCTGAGTATAGATAGAAAAACAATAGGTCTGAGGACAGAGCATGGGAGACTCCAACATTTAGAAATCAGGGAGATGAAGAAGAACCAGCAAAGAATGTTGATAAAGCTCATCATGTTGAAGACATTCACAAAAACCTTATTTAAATGATTGATTTCTTTGAAAAAACTAATCTAGAATAGGTCCAATAATTATAGACACATTCTGTGAAGTTTTCAGTACATTCACGTAGCCAGTTTACAATCATTTTAGCAGTTATAAGATTAAAACATGTCAAGTGAATAAATTACACAACCACCTCTTTTGAGATCCAGAAACTAGTATTTAAGTCATCACAATGATTTGAAATTTTATATTGATATAAATTCAATATATAATATCAATTGTAATTGGTATATATCACCTGAATGGTTCAGTTGGTTAAGCATCCTACTCTTGATTTCTATTCAGGTCATATTCTCAGGGTCATGAGATTGAGCCCTGTATCAGTTTCCATGTTCAGTTCAGAGTCTACTTGCCCCTCTCCCTCTGATCCTCCCCCCACTCGTGTTCTCTCTCTCTCTCAAATTAATAAATAAAAAATCTTAAAAATATACATATATAATAAATGATCTTGTGGTGGGCTGTGGTAGGCAAAACTTTCTTAAGAAGGATACTAAAAGATTTAATCATAAAGAAAAAGGGTTGATAAATTGGCTTTATTAAAGTTAAAAACTTATGTTCATTAAAAGGCATTTCACAAAAAGGGATACCCAAAGAACCAGTAAACGTATGAAACATATTCAAGATCATTACTCTCCGATGTATTTGTTCTTTTTTAATATTTTTAAAAAATATTTTATTTATTTATTCATTAGAGACACACAGAGAGAGGCAGAGATAGAGGCAGAGGGAAAAGCAGGCTCCCTGCGGGGAGCCCAATGCAGGACTCAATCGCAGGACCCAGGGATCATGACCTAGCCAGAGGCAGATGCTCAACCACCCAGCCACTCAGGTGTCCCAGATGTATTTATTATTATATAAAATCAGATCATGTGGTTATAGACTCTGAAAAGCCCCCAAATCTGTAGTTAGTGTGCTGGAGACCTAGGAGAGAGAAAGGTATAGTTAGAATCTGGAGTCCAAAGACCTAAAACCAGGAAAGTCAATGGTATAGTTCCAGTTCAAAGCTGGTAGGCCTGAGACCCAGAGCAAGCTAGTGTTTCAGTTTGAGTCAAAGACAGAAAAAAAATTGATGTACTAGTCTAAAGGCAGACAGGTTGAGGGGTACCTGGGTGACTCAGTTGGTTAAGTGTCCAACTCTTGATCTTGATCTCAGAGTTGTGAGCTCATGCCCCACACTGGGCTCCATGCTGCATGGCAAGCCTACTTAAAAAAAAAAAAAAAAAAGACAGGTAGAAGAAGTTCCCTATTATTCAGGGTTTTTGTTCTAGTTAGGCCTTCAACTGATTGATAAGGACCACCCACATGAGGGAAGGCAATCTGATTTATTCTGCCTACTGATTCCAAAGTTAATCTGATCCAGAAACATCATTATAGACATATTCATAATAATGTGTGACCAGATATCTGGGTCTCCTATGACCCAGTCAAGTTGATACATAAAGTTAAGGATCACATTGTGTGCGTATGTGTATGTATTTTACAATTAATTTAAGTGCTATACGGAATAATTTTACAGAACACATGGGGATCCCTGGGTGGCGCAGCGGTTTGGTGCCTGCCTTTGGCCCAGGGCGCGATCCTTCAGACCCGGGATCGAGTCCCACATCCGGCTCCCGGTGCATGGAGCCTGCTTCTCCCTCTGCCTATGTCTCTGCCTCTCTCTCTCTCTCTCTCTGTGACTATCATAAATAAATAAAAAAAATTAAAAAATAAAATAAAATCTGTGATAATAGAACACATGACTGTCTCTGACAGAAAAGGCTTGCAATCTGAAGCAGATTCACATAGCTGAGTGTTGGGACAAGTGTTGGGACAAAGAAAAATAATGATGAATGTATAGCAAAATCTAACCTCCAAAGTTAACTTCTCACTTAATTGTTCTGTACCAAATGATCAGATTAATCACAGATTGTGGATTTCTAAATAATCTAACTTCCATTGCAAACATGTTTTCACATAATGACTTATCTATGGTGTGGCTTGGTAAAGGGGTTTAAGCATGAAGGAAGCTGTAGTCATTTGGAGGTCTGAATGCATACCCCACCTTGGATCTTTTGAAGTAGGAGTACAGTTTAGATCAGTGAGAGCCAAGTAGAAAACTGCAGCAGACCTCTAATCTAGAGATTATTTTCCCCATTTAATAGATGAGAAATCAAGTTGTGTGAATTTACCTAAAGATGCTCTCCAAGTTAATGAGAGAGGCAAAGATATGATTTAGCAGGCTGGACAAACATTCCACTATAATTTATATACTTTCCTGGCTCTGATTTAATGACTTTGACCTAATGTTCGATGAAAAATCCTGGCTTGGCAAATAATCCCTGCGGAGACTATTTCATGACGCCAATTAAAAAGTTTTTTCTGGATGACTCTTTGTCCTTCCTCTCCTAATATAATTTCTACATCAATTGCCTTGAAGAAATTCATTCAGGTTGTATGCAACTGCTCCAGGTGTTACACAGCTGTCAAAACTAATAAGCCACAAATACTCAGGGAACATAATGTGGTTGTCCCTCTGCAGAGAACCAGCTAGAACCAACATGCCTGCATTAAGCATGTTGTTAATAACACCTTTCCCCAATTATAAAAGGAAAGGAATGTTCATTGCAGAAAATTATAGAAGCACAGAGAAGATAATGAAAATTACTTGCAATCCCCAAAACTGATACCACTTCTAAAATTTTCTAGTCTTTTTTTCTGTGCTTATTTTAAATACTTGTTGACATGAGTGTGTACACATACATGTGCACACCTCTTAATAATACACTTTATCTGTGTACTCATTGTTTTGTGGTTGCTGTGGACTTATTCATTGATTAAATAAATTTGAATAGACACATAGTGAGCATTCCAGATACTTGAATAATTATTATAACTTACCAAAATGTTTGGTATTTCTTGGTAATGTAGCCAATATTTTGCATAACTTTTGGGTTATGACAGAAACAGATTTGTCTTTATTATCTGCCAAAAAATAGATTGTATGCAGTGACAGTCATGCCTTCGCTCACTCATTGAAAAAATCTTTACAGTGATGAGGTGTGTTCAAGGCAAGGTGAGAATGGAGTAGACTGAAATTTTCTTTAGCAGTCGAGTGACGTCTCTGCCATTCCGTGCCAATGACCTTTTTTCCAGTTTTATTAAATAACAGATTTTAACTTAAAGCAATGTGTTAGGCAAACTGGGACATTTTTATTGAGATATAATTGACATACAAGATCCTATTAGTTTGAGGTGTACAGATAGGATACATGTGGATATTGCAAAATGGCCACCACAGTAAATCTAGTTAATACCCTGCACCACACATAGTAACAATTTTGTGTGTGTGTGATGAGAACTTCTAAACTCTACTCTTTCAACATTTTTCAAATATGCAATACAATATTATTAAATACAGTCATCATGCTGTACATTGCATCCCCAGGACTTAATCCTTACAGCAAGTTTGTATCTTTTGACACCTGCACCCATTTCTCCCAACACCCAACCTCTGCCTCTGGCAACCACCAATCTATTCTATATATCTATGAGTTCATTTTTTTTTTTTTTTAGATTCCACATGCAGGTGAAATCACACATAATTATTGTTTAACAAACGCCACACTAGAATGTAGGCTGTTTGGGTATAGAGGCATTTTCTATTTTATTCACTATCATTCTCTGTGTCCTAGGACAATGTCTATCACTTAGTAGATTCCCAATAAATATTTGTTGAATGGACAAATTGATGATTAAAACTTGTTTTTACTTAGTATAATGTTAACATTTCCCCATACTGTTAAATATTATTTTCTAGCATCTCTTAAAAATATTTTAAGGTATAATTTACATGCACAATATTGTATGTATGTTAAATAGTCATCTCCATAAATGTTTACTTATGTGTCATCTCTTAGCCTCACCCCATCAATATATAGAACATTCCATCAACTCACAGGCATCCCTAGGCTCTTTTCCATTCAAGATCTCCATATAGGTACCTCTATTCTGAGTTTAATCACCATAGATGATTTTTGCTTAACTTTGCATAAATGGAATGAATTTTTTTCAAAAGTACTCTTCAGGATCTGCCTTTTTTCATTCAACATAATTTTATTAAAGATTCATTTATCTTGTTGCATATATTAATGGTTCTTTCTTTTTCAACATTGCTATATAGTATTCTACTATATAAATATACCATAATTTGTTTTTTCATTCTTCTGTTGACAAACATTTGAGTTATTTCCATTTTGTAGCTATTGTGAATAAAGTTGCCATGAACATTCTTATATAAGTCTTTTTGAGGACATATGCTTTTTATTTCTTTTGGGTACCTAGCAACACATCATAGGGTAGGTGTAAGTTTAGTTTTAGTAGCCAAATCACTTTTTCAAGATGGTTGAAGCAATTGTTACTCCCTCCAGGAATGTATGAGGGCTCCGGTTTTTTGATATCTTTGTGAATATTTGGCATTTTTGGTCCTTTTAATTGTAGTCATTCTGATAGGTATTTGCTACAATCATTGTGGTTTTAGTGTGTACATACCTGATAAGTCATGATGTCGAGTATCTTTTGTAGCTTACCAGCTGTGTGGGCATCCTCTTCTGCAAAGTACCATTTTTGTGAAGTGATGCTTTTTGATGAGAAGAAGTTTTTAACTCTAATAAAGTCCAATTCATCAATTCTTTCTCTTTTGTGGTTAAAGCTTTTAGTGTCTGCTTAACAGGACAGTGTCCTGTTTTGCCTACCACAAGGTCATGAAGCCATCTGTCTGTTTTCTTCTAGAAGCTTGGTATTTTTACCATTTACATTTAGTTCTATGATCCACCACAAACTAATTTTTGTTTATGGTATAAGCTGAAGACCAAAGTTCATTATTTTCCATACAAATATTCAATTGCTCTTATGCCATTCATTAAAAAGTTCACCCTTTCTCCCACTGAATTTCACTGGTGTCTTTGTTAATTTACTTAGGTAGCTGTGTACATATGAGTCTATTTCTGGATACTATTCTCTCTTCTGTTGGTCTATTTGTTTATATCTTTGGGACATTACAGCACCATTTTTAATGATTGCAAAGTTTTATTTTTCCCATTTTTGGATATTTAGCTTGTTACCAAACTTTCTCTATTATAAGCATGAATATCCTTAGAAATAAAGCTTAATGCAAACCCATGGCTTTTCTCATAGGGCAAATGATAAGACTAGAATTGATGAATCTAAGGAATGTACATATTTTAAGTGTTTCCTATATGTTTCTGAAGCACTATTTGGAAATATATCAAATTAAGTTCCTGTCAGCACTAGATGAGAGAGAGTACACCTTTATATAAATTCTTAGACATGTCTTATATTATCTGTCAATTTGTGGTTGTTCTGGGAGCAAAATATTTCTCAGGTCTTTTTGTTGCTGTTGTTATGTTTTGGAGTTGTTTGGTTACCAGTGAGCCAAGGATGAATTAAAAAGAAAATCCCATGACCATTTGGTTTCTACTTCTGTGAATTATGTATTCAAATATGTTTTCTATTTTCCATTGGGTTGTTCACCTATTATCTATCTGAAAGAATTCTTTGAACTTTTGATATATTAACATTTATCTATTATATTTGTTGAAACATTTTCTAGTTTTCTAAATATTTAAAACATTTTTGAATTATTTTAACTTACAGGTAAGTTTTATATTTTTCAATTTGCTTAATATTTTTCATTATAAACTTGTTTCTAGTAAGTATCATGATTATAAAATCCTTTCTTACCTATATGCACACAGTATAAGGAAGGATTTTGCTGGCATAAAAACTTCATATTATTGTTTTATATTTTGGAAAACTATTTTCTCAGTACTCCCACTCTTTTGTTTCTGATTGCTTACTGTACACTCTCTACTTTTTCTAAGTCAGCTTTATAATTTTTTTCAACTTAGTTTTTTCAAAGAACCAGCTTTTTTATATATTTTTCATTGCCTCTTTAATTATTTTTTCCCATATCTTTGTTTTTCCTTCTATTTCCTTAGGATTTACACTGATACTTTTTTCAAAATTGGATGCTTTGCTCAAAGTTTCAATGGCTTTTATTTCCTAAAATATGTATTTAAGTGCGTATATTTGCCTCTGATACTTTGTAAGCTTCGTCCCAAAAGTTTCATACATAATGTTATTTTTTAATTTCCATTATTTTTTTAATTGCCCATGAACTATTTGAAAAAGAGTTGTTTGCTCAGTATAAATATTTGGGGATCATATTTATCTGTTTATTCTTCTTCATGGTATTGTGGTCAGAAAATGTTATTGAGAGAACATTGGCATCATGTATCACCAAATTTGTAAATACTGCATATATCTTTGGAAATTTTTTATTTTATTTTTTGAAAGATTTTATTTATTCATGAGAGACACACAGAGAGATAAGCAGAGTCACAGGCTCCATGCAGGGAGCCCAATGTGGGACTCGATCCCAGATCCTGGGATCACGCCCTGAGCCAAAGGCAGACGCTCAACTGCTGAGCCACCCAGGCGTCCCTGGAAAATTTTTTAAAGATTTATTTAGTTAGGAGAGAGAGAGAGAGAGAGAGAGAGAGAGAGAGAGAGAGAGAGAGAGAATGCATGCATGCGTGGGAGGAGGAACAGAGGGAGACAGAGAAAGTTAATCTGGCTCACACCCTACAAGGGGCTCATGATCCTGAGATCATGACCTGAGCCAAAACCGAGTCAGATGCTTAACTGACTGACCCACCCAGGAGCCCCTGGAAAGATTTAGCCTCAGGCATTCATATATATGACACAGAAAAAAGATGTCCATTTTGTTCAATCTTTAATCCTCATTTGTCTGCTTGAAATAGCAATTACTGAGAGCATTGTATGAAACATCTTACAACAGCAATGAATTTATTATTATTTTTTATAATTCTGAAAAGTTTTATTTCATGTATTTGGAGCATATGTACTTAAGTATGTATATATTCAAGACTGTTAAATCTTCATAGTGAATTTTTCTTTTTTATTATTGAGTAGTAATTAACTTTACTACTAATGATGCTTTTTTTTTTTTTTTTTTTTTTTTTTTTGTCCAGCAAAGCCTATCTTACTTGTAAGGGCAATATCAATTTTCTTTTGGTTATACTTGCCTGGTGTGTGCAAGGTGTGCATATGTGTGTCTTCAGTCTATTTTCTTTCAACTATTATATGTCATTATGTATCAATTATGTCTTTTGTAAATAGTGCATATCTAGTGTGGAGGGAAACATTTACATTGTATTCATTTCATAAACATTTCTTCTGCCTTTTTCTATATTTTATTTGAAATATTAACTTTATTTGAAATTTTAAACTTCTTGAGCCTGTCCTACTCTCCCATGCTTACTAATGAAGTTCCATATTTAGCTTTGAAATTACAGATACTTCAAACATCTATTAAAAGAAAACCCAGGTTCCAGCAATTGATTATCTATTAGCTTATTATTATCTATTAGATTTTGGTGATCTTTTTTCCCTAGTATCTTTCAAGTTATTTTAGAACGAATGCTGTAGGGATGCCTGGATGGCTCAGGGATTGAGCATCTGTCTTGGGCTTAGGGCCTGATCCCAGGATCCGGGATCAAGTCCCACGTTGAGTCCCACATCGGGCTCCCTGCGAGAAACCTGCTTCTCCCTCTGCCTATGTCTCTGCCTCTCTCTCTGTGTCTCTCATGAATAAATAAATCTAAAAAAAAAAAAAGGAATGAATGCTGCATTAGGTGATATTAATCAGATGGCATTTGAAAGAGAACTCATTTTTCAGACTCTTAAAGAGTGTATGTAGACGGGCACCTGGGTAGCTCAGTCAGTCAGTTTGGGCTCATGTCATGATCTCAGCGCCCAAGATTGAGTCCCCACCCCACATCAGGCTTCATGCTCAGCATCATCTGCTTGAGATTCTCTTTTTCCCTTTGCTCCTTCCCCACTCACACTTTCTCTCTCCTCTCTCTCTTTCTCTAAAATAAATAAATAAATCTTCAGGAAGAAAGAGTGTGTGGAGAAAGTTAGCTGACCCCTTCAGCTTCTCAAAATTTTGAGATTTATATTTATTGAAGCACAGTTGACACACAATGTTACATAAGTTTCAGGTGTACAACATAGTAATTCAGGAACTCTATACATTATGCTTTGCTCACCATAAGTGTAGCTACCACCTGTTACCACACTATTACAATACTATTGACTATATTCCCTATGCTGTAGCTTTCATTTCTATGATTTATTCATTCCATAACTGGAAACCTGTACCTTCCATTCTTTTTCACCCATTTTGTCCATTCTTCCCCATTTTGGCAACTGCCAGTTTGTTCCCTGTATTTACGGGTCTGTTCCTGCTGTGTTTATTCATTTGTTTGTTTTTTAGATTTTACATACAAGTGAAATAATGGTATTAGTCTTTGACTAATTTCACTTAGCATAATTCCCTCTAGGTCTATCCATGTTGTTGCAAATAGCAAGATCTCATTCAATTTTATGGCTGATAATATACCATTATATATGTATCACATCTTCTTTATTCATTCATCCATCTATCAATAGGCACTTGGGTTGCTTACGTATCTTGGCTATTGTAAATAATGCTATAATCAATGTAGGGATGCCTATGTCTTTTTGAATTGATGTTTTTGTTTTCTTTGGATAAGTATCCAGTACTGGAATTACTGGATCCTATGGGTATTGCTATTTTTAATGTTTTGAGGAACCCCATATTGTTTTCCACAATGGCTGCACCAATTTACACTCCCACCAGATGTGCTCCAGAGTTCATTTTTTTCCACATCCTCGCCAACACTTATTTCGTGTCTTTTTGATTCTAACCATTCTGACAGGTGTGAGATGATATCTCATTATGGCTTTGATTTGCATTTCCCTGATGATTAGTGATGTTGAGCCTCATTTCATGTGTCTGTTGGTCATCTGTATGCCTTCTTTGGAAAGAAGCCCATTTTTTAATCATTTGCTTTCCTGGTGTTGAGTTGTATAAGATCTTTATATATTTTGGATATTAACCTTTTATCAAATATATCATTTGCAAATATCTTCTTCCATTCAGTAGGTTGCTTTTTTATTTGATTGATGGTTTCCTTCACCGTACAAAAGGTTTTTATTTTGGTATCATCCTAATAGTTTATTTTTGCTTTTCTTCCTTGCCTGAGGAGGCATACCTAGAAAAATTTTGCTACGTTTGATGTCAGAGATTACTGCCTATGTTTTCTTCTAGGGTTTTTATGAGATCTGGCCTCACATATAGGTCTTTAGCTCTTTTTATTTTTGTGTATGGTATAAGAAAGTGACACAGACTTAGTCTTTTGCTTTTAGTTGTCCAGTTTTCTCAGCACCAAAAGAATGTCTTTTTCTCATCGTATATTCTTGCTTCTTTTGTTGTAGATTAATTGACCATATAAACATGAGTGTATTTCTGGGCTCTGTAATTCTGTTCCATTGAACTATGTGTCTTTTAAAATTTTGAAAACTGTATATATTTATAATCCTAAGATAATTGATCAAGTAATAATATAAGTCAAGTATTATTCTACTTCGGCTATTTTGCTGATATTTATGAATAATTATTATCTATTTATTAAAGCACCTTTGTTACATGTATTAGTTTCCTAGGGCTGATGTAACAAATTACATGACTAATTAAATTTATTCTTTCAGTTTTCAAGAGATTAGAAGTCTGAAATTGAGGTGTGGAAAGGGCTGTGCTCCCTCTGATGGCTCTAAGGGGAATTTTTTTCCTTCTTTCTTCCTTAAAGCAGACTTGGTGTCTAGTGAGGCTTCACTTCTTGGCTCATAGTCTTTTTCTTGCTGAGTCCTCACATGGTGGAAGGGGAAAGGGACTCTCTGGAATCTCTTTTATAAGGGCACTAATCCCATTCATGAAGGCTCTACCTTTATAACCTAATCATCTTCCTGTAGCTCCCACCTCCTAAAATGATCACATTGGGAGTTAAGATTTCAACATAAGAATTTGGTGGAGAATACAAATATTCATAGTAGTGTGTATGTCTCAAAACTCCCCCTGCCTCTTATGAACATACATGTGACTACATGCAGGCTTACCCAAATACCTAGGATAAGCTTGTTTTTCCAATATTCTTCATTTAATCACACTTTTTGTCATAATACAACAATATCCACTATTTTGCCATCTAAGGCAATAATCACAGATTCTGGAGATCACAAGGTGCACATATCTTTTTGGGAACCATCATTCAGCCCCCTACATGCCTGACATGTTGCTAGACTAGTTTGAGTTCTGTACACCAAAATCACTAAAATAAAATTTTTAAAATATCAAATTAAGAATTAAAATATCAAAACTACCTACTTTCTTCAGATTATTATTTTTTAGAGATAATTTGGTGAGATATAGATAGCTCCTATTCCACATACTTCCCATCCATAAATCCTCTTGCTCCTTCCAGCCATTGCTTATGCCAATGAATTTGTATCTTTAATGTTTGTCCTAATGCTCAACTTAAAATAAAAGTACCTGAGGTGCCTTTTAATATTTCTCAGTACCATTAACGTAGAAAATGTTTAGCTTTTTTTGTGTGCAAAATAATTGCATATAATTGGCAGGCACTACTAGGGGTGATTTATTTGCTTTGTTTTTTCCATTTTTCATAGGCCAGCCAGGCATGATCATCACTAAGAAAAAGCATTTGCCTGTAGCGTGTAGACAGTGTGGGGCAGAAAGTTAGTGGTTGAAGGGATCTTAGCTGTCATCATTTCCAATCTTTTCAACTCGGACATGCAGCACTAACATGGAAAGAAGGCAAGTGACCTGGCCAGGTCTTGAAACTGGTGGTGGAAATGAACCCAGAACCTGCTCTTCTCATCCATAGTGCAGTGATTCTCACCCACTTTATTATCATATCTCTTATCTTGGGATGAGGCCATATGGGAAAATGTGATTTCAGGGGTCTTAAAGACTATTGCAGGGGAAGCAAAGTTAAAATGTTTGCCTTTAAAATTTTGCCTCAAGACAGTGGTTTTGTTGAGTCAGTCCCTGTGACATTGCGATTTATAATAAGAAATATATATATGGTCTTTGTCCCCTTTTCTGGCACAAAGCTTCTAAAACCCTTGACATTGGGGATCCCTGGGTGGCGCAGTGGTTTAGCGCCTGCCTTTGGCCCGGGGCGCGATCCTGGAGACCCGGGATCGAATCCCACATCGGGCTCCCGGTACATGGAGCCTGCTTCTCCCTCTGCCTATGTCTCTGCCTCTTTGTGTGTGTGTGTGTGACTATCATAAATAAATAAATATTTTAAAAAAAATAAAACCCTTGACATTTCCTAAGTGATGAGGGCTACCAAGGTGTCTTTTGTTATGTTAATAAGGTGACATTTTGTAAGCACTTGCAGATGGGGGTTGGTTGCCAGGAGAACAAACTCTGATTAGAGGATTGCAACTTTCCGTGTCCCTATTCCCCACCCCCATCTCTGGGCTGGAGATGAAGTTCAACTGCCAGTGGACAATAATCTCATCAATCATGGCTATATAATAAAATCTCCATAAAAATACAAAAAGATGGGGGGTTTGGAGAACTTCCCCATTGGCAAAAACTTGAGGATTTGGGAAGAATGGCACATTTTGAGACAGCATGGAGCTCTGTGCCCCTTCCCCATACCTTGCCCTATCCCTCTCTTCCATCTGGCTGTTCCAGAGGTATATCCTTTTATAATAAACTGGTAAATTCAGTAAGTAAAATGTTCCTCTGAATCTTGTGAGCTGCTCTAGCAAATTAGTTTAACCCATAATGGGGTTTGTGGGAACCTCTGATTTATGACCAGTCAAAAGCACAGGAAATAACCTGGATTTGTTGATTGGCTCTGAAATGGGGAGCACTCTTACAAAGCTGAACCCTTAAAATGCAGAATCTGATCCTATCACCAGGTAGATAGTGTCAGAATTAAGTTGAATTGCAGGACACCCCCACCTGGTGTCTGAGAATTGCTTGATGTGGAAGAAAAACTCTTATATCTCAGAATTGGTGATGTAGGGGTTCAGAATGGCTCCACCCAAAATATGCCACTTTGGTATATTGATTATTTTGAATTAAAGGTACTTGAATTAAAGGTACTCAGCTGGAACACTAAGGACACTCTGAAAGCAGGAGATAAATTTCTCATGTGAAAGCTACTCTCCTTTCAGCAGTAGTCTAGAAGGCCTCCTTATCACTAAACACAGAATTTAGGGCTGAGGAAAGCTAAATAAACAAATCTTATTACTTCTTCACCATTTTACTACCCCTAGCTCAAACACCTTTGCCCTGTTAATTTTTCACAAACTTATTGTTTATTTGTTCAAAAGGTATGAAAGCTTCCTGCTCTGGTCACTTCTTTGAGTCTCATATTTTTGTGGGGCTCCTGTACGTGCATACATAATTAAATTTGGTTATCTCCTGTTAACCTTTATTTTTATGACAAGGTAGTCTCAGGAACCTAAAAGGGTAAAAGGAAACTTATTTTTCCACCCCTGCAGTCATCAGAACCTATAGTCCCCAAAAGGAAAATGTTCCTGGAATCATCTAGTGGTTATCTTACTTCTTTAGACTGGTGATGACACATATGGATATACTTTTGAAGAGTCAGGAGCATGGGGCTAACAGACAAGAGTGGTTTGCTGTATGGTGGGAAAGAAGGACTAGAACCCGAATCTGCTAACATCTGCTCCTCTCATCTGTGATTTGAACCTCTCTGATCTTGCCATGGAAGCAACATATATTTTTGCAAAAAAAAAAAAAAAAAAAAAAACCAAAAACAAAACAACAACAAAAAAACAAAAACAAAACAACAATAAACAAAAACAAAAAAGAAAAGAAATTAGGGTAGGTCTGGAGATAACCTAGCAATAAAAGCAAATTAATATGCTCTTGCTTTTTCTCTTTTTGGGGTGGGGAGTAGGGGTAAGGATTTTTGCGTGTGAAGAGATTGTGATGGCTTCACTCAGAGGTATCATGTTCTTAGAGTTCTGAAGGTGACATCAGCCTTGGCTATAAGTAAGAAGTATGGCCTCCTTTGTGCCAACATCATCCCCCATAATGTTTCCTTCATCTGCTGGCTAATAGCTGAAAGTGAGCCTAATACCCTGGGATAGGTAAATCAGATATAAATGTGTGCTGTAGGATAAATAATAGATACTGTCTCTTTTGCTGGAAGCATGCTGTGATATAAGGGAGGCCAGGAAGAAGTGATAGCCCTAATGAGGGACTGAATTTAGAGGAAACAAACATACATTTTTCTTGGGTTCTCATTTTGCTTAACACTAGCATTGGGAAGAAGGGGAAGATTTCCAAGAGCAAAGGAAGAGAAACTGGGCCTATGCCAATCTTTTGGGCCAAATAGAATTCAGAGAGCATGGTGTGTTTTTGAAAATGCTTGGCAAGGTAGTTATTTAAGATCCCCGGGGCATTCTCAGCTCAGAAGCCTGTTTCAATCTGACCAGTCAAGTCAACGAGATATTTAATGACTATTTGCACTTCTACGAGTGACTGTCTGAAAGTGTTACGATTCCCTGAAAGATTTGTGAGGCCTTTTCTGCTGATGCTGTAGGACCTGAATAAACATAGATTGTTGATGCCAGGCCAAGTTTGCACACATAGACAAATATTAAGGAGTATCTTCCTGCCTATAAGAAAAATGATTTTTGACACGTTTCCCAGAAACTAAAGTTTGTTTGTTTGCTTTCCTAGGACTTAAAATTCAAGTTTTTTTCCTTCCCCAGTGCAGTTGATTAATGGCATCGATGAAGTTGAATCATTAGGTTAGCACAGTTCAGCCAAGTTAAGCAAGATATGACTTCCTGTCCTCAGAAAGGACAGCACTGGGGACATTTGGGGATCTTGATAGCAGAAAGGATTCAACTCTCCTTTTTGGGTCAATAGTGGAAAACCCTCTAATCTCAATTTCCCTATGAATATCACCTATTCAGGATACATTACATGTGAAAAGAGGTTCTAGTTCAGTTGTGGAGACTCCAAGTCCACCTCTTGATGACTGTGATATAAGGACCATCAGAAATAGGGAAGGGGCAATTCCCTAAGTAAAAGAAGAAATGCTAAGTGGATGAAAACAGCCCATGACTCCTCAAAAAATAAGGGAGGAAAATCCTTTTCTGGACCCGTTGGAGGAGAGAGCATGCTTCACTTGAAATGAGGGAGGCATGCAAAAACCAGTACTTTCTATGACATCCTGGGAGCATAGGGGCCCCTGTGCCTGTGCTCTGAGCCCCTGTGACTTTTTATCTTCTACTTACGTGCTGAGATGCCCTGAGATTCAGAGGAAAGAATGGATGGGAGGGTGTTTTGTGGACTGCAAGGCATTTGTGGATATTGTGAACCACACCAGGCAGCTTCTTAAATCTCCGAGTGGTGGTGGCCCCAGAACAGAAGAGACAGCAACATGTAAAGCCCAATATATGGGAGGCAGACTCACAAGTCCACGTTCACAGTGTAGAGTTTTGTTGTAGCCAGAGTGGACGAAGAAGACTGCTACATAAAATTCCCCTAGAGATGTTTTGTCTGGTTCTGGCCAGGGGCTGACTGACTCCCTTTTTGGGTTCATTCACTCAGCTCCCTGATTCTTTAGAATGGAACACTGTTGCATTTTACAAATGACATCATGTCCGATCTTTGATAGAAAGAACATGAGTTGTTCTAATGCAATTCCTCTTCTTCTATCTATCGACCTTCAGATAGTGTCATGCTTTCCAGATTACTCAGCATTTTATTTCGCAAAAAATGCTTTTCAAGCATTCTTGAGTGATCTCTTTTAACAGTGTTATGAAGTGCATTATTAGGATTTTTAGAGTACCTCACAGTTGAAGAAATTTAGCCACAGGATAGCTAAGGCTGTGCCTACAGACATGTAAATAAGGAGTTGTACCAGGGAAATCAGGGTTTTACTGCAGGGCTGCTGATGTGGCCGCTTTCTCTTCCCTCAAACTTTTTGTTAGATTTATGGCAATTATTATAAAAGAGCACTCAAGAGACAAGTTTTTCAAAGTAACATTTTAACTTAGTTATTGAAAATTCAACTATGCTCTAGGGGGATGACTGGTTGGAGAGCTTATTATTAAAAGTCAGCAAAAGTATCACTTAAATGATACAGTGCATGGGATCCCTGGGTGGCGCAGCGGTTTGGCGCCTGCCTTTGGCCCAGGGCGTGATCCTGGAGACCCGGGATCGAATCCCACATCGGGCTCCCAGTACATGGAGCCTGCTTCTCCCTCTGCCTGTGTCTCTGCCTCTCTCTCTCTCTCTGTGACTATCATAAATAAATAAATTAAAAAAAAATAAATGATACAGTGCAGCTAGCTTAACACAATCCTTTGAGACATGGGGCTTGGCATGAATCACGTATATCACAACCCCATCCACAGGGATTCAATTACCTACCTATAGGGTCTTATCATCATGTGACTTTGCAGAGCTCTGACCCTAAGATACAGCGGGATGCTTTATCACTGAGGACTGAATATGTATCATTCAGAAGTGGTGTCAGAATCATTTTCCACAGTAGGACGATTTTCCACAGCACAAGAGGCCAGACTCTGAGGAGAAATGTCCCAAGCAACCAGGAAAGCAAGCCATGGCCAGATTACAGAGGTCAGGGATTGAAGAGTTGGCAAATGAGAATGAGCTCCAGGACATGAACACTGAGAAGCCCCAGCAGGCATTCACCAGAAGACTGGCCATGAAGCCACAGGTGTGAAGCACAGTGAGAGGTGAAAGACATAGCACTGTCACCCCTCAACCAGGTCTAGCTCCTTCCAGCTTGTTTTTGTCTGCTCTGGCTGCTGTAACAGTCCTCAGACTGGATGGCTTTTTATTTTTTTATTTTTTTATTTATTATTTATGATAGTCACACACAAATTAGTTTAACCCATAATGACCTCCTGACCTTCCCCACTCCAAACTTTTCAGGCCCTGGATGGTCAGTTCTACTCTTGATGCCGGCCTGGAACCAGGACTTGCTCATTGGTTCTCTATCCCTCCTCAGGGCACCCCTGCTGACTGCCTCTGTTCCACTCCCCCCATTAGTGTTCCATGAAAGCTCTTCTCCCTGGATTCCCAGTGATGATGCCACCTACCAGTGTGCTCCAACTTTCAGCAGGGGCTGAGGGGGGTGATTTTAGTAGGCATCAAGGAGACCTTGCATCTGAAGCATAGTCCTGTCCTGCCAGAATCTCTTTATGCGCTTCCTGCTGTGACAAATGCTTACCCTGGAGACAGAAAACAGAACAAGGTCAAAGCCAAGAGCAGGGCAGCCCCGGTGGTGTAGCGGTTTAGCGCCGCCTGCAGCCCAGGGTGTGATCCTGGAGACCCAGGATCGAGTCCCGTGTTGGGCTCCCTGCATGGAGCCTGCTTCTCTCTCTGCCTGTGTCTCTGCCTCTCTTTCACTCTCTCTGAATAAATAAAATAAATCTAAAAAAAAAAAAAAGCCAAGAGCAGAAGCTGACAACCATAGTTTCCTCAAATTACCTAGAACAAGCATGAATGAGAAATTTCATTGTGGGAATTAGAAATAAAAGGATGAAGGAAGTAGGGCCTTAAGGCAGAGAGAGAGAAAAGGAAAACATCAAACCCAAATCCCATGTATCAGATACTAAATATTAGATACCAAGATCAAATATCCCAAAAGCTATCGGCATTCAGAAATCCTTGTGAGGAGCTTGGTAATTTTTAATTATTATGATACAAAATAAGTGAACGGGAAAACCTTAGTTGGAAACAGAGCTCCAGTGTAATCATTTATGCTTATAATCAAAGTAGTCAGCCTGAATTTATCTACTGTGATCAACTCACTGCTTGTGATGCAATTCTTCTTACATTTACCTTTGGGTCTAAGCCCTTAATCTAATCAACAGTCAAGTTAGGTAGGAAACAAATGTCTTTGCTAGACAGAGGCCCATCTATGAAGCTGGAAATCACACTAGCCTCCCAGCCTGTACTACTTTAATCGTTGACTGTAGGAGTCTCTGCATGTTTAGCTCAGATGAAATTGGTTTAATGAGGTAAGGTTCAAGTAGTTTTAATTAGTTTGTGTGAAAATGTAGACGTTTCACGCTGTTTTGTGTGGGCTCATCTCTGAGAAAAGGGGCAATCCATCTTTCCTCCCCCGTATTTCCTGATTATCCAGCTCTCAGTAAAACATCATCTCTTACCTACTTACCAACTCGGTAAGAGAAAGTTGGACGGCTTTACCAGCAGGTGTTGTAAAACTCTAAAATTAGGATCACCGAAATTCAATATAGCAGCAAATTAGGCCCTGAAGTGCCAGAAAGTGTTGCATGTTCCCTAAAATTGTTCCCAAAATGTCTTTGTTTTCTGGAATGCACTGAAGCCCATTTGTTCCTAACATACTGGATATGAAAGAGGCCCCTGGGCTTCTACTTGATGGAACACATCAGGCTGTGAATAAATTACTTCTCAAAACTTGGCCAAGTTTTGCACTCTAGAAGCAATCTGTAATAGTTTTAAAGTTGCTTGGCCTTTGTGAGACACTGCAGAGAGTTGGCGTCAAGAACTAGCCAAGCAAATAAAAAAGGTATGCCTTTCTCAATCCGGAGATTCAGATTGCCGGTGTTTTAAATCTGCTGCTGAAAAACTGTTGAAAAGTCTGCATGACCTTTGCAAGGCCTCAGGGGCAAAAGAAAAAAAAATGCTTGGGGATTATTTTGCATTTATATTTTAATTGGTTCCCAATCAGGTTCATGGCCAGCTTTCTTACTCAATGATTGCGGATACTTTCGATTTTTGAAGATTCTTCTGTTTTAGGAATCCACTTCCATTTCAGCGATCAGAACCCGATTCTGTGCACTATTTGGGCTTCTTAGTTGCAAACAAAGGCCCCCTCTGGGTAGTTTAAGTAGAATTGGAATTTACTATATGGATTTCAGAGAACTCCCAGAAGGGACAGGGAGGCTGGAGAAAAGTACAAATGAGGCGATAGGGAAAGGAGAACAGGAGGTGGGAGCCCCAGAGGCTACCCCATGGAGAGGCTGGCTGGGATCCCTCTACAGCACTGCTATAGCCAGGGGAAGCTACATGCCCTTTGCAGGCCAATGCTGACAGCACCATCAGGGAGACTTCTTTGGGGGTCTCCTGATTCCTTGTGTCACTTCCTCCAGAATAAAATTCTGGGGGAAGATCCAATCAGCTGAGGTCTCATCCCACATCCAAGCTACAGCTACCAGGGCCTGGGGAAAGCAACTGTCCACATTTGAATTCAAAGCTTCGATGGTGAGATGGCATTTTACCAACCACCAAGAGTCACACAATGGCGAGTTCCTGAACCACAGGAAGGGTGTTCTTTTTTTAAGATTTTATTTATTTGACAGAGAGAGAACACAAGCAGGGGGAGCAGCAGGCAGAGGGAGAGGGAGAAGCAGGCTCTGCACCAAGTAGGGAGCCTGATGCAGGGCTCCATCTCAGGACCCTGCGATCATGACCCAAGCCAAAGGCAGATGCTTAACTAGAATCACCCAGGCACCTCAGGAAGGGTGTTCTGATGATGAGAAACCAAAAACAAACAAACAAACAAAACAAGCAAGGCAAAGGACTCTATGGCGAGTGGGGAAGATGGAATGGCACAAGATTGAATCTAGATCTTTAATTCTGACCAAGGACCTGAAGGAGCTGGGTAGCTCAGAATGTATTAACCTTGTAGGGCCCCTGGTGGCTCAGTCAGTTGGCCATCTGCCTTCTGCTTGGGTCATGATCCCAGAGTCCTGGAGTGGAGCCTTGTGTCAGGCTCCTTGCTCAGTGGGGAGTCTGCTTTTCCCTCTGCCCCTCACCTCACTCATTCTTGCTCTCTCTCTCTCTCTCTCTCTCTGAAAGAAAGAAAGAAAGAAAGAAAGAAAGAAAGAAAGAAAGAATATTAACCTTGTAAATTATTTCCCAAATGGACTTGTGTTTTGGAATACAACAGAGCACAAGAGAGCCCTCAAGTTGGAACTAGGTTGAGGTGAGGGGTGTGAATGCCCAATTTAACTTCCAAGGGGACAGCAGCCAAGAAGTTGAGGCACAGGACTCTACAGTAGCAAGTGCCTGCCAGGCCTGCCAGGCCTGCCAGGAAGCAGCAGTGGTCTGCGCCGGTAGATGTTTCAGCATTCTTCCTCCTGCGGAAGAATTTTTTCTTTTTCTATCAGTTTTCAAACAGGTGAGAAGCTTGAACTTAGTTACTCCATGACTTCTTCTGCTCATTTATGTGCTTCTTCTGATTCTTTTTCTGATTTTTGTTCAGAACTTCATTCATTAACTAGGACACCATTTTCAGTAAATCCCATTACTTGACAGTGTGACCTCATTCTTCTTTAACGTATGTGTGAACCTCAGTGAAAATGGCTTTAGTGTTCAGAGGAAAGGTGTTGTGGATTGCATGCTTGGGATCCTCCAGTTCCTATATTGAAGTCTTAACCCCCACCATGACTGTATTGGGAGATGGGGCCTATGAGATTAGATGATAAAGTTTAAATGAGGTCATAAAGATGGAGCTCTAACCCGATGAGGCTGGCGTCCTCGTAAGAAGAGAAAGAGACCCTTGGGCTCACTCTGTCCACATGCACTTGGAGGAAAGGCCATGAGAGGACAAAGTTGAGCTCTGCAATCCAGGAGGAGAGCTCTCACCAGAAACTGAAGCCTGCCAAAATCCTGATATTGGGACTCCTCAGCCTCTAGATCTGGGGGAAAATGGATTTCTGGTATTTAAGTCACAAAGTCAGTGTCTTCTATTATGATCACCCAAACAGACTAATACAGAAGGATAGAACATATGCCATCATCTTCAAATGTTTACTTTTAGAAAGTGTTTATCCTCTACTGGCCTGTTTGTTTCTTTGTGTTGCTTGACTTTTTGATGAAGTGCTCTACTATGATCTTTGATTATATACCAGGATTCATCTAACAATAAGAAGACACCTTCTAAGTTTGTGAACCTTTATTTACTATGAATTATCTGGAGTGTAACTGGATGTGATACCATTATCAGGAAACTCATCTTGGAGAAACATCTCATTTATATGAATTTGTAAGTAAGTGATAAAAACAAAACGCTGGGGAAGATTGCTGAAATTTTTTCCACCCTCAAAGGCACAGCTAAAGTACATGGTCTATAAAACACTGTGACAAATTCTTTAACAAAATACCAGAATCTAAACATTCCAATGACTTTTTTCTTTCAGGGTAGAACACTGGAAGCCAAACCTTAGATAAGATCTAAAGGGGCGGGGGCAAAAAAAAAAAGAAAGATCTAAGATACAAAATACCTTGGGACTTTCATTTTGGAATTGTTTTAGTAAAGAAGCCCATTTTTAGGAGCGTTCTCAATAGATATATAATGCTTGTCTTTTAAGATAGTTGCTAAAATTGGGGACCCAAATCTGGTAACACCCTGAGCTATGTATACGCTCTTTGGCCACAACCCCTCCCCCGCCCCGCCCCAGAGATTGAGAAGAAAGTGATAAAACTTTTTATGGGTCTCTTAAATCTTCAAAAAGATTCACACTGGTCATCCAAACACTTGTAAATGGCAGTGTCACTGAAAGATGTGCATTCCCTCTCTCCCACTGCGACTATTTTGAAGGACAGCATACATTTGCAATGTCATTTTGCCGTCACTCCTTTTGAGCTGTCTCTAACCATGCTAGGGTTTTCTTCCTTTTCTATACTCTTTTCCCTTCCCTGAGTGAGTAACAGCAGTCAAGAAGGCTTTTAAAATGCATAGTCAGGATGGCTGTTCATACTGGCTTCCAAAAAAAAGATGCCATGATTTATATAAGGCCTTTCTGCTGAGCAAAATGTACGAACTTTTCTTTATACCATGACCTCTCAGTGTGTAGGAACTAACTGCACATTTTTGAACTACTGCATTAAAACATTACAGTGCTGTAGAAGTGAAGTACAAAGAACAGCTGGATGAATTTGGGCCCAGAGATATCTCATTTCTCATGAAATCCAAAGAATCCTGGAGCTGTGAGACTTGAAATTTTAAGAACAAATTAACTTTTTTTTCTCATGGAATTGAGGCACTGGTGAGAACAGTTTTTGAGAGGCATCATTTGGTGAATCAAAACAAAAGGATCTAGGCTTAGGGCTCTAGGACTCAGGCTCTTTCTTTTTCCAACTCTGGTAAATATTTACCATCTGCTTTCCATTTTTTAGTCACCGAAATGAGCTCTTATGGAAAAATCAATGTGGGTTTATTATGGGTTTCTATGTGCTTGAAATCTTTGCATCAGTGTGGTCTTTGAAACAAAGGGTTGCTATAGAAAGGGTCACACATTTACAAAACAAAGGTTGGACCAGAAATAGCATTATGTCTGATGCCATAATGTAATAACCCAAATTATATGTTTTCCTTGAATATATTCTGTGTTGCAAAAATTGCGTATTTAGTTTCATAGTCTGAAATAATTTTACATTTTATCATCATTAATAAGGGCATAAGAAATGTGAGTTCAAACATAGACTTAGATCCAAATTGGCTTCCATTCTAGGTTAAAAAAATCAATAGTAAAACTGAAAATGAAGGCTGGGAGACCTACATGTAGATACTAATGTAGATACATGTGTTGGCCATTATCCTTTGTGATTCTTCCCTTCCAATAGTAATGACATAATGACATGACTCTTCAAATCCATCACCTTGAGTTGAGCCTCCATGTACATAATGAGTTTGTTGGGTATTCATATGGCATGAAGGGTTTGTGCTGATTGTTCACCTATGGTCTTTTGGCTCCAAGCCTACCCTATAGTGCTAGGTTTTTTGATGTTAGGACTATGTACCCTAGATGCCCTGCACTCTGGTCCATTCTGGCATCCTGTTGCAAGGTGACATGTCACCAAGTAGAACACCAGTGGGAATGAGAAAGAGGGAGGAGGGAGGCTTTCCTTCCTGTATCAAGCCCCTGTTAGCATCCCTCCAGTAGCACAGGGCAGCCCCCCCAGCTTCTTCAGTACTTCCACACTGGGGTGTCACATTCACCCTTCAGAGGTCTGCAGCAGCTGTGCAGTATCCTGTTCAGAAGTCAGAGCACCAGCCAATCTAATAAGAAATCTAGCCAACCATTCTCAGAGCTTCTCAGTTTTGGTATCATTCTTCATTTTTGTGCTAGAGGTGGGAGCTGCCTCCTGTAATTACCAGTGCCTCAGTATTTTAACACCTGTGTAACCAATCCCCTGGATTAAATCCCCTCAATTTGAAAAGCCTGGTGTGGTTTCTGGTTTTCTTACTAGACTCTAATATAGTGCTATTATAGTGGAACACTGGTTTTCTTAAAATTATTGCAATTATGATGAAATCGGGATCCCTGGGTGGTGCAGCGGTTTGGCGCCTGCCTTTGGCCTGGGGCGCGATCCTGGAGACCCGGGATCGAGTCCCACGTCGGGCTCCCGGTGCATGGAGCCTGCTTCTCCCTCTGCCTGTGTCTCTGCCTCTCTCTCTCTCTCTGTGACTATCATAAGTAAATAAAAAAAAATTAAAAAAAACAATTATGATGAAATCACACTTATAAACAATAAAGGAGAGAAATTTTTCCTGCCCTAATTGATGTCAGGAGAACAAGGAATAAGTAGAGCAAAGTCCACAGACTTTCTACCAGTAACTGGAAATTACACTTCTGGAATGCTCTGGCCCTTTTGGCAGTGAAGCCTAGATTTGAAAACTATCTTAGAACTGTATTCAACTGAACCTACCAACTTTCATGGGACACTGGTTTAAATGATCAAGCAAGAATATTATAATGGTATAAACATAACATCACCTGTTTATAGTTCTTCTAAGAACCTGTATGCTCATTATGGAAGATGGAACCCTAGTCATCATGTCTATGCTCCAACCAATAGGTTGGAGAAAGGAGGGAAGAAGGACCATGGCAGCTCCCTTCAAGGACACATCCTTGAACTTGCACATGTCATTTCCTCTTATATCCCATATACCAGACTTTAGCCAAGTGGTCATATTCAACAATAATGGAAACTGTATATATCTATATACAGTTTTAATTCAGGTAGTCAGGTGTCTGGCTAAAAACCTAGAATTCTAGAAGAATAATAAAAGAAAATGAAGGAGGGAGCAATTAGTAGTCTGGACCAGACCATTTTCTACAGGAGGAAATAATTTTATTCAACAAGTATTTGCTAAGTCCTGGATACCTTTCTAGGTGCTGGGATGTGACAGTGAATAAGATCAAATCTCTGCCCTCAAGAGCTTTCAGTGGAGGTGGGATGCAGATAACAGATAAACAATAACAAAAAAATATGATAATGTCTGCTCAGTGACTTTGAGCAGAGACCTGGGGAAGAGAATTCTAGGCAGAACATGCAAAGGTCCTGGGGTAGGGCAAGATCAGAGTGTTGGAGGAGCAGCCAAGAGGCCAATACAATTGCAGCTCACCAAGAGGTAGCAGACGGATTGGAGAGATAGTCAACACTGAAGAGGTCAGGGGTTACATAGGATATGAGACATCAATAAGATGTTAGATTCAATCAGTCATTGATTCATACAATTAACAAATAGAGTGGAAACTATCATTCATGTGTTCATTCAACAAGTTTTTTTTTTTTTTAATTCAACAAGTTTTTTAAGAAGAGCATTCTATATACCAGCCACTATGCTGGTACTTTGGATACAAATATAGTCAGGGCCATGAAGGAGCTCATAGTGTAGTGGAGGGGGAGAGAGGGGGGAGGTAGAAATGTAAACAAATCATTGCAATATAATGTGATCACACAACTATGGATAAAATGCTATGGAATAATTGGCACTGGGCTGAAGAGAGCTACAGAGGTGGCTTTTCGGATGAGGAGGAGAACATGTGCTATGTTAAAGGATGAATAAGAATATTTATCCAGGAGAAAAGGAGAGGTGACATTCCAGGTAAGGGAATGTCCATCCTTGTAGGCAGGAGGCAGCACTAGGAGTGTGTGCATGTGTGATCTAGTTTAGTATTCCTGCAGGATGACACTAGAGGTGCAAATGGGAACCAGAAAATGAAGGTCTCTGTCCCAGGACCAGTCTGTACTTTATCCTGTAGATAAGAGGTTGCTGTAGAAGGGATTTAACCTGGGAGCATCATTAGGAGCCTTGTATTTAAACAGATCACTCTTTAACAATGTGGAGGACTTAGGTGGAGATGGGAGCAGTGGCAGGGGAGTGCGTAGGGAGGTGTGAGAGTTGGCAAACTGAGGAGGCATGGTCAGAGAGCCAAGTGCTGGGTCTAAGATGGATGATGGATTCGCCTTTGCTGCTGCCTGGGCGAATCACGGAGCTTAGAGCTGCAGGGGCACAGATCTCTGGACTTGGGCACGTCCATAAGGAATTCTACTGTAACCAATGACTCAGATGCACTTGCAAGTTCAAGATAAATGCCAGGAAGTGCCATAGATGCTAGAGATAACATAAGGTGGAAAGGCAGAAGAAAAAGACAGGCATCAGCCTTTCTGGGGGTCATGTCATCCCAGGAGGCTCTTTAAGAATGGAGGGGAATCTGAGGTTGGTCTAGGCAAAATCTCGGTTCTTTGGAATGTTAATATATCAAATGCTCTACGACAAAAGGGCTTCAAGGTGAAATCATTTGGGTTAATGTTGTATATCATATCTTTATTTGATTACAAAGCTTTGTTACAACTATGGGTAGAATGCTATGGAATGAGTGGCCCTGGGCTGAAGAAGCCCAGGATGGGCCAACCCTCCCAGATGGAATTCCTGCAGTCAGGAAGTCTATCTGTGTTTGTCTTGTCACCTAAATCTGTATACCTACAAAAAGCATCCCCATATTCCTAACACCCTTTTGTCCCCCACATAACCTATTATTTCCCTAAAGATCCATGTTCCACAGGATAGCATTGGAGGAAGCATTGGCCTAGCTCTATTCCCCTGTCTGAGAAATTAGAGGGAATCTGAGGCCAGAGGAATTAGGTCTGTGAACTGGACAGAGACACAGCCTGGGGCCTATAGTCTATGGTTTTTGTTCAGTGTTCGGCCCCTGCATCATTCTTGTCAACCAGAGTTTTTAGTGAGAATCTAAGTATTGTGCATGGAGCAACGCATTATGAAGAATGTAGTCCACAGATAGTTTATATCAGCTTCAGACTAGAAGGAAACAAAACAACCCAAAATCCCTCTATGTTGCACAAATCATACAAACATATGGAGAGTGAAGGGTCTGTTTCAGTCTTGAGCAGGGGACATTGGTAAGATGTTTACTGCTGGGGATTTGGGGGAAACATGCAGCCCACAGGATGGGCCAGCCCTTCCAGATAGAGCCCAGGCAGAGATGTGGAGAACAAGATTCATTTCCAGAGCCTGGTCTGGGGCAACTGGGGAAGACCATGGCCTCAGAAGTACACAGCAAGAATGATCTGGCTTTGATTCTTAAGTCAGAGGACAACAGTCTGAAAACTAGGAAGGAAAGAGTGGAAATCATGCCCATTCTCTGGGATGTGGGGCTGGCAAAGATGAGCCAGTAGGTTCTAGTTAACATGCAAGGGCAGGTATAAGATTCCCTCTTACATGTCAGGGTCCTGGTGTGTATGTGTGTGTGTATGCATGTGTGTGTGTGTGTGTGTGTGTGTGTACATGTGCACACTTGCTCAGGGGTGTGAGGGTGGGTATGTAGGAAACATGTGGAGGAGGGAGGATCCCAGACACAAGCAAAACAGAGAAGTCCTTGCCCTTGCAGAGCTCCCTGAGGAAGTAAGTGTATGCAGGAAGGTGATTCAGTGACGCTCTGCAAGTCCTGGCACCAGAGCCCTCGGAACAATATATCAGAGTAATATTGCCACTCACTCAGATATAGCAAGAACAATTACAGTTATAAACATTGACAATTAGAACAAAGTAATAAGGTTAGGTCTGATCTAGCTCGTTGGAAATATTTTCCTTATCTTAATAAGGACAATAACTAATTAGATGTGGCCTCCCTGCTGTTTTAATAACACGGTGTCACTCATTTACAAAACTCATTGAATCTTTGCTTCTAATTTCTCTCTGCATATTATCCTAAATTAGCTGCTGTCAGAGAAATCTTTCTAAATGGAGTTTTGATCATATTCCTTGCCTACTCAAAAACATCTGTGATGAATACCCTTTCCTCCCTCTTAATGAATAAAATCTAATCTTCATGGTGTGGCATTTGAAGACACCCTTGGACTGGCTCTAACCTACCTCTCCAAATCCTGGTGTTGGTCCCTCTCATAATCTTATGTTCAGGCATGATGTTCAAAACATGTAACAGCCAATAAAATCTGGGCACAAACAGCCGAAATTGATGAGACCACGGCAGTGCAGCAGGCCCCTGTGGGCGGTCCAGAGAGCTCAGGTGGTCGCTGGAATGGTATTATGGACAATCAGGGGCTGGGATTGGTGGATCTTTTCAACTAGTTCAGAAGTACTTAATTGTTTTAGCAGCTTGCGTATCCTTCCTGCATGTGCCAGCTGGGTATTAGCCAGGCTATATATGCTCCACCCTTTCATTTTCATTCTCTGGTCCTTACGTGAAGCATATTTTCTACCTTCTTGTTTTCATGCATGGATGCTCACTAAACCCTTCTCCTGTTCTTCCTGGACAAAGAGCCAGACTATATTTCCTGATCTTCATGAAGGGCCGGCCATGTGACTGGCTTCTAGGCAATAAAATATGAGCAGAAATGATGTGTGCCAGTCCAAAGTCTGGCTCATAAAAACCTGCCATGCAATCCTCCAGTCTACTTGCCAGAATGCCAGCTGGATGCTGAGGATCCAGTGAGAGGCCAAGAAGTTGTTGGAAATGGCGGGGCCATGGGAAGACAGAACCTGATTCCCTAAATCACTATACAGAAAGCTATCCACTGAACACTTACTTTGAATTATTAAAAGACTGAAAATTACACTATTATTGCATTCTACCCATTGTTTTCAAATGTATATTATTATTGCTTATATAGTTCTCTTATTTCATCTCCTTGATTGTAGATTTAATGTAGGGTCCATATTGACTCAACCTTTCTTAAGTGGAATATTTTAAATGCATATGAAAAGTATAAAGAATAAGAAAGAAGTCATGCATTCATCAGTCATACTGAACAAACATACAGAGCAAAACTTAACCCATATTTGCCTTGGATCATTTTTAAGTAATAAAATTACAGATAAGTTCTCACTCCTGCATTTTCAAGAAGCTCATTGCTTTGCAAGTAGTGGGTGTTCAAGAAATGCTTTATGAATTTGGACATCAATGAGTTGTTTTCTCACTAGTGACAATTGATTGAAACTTGATGTCCTTTGTGACCAAATCTGTGCATTTCTGGGATCATCTATTAACATTTATATCACAATTTGGTTCCATAAAATGCAGTGAAGCTAAATAGCTCAGTCTCAAATGGAAACCAAATCAGTTGCCTCAACTGGTATCATTCTACCTGCCTTATCTGGCCACAGCTTGATTTTATAGGTGAGGGCAATTGGTTTTCTCTAAAATGTGTGAGTACCAGACAGTCTCAGGAAACAAAATTTGTTTTTCATTATAGTGCCAGGGATGATGAACTTCTTCTGCCCTATGGTCCTTCTAGCTGGACTTAGAATCAAATTGATATAAGACAGATGAATGGGAGAAAATAAAATTCAATAGGCTTATGGACAGGGGATCCACACAGACATGGAATTCCAAAGACAATGAGGCAACAGGAAGTTTCTATGAGCTAAAGAGAGGGGTAGGGGTCTGAGGACACAAAGGAGAGGAAGCTCATTAAGGGAAAGGAGATGTTTGGAAAAACAAGGTTGCCCTATGTGCAGTCTCTGTTAATATTTCTCTTCCTCTTGCAGGCCGCTTCTTTCCAATGTAAATGTAGGCAGTGATGAGGGAGGCAGGGAACTTTTCCAGTGTCTGCTGAGTTTTGATTACTTTGAACCTAAAATAATCTTTATGCCCAAGTGGCACATTTTGGGGCATTTCATCCTGTACCCCTCAGTTAGACTGGTGTAGTTCTGATTAAGTTATTTGAATGTCAGTCTTCATAAAGTCTGGGATTACATGTCTTCCCACATTTCTATTATTATATGAAAATATGATAGTAGACACATAATATATGAAGTGTAATCTATTTCTAATATATACAATATAACCTAATACTATTATGTTAATAGATAATGTTTTATATTATCTATTATTTTAATAAATATTCTATTTATATTCTACTTCTATATTTTTATTTCTTCACTTGTCTTTAGACACACGGGTGTAATTACCTCTAACACAAAGCCCTCATTAATGTTGAATCACAAATATGTGATAAATAAGGTTCACTTTCACTGTACTCTTTGGATGGAAGGATGTGTGACACCATCTTGGCTGCACATTAGAATCACCTGGGGGAACTTTAAGAATCCCAGTTCCAGCCTGCACCTCACACCTATTAAATCAGAATCTCTGGGGACAAGACTCAGCTTTCAGTATATTTTAAAACTTTCCAGATGATATCAACATACAGCCAAGTTTGGGGAACAGAGTGTTAGAATTTTTAGTTTCCAGATATTCTTCATATTTTCCCCAGAAAGTTCATGGACTATGAGAATGAAGTTGCTTCCTTTATATCAGTTAATCATTGCTTCCATAAATTTCAAATGAGCCAGAACATTATCCTGTTTTGACCAGTCATTTACCATGGCAACGCATTGTATCATTTGTACATAAATGGAATTTTACAATTCTCAGCCTACACTCTGGTAAATTGCTTAGTAACCTTCTCACTGCATAATAAGATTGCAAATAAAATCTTTATTATTACTATTATCAGAAATTACACATGATAACAGTGGTTATTTTCTTTCCAGTTGGTATTAAGAAATTAAAGTCATTTAAAATCTAATAACAGGACTACTTGCTATTCATTTAATTTCCTTCTAGAAGAAAAAGTTCTCATTAATAATTTATATTCTGGAGCCTCATCTTGCCATTCTCATTAAATGACACTTTAGTGAATGTAAAAATATCATCCTTCTAAGCACAAAGGGAGGAATGGCTGAATTAAGGGGAATGTGACTTTCTCTTTGCCACTGAAAGAATTTTTTAAGAAAATATCCCGTAAGAGTAAAGGTTTACCAAAGGATGCCTGAGTTTAGGGTATGATTTCCAGAACTGAGCAAGAGCAACAGAAATCAGAATGGTGCCTCTCCACCCAAAGATGATTTTATAGTGAAGCATATGCTATTCCTAGTTCTTCTTCAAGTAGTCAGGATGAGTTTTTGCCAATCTGGGCATATCCCCATCAGAGCTACATGTAGCACAATTCCAAGGAATGCTATTCACATCAAGATCTTTTGATGAATGTGTGCTATATAATGACAATGAAAATGATTTTGCACAGGAAGTCCTAGTCTGTAACCCCTGTGTGGTGTCACACATCTGTAAAGCAAGTTCAAAAGTTCACGCAGGATAAATGGCTCACCTGCTCTTCAGTGTAGCTCTCTATGGAAACCCATTGTAATGAGGTCAATTCTGATTCTTGTAGAGAAATGTTATGGTTTTAGGATCAAGAAGGAAGGTTTGGTAGCCTGGGTGGCTCAGTGGTTTAGCACCTGCCTTCGGCCCAGGGAGTCCCAGAATTGAGTCCCACATCAGACTCCCTGCATGGAGCCTGCTTCTCCCTCTGCCTGTGTCTCTGCCTCTCTCTCTCTCTCTCTCTCTCTCTCTCTCTCTCTCTGTCTTTCATGAATAAGTAAATGAAATCTTAAAAAAAAAAAAAGAAGGAAGGTTTGGTAGTGAGTGGATTTAAAAGGAATTTGCCAACTTTTTCCTTTTTACTGGCCTGGCATTTTTGTCCTAAACATATAATCCAGGCTCATACATCATGTTCTAGAAGATTACAAAAAGCACGCCATGCTCTGGACTTCCCCTCTTTCCACCTCATGCCAAATGTCTCCATTTCCTTCTCACTACCAAGAGATTCCCTAGTTGTCATCCCAGCCCCAATGTTTGGATCTGTAACACTCTCTATAATTTTCTGTACAAGGAAAATTGTGTGTGAAAGTGGTAATTGAACCTTGTTGATTCATCCTTATCTCCTAGTGGAAGAGGAATTTCAATGATAATTAGAAGACTGATACCTAGTATTCCCTTCAAAATGCTTAATGTACTCTACTAAAACACCTTCCATTTTTAAATTGTGGTAAAATATGCGTAACATGTAAAATTTATCATTTTATTCAATTTTCAGTGTACAGTTCAGTGGCATTATGAACATTCACATTGTTGTGCGGCCATCACCACCATCTATCACCAGAAAACGTTCTTTTTCCCAAACTGGGGAAATGGTACCCATTAAACAGTAACTGCTAATTTCCTCCTTCCAGCTCCCCAGAGCTCCTTCCAGCTCTCCCAATCACTGTACTTTATGTTTCTATAAGGTACCTCATGAAAGAGGAATCAATCCTACAGTATTTGTTTTTTGGTGCCTGGCTTATCTTACTGTCTTCAAGATTCATCCATGTGGTAGCATGTGTCAGAATTTCTTCCCTTTTTAAGGTTAAATAATATTTCACTATATGTATATACCAAATATCTATAGGTAGAAAAACTGAGCCATGGAAATGTTCTAGTAATAGAAATAAAACACTAGAATCCAGTTACTGGGTCCCTTGACTTAATGGTTATTGCAATTTGTTAATCTCCTCCCCTAGTGTGGAGTAACTAAAGGGCCAGGGCTTCATTTTCTTGACCTTTGTATGCATGGTGCCCAGATTTTAAATCTTGTTTAAAGCATTTAGTTTAAACTGATAGATTGACAACTAGCATTTGTGACCTCCCCCTCCTAAAACTTGTCTAAAATGATAGATAAAAGCTCACACTTGTCAGAATGGCTAAAATCAACAACACAAGAAACAGGTGTTGATGAGAATGTGAGAAGAAGGAATATTGTTGCACTGTTGGTAGAAATGCAAAGTTGTGCAGCCACTCTGGAAAAGAGTATGGAGGTTCCTCAAAACATTAAAAATAGAGGTGCCTGGGTAGCTCAGTTGCTTAAGTGTCTGATTCTTGGTCTTTTTCTGGTCTTGATCTCAGGGTCATTAGCTTAGGCCCCATGTTGGACTCCATGGTGGGTGTGAAGCCCAGAAAAAGTGAACAGCCCCAGAGAGCAAATATTAACATTTAGAGATTAAACGAAATGGCTCGTTTCTCTCCCAATCATCTACCCACAGAACCCAGGAGTCTACAAGCTCTGCCCAGGCAGTTTTCAATCTGTTTTCAGTGTCTCACTCTGAAGGGATAGCTGACTATCACCTCCAAGATGCAAGAGGTAGAGATCAAAGTAAACAGAGAAAGAGATTCTAGAAGATCAGATACAATGCAGAGAATCAGAAAAAGCATCAACTAATATTCTCAAAGGAAAAAAAATCCTATATTCTATGAAAAACAGAATGAAGCACTATCAAAATAAAAAAATATACTACTGTAATAAAAAAATTAGTAGATAGTAAGGAACAAAGACAAGGAAATTGAAAGTGATAGATAAGGGGTTCCTGGCTGGTTCAGTTGGTAGAGCATGCAACTCTTGATATTGGGGTTGTGAGTTTGAGCCCCATATTGGGCATAGAGCTTACTTTAAAGAAAGTATTAGAAAATATAAACTAAGAGGGTCTATCTAGGAGATCTAATATCTGACTAATGGAAATTTCAGAAAGACAAACTGGAGAAAATGTTTGGGAAGAAATAATTCCAGAAGAACAGAAGGATTCATCCGTTCATTGAATATATTTGTTTTTTTTTTAAAGATTTTATTTATTTATTCATGAGAGACACAGAGAGAAGCAGAGACACAGGCAGAGGGAGAAGCAGGCTCCATGCAGGGAGCCTGACGTGGGACTCGATCCTGTGTCTCCAGGATCACACCCGGGCTGCAGGCAGCGCTAAACAGCTGAACCACCCAGGGACCCCCTGAATAGATATTTGTTGAGTGTCAGAGATTCGCTTAAGTGTGGGGAGAACAGGTGTAAACAAAATAGATGAAAAACCTCTGAACTTACGGAATTTACATTCCAATGCAAGAGACAGATAATAAAACTGAAGAGGTAAAATACAGAATATATTAGTGACAAATGCTAATGAGAAATATTTTGCATGTAGGCAGCAAGGAAATGTCAGGAAAAGTTGCAATTTTGGGCAGTAGAGCCGGTGAGTGTCTCACTGAGAAGGTGATAGTTGAATAAGTTTCCAGAAAAATAAAGGGGAAGCCAGGAGGACCTTGAGGAGAGGATATTAGGTGCAAGCCACCAAAGGTAGAAGTGTGCCTGGCATTGACTTGGCACTGCAACCAATAGATGAATAAGCCAGAAGACAAGATCAGGAGTTGGGTGGGGCTATTGATTTATTTGTCTTCTTAGGGATTTTGATTGCTACACTGAGTGACTACAAATTAGTTCATGAAGATTCATCCTTTTTTAAAAATTGCTGTAGATTACACCATTATATGATTATATCACATTTTTTTTCAACCAATCTCCTATTTGGGCATTGGGATGGTTTCCAGTATCTTGCCATTACAAATAATGCAGAGTGCTTATATAAATAAAGTATTCTTGGGCTCTACGAAATATAGAAAGTAATCCAAATGTTTTTTGAGTTCACACAATCTAGGATGATTTTTTGATGTTGAGTACAGTGTTTTATTTATTTCTAATTTTTATTCATTTTAAGTTTTTTGAGTAGTGACTTCAATGGTTTCTGTGGATGCCAGCACCTGGTTGCTCACAACTCTTAGAGTCCATGAAGGGCTTGTTTGGATCTGACTTCTGACACCATGAAATGTCAAAAGTTCATAAATAGAAGTAAAACCAATGAATCCTTGAGGTAGTAATCTGTAAAAATGTATTGTGCACACACAAAAAGACATTTTGGAAACTGGGAGCACTCAAACCATGGAATGAAACTGAGCGGTATATTGTTAAAAAGTTGTTTATATAATTAAAAGACACTTACTATTTATTTTTTGATTGGTTATATTAGAATTTTCTTAAATGCTTAGGAATTGGTGAGTGATTACCTCATCAATTTGGGGCAATGGTTGAAGTTTTGTGTGTGATTTGTAGATGCATAATGAAAAAACAAATAATGCAGAGTGAATAAACTAGTACATATATTATTCAGAGTTATGGAAATGTACTTTCAGCATAGATTCCTACAACCTGAGTTGCAACACTAAAGGATAGTGGTGTATGTAATGTTTATCTATTCCAAATTCCCTTCCTTACTATTGTGTGTACCAATAGCATATTACTGTGCACTCCTTCCAGCAAGGTATGAGAGTGCCTGTTTCTCCATATTCTTACTAAATGTGCTGTCAAGCTTTTGAATTTTCTAGTCTAACAGGTATGAAATTGTCACTTGGTATAGTGTGTTATCATTATTAATTATTTGTTTATTTTTAAGTATTCTCTACACCCAACATGGAGCTTGAACTCATGACCCCAAGATCAAGAGTCATATGCCTTCTCTTCTGGGCCACCTAGGTGCCTCTCACTGGTGTAGTTTTGATTTTTGTTTTTCTTAATATGAAAAAGTCAAATCTCTTCATAAGGAACATTTGTCTTTTCCTGTGAAATACCTATTTTTATCTTTACTCTCTCTTCTTTCTATTTTTAAAAGAGCTTTTAAGAAGTTTACGTTTCAAACATTTTATCAGATTGTCATTCATTTTTTACTTTCTTTATGGGATTCTCTCACATAGAAAAAATTTGGTTCAATATTATATGGCCATCTAATAATTGCTAGATTTGGAGTCATTTATAATGCTTTTTTTAAAAAAATATTTTATTTATTTATTCATAGAGACAGAGAAAGAGAGAGGCAGAGACACAGGCAGAGGGAGAAGCAGGCTCCATGCAGGGAGCCCGACATGGGACTCGATCCAGGTTCTCCAGGATCACGCCCTGGGCTGCAGGCGGGGCCAAACCGCTGTGCCACCGGGGCTGCCCCGGGAGTCATTTTTAGAAAGGCTTTCTCTACACTCATAAAGAAACTCATCCAGATTTCTCATAGTTTCTGTTCTTTTTATTTTGAAAACATTTAGATCTTGGACTCATTTGGAGTTTATTCTGATTCAGTGCATAATGTAAGGTCCCATTCTACCTTTTCCAAATAGTTATACCATTGTTCTAACACCATTTACTAAAAAAGCTCATCTTCTCTCCAGTGATAGGAGATGTCACCATCATAATATACTAAACTTCCATATGTTCTTGGGACTGTTTCTAGATTTTCTGTTCTAGTCCATTGGATTGTCTGACGCTTTGTGTACCAGGATGATATTGTCTGAATTTTGTATTGTCTTTTATATTTTATTATCTCCTATCACTGTTTTTCTTTTTCAGCCTGTTCCTAGTTTTCTTGATTTTTAGAATCAGTGTGTCTGGCTTTAGGAAAGAAATATTATCTTATTTGGATCATTGTAAATATATGCATTAACTAGTGGTAAATTGACATCTTTTCAGTGTAGTCATCCTAAACAAGAACAAGGAATGTATTTTCATTGGTTCAAAGTCTATCTTTGGGTCTTTTCAGTATGTTTTGAAAATTTTCCTTCTACAGCTTTTGCAAATTTTTTGTTCAGTTTATTCCTAAGAATTTTATTTCTATTTTGTTGTGACTAAAATGATGTTTTCATTTTCATTACACCTTCTAATTGTAGACTGTATATGTGAAAGTCACTAATATTTTTGAAAAAGATTTTATTTATTTGAGAGAGAGACACAGAGAGAAAGAATATGGGAGGGGGGGAAGGCAGAAGGAAAAGCAGACTCCCCGCTGAGTGGGTAGCTTGCTGGCCCCTGGGCCCCATCCCAGGAACTGAGCCAAAGGCAGACGCTTAACCAACTGAGCCACCCAGGCACCCCATCATTTATTTTTTAATGTTTATGCCATGCTATCTTCTTGAATTCTCTTACTGTTCATACTAGTTTTGCCATTGATTTTGTTAGCTTTCCTCAGCGGACATCAAATCATCTGCATCTCCTCTTCATCCTGCAGCATCCATCTGACTCTTTTCTTTGACCCAGTAGCTATCTCTATTGGTTTTGAATATTTATTTCCCCATATACATGAGATTTTTAATATTGTCTCCTAGTTTTGCTGAATGCACTGATTATGGGTGGTTTTATCTCCTTTTTTTTTGGTGCATTCTCATGAATTTTAGAGAGTGTGGAAAGAAATTTTCAATTAAAGTGTTTTCACTACAAGAACCCAGAAGTCTGGATTTCTTTTTAAAACTGTGAACAATTTGAGAACTTGAGAAAACTAGAGAGAATAATATCATGAATAACATCACCCTCAATACAAAGCTTTGTCATCTCTTAATCTCTTTTGCTGTTTTGGCTTTAGATCATTTTTCTTTTAATAGAAAAAGAACACTACAGATACACTAGAAACCTTCCCTGCCCCCTCCGTGTAGTCCTCACCAACCAGTCTCCTCCCCTCCCAGGACTAACAATCATCCTGACCTGGGTAGTTATAGTTTCCATATCTGTTTTTATACCTTAAGTATGTAATTTTCCTCAAGCAATGTATTATTGCCTTGAATATTTATAAACTCCTTATAAGTAGCCTTTTACTATACATATCCTCCTGCAACTTGCTTTTCCTGTGTGATTTTTTTCATTTTAACCTCTGAGTAATACTTTGTTGTTTATCTACAACTCAATTTATTTACCCATTCTTCCATTAATGGGCACTGGTTATTTTCAGGGTTTTCTTTTTCTTCCTGTTAGAAACTGCTGCAGTCAGGACTCCTATACATGTCTTCTTTTTGTCCAAATAGGTGTTCCTAGAGGATATGCATCTCGGGGTGGAAATGCTGGGTCATGTTGCTTTACACGTGCTCCATCATGATTGTTCCACTGTCAAACCCAGGGCTAGGAAAGTTGCCACATATTTACATGGCCACCAAAATTTGCTTCATCAGATTTGTACTTTGTTGGTACTCTGATGAGGTTTTAAAATGTTCTCTTTGCTGAGGCTTCATGAGGACAACACAGGATTATTTTTAAATACTGACTTCAGGGACACCTGGGTGCCTTAGTTGGTTAAGCCTCTGCCTTCAGCTCAGATCACGATCCTGGGTTCCCATGATGGAGCTACACATCAGGATCCCTGCTCAGCGAGGAGTCTGCTTCTCCCTCTCCCTCTGCCACTCCTTCTGCTTGTGCCTTCTTCTCATTTCTCTCAAATAAATAAATAAAATCTTTAAAAATAAATAAATTAATACTGACTCCATAGTCTGCAGGAGAATTATATCATTCACAACAGATTTATAGTATAATAAACTCTAAAGGGTATAGCAACTCCACATTTTCCCTTACTAAGCAAACTGTTCATAAGCTTTAGTTAGTATATAAGTGATAATAAAGATTTACAACGAATCAATAGTATTAAATTAACATATTTATATATTATAATAGTATGTACAATTGGTCTATATTATATTAATAATAATAATTTATTAGGTATTTTCTAAAAACCTTACATAAACAATCTGACTTAGTCTTTATAGGAGCCCCATGGAGCAGAATAAGTAAATTTACTAGATAAGGGGAAAATAGGTAAATTTACATGCTCAGGGAGTCCTCCAGGACTCACATGGCCCTTGATTTATGTCGCCAGGCACAAGTCAAACCTTTTCTGTCATCCTTACAGCTCTTTCAATTTGAGTGCTCCCACCTACATTGCAGTAAGTGCCAAGGCGCTCTCCACTGATTTTTTTACAGGGTCCACACTTCCCTTTAATATTCTCTGCAGCCTGTTGACTGTGTGGTCCAGTCAATAGGTAAGACAGGCTGTTCTGCAGCCACTCGACCTCTCTTACCCATACTATCTCAGCCTCAGCACTTTCCTCCCTGGTTGTAATTATTCCCCTTGCAGCTTCTGTGCTCTCCTCCAAAATATTTAACAAAACTTTGCAGAGAGATAGCTGAAGGGCATTACTGAGCTCAAAAGACCAAAACCAGATGAAAAACAAGACAAAATCAAACCAAACCCCGAAAACAACCTTAAATGGACATCACTGGTGATGGAGTTCTCAGGCCCTGTGTATCTTCACTGGCTTCTCCTGGCCAGTCCTACCTTTAGCTCTCTGCCAGGCACCAGGTCTATTGGCTCCCTTCCCCATTGGGATTGTGTTGATCACTTCCACCTCTTCAGGCTCATTTTCTTTCCATGGTCTAAGGGGAGGGAAACAACTGCTCCCCATTTCAAGGCCTCCTTCCTGCTAACCACAGTTATAAGAAACTGATAAACCCAGAATATTAATTTACTGATGAAAAATAGTGAGTATAAAGAGTCCAGATACTTTATTTTGTAATCCCCAAATCTTTAAAAGCCAATTTTTGTACTTATTAGGGAGTTAAATGTTCATGAACCCAATATGAGGCTATTTCAAGTCTCCTTTGATCTTCTTTCAAGTGAATATTCATAAATTGCACTGCAGAATGTGTATTTACTTGCATGGTCCTGCCCTGGCCTCTGCTGAGGGTGTTACATACTGAATATACATACACACTGTGTTTTCTTTTTTTCTTTCTTCTTTCTTTATTTTTTTTTTTGTGTGTTTTCTTTCATTAAAAATATTTTATTTATTTATTTGTGAGAGATGCAGAGAAAGAGACATAGGCAGAGGGAGAAGCAGGCTCCCTGTGGGGAGCCTGATGCAAGACTCAATCCCAGGACCCCAGGATCATGGCCTGAGCCAAAGGCAGACATTCAACCACTGAGCCACCCAGGTGCCCCCACACTGTATTTTCTTTCTAAAATATGAAAATGTCTGTGTTCTGAGGCACATCCGGCCCCATGGGACCACCAGGGCATGAAGGCATTATACCCAGCATGTGGGGGCAACCCTGCATTGTTATCAAAATACCCAGGAAATTATTAGGACCTTGCCCAAAGCCAGCGGAGGAGCATGGCACCTGATCAGACAAGCTGGACACGTACCATGCTTGTGAAGAAACTGAGAGAATCATTCCTGATTGCATGAAGAGAGCACACTCTGTAACCAGACCACTCAATCTGTCTGTTTGTCCCATATAAAGACCTGCATAAATCCTAAAGCTGTCCTTCTACAGATTATTATATGCCCATATTCTGTACCAGTGACCAACATCTTCTTTTATTGAAGAACTGCTTCAAAATATTTAGACATTGAATTGAAATTTAATTTATAAGGATATATCTCTCTAGCCTTTCTCTTTTTGACATTTTTTTTGTGAGACCTGAAGCCATAAAACTTCTAAAAGAACACATAGGTAGTAATTTCTTTGATATCAGCCATAGAGACATTTTTCTAGATAGGTCTCCCCAGACAAGGGAAACAAAAGAAAAATTAAACTATTGGGACTACACCAAAATAAAATATTTTTGCACGGTGAAGGAAACTATTAATAAAACACAAAAGCAACCTACTGAATGGGAGAATATTTTGACAAGTGACATATCTGATAAAGGTTTAATATACAAAATATATGAACAACTTATACAACTCAACACCAAAAACTCCCAATCTGATTAAAAAATGGGCAGAGGATCTGAATAAACATTTTTCTAAAGAAGATATACAGATGGCCCACAGACACATGAGAAAATGCTCAACATCACTAATCATAGGGGAAATGTGAATCAAAATCACAGTGATATATCACCTTAGACCACAGAATAACTAAAATAAAAAACACAAGAAACAATAAGTGTTGAGAAGGATGTGAAGAAAAAGGGACCCTGGGCACTTGTTGGTGGGAATGCAAATTTGTATGGCCACTGTGTAAAACAGTATGGAGGTTCCTCAAAAATTAAACATAGAATTACTACATGATCTAGTAATCCCACTACCGGGTATTTACCTAAAGAAAACAAAAACACTAATTGAAAAAGATATATGCACAGCTGTATTTATTGCAGCATTATTTGCAGTAGCCAAGATATAGAAGTAAGCCAAGCATCTTTATTCATAAATTAATGGATAAAGAAAGTGTGGTAAATGTATGTATACATAGACAAATACATATATGTAATATATATACATATATAATATACATACATATACATATGTATTATGTATATAGTATTACTCAGCCATAAAAAAAATGAGATTTTGCCATTTACAACAACCTGATGGACCTAGAGGATATAATGTCAAGTCAAAGAAGTCTATTAGAGAAAGAAAAATGTCATATGATTTCACTCAAATATGAAATTTAAAAATTTAAGAAATGAACAAACATAGAAAAACAAACAAAAAACCCAGACTCTTAAATACAGAGAACAAACTGGTGGTTGCCAGAAGAGGAGTGGATGGAGGGAGGAATGAAATAGATAAAGGGGATCAAGAGAACAGTTTTTGTGATGAGCACTGAGTAATATATAGAATTGTTGAATCACTATATCGTACACTTGAAACTAACATAACCCTGCATGTTAATTATACTTCAATAAAAAAGTAAAAAAAATTTGAGACACTGAAAAGAATATATATCATAAGTGTAAATAAAGGTCAATGATTTTTCTGAAATTGAATACATCTGGATAACTTATAGCCACATAAAAAAACAAACAAACAAACAGAACATTACCAACACCCTACAAGTTCCCCTCATGCCTTCTGTATCTTATCTGTGTCTTCTTGACAAGGCTTGGGGAAGGCACCCTTGGTATTTTGAAGATGTGTGGGAGACAAGCTAATTACCCTAGCTACATTTGTAAACTATCACTTAATGGGGCTAACACACTGGAAATATTTACACAAATGGCTAATTCCATTCCTTTGTATGAATTCCTACTATGCCTATAAGACTGACCTTTTCTGACCTTGTCATCCAGTTTTCAGGAGGCATCTTATTTGTGGTCTGCAGTTATTGTACGCTGACTACAACTGTTTACCAAAGATTTCAGAAAGGTCAAGAGCTTCTGGGCAGCATATGTGAATTTGAGAGAGAGGGGGAAAAATGTTTCTCTCTTATGGTAAAATCTAAAGTCTGAGAACAAGATGTACCCTATATACTAGGGTATAGTGGATAACTATTTTTTTTTTGGCCACACAAACCTACATTCCTGCTAAAGTAGCAATTCACCTCATTTCACCACCAGCCTCCCATTTATAAACTGGGGATTTCTCAGTCCTTTGTAATGCACTTGGGGGATCTGCTCCCCACTCTGGGGAAGGGATTGGTGGAGCACAAAACCATTCCTAAGTTAATCAGAATACTGCAGTACTTCCTGGGAAGAGGTGTATACTTATAAGGGAGCCTGGTTCAGCTTGCTATGTGAGGCTGGTGGGGTAGAAATCCTTAGCTGGCCCTATTCAGCTACATGGAGTCTCATGTAAGTATAGACTTTGGGACTTTCCCTTCCATAACACATCTGCCTTCCCTGAGTGTCCACGGCATCACCCTCTATGTTGGAGGGATTAAAGTGATTCTGAAAAGGGCATTGTTCCCAAAGTAAAGTTGGCATAAACTGGCCCAAATCTGAAGCACTACTAAGCAGGGCTACTACTATTAGGCAATTGGCAGGTCCTGTGGCAGGCTGCCATTGACAGGATGCCTCTCTGCCTGGTAAAGGACAGCCCTGCTAATGTTGCCCCACACGGGTACCACGCTAGACTCCCCTGGATTGGATGTGGTCTCTGACACAGCCCTCCTGGGCCTCCCTGTGCTGCAGACTGAGGGTGTCCACCTGTCTGAGTTTGGCCATCCTTGATGTTGACTCCACACCTCTCCACATGGTGCTCACCATTCAGGAGGCTCCAGTCTCCTCCCTCCTTTTGCTTTTTGTCTTTCTGCCTTCCCAGCCAGGGAAACTTTCATCTTGCTCCACAGGGCAGGGAGCTGTGAACATTTTTTTTTTTTTTTGGGAGAGGTGACTCTTTATGAATTTCTGTGCTCAGCCTAGTTTAGTGAATAAATGTTATTATGCCCAGCTCCTTTCAAGCTTAGCCTTTGGAGGGGAAAAAAAAACTTATTCTCTTCTGTAATGCCTGTCTCGTGCAAAATCAAAGGTCTAGTTTTTACAGCTCTGGTTCATGGATTCCATAAGCCTCTTTCGGAATTCAGAAAGTAGACTATTGACTTACCTTATAGAGTAGACTGGGAGGCCACCCATAAGAGTACAAACCAGAAACAAAGAAAGAAAGAATTTTAATCTAAATGTAAAATGTTATTTCATGCCAACTATGATCTATGTCATTTAATCAGTGAATCTCAGCACTAGCTCGAATTAGGCTGTGACCCATGATCTTTGACAGCCATCTTTATGCCAGAGGGGAGACCCCCAATAGGGAATGAGGTGAGCACTGGCAACATACTCACCAAATGGCCGATTTGCCAAGCACATGAGTTTGCTGGGACTGCCACAACAAAGTACCACAGACGAGTATATTAAACACCAGAAATTTGTTTTTGGAGTCTGGAAAGTCTAAGATCAAGGTTTCCACAGGGTTGGTTTCTTCTGAGGCCTCTCTCCTTGGCTTGGAAAAGGTTGTCTTTGCTGTGTCCTCACATGGTCTTTCAACTCTGTGTGTGTCTGTGTCCTAATGTCCTCTTTTTATAAGGACACCAGTCATATTGGATTTGGGCCCATCCTGGTGACTTCATTTAATTTTAATCACCTCTTTAAAGTCCCTATCTCCAAGTATAGTCACATTCTGAGGTCCTGGGGGTTAAGGCCTTGACATATACATTTTCAGGGGACACAATTTAGCTGTAACATTAAATAACCATTTTTCCAGACTGATTTATTTCTTTCAACTATTTAATTTTAGCTTACTTGTTTTCATTTTGTATTCAAAGAGCACCTTAAAGAAAGTTCAACTGTATGCTTCCTGGCTCCTTGAAGCAAGAACAATGAAATTGGCTTTTGGTAAATTGGTCCACTTTCAGTTAAGACTGAAGAAGCAAAGTTGGAGGGAAACCAGATCCTGAGCCTATGAGCTGTGCCTCAAGTAAAGTCCCTTTGCTCAAGCCAGTTGGTTCTGGGCTTTAGTCACTTCCAACTGAAAGGGTCCTAATGGACACAGTAACATTCTTTTTGTCCCCCCAAATTATTTTTATTAGTTTTTGCTAGGATAAAAACAATTGCTTAGAAATATCTAAATAATTGAAGTTGTTGATATAAATATATATATTAACACTTTTTATTGAGGAATAACTTATAAACAATAAATTAGACCCAATTAAAGTGCATAATTTGAGTTTTGATAGGTATACACATTCATGGAGCCACCACAACAATCAAGATACAGAACAGTTTTCCAAAAATCATTCTTATTTTTGCATATTCTTTATGGTGTTTTTCACTTTCTCAGACCATAATTGATTGGAAAAAACCTTCACTTTCTCTTTAAGGCTTTTTGGGTTTTTGTTTGTTTGTTTTAGGGTTAGATTTCTCTTTCCCTTTCTCTTCAATTCCAATCCTGTGCTTACTTATGGCTATGTAAGAACACTTCCAAGGAGTAGCTTGCAGTCAAAGCAGCTTACGTTAGTTTTTTATGTTCACTTTCATATTTTAATCTACAATCACTTATTGAGTGCATACTATGTGTTTGACACCGTGCTAAATCATGAATCATCTTACTTAATTTTTGAAATGAATAATCTTACTTAATCTTTGAAATGCTATGACTTAAAATACCCAGTCAGTGGTATTTAGTTACGGCAGCCATAGTAAACTCATACACATGGCAAAGCGATTTTGCAGAAGAGATTAAGTTAAAGTTCTTGAGATGGGAGATTATTGTGGATTATTTGGGTGGACACAGTGTAATCACAGGGCCCTTATCAGTGAAAGAATCGGGAGGGCCAGAGTGAGAAAAGGAAATGTGATGCAGCATGTGAAAGATTCAACTAACCATTGCTGGTCTCGAAAGACAGAAAGGACCATAAGCCAAGAATTGCAGGAATCTCGAGGAACCTGGAAAAGGCAAGGAGAAGGATTCTCACTTAGACACTCCAGAAGGAATGGAGCCCTGCTGACACCCTGATTTTAGCCCTCTGAAAACCAATTTCAGACTTCTGGCCTTCAGAACTGTAAGATAATATATTTATGTTGTTTTAAACTGTCAAATGTAATTTGTTACAGGAGCAATAAGAAACTAATGCACGTGGGATTTTTTTCCACTTAAAGGAAGATGTAATATATCTAAATTTGAGAACCACTGCTTATAGGAGATCTATAGCTAATCAAAAGTTTATGCTGAGAGGGAATTTAAGATTTAAATGTTAGAAAGGGTAACCTAGATCAGAGGATAAATTGGACAAAGTGAAGATTAAGGACAGAGAGATTAAAAAGGAAGCTACTGTCATAGCTGAAGCAGAGATGATGAGTACCTGAACTTGGGTTTCAAGATAAGGGGTGTGTTTGAGAGATTTAGTGGGAAGAATCAACACCATTTGCTAAGGGCTGTGGTAGAGTCTTGGATGAAACTCAAATTTATGGCTAGGAGAACTGGGAGGATCATGGTACCATTCTCGTTCAGTGACTGATTGAAATGTATGAGATCACTCAAAAGCTAAAGCTGAAATAACGGAACAAATGGAATCAGAACTTAGATTATCCACCTCATATTGGTTACCTCCCAGATTGTTTTATGGAAACAGTAAATATTCACTCAGATTAACCATTTTATAGTGACTGAGTCATTTAATGACTCAACAGATCTCCAAAACCATTAATAGGCCAGGATCCATGTGATCTGACTTTTGAAAATATTGCTACTTTTGGCACATTAAAAGACACACACACAGAGAGAGAGAGACCATGTCTTAGTGCATGGAGCATGCAAACATTCTGGGTCCTTAATAGGGTCATGTGGTATCATGATATGAAACTACTGTCCTTGTCTAAGGAATCAGTAAAATGAGCCGCTATTTATTTAAAACTTTGTTTCTTTGAGAGGCAAAAGTCAATCAGAAATAGGTACAAATGGGGGCGGGGGGTGGGAGTGAATGGGTGACGGGCACTGGGGGTTATTCTGTATGTTGGTAAATTGAACACCAATAAAAAATAAATTGAAAAATAAAAAAAAGAAAAAGAAAAAAGTACAAATGTGAAATACCAGCACATAGGGGAAAAAAATTCCACAAATTTATTGTATTTTGTATATTAGTCATTGCTCCCAAAATAGGTTACATGTGTTTGAAAGCAGAAATTGTGTCTTAAAAGTCTACTGATTTTCAAGTTATATATAGACTATTTTGTGACATAGGCTTAGATATTTCATTTACACATTAATGGGGACATTTCCCAAATCCTGAACAATTTAACCAATCAATAGGGTTTTTACAAGTTGTTCTCTCAAATGTTTACTAAACCTTTTGTATCTGCTACCCTTGTGGGATATAATGAATGAAAAAGCAACATACAGGGGCATCCCTGGTGGCGCATCGGTTTAGCGCCGCCTGCAGCTCGGGGTGTGATCCTGGAGACCCGGGATCGAGTCCCACATCAGGCTTGTTGCATGAAGCCTGCTTCTCCCTTCTGCCTGTGTCTCTACCTCTCTCTCTCTGTGTACCTCTATGAATAAATAAATAAAATCTTAAAAAAAAAAGCCACACACACCAAGAGACTCAGACACACGTGATCATTCTTTTTTTAAAATTTATTTTCATTTTTAATTTTTTTTGAGAGAGAGACTGCGTGTGTATGAGCAAGGGTAAGGGCAAAGGGAGAGGGAGAAAGAATCTTTAAAAATGTTTTTAAATTTAAATTCAGTTAATTAATATATAATGTCTTATTGGTTTCAGAGGTAGAGTTCAGTGATTCATCAGTCTTATATAACACCCAATGCTCATTACATCACATGCCCTCAATGCCCATCACCTTTTACCCCATCCCCTCACCCTCTCCTCCCCTCCAGCGACCCTCAGTTTGTTTCCTATGATTAAGGGTTGAGAGAAAGAGAATCTTAAGCAGGCTCCACACTCAGCATGGAGTCTGATTCCAGGCTCGATCCCACTACCCTGAGATCATGACCTGAGCTGAAGTAAAAAGTTGGACATTTACCCGACTGAGCCACCCAGGTGCCCCAACACCTAATCATTCTTAGTCTAAAGGTTTATTTTATTTTGGAGCACATGATCTCATAGTTGTGACTTTTAAAATATTATAGCAGTCATATTTCCTGCTAATAAACTTGCTTCCAGTTTGGAGGATGAAATTAAATCTGTCTTCCAATGTGTATTTTGTAGCACACTAATTCTGTGGGATTTTTGGCTCACACAAAAATGTCTTCAGTCAAATAAGTTTGGGGAATACTGGATTAAATATAGTTAAGCTGCTTTCTCAAAGTCTATAAAATCGGAATGTATCCACAATCTCCAGAAAAGGATAGAGTTAAAGTATATTCCAAACTTATTCGATCCTAGCACCATGTAACAATAAGCAAACTTGTTTTCAATTTATGTTGTGGGACTAATATTCCATGAATGACATTTTTGAAGCACTGATACTGAGCAACTCATGTTCACGTTTGGGCTATGATTTCCAGCCACTTCACCTAACTACGGAAATGTGAGAATCACTATTCTATGTCATGCAGAAAAGGCTAGATTACATAATAGTAGATGTACTATGAAAAAGACTGCTGGTTGTTTCTTGGTGTCCATTCTCACCACTCCCTTTGATAATAGTACTCCTGTGTTTTTTCTGTGGACAGAGCTGCCCAATATAGTCTTGGTTTTCAAGTCTCCCTTGTGCTAGGTGAGAATGTTGACTTCATTCAGGAGGAACTGCTGTGAAAAATCTGTGTCATTCCCTCAGAGGAAAGGGGCATATTTTCAACCTCTTCTTCTTCTCCCCTTTCCACTGAGTCGAATGCAGTTGCAATGGCAGGGGTTGGAGCAGCTATTTTGGCATGGGAGATGAGAGCTTCAAGTTGAGGATGGCGGAGAAATACAATAGAAATTGCCTGGGATTCTCATGGTTGTGGAGCTACTGTATCTGCCCTGGAGTGCTGCCTCCTTGGTGTTTTACATGAAAGAGAAATAAGCTTTAATCTGTTTCAAGCCATTTTTTATTGTGGAGTCTTTGTTATAGCATCTGAATTTACATCCTAACTAATCACTGAGTTTATGGATCAGGAGCAATAAGGAACATGTAGAGAATGTGACAATCCTGGGTGCTGAACACACTTGGGAACCCTTGTTTGTTGATTGAGTTGCTGAATGGGATGTTTTTCTTTTCTAATTATTTATGATGCTTTCTCATTGCCACACTCTCTGTGAACAGTACACATATCAAACGTGACTTATCTTCCTCCTGGGGCTGTTGTTAAGCCTACTGAAATAATTCATTTCCAGCATTTTCTTTTACAGCTTGTTTCTTCCAAGTTCAAGGTAGAAAATCTGATATATTGGTTTTTTGGAGCAAATGAATTAATTTTCTCAGGCCAGTTTTCGGAAGAAATAGAGGACACTCAGGAAGTGTGACAAACTTGACGTGTCATTCTCATTTCCATGTAACCTGTGGTAGAAGTTGAATTAGCCAAGCATCTCTTGAAAAGCTACAATACACCCAGCTTTGTGCCAAATGCTCTGGTAAAAACAGAAGATAAAGCCCCTGCTGACAAACAGATTACTGATTAGTCCTCCTGCCCTGCCTTCATTGGGCTTTCTGCACAGACATGCTCTATGTGGTTCTGCTTCACACGTACAATGTTTGCAATCAAGTACTGAACACCTTTTATGTATCTAGCGTTGTGATGGGCATTAGGGATGCCATATGATACAGAAAGCATGATAGAGAAAATGTGATCTTTTAAGATTAATGAAAGGATCACATGTAACAATTAGCAAACAGCATGATCCATTGTAAAATTAACAGGTTTTGATTTCAGGGCTATAGGCAGCCAGGAGGCTAGTTTCAGCCCAATGCATGACTGATTTCTAATAATCTCTTTGGCCAAAATTTCTGTAATTCTCTGCCAGGCAATTAATTTCTTTTAGAAGAAAAAGTCAGGAAGAGTTAGGTGTGAGAGAAGATTAGGTTATGTAGTTGTGAAGTGACATGGAAAGAGTTTCCTCCTGCTTTCTGCCCTCCACGGCTCCTGTTTTGATACAAACCATTTGTCATTTTCATTGTTTTTCAGGTTTGCACAATGACTTGCAGTGTCAGAGAACATGTTTGGACTGTCAGGAAAGAAAACAAGGCAAGTAGCTTTGATGGAGATAAATAAGCCGTTTTTCTAAGTAACTTGCTTGTGCCTGCTGGTGGAGCCTTCATGATTTACTGAAATGTCTGCCCCAGTGCCAGACCCGCATTTTCTAGATGAGGAAAGCTCATTTCGATACCGACTGCATTACCTGGAGGCAGAAATACTCACAGATTCTTGCTCCATAGTCATTTATACTTCTCAGTATTCTCTAGCCCCCAGGCATTTCATGGACTTAAGGTGATTTTTCCTTGACCCTCATCATTCACAGGATCACTACAAATATTTGGACTGCCATTATTCCAACAGCGCAAGAACAGAGGTGATGCAGCAGAATTTTTTGAGGATGAAACCGAGCCTTACATAGAAAACTGTTTTCTTAAATGTTGCAGATGCTTCAAAAGTACACACTGTGACTCTTCTCTCTTGGGTGCTATTAAAGAGAAAAGTACACTTATTAAAATGGGAGGCAGACTTTATTTAGGACTGTTGATGGATGTAGGGACCACTTCAGTGGGGTTTAAGAGCAGAGGAGAAAGACTGGGTCCAATTCTGAATACAACAAGGTAAAGTGGGAGTTTATAGATAAGGAACAGGGGTGGTAAGTGGTAGAGAATTATTGCTAAGAGGGTAGGGTAATTCTTGGCTGAGGTGACCTAATAGGATTCTTGCAGAAGGCAGGCCAAGGTGATCAGATATTTCTGTGGGGATGGTGGAGGATGGCGGAAGATAAGGGTGATCAAAGTATTGAGGGTGAGGGAGTTTGGCTAAGCTGACTTAGCGGGATTCTTGCTAAAATTGAGCTTTTTTTTTTAAAAAAAAAAGATCTTATATCAGGTATATAAGATCTGATAATCTGATCTGAAAATCTGATATATTGTTTTTTTTTTTTAATTTTTATTTATTTATGATAGTCACACACACACAGAGAGAGAGGCAGAGACACAGGCAGAGGGAGAAGCAGGCTCCATGCACTGGGAGCCCGACGTGGGATTCGATCCCGGGTCTCCAGGATCGCGCCCTGGGCCAAAGGCAGGCGCCAAACCGCTGCGCCACCCAGGGATCCCTGATATATTGGTTTTTTGGAGCAAATGAATTAATTTTCTCAGGCCAGTTTTTGGAAGAAATAGAGAACACTCAGGAAGTGTGACAAACTTGACGTGTCATTCCCATTTCCATGTAACCTGTGGTAGAAGTTCAATTAGCCAAGCATCTCTTGAAAAGCTACAATACACCCAGCTTTGTGTATTGAATTTACAACCCCAAGATCAAAGGTAATATGTTCTATCAACTGAGCCATCCAGGCACCCTAAAACTGAGCTCTTAAGGACATGCTCCAGGACAGGGCCTAATCAAAAAAAGGCTCCGGAGAGCCTAGATAGAGTTTGATCAAGCAGAGAGTCTTTGTCAGTATCCTCAGTAGAGTGCTAGGAATCACGTGGGGAATAAATAAGTGCAGCATGATTGGGAGCAGGAGCTTCATGAGGAGAAATGTGGAAAGAGAGGGCCTTCTGAGCACTTTTTCTATGTCAAGCACCTACTTCCCTTTCCTTACCTCATTTGATCCTGTAGGATCCCAGGGCAGGCCTCCAAGACCGGTGGTTTTGACATGCAGATTATCTTGAGCTGGAAATAAGGCCCAGAAGGTTAAGGAAAAAACTTTGATACCACTCTACCTTCCAACTGCCTGAAAGAATTTAGAGAACCTGCTCTAGGAACAGAGCTGTCACCACAGATAACTAATTATGATGTGAGCTGGGTGTGGCAGACAGGGAGGAACCAAGCCAGGCCTGTTTGATCAAAGTCCTCTTCATCCCATTGTTTCTCAGGGGCCCAGCAAACACTTGTTTACCAAATATTTTCTCTTTTTCATTCTGTGAACTGCATTTCTTCTCTTTGAAGCCCCAGACACCTACTCTTTCTCCTTAGTTCAGGATGACATGTGTACTTCATTTTGTCTGACTATCTTTGGAATTCCATGTCTGTATGAATTCCCCATACGTACAAAATTAATAATTTGATTTTCTCTGGTTCATCTGTCTTATTTCAATTTCTTTCTTAGTTCAGCTAGAAGAACCCTGAAGGGCAGATTAAATTTTTCCTCTTCCACAACCATTACAAGAGGGAGATTCAATTCTTTTTTTTTTATTCAATTCTTTTTTAAAAGATTTTATGTACTCATTTATTTATCTTGAGAGAGAGAGAGAGCACCTGTGAGAGAGCACCTGTGAGAGAGAGAGAATGGGTAGGGAGAGAAAGGAGCAGGCTCCCCCCTAAGCAGGAACCCAACATAGAGCTCAATCCCTGGAGTCCGAGATCATGATCTGAGCTCGGCAGACCGAGCCACCAGGGTGCCCCTCAATTTTTTGCAAAAGGTAATTTAAGGACAGAGTGGGATTGAAACCCTTGTCTGTATCCTGGACAATGAGCACATCAGAGGTGACCTGTTTGGACTGAAATACGTAAGGCAAATGTCCTGTACTGTTTAAGATCCCTTGAGACCTTCTCAAGTATAATTGGATTTGAGGGTTGTACAGAGACAAACTATACAATGACTGGAAATTTTCTGAGAACCTAAGAGGATGTTGGATCACAATGAATTATTTTGGATTCAGGGGGAAAAAAGGTGACGTTTGTTGCATACTGATGTTGTGGACTACAATTCACATATCACACATATAAAGCGATCCACTTGTAGTCACTATGGCACAATGTTGGTGCCATGATTAAGGAATAGCTGGTCTTTACGTTGTCAACTCTAGATGTCACTCTAAGATCGTGAGCTAGATGCATCCACATCAACTGCAGAGGCCTCAACTTCCCTGCATTCTTTTTAGCTGACTCATGGTGCAATTTTTCTGTTTCAGTCACAGCTGTTTATTTTTAAAGGAGGAACTGACGCAAATAATAAATTTTTTTTTAACACCAATGTTCAAGACAACCCTAAGATTAAGATCAGGAAGCTGAGAATTTTTGTGGAGGTGTGCATATCTGAGCTATTGCCCTGAGTCCCACTGTGAAAAGGCCAGCAGAACACACAACAGTAAGGATTTTGTGGCATGCATGCAACAAGCTTTAACAGGGCAGGCCTTTTGTCCTGCAGTCAAAAATTTTTTAACAACAACAAAAAAAATTCCTCCGAGGAAAGAAAGTCTTGTAATTATCACAGATGGTGTGATATATTTGCTCAATCTAATGACGGGTACATTCTGTTTTTATCCAGGAGGAAATGCAGATACAGGATAACGATGGAGATAAGTGAAGATTCTGGAGATTTCTGGTGTCAGGAAGTGAGTCCTTTGCCACTCAGGTTCTATATCCAGGCAATTGTGTGGGCAAGGGTACCAGGAAAAAGGAACTGGTCTGCTCCCTTCCTCATCCTATTCTTCAGAGCCATGTGTTCAGAATATGGGAGGCAAAGGGTTCCTCTTCCTTACTCTCTGTGGTGATTTAAAATTCTCTCTTCCCACTTTTTTTGCACTGAATGTTTGGTTTGGGAAGAATTGCAGCAGACTGCAAAAATTTTTGTTCTTTTGATTCACAAATGGGGTGTTTTGAAGTTAGCACTGCAAATGTGTTCAAACAGTATGCAAATTGAAACCTCAATGATTGAATAGCTGAAAACAATCTGGTAGCTCCATTCTGCCTGGGATTTAGTTTAGATTATAAAGCACATTATTGGCAATAGGGCAAGGCTGGACCATGTCTGGGAGGAACTCGGGAAAGGGGGACTGTGAAGGGAAACTAGGAATTTGAGTAAATTCTTGAGCAATTCTAACTCTAATGCTCCACAAACCACTAACAACCTCCTACTAACTAGATCTGCTAGTAAGTCATTATGTTTGAGGCTTGAAATCATCTACACCACACAACTTGTCTGCATGAACATGACTGTACGATTCAGCTGTCATCATTAACATGACTTTACTCTTCTAGTATCTTCATTAATGAGCTTCACTATTCTGGAAACTCTTGCCTAATAAGATGAAAGTTGTGAGTAACTTTATTATTCATTCCAGGAGCTTCTTGAAAAACCCCAATTAAATGAACATTAGACTATTGCATTTTTTAATTTACAGCATCAAATGAGCATTTTCTGTACAAGTTTCTTCAAAACCCTCACCTTTTGGTGTTCACCAGTTCTAAAGTGTTATATCATGATTCTTACCTACTTCTAATGAGGCCCCTCATTGAAAGAGCTACCTTAAACCAACACCAAATCTCATATATATTCTAACTTGGCCCTACCCCTCTAAGATTGAGTAGTGTTCTTTCTTACCAATGAACTTGGCTTTGTCTCATAAAAAGGCTGTCTTGGTGGTATTTTCTTGAAGCCAGCAATGCCATTAATCTCTCAAACGCATCTGCTTATCGATCATTTCTTTTATCCCAAAACTCTCATACACTTTCCTGGTCTCTTCCTACCCAGAAGGCATTTTGTTTTCTAGACTCCTCATGTACTCCTCTGTACAGATGACCGTAAAATTATACTTTCAGTGAGATTCATTGTGCTTTCTCCCCACATCGAAAGGTTCCTCTTGAATATTTCTTTATCATCACAAATTCAGCAGGTTCCTGACTCTCTCTCCTTCTTTCCCCATTTCTGATAAACAGCACCACAAGACAGTTGAATTTGAATTATTTTTGATTCATTTCTTTCCTTTATTGCCGGTAAACAAGTCTCTAAGACCTGTAATATACCCAAAAAACATTTTTGTCGATCTCCTTCTTTTATTTCTGCCACTGTCCATCAATCTAGGCTTTTATGTTGTGGTCCTTAAACTTTATTGTGTCCATAGACTCCTTTGAGATTTCATGAAAATTTATGAATTGTTTCCCTCCCAAAATGTATTTTGTGTACATACACACAAGATTTTTTTAAAAATTTTTTTTAATTTTTATTTATTTATGATAGTCACAGAGAGAGAGAGAGAGAGAGGCAGAGACACAGGCAGAAGGAGAAGCAGGCTCCATGCACCGGGAGCCCGACGTGGGATTCAATCCCGGGTCTCCAGGATCGCGCCCTGGGCCAAAGGCAGGCGCCAAACTGCTGCGCCACCCAGGGATCCCACATACACACAAGATTTTAAGTATAATATCAGAAAGTTCACAGAACCCCTGAAGCCCAAATTCTTGTCCTAACCATGTGCTCTGTCTCTAATATCATCCTTCTCATTCCATCTTTGTAGCACTCACATTAATCTTTAATATTGTCATTATCTATAAATGACTGGTAATGGCTTCTTATAAACTTCAGAATAAAATCTGAAGCTAGGGGTATCCCTGGATGGCTCAGTGGTTTAGTGCCTGCCTTTGGCCCAGGGCATGGTCCTGGAGACCCGAGATCGAGTCCCACATCCCTGCATGGAGCCTGCTTCTCTCTGCCTATGTCTCTGCTCTCTCTCTCTGTCTCTCATGAATAAATAAATAAAGTCTTTAAAAAAAATCTGAAGCTCACTGGGGCATTTCAAAAGCCTTTATCAGTCCTGTGAATGGGACTCAATTACGCTTTCAGTTTTATACCCTTAAATATAGAAGTAAAATATACTTCAATCCCCAATTAATGGGCACATATTAATTGAACACTTATCATATACAAGGAAGCTCTGTGCTGGCTGAAGAGGTGTCAGCAACTCCCTCACCCTAAGTGCCTACCCACTCCCCTCCACCCTTGCTCTGGCACACCTGGCTCTTTGCTGTCTGCCAGACACAAGAGAACTGTGTAGGCTTTGAAATTTAGGCAGACCTGGGTTTTATTTTATTTTTTTAATTTTATTTATTTATTTATTTTATTTATGATAGTCACACAGAGAGAGAGAGAGAGAGAGAGAGAGGCAGAGACACAGGCAGAGGGAGAAGCAGGCTCCATGCACCGGGAGCCCGACGTGGGATTCGATCCCGGGTCTCCAGGATCGAGCCCTGGGCCAAAGGCAGGCGCTAAATCGCTGTGCCACCCAGGGATCCCCAGACCTGGGTTTTAAATGATGAGTAGCAAAATATGCCATCCCAAAATATGACTCTTTGGCTTCGAGATTATTTTGAGTTGATTATTTTGAGAAACAGTAGACATAGGAAAAGCTCTAGAAACAGACTAGAAGTTACACTTTTATAAGGGAAATTTACTTTTATAAGAAAATCTCCATTGGCAAGGGTATCTCCTTTTCTGTAACAGGAAAAGAAGGACGACCAAAACACAAGAGAATCTTGTCAATGGAAAAGGCTCTGGACTTAAGTCTGCATAACAAACCTTACCCTGTTTACCATGCTTTTTCTGTAAACTCCCAAACTGGCTTCCCCCACATCTTTTGTCTTCTGTCTTTAGTTGTAGATGGTATTTCAGTCAGAGATCCAAACTATTTCTTTGAGTTACTCATATTTCCCTGAGTGTCTATCTATATCTGAGGTATGCATATTAATAAACTTATGTTTCTTTTTCTTTTGTTAATTTGCCTTTTATTTATGGGGGGGTCAGCAAATAGCTCTGAAAGGTGGAGACAAAATTATTATTTTTTCTTCTGTGGAAACATCAATCTATATTCTATCATTCTGACCCCTGAGTCTCACCTTTTCTCCTGGAAGTAGGAATAATAGTAACTATTCACAGGCTTTTTATTTTATTTTTTTATAATAAATTAATTTTTTATTGGTGTTCAATTTACCAACATACAGAATAACACCCAGTGCTCATCCCGTCAAGTGCCCCCCTCAGTGCCCGTCACCCATTCACCCCCACCCCCGCCCTCCTCCCCTTCCACCACCCCTAGTTCATTTCCCAGAGTTAGGAATCTTTATGTTCTGTCTCCCTTTCTGATATTTCCTACCCATTTCTTCTCCCTTCCCTTCTATTCCCTTTCACTATTATTTATATTCCCCAAATGAATGAGAACATATAATGTTTGTCCTTCTCCGATTGACTCATTTCACTCAGCATAATACCCTCCAGTTCCATCCACGTTGAAGCAAATGGTGGGTATTTGTCGTTTCTAATGGCTGAGGAATATTCCATTGTCTACATAAACCACATCTTCTTTATCCATTCATCTTTCCATGGACACCGAGGCTCCTTCCACAGCTTGGCTATTGTGGACATTGCTGCTAGAAACATCGGGGTGCAGGTGTTCCAGCATTTCATTGCATCTGTATCTTTGGGGTAAATCCCCAACAGTGCAATTGCTGGGTCATAGGGCAGGTCTATTTTTAACTCTTTGAGGAACCTCCACACATATTGTACTACAAAGCTGTGGTCATCAAGACAGTGTGGTACTGGCACAAAAACAGACACATAGATCAATGGAACAGAATAGAGAATCCAGAAGTGGACCCACAACTTTATGGTCAACTAATATTCAATAAAGGAGTAAATACTATCTTCTGGAAGAAAGACAGTCTCTTCAATAAATGGTGCTGGGAAAATTGGACATCCACATGCAGAAGAATGAAACTAGACCACTCTCTTGCACCATACACAAAGATAAACTCAAAATGGTTGAAAGATCTAAATGTGAGACAAGATTCCATCAAAATCCTAGAGGAGAACACAGGCAACACCCTTTTTGAACTCGGCCGCAGTAACTTCTTACAAGATACATCCACGAAGGCAAAAGAAACAAAAGCAAAAATGAACTATTGGGACTTCATCAAGATAAGAAGCTTTTGCACAGCAAAGGATACAATCAACAAAACTCAAAGACAACCTACAGAATGGGAGAAGATATTTGCAAATAACATATCAGATAAAGGGCTAGTTTCCAAAATCTATAAAGAACTTATTAAACTCAACAGCAAAGAAACAAACAATCCAATCACGAAATGGGCAAAAGACATGAAGAGAAATCTCACAGAGGAAGACATAGACATGGCCAACACGCACATGAGAAAATGCTCTGCATCACTTGCCATCAGGGAAATACAAATCAAAACCACAATGAGATACCACCTCACAGGCTTTTTAGATGAAGGTTACAGATGACAAACACAATGCCTAGAAAAAAGCTTGTCACCTAGGAGCTAGCTATTTCCAAGATCAATAAAATTTGAATGCATTCTGAGCTAGTGAATAATTGCTAAGGTTACTTACCAGGTAAGCCTCTCAGCAGAAGATGCTTCTCTCACAATTGGCCTGCCCAAATCAGTACATTCTGAATGTCTGACAAAGAGCAATTTGTCTCTAAGAACTTGTCAGCAACCTCTGTACTGTGTCATCTGCCAGAGTGAGGGTTAAGCAGTGAATCTATGAATGAGCCCCCCACCCTTCCAGCATGTGACCTCTTCTAACTCTGAGCACAGAATAACTTTTGCGCATTTGACAGAAGGGCTCTACACAAAGTCAACAGCTCAGAGAGCACTGGCTGAAAAGTCTTAATATGCAACCAGAAGTAACCTCATTACTTAGTGTAATTCTCTCAATAATAAAACCATATGGATGTTTTTATTCATATTCACTCATTTCATTAAGGGGTGAAATTTTAGTTTTCCCATTGGCAGAAGATATGTAATGACTAATGAAAATATTATGTATTTTAAGTTACATTTTTCTATGAGTTTATAACCCATGAAAGAGAAACATGCCTTTGATGAACTCCTAAATTGTGCTAAGTTCTATACTACACATTTAGAGAAGAGTTCTGGAGTTCTGGAAAGAGAGGAGTTTTAGGAAAATAAAAAAAGGGCAGGTGCTGACCTAAAGTGACTTCTAATCTTATGAGGAAGACAGAATTTATTCATGAAATAATTAGACCACAATTATATTTTAAACTAAAGAACCTAAGAATTGATTTTTAATATCATTGGCTTCCTATTATTTTATGAGATTGAAAATGTTATTATGAGATGGGTTTTCATAGGCTTCATCAGACTGCTGAGAGAGAGAGAGAAAGAGAGAGGGAGAGAGAGAGAGAGAGAGAGAGAACTAAAACAGGTTAGAACTAGATTATGATTTAAGTATGTAATTTAGTATGGGTTCAAGGAGAGCTAGTCTCTTGGGGAGTGCTTTCTTTCCATCCCTAGGCATATGTGTACATGTTGGTGGGGGGATCCCATTCTGCCTTCCTTTTGAATCTAGGTCTTCATTATATTGAAGTCAGATCCTTCCATCTATCAGGCTGAAACCCAAACACAATGGGGGCTACTACCAGAGAGAGCAACATCTAATGGGGATCACAGCTTTCCTCTTTCTCCACTGGAACCCTGAGTGGCTTGACTCAATTTTAGCCCCTTTCAGGGCTACTGCTGTACAGCTTGAGTAGTGGCCTCCCTGGCTGTGCGAGATGGACAGTTCTCCCCTGCCTCAGTTACTCAGAGGTAGCAGCTGAAGCTGGTGACCACTCTCCTTGCAGGAGGAAACGAGGAGAGGAAGGGATGGGAACATGACTCTGGTAATGGCCAAAGATTCTTGAGTTTGCAGGGTGGCCTCCCACTTCTGCCCAACTCCTCCTCTAGGTTCAGGAAAAAAACAAGCTCTAGCTGTCTGTAATCACTGCAGAATTGGTAGCAGCTTTCTCTCCTGTCAGCAAGGGAGTACATTTCCTTATCTATCACAACCTTCGGATAACCTGGTTTATGCCCTACAACAGTGTCATCCTGTCTGGCGACAAATAAATTTCAATTCTTATTTACCTGAGCTGCATTTTAAAATGAACCTCAAAGGATGGTGAATGCAGAAGCCTTTCCTTTCTCCCCAGATGGGCCTCAGTGAATGCCAAGGGCACCACATGGAGTGAATGGCTCTCTTTCTGGGTAGTTTTGCATTCCTGAGTTCAGGTTTGTGGTCCTTCCATGGGATGAGGTGTCTGTTTTGAGAGGAAGTAAGTGGTATTTGGGAATATGACTTCTGAAGGCCAGTGGGGAGAGGCAGTAGCTGGGCAGCTCTGGTTGCTGTCGACCAACCACACTTAACTCCTGAGATGTTCTGGAATATTCAAAACAAATTGTTCCCACCTTTTGTGACAGTCCTGGATGTCATAATGTCTCAAGTGTTGGTGAAGTTCAAATCCCCTTCCAACTAACTTCTAAAGGGTTTGTCGTCCCAAGTCAGGGATGGGGTTAACTCTGACCAGGTTCAGAGAAGATATTAACTAATCTATGGTAGCCCCATCCGCCTTCCTTAAGCACATCTGATCAGCATGTGAAATTCTTATTCATAGATATACTGTGGAGAGGTGAGTGCTTTTTCTTTTTGCCACCCATCCCCCACCATCTCGGTTTTTTTGTGAGTTGCACTTTTGGGCATTTATGTGGCAGGTGCTTTTTAACTACTCATATCAAATGAGTACCATATATTGAATCTAACCATTGTACAACAGCTAAAAATCCCATAATTACACCTTTCCCCACCTGACACCTAGTCTGTAGTTCTAATCCCAGCTCTTTCACTCACTAGCTGTTTAACTGATTGAATCACCTAACCACTTTGAATCTCCATCTGCTCTCTGTAACTATAAGGACACAGTCTCTCTCTTATCAGAGTTTTGGGATGTGAAAGGAGAAGATGAACCTCAAAACAGTGTCCAATATATAGAAGGCACTCAGATATTGGTTCCTTTCCTACCTACCAGTTTACAACCACACCATAAATCCAGGGTAATTTTTAAAATTAAATTTATTAACATATAATGTATTACTAGTTTCAGAGGAAGAGGTCAGTGATTGATCAGTTGCATAGAACCCCCAGTGCTCATTCCATCACGTGCCCTCTTTAATGCCTGTCACCCAGTTACCCTATCCTCTCTACCCCCACCCCACCAGCAGCCCTCAGTTTGTTTCCTAGAGTTAGGAGACTCTTGTGGTTTAGCTACCTCTCTGCTTTTGTCTGATTTTATTCAACCCTCCCTTTCCCTATGATTCTCTTTTTTTCTTAAATTTCACATATGAGTGAAATCATATGATAATTGTCCTTCTCTGATTGAAAATCCATGGTAATTTGAGAGAGAAGGTATAGAAAATAAGGTTATTCGCACCAGACCGAATTCCTGATTCAGGAAACATTAAAAAAAAAAAAACACAATCAAATCAATCTTTGTTCCAAAGACAATAGGCAATAAACTAGACAACTTTTACTTTTGGTATTTATTACTTTTACTGCCAGAATTTGATTATATTTAGTATGAATATAGTTTTTATGATATGTTATAATAATCATTATTGATCCTGTGAAGTTATAGATAATCAGATATATGATGGTATAATTATCTCCAAGTTAAAACAGAGCGTGACCTTGGTAAACTATTCAACTTGTATGTCTGCGATATCACTGTATCCTCTCTGATCTTAGTATCTTTGCTCCTTTTCTTGGTGTAATATGCAGCAAGTGAATACACAGAAGTCTATGCGAGCTTCCCAATATATTCTTTCCAACCCAGTATAGAAAAAGAGTAGACATTATCTTGATTTGTTCAATCTTTCTATTAAGTACATCAACTGAGAGCGTTTAAACCTCTCACCATCTGGTTCGTGGCAAAGACAAAACCTGAATCTAATTTTCCTTATGATCTGAGCAGCCTTTCTATTTTTTTTTAAATAAAGTACTGAAGGAATCAGTAGTTTTGCTCAACAGACCTGGAAAAACATCCTCAAACATATGTACCCTTATACTATTCTGACATGTGAACCCAAGTGGAGGAAGGTATCAATCAACATCTCTAGCAATAGTTTTGATCCAAGAGAGGAGCCCACCAGGTTTTACAACAGCCCACACTCCCTGCTTTGTGCTTTGCTGTGATGCGATTTGACCATAAGGTGGCAGGAGCCTCCAAATAGTAAATCTAAGTAGGAAAGGAAGCATCGACAATGTTTGTGCAAATATTGTATGTACATATGTGCAAACATCGCAAGCCCCTTGTTCTTTTGCCTCTTATTTCAAGGGCACTCTAACTAGCCACTTGCGGGATGAATTCTTGGAAGACAAATGCTCCAGTAAAGCACAAGTCTGTGGGACCCTCCCCTTTCCCCTTTCTGCCTAATGTTCTGCTTCTGTCACAGAGGGATAAGTAGGAGGGAAATATATGTCAGAGCATCCCGAAATGGGCTGGAACATTTAGCTCTTCTATGATGATCGCTCGACCAGCTAACTTATGAGCCAATGGGAACAGGGACATATTAATATCATCGTTTCCTTTTTTGGCCGTTTCTCTCAGGGTGTAATATGCAGTAAAGTAATATATAGCAGCCTACATGGGGCTATTGTAGAGACCTATTTTAAATTGCCTAATTGGGCTTGTCATCTTAGAGCTAGGAGGTGTGGGAAGTTTACAGAGGAGAGGAAAGGCACTTAATTGGTGCTGCGTTCTATATATCTTTATGTAACAGCAGGCTCTTGAAAAGGGGGGAGATCTTATAAAAAGAACGTGAGCAAGACCAATCAAATGAGGATACAGGCAAATCCTCCAAGGGCACAGAGGTTGTGCTGGAATTATAGCTAGCGCGGCAGTGACGTTGCAAATAAGAACCTGTTTCTAGAAGGCTCTGTGTCTTACAAACTTGAAGAGTCATATTCTTTAAACGAGTGAAGTTTTTGCTATAAAAAGGTTCAGCAAACCCTCACCAACAGCCACATAGAAGAAAAATCTTCCCAAAGTGTAAAAAAAAAAAATCAATAAAGCATCCCATATGCATTCAGGGCTTAGGCTTGAAAATTCAGTCAAGGCACCATGATCTGTGTATCTGAAAGTAGCTCTGACCTCAGCTTTAGAAATGACTTGTTCCCCATTAGCACTCTGCCTGTAATTAATGGTTCAATGTCTGGAGCCTTGTTCAAGGAAAGCAGGGTTTGTGCCATCCCTCACCCATGTGTTAATCTGCGGATGAGAGGAGCTCCTGGCATAACCAGAGCAAAGCGGCTGGCTCACGGTGGCCCTGCTAGTTCCTGGCTGTAAGAGGTGTCCCCTCTCAGCACTGGGCTCAGCCGGGGTGCTGGACCCAGCCTGGGGGGCAGGGTGCTACTTTCTGGGCTCACTGCAGTGGAGACTGCAGCAAGCCACGGGCACGCCCTGTTAAAGGCACAGCGCTGTATTCCCTCCAGCCAAGCTCCAGCTTTGGCCACACCTAGAAGAGTCTGGCACCATCAGACAGAGAGCAGGTTTCCAACGGGGACTCCAGGAGGGACTCAGTCTCCAGGGCCACAATCTGTGTCAGGTTGAAAGGTGTCATTTTAAGGTTACCTTTCTTCTTAGGTGCTTTAGATCTGGCTTGACGGATCTAATAAAAACTCGGTTTCATTTAGAGGGGGGAAATGCTTACCATGTAATCATTCATTCATGTAATATTTTTGAGCATTTATTATATGCCAAGTATTCTGGTGGACTGGACATTAGCAATGCAAGCATAGCGTTTACCTTCATTTTTCCTCTGTGAACAAAGATAAATACTTAAATTTTCCTTCCAACGTGATAAGCATTCATCTGAGTTCTAGCCTCCCAGACTTAATGAGGAGGCCTTCAAGGTTGAGAAGGAGAAAAACAAAAGTTGAATTTAGGAAAAAAAGAGAGAGAGAGAGAGAGAGAGAGAGAGGGCCAAAAAGCCTCCCTGGCATGGATCAGTTAGTTCCTAATTCCCCCAGGGGAAAGTAGGGTGACATCACCTCAGGGCACTCTCATCACTAAAGGGCTGGGAGAGAAATGTTGATTTTATTATTTGCTGCAGTTGTCTGGAATTAGTGTATGGCTCTGCTTTTATTTACTGACAAGCAAGAAGCCCCTGTATGCCTTAGTTGCCTTATCTGTGAAATGAGGCTGCTACTCGGGCTCATGCTTATCACACTGATTAGAGAGCAAAATGAGATCATATGCACAGAGTCCTTTGCATGGTCTCTGGCTGGCTGGTGGGGAGCTCCCAGTATATATGAGCTGATGAAGAGAGATGAGAGGAGGGGCTTACTAAAGTGAGAGGTGGGACCCCTGGGTGGCTCAGTGCTTGAACATCTGCCTTTGGCTCTGGGCGTGGTCCCAGAGTCCTGGGATCGAGTCCCACATCAGGCTTACCGAAGGGAGCCTGCATGTCCTTCTGCCTATATATCTGTCTCTCTCTGTGTGTCTCTTGTGAACAAATAAATAAAATCTTAAAAAAAAATTAAGTGAGAGGTGAGGGAGGCTGTGGCATCCTTCACCCGTGGCATCATGCTGCTGGATCAGGTCTGGCTCCACATCCAACCCCAGTGTGCTCCAGTAAGAGGCTGTGAGGTGGGGCAGGAGTCCTGGGCTTGCAAATCCCCACCCTGCTGTGGAACCTGAGCCAGTCCCCAACTTCTCTGCACCCTAGCTCCCTCACATTCAAAAAACAGGGATAATAATATTCCTTGTAGGTTAACTCTAAGGAGTGAATGAAACATGGGTGGAGGTTCTAGCCCTGTACCAGACACCCCAAAAGAATTCAATACACACCAGTCTTCTTCCTTCCTTACCCCAGTCTGGGCCATAAAGAGGCTGGAAGCAGTCACTTGGCATAGAATCTTCTTCCCAGAAGTGGGGTGGGGTTGCTGCGGCAGCCAAGGGAGTTACAGAGGCTCTTTCAGTCCCGGGTTGAGGTGGGGGTCTGGATGGGCTGCAGCAATTTCAAACACTCTACGTAGGAGAGCAGTATGGGGGAGTGGGGGAAGGAGGCAGCGTGGGAACCCAGAAAAGCACTTGTGGGGAGGGAGAAAGGCTGTAGTCACTATAGTTTCCTGCAGGAGGAGCATCAGCAGAGAACAGAGGCAGCACTGGCTCTCCAAGGGTGAAACCCAGCCCGTTACTGGGGCTGGAGGGGGGGGGGTACAGACCCTCCGCTGTTAGCATCAAAAGGCCTTCTTTGGGAGGATAAGCCAGACCATCCCACATTCAGCAGGTGGAGTGACTGGGGCACAACAAAGGGCACAAGGGCACCTGGGGACACAGATAACCTCTGCACTGTGGTAAAAATCCCTTGGGATTCCAGTTACTAGCTCCACGACCTTGGACAGTCCCCTTCATTGCTCAGAGTACGCAGAGAATGAGGGTCATGCCAGTTCAGTTTGCAGGTTTTTGAGGATGAAGTGAAATAATTTATGCTCAAGTTTCTGTGACCGAAGCTTTAGTGCATGGCACATAGTAGGCACTCAGCGAATGTGAGCGTTAGTAGAGGCGGTGGTTACCTGTACCATCCCACACTTAGTGCTAGCATACCTCTATTTAATATAATTATCTGCCTCTCTCAGCCTGTGGACACTCAGAAGACAGGGAGTATATGTTGCAGAGGCACAAAAATGTTGTAAGTGTTGAATAAAAGAAGAAATCTGATTCACAAAAAGTATTGTAAATGACAGACAGCACATACATTTTAGAAATGTGTACTGAGAGCCAACTTCCCACCAGACCTATGCCAGAAAGTGGCATGGCTCTTGCTTTCAGGTAGCTCATCACCTTGTTGGGGGTGTGATTTCCACATATGAGCTAAATTTCCACATGTGAGACAAAGAAAGGGCTATACATGCCACGTTAATTTATTTTTATTAATGAATTAAATACACATAAATATATAAAATATATGCTATGGAAATATGAGTACATTATATGTGTACGTGAGGGTCCTGGGGGGTAAGTGTGTAAAGAGACAAAGCTTGGGTAGAACTAGTTGTGAAGGCTCTGAGGGATAGTCGGAGAGGAGAGGTAAGGATTGGAATCCAGCCATGGGGATGAAGGGGGGGACAGGGGAAGGAGGGATGGGGAGGAGTGGAAAAGACTGGTTGAGTGGGCAGCAAGACTCTGGGTTGTCTCTAGGTCACAGAGGATCTACTGGCAGAAGGAGGATTTTGATTCTTTACTGATATATGTCCTTAAGCCAAGAGGGTGACATAATAAAAATGATGCTTTTAAACAATTAGTCTGGCACTACAGCACAGGAGCGATTTAAGGAGGGAAAGAACCCCAATTAGTTAAGAAATTATTGCGGCCGTCTAGACATGAGATACGTGAGTCCTAAAATACTACTGTGCTATGTTCAATGTCAATCCACTTTCTGAGCACCTACTGTGTCCCAGAATGACATCAGTTACTTTTACAGAATAATCTTTTTAAATTTAACAACCTACAAGGGTGAATCTTTATTCCTTTTTTACAGGTGAAGAAATTCAGGTTCAGAGAGGTAGTGTTACTTGTGAAAGTTCTCACAGCTTACGAATGGCAGATGGGAGATGGTACTCTGGGTTTCTAACTTCTGACTCAGCATTTCCTGTCATACAGGCGTTGGCTTTTCTATTAGAAGATTCTGTCGTAAGTGAGGCCGAGACTCATTTAAAAAAGTATATAATCATTTTGAGGATCAAGAGAGGGCATCAGGAACTCAATGTCCATATTAAGCTAAGAGAGGCAAATATGTCCACTATAGAGTGGAGGAAAGAAAGTAGGTTGAAAAGATATTTTTAATTAAATGCAAATGACTTGGGAGATGGATGGGAAAAGGGCCTTTTGCTTTGGAACATCCATGAAAAGATGACCCAAAAAGAAATATTTGAGGGATCCCTGGGTGGCTCAGGGGTTTAGCACCTGCCTTTGGCCCAGGGCACAATCCTGGAGTCCCGGGATCAAGTCCCACGTCGGGCTCCCGGCATGGAGCCTGCTTCTCCCTCCTCCTGTGTCTCTGCCTCTCTCTCTGTCTATCATAAATAAATAAATCTTAAAAAAATATTTGAGAAAGAATTGGAGGCTCTGTTGGGGTAACCCATGGAAAATGAGTATTCAAAGACAAACAAGGACAGACAAGAGATCAATCTAAAATGTATTTGGATAATAGCATCATAAGGAAAGTAGTTTAAACATTTTAAAGAAATTTAAAAGTGCACTGATATGCCACTCTAGAAAGATGTTTCTAATAAAAAAAATTCCATGAGAGGAAATGAGATGCTGTAAGAAGCTGTGCGGAAGAAAAGTGATATAAAACTGTAGGATAAAAAAAAAACAAAAACTGTAGGATATTATGACTGTATCTTGACCAGTTTTGTTTCATCAGGAAAAAAAAATGTGAACACAAATAATTATTTGCCACTTAAAGCTTCCAAATGTGGACCACAATAGGGTTTGAATTTACTCCTATGATATGAAATACAAATGACTTTCAAGTCTTATTTCTTGTGAATTTAAATGTGCTACCACTAGTTCCTATTTCAGGCTCAAAGCACTAGTACTAGAAAGATTGATGCTGGCAGAGCAATTGAAATGTTCTCTCCCTTCAGAGATATAGGATTTTGTGTCAAACGAAGGTGATGAATATGGTCAGTTGAATCTGAAAGCCGAGGTACTGAGCTTCCGTGCTCCCTGATGTCAGTAAAGACCGGAATTGCCAGAGATGTTTGGACTCACCCATAAAGAACCTCTTTACCCCTGAAGTTTAATTGATTGAACCAATAAGTATTTATTGAATCTTTCATAAGTATGTTAAGTTGATATGGAATGCATGAGGTTTGCACCAATCTTCCAAGACTGGCAATTAGTGAGAAAGCCCTGAAGAACGAGTAAATCTCAGGTGACAGGGACAGAGTCTCTGAGGTCTAGGCGACACCTGCACTCTACCTAGAGTTCCCTTTCATTTGTTATCTTGACTATCATTATGAAGTTGGAAATTACCAAGGGCTTCTATCTACTACTAACTAACATGATCATTATGTTTAAAAAAGCCCGCAAGGTACCCAACACTGTACCCCATACCATATGCCTCTCCCCACCCCTACCCAGGTCAATGTTCTGGTGTTCTCAGCTCTCTAATGGTGCATTTTCCTCTTTCCCGAAAGGCGCTGGTTCCACTGGCCCCACATGGGAGGGAAGACTCAAGGCCAAGCTCTGTAGCTTCTGTTTTTTCTGCATCTCAGATTTGCTGCAATTCCTGACCTTATATAACTAAGCCATATGGCTTTCCTGGGTTTCCATGGAACTTCTCTATCATGTAAATTGTGAGATAACATGAGTGACTTGAAATCAAAGAGACTAAGGAGAATAACAAGTGACTTGAAATCAAAGAGACTAAAGAGAATAGACAGAAAGCAGAGGGAGTCTTTATCCTGTTCTGTCTATTCTTTCTGAGGCACAATGTGAGGCATGCTCTGTTCATCTTCCTATCCAAGTGGCAGGGGATAATGGGAGATGGGTTGACCAGAAAGACCCCCTCATTCAGCAGATTGCACTCAGAAGATATTTATCAGACACAGATTTTTTTTTTCTGCCAGGTGTTAACCATGTAATGTCTGGATTGATTTGGTCCTTACAATATTCCTAGGTGAAACCCCAAAGGGACAGGAGCCATCTCCAACTTTCTACATTCCAAATGCCTGCCACTCAGAAAGACCTGAATATGTGTGAATATGTGTGGAATGAAAAGTGAATAACACGTGCCAGAAGTTGGGTTTTTTCCCTTAGTATTTACAGACAACAAAACTGGGTTTCAGGGAGGCTTGAGGACCATACTCAGTGGTGTAAGTAATTTGCTATTAAGTAACTTGCTAGTAGTGGCAGACCTGGGATTTGGTACAGCCATCTGGCTCTCCCACTAACACACTTCCAAGTGCCATGATGCATTTCCATGTTAGCTTACCAGTGAAACTTCTGAGATACATTTTCCCATTGATTGAGATTCTAAGAATTAGACTAACCCTTCAGAGTGTCATAGCTGTATTAATTCAGGGAAAGTTGCAGGATCAATGAGGCAATCATAACACAGAGCCCAGAAACTTAGATGAATTTAATAAAAATAATCACCACCATTACTAATGGCTTCAGACACTTTGAGGGCTCTTTGACATGGACATTTTTTTAAAAGATTTATTTATTCATGAGACACACACACACACACAGAGAGAGAGAGAGAGGTAGAGACACAAGCTGAGGGAGAAGCAGGCTCCATGCAGGGGGCCTGATATGGGACCCAATCCCGAGACTCCAGGGTCACACCCTGGGCGGAAGGCAAGCGCCAAACCACTGAGCCACCAGGGATCCCCTGAGATGGACATTCTTATTTAATCCTAACAACCACCCTATGAGATAGGAGTGATCATTCCCAATTTATAGTGGAAGAAACTGAGGCACCTTGGGTTAAGAAACTTGCCCAATGTCTCTAAGTAGTCACTGCTGTTTCATAGGATGAGATTAGAACAGTCTCTCTGGCTTCAAGGATTGGGCAATTTCCAACACAGCAAAATATCATCAAAACCAAAATCACATGTCTGACCTTTGGTTTTGACTGAGGGACATCACTCAACTCAATCCAACAAATAATTGCTGAGACCCAACGACGGTGGATTGGGCAATAGAAAATATGAAGATGAACCTGCCTGCAGGGAAGTTACAATACTGTGATCTTACAGGGCCTGGCATATAATTGGGGTCAATAAATCTTTGTTGGATCAAAGAACAAATGATGAATGAATGGTATAGCAGACTATAGTAGAGGAAATTCTATGAAAAAATTGAAAATCAGAGTTTGTGAGAGGAAATGCATTACAGCTCTAAGCCAATGTATCTAGAAGGGATATTAGAGATCATACAGTGTCAAGGTCACACAGTCCACTAACAGCAGAGTATGATGCCTAATTCAATACTCTATGATTATATTTTTCCCTCTACCACCTTTTAAAAGGCTGGAATCCTATTTCTGTCTTCTCTCTGCATATAATCAAGAAAGAGCTATTGTATGTCCTTCTTCAGAGAGAACCTCTTTGTCTTCTCAGACCGTAGGGAAATGCATGCATTAGCTGACAGAAATTGACTACCTATCAGTCATAAAGAGAAGGTTCTTTTGGAAGAAATGAGTCATTTCTGAGGATTGAAATTTTCATACATAAAGCTCATTGATTTGCTATTAGGATTCTCCTGATACCTCCGTACACACATGTGCATACACACACACACACACACACACACACACACGCCACCTAATAGTGCATCTGTACTGAGCTCAGTTGTATGGAAAATCAGGGGTATTGGAGATACAGGATTACATTGCAACAGCATCAATGAATGTTCAAGCAAACAGCTGACTCATTCAAGGAATCATTAGAGCTCATTGTGTCTTCCTTTCCTTCTTCTCTGATCACCCCTTTTGCTTTATTACCCTCTCATAGGTGGACTCTCTCCACCTCCATCACTTCCCATCCACTCTAATTAAGATTCCTTTATTGGAGGGGATAGGAGTCGCATTTCAGTGACCTTACAATCTCCAGTGCTTTTTTATTTCCACAACCTGACAGCACTGAGACAGGATAATAATATTACTTTTACTAAGTACCCGCACTAAATCTTTTTCTTCAAAGAAACTACTGGTGCTTTTAGTGACTTCCCTCCTGTTTATCATATGATCTCTAAAATTGCTTCCTGTGATGAAAAGCCTCAGGAGCAAGTACAGCCAAACCATTTATTAAATCGGTTGGACATTTCAGATGACATAGCTGTAATAAGCCATGTGGAAGACCCAAAGCTGGCAGGCACGAAGTTATGAAAGAATCACATTTTTATTCTAATTCTCCAGCAGTCAGCACTTTTCAAAAAGAGTAGTTTCTGGAATATGCATACATGTCTTTTAGCATATATTTATTGATATTTATTGATTGTACCTTTGTCTTTGTGGACCATGTAGTCTAATTAAGAGAAGACCCATAAACAAATAATTTCAATATCATGAGATAGCTTCCTGGATACCAGCATCCACAACATGTTTATCCAGTCGGCCAGTAGAGGATTTTCACAGCTGTGATTTCTCCATGGAAAATTGTCCTCTTCCAGCCAATGTTCAGTTTAGAGAATACAGGAAGCAGGACCCTCACTTCCACCCTCAGGAGGAAGCTGGTGTTGACCATTCATTACACCAGGGGACAGAAGATATGGGCCCTGGCTCTGAGGGGGAACTTTCCTCATTCATAACTCAGAACAAAAGCCTTTGTTCTACATTCATAAGAATAAAATGAGAGACCACAATAGCATTCAGGAAAAAGGCAGCAACAAAATTTGCCTCTATCTGGTAAGATCCTCTATACTTGGTTTTTCATCCTACCTTCATACAGGATCAGTTCACACCATCCCATGCAGGTGAACTTAAATTTACCTGGCATAATTTAGATTGTTTTAAACCACCTGGGCAAGATGACTAACTCCTTTCACAGAGATGTGAGGCAGCACTGCATGGGAAGCTGTGCAAGTACTGGAGTCAGACCCCAGCTTCCAGCTGTGTTCTCTTTGGCAAACTTTATAATCTCTCTGGGCTGGTTTTTATCTCTGTAAAATAAAGGATCTAGAGTGGGTTATCTGAAGCTCTCTTCTAAAAAATTGTCAAATGAAGGTGTAAAACTGCAAAACATTTTCAAATAAGGTATAAAACTATAAGAAAAAAAACTTTCTTCTAACCCTTGCCATCTATTGATCCTAAGGATGTCATGGACCCAGAAGGGAGAGAAATTATAAGTCACAGGATTCCACTGGGAAGAAATCCTAGTCATGATGAAAAAAGAACTCAGTTGGAAGTCAAAAAAACGTGAGTTCTCAAAGGAGTTGAAAGCTTATGTTCACACAAAAATCTGCACGTGAATGTTTATAGCAGCAATATTCATAACTACCAAAACAGAAGCAACCAAGATGTCCTCAGTAGGTGAATGGATAATCTGGTACATCCAGACAACAGAATATTATTCAGGGCTAAAAAGAAATGAGGGATCAAGCCATGAAAGGTATAGAGGAAGCTGAATGCATATTACTAAGTAAAAGAACCCCATCTGAAAAGGTTATGTACTAGATGATTCCAATTATGTGACATTCTGGGAAAAGCAAGACTATGGAAATAGTAAAAAGATTAATGGTTGCCAGGGGTGAGGGGAAGGGAGGAGCTAACAGGCAGAATACCGAGGATTTTTAGCCCAGTGAAAATATTCTGGACCATACTACAATGGCGGATACATGTCATTATACATCCGTAGAAAGCCATAGAATGTATACACGAAGAGTGAACCCTGATGTAAACTATGGACTTTGGGTGATTATGATGTGTCAGTGTGGGTTTATGCCACTTTGATGAGGGATGCATTGTGGGGACAGGTGGGATATGAAAAATCTCTGTATTGTCTCAGTTGTGCTGTGAACCTACAACTTCTCTAAAAAAAAAAAAAAAAGGTCTGTTAAAAAAAATACAGGTTCTAGTCCTTGGTTATGCCATTAGTCTTTGATTCACTGGTTACTTGAAAGCCCGGCCAACTGGGACTCTAAGCTGCTGGCCCCTCACCACTGCCCCAGCCCTATGTCCTACTCTACTTCCATCTCTTAGGCCTATCAAGACTCTCCACTCCAGAAAGACCTCTATTGCCAAGACACTCCCCCATAACTCAAGGCTTTAGGCATTGCCCAGTTACCGTATTATCTGAAAACTTCTAGGAATTTCTGCAGTTGCCTCCTGTGTATATACTTTTCATGGGTCTGGGCATTCAGCAGACTTTCATCTGCCATCCAGGAGTGGGCTGTCAAGACATAGGCAACAGGATGGTTGTGAGCTTATTGCTGCAAGACACTGGGCATCATGGAAGTCTGATACCTTCTTCATGGACTGTCTTCAGGGTCACTGATGAAACGATGAGACTCAGACTCCCACGATGCACTTCTGCCTGCAGACAAAGTTTCCAGGCGGAGAACTCTTCAAGCAAGCTGGGGCTGGGGCATGCTGCACTTCAGAATGATGGAGTTAATTGATTTGTTCAAGTCTGTTAGTCTCATTCTGCTTGGAGATACTGATGGCCTAAGAATGACACCCCATCACTTCAAGTATTGGATTACCCTTACTTAAGATGATCAGAAATACGAAAGAAAACTATTAGCTCCACAGTTAAGGAACTCATCTCTGGATCAGAGGCTTTGGGCACAGATGGTGACCTGGGTTTAAAATTAAGCTGGCCAGAGCAAGGCAGGCATTGGCTTTTCCCATTAGGGGCTGCAGTTTCCCATGTTCAGAACAAAAGGGCTTGTGACTGGTTAGGTAAGAAGACAACTTGATAGGCTTTTACAGAAGCCTCCCTAACTTCATGGCCTCAAATGCTTTCAGGCCACACACAGTATGTCTTCTCTAGAGAGCCCTACAAATCCATCAGGCTGTCTCCTTCCTTTTCTCCTTTACAAAGAAATAATCTAATAACCAATCTTCCTTTAGGCCCACAGTTAATCAACTATGGGGAGGTGACCAGTAGACCCAGATTAACATAATTAATCTTTAAATCATAAATATTCAAAGGTTCAAAGAAGCATCTGGGTATCTTCTTTAAAAATGTTAGTGAGATGATCAAATTAATACCAGTATAATAAATTAGATCTACATCTGCTTATTTTAAGAAAGGGCCCTAGTCCTTAAAAACCATGCTCGTACAAGACAGTAAATCCCATTAGACATAAGAAAAAAACCAACATCCTTTGGTAGAATTAAGTGTCAAGAATGGCATATTTGTTGGAGATGAGAGTCCCCTGCTGGGGTTTCCAGATTCAGCTGAGTGCAGAGGAAAACCGGCTGCATTTGTAAGTGGTAAACATTTTAAAGAGCTTTTCTGCAGCATCACTGGAGCAGATGAATAAACCATAGGCAGCCATATCTGAATGTTCAATGTTCCCAAGAAATTCAGGAGACTGCATTTTTTAGACTGATTCACTGATACTAGTAGTGTTACCCATTTTCACTTGACTTCATGCTGTTTAGATCCAGGCTTATTAACATCAGAGGCTCTTTTATCAGTTCTGTCCTCTAAGTACTGAAAATAAAAGGGAGTTTATTGATCATGGAGCTTAAGCTTCTAGGAATCCAAAGCAAAAGACCTAGAATACACTCCCATGTCTTGTGAACTTATACCCTTTCATCCATCCTCATACCCACAGAGTTTGATTCAAAGGGCAAACAGGAATATGTCCATGAACATTCACTCTTGTTTTCATTCCTTATTATCTGCCAAGAACAAGACAGTGGGTGATACGTGCTATTAGCTAATAGCTCCGTGATCCATCACCTTCTTTAAGCCAAAGTCAATTCCTCTTAACAAATTGGAATTTCAAAGTGGCCCCTGCTGGGTGTGGGACCCAGTCTGCAGATGATCTGATACTGAATGCTAATGGCCTGCAGCAAAACACTGCAGCAGGGCGTTGGCAGGGAGAAGGAGGGGAGAGCTTGCTCTGAGGCAGTGGCTTTTGTTCAGAATCCAAATCAGAGGAGCCCTGCCCTAGAAGTTAACTCATCTCTACACTAAAGTAGTTCATTTCTGTATCAAATGGCACTTTCCCCAGATTGCTATTTACAAAGGATTCTTAAATCTGAGAGAAATGGTTTAAGAAAGCAGAGTCCCAGTCGTCTTTTTATACCTGGTTGCCTGTGTGTTTTAAGTTTGTCATGTATGGATATTGAGTTATAACTCCCATTTTACCTGGACAGTGGGACATTTAAATGGGCCAACCTGGAGTCTGGGGGTGGCAAACCCAGAGGGCCGGCAGAAACCTTAGAGAGAGTCCACCTTCTGGAAACATAGGGAGGAGGGAGGTGAGGCCAACAGGGTTAAATGGTTGACTTCAAGTAACACAGCAGACTGCCCCCAACCTTCTAGCCTCCCAGCCCCTAGGAAAGGGTTCCATCTTCCTCAGCAAGAAGGAAAGCAGGTGTCGCTTGATCTGTCTTGGCTTTAAGACTTAAGCCAGCAGGTAGGATATGATACATGTGCAGACACACACGGAAATAAAAGGATTTACACCAAAGAGGTATTCCCTCTAGGTGGAGGTGCGTTTAACCTTTCATTATGCTATTCTGTCTCCAAGTTTTTGATAATGCAGGTATTTTAAGAAACGGAAATAAAAGAACAAATCGCCTTACTGTTCAGATTCCAGACTATTATTAAGCCATTAAAAAAGGATAATCTTACCATTTGTGACAACATGGATGGATCTTGAGGGCATTATGCTAAAGTCAGACAGAGAAAGACAAACGCCTTATGATCTCACTTATATATGGTATCTTACAAAAAACGGAGACAAAGCTCATAGATATTGGTGGTTGTCAGGGGCTGAGAGTGGAGGGCAAGCAAAATGAACGATAGGAATAAAAAAAGTATAGTCTTTCAGTTATAAAATAAATAAAAAAAGGGAATGTAATGCACAGTATGTATAGTTAATAATACTGTATTGAATACTGGAAAGGTGCGAAGAGAATACACCGTGAAAATACTTATCACAGGGAAGAAAAATTTTTTTTAAGATTTTATTTATTTATTTATGAGAGACCCCAGAAGGAGAGGCAGAGACACAGGCAGAGGGAGGAGAAGCAGGCTCCCTGCAAGGAGCCTGATGTGGGATTTGATCCCGGGTCACCGGGATCACGCCCTGAGCCAAAGGCAGACACTCAACCACTGAGCCACCCAGGCATCCCAGAAGAAAACTTTTGTAACTATCTGTGGTGACAAATGTTAACTAGAGTTATTGTGCTGACCATCTTATAATATGTGCAAATATCAAATAATTACATTGTATACCTGAAACTAAAGTGATGTTGGATATCAATTATACTTTTCTTCGAAAAAGCCATCTCAGGCAAACTTTCTACTGGGGTGTCCTCCGTGGCCTCTCAGCTGGGTCAGCTCTAGAGGCTCAGAGAAGAGGGGGGCCATATCTTAAGCTCTTTTGTATCCTCACGGGAGTGTCTCTAGTATAAGAAGCCAATAAAGGAGGGTTGCTGAATGAGTCAGTGGAAGAACTCTCGAATAAATGTCATCACACAAATAAGTGAATGTCCTCACTCGCCTTTCTATGGCAGCTCTCGAGGTTCTTGCTCTCGTTCCCAGAGCACCAACTAAAAGGTAGCTTCATGCTCATATGCACCTCTAGAAGGAATAAGACCAGACTGCTTGAAGAAGATGCTCTAAATAGCATAAGAAAACTCTCTTTGGAAGCTATTATCACTCATTCTCTCCTTTCTGGAAGAGATATATGTCCTTGGATTCTTATTTGGCTAAGGTGGACCTTTGCCTTGCCTCACCTTTAGTTGGGAATATTCCTCGGGGCACCCTAGTCATCCCTAAGGAGTTCCTAACTAAATCCAGCTTTGGGACCTCAGAAAACATTTTTTTTTATTATTATAGCGCAGAATGAGGTTCTTATATGCAAATAAACCAGACTCAGTCATCCATGACTTCATTTCTCCTGAGACCTGCTGGATATCTTTAGTCCCATTGTGTTCTTTTACTCTCTTTTGGTGGATGACTTGCAGATAGAAGGCTAAATCCTAGAGATGTGAGGATTTGCATATGAGGTGAAGCCACCCATGGGATGCTGGAGGCTCCATTTGGGAAGGAGCCATACATGGGCATCATTTTGTTTCTTGCAGCCATGGAAGAGTTAAGCTGCCATCTAATTAAGATACCTATTCCTGGATTGTGGTCTGCTCTTTTTAAAAGGAAATACCAAAGTGGGTAGGCCAATTTGTGGTTTTAAATTAAGTACTATAGTGAAGAATACCTTATCTTTCTGTCTCACCCTGACTATGCTGACGCTTTTTATTCTATGCACAGCTTTACAAAGAAAATTGCTGACTCATTCTATTCTCCTTCTGTCTCCAGGATGAGAGAGTATAAATAATTTACATTAAGATACCAAGACAAGCAGTGGTTTTGAGTTTGTTGCGTTCCTGGCCTGAATTGCTTTTGTGACACTGATTTAAACTAAAAAAGGCCTCTGATGGCTGCTGTGAGCTTATAGTTTGGTCAAGACTAGTCCATTTGCTGCAAAGTCCTCGCCTTGAAGGTTAAATAAATATTTCATAGTGCCTCTAGTCAGATGTGTGGAGCACAGACATTTTCAAGGACCAAGACTGGAATTGAAATGTAGATTCTAGACAGGAATAAAGAGCCCAGGTCAGCGTAAGGGATCGCACGTATGGTTAAACTGCTGGCTTCTCTGTTATCCAAGAAAGGTACAAGTTTGAGATACTGAATATTCAAGCAGATTTTAGTCACTGACCAAAGGAATCCTTCATGCAGTTAACCTGTGACTCTGAGGTCATCTGAGACTCAGGAAAGTTCTTATAGATCTATAGATTTCTGCAGGATGGATGGCCAACTGCCAGATCGGACCCCAGGCTGCCAAATCCAGATGGAGAACCAAGGGAAAATAAAAGAAGACTTGAGGAAGAGAAAAGTGGGCAAAGAATGGAGACCTGTCTTCGTCTGTCTCCCTTTCTATTCCTGTCAGTCTGTTTGTGGCTCTCTTGGTTCTTTATCCTTGTCTCTGCCCAACCTCATTTACTCCTGATGCATTCCCAATTCCACTTCTAGACTTTTTCTTGTTCATTTGTGGTTCTCTATCATGAGACTGTCTTGCATTTGTAACCCAGGTTTCTGCCTCAAATAAACTTAATGTGTAGGAAAGACAAAGAGCAAATTGTACAGTGCCTCGTTTTCGTGAATCTTCTACTATGAGACATAATTACTTAGTAGGAACATGGAAGATGGGGAAGCATCAGTGCCACCACATTCCCCTATAACACCCAGGTCAAAAGTTGCTAATCAAAAGGTACCCTTTCCTGACACACCACAATCTCTCTTAACCCTGCGCAGTTTAGCGGCCACAACCAACTCATCAGAGTTGGCGTGTGAGATGAAGCCAATTTGTTAAGCTTAATTTAATAATTTTGCTGAAACTGCATGGGTTGACTTCAAGTGTCGGCTTTCAAGCCACTCAGGGGCATCACCTGGTGCTTTAATCAAGGTAGCAGCAGCATATAAAACAATCAATTGCACTAGATAAGCATGGACTTCTATTGTGATTTGCTAATTGTTCTGACTGCTTCTCCTATTGAACTTGCTTCAAAGAGACGGTTATACTCATTTCTCGGACTTCTCAAATTATTTTGTAAACAGCTAAGGCAGTACTGGTTCCGTTTTTATAGTTTGGGTTACCGGCTTCACTTGTCTTCCTCCTCTCTGGAGGAATCCCTCATGTTCAGATTCTTGGTTACTAGCAATTTAATTTATTATTTATTTAGAAAGTGCGGTCAGGGGGTGCAGGGGGTGCAGGAAGAGAGAATTTATTTTTTATTTTTTTTTATTCATGAAAGACAGAGACAGACAGAGAGAGAGAGGCAGAGACACAGGCAGAGGGAGAAGCAGGCTCCATGCCAGGAGCCCGACGCGGGACTCAATCCCGGGACTCCAGGATCACGCCCTGGGCCAAAGGCAGGCGTTGAACCGCTGAGCCACCCAGGGATCCTTGGGAGAGAGAACTTTAAACACGCTACCCGCTGAGTGGGGAGCCCAATGCAGAGCTCCATCTCACAATCCTGAGATCATGACCTGAGTGGAAATTAGGAGCGGAAAACTTAACTGATTGAGCTACCCAGGCTACCCAGGTCACTAGCAATTTAGATTAATATCACATCTACCAGTCCCAGATGGAAATGTCTCCTGGCAGTCAATGGCGAGTTGTATGCTCCACTCCACCCAAAGTTCCAAATGAGGGGGGCCTCTCAGCTCCCATTCTCAACTTAAATGTCAACACTTCTGTGAAAGGACATGCATTTCTGTCTCCCTGTCTCATTCTTGGCATTGGCCTCTGGGTTCTGTTTCTGTTACTCTATTAAAGCAGCTCTTCTGGAGGACACCAGTGGTGCTTTATAAGTCAAATGATCTATTCTTAGCCCTTCATCATCTTGGACTCTCTGCTGAATTTGATCATATTGATTCCTTCCCCTTTCCTGCATCCCACTGACAACTCTAGCCACTCCCTCTCTGTGAAACTCTATCCTTCTTAGGCTGTCCTCATAATTCACTCTTCTGATTCTCCCACTACTATTCAGACTGCCACTCGGTCTCCCAAAATGATGCTTTACTCTTCTTTCTTTGTCTGAGGGAACTCATTCCTTTCTCCTGACTTTTTGACATTGCTACTCCATTGATTCTAAAATGCATAAGTTGTGTCTCAAATGTGTAACCATGTTCTATTCTGTCAAAAAGTATTCAATACCTACCTGCATAAGGTCCTGTTTGAAATGTGTGTATCACCAGGTCAATTTTCTTACCCATGGTCTAACTCCAAGAACCTATGAATTACTCCATTTGGAATATGCAGTTGTACCCCAATCACATCAGACTACACTCATTGTCTTTTCCCCCCAAATAGACCCAATCTCTCTGTCTTCACTCTGTCAGTGGTATCACCATTTTCAAGTTACTCAGATTTCATGATTTACAACTGCCTCAGTTGCCTGGATGCCTCGGTGATTGAGAGTCTGCTTTTGGCTCAGGTGGTGACCTTGGGGTCCTGGGATCGAGTCCCACATCAGGCTCCCCACAGGGAGCCTACTTTTCCCTCTGTTTATGTCTCTGCCTCTCTCTCTGTGTCTCTCATGAATAAATAAATAAAAATCTTTAAAAAAAAAACCCTGCCTATGATGTAATCCTATTTTTCCCTCAAAATATCACATCTCTCCTCCATTCCTGCCCTAATCCCTCAGGCTTCCTTACCACTTGCCCAGATTGCTGTAACTTCCTGTGCTGGACTCGTTGTATCTGGACACGTATATGTGTTTCATCATGTCACTTCCCTGGAAGGGAATTTTCAGGATATCTCTCTATATATTATTATTTCTTTGCTTCATGTCAAAGCTTCTCAGTCTGATATTAGGGTCATCTGCCAACTTTTATTTCTTTTAAAAGATTTTATTTATTTATTCATTAGAGACACAGTGAGAGAGAGAGAGAGAGAGAGAGAGAGAGAGAGAGAGAGAAAGAGGTAGAGACACAGGCAGAGGGAGAAGCAGACTCTATGCAGGGAGCCCAGTGTGGGACTTGATCCCGGGTCTCCAGGATCATGTCAGGGCTGAAGGCAGACCCTCAACCTCCTGAGCCACCCAGACGTCCACATTTGCCAACTTTTCTTTAAAAAAAATTATTTATTTATTCATGAGAGACACACACAGAGAGAGAGGCAGAGACACAGGCTGAGGGAGAAGCAGGCTCCATGCAGGGAGCCTGACATGGGACTTGATCCTGAGACTCCGGCATCACGCCCTGGGCAGAAGGCAGACGCCAAACCACTGAACCATCCAGGGATCCCCTCTGCCAACTTTTCCTAATGATGTTTTCCACTCTTCCTCAACTTGTATCATCCTACTTAGTCAAGTGGTCTTGTTGTCCCACCAACTCCCCACACGCAGTTCTGTTTCCATGATGTACGATACCATTGTCCCTACCTAGAATGCCCTTTCTCTATTGTCCATTTAGCCAAATTATAGTTAGCATCTAAGATTCTGTTTGCCTACAGCTTCTTCTATAAAATCTTTAATCTTTATCATCTAGAAAACTTGATTATTCCCACCCAATTTAGCTAACACTGCAGTGAATCATGTAATCATTCTCTGTCTCATTCTAGGTAATCTTATATCTCACTTTAGTTGTAGAATTCTTGTTGGAGTGATATTTTACCTAATTTTGTAGTCTCCATGGGACTCAGCATAGTTTTGACAAATAATAGATATTCAATAAATACTTCATTGATTTGCTCTTCCTTAATTTAACAAATATTTATTTGAATTAATGGTTGGGTAAATAAATTAAAGATGAACTGATTGATTCTGCTTATTGATTTGGTTGAGAACTGAGCTGGCTTCTCTGCACTCTAATTTGAGTGATGAGGGACACCTAATATTTTATTCCCTTCCACCTCCAAACAATTCCTGGCATAGACTCCAGAAACAAACTGTTGGGATCAAGACACATCTTCAATCATTTTCAGGTGCATTTATGGTGAACAGGACTTTAGTATCTGAATGTTAATGACAAAGTAAACCCCTGCCAAATGATTTTTTGCATTGAAACATCAAAGAAACAATATAAATCTCATTGAAAAGGTAAATTAAACTCTGGTTCTTTTCCTAGAAGTGACACATTAAAAACTAGATCATTTTTCTTTTTAAATTAAGAAAAAAAATAGTGTCTCAAAAACCAGAACAAGAGATACCTGCAATCTGGATTCTATTTAGTACAAAGTGTTTTTGGGAAATTAAGCAAAATGTGTAGTAACACTGTTATTCTTACTCTGCCCTGAAGAATTTTGAGCACTAGCCAATGCTAGTATCTTCTAAAGCTCAGTCCTTCATTCAGTTAAATGTCCACTTTGCTAATACTTTTTCCTTGTTATTTAATTAGTCATACTGTAATATAAGCATTACTCTGGCCTGAATTATGTTCTCCTCAAATTCATCTGTTGAAGTCCTAACCCACCAGCGAATTTCATAATATGACTATATTTGGAGACAGGGCCTTTCAAGAGGTGATTAAATGGGATGCCTGGGTGGCTCAGTGGTTGAACATATGCCTTCTGCTCAGGGTGTGATCCCGGGGTCCTGGGATCGAGTCCCGCACTGGGCTCTTTGCAAGAGCCTGCTCCACCCTCTGTCTATGTCTCTGCCTCTTTCTCTGTGTCTCTCATGAATAAACAAATAAAATCTTTAAAAAAGAAAAAAAGAGGTGATTAAATTAAAATGGGTCTGTTAGGATAGGTTCTACTCCAACCTAATTGGTGTCCTTAAGAAGCAGAATCTTGGACACGGGTGAGACACTAGGGCTCATGTGCATGAGGAATAACCACATGAAAAAGCAACCAAAGGGGCAAAAGGCAGAAGAGGCCAAGGAGAGGCCAAGGAGGAGACCACCCCTGCCAGCACCTTGATCTTGGAACTTTAGCCTCCAGAAGATAAGAAATAAATGTCTGTTGTATAAGCCACCAGTGTGTGATTTTTGTTATGGCAGCCCAAGCAAACTAATAAAAGCAGGTATGCATCGGTCTCTCTACTAGACTGTGAAATCCTTGAAAGCAGGGATCACATTTCATTCACATTTGTGATGCCTCACACAAAACTGATCATAAATGAACTTGCACAGTGTCGTAAAAATGAATTTGTAGGAAGCTCATCCTAATTAGGAAGCTCATTCTTAGAATACGTATTGTTTGAATATCTACCATGTGCTTAGTGCTATTCTGGATACTCTGGTTAGTACCAAGATGAGTGAAACACAGACTAACTCCAAGGAAAACACTGGACCATTTGGTCCAATAGACCATTATGTAAGGTTTGCAACCACCTAAAGACATGCTGCCATCACTATATGTACTGAGATGCGCAAACATTACAAAATCTGTAAATGTTCCATGGGTTGCCCCACTCAGACTGTTCCATGCATGGGTTATGTCTGCCTTATTCACTGTTGTATCCCTTGATCTTTCTACAGAGGTACAGAATAGGTGTCCAGTAAATATATAATGAATGAATAAACCAATAACAGAATTAGAGTATTTTGCCAGTTGGCATTAACTGGTGCTTTTGTTTCTGAAAACTTTCAGCTCTGCTAGTGAAAGTAATGGAAAAAAATGAATTTTTCTTAAAGACAATAAAAAATAGCCAGCCTTTCTTAATTTTCTTATCAAAGATGAGACTTAAAGAGGCTAATATAGAATAAGCTTTTTAAAATTTGGTACAGTGTCATTAAATCATGGCTATTAGCAGTTACTGATATTTGATCCTAGGTTGGTCTTCAGTGTATATAGAATGCTTCTAACATAATTGGATTTTTAGGTTATATGTGGGAAGAAAGTACTTTCAGACAGACTTACCCAATGAAATAAAGATTAAATCAAGGTACTAAGCATGCCTCCCTCTCCCACTCTTGCTCCTAAATATCATAAAATTATTTAAAAGATATATTTATCTGTCTATGTGTGTCTGTCTGTCTTTACCTCCACAGGAAAACATAAATAATGTAATCAATGAACCAGAAACTTTGAGGAATTCTTAGAATACAGGAAGAGATAGAATCAGAGTTGCAGAAAGTGGAAATGTAGAAAATAACAGTACAAAACACTGAAAGAGGAACTTTGCAGGGGTAAGAGTGGTTTGGGGAACTTTCAGCTCAGTGTAAACAAGTAGAAGGCCTGATGCTTAAGGATGTAGAATTAGTAGAAGAGAAAGAGTACTTTGATGTATTATTTATTTTAAAAAGATTTTATTTATTCGTGAGAGACACACAGAGAGAGGTAGAGACATAGGCAGAGGGAGAAGCATGTTCTGTGTGGGGAGCCCAATGCAGGACTCTATGCTCAGACCCTAGGATCACTCCCTGAGCCAAAGGCAGATGCCCAACCACTGAGCCACTCAGGTGCCCCATTTTGGTGTATTTTTAAATTTATATTTTAAGGTAGATATTGCATCTATAATAAGGAGTCAATTAGAAATTTCACAAGAATATCTTGATCCTTTAATTAAAAATGTAAACAGTTTTCTGGCTCCAGAGCTGTAGATGTAATTAACGCATTGCACTGGCTCAGATAAAATGCAGTGAATTTCTCCCACATTTAGAAAAACCTGCCCTTGCACACTGGACCCACATTAGTCCTGGGTGTACCAGGCCATCATGGGTTGTTAAATACTTTGAATCTCACCCTGACTATATTCACACATACTTACATATGAGTTTCCAAGGCATATTGGTCAGTGGGTAAAAAGAAAAAGTAACCTAGAGAATTGACAGGAAAACAAAGAAGGACACATATATTTATACAGATCTCTTTTTGCTCAAAGGGAACTGAAGGGACGTTGGCTCATCACTAAGAGTGATAATTTCTGGAAGAGAAGGAAAATGTAGGGAAGGGACTGGACTAAATTTTTGTTTCTTTTTTTCACATTTCACTGCATAATGTTTCTCCAAATTCTGCTGTCTTGGAAATACATATCTTCGTCTCTGCCCTTGGCCATCATGTTGTCATTGTCTGGCTGTCACTCCCACGTGCTCTGAGCTTCTTCAGTTCAGGAACTGTGTCTGGCATTCAATGAACAATATTTTTTTAAAAAAAGATTAATTTTATTTATTGATTTGAGAGAGAGAGTTGGGAAGTGGCAGAGGAAGAGAGAGAATCTCAAGCAGGCTTCCTGCTGAGCATGGAACCAGATACGAGGCTTGATCACACAACCCTGAGATGATGACCTGAGCCAAACCCACGAGTCAGATGCTTAATTGACTGAGCCACCCAGGGGCCCTTCAATGAATAGTATTGATAACATCACCTCCTCCTTACTCACCCCCCACTGACCCCATATATAACCACCAATATCACCACCACCAACTGTTAATGACTGACCAAATTGGATATGTGAAAGACAAGTTGTGGGATGCTGTTGGTATGATGGTAATGGGAACATAAAGAAGGCAGGGTCCGAGAAGCAAATATGGGTGGTGTGTCTCTAGCCACAGAAGTGGCAGGATAACAAGAGTGTCTAGTCTGTACAAGGGGTTGTCTTTCCATCAGGCCATTTCAGCATCATCACCTGGGAGTCATCTTATTGACACTCCCCTTCCTTAAGTGTAATTTCTTGTTATACAACCTTATTATCAGAGAAAGATACCCCTGTCATTTTCTTGGAGTTTGAGAATTATGGGTTTAGTACAAATGAATCCATTAACAGTCTAGTTTTTACATACACATTTCTTGTGATTTGCATTATCATCATCCAGAACCCCAGGGCCCCATAGCCTCTGTGTGTACTAACCAGCAAATTTGCAAGCCTATAGAACTGGGAGCCTCACCCTGGAATGGGAGATTGAGCCCACTTTCCACAGGACCTATAAGAGAAGCCCCTGAGGCAGAAACCTTTCATGACTTAGGAGTTTCCTTCTGTAACCACTAGTTTAAACTGATGGCATTAATGAAAGGGGAAGCTTTGGATTCCCTTTCTAGCATCTTCGTCATCTAGGAAAGTTGGTGGATTACCTCCCCTTCATCCTACCTCCCTGTGAAGAAGCACTTTCATGAAAAATAAATAACATATGGAGTAAGTAACCTCTAACCCATCTCCATTCTCACTGGATGGGGTCAGAAGATCGGTCTCTTCATGCCAATAATTAAGCTAGTGACTAGCATATGGGGTGCATAATCCAACCTTCAGTAGCTGGAGAAGGCTGCAGATACGGTCCTTGAGGAGAAATTGGAGGCTACACGGAAAAACAAAGCCAAAACTCAGGGGAAAGCAAGCCAAACTTAGCAGTTAGGTTGAGAACAAGGGCACATCCAGGTGGGCACGTGAGCTCACCAAAGGCAGAATGGGCATCACCTTCAGGTTGGTGGCCCCAGACTGTTAGTAAATGCTTGTCCTGGTGTCATCCATCTCAGGAGCTAGGAGATCTAAATATGGACAACACACTTTAGGGACCCAAGCCCCAAAAGCTTAGATAATGGCATTTTAAGTCTAGGAAGTCAGAGAATTGCATATAGAAAGGACAACTCTTGCAGGAAAGAGTGGAAAGCTAACATAGGTTGAAGGTTTCAGATCCCAGAAAGTAGAAAATCAGCAAATGTGTCACGGTTGAGCATAGGCACCAAATGTTGAGGCTAATATGAGAGTCTTTATAGCTACCTGGTGTTGCCCCATGCTCTAGCCAGACTTTTTAGTACGGTTTAAGGATAATATATTTTGGGCAAATTTTGACCAAGATATTTCCTGATCGGAGACTGAGACTAGCCAGAAAAGACAGGACATGAGGTGCCTGAAGTAAAAGGTAGTAGAAATGATCAAGCAATTTGAGAAATTGGCATAAGAGTCCTCTTTAGGATCTGATTTTATAAGAATAATGTTAAAATGATGATAATCATAATAGTGACAGCTACCACTTATGTGTTACTTATTATGTGCCAAAGCATTGTACCAAGTGATATGTTTCTCCCTTAGACAAATATGAACAGTGGGTATTATTATCATATCCATTTTACAGATGAGGAAATTAAGGTATAGAGAGATTATCTTGGTCAAAGTCATAAAACTAATAAGAGGCAGAGCTAGCATATAAATTTATACCACATCTGACCAAATATCCATATTTTAAAATCAAGTTTTATTGGGATACAGTCACAACCATTAGTTTATGCATTGTCCATGGCTGCTTTCATTCTACCACGGCAGAGCTAAGTAACATGCGATAGAAACCATATGGTCCATAGACTATGATATTTACAATTGGGCCCAAACAGAAAAGGGTTTGTTGTTCTCTGATTTAGACCATCAAAAGCCCATGCTCTTGACAATGCTGACTATAGACTTTCAAGATCTCTGCTACCCTAACTTAGTGCAGCTATTGGCTACGTTCCATGGCTTTTCTGGCCACCCTCTCAGACTAGGCTTTTCATCACCACTCCCACCCCAGTAAGAGACCTTCATATGAAACTAAGTCAGGGGCTAGACCAGGCTCAGACAGTTACTGCTATTAATGCTGATTGAAGGTATGGTGGCATAAAAAAAAGCTGATTTGGGGGATGAAGTGGCATTGGGAGGCTGAAGCCAATACGTAGGAAGGTGCAGCTAATGTGGGAGCTGGTATAAGACTTGGGGGGAAACTGAGACTCCCAGAAATGCTTACTGAAAAGAACAGAAAAGTCAAGGCAGGCCTTTTGCTAGGAGTTCAGTCAGATGCCAAGAATCCAAAGAAGAAGCAGAACAAAAATAAATGGGTTCATCCCTGGCTTCCTTAGAAGAGCAGTCCTACCACAGCCAATTTCTTGATCTACTGTTGGGTGCTGCTCTGATGAGGTGAGAATTCTTAGTTCTTGTCTCATCTCTGCTCTCACCTTAAAATGCAGAGAAGCTTGATCTCAAGAGGCAATAGACAGCAACATATTCCCTTCACTCATGGTAGCTTCTAGGACACCCTCCACGCTTCATGCAGATTAGTAGTTCTCAAACCCCTGATATACTGGGTTTGTGGCTTTAGCTTTGCTCATGAGAACATTGCATCACAATACATGTAAACATATCAGAATGTTCCCTGACCACATTATTCTTTTTTTGTACATAGATCAGATCTCCTTTCATTCTCTACAAATTGGAATATTGTTCCAGAGTTCTTAGCCTCTGAGGGAAAAATAAAGAAGCTTGTCCTCTTTTTTTTCTTCCAAATTGCTTTGCAAAAACCTATGAATTGACTTTTAATTTCTCTTCCATTTTCCCCTTCAGTAAATTATTCCCAACAGAAACAGAAGTGTCAAGGTTACCTCGTAAAGAAAGCAGAACTCTGGAAACCAAATAAATGAAAGCAAATATTTCTTGCAGCTTACCCAATTCAGGACTAGGAGCCACGAGACATGTTTTTGTTTAGGCTACATGGCATGTATGCTAGATCCTTTCCAAATATTTAGCGATTTAGCGATGGAGATATCAATAAATAATGTATTTCATATAAATAGCATCTGAGTCGATGTAGGATAATGACTCTGTGATCCTCTAGTTCCAGAAAGTGCCCACGACAGGGATACAATTGACAGTCCCACATGGTGTGTGAGATAGCACTTCTTTAATGCAAGTGGGAGCAGTGCTCCAACTTGAAAGCATATTCTAAGTTCTCAGTAATCTTACTGAAAGCAGAAAAAAGTCCCAGGAGTATGGCTTAGAGAGTGAGGGTATTTATAATGTGATCACATCTACACTGATTATGAGTCATGATCAAATAAGGACGCCATTCCATGTGGGTAAACCATTGTGGAGACCAGAGAATAATGAAATGAACTTCCAGTGCTTCAGGGAAATGCAACTGGCATCCAGATCTCAGGGTAAGAAGAGATCCTGATCCTTTGGAAGGAGGACACTGAAGTGAGAACCAATCATATCATGGTTTTGAATATCATAAGCCAAGCTGTTTTAACTTCCCTTCCTTTTAGTGCAAACCCTGACTGAATGTCAGAAGAAATAGAAAATCTGAATATACTATGTCTTTTAAAGAAAATACTGTAATTAACAACTTCAAGAGAAACTCTAGGCTTTACTCTTTTTACTATAAATGCACAAATAAACTGTTTTTACAGTAAATAGCTCCAGTAATAAATTATTTTAAAAAATAATGATAAAGTACTACCAGTCTTACACAAATCATTTCAGAGGATAGAGGAAGATAGAATATTTCTCAATGCAATTTATGAGACCAGTGCAATCTGGTCAAAATCAAAATCTGAGAAAGACATTAAAATAAAATTATAGACCAATGCCTTTTATGAATATAGATTAAAAAAAGATATTACCTATTATTAACAAATCGAGTCCATCAATACTATAAAGATAATACATAATGGTCAGGCATAATGGTTTATCGCAGGAATATAAATTGGTTTACCATTTATAATCAATCAATATAATTTGCCACATCAACAGAATAAAGTGAAGAAAGTATAATCATCTTAATATGTGCAAAAAAAGCATTTGATAAAATTCAGCAGATGTCCATCATTAAAATTCTTATCAAACAGTAGATAGAAGCTTCCTCAATCTGATAATGTCTATGAAAAACCTACAGTTAACATCTTAATGGCAAAATATTGAATGCTTTTTCTCTAAAATCTAGAAAAAAGAAATGATGTCTACTATTATTATTTCTATTTAACATTATATTAGAAGATCTAGCCATGGAAAAGTACAAAAAGAAATTTAAGGATCCATGGTTGAAAAGCGAGATGTAAAAGTATCTTAATTCAGACCTGACATGATTGTATGTTAGGAAATTTCAAGGAATCTATAAACTACCTTAACTAATATGTAATTTAGGCAGTCTGAGGGAGACACATCAATATCTAAAAATCCATTACTTATTTACACTAGTAACAAAAAATTGAAAAATGAAATTTGAAAAACAATACCACTTAAAAACTTCCCCAATATCCAGGACTAAACTTAACAAAAGGTAGGCAAGACCTTTGTCTCAAAAGTACAAAACATTACTGAGAGATATTAAGGAGAATGTAATACGTGGAGAGACATAATCACTGGTTGGGAAACTCAAATGGTTAAGATATTAATTCTTATCACATTGATTTATTGATACAGGCTATTCCAATTAAAATCCCAGCAGGGGGGATCCCTGGGTGGCGCAGTGGTTTGGCGCCTGTCTTTGGCCCAGGACGCGATCCTGGAGACCTGGGATCGAATCCCATGTCGGGCTCCCGGTGCATGGAGCCTGCTTCTCCCTCTGCCTGTGTCTCTGCCTCTCTCTCTCTCTCTCTCTCTGACTATTATAAATAAATAAAACATTAAAAAATATTTTAAAAAAATCCCAGCAGGGGCAGCCTGGTTGGTTCAGCGGTTTAGTGCCTGCCTTTGGACCAGGATGTCATCCTGGAGACCGGGGATCAAGTCCCACATCAGGTTCCCTGCATGGAGCCTGCTTCTCCCTCTGCTTTTATCTCTGCCTCTCTCTCTGTGTGTCTCTCATGAATAAATAAATAAAGTCTTAAAAAAAAATCCCAGCAGTTTTTGTAGAAGTTAATGAGTGGATTCCAAGATGCATATTGAAACGCAAAGGAAATAAAACATCCAGGACAAACCTGAAGAAGAATACAGTTGGAGGAATGAAAATTAGTGTTAATGGACAGCCTATACCTAGAAGTTAAATTTATAAAGTTTTTAGAAGAGAACTTAGAAAGTTATCTTCACAATCTTTGGGTAGAGAAGACTACTTAGGACACAAAAAGCACTAACCATAAAAAAAATGATGAACTAGATTTCACCAGACTTCGAAAACTTCTGCTTATCAAAAGACAATATTGGGAAAGTCAATGGCTTTTCTCCCACAGACTGAGAGAAAACACTGAAATGCATATATTTGGCAAAGGACTTGTATCGAGAGTATATAAAGAATTCCTACAAATAAAAAAAAATAAACAATTCAATACAAAAATGAGCAAAACACTTGAAGAAATGCTCGACAAGTAAAGTTACCTAAAGATATACTGAGCATAGGAACAAGTGTTTGGCATTTGACATCAGGTAAATCTAAACGAAAACCACAGTGAGTGCCTCTGTCACTTTCGGTACAGCTAAAGTTAGAGGAGGACAATATAAAAGTTGGTGAAGATGATGAGCAATTGCAATAATTATATTTTCCCAGTAGGAGTACATGTTGGTACAGCCAGTTTGGAAAACTCTGATAGTTTCTAATAAAACTAAATACATACTGATATATATGTACCTATGACCCAGCAATTCCACACCAAAATATTTATGCAAGGGATACAGGTGCATGTCCACAAAATGTCTTGCACAAAAATACTCACTTGAACACTGGTGAAACCCAAATGTCCATCAGAAGGGAAATAAATAAATTGTGGCATACTTCTACCATGGGATAGAAAAAAGAATAAGAATAAGCTATTGATACAAAAAACAACATGGATGAATCTCAAAAATATTACATTGAGTGAGAGAAGCCAAGCACAAAAGAATACATACGCTGTATGATTTCATTCCAATATGTGAATCTGTTTCTGTGGGTTTAGGAATAGTCACAATAAGGATGCCTAGCTGGCTCAGGCGGTAGAGCATGTGACTCTTGATCTTGGGGTTGTAAGTTCAAGCCGCACATTGGGTGCAGAGATTGCTTGAAAGTAAAATTTTTTATGTATTTTTAAGATTTTATTTATTTATTTGAGAGAGAAAGAGAGTGCGCAGGCACGAGCCCCGGGGAGGGGCAGAGGGAGAGGGAGAAGCAGACTCTCTGCTGAGCAGGGAGCCCACTGTGGAGGCTCCATTCCAGGACCCTGGGATCATGACCTGAGCCGAAGGCAGATGCTTAACCAACTGAGCCACCTAGGTGCCCCTAAAAATAAAAATTAAAAAAAAGAAAAGAAAAAGAGAATAGTCCAAATAACTCTAAGTTGGAATCAGAACAGTAGCTGCCCGTGGGGGGCGGGGGTGGGGGAGGGGTAGGAAGGAATTTACTGAGGTGATATAAGTAAACGTTCTTTACGTTGATCAAAATAATGATTACACATTTGTCAAAATTTATCAAGTTCTACACTTCAGGTTTATGAATTTTACTGTGTGTAAATGATTCCTCAATAAAGCACAAACCACAAAAAGCATATAGTGAGTGGAACAAGACTGCTCCAGACAGTGAATGCTGCAGGAAATCAGAGGAGAGAAGCATGACTCACCAGGAAGGATGGATGAGTCAGCCTCAGATTGTAGGTAGAAAAGGAACTGAACGCTGTAGGACGGCTGGTATTCATAGGGCAGGGATGGAATGGTTGTGGTGGGCGTTTCACCTAGACCAACCTCTGTGAAAAGCTTCTAGTAATTCCAAATCCCAGGCGCTCACACCAGCACTGTGGCTCTTGATGAGTCACAGTCACCGGAATATGCTTCAATAGAAGATCTCTTTTTTGCAACTCACTGACAGATGGAAAGATGGATAAAGTGTACTAAAAACTCTAGGCCAATCGAATAAGCTTTGGTGCTTGCAACAGCCCTATTCAATATTTTGTGAAGTTCTGAGCTTATTTTGAAATGATCTTTCTGCCTGTTTGAACAATGCGCAAAGTACTGAGTTGGGCAGGCTGGAAACACCTCCAAAGGCTTTTGGAAGCAGAAGAACTATAAAATACAGATAGATAAACATGGAAATAAGACATCCCTTTTACGTGTTAATTTTCTCATTTTAATAAGGAACATTTGACATCATCTCTTAGGCCTCTTTTATTTCTAAGAATATTAAGTTAAGGCTATGATTTGTTAATTAATCTAGTCCTATTCTCTCTCTTTTTTTTATTTGAGAGAGAGAGAGAGAGAATGAGGAGGGGTGGGACAGAGAGAGAAGGAGAGAGAAAATCTTAAGCAGGCTCCATATCCAGCAGGAAGCCCAGCTCAGGGCTTGATCTCACGACCCTGACATCATGACCTAAGCTGAAATCAAGAGTCCGATGCTTCACTCATTGAGCCACCCAGGCATTCCAATCTAATGTCTTCTGACATGGAAGATCCTTTACAATATGACCCCAAGATTCTTTACCATTAAAATCCTGCCTGGTCCCAAAATAACCACATCCTTACTCAGACCTTTGTCCATCCCTGCCCTCATAGTGCACTATGTCCTTCCATCAGGAATGTGTTTCCATCCAGGATGCTCTGCCCACTGAATCCTACCCACCTCTCCAGCCCACTTACTCACTAGAGATTCCTTTACTATTTCCTACACTCTTGCAGTTTAGGAATTACTATCATTTATTTGGCAAGTATCATCTTTTGCCTTGTGTTATCATTCACCCTCTAACACATGTGTTTTCAACCATCACCATGGATAAATGTAAGCAGAATTAAGGCAAAACTTTCAATGTATGTCTCCTTCCCCCTTCAATTTCCCCCAACATCTATATGTGTTATTTCTAATAGATGTTCAACAAATACTAGGTGGTTAACCAGTTGGTTCATACCAGGTTAGGAAAGACCCCATTGTGGAATCTTATGATTCTGAAAAAAAGAAGAATCAAACATGCACACATGCAAGTCCCCAAAGGAGAGCACATTTGCCTGGAAGGGAATGTTTTCACGGGAAGTCAGAGAAGCAGTAGCAGCTCCAGTCTCAGACCCAGAGATCTCAGATTTACAGTGATGTTGATGGATTGGGATATGTTATCAGCAAAGGCAGACTAGCTAAATCACAGGCTGAGAAGCATAATAAACTTTGGCATCTAATATGCCTTGCTAAATTAAAGTTTAAAAAGGAAGACATGAATAAATAAAACAGCTGGTTGAAGGCCAACCTATTAAATGAAAATGAATCCATGAAAGCTCCAGAACACACTATACGTCACTTTGGATACCACTTAATCATGGAACTAAAAATATCCCTCAAGCTCTCGGCTCACTTGTGAGTTTGCTGAGGATGAATTAGACAGTATAAGACAAGAGAATTAGTACCAGTTGCAAAGAAAATTTGAATCTCTTTGAAAATTCTAACCTGTGAACTGCTCATGTTACTCTTAGGTGGAGGGCACATAATTTTGGGCACTCTGGTGATGTCAGTACCCTACTTACAACAGTTTCATGACATTCTATGGCCCTTAATACAAAGTTCAAAATCCTGCCTGTTAGTAGGACCTCTCTCCATCTCTGCAATCTCATCCTGTCAATTTAGGCTGCTAAAACAAAATCCCACAGACTAGGTAGCTTATGAACAATAGGTATCTATTGCTCGCAGTGGTGGAGGCTGGGAAATCCAAGATCAAGCCCTTAGTATGGTCAGACAAAGACTTTCTTTCTGCCTCATAGCTGATAACTTCTCCCTATGTCCTCATATGGTGAGAGGTTTGGAAGGTCTCCAGAGCCTCTTTTATAAGAGCGCTAATTCAATTCATGAGAGCTCCGCCCTCACGATTTCAGTGCTTCCCAAAGGCCCCACCCACGAATACTAGCACCTTTAGGGGTTAGGGTTTCATCATATGCATTCTGGAGTGACACAAGCATTCAGACCATAGCAACCCTCTTTTAACAATTTCCCTCTTTCTCTGTGCTCTCCAGCCCACTGGTTTTTTGGTTCCCAAAACACTACATGTTACTTTCTGCCTCAGGGCCTTAGCACATGCATTTCCTTTCCCCTTGGAGTGCTCTTCTCCCTTCTCACTTAGATACTTCCTATTCATTCGTTTTACTTCTTTAAGAAGCTTGAGAAATTTTCCTATTATGCATTCTAACAGCACCTTCTGTTTCTGCTTCACAGCTCAAATGAAAATGAGAATAAGGGAGGAGGGGCAAGATGGCGGAAGAGCAGGGTCCCCAAATCGCCTGTCCCCACCAAATTACCTAGATAACCTTCAAACCATCCTGAAAATCTACGAATTCGGCCTGAGATGTAAAGAGAGACCAGCTGGAACGCTACAGTGAGAAGAGTTCGCGCTTCTATCAAGGTAGGAAGACGGGGAAAAAGAAATAAAGGAACAAAAGGCCTCCGAGGGGGAGGGGCCCCGCGAGGAGCCGGGCTGAGGCCGGGGCGAGTGTCCCCAGGACAGGAGAGCCCCGTCCCGGAGGAGCAGGAGCTGCACCAACCTTCCCGGGCGGGCGGAAAGGGGCTCGCAGGGAGGTGGAGCAGGACCCAGGAGGGCGGGGATGCCCTCGGGCTCCCGGGGACACTAACAGACACCTGCGAGCGCAGGAGAGTGCTCCGAGCTCCCTAAGGGCTGCAGCGCGCACGGCGGGGCCAGAGCAGCTCGGAGGGGCTCGGGAGCGGCTCCAGGGAGGGAGCTGCGGGGCGGGAGCGCGAATCCAACAGCGCAGGCCCCGGAGCACAGGGCGCCGGGACACAGCCCAGGATCCAGCCTCCCCCTGGGACAGGCAGAGGCCGGGAGGGCCCAGGACAGCGAGGACGCTCCTGCCCCGAGCTGAGCAGATCAGCGGCCCCGCCCCGGAGCCTCCAGGCCCTGCGGACTCGTGCCCCGTAGTTCCTGCGGAGGCTGAATCCAGGCTTCCAGAGTTGCCATAGCAACTGCGGCTGATCCTCCTGGGGCCCCACGGGGTAAACAACCCCCGCTGAGCCCTGCAGCAGGCAGGGGCAGAGCAGCTCCCCCAAGTGCTAACACCTGAAAATCAGCACAGCAGGCCCCTCCCCCAGAAGACCAGCTGGACGGACCAGTGATACTCCCCCTGTTCCAATACAACTTGTTTTTGGCCACTCTGCCCTGAGCAAAATGACTAGAAGGAAAACCTCACCTCAAAAGAAAGAATCAGAAACAGCCCTCTCTCCCACAGAGTTACAAAATCTGGATTACACTTCAATGTCAGAAAGCCAATTCAGAAGCAGTATTATACAGCTACTGGTGGCTCTAGAAAAAAGCATTAAGGACTCACGAGACTTCATGACTGCAGAATTTAGATCCAATCAGGCAGGAATTAAAAATCAATTGAATGAGATGCAATCCAAACTAGAAGTCCTAACGACGAGGGTTAACGAGGTGGAAGAACGAGTGAGTGACATAGAAGACAAGTTAATGGCAAAGAGGGAAACTGAGGAAAAAAGAGACAAACAATTAAGGGACCATGAAGACAGATTAAGGGAAATAAATGACAGTCTAAGGAAGAAAAACCTACGTTTAATTGGGGTTCCCGAGGGCGCCGAAAGGGACAGAGGGCCAGAATATGTATTTGAACAAATCCTAGCTGAAAACTTTCCCAATCTGGGAAGGGAAACAGTCATTCAGATCCAGGAAATAGAGAGATCCCCCCCTAAAATCAATAAAAACCGTTCAACACCTCGACATTTAATAGTGAAGCTTGCAAATTCCAAAGATAAAGAGAAGATCCTTAAAGCAGCAAGAGACAAGAAGTCCCTGACTTTCATGGGGAGGAATATTAGGGTAACAGCAGACCTCTCCACAGAGACGTGGCAGGCCAGAAAGGGCTGGCAGGATATATTCAGGGTCCTAAATGAGAAGAACATGCAACCAAGAATACTTTATCCAGCAAGGCTCTCATTCAAAATGGAAGGAGAGATAAAGAGCTTCCAAGACAGGCAGGAACTGAAAGAATATGTGACCTCCAAACCAGCTCTGCAAGAAATTTTAAGGGGGACTCTTAAAATTCCCCTTTAAGAAGAAGTTCAGTGGAACAATCCACAAAAACAAGGACTAAATAGATACCATGATGACACTAAACTCATATCTGTCAATAGTAACTCTGAACGCGAATGGGTTAATGACCCCATCAAAAGGCGCAGGGTTTCAGACTGGATAAAAAAGCAGGACCCATCTATTTGCTGTCTACAAGAGACTCATTTTAGACAGAAGGACACCTACAACCTGAAAATAAAAGGTTGGAGAACCATTTACCATTCAAATGGTTCTCAAAATATACCCTAAAAACTATAGAACACTTCTGAAAGAAATTGAGGAAGACACAAAGAGATGGAAAAATATTCCATGCTCATGGATTGGCAGAATTAATATTGTGAAAATGTCAATGTTACCCAGGGCAATTTACACGTATAATGCAATCCCTATCAAAATACCATGGACTTTCTTCAGAGACTTAGAACAAATTATTTTAAGATTTGTGTGGAATCAGAAAAGACCCCAAACAGCCAGGGGAATTTTAAAAAAGAAAACCGTATCTGGGGGCATCACAATGCCAGATTTCAGGTTGTACTACAAAGCTGTGGTCATCAAGACAGTGTGGTACTGGCACAAAAACAGACACATAGATCAATGGAACAGAATAGAGAACCCAGAAGTGGACCCTGAACTTTATGGTCAACTAATATACGATAAAGGAGGAAAGACGATCCACAGGAAGAAAGACAGTCTCTTCAATAAATGGTGCTGGGAAAATTGGACATCCACATGCAGAAGAATGAAACTGGACCACTCTCTTGCACCATACACAAAGATAAACTCAAAATAGATGAAAGATCTAAATGTGAGACAAGATTCCATCAAAATCCCAGAGAAGAACTCAGGCAACACCCTTTTTGAACTTGGCCACAGTAACCGGAGAAGGACAAACAGTGTATGTTCTCATTCATTTGGGGAATATGAATAATAGTGAAAGGGAATATAAGGGAAGGGAGAAGAAATGTGTGAGAAATATCAGAAAGGGAGACAGAACATAAAGACTTCTAACTCTGGGAAATGAACTAGGGGTGGTGGAGAGGGAGGAGGGCGGGGGGTGGGGGTGAATGGGTGACGGGCACTGAGGGGGACACTTGATGGGATGAGCACTGGGTGTTATTCTGTATATTGGTAAATTGAACACCAATAAAAATTAATTTATAAAATTAAAAAAAAGAGAATGAGAATAAATTAAGTGCATATATAATTTTTTTGTTTAATATATGTCTTCCACACCAGATTTTGCTTAAGGGAGAATAGCCTTCCCTCTGGCCTCATTCTCTCTTTTTTTTTTTTTTTAAGATTTACTTAGTTATTTGTGAGGGAGAGAGAGAGAAAGCACAAGCAGAGAGAGAGAGAGAGAGAGAGAGAGAAGCTTAAGAAGACTCCCACTGCATGGGGAGCCTGACACAAGACTTAATCTCACAACCTTGAGATCATGACCTAAGCCAAAATCTAGAGTCAGATGCTCAACTGATTGAGCTACCCAGGTGCCCCAGGTCTCATGTTTTCATGTAGAAGTACTTGAACTGGAGTCATCCCAATGCCCCATGCACTATCAGATAGTGACTTGTCAGCTTGGAGAGTTTGGGAGGATGAACTGGTGTGTGTGGCTTAGCTCTTTGTTTTCCTGGTTTGCTGACAGGAATGGCATCCTGTACTGCTTGTGTGCTGGGCAAGAGTCATATCCCTGAAGTAAGGAAGGAAGGCCTGTATTTGCCCAGCGGGGCTGGTGATTAGATGACAGAAGATCCAGTAAGATTTATCAATAATATTGCTGACATTTTTATCTTTGTTTCTTTGTTTTCTATATTGAAATCATATCATAAAAAACTCAAAAAGGGAAGAAAAAGATGTTAAAAATTCCATTAGATTCTAAGTATGTCTTTTTCATCGAATGTAACTCCAGCACGCAGCCCAGTTCCTGCAAATAGTGAATGTTCCATAAATATTTATCAAACGTATGAATTATTTAATCTCTCTGAGCCAGTTTTCTCAAATGCAAAATGATGATAAAACCTACCAGTCTGGCAACCATATATGAGTATTCAAGGTACTACGTTAAAGCAATCAGTACAGCATCTGGAGCGTGGTTAAATGGATAAATATGCTGTAGCTATTACTTTCTGGCTAGAACAACTGAGAATAATTCCTATTTAGAGCTACACACTTCAACCAGGCATCAGGACAATATAACCACAATGTCATTGTGTCTACTTGATAGGTTCTGATGTCTTTTATAAAAATAATATATCAAGTTGTTTTTTCAACCCAATATTATATACACCAAAAAGATAATCTACAATATAGAATGAAATATCACTGATCTATGCAATGTACACATATAGACTTAAAGCAATTTACCCAAAATATGCAACAGTCTTCAATTATACTCTGATTCTAATGCCCCTTACAAATCTTCCCATATGAGGTTAATATATGTTTTCCACACAAGATTTTGCTTAAGGGAGAAAGCACTTACAAAGTCATCAGGACCTGGTTTAAATCCACTTCTTGTGTTATTCTGTGTGAGCTGCATTCATTGCCACAGCATTCTGTCCTGGTCCATACCACATCAGCCATTCCTGGCAGTAAGACTGATGTGCTAGGTGTGTCCAGCAGTCAGTTCCTCGGTGTACGATTTCCCAGACCCAGTGCCTGCATATAGACTTTTTGTGTCAGTTATGCATTTCAGCAAACATGCAGTCAGGTAATGGATAGTGCCTCAGGATACAGATCAGAAGACAGGAAAAGATGCATTATTACTGAGGGCTAGTGGGGTGAGAGAAAAAGACTTCTTATATCTGTATCTGTTGTGAGTCATATTTTGATAAATGTGGAGTGTCTCCAATTTCTTATATGACTTAACTGATAATTTTGTCTCTTTTTATTAAAGATCTAAGTTATGTCTGCTTCCAGTTAGGGGGAAGAAGAATGTGAAAGATCTTACTCCTGAGGTAACTACAAGAAAAAAAGAAACAGACAAAAGAAAAATGATATTTATTTTATTTTATTTTATTATTTTATTTTTACGGAAGCAAGCAAGGAAATTTTAATGAACTGATATGTGGAGAAAATCTACTCCCTCATCAGTGAGAAGAGAGTTGTGGGTCATCCATTCTTGGTGGTGGATGCCTGGTCTAGTGGAGGTGAGAATGGTCAGCTGTGGATGACAAGAAAATAACCAAAGTCTTGGATGAGTTGGACTTTGAAAGAGCACCTAAAATGAAATCAAATCACTTGGTCCAAAAATCTACCACCCCCCCCAACTCCCATTAACACATTTCCACCCTGAATTTTGCAGAGAAAGCAATAATGATGACTGGATAGTAGAAAGATCACATTTTCAGAATTTTGTTTACATTCTGGGGCCCTATGAAGCTGAAATTCAAAGATCAACCAAAATCATCTAAAATTGAAGTGCAGTCTACTCCCAGTTCAAAATACTGATAAGATCCATGAAGATCATCCTTTGGCCAGTGGGTGTGACACTAGAGGTTGGGTAATCAATCTAGTTAAATATCTGGTCCAGCTCCAGCTCAGTTAGATTCTAGGGGGAATCTGAATGGTCAGCAGTACCCTTCTCCCCCATCCTTACCAGCAGACAGAAGAAAAGGATTTTCACTCTCTGAGAAATGAAAAAACAATAATATACCAGTCTCCACTCTTTTTTTTTTAAACACACAACAGGAACACAATGAAAAACATTGAGACACATTTCCCGAAGAAGCAGGAAAATGTGACCTTTCATAAAGAGAAGAGCAGTCACTAGAAGCAAATCCAGTTAGAATGAGCAGGCAATGACTTTAAACAACTTTTAACATTAAAACAACCATCAAATATACACTAAGGAATTTCTAGGAAGAGATTGATGTAATAGGTAAATAGATGGAGGCATTTTAGGAAAGAAATTGAAACTTAAATAAAAGGACCAAATGGAAATTGTGGAATTGAAAAATATATGATCTGAAAGTTAAAAAAAATCATTGGATGAGTTTAAGAACAGATTGCATGCTGCAGCAGAACAAATCAATGAACTTTGAAGAAGGTCAATGGAAATTAACCAAACTGAAGTGCAAAAAGAAAAAAGACTATAAAAGAAAAGGCAGCATATTAGTGACCTGTGGAATAATATAATGTGATCTACATATAACTGGAATCCTGGAAAAAGAAACAAACAAACAAATGTCACTAGAAAAATCATTTGAAGCAATAAAGGCCAACATTTCCCCAAATTTGATGAAAAATATTAATCCACAGGCTCAAGAAGCTCAGCAAACCCTAAGCAAAATAAATACAAAGATACCCACACCTAGGTATATTAAAGCTATGGTCTGGCCCAGCTCAACTTAGCTCTAGAAGGAATCTGATGGTTAGTAACCCCATCCCACAGTCACTAGCAGACAAAGAAAAGGACTTTCACTCTCAGAAATAAGCAAAACAAAAAAAAATCATATCTAGTTATATTCCTAGTTTTCGAACTACTGAAAATCAATGATAATATCTTAAAATAGCCAGGGGGGATAACAACTAGGAGAATTGTTATTCTGGACCTAAGTCCAACTATATATATTTTTAATGTAAGTAATGGAAAGTTTGAGTAAATGCAATTTTGGATCCATGAGAAAGAGAAAAATCTAGTGTGAGTGCATGGTTTTTAGAAGATAGCATTGAAAGTTGAAGGTAAGCATAATTCTATGGAAGAGAAGGTAATGCATCTATACTCTCACACTGGCATTTGTGAATATGCATTTGTGAGAAGTTTCCAAGGGGAAGCATGTTTTTTTAAGAGAGATGGGAAGCCCACATTAGGAGAAGGAGATCCCATTACATTATAGGAGTCCAAATCATTTTGCCAAAAAGTATTATTTCCCAGAGCACTGCAATAGCTTGCAAAGTTTCCAAATTGCTGTCCTGAAAGAACACATGTGCACTTCTGGTGTTTTTTATTAGTCTTGGAGTCAGAAGAGAATAAGAATATTAGAGATGGACAAAATCTGTTCTGATTTCCAAAGGGTTAAGAAGGTACATTCTTTTTTTTTTTTTTAAGATTTTATTTATTTATTCAAGAAGAGACAGAGAGGCATAGACACAGGCAGAGGGAGAAGCAGGCTCCATGCAGGGAGCCCGACATGGAACTCCATCCCAGGTCTGCAGGATCACGCCCTGGGCTGAAGGTGGTGCTAAACCAGCTGAACCACCCAGGCTGCCCTCCTCCCCTTTAATTTAATATTTAAAATTTAGTGTACTTTTCTACACTTCAATATCCTTGGTGTTCCTGCTTCTTTGCAGAAATGGTAGGTTCAAATTGAAGCCTTCACTACATAAGGTAGACAGGCTTCATACCCCTCTAATGAAGAAGACAAGTAAACAATTACAATAATATGATATGATCATGTCCACAGTAGAGGTTTATTCAAAGGGTCATGGAGCACAAAGGAAGAAAATAAGCAAAACAAAATATTATATTTTCTGCCTGAGGCTGTAAGAGGCATTATGTAAAGAGGAGCTGTTACTTTTGCATGATAGAGAGCCACCAGAATCTTCAAGGATGAGTAGAATTATCTCCTACCTGTTCTATATTCCTCACTAAGAATAGTGCTGGCATAGAGTGGCTGCTTCCTCCATACTGACTGCTAGGTCATCTTAATAAAACATTCTTGTCCACTTTCACATAGCGGGGCCCTAAAACATCAGCGGATACTGAGCATCCTTCCTTTTGACTAACGAACCATTTTATTTTATGAAAAAAAATGTAGGTGTGTCACTATATAATAAGTGTCATTACAGTTCTGGTCAATAAAATAGCAGTAACGGGAAGGATCTTCATATTCACACTGAGCACTTTAAACTGATAGATCGGCTGCACTTATGCAAATGCTCTGAGAAGCCTATGCTGTGATTTCTCAGTAACAGTGTAGGGATACCACAGAGGCCAGGGACCACATCTGTTCGGGATATTTGGGGCAAAAGGGTCTATTCTTCATCTGTGTGGTAATCTGTTTATACTCATGGGCAGTGAAGGTTTTAAGCCATGGTTCTTTATGATAATGGCTACATTGATGATGTTGATGGTAGTAATCCTGTGGCTGAGACATAATTATGTAATGCTCCACCTGGGGGTCTTGATAAATGCTTCATTATCACAGTAAACAGTGATTTTCATGCAAGCATCCTATTAATTTAGTAGCCATGTTATATTTTGGCATAGAAAATCTATTTTAAACACTAAAACTGCTTTTGGGGGAATATATAGGTTATAGAATACACGTCCATGCAATTTTTGCTACTTTCCCACAGTAGAAGAAATACATAACTTAGAAGATATCCCCTTCTGGGATGCCTGGGTGGCTCAGCAGTTGAGCCTTTGGCTCAGGTCGTGATCGCAGGGTCCAGCCCCACACTGAGCTCCATGCAGGGAGCCTGCTTCTCCCTCTGCCTGTGTCTCTGCCTCTCTCTCTCTGTCTCTCATGAATAAATAAAATCTTAAAAAAAAAAGATATCACCCCTTTCTTTCAAAACAGAAAAAAAAATAGAGGAAGGGAAGTTAAAAGGAGAAAGGGAGCAGATATTCATCATCTGTGTCAGATTCAGATATATTTTACAAATTATTTTGTATAATCTTTCTGATAATTTTGCATTGTGGGTAAATTCTAGACACTTGGAAATTGGGACTCAAAAAGGTTAATTGGCCAGTCGCAAAGCAGAGCTTAGCTTGACTGAGACACTAGGTCTGTGTACTTCCACCTTCCACAAGCGCTTGTCCCTGCTGCGCCCCGACAGCAACGCCCTGCAAGGCGGGGGCACGCGGCTCAGGCAGCTCCCCTCTCCTCCAGCCCGGTCCCCCCTGCGCTGGCCCTGCGCTCAAGTCCGGGTGCAGCTGTTCCGCAGGCTGGACAGCATAATGGAGTCATTAGGTCATTAGGGAGGTCAGAATCAGCAACCCCCGCCCCCCCGCCAGGCTCTGACCCTCGCCCGGGGAATGATCCGGAACAGTAGTCACACCTTCTTTCTGAATCTCCTCTTTTTTTTTTTTTTTCTACAGCAAAATGAGCAAATCCAGTGGCTTCCTGAGATTTCCACCAGCTCCACAGTCGGTGATTAGCAAATGCCAGGTTTGCTGCAGATCCTCCCGGAGTAAATTACCCTAACAATGAGATCCATTTACAAAATCGGGGAGGTGGCCGGCGCCAGCCGAGCTAATGGCTTGTTCGATGGCCCGTGTACCCATCACCGGGCTGCGAGCGCGCTGCTCGCTTCCGAGGCCCGGGGACCGCGCGAAGGATGCTCTGCGGTGAGGACCACACGCCCGCCGCAGACACCTGACCCCCAGCGGTCGGGGCTGGGCCTCCAGATCGGACTGCACCGAGACGCCCTCTCCCTGGGTGCTTCGGATCCCAAAATAAACCAGATCCTGTTTCTCCTATCCATACAAAAGCAGGGAGATTGTCTTTTTTATTTCCGTTCTTTTCATTCTTTTTTCTTTCTTTCATTTGGTATGGGAAAGAGAGAGAGAGAGAGAAAAAAACACTAACAGCATAAACGGAAGAGAACTTTTGCCTTTATAGAATCGCAGAATGCTGGGATGGAAGGTGATTTTCTGCTAACTCTCTTAGGCACATAGAGATGGAAGGCTCAGCAGGCAGTCCCCCAGCTGAGATTAGAAGCCAAGCCCATGCCTCCTTTGCAAAAAATCAGGAAACAGCATTTAAGAACTCTGGCTCCGTTTTGACACACTCCCCAGCTGTACCGCACCACGACCTCAGGGGTAATCAAGACTCTGGAGGGTTTTCTTCTTCTTCCTCCTCCTCCTCCTCCTCCTCCTCCTTCTCCTCCTCCCCTCCTCCTCCTCCTCCTCCTCCTCCTCCTCCTCCTCCTCCTCCTCCTCCTCCTCCTCCTCCTTCTTCTTCTTCTTCTTCTTCTTCTTCTTCTTCTTCTTCCTTCTCCTCCTCCTTCTCCTCCTTCTTCTCCTTCTCCTTCTCTTCTCCTCCTTCTCCTCCTTCTCCTTCTCCTTCTTCTCCTTCTTTCTTCTTCTTCTCCTTCTTTTCCTTCTTCTCCATTTCTTCTCCTCCTCCTCCCCCTCCTGTTTCTTCTTCTTCCAAGAAACTAAAGTTTTGTCTTAAAACTAGAGTTTTAAGAATTATTCTTTGCGAAGCAATAACTAATTTTTATAGTCAGTGAAAAGGAAAACAGAACACAAACAGCATATTGTACTTCCTATGCAAAGGGAAAAAAAACCTTTGGCTTTTCCTCTAAATCTCCCTTTAATCAATTTGCAAACCAAAATGCATGATGGAACTCAGAGGCATTCTCAGCTCTAAGCGCTATTACATTCCTCCCTATTTTAGAAACAGGAGACTATTTATTAGTTGTATGTAGAAGGTCTGCCTTTAATGTAATTGCTCTGTCAGAGAACAAGCTATCTGACTATTGATGTATAATTCTGCTTTTCTCAGAAACATGATTAGGCTTTTCATCTGGAATTTTTGCCCAAATTCTGGTAAATGCATATTTGCTTTTAAGATTCTTTCAAAAAAGAAACAGGGATTATTAAAGGACCCTGGTGCCCATCATAAAGCATTGATATAAAAGCACAGTCACTGCCCAAAGGAACAGGGAAAGAATTTTATGTTCTGTTTTTCTTGCACACTAGATGCTTTTGAACAGAAAGACAAGGGGTGGGGAATAACCCATAGGAGTCTGTTACACACCAGCTCAATGCTAATGAGGGTGATTAAATGGAAATCGACTGTGAGAAATAGCCATGTGTCGTGTGGTAAGTGGACTCCCTGCATCAACTTCATGAAGTGCCTTTTTATTTTTGTTTTGCGCCTGAAGAGCCTTTTAATGAGCAAAGATCTTCTGTTGCTTGAAAAGCAACCAAGAAGTTGTTGACATTCTTTTCTTTACTGAGGAAGAATTTGTCTATGCTTGTTCTCCAGATCCTGGGGCTACAAGAAAATAATGTTGCTTCTGAGGTAGTGACCTTGGTTTAGTCTGGGGTCCAGCATTTCCTTTCGGCCAAGTTGGAATCCATTCCAGCAGCCTTTTTAGGGGCTTAATAGGCCAGGGCATTGCTTGAGGATCCAGGCTTTTGGAAAAATGTTGATCTTCTGGTAGCTGGATGGTGACTCCAGAAGCCATGGAGACAATGAGAGAATGACCTAGTATTGCCTGCTGCAGCCTCAGAACACAGGCACAGCCTGCTGGTAAACCTCCTCCATCCCAGGTGGAAGATGTGGGAATAGCCATCCAGTCACCAGCGCCTCACCCTTCTGTGATTTGCTCCCCACTGTTCATAATGACCCCACCTCTTCTGGATAAATGAGGGAATGGGGTGAGGGTGGAAAGGATAGGGAAAAAGGGGGTGGTTAACTCTGGGGTACACACACAAGACAATCTTCTTGCCCTTTGTTCTTGGCTGCAACTAAGTGAAATGCAAAGAGACATTCAACCTCCTATATTTTTTTCCCTGCTGCTGCATTGACTATGGTGCCCCTTATCTTTCCCACCTGCTCACCATTTTATAGATTCACCCTCATCCTCAGTTTCTGGAAGGAATCTGGACCTAACCTAAAGTCTAGGGTATATCAGTGGCTGTAGCTCTGTGTTCTTGGTCTCAGCATCTGGTATGCCCCAACCTTGGACCCCATTGGAACTAAAAGGACTTCTGGTGTCATTCCTGCCCCTATATTTCTCTCTGAGCAGCCTGCTTGCTGAACACCCATTCCTTCCCTAGGATGAAACTTGACTTACTTTTGCTGTTCCCTTTCCCAAATGGATGGCAATGTCTGGTACACTGAACACTTCTCACTATAGCCCAGTGGATCTCAACAGGAGGCAGCAATTGGAAATATGTTGCAGTGGGAGGGGAGGAGGGGGGCATTTTTGGTTGTCACAAGGATTGAAGGACACTTCTAGCATTTAAAGGGTGGGCAGGGGGCAGAGATACTAAACAATTTGTCCTGCCTAAAATGCCAATGACCCTGAGGTTGAGGAACTGCTCCTGCCCCAAGGGAGTGCATGCCTATCCAGCACTAGCAAGGGTACAAGAATACCCTCCGGCCCACCTGGAAACAACTTCTCAGTCTCCTCTTTCACTGCGGATCTTCTCTTCTCTCCAATTTGGTTTTATGAACTGGAACTGTAGGCAACACCTTTATTTACTCCCTCCTGGAAGATCAGCCTTTCCATGACTTAGGCCTTAGAACTTTCCTTTTTTTTTTTTCCTTAGAACTTTCCTATCCTTGCCCACTGAAGCACATTTCTCCAACCTGTAACATTAGCTTAAAGCATATTTACTTTCTAGTTGCTAATTTTGACTCTACCTTCTATTGAAATTCTGTTTACTCTCTTTGGTTCTTGAGCCTAGGTGGATGTAATCTTACAGGTATGTGATACCAGTTCCAGAAACTCATCTGTCTTATACTCTTTCTTCTTTGGAGTGCCTGGCCTCAGGAGTCAAGTCTTCCATACTAGTCAAGGGAGAGAGACAACAGACAAATATTAGTTTGCTTGGACTGCCAAAACAAAGTACCACAACTGGGTGGCTTAAACAACAGAAATACATTGTCTAACAATTATGGAAGCTTGAAATCTGAGATCAGGAGTGGGTGGGGCTGTGAGAGAAGGATCTGTTCCACACTCCTCTCTTATCCTCCTGGTGGCTTACTGCCAATATTTGGAGTTCCTTAGACCGTGGGAACATCACCTTGATCTCTGCCTTCATTCATCTTCATATGCATTTTCCTTGTACACATATCTCTGTCTCAAAGTTTCCCATTTTTATAAGGATACCTGTTATATTGATTAGGGACCCACTCTACCCCAAATATGACCTCATCTTAACTAATTCTATCTGCAATTTATTTCCAAATAAGATCATATTCTGAGATAGTGGAGTTAGGACTTCAACATGTGAATTTGGAGCATAAGTCAACTTTTAACAGTGCATTAGATTGTGATAAGTACTCAGGAGAATAAAGTAGCAGAAGGGGTTTGGGGAGAATAGAAGTTCAGGGCATATCGTTTTTAAGGGGTGGTCAGGAAGAAAATCGCTGATAAGATATTTGAGCTGACCTGAAGGCAATGGAAAAACCAGTTATGTAGGTATCCAAGAAGAGAAAATTATAAGCACCAGGAAAGGCAAATGCAAAGGCCTTGGGGTGGGAATGAGTGGACATGGGGTGGGAGCGAGTGGGCATATCTGAGGAGCAGCAAGGTGGTCTATGTGGCTAGATTGGAGAGTGACAGGATAGATGTGAAGAATGGGATCAGAGGCAGCTAGGGGAACCAGACCATGTGGACCTTTGATGACTTAGTAAGGCTCTCAAAGCTATTTTGTCCTCAACTACTTGTCCAGATAGTTTACGTTGAAGAAAATATCATAGCTACCAGTTATTGAACACCTACAAGTTACTAGCACCATGATGTGCTTATTTTAATTTGTTGGCATTTTTCCTCATTTCATCTTATTTTATAGAAGAGAACACCAAGACTCAGAGAGATTCAGAGGTTTGTCCTGTATCACTCAGTCAAGTAAGTGAAGCAGATTGGACCTCTTGGCTGTTTCACTTCAAAGTCCATGAGCTTAACCTCTGTGCTGTATGGCTGTTATGGGTTGAATTGTGTCCCTCCCAAATTCATATGCTGAATTCTTAACCCCCTAGTACCTCAAAATATGACCTTATTTGGAATTAGGGTCATTGTAAATATATTTAGGTAAAGTGAGATCAAACTGGTGTGGGGTGGGCTCCTAATCCAATGTGACTATTGTTTTTATAAAGAGGGGATATTTGGACAAATCTGGACACAGACATACAGGCAAGGGGAATGCCATGTGAAGATGAAGGTGGAGATTGGGGTAATGCTCTATAAATCACGGGTCACCAATGATCACCAACAAGCCACCAGAAGCTAGGGCAGAGGCATGGAACAGATTCTTCATCACATTCCTCACAAGAAACCAACACTGCTGACACCTTGATTTTGGACTTCTGACTCCAAAACCATGAAATAATACATTTCTGTTTAGCCACTTAGTTTGTGGCGCTTCGTTATGGAAGCCCTAGTGGATGAATGCGATGCCTGTCTATGGTTATTTATATTTTTAATCATTTTGGTGATCTATAGCTTAAGGCCTTTTCCATCTTCCACAGGAAATGTGTTTCTAGGATAGATATATTCTATTTGATTCTATACTGATTCATCATAGGTTTATGAATCAAAATTTCATAAGTGTGGACTTAAGAGATTATAGATGCGGTTAGATCTTAAGAGACAATCTTCTTGAAGATACAGAAATTGAGGCCCAGAGAGATAAAAGGACTTGCTTAAGGTCAAAAAGGAAATTCCATTTGTTTATTTCCTTCTGTTACTTCCCCTTGGACTCTCTTTAGGGCCACCCTGACTTTTCTCCTTTTTGACCTGTTTAGAGAAAGTTTTATCCATGGTGCAGCCTCTCTTGAGGAGAGTACATATTGGCCTTTGTTGGGACAAGCCCCTGCTTCCTTCTTCACCAGCATTTGCTAGAGTTCCCTGAGATCAAAAGACAACACAGATCTCCTTATTCTAGCACAGATTAGAGGGGATCTTTGAAGATCAATGATCACATTTCTACACACTTTCTTCTTCTGCTGCTCTAGGAGAAACTTCTTCAAATTCCATGCCCTAACTAATATTCGATAAAGGAGGAAAGACGATCCACTGGAAGAAAGACAGTCTCTTCAATAAATGGTGCTGGGAAAATTGGACATCCACATGCAGAAGAATGAAACTAGACCACTCTCTTGCACCATACACAAAGATAAACTCAAAATGGATGAAAGATCTAAATGTGAGACAAGATTCCATCAAAATCCTAGAGGAGAACACAGGCAACACCCTTTTTGAACTCGGCCACAGTAACTTCTTGCAAGATACATCCACGAAAGCAAAAGAAACAAAAGCAAAAATGAACTATTGGGACTTCATCAAGATAAGAAGCTTTTGCACAGCAAAGGATACAGTCCACAAAACTATAAGACAACCTACAGAATGGGAGAAGATATTTGCAAATGACGTATCAGATAAAGGGCTAGTTTCCAAAATCAATAAAGAACTTCTTAAACTCAACACTAAAGAAACAAACAATCCAATCATGAAATGGGCAAAAGACATGAAGAGAAATCTCACAGAGGAAGACATAGACATGGCCAACATGCACATGAGAAAATGCTCTGCATCACTTGCCATCAGGGAAATACAAATCAAAACCACAATGAGATACCACCTCACACCAGTGAGAATGGGGAAAATTAACAAGGCAGGAAACCACAAATGTTGGAGAGGATGCGGAGAAAAGGGAACCCTCTTACACTGTTGGTGGGAATGTGAACTGGTGCAGCCACTCTGGAAAACTGTGTGGAGGTTCCTCAAAGAATTAAAAATAGACCTGCCCTACGACCCAGCAATTGCACTGTTAGGGATTTACCCCAAAGATTCAGATGCAATGAAACGCTGGGACACCTGCACCCCGATGTTTCTAGCAGCCATGTCCACAATAGCCAAACTGTGGAAGGAGCCTCGGTGCCCATCGAAAGATGAATGGATAAAGAAGTTGTGGTTTATGTATACACTGGAATATTCCTCAGCCATTAGAAACGACAAATACCCACCATTTGCTTCAACGTGGATGGAACTGGAGGGTATTATGTTGAGTGAAGTAAGTCAATCGGAGAAGGACAAACAGTGTATGTTCTCATTCATTTGGGGAATATGAATAATAGTGAAAGGGAATATAAGGGAAGGGAGAAGAAATGTGTGGGAGATATCAGAAAGGGAGACAGAGCATAGAGACTTCTAACTCTGGGAAATGAACTAGGGGTGGTGGAGGGGGAGGAGGGCGGGGGGTGGAGGTGAATGGGTGATGGGCACTGAGGGGGACACTTGACGGGATGAGCACTGGGTGTTATTCTGTATGTTGGTAAACTGAACACCAATAAAAATTAATTTATTAAAAAAATTTCTATGCCCTAGTCCTTGGGATCTGAAGGACTTTTCAATCTATATGGTACTAGGTACTTACTGCTTTACTCATAATGTAGTAATTAGTCTTGGGGGAAGTATATGAAACTTATTTGTCCAAGCATTGGACACCTAAGAGTGTCTAATGATTTGCCTCCCTTCTCCTCACTGAGAATCTCTGAGCAGAACTACTAGAGATTTGGTAGTCTCCATCTTGCAATATGAATATCTCTGCTGTGCTCTCTCTGTTGTATGTACCCAAGGGACAGGAGTAGCATCTCTGTGGTCCAGGACTGTAGAAGTCAGCAAGGGGAGGTCTTAGAGGGAGGGTTAATAAAATCTGGGATTGAGATACCTTGTTGTTCCCTCAGTCCCCAGGGAGCCTTGTTGGCTGGCTCCACACTACTTTACATGGTTACTTCTCATGGTTGTCACATTACCAACAAATTGTTTACACCAAAGGAAGAGGAAGTGCCTCCTCACAAGAGCTTATAATGCTTTTGCTCCTTTTCTATATCCCTTAGGGATAGCCTGGAACTCCAAATTTGAAGTCAAATACATTATCCTCATTGTGTGAGCTCTGAATTGGGTGTGAGGTTTTTATAGTTACACTAAAACATTGGCCTTGGAACAAAAAACCATGAATTTCAGTTTATTTCTGAGTCTCAGGAAAACATATATGCAAAAGCAAGCTTTTAGTCTGTTCTAGTATAAGAAGGAACAGAGTCTTGCTCGGAATTGTGGTCTAACTATTGAGATGTCACCATTATTGCTTCATCCGTGTATTAAAAATGCACATACCCTTACTTGGGGGAAATCTTAATATCAGTTACTATATCCTAACGTGATTCTGGGATCAGAAAAGAAAGAAGGTTCTTTTCAGCTGGAGCATAGCTAAGCCAAGCTGCTGCTAAGCCCATGCATTCTGTTTGGTCCTCACTCCTGCATTCATCATCGATTTGGTGGTAAGAGGCAACACTAATGAAGGAGATGCTGGAGGGTTAAAGATAAATGTTTTCTGGTGCCACAACTTTACCATGGCCTAATGCGAAGTGAGAGAGAGGGGGGAGGTCTGGACCATCTCCCATCTCCCTGCTGCCTCTCAAGCTTTAGGCTCAAGGGAGGGTGGGTTTCAGAAGGCAAGTTTAGGGACTATATTCCATTAGTCATCAAATGTACATTAAGCATTGACACCTCACAGAAGTTTACTACACACTTGTGGTATAAGAATGAGCATCCAATATATGGTTTCTTCTCATGAGGCACTTAGACTCCAGTTAGGGAGATGGGATTTCTGCAGAACATCTCTCTTAGGAAGGCTTCATGAAGCTGAGTGGTTCTTAGCTGCCCGAGCATACATAAATGTCTGGAAAGCTTTGGAATGTCTCTACAGTGTCCCAGGGTCTTTTCTAAACATGGGAAACCCGGAGGTCTGTATGGTATTATCATCAGCACCTGGAGGGGTGGGTTTATCTTCAGGTTTGGTCAACTAGCTGGGTCATTTGACACCAAGGGGCTCTAAATTTTTTTCTGGATGACACAAACAGATTCTTTCATTGGTCCATCTACAAACCTAAAATGACTAAATAATTCCTCCCCCATTTTTTTTTTCTTTTGAGGGCATGGCAACTTGAAAATGATGCCAATTTGCTACTTATATATTTTAGGAATTTTCTGCGCTTCTCAGAATTCAGATTCCATCCATTGGGAGAGACTCAGGTTCCCTCCCTATGGCTAGACACAGGTAGGAAAGTTGAGAGATCAGAGCAAGCTTCTGGGGCCAGTGGGATTTCAGGATGGCAAGGAAAACATTGGACAGAGGAAGAAAGCTGAAGGGTTGCTGCTTCACAACTGGGCTGGGGATGGGACCAAGACACATCTGTTTTTAGGCAGGCTGGCCATTCCTTATTTCTTTGGCATCATTTTTTTCCCCTTGTAACTAATTATAACAGACCCATCACTCAGCAATTAAGAATAATTTATGTTTCCTTCCCAAGGGAGAATCAATCTAATATCCCAGACTGAATCCCTTTATCATCCTGTTAACTACAGAAGAAGCAAAGAGCTCCTTTTATCCAAGCCACCTCCAATATTGCGGGTCTGCTCTACGGCCTGAGGCAGTAAGTACCCAGCATTTTGCACCAGATACATTTGGAGTTCTCATTCTGTAATTTGAAAACAAAAGGAAAACCGAAAGAAATTTAATAGTAGCAGGAACAGACTGTGCTGCCCTTGCTTGTCATTAAATTATTCCTTTCACCCTGGCATTAAACAATAGCTGGCAATAAAGAAAACCCCAGGAGCACAATATTCTTGGGATGGTATCAGGATGGAAGATTAAACTTCTAAACTACTCAAGATGTCTCTGCTTTGTCCCTCAACCAAGAGGCCCTTATTGCTATCCTCACTGTTTCAGAATGAAATATGTTTCTGCAGTGTTAGGGAGAATTTATGAGTAGCTCAAGGCTTCCTGTTTGAAGACACTTTCTTTCAAAAAGAGGCAAAAGAGAGAGGGGAAAAAAAATCCAGCCCTGAAAATCAAGATATACTTGCTTTGTGTGATTTTATTTAAGAAAATTTGATACCTGTGCAAAACCTAGGTTGCCTATGATGGTGCCTGAACTAGAACAGAGAGAACGCTCCTGTGTCATTTCTAATAAAGCAAAACTTTTCATAGAATCAAAATTTAGGCTTTCTCTCCGAAATGATGAGTCATTAAAATTTGTTGTGATTCATTCCTGAGTGTAACCAGAAAATTAGAACAATATCAAGTACTCCAGCCTCGTTTTCACTACAAAAGTCAATTCCGATCAATCAGTTCCCAGCTCAAAATAACCTGTCAAGTTTGGTAAAGAAATTTGCTTTCATCTAAATTTAAAGAGAAAGAGAAGAGAAAATTCAGCTTTTTGATGATAAGTAATATTGAAAGCTGGAAGATAGATGCAGGAAATGCTCCACAATGCTCCCTGGAATAGGAGAAATTTGGAATTGGAGTAGAAGGTGGGGTTGCTGTGGACAGTGGGAAGGAGGGCAACAGTATTAAATAAGCTTTTTAGAAGTTCCAGGCGTCACAGACCACAGTCCTCCAGAAGGTGCAAGTGGAAGGAGGAGGGCAAGATGGAAACTGTTTTAAGTTCTACACAAATACTATGAATGTACACACACCAGAAAACTACTGTAGCTGCTATTTCCCAAATCAGGACACATGGCTCCCTATGGGAGACCCCAGGTGCCATGATTCCAGAACTTGTGAGCATAGCTGGCTCATAGAGACAGCCATTTATCCAGTGTGCTGGCAGCACCAAAGACTTTTCTGTCCCCAGTGTCTCCTCCAATGTTGACCTTGGCACCCTCCCCGTAGTGTTGAAATTATCTGTATCTGAATGACTTACAAGTAACTAAAAAAACAAAAATCAAAAACAAAAACAAAAAACCCCCCAAACCTCACCAAACCATCAAACAAACAAAAAACCCAAGGCAGATGATGGGGGTCTCACTGTAAGACCAGTGATTAAGCTTTTGACAATTCTCTAGCCCTTACAGTATGGGTTTTGACTTTTGAGGTTGTTAGGAACCCCTTTGAAACTATGTCCTTTCTTTCCAGAAAAAAGTGCATAAATACATGGAAGTTTTTAAGTAAGCTGGATGATTCACAAATCTCCAGAAGACCCCCAGTCCCCCGCCACCTCCCTGGGAAGCCTACCAAGCTCTGTCTCTTGACTCTGAATGTCATCTCCTCTACCCATTCTCCATTTCTGTTCAATCTATCATTCAGTCTCTGCCGTGAAGTGAAGATTTCTGTGGTTTTCTCCACCTGAAAACCACAGAAGACTTACCACCTGCACTGCTCTTACCCCCTGCACTGCAGTTTTGGGTTGTCTTGGAAAGTATGTTTTCTTTTTCATTCACATATGTCTTGCCTTCCTGAATGGTTATATGCTCCTTGGCAGCTGGTAAGGTGTGTTCTCCGATTCTGTTTCTCCAGAGCACTGTGGGAAAGAGGCACTCTGCTCTGCCTCTTTCTCAACACATGACTTCCCCTATTATGATATATTTCCGATAAATGCAACATTTTCACTTAACATTAGAAAGCAGTAATGATATATTTCCACCCCCGACCCCCCCTCCCCCCACCCCCGCCACCTCTGCTCTAGAGAGAGGCTTCCAAACCAAGGGAAACATGAAGGATACTGGGGGGATATTCCGTAGATGGAAGCTGACCCTTTCCAACCAATCAGCGAGAGTTGTGTCTGTGGAAAGTTTGCAATGATAACTCTGAAACCCCTCTGAAACCCCTCTGAAACCCCTCTGAAACCCCTCTGAAAGCTCAAGTCATGATTCAAACAGCTGATGTTCTAAATGACCAGGGTTTAACCAAGGAGACTCTTCCAGTCTAAGCCCTTGTAGACTCTCAGGGCAATTTCAGTGGGAGTCTTTCCTCTTCACACGGGCCCCAGTGGATTTAATCTAAAGTCCTTTCAATGTTAGAGCTGCTATTATACATTTATAGGGTTGTCTCCTAAAGTAAGAAGAAATGATCATTTCTTCCTTATTATACATTAGCAAAAAGTTTTTATTGTTCATATTAAAAGATAATACGTTTTAGGAATAAATAGCACAAGTAATGCAAGTAACTTTCAGAAATTTAAAAACCATTTTTTTCCCCTAGGGTGATGTTATACTTTACACTCTTTGGCAAAAGACTGGCATGGGTTTTAATCTTACCAATCTTATGACCATGAGGAAATTACCTAATTTCTCAAAACCTCAGTTTCCTTATCTATAAAATGGGAATAATGTTACCAACTTTTTAGAATTGTGGTGGGGATTATAATGAAATTTATATACAAAGTCTACATTAAAATGAAATCACATATACTGCAATTTCTAGTACATAGTAAGTGCTCAATGAATAAGTAATCCATCAATGATCCTAAACCCGTTGTAAGATAACATCTAGATGATTCTAGAAGCTATGGGATCATGCTGACGTTGCTCAATCTTAAGTAGATCTGAGGCAGACTTGGACTAAAGGTCAAGTACTATCCTTCCTGTTTGGTCCTATTTTCAAATTTGTTAATTGTGAATCACATCTGTAAGGACAGTAATTTCTACCATAGAGTGTTGATGTGCCAATTAAGTCAGATTTTAAAATGTCTAGCCTACAATCTACCACATTGGAGGCATTCAATCCAAACTAGTGCTCTCATTCCTTCTGGGGCACTATTTGGCATTGTCCCATAGGTCCTGTTTCTGTTCAAGTTTTCTTCGATCTCTTTTCTCTTATTTCTTCAGATTAAATAATTTTAGTTAATCCATTTTCAAGTTTACTGATTCTCTTTTCTTGCCATCTCCAAAAAGCAATTAAGCCCCTCAGTGACTTTTTTCATTTTAGTTGTACTTTCCAGTTCTAGAATTTTGAACATTCTCTCTCTCTTTTTTTTTAGATTCTCTTTTTTTTATTATTCATGAGACACACAGAGAAAGGCAAAGACATAGGCAGAAAAGGAGAAGCAGGCTCCCTCTGGGGAGCCTGATGCAGGACTCCATCCTATGACCCCAGGATCATGACCTGAGCCAAAGGCAAACGCTCAACCAACTGAGCAACTTAGGTGCCCCTCAGTTGTAAAATTTTGATTTCATTATTTTTTTTTACAATTTTCATTTATCTGCTGAGATTTTATATTTCTTCACCCATTAGACCATACTTTTAAAATTCTGTACATATTTTTATTTGATTCTCTGAACATATTTATTATAAATGATTTAAAACCTTAGCTCAGGGATCCCTGGGTGGCGCAGCGGTTTGGCGCCTGCCTTTGGCCCAGGGCGCGATCCTGGAGACCCGGGATCGAATCCCACGTCGGGCTCCCGGTGCATGGAGCCTGCTTCTCCCTCTGCCTGTGTCTCTGCCTCTCTCTCTCTCTCTCTGTGACTATCATAAATAAAAAAAATAAAAAAAAATAAAACCTTAGCTCAGTGCAACATCTGAATTACCTGGAGTCGGTTATATTGACTGTTATTTTCTCTTGGCTATAAATCACGTTAGTGATGTTTTGTGTGTGATTTTGTTTTATTGAGTACTGGCTACTTTATATTGTATGTTGTAAAGATTCTGAGTTCTGTCATCATCCTCTGAAGAGTGCTAATACCTGTTTTAGTGAGTAGTTCAATTACCAGCTGGTCATTTTGAACTTGTGTAGGCTAGTTTGGTACTTTGTTATAGGGTCTGTGGAAAGCCCAAGGTTGTTTCCCAAGCTCTTCTACCTCGTTGGGGCTCAGACTTCAAACCCTGCCTCACCTGAGATTTTGTCAGGGCTTGGCTTCAGGCTTTGTTAATGCAGGTCTGGAATAAGTCTTACTCTAGAATGTTTGATGATCCTCAGTCCAATCCTGCCCCCATCCCCATTTTTGAGAGTAAAGTTTTATTAAAACACAGTCATGCTATTCATTTACATAAAGTCTTTGATTATATGCTACAGAATTGAGTTGTTGCCATAGAGACTATAAGGCCTGGACAGGAAAATATTTACTATGTTGTCTTTTGCAAAAAAGTTTGCTGAACCTTACTCTAGAGTATAGTCCTTACTCCTAAGGCAAGACCTTCTTGGTGTCTTAGCTATTTTCCAAAGGGTGTTTCTAAAATGTTATGGAGACCTGTCAACTCTATGGGGTTTAGAACTCCCAAGTCTTTGTTAACAGCATTGTTAACATCTGCTCATTTTCAAACCCCAGCAGCTACTAGTTGGTGAACCCCAGGTAGTCTCTTTCTATTCATTAACAGCCCAGGCCTCACGCAGGGTCTCATGGGGGACCCCCATATAGACTGTTGGGGATCCCTCTCTACATAGCTCTCTCCTTGCTGATGCCCTACTCCACAGATTCCAGCTATTTCAGCTGTGCTACACTCTGTTCTCTGTCTCTTCACCTCAACTTCCACCCCTGTCTGGACTTCAGCGCTCTAGTTAAAGAATTGTCTTTGGCAGGCAGCTAGCTGGATGCCTGTAGGTTTATGTTTACGTTTTTCTCTCTCAGGGATGACAGTCTTGGGCTGCCTGTTGTTCACTGCCTGCAAACAGTTGCCTGAAAAATTTTCATCCAGTTTTATGGCCATTTGCAGTAGGAGGACTAGTTTGGTGTCAGTTACTCCATCATGGCTGGAAGTATAAGTCCCTCCCTCCAATTCTTTTTTTTTTTTTTTTTAGATTTTATTTATTTATTCATGAGAGACACAGAGAGAAAGGCAGAGACACAGGTAGAGGGAGAAGCAGGCTCCCGCAGGAGGCCTGATGCCTGATGTAGAACTCGATCCCAGGACCCCAGGATCATGACCTGAGCCAAAGGCAGACGCTCAACCACTGAGCCACCCAGGCACCCCAATGCCTCCAGTTCTTAAAGCCTCATCACCTTCTTGGTAGATGATATCTTTCATCGTCTGTGGCTCCATTTCTCATTTCTCCACTAACTCCCAGCTTCAGATATCTTCTCGTCTTCCTAAAGAAGCCATGTTCTCCTAGAGATCTGCTAGTCATTTTCTGTCTTCTCTTGCAGGGACATCTGCAGTTCATAGACCATTTGCAAAATGAACCAACCAACACTCCCTGGGTGCAGTGACTGCTACAGGCTTTGGGACTCTGGTAACTAGCCCCACACATGACCTTTCTTTCCTTAGGATGATTCAAGACAATCTCCATTCCCTCCCCCCGCTCCGCCCCATTCATGGTTATGGGGTTTTAGAATTATACTTTATAACATGTTTGTGTTAACATTAATATAAGTACACATTGCCAAACATGGAGCCACAGATGCCCCTACAAAATAATCAATAGATAACCCAGTTAATTCTAATCAGGACAATGGAAAGAGGGAAAGTAAACCTTTATTTATTGGGAGATGATGATGACTCAGGCACTCTGCTAAGCACTTTCACATATATAAGATCATTTAAGTTTAACTGCAGCTTTGAAGAGATAGTATTATTATCACCATTTTGAATAAATGAAAAATGGGAGGCTTTGAGAGATAAGTAATCTGTGCCAGCTCATAGCAGACCGTTTTGAACGTCTGGAAGCCACGTGGGTCCCTACGACTTTGGAACACTTTTGCAGACACCAGACAACCTCACCAAAGAACAGAACTGGCTCCTCCCTCCCTATATACACAATTCATAAAGCTTTACTCCTTGTTACTTACTCTTGTAAATGTGTCCTTGGTTTAAACTGATTTTTACTTGCATATGAATGTTGAAGAAGGGGAAATAGTATACAGTGTGATTTCTTCTAGACTGAGATTAGCCTATCTGCATCCAAAAGGACAAGTTGGAGAATAGAAATAGTAGGAGTGTTGTTAGTTGAGGAATTCAAATTTTCACTCATCCTTCTTTAACCTTAATATTTATAAGAACTAACATGGATTAAACACCTTCTGTCTGTCCCTGTGCTAAACACTGCAAACACCTCTAATTTAATCCCATCAGCGAACCTGTGAGATGTGTATTATTGCTATGCTTCATCTTCAGATTAAAGCAATTAAGTCTGAAGAAGCTAAGTAGTTCGTAGTAGATGGTAATGAGCAGAATCTGACCAAGACAATAAGATTTTAGTCTGTGCTTGCAAACCACTGTACTGTGGCTATTTCTAACTACTATCCTAAACACTTTGATTCCATAATCCTAGGATTTCTGGAATTATAAATAACTCCTAATAGTCTTGATCTTGTAGCCTCCGTGCCCATAACTCTTTTCCTAGACCATGGAAAGATTTTGAAATAGGTTTGGGTTCAAATCCAGACCTTGGTACCCTCCATAAAAATGATTTATCTTTTGTCAGAGCTGTGAGGGTTAAAAGCATGTGAGCACAGAGAAGGTGGTCAAATGTTCATTACTTGTATGATTATGATAATCAGCAAGCGCCCTGAAGGTACAAGTATGACCTTCTATTTAATTTTATCAGCCGTGGCTAGCAGGGGTGAGGGACACAGCTCACAAATAAAACCTTCATGTATTATGGATTAAGACTGCCTAATCTCTCAAGAACAAAGATAAGGCAACCAACCACACACAGCTAAAGGAGTAGCCTTCCTCTCCACGGTGCCAAAGTAAATAATATAATCTGCCTGGGGGATGTGCAAGACGCCCACGGGAAAAATTTAAAGTCAATTGTGGAAATTTGATAAGAAAAGCAGAAAAATAAACGGATTCCTGGAATAGAGAGCAGAGCTTTCAACAGCTAGAGTGTGGCTTTTATCCCAAAGAGCTGCTAGGACGACCGATTAATCTTGAGCCCTTGTTCAATCGACCAGCGAATACTGGCAAAGGCAGGGAGCCTGGAAGACTGGAGTAATTCAATAGAAATGAAAAAGTGGAGGGCAGCCCGGGTGGCTCAGCGGTTTAGCGCCACCTTCAGCCCAGGGCCTGATCCTGGAGACCTGGGATCGAGTCCCATGTCGGGCTCCCTGCATGGGTCCTGCCTGTCTCTCTCTCTCTCTCTCTCTCTCTCTCTCTCATATGAATAAATAAAATCTTTAAAAAAAAGAAATAAAAAAGTGGAGAACTGAGGTGGGTGTGGACTGGAAATGGGAGGGCTGAGGACCCCTCTGCTGGAGCAGCTCATGCTCTCTTTCTTGTGGGCACCGTTCCTTGGTTCAAAAGATTCTGGCTAATTTGGAGGGGCTGGGCAGGTTAGCCCACAGTAAGAACGGCACACAGGGCCTGTGGAGGCTCCAGGAGAGAGTGCTTACCCACACCCTGCCCAGAAAGCACAGTCACCCCATCCTCAGACCTGGCGACAACAGTGGGCGTCCTTATAAGGGGGGCTGTGCCCTATGCCATAGGAGATCCTTTAGGACAGCCTTCCTCCTCCCACCTGCAGCCGTCATCTCGCTGTTATGCCTTGAAAAACTGCCAACCGGAAGAGTAGAAACTTCACAAATTCCTTAAAAGCCTAACCACTAAGAGGTCCGTGTGTGTGTGTGTGTGTGTGTGTGTGTGTGTGTGTGTGTGTGTGTGAGATCAGACCAAGAGAATTCTGGGCCGCTTAGCACCCATTTCCCAGGATGTTGAAGGTGCCTGCGGCAGTAACCAGGAGCCTCAACCGGCCTGACAAAAGAGTGGGGTGCCCTGAAAAGAAGAGAGGAACTGGAAACGGGCAGAGGCACGCTCTGCGGGGAAATCGCAGAAATAACCTCAGGGAAGATGCTTGCTGCAAACCGTGGAGGGTAGTAACTAGATCGGGAGAGACAGAAGCCCAGGGACAAGTCAAGGTTAAAGCGCAAAAGCCACAGCAGCAAGGTTAGTGTAAGGCGCACAGGAGACCCCAGGCTGCGGGAAGAAGCCCTTTCCTTCTCGGCGGGGAGGGGGGGGTCCCCCATTTCCCCAACTGTGAAACAAAGGGATTACCGCCCAGAGAGTCTGAGCCCTCCTTTTGAGTCTAGAATGCCTTTCAATTGCGATGGAAGTTTGCTATTTTTCCTCCCCCAGAAAACACGTGCTTGTGCTCGAATACACATCAGGTGCGGTGCGCTTTCCGGGGGCTCCCGCGCGTGCCCCCCGCTGGGCTCTGGTGCGGAGGCGGACCCGGCCCGGAGCTGGGGCTCCTTCCCCCGCCAGCCGCTAGGGGACCGGGGCCCGCGCCGCGGGGAAGGCGTGACTCAGCGTCCTCCGGCCGCCCTGAGCCCGAGCTCCAGACGCGAGGCATTTGGGGATGTCGCCCCCAACCCCCATGTCTCCTTCCACCGAGGACCGTCCCTTGCTTCTTTGACCTGCGGTTCCCTGCGTCGGTGCAGGTCCAGGTTGTCCCCTAGCAGGCTCGCCCCGGCCCGCAGCAGCCCGCACCCCGGGGGCACTGGGGGGCAGCAAGCCCGCTGGCCCCCCCCGCCCCCCCCCCCCCCCCGGTCCACGGGATTGCCCTGCAGCCCTCTGCGGTGCCTTCGGGCCCGCCCTCTTCCCACCTGCCAGGTCTCCGCTTTTTTTTTTTTTTTCTTTTTTTTTCCCTAGGCAAGTTGCAGCCGGGCTGAACTTCAGGCCCGGGGGATGCGGCGGCGGCAGCTCCCCGGAGGCGGCGCTGGGGGAGCGGGCGTGGGTGCGGGCGCCGACCTGGCACCCCGGGGAGAGGGGCGGCAACGCAAACCAAGGATTTTCCGCGCAGAGTCTGCATCAAACAGCGCGGTGATGGGGACCCCCACCTCTTTGCGGGTACCGCGGGCGACGCCCTGGGAGGCCCGTGGCGGCTCTGCTCCCGCTCCCCAGCGGGGGCGCTGTCGGAGCGGGCAAGCGCCGCACCCGGCCGGGGGCTGCAGGTGGGTGCCCAAAAGGGAGGCGTTTGGCTTTTTAGAAAAGCGTCCGCGCCCTGCTCAGAACGTCCTTTGCACGGCTGCACAGGAGCCCACAAAGCTTTTCCAAAAGAAAGACACGTAAGCTGCTTTCTCTTTGCCCCCCATCGGTTGTGAGGCCAAAGGCCTAATAGCCTGGTTAACAGAAAGTATGAGTAAGGGATACCGCCTGCCTTCCTTCTAAATGATGCTACTTTCCAGCCCAGCCTACTTACACATTTATCCCAGGGTCCCAGCCTTGATGCAGCCAACGACCAAAATTTATGAAAAAAAAAAAAAAAAAGTCTGTTTCCCTCCTTTCCTATCCAAGGCCACATTCCCACCGATTCCTCTGACTTTCTTCATGTCTTTTAGGGTCGGGTCCTAGGCCTCATGCCCCCCTTCTCACTTTCAGTGCTTTGTATTACCTCCTTCATCTTGTGCCTAGCCAAGAAAGGCTGATTCGTTCTTTCATTTTCTTTTTCTTTTCTTTTTTTCTTTCTTCTTCTTCTTTTTTTTTTTTGTTCTTTCATTTTCACATACAGCAAGCATTCCCTTCGCAGCCCCTCCTCTCAGGTCCCTTTTTAATATAGAAATATAGACCTTTACTTTTCTGTCACTAATTTGGACATTTTGTGGTTCTATGACTCTTTTCATTCTTTTCTGTCTTGAATTGGTTAATCGCAGACTCTTCTTTCCCGCATTGCTCTGAAAAGGTTGCCTAATGACATAGCAGAACTATAAACTAAATGGGTGTCTGTGACAAAGCAGAATCACAGTGCCTGGGAGACTCTTAATGAGACATAACTTCAGCCTCTGGCAAGACCTGCTGATGAGATAATGTCTCTGGCTGAAAAGATGAACTTGGGCTGTAACCTATTAATGGCCAGACCCACCTCAGACCTCTTTGTGGACTCTTCCCCAGCACCACTGTGAGGCACACTGATGTGTTCTTTCTCCTGCAGTTTCTGATCAAAACATGTGCCATTTGAGGGCAGCACAGTAATGGTTGCAAATTTGGCCCACCCAAGTCTATATAGTTCGAGAGAGATGGGGCACCTGTGTCACGGGCAGGCACGTAAATCATTTTGCAAAGCTACACCGCAGAAAGGACTCTGTGCTTCTAATACTCCTCCCATTAGCCTGAAACATGCTCCTCGACCTTGGAGAACTGGTCCAATTGTGTCCTTTGCCTAATAGGAAATAGACCAGGGAAGTTAAAAGGCTTGCTAACTTTAGAATCCAAGATTCAGTTCTCTGTGCTGCATCTTTACTACTGTTCAGTTCTCTCTTTTGCAATTAAGACCTAGGATGGGGGCACCTGTGTGGCTCAGTGGTTGAGCGGCTGCCTTGCCTCAGGTCATGGTTGCAAGGTCCTGGGATCGGGTCCTACATCGGGCTCCCCTTGGGGAACCTGCTTCTCCCTCTGCCTATGTCTCTGCCTCTCTCTCTGTGCCTCTCATGAATGAATAGTGAATAGATAAAATCTTCAAAAAATAAAAAAGAACTAGGATGATGCTCTTTTATCACACATACGCACAAATGCACACCCATGTGCCCGCCTTTGGCAGGATAGTTATGCTAATACATTAATATCTTTTAATACTTTTAATAGTAAAAGAATGGGAATTCTTTTAGTATGACAGGTTAGTATAACTGATGTCTTGAAGGAAGAAAAGAACTGCATGGAGAAGTGAGTGCTGAAAAATTGCTGCACTGGGGTCTCTTGGGTATGCAGTTGGCACAGGGGGGTTACTGTGGGCTAGGGGTAGCGGGGAGACTGAGAGGCAGCAAGGCAAGAGGAAATGGAAAATAGTGTGCTGCCTAATGTGCAGTCTGGCTGGAAGATGGACATGGCAGTCTTGGTTCCAGTCTGTGTGCCGCTCAGACAATTGCTTTGGGCACACCAAGATGTATTGTTTATGATCCTTCCGCACTTTGTCTCTTCCTGCCGCTGAGGAGTGGAGCAGGGCAGTGGGGGTGTCATTAGGCAGCAGGGAGCTGCGCACTTAGGAAACACCCCTCACTCTCAATTTAAACAGTCTGCGTGTCTGACATTTTAATCCATCTAAAAGCTTTCTTCCCCAAAGAGCCGGGTGCAGGCGGTCACTTGTCAGCTCTAAGGAGGTGAGCTGAGCTAAGAAGCGCTGCCCCAGTAAATGTGCTCGCATCTAGATTTGCAAAGTGGGAGCTCTGCAGGGCAGCTGTAGGAGGCCAATGAGGAAAATGGCATATGGGCTTCAAATTCTCAATTTTTCACACCGATTTTTTTCCTCAGTAATTTACCTAGTCCTTTGTGTACTCTTACAGTGTTTCTATGCATCGGAGTTTTATGGGCAATAATGCTACGCTTCTGTCAGCCACGTAGCTTTATAGAATCAGAGGGACTAAGAGAGCCACGTACATAATTTAAGAAATATGGGCATCCTGACCACTGCTTACTTTTTCTTTCTTTTGAAAAATAAGCAGGAAGACAGTACACTAATAATTCAAGGGTATTTATCCCGTAGTCATCACTTCTGCAGTCCCCTTGGGTCTTATAATGTCACCCCTCTAGCTAAAGGAATACATTTGCCCCTAAACGATGTCTTCAATTTTACCATAATTCCACACTTTATGCATAGGTTATGTTATGGGAGGAGGAGAGAAACAGATAAACCAAGTTTAATGTATAATATGGCCGTTAAGTATGTTCCGGTTTAGTTTTGTCTAGAAATGTGGTTTATAAAGGCTCTTTGATGATTTTATGTTTTCACAGAACCAGGGTCTGAGTATACTCAATCACAACAGTTTCTGGAAAGAATATTAAGGAATAAAGATGCTGCGTCATCAGAAACGGCACAAAGTATTCAAATAATAAAATCTTCTTTCCATGTATCTATCTTCCTAAAAATGGAACTTTTAAGAAATGAAAGGTCTTAGTTAATGAGTTTAATTAAAGAGTTTGGATATCCTATTAATTAAGAGGAAAAATAAAAGCCATTCAGTTAAGGTAGAAGTAGATTTTCTTTTCCTGATTAATTCTTATGCAGCAAATTGCCAATTTGGTTCTAATACATTCTACAATATATGTCCTGTTCAGAGCAAAATTGTGGAATCCTCTAAGTTTTTTTGTTTGAGGGATTCCATGGTTCTGCCAGTTGTTTTACATTCTCTTCCCCTCACCCAGCCAAACCCTTTCTCCAGAAAGACTCTCTGGTCAGTCACTTACACCTTCATGGGCCAAATACCTCAGAATAGAAACCAGAGGCCATTGGCAGTTTAAGACCTATCTGATTTTGAAATGAAAAGGTTTGGATTCCAGAACAGAAAGTACTCTGAATCATAAGAGGAGATGGAGAAGGTATTTGAGAGACAAAAATTCCTTCTAGAACACCTTGGATATCATTCTGCTAAGGATCAGACTGCTGGGCAAGTTACAGAGGTGTGGTCGCACCCAGTGACCAGTTGTTATGACTTACATGCTCCTTCATGGCTGCATTCCTGAAGCTGTGAGGAGTCTGGCACCTGCACAGAGTCTTCTCTCTCACTCACTAGTTGTTTGAATTTGGGCAAGACTCCCTCTTCTCATCTGTAATCTGGTGTTCAAAATAGTGCTGACTCTGAACAGACCGGAGAGAGGATGAGAAATAGTCTGCATGCAGTGTCCACCACATGGTTCCCCTCAATCAATCTTAATTAACATTATCATTTTTCTGTGGCAAATGAACACAAACCTAGGAGACCAGGGTTCCTGTTTATATACTGATTTTGCCTGGTTTTTATTTCTCTAAGAATTTTCCCTTCAAAAGTTTTCAAGTCATTTGGCAAACATATCATCCCAGTGTCCCCAGATCTTGTGCCAGTTATTGTAGTAAATTACACTCTAGGGAAGGACCTTAACATTTGGGAAAGGGCCTTAATCTTGCCAGATTGGAATTTAAAGCCTTGTAGCTGTCACTCCCATTCAGCCTCCCTTAAATTCAAATTCAACACACATTTATTGGCCTGTGTTTACTGAGGGCTGTACCGGGAACATGATCTTGTTTAACCATCACGGCACCAATGTGAAGTAGGGCTCATTGTCCGGAATTTATACATCAGGAAACCAAAGCTTAAAGACGTGAGACCCTTGTCTAAAATCACACAGCAGTATTTGGTTAAGACAGAGAACGCGGGCATATTTTTTTTTGAGATTCAAATCTGGGCATTAATTTTTTAGGGTTCTTTTGAAGACCAGTTCTGAGTATAGAATAATTGAGTTTTCTTTAATCTCTCAGCTCTCAAAAGGATAAAAATGATCTCTCCTTGTATCCCATCTCAGCCAAGGACAGGAAAGAATAGATAGCAGAATGCAGATTGGTATTAAGTTGGCCCCAGATGGCTTAACAGAATGAACACACCTGCTGACTGCATGTACATGCATGCGGGTGGCTCTGCTAAGCCTCAGATATAAAGGAAAGAAAGGCATTTATGGAAGCTTTCTTCAGGTTGGGGAAACAGAGCGTTGTTCCCTCATTTGAAAGCAACTTCTAGATGTTAGAGAGCAAAGCAGAAGTGAATACAAAAGGATCGTGTTCATTGGATACAGCATGCGTATTATTTCTTTTAATAGGTAACCCAGAGATGTATCTCATCTCAGCATGAAGCAAGATTTCCTGCACGTGAGAGCAATAAAATGAATTAAGAAGGGACGATCCTTGTCCATTTATAAGTTAGTTACTTGTCACAAATGTAAAAGAAACAATTTGTTTAGAAATTGATGACATAATCCAAAAGAGAAGAAAGGAAATGACATAAATACTCTATTTCCAGAAAAAAAGTACAATGGCAACAAACTAAAACCAAGCCAAACCAAACAAAAAACAACGTTTAGCTCCCTGATAATCAGGCAACTACAAGTTAAAGCAGTGATAATACATACTTTGTCTACCAGATAACAAAGATTTAAATAATGATTATTTTCAATGTTAGGATTTGAAGAACTAGGTGTTTTCATACTCTGCTTGGAGGGAGTGTGAGCTTAAAAATTGTCCATAAACACCACATAAAATATAGGGACATGCCCTGAAGAAAGGGTACAATAAGGGACAGAAATTTATGTATGGGGATATTTATTGTCATATTATTAATATTCATAAGAAACCTGGAATCTATTTGCATATCCAACAGGATGAGATAAATTAAACACCATTGTGACTCATACATGTGAAAGAGTATTAAGCAGTCTTTTAAATGAGTCATGGAATATTTAATGACTTGAAAATATTCTTTAAAAATATAGAACATTAGGGGAATCCCTGGGTGGCGCAGCGGTTTGGCACCTGCCTTTGGCCCAGGGCACGATCCTGGAGACCCGGGATCGAATCCCACGTTGGGCTCCTGGTGCATGGAGCGTGCTTCTCCCTCTGCCTGTGTCTCTGCCTTTCTCTCTCTCTCTCTCTCTCTCTCTCTCTCTCTCTGTGACTATCATAAATAAATTAATATATATATATATATATATATATATATATATAGAACATTAGAGATGCGTGGGTGGCTCAGCAGTTGAGTGTCTGTCTTTGGCTCAGGGCCTGATCCTGGGGTCCTGAGATTGAGTCCTGCATCGGGCTCCCTGCATGGGGCCTGCTTCTCCCTCTGCCTATGTCTCTGCCTCTCTTTGTCTCTCATGAATAGATAAATAAAACCTTAATATATATATATATATATATATATATATATATATATATATATATATATATAACATTAAATTTTAAAAACCAGGATGCAATATTATACAGTATAATCTCAATTCGGGCAAAACTTCAGATTAACATGTATATCTGCGTTGAAAAGTCTGGAAAGTAATATGCTGAGATATTAGCAGTGAATTTCTTTAGGCATGGAGATTTTTAGTTCTACAGATTTTGAATTTTCTGCATTAGACAGGTAGGACTCTTCAGCCACCTCCCCGCATCCCCACCCACTGTGAATTGAAGAGCATCTGGTGGGATTGTCACTGATCATTCACTTAGTTTTCACCAGGCGTGTGTATGCTTGTGACATGGGAACCAGCATCTGACTTCAGGGCCTTATTTGTCAGCTCCTGCCTGTTTTCTTGTTGGTTTTGTGCCTCAGTGGGGGCATTCTGGTGGTCCAGATTTTTAATATTGAGATTTCTAGATGAGAGGCCTGATGAAGTCCATTTAGTGGGCTTGTCTGGAGGCTATAAATTTCCTGTGTCCTGAGTCTCTGCTGACAGAAGGCAAATGGGAGTCCAGCCAGAGCACACACTGGCTGTCGGCTGCCACCAAAGCTTTGGCTACTGTGCTGTGATCAGATGTCCTGTGCTTTGCTTGCTTCTGCCCCATTTGCTCAGTGTAAGCTTTGCTGCATTGGCTGTGGATTGAAAGAAAGGCTTGTGACATCTTAGAATGTCAGAAACTGACAAAGTACAAGGGATGGAACACCATCTCTACAAAATACCTCTACAGGAAAGAAATAAAATGCCCTGATTATACCCTTTCCCAAGGACCACTCTCAGCCTAGAAAAATACTTTCTTTGATGGAAAAATGGGGATATAATATTTAACTCTTCCTCCTTCCCTCTTCCTCAGTTTCGGTATCATTTGGATGGATGGAGGCAGCAGGGGCTCCAATATAATTACTTTATGAATAATTAATAAGGTACTATTATTATTACTTTAAAAAATCCTTTTTTGGAATGAGTCTCTTGAGAGTAGCTGAAGTTTAATTTAGCCAAATAACTGTTCTGCATTAGCTAATGTGGCCCATTATTTTTAGGCTCGGAGGATATTTCCAGATGTACTGAGACAGTGATGATCTATCACTCTTTCTGGGGGCCACTTTCTTGGCATGCCAGTGACATATCTGGCTGTATTGCTTTCCAATGCTAGTAGTGGTGAAATCAGTTTAGTACTGAATTACCCAAGTATCCGTGATAGAGCCCACCTAACTCAATTCAGTGCTTTCTGGTCTTTGTAGGAGACTTGACTTCTGGTCAAGTTCTAAATGGATTCCTTTTTCACACTTGCAATATGAAATCCAGTGAAAAATGCTACTCTCAGTTTGCATAGACTTAGCTATGTAAATATCTCTAGCTGATTATAAGGTTCATGCCTTTAAAGGAAACCCACCAAAATTAACTGTGATTATTTGGGTGAAAATTTATTAAAACCATAATATTTATTTTCTTCTATGTACATTTCTTTAGCTTCCACACTAGGCATATGTAATTTTTATAACCAGAAAAAAAAAGAGTTGGTTAAGAAAAAATGTGTCTTTTTGAGGCCTTTGCCCTGATCTCACAAAATGCATTATGAGACATTTCTGCTGCACACAGAGGGATTTCAGTTTGATGACCTGGCTCCTAGCATATCATCAAAAATAACTGACTGAAAAATGCAGTCCTTGGAGCTTTATTACCTCTATCCTGGCATCTGTGGTTTACAGCAGGGGAACTGATGCTTAGGTAATTAGAGGGCACCTAATATCCTGATCCCAGGCACTCTGTCAGACTCATTGCACTGTGAGCAAGAGCCTGCGTAACATAAATCTGACCAGAAGATCCAAAATTTACTTGAGTCTAAAGAGCACAGAGGTTTTCCATTTTTTTCTCAAAAATATCTTTAGTATTTACTCTGGAGATAGTATACCCCCAAGGTGAAAAATACCAAGTCTCTGCTTCTGTCTTGCCCTCTGATTCAAAAGGAGAAGCTCCTAGAGGTAGCCCTCTACCACCCACTGTTTGTAGCCATAGAGCAGTGACTTGCTTTAGCTTAAAATGGCACCTGTCTCTTCACCCAGATTATTCCCAGACACTCATGGTGTGAGCACTCCTGGAAATCAGAAGCCTTTAAGACCAAGAGCAGGTCCCTTAGGAGCTGGTCTGGAGGATGCCCAGAGTTCCTCTGTACCTCTCCTCACCCTACCCCCATCCCTGGGCTCTGACGCCCAGGGAACACTTTGACCCCAGTTGAAAAGATGGGCCCTGTTCTTTCTTGTCACTTTTTAACACAGAATTCCAGTACGGCTTGGCATTCCCAATGCATTTTTACTCCAACCTTCTACACTTACGTCCCTAAGCTCCTAGCAAATCTTTCTTAGTGTTAGAAAACCTGTCTAGAACTAGACTCCCGTGTGGCCTTCATCTGTGATGCTCAGGCCCTTGCTTCTGCTCTCATTTTGACTCATAACCCTTTTAGTATCAACCCCCAAAGAGTGATCTCTTCCCTTTTTATCTTAAAAGCGTTCTTCCTGGGACTTCTTTCTAATAATGGCATCTAGCCGGCCACCCCTAGTACAGCTTTTCCCACCTTTTCACTAAAAATACTCATTCAGTTAAAATGTGAAAAGATGCCACCTCCTAAACTTAGCACAGATGTTCAGCCTGATGGCAGAACAGGCAATTCATTAAAAGAATAGATATTGCTAGTAAATAAATCAATATTCCTATTATTTGAGATAATTTTTAAATTGTTTATCAGGCTTGGTTTGGGGATTAAAAAAAAGTCAAAGAATGAAAATAGTCCAAACAAGAGCAGTAACATTTAGTATTTATGTTGTTTCTTACAAACAGAGGAAGTCAGTGGTGCCTGGGTGGCTGAGTCAGTTAAGCTTCTACTCTTGGTTTTATCTCAGGTCATGATCCCTGGATTGTAAGATTGAGCCCATCATGGGGCTTGGTGCTCAGTGAGGAGGCTGCTTGGGATTCTCTCTCCCTCTCCCTTCCACTCTGCATTTCTCCTTGCACAGGTCCATGTTCTCTCTCTCTCTCTCTCTCTCTCTGTCATAAATAAATAAATAAATAAATAAATAAATAAATAAATAAATATCTTCAAACAGGGGAAGTCAAAGTGCACATAATTCACATAAATAAATATTGACAGAACTTGTCCATTGCCCTTCTCAAATGCTTCTAGGAGACTGTTATTCTCCTACTTCCTTATCTTGGTTCCTAAATCCTTCTTACACCACCATGTGAAGCCACTTGAGGAATATAATTTCTTTCTTATTTTTTAAAAAGATTTTATTTATTCATTCATGAGAGATGCAGAGAGAGAGGCGGAGACACAGGCAGAGGGAGAAGCAAGCTCCCTGTGTGGACTCTGGTGTGGGACTCGATCTCAGGACCCCAGGATCACGACCTGAGCCAAAGGCAGGCACCCAACCACTGAGCCACCCAGGCACCCCAAGGAATATAATTTCTTATGCCCAGAGTCTGTTTTATTTTTCTTTTAACCCTTACAGGTCAGGAGCAGGGAAGAAAGCTAAGCAGGTGGTGCCTGAATATGTTTTGGCCAAGTGAAGAAAAGAAGGAAGTCTGTGAATCCTCAAACAGGAATACTTTTGGTCCCATCTCCCATTAAATATTTCTTGAGCATCTCCTATAAGCCGGGTGATGGGTATCAACAGTTAACAGATAACCACAATCCCTACCCTCAGAAATCATAGGGTTATTGGGAAAACACAACATGAATAAAAGGAAGTAGACAAAACATGTAGTTACAAATCTCAGTAACTCTACGCAGAAAATACACAGGATGCTATGAGAGAACATAACAGAGCTGAAAGGGAACTCACTTTTGATTGAGTATCCATAGACGTTCTCTCTGAGTGAAGTGTAATTTAAGCTGAGAACTGGTCAGGTGAACAGAGTGGGGAATGATACCAAGTGTGATAAGAGTGGTGACCTCCCGGGTTTTTGGTGTGGCAAGAATGGGTGGTAGGTCACCCACAGAGGCGAGGGGATCAAGGCTTAAATTGCAGAGATGTAAATTTTGGGAAAATATAATTACAGATACAAAGCGACCTTGCACTCAGAGGAAATATGTAGACAAGGGGTATAAATTTTTGGATTTATTGCACATAGATGATAGGTTAAGCCATAGGGAGGGAGGGAGCAGGGCTGAGAGAGGAGAAGTGAGCCTGCCTGGGAGGTAGGAAGACTAGGGGAGTGATGATAGGTAATGAAAGCCAAGAGAAGAGAGAATTTCAGAATGGGCAAGCTCAGTGATCAGGAAAGGAGCAGGTGCTGGAACACTGGAATTGGATCTTCAAGGAAGAGGGGAAGGCATTCCAGAAAAAGGCACCTGTATAGGAAGATATAAAACCGAAAAATCAGGGAGCACCACTGGGTTTGGTTGAGGCATAAGGAAAGTTTGGGGTGTTTCACAAAAGACACTGAACACAGGCTAAGAAGCTCGCCATGAAGAGGTGTTGAGTCATTTTGAGTGGGGCTTCAAATAACTTGCTCTGTCACTGCATTTAGGTTTTTGCTTGAATACAGTATTCCTTGGGCACCTTGTCTAGAAACCCCTTCACCTTTTCCCATTGACTCTGTACTCTGCTTTAGCTTTCTTTTCAGTAGTTGACACGACCTATCATTTTTATGCATTAAATGCTTACTTGTTCCTGGTCCATCTCTTCAAATTCTAGAAAGGCAGCCCAATGAGCACAGAATTTTATTTAGTTCACTGAACTACCTCCAGTGACTAAACAGGACATACCTCCTGATAGGTGCTTAATAAATACTTGCTCATTAATAAAGGAATCCATGCAATGCAAGAGAGTATCTGAAAGTGAGGAAAAATGAGTAGAGTATGGGTGGGAATTTTGAAGATTAAGTAAGATTATGAAATTTTCATTGGTGAGGAATGTTTGAACAAGTTTACTAAGAAACCATGTTGCAATATCTGGGAAGTGTTGAGTGCTCATTTGAGAAAGATAAGAGTATAGTTGTCTTCTTCATAGTAACACTCAAACAAATGAGAAGTTGGGGCAGAAAAGTCAGATCTCTGGGTTTATCCACAGCTGGAGTTCTGCTACCCTCATGATCATGCAGCAGAAGGAGAGGTGGACAGAGTTAAGTGTAGTAGATTGTGGAAACTACACTAAATAAAATGGACATCAAGACAGAAGAGTGGGGATCCCTGGGTGGCGCAGCGGTTTGGCGCCTGCCTTTGGCCCAGGGTGCGATCCTGGAGACCCGGGATCGAATCGAATCCCACGTCGGGCTCCCAGTGCATGGAGCCTGCTTCTCCCTCTGCCTATGTCTCTGCCTCTCTCTCTCTCTGTGTGACTATCATAAATAAATAAAAATTTAAAAAAAACTTAAAAAAAAGAAGAGTGGGTTGATAGGAGAGGGAAAATGGTAGAGTTGATGATATTTAAGAATTGTAATAATTATGTAGCATGTGAACTGAAGTGCAGGGTTGTTGTATTTGGGGAGGGTGATGTTTGAATTTGTGATTTTGGATTAATCTTTTTTTCCCAAAATTAAGGTATAGATACAATAAATTATGATATATGAATATAAATGCATATCATTATAATGAGATGTTAGATAGGCAGCAAATATGATGTATAAAAAAGAATATTTTACAAGATGGAAAGGTATTTCTACTGTAATGTGATGAAAAGGAAACTACAAAATAAAATAATACCATTTTAGGAGCTTGAGTGGGATAACGACTGGAGGAATGCATGTCAACATGCTAAGATTGATTATCTTTCAGATTATACGTTACTTCAATTTTTTTATCCTAAGTGCTAAAAGTACATTAATTTTGATTAAGAATAAACCCTATTATTTTTAAGAATTATTACTGGTCTTCAGTCTTTTTTTTTTTTTTTTTGGTCTTCAGTCTTCTTTTAAAATGTAAATTTCCTGGGGCTTCTGGCTGGCTCAGTCCCTAGAGCATGTGACTCTTGATCTCGGGGTTGTGAGTTCGAGTCCTACATTGGGTATAGAGACTACTTAGAAATAAAAGATCTTAAAAGAATAAAATGAAGATTTCCTACGAAGTGGAGAAGATAGGGTACTTAACAGTTGGTGTTTCACACATTCTGAGTCCCAGTGGAGATTTTTTACACATTAGTGAGGCCATCTCCCTGATATTTAGATGTGGGCCTTGCAGGCTCAGAGAGCAGCTGTATGTCCCCTCCAGTTAAGATTACTGGGCTAGCGAGTGACCCCCTGACCTTTACTTTGCTCTTCCATCCCACCCCTCCCAACACCAACTATACTGAGAGCCACATCATTAGACAAAAGAAAGATCTGTTTCATCCCATACGATATGCTGTAAGAAACCAGCCTAAGGCATTTGTAAGTATGTAAGTAAATAATACCCCAAGGAGCCAAGGGCAGAGGAAAATAGATTTTTAGAAAGCATTTAATAGGCTTTGTCCATTTCCCATACTGGGTCACTTCTGCATAAAGAACAGGCATTTCTGCCCCACTTTAAAATCAAATTTTCACTTTGCATCTATTGGGAGGTTGTTGCAAAACCAAAGCAAAAAACAAAATAACAAGTGTTGGTGAAGACCTAGAAAAACTGGAACCTTTGTGCACTGGTTATAGGAATGGAAACTGGTGCAGATGCTATGGAAAACAATATGGTGGCTCCCCTCAAAATTAAATATATGGAATTACCATATGATCTAGAACTTCTACTTCTGTGTGTATATCCAAAAGAGTTAGGGGCACAGACTCAATCAGATATTTGGACACTAATGTTCATAGCAGCATTGTTCACAATAGTCAAAAGGTGGAAACAACCAAAATGCCATCCACAGCTGAATGGGTAAACAAAATGTGGTCTATCCATACAATGGATCATTCAGTCTTTGAAAGGAGGGAAATTCTGGCACAGGCTATGACATGAATGAACCTTGAACATCATGCTGAGTGAAATAAGCCAGATGATACAAAAAGACACATGTTTATGATTCCACTTACAGGAAGTACCCAGAACTGACAAGTTCCCAGAGACAGAAAGTAGAACAGTGGCAGCCAGGGGCTGGGGGAGGGCTAATGGGGAGTTAGTGTTTAATGAGGACAGAGTTCTAGTTTGGGAAGATGAAAAAGTTTTGGAGATGAAATTGTCAGAGTGGTGATAGTTATACAATATGAATGTACTTAATACAGCTGAACTGTACACTCAAAAATGGTTAAAATGATAAATGCTGTTATGTATATTTTACTGAATTAAAAAAAAGTCTTAAGAGATATATAAAACAAATCAGGTGAAAAGAATTTCCAAGATTTCCCACATCATTCTGAACACGGTGGCTGGTCCATGTTATCTTACAGGACACCATCACTTCTACAGCCAGTGTATGCTGTTTTGAGTTCCTTATGAGGGTGGTGCCAAGTAGTACTAAGGGTTGTAGTCTAGTGACGTCATTTCAGTCTTTCAGACCTACCAAGGGACACCTGGGTGGCTCAGCAGTTTAGTGGCTGCCTTCCGCCCAGGGTGTGATCCTGGAGTCCCAGGATTGAGTCCCACATCGGGATCTCTGCATGAAGCCTGCTTCTCCCTCTGCCTGTGTCTCTGCGTCTCTCTCCCTTTCTCTCTCTCTCTCTGTCTCTCATGAATAAATACTAATAAAATCTTAAAAAAAAGAGCTGTAAGATAACTTGTATTTCTTTATTTTTAAAAAAGATTTATTTATTTATTTTTTATTTATCCATTCATTTATTCATTCATTCATTTATTTATGATAGACATAGAGAGAGAGAGAGGCAGACACACACAGGAGGAGGGAGAAGCAGGCTCCGTGCCAGGAGCCCGACATGGGACTCAATCTTGGGACTCCAGGATTGTGCCCTGGGCCAAAGGCAGGCGCTAAACTCCTGAGCCACCCAGGGATCCCCCTCCCCTTTTTTAAAAAAATATTTATTTATTTATTTATGATAGACAGAGAGGGGTGGCAGAGACACAGGAGGAGGGAGAAGCACGTATTTCTTTAAAAACAAAACACCAATATGTCATGCTCATTCTTCAAGATGAAAGTAGGCACAGGTATCCAGGGTCCTCCAATTATTGAGGCAGAGTGCTCTCCCAGTGATTTCTCTGCCTCAGTTTCCCACCCCACCAAACCTAGTCCAGCCCATCCACTGATGCCAATGGACACTTCCTGGAACCCACCTACTCAAAAGTAGTCCTTGCATCTTAATTAAGCTTCTAAGGGATCCCTGGGTGGTGCAGCGGTTTGGCGCCTGCCTTTGGCCCAGGGCGCGATCCTGGAGACCCGGGATCGAATCCCACGTCGGGCTCCTGGTGCATGGAGCCTGCTTCTCCCTCTGCCTGTGTCTCTGCCTCTCTCTCTCTCTCTGTGTGACTATCATAAATAAATAAAAATTAAAAAAAAAAAGCTTCTAAGATCTGCTCCAAACCTGTGTGCTTTAACCAAACTAAACTGTGCTCCTGGGTTTTCCAGGTCTGCCCCCCAATGTGGTGTTCACATCCTTCAGGGCCTAACACAAATGCTGGTTCTTTAGGGCATCTCTTTAGATTCCCTGACCAGAGAAGATCTCCTCCCATCCTGTGAACTCCTTTAACTTGTTGCTTCTCTCTCTCTTACAGTATTTACTGTTTTTCTATTTTGACTTAAGATAATTTCCTTACATGATATAATTCCTCTGTAGATAAAGTTAAGCTGTAGATAAAACTGTTTTGTAGATAAAGTATATGGATACCTGCTATGGACTGAATATTTGTGGCCTCCTCTAATTCCTATGTTGAAACCCTAACTCTCATGAGCTGTTTTGTTATTCTATATGTTGTTATTCTATATGTTGGCAAATTGAACACCAATAAAAAATAAATTTATAAAAAAAAAGAAAGAAAGAAACCCTAACTCTCAATTTGATGATATTTGGAGGTGGGCCTTTGGGAGGTAATTAAGTCATAAGGGTGAAGCCCCCCATGAATAGAATAGATAGTCTCTCTCTCTCTCTCATCCTCCCTTCCCCGCCCCCACACCCCCAAACGTAGCAAGAAGATGGTCATCTACAAATCAGGAAGTAGGCTCTCGCTCTCTCCAGACACCAAATCTGTTGGCACCTCAATCTTGGACATCTCAGCCTCCATCCAGAACTGCAGAATGAACTGTGAAATAAATGTTTGTTGTTTAAGCCACTCAGTCTGTGATATTCTATCATTAGCAGCGCAAACTGGTTAAGTCAGTATCTCGTTAATACCCATATTTTCCAGAGAGCCCGGCCCATGGTCGATGCTGCTGAATGCTGAGTGAAACGTTGAGCAGAAAGTGCGGAGATCCAATGACTTATTTCAGGAGTCACTTGTAGGGTATATACTCAATTTAAATCCTTGGCTGCAAGTATATTTTTAAAAAACCCAGAATGCTTCATAGCTTTACTTTGTTGGCATTCTGTCATGTCCTTAGGAGAGATTCCTGCCTCCCACCCATCCCCAAGCGACACCACTGTTGGCTTAAAACGATAGCAGTAGGAGCTAAGCTTGAAGCATAGTGGAGGAACCATGCCCATGACTGGCAAAAACAGCAAGTAGCTGCAGTGCAGATGGACAGCTCGTCTCTGCACTACCCAACTCAGCATATCACAGACTGCTTATAGCTGGGGGTGGGGAGAGACGATTATGCTGTCCCTGCCCATCCCCGCAGAGAAGTGCTTTGTGATGCAGGTTTGGGGATGGGACGAATGTTTGGACTCCTTCTCTGTGGAGCTGATATTTCACACCATGGTATGATCTGTGGGGTGGAGGGATCTGAATTGTAGCCGAGGCCTCAGTGTTCTTCAATCATGATGTTTGGCATTCACTGTGGCCTTACAACATATTAGGTACCGTGATGGGCGTTTTGCACGTCTCTGGCTCTCCCCACCACCCTCAGAGGGAGGCATTACAGTGAGCTTCAGTTATGGTCCTGGAAACAAAGGCTTATGGCAGTTGAGTGACCTGCTCTGGATCACAGCAAGGGCCAGCGGGAGAGAGCGACTGTGAGCCAGCCTGGCTGCCGCCAAAGCCCAGTCTTCATTCTCATCAGCAGGTCACACTCTCGGTCATGAGGGTCAGGACGCTGGCATCTCCCAGCTTGGTCAAGGAGTGGAAAAAGTGTATTAACATAGAAACCTGTCAAAAATATCGTTCTCAAAATGAATGCTCCAGTGATCCAATATTTTATTTTATTACTGTACCTGCAATTTTGCAAATTGTATGTTTGGCTCTGATTGACCTTTCACACCATAATTAGTTCAAGTGGCTGCTTTAATGCTTTAAGGCTCCTTTAATGTTTTAAGGCACGCAAGGAGAGAAATACACCAGGAGTCCTGCAAACTGTCTTCTGTCTGTTGACTAGAGTCATAAGTGAATCTCATTGCTTCCTGAGAACCGGGGACATTCTGAATGGGCCACCAGAAAGACCAAGGTTCGTAGCTTTAAGGAGTAATGTATGAGTGAAGGCTTTCATTTGGGTTTTCCTTAATCACCACTCCCACCCTGTCTGCTCCTCTCAGTACTCCCCCAGCACATTCTACGCTGCCGCCCAACTCAGCCACAAACTCCCTTGCTGTCATCTCTGTGCTTGGCACATGCTGTTCTTTCTATCCACAATACCTTTCCTTATTGGCCTGACCACTGGATATGCATTCGTCAAGACTCTGGTTGTTCCTGGATTCTGAAGAAAGGCAGATCTGCAGCAGTGTGGACTCTGATATCAGACAGACCTCTCACTCAAAATCCTGTCCCTGTGACCTTGAGCAACCTCAGTAAGCATCCATCTTCTCATCTGTTAACAAGAGGAAGAAGATGAGAAGCCTCAACATAGAGCAGCTGTTGGGATTAAATAATTCATGTGAATTTTTACCATAGTTAGTAGCACACAGCTAAGCACCCTGTGAATGCTGGCTCTGATTGTTGGGTGGGGGCCGGGGGGGGTGGCCTTTCCTGACATTTCTCCCACCCTCAAGTTCAAGAGGCTGCCCCCTTGTAGAGGATTTAGGTGCATGTGTGCTGGCTCTAGCAGAGCAGTTAGCAGAGCGGTTACACTACTTGTTACTGTCAGTTTGTCTTTTTCCTTTAGGTTGTTAAGTACTTCGAAGGAAGGGGCTGTGAACTTAAATTCTTCATTTTGAATGCCTGGTACAGCACCTAATATATAGTAGGCATTTAATAGAGGAGTGATTGAACTTTCATAGTTTATTTATTCCTTTATTTATTACTTCTTACTTACCATGATCTCAGTTGAGGTTCGCAAGAGATAGGCATTGCAGAAAGCACATTTTATAGCCGAGGACAGAACGAAATAAGTTTTCTGAGGTCAACAGCAAATTCCTGACACAATTTGGGTTCAATTGCGGGTGCCCTGACCTTCTCTGTTCAGTTCTCCTTCAGGAAAGGCTCAGGAGCACACCGAATGAGATCGTGGGTTTTGGAAGTAGCCAAACCTGATTTCAAAATCTACCTCTCCTACTCACCAGCCGTGACCTGGGCCAAGTTACTTTTAGGTCCCAAACACCCATTTTCTCTTCCTCAAGGGCTGTTAACCACAGTACCTTTCCCCCAGGACAGCCCAGTACCAGGTGCACAGTGAGAGCTCAATACACGGTGGCCCTTACCGTGAGGATGAAACCGAGGTCCTTTGTTCCTGTACAGAAGCCAAATCCCACAGAAGGCATCTTAATGCCCAAACAACCCATCTAATAGAGCAACACAAGCCTGTGAGTGAGTGTTGGTCTGTGCCCCAAACCTGCATCACAGGGCACTTTGCTGTAGAGAAAGGGAAAAGGGGTCAGTATTGCTTCCCCACGGCCTTCCAGCTGCTACTGCTGAGTTCACTGGTGCAGGAGGTGCCGGCCGCCTGCACTGCAGCATCTTTCACCGTCCAACAACTTAATTTATGCCAGTCACGGACTGTTTCTCCAATATATCTCGACAGGCTCTTATTGCTCCATTTTAACTTGGAGAAGGGGGTGGAGGGTGGAAATCATTTGTCAGGGATATGGGAGAATGAGACATCATACGACCTCCAGTAAAGAGGGTGAAGCCCTCTGTTTTGCTGTCATGCTGCAGCCAACGATTCAAAGTGAATCTAAGCCCTGTAAGAGGCTCCAAAAATCAAAGTCACTGGGTCTCTGACCTTTTTAAAAAGATGTTTTTGTCATGATTTGCTTGGCTCCTAGTAAGTACCAGGCTTGTTGGAGAATTCAGAAGTGACAGAGAGGAACTGTATAACCCTCAAGTAAATCTCTGCAAAAAAAGAAAATGAGATGAGTAAGGAAATTATTCTAAGACACAATGGAAGGCTGTGGGGGCTGAGTTACTGCAATTCAGAGGAGAGAAAGGAGCAGACATTTGAATTCAGTCTTGAAGGTTGGGGAAAGGCAGTGCAGGGAAGAACACTGTTGGTGATGGCTAAACAGAGAAAGTCAGACCACAGAGCTCAGTCTAGGGATGGCAAAGGGAGGTTGGGGGCAGCTTATGGGAGGGGGTGACAGAAGGCAACGAAAGGCCAAGTACGAGGTTGCAGAGCAGGGGCTGATGACAATGCCAGATCCGTGTTCCAGTGTCCTTTGGCAACAGCGGGTGGATGGGCTGAGGTTGGGGGTAAACCGAGGCAGAGGTATCTTTGGATACTTGTGTTTTGTCTTTGTTTTGTAGCGACACAGGGCTTGAACTCACGACCCTGAGATCAAGAGTTGCGTGCTCTACAGATGGAGCCAGCCAGTTGCCCCTGGATAAGTGTTTTGTTTGAAGCATCAGAGGACCAGGGGTGCCTGTTCTCCCACAAGTGGTTTCTACTCAGGTGTGGAGTCAGCTTCATAACTTCACCATTGGGTTTTCTGTTAAATTGTTCAGATGCTAATTCTAACATCAAAATCCAGATACAGAAAGCTATTAGGGAAGTGATGAAAAACCATACAATGGCTAAGTCGTGAGTCCTCTGCCTAGAGTAATTGAAGCAAGAGACACCAAGCCAGATAATGACATCACCTGATGAAAGAGCCTGTTTAAGTGTCCCCCTCCCCAGTTTTCCCCTGATGCATGGGCTGCAAAAACTATGTATAATGAAGCCTAAAGGGGCCTTGATAAAGAACAACCCTTGGATAATATCCAGCACCGTTTCCTAAAGAGGGTCACTTTCCCATACTGCAGGGTTGAGGAAGGTGGTTTGAGACAGGGCAAGAGAGGCAAGCCAGTTCCACATTAGAGGCAGGTCAAGCAACATTAGGAGTTGAGCCTAAGAGCCCACAGAGTTGACTGAGTGGACCCTCATATTCTGTTCCTGGGATGGATGGACAGAGACATACATTCAGAAGAAGTGGTGCTTTCTTTAGAGGAAACCAGCTAGAGCTGGCCAGCTGGAGGATGAAGTTTTCATTTGGTTTGTAAGCCAGGAAGAGATATTATAACCTCCCACTGCTACTTAAACTGGCTTGGAATCATATGCTAGTCTAGCTCTTTGTATTTATGACCAAGAGAGAATGGGGCCACAGGTATCAGAGTGAAGAGAAGGATTCTGAAAATCCAGGGTGAAAGAGGAGGGAAGAGGTGGGCAGGGATCACTGAGAACATGCTGGCATGACTGGGGGTCCTTCAGATGGTCTCGGAGTTCCTGTCTTTTGCTTACTGTGCCATGGCCCCTGTGGAACAATTTTACGCATCAGAATTATAATGATGTTGAGATGTAAGTGATGAGGAGTACGCTGTGTAAGTGTTCTTAATGAGCTTTACGGATTCAGGAGAAGAAACAGATTTATTTACTAAGGCAGGCTGGTGGCAAAAATAATGCATAAACCAATTAAGTACTTGGTTAGAAGCTAACTTTTACGTGAGAAATTTATTTAAAGCAACAACAACTCTAGTGCATGCCAGGCCGTCAATAACAATTATCAGCGATATTCAAATTGTATCTCTTACACTGGATATAAAAGTCCTCTAAAATTTGGTGGAGCAACTTTCAACTTGGAGAATTCTTAAAAATAGACTGGAAAATCACTCGCTGTTATCATCTAAATTAAGTAGCATTAAAAAAGCCACTCTCCTCCTATCTCCGAAGTGTCCCTTATTTCACAAATGCCTGGAATTCTACTGCTAACACTTTAGTCTTTTGGGGTGACTCTCTAGGAATCCTGGTTTTTGAAAGCAAATAACCTATCTGAGGAAGAGATGCATCTAGCGCTGACCCGTGTAAGCCGGAATTCATCCTGCAGTATACTCACTTCACCACTAGATGTTGGTCTTGTCATTTTGAGAGCTTCAAAATGTTGTTTTGACCTTCAGAAATCACGTTAAAAGTACTTTTTAAGGTATAGAAAATGCCTTCTTTAAAAGATCCAATTAAAGTTCTATTAAGACTTGTTCTTAATAGATAGCATATATATAAACCAATAGAGAACTGTATGGAAATTAACCCAATAGATTGAAGCCAAGGCTTTCCTGTCTATTGCTCCCTAAAGCTGTATTTAAATCTTTCATTCAGTATGCTGTGCGTGTCATTGGATGATCTACTGTGGGTTTAAGAGAATCTGGGTCCTCCCGAGTCTTGTGGGTTTGCCTGGAAACTAATACCTTCTGACTTATCAGCATGGGGTTCTCAATGAGCTAATTGTCACTTAAGTTATCTGAATTAAATTGCTCTCAGTTCATTTAATAAACCTGCCTTTTGAATTTTTTCCTGCTTCCTTTTAGCAACCAAGTTGAACTAAGAAAATAAGTAAACTGTAAAATGGACCTGTTCCTCGCTTCTTGTTGGCCTGAATGTTTACTCCATCAGGATCACGTCTGAGCAATTATATCCGTGTAACTCTGGGAAGGCTTAGCAAACTGAGGGAAAGCTGAGAAAATTTTAATGGTCCAGTTTGGAAGAAGAGAACATAAATTATTCAGAAACCTCGGTTTGCTGAGGTCTATCATGAGATGATAGATAGGATTATAGCTTGGAAACTGGTGCTGATGTCTTAAAACCAACACAAAAATGATATGATAGAGAGTACACAAAATAAACAACACTAAACCCTTACCTAAAAAGGAACCAAAACATCAAGATATTTGTATTAATGATCCTTTTGGGACTCAAGATCAAGACTTTGAAGATAAAACAAGCCAACTGAGAAACTGCCAAAAGTTATTGTCTACCTATGACTACCCAAATAATGCAATAGTTTACATATATTATCTTCCTTCATGCTCCCAACACATATAGCCATGTACTTGACTCTGTGTACAGGTAAGAAAATTAAAACTCAATAAAGTTACTTGTTCAAGACTCTCCATTCAGTGAGGTGTGAAACTGGGATGGGAATGCAAGACTTCGGACTTAAAATCCAGGGTCTTTTTCCCACCTGGCAACTAAGTGGGAATTTTCATTGAGGAAATGATGCAGCTGGGAGGGAATGCAAAGCCTCTAACAGCTACCTGAGTGGGCTGGTGGAAATGGGGTGCTGATGGGCGACACTGGCTACTTTGCAGTGACTAAATGTAGACTTCAGTGACTCTAACTTTCTATTAGAAAAAAATGAGGTTTACAAATTTTAAAGCAGAAGAGAGAGAAAAGGGAAATTAAAAATAAAAAACAACCCAACCAATCCAAATGGAGGCAGAACAAGAGAAAAAAAATAAGCATAGGAAAAGCAAGGTAAACAGAAAGCATAAAATAACATGATAGAAATAAATACAGTGTGTTGGTAATTATGATAAATGTGAATTCATGTAACAATTAAAAGCTAAAGATCATCAGACTGAATAAAAAGAAAAAAATCTAGCTATCTATTTATAAGAGATTACTTAGGAGTAAAGATTATAAATATATAATGGAAAAAGCAACTATTTACCAGAAAGATGTGACAATTTTACAGCTGCATGAACCCATCTATCAACCCTTCTATCTATCATCTATCTACCTACCTGATTACAGTAATGTAAAGATAATTTAATGCTAGAAAACCTATTACTGAATCAAGGAAAAGAACATATGATTGTAGGGGTGCCTGGGTGGCTCAGTCAATAAAGTGTCCAACTCCTGATTTCAGCTCAGGTCATGATTTCAGGGTTGTGAGATGGAGCCCTACTGCCCTCCCTTCCACCCCCATCCCTGCATGTGTGCATTCTCTCTTTCAAAAAAAATTTAAAAAACATGATTGTATTTATTAGTGACCAATATGTCTATATTATTATAGATATATACAGATTGCTTATAGTGAATCTCAGTAGTATACAAAGGAGTAATACTAAATTTAGTCTACTGGTTGCCACTGGGAGAGAAAGATGAGGAGTCTTAGGAAAGCTAGGTAGGGGTCTTTGTGCTCATAATTTTTTATTGTAAGATCCTAAGAAAATCTGTCAAAATTGATAATACTTGACGGATGAGCAAGAGATAGATGGTGTTTAATGTTCTTTATATGTCTCTGCAAGCTGTAATGCAAAAAGTTTTTCCAGGAGCTGGTTATGCCTGCTTAGAATTTTTTTCAATAAAAATCTGTTATTCATTTTTTAAAAGGCACATTACCATTGTGCAATCCTGAAAGAAACAGATTGTGAACAGGTACGACTTTAAAATATGGGTAGAAAATATGGCCCATGAAATATACACACACCCACAGAGACACACATATTTTTAGGTCTTTGATGCTTACTGCTTAAAAAAAAAAAAAAGAAACTTATTTATTAGAGAGAAAGAATGAGAGCACCCAAGGGAGCACGAGCTGGGGGGAGGGACAGAGAGAGAGGGAGAAGCAGATTCCCCACTGAGCAATGAGCCCTTCGTGGGGCTTGACCTGAGGCTCAATGTGGGGCTCCATGTTGGGCTGGATTCCAGGACCCTGAGATCATGACCGGAGCCAAAGGCAGACATGTAACCAGTAACCACCAACTGAGCCACCAGGTTCCTCACTGCTTTTGATTATCAACTTATCTGACATCAGTGTTTAGACTGGGCTGGTGGAAATGTGGATAGAACTGATTTAAACATGTGTATTTTTTCGTGTGTGTAATTTTTTTTCTACATATTGGATGTAAAAACTGAATAATAAAGCTATCTGATTCAAGAAAAGAACTGAACATATTCATCCTCTCTGCTGAGACACCATTAGCATGATATTTAAGAAATGAAGAATTACATAATCTCAGAACAATTTACAGGACTCATTAGGAAAGGAGAGTTTAACACAGTTGGGAAAATCAATTGCAAGTGAAAGGGTTGTGACCAAGCCCTGAATTTGCATGGAGCCCCCCAAACTTCCCACAGTCAGGTGGCTGCTGCCCTGCCCACTGTGAGAGACCCCCTTGCAGAGACTGCAGATAAAACAGGGCCGGAATGGGGGATGACACAGAACCCTGAGAGTGATGGGCAGTCTTCTGGAATGTTTGACCTGTTCCATGATCCCTAACTCCCTGTTACCCATCTCAAGCAGGACTGTGGGCATTAAGGCATGTGGACCACTTCCCTTCCCCTAGCTTCATCCCATTACATAAGTACTAAGGGAAAAGAACATTTTTCTGAAGAAATTGACCAAAAGAATTGTGTAGGAAGAACTACAGAAGTGTGGGAATTAGCACCTCAGAATAAAATCTTCCACATTTTTGGTGGTAATGGTGCTAAGCAACTTATAAAGGCCAAATCCCATCCTGTCACAAAAATCATTCAGCAACCCCCACCCAGATTCACAGGTCTCCCAGGGAGCTTCTCCATTTTATTAGTCTTAAGTATGAATAAGCAATCATGGATTGCTCAAAGCAGACCTTTGAAGAAACCCTGTGATAAAGAAAAGAAAGCCAAGGAAATGGAAAAAATCTAACCCTGAAGGAAACATGTAATCCAGTAAAACTGAAGTCAACTTCTGTTTTAACCTCATTACTGTTCATAAAGAAATTGAAGACTAATTATTCCTATAAAACAATAATCAGGTACTGTGATAAAGAAGACATAATGGGAGGGCTCCTGGGTGGCTCAGTAGGTTAAGTGTTAGACTCTTGGTTTCAGCTCCAGTCAAGATCTCAGGGTTGTGAGATCCAGCCCCTGCTGGAGCTCTGTAGTTAGTAGTGGAGTCTGCTGGAGAGTCTTTCCCCTCTCCCTCCCCCTCTGCTCCTCCCTCTCTGCTCTTCCTCCACTACTCTTCTTACATTTACTCCTCCCTCTCTACTCTTCCCTGCCTCTCCTCCCTCTCTGCTCCTCCTCCTGCTCCTGGGCACACATACTCTTGCTCTCTCTCTAAAATAAATAAAAAAAATTTTTTTTAAAGAAGAGAGAATAAGAAAGCTCTTAGAAATGCAAGTGAATATACAAATAAATTAGTGAAAATATAAATAAATTACTTGGAAGATGTTTTGTTTTCTGAAATCTATATACCCAGGGAAAGTGTCATTGCGGTGAGAGGGCAAACCAAGACACTTTCAGACATACAGGGATTCAGGAAGTTTACCTCCTGCTGATTCTCCCTTGAAGTTGAGTTTTACAAAAACAAAATTTTAAGTAGGGGAAGGGGAAAACATGTGACTCAGGAATGGATGCAAACCAGGACTGAAAATAAAGGAAACCTCAGGATGCCTGGATGCATGGAGGACTGTCAAGTCCGCCTACAGCAAGAGCCTGAAGCTGAAGCAGGCTTTGAGACAAAAGACTTCTTGTCCCAGGTACTATAATAAGGGAGCTGGACAAATTGACGGTATGAAAAGCCAAGACTGAAGGAAAACAGAGAAATGAGAAACTCCTAAGAGGATGGAGAAGATGGTCAAGAAAAGAAATGGAGCATAGTTCTTTCCTCTGCAGCAAGCAGTATTTACATAGTTCTAAGAAGCCAAATGCCACAGGTTGGTTTTTGGAATCATCATAGACAAAGCATAGAAGACTATTTTTGGTTAATATAGGACATAGGATGAAGTTTCCAGCCTTAACAACCTTAAAGTAGACGTACAGATTGCAAAGTTGGGGAGAAAGGGGGAGAGAACCAAAGTGAAGAGAACAGATTTTGATGTTATTATTCTCATCCTAGAAAAGTGGAGCTCTTCCTCATCACTATCTGATAAACCAGTAGAGATTTAAATGTATTCTTCAAACTTACAAATGTAGCCAGTTGAAGAACTAAAAAGTGTACTAAGAAAGATACACATTCTCATTTACAGTTGAATTCTCAACTTAGCAAATCAAGGAATAGGAGCAAAAATAAATGACGTACAGGTATGGCAGTAAATACTTTGTCAGGGAGCAGAAACATTCCAAATATTGCTGGAAATTTTATATTGGGGAATGTCCTTAGAACAACGTGAATAAATCCCATTATTTTGAAAATTATCATTGGTGGCCCATTTTTATCTGTTGCTTTTTGGAAATGGCCAAAAGTCACTGAGAATCCAAACTAGAAATAAAGTCATAGATAAAACTGGGTATCCTTGTAAGAAGAGTGTGATATAACTAGAAAGTAAAGGCAGCTGGTTTCTTTGTGTAGCTTATATACTGTCTCTAAATCAACAACAACAACAAAATGTCAAGCAATGAGAATATAGCTATAATAGGTACACAGGTACGAAGGAATACTGGGGTGACAGCCCTTTAATATGTGATCTTTTGACTCCTTGTTTTATTTCATTATGCTATTCAAATATGAGGTACACATTTGGAAAAAGAATATTCAATACATCCTAAACTTAAACTGGAATTTATGAATTTAGTTCTTTGTATTCAGGTGAGAGGTAGACAAAAGCAGCCATCTCTGTAGTGTTTGCAGAAAGACTGAGAATTAATTGCTTGTCTATTTCCTCTCTCATACTCCTGGATGCATTATAACCGAATTGTTCCACTTTCTAGGGTTGATAATCTGCTGGAAAATCCAACTTAGTCTACCGATGAAAGGCAATAGAAAGAAATTGGGTAAATTCTTTTGTGTAAAAGAGAATGCTGCGGAGCTCCATTAACTGGTTTCAGTTCTGACCATAGAACAGACACCTGGTTGTGAAGGATAAAATCTACAACCTTGACCTTGAAACGTGAACCATTGGGACTCACTGTCTGTAGAAGACTCTGTCCAGTCCTGACTAGGCTGAGCTCCATGCTGGTTCAGTTGACTTTCTGGGCCACTTTGCCAATGTGGAGGGAACAGGGAAATAGCCCCATTCTTCCCTGCACTCTCTCAAAGAGTTTGATCATTTCCTTCTGCCTCCAAGCAAGCAGAGTAAACATAATGAAAGAAGTTTTATTCTAACAAGTATGCATGTATGTATTGTATTTGTGGCATTTTATTTTTAATTTATTTTTATTATTTTTTTAAATTTATGATAGTCACAGAGAGAGAGAGAGAGGCAGAGACACAGGCAGAGGGAGAAGCAGGCTCCATGCACCGGGAGCCCGACGTGGGATTCGATCCCGGGTCTCCAGGATCGTGCCCTGGGCCAACGGCAGGCGCCAAACCGCTGCGCCACCCAGGGATCCCCTATTTGTGGCATTTTAAAGCAGTTTCACTGAGATATAATTTATATACAATAAAAGTCCCCTGTTTAAAGTGTTAAATTTAATAGTTTTGAGTGTGTTATGTAGTTATGCAACCATCACCACAGTCTAGGAGTAGAATTGCTGGATCGTACGATAGCTCTGTTCAATATTTTGAGAAACTGCCAAACTGTTTTCCAAGGTAGCTGCACCATTTAGCATTCCTTCGAACAATATTTGAAGGTTCCAATTTCTCCACATTCTTGCCAACACTTGTTAGTGTATGTTCTTTTTATTGTATTCATTCTGATGATAGCTCATTGTGGTTTTGATTTGCATTTTGCTAAAGTCCAATGATGTTGAACATATTTTCTTGTGTTTGTCAACCATTCATTTATCTTCTTTGGGGAAATGTCTGCTCAAATCTTTTGCCCAAGGCAGTGTTCTTTTTTCTTTTCATTTTTTTTCCCCAAGGCAGTATTCTTCAAACACTTTTTGTTCACACAGTCTCTAGAAGAATTTTGGAAATCTATGTAATGTTTTTCTTGATTTTAATTGATATCTACAACTTTTCACTGTAAGTGTAAATAGTTGCAAAAGTTGTAACTTCCAATGTATCTTAAACATAGACATTTCAAAATAAAATTAAGTTACCCATTTAAGCCTATCAAATGGAATCTGAATATAATATCGTGTTACTCATCACCACTCATTTAAAAAATGCATGAATAAGCTCTTCTTTACCCTTTACCAATTTTGTAGCTCTTTTTTCTCTTTTAACTTTTATTTCCATTACTCTTTTCCACATTATTTTATCCCCAAATAGTATATTTTATACTTGTAAATCTTGTTATAGATTTATTTATCTATATATTATATATAGAATCTTATATATAAGATTACATATATATGTATATGTATTACATATAATATATAATTATAATTCTATCATTCAGGGTGCCTGGGTAGCTCAGTTGGTTAAACAACTGCCTTTGGCTCAGGTCATGATCCTAGGGTCCTGGGATTCAGCCCTGAGTTGGGCTCCCTGCTGAGCAGGGAGCCTGTTTCTCCTTCTCCCTCTGCCTGCTGCTCTCCCTGTTTGTGCTCTCTCTTCATCAAATGATTAAATACAAGTCTTTAAAAATATATAATTCTATCATTCTTTTCTGCCATATGAATAAGCATAAGCATATAAATTAAATGTTTTATTTCATATAACTATAAGTATCTAAGTATTATATAATTTTCTGGATTGATTTATAAGTACTATTAGCACACAATTGTTCAAAGCATGGCTAGCTTATAAATTAATAAGTAATCATTAAAATAAAGAATAAGCTTTTATTCACAGTGGATATTTTAATTAATCCATATATGCATGAATTAATACTACTGATTACTAAAATAAATAATAAAGTGATTTTATTCTTTCTTTTTTCTTAATTTTTATTTATTTATGATAGTCACACAGAGAGAGAGAGAGAGGCAGAGACATAGGCAGAGGGAGAAGCAGGCCCCATGCACCAGGAGTCCGACGTGGGATTCAATCCTGGGTCTCCAGGATCGCGCCCTGGGCCAAAGGCAGGAGCCAAACCGCTACGCCACCCAGGGATCCCGATTTTATTCTTTCTTTTTAAAAAATACACACATGTGGGGGGGGCGCACACACACATATATAAAATACAAAATTGCTGAGAAATCTTGTTTACCTAAATAAGTATAAAGTCTACAAGTATATATACAAGTATGTGAGCATAAGTATACAGGAATAGAAGTTTTTAGGTTCTTTTATATCGTTTCAGCAATGTCAGTTAATATTTGGAATCTTTCCAAATTTTAGGCCAAAAGCACATATTGACCTATTATAAAAATATTCTAATGATCTATCATTGAATTAATTAAGTTCTTCCTTAATTTTGTTAAAAGCAAAGACTTGGAAAGCAACTAACTTGCATATGAGTTTATCTCTGGTTGATTAAAATAATTTCTTCACTTCATTTCTGGGAAGTATACCAAAAGAGGCTTCACCAAGTCTCTTGATAATAGTCAACGAAATAACTATGAATTACACCTGTTTATTTTTCACTCAGAGGCACATTATTTAACCCATCATACTTAGAAAGGGTTGGAATAAGAATACTTTTCAATACATCTTTATCAATACAATGTTGAAAATAAAATTATTTTATCATCCTATGTGATTTAAATGCATTTTTGTCAAAATCTTATTGCTGCAGATTCAGCTTATTCATTTTTTGGTGAAAGTGGGGGAAAGAGAATTAGTACAAGTTTGCAAGTAAATAGATTTTACAAAAGACTGCATGCACATGGCCATCAGGGATCTGCAGATATATTCCCTTAGTTCTGTCTATGCCTGTGAACCTCTTGGAAAGTCCTCCAACCCCTCCAGGGGAAGATGTGGCCCAGTTTGAGACAGTTGTGCTCAGCAACAGAGCTAAATCTCAGATCAGATACCTCAACCTCAATGCTAGCACTTTTTCTGCTCTTTTACATGGTTTCCCAAAGCTATGTGGACTTTCTTTTTTTAATTTTTTTATTTATTATTTATGATAGTCACACACACAGAGAGAGAGGCAGAGACACAGGCAGAGGGAGAAGCAGACTCCATGCACCGGGAGCCTGTCGTGGGATTCGATTCCGGGTCTCCAGGATCGCGCCCTGGGCCAAAGGCAGGCGCCAAACTGCTGCGCCACCCAGGGATCCCCTATGTGGACTTTCAAAATATGTGCAGACCATCATGTACAAAACATCTAGTTATCTGGAAAAAGATGATACTAGTGGTGTTAGATGGTTTCCCCCTCTTTTTTGAAGCAACAGCAGGTTATGCATCATCTAGGATGGTTACCAGAGTGATACCCAGAGATTGCATGTCGTCTCTCTAACCTCAGACTGCACACTCTACTATTCCCTGAGCTTTGAGTTCAAAACCTGAGGTTCCTTTCTTCAAAAGGAAACTAGCAGTACACAAATTTGAGGAGGAGATAAAGAACCAAAGACTTGAGAAAGAAGTAATGAGAGACAGAAAACATGGGATCTATTTTTCACGTGGGGTTTTGAGTCCTAGGAGAGAAATGTAAATGGACCTAGTATCTGCTCTGTTTCAACTTTTGATTTGGAAGCAACATTAGGAGAAGCGTCTGCTTTTTTCTCCTTTCTTTTATCAACAGTCCATGAAAAGAAAAGACCAGAAGTGAGAAAACAGTGAATTCTATTGTGTTAGGCAAATGGGAACCAATTCAACTGATAAAAATATTGACAGTTGTTCAGTGACTTATTATTAGCTCTATTCTGTTCTATTATATTCTCTATTAGCGTTCATCTGTTCTGGAAAGATGAGTTTAATAAAGTTAAATAAAGTTTGCAAATAAAGCAAACACATCTCCCTCTAAAACTTCAGTTGGTAACCCTGTCTTTCTTCCCTCAAACATCTTATTCTGCCAGCATTTCCTTGTATTCTATCTTTGGCTCATATCTGAACCAAGGTATTAGCAGGTCCTAGTTTTGGGAGTAATGTTATGCTATTCATGACCACAGTAAGATGTGAATGCTTCCCAGTCCTAGCTTATCTAGGACTTTTCACCTCTGGGTATTTTAGAATCAGAGATTCTCAGGTTGGCAGAGGATCTGAGAGGCTATCTAGGGTCAAGGCCAGCTCAGAAGTGGAGTGATTCCCTTTTGAACTGCTATTGCTTTGCACCTTGAGCAGTTTCTTTCACCTTTGGACAGCTCTGGATTTTATTTAGAGCTGAGTTTTCCACCCATCTGCACATTTAAGTGTTAAGACAGAGTTGTGTGCCTATTCAAGTAATATTACTAGACTAGGGGATTGATTTGGAAGAAATTTTTAATTTGGATAACTTTTATAGCAAGTATTAAGTAACGTATGGGCAAAAACTTTTTTGGCATAAGAAAAATGAAACACTTTGCAAATTGAAATATCTCAGACCTATTCAAAAGCATATCTGTTATTCTAATGCGATTTGGTAGTGCAGTTAATTAAATTTGTCGGATAAAGTGATCCTGAAAGGTGAGGGGAATCTGGTTTAGTGTGTGATTTTCTCTTCCAGACAATATAATAATGAAAGGAATTGCTAGTTAGTAATAAGGCATTAAGTCTGGATCTGGAGAGAGATGTTCAAGAGCAGTTCAGTTTTACGAATTATTTCAGTGATAGATGCCTGTTTTTGGAATTTGCTAATAAAGTGAAGTGTTGACTTATTTGGTTTGTGTCTATTGTGCTTTGTCTAGATGACCATTATAATTACTTGTACATGATTTAAGCACCCTTGACCCTGATTATGGCAGCATTTTCTTGCATCAGTATGCAAATTTATACTTCATAGGAAGAAAAAAGAGTGAGAGTGTTTATTTGCATAGCACCTCTGAAAAACATCCTTGCACTTTGGTCATTGCAGAAGTGAGAGAATTACAACAGACTTTGACGGGGCTGACTTTGACCTTGACCTGGCTTTGAGACCTTGACCAGCATTCTTGAATTGTCTGAACCTCATTCTCATCTTTATAGAATGAAAATAATACTTCCTTCATTAGAGTTCTGCGAGGGTTAATGACACACAATAGCTGAACTCTTTAGGCATACAGTTTAGTCTCTATTTTATTTTATTTTTTTAAAGATTTATTTATTTATGATAGACAGAGAGAGAGATAGAGAGAGAGAGAGAGGCAGAGACACAGGAGAAGGGAGAGGCAGGTTCCATGCCGGAAGCCCGATGTGGGACTCGATCCCGGGACTCCAGGATCACGCCCTGGGCCAAAGGCAGGCGCTAAACCACTGAGCCACCCAGGGATCCCCTAGTCTCTAGTTTAAATGCTAGTGTCCAAATGTTTAAAATGAGGGTGATTATAATACCCAACTCATCGGGACTTTGTGATGGTTAAGTGATGATTTCACACGGTACCTGACACAAAGCAATTATTATTAATATTGTACACAATTATTCGTATGAAATGCAAATTTTCCTTTCCCTTTGGCTCTTACATTATAGGATTATGATCTCATTTTATATCAGTTCTTCTCAGGTTTGGTTACCTGATAGGCAGTAATTCTAACATTTTGCTTCTTCTCTAGTTACTCTTCCATTTGTTCCTTTCCTGATTGGTGAGCCCTCTCCTCCAGTATGTAAGAGCTGAGAAGCTCAGACTAACTAACGCCTGTCAATGCACAGAATTTCCTTGGCCAAAGTTCAGTTGGGAGAAGACAACCCAAAATAAAGATTTGGGATTCTTCCCTGATTTAAATCTATCCTGGTCATTGCAGGTTTAATTTGTTTTAATTAATATGGGTTATATCCCAGTCAAATCATACCCTGGGAGTAGAGGCTTTGCTTTAGGCATGGTGAACTTAAAGCCTATGAAAAATATTTTGCTGCAATTTCTGGCTTATTCTCTGACTATCCACCTTATCCCCCATAGCACTTACTGTCTTTTCCCCCATCCTACCCTATGCTGACTGCTCAAAGTCGTCAAGCTTTCTGTCTCTGTCTCTTTTCTTCTTTCAAAAGCTATTACCAATCTCAGGTACAGTCTTCAGTACAAAGGATTAACATCAGCTTTAACTCTTACCTCTTCCATTGATATTGGCCTTTAACGATGATGAGAGCTAATGAGATGGGGCTTTAATATTAGTAACCATCCACAGATATCCAATCCGAAGGTAAGAAGCAACAAATCTTCCCTATCTTTTTGGAATGGCACCAAGAACGGATCTGAAAAAGGATAGGCCTGGGACATAGGAGACTGTGAGATTTAAGGAGAAAATTCTCATTGAATTTGATGATAGGGACTTCAGGTTATAGCCCTGAGTCCACTGTTATAGGAGGTATGGTTTGGGGTAAATCACTTTTCCTCTGCAGACCTCTCAGCATCCTTATCTAAAAAGTGAGGGTGGTAACATCTGCAGATATGTTCCTGCCTCATAGGATTGCTGTAAGGACCCAGTGATATGATATAGAAAGGCTTAGGAAACCTCTGCTCTCCATGTAAATATCACTACTATCATCTCTGCTATGCGAGGATGCCACAAGAATCACACAGAAAAGAAATCTGAATGTAGTGAGAAAGAAACACAAAGTGAAAATCCAGAGCTCATTTTTTGGCTGCCAATGCCTCAACCTCCCTAGGAATTTGTGCTCTGTTGAGAAGTAATGTCCAGTGGTTAACGTGTAGAGGGAGGTAATCCACTCTGTAAAAGGGATTGTTAAAGCAAAAGCTACAAGCTGCTAAGGATGAAACCAGTGGAGAATTTGAGTGGAAAAATTGAAATTACTTCCCAATCCCAAAAATCCTATGAAGCATAGCATATAGAGCACATTTCTAATGGTGTTGATGAAAAAAAAAATTGGGAAACTCATTCTTATTGAATTTGACATAAAGTTAGAAGGTTTTAAAACTATCACAGCAGTTTTGAACAATGGACCAAAAATGTTTATATTAAAGATCGGATTTAAAGAAAATAAATGAAACTCATGTTTTTACATTTTTAAAAAAGCCACAGTATACATTAATACGGTGGATTTCAAAGTTTTTTTAAAAAAAGTCCATACAAATTCAGGGTGAGGCAGCAATGTAAGATTGCTAACAAATTATAATGCAGTGTCGGAACAAACTAATAAAAATACAATATCTCATCTTTAGAACAACAAGAATATCCACTTGACTGAGCCGCCATGAGGATTAAACAAGATACCTGCTAGAAGCATCTAGCATAGTAACCAGTCATAGAAATGTTGATTCATTTCATTCACTTGGCCTCTTCCCTGCCCAAAACCACAGCAATTACTGCTTGTACCATTCTTCTCATCCTCATGACACCTCTTAGAATTTTGCCTTTTATTATTTAAATTTTGCATAGTATTTTGGGTTTCACATGCATGCATTTTGTCTGTTTATAACGTGATTGGTTATGTGGATATTTTTTTTCTCCTGATGTAATATTTACATTCAATGTAATGCACAAAATCCTGTTACATTCCGAGTTTTGACAAACGCACACACCTGCACGATCCAAACTTCTTGAGACCTAGAACAATACCTTCACCCCAGAAAGTGCTCTTGTGCCTCCGCCCAGTCATCCCCCACCTCACACTCTCTGAAGCAACAACTGTTCTGATTTTTTTTTCCATCACAGATTAGTTTGCCTGTTCATGAATTTTATATAAATGAAATTATACAGTATGTATCCCTCATCTAAGACTCCTTTCACCTGGTATCAGTGTATCATTTTTGAGATGCAACCATGTTGCTGTATCAGTAGCTGGTCTTTTTATTGTGCTCAAGTATTTTCCAAGCCCTTTGGAGACAGGAACTGTGCCATAACTCCTTGTACTCCCCAGTCCCCGCCCCATGGCACTTGCACAGAATTGTGCATGTTGTAAGTGTTCTGCTGACATTTGGTGATTCAATGGATGAATGAACATATGAGTTATTTAATCAATCAACAAGCCATTTAGACACAATCAAGTTTCACTTTTCTAACCCAGACAGTCTCTTATGTATTCAACTTACCAAACACCATTGCTACATATCCTGGGGTGAGAAGCCTGCCTGCTTTACTGTAGGAATCCAGGGATCCGCCCATTTGCAATCGTACTGCAGTATTTGCTGCATTCGTGCAGTGGTGAAGTACTGGCGAGAAAGTGAACTGCTGCCCTGGATGGGCTCCAGCAGGGCTGTGAAAGAGCCAACCTCAGGGCTTTGTCTCCTGCAGACGGAAATGCTTATCCTCTATCTTTGCAAACTGTAAATCTCACATTCCTCCACTTGATTTATTAAATCACTGTAAAGGTCAGCAGAGAAAGCCAGGTGCCGCATGGAATGTTTCAGTGGCTAGTTAGGACCCAAACTACAGCAGCAGCAGGTATTCCCCTGTAGTCACGACTGAACAAACAGGGTTAGTACTGTGGGTTCTGACTGCGATGGCTGGGACCTGCCTGAAATGACTGCAAATTAAGCCCTTTAATGTCCCAGGCATACCCTCTTACCTCTTGCATCTGGTGACTGTGATTAAGGGCAAGACACCGTGGAGCAGGCCTCTGGGGAGGAAATACATTACCCTGGCTAGTTCCGTGGAGCAAGCATTTAGGGTTTGATCCCATCACCATCATTTCTGCTTGGACAGCAGCAAGTTCCTGTCATTTCTAATATCGCACGTGTTTTGAATATAAACGTGCTTTTCATCCTTAATCTATTCAAATGACATTCCTTTCCTGCTGCAATCTAAATCTTATATAGCTGCATAGCGCATTTTATGATGCATTACTTCACAACGTGATGCTATAAAATTAGGCATATTTTGTATCACAATGGGAAAAGTTTTCTTTCAGACATATTTCCCAAAAGATGGGAAGATTCATGTGTGATGATTCCTATGGTGAGCGTAACATATGAAGAAAGAAACTAGTGATAAGAAACAGAAAAAATCTATTTGTGGCTTCCTCCAATTAGGCATTTTCTGTTGATTTTATTTATGTTTCTTTTTAAAAAGTTAAACATTTGCAAGAAGCATGATAATCTCTGATAGGGAGATATTAAATGCCAGCATTTTTCTTTTCTTTTTTTTCTCTTATTCTTTATAGTAATTTTCTCAAGTCACTTTATCAAACCTATTTACAAGGGCAGAAAATGAAATTATTTTAAATGGAAAAAAGGCAGAAGTCATGATGCGGTCATTTTAAGGAACTTAGATCAGCCAAGTGGTACTTTAGCTCATAATCCCAGGAAAGGTGTTTTGTAAACCGATGTTTAGAGTAATGCCTAAAAGGTGACATCACCGGTTATCTGTCCACTGGTAGCCTCCATTTAATTTTACATGGGGCCATTTAAAAAATCTACAACAATCATAGTCAATTGTCATCACTAGTTGTCCAAAGAGACTGCTAACATGCTCGTTAACAGTCTCCTGATCTAAATCAGTTCAGAATGGTGTCCTCAAAACATGAGATGTTTACTACATGCACACTCTGCAGACTGCAGCACGCAATTATCAAATTCCACAGAGACATATGGAAACAGCAAATGCCACCGGCTGCAATGTGCGCAGGAGTAGAGCCCTACTCAGACGGGAAGCAGATAGAGCTTAGGTCTGAGTAACAGTGTGAGTTGGCAAATTATTTAACCTTTCTGGGCCTCAGCTGTTTGCTGAATAACAACCACCATCCCAGGGGGATTTTGTAATTATTCAATAGTAGATATTAAAGGCTGGTCATAGGGTAGGTATCCTGCACATATTTATTTCCTTCATCCCTCTTTGCTTCAAAAGGATGCTGACACTGGTGTTTCTACATGATGGTGAGGTGACTGGGACCTATCTGTTGTTCTGGACGAGGACCACTCCTACAGCTCACTGGTGGCAGGAGAATTTTGCTCACTTGTCCCCCCACCCCCCAGCTGATGCTTTTCTGAGGCTTGCCTCTTAAGAATTTCAGCCTAAATTTCAGACTGTGCTTTTCAAAACAAATGCTCATACAGAACTTCCTGCTCTGACAGAGCCTTAGAATAATGAAATCAAAAGGGATCTGGTCCTACTCATCTGAAGTTTTCTGATTCTGTTGGCCTTGGAGAAGTAACAGCTTTGCAGCAGTTCTAAGAGTTATATTTTATGAGCTCTGTGGTAACGCGAATATATTTTACTTTTTAACTACATCACCTCAAACAGTCCTTTAGGGGATTACAGATAGAGTTCTATTAATGAGTCTCATCCACGTACTTCCACATTTGCTTTTAAAATAATCTGTATCTCCTAAGAGTATGTTTTGTTAGCAGCCCTCAACCCATTTCATGTTGGTGGAGAATAAGCTTAAAGGGAAAGAAAATGCACGAGTGTGAATCAAGACCCAAAAGCCTTCTTCTAAAGAAATAAAGACACTATCACAAACAATGTTAAGGCAGAAACATTCACGACAGGGGAAGAAAAAGTCAAGATTCTTTTTTCTAAACAGGTTTTCTAAAGTCGCTCATTTTACCTTTGCTTTGACACACAGAGCAAACGCCACATGGGCATTCAGAGCAAGATGCTGGGAAGAGGACTTTAAAAGGAGGATGACTGGACAAAATATTTAAAAAGAGGCAGGCGCCTAGCTGAGGAAGGCTGAAAGTAGGCTAACCAAACCCAGACACGGGCTGGGTTCAGGAGCCCCCAGAAAGCAGGCTGTGGTGAGGCTTGAGGTGGCTATGGCAGGAGCTATTTTTAAAAAGCTCAGAGAGCTACATTCAGAAATACAGTTGATCTGCCCTTGTCCTCAACTCCCTGCTCACCAGGTCCGGCCAGGGCAGGGCCACTGCACCTCCTTTCTCAGCCACCCAACGGATGACAGCAGGTGCACCCCTCTCCCAGGTTTCCTTCCTGCATGACATTCCAGGGGCTCTGCAGCACCCATCAGCCACCTCCCCCCTCTTGGGGCAGCATCCTGCATCCTCTGCAGTCAAAGGCTTCAGCCAGGAGCTGTGGCAAAAGAAAAAAAAAAAAAAAACAAACGCTGATGGATTTAAGATCTCAGAGGGTGACCTGAAACTCTGAGGGAAGGGAACTGGCAGAAAGAAAATGAATTCATGAATATTCAAGGATGTGGCATGTGCAGGCAGGCTCACATACAGTGATGTGGCCCAATGTGGCTTCTACGGGGCAGGCTAAAACAAATCCATTATGCCACTTTTCAGCCAAACTGGGTAATTGGGAAGAAGCAAAAACTATGACTTACCTAGGTTCTCTCCCTCATCCTTTCTCTCTCTCCCCCAGAGAAGCCTTCCCCACTGTCGAATCACCTATGAATGAGAAGGCCAAGGATACATGAGCTCTACAATATAAAGTTATTAGAATAAGGGGCCCAAATGTGCCTTTCAGTGCCAAGCCCAACCGGGAGAGCCTAATAGCTCAGGCCTGAAATCCTAGAATGTGATGTGGATGGACCTCTCCATAGAGTCAACTACAAATGTTCATGTTTCTAAAATTGCATTACTTGAAACTATATTGTTTAGAAATCCTATGCAAGTTCTCAGCTGCAGTCTTTCTCTCTGCCACAAAGAGCACGGGGATATGGAAAGGCAGTTTTTTTTTTCTTTTCTTCTTTAGAGCTGCAAAGAACCCCGGATGCTAAGCCCCATCCCACCCTCCTGCCTGCCAGGCGAGGAGTGCAGTATGTCTGAGAGCGGCTGTGGTACCCGCTCCAAGCACTTCACCGTCTCAGCCTCACAGGGAAAGAAAGAGGTGCCGGCTTTTCTTTTTTTGCAAACTGTTAGCCTGTTTCCCCCCTTAGTTTGCTATTAAAAAAAAATAGTAAGTTGCACATCAAACGCTCCCCTTACACAAACTCAATAGAAATGAAGTGCTCGTGTAGAAAAACCTTAGTGATCCTATTAAATCTCTGCAATCGCTCCGTGAAACCAGGACTCCGTAGCATCGTGCGTGTGAAATGCTCTGCAGACCGCAGGGTTGTGTCAATGTGCGTTACTGTTTTCAGGTATCGGGGTGTTTCCTAAAGAAAATGCACGGATGTCTGACTGTGTCTGTAATCTAATTATCAGAGTGAACCGGGGGAAGAATCACGCGGCTCTCTGCTGGCTGCCCCAGGACGAGACGTCTCGGGGTCTGAGTGCTCCTCCCGGGAGACCGCCCTCGGCGCGCTCGGGGCTGGCAGCCGCAGCCTCCTTCTGACAACCAGCCACCTGCCTGGCTTGTGGAAATCATCAGGTTGATGCTACACAGGTGTACAAAAGAGGGAAAGGGGCTCTGGGTGTGTCGGAGTTGGTGGTGTCCAGCGGGAATTCAGTTTGATGGAAAAGATACAGGCTGCGTGAATCAGTCCCAAGGACCGGGCTTACGGGGCTCGCCGCTGCCTCTGCAAGTCGGCTCCCCACCCCCTCCCCCCGCTTAGTTTCAAACTCACTTCTCGGCTCTCCCCCACCTACGCGCTTCCACACTTTGGAAACACTCTTTCTCCGGAAAGAAACGATTAAATCGAGAACACTGGAAGGCTCATATTAACGGCTCTACGGGGGGTCAGAAACGCTAAAATCCACACCCGCAGTGCCGCAGGTTCACGTGTGTGTGTGTGTGTGTGCGTGTGCGCGCGCAGAAGCAGCGCGTTAAGCAGAAAGAAAAATCACCAGGAGAAAGGGACATGAATTAAAGAAAGTGCCAGAAACAGCTACAAAGAAACAGGAAACTTTCCTCCCCTGGGAGGCCTAATACACGCAAGCTTAAACTTTTCACTTCAATTTCCAAAGCCCCTAGAGGCACTGCCTCGTCACCCGTAAGCCCCAACGGGGATGGTGGCAGAGGCCCGTGGTGGGGAAGGGGCGACTTAGGGGTGAGGGTGTCTCCAAGGAAGCGGGGAGACAGAGAACTAAGAGGTCAGTGGGGGAGTGAGAACCTATTATTGGGGACGCGCATCCATGTGATGCGGGGTCCAGGGAGGAACTAGGATGGGGACGGGGGTTGGGGAGGGAAATGAGTGTGGGGTAAGGGGTCTCGGGGTGGGGGGGGGGGAATCGCAGGCCTCGGAGACAAGTAAGTGGAAAGGACGAGCGCCGCAGCCCGGAGCCGCCTGTCGCTCGCCCCCGCCTTCCCTTTTGCGCAGAATCCTCCCCTTGGCTGCAGCAGCGCGCTGCCCCCACTGGCCCGGCGCGCCGTGATCGATCGCAGGCTGCGTCAGAATGCTCCCCGCGTATAAATAGGGGTGGCAGGACCGCGCCGAGCCGCACACAGCCATCCACCTTCCCCTCTCCCTCTCTCTCTCCCCTTTCTTCTCTCTCCGTAGGCCCCCCCACCTCCGCGGCGAGCCGGAGGGCCTCCGACCGCCACCATGAGTTCCTTCAGCTACGAGCCGTACTACTCGACCTCCTACAAGCGGCGCTACGTGGAGACGCCCCGGGTGCACATCTCCAGCGTGCGCAGCGGCTACAGCACCGCGCGCTCCGCTTACTCCAGCTACTCCGCGCCGGTCTCCTCCTCGCTGTCCGTGCGCCGCAGCTACTCCTCCAGCTCCGGCTCCTTGATGCCCAGTCTCGAGAACCTCGACCTGAGCCAGGTAGCCGCCATCAGCAACGACCTCAAGTCGATCCGCACCCAGGAGAAGGCGCAGCTGCAGGACCTCAACGACCGCTTCGCCAGCTTCATCGAGCGCGTGCACGAGCTGGAGCAGCAGAACAAGGTGCTGGAAGCCGAGCTGCTGGTGCTGCGCCAGAAGCACTCCGAGCCCTCCCGCTTCCGGGCGCTGTACGAGCAGGAGATCCGCGACCTGCGCCTGGCGGCGGAAGACGCCACCAACGAGAAGCAGGCGCTCCAGGGCGAGCGCGAGGGGCTGGAGGAGACTTTGCGCAACCTGCAGGCGCGCTATGAAGAGGAGGTGCTGAGCCGCGAGGACGCCGAGGGCCGGCTGATGGAGGCGCGCAAAGGAGCCGACGAGGCCGCTCTCGCCCGCGCCGAGCTCGAGAAGCGCATCGACAGCCTGATGGACGAAATCGCCTTTCTGAAGAAAGTGCACGAAGAGGAGATCGCCGAGCTGCAGGCGCAAATCCAGTACGCGCAGATCTCCGTGGAGATGGACGTGTCCTCCAAGCCCGACCTCTCCGCCGCGCTCAAGGACATCCGCGCTCAGTACGAGAAGCTGGCTGCCAAGAACATGCAGAACGCCGAAGAGTGGTTCAAGAGCCGCTTCACCGTGCTGACCGAGAGCGCCGCCAAGAACACCGACGCGGTGCGCGCCGCCAAGGACGAGGTGTCCGAGAGCCGCCGCCTGCTCAAGGCCAAGACCCTGGAGATCGAGGCATGCCGGGGCATGAACGAGGCGCTGGAGAAGCAGCTGCAGGAGCTGGAGGACAAGCAGAACGCCGACATTAGTGCTATGCAGGTCTGGCACGGTGCACAACGCAGTGGGGGCGGGGAGGGAGCTGCGGGAGTAAGCGGTGGGGGGAGGGGGGAGGGCGCGCCCGCAACGTGGAGACCACCGAGGAGGCCTCCGCAGGTAGCTCTGAGCCGGTAGAACTTGGCTCCCTGGGGACTGTGTAGGGGAGGGGTGGGGCACTTGGAGGGCGGGGGTGGGGGCCCCACTGCAGTCCGAGGAGACGTGCCTGGTGCAGCTGTATCTAGCGCCGCATTAAAGCTGCCCAGCCCTGCCAGGGTAGGGTGGGGTGGGCGGAGGGGATGGGAGCTGGGCGTTGCCTCTGGCCTTTCTCTCTAACGTCCTTCACTAACCACAGGTCGCTTTGCCCTCCACATTGGACCATCAGCTTCATAAATACAGCACACAGCTCTCCTTAGTTCTGCAGGCTACCTGTGACCAAGCATGCTTGAGACTAGTTTTATCAACCACTCCTCGCCCTTAGGTAGACAGGAGTGCAGTCAAAATTGGAATAGGTAATGATGTTCACAAAAAGACATTTCTTTTCTGAGGATCTCCATTTTCTGGGAAGGAGAAAAAAATAATATAGATACATAGAAAATATTTCAGATACAATGACTGTCATTTTTCTTTTTTAGCTAGCTACTTCCTACTCCTGTAAAGAAATGGAGTAATTTCTTCCACTTCACTTGGATAGTTAACTAATGAATGTGAAACAAAGTTTTTTTTTTTAATCAACCAAAAATTTTTTGCAGGCATTTTATGATGATCATTAGACAGTAGCAATTAGAAGAAAGCAAAGAAGAATATTTCTTCTATCAGGTTTTTAAATTATTTTTATTTTTATTTTTATTTTTTTTGGTTTTCATTTCATGCTTCCTGAGCTGGATTTTTTTTTTAATACAAAGAAGGAAAGGTTAAAAAAGAGAAAAGACAGTTGTTTTAGGGGAGATCTTATCTAAGGAGTGCACTTTGGTTTTATGTAGGTTAGGCCTTTGCAGCTCTAATACACTAAAATGATAGCAATTGGAATTTATGTCTGGATTTTTTTTTCTTTTTGGTCCTCCAACAGGACACAATCAACAAATTAGAAAATGAATTGAGAACCACAAAGAGTGAAATGGCACGGTACCTTAAAGAATACCAAGACTTGCTCAATGTGAAGATGGCTTTAGACATTGAGATTGCAGCTTACAGGTAAAAACAGTGGGCTGGTAGCAGCCACTGTGGTTTAGGAAGAAAATCAGGTTTCATTTATATTGAGTCAGAAGCCTTTAAGAATAGTCCTTCGAAATAACTGTTTGCATTTTGGCTTTTTCCAAGAAGGAATTTAGACAAATAGGGAAGAATTTGACCCTGTGATATTAATGAATTCTATTCCTAGTTTCTCGTTACATTTTAAATGGAATAGACAGAACTATTTTGTTTGTTTTTCTGTTTCTTTTTCTTTTTTTCCTGATGGTAGGCACCATATCCCCAGTCATGAAGTTTTGATAATTCCCAGCCTTGCACCTGCTCCTGCTCTCCTTTGCCTTTAAGGGTGGTATTTAGGGGAGGATGATGAGTGGTGGGCTGAGAGCAGGCAAGCAGTTCAACATATTTCCTGTGTTAGTGTTTATTAACCCATCTTCCCTTGCCTTCCCAGGAAACTCTTGGAAGGTGAGGAGACCCGACTCAGTTTCACCAGCGTGGGAAGCATAACCAGCGGCTACTCCCAGAGCTCTCAGGTCTTCGGCCGGTCTGCCTATGGTGGGTTACAGACCAGCTCCTACTTGATGTCTGCTCGCTCCTTCCCATCTTATTACACCAGCCACGTCCAGGAGGAACAGATCGAGGTGGAGGAGACCATCGAGGCTGCAAAGGCCGAGGAAGCCAAGGACGAACCCCCCTCTGAAGGAGAAGCTGAGGAGGAGGAAAAGGAGAAGGAAGAAGCTGCTGAAGAGGAAGGAGCTGAAGAGGAAGAAGGTATGGTAAAAAGGAAATCCCTACAAGGTCAAGAGCAATCAGGGCATAGATATTTGCTAGGAGACAGGTAGGAGAAATGAAGCCTTGCTTATGCCAAGGAAGTTTTATTCACATATGACTTTAGAATCATAAATAATACCTTCAGTTGTTTGACAGGCCTTTCGTAAGTACCTACTGTCTCAAATTGGCTGTCCTCTCTGCTTAGCTTGGTAGCTTTTTGGAAGGTAACATTTCAAAATTTTCTCCTCCTGCTGTCTTTTTATTCTCATTACACATTTAAAAAATCTATTTGACCCAGCAGTTTGGTGGCCTTAAGAACAGAAATATTTTTTATAATAATTCTTTGCTCTTTGGCTTTTTTCTAAGAAGGAGCTATTGAGTTCAGGGGCCAGCATTGTCAATCGCATGGGTGTTGGGAGATGGAGCTAGGAAGTTTGGGTGAAGCTGACATTTGAAGTACCACACAAAACCTTAGCAGAAATGTTTTGAATGACTTGCCCTGGACTTGCAGTTTGTACATTGTCTTTTTATGTTAAAGCTGCCAAGGAAGAATCCGAGGAGGCAAAGGAGGAAGAGGAAGGAGGTGAAGGCGAAGAAGGAGAAGAAACCAAAGAAGCTGAAGAGGAGGAGAAAAAAGATGAAGGTGCTGGGGAGGAGCAAGCGACTAAAAAGAAAGATTGAGTCCCTCTGTCCTTAATCCTTCCAGGAAGAATTCTCCCGAAATCAGGTCAACCCCATCACCAACCAACCAGTTGAGTTCCAGATACTATATGAATTAAGAAGTCAATATATGTATAATTCTGAGATGACTTAGGTTGGACATTCAATGTTGTGCTATGACTTTTCTCCTTATGCAGAGTATCTGTTTGCTTGCAGAGTGGCTTCCTGGCTTGCTGCCAGCCTGTGCATGGTCCACGCTTATGAGTTCAGGATCTATGGCAATGTGAATAATTCAGATGTTTACAATAAAAAAAAACATGAATAAATGAATTCACTAATGTTAATGTTAAAACTCCATGGTAAAAATAGTCCTTTGAACCTTTGGTGGTTAGAAATTAAAGACCTCGAATCATGTGCAATAAATAGTAAATAAAGTTATACTGAATGACATTTCTTGCTGTGGTTGTGGACTTAATTAAAATATCTTAAGGCACCAATATAAGCCAAGCAGACTATCGACCTCCAAGTTTTTTTTTTTAAGTCCTAAATTTTAACAATTACAATGCACTTTTCCCACTAATTGGTAATTCGGAGGGATACAGTTAGGTCATGACCATTCACGAAATCGCTCCCCTCAGAAATTTTGCTGATAATAAACTTGAGTAAATAGGAGTCTCTGGGATTCTTCTTTTATAATTAGCAATATACTCTGTCCCATGAAATGTACTTTATAATGTTGGGAATGGTTTTCTTGGAGGCAATGGTGTAATATGATAAATAGACCTTTTGTGGTAAATAGGTAATTTAATAATTCATGCAATGTGTATAGAATATGAATCCCACCCATCCATTACTATAACCATATTATTTTAATATTGTCTGAATATCATGGGCAGAAGTGGAAACCCAAACAACTGACATAATCAGAAAGAATTTTTTTCCCATGTATAGCCTTGGACGGACAGAGTACGGATATCAAAGATTATTTGCCATTGCAAACATGTTGCCTGCAATCCTGAGCTCATGATTCAGTGTGTTAATAGCCTGATTACGTTGCCTCAAAGTAAACATTTGATGCTACCCATTTTAAAGTTTTTAAAACTACGGATATAGATAATGAAATTGTTATTGGTTAGTAAAGGGAGGAGGTTATATACCTGTATGTTGCATTGCCATTGCTCTGCATGTCTTTACTGGGAAATAATTTGGATTTCAGTGATAGCTCTAACTGGTTGGACATTGCATCAAACACATGCCCCATTCATCCTCCCTATTCACTGTCAAGTCATGAAAGCTCTTGCACTTGCGCTTGATGTGGAATGTAGATGAAATTACTGATTATCTGCTCTTCTGCTTTTGTTCTTACACAATTGCTTTGTCAGCTAATTTCGTTTAGTATTTGTTCTTTAGACAACTTTCAAAAGTCAACGAATTTAACCTGAGGACAAAGTCATCTCCATTTAAGTTTATCTGATTCTTCATACTACCTATTTCTGTTTAAATAAATGTCACCACACAAATAGGTAAAATAATTTATTTGTCATGATGCTATGGATTTGAACTATGAAGATTCTTAGTATATTGGCTTCTGTAAAGACTAGGAGTCGCCTCAGAAACCAAGCTTTTTTACATTTATGTTCATTAAATATGGGATGCTACACATGATAAATCTAAGACAGGTGTGAATTACATGTAAAAAAAAGTAACTTTAGCTAAATGGAAATGGTTGGTTTCAGAATTACTTGAAGTAAGAACACTGTACCATATTCTATCCTGTGTGCCATAATAAAATACTAAAAAACCTAAGCTAAATGGATTTGAAGTCTTTAAAAACATTTCCTTAAATCCGGTACCTGGGTCAGTACCTCCATCTCTTCTGCTTCCCCCAAAACTCCAGTTCTCTTTCAGTATTCCCTCTCCCAGTTAATGACATCACTCCCCAGTTACCCAATTCTGCAAAACAGAGACTGGGCATGACATCGTGCCTCCCATTTCCTCTCCCCAAGCCCTCTGGTCTAATCTAACCAAGTTTTACTGATATTATTTCCAAATATCTTGAATCTACCCATCCACACCTCTCCATTTACCCTGACACCACCCTAGGTGTGTAATCCCAGTGTCTACTCGTTTCTTTCTTTGATCAGCATCCTACAGTAAGCCATTCTTTAAAAAGGAAATTTTGGTCATGTCATCCCTTTGATTAAAACTCTCCAATAGTTTCCCATTTCTTCTAAGATAAAAATCAAGATATTTAAAGTGATCTTGAAGGACTGTATAGATCTGACCCCAACCTCCTTCTCTGACCTCATCCTCGGTGTATCCCTTTGCCCCTTACTTCTGGTGCTTCAATCACCCTGGCCCTCTGTTCTTCCACCTGTCACCGGGTTTTTGCTGATTTCTCCATCTGATGCACTCTTCTTTCCTTCCCTCATTCTTGCCCAGTTGAGGTTCAGTTGGTATTCCCTTGGAGAAGCCTTTCCTTACTGGGCCAAATTCCTCTACTAATTGTGTTCTTAAGACTACATAGACTTTGCAGACTTTTACACACTTGTAATCAGCATCTGTTTCCATGATCATTTTATAAATGTCTGCATTCCCTGCTATAGTGTGATTTTCAGAAGCATGGTAATCAGACTTCTTGCTCACCATTTTATCCTAAGCATCTAGCATTGTTCCTACCATAATAGAACACAAAGAAATACTGAGTTAATAACTTCTTGACAGGGTAGCATGCCTAGAAAGCCAAGAGTATTCCATTCATCAGTCCCACTCCCAGTTCCAACACCTTGTGGAAAGAGCAGGGGTCCAAAAATTACCGGTTCATTCTGGATTCTGGTATTTTTGTTTTGGAGCCCTGGCTATGTCCACATCCCCACCTCCACTCCAGCCTCAATTGTTTTAGCTGCATATAGGTTCAATGGTTGATGTGTCAGATCCTTTCTAGATTTGTGATTCAAAATTCCTGAAAAACTTGGGGAAGTTCAGGCTAAACGGCTGAGTGGAAAACATACTATATAACTATTATGTCCACACTAAAACCCGTCACTTAAAGGGAGATGCTCAACTTAGTGTAAAGATTCATTCCTAGCATTAAATTGGTAAGAAATCAAATCTGGTTATTTTTTTTCCCCACATGGAGATTTTAATGTTGTCAGAATAGTTGTTGTGTCCCAGGCACTGACCTAAGCGCATTATATATATTAACTCATCAAGTCCTTTCTATGTCGATGTTCTCAGTCCAGTATGATTATCATCCCCATTATACAGATGAGAGAGCTAAGATTAGGTAAGTTGACCAAGGTCACACAGCTAGTTTGTGGAAGGGCTGGGATTCAAACTTCATAATCAGCTCTGAAGTCCATGCTCTTAACCAGTACTGCCTCTCCTTTGCAGTCGGGTTGGGATGCATCCTTGTGGAATCAGAGCAGATCTTCATAAGCATGTGTTGTGATGGTGCCCTTGGAATTTGCACATGGTTATTAGAATTTTCACAGTGCAATTCTTGTAGTGGTCAAGGGACACATTTGTACTTTTAATGTCCCCCTGTGGTTCCTTAGGATGCTCAAGCTTTTCTTTAATTCCTTTGATTATTTATGTCCATATTTTAATTTCTCTGCTTAACTGTAAGCTGTTGGAAGGCAGGGGCCACATTTTGTAAGCAGAGATAAATTTGAAGTTTTTTTTCAACGATCCTCAACTTTTAGGGATGTTGATTCTAACGGTGTTATTCTTCTATTTGGTCATAGCTTTCTAGTTTTGTTCATATTTCACTGGCTATTGTTTTTTCTATTTCTGCTCTTCCTCTTCTTTATCCTCCTTCCCCTTCCTCCTCCCTCTTGCATGTTTTCTTGTAGTAAGCTATTCCAAATCATTTTGGGAAGCAGATAAAGGTTGACTAAGTAAATAAATGCCTTGGTTTCCGTCTACAACATCCAACCAGGTGCCTTGCATTTAGTAGGCATCTTAATAAACATTTCTAGAATGGCAAAGGTTTAATGTTTATGAGAACTTTCCATAAATATGGCCAGGACAAAGAATTTCTTCTTTCCCTCTTGGCAACAGATTGTGAAATATCAGAATTGGTCAAGCCATGACTCATGCTTGAAAGGGGTTCTTGTGAATAATTCTGGGTATTTTACTCTTTGGAAAGTGTCCAGTAGAATGGAGTGGAGTGAATTACACAAACTATACATAGGAGCCATTTTCAGTTAAGGTCTTCTAGAAAATTCTCAGTGAACATCTTATGTGAGAGCCAGAAAGTCAAAAGGTAAAGCATCATGAGAAAAAAGAAAATTTCATCATCCCCAGAATGTAACTATCCATAGCCTTTTAATCCTTCTTCAATGTATTTATCTGGTTTAATTAATTAATTATGGAGGGTTTAAAAACATAATATAACAGCAGCATTCAAAACACATTTAAAATGGAAAAAATAACATTTCCTCCAAACACCATTATTTTCATTTATATATTCTTTTTTTAGTCCTTGTATCTATCTATCTATCTATCTATCTATCTATCTATCATCTATTTATTTATTTATTAAAGTTTTTACTTATTTATTCATGAGAGAGAGAGAGGCAGAGACACAGACAGAGGGAGAAGCAGGCTCCATGCAGGGAGCCCGATGCAGGACTCGATCCCAGGACCCCAGGATCACTGCCTGGGCCAAAGGCAGGTGCCAAACCACTGAGCCACCCAGGGATCCTCCCCTTGCTTCTATTTATGCATATTTAGGCATAGCTTATCTATACATTTCACTCATATTAATGATGTGACAGGCCATGTTCTAAGTATAAGGAGTAAGACAGACAATATCCCTACTTTCTGGGACCTCAGTGGGATATGTGTGTGCATAAACAGACAATAAATAAGTAAATTAGTTAATAAATAGGTGACATTGGATTCGAGTCAGACATGCAATGATCTGGGGAAAGAGTGTTCCAGGTAGAGGGACCAGCAAGTGCAAAAGCTTGGCTTGTTTGAACCCAGAAAAATGTCTTCAGCTCATTGCTGAGTATGAAGAATGAGACAGAGTAAAAGACAGGGCAAAGGCCAGATTATGCAGGGGCCTACCAACCAAGGAGTTTCAATTTTATTCCTTGTGCAATAAGAAATTTTTGAAGGTGTTAAACGGGGAAGGGTGGCATGATTTGATTTCTGCTTTATGAGGACCACTCTGGCTCCTGCATAGAGAATGGATCTTAGGAAAGCAAGAATCAAAGCAGAGTGGCTAACTAAAAGGCTGTTTTAGTACAGATGAGAGAAGATGGTGTGATGACTTAGCAGAAGGCATTAGTAGTAGACATGGCATGATGCGGGAAGATTTAAGAGGTTCTTGAAGTAATATTTTAATGATGACAGAGTGAATGCACGGAGAGGGAAAGCAGCAAACAGTACCTTATTTTTGATAACTACATAATATTCATCAAATTCATGCGCAGTAAGTATTATCTATTGATTTTTGTGTAACAAATTACTCCAAAACTTAGTGGCTTAAAACAATCCCGATCACCCATTATTTCTTAGTTTCTGCAGATTAGAAGTTTGGAAGTGGCTCTGTTGGGATGTTCTGATTCTGGGTCTCCAGTGGGGTTGCAGTTAGATGTTGGCTGAGCTTACTGTTATCTGAAGGCTTATGTAGGCCTGCACAGTCTACTTCAAGGTGGTTCACTGACTTGGCTGGCAATTTCTGCTCCATGTGGGTCTTTCCGTGGGAGTTACTTGAGGATCCTCACAAATGTGGCAGCTGGCCTCCCCTAGAGCAAGGCTTCCAAGAAACCAAGGCAGAAGTTGCAATGTCTTTTGTGACCTAGCCTTGAAAGTCACACATCATGATTTCCACTATATTCTTTTCAATCACAGAGATCAGCCTTCCTGATTCAGTGGGAAAGGGAACAAGAAAAGGAAATAAACATCAAGAGATGAAGATCACTGGAGATTACCACAAGATAGTGGGCATGTGATGATTTCTTTTGTGAACAATTCTCCATTCAAGAGATTCTGAAACAATTCCAGGTTCAAAAATTCCTCTTTTCTCATCAGAGTACTCATCCTTAATTGATCAGATGTCCTAATTTAAGTTTAAAAATATGTTCATGAAAATTATAGACAGCTTGGCAATGAATGTCTTTATCAATGGATTTCTTCATGTTTGTCCTATTGAAGTATTTCTTTAGTAATTCCCCTGTAAGGATCATGTGTTAAAAAGGTTTTATGCACATATGAATAACTCCTGATATGTATCCCCATATTATTTTTCTATCAAGCTTGGTTGCTATACTTCAAGGCCCTAGCTTTCTTGTATAAATTCATGTGAAATGAAATATGTATTATTTCAGTTAATTGGGATACATATGGTGGCAGCTGATACATGACTTATGGTAGGTTGTGACAGGAAAATAAAAGTGTTCTTGTTTTGTGAGCTGGTCAAGCCTATCCCAGTTGACCTCAGATTTTTTTTTAATATTTAGATTCTGATATAGGACACATGTAATTTTAAATGAGACATTTCCAATAAATAAAAGTTATGTTGGTTACAGCTAATCTTAAATATAAAGTGGCTTTAGGAAAAAAAAAAACTCAGGCTGTAGATGAGACAGGTTTCTTGTAGCTTTTAAAGACATTTTCATTTGTGCATCAACATTAATCCTTTTGCTCTTAGCTAAATGCCATTCTTTCCATCTATAACCACCTACATCTGTATAATTTCATATAGAGTACAGGCCATGTCCTGATATGATCACTAAAAAACAAAGAAACAAAAGAAAACAAAATGCTAGCAGGACTTCCTTGCAGCAAAACAAATATTCCTTTGTTGCTCTGTATCTCTTCTATTACTAAAGACAGAACCCCATATTAAAACTCTCTTCGACTTTTACCTAATCATCTCTTGTTTGAGAGGAAGGAATGGTCTACTCATTCTGAGCTATTAATTTATTTCTAATTATTTATTGACTGGAATAAATCACCTTTTTATCTCAGAGGTTAAAATACACAGAGGCACAGGCACGCACGGTTAGAGTGAACCTCTGGCTTTCTCCTTTCCCTCCTCCACCCAGGCACACTCACGAAAAGCCTCTGTGTGAAAGAGAATCTCAACTGTAAGCCACAAATCATTCACACAGTTTAAGACAGAAGAATTGGTGTCAGACATGTGAAATCCGAGGGCGATTTTGAGGCGAGAATGAAATGCACCACCTTCCCCGCACCGAGATGCCACGTTTGTCAGTTGGCCCCGGGACTGGCTGGGTTCTGAGGACGAGTCGTCCCTGGAATGCTGCATTTAGTGCGAGACTGTGCGTGCAGCCATGCCCTGAGAGTGTGAACCAAATGTCCAAAGGGCTTTAGTGGCTTTAGTACCTCCCCCACCCCAATTCCTTCTGGTCCCACTAAAGAGTGGGCATTAGAAGAGGGCCAGGGTGCCTCCCGAGAGAGTTCCAGCCACCCAGAACCTCCCCAAAATCTCCAGAAATTGGGAGTGGAGGCTGACTGCAGCTTCCACAGCACTGCGACACTTTTCTCGGGGTGACACCCAGCCCTTAAACAAAGGGCCCCTCCCCATGCAAGGCAATCCCCTGGGCGTATTTGGAGGAGAGGTGGGGGAGAGGGTGTTCTTTGCGCACCCACTCCTCGTTTATTATTCTGAGATGGGGTGAGGCAGGTGCCTCTTGGTTCAAGTCTCGGAAGCCAGGAGGCTTTGCAGCCTGCACCTATTCCCTGCCCGCTGGCAAAACACCACTTCGCCCAAACTCAGGAATCATTTAAGCAAGACGAGTGGGGCAGTACTTCCTTTTCGCCCCATGGCAGGGCTTCCTCCCTGAGCAGCTGAAGGTCTAACTGCAGGTTCAGGATCTTTCCTCCCCGTCTGCCCGGGACCAGCTAGATGCTCTGCGGACTCTGCGCTCCCCTCCCCTGGCCCCGCGGTGCGGCGGGAAGAGCGCGAAGCCGGCGTGTTTCTAGACAGAACCGAGAGCACAGGATGGCGTTTTTAGAATCACGCTGAAAATAGGTGGCATTGTCATCCTTTTTAAAATAATGTGAACAATAAACCTCTGTAGCCTGTTAGAATCCAATGAGCCGAGATGCAAGTCTTTGGAAGATCAAAATGCTCTTTAAAAAGGCCAGATATCACTTTTTTCCCCCCTGGAAGCCGCCCCTTGGGGTCGCCTCGGCGCCACCTGACTCTGGTCGCTGCTGGCCACGGCTCTATTGCTTTTCTTTTTTTCTTCGCCTCCCTCCCCGCCCCCCTCTCAGCAGGAGAGACCCAGAGCACGGGGTTGGGCCGGGGGTGGGCAGAGCTGGGGGCGCTTAACCAGCTGCTTCCATCCGCGCAGGTGATGCGCAGGGCGCGGAGCTGCCTCCCGAGGCAGGAGCGGGCGCGGCGCGGGGACCCGGTGCGCCCCCCCCCACACCCCGCAAAGGGCGATCTCCGCAAAAGTGCGGCTGCGGCAAATTCTCCAGCGGCTGGGACCCCCCCTGCCCCCACCCCACCCCGCACACGGCCAAGTTCCAAGACTTAAAATGCTTCGGAGCAGATTGGGTGACACATTTTCGGCAGGAAGCCCAGTCCTTTGCGGATGGGGCGAGGAAGGGAAGGGGGCGGGGGTGGGGGGGCTCGGAATCCTCCTTTTGTTCGATCCTCCTCCAGGTCGCCGCGCCCGGAGCACACGCCAGGAAGGTCCCCAGCTGCACTGCGCCCACTGCGGTCCCGGGCCGGGCCCGCTCGGCGCCTCGCAAGAAAGGCGACCTCTCCGGAAACTTCTGTGGCGGGTCCTTCTCTGCAAGCCCCGGGGGGCGTCCCAGCCAGGGCGGGGGCGGCTCCGGGAGCCCGGGCTGGACCAGGCAGGCCAGGGAGGCAGCCGCAGTCGTACCAGGTTGTTCCTCTGCCCTCGGAGGCCTGGCCTGAAGCTTAAGCCGCTCAGCAATCGGATTTTAATGTAAAGAAACCGGACTCTGAGGCTTCGGTGGCGCTGCCGTGGGAGTGGGAGCTGGAGGGAGAAGGAGGCTCAGCCCAGGTGGGCTTGCAGCGACCTCCCGATTCCGTGGTTGGAGGGAGACCAGCTGCGTTTGCCTCACTGGGGTGCTCCTTACAAGAGCAGAGCCTTGGCCCCCACCCCCAAGCCTGTTAGGACCTAGAACCTGCATTTTCAGCAGAACTCAGGCGATGCAGGTGCGCATTAAGCATGCGAAGCCCTAGGAAAGAAAACAATCAGTTTGGATCTGCAGCTCACTCCCACTCCTGGGTGTGGAGAGGGGGAGGCGGAGAAAGTAGTAGGCCCTTCTGCAATAACAAAAGGGAGGCAAGAAGAGACTCTGCTTTCTGCCTTTGCGGCCTTCTCCCTTTGCATGTCGTAAGCTAAGTAGGAGCCAAAGGCTAGTCATCACTTTCAGGTCTTTTCTTCTAAATATTCACTCGTGCCCTAGGCATTTTTGGTGGAGGAACTTGTGTGGAATAGTGAGGGCCAGCACTCACTCCCATTGGGAGGCCTGCTGAGGTAAGGCCATTTGGTTCCTCCCTTTGTGATGTTGGGAGGCCTTCATCCCCCAGACCCTTTGAGGCTGTCCAGGCTCTTGTGGGAAAACTTACATGGGAGAACCCAAGTGAGCATTACCAGTATAATAATCTCTCGCTCTCTTCTGGAGGTAGGTGGTGGTTAGAAAACATGCACTAGGGCAGCCCAGATGGCTCAGAGGTTTAGCGCTGCCTTTGGCCCCGGGGTGTGATCCTGGACACTTGGATGGAGTCCCACGTCAGGCTCCCTGCATGGAGCCTGCTTCTCCCTCTGCCTGTATCTCTGCCTCTCTCTCTCTCTCTTTCTCTCTCTCTGTGTGTGTTTCTCTCATGAATAAATAAATAAAATCTTAAAAAAAAAAAAGAAAACATGCACCAGAAATTTCTCTCGACCTCATATCTGTCCCAGGGCTTCCCCACTGCTTTAGCCTGGCCTGGGATTGGTGCTGGTGTATGGGAGGCCCAATGGAAGGAAGAAGGCAAGTTGCACCAGAGGCCTCAAGGTCTCTGAGCCTATATGCTGGGCCAGTCTTTGTCCTGGGGCTGGATGCCAGGTTCAGGGGCTCGTTGTAGGCCATGTCTGCTGGTGAGGGTTACAGAAAGTTTATTTCATTCATTCATTCATTCAACAAATAATTTATAAGTAGCTTTCATAGGCCAGATACTGTCTTTCAGCCATGGGGGATGCAGCATTTACATTAAAAATGTCCTGTTTCTTGGGACACCTAGATGGCTTGGTGGTTGAGTGTCTGCCTTCCTCTCAGGGCATGATCTTGGGGTCCTGGGATCCAGTCCCACATCAGCTTCCCCACCGAGAGACTACTTCTCCCTCTGCCTGTGTCTCTGCCTTTCTTTCTGTGTCTCTCATGAATAAATAAATAAAGTCTTTTTAAAAAAATGTCCTGTTTTCATAGAGGCATCTGAGTTTTAAAAAAAACACATGCTATCTCGGGTGATATGGGTAATAATGAAAAATGAAGTAAGGTAAGTGGGATAGGATTTGATCAGAGGGTGTGCTTTTATGTTGGTTGGTCAGGGAATATTTCTGTATTAAAATGGCATTGGTCAGAGACCTGAAACAAGTGAGAGAGAAAGCCATGCAGGTAGAGGGTGCCATGAAGGGAGAGCCTGCTCAGTGTGTTAGAATAAGAATAAAGATGCCAAGATGAGAAGTGGTGCAAAATGAGGTCAGAGAGGTAGTGGGTAGGGGAGGTAGGGCCTTGCAGGCTGGGTGAGGATTTGCCATTTTACTGTGTGGGAGATGGTAAACCATGGGAAGTCTATGGAGGGTTTCTAGTCAGAGCAGTGACATGGTGTGACTTGTATGTTAAGAGTCACTCTGGCCGTGTGTTGAAGATGAGTGGAGGGGACAAGCGTGGAGGTTATTGACAGTTGGTGAGTAATGATGATGATTTGTTCACGGATCATTGTGCTAGAAACGGTGGGTTGGGATAGAATTCTGCATAGATTTTTGAAAGTAGAGCCAGTAGATTTTACTGAAAGATGGGATATGGGAGAATGAGTGGAGTTAAGGATGATTCCAAAGTTTTTAATCTGAGAAACTGGGAGAATAGAGTTTTTCCTGAATGAAATGGGAGAAGATGCAGCAGGTTTTGGAACGGGTGCAACATTAAGGGTAAGTTTTGTTGGTGTTATATTTGAAGTTCAATGCTTGAGGTGCAGATCTTGCTAGTGTTTTGAAGTTCTCCCCTTCAATACAATTAGCCCTTAAAGAAGGAGCTCCATGGAGTGCAAATTTCATAGAATGGTAGGATTCCAAAGTGAGAAGCTACCTAAGATATTTCTTGTTTTCCATACAAGGAAACAGATTCAGAAGAATAAAGTGACTTGCATGATGCAATCGGTTTTAGCAGAGCTGGAACTAGAGTCTAAGACTCCAGTGTATTTATTTCTCTGTGCCATACGGTGCTGTCTTGTCAGAAATAATTTTGCTGTTATTCTTGTTCTTTTTTGATGGCCCAGATATTAGTAGATTGTGTTGTAGTCTTGTTTGGTTACAACAACACTGGTAAAACAGTGGACAAATTGGTACCATTTAACATGGGATTTTCTCTCCTTCTTCCTTTTCCTTCCTCTCTAGGATTTTTGACTTTGTTACTGATCATTTGATGTGTAGTACATGAAATAGTTCTATCAGGGGTCACCTATGGCCTTGGACATAAGTATATGAATCAGAGAAGCTCAAGGTGTTGTGACACTCATCTATCCTCTTTTGCTTTTTGGATCAACAATGAGTTGTTTCTGTAAAAAAAAATGTACAGTTTGAGGAACCACTTGAAATTCTCTTCTTCTTAGACACTTGCCTGTAAATTAAGCGAGCTAAATTTAAGTGCTTAGTTTTCAATTCAGTGAACTAGTTGAGTAAATCAGACTTCACACACTGAGAATTCACTTTGTGCCCTTTCCACTGGAAGATGGGAATCTGCCATTCCAGTCTGGAGAGCGATGTGATGATAGCCATATACTACTGCCATCTTGGAAGGATATGTCTATCATCCCAGCAGTGTAGATTCTGGGGTCCTGCCTGAAAAGCCCCTTTCTCCCAAGGTAGGCATGTGAAACATGGAGTTGAAGCATGAGGCTTAAGGACCAGAAAATAAAGCCAGCTATTTTGTTATAGAGCAATCAAATTGCCAATTATAATTCCTAAGGCATAAAAGCAGACCTTTTTGGCCAGGAATGACTTGACTCTGAAGCATCAAAATAAGAAAATTGCTTTGAGACACTTAACTACATGGCGATTGCAAGTGGCCCATGCGTGCCATCATTGCCAAGGCCACATTACACTGTTAAAGCCAACACATTCATTTTACATCTATGTCATCAGGCTTGTTTTCTCCTTTGTCCCCATCCTACTATCCATATGGGGATAAATTCCCCATCTGTGTGTTCCTTTCATTCTTCACAGTTGAGATTTTAATTTCAATGATTATAAAAATTATCACCCTCATCAGATGTAGGTTTGATAGTGTGTTTTACTTTTGACAGCACTTACACCTTTTCTCATGACATTGAGAGCTAGGAGGACATGCATTCTACACATTTTACAGGTAAAATAGGAGCACAGAGTTTATTGATTTCCTTTGAGATTCCGTCTCCACTTTAATGTCTCATGGGCAGTCAACTTCCCATGGCAAAGCCAATGTGCCATTTCCCTGCCCTCTTCCAAAGTCTTCTCCAGTTGTTCCCATATCAATAAGGAAACTCCACACCCCTGTTTCTCAGGTCAAACACTCTGGGGTCACCTTTGATTTTTCTTCTACTCTCTGTAATCCTTCACTGACAAATCTTATGGACTTTACTTTCAAAATATGACCAGTGACCTGGTACTTTTCACCATCACTAATGCTACCTCTTTGATTCTAAGTTTGACACCAAACTCTCTTGCCTAGATTATTGCAATAGTTTCCTAACTGGCCCTTTGTCCTCTGCTCTTCCTGTCCCCCATCTATACTCAGCATAGTAGCCAGAATGATTCTTTAAAAAATGCACTTGTGTCACTCCTTTGCTCAAAACCCTCTAAGGCTTTGCACTTTCTGTGGTTTACAAGGGCCTTCCGGATCAGACCCCACCTCTCTTGGATGCCTGCTTCCCTCTGGACTATTCTGTTCCCACCATTCTGGCCTTCTAGTTACTCTCCAAACATGCCAAACAAGATTTTGCTTAGAGTCTTTGCATATGGCCTGGAATGGATTCTTTCATATGTATCTGTATCTTTCTCATAGATATCTGCCTCTTATCTCATCAATATGCTATATTTATTAGAAAGAGCTCCATTAACTATCCTCTATGCAATTGCAACTCCCTTCTCCCCATTCAGTATCTCCTAACCTCCTTATCCTACTTTCCTTTTCTCCAAAGCATTTACTCATTCTGAATTCTTTATATTTGCTTTTTGTTTTTTCCCTTCTCCCTCCTACAGAATTTGAACTCCATGAAGGCAGGGACTTAATTTATTCACTGCTATATTCCTTGGGCCAGGAGTAATGTTTGTCCCATAAAATATTTGTGCTTACAAATATTTGTTGAATGAATGAATGAGTTAATGCATTCAGAGCCATTCAGGATGGAATAGACTGCTTGGTAGACAGTAGACCTCATCGCTGAGGTTTTTCCAATATTGGCCGATTGTTATAAAGTGGATTTAAGGATCACAGGGGTAGGACTAAACTAAATGTCCTTCAAGGACAGTGTTTTGTTATAGAGTAGAGAGCATGTATCTGAGAGAACTGGTGTGAATCTTTTCTCTGATACTTACTGATTCTGTGACATTGGATGGCTTCTCTATGTCCCCTAAATAGGGGGACTTAGAGATCAGATCAGTTCCTTATCTGTCACAACAGATTTTATACTTTCCTTTTCATAGGATAATTATGACTTTGAACAAAGTCATTCATGTCAAGCATTTAGACTGTTTTCTGACACTTACTAAATGCACGACAAACAAACATAACTGTGATGATAATGTCACTTCTATCCTCAGGATTCTGAGAATCTATGAAAGGACATGCTCCAGGTCACCCAAGAGACAAGTGTACTTTTTAACTATTGGTTAGGTCATGCTTTCCCAACCAAATGACATTGTCAGTTCTTTCTCTTCAGGCTTCCTTCTTTAGTTCTGGTAGGAGTCCTGCCTCTCCCCATCCCCCCTTGGTCTCTTGAATCGCTATGTTTTTTGTATTTTTTTTCTCAAACCAATTTCGCCTACATCATGACCCTGGCTACTGATATATATATATATTTTTCGCCTAATTTCAATTTTTAAGTAAAAAATAACCTCACCACAGATTGCTTATCCTGTATCATGTTCAAATTGGATGAATCAAATATCTCTCACTCCCATAGCTGATATGTCTCTGCCATGAGCTGGATGCTCAATAAACATCTATGGATTATAAATCGATAGTTTGAGCTTTAAGAAAGGGCCGAGTGTAGTAGTAGTAGTAGTAGTAGTAGTAGTAGTAGCAGTAGTAGTAGTAGTAGTAGTAATAATAATAATAATAATAATAAGATTATTTTTGTCAACCAAATCTGTTTATTTTCATAGTCTGTACAGTTTGGGGCTATAGTATTGTGGCTTTGAAACTGTTGAATCAACTTGCATAGATAGATTACAGTGACCAAATACAGGGAGCTTTTTGCAGAAGGATGGTGGGATGTGATAAATGCTGCATCCATGCATCCATGTCATATCTAGTCATGGTAATGAATTTGAGATAAAATGAAAAACATTTATAATGTATTGAAAAATACTGAATTTTTTACTGAAAATGTGGGTTTTTACTGAAAATGATATTTTCAGAATGATCACATCCATCCATATCAAATTTGTACATAGAATAAAGTTGGAAATATGTTGAAATATAATAGTTATCTAAGATGGCAGGAATATGGATGAATATTATACAATGAAAATTTATTACACTTGAATGTAAAAATTAAATATCTTTTCTTTTAAGAAATCTCATAGGAATCCATCTGGTAGAACCCACTGGTGACTCTCCCCTTATATGTATAGATAAGTCACTTCTCTGAGCTTCTGTTTCCACAAATTGAGAAGAGAAATTACAATATCTGCCCCATATATTGCAAGGCCTTAAACAAGATGATGTATCTGAAGCTACTTTCTAAACTATAGAGAAATGTACAAGTTTTAGGTGTTTTAATTATTGGCATTGCTGTAAAGACAGATATTGCCATTGCGTAGAGACTCATGTGACCACCTATTTTTGATTTATCTCTTCTCCAGCATATTTTTTGACCTTCTGTCTCTTTGGGGGGCACAAACACAGTCAGGTCTCACGTGCTTCCTGGGTAACTGTGCTGGACATGTCCATGTTCAACTCCAAAGAAGATAAGCCTGGAATAAGAAAACACTATTGGTTACAACAAGATTCTGATTTTCCTGGCACTCTACTTTTGAAATGACTAATGATTGTGAATTGCTTCCAATTAGATAAAAATTGGATTTTGAATCTATTAATTACAGCCTTTCTGTCCCTGAGACCCAGTAGTGTCCTGATTATTTTCTGCATTTGCATCCAAATCCTACTATTGTTTTAGTTCCAAAGCTGATAGATTCTTGGAACTTTGATGCATATAAGAAATAGCCCATGCCTGCCACCTGGGGACCTCAGCTTTATAGGTAGCATTTGTGCCTCCTTTCATCTGAGATGTGCAATTTTTCCAGGAAGTGACCTGCAGAGAAGTTGAGATCCATTCCATCCACCAACTCCACGGCACTGTCTCCTCCTTGGAGGAAGGGATGTGACCCTAGCAAAATGTTATGACTTTTACCTTGGGAAGAAGTTCATGCTGAGGGGTCATATGCTGAGTGGCTCCTAGTGTCATGATTTGTCTGTTAGAGACAGAGGACATCTGCTAAGACTCTCATTCCTGAGTAAGATGAGTTATCCTGTGAAGAAAATGACCCAGATAAAGGGCTTACACATTCCCTTGGTCTAAAGCTGGAAATCTAAAATCTAAATGGATTAATGATGCATTGGTTATAATCCATTGATCCAATGATTAATGATCTTGATTATTACACACAATATTGGGGCTTTTGGACAAAGGGGGAAGAGAAATACAGGGGCCTCAAATGGAAGTATACAAGAAAGAGAAAAGAAGTAGACAGCAGAAAAGAAACTGGGATAGACACTGCAATTGTTTTAACCTTCCTAGAAGTTTCACTTTAAAGATAGCTTGGCTGAAACCAACATTTGGATTTTCCTGGTTTATTGATCCTGAGACTTGTTCCCTTGACCATAGCTTCTAATTGTTCAGTCATTGTATGACAAGCTAAATTAAACATACATCCCCTAATGTATATAATAAATAGCATTTTTTAGCTCTTATCAAAGGGTAGAGAATTTACTCTGATCTAAATGCTTCACAAGAATAATACTCTTCAATCCTCAAATAACTCTTTTATTGGCACTATTTTGGAGATGAGAGAACTGATGTTCAGAAAGGAGAGTTGCCCAAGGTCACACAGTCAGTGTGCCAGTCATCTGTCAGTATGTGTTCTGCTCCAGATCTCACCTTGGCCCTGCTCTGTAGGAGAGGGAACTACATATCCCAGGCTCCTTTGCTGAATAGCTTCTAGGGAGTATTGGCCAATGAGAGGTACTAATGGAAGGTACTAGTGGAAGACTTGGGAGAGGGGATGATCTGAGGATTTTCCCTGGCATGCCCGGCTCTGCTTTAGGCAGCCTGTCTGGTAAGGCTTGCATCTCCTTTTTGAGTCTGGCTTCCACTGGACAATGCCTCCCCTCCATGGTCTCAGTTCTCACAAGGCTGCCTCTGCTGCCATGGGTCTAAGCTTCTGCCAGATGCCCTGGCTTTTGAATTCTGCTAACATCTACTCATGTCACTCCAATCCCAGGGATGATAACGGCTTCTTTCTGTTACTAATTTCTGGTCGGTTGCCTCATTGTCTCCTGCTATGGACTAAACTGTGTCTCCCTCAAATTTATATGTTGGAGCCCTACCTCTCAATGTGACTATATTTGGAGATAGGGCCTTTATGGAAATAGTTAAGGGTAAATGAAGTCATAAGGATGGGGTCCTGAGCTGATAGAAGACAAAAGAAAGATCTAGCTCTCTCTCTCCCAGCCATGTAAGAAAACAGTGAAAAAGTGGTTGTCTACAAGCCAGAAACAGAGCTCTTTCCAGAACCTGACCATGCTGGCATCTTGATCTTGAACTTCCAGCCTTCAGAAGTATGAGATTTTGTTATGGCAGCCAGAGCTGATTAACATACCCCCCTTTTAGCTTCTCAACCTTTCCTTAACTTTGTGGTATCATTTCCCCACATTAATTTACATTCTAGAATGTTTTTGTTTTTTTCTTTTCTTGACTGGCCTCTGACTTAGTAACTCAGCTAGGAAGTTCAAACCGGAGATTCCAAATCAAAATCTGTGTTTTTAAAAGCTATGTTATACTTCTTAGATTGCTTTTGGTTGTCTGCAGAAATTTTGGGGAAGAGCCAAGTAAATAATTTGAAACCAAGGCTCTGTCTGGCCAGTGCCACCAAAAAGGATGGAAAAAGAAAAAACGAGTTTCAAATTTTGAGAAGTTCTCTTTATGACATTTCAGACACAGCCTTTGTAGTTATGGGCAGTGATTGAGAGTATGTGTAGCGATAGAACACTCTTGTTAGTGGCCCTGTTCCAATGCAGCCGCAAGAGGGGAGGGGATATTATATCTGTGAAATGTGGATATTGATATTCTTTGCCAACATCATGAAATGTATCATACAATGAAATGCCAAGTGGAACTGAATAGAGTGTTAGGGTGGCATTTAATTATATATTTTTCTCTTTTCTGATAACACATGAAATCATAGAATGTTAACATGGGGAAAGCAGAAGTCTCTATGGTCTTTAATTTTCTCATCCTTTGGCAAGTTTTTCTCCTCCTTCCTGTAAGAGTTTGCTTTTTTTTTTAAAACCAGTTTGAGAAGAGGCGAATACTTTGAAAGATCTCTTTCACTGCTCTTTCCCAGACCTTGTATTTTGCATCTCTTAATGAGAATACTGAGATCCATGTCTCTTCCTGAGAAATATAAGCATATCTCTCACAAAGGAGATGAAGCAAAGTAGTTTGTTAATTGCCAATGCGAAAGTGATAACTTTAGAAATGTTGGTGCCTATTTAATGGGTATCTGATGAAGAATAGAGATGGGCACCAGCCCTCCAAGTGCCATGACCACATGATTTATTTCCATTTAAAATGCTCATTCTAATATGCCAAGGGAATGAACCCAGGGGATGGGTGAGGTTAACTGCTTTCACAGGGACATGGTGATTATTAAGGTGGATTATTAAGGTGATTATTAATGCCTAGCAAAGGAAATTTCATCTCAAGTTATGATAGTAACAGAGTACAGTGAGTGGGTTATGGAAGTGAAATATCTAAATTTGGCCAAATTTCCAACATGTTACTTTCAAGATATGCTTTACTAGAACTGTTCAAACCTACCTAATGATAGATACATACAAATAATTTCACTTGATACTTAATCATTTTAATTCAAAGTACTTTCCCTTATTGCTATCTCTAAGGAACAAATTGTTGATCAAAGATGATAGGCAGGTACCCATTGCTGTGCCCTACAGTCAGTTATGTTATAGGTGAGTAACTAACAGAAGAAAGATTCATTTGTTTGCACATTGCCTTCTTTAGAGTCTGAGAAATGGAAAAATAGGGACATGAGGTGTTTCATGCTCCAATCAGAATCTTAATATATTTTATTTTGCAAAGAGGATTCCATAAAATAGGTTTACATATTCAAGCAGAGGATAATGGAACCTAGACTATAATCCAAGGGACTTGATGGATGTGATGTTTCTGCCACTTATACGGCAAGGAGTTTTATTTATTTATTTTTTATTTTTTAAAGATTTTATTTATTTACTCATGAGAATACACACACACACACACACACACACACACACACACAGGCAGAGACACAGGCAGAGGAAGAAGCAGGCTCCATGCAGGGAGCCCGACATGGGACTCCATCCCGGTTCTCCAGGATCGGGTCCTGGGCTGAAGGCAGCGCTAAACTGCTGAGCCACCTGGGCTGCCTCGGCAATGAGTTTTAAAAGAACATTCAAGGAGGTCAGTTAATTCCTCCATAAAGTTAAGAAAATGGACAATGGGAACTGTTTAGGGCAGGCTAGCCCCAGTGGGTAGAGGTTCATTCCAGAGGTGAACAAACACAGAATACATATTTGCTATCTTTTCTATAAATGTATGTAGTAAAAAAAGTATGGGTTTTATATGAGAAAGGCTTGAGTTCTAATCCTTGGGCCCAAACTTCTGCAAAAAATGGCAATAAAAATAATTCTTGCACATATATTTTTATGAGGATTCAATGATTTATTACAGGTAAGGTGTCCAGCATATAATAAACTTAACAATTATTATGGTGATGAGTTATTTGGATTTGGGCCTGGGCCTTCACCTTTCTGAAGGTCCATTTTAGGAAAAAGGGAATAGAGATTTACATGACTCCTCAGAGCTTGCATCAGTAGGTAAAAGTTGTGGGGAGTCAGATACTGGAATGATGAAAGCTGCCTACAGACAGTTAAAGCTGCCTAATGGATGCCTCAGGACAAAGTAACTTTTCCTGTTCTGTAGGTACTCAATTGTAGGATAAGCAACTACTTTGCAGGCATGAAAAAGGGGAGTTCAATATCATAAGCAAATCCAACTTTTAGGATTCTAAGTAACAAATAGTAAATAGAGTTCAAATGTATCTAGCTCTTCTTTTTGAAGGCTTGCTATAGATTAAATTTTTTGTGTATATCACTTGAAAACATGATAATTTAATACATGCTATGATTTTTTAAAAAAGATTATTTTATTTACTTATTTATTTGAGAGAGAGACAGAGATGATGAGAGAGAGCATGAGCAGGAATGAAAGGAAGAAGCAAGCTCCTGGCAGAACCAGGACCCTGATGCGGGGCTTGATCCCAGGACCCTGGGATCACGACCTGAGTTGAAGGCAGACACCTAACTAACCAAGCCACCCAGGTGCCCCTACATGCTACTATTTTAATGAATACCTGTAAAAGTAATAATAATAATAGGGGCACCTGGGTGGCTCAGTGATTGAGCTTCTGCCGTGGGCTCAGGTCATGATCCCCGGATCCTGGGATGGAGATCCACACTGGGCTCCCCGCAGGGAGCCTGCTTCTCCCTCTGCCTGTGTCTCTGCCTCTCTCTCTGTGTCTCTCATGAATAAATAAATAAAATCCTAAGTAAATAAAACTAATAATAATAATAATAGCAAGGAGAATTTACCATTTACTAGGCACCTATTGTTTATCAAAGATGGTTATTCATTGCTATTTTTACATTTGTAATTTTAATTGGACCACCCAGAAACAACCAGGTAGTCTGGATTAGAAAGAAAGCTGGAGAAAAGGATAGACATCTTCTTACCCCTTCACCCCCAGGTATCCACATATTACAAATTTAAGTGGATATAAATTAATAACTTTTAGCTTTTTATTCTTCTAAATATTAGCACAAGCTATTTCAAGTAGAAAATACTCTTTAGCTGAAATATTCTTTTTGGCTATGAATAAATTTTTGACATCTAAATTGAGAAAGGTTTACAAACATTATCTCAGGATTCAAACTTTCCTTGAATTTTTCAAGTCAAAGTGGGAGGTGTGGGATGTTGTGACTTGTGGTGATTTCCAGGTTTCCCAAGTCCAAGGGCATATTATTATATTACTTTGTGTTTGTGTTGCGTTACTCTGTGTTTTCAAACAATCTGTGGTTTTCTGGAGAATATTATGAAAAATTAAAATTAAGGGTAGTTAGAAGCTCTAATGTGAACTGGTAATTTTACCCCTTTCACCAAAATTCCCTTAAGAGATAAGAACCCAGGGTGTGCCTCGGTGGCTCAGTTGGTTGAGCGTCCACCTCTTGATCTCAGCTCATCTTTATTTCAGTCAGGGTCATGAGCTCAAGCCCTGCATTGGGCTTCATGCTGGGCTTGAAGCCTACTTAAAAAAAAAAAGAGAGAGAGAGATATGAGAACCAGACAAGGAGATTAATTTCTTTTTCATGGCATCATCATGGCCTACTTTCTAATGAATGTGAGAAAGCCCAAAGATAGAGCCTTTGATATTTGCAGCTGGCCTCTGACTTGTAATCCTATGATTTTAATTCAGAATCAGGAACTTCCTGTATCTGCCTTCTGAAAACAATATCGTCACTCAAATTCTTGGACCCTTGATTCCATGCTTTCATAACTCTCTTCCTCTCCCATCTCCCCATACATCCCAAAGTAAGACCAGAGGCATGGGGATGGGCCTATGTAAGTGGTCTAACATCCTACTTAGGTCTTTGGAATGATTACCTTCCCCTTAAATATTAAAAAAAAGGGGGCTTTTGATCTAATCAATGGCCAATTATTTTCAACTATGGTTTCTTCTAAGATAAGAATGCTAACTAAAGGATTATTACCTAAAATTAATAACCTATTGAAGATATAATGTGATCATTTTTCAAAATACCTCATATAAGAAGTAGAAGAGAATTCCGAGAGCCTTGCATTACGGAGTGTAGCACAATCAATATGAATTTGGGGATTTAAAGTTGTCTTTATAGGCCTAGCCCAAAATTATCTCTAATTCTCAATATTGCTCTTAATAATTTGCATCAAGAAACTGTTAAGCCCCATGATTATGTAGGTGGATTATTGGGTATCTAAGCAGCTTCTATGGTTTAATTGGAGTGAAAAATGCAACTATTTTCCACTCAAATTCTCTATATGGATAATGAACATATTATAGTGTATTATGCACTGTATTATCAGTGTACCTGATAAAGAAATATATGTATTTATGCATACATGTATGTTTATATTGTATACTTATTCTGGTAAACTCATTATAATTGCAATCTGTGTTAAAAACATACATAAGGAAATTAATGTTCTAGTCAATGTCTTATGACCATATTAAATATTTTTTTTACCTGTAGCTTTAATTTAATTTAAAATTCGATATATTCAGCAATGATTTTGATCAGCTGCTATGTGTGCTAGGTACTTCCACAGCTATCATCTCATTTTTTTTATAAATTTATTTTTTATTGGTGTTCAATTTGCCAACATACAGAATAACACCCAGTGCTCATGCTATCATCTCATTTAATTACCTCAGCAGCCCTTTGAAGAGTATGTTAGTGCCCCTCCTTTGTAGATAAATAAGTGGAAGCTGTCTTAGTCTGTTCTGACAAATGCCAGACTGGGTAGCTTATAAACAACAGAAATTTATTTTTCACAGTTCTGGGGTCTGGGAAGTTCAAGATCAAGCACCATGATCCGATGTCTGGTGAGAACCTGCTTACCTGTTGAAATATGGCTCTCTCCTCATGTCCTCACATGATGGAAGGGAGAAAGGAGCTCCTTTAATTTTCTTTTATAAGGGCACTAATCCTATTCATGAGGGCCCCATCCTCAGAACTTAAGCACCTCCTGAAATTCCCACCTCCAACATTGGATGTTAGGGTTTCACGTATGAATCTGCAGGACACAAGCATTTAGTCTATAGCAGAAGCTTAGGGGAATAAAATAAAATGGACTCAAGACACGCAATCTATCTGCAGACCTAGGATGTGAACTCCAATCCAGCATTTTTGTCAAAGCTTTATTCTATGGGTAGAAGAGCCCTGGAAGTGGAAAAATTTTGTGCAGATCCAATAAAATAATTCACTTAAAAATAGCTCCTGTTTTCCTTTGGGAAAATTACATAAACCAATAGGAAAAAATAACTTGCTCCAAACTGGAACAATCAACCTATTTGTTGTGGAAATGAATATCCCAATGTTTCAATACTGTCTCTTCACTGACTGGCAATAGAAGACAGTGTGCTAGAAATAACACTTTCCATTTCCATTGAACATTAAAGTTGTCATAAGAAAAGTGTTGGCCACATTTTTGTACACTGCAAGCTGTTGTGGTAGAAGGAATCACCGCTTATTTTGTATCTGGATGCTTTATTCTTCTCATGATGCAAACAGTGACACATAGAAGTGATATTGCATCTTTTTTTTTAATGTAAAGAGATCTGTAGGCATAATAAATGAAAGACTCATGGCATAGATCCGTATTCTTTCTTTCAATCTGAAGAGAGAGAAGGGACCACCCCAGAATCAATTTATAAATTGAGTTGGCTACAATGGATGGATTTGAGGGGCAGTGTACTACAAGGGGTTAAGCATCGGTGCTCTGGAGCCAGATATCTGGATTAAATCCCAGCTTTATTATATACTGGCTGTGTGACACAAAGACAGTTAAAAAATGTTTTTCTGAGCCTCAGTTTCCTATTTGAAAATTGAGAACTAATTAGCTTTTGTACTTCTTACAACATTTAAAATGAAGTAGTATTTCCTAATGCAATCTTCTAAAAAGGAGAAATTCTATTTATCAATGGCTTAATGTCATTGTAGCCAGGAACTGATTACAGTTAGGGAAGAAGCATTCTAACTTCATAAATACTTGGAGGTTTATGTTAAGTTTTAAATAGAATCTCTCTCTGTCACTGAACATATTTGAAAACATGAATTTCACATTGCATTCTCTTTAAATAGTATTGTAACAATTGGCATTGCCAGTAGAAATAGTGAATTCCAGAAGAGAAGATCATTGTATTCCTGACCATAGCCCATGATAAGTATTTGTTGAATTAATGATAGAACCAAGCAATCTGATACCTTTAGACATGTTGGCGTGGCTTATCGAAGATATATTATTTTTAAAGAGGACTGAACAGTTCTCTGGAATATGTGGAAGTATTATTAAAATTCTTCTATTCTCAGGAAAGAAAATGGGATGGCTAAAAAAAAAAAAAAGGACTTGAAGGGACAAGCCTCTAATGCTGGCCTTAGGGAGGGCTGCTGATTGGTCCTGTCTTTGAAAACAGTGTATGCTATGCTACAAAAAGGGGTTTCTAAGCTGTAGTAGACTCTGGGGCCAGTGCTGGTAATGAAATTATTTTAGGTATAGACAAATGAATATTTTTATGTAATGGCTATATATTTAGTAGGTATTTTCTTAATTAATTTAAAGAGATTATATTTATTTGAGAGAGAGTGAGAGAGACAGAGAGAGGGAGAGAGAGAGAGAGAGCGAGCATGAGCACAGGGGAGAGGCAGAGAAAGAAGCAGGCTCTGCACCGGGCAGGGACCCTGATGTGGGGCTTGATCCTAGAACCCCAAATGAGCCGCCCAGGCACCCTATTTAGTAGATACTTAAAAAATTCAACTAATGCATCATATAGATCCAGTCTATTTCTACTTCATTTTTTAAAAAATATTTTATTCACTTCTTTGAAAGAGAGAAAGAGAGAGAGTGAGCAGGAGCAGGGGGAGGGCTGGAGGGAGAAGCAGAACCCCCGCCCATGCAGGGCTCAGTGCAGGGCCCCAGGATCATGACCTGAGCCCAAGGCAGATGCTCAAATGACTGAGCCCAGGTGTCCCTGTATTCCCACTTCAGAGAAGAGCTCCCAGACTCTTCTCTGGGGAAATGCTGCTGCATCATGGGTGCTAGTCTTGGTGGGACTGTTAATCAAGATGCTTCTTGTGTTGCTGGCCAAGGCATGGGACAAATATCTGCTGTGTTTCTAAACTTCCAGTGAAATGATACAAGTTTTGAGTTTGGTCAGCCCTGTAACTGCATAAGTCCTGCTACCTCTAGTCCTGGGGTTGTCTTAGCTGATCATCCCTAGCATCCACTTCTGCTCATCCTTCCATCTTAGGAGCTGTCCTGAATTTTTCCAATATGCTGTTTAAAAAATTTTTTCGATTCTATGTAACTAGAGTAAGTTTTTGCTAATTAAATTTGAAAATTCTCTTTTACCTTGGATGTCATTGCTTCAGAAAAATTTATGTTTTAACATTAAACATGAGTTTTTAAAGGAAAACGTAAATACACGCAAATGATATGCAGATACAGTAAGAATTGTGAAGCTTGGCAAATGGCTAATGGTTGTGAAACATCATTACAAATATTGACATTAGCAATGAGCTTCCTGGGTGCGGTTAGGAATTAAAATTGGGGTACCTTGAAAAGCCATTTAAAAAGAGCATCAAGGATTATATTATTGGGATGATCTGACTGATAAGAAAAAATATGGACTTGAAATGAATAAAACATTAATTAGTAAGTTACTAATGGTCTTAAAGGTCTAGAACAGATACATTTTGAAGAGGGAGTGGTATTATTTCCTTGTTCAAAGTCAGGCTTTTTTTCAAATCTAAAATCACTTCTTTGCCTGTATCAGAGAAAACTGTTTTTCTTTTTCTGAGTGAAATATTTTATTTTTGACATTATCTTTTCCCCAGTTAGTAAAACACCAAAAGTATAAATCTCTGTCCATCAAATCAAGGATCAGTGCTGCATTTAAGGTGTGTGTGTGTGTGTGTGCACACGCACGTGCACGCACACACATGCCTATATTTGTGTTTGAACTGGAACCATGCATCAGAGTCTGGTTATTTTTTTGTTAGTACTGCTAATGATTTCAGTCCTGCTTTTTCTGGACACATTGTTAGAAATGCCGTGAATTCCTTCGTGTCCCAACTCCAAGAAACAAGTTTTGACTTTTCCGTTGTCCCTCTCACTTTTAGGTTCTCTGGGTTTTGGTTTGGGGTCAAAACATTTGGATATGAAGACTTTTATCCCACGAATCTTGCTTTTTTATCTGATGCTTTCATTTTTATTTGAAAAATATAAATTTAAAATTTTGAGGTGTGTGTTGGGCTAAATAAGATTTAGACACCTGAACCTGTTTTCGGCGATTATGTCTTCTCAGTGATGCCCCCCAAGGAAATAATGATCAGAAACGCAGATCACGTATAACCCCCTGAATAGTCCACTGTGGGAAAAGAAAAGGGTCAGGTAGTGGAGATTTCACTTTGAAATGATGAGACACCATATAATCGACTATGTTTCCAATATGACCTTTATTGAGCAATTACTGCTGTGACGTTTAACATCAATCAACGAAAGGTTGCAAACTGTGCATGTCAACGAGGTTCTCCCATGAACAAAAGTCCTTTTTAAATGCACCAGTGAGGTAAACATAATTATTCATATATAGCTTTCTTAAGGCTAAGAGAGTTCTGTGTTTCATTTATTATTTTTGGCTCAGTTGGTTCTTTGCATAATACATCTCAAGACATCCCCCCCTTGAGTGCCCCCCTTCCAACAGCTTAGGAAATTGGCCAACTCCCCAGGTACATACAGTATCATGCATTTTAATCACCCAAAGACTGAGGAGGGAGCACCCTGAGCTTGCATGCAGTTCCCTCATATTGCACAAAGTAAAATACAATGTCTGGAGCCCCCATGGGAGAACCCGTTCTGTTTTGAAGCTGTCAATCACATGCATATTAAAATTGTCATATGGCTTAACCTTTTGCAATGGACTCAAATGTTAGTCACTCTGGGTGACTTCCTTTACTATGGCGTGTGAAGTGACCTTCTCTACCTTTTTGGTAGACACTAGCTTCTCCTCAAAGGTCTCTTCATGCTCTTCGACCTTTTGAGTGACGGTTACAGATTTAGTGATGTATTTGGTAGCACCATCGCCCCCCTCACTGGTGATTTTTTCTATCTTTTTGGTCACCACCACTTTTTCCTCACCTCTGTCTCCCCCCTTCTTTTCATCGGCTGGGCTTAAGTCAAGCCCATTGGTGACAACCCCTTTCTCCTCTTCTCCCCCACTGCCTTTCTCCTTAGTTTCCTGCTCTTCCTCCTTTCCTTCCACCTCCCCATTTACCGCTATGTCTTCCTTCCTGGATTCCTTGGAACCCTGGTCACCACCTTCCCCCTCACTTCCTCCCTCCTCTTCTGCCTTCTCCTTCTCTTTCTCCTTCTCCTGTGGCTGTGGCTTCTCCTCTTTGGCATCTTTCTCCAAGCTCACCTTTACTGATTTGGTGACGGTGCTCACCTCCTCCACCACTTCCTCCTTTACCGGGGACTCTGCCTTCTTCTTCTCGGGCACATCTTTTGGCTTCTCCTCCTTTTTCTCCACCTTCTCTTCCTTGGGAGATTCCTTTACTTCTTCTTTCTTTTCTTCCTCCACTTTCTCTTCTTCCTTTTTCTGTTCGCCTTTCTCAGCTCCAGCTTCGGCTTTTGGCTTTACCTCTTCCACTGGGGATTTTGGCATGGGAGACTTGGCTTTCTCTGGTTTTTCCACCTTGGCTTCTGCCACCGGCTCCTCCTTGGGAGCCACCTCTTCACGTTTTTCTTCAATTTTCTTTTCATCCTTAGCTTCGGCTTCCTCTCCTTCACCTTCGGCCTCCGCTTCTCCTTCTTCCTCCTGTTCGCCTTCTTCTTTTTCACTAGAACCTTCCTTCTCGGATCCTCCTTCTTCAGCTTGGTCTGATTTAGCCCCCTCCTCTTCCTCCTCTTCTTCCTCTTGGCCTTCCTCTTCCTCCTTTTCACCTTCTTCCTCCTCTTTAAGTTCAGGGGCAGCCGCTTTCACTGGAGACTTTTTGGTAGCTACCACTTCTTCTTCGGCTTGCTCCTCTTCCTTTTCTTCTGCCTCTTCTTCCTTCTCTTCTTTCATGGACACTGCCAGCTCCTCTGCAATGGCTGTCAGGGCATCTTCCATTTCTGATTTCTCATCTTCCACTTTGGTTTCCTCTATGATCTCCTCGACAAATTTGTGTTGGACCTTTAGCTTAGGAGCCTCTACCTTGGTTTTCTGAATCTTACTGGATATTGTGACTGAGGGCTGTCGGTGTGTATACAGCGGTCCAGTGATGCTTCCTGCAAATGTGCTAAATCTGGTCTCTTCACCCTCCAGTAGTTTTCTAAGGATCAAGTCAAAAAAAAAAGACAAGACATAATTAAGATCTCTGTGGCCTTCTGAGTTTCATTATGTTATGGGCGATGCAGCAAACACCTTTCAACAAAAATAATCACATGAATAAAAGATTCCGTTAAGTCTGTGTAATACCTGTTATCATTTCACTCGTCCAAGGTATCATATCCAGAGATTCTCATGGACCACCAGCCAGTCACCAGCCGCAGCGACTGACCACACCCAATAGTCCACTCACACACTCAGCCACCGAATCTCAGCTCTGCAGCAGTCTATTTGCTGCACCATGAATATGCTGAAAAGCTCTCCCATGGTCAAAAAAGCCTTAGTGACCTTCCTTCCTGAGCATCTGGACTTTCAGGATGGCCACTAAATTTCTTTTAGCAAATATAACGTTCGACAAATCTAGAAAAGTGTTTAGTATATATCAGAATTTCGGGTATACAAAGTTATAGACTTGTCTGCAATATTAATCATAAAGTGTCTATTTAAGTATTCAACTTTCCTGAAAAAAAAAAAAAGAGATAGCTCTGAATGTAAAATCTATTCCTGCAATGTTACAATGATGACCTTTTGGAGGTAGAAAAACTGTTTAGTCAAGGATTTTCTCCTGTGAAGTTAGTCAACAGTAAGGTGACATCAGTTAGCAGAGCTATAATCTGTTTTTTGTTTTGTTTTGTTTTCTCTCTCTGGTTGAATATCTGGGTCTGTAGATATAAATCTACATAAAACAAAATACACATATTTTCTCTCTCTCCTCCCCCTCTCTCTATTCTATCTAATATATCTAATATATTCTATTTATCTATCTATCTATCTATCTCTCCATCCTATCAATCTATGGCTGTTCTCAGCCAGATGATGGCAATAGTAAGCTGTAACAGAGAAACAGAGACATTGAATGTCCTGGAATCTGTCCTTGACATTATAAAGTCAAAAAGCTGAAAGCACTGTATGAAATATTAAAAACTAAAATTCCGTTTTTGTTTCAAACAGTTGGAAAACATCTCTCACCTAAAATAAAAAAAGTTTAAGCGTAATCGGCGCCCTCCCTCATAACACTGTGTCTAGATACCTACTTTAATGAATGTTTACCCTTTAAATCTGTATGGAGTAGTAGAACCACATTTACAGTTCTTCAGAATAGTTTTTTTTTTCTTTGCTTGGTTTTGTTTTAATTAAGAAAGCAAGCCAGGCCCTGACTTCAGATCCCTGCCACCTGCTTGCTTGAACTCAAGCGATGGGGGTCCCGTCGGCACAGCCTCCGCAGTGCGGTAAGCGTTTCCGCCGGGTGGGTAGTGAGCACGGTACCTGTACGCGGCGATCTCAATATCCAGAGCCATCTTGACGTTGAGGAGGTCCTGGTATTCTCGCAAATGACGAGCCATTTCCCACTTTGTGCCCCGAAGCTCATTCTCCAACTGCTGGATGGTGTCCTGAAATAGACGCAGCCAGAGAGACTCAGCCCTCCGCCGGCCAACTTCTCCCTGCAAAACCACTTGCCACCCACCCCCTCCCCCCACGTCCCCCCAGTTCTGCAAACCCCGGTAGCTTCCGGCCCCTTAAAAACACAAACACGGGATCCCTGGGTGGCGCAGCGGTTTGGCGCCTGCCTTTGGCCCACGGCGCGATCCTGGAGACCTGGGATCGAATCCCACATCAGGCTCCCGGTGCATGGGGCCTGCTTCTCCCTCTGCCTGTGTCTCTGCCTCTCTCTCTCTCTCTCACTGTGTGCCTATCATAAATAAATAAAAATAAAAATAAAAAATAAAAAAAACACAAACACGAAAACCACGGAGGAACTCATCGAATACACAAACGAACAGGATCAACTGGACAGGAGGAGATTTCCTGGGCACAACCCCACGCAGTAAGACTCCAGGAAACAAACGTGTTTGGGGAAAACCTCTGCGCCCATCGGGCCTCTCTCCTCTGCGCCCTTTCGGGCTGAGTCCTGACCGCGGGCCAGAAAAGTCGAGAACACGCGCGTTTCTGCACCAGCCATCGTACAGGTGCCGCTCGGTCAACCGCCCAAACGTGCGCCCTACCCTCCGGCTTTGAGACCAGGACTCCCGAGCTGGTGAAACGCGGCCCTTCGTAAAGGGGCGGGGCTCCCGGGGAGCGCGAGACGGCGCGCGGGCGAGGAGTGGGGGCGGGCTGCGGAGGGGCGGGGACGCGGGGCGCCCCGGCCTCGCTCGGCGTCGCGCGCGCTCTGGCCGGCGGCCGCCAGGGAGCGCGGCGGAGAGCCCGCCGGGTCGCGTGCCCGAGCGCCGGGGGCGCGCGGCGCTGGCGCTGGCGCAGGCCGGCCGCGCAGCCGCGGTCCCTACCTGGTAGCTGCTGAGGTCGTGGTTATGGCGCTCCTCGATGTCGCTGAGCTGCCGCTCCAGGGACTCCTTGGTGCCGCGCACCGACTCGAGCTCGATGCTCTTGGACTGCAGCTGGCGCCGGTACTCGGCGATCTCCTCCTTGGCGGAGCGGATGGCCTCCTTGTTCTGCTCGGCCGCCTCGGTCAGCTTGGCGTAGCGGCACTTGAACCACTCTTCGGCCTGGTGCATGTTCTGGTCGGAGTGGCATTCGAGCTGGGAGCGGATCTCCTTCAGCGCCGACGAGATGTCTGTCTTCAGGTAGTCTTTGCGCTCCACCGTGATGTGCGACGCCTGGATCTGGGCCAGCAGGTCGGCCACCTCCTCCTCGTGGTTGCTCCGCAGGAAGGCCACCTCGTCCTGCAGCGACTGCACCTTCTTGTCCAGCTCCACCTTGACCAGCGACGCCTCCTCGATGTCTTTGCGCAGCGCGCGGATGGCCGCCTCGGTGTCGTCGCGCAGCCGTGCCTCCTCCTCGAAGCGCTCCTTGAGCCGGTGGATGTCTTCCTCCAGGTGGTCCGAGTCCAGCTGCACCTGAGCCTTCTCATGGTTCACCAGCTCGAGGGTGGCGCGCAGCTCGCGGATCTCCTGGTCGTACGCGTCGCCCAGCTGGGCGTGCGAGGCCTGCTTCTGCCGCAGCGCCTGGATCTCCGCCTCGATCTCCTTGTTCTGCTGCTCCAGGTAGTGCACCTTCTCGATGTAGCCCGCGAAGCGGTCGTTCAGCCCCTGCAGCTGTTCCTTCTCGTTGGAGCGCGACAGCTTGTAGTCTCCGCCCGGCCCGGAGCCGCCGTTGAGCAGCGACGAGGACTGGCTGAAATCGAGGCTGCTCTCGGCAGAGCTGAGCATAGCCGAGCTGTAGGCGAGGCGCGGGGCAAGCGCGCTGCGCTTGTAGGAGGAGGACACGGTGCTGGGCGAGCCGCGGGACCACGACTGCGAGCGGAAGCCGCTGGACGGGGAGCCGCTGACGCGGCTGAAGCTGGAGCGGGTCTCGGTGACCCGCCGGTAGGCGGACGGGTTGCCCAGCGAGTCCAACGTGTAGCTCATCTTGGAGGCCTCGGGGCGTGTGGCTGTCACAGCGTTCTGCTGGGCTCGCCGCAGCCCATTTATAGCCGCGGCGGCTGGTCCCGGGCCAGGGCCCCGCCCCGTGGAGGCGGCGGCCGAGGAGGCGGGGACTGCGGGCCCCGGGCCGGGGGAGACGAGGGGGGCACAGGCAGCCTAGCGGTGATTCAGCGCCAGCTCCACGTGGGCCCGCGCCGCGTCGGACCCCGGACTTCGCTGCCCGGCCCGGCCCGGGCCCCGGCCCCTCCCCCAACGCTCCTCTCCGTCCCAGACCACTTGTCGCCCATCAAGCCCCCTCTCTCCGTTTCCCTTCGCCTTCGGATTGCATCTTGCACCCTCGGCGCGAGTGTGCACCCAACGCCCTTTCTTTGTCTAGTCACTCTTATGCCACATCGGGCAGCTCTTCTCCCGACCCCTTGGCCACCCGCGGCTCTCTTTTCTTCTTTTGCCCTTTCTCCATTACTTTTTTTCTTTACTCATCTTCTGTGCCGAATCTCTTTCCCTCCTTTCGGGCATCTCTTCGCTCTCCCACTCCACTTTCAGCCTTTAGTCCCACTCACTGAGCCCCTTCCTCCTGGACCCCCTTTTCCCCTCTCCATCCTTTCCTTCTCCCCTTCTCCTTCCTCCCCTCCCCCGACTCTCCTCCCCTCCCCCATCCTCTTTTCCCCTCGCCTCCCTCCCCTTCCCCCACTTCCTCCTTTTAAAGCAGCCTCAGATGAGCACTAGTACAGAGTTGGGCCTAGAAGAAGAAGAAGAAGAAAAAAAAAAAGACTTTGAAGAACAGTCGGCCTGAAGGCTTCGGGAAGGGGACAAAGAGGATGGGCCTGGGTAGTTATTCGTATTAAAAGTGGGATGTGGCGCTACATTCTGCTTAACGTTTGGGGGACGTCCGCAGCTTCCGCGGGGGCAGAAGGTAAGGCGCTTGTGCTCGCTATGGCGCCGGCAGCACCAAGGACAGCGCCCAGGCCGCGAGCCGGGAGAGACTCCGGTGTCCTGGGGGCTTGTCACCCAGCCGAGCCTGTCAGGTTGGCGGGGGTTTCCTTACCCCTCTTCTTCCAGAGTAAATACAACTAAAGCCTGTTTGTAGTGACTCTGTTTGCAGGGGCCAAGCTGGAATCAAACACTAAGATTTCTCTGCAATGCAGAGTTGGCACAATGAACCGATTGCAGATTTTGAAAACAACTAAAAATTCATTAAAGTCAGGTAACAGTAATGATATACTTGCAGCCCAGTGTGAGCTTTCTAACATATGGTAGACGCAAGAGATCAAGAAATAAAAGGACTGAAATTTGAAGGTCAAATATTCCTTGGAAAGGAGGATTTGAAATATGCTGAGGAGAAAAGTCCAGGGGAATATAGTTTTGTGAGAAGTTTGAACACAAACAATTGCTTTGTCATCATTGTGTTCAGTACTCCCTGTATGTAACTGCGGTGATTGGAGAGCACCTGAATTAATTTAAAATTAATTTAAAAGTTGCCAAACAGGTTCACCACAACCTTGAATAAAACCAGGTGTTTTTTTTTTTTCTTTCAATTAAAATGTATTTCCCCATTTAGATATTAATGACTGATTTGGGATAGATTTTCCATAGCTTTAAACATGTTTATTTCAGCAAACAAGCAAACAAGTCTACACAGACTTCCTGATGGTCTGGTGCACTAGAAACTGGTAAAAATGCCCTTCTATTGTACATAGTGCTTTGGGGTAATTCAGGGTGAAAAAAGTTCAGAATCCTGCAAGACAAAGTGAAGAGAGCAGAGTGTAAGACTAATCACTGAGTTTGCTGGGGCCACAGGCACAAGTGATTGCATATGAAATGCTTGGTGTGGCTGAGAAGAAATCACAGCTTGTGAAAAGCAGAGAGCCCAGACCTAAATGTATTCCTTTCACAGCATGCTTTCTCTAGTCTTTTTTTTTTTTTTAATGACGTGGTCATGTCAATCAGTAAGTTTCTAGAGGTTTTTATTTTTATCTTTATCTTTTATTTTTACCAGATCTCTTGGCCCATTTGTATTTTATAATAGAAGGGGTTAATTTAAGGAGTTACTTTTAGCTCATTAATGTGAAACTGCAGCATTGCAGGCTGTGTGGGGGAAGGATGTTCTAGTTTGCTGAGTGACAGGTTATCTTTTAGGCAAGGAGAGCCCATGTCTCAAGCTGTTGGGAAAGGCAGATGACAGATTAAGGGGATTAGACTTGTGAAGATGAGAGAAAAGAGGGGATTTTTTTTCTGGTATCTGATGGATACATAAAGGAAAGGAGAAAGAAAATTTCCTGCCCTTCTGTAAAGTACTGCCAATCTCCAGGTTGGAAAGAGGGCATCAGATAAGGCCAAATGCTAATTATGCAGTAATTCTGCCTTACTTATTACTTTCTGCTTTTATTAAAAAAATTTAAAAGCCCTTTGGAGTTTTATGTTGGATTTGCGCTTTGAGGACTTTCTGCAGTGAGAGCAAATGGTTAACCGGCAGGCTGCTGCTGTGAGTTGTCTTCAGGGTTTTAAAAATGAGATGACTCTGCAGAGAGACATTTACAAGGAAACACATGTCTAACTTCACAATTAGCCTGTTTTGCCTTGTATCTAAACTAGCTCAGAAATTGTTAAGCTTCCAGCTGGTTACAGAAGGAGGAAAGCATTGCGTACAAACAAAATACCGGCCAGTTACTCGGGCTAGATCCAGTCAGTGACTATATCTTAAAATTGTAACTTCGGTGTCATATGAAGTATTGTTCAGCCTGGTCACAACAGGATAACACAGAGAGAATTATATCAGTCGCCTTATTCATGGAAAAAGTTCCCATGGCTTATGGGAAAAAATGGTCCAATTTCACATTGACTGAAATGTTTTATTTTATATTGGACTTTTTACTTTCATCACTCTTTCTGAAGGTGACTTGAAGGTTATGCTCATCAGTGAACTTACTATAGAAACTTTTAAAAGAAAGCCATAACATTCATTTTTTCCTTCTTTGTCTCATATTTTTAAAGATCATTTACCACCCTCATGTTTTTCATAGAAAGAAAGGTAACGTTTTGCATTTTTTACCCTAATGACACTAAGGCTACGGAATCTTCTGAAACCATTAATGAGAAAAAAAGCATGAGAATTTATCTGAATTGACAACACTGTTGAGTTTGACTATGATACCTTTGTAATTTATCCTAAATAGGGAAATTACAGATATGATTTAGATGTAAGACTTTTAAAATTAAGTTGTCTCTAGATTATTGTACCATGAGCTGCAGTGTATTTTGAATCACTTCATAGGGAAATACAGAGCATGCTATGTGTTCCTTCAGTAGGTAAACTGCAAAGATTATTAACTTTGTAGTTAAGAGATAGCTATTCTGAGGTCTTATCTAAGGATGATGGGAGATATATCCTTTGCATTAAAAGGTTTATTCATTGAACCAAAAAATGCTAGAAAAATGAGGAGTTGAGTAATTTCTTCCTTACATTTAAAGGAATACTTTTTGATGTACAAAAATGCAAGGAGGCTGGGATGTGGGAATGGAGCATCAAGCAAGTTGTTCTGGATGGAAGATACCACTGTCAAATTGGTAGGCTGAATCTGTCTAAGATTAAGATGATAATCTGAACTTTCTTCCAACCTACTGTGATATCGTGAACTTGAGCCTTTTGCCTGGGATCTGATTCTAGAACTCATGGTGAATAACTGTTTATAATTTATCCTTTTTTGGTTATTTAAGGCATTGTTGTAGGAAGGTAGGGACTGATTCTCCTGAAGTGAGAACACAAGGGAAAATGAAAACTGTAATAATTCTTTCTACTTGAGCCTTGGAATGTCAAACTTTAGAAGCATCTTTGACTTTTGGTCTGTTTTTTTTTTTCCAGATGTGAAAATAAAAATATCCTCGGGGGAAAAAGCCTGTTTCTTATGAGGAAAAGTAAATGTACATGCCCCTATTGTCTTTAATTAAAACAAGTCCTTTGAACCACAGTGTCCTTTTTCTAACATTAGGCTCTGAAATGGTGTTTGCTTCCCTTGCCAAATATTGTTATTCATTGAATAGTGCCTTCTATTTCTGTCAGTGACTGTTTTTTTATGAAAAGTTAATTGAAGCATTAAAAAAATGAAAACCATTTTGCATCTTTATATTGTTCCAAATATAAGCTTAAACAGTTTCAAAATCTGTGTCTAGAAATTTCACGTTTTATGAGGGAAAGATTTAGCTTCGGCTTTAAGGTAGCTTGCTGAATTTTTTGCTGTGTAATGCCTTCACCCCACCACAGAGAATCAGTCCTGTGGAAGCCAGAGGAGGAGGACTCAGAATTTTAAAAAAGTATTTAAGGTGCTCTTGCTAAAAAGTGATTCTAAAAATAAAGTTCAGTAGATGCAAAATAAAACTACTGTATTAATTTTCAGCATTTTTTAAATTCAATACTTTGGCTTTACCTGTAAAGTGGATGGTCTGCACTTGAGTTTTTCAAACCCCGCATTGCACATAACTTTGCACCACTACAGCCATGTAATATTTATGGCATATTTTATCCCAAGCTTACCAAGGCCATAGCAAGAGACATAATTCTTTTATTAGAAACTCTTAATTAAAATGAGCTTTGTAAAAGTAGAGCAGATCAATGATCTATTATCTTTGGACCAAATTTCTGAGCAGAGCTAAACCCAGGGATATAAAGCAAAGTCAGAAAAATGCCCCACCTAATAATTCAGCCCTATTTTCCCACGACTCATTCTTCCATCACAATCTCAGTGATTCTCAAAAAACAGTATTCTTTCATAATACTCAGAAAATGGGCACACAGTCATATCTGTCTCTTTTCACTGCAATTGCCAAGAGCATCATCTATTTTAGAATACTTTTACTCATGTTTTTGGATTAAAGTTAACAAATATTTAAGTGTAGAACTCTACCAAGTGCAGAGAAACAATTATTTAAGTATTTTCTGCTGATTTTTTCCCTGTAATTTAAATATCAGTGGGATCTTTCTGTTTATATACTTTAATATTGCTTTGTAAAATAGATGTATCTGAATATGTAATTTGCTATCTTTGAGGAAGGAATGTGGTATTGTATGCTGGGCAACTTGGGTTCTAGTTAAATATTTGATTTTTAATTTCCTCTTTAAAAAACATCACCACTTTTATGGGCCCTGTAGATCAAGAATGATAAAGTAATAAGAATAATTAATAATATGATAGAAATAATGATGGATCAGGGATACCTGAGTATTAATTTCTGTCTCTCTGTCTTTCTTTCTGTCTGCCTTTCTCTCTCCTTGTTGATTGAGGGGAGTGTCACCATGAAGTTGAAGGAGGTGATATGACAGTCAGAAGTGGTGCTCGGTAATCTGGTCTAGTCAGACCTGAATACTGTATTCTTTTACATTTAATGGTACCTCTGAATCCTAAAACCATCATCGTCATCGCCACCACCAGATTTTACATGTGAATAATGCTTTACATAAAAGAAGCAAACTAAAACAAAACTTACCGCATCTGGAATGAGCACAAGGTGGGGGGCAGGGGTAGACAGTAGAATAGAAATACTTTTCCCATTTTTATAGTTGGTGGAATCAATTAAGAGATTTGTCCAAGGGCATACATGTGGTAAGTAGTGGAGCCAGGACCAAAATTCAGATTTTTTGATACTAGTGCTAACATAAAAAAAAAAGTTCTTAGTATGTCCAATCTAGGCTCTGTCAGCACAGAGAAAAAAAAATTAAAAGTAGACAGATATTAATAATCTCAATAACAATAATTGGTACTTATTAAGTGCTTACTAGATGCTGAGCACTGTGCCAAGACTTCACTGGATTATCTCATTTAACTATCACAACAACCCTTTGAGGTGATATTATTATTTATTTTTTAAAAAGATTTATTTATTCATCTGAAAGAGAGAATGGGGGGGGGGAACAGAGAATCCCTGCTGAGTGCAGAGCCCCTCAAGGTTCTTTATCCCATGACCCTGAGATCATCACCTGAGCTGAAACCAAGAGTCTGATGCTCAACCAACTGCACTACCCAGATGCCCTAGGTGATGTTATTATTATCTCCATTTTGTAGAAAAAGCAATTGAACATGCAAGCACAGAGAGGCTAAGTACCACACACAGCTAGACAATTGTGGAGTTGAGAGATGAATCCAGGAATATCAGATTCTGGAGGGAGGATGACCCTCACCACGAAGTCACATGGCGTTGAATGCCACAACTCCATCTCAAAAATCTCATTTAAAAGCTATTGTGTAACTGTCAGGTCATGTTATGAAAATCTAGGACACACACTATGCATTCTTTTGCAGACTTTTTTCCTATTTATATAAAAATAAAACATTTTTATATTTTTTTCAGATGAACATTATTTCTTGCTTTGTGGCTTCATTAAAGATATTAAAAAATGAAAACTTTTGAGTTCCTTGTCTTTGTTATTTTTTTTTCCTCTTAGTTAATTTTCTATGTAATTTGAAGGACATCTAATTCATCCTAGCCCATGATCCGTGGAAAATATCCCTAATCATTTTACCTATTCTTTTATCTGATAACTATCATTCATCTTTACATGCACTTTCGGTTTATTTTCTAGGAGATTTTAATTCATACTATACATTAATTTGTCATCATTATCACTCATTTACTAATATGTATTTATATACATTCAAATTAAAAAGAAAAATAATCCTTATGTATTCACAATTTTTTGTAGATGTCAAACTCTTTAACCTAAATTTACTTTGAAAGATCCAACAATGAGTGCTTGAATCTTGGCAGAAGGAATTGCTTGGCCCGCAGTCTTCATCAGGAAAGGTTTACAATGATGGCTGGCGAGGAAGCAGCTTTTAAAATCTATTAAAATGGGAAGAGATAGCCATGAATAATTTTAAGTGAGTCTCTCGATCATCTATTTTATACACAAAAATCAGGGTTATATGACTGTATTTATATAGGTTGCCTAGAGACAAGTCAGTCTTAATCCATTTTCGTTATTTATGGGATAAAGTGCTCTGACTCACCCCATTTTCATTCGTATAAATCTGCTTGGCTTCTGCTTTACCAGATAGGGTCAAAGAAGAGAATTTTTTCCCATTTTTCCTGAACAAAAGTTGACCTTGAAAAGAAATAGCATGTATCCTGTATTAGTCATTAATAGTCTGCTTCTGGATATGGATTACATAAAATTATTAGGAAGTGAATGTCTAATGATGAAAATTCTTCCTTAGACTCTGTGAGTCATTTAATACAATTTGCTGTTTTCTCTTGCCCCTAGTTAGCCTACATGGTCCTTTCCTTCTATCAGATTCAATATGCCTTGCAAACTTGATGCCTCCTTGGAAACCCAAAGAGTACCTTCTTGAACAAGAGGCATGTTCATGTCATTAGGTATTTATTGAAGGTCCCACATCACATTAATGGGAGCTTTCTACTTCTGGGTTGCCAGTCTCCTTCATGTTTCCATGAGCTGGTTCTAGCAAAACTCCCAATTCTCCAAATCCTTTTTATTTTTATTTATTTATTTATTTTGAGGGATGAATTCTTCCTCTCAGGCTGGAGCTCAGTGTTTGTGGTCTAGTTAGGTGCTACCACCTGCTGGACATTTAAATAACATCTCAATGCTGACTAAATTTAAAAATTCTAAGTGGTAGATATCAAGTCTTACACATATTTGTGTGTTCCACGGTGGATGGAACAGATAGTGAGTGCCAGTCAATATCTGTTTAGTGCATGAGTAAATTGAAATTCTACTTCTTTTCCTAAAACCTCCTTTCAGCAAACAATAGTCTCTTCACTATCAGGCATTGTACTGGGCACTGGAGAATTATAAGAAAGACACAGTTCCAGCTTGGATAAATGCAGTCTAATGGAGGATTCAGGCAAGCAAAGAGATATTTACTGTGGGGGAAGTATGGAACTGCTATCTCTAGCTATGGGAGCATGGAGGATGAGCAACTAAACCAATTGGTGATAGGGTGGAAGAGCCTCAGGGAGAGCTTTCTGGAGGAGGTGATACTTGAGGTAAGTTTTGAAGTATAAGTGAGAGATATCTGGATGAAGAAAGGAGAAAAGCAACCAAAGGCAACCATGTGAGGGCAAGCACAGTGTACTCAAAAAGACATAAGTGACTAGAATAAGGGGGAACCATGTAGTTCTGGGCTGAAGAGGAATGTCTGTCACCAAGGATAGAGAGATGGGATCATGTTGCATAGGCTGGAGAAAAGACACACAGTCCAGGTTAGAGAGAGGGGAACATGTAGCCTGGAATAGAAATATGACCTATAGCCAAGGTTGATGACATAGGAGACATGTAGCCCAGGCTGGAAGTGGATGCAGAAAAGAGACCAGGGAAAGCTTCCTATGTCATGACACGACTTTTGCATTTAACTTACAGCTGTTCATAAACCAATTAAAACATTTAAGAAAAAATTTAGAAAAATCACATTGTGGGGCACCTGGGTGGCTCAGTCAGTTAAGCATCTGCCTTTGGCTCAGGTCATGATCCCTGAGTCCTGGGATCAGCCCGGCATGAGGCTCCCCACTCGGCAGGGAGTCTGCTTCCCCCTCTCCCTCTGCCCCCCCCCCCCGCTGATCTGTGCTCTCTCTCTGTCTCAAATAAATAAATAAAATATTTGAAGAAAAATCACATTGGCAGAAAGAAGCAGAATAGTTTGGAGGATGAAAGGGCCTGGACGCAGGGAAAACATTTGGAGGCTATGGCAATAATCCAGATGAGACTGTTGGAAGACTGTGAATTCAGAAAGGTGGGTGAGGGGAGGCAGGGACCACAAGAGAAAGAACAGGATTTGGAGGAACAGGTGAGTGGTGATGTCATCCCCTGTGTTTGTTCCCCATGGCTGCTGTAATAAATTGCTACAAACTCAGTGACTGAAAAGAACACAAATTTATTATCTTACAGTTTTGGAGGCCAGAAGTCTAACATCAATCTCAGTGGGCTAAAATCAAGAGATGGACCCAGCTGTGTTCCTTCTGGAAGCTCTAGTAGAGAATCTATTTCCTTGTCTTTCCCAGCTGCTAGAGGCTGCCTGGATTCCTTGGCACATGGCTCCTTCCTCTATTTTTGAAGCCAGCAACGGTGCATCTTTTCTCGTCTCTGAACTCTGCTCCATCTCACATTTCCTTCTTCTCACACTCTGACCCTTCTGCCTTCCTCTTATAAGGTCCTTGTGATTTTGTGATTATATCTCCCCACCCCCAATAATCTCCCTGTTCTAGGATCTGTTTGTTTGTTAGGGTTGTCATGACAGAAACTACAGACTGGCTGGCTTAAACAACAGAAATTTATTTTCTCACAGTTCTGGGGGCTAGAGGTCTGAGACCAAGGTATTGGCAGGTTTGGTTTTCCTCTGAGGCTGCTTGCAAATGGCTGTCTCCTTCTTGTGTCCTCACATGGCCTTCCTTCTGTGTGCACATGTCCAGTGTCTGGTGTCTCTTTTCTGTGTCCCAATCTTTTCTTTTAACAAGGACACCACCAGTCAGATTGGATTAGGGCCCACCCTGACAACTCCATTTATTTTAAATTAATCACCAACTTGAAATACAGTCATATTCTGGGATACTTGGGGTTAGAGCTTCGATGTATGAATTTTAGGAGAGCACAATTCAGTCTACAATAGGATCCTTAAGTTCATCATATCTGCAAAGTCTCTTTTGCCACGTAAGGTAATGTAGTCACAGGTCCAGGGAATAAGATGTGGACATATTTGGTGAAGAGCCATTATTTAGTCTAACGCAATCCCCATGATGTTAAGTATGGGAGGAAAATCAAGTTTAGAGGGTAAGGAAATTGGACCACCCTGTACATGCTGAATCTGGGGTGTCTGTGAGGTAACTAAGTGAAGAATCGTCCAGGTGGTTGAGCTTCCTAGTCTACTAGGGAAGGCCCTATTCTAAATAACCCATAAGACACCTATAAGACAAATAGCCATGTCAGGTCTCATTTTCTTCATTTGTAAAGCAGTGATAATACTGATACCTATTTCATAGTGTGATTCTGAAGATTAAATGAAATATTATTTTTTAAAAATTCTATTTATTTATTCATGAGAGTCAGAAAAAGAAAGGCAGAGACACAGGCAGAGGGAGAAGCAGGCTTCCTACAGGGAACCCGATGTGGGACTTGATCCCAGGACCCCAGGATCACGACCTGAGACAAAGGCAAAGGCTCAATCTCTGAGCCACCCAGGCACCCTAAATGCAATAGTATTTGTAAAGTTATACATGATATATTATACATATATATTATATATGATAATTTGACTGTGCTCAATAAGTGATATTATTACTACTATTATTATCACAATGACTAACTTCACCTCCATAATGCTTGGTAGAGCAGTAGACATGGGGTAGATGTTTCCCATGTGCTAGGAAAGATTAAAGGCAAGTTGATCACATAACCCTTACATGAAGAGTTTAAAGATTTGTCAAAGAAACAAGATTTTGCCCTGGGTAAAAGAGAAGCAAATTGATGTGCTTTAGCTCACCGGGTTTGGCACTAAAAACTAAGATGATTATAAATCTATTTAATCAGAATTTTGTTGGGTGCTTGATTTCAGGCAAAGAGTTCAATGTCAAGATAACAGAAAAAAATATTTTTCTCAAGTGATTGAGTATGTGAATGTGTTTAACAAGACATCCCTCCCATTCTCCCACAAAATTTTCTTGCATACAGACGTGACAGAAAGAGAAAGTTGCTTGATTGAGGTAACATACATAATAAATCATACAGAGCTCACTTTGTTCTCTTTTTGATTTCCATTTCTTATTACCAGTTTTAGAAGCTATATGTATGTGTAATTTTGTGAATATGCATCTAGCCTTTAATATAAATCAAATCTTTTAAAATTAAGTTTTATTTTAATTCCACTCTAGTTAACATACAGTATTGTATGGCTTTCTGGTGTACAATACAGTGATTCACCACTTCCTCAAAATATCCTGTGCTCATCACAAGTGCCCTCCTTAATCCCCATCCCCTATTTCACACATCCCCCTACACACTTCCCCTCTGGTAACTATCAGCTTGTTCTCTATAGTTAAGAGTCTGTTTCTTGGTTTCTCTCTCTCTCTCTCTTTTTCTTTGCTCATTTGTTTTGTTTCTTAAATTCTATATGTGAGTGAAATCATATGGTATTTCTTTCTCCGACTGACTTATTTCACTTAGCATTATACTGTCTAGCCCTATCCACATTGTTTCAAATGGCAAGATTTCATTCTTTCTTTATGGCTGAGTAATACTGTAGTCTGTGTGTGTGTGTGTGTGTGTGTGTGTGTGTGTGTGTGTACCACATCTTCTTTACAAATCAAGTCCCTTTACTAGTTTTTATTTATTTAAGTAATCTCTACATCCAAGGTGGGGATTGAACTCATGACCTTGAGAGCAAGAGTTGCATGCTCTTCCAACTGAGTCAGTCAGGTGCCCCACAAATCAGATGTTTTATTGCAGGGCCACCAAGGATGTATCTAGTAAAGTACAAATCAGAAGTTTCATCAATTTAGATACAGGATGGGAAGACTTTTTATGGGATGAGTTAGTATAGCCTGGTCCCTACCTGCAGAACCTAGAGAATCTAGATCCCTGGGTTCAAATACTACCTTCACCAATTCCCAGCTGTGTGGATTTAGACATAGCCACCAATACCTTCCATTCATTAGTTTCTTTAACTGTACTGTGGTGGGAGTAATCCTAGTATGCTCTCACAGAGTTGTCTTACAGCAGTGCTCAATAAATGGTAGCTACTTCAGCTTTTTCTCCATATTTAGACTTTAACAACTTGGTAAGCTTTCATTAAGTTCCAATTTTATGCTGGTCATATTTCTGTACGCATCTTACTTAATATTCCTGTCAGCCAAGTGAGATGATATTATGGTTTTCTTTTTTAAAACAGGAAGCTGAGACACAGAGAACAGAATCTCTGAGGTCTTTTAGGCGGTGTAGTGAAAAGAGTGTCATACAGATCTTGTGTTCTTTTCACCACAATACAGGTGTTACATATAATCAATGAATTTTTTTTCAATAACTCTAAATCCTAATTTCCTTGCTAATTTAACAATTGCATTTTTATCCATTTTGAGTGTTAGGTTTGTGCCTTTCAAATCTTTATTTATAGGCAGATCCTATGAATAGGTGAGAATCAGAGAAAGCTTATAAATACACTTGAGCAAAAATAATGTGGGGTGAAAACAGTTATTTATCACAGCATGCCTCATATTAAAATATCTGACAGACAGCTTATTATTTTCTTGGCAAACTGCTAAGCCTCCAGAAAAAGGATTAGAAAGTCCTCTTTCCCAATGCCATTTGTCTAAAATATTAATTGTCAGAACACTCAAAAACCTTCTGTGCTTGCCAGAGCTTTTTATTTTTTCAATTTTTATAATCAGAAAAAAATACTGTAATGTGGAAATCTGAATGCAAATTGCCTCCTGTTTAATTACATTATGGGTGTAAATTACCCCCAATGCCAAACATTTCTGCCCTGCATTCCAGAACTCTGTGTTGCAATTACATCTTCTGGTGCTCCTTGAAATTTTACAGTGGCAACAAATGTATAATAGCAATAATTATGAAAACTACTTGCCGTGTACAGCTTAATTTAAAGTCGAGTTTCATGATTCTATATTTGAAATGTAATATCCAACCCTGTCAAATTTCATCAACACCTAAATCAAAATGATTTTTCTGTTCACATTCTCAGGAATGAGAAGTGACAAAATTGTTACATTCTAAGACCGAAGCTTGGGGAATCAGTGGCAGGGTGGCATTGACAGGTCAGGTGACCTTGGGCTTCCCTTTGGTTTAAATTTGCTCATCTGCCAAATGGGAATAATATCTGTTCCACCTAAAAGAGGCTATTGTTTCAAAAAGTAAATGAGATCTTGCATAAGTTAGGTGAAAAAGCTAGACTGTTGTAACATGAAACCCCCTATGAGAATGACTAAAATAACAGAAACGTATTTCTCTTTTTTGCACTTATCCTGGATGGTAGGTGGCCTGCTCTGCTCCATGTAGTCATTTTTCAGGGGTTCTAGGTTTTTTGCAACTTGTTACTTTGTTGCACTCCAAGGCGATATCCTTATCTATGGGGTCAGAGTTGGGTTTTAGGCAAATCCATGTTCTAATTCACAGGAGGAAGACAAAATGAGAGGCTCCTTCAAGCCCAGGATGGGAAGAGACACATATCACTCCTGCTTATATGCCACTGGGGAAACAAAGTCACACAGATCAAGCAGCTGCCTAGGTTACTGGCAAGTGCAGGCTCTGAATTGTCAGCCACAGGCCCAGCTACAACTCTATTACTATAGGAGGAGAGAATAGATTTCTGTGGATAAATAGTCGTCTGCTACAGGTATGGCTGTTAATGTACTTCTAAGGTGAAAGTAAACAAATGTTATTTGAACTTCTTCTATGAGCTAGCTCTGTACATACCTTGTTGTGTTATCTCAATAGACTTACCAAGTAGATAATATTATCCCACATAAGAAAACAGAGCTTCAAAGATGTTTTGCAACCTACCCACGTGTGGAGGATTCATAGTGGCAGAGCTGGGATTCGAAGTATACTCGTGTGATGCCAAAGCAAGGTGTTCTCCACCACCTCAGGGTTTCAATTCATTTTAATGCATTCACTGGGCCAGAGGGCACAATGCTTAGAGTTTTCATATGATGGTATTCTGTTCTTCCTGGATGCTTCATCCATGACTCAGCTCCTATCCAAATTCTATCTACTGGACCACAGCTCAATTTCTACCTTCTTGTGAAGAAGTTGTCTTTTCTCTCCTCTTCTTTAAGTTTCTCCAGCACTATTGTTGGTATCGCAAAATTTGGTGATTATCATGGCTCCTATTATTTTACACCACACGTGTGAATAAGTCTTGTTTCTGCAGTGGAACTTTCTGCTCATGAAAGACAAGGATCTTTTACTCTGTTTTATCCTCCTCACTCTCTCTTCCACCCCTAGTTAGTGCACAGAACATTAGTAAGTAACAGTAAATGCTTTATAATAGACATACTGAATTAAACAAAATAAAAGAAAGCATCAGAGTTAAGGTTTCCTAGACTGAGAGGAGATGGGATTTTGACTCGTCTTTTTCTTGCCTTTTGATTGGTGAAGCAAACGTGGTGTAAAGTTTGCTTAAATTTAGATTTTGACCGCTTAATCTTTTGATCATTCACTCGAGAATTCCTTCTTAAAGCCAAGTGTATAATAGGTCAAGCAAAGTCAAAACCAAGTTGGCAAGATTCAAGAATTATGGCCATTTTAGATGTCTGGTTTGCGCTAATGATAACTGGCAGCAATGGAACTCCTGGCTTCTCTTCATACTTCTATTTGTCTCTCATATTTATAAAATTGGGATATAGCCACATCACCTTCTAGAGTTAATTTTAATTGGGAACAATGATAGGAATGATTATGTATTTCAGAATTTTATATACATGGTAATTGGCCAATGAATGTTTGGTGATCAGGTGATAAACTGGAAAGTGTGAGAGGAGAAAAAAAAATATTTCTTTTCCCATTGATCTCTTTGAATCAATATGTAGAATAGTTGATGTTGACCTTTTGGTTCCCAAAGGAAAATCCTTAGCTTGAAGTGCTATATATACTGCATGCTGGGCACTATAGGCACTCATCAATTTCATCCATTGCCATTTTGATTTTTGCTTGCTGCTGAGCTTCAGTTACAGTCATGCATTCTTTCTAAGTGGATTTGCATAGAGGTGAAAAGGGAAGAAGAGCCCTTTGGTGACTGTTGATGGTGCTTGCTGGGGATGGTTGCTGGGAGCCAGAATTTCTTTTTTCAGAGGAAGTCTGTTAGGAGGAGAAGCCTTCCAAACCAATGTTGTTGCTGTTGTTTTTAAAGGAATCTGCTCTATCCCTGAGTGGCAAGGACCATTGTGATGGGTTGAAATACCTATTGCTTCAGAAATTAAAGTATAGCATTCAATATCTTGGCTTGGATTGCTTCTTGGCTTTTAACTCAGCTATATTTAAAAAAATGTGTGTGGGTTCTTGTTAGAAAGGTAGTAAAAATAGCAACTGTGTCACATGTCATTTTTTAAAATTAAGGATTTATACCACAATTTATATTTCCAAAGTGATTTGGAAGCACCCAGATTTGTTGTCAGCGACAATGCCTTTGTGAGCCATATTTGTCAAAGTACTGAACTCTACCTTGGAAGAGGGAGGTGGGGGATGGGTTAGAGGTATTGTAAGTATTAGTGAACAAGGGTTGGAAACCATTTGTTAGTCCCTAATCTGTAGTAATCTCATTGATGGAACAAAATGGTAGAGTCTGGGGATTGAAAAATTTTTGAAAGAGTCATTGATTCTGGGTTTAATTACAACAAATTGGTCTGAAGTAGGTAGAAATTAGCTTACTCTTAAAAACCCTACCAAAAGGAAAGTCCACATCTAAGTTAAAATTAAGCAGTTTCTTTTTTTTTTTTAAGATTTTATTTATTTATTCATGAGAGACACAGAGAGGTAGAAACACAGGCAGAGGGAGAAGCAGGCTCCATGCAGGGAGTCTGATGTGGAACTTGATCCTGGGACCACGGGATCATACCCTGAGCCAAAGGCAGACGCTGAACCGCTGGGCCACCCAGGTGTCCCCAAATGAAGCAGTTTCTTAAGTGGGTGAAAAAAAACTACTAAAATATAGAAGCATCTTTGGGGTCATGCTAAACACTTCATTAAAATCTACAATATAGCAAAGTCATTCCCAGAAATACTGATATCTTTCTCCCTGAAGTCTAATGAAAGGTCCAGACATGGTGTATGTCATTTCTTATTTATCCCATTATTTTCCACCCAGTTTATACGAAAAGTATTACCTTGTAAGAGAATTATTACCTTTAGTTTATTGCTCCTCTGGTTCCCCTCTTGGTAATTTTTCACCATATTCTGGGGTAATGTGTACTTCTCAGAATTAAAAATTTCCTCCATTCTTCCAGTGCCCCTAAGACTCTTTGCCTGGTGCAAATTAGGTCACTAAAATAGGGAAAAATCATCTCTTCAATCCATAGCTATTGGCAATTTGAGCCACATTATTGTTCAGATTTTTTCTTAGAAGATTTTTGTTAATTTCATTTTCATAAACTGCCCTACAGAGCTGTGTTCATTCATTCACCCATTCATTTATTCAACTAGACAGTTACCATACACCGAGGTCCTACAATGATTAAAATATTGGGCTAGGAGCCATGAGTTTTCCCTGTTAGCCGCAGGGCATGGAGTTAGAAATGTGTCCAGCATAGATCTGAATATTGTTAGACATTTTCTTTTTTTTTTTTCAGACATTTTCTGATAATAAATGAAGGCTTGCCTCAGAATGTAACAGCGACTAAGAATAAAGCCCTCCTATAGTTCAACTGTTATCCCATTTTCATTTACAATGTGCCAGACACTGTGGTCTTCCTTGGAAGTCAATTGTATTAAGTACATTATGTATATTAACTTTAATCCTCTAAATGACACTACATGGTCAGTATTTTTCTCCTATATAGATTAAAAACTGAAGTTCCAAGAAGTGTGTCACAGCTAGTAAAGCGAACACATATTCTTTTTCTCATGCAGATTCCTCAGGTCATACCTATCCAGGTAGTATAGACTTCCTATGACAGATGGTAGATAAATGTAGGATTTTCCTGGAGCATCTGAATATGGCTGGAGCCTCAGCCATCTTTTAAGTCTTTCTATCTGGATCAAATTGGGAATGTGTATGATTGGGGAGGGGTAGGTAGAAGGGTGTAATTTGGCCACCAATCCACATTGTTTTGTATCTTCAGTTTTGTTCTGAAAATATGGTGGTTTAATATTTTATCTGCTGCTTGTGCCATTTGCCTAAAGGTCAGTAGGCCAGGAGGTCATCTAAGAATTCCCAGAGCACAATAGCAATCATTTGATTTTAATAAATCCTGAATACTACAAGATTTGTGCACCTTGAAATCTTCTTTCTAGGTGATCCTGGGGTTAAGTATTTGAGTCAGGAGAATGAGTGCATCGAAGTTGGAAAAATATGTATATCTATCTGGATATACTTGGATTTATAGAGAACACATAACTTAGCTGACATTCTGGAACCCACTTTATTAGTTCAAAACCTACTTTCATGGCTTAAAACTGTGGATTAAAGATACTAAATTGTAAAAGAGCTCTAACATCTTTATAGATACGTGGCTGGACTCTCAGTACTTATCTTGACTTTTGACTGCTTCAGACTCCTACAGGATGATCTGCTGGCCAGTAAATTAGAAACAAAATGCATTTCTATTTGTTTTGTTAAGGTCACCATCATTTCCTCAATCTGAGTGTCATATTTGATGCTTCATTTCCTATTTTTCCTAATGCCAAATTTGTGGTCTAGTTCTGTACTAATTTAGATGAGATTTCTTCCTGGACCTCATTAAAGACATATATATCAGTTAAAAAACTTCCTCCGCACCCAGCAGATTTGGGACCAGCACACTGTGTGTAAAGTCCACTCCATGGCATCTATGTCAACAAGAACAGAGAATGACCTGCCAAGTTCTAGTCTCCTTGTGCAAAAGAGAGCCTGAGTAATTGATTTCTTGACATTCTTTCACATTTGCTGAGTATGTTGTTTATTGGACAAAGCCCCTCAAATTCTTGAAGTGAGCATGGCTTCTTCCATTTTTGTATTTAATCTCCATAGAATGTTAGCTGCTAGACATAAAAATGATGGGTAATAAGAAAGTTGTGGTTAGCTTTATCTTGCTTATTCATCAAATCATAAGTTCTTGGCACCAGAAAAAAAAAGATTCAAGGTCATCAGATCTCTATTTGTACCTAAGAAAATGGAAAAGTTAAGTGACTTTTCAAGAAGGAAACAGCTGATTTAGGCATACAAATACCTGTCTTCTAATTCCAGAGATAGAATTTTGTCTAGTCTATTCCACTTTCAGACTCATTAAGGAAAGACAGATCTGATTTTTTTAAAAAGCCTGATTTGTTGAAAAGAATAGTAAAAGTTGAGAGCTAGAAGTGGTCTTAAAATATATAATTTAGACCAACCCTATAAATTCAGAGATAGGGAATTGGGGCACAGCAAAGTTCTAGCCTTCCAAAAGTTACTTGACCTCTTTGTTATTTGCGTCCATTCTAGAATCCAGATTTCTGACCTCCAGCCACTACTCTTCTACCACACTCTTCTTCTCTTAAAGTTAGCTGCAAAAATGGTGGAATAGTTGTTCTCAGAAACCAAGAATCAGATGGGAACATTTTAAAAATGTCTATTTCTGGGCCCTGTAGGGGAATTATGAGCATGGCCACAGTTTTTATTTTAGTTTTAAAAATTTACCAGAAATCCTACTATGTAGCCTATATGGAGAGTGATTGTACTAGTCACTATAAAGAGCATAAGGATGAATAAGATATCTCTTGACTTCTAGTGGTTCCATTCTAATTGGTGGAGGGAGATACCCTTGACACAGACTATCTCTGTACTATGGCTCTAAATAAAATGTCTTAATGTAAAATTGAGCTGGGTCTTATTTATATGCCTATGTTATGTCTCAATATTAATAGTAGACTTAATTAGCTTTCTAGGATATAGTATATTCTCTTTTCCAAATGGATTTATTCTTTTCAATTTAATTACAAAGTTGGAAAGCAAGATGGCTCTGGCTGAATGCATTCTTTCAATTAAACAAACAAACACCTGTATCTCCAAATTATGAGGAGACTAAATCCTAAACATGATTGATGACAAATACCTCTCAACCTTATCCACTCAATCCCACCATAACTTAGATAATTTTTTAACCACTCGTTGGTTCTTTATTCCTTGTAGATAGAGCATGAGTTCAAATTCTGAGGTTGAGATGAGGTGTTACTCGCCTCATTGTAGGACTCCATCAAATATGTAAGGCATGAACTCCCCTTTTCTATCATCAGCAACTTGACTCATTCTATGCACACTAAGATTCTTTTTATTGTCCATATTTCAGACTATAACCAGCTGTCTTCTGTCCTTTCATTATACTTCTATAGTTTGCACAATTTTATGATCTGCCACAAAAGAAAGCAAGGGTCAAAAAAAGTTACTAATGAATAGCCACAATTTATAAATAAAAACCTATGATATATGTAAACATTGCAGTGCTGGGTTCATTAGTTTCTAGGTTAACTGCATGTCTCAACATTAAATCTAGTTGACTTGTTTAAGATAAGCCAGTCTGTGGGCTCAGGGGTAAGTCTGTGCTCTTCAGAATTTCTGAAGCTGACAGTTCTGTATATGGTTTGCTGTCCCCAAATGGCATGTTTTGTGAAGCCAAGAGCAGATCCTTACTTAGGAACACTTCTCTGAACAGGCTTGTTGGTGATGCCTGAAATTGAACCTTGGGTCTCCAAAAGCTTATTATTAAAATAAAGCACATCAGTTAGCTTTAGCTCCCTATTAATAGAAAATACTATGAAAGGAAAAGAAGGGGAATTGTGATGATATAAAATGGCTGAATGAAATGGTGGATGCTTTGTCTTCTCAGTGACTTCTTTATTAGAGTTGGGAATATATTGGCTCAATAGGAAAGAGATTAGAGAAAATTTTGGGAGCCTAGCAATAGGCTCAAAACACTAAGAAATAGGCATCCTATGACAAATGGCATGATAAATATTTAGTTAATATTGGGACTAAATTAATTTTAAAAATTACTTAAAGATATTTCTCTGTTACTTCCTTATAATAATCACTTCTGTTTGCATAAGCATTTATAATTTACAAATAACCTTTCTTTTTTTTGTCATTTCTGTGATGTAAATATTCTTTTTCATAGTAAAGAGAGTGGTACTTAGATATGTTAAGTGATGCAGTAAGTCATAAATCTAGAACAGTCTCTCCTAAACTGGCACTGGATCTTCACTCAAGGCCACTCTAGGTATGGCAATTGTGTACTAATTTCACTGTGTTCCATATAAGATTGGAAGGTGTTGTGGATGGGGACTATGCTGACTCTTGTCTGGTTTCCACAAGTGTCTAGAGCAGTGGATCTCAGTTTGGGTTGTACATTAAAATCCCTGAGGCCTGGGCAGCCCTGGTAGCTTAGCGGTTTAGTGCCACCTTCAGCTCAGGGTGTGATCCTGGAGACCCAGGATGGAGTCCCATGTTGGGCTCCCTGCGTGGAGCCTGCTTCTCCCTCTGCCTGTGTCTCTGCCTCTCTCTCTCTCTCTCTCTCTCTCTCTGTCTTTCATAAATAAATAAAATCTTAAAAAAAATCCCTGAGGCCCAAGCATTATTCTGAAAAACTCTAATTTAATTTGTCTGAGGTTTGGCCTGGGCATCAACATAATTTGCAAAAATCTCTGGAGTGATTCTGATGTGCATCCAAAGTGTAGAACCACTGGTATATAGTTCTGGCTCTCAGTGTGCCAGGGATGGGTTACGGTGTGTGCCAGTGTGGATGTGTATGTGTGTATGTGTGTGTGTGTGTACCGATGACCACTAGAACCATCTGCGGGGCTTTTGAATATTCTAAACAAGGCTCACTTCCCTGTGTGTATTGGAGAGGTCTTTGTTAGGATATGATAGTGGGAGTGGAGAAGAGTGTGGGATAGACATTTGTACTAAAAAATCCCGGATGATTTTATTACCTGTGTGCTTTCTGCATTATAAAAATACTTCTCAGGTTATGGGAACATGATGTACTTTAAATGGCTAATCAATAAACTGACTGACTTTTTTGTTCACATGAACCTGGCTAGTGTTCAAAGCACATAGAGTTGTCCATAATAACAGCAAAGAAATGAGGCTGCAGAGGAGAAAGTTGCCCTATGTCAAAGGCAGAATGAGAGCAGAGTGGATCCTGAGGGAAGACTCAATTTCAGGGATGACAGAGAGGTTATTGTTCCTGTCAAGTCATTCTGGTTACCAAAACCTTTCAGGAGGGTTGTCTGGTTCAATTATTCATGCAATGATGTTTAGTACATGTCCAAGATGTGCCAGGCACCCGGCTAGATGCTGAGGATGAAGTGGTGACCAAACTTGTGGATTCAGAAAGCTTAAGTGTCTTATGGAGAAAATGCTGCAGAGGGTCTGGAGTGCTTGCTGATGGCTCAGCATCTGTGGATGTAAGATCATGGTTGACGATGACTGGCTGAAATCAAGAAAGCTAGTGACTGGGTTAGCAGAACAATGCCAGTTACAGAGGAGCCAGCTGCCTGAATAGTGAGGCAATGGGACTGAACTGCAAAGCCTCGCTTAGAAAGCATTTCTGTGGCTGGCTTGGCCACTTTGCTGCTTTAGCTTCAGCGCCAAGGAGACTAAGACTTAAATATGCAGAGAGTTCCCTCTACTGGGAAGATGCCATTAGTGCATACCAAGAACCCAGAGCCACCCTACTACCAGATGGAAAGGAAGACGTGCCATTCAGCTGGGTTTTGTGTGTGTATATTTTAAATATTTAGTGCAGTGTCTGTACATAGTTGGTGCTTAAAAAATGTTCTGGTAGAAATTTATGGACAAAGATGTTTATTGCAGAATTACTTAGAATTTATTTAAAAATGAAAATGACATATTCAAACAGAGAAATAAGTAAGTAAATAAGGTTATCTCCATGGTACAGCCAGTTAGATAGTCAAGAAAATAATGCTTTCAGTGATTTTCAAATTCACTATGAAAGATTTATCATGTTATGGTAAATTTTAAAAAAGGAAGCCTTTAAAAATTTTATCTAATCTGTGTAAAATAGGTACAGACAAGAGTATTGGGAGGAAATACTGAAAAATATTAACAGTGGATATATAATTTCCTGGAGGTCTATTTTTAGCCTCTCTAATGAGAATATTTTACTTCTACAGACAGAAAGATAGCTAGCTAAATTCAATGATAGAATCATTCTGCTTCCACTTTTCGAGACCTTTACAATTCCCTGTTGCATATGGAATGAAAAAAAATGGCTTTGTTTGGCAAATTAGAACAGGCTCTGCAACTACCAATTAGCTGCATTCTTCTTCTCTTTTCCTATTTCCCATTTTCCAGCCATGTTCAATTTCTGGATACAGCTTGTCTTTTTTTTTTTTTTACAGCTTGTCTTTTTAAAAAATGTTATGAAAAAACCCCACATATTCAATTGTAGGAAATTTGATAAACTCAGCAAAGCATAAGAAAAGTGTCCATCAGATAGCCACTCTTAATATTTTTCAACTTCCATTCTTTCTCTCTATATTTATATATACACGCAAACTCGTTTGCATGTTTATATTAATATATTTTTGTATAAAAACATAATCGGCCACCTGTGCAAGATGTACACTTCTGTACATTTTTTTCTTTCCCTCAAAGGCATGTTTTCTGATGTTATTACAATTTGTTGAAAAAATTTTTGCTGATCATACTGCATTATTATACTCTCTTCTTGACAATCTTGATTCCCTTGAATCTAAATATTTATCTCTATCCTAGACTTCTCTGCTTAATACCTTAATATCAGTTATCAACTTGACTCCTTAATATCAGTTATCAACTTGACTTATATACTCATTGGCATTCCATATGTAACATGCCATAAACTGGACCCAAACCTCCTTCTCCTTCTCTTCCCAATTAGTAAGTTGAGTACCTCCACTGACTCAATTGTTCCTGATAGAAACTCAGAAGTTATACTTGACATCTTTACTTCGTATACTGGGTTGGTTTATGCCCCCCTAAAAGATATGCCTTAACCCTCAGTACCTATGAATGTGCCCTTCTTCAGAAATAGTACCTTTGCCAATATAACCAAGTTAAGATGAGGTCATAGTAGATTATGGTGGCCCTAAATCCAGTGACTGGTATCTTTTTTTTTTTTTTTATTTATGATAGTCACAGAGAGAGAGAGAGAGAGAGAGAGAGGCAGAGACACAGGCAGAGGGAGAAGCAGGCTCCATGCACCGGGAGCCCGATGTGGGATTCGATCCCGGGCCTCCAGGATCGCTCCCTGGGCCAAAGGCAGGCACCAAACCGCTGCGCCACCCAGGGATCCCGATAAGGAGGAATTAAATCCAGCATTCGAATCTAAAAATTTCCTGCAGGAGGAGGAGCCATTCAGAGAATGCATCTCAGAATGACACCCTGTGTTTAATTCCTGCAGCAATAAACTAGAGGGGAGACAATGAGTAAAAGCCAGCTTCCAGGCAGGAGTCTGCACATCATGTCCTTCTTTTTCACATTTCATGTTCATATTGAAAGTTTCCATTCCAAAGACTCATAAAACAACAGTACCCAATGGTAATGATTTCTTGCAGGCCCCCTGGAAAGCAGTAGAAAAATGTTTCACTTTAATAGGCTATTCAGGGAAGGCAAAATCAATAATTTCTAGGCAGACATTTTGCAGATGAGAATTTATATTACCTAAATTCTCCTGGTTACAGCCCTATCTCTTCTAAAAAATGGCCACATGGTAATGTTGCATTCTGTAAAGACAAATATTGGCTTACACTTCTCAATGTGCATACAGTGAAAGAAGCACTCATGGTAATAGATACCTGGCAAAAGCTTTTAAAGGCAAGCTAGTTGCATCTAGCTGCCTTTGGATATTGCAAATAAATTCCATCTTGTGATTTACAAATGGGATAATATCTAGTAGAATTATTCTTTTTAAGACCCTGACAAATTAAGCTAGTACCTAATGTGGATAGCTGGAGTTCTGATTGAGGCTTGACAAATGGGTCTGCAAAAAAATATCCTATATTTCAAGCATCTGGAGATTGAGATATAATCAGAAAATCAGTTTTCTAAGAATGCTGCTCCTCCATCAAGTTGTGAGTTACTTTGAATAATTAAATTCATTAGTAGCCAGCCATTGTTCCACAACCTGCAGACATGGGTTTCTCTTTTCTCGCTTTGTGACTGGTATTACTCAAATGGCGCTCCATCTGTTCTTTCTCCTGACAAATGGACTCAACTCCAGAGGATGCAAATCAGACATGAAGGCAAACAAAGGTGTCTCTCATTTTTTAACCCTCTCTTCTTTTCCCCCTAATCCTCACCGTGGTGTGCATCATTAACTTTCTTTTCCCTCAGCTTCCGGTAGATCTTGAGTGTTAATGAGTGGAAACTTTTCTTTAGGGTGAAGAAAGGGCGCTCTACTGAGGCAATTGGGGGGAGTAAAAGGATCATTGCACTGGGAGTGAAAGGGTTTGACATTTAGCCCTTCCTTTGTTGCTAATCTGCGGGTGACATTGGGGAAGTCACTTATCCTCCATAAACCCCTTGTATTTGTTATCTACTGCTGTGTGCCACATGGTCCCAAATCAAGCAGCTCAAAACAACAAACATTTGTTATTTTACATAATTTCCGAGAACTAAGCATTTAGAAGCAGCTTTGCTGTCTGGTCCTGCCTCAGAGTCTCTAATTGCCTTTCCCCACTGGTCTGTTGGCAATCCATGTGTCAAGCCATTATTTTTAATGATGGCATTGAAGGCTGCTGGAAAGCAAAAATGTCTTTGGAAGGTGTATTTAGAAGAGGAAGAAGTAACACAATGTATCATTATGAGCTACCTGTATTCCCTTCCAGACCAACGGAACATGTTTTGACTTCTTCATATGTTTTGCAAGCAGCATAGTAAATGGAATTTGGAGTGACACATCCTGATTTCTTCACTTGCCTTGACAGCTTGGCTAAGTTACCTAATATTTCAGAGCCTCAGTTCCTTACCCATTAAATGGGAGAAGCACTATTTAGTCTGTAGGCTTGCTGTGAGAATTAAGTGAGATAATTCCTCCCAGGGCTTTGGTACTCTGTTTCTCTAGCAGGTGTTTGGTTTTTGTTAGCCTTCTTCTCCTCTCCCTTGGACATAGAGTCCGGAGAAAATATACTGACAGTTGGAAAATCAAAGAATCATGCCTGGGAAAGATAACCTATCAGCGATGGTACTAAGTGTGTCATTTGTGTGATTTTGTTTATTATCACATCATCAGATCTTTAACTCTAAGACCTGAAAGGCAACTTACCTAGCCTATTTTATATGTTAGAATAGAACCCAAAATGACCTTTAATGGTGTGTAAGTGTCCTCTTCATTTGCTGTGAGGACACAGAATAGAAACTCTGGGTTTTTCCATGAGCAAGGGCTATCTCCCAGCATTCCTATAATGTCTCAGGTGCTTGGCACCTGCTATCAGATTTTCTTGGTACTGATGGTGTGTGTTGTTGGAATGAGCACTGGGTTTGGTGTCAGAAGATCTGGGTCAGTATCCTTGCCCCTGTCACATAGTTTGATGTTTGTCTTTGGATGACTCACTGTACCTCTCTGAACATATTTTTGTCATCTGTAAAATGAATACCCCCTAAATACTTATCTTGACAAGGTATTGTGAGGACCAAAAGAAATAAAGAATGAGCAAGGTTTGTAAAATGGATATGTCATACCATTGCTATTATTCCTGTGGCTTAGTATCCCCAAGGAGAAAGCATCAGGTTTTATCAAAGATGGTGGGATGCCAGGCATTTCATAGTCCACTAGGCATGATCTAGGATAGTTCATGTTCTTGGCACCTTTTTAAAATTGACTTTGCTGATCTAATCACATCATGTAAATAGGCACTTGCTCAATTAGAAGGGAAATATTGATACTCAGGACAAGGGAAATATTGATACTCAGGACAATGCTCACTCTGTTACAAACTTAACCATGCTCAGCAGTTAAAGCTACCATTTATTGGGCTATTAAAATATGAGAGACATGGCTCCAAGAACCTGACATACATTGTTTTATGGCCAAGAGTGCCAAGTGAACAATTCCAGGCCTATGTGAATGGTGTTCTGTGGAATTATGCAGTGCACAACCTGCTTGGCTGTCCATGGAATCTCTGATCACATAAACCCTATTAGATGTTTTTGCACAAATTTTTTGAGTAATCTCAGTTATGATATTTGGAGAAATTTAAGTAACGTTTTCAAGGTAATAAAGCTAACAAGTAGTAGAGTCAGAATTCTAAAGTCTATGATTTTCTTACTATGCTAAATGTTATTCATGAGTTTAATGGAATTGGCAATGTCCTCTGGCTAAAGATCACTAGAAGCACAACTATAGTTGAACAAGTTGGACTACTGGTATTTGTGGTCTGAAAAGTATTCATGTATTGTCTGGATTCAGATATGACTGTGGAATGGTATTATTTTTGTCTTGATCTATCACAGGCATAGAATGGCTGCATCTGATGTTGACATATATACAACAGGAGAACATTGGGGCCTAGCTGTGAGTGTCAGGACAGTTCCCAGTGCAGTTTCTTTCCTTGAGGTAAAAGATCTGGATGGTGCTGGTGTAAAAACTGTTTGGTAAATGATAAGCCTTCACTGTGTAGCTCAAAATTAAAGCCCAACATTTTATGATGAAAGAAGTTCAAGAGATTAGAATATGCAGAGGCCATGTAGAGCCAATGCATTTCACCTTACTAAGTGAATGACTGCTGGTTGTAGGTATTTTTTTTAAGATTTTATTTAAGTATGAATATATGTATGTATACATATATTTATTTAGAGTGCATGAGCAGGGGGAAGGGCAGAGGGAGAGGAAGGGAGAGAATCTCCAGCAGACTCCCCCCAGATGCAGAGCTTGAGTTCATGACCCTGAGACCATGACCCGAGTTGAGATCAAAAGTCAGACACTTGATTGATTGAGCCACCCACACACCCCTGGCTGTAGGTATTTTAAAACCAGTTTTGCAGAGTTTATGATAACTAATACTTTTTCTCAAAGTACAATTGTCTGGTCCAGCAGGCATTTTCTATGATAAGGTGCTATTTAATTTCTCTTGAATGACTCAAGTCAGCCTTGATGAAAAATAGTAACACAATGTGGTGGGGAAAGCATGTATGTTGGATCTTGCAGACATAGGGCTGAAGTCCATCTATAATATAAAGAGATTTCACTGGATCAAGGAAATGTGTGACAGTGCTACAGCCAACTTAACTTTAGAGGCCAAGTATCAATGACACATCCATACAGAAAGGTTGATGAAGCAAGAACTTTTGGGCAGAAAAGCAAATTCTGATGATATATAAAAATGGGCACAATGATTTCTTAAGTACAGTTATAATGAAAGATGAAATATATCTGAAAGAAAGGTGAGGATAGGAGCAAGGGTCTGTCCTATTGTGTTGGGGGTTGTGGATGAGACAGTGAGAAATTTTTAAAGATGAGTGGCCAGTAAGCTATGATTTATCCATGGTTTCAAGATGGTTTGTCTTAGGGAAATGGAGGCAGATCAACATCAGCCATAAAATCAATTAAGGGAGTCAAGTGGAGTTTCAAAATACTTCTAATATGTGGCAAGCAGAGAAGAATACTTTTCGGTAGGACTATACTCTAAAATACTTACCTAGTCTGCCAACCATGGACATCAAAACCTTACTGTGATTATCAGGACTCATCTTGCTGTAAAGTATAATTATAGTGCTAATTGAAGTTGTTTTTTTTTTCATTCAGAACTTTAGAAAGATGACAGGAGACTGTTAGAATAAGTTAACAGGCAGGTGAAAATATACAATGTTTAAAACCAACAAGGCATTAATATCTAGAACATAAAGGAACTCTAGATAAATCAGGAAGAAAAGGACAGAAACTCCTAAAAAATAGGCGGTTCAAAGAAGACCAGGCAATTCCAAGAAGAACACTGTGAATCTGGCTAACGAGCACAGGAAGAAAAGATCAATCCCATTAGTATTTAGGTCATTGCAAATTGAGAGGAAGAGATAACACCTAATGTACAGATATTAGGCAAATATGAACAAATAGCATAATACCAAGAGTTGATAAATATGTAGGAAGACGAGAAGTGCTTCTAGTGGGAGTACAGACTGAATCAGCCATTTGGAAGGTGCTCTGGCAGGATGAACTAAAGTAAGTAGCCATATACCGGAAGTTCCAAAATACCCCTACTGGGTGTTTGCTCTCCAGGAAAAACTCACAGATTCACAGGGAAGCTGTATAAGGATATTTGTGGAAACAGGTGGTCAAGTTGTTCATCACTAGTGGGGTGGGTAAATGAAAAGAGGAAAATGCCTTCTGTGGGACACTATGCAAGCAATCAGAGGCAGTGAAATAATCATAGATACAGTTATACACAAAGGTCTTAGGAACAGTGCTTAGTAAAAAAATCCAAAAAACTGAAACAGAAAAGAAACAATAAATAGCAAAACAAGATATAAAATACAATACCATTTCTAAATAAAACATACATATACAGACAGAACTACATTTTTGTCATACATGTTTAGGAAGATGGATCAAATTCATTAGAGTGGTTGCGTATAGGGGGGAGATGAAAGAGAAAAATAAAATACAGCAAGACAGCGTGGACCAGTAGTAAGTCAACTGTCTGTACTTGAGGCTCCCCAAATAAAGATGGCAGAAATTGCTCACTGAGAAGGAGCATGCATATAGTATGGGAAAATTGTCATATCCCATTTACTCTGTGGTCACCATCAGTGTAAGTAAATATACAACAAGCAACACCAATGGCTGTATAAGAAGCAGAAGAAGTTATCTTTAAGTAATTAGGGACTATGTTTAAATGGGTCTGACTCGGCCTCCCTGGATCTGGTTTCTCTTTGTTGCCTGTGTTCTGTTGATTCCTCCTCTGTGTTTCCATTGCTCTTGTGTGACTTCTGTCCTGATCTTGGGGTGGTTGCCGAGAATACCGAAATTTCTGGTCTGAAATTGCAGAGTTCAATATTTATAGTGTCTGTATCCACTCTATTGTAAAAGGTTTACTATTTCCCCTATGCTGTGCGAAACTGCTGCAGTCAGTAGCTTATCATGTGGACAAGAAAGGCATCTATGTATTGGCCAGTGCTGTGGGTCTTCCCTGTTGAGAGTGAACCACTGAAGCTCTGGAAAGGTTTAGTACCTATTTTTTTTCCTGGAAGAGTATTTTCCAGTTGGGCTCTGAATAAGTACCTCCCTGTTTGTGTAAACTTGCTTAGACTCTGCTCTGTACTTTATGATTATTCTCAAATAATTGTTGCTGGCTATAGCATTATGGGATTACACTGTTTAACTTGTTCAGCTCATTATCCCCCTTAACTTATTCCCGCATATTTTACTTCTTGTAAAGTATAATACATTCCTGTCCTCTAGGTCTCAGCTACCTGCAGAAAATGAGATTAGTGAGAAAGTCCTGAGCTTCTTTGAATTGGAGTTTTAGTTTACCTAATCAACTTGTTACCACGGGTCTCAGGAGTGGTGGGCAGGTAGTTTAGAGGGAGGGGCACTAATCATGTAATATAGGTGAATCACTTACTCTCTTAGAATGCAGGTTACTTATCAATAGAGTTGGAAAATGTTTAGCATATGAAGGAATTGAGTGACGATTAAAGGTAGGAGATGCACCACGTCTCTTACATGGTAGACCCTTGATAGTTGGTGCTGTATTGGCCAAAACCATGTTTGGCTTTCCATAATATGACTAAATCAGATCCATCTGCAGAATGATGCATTTCTTGACAAAATACAGAAAATACAATACCTGAGTCATTCTTTCTCACCCACTCTGCGGATGACTTTCTTTCCATGAGTCTTTCTCAGCTTCTAGGGAAAGGCCTATCATTACCGTGGGAGGTGGTGATTTGTTCCTACCTCAAGAAGCAGCATCACATTTTTTTTCCCCTCAAATTGTCAAGTACATCAAACTTTAGTAACTTTCCCTCTGGGGAGAAGATTCTAGTTGTGATGGAGGAGTTCCCTGATACTAATTTCTATTGTTCAACTCCTAGCTTTGTACTTCTTACTTGAAATGAGGGGGAGGTTGATGCTTGCACTCTGGGATGAATTGTGAGACTCCCCTGAAGAGTTAACCCCCATGCTCTGGGATAGAGGGGCAGTAAAGACTCCAGGGATCATATAACATAATGACTCTGTCTTAGTGGAGGCATGAAGATATTACAATTTCACTTATTTGGTGCTTTTTGGTAGATTAAAAACGGCACTGTGACTTGCAATATGAAAAGAATAATTCTCCATTTTTCTCCTGTTCTTGTATTCTTTTTGCACCCTACTTTCCCTTTTTTTTCTGCTTAAATCTGTAAGCTTTGTTATATGCAAGTCTTGCAGAACGGCAGATGGAAGTTCGTGATTCACCTTACCGGCCTGCCCAGAGCCACCTGTTTGGAGATGGGCCCCTCTCTCCAGTGTTGACCTCTTTCCCTCTTCAAGTAGAACCCACCAGCTGCCCATAAAATGTGCTTTCTGCCTGGCACAGGCCCCATGTTCATGATACAAAACACCTCTGAAATAGGAAACAAGGACTTATTCACAGTTACAGGCATGTCATTTACTTACAGACACACGATATGCTGCTCACGGCCTGCTTCTTTCTTCAGACTGTTATTTACTGCAGTCTGCACTTCCTCAGCACATTGGTACAGGGAATTGTGCAGGCCAGGGAGGGAGAACAGCTGGGAAGACATATGATCAGTGGGGGGTTATATCTGTATCAAGCCCAAGGAAACAGAAGATCCAGAGAGGAGCTAACCTGCAGGCAGGTAATTTCCATCAACTCTAAGAAATTCATGGGTGATTGTTCTGAAGCAAGAATTCTTAGCTTATGAATTCCCCAATAAACCCATCCCCTAGATTCCTGAGAAGAGACATCCAGCTTCACAAACTTGCTGAGAAGCAAGTTGCTGTGGAAAAATATAGAAATATATGCAGGTTAGTTGCCTTGTCTCTTTAATGTGCCAATTGCACTCATTAAGTGCTGTTGGAAGAAGATGAGCACGCAATTTAGGGAGATGCTTGCATCTAACCTACCAGTTTAATTAATATGAAGGGATTACGGCAGTGAAACGATTTATTTCTTCCTCACTTTGCTCATATGAATTGTTGCTTCCTCTTCTCCGAGCTCAGGGGCCTAGGTTTCAAAGGTAAGCAGGTGATCTTTTGCAGGCAGGAGCAAGATGGGCTGCCCTATGGGAATTACTCCACTGTGTTCCTCAAAGGCCTCAGACTGTACCTCTTTTCTGGAAATCTGCCTGTTTCTACCCCTTTTGAGCTTATGTGCCTGTTACTTCTCATTTATGTGCTTCCCAGTCTAATTCTATTTCCTGGGTTTCTGGATTCACTAGCCTTACTCCTTGATGTCTGTGTCTTTCTGTTATCTATGCATTCATCCTGGTGTTGTGACCATCAGTTCCAGTCCTCAGCCAGATGAGATGCCTAAAAGGTCCTTCCTTGATAGAATATGTCATCACATGACTGCCACTGAGAACTTGTAAATGATCTTGGCAGATGAGAGCATGTTCTGGAAGGATTAGCCTTGAGTCAGTTGTAAGTGGGCTAATGGTCTTCCCTGTGCTTGACTGTACTCCCTTTTAGTCCCTTCCTACCTTTGGTTTCCCCCTGTGGTTCCTTACTAAACTTCTGGCATTTTCTGATTTATGTTTCTTTGTGTCTTTTTTCTTTTCTTAAAATCGACTTTATTTTTTAGAGAGTTTTAGGTCTACAGGAGGTAGACCTAAAATTGAGCAAGAGGTATGGAGAATTACCATATATTCTCTGCCCCCCCACATGCATAGACTCTTCCACTATCAATATCTATCACTACTTGCACATTTGCTAAAATTGATGAACCTCCACTGACACATCATAATCACCCAAAGATATAGTTTGCCTCAATGTTCACTCTTGGTGCTGTAAATTCTATGGGATTGAACAAATGTGTAATGACATATATCCATTAGTATAGTATCATACTGAATGCTTTTGCTGCCTTAAAAATTCTCTGTGCTCCATCTATTCATTCCTATTTCCCCCTGACCTCTGGTGACCGCTGATCTTTTTATTATTTCCATTGTTTTGCCTTTTCCAGAATGTCATATAGTTGGAATTGTACATGTCATCATTTCAGACGGGCTTCTGTCACTTGGTAACATGCATTTAAGTTTCCTCCATGTCTTTCCATGGCTTGCTAGCTCTTTACTTCTTAGTGATGAATAATATTCCATTGTCTGGATGTACCAAAGTTATATATCCATTCATCTACTAAAGGACATCTTGGTTGCTTCCAAGTTTTGGCAATCATGAATAAAACTGCTATAAACATCTGTATGCAGGATTTTGTGTGGATATGACTTTTCAACTCCTTTGGGTAAATACCACACAGTGCAGTTACTCGAGCATATGGCTAGAGTATGTTTAGTTTTGTAAGAAACTGCCAAACTGCCTTCCAAAGTGACTGCACCATTCTGCATTCCCATCAGTAATGAATGAGTGCTCCTGTGGCTTCACATGCTTGTCAGCATTAGGTGTTGCCAGTGTTTTGATTTTAGCCATTCTAATAGGTGTAAAGTGGTAACTCGTTTCAATTTGCATTTCTGTGATAACATATTATGTGGAACATCTTTTCACATGCTTATTTGATATCTGTATATTAAATCATCTTTATCTGTTATGCTTTCCATTTGTTCAGGAATCTATTAAGGAACTGAAAGTCCAAATTTTGCCCATTCCTCAAAGCTAAAATTAGGTTTCAATTCTTCACTGGAAACTTTTTAGACCACTGTAGAGCTCAGTGATTTTATCTTTCTCTGATTGTAAATCTTTAGCCTGTGCAATTTATTTGACCTGTGATCATACTTAACAAATATAGATATATAATACACACACACACACACACTTTCTTGGTATATGAGCATAAGATAAATATATCAATTCAATAAGATAAATAAATATAATCTATATATCCCAAGTCCCTAATCTGTGCCAGGCACTGGGAATACAAAGGCAGATAAAATGGATGGACTTGCAATCTCGTGACTTGACTGTGGAGAGAGAGCCAATAAATCAGAAATAATATGCTGTCACATAATTATAAATTCTCTTAAAAGTGACAATGAGGAGGGCTGCCTGCATGGCCCAGTTGGTTAAGTGTCCAATTCTTGATCTCCACTCAGACCTTGATCTCGGGGTTGTGGATTCAAGGCCTGCGTTGGGCTTCACACTGGGGTGGAGCTTACTTAAAAAAAATGACAATGAGGATATGATACAGAGTGACAGAGGGACTACTTTAGAATGGATTTCTCAGGAGAGATGACATTTGAGCTGAGACCTGAAAAGCAAAAAGGTACCAACCATGTGAAGATCTAGGGACAGAAGGAGCAAATACAAATGTCATGAGGTTGGAGTGAGCGTATTCTATCCAAGGACAGGAAAAAGTTCCAGTGTGGTTGCGGATGGAGTTGAACAAAAGAAGGCATAGTGATATGAGGTGAGATTAGATCCTGGGCAGGGACCAGATTACGTAGCACCCTGTACACCAAAGGAGGAATCTTAGAGAGCTTAAGGTAGAGTATCAATAGGTCCAATGTGTATTTTTAGAAGACCAGTCTGTTTTCTGTGTGAAGATTGGACTATAGGAGTACAAGAGTAGAAGAAAAGGAGGCTATTATAGTATGTGGTCAAGATGTAGGATGCTGGTGGTTTGACTAAGATATTATTGATGCAGAAAAGGGGATACATTTTGGGATATATTTAAGAGATAGAGGTGAGAGGATTGATAACAGATTAAATGTAGAAAATAATGGAAGAATTAAGGATGACTACCACTTGTACTTCTTGAGGGCTTGGGGTATAGGAGAATAAGGAGAATCATGAGTTCTATTTGGTCACTGTGGTGGATATCTATCATTCTTCCTAGTCACTTGACACCACTGAACATCCTTCCTGTGAATCATGTTTCTCTAAGATAGAAGTCAGAAAGTTGCTTTACCAGTAGCCCTTGTACTTGGGGTGCAGCTTGAGACTCTGGCTTAGTCAAATGCACTTGTGAAACTCCACATTGACATTCATTCTGGCTATGGAGTCAGTAGTCTTATCTAATTTTTAGAGACAGCAGTAGCAGAGATGTCAGGCATAGTTTCTGAGCCCGGGGTCCGAAACATGGGCTCCGGTGTCTGTGACCAGCAATGGTCACAGCACTATCTCCCTTGAGCAGTTAGTTCCACAGTGTGATCTGGGGATTATCCCTTAAGGGCTGTTAGCCTTCAAGTCTATTTCCTTTGTTCTCTTAGAAATTTTGCCAGCTACTTAATGTACTTCAAATACTGCATCTGTCTAAATTATCAGGATAGGATATCATGTTCAATAAGAAACTTGAGAGGTACTGACATACTCAGTTTGAAAAACCTATGAGACATGTAAGAGAAAATCTCAAGTTGACATTGGATATATGACTCTGGTGGTCAGTGGAGAGGTCAAAGCCAGGGGTTACACATTTGAGACGTACTGACATAGAGATGGTTGTGTAAAGTCATCCACTAAAGGCACTGAGGGGGTAACAATTTACAGATAGGAGGACATATCCCTGGGCTCTACTGCACAAGAGCTCACACAGGGGAGCTGGAGCCAATGAAAGTGTGAGAGGGGGCCACCTGTAATATAGGACTAACTGGAGGGAGGATTACAATGAAAGACTAGGAGGATTGTTTCAGGAAGGAGGGAATGATCAGTTCTGTCAAATCCAACCTTGAAACATTGTTTAGTATTCTGAATCATATGTTTAGGCATAATATTAACAATTTATTAGGTAACAAAGTAGAATATGGGTTTAGAGTCAGTCAAACTTGAGAGTGAGTCACAGTGCTATGATTTACAAACAGCATGACTTTGCACAAGTTCTTTAGCCTAAGACTGAATGTTTACATTTAAAAGTGAGAATAATACTTCAAAAATTGATAAGATTTAAATCGTTATGGGTTGAATCATGTGCCTCCAAAAGATGTGTTGATATCCTGATCTCAGGTACCCATGCATGTGGCCTTATTTGAAAACAGAGTCTTTGCAGTCTTTTTTTTTTTTAAATAATTCATTTTATCTTAATCGTCTTTTTATTTTTAAATATTTTACTTATTTATTCATGAGACACACACACACACACACAGAGGCAGAGACACAGATAAAGGGAGAAGCAGGCTCCATGCAGGGAGCCCGATGTGGGACTCGATCCCGGGGTCTCCAGGATTGTGCCCTGGGCCAAAGGTGGTGCTAAACTGCTGAACCATCTGGGCTGCCCGAGTCTTTCCAGTCTTTATTTTTTTTATTTATGATAGTCACACACACACACACACACACACACACACACAGAGGCAGAGACACAGGCAGAGGGAGAAGCAGGCTCCATGCACCAGGAGCCCGACGTGGGATTCGATCCTGGGTCTCCAGGATTGCGCCCTGGGCCAAAGGCAGGTGCTAAACCGCTGCACCACCCAGGGATCCCATCTTTCCAGTCTTAATCAAGTTAAGATGAGGTCATTTGGGTTGTCCCTAATATAATTATGACTGGTGTCCTTATAGAGGAGTAATTGAACATAGACATAGAGAGAATGCTACATAAAGACACATGGGCACATGGACATGGAGAGAAAATATCCATTAGAAACATAGAAGTAGAGATTGAAGTGATCTTGCCAAGGAATGCCTGGTGTGACCAGAATGTAGAAGGGGCCAGGAAGGATATTCCTGTAGAAGTTTCAGAGGGAGCATGGTCCTGCTAACACCTTGATTTTGGATTTCCAGTCTCCAGGATTATGAGAGAATAAATTTGTGCTGTTTTAAGTCACCCAGTTTGCAATATTTTGTTAGGCAGCCCAAAGAAACCAGTACAGATTTCCATATCAGGAAGTATGTTGCTGCTGTAATCGATACTGACAAATGCGGAAGTAACTTTGGAATTGGGTAGTAAGTATTGGTTGAATGAATTTTGAGGCACTCGATTATAAGAGTCTAAATTTCTCTGAAGTGATTTTTGGTAGAAATATGAACACTAAGAGCAATTCTGATGTGGGCTCAAGAAGAAGAGGAAAGCTGTAGAGAAAGCTTCTATGGTCCTAGAGAATACACACACACAAACACACACACACACACAATTATGTACAAAATGTTGCTAGAAATATGAATGTAAAAGAGCTTCTGATGAGGTCTCTGAGAAAGTGAGGAACCTTACTTAACTGGACACCAGGGGAAAGGTAATCCCTGTTATAAATGGGCAGAGAACATGTCTGAATTATGTTTTATTGTTGGATGGAAAGTAAAACTTGTTGGTGACAAGTTTAGCTGAAAAGATTTCCACACAAAATGGAGAAGGTGTGGCCTGGTTTGTCCTTGTTACTTGTAGTAAGATTCCAGAAAAAAGAGATAAAGCAAAGAAAGAATTCTGCCTTAAAACTATAGCATAGAAATCCTCTCTGAGGGGCACCGGAGTGGCTCAGTTGGTTGAGCATTGGACTCTTGATTTCAGCTCAAGTCATGATCTCAGGGTCACACAATGGAGTCCCAGGTAGGGGGCTCTGTACTGGGTATGGAGCCTGTTTGGGATTCTCTGTCTCTCCCTCTGCCCCTTACCCTGCACTGTTCATGTATGTGCAGGTGCTCTCTCTCTCTCAATCTCTCTCTCTCAAAAAAAAAAAAAAAAGAAAAAAGAAAGAAATTCTGAGTTGCAAGCCTACCAGCCTGCCCTACTGACTTTGAACTTGCCAGTCACCACAGCCATGTAAGTAGTTTCTTAAAATAAGTCTCTTTATTATATGCATATGTATGTATTATGCATGTATGTGTATATATAATCGATTTATTATATATAGATGGAGTAGATATACACACATATATATCCTACACACATATATACATCCCATACTCATATATATATGAGTATACATATATATGAATGTGTATATATATATATGTGTATATATATATATATATACTATACACACATATATTCCTATACACACCTATATATCCCACAACACAACATACACACACACACACACACACGTGCACACATATTCTCTGGAGATTGCTGATTGATAACATTAAATGAGATAATGAATGCAAACATGTAAAACACTTAGTATGGTTCCTATACTTACCAAGAGGTTCACAAATGATAGTTTGATCTTGTAAGTTATTAAAAACAAAAATTGAGGATTGGGCTTTAATTTTCCAGAAAGACTGTGGACACTGCACCCCGCAGTCTCAGAAGCCAAACAAAAGAGACACAATAGAACAAAGCAAAAGCATGAAACAAAAACTGCGTAATGTCTATTAACCACCTTGGTCAGGGTTATACAAAAGTTTTCTTCCCACAGGTCAATGGTGGAAAGAAAGATAAATCAGAAGAGGGATAATAAGCTTAGTAGCTCTTAGATATTTCACTTTGGGAAGCTAAGTTATTACTTTATGTATCTGGGGGAATATCAAAGCCTTTAGGATAAAAAATACCACTTAGATAGATTAGGTTCTGGTTTTTTTTTTTTCCCCTGTCAATAGCCTTTCTTTTTCTTTCTTTCTTTCTTTCTTTCTTTCTTTCTTTCTTTCTTTCTTTCTTTCTTTCCTTTCTTCTTTCTTTCTTTCTTTCTTTCTTTCTTTCTTTCTTTCTTTCTTTCTTCTTTTTTCTTTCTTCTTTCTTTCTTTCTTTTCTTCAGTGCAAGTGGTGTGCATGTGTGTGGGGGGAGGCCAAGGGCAGAGGGAGAGGGAGAGGGAGAAGGAGAGAGAATCTTAAGCAAGCTCCACACCCAGTGCACAGCCTGACATGGGGCTTGATCTCATGACCCTGAGATCATGATCTGAGCTGAAATCAAGACTTAGATGCTCAAATGACTGAGCTACCCAGGCTCCTCTAAATTAGTCTTTCTTAAATAATTTTTACCCTCAGATACTAATAGAATCTAGATAGTTGGGGACATTCCTAGGGATATCTGCCATAATCACCATATTTATTATTTCCAGAAGTTGTAGCCAGTATAGTAATCCAAGTAACAGAAAGGGGAGCTACAAAATTTTCAGAGGAAAAGATAAAAGTATGACTTGTGGATGATACAATTTTCTTCCTAGGTTTGATGCAATACCATTTCAACACAAAAGGAAATTTAAAAAGAGTTTAAAAAATACAACATGTAGTTCTCATCTAATAGATGAAGAAAATAGCAGTAATGTGTGGGAGGGTATATCTTATTAGATAGTAAAATGTATCATAAAACCATAATACATTAAAATAAGGTGATACCAGTGCAAGGATAAGCAGACATGGCTTAAGCAAATAGGATCAGGACATAGATCCTAGTGCGTGTCATGTTAAGTATATCATTGAGACAGAATGGCAAATCAGTGGAGAAAAGAAAGTTTCATTCATTCCAAAGAATATTTTTGAATAACATTCTTGTGTCTGACATCATGCTAAGTAAGGTTAGGAGATATAACATTGAGCAGGATAAATTCTAAGATATCAAGATGCTTACAATCCCTAGGGGAGATAGAAAAGATAAACTATAAAAATATGAATCATATTAGTGTTTTAATGGAGTCATCACTAGGAACAAGAAGAAGGATTATTAACTCAGTCTGGACTGTTAAGGAAGATTTCTTTGTGGGAGTATTTAAACTGAGAACTGAAGGTAGGGTAACTTAGGGTAGCTAGGTATTGTGAGGGAGTTCTGAAGTGAGCCAGCAGCAGGAGCAGGGGCGTAGGGCCCTGGGAGGGCATAGCAGATTGGGAAGCTGGCAGTAGTTCAATCTGGCCCATGTTGATATTGGAGAGAAAGGTGGAAGAGAGTGGGAAGACAAGCTGGGAGACTTAGGAAGGGCCACAGTTAGGTCTTTTGCTTCCTAAAAGAGCTTAAAGAGGAGCTGGAGACCGATTAGATGTACTAAGAGAACTGGAAAATGTGAGGGAAACTTCTAGAATTCTTACTTGCATCATTGAGTGGGTGGTGATGGGGAGGAGTGTATTTGGAGAGGTAGAAGGAGGTGATGAATTAACTTGGGTACATGTGGAGTGTTTAGCTGATATTTGTATGTTTTATTATTCACTAAATGTTACCAGTTAACTATTTGAAAGAATTTATTGAATAAATACAAAAAGAATTCCAATGGACTGGAAAATAAAATAAAACTGGAAGAGCTAGAAAAGAAAGCACAAAACGTATATTGAAATGTTAATACTTATTACTTTTGAATGATAGCTTATTAAATGACCTTTATATTTTTTTCTTATTTCTTGATCGAATATTCTATAGAACACGTAGCATTTCTTTTTTTTTAAAGAGCTAAGTAACAAAAAAGCCTTACTTTGCAGTTTCTTGTTAATAACAACATATTTTAATATAGTGACACACCTTCCAAGCTTCTCTTGTAGAGTCTGCAAATACAAAAGGGGCTTAGTTTAATATTGTGAACTAGAAGTCTGGATTCTCAGGAGACAGATTCATTCATGCATTCTATAAATATATACTGTGTGCTGGACTCTTTCTAGATACTGGTGATGCAGCACAGCAAGATCTCAAAAGTCCCTGCTATTTTGGGATTACATGCTGGGTCAGAGGCACGTTCTAGTAGCACAAGGGAAAAAAGGGTTGAATTGATGAGCCAAGATAATATACATGCTTATCTCTCAAAGCTGATAGGGGATTCAGAATCCATTTTATTTCACAGATAAGGAAACAAAGACTCAAGTTGAGGGGGCTTCTTCCCCACATAGTTGCCATGGGATGGGACAAAAATGCACGTGTCTTATTTCCTGATTTAATATTCTTTCAACATAAGTACATTTCCTCCTCAACTCATATATTAGTGTCTCGGTATTTTTGGGCTGCTATAACAAAATACTCTAGACTGGGTAGCTTATAAACAACAGAAATTTGTTTCTTGAAGTTCTAGAGGGTGGAAGTCTAAGACCAGGAAGCCATGCTTATGTGAGGGCCCTTGTACACATTGCAGACTCTTGCTGTGTTCTCACACGGCAGAACTGCCTAGGTTGCTTTGTAGGGTGTCTTTTATAAGGTATTATTCTCAATCACGAAGGATCTACCCTCAGGACCTAAGGCCTCCCAAAGACCCCACCTCCTAATACCATCACCTTGGGCATTAGGTTTTCAACATATGAGTTTGGGGGACACAAACATTCAGACCACAGCAATTAGCATTTCCTAAGAGAGCCAAAAATATTTATAGAGTGAGGTTTGTATGTAACAGAGACATCCATGGTCCTGGATTTGGAGTAAAATGTATTAAAAAAATATAACCTTACCGCGAGGAGATGCTTTTCATTTCTATTCATGCAAATCAGTAAATATTTTCCAAACTTCTGCTATGTACAAGGCCCTGTTTTGGGACTATAGCTGTAATTAAAATAGATTGTTCCTGCCCTTAAGGGGTTTATATTATGTTGAAAAAGAGATAGTAAGAAAACATTTGCTGTAGGTTTTTATTTTTCTTGATAGTTCTGTCCCATGAAGTTGCTGTGCATATTGAATTAGTGAATACTGAATCATTGCTCCTAGGAGAAATATAGGGTTAGGTTCCTGCCAGCCTCTGGTCAGAAGGCTTTTTTTGTCAAGAGTTTTTGTCAAGAATTAATACTTCATCTTATTTCATGTGCATTTGCATTTAGAGATACCTTACTTAATATATATTGTTGATTCATTAACACTGAACTCATGGCTAACAAACCAGAGCTAAATGAAATTTGTCAAACACATTGGGTTTCTCTGTAAGGATGTCATGGCCTTTCTGCACTTAGGAACATTAGTTCTTTGGTGCTACACAGGGGCCCATTCTAAACAGTGAAGTGACCAAGAAAAAGAGCACAAGTTGTGAACAAATTCGCAGGAAGCAGACCACAAAAAGGATACATTTATATTATGAGAGCTGAAACAGGAAGGTAGAACATTATCTTGTTTGACCTCAGTTGAGAAGATACATGTAGGGTGACTCAGATCTTTCTCTATTCTGTTCATGTCCAGGAATGATTGTGATAGCTCTATTAGTATTGATTTTCAGGTTACAAATATATTTTAGTGAGTACAGAATCCAGAAATAAAGGGGATCAATGATATACAATTAGCTGTTTAGTTACCATCATAACAATTGTGCTGAGTGTGCTGACACAATATTGTTTCACATAGGATCTGGAGGGGCAGAGAAGCTTGTTTGAGAAAACGACATTAAAGCTGTGCCTGAAGGATGGGTGTTAGCTGGGCTGAGTGGGGAAGAGAAAAAAATCATAAACAAGGGACCTGAAGTGGGAAGGAGCATTGTATATTTATAGGGCTCTGATTGTCCTGTGTAGGTAGCACCTGGACTGGTGGGAGGAAGGGACCAGATCATGGAGCTGGGAGGGATGTGAGGAGGCCAATTAGAAGCTTATTTCAATAGCTAAGGAGAGAGAGGAATAGAATAGGTAAGGGCAAAGGGTGAAGGCAAAGAGAGCGTTAGGATCACTAGTGGTTTTTTGAGGTGTGCAGCTGCATGAAGAGGGTACTCTTTCCAGAAAGCAGGCACACTGGAGAAATAATAGGTTCAGGTGGGACAAGGCTAATTTTTGTTTTGAGGTTAAAATGTCTGTGAGATGTTGTGGCAGGTGAAGAAATGTGCCTTCAAGATTCCCCTTTAAGGAAGGACATGCTATCCAGCTGGGAGGACGGCAGTCAGCAGACAACCACCAGCTGTCAGTGACTTCAGGATCTGCTCCAGCTACCTCATTAGAGGTCATGCCCTTCATGGGGCACCCCTATATCAGGTGAATAAGTGAGGTAGGATACTCTGATGAGAAACACTTATTGCAGAGCCCCCGGCTGAGATGACCACAAGGGGATTATGAAGGCAATTTGACTTCTTCCTCAGAGAAATCTCCTCCCCTCCTTCTTCCCTGCAAGGGGTTTGATCTCTAAAAAACATCTTACACACCAAATTCAGCCTCAGTGTGTGCTTTTATAGACTCCAACCTGCAGCAGATAGCCAAGTGGAGACGTCAATTTAGATACAAGCGTGTGATCTAGAGATGCACATTTATGCATAGTCAAAACGTGGATGCTGAATAAAAACATATGAGTGTTTGATATTATGTAGATAAAAGAATGGTGAAGAGAGGGAGCCTAGGACCGAGTCTCAACAAACTCTGACTTTAAAGTGTGAGTCAGGGAAGGATAAACTAAAAGACTGTTCAGAAGAGTAGTGACATATCACAAAGTACAAAAGAGCTTAACCTCACAAAGTGCTACCAAGACAGTAGGTAAGTTGTGGTCCAAAGAATATTTATTAGAGGTCATCGGCCTTCTTAGCTTAGTGGTTTGGTGGGCTGTTGAGAGCAGAAGCTAGGTTTCAGTGGGTTGTGGAATGAGTGATAAGCGAGGAAATAGAGACAGTACTTGTAAACAATTCTTTTGAGAAATGTGGCTGAGAACAGGAGAGAAGAGATCGAGTTGTAATCAAAAGGGGGAAATCAAGATGAAGATTTTCTTAAATAGAATAGGGCGTATTTGAGCAGAAGGGACCAAGCTGACATGATGTTAGAAGATAGAAGAGAGAGAAAAAAATTGATAGGATGTGATGCTTGAGGAAATAGGCTACAGAACAGAGAGATTTGATCTCAACCAGGAAGAAAGCTGGCTTTCATAGGAATTGAGAAAGAGAGGGGAACATATGTGAGTTGTACATTTGAAAGCAGGTGATGGGAAGCTGAGAGCCTCTCTCTAATGACTTTCAGTTACTGTGTGAGGTTGGAGGTAAGGTTATCTTATATGATTGAGGGAACTTTTGGAGGTTATTTGGTGGAAGAAGTTCCAGAAGGTTTAAGACAATCGCCATGGTGAGTGAGAAAATGAGACGATGAAAGAGATGTGGTAGTAGGATTGTAGGTCAATATGGAGAGCCCAGTTGAAATTCTGTAAGAAGACTTGTTAGCCCAATGAGGTGGCATTGGGCATTTTGTAATTTAGGGGCACATAGTTTAAAGATCACCATTTCCCTCCTAATTATCTTAGGGGAACACAGAAAACTGAGGTGAAAATGCTTTGTCACAGAAGAAGCCAATGTTCCTGAACATGGAAATCTCTCCCCCTTTCCCCCTGTGATCCCCCTACTTTCTGGGCTTCAGATATTTCTTTGATAAATTCTTATAATAAATAAGTCACCTTATTACCCGAGTAAGTTATAGAATACGAAAAATGTTGACACTACCTTTCCTCTTTTAATCATCTGATATCCTTCCAGGGTATATAATTTACCTCACCAAGTGTTTGAATAGTTATAGGAATGCTCATGATCACATGTTGAAGCAGAGACATGGGCTTAGTTCTTTTCCAATTGAGGTGCATGATCTTCCACTGGTTCACATTACTGGATCTCAGACGTGGACTAGATTTAGTAAATACATTTACTGATGTATTTAATTAGTCAAAGATAATTTAGTTTCTTTTTTTGTTTTGTTTTGTTTAGTCTCACTTATTTAATATTTTCCCCTGAGTTTGAGTTTGTGATCCATTATGATAAATTCTTTTTCTTTGATATCTTTAGCAATAGGAGGCTTGAAGGAATAAAGGAAGTAATTGCCTTAAAATAGTTAGTGAATAATAAGCCTTTTCTTCCATGAAGTCGTTTTTGTCTGTGCTTTGCCTGAGTTATGTCTACGGTAATGTGGTAACTGGCACAACTTCAGCAGCAATAATATCTGTTCAATTACAGCTGTCTGAAAGTTACTTAAAGTTTCAAATGCTTGATGCAGCAAGATAAGGCTGTGGGGAAGAGGGATCTATCATATGGATGTTTGTCCTTGCAGAAAAGAGGAATTTCCTTGTGCCACTGAAGCTTCGAGAATAGTTGGGGTCATTGTAAAAAAGATGAATAGGATGACTTGAAACTGATGATTTGGAGCAAATTTATATTTCGAAGCGAGTTTCTCAGGTTATTAATTTGAAGTCAATGGTTTCAAAACAATAAAATGGTCTTGATAGAATAGGTTGTTCATTTATTCAATACACATTTGTTGAGCATCTATTATAGTCTAGTTACTGTGCTTGACATTGGAAGTAAAAAGGGAAATAAGGCATCATCTCCATAAAGGGCAATGTCTTCTAGCAGGTTAGATAGACATACAGGTAATTATAACATCAGTGCAAATATAAAATGCAAAAGCCAGTAGGAACATCTGTTCTGTCATATCCCGCTATGTATAGTATGGAAGGATATGTTTTAAATAAAAACACGTAGAATTTAAAAATAACTTAAAATTGGTTCCCTTTAGGCTATGATTGAGGAAGACCTTCACTTTTTCTCTACTTCACAGAAATATTTATTTTTAAATCATGATATATTTCAAACATATCAAGAAATAGAGAGGGCTATTACTGTGATTCCACTTTTATGACATACCTTCAGTTAGATTCATAGACAAAGAAAGTGAAATGGTGGCTGCCAAGGGGAGTAATGAGGAGTTGTTGTTTAGTAGGTACAGAGTTTCAGTTTTTCAAGATAAAAATATTTCTGTAGGTGGGTGGTGGTGGTAGTCAACAATATGAATGCACTTAATGCCACTGGGCTGTACATTTAAAAATGGTTAAGACTTGGTAAACTTTAGATTATGTGTATTTCACCATAATTAAAATAAATAAATTGGGGGAACTAATAAAAGAGATTACTGTGTTCCCACCACTGAATGTAAACATATATGTATATTTTGTTATATAATTTTTAGATTTCTCTCTTTTAAAAGAAATAAAACATTGAAATACACCTTGAGTGTCCCTCTTCTCTGCCTCAGACCTCTCTTGTTTTCTGCCTCTTTAGATTCAAGTACTAGCCTGAAGTTTGGGTGCCTTACTCCTACACATTTAAAAAATACGTTTGCTGCTGCCAATGCCTTCTTCTAAAGACCACGAAGAAAATCCTTGTAGTTGAGTGCATACCATGAGAACTGTAGGTTATAGTAGGATGGTAATAGAAAGGACTTAGTATAGGATTTAGATATTTGTTAAGTGATTCTCAGAAAGATTCAGTGAAGCAGGCTTTGCTCTAGGTTGGATGCTATCAGGAAGTGGGGGCAATTCTATGATGGTGGAAGTGGGGGTAATTATTTATTAGCAAATCTCATCTAGAAGGAGGGAAACCTAGAGCAACCATAAAATTGTAATTGATTAAGAAGCCACAGTCTCTTATATCAGCCAGGATATGGGAATATTTGGTCATTTATGTTAATCACTGTTATTTTTAATAATAAGGATAATGTTCCTATTTTTGTTAGTGTTCAGCTACAATTATGCAGTAGTTTTATGTTTGTTTTGATCTATTGTAGTCACAGAATGACCTTGTCTGATGCTCTGTAAAATTGTTTATGTTCAACAGAACATCATAACCTAGCTCTAAGTGTTAGGACAGTTTTAGATCAGAGGCTCTTTTCAGTTTCTGTTACTTCATAAAGATATTCATAAATGAAATCTGTTATTATTTTATGGGCCTTAAATATTTGACTGAATGATAATATACTGTACATATCATTCTGCAACTAGCTTTTTTTTTTACTCAGATTTATAATATAATTTGAGATTAACCTATCTTGATACTGGCAGATCTAGTTCATGTCTTTTATAGATCATTTGTAATCAACTGAAGCATAGTTAAATTGCTTTTGTGTTTTCTTATTAAGTACTGATACACCTAGCACACAGATCTAAGTTTCTAAATCCATTCTCCAATGACAGCAACCCAGTCTCAAAAAATGATGAGGCATAATAAAAGAAACAGAAGCCAGTCTGAAGGGATTGTGCAATGTAATCTGGGGCAATTGTGGCAATAAACTAAATAATGATAATAATGAACCAAAATCTATTGAATTAAAAAAAATAGCTATGAATTAATAGTGCTGTAGATAATACGCAATTTTGCACTCAGTTTGTGGCTTGTTTTTTGTTAATGGTGTTTGCAATTGTGCCTTGAATTCTAATTTTTTGTGTCCATTTTTTATCAAACTTTTCCTTTATAGCTATGTTTCTGTGACATAGTTAAGAAATAATTCCTTATTCAGAACATATAAAGGTATTTTCCTATATAAGTTTTAGGGCAGCCCTGGTGGTGCAGTGGTTTGGTGCCGCCTGCAGCCCAGGGTGTGATCTTGGAGACCTGGGATCGAGTCCCACGTCAGGCTCCCTGTGTGGAGCCTGCTTCTCCCTCTGCCTGTGTCTCTGCCTCTCTCTCTCTCTCTCTTTGTGTCTCTATGAATAAGTAAATAAAATCTTAAAAAAAAGTTTTAAAGTTTTTGTCTTCACATTTAAGTCTATAATAAATATGTAATTTGTTTTTGTGTATGGTGTGAGGAAGGGAATCATATCTTTTCTACATAGATAATTGCTTATCACAGAATCATATAATGCCACCATCATATTAAAAAAATCTGTTTCTAGACTCTTTATCCTGATTTATTGATTTTTTATCTCTCCACTGATTAATATAATTTTTTGTTAAGACCTGATATCTAGTTGGTCAAGCCTTATCAATATAATTTTTCAACAATTTTATGTTGGCTCCTTTTGGCCCATTGCTTTTTCATATGAATTTAAGTTTCTTGAAGTTTCATGAAAAATCTTATTGGTGTTTTGATGGGAAATGCATTGAATTTATAGATTTCAGTTGTCATAATATCAGGTCTTTTCTCCATAATCTTGGAATATCTCTTCATTTATTTAGGTCTTATTATGTTCATTAAATCTAATCAGAGCCTAATCTGCTAGGGTTTTATCAAAGCCCTACTGATTTGAAGAAGAGAAATACCCAACCTTGACCTTTTTTAGCTGTCTTGTCCCACCTAAGAGGGGAGATACTGAGAAGTACATGTGAAGTTCACAGTTCAGAGATCCAGGGACGCTACTGTGTTAGATATAACCCTAGTTGTTTACATTAATTGGGGATTGCCTAGCTGCCCAAAACATATTTAGAGATGTGTGTCTTGGACATTCTAGGGTCAGTTTCTTAAATAGTAGAAACCCAGAGGTAGATAGTTCCTCTTGTTCTAATGATACAGAATGTTAAGGCTAAAGTCTTTACAATTCTTTATTCCTTCTTCTTTTCTTTTTTTTTTGTCTTATTGGTACCCAAATGGTTTCTAGAGCTTTAGTTACAGTGTTTGATTCTGTGCAGCTGGAAGGAGGAAGTGCACAAGGACAGAAAAGGGATTCCTGGGATCTTCTGCCTGACATGTTTTGTTTACATATAATTGGCAATCTGTAGATTCAAGGGAGGCTGGAAAATACAGTTTTTCAGATTTATATATGGTCAGCCTGAATATAATCAGAGTTATCTTACTAAGAAAGATAAGAAAAAAAATCAATAGAGAGGCACGGAGCAACTAGTAGTTGCTGTCCCAAGATCTTTTAGTTTTTGTTATTTTAAATATCTCTTAAAAATCAAAAATTTCAGTTGGTATTTGTATGAACATATTCATTTAAAAAATTAAAGTATAACTCAAATGCATGAAAATCTTTGCCTTTTAAAGGTACCTTTCTAAAAGTTTTGACAAATGCATTATTTTGTTTGATGAATGCATCAAACAGTGGGAAACAGAAAAATATGAGATTTGGTCCAAGAAGCAGGCAGGACCATGCCCTTAAGGGGCACTTTAGGTGATCCTAATCCAGATCCTAATCCAGATAATACAGTATCTAGATTATAATGCAAGTGCAGTAGTAAGTCACTGGAGTTTTAAGCAGGGCAGGGATGTGATGTAATTTATGTTGGAAAATGCACTGTATATTTTCTCTGGAGAATGGGTTGTGAGGAACATGCCAGGGAGACAGGAGTCTCCAACAAGTCGACAAGGCTATTGCAGAGTTCAGGCAAGTGTTTACAGTTGCTGAGAAGGGTGGTGTAATGCATGTGGAGTCAAGACACATTTAGTATTATGTGCTAGAATCCACAGGCTTTGCTCTTGGGTTTTCATCTTCAACCATTTCTATTACTTGGATGTGATTCACTTTGGAATCAGATGTTCAGAATAATCACTGTAATTTGTGAATTTCTTTGCATACATACACTGCTAATTTGGCAAAGCTGTTATTTTTTTTCCTCATTCCCCATTCATGTGCACAAGTGTGATTCACAAGCTGCATGATGTAATTACTTTTCTGGATTAGAGAAAAGAATGAATAAAATATTCTATGCAATAAAAGAATCTTAAAAATGCTCGTATGATACGACTTTTACATTATGATTTAGAAGCAAGTTGAGAAAACTACTAGATGGAGATCTTATCTCTGGAGTTTGGAGAAGGTTCTGGCTTCTGGAATCTCTTTCATAAATTGCTTAACTTTCAAGAACAACTTTCTTAATTTTGCGTGTTTGCGCCAGGCATCCTGAGAAAATTGGCATATTGAATTCCCAACGTTGTGTTATATATTCTTTTTTTAAAAGATTTTTATTTATTATTTATTCGAGAGTGAGAGAGAGAGAGAGAGACAGAGACAGAGACAGAGGGAGAAGCAGGCTCCTTGCAGGGAGCCCGACGCGAGACTTGATCCCGAGTCCCCAGGATCCCGCCCTGGACTGATGGTGGCGCTAAACCGCTGGGCCACCGGGGCTGCCCTGTGTTATATATTCTTTTGTTAATCTACTTTCCTCTTAAATCATTATTTTTTTCCTCTTGAATCATTCTTGATCGAATATAGAAATGAGTATTTGTAACAGTCAGCTTCAATAATTTAAATAAAGTCTTTAACAGGTGGGAAGGGATTGAATCTATTTTAAGGAATAAATTGATGAATGCAGACATAGATGAATGAATTGAATGAATAGACTGAAGGGCGTGAGCCAGGGACCCCTGGCCACTTGCTCTGTTGCAGGACTGCAGTAAGAACACCTGACCCAGAACAATGGTGGACTATGCAAAGACATCAGGGAATAATATTAGGAAAATATAAATAAAATGGAAAACCAAGATCACATCTGGAAAAAACGAACATAACCTTGAACAATGAAGGGTAGCATAGATATTATATTTGGACTATAAATTTGGGTTTGGGCTTCCTGGAATCAACAAGGAAAAAGACACACAATCATTTTCCCAGTTCCCACTATCAGGATAGCAGGATGCCCAGTTTGGGTTTAAGAAGGATGTGCTATAGATGTGAAGTTTGGGTCCACAGAGTATCTCCTCTGTGTCTCCTAGCTACAAATTAGTGCAAGGCCCTGGGGTACCTTCTGGAAAAGAGATGTCTAAAAGAAGTGTCATATAGTTGATCTGTCTTTAGGAACACCCACTGATGGGGCAAGGATGGAGCCTATTCATGTGTTAAGTCTTCTGGGCAAGTGATCAAGTTAGAACCCTAGAGTGCAAATAGAGGTGATGCCAGGTGGAAATGTCAGAGGCAAAAGTCAAGCACCATAGCAATTTTCCAAGTTGGTATATCTTGGAAACTTTTCCTATAGAATATTAATAAGCATTTAAAAAAACAAATGTTCTGTGATGAGTTGTGAAATGTGTTTGGGTCCTATTAACAGGGTTGTATGAACAGGTGTAAGGCAAATCTCATTGGTTGTTATTCTTTACTGCTTGTACCTTCAAATGCCTGCATTCTTTCAAATAATCCTGGGTGTCCATAGGGGTCCCCTGAATAATTTAGAGGACTTCCCCATGACTTCTGTTGAGCAGGGATGTAAATTCTCTTGACTGTCATTGCCTTTGGGGTAACCCCTGCCCAGCATTATTCCCATGTTCCCCCCTGGCCCAAAATCTCTTCCCAGGGTTTGTGATCTCATAGTAAGCCACATGTTACTCTGACCTTTGTCAGACATTTCAATACATTCCAGTACCTCACTGGACACTGCTTCTGCTTCTGCTATTTCCCGCTGGACTTGGATCATTTTCTAGAAGCAGTCATTCCTTCCACTGTTTCCTTTTGGCCACTGCTATTTTTCTGGGCATTGTCAGCAGTGCACTGGATATTTTAGTATGCTAAGCTGCTTGCTTAACAATGAGCTGGGAACAGATGCCAATCAAAATGGTAGTATTTCAACATATCACAGGATTTTCAGTGCAACAATCATATATTACTGGTGGGGATGAGGTTATTGGATACAAAAGGCTGGTATTTAGGCTTTATTTCCTGTAGCAAACAAGTCACAGCACAGGGCTTGGTGGCTCAGAAGAGGCTTAAGATCTTTACCCATTGGGCTGGTTGAGTAAGTGGACTTGGTGCTGTTTGGCTATTTTAGATGAAGAAAAAAAGTAGAAAGCTAAGCCATACGCTTTAGAGCCGTTTATTGGAAAAGCTGTGTAAATTGTTGGGCATAATGTAGGTTGCTTACCTGGCTATTGTTTTCTATTTGTCCCTCCTTAATAGAAGCCCATGGAACCAGAACCTCACAACAAATTATGAATATATAGTATGAATACCGATTATCATTAGCATATGATAAATGAAGAAATGCAAACAGAGAGGGAAGGAATGTATTTTTTTAGAATGGGTGACTGAGAAAACTGACTCTGCCAGAAACTCTAATTACACTAAACTGCATACCAGGACAGATGAAAGAAATCAATGTAAAAGATGAAATCATAAAAATGTAGAATATATAGGTGAAAATCTCATTTTTATTGGGATGGAGAAGAATGTTATTTGTCTAAATATAATAAAAGAAATCAGAAAGGAAAAGATCAATAGATTTAGCCACATAAAAATATTAAAAGTCTTGTTTTTTTTTTTTAAAGTCTTGTTAAGTCAAAATATACCACAGAGTCTCACAAGGAGGTTAAATAGTAATTAAGATCACAGGTTCCTACATACTCTCAGTATCTGCTTTTGGAAACAATAGTTGATGAAATCAATGAATGGCCATTTTTTAATATCTATCAAAATATAAAATGTCCCAACCTCTTGACCTAGCAATTCCATTGTTATGAATTTATTATATATATATATATTTGTAAATGTACAGCAAATATGTTAATTGCTATATTGTATAAAATGCTGAAAACTGAAAATAATCTACTTTTCCATCAGTAGTGGCCTTGTTTAATATATTTTGTTACATCCATGCAATGGAATAGGTTGCAGCCACTAAAAAGAATGAGGTCGTTATGTGTATGCAGATGAAAAGTTTCAAGAGCCATTAGGTGGAAAAATATCAGAGATTTTTTTTAAACAATCTGTGTATTGCCATTTGTGTAATTTCTTTTTATAAAATAATATTAGAAACCATTGACAGGGGTTACTCTTGGGGAATAGGACTGGTGTTTGATGAAAAAGAGACTTTTGTAATTCTTTGTTTAATTTTTTCACATTTCTAGTTATTACCATTATTTAAAAATAAAGGGAAATGTTTTTACATGTTTTATTAAAAGTGCATAATGTAGTCTGACAGCCCTGGGACTAATCTTGTTATAAATTTAGAAAAATCACTTTGTGAATCTTTATTTTACTCATTTGTAAAATGAGAAAACTAATAGTGCTAGTTTCATCGGATATTTCTGGAGATTATATGAGGTAGTGGCATATAAAAAGCACTCAATTTGCTATTCTTATTATTAATTATCAAAATGTAATTTGAAATTATCAGTTTCTTTTTAAATTCAATTAGCCAACATGTAGTATATATTTAATTACAGATGTATTCAATAATTTATCAGTTGCATATAACATCACATCATATGCTCGTCACATCATGTGCCCTCCTTCATGCTCATCACCAAATTTCTCCATTCTCTTATGCACCTCCCCCCGCCCCCAGCAGCCCTCACTTTGTTTATTATAGTTAAGAGCCTCTCCTGTTTTTTTTTTCCCTCTTTGATGACTTTCCATTCAGCTTTCCCTCTCTTACCCTATGACCCTCTGTGCTGTTTCTCATATTCCACATACAAGTGAAACCATATAATAATTGTCTTTCTCTGATTGACTTATTTTGCTCAGGATAATACCCTCCAGTCCTACCCATGTCAATGTAAATGGTAAGTGTACAACATCTTCTTTATCCATTCATCTGTTGGTAGACATCTCAGCTCTTTCCAGTTTGGCTATAGTGGACATTGCTGCTAGGAGCATTGGAGTGAAGGTGCCCCTTTGGATCGCTACATTTGTACCTTTTGGGTATTTACCTAGTAGTGCAATTGCTGGGTTGTAGGATAGCTCTGTTTTTAACTTTTTTTAAAAAATATTTTTTATTGGAGTTCGATTTGCCAACATATAGCATAACACCCAGTTCTCATCCTGTCACGTGCCCCCCCTCAGTGCCCGTCACCCAGTCACCCCATCCCCCCACCCTCTCCCCTTCCACTACCCCTTGTTCGTTTCCCAGAGTTAGGAGTCTCTCATGTGCTGTCACCGTTTCTGATATTTCCCACTCATTTTCTCTCCTTTCCCCTTTATTCCCTTTCACTATTTTTTATATTCCCCAAATGAATGAGACCATGTAATGTTTGTCCTTCTCCGATTGACTTACTTCACTTAGCATAATACCCTCCAGTTCCATGCAACCCGATGTTTCTAGCAGCAATGTCCACAATAGCCAAACTGTGGAAGGAGCCTCAGTGTCCATTGAAAGATGAATGTTTTTAACTTCTTGAGGAACCGCCATACTGTTTTCCAGAGTGGCTATATCAGCTTGCATTCCCATCAACAGTGTTAAAGAGTTTCCCCTTTTTCTGTATCCTTGCCAACATTTGCTGTTTTCCATCTTGTTAATTTTAGCCATTTTGACTGGTGTAAGATGGTATCTCACTGCATTTTTGATTTGCATTTCCCTGATGCCAGGTGATGTGGAGATTGTTTTCATGTGTCTGTTGGCCATTTGTAGGTTTCCTTTGAAGGAATATCTGTTCATATCTTAAGCTATTTTTCTTTGCACTATTATTATTTTAAGTGGTATCTCTAGGTATTATTAAAATGAAATTCTTAGGGATGCCTGAGTAGCTCAATAGGTGAGCATTTGCCTTTGACTCAGGCTGTGATCCTGGGGTCATGGGATGGAGTCCTTCACTGGGTTCCCCACGGGTAGCCTGCTTTTCCCTCTTCCTATGTCTCTGCTCTATTTCTCTCTGTGTGTCTCTCATGAATAAATAAATAAAATCTTAAAAACTGCAATTCTTAGTTTTTAGTAGCCTGCTTAGAATTAATATCGTACAAAATCACATAAAATACAGAAACTTTATATGTATCAGGCCTATTTATCCTTTTTGCCATGTCCTTTATGCAATTGTTGTCATATTTATTAAATCTACGTATATTATAAAGACAACAGATGATATTAAAATGATATAAATGATATTAAGATGATATAAAACGTGCAAATGTAAATATATACAAATGTAAAAATATAAATGTGAAACATAATGTACAGTATGATGGCTAAAAATTCTTTTTAATTATGTAAAATGATGACCTTCACATAGCATAAAGCCAACAAAATGATATCTTGTTTTAAAAGGTCATGTATATTTCAAAGAGATTAATAGGAAAGTAGTCTTTTCTATTTGACCAGGTATTCATACTTCTGATGCTCTTCATGTTTTCATTAAGATCCATATTTCTGTTATCATTGCCTTCAGACTAAAGAACAAGCCTTTGCATTTCTTGTTATTAGGTCTGCTTTATTGACCTTTATATATCTTACATGTTGTGCATATTCAAACATTTTCTTGCATAAGTGTTAGTGTGTTTGATCATGGAGTCCTATGGGCAGAACCTATTCAAAGTATTATATTGTGTTACTTGGATATATTCTACAGAAACTAAGGTATTGAATCAACAAAACATGGTGATGGCATATGGTATTGGGTTATTAGGGGAGGAAGAAAGGTAGCAAAGATGATCCTAGTTTTTTCTGTTTGTTTGTTTTGTGGTTTTTTTTTTTTTTTTTTTTTTTTTTTTTTTTTTTGCTTGGGCAGTAAGTGTGGTACCATCTAAAGAAAGAAGTGGCAAAATAAGCCAGTCTGCTGAAATTGGAGTTGGGTGAGAGGAGTTGCTGAGTTTAGCTTTGTACCTGTGATAATGGCATATCCAAGTGGTATAACCATGACGAGTATAGATGCAGGTCTCGAGCTCAGAAAGAAGGTCTGTATTAGAGATGTAAACACAGAAAGCAAAAACAGAAGTGAAGCCAATGAATCACCAATGAATCACTGAAGTAGTAACTAGTAAAACTTTATTGTGCCACACCAAAAAGGCAGTTTGCAAATCTGGAGCCCTCAAACCAAACCAGGGTATGAGGTTCAGGTATACATTGTAAAGCAGCTTTTATACTGAGAAATCAGTGACTGTTTATTCTTCACAGTGATTGTTTATAGTATTAGAATTTTCTTAAATGAGAGGGAGCTGGTCAGTAGTTATCTGATGTCAAGCTTGGGAAACAGTCTAAGTTTTGCTGATAAGTTTCAGAGGCATAAGCAAGAAAGCTAGTCTTGAAAAATAAGGTAAGCTTTATTTGTATGATTAGACTAGTTTTAACTGATTAGGGAATTTTTAAGGCTGGTCTGTGTTTTAAATTTTAATAATTATCCCTTCTACATATATTATAAGGCAGGCTGAAAGCATGACCATGTAGTATAGCATTATTCTTGGGTACTGTCCTTGATGTCATCAGACTGAAGAGTCACACATTGAAACATCTGTTTCAAATGTTCCCACTAGTTGAGTCCCCAGGCTGGAGAGCCAGGTAGTCAAGGTCTTCACCATTGATGTGGTAATTTTTGATTTCATTCTGTCGTCTGATCCTGATGGATACCATCTGGCGTGTGAATGGCTGCCAACAGACATTTAAAACACTCGAGAGTATACAATACATTAGAGGTTAATATCATGGCTATAAGAAAAGCCAATGATTGAAAAATTCCCATAGCAGAGATTCCCAGGAACCAAAATTTAACCAATTACATAACTTAAATGGGTTATAATTTTAAAAAGTTATTTACATAGGCACAACATGTTATATTAGCAATCATATATTTTTTTATATTTCCTTTAGGGCAGGATGAATATGAGGATATTTTATTTTAGGATGATGCAGTGTTGCAGGTAAGCTTTCATCTAAATTAGGCTCTATATGATGTGAGCAATCAGGTAATTTAATGAGATGCATTTCTAAGGGGAAAAAAAAACCCAAAGGTCAATAGTTTGAGCAAATTAGAAATGCAGTTTCTGAGTTTGGAAGCAAACAGTTGAGAAGCTTTCTAGATGTCAAGGTCTAACTAAGCATCTTCAGCTGGAGTAAAGGCAAGCAGTGGCAATTTGACACATTTCCTTGGTTTGAAGTTTGGGTGTCTCTGGTGATTTTTCTGAGTGGCCACATAGTAACAGGTATGAAATCTGTCCACACATGAGCTCTTGTGGTGATTTCTCTGAGGTTTATATGAGGTTGGCCAGCTTTCGCCTCCAGGGCTTCAGGAAAGGGACAGTTTTAGTTTCATAGTGATTCCAAGTCAGGAAAGTGGGAGAAAATTGGAAAATTGGAAATGTTTGGAGACATCTAGACAAATACTATAGGGAACTAGAATAATCCAGATTCAGTCCAGTCTACAGGTAGAAAATAAAACTTCAAAGACAACTGGTAGCACTAGAATCTGATACCTGCAAAGGTGTATGGCTGAAACAATTTTTCTTTATATAACCATCCCCACTTCTATCAAAGATAATCTCACTAATTTGTTTGCAGATTAAGTCTAGTTTGAAAAAACTTGACCTGATTATTTACCTAAATGCAGCAAGAATAGTGATTTACCTTATGGGATTTTATTTTTTTAATTTTTTATAGTTTTTATTTAAATTCCAGTTAAAATACAGTGTAATATTAGTTTCAGGTGTGCAATATAGTGATTCAACACTTCCATATAACACCTGGTGCTCATCATGACAAGTGCACTCCTTAATCCTCATCCCCGATTACACCCATCCTCCTACAGACCTCTCCTCTAATAACAGTCAGTTTATTCTCTATAGTTAAGGCTGTTTCTTGGCTTGCCTCTCTCTCTCATTTTCCCTTTGCTCGTTTGTTTTGTTTCTTAAAATCAACATGAGTTAAATCATATGGTATTTGTCTTTCTCTGACTGATTTTGCCTAGCGTAATACCCTCTAGTTCCATCCACATTGTTGCAAATGGCAAGATTTCCTTTCTTTTTATGGCTAATATTCCATTGTTTATATATATACATAAACATCTTCGTTATCCATTCATCAGTTGATGGACATTTGGACTATTTCTATAATTTAGCCATTGTAGATAATGCTGCTATAAACATTCGGGTGCATGTATCCCTTTGAATTAGTATTTTTGTATTCTTTCTTTTTTTTTTAAAGATTTATCTATCTATCTATCTATCTATTATTTATTTATTTATTTATTTATTTATTTATTTATTTATTTATTTATTTATGATAGACGCAGAGAGAGAGAGAGAGAGAGAGAGAGAGAGCGGGGGGCAGAGAGGCAGAGACACAGGCAGAGGGAGAAGCAGGCCCCACGCCGGGAGCTCAAGGCGGGACTCGATCCTGGGACTCCAGGATCGCGCCCCGGGCCAAAGGCAGGCGCCAAACCACCCAGCCACCCAGGGATCTCCTATTTTTGTATTCTTTAGTTAAAAATAGAACCTCTCTGTGATCCAGAAATTACCCTACTAAGTTTTTCCCCAAAGAATATCAAAAGACCATATAGGCTTTAAAAAATCTAGTTGGCTGGAACTTTTCATAAGCAATCTCAGATTGGATTTTAAAAGCCTCTCCAGACTAGGAAGCGAAACCAAGGACCAGTCCAATTGTGTCCTTTTACAAAGAGAACAGATTCTTACTGAACTTGTGCAAACACATATACTGTCATGAAAAATAAGAATATTTAATAGGAGTTTCTGAATTCTGGAGGAATCAGGTAGGGAGAAAAATACAAATATTTCAATCTTTTTTGCAACAATACACTTTACCAAATTGCTGTAAATTATAGATAGCTTCAAAGAAAAGAAAAAGAGGTCCTTTAAATCCAGAAACTATATTTAGAAACTAGGAATGTATTAAATTTGGTCATAAAAATTATAATCATCTTCATTAGTTCATTTACTGCTATGTAATTCTTTTTTTAAGGTTTTATTTATTTATTTGAGAGAGAGAGTGCACGAGCACAAGAGGAATGTAGGGCATAGGGAGACCAGACTGGCGGAGAGAGCTCAGTCTGAGATCATGACCTGAGCTGAAGGCAGACACTTAAGCATTACAGACTGTCAAATGAGCCACCCAAACACCTCTAATTCTGGTTTTACTTCCTCTTGGGTAGGCAGTTTTGTAAATTAATCAGTTTTCCATTACAGCTTTAGAAATTCTTACTTCCAGTTTAGTGTTATGATCTTAAAGTTATCAGAAATTTGCATTTTAGAGTACTTGTCAGGGTCTTTTCCATTAATCTCTTTGAGGATGAGAGGAACACAGTATTTTCACAGGAACACATATGCAGGAGCATCAGAATAAAATAATAACTGCGAATGAAAAACAGTTTAAAAATAGCCATGTCAGTTAAAGATCTCCTGAGAGTTTATTGCAATGCAATTGACAAGTAAATTTATGTGACATGCATTTTACAATTGTGCCTAATACCATTATACAAGAACATATCAGATTTTTAGGAATTTCCTACAATTATTACCCAAAGAAAGTATAGTGTCATTTCTTATTTAGCAATGCTTCCCATAAAATTTACCATATACGAAAGGTTAAATATTTGTAAAAAAAAAAAAAAACAACAAACCTTTGCTCTTGTATTAGAGGAGACTAATTTTTGTAAGTAATCAAAGACCTTATAAGGACAAAAAAAAAAAAACCCTCTTTGTTACCTAGGCAGGTTACACTAAAGATAAAGAAAAAACCCTTTGTTCACAGTTTCTCATTAAGAGTAGATCAATAATCTAAAAAAAAAAAACACCTCTCTGTCCTTTGAACAGAGAGAAAATCAAATGCTATTATTGCACCAGTATATTTTTGATATTAAAATTATCTTTTCTTTTAACTTAAGAAATCCATTCCAATCTTAGCTTGACCACACATTAAATTCCTTTCTCAAGATTCATTTTTCACAAACCTTCTACAATTTTCTATATCCATTTAGGTTTTGTCCTATCTTCTTTGTTTTTTATTCTGGAATGATACTTTTACTTTGGAACAAAATTACTTTTTCCCTTAACCAAACCAACTAGACAAACCCATGTCTTTCATGTCTTTACTTATCCTAAAAACACATTCCATTTTTTCTTACCTGCTTTTCATGTACAGTAATTTTCCTTCACCCTTATTATTTCTAGTAGTTTTATATTTACATATTGATCACAAATTTTAAATATTAGTAATCTTTGCTTTCCAGTGAAAACTAAGACATCGTAGGCAATTGTGAACTATTATGTATTAACATCCTGTAGTTATTTGCAAATTTACGAATACATTTCATATTTCTAGAAGTACATTCTTCCTTGTAGTAAATATTTTAGTACAGCACAAAACATGTTTATTAATAGACCCAAATAGCTTTTCTTTTTGTAAAAAATTAAAAATTCAGAGGAAAGAAAACTGATGTCTAGCATTTAATGTTTATCTTATTTGGAAATGATTAAGATATTTAATAAATAACCATTGTTTAACTTAGTATAAATGATTATCTTATTTACATGTATTAAGTTACTTGCTTTTAATAATTATGCTTGGATTAGATATCAAACAGCTAACCACCATCTTAAATTATTTTTCTGTTGACAAATTGGAAGATACACCTGCTTTTATTAAACTAAAGAACTTAAACTAGCTTTTATTTACCAAAGATTATACTAGATCATCTGAGCTTGAAAACCTCTGGATTAGTTTCTATATTTCTGAGAGTATACTTGATTTATATAAATGCTTAATTTCCTTTAAGCCAGTTAAGCAGGACTTTTTTTTTAAAGATTTTATTTATTTATTTGAGAGAGAAAGTGAGAGAGAGAGAGCACAAGCTAGGCGTGGGGGGAGGGGCAGGAGAGGGAGAGGTAGAGGGAGAGACAGACTCCCCATTGAGCAGGGAGACTGATGCTGGGCTTAATCCTGGGATTCTGGGATCACACTCTGAGCCAAAGGCAGGTGCTTCACTGACTGAGCCATGCTCAGGGGCCCTAAACAGGACTCTTAAAACACTTATTCTGGTAATATTATCTGGAGGTAGAAAAACATCGCATATTTGTAACATACATACATAAACATACCACCAAACACAGAGGTTTTATAGCTTTTGTTTAAAAAAATTAGCCATATCTCAGGTACACAATTCAAAATAACAGTTGGATCCAAATTGTGTTTCTGGCAGATGGACTAAGTTGAGGTTACCTACTTTGATGGCCAAAAAACTTTACTAAAAAATTTTTTTTCTTTGCAGGCTTTCAGGATTCTTGAAACCTATTTTAAGAGTCATTTTGTCTTTCAAAAGCTTTTGTATCCTGGTCAAAAAGTGCTTTTCATAGTCTCTGAGAGGTTTGGAATCCTCTATTTGAAGGGTGCTCCTTAAGGTTGACTTATTTAAATTAAAGTTTCCCCAAAGTGGCCACTACAATTCCAAAACCTTACCCATTTTCCAAAAAGACACAAGATCCTGGTCTATAGACCAGATAGAACCTATCTTTGCCTTCAGTTTCCTTCAGACATTTTAATTATGAGGGGCTCTGTTTTCAACAGCTATTCAGAAGCACAAGGAATCAGAAGCTTTCCCCTCTTTTGAACAGAATAGGGTGACTTATCAAGAAGCTTCATTAAACAAAATACAGGTATGCAAAATAAAGTTGGAGAACTCAAAACACAAAGAGAGAATCCTGAGTCTAAGGGAGACTTACCCTCAAACTCCAGGGTTGATGAGAAAACATGGAGTTCAGAGGACTCTGTGGGTACCAGCATCTGTTTGTTCACCGTCCTGAAGTCATTGGAGGGGGGTCTTCTTTGGATCCTGCTTCAGACATCATAAAATGTCAAAAGTTCCAGGACAACAGAGTTAAAAGCAAAGAGTCACTGATGTAGGAATTACTAAATATTTATTGTGCATACACTAAAAAGACAGTTTGCAAATCAATAACACTCAAGTAAAAAAAAACACACTCAAGTCAAAGCTAGGAATGAGAATCAGGGGTATATTGTTATATAGTGAGAAATCAGTGACTGTTTATTCTTTACAGTGATTGTTTATAATATTAGAATTTTCTTAAATGATAAGGGAATTAGCTACTATTTTCTTTCTTTTTTTTTCTTTCTTTCTTTCTTTTCTTTTTTTTTTTTTTTTTACCTCCTATCAACCTTGGGAAAGAGGTTAAATTTTGCTTATAATTTTCAGAGGCATAATCAGGAAATGACCCAGGTCAAGTTTGCCTTGCAAAATAAGCAAAATTAAGCTTTGTTTGTAACTAAACTGGTTTTGTCTGCTCAGGGAATTTTCAAGGCTGGTTTCCATTTGTTTTTTATTTTAATAGAGATTAGAGGTCTTGTGTGTCATCAGCAAATAGGTGAAAATTAAGGCAATAAGACTGCTTGAGTTTATTTAAAGAAAATGTACAAATGAAAAGAGAGTCAGATCCAGGGCAATACTTATCAGCAATTTCTATAGAGTCCTGAGGAGGAGACAGATCTCAGTGAGATAAGGAGCGAATGGAAGGTGAAAATGAGAGAGGGTAGACAAACAGCTCTTTCAAGAGGCTGTATTGCAGAGAGTTTTGTGTTTTTCGATTTTGTTTTTGTGTCCAGTATGTGTGAAAAGTCAGCATGTTTTCCCCATATTTATAGGAAGAAAGAGAAATGTAAGGAGGTTTGATGAAGCACGTTCTCCAAAGGAGGGCATAAGATCTGGAGTACAGGTGAGCTTTAGGCAGGGAACAGAGCAGCCTTTGCACTATTACAGAAGAGAAGGGTAGGATGGATGCCGGGAGCTAACTTCAGATGGGGCATCACACAGCTAAGAGAATTCCTACCTAAAGGCTCCCATTTTCTCAGTGAAGCAGAAGAAGGATATGAGAGTGAAGTGGATAGATGATTTTATAAGTAGATAAGGTTTAAAATAGCCATTGTGGAGACTTAAAGAGAGAGCTAATTAGGGAAATAGAGATTGTAGAGGTAGAAATGAAGGGCCAATGACTGTGGTCACACCAGTCAACAGTTCCTTTGCTCCCTGTGAAAACCAGGAACATCATCAGAAGAGAAATCACCCTGACACTCCTCAACTCTCCATACATCTATACTTATTTGTGATACATATTTCCACACTTTTTGTCCTTCTGAGTTCTCAACATCTGGCAACATTCAGCAGTCACTTATGACCACTGAAGTACTGGCATTTTCCTAACCGTTTTGACATTAAGGTTTTCCTCTTGGGTCTTCACTCTTCAGTGGTTATATGAATACAGCATTATGCAGATCTTAGCATTTACCAAACCAAGAGATCTAAATATTAGCTACAGCATGCAATTTAAGCAAAGCCATTGCCTGGAAGAAAAATACCCTCCACTTTGGGAACTGTCCCTATAAGACACATAGCCAAAGCCCATGAGCTTCCCAAAGGCTTCTGCTGAGACTAGAAATGCTTCATTCAGAGATTTCATGTGGGATATTTTTAGTAGCCATTGATTTCTTATAGAAACTATGCACCATGCTCCCCTCTTCCTTTCATTCAGGTACTTTTGAAAGCATTTTTGCTGAGCCTTAAGGGGAAAACAAGTTTTATAAGAGGCTCTGAAAAAATGTGAATTTAGAGATCTGTTTGAGCTTTATTGAAATCCCAAAGTGTTGTCAGAAATGGTCTGAATTCAGAACATGACCTACTCTTGGGGTACAGGTGGCATCAGCTGGGGTTCAAGTTGTTTCTGCATTGGGGGACAAGAAAGCAGAAGTCTATAGCTGACAAGTTGAAGCTGGTAAGGAACATTACAGAACTTAATTATGTGCTGATGGAGAAGTAGAGGAAAATCCTAGTCACTTAGAGAGGCAAAGGGCAATATAGAAGAGGCAGCAGCGCTAATTGGCAAAAGTCTAATCCAGTGACAAAAGCAGAGTGGGGGAGTCACCATTTTCTATTTTATTCATCCATGTATTTACTCACTCATTCCTGGAGCAGGTGTCTTTGGAGCTGGCCCTGAAAAAGAGGCAGTCTTTAGAGACTGGCTGGGAGGGACTGGGGATCTAAAATGGAAGGAGGGATAGGGACAATGATGTGGAAGTAGAAAAGTAGAAGCATAGCATAAATAAGAGTAAGAGGCTTCATTTGCTTAGAAAGGAACTTAGAAAAGGAGTTTGGATCAGATTGGATAGAATCTTAATTCTGGAATAAAATTTTGTTCATGGGTTTTACGTGAGTTTTTGCAAAGATCAATTTGGTAGGACTAGGGAAGGTGTATGGGAGAGATTGGACACATGAGGGCAGCTGGGCAAGTTTGGAGACATCAGCTGACATAGGCCAAGGATTTGAGTCGAGGGAGTGATAGGTTGGAGAAAAGGAGAAACATTGAGGAGTTATTATTGAATATAGTGATAGGATATGACATAGCAGTAGGTAGGATGTGAGCAAAGTGATGAAGGGCTTGAGGTATACTGACCACCTAAACTAAAATGGTGCCCTGTCATTTGTCAACATACAACTATTGACAGAGCACTTAGTACTGTCCAATCTTCTCCTGGTTTTAAAATCCACTTTGTTTTGTCTTTCTTCCCCACTAGAAAGTATACTTCCTGGAAGTGGAGTAATCATCTGTCTTTACCAATGTATCTCTGCCTCCAAGATCTGGGCCTGTCAAATAATAGGTGCCCAGTAAATATCTGTTGAATGATTATAGAATCATTCCTTTTTACAGAACTAGAGAAAAATGGTAAGAATAATAAGTCTAAGAGAAAATAATTTCAGAAGTTATAATAAATTCTCTAGCCTAGTCCTGTCGCTGACAGTCAATGAACTTAGGGGTTTCCCTCAGTGTGCCCTTGCCTTACTTTCCAACCAATAACATAATATTCCTTTTCCTCTACTTTATGTTTTTTAAAAGATTTTATTTATTTATTTATGAGAAAGAGAGAGAGAGAGAGAGAGAGAGAGAGAGAGAGGCAGAGACACAGGCAGAGGTAGAAGCAGGCTCCATGCAGGGAGCCCAACGTGGGGCTTGATCCCAGGACTCCAGGATCAAGCCCTGGGCTGAAGGCGGCGCTAAACTGCTGAGCCACTTGGGCTGCCCTATTTTATGGTTTGAACGTAAAATAACATAATGGGTATGAAAACACTTTGGAAAATTAAAAGTGATGATTCAAATATGAGATACTATGAGGAGAGGATGTGGAGTTATTGTTTTTAATATCTTCTCTAAAAGAGAATAAAATTGTTTTGAATTATCTGTAGAAATTCTAAAAGGTACTCAATTCTTGTTTTCTTTCCTTTTTTCTACTTTGACTTGATATTGTGACTAAGAGCATTCATGGGATGCAGCTGTGATGATGAATCTCAGGAAGACTTTCACCAGCTACATTTTCTTGGGATAAGCTTTGGATAATTTTTAAATGAGCACATCACAAATATAAAAGGTATAATTACCTGAAAAATGAATCCAGCTTCTGTTGAGTAGTCATGTCTCCCAGGATTTTCATGGAAAGAGGCAGGGGTTTCACAGAGTTCAAACTGAATACATTACGTTATTTCAGAAGTCACTGGGTGACCGCCGCTCTCAGCATGTTGTCAATCAGTGCTTAAGGCTTTTTGACAAAATGAGAACAATCTTTGCTCTCCTGGGGTCTTTGCACTGCTGTTTCACTAGGAACTTCCTGTGGAAACATTGCCATCCTTTCTGACTTTGTGAAAAGCTGACTTTCTATCCTGGCTATAGATTGTGAATCAGAGTTGAGTGGTCCCACGGGAATGACCAAGATGGAAAGGATTTGGAGTAAGAACGTTGAGTCAATGGGCTTTGACAAGATAGGTGTGGAGGGAAAGTGAAAGTGATGCTATACATTCTGTGTGCTGAGGGTTCTGTGTGCTAAGGGTCTTCCCTATAGGAAGGACCAGGGCAATAGCCACTTAAGACTGCAAGCTGCAGAGGTCAGTGGGAAGAGAAGAGTGTCTAAACTAGCGACACTACACAACATACAATGGAAAGGCCATGTAACAAAGGAAAGTGAAGATTGTACAAAATAATTTTTAAGCTAGCATTCACTTTCTTTTAGAAATCATACCCATGCTTGAAGTTGATTGTTGTCCTTCTGTGAAACTGCCCAGGATGGTGGTTTCTTTGTTCCTGATGTGGTGCAAATCACCTGGGCTTTGGAGTCAGACAGACTTGGTTCCAATTCCTAGCTCTGCGTCCTCATAGCTGTGTGACCTTGGGCACATTACCTAACCCCTACCTGCAATGGTTTCTTCCTCTGCAAGATCACAGAATAGCATCTTCCTTAAGAACTGGTGGAAGGGTTAAGCTGACCAGCATAGCATGTGGCTCATGCCTTGTACTCAGCATATTGTTGTCATTACTCTCCCCAACTCCTTTACCTCTGCTGATTCTCTGAGCATTTATTATTTCACCGATCATGTCAATATTTGCTGATGACTTTTTATTGTAATTCAGTCATATGAAGTATTGAAAGGGGAGTAAGGGGTTGGAGAGCTTCCTAGTGGGAAATATCCCAAATCCAGCATCTCTTCTCTCTGAGAGGTGGCTTATTTACTCCTTGAAACTATTAATAAGAAGTCAGCAACAATTCCTTGTGATTGAGAATAAATGAGACAACCCTTATTTTATTAGAATGTTGGTTTTCTAACAAAGAATGTAGCAGGGTGCTTTTCTGTGTTTTTCTATAATATACAGGCTGTTATAGAAAGACTTTTCAATCACATTATGTTTTGGCTGTGTGACTTATATTATCTGTACAACTTGACAGTGCCTATTTACACCAGGGATGATATTACAAAATATTCTTTGGCTACCAGAGAGTATTGACATTTTACGTACAGGTTCTTTACAAATTAGCTCATTCAATTCCCCCCCCCACACACACAAAAACCATGCTGGAGATATATTATTTTCTCTGTAAATGAGAAAAGAGACATTTCAAGAATTCAAGTGCCTTGGCTCATGGATACACAATACACAGTGAACAGCTGATATTTGCATTTACACAGGTTGACTCTAAAATCTATGCTCTGTTTAATAAAATTGTTAAATAAATCTAATCTAAGTAGTACCGCTTACTTCGAGATGGGTTTTCTTTTTCTTTTTTCTTTTCTTTTTTTGTTAGCTCAATGATAACTGGAAATATCACTTACACAAAATCATTATTCCTCAATGATACTGGATAAATTGAGTTTTTGCTATGTTCTGTTTCTACCTCGTTCTATTTTCATTGGGCTGCACTTACTTTCACATTTTTACTTTAGATGCCACTGACCTGGCAAACGAACCCAGGGCATGGTGTCCCAGTTTCAGAGACAAGAAAAAAAAGCTGCTTTATTTAAAAATCCTGCTGTCTGGAGTTTTTCTAGGGACGTTTAAGCACTCATGAAAGACAGTTGCATGGATTTTTAAACTATGCCTTTAACAAAGGTATTTACCAAATAAACACTTAAAGCTCCCATAGGCTTGAAGGCCATCTTCCCTGTAGCAAGACCTAGAACAAAGGCATAGGTGACCAAGTCCATATAAAAGTCTTAGACTTTCTTTTCTCAGTTCTGTTCAGTCCCATTCTGAACTCTGTCCACACCTTCTCTTTTACTATTGTCTGAGTTCAAACCACAGGATCTGGGTCCTGCCTCAGTCTCCAGTTCCCCTATAACCAATATGATCTATTGCACTACAATTTTGAATCATTTGACAATGGTAAGTTTATTTTTCTTGCTTAAAAATCTGTGTGTAAGAGGTTCCTCTCTGTTCTTCCTTGACTATTATATGAATAGCTACTTAGGTCTTAGCTTAGTAGCTATGTTTTCAGAGTGGCTTTCCCCAACCATCTTCTCTAAAGTAGCCACTTTATACCTCATCTATCTCTTCTACTACCCTCCACTGTATTTGTTATAGCTGATTATTTTATTGTTTATTTTCTGGTTTACTATTTCTTGTGATCCCCCCCCCCATCTGAGAATCAACCTTTTAACTTATTTCTTCAGCATCTTCAGCACCATGGATAGTGCCACACACCTAGTGGAGACTCCTTAGATGTTTGCTGAGTAAATTACAGAGATCTTTTCATTTATATTGAAAAGGGAATGCCACTCTGAAAGACAAGGAGACAAAGAATCAGAAAAATCTTTTTCTGAAAAAGATGTGTGTGTGTGTGTACAAAATCATGTTTATCTATCATCTGTCATAAGCAGCATCAGCAGCATCTATCTGTAATTAATAGATCAATCAAGTTGGCTCTTTAAAAGCATAATCCAGATCATTTCATTCTTATTTTGAAAATCTTTCAAGGCTTAAAAGGCTGTACCTGATTTGCTTTTCCCACATTCCAGGTGTATTTTTTAATTTTTTGTATTTTTTTATTGGAGTTAGATTTGCTGACATGTAACACCCAGTGCTCATCCTGTCAAGTGTCCCCTTAGTGCCCGTCACCCAGTCACCCCATCCCTCAGCCTACCTCCCCTTCCACTACCCCCTGTTTGTTTCCCAGAGTTAGGAGTCTCTCATGTTCTGTCACCTTATCTGATTTTTTCCCACTCATTTTTTTCTCCATATTATTTCTTAATATTTTCCCTCTTATGCACTCTCTTCCAACCATTCTGGTCTCAATACTGTTTCTCAAAAGTGCCAGGTACATTTCTGTTTTAGGATATAGCTCTTACTTCTGCATGTAGTGCTCCTCCCTTGATCTATCTCTTATCTTCTTCAAGTTTTTGCTCAAATATCTTTTTAGGCAACATCTCTGCTTTTCAAAAGTTTGCATTATGCCACATCATTTTTAAAAAAAGGCCTTTGTTAGTACCTCTTTTCACTAACCAAGAGAAATCTGAAGAGGATTTTGGCTTTTATGAGAAAAAGTAAAAGGCACAATTAGTGTTCAGCATTTGTGAGTCATTACAGAGGCAGCACACACCCTGGGCAGTGAAGGTGGTACTGCCAAACTCCTTTCCCTGGGAACCACAGTCAGCATCTCTAGCATCCATAGCTCTGAACTCTGTCTGTGAGCTTCTGCACTTTAACTTGATTTATTTCATGCATCTGTTTGCAAGATGTGTCCTAAGGTTTTAGAGAAGTCTAAGATAGGTTATTTTTTTGGGTCTGGAAATGCTCAAAAACTTTTCTATGTAAATTAATGGTAATTGCATCCTTGCTTTACACTAGTCCTGTTTATGAAAGGTTTCACAGGGAAACTCTACTTTTGGATAGTGGGGGAAGCCTGTAATGCTAATCTCCACACTTGCAATTTCAATCTATTCTACTGCAGATCTCTCATATTTCTAGTCTTCCATCATCTGCCCATTATTCCCCATAGCATTTATCAACTTCTAATATACTGTACATTTGATTAATATTTTATGCATTTTATATATTTACTCATTTTGATTGTATTTATTATTTATTGTCTATATTACTATACTAGAATATAAATTTGGCATTGGGAAAGGCAACTGCAGGATTTCTCCGCATCCCTGCCAACATGTAACCAACTGCTGTTGGTTAACCAACATCCAACATTTAACCAACATTCAGACCAACAGCTGTTAGTCTTTAATTTCAACCATTCTAGTGAGTTTGGAGTGATGTTTCACTATGGTTTTAATTTGAATTTCCTTTGTGATTAATGATGTTGAGGACTCTTTCATGTGCTTTTTGGCCATTTTCATATCTTTCTTTTGGAAGTGTCTGTTCAAATTTTTTGACTTAAAAAATAGAGTCGTCTTTTCACTATTAAGTATAGAGATTCTTAATATATTCTGGAAAAAAGTTCTTTATCAGATATATGGATTGTGAAAATTGACCCTTCAAGGTTTAAGAATTTATTCTCTTATAGGTTTTTGATGAACTTAAGTGTTTAATTTTGATGAAATTGAATTTATGGATGAATTTTATGATTTGTACTTTCTGTGTCCTAAGAAATCTTTGCATATCCCAAGGTCATGAAGGTATTCTCCTATGTTTTCTTTTTTAAAAAGTTTTTTTTTGAAGTATAGTTGACATACAATGTTATATTAGTTTCAGGTGAACAACATAGTGATTTGACAATTCAATATGTTATATAACACTCACAATGATAAGTGTAGTTACCATCTATCAACATACAACATTATTACAATATTACTGATATATTCCCTATGCTACTCTTTATCTTTTGTGATCTATTTTACAATGGGAAGTTTGTGCTTCTTAATTTCCTGCACCTATTTTGCTTATACCCTGCCCCCTCAGCCCCTCCCCTCTGACAACTACAAGTTGTTCTCTGTATTGATAAGCCTGTTGCTGTTTGTTCACTAATTTGTTTTAATTTTTTGTTTCCACATATAAGTGAAATAATGGTATTTGTCTTTAATTGTTTGACTTACTACACTTAGCATAACACCCACCAGGTCCATCTATGTTGTCACAAATGGCAAGCTCTCATTTCTTCTTATGGCTGAATTATATTCCATTGTATGTGTATGCTACATCTTCTGTATCTATTCATTTATCTACAGACACTCTCATGTTTTCTTATAGAAGCCTTATAGTTCTTGCTTTTTCAGATTTTCTTTGATCTTCCTGAAACTAATTTTGTGTATGATGTGAGATAGGGGTTGAGTTTCAATCATATAGATATCTAGTTGCTTCAGTACAATTTACTGAAAATTTTTTCTCTCCCCATTGAAGTGCTTTGGCGACTTTATAAATGTGGGTTCATTTCTATATTCCCTTTTCTGTTCTCATGGCCTATTTTTCAGCCTTCTGTCAATACTGTAGTACTTTGGTTGTTGTGGCTTCATGTTCAGTATTTTAGCATAAGAATGCAAATCTTACAACTTTATCTTTCAATTCTAAGACTGTTTTAGCTGTTCTAGGTCCTTTCATTTGCAGACAAATTTTATCATCAAAAAAACCCTACTAGGATTTTTATTGATAACGTGTTGAATCTAGAGATCAGTCTGGAGAGAACTGACATCTTAGAAATATTGATTCTTCCAAACCTTAAACAAGACATATCTCTTCATTTGTTTTTATTTTTAAAAAATTTCTAAGCGATATTATATAGTTTTTGATGTAGAAGAATTAAATATCTTTTATTACATTTATTTCCAAGTATTTTATGTTTTAAATTCTATTGAAAATGGTATTAAAATTTCTTTCTCCAATTGTTCACTGCTTGTTTTACAAATACATTTTTTGTATATTATCCTTTTTTATGATCTCACTAAATTTATTTACTAGTTCTATCTTGTACATTTTTAATGATTTTCTATGTACTAAATCATGTTGTTTACAAATAAAACCAGTTTTACTCTTTTATTTTCTGTCCTATGTGGCTTATATATCTTTTTCTTCTCTTATTGCACTATCTAGGATCTTCAGGGTAATATTATTTATTTATTTATTTATTTATTTATTTATTTATTTATTTATTTATTTATTTATTTTAGGCCCAAATCTTTTTATTACCTTAGGATTGTTTAATAGGGTGTAACTGTTCTGACAGGTATATACATGTTTAAGGTTAGGCCTACCCCAAACTGCCTTTTAGAAAGCTGTTTTGTTTTATCAATTTACTCTTCCAACATGTACTGGTCTTTATTTACCAGCAACAACCTAGGGTGAGCATCGATTTCTCACTTACGAATTGAGGACCTGTGAACAACATCGGAGTTATTCTAAGGGGTCAGAAAAGTCATGTTCATGGTCCAGCTCTGAGAACAGACTGAATAAGTAATAACCTCACAATATGATTTTTTAATGTATCCAGATGTTATTACAGATAAAAAAAGATTTTACATTTTATTGAACTGTTTACGAATTCATAGTAGCTTTTTTTTTCATAGTAGCTTTTATCACATATCTTTATAAGTATTAAAAGCATATTTAGTTGGGAAGTATCTGTAACGTTTACGTCTAAAGGAGGTGCTACCTTGTTTTAAAGCTCGAGAGCCACTGGTCACCAGCACTATAACATCTTAGGTCATCTCTTGGCTGCCCCTGAGGGTGTCACCCATTTGAACTATTGCATCTTAAAAATTTCTCAGTAAGAAATTTCTACCAAACTCGATCCCACAAATAAAACAGATTTAGTGACTTAAGGCAACAGACAGAAAAACGTTAGACATTTCTTTGGAACACACCCCCTTCAACTATCTTCGGGGAAGCCCTCCATTCTCTTACGGAGACATGGAATACACTAGCATTGTCTTACTGTGCCTTAAAATAACCTGAGGAGGTTCTCAGGATACAAACAGGGCTAAATCAAGGTGGAAGTATTGTGTTTGACCCATTTTCTTAGCTTGATCGTTGAGACTTTTTAAATAGCTGTTGAAATAAAAATCAGACTATTTCAGGTCTTGCACATTGAGGAAGACAAGGGGAGGGGAGCTAACATTCGTTGGGTACTGCTCTGAGCTGGGTGCTGTGCTAGTTACTGTCTTTCTCTCCTGCTTATGGAAATCCCATCACCGGTATTGGAATTTGAGTTCAACTAGAGCGTAGATGAGAAAGCTGAGGTTGGTACAAAGATCGTAACTTGCCTTGGATCTCTTGGCTGGTGAGATGGTAAAATTGGAATTTGAACCTTAGATGAATTCCCCCTGACACTGGGAGGAAAATAGAATAAATGTCCCATAATCCTATATTCTAAAAGATCGACAACTAACAAAGCCCCAATTGTCTTCTTCCTCCTGGCCTTCCCCTTTTACAGAGATTTCATTTTATTATTATTATTATTTTTTTAATAAATTAATTTTTATTGGTGTTCAATTTACCAACATACAGAATAACACCCAGTGCTCATCCCATCAAGTGTCCCCCACAGTGCCCGTCACCCATTCACCCCCACCCCCCCCCCTCCTCCCCCTCCACCACCCCTAGTTCGTTTCCCAGAGTTAGGAGTCTTTATGTTCTGTGTCCCTTTCTGATATTTCCCACACATTTCTTCTCCCTTCTTCAGGGTAATATTTAATAGAATTGTAAGAGCAAATAGCCTTGTCTACAAGGTTTGGCAATGGTTAGTTTTTTACTAGCATCAAGATGTTAGATGTAGATTTTTCATAATTTTGTTAATTTGTAGCATTTTCACTTCACTCTTTTAAAAAATAGTTTTAAGCTTTTTTCACTTCCCCTTATATTCATGAATATTTACATCTATTTTTCTATATAACTTAACATTTTTTGTTGTTATTTTAAAGACTCTGTATCATCATTCTAACACCTAATTGTGTGCTTTTCTGTTGACATTATCTCTTAATAATGGGTTATATATATGTATAAATATGACATCAATATATAAACACACATATAAATACTATGTAATATATTGACTTTTTGATGTGTCCTATATTTTTTTATTGAATACTGGCTATTATGTATAAATGAACAGTAGAGACTGAGGTAAATAGTGTTTACACACCAAAATAGGCATGTCCTTTATTTTGTTAGCCCATTAGTGTGAGCAGTTGGGTTGATCTAGTATGCAACGGATCTTCATTTGGGTTTTTATGTTACTCTTTAGTTCCCCTCATCTATTCTAGATGTCAAATTCCTACAAATTGTGAGCCACTTTGTGTTTAGTGTGTGCCTTGCAATGATACGGAGTTTCCTCAGTGTGTCCATTCCACTCTCAAATCTTAGCAGATCCAGAAGGCCTATGTTATAGAAGGTGTCTCTCTCTGTGCTTTTGTTCCTTACCCTTTAGTAGACTGGAATTGCTTGCTATTCAGTAAGAAATTCATAGTAGCAAAGGAGCCTTTCCTTAGATCTTCTGCTCTATCCCTTTTCTTAGGCGGGTACCATGTATCTTAACTTTAGGTTTGGGACTTTCTCCCAGGTCCTATCCCCTCTTTCCACTTCCTGATTTGGCAGGAAATTTTCAGTGGAAGTCTTAAAGAGAAACACTTTTTTTTCCCTTTCACCAATGATAACAGACCTTAATACGTATTAGAGCAAGATCTTGAGTCCATGGGATTTTATGTCCCTCTTCCTTTGGCAGAGGCCTTTGCTTCTAGCCCTTCCTTAGAGACAAGTTTTCTAGACCTTTGCCTGGGACTCATGAAAGAGGGTTTTCCCTCCACTTCCCAGTGGAAGATAGCTTTTACTTCTACAGTTTCCCCAGGGGCAAGAGATCTTTCCTTGGGGAGAGGCTTTCCTATTTCTCCCCCACTAACTTGATTTTTTTATTTTTTTGCATGAGAGAAAGATCCAGAAAATGCATGAGATTTGTGTCTGTGCACAACTAAGGAAACTTTAACAGGTCCCACCCCACCCTCATATTTCCTGGGAGCATCCAGTAGAAGCCCAAAAGAGCTGGGATATGAGCATGACTTCTTTTGTATCTGGGAATCTTAGGGATTATAAATATCATGCTAGTCTACATTTGGCCTTTAAGAACTTGATAAACTTTCAGAGGTTTCCCTCTTATTTTCTTTATAGTAGGTGCTTCTTATTGAACTATGCAAAAGCTCAAGTAGTTCAAGTAGTTCAATTTTTGATGTTTCAAAAATTGCATTCAGACTTCAGTTCTTAAAAAAAAAGACTTCAGTTCTTTGATGGGCTCAATAAAGGACATAATTTTGTGGATTACCTTATTTTTTTATTGTTAGGGAGTGGCATTCTAATATTAGTAGATTGCAGTTTTCTACATTTTAAATTGGAATGGAGCCTCTATTCTATTTATTTTTAATGTAGGTGTTGATGTAGTTAGGTTTAAGTCTACCATCTTGCTATTTGTTTTCAATTTGTTCCACCAATGCCTTGAGAAATAGGAATATGAGACCCACAAACAAAAAAAAAACAACAAGTCAATAGAAACAGATCTATGGATGACAGATTTGGAATAAGCAGACAAACTTCTTAACAGCTATTATAATGTCCAAGGATTTATGAGAAAACATTCATACAATGAGAGATGGAGAATCCTAGTATAAACAAAACTATTTAAAAAAATAAGGATTTTAGAATTGAAAAATACAAAATCCAAAATGGAAATTTTGCAGATGGGCTTAGTAGAAGATCATAAACTTGCTGAGGAAAATTTCAGTGATTTTGAATATAGGCAATAGAATCTGAAGCACAGAGAGAAAAATACTAAAAATTAAAGTGGACTGGACCAACATCAAGAGAGACATCAAGTGGCATAACATATATAATTTTTATCTCAAAAGGAGAGGGTATAGAAAAATAATGAGAAAATAATGATGTTGAAACGTCCAAATTTAATGAAAAACATCAATCCTAAGTAGCATATGCACAAAAAAGGCCAAAAAGGTACATTATAGTAAAATATCTGAAAACCAAGGATAAAGAGAAAATCCCAAAAGCCATGTTTCTTATAGGGGGACAATGGTCAAAATAACCATCAACTTCTCATCAGAAACAATGCAATGGAAAGCCATAGAATAACATTTTTTAAATTGCTTGAAAGAAGAAAGAAAAAACTGTCAACTTTGAGTCTGTATTCACTGAACTTTTTTTCAAAAATGAAAGTAAACACTTTAAGATAAACAAATCTTAGAGAATTTGTCACCATTGGGTTATGCTACAAGAAATGTTAAGAGAATTGCTCTTTAGAATATAAGAAATTGTACCAGAGGATATTTGGACTCACCTGAGAGAATGAAGAGCAACTAAAATAGTAAATATGTAAATATAAATGACTTTTTAAATCTATTGATTCATTTAAAAAGTGTTTGGAGCAAACAAATGGTAACAGTGTATTGGATTTCTAACATATGGAGAAATAAAATGTATGGCAATAATAGCACAAAGGTGGGAATGAGAATTCATTGTCTAAAGGTTATGCTGCGCTTGAATTGGTTTAGAATATATTTAAGTTACGGGTACATATTATAATCTTTAGAGTAATTACTAAATAATTATATAATATGTTATAGCTAAAAAAAACCAACAAAGGAGATAAAAGTATAAAATGATTAGTTACTTCAAAGGAGAGGGCAGATGAGGGAGCCAACTGATTTTTGTTCATTTGTTGACATAGGATCACATATCCTTTTTTATAGATCTAACAATAGTGTAATCTAAAATCTGTAATTACTGTTGGTTGCTTCTTACTTTTTAGGTGCGAATAAGTAGGAAAAGCATTTTTACTCTATTTAGTTTTTAATTAAAGAATTAAATTTCTTTAATTTTTAGAGAATTAAATTCTAATTAATTTTTAATTAAGGAATTAGTTCTCTGAAAAAAAGCCTCAATTTCTTCAAATGAAGAACAATGGTTAGAGGACATGATTTATAAGAGCCCAATATCATTTATTTTTCTGGTTTTTAGCTTTTTCCTCTCTAATTCAGATTATTTGGGCATAATTTCAACCTGTCTTTTCTCCAGTGAGAAGTACAGAGCATGTAACCCATGTTGTCTATGTGTAATCAGATTTATGTGGGTCTAAGAAAGAAGGGATGCTTGAGGTTTCACTGGCAGCCTCATATTGATGAGAATCTGCTTTCACCTGACTTAATGGTTTCCCTAATTGAGCAACAGAGTGCAGAAATGATAGTTTTCCTTTTCTGAGAGCATCTTATGATCTCAGTGGCATTTGTGGCTTCCTGAATAATTAAGCTGGGACTAGGATAAAATTTCTTACTGTAACCAATAATTCCCCTGCGTTACCATCCTATGGCCACAAAATAGGTTATACTTCCTTTTCATACCTCTTTTTCCAGCATGAGCACCCAATAACTTGCTAGAATTAGCCCCTACCTGAATCTAGTGATTTCTGCAACTCAGGGTGCACCCTGGGACAATCCTTAGATGTCTCTTTCTGTTCCTTTCACATTGTCAACATGCAACTTCTGAACCTTTCTGATCTGGTTCTCTCTCTCTCTCTCTCTCTCTCTTTCTTTCTCTCTCTCTCTCTCAATCTGTTTCTGATTCTTGCTGTTTTAATCTTGCTTTCTCCTGGCCACGAAGGGGGCATAATACTATTCCTAATTCCTTCCAGCATAGCTGAGACCACGACTGTGATTTTAATAAGGCTTTGTTGAAGGCTGGGGGCAATAGAAATGTAGCACAAACTTGCTATAAATGAACAATAAGGCCACAAGAGCGAATCTGATATAAGGTCCTTAGCAGGTCAGCCTCTTATTTAGCTCCAGGGCTGCTTTCACTTGGAAGGGGGAACCGTTACTTCCACTCTTGGGAAGGTTCCAAATATTTTTATTCCTTGGATTTTAGCTCTCCCTCTTCTCTAGAGTTATTTTTTTTTGTTCAGATTATTATTTATGTTTTCATTGCATATCAAAAATTATTTAGATTTAACTGTAGGATTCATATGTTTATTACTATTTTTTCCCTCAAGCCCAATTATCCTCTTTTTTAAAAAAGATTTTATTTTATTGTTTATTCATGAGAGACATAGAGAGAGAAAGAGAGAGAGAGGCAGAGGGAGAAGCAGGCTCCATGCAGGGAGCCTGATGTGGGACTCGATCCGAGGACGCCAGGATCACTCCCTGGGCCGAAGGTAGGCGCTAAACCGCTGAGCCACCCAGGGATCCCTCCTCTTATTTTAAATGACTTTTTTCCTTTCTGTTTTTGTTTTTGCTGGAGTAAATGACTCCTAAGAATGACTCCTAAGTCATTCTTTTAGGGGTGGCATAGGAATGATCAATTTCTAAATCTATATAAATCCAAACCCATCATTATTTCTATCTGCTTTAATACTAGTTTGACTGAGTCTAAGATTTTAGCCTCATGTAATTTTCCTTAAGAAATAAGACAGTCACTCCAGTGTCTTCTGGCATTCAGTGTTAGCATTTGGATACCACATGATAGCCTGTTTCTTTCTTCTCAGTGGCATATTTGTTTGCTTTCTTTTCTTTGTTTATCTCTCAATATCTTTGGGTTTAGAAATTTTATTTCTATGTATCTAATTATGGGGTATGGGTCTTTTTAAATTAATTGCATGGAATCCTTTGAAATAAAGATTCTTCTCTTCAGCTCTGAGAAATTATATTCTAGAAGGTATTTATTTCTTCTCTTCCAACATTTTTGTTCTTCTTTTTCAGAATTCCTTTTAGGTGGATTCTAGGACTTTATCTCTCTTTTACGTCATTTTGGTCATGCTTCATCTATATTAGCTGTTTTTGCTTTACTCTTGGAACATTCCTCAGCTCAGTCATCCAGCTTACTCATGTATTCTTCAGTTGTGTCTATTATGTAATTTGACCCCTTTGCACATTTTTTTCTTTTTTTCTTTTTTCCACCCATATTTTTTTTTTTTAAAGTTTGAGACTAGTATTTCAAATTTCCAAGATCTCTAGTTGTTTCTTTTCTCAGGTTTGTTCTCCTCAGAAATATGAAGTTGTCAGTTATACTACTGAAAGTATTGTTTTTTCTGCTGCATTAACTTTCCTTTATTTCCTTTATCCAACAGTTACCTGTTGAAGCAGGTGACTCTAATTTGTAGTGCTGTTTTTGCTCAAGTTGGTGGTGATTGTTGGTTGTCTGCTCACCTTTCTGTTTGGGAACATCTGTTTGCCCATCTAAGGATGCAATTTGGGTCACAGGATGTTATTAATAGTGATTATTTCAGAAAGGGGTTATTATTCTGATGGAATATATTAGTAACTTGTTTTTCTAATACAGGGCTTGTATTTCCATTATATATTGTACAGTAGGGCACTGCCCAGGTTTGCCAACCACATTTTAGTTGCTGTTATGGTGAGTGAATCAATATTGTTGCTGCTAGTCACTTAGCACAAGCCCAGGACAAAGTAGGAAACATCCTATTAACTCTCTTCTAGAACTTCTGTCTTCAATTACTGCCATCTCCACACTTGCCTCTGGTATGTGTTTTTAGCAATAGTTTTCTTTGTCAATATGGTCCTATGATATCTGATTTCTATTTTTTAAGAAATTACAGGAATTCTATTTCACTGATGATACTTTTTCTTTTTTCCTCGTTATAGGTTTCTTATTTTTATAAGAATACATTTTATTCATTGTCTAAGAAATTAGGATTGGGGGAATTCATTTTCTGTGTTCAATATAGTTCACTATGTTACTCTTCTGGCAAACTCCTCCAGCAGTTTCTCAGCTCCTGTACAGTAAAAATCTCAAGTCCTATTTATAGCCTATTTCGTCCTTCATGATGTGTCCCTCATCTACCTTTCTGACCTTGTTTTCCATCAATATTCCACTTTTTCTTTCTGTTCTATCATGATTGTCCTTTTTGCTGGTTTACAAACAAACAAACCCCAAAAAACCAAAAACAAAACTACCCTCCTTTGTAGCACTTTTGTTGAGCACTTGCTGCTTCCTCTCTGCTTAGAATGCTCTTCCCCCAGAGCTGCATATGTGCTCCACAATTTTGACAGTGCTTCCCCAAACATCACTTTATCAGAAAGGACAGTCCTTACTACACCCTGAAAATATAGCATCCTTTTCCTCTTGCATCCATAATTCTCTATCTTTCTTACCCTCCTTATTTTTACTTATAGCACTATCATCTTCTGTCACATTATTCAATTATTATTTTTATTTTTTAAAATCTCTTCCACTAGAATAATAACTCCAAATGGGCCCTCACTCTGTGCCCTAGCACCCCACTATGGCTTGCCAAATGAAGCACTCAGTAAATACTTGCTGGATGAAAAAATAAAAGCCATCTTAATCTAACCCTCCTGACTTACAGGCAAATGAAGTATCAATTCCTTTCCTGAGAATATTTCCATCCCGTTCCATAGGATTCAGCCTAATTATCACCATAGCTTTGCTTATTCTGATCTGAGTATTACCCATCACAGAGATGTAGGTGGCCAGTACAGTTTGTTTTTTGCCCAGCCAGCAACTTATCATGCTCTTTTTCTGGCCTAAGAGAAGAAAAACAGTCTTGGTTAGCTATTCCATTGTAGTTCAGCTTTAGCTCCAAATCTCCTGTTAGTAATGACCTGGATAAGGACACACATGGATCTTTTATAAACAAAAATAGAATTTTCATATCAAGTCTAAACTAGGCTTATAGATAAGAAAGTAATCAGCAGGGGATATCACTAATACAATCACTTTATTAAAGAGAAAATTTGCATATCAATATGAAATTTTTCATAGATTGAGGCAATTTTTCTGCATTTGGGAAATCTTCCTTGAAACAATGGGTTAGCACTTTTCTTATACCCTCTCATCTAAATCAAATCCTCATGGTGGTTGTTTCCTGTTCTAAGGGAGTATGTCCCAGGGACAAATGATTATCTTAATCCTATAAGGCAGAAACTATATACACCTTACAAAAGGCAGTTGCTCCCATTACAAAAAAAGTCAATAGAAATCAAAATTCTTAACATCTATAGCTTATTGAGTACTCTATTAAATTAGGTGTAAACATTTTTGTAAATTGTTGCCTACTTAGCTGCTTCTATAGATGTCTTTAGGTTTACAACTCAAAATATATATAAATTCATGGCTGGAAATAAAGACACACAGTTCTCTAGGTGTAATACACTAATTCCATAGACTAGAGGCTGATGGAACTGGTTTAAAACCTGACTTGGGACCTTATTATGAAACAGAGTCTGAACTAATGCAGAGATACCTCCTACTGTCATCCCTACTGTCTGTCCTCTTATTCAGTCTTAAGGGCTTGTACCAGAAAGAAAAATAATTACTATGTTATTCCTAGGTTCTGATCTCAGAGTCTCAGACAATGGGGATAGATGACACCTTAGTTTATGAAAGGTACATCTAGTAAAAGCCCACTAAAAATAAGAAATTTGACTTGGAATGAAACATATCCACTTGCCCTCCAGTGATAATTTGATGGAGATACTCAACAGTTGGTGAATTAAGGGATAATGAATGCAAAGGTCAATTCAAATAATGTCTCTGTTGTCAGCAGTAAATAGGAAAATATTTTTCTCTATTTGAGGTAGAATATATAAAAAAGATTCCAACAACTTTAATATCTATTAAATATATTTCAAATAAATGAATGTAAATAGCATCTAGAAAAGAAAGAATATGACTTTGAGAATAACTTTCTCTCAGATTTTTAAAAATATTAAAACATTATCACCCTCAATAGAGTATAATTTGGAATGGCCTCTGTTGGAAAGGAGAAGCACATGTTGTTGATCTCATATGTGACCTTCATCCCTGCTACTGTAACCTCTTTGTTCATAAGTACTGAAGGCTGGGAACATGGCTAATATCCACAAAACATGCTGACTTGTCCGACTGAGTATTGAGAGACCTCTCAGCATTAGAGGTTCTTTACTGAGCACTCATAAATCTTCATAATTTGTCCTCATTCCAAGAAATCCATCCGTATGCTTTTTCCCCACACCTCCTTATCACCAGTTCTCAATCTTTATTTTCTTTCAAGTGCACTTCCCATGAATTTATACAGATCTACACATGAAGACTTTCCCTCTCTTTGCAGGCAAAGTAGACCACTGTGTGCTGTATTTTAATTTTTTCCCATTGTTGGGTTTTCCCTTCCTTTCTTTCTCTGTAATATCATACTAGTGTATTTCTGGCTGTTGCCACATATTAAATAGAGTTAAATATAAGTCTTCTTTGAATCTTCTTTCTTTTCACCCAGTTGGTCACAGGAAACTCCTAATAGGTCATGGGTGTGGAATCAGGAAAATAACAAAAGTATGACAGGAGTTAGCACACTTGAAGTATAAGCTTCTTCTTCATAACAAAATCAGGACCTACTTAAGATAAGATTTCATATAAATTTTCCACATAATTATCAAATACTGCTGGTCATGATTAATGTCATGGCTTGGTTGAAACATTTTCAAATGTACCTAATCCAACTATGGACCTAATACATTGCTAAATAAAAATACGATGAGCCAAGGGTAAAATAATTCCATCATGAAATGGAATAAGATAAAAACTCCATTTAATATCTGATTCCTGAAAGCCCTCACTAAAACTGATGGATTACAGTGGTCTTTTGGGTTCCTGGGGATAAATGCTATCTTAGAAATGTTATTTATTAATTTCTTCAGGGTCTATATTTTCCATTTCCCTCGAGCAGTTTACATGGCAATTGAGTTCATGTCTTTGGGGAAGGTTAAGAGGAAAATTGAAAATATATAATTATTTTAAGTTTGCAAAGTTCATCTTCAAGAGTGTAAGACATCTTTTTAATTTTGAATACTCTGGTTTGTGAACTAACTCAGATGTGGGAATTGGGTTTTGGTTGAGACTCCTTCCCATGATGATTCAGGGCAGGCTTCTGATCAATTGACCCAAGGTTCCTTTAGTTTAATTGACAAAGTAAGACCTTGATGAGTGACTCATCTATGTTAGTTCTAGGAGCCCTGTATCAATTAGACATCACTAATTACCAATTTAGCCCTTCTGTTATTAATGATTCTTACCTTGCCTTCACAATTAAAATTTTCTACTTAGCTTCTGCTTTTCTGTGATATCATTATTTCCATTAAAATTAGGGATTCTTATTTCAATGGCAGATCTCTCATCTTAACTCCTATAACTGGAACTGACCTTTCCTTCATCATGTTATTTTTCAGTACCTTGGTAAAAAAAAAAGTTCTCTGAGTCATCCTGGGGGACATTTTTAGTGGATGGTGTGCTGGTTGGTAACAGATGATAAACCAACTACAGCATTCCTTTTTTAAAATAATTTTTTTTATTCTCCAGTTAAAATTTTTCTTTTTTTTCTTTCATTATAATATAAAAGTTTTTTTTAAATTTTATTTTAATTCCAGTATAGTTAACATACAATGTTATATTAGCTTCAGGTATACAATACAGTGATTTGACAATTCCATACATCACAAGGCGCTTATCATGATAAGTATACTCCTTAATCCACATCTCCAATTTCACCCAACCTCCTCCCCCCCTCCCCTCTGGTAACCATCAGTTAGTTCTCTATAGTTAAAAGTCTGTTTCTTGGTTTGTTTCCCTCTGTCTCTTGTTTTTAATTTGCTCATTTATTTTTTTTCCTAAATTCCAAATATGAGTGAAATGATATGGCATTTATCTTTCTCTGAGTAGCTTAGTTTGCTTAGCATTATACTCTAGTTTCATCCATGTGATTGCAAATGACAAGATTTCTTTCTTTTTAATGGCTGAATAATATTCCATTATACATATATCTTCTTCTTTATTCATTCTTCTATTGATGGGTACTTGGGCTACTTCTATAATTTAGCTATTGTAAATAATGCTGCTATAAACATAGGAGTACATGTATACCTTTGACTTAGTGTGTGTGTGTGTGTGTTTTTTTTAAATAAATATCCAGTAGCATGATTACTGGATCATAGAGTAGTTTTATTTTTAAATTTTTGAGGAACCTTCATACTCTTTTCCACATTGGCTGCACCAATTTGTATTCCAACTAATCGTGCAAGAGGTTCCTTTTTCTCCACATCCTTGACAACATTTGTTGTTTCTTGTGTTTTTAATTTTAGCCATTCTGACAGGTATGAGGTGATATCTCATTGTAGTTTTGATTTGCATGTCCCTAATGATGAGTGACGTTGAACATCTTTTCATGTGTCTGTTGGCCATCTGGATGTCTTCTTTGGAGAGGTCTGTTCATGTCTTCTGACATGAAAATTATCCATTTTTAATTGGATACTTTTTTTGGATGTTGAATTGTATGAGTTCTTTATATATTCTGGATACTAGCCCTTTATCTTAACTAATAGCCTACTGTTAACTGACTTACTGATAACATAGTTAATTAACACATATTTTGTATATTTATATATATCAAATACTGTATTCTTACAATAAAGTAAGCTAGAAAAAAATAAATGCAATTAAGAAAATCATAAGGAGGAGAGCCTGGATAGCTCAGTCAGTTAAGTATCTGACTCTGAGTTTTGGCTCAGTTCATGATCTCAGGGTTGTGAGATGGAGCCCTGAGTTAGGCTTCACACTCAGCATGGAGTCTGCTTGAGATTCTCTCTCCCTCTCCCTCTGTCCCTCCCACTCATGCTCTTTCTCTCTAAAATAAATAAATCTTTAATAAAATCATAAGGAAAATATATCAACAGTATTATATATTATACTTATTTTAAAAAATCTGCACATAAGTGGACTCATGCAGTTCAGGCCCATGTTGTTCAAAAGTTAGCAGTATTCTTGGCTACTCAAGCCCAAACACTGCATCTAGAATTTCTGATAAATGCCTCTATGATGATAAATTCCTGAAGTGAAATTGTGTTTCTCTACCCCAGAGCGAGAACACTCAGAGTTCATTCCCATAAGATTTCTTGAGTTGTTTTTAAACATAAATTTTCAGAGTTTTGTAATTATTTTAGGGCATAAGAGTTCTTTTGTTTTTTTTTTTTTAGGTGAAGTTGTTATGAGGTCTCTAAGCAGGTCATGGCCAAATGGGGAGCAATGGCTACTTCTGCAGCCAAGGAAGAATTGGTGGGCTTTAGCCTCGGGTACCTCTTTATATCCCCCTTCTAATTCTCAGTATTGCTCTTTCTCAGTCACAGCTTTAACTTTTACACAGAGAGGCTGTGAGTTCTACCTGTGTCATCACTCAGCAGCTGCAGAATCACTTTGTTAGGTATATCAGCTATATAAGGCTACAAGTATTTATTTTAAAGTAATCATAGATAGTGCCTGTTTTCTTTTCTCTTGTTTTTTTTAAAGGTTTTTTTTATTTATTCATGAAAGACACACAGAGAGAGGTAGAGACACAGGCAGAGGGAGAAGCAGGCTCCATGCAAGGAGCCTGATGTGGGACTCCATCCCAGGACCCTGGGATCACAATCTGAGCCAAAGGCAGACACTCAACCACTGAGCCACCCAGGCATCCCACAAGTTCCTGGTTTTCTTACTGTGTCTCAGAGCTTTAAACACCCAAACATATCATTAAATTTTTTTTTCAGTGCAGTTAGAAATAGCAGCCCACCCCTATAATGTTAATATTCTTAACTATTTCACTGTGCTACACATTTGGTCTAAGTCAAGACATCAAAAAGCCTGAAATTTAGGTGGCCAATGTGGGTAATTATTTAAATTACCATTAGATCCCCCTTTGAAATCCAAACTAAAACCCCTAATTCAAGAAGGATGGAATATAGTTCCAGATTCCTGTCTTTATTCTATTGATGGTCATTTTCTCTGGTACCAGAATCTTTCTCAGGTAGGGTTCTCTTGCACATAACAGAAGCCACTATTTTAATTATACATAAGGCATTTAATATATTAGATACTCTAAAAATTGTGGGAAGGCCTGGAGGAGTAGTCTTTATAGGAATGAATCCTAGAACAACACTTAGAAAATGGCTAAGGGAGCTATTGCTTCTTCCGTGTTCAGGATACAAGAATGGTGGGCAGCCCGGGTGGCTCAGTGGTTTAGCATCTGCCTTAAGCCCAGGGCGTGATCCTGGAGACCTGAGATCAAGTCCCATGTCAGGCTCCCTGTATGGAGCCTGCTTCTCCCTCTGCCTGTGTCTCTGCCTTTCTGTCTCTCATGAATGAATAAATAAAATCTTAAAAAAAAAAGGATACAAGAATGGTTAGAAAGTTGGGTCTGAGGGGGCTGTTAACCCAATTGCTGGTTCCAGGAGGAACCAGGAGGAAAGAAAGGAGGAAGATATCTCCAGAATAGGTGACTCCTGGATCACATCATCATAGTTGTAACCTATTCTAGCAAAGTAGATCGTTCATAGTATGTGCTCTCTATATGCATGAATTTAGGGCCTTGACATTGCGACCTTTGCTACCACTGCCATAGGAAAGCTAGGAAATCTCACTGCTGAGCTTTCCAAAAGAAACAACAGAAATAGAAGTGCTGCCTCTGCCTCACTTTTTCTTCCAGATCTCATAAATATGTAAATGCTTAGTGTTAGCTACATAGTGTTTCAAACCCAAACTCTTATGGGAGACTGGAAAATGTAATCTTGGCTCTCCTGTCTGTAACGTGACTAAGGGACTTTAAGGGATTGTAATGGAGTTGAGTGAGCTATCTACAATATTGGTCACATTGGTTGTTCTTTTCTTTCTAATATTTTGTTACCAAAGTAGCAGGTTCTTTTCCTACTCAATACTGTTTGCCAAATAACCAAATGATGTTTGATGGCAAACAGGTAATTTATTTAATGGCCAGAGAATGGAGAAGAGGAACTCATGCTCTAAAGGCACCTTCTCTCTTAGGTCATATGATCAGGGTTTTATGGGGTTAGGGTAATTAGGGATTTTTTTGGGGAAGTGAGAGGAGGCTTCTCAGAATCAGAGTGTCATCTCTTTTCTTCCCTTCAACAGGCAGGGTTAGAATTGTTATAGTGCTGGTAGGTATGTTTTTTTATTACAATTAGATTGTATTGATCTTCAGGTTATCGGGAGGTTTAGCACATTTGAACTGGATCAAACTGGTTAAAAAGTGGGTCTCAAGGTCTTGTTTGGAACTTCTGGCATCTGGCTTAGTTTCTGGTGACAAGCAGCACCTGCTGCTTCCAGGGCTAGAAAACTGGATGCTTGTAGCTTATTTAGAGCTTGTTAGCCAGTCCCTGGTGACAATTTGCTGAAATATTTCATGTATTTTTTGTGCCTTTTTTATGAAGCTATTTGCAGTGATATTTGAATTTTGATGTGGCCAAGGTTAGCAACTTTATAAATTCTTGTTTAGGAAGACCTTTTTCTATTTTGCTAGGAAACAATATATTCTGTATTTTCCTCCAATTCTTTCTGTTTTTGTTTGTTTGTTTTATGTATGACATGAGTTGGGACCTAACTTTATTTTTTAAAGAAGATAATCACTTGTACCATCACTGCTTAGTTAATTCTTCCCTGGTAACTGGAAATGTCACTTTTATAATATACTAATGTTCCATATACTTATGAGCTTATTTCTGGACTCTTTATTTTATTTCAAATATTTATTTATCTAGTTCTATGCATTAACTACCATAATATTATAATTCATCTTAATATTGGATAGGGCACATCATCCCTCCTTGTTCTCCTTCATGATTATCTTGGCTGTTCTTACACATTTACTTTTCCATATTAATTTTAGAATTAGCTTGTCAAGTTCTATCAAAAAATTCCTTTGAGACTTTTATTAGTATTGAATTAACATTATAGATTAGTTTAGAAAGTTTGATATCTTTGCAATATTGAATCTCCCTATCCAATAGCAGATAATATCTCACCATTTATTCTGTACTCCTTTTATGCCCATCAATAAAGTTTTATAGTATTTTCCATAAAGGTCCTGCATATTTCTTATAAAGTCCATTGCTGGAAACTTTATAGTGTATGATTCTTTTATGGTAAATAGGATATTTTTTATAGGAAATATATTGGTTGTGGTATATTGTGCTTGTACCTGGTTTTCTTGCTGAAATCTTTCTTATTAGTTAAATAGTTAGAGTTTATATGATTTTTAGATGAAGAAAGCCTTCTACTAAGACACAAGGCAGAAATCATACATGAACATTTTTGCTAGTTTTGTCTGTATAAAAAGAAATAACCAAGATTAAAAATCATAAATGTAATTGAAAAACAATCTAATAAAATATTTGAAACATTAAAAATATTAATATTACTTACATGCAAAGGACTCTATAAGTAAAGGAGAAGATGATCACTGTAATAGAAAAATAAACAAAGGTCATGAAAATAAACAATTTGTGCAAACGAAAGGAAATATACATCTTCAATAAATGCAGAATAAAGGTCAAGCTCATTAACAAATAGGAAATGCCAGTTAAAACATTATAATTGGCCACCTATCAAACTGACAAAGGCAAACAAATGACAATCCTCATTACTGTCTTTGGTTTGGAGAAGATTGTCTTTAACACTGCAGATCCCTTTAAGAAGTCTCCTTGTTCACAAGAGACTGTGAACTTTAAGATGATCCTACACTTTAACTGAGCAATTTCACTTTTAAGAATTGTAAGATAAAAAAAAAGAATTGTAAGATATACATTTCTGAGGCATATTAACAGGTGTACATGAATGTGAAGGATTTTCTGTGGTTTAAACAATTTGGCAAAATCCTGGCTTAAATTAAGCTTTTAGGCAAGAGAATTTCTCAAAACTTTAAATCTGCTAATGTACATTATGAATTTCCAAAGGATATCAAAAAAATTCTTGTCTAAACTTATTTGGTCATAGAATCATTTTGGGGCCAAACACTTCAAGGAAATAGACCACCACACAATATGGTTTGAAAGATATTGGCTTAATGACATTATTATGGAAGTTTAAAACTGGGCTGCAAGGATATAACATTGCATATAGTGGTAAAAGTAGTTAATTCTCTAGATCTGTTTAAGAATAGGTACTGTTTAAATAAAGCAAATGCTACCTCTATCTAATTGAATACTCATATAATATACTTTAGAAGAATAATTAATGCAGGTATTAATTAATCATGGTATTTTAAAATGTAAAAAAAAATCAAGCTAAAAAGCATTAAGTATAGTATGTAAGCTACTTTGGGTGCATAAATACATAGAAATTTGTGTGGAAGGAGAATTATCAAAATGTTAATGGGTATAATTGCTATCTCTCATGATACTTTGTTACTCTAATTTCCTTCTTTTTCTCATTTGTTTTTCTTATAATGAACATAAATTACCTCTATTCTAAGAAAAAGTGTTATTTTTTCATGTTACTGCAAAAGAGGTTTATTTTATATCTCCATAAATTAATGTTGATTGTGCCTCCTCCCACCCTTCCATTACCTTTTTGGTTTTTGTTTTTGGTTTCTGTTGAATTCTGTTCACAGTGCAAATTATTTTTGCTTGTGACTGCATATAATAGTGTGTGCAGCTGTCCTTACACTTTCAAGGTGACATTTAATACATGAATTTTTAAGTCAGATTTTATCTTTGGTGCAGGAAATAATACCCTTTTAAAGCATCTGTTGCATTTGAAAATGTGTATTCAGATAATATCTTTCATATTAATTATTAACTTCATAACTGAATAGGTTACATGAAATTTGAACATTTTCTAGTTCTGGGGACATTATGTCATATGAAGAGCAAGCCAACAAGGGCTTTGGCTCTTGGGCAAAATATCTGTCTTGTCATTCTTTCTGCTCTCCAATGCTGTTCACAAAAATGACATTATTGTGCCACTTTGAGGGAATCGCCAGTCTCTTCAATTTCTTCTTGAGCTAGACTCACCCTTGTAAAGCCTATCCATACTGTGCACTTCTGGTGTCAGTTTTATTGCCCTTACTCTCAATCCTGTATATTGTCTGCATGTCCTCATCAGTAGCAATTTGAGTTTCAGACCTTTCCTGCCACAGTTCTCTACATGGAGTCCTGTTTTTTCTCTTGCTATTGTGAAGAATTTCCCTCAGTTCTCTGCCCTTTGGGAGTCAATCTCATAAACTTTGCATTTAGTCTTTTTTTTTGCATTTAGTCTTAATAACTTATAATGTATAATCTTAATAACTGATAGCTCTCAGAGTTTACTCCTCAGTGTCAGGGCCAAAGGACTTTCTTTCTCCATTGGCATAGGAGATTCAGACTGCTTCTCGCCCTTTCTTGGTGACCAGCCATTTACTTTTACCAGGGTGTCTTCACTCCTTAGAACTGAGATTCAGGTGGCAGAGAGGGTTTTCCAAATTCAAAGAGAGGCACAGAAGAAAGAAATAGCATGGCATGAAAACGTTTGGTTATGACTAAAGGATGATATCTAATTTGATTAGTGGTAGGATGTTGCAATCAAGGGTACCAATCAGGAAGATCTTGTGGCCCATATAGGGAAGTTTGGATTTTAACCAGAGGGATCCAATCACATTTTAAATAATCAAATAATTTGATTGTATTTATATATCCCAAAGATCTGGTGAGAGAAAATGAAATAAAGGAGATTGAAGACTGACTGTGGGTGGTGTAAAATGGGAGAAAATTGACCAGAAGGATAATGAAGACTTGATGTTTGGACAGAGTATTATAGACAAAAATGTTAGTAGGAAGCTTGAGAAATGAGTTGACAAGGGATAAAAAACCAACTCAAAGTTGCCTAAGCCAATACATAGTTTACTGGTTCATGGAAATTAACAGTTTTTGTGTCCCCATAAATGATTATTACATCCTTATACACAATCATTAAATAATATTGCATGGGTACTTCCTTAGGATTCAGGAAGTTGCGTCTCAACTTATAAATTCATTTTTTATTTTTTTCCATCATTTTATTTATTTATTTTTAATAATAAATTTATTTTTTATTGGTGTTCAATTTGCCAACATACAGAATAACACCCAGTGCTCATCCCGTCAAGTGCCCCCCTCAGTGCCCGCCACCCAGTCACCCCCACCCCCCGCCCTCCTCCCCTTCTGCCACCCCTAGTTCGTTTCCTTATAAATTTAAAATTATATGAAGTTATAAATGTTTCAAACTTCTATTATTCAAGATTAGAAATTATATCATCCTTACCTTCTATATATTAATTCTTGTGGTTACTCCTTTAATTTGATTTAAGGGCAGATGGATATGTGTGAAAAGACTCCCACTGCTCTGGTGCTTGCTGTTCTATTTCACCTTGTTTTTGCTTTATATATTTTGGTATTGTTATCCAACTTGTGATATCTTAGCAGTTTTAACTTTCATCAAACAGAAAGACAAATCATAAAAAATAGTTTTTTTCTTTATTCTTCCTCATTAGCTGTTTTGCATCCTAAAGGCAATCCATGTTTAATGATTTCATTTTGTTTTGTTTTGATTTTTGTTTCTTAAACCAGTGTTCTTTCCAGTTTGCAAATGCCTCAAGCTTGCTCTCACTACAAATCTCTGTGTTTGTTAGCCCTCTGGCTGGAACTTAGATCTCCCCTTGGCTGCCTCTTGATTTTAGTGTCATTCATTTCTTCAAAGATGTCTCCTTGGACCACTCACTCCGAAACGACCCTGGCTTCCAACCTCCCTTTCTCATTCTCCTTTGATTTATTTTCCTTAGAGAACACACCATGATCCAAAGTCACCTTGTCTATCTCCTTGTTTACTTGGCTATTTGATGTTTATCCCATGAATGTGTGAGCTTCCAGAGACCTCATACCTTGTCTCCTATTATGAAATCCTGGACCTTCAGACCTAGAAGAGTAATAGAGACATCATTATACTCCATATAAATCTGTCCAGTGAATGAAATGTTTCCTACATTTACCTCTCTAATATACTAAATTTGAATAATGATTTTTACATTTTATTCCTCAGGCATGTTCCCATCATTGGATGCTTGTACTAGATATTCCTGCTCTGTGGAATACTTTTGTATTAGATATATAAAAGACTCACTCCTGCCCCTTTTCTAGTATTTGCTGAAATAAGAGATTTTCTCAATGAAATGTAGCTGAGCACCTTTATTTGAAATTATATTTATTTAAAATTTTAGGCCGCTTCCTATACCCTGTTTCTGATTCATTCCACCACATTTGCCTTTCTCTCAGAGCTTGTATCATCTTCAAACAACTTAAACAATGTACGTATTATGTTATCCTGGATGTCCTCTGTTTGTCCCTTCAGATGCACTCCCTATCCTACACTTCTCTGTTCAGTACTTTAACGACTGACTTGCAAGGACTTGAGCTCTTGGTAGGGTCATCATACACTGGCCAAGTACCTTAACCCAAGTTCAGTGCTCCTGTAAGGTGACCCTCCCCTGTCTCTAGGTTTCTGTAATAACTCCCTTCACTAATTATTGTCTGTTTCTCTGCTCTATTGTAGAGACTCCGAGAGGGCAGACAATCTGGTATTAACTTATGGATCTCAGGTGTCTAGAATAGTTCTTGACACGTAATAGATGTTCAATAAATATTTGCTAGATGTTTAATGGTTATTGGCTTTGGACTTGGAGAAATAAAAACATTTACCCCACTTATGTGACCCCGCACCTCTCTTTTCTTCTCCTCCTCCCACATTTTGATTATACTGTTATTCAATTATTCTCACGGTTGCCTGTATAACATTAAATAACATACTCAAAGCTTTATTTTTTGTTCTATAAAATTTAACTAATGTTCTTTGATTTCCTACTCTCTAAAGTGAGATCAGAGCTGCTACCATCCCCTCCACCTCTTCTTCCATCTGTTTCACCCCTTTACTTTAAAATAATAAGTTCAATAACACATCCCTCTGTTTTAAGCCTTGTATTAGTTTGCTAGCGCTGCTGAAACAAAATACCACAGGCTGTGGGGGTGGGGGGTTAAACAACATAAATTTATTCTCTCACAGTTCTGGAGGTTAAAAGTCCAAGATCAGGGTCTCTGCAGGTTTGTTTTCCTCTGCAGCTTCTCTCTTTGGGTTGCTGATTGCTGTCTTTCCAACGTCACATGACTTTTCTCTCTGTCTTTGTGCATCCCTGGGGTCTGTCTCATATGCATGAATCACCTCATTTTACAAGGACATCAGTCATATTAGATTAGGACCCACCCCAATGACCTCATTTAATTTAATCTTCTCTTTAAAGGCCCTATCTCCAAATGCTGTCACATTCTGAGATGCTGGGGGTAAAGGCTTCAACATATGAATTAGGGGTGGTGGTGGTATGCAATTCAGTCTATAATAAGCCCCAATTAATTCTTCTGTATTTTGCATATAGTTTGCTTCTAACAAACAGTTTAAGGCCAACACACATTGAATTAGATTCTTAAATATTGAATATTTAAATCTATTCAAGGCTTTATCAACTTGTGTATTGGAATTATATTGCCTTTATCTCATACCTATATTAATGGAAGGGGAATATTCCTATAAAGTCATGGTAAAAATGGATGATTTCCTCACATTCCAAAATCATGCCACGTTTTCATTTGCTTCACATTTGAAATGATTTTCCTATTCAGTTTTGTGATTTGTGTGGCATATAGAATATATTACATTTAAAATGATTTTCCTTCAGCACCTGAGCACTGTCAGTTGTTTTCTAGTATCCAAAGCACCACCTTGGGGGTTAGGATTTCAACATAATAATTAGGGAGGGACATAAACATTCAATCACAGCAGTATACTTGTAATCTACCACAGAATATAGGTATACCCTTGAAATGTGTGGTCAGTTCTAGACCACCAAAATAAAGTGAATATAACAATAAAGTGAGCTAAATGAACTTTTTGGTCTCCCAATGCTTATTAAAGTTATACTTACAGTATACAGTCTATTGAGTGTGTATTGGCATTATGTTAAAAAGACAATCTACAGACCTTACAAATATTTTATTGCTAAAAAATGCTAACCATTGTTTGAGCTTTCAGCAAGTCATAATCACCAATCAGAGGTCAGCATTACAAATATAATCACTATGAAAAAGTTTGAAATATTGTGAAAATTACTAAAATGTGACAGAGACACTAAGTGAGCAAATGCTGTTGAAAAAATGATGTTGATAGGTTTGCCTGATGCAGAGTTGCCACAAACCTTCAATTTGTAAGAAATGCAGTATCTGTAAAGCACAATATAGTGAAACACAACACAAGGAGGTATGCCTGTACAGATTCTGTTCTTTATTGCTTCCAATGTCACCTTAAGTCTTATTACATTATAGTTTCCCTATATTCTTTCCTTACAATGACATCTCAATTTTCATTTCAGGGTCTTGGTTTTTTGTACCTTTCATCTTTTGCTTTATGTTTGGTTATTTTTTACTTTCATTGAGAGGTAAAACAGATGTATACTAGAGTAAATACTTTTTAAGAATATGTGCTTTCTCTGCCTTGTGTTTTGTATCTTCCTCTCTTATTTTGCTCCTTTTATTTTTCAGGCTTCATTGTTATTTTTAGATTATTCATCTTCTAGTGAGAAAAAGTCTATTTTTCAAAGAGTAAGTAAATCTCTTTGGGTTCCAAAACTGGTATAGTAGAAATTGTTGATATTATTCTATGACTTTCTGTGCTGCAAAGCTGTGACTCATCTTCTGTAGGTCTCTACTGGACAGTCCAGTTGAGAGTTCCATCTTTGCAAATATTCTGCTCCAGAGTGTTGAAACTGCTCTACTAGTGCTTATAGTTAATCCTGGAGGCAGCTGATTTTGAAATTTTATGAGTGAAATTATGATATCTCCTCCCCATCTTCTTTCAATCCAGAAGATGTAGAAGGGAATGTTTTCTTTCTCTTTTTGACTACTTTCTGGATAGTGCAAGTGTTTCTCAGGAAAAGGAATTACAAAATACCCCCTTGGTAATGTCTGCAAAATTGGCTGCAAATGGATGAGAGCTCTCCCTATACCCTGCATCCCTTGTTTCTGGGATTCATGCCTATTTTCCTTATTGCCATATTGTATAAGTGTCTATAGACAAATATCAAAATTCCTGTTAGTCTTTGTATAAATCCATCAGTAAAATGTCACCTCTTAAAAATGAGACTGATTCAGGGATAAGATACAACCCAGGAGAAATGTACATTTATTTATAACTGGGAAAATGATGGGTTGCCTCAAAGGTTTGTTGTGAGAATCAAATGCAATTAGTTCAGCGCTGCATTTTGTAACTCCTAGGAAATTTTAGCTCTTATCCACAATGAGTATTGTTAATGTTTATTTTTATATATTAGGTTCTGTTTCATTGCCACTGTTCCTGGAAATCCATATTTAGGATGTCTGTGTGACGTGCTGTGATTTTGCCTGCATTGTGGTTGGACCTCTTCTAATTTCATATGTTCTCTAAGGCTTCAAAAACACTGTAAGTTTATTTTGAATAACATGGCCTCCATAAAGGAAGACAGAATATTCTTCATCCATAGTTGACCTGTCATACCCATCTCATATCAATAACTAATCATTTAAGATAACTGATGACTACAAATTTAATAAATTATATGCAGTCAACCTCAAGTGCAAGATGAGGGAGTTGGAATTGAAAATAAACCTCCTGTCATGCAACACAGTGATATTATATTTCATTCTTTTTGTTTTCCTTTATTAGTTTAAAATATTTTTATGAATAGATCTTTCTCTTTTCTATTTTATCCAGTGTTTGTATAGAAAAGACAGGATCAATGCTTGCTTCTTTCCCTTTACCAGTTTGTTAGCTAATGAGTCGGTTCCCTGTCTTCCTCCAAGGGTGACCAATTGATTTTTTCCAATTGATTTTTTTATAACATTATAAACTCCTGGTTTTAAATATAATTTTATGGGTGAAATGCATTGTATTTTTTATTTTTATTGATGCTTAAATGGAAAGAACATACCATGTACCTGGAAATATAGGTCCAGAATCATATAACACCAAGACTTATTCTAGTAAAACTATTGGACTTTAGAGCTAAACAAACAAAAAATCCTTTGGACATCTAAGCAGAAGAACATATGATATTTAAGGAGACTTTTTAGACTTCATCAGGCTCTTCAATGGTAATCTTTTATACTAGGAGAAAATGGAGTAATATTTTTAAGACATTAAAAAAAGGAAAATGTGAGTTAAAGATTTTTATATCCAGGTAACCTGACATTCAGTTTTAAAGGACACACTGTAATTGCTATGCAAAAACTAAAGGAATATTGTTTCTATGAGTTTTTTTCTGGGTAATCTACTAGAAATGTTCTGGATGAAAACAAATGGAGAGATGTCAACACTAGGACTAATAATAAGCATAAAATATATAGTTGCCTTGGAAATAAGACTCAATGAGGGTTAAAAGAGAGAGAGGTTTGTATATAATGGCTACATGCTCTGATAATGTGGATAAATTACAACTTTGAAAAATAAGTTTAGAGTAGGGAAAGCATATGTAAGAAAAATTTAATTGTTTTAAATAATCAGAACTGGTTATATTAGTATCATCTTTCTGAGATTGTTGTTTGTATAATGTGGGATAGAGCAAAGAAGAATTATGGGGTATTCTAATCCTATGATGTTCTGCCCCTTGTGGACCAAGATTCTTAGTGTAGAAGAAAGAAAAAGCAGAAGCAATATGGAACAAGGTAAGGAAAGTCTCTAATATTCATTTGAAAAGTAAATATCAATCTGAACCTACAGGGCATCTTAAAAGAACTCTCTCTGCCTCCTCCTCCACTCTTCACCCTCTACCTATCTCTGTCTTAGCTCTGTTCTCTGAAAAGGACCATAAAACAATGTTCAGCCCAATCAAATTGAGTGTCTCTGGTGTCAAGATTGTTGTCTTGAAATATTGTTTCCTACTAAATTGTCTGTTTCTAGGTCAGGACAAGAAATAAACAAGATGAGCCTGGAACATCTTGTCATAACACATAGCAAACAAGCTATTGAGGACACTAAGTTCATGTCAAATGACTTGGTAGCAAAATTGAGCAGACTCCCATCGGCCAAATTTGAACCAGTATTACCTACAGTGTTTCCAATATCTTATTAGGAAAACTTTCATAGGAGAGTATATACACCCTCCCTCCCACCCTTAAATTCTACTGGCTTTATCACACATCTATCCATACATTTATCTGTTTTGTATGCATTTCAAAGTATATTGCATCCATTAGTACCTCGACTCCTAGATACTTCAGCATGAAACTGTCCACTTTTAACATGTTAAAACTGGTAGTGAAATGCAGGTTGACCCTAGTCAAGATCTGAGAGCACTGAGGTAGATCTGGGGTAGCAAAGGAAAAGGAAATCTAACAAAGGCAGAGGTTAAGGGCAGCTAGAAATAATTTTTTTTAACTTTGACAGTTTTGCTTGGGGCCATTCATGGGTGGATTTTTTTTTCCTGACCCAATCTAAGTCATTCATCTTCATACACACATTTCTTTCCCTCTGTTACCTCTGACTTTATTGCTATTGGATTTTTTATATAACTGAGTAGGAAATTTTCAATATCCCACCTAAGATAAAGTAGCTGGTTTTATGTTAGGCCTTGAGCTAATAACAATGGAAGGAAAAATAATCAGCAAGCTATTCATTGAGACCCATTATGTTCACATAGATATGTAGAAATCATAAACTTTGTCTTCCATGTTTCAGACACTCAGTACTACTTGGAGCTTCCTCTACTGATTATACTTATTGCTTTTTTACTTAAGGAGCTTGGAGCACACTGCTACCCCTGCCTGGAAAGCTTCTTCTCTCAGAATCACCTTCAGCTGGCTGACTACCATTGCAAAGTGAATATGTTTATAGAAAGCTATGTGTATGTCAGTTATATACATTATGCTTTATATATGCATAAAATATTCTCTATTCTATGTTTAATATAATACACACATATTTATGTACAAATATACACTCATCATATGCATCAACTGTCAATCTACCTAAGCCATTTTGCACAGCAGCCATAGCTGAAGAGAGATAGCATTGAACTGTTCCCTATGTATCTCCTTGTAGATGTAAGTTCTTCCAATTTTGCTGTTGCTTTGATCAAAGATATGGAATGATGCCTTTTCAATAATTCATTATAAAGCCATGAAACTGTTGAGACACTAGCCTACTATATATTGTTATGAAGTAATATAAATTAACTTCAATTTAGGGGAGTAATTATAAGTTTTACCTTATAAGGGACATACAAAATCCATAAGGCTGAATTATGTATGGCAATCTGTGGACCTGCTTGTATACCTCAGTTATAATTGAAATTCTTCATTCAGAGGTGGGCACCAGTTCCTGGAACATAAAATACTTATGGTACTTTTAAAAGTTTGAATATGCTTATTATTGAAGGTAATGTTATTACGTATCTCCACAGTAATAGAAACTGTGGAGTTACTATTAGGTAAGTCTTAACCTTTGTCATTGTTAGCATTTATTCGTGGGATATAGAATATTTTGACTTAGCCATTTTATTGCAAGCATTTTAGTGACGATTTTTCCACAGATAAATCTTTAAGATATTAGTAAGTTGTATTAAATCAATTAAATTGTATTAAATTCTGTGGCTGTTTTTTTAAGAGCAGTGACACCATTTCTAACATTACCATTTTCATTTTTATTTCATAAATCATTTTTTAAAGATTGATTCTTTTCAATTTAAATATTAGGCTAATATTTGATTCCAATAATTTGATTGATGTTATCCATCATGGCCTTCTTTCACTGGGGGGTTTTCTTTGATGACAATTATTTTCTCTAAGTCCCATACCCCTTGGTCAAGTTTTGTAGATATAAATTCACAAAGAATATGTGATTCTTTGATTAACTTTACTCAATTTCCAATATTCAAGTTTCAACAATGAATAACTTTATTTTGGATTTATTTCTGCAGTAATGATTACAATGAATTAATTATGAGATTGAGTTATAGGTGGGTATATGTAAGCTAATCTAAGACAAAATTGGGAGCAATTTTGGATAGTCAGGGAGAGAACTACACACACATAAAAGTGTGTGGAGAATTCCAGGGAGGGAGTTAGATGGGAAAAGAGAAGAAAGAAGGTGGCAGTGAGGGGAGTGGGTGAGGAAAAGAGAGGTGTGAGAGAAATTAATTTTGGTGTATTGAGTGCTAAGCAATGAATATGAGTGTGGTATGCATGTAGAGTGAGGTTTTCAAAATACCCTTGGGGGAGAGTGTTTTACAGCTTAACCAGTCAATATCAATGATTTTTGTAAAGATCATCTTTGGACAAGGCTCCTTTATCCCCAGAAGCTTGGAATCAGGGAAGGGAGAACTGGGCTTCCCCACTTTGGTTTGGGAACAAATGTATTTCTATAGCATAGAATACTTTTATTCTTGAGAGACGTGAGAAGGAACAATATTGCACAGGACATAATAAATCATCCAGGGAAAAGTTCAGCATGGTAATCACTTGAAAACTATTGCAAATAACTCTTCATCTGAGGTTGTTTATAATTCTTCCTTCTGAGAGGGAGGATGGAAGGAACATGTCTTTCAGTTCCATAGCCTATTTCATAGACAGTATACTTTCAAATGACCCCATACTGTGGACCCAGCTGCATTTTTGCTAGAAAGTCATCTGAAATAGAATGGTGATATGAAATAAGTCATGCCACAGTCTGGAACTACAGTAAGTGGTCTCTCCTCTCTAGGCCTCAACTTCCTTTTGTGCATAAAAGGGAATTGAATTTGAGGTTTTCCTGGCTATGATACAACAGGCTTGCTGTCTTTGGGATGTGTATACAGGTCCCTCTGGACATTCTGTGAGTGATGAGAGCAGTGTCAACACAACTTTGCCTTTCTACTTGCATTTGATGACTGGGACACTGTCATTATCGAGCAACTGCCATCCCTTCTTCCATTATCGACCTCAGCTTGTGGTAGGTTGAGGCCTGACCCAGCCAGCCCAGCCAGCTGACCCCTGGTTAATGGGAACTGAGTATAATCACATTAGCTCAGTTGGGAGTTTTGAAAATTACATTAGCTCATCCAGCAAAAGTGAATCTGCCAATAATTTATGTGATGGATTTGCAATTAGAATATAGAGTTCTTTTTTCTCTTGTGTCTCTTTGATAATCAAACAAAAGTAAAACCACCCAAAAGAAACTAAAATTCCAAACAGCTTATAGGTAATGTTTGAATAGAATTTGATCCTCTAGCTATTGGTTTGGTCCTTTAGATGAAGGATCATTTTACAGATGATTTTGTTGTTGGTCATTGTAAATAATCTACCGAGGGTTCTTGGTAAAGATCAAAGACAAGTTTGAATAGTTATTAAATATATTTATCAGAGCTAAAAATTTCAGGAACACTGGTTTGACTTAAAATTCTCAGAGGAGGGATCCCTGGGTGGCGCAGCGGTTTGGCACCTGCCTTTGGCCCAGGGCGCGATCCTGGAGACCCGGGATCGAATCCCATGTCGGGCTCCCGGTGCATGGAGCCTGCTTCTCCCTCTGCCTATGTTTCTGTCTCTCTCTCTCTCTCTCTCTCTCTCTCTGTGACTATCATAAATTAAAAAAAAATTCTCAGAGGAATATTTGTTTGCTAGGTCTTTATAATGTGATGATATGAAAAATATAATAACTGAAAGAGTATGAAGTTCTATTAGTACTTACATTTGGGAGGTTTTAACTCTGTCTTTGAGTAGGGAAGTGTTTAAGGTAGAACAGATAGGGTAAGTAGGCAGTAACAGAAATTTGCTGAGAGGTACTCTCATGAATCAAATATTAATTCTACATCATATCGTGCTAAATGTGTTACATACATCACATTAATTAACTAAGTAATTAATTAATATTGCTGCAGTCATTTCATAGGTGAGAAACTGGAACTCACATTCCTTATTGTCCAGAATACACTACTAATACACAGTTGAGCAAGACTTTAGAAACTTAAGTATTGTTCTCAATTCAGGCTTAGATAGATAGATAAACAAAAATCACCAGTGAGCTCAAAAACATCTACAACCACAGCAACAATAAAAATAAAGACTTATTGAATCAGAATCTGTGGGAGAGGGGCCATCTTTTAAGAAATTCCACAGGCAATTCTTATGTCCAGCCTGAACTGTCAGTGTAAGATGAGGTACTTTTTAGACAGGTTCTAGTATTGGAAAAACTGTAGAATGTTGCTGGTCATCAAAAAAAAAAAAAAAAGAACTTTCATTGGCCTTCAGGAGATATGCTATACTTATTTTCTGTGGTAGATAATTATCAACTGATAATTTTAGATAATATCAAACTGATAACTCATGTTTGTGCATGAGTTGCAAGTTAGTCCCTGTACTCAGAAGGCTAGGGAAACACTCAATTGATGTTTACTGGGAGAATTGGAGTTATCCTTTTGTTTGCACAGAGAATAAAGATAGGAAGCAGAAACTAGAACACTGGAATTCCCAAGTAGGGTGAGTTGTAGCCACCAAGGGAAGAGAAAGCCTCGCAAGCTCTAGAAAAGGATAAAGATATAAATGGAGCAAGATGCAGGAGGTAATATGAGGCAGAAGGAGAGTGGAGAAACAGCCTGAAATGCTGACTCTGGAAAACAGGCAATCTCACTCCTTTTCCTCACAGCAGTGGTAGACAATACCTGAGCAGGGCTGTATCTCATCCCGCATATTACGCCTGAAGAGGAGCATGGAAGAACTGCACAACGTTCTGAAAGAGTGACAGGAATGTTATGGGATTCAAAAAAGTCATTTTATAAATTTTTGAAGGAATTTGGATTGCCCCATATCTTAGAATGGAGAACAGCAAATTTAGAAGGAGGACTTGTAAAAATCTTCAAAAATATTTAGAAGTATCATGCGGGAGACAGAACAGATAATTTCTGTTTTTACTCTAAGGAGCACAATTGAAACCAATAGAATAGATGTCAAAAGGAGACACAGGTTAATGAAATGTGAGAAAATATTCTTGAACAGCTAGAGATAGCCAGTCTAGTTACCAGATGCAAGTAGGCAGACAGGGCTGAGCTATGACACTATTATTGATGATATAGGGTAAATGTGTACATTGATTGTATTTTTAAATTAGGTAACCTTTAGTACATCTTCCAACATTTTCAGCAACCTCGGACAGCCCTGGAAGAGGGGCAATTGGTTCCAGGTAACTCAAGCATGTGTTGCCTCTTCTCTGTGTGGCCCACAGGTTTATAGAGCAAATAACACAATCATATTGCAGGACATGAGTGGAGTGGGAAATGATATGCTGCAATAAAAGTCAGGATTTGGTAGTTAGTCACAGATGCTAGATAAGCAAGGTGCAGAGCCAACATGGGGAAGGGATTGAATAATCAGGAAAACCAGGAGTAAAGAAGTTGGAGTCAGAGGTGACTAGACGAGTTCTGTGATAGAGCTTATGGCCATGACAGCCTTTAACTCTGACCCAAGATGCTTTTATGGATGAGCTCGGGCTCTTTGAAATTCAGTGGAGTTTAATTTTAATTAGTTTTAATATAAGTGACATTCAGCACTTTCAACTTACAGATTTTATGTTGTCCAATGACCCTACAGTGCTTAACTCTCACAATTGTTGTCTTTATTGCATCTGGATTAATAAAAATTAGATCTGCGTGGTAAGGTAGAGGAGCCTCTGAATTAGAAGTCGAGGAATGTGGCTCTGACAGAAATAACTACTTGACCGTAAACAGATAATGAAAATTTGTTTGTGCTTCAGTTTTATCACTGGCAAAATGTCTAGACTAAGTATAACTGCCACAGCCAGTTCTTCAAGATTAAAATTACATAGTTATTTATAGGCTTATACACTTTAAACTTTATTACTATGGCCACTACTCTTGTTACTGTTTTTGGTGTCCCTGACAAGTAGCCTATGACTCAGTCTTTGTTTCATGAAAGTGCCATCAATTAGGATTATAAATTTTGGGCAGAGATAAATTGTCTGAGCTAATTACATTTGTGACAGTCTAAAAAAAATAGAGTTGCAACCCCAATGACCCCAGTATTATTTTTGCAGTCCTGCCATAAGATACTTTGCCATTCGTTTTTGGAGGCATGATGCCTGTCAGAATTTATCATCCTCTTCAACAGATTGCATCTATTATCATTACCCTGGTCTGGGTCTTATTTTCTAATCAATTTTATTATAGTGGTAAAATATAGCTAACATAATATGTATCATTTTAACCATTCATTACTGTATAATTCAATACATTTACAATGCTGTGTAACCCTCAACACCATACCCACACTTTGTTTTTTGTTTTTGTTTTTGTTTTTAATTGCAGCCATTCTAATGCCCAGGAAGTGGTATCTCACTGTAGTTTTGATATGCATTTCTCTAATCACTAATGCTGTGGAGCATCTTTTCATATGTTTATTGGCCATTTATATATCTTCTTTAGAGAAATGTCTATTGGGCTTTGGCCTATTTTTGAATTTGTTTTTGGTTGTTGAGTTTTAGGAATTCTTCATTTATTCTGGATACTAATCTTTTATCAGATAAATGATATACAAACATTTTCACGCTTTCAGTAAATTGTCTTTTTTGCCTTCTTGACAGTGTCCTTTGATGAACAAAAGTTCCTATTTTCAATAAAGTCCAATCTCTGTATTTTTATTAGAGAGTTTAATTTATTTACATTTATGTAATTGCTGGTAAGGAGACACTTAGTCCTGCCATTTGCTCTTCATTTTCTATAGGCTTTCTGACTTTTTTTAGTCCTTCATTTTATCCATTTCTGTCTTCTTTTGTGTTTAGTTGATTTTTTTTTTGAAGTGAAACATTTGATTTCTTTCTCATTTTCTTTCTTTCTTTCTTTTTTTCTTAAGATTTTATTTATTTATCATGAGAGGCACAGAGAGAGGGAGGTAGAGAGACAGGCAGAAGGAGAAGCAGGCTCCATGCAGGGAGCCTATCCCACGAATCTGGGATCCCCCCCCCCACCCAGCGGAAGGCAGATGCTCAACTGCTGAGCCAGCCAGGCGTTCTCATTTTCTTCTGAGTATATTCTAGAGATATTTTCTTTGTGGTTACCATAAGAATTAAATTTAAGGTCTGTTATGGTTTGAATTATGTCTCTGCAAAATTTTCATGTTGAAGCCCTAATCTCAATGTGACTGACTGTTTTTGGAGACAGGCCCTTAGGAAAGTAATTAAGGCTAAATGAGGTTATTATGGTGGAGTCAAAATCTGGTAGAACTAATGTTTTTATAAGAGGAAGAGGAGACATCAGAGAACTCTCTCATGCTATAACATAGAGAAGAGACCACATGCAGACTCAGCAAGGAAGTAGCCATCTATAAGCCAGGAAGAGAGGTTTCACCAGAAACCAACCCTGAGGGCACCTTGATCTTGGATTTCTAGATGCCAGAACTTGAGAAATTAGATTGCTGTTATTTAACCATCTAGTTTGTGATATTTTGTTATGCCATTCTGACCAAGCTAAAACAACCTCTTAAAATTATGATATAATTTGAATTTATACTGACTTAACTTCAATAGTATACAAAAACTTGTATACAATATAATAGCATGCAAAGCCATTCCTCCTTCTGTTGTTGATGTCACAGGGTTCATCTTTCTACATTGTATACCCAGTAAAATAGATTAATAATTTTTTATGCATTTGTTTTTTAAATCGTGTAGAAAATAAAAAGTGGAGTTATAAAGCAAGATTACAATATTATTAGCTTTTATAGTTGCTCAAGCATTTATCTTTACTGAAGATCTTTATTCTTCCACACATCTTTGAGTTACTGCCTAACATTTTTATTATTTTATTTTATTTATTTATTATTTTAAAGTAGGCTTCATGCTGGGCATGGAGCCCAAAGTGGGACTTGAACTTACAACCCCAAGATCAAGACTTGAGCTAAGATCAAGAGTCAGGTGCTTAAATGAGCCACCCAGGTAGCTCACCCTCAACATTTTTATTTTAACTGGGAGGATTTCCTTTAGCATTTCTTATAGGCAGGTCTAATGGTAACAAATGTCTTTAGCTTTAGCTTTTAGTTATCTAGGAATAATATCCTAATGTCTTCCTGAATTTTGAAAGTCAATTTGCCAGACATAGGATTCTTAGTTGATAGTTTCTTCCTTCAGTTTTTTGAATATATCAACACAGTACTTCTGGCCTCCAGGGTTTCTATTGAGAAATCAGTTGTCACTCTTATTAAGGATCACTTATATGTGATGATTTGTTTCTTTCTTACTGCTTTCAAGATTTTCTCTTTGCCTTTCTTTGGATGATTAGATCTTGGTGTGGGTCCCTGGATTTATTTTACTTGGAATTGAACTTCTTGGATTTGTATATTTATATCTTGTATCCAATTTGGGAATTTTTTCACACCCATTTTCTTAAAATATTCTTTCTGTGTCTGTCATGAATAAATAAAATCTTTCTGCTCTTTTTCCTCTCTTCTCTTTATTATATTCCTATAGTGCACATGTTAGTTGACTTGTTCATGTCTAAAGGTGCCTTAAGCTTTGTTCACTTTTCTTTATTCTTTTTTCCTTTTGTTCTTCAAACTCAGTAATTTCCATTGTCCTATCTTCATGTTTGCTGCTTCTTTTTTCTGCTTGCTCAATTAGCTTTTGAATCTCTCTAGTGTATTTTTCATTTCAATTAATGTGCTTTCAGTACTATAATTTCTTCTTGGCTCCATTTTATAATCTCTGCCCCATTAACGTTGTAATTTTGTTCATACATTATTTTACTGTCTTTGTTCATGCCTTTCTTTAGCAATTTAACATTTTTTAAATAAATATTTTATTTATTTATTCATGAGAGACACACAGAGAGAGGCAGAGACATAGACAGAGGGAGAAGCAGGCTCCATGCAAGAAACCTGATGTAGGACTTGATCCCAGGACCCCAGGATCATGCCCTGAGCCAGAGGTAGATGCTCAATCGCAGAGCCACCCAGGCATCCCAGAAATTTGACATCTTTAAGACAATTGTGATGTAGCCTTTGTCTAGGAAGACTACCATCTGGTTTTTGTTAGGGATAGTTTCTGCTGATTTATCAATTTATTTTATTTTGAATGGTCCATTATTTCCTGCATGCCTTTTGATTTTTTTTTGTTGCAAACTGGAATTTGAGTCTTATAGTGTAATAACTCTGGAAATCAGATTAACATAGATCTCTGGAAGACACTTCCAGGTAGCTCTGTGTTTGCATATTTCTTGGTACAATACAGGTAACAGAACTACATTTTCTTTAATAAGTTATTTTTTTTATTGAGAAATTTACAGTGTCATAAGACTTTTTTTTTTCTGAAAAGGGAGATTTAGTAAAATTATCTTTCCTAACCAGAGACAATGTTTATTCTTAGGGAAAGTTATACAGTCATATGAATTTGCAATTATCATTAAGGATTCCATTTGTATAAATTATTTTTCATTATATTAATTTGTAAATTTCTTCACTAATGATGTGCATAGCTTACCTTTAATATATACAATATTTACATATCCCTGGCTGCTCTGCATCTCCATTCTGGGGCATCCCCCTTTCTACTTCCCGCAATCCAACATGGAAGTAATGTCTCTGGTCCAGTAGGTGGCACTGGGATCCTCTTCCTGTGCTGTAAGAAATGTAAGTCTTTGCCTTTACTCTTCTTTAAGTGGAGTATTTAAAATATTACTTCTACATGTTAATTTGCATGAATTAAAAATTTTAATACATACACAAAGTTGTATGTATTATTTATGTATGATATAAAGTATATAAGATAACAGGCATGAACTCACCACTCAATTTAAGAAGTAGAATAGCACTAGTAATTCAAGATTCTTATTTGCTTGTTCTCTATGCTATCCCTATCATCTCTTAAAATAATTCTTATTATAAATTGGTATTCATTGTTTCTTTACTTATTAAAGATCAGTTTTATTGTATATATAATATGTATAATACAATATATAACATACATAATCTCTACATATCTACATATTATAGATAATCAGAAAATATCTTATAATTAGATAAACATATAATAATATACATAATTTCTTAAACCATACATTGCTTAGTTTTGACTATCTTTGAATTTTATAATAGTTTTACAGAGTTTTGTTATTAATACTTTTGAAACTTAGTTTTATACACATGATATATGTAATCTGTGGAATGCTTTATTTTATTTTATTTTATTTTATTATTTTTTTGTGGAATGCTTTATCACACAGCATTGTGTGTCTGAGATTCAACAGTCATATTAATTACACTTACAGTTCTGTATTTTCTATGCAGTGTTTAGTATTCTACTATGTGAATATTATACCATTTATTTATTTTCTCCACTATCGATAGGAGTTTGTATGACTTCCTAATTTTGCTATTATAAACAGTCTACAGCAAAAGTTTTGATTTTTTCCTGTTATTAATGAGGAAGCTATGGGTTTACAGGAGGGAATGGGAATTGTTAGATGGTACAATTAGTATATATTCAATTTTATAATGTATTGCCAAATGACTTTCCAAAAGCACTGGTCAATTTATGAACACAACACCCTCATCCACCTTTGAGATTCAACTTTAAAATTTTTGCCAATAGAGAGATATAGAATCGTATCTCTTGTAATGTTAGTTTTCTTTTCTTGATTACTAACAGATTTGAGCATCTTTTTATATAATTCTTCTCAATTTTTATTTCCTTTTCTGTTAAATGCTGTTTATTTCTTTCATACTTTATTCCAACATGTTTTGACCATTGATATTTCTCATGAAAACTCTTTCCTTTCTCTTTCTCAGATTTCTATTATATGTATGTTTGCCTCTAATATTGTCCTCCACATCTCTGAGGTTCTTTTTTCCCCTTCAATCTCTTTGTATTTTTCAATTTTTGAGACTCTCTAATTACTATTGCTGTGTCTTCAAGTACACTGACTCTTCTGGCATCTCAAATCAATCTAGTGAATTTCTCAATTCAGTTGTTGAATATTGAGGTTATAAAATTTCCATTTTATAGTTTCTTTTGAGATAGCCTATGTCTTCTCTCATAGAAAGTATGTTAAAAATGCTTTAAAATATTTTTCTGTAGCTTTTGAGCACATTTAAAATATCTGCATTAAAATGTTTTTCTGATAAATTCAACATCTGGGCTATTATGAGATTAATTTATTGACTGCATTTTCCTTGACTTGGATCATGTTATCCTTTAAAAAAATTATTTTAAACTTATTTTTCACATGTCTAATAGTTTTTTTTGTCTAATAGTTTTTAATTAAATATCATTGGTGTTACCTTATAAAGCCTCTGGATTCGGTTATTTCCTTCTGAAATGTGTTGATTTTATTGGACTCATCACTCAAATTGTGTAAGCTCTTTTTATATTTTATTAGGGCAGACCTATTCAATGGCAAGAGTGTTTCCCAAGTGCCTCCAAACTTCGTCTTTTAAATGGATATGTCTGCCCTTCTTTGTTTTTATTTTACAAATGCAGATCTGGATTGGACTGACTCTTGGTGTGTTCTCTGGCTTCTCAGATGGAATCCTGGGGTGTAATCAAATAAAAGGTTTTTTTCTTAAAAATTTTATTTATTTATTCATGAGAATCACAGAGAGGAGAGAGAGAAGCAGAGACAGGCAGAAGGAGAAGCAGGCTCCATGCAGGGAACCTGATATGGGACCTGATCCAGGATTTCCAGGATCACACCCTGGGCTGCAAGCAGCACTTAACCGCTAAGCCACCAGGGCTGCCTATAATCAAGTAAAAGTTAAAGTAGTGTTAGCAAGGTCTCTTCATTCCACCAAAAGTGCTTCATCTTTCTCTGTGTTCTGCTTAAAACCCTGAAAAAGCCACTCCCTGGCAAGCTGTCTGTAGTCTTAACACTGTGCATGAGCAGTCAAAGACTAACAGGAACCCCAAACAAGGATTTCTCAGATCTCATCTACACAGCTCCCTTCTCTTGCTCACATACTGCCTTGCCCTACAGATCCTGATGAGTCAGCTTCCCTAAATTCTGACCTCAGTTCAGTGAGATTACCATGTTCTGCTTGGAGTCCAGTTTACTGTGGCTTGCCTGAGAAATTGTTCTCAGGTAGAGCCAGTGAGATTCTGACATACACTTCACAGGTTTCTTTTCTCTCAGGGATAATAATTCTTTATTAACTTTGACTATGTTTGAAAAAAGTACCTCACATATATTGTTCATTTTTATGTTTTTATTTTCAGTTCTGAAAGGTTAATTGAATATCAGTTACTCTGTCTGTTGGAAGCACAATTTTAATTCCATATTTTTTATTCCTCTAACTGCAGTGAAACCCTGATTCCCTGCAACATCAATATATTTACTTCTCTGCTTTATCTGGTAATATACCAAAACAATTTCAGTATTCACATATTAATGCACTACCAATCAATACCAACCTTATCAAATAAAGTTCAGGATTTCCTTGGAGTTCTTTTGATTTTAGGATATATTCCATAAAAAATGTATAGAGTACTGCATTTAAAAATTATTATTTATTACAGAGTTAGATTATATTTCTATTTATGATCAAGTTTTAGATTTACATCATTATTCTTTTTTATTTAATTTTTAGTAGATAAAATATTTATAGGTTCCATTCATGTATATATAAAGACTTGGAATATCTCACTCTCATATTTATCCCTTTCAAGGTGTTTTTAGTCACATCTATAAATAACTCTCTTCTTAATTTCTGATTTATCCTTTTTGTTTCTTTTTGCAAACAAACTCTTCTTTTTTCTAGCATGAAACAATAGATCATATTTACTTTCCCCTCCCCCTCTATTTGGTCTATTTTCTTTGCTCAAATTATTTTTCTTTAATGTTGAAAGGTTTTGTTTTAGTTCTAGTCATTACTTTTCCTTATCATGACATTGATTCCTTTTTCCTTAGTTGTGTCTCTATTATTTGACTTTTCAGCTTTAGGTAACATATGCTAATTCTCACCGAAAATTTAGGGATAATAAATGAATTGATTGTACTCTTTTATTTCTTCTTTTCCTATTATTTTAGTTGCATTATTTCCACTTTATTAGAACATATGAATTAAATGCTATCCTTTACTTGTGCTCACCTTTGTTTTAACCTGAGATCTCCATTTAATATATTAAAACTCTTTTTGCCAAAATTTTCTCAAATTCTTGGCTGAATAAAACTGGTCATGTACAAAATTCCCCACAAGGTATTATACTATATGTTCTACTATATGTAAATTGAACTCCAATAAAAAAATTCCCCACAAATCATTTAAAAACAATATCTCTGAGTTCTTAGACCTATCAACTGTATTTTTTTGTCTTTTACCTTTGGTATTTGGAGGACTATTTATATCTAAAGCTATTTCACACTTTTATCCCTTGACATTTAAAACTACTTTTTTCACTTTAGTCTTGATGTGTGTGGTGTTAGCAAGTTGTCTGACAACAAGCTAATTCTATTTCTTTTGTCAGTAAGTTGGTCTTTTACCTAAAAGCTTAGACTATCTTTGCATTTATCTCTAAGATCTAGCAATTTCTAGCACACACTTCGCTGTCAACCATACCAGATCCACTCTTTCCAGATACAACCTTGCGTATCTTGTACTTTCATTTCATCTTCCCTGAGGAGTTTAATTTTTCTTCATTTCATTATGTGGGTGATTACTTTTCATTCTATCTCTTTCTCATTCATTTCAATTATGAGATTTTGAATATTTGACCCAAAGAATTATTTTATTTGAAAATATATTTTTTAAAAAGTATTTAATTGATATTGGAGTGTTTATTACAGTTTTCATCTGTTTTATGGTTGGTTTTTAAGGGGAGACTTGACATTAGCTGCAATATTCTCTTTTCATTTGAAGTTTTCTTCCTATAGTGACTTTATAAGAACTTTTATATCATTTTCTCTTCATCTTTAAATGTGTTATATTTTTCTGAAATAGCATGAATAAGTGTATATAGACAAGACTTAGGGGTTTCATTGTGTTCTACATTTCTTATGTTCTAGCATTATCTTCTGTTGGTATAGTAAACTGTAGTTTCTTTAGTCAGTGGATAATTGTGAATTGATGTGTTTTTTCATTTGTGATACTGATAATTGTCAAAAATTTCAACTATATTCTCTTTTTCCTCCTCCAATCTGAAGTTTCCAAGGTGTTTCTCCATTCCAAGTCACTCTTCTCTTACCCAGAAATAATATCTTTCTAAGCCTGCTATCACTCCAACACACTTCCAGCTCTTACCTGCTAAAGGTGATTAAAGAGATCTGTCAACTAAATGCAACACATAATCCTAAAACAGCAAGACATTATCATGGAAGTGATTGGTGAAACTTGATTATGGATCATGGATTGGTGAAACTTGATTATGGATCATGGATTTAGAATAGTATTGTATAGTATATCAATATAGTAGAGTATATCAATAGTATCAATACATATACAATACAGTATAGTATATATCAATGTGTAATCTCCTGAGTTTGAAAACCATAATGTGGTTATACAAGGTAATTTTTTCTTGAGAGTAAGAATTTTTTACAAGGTAATTTTTTCTTGAGAGTAAGAATTTTTTCTTAGTTAAGTATGAGATAAAAGACCATAATGTGTTCAACTTCCTTTCAAATAATTTAGAAAAAATAATTTATATATATCAATCTAAATGTTAACAACCGATTAACTTAGAAGACTGTATAGAAGTACCCTTTGTGTCCTTTCTGCAATATTTCTGTAAGTTTATCTCTTAATTGTTCAATAGACAGATCCATCAGGCCCCAAATCTATTGTCAGTATTTCATTGCTCACAGTGGGATTCTTCATTCAAGATTTATTGTACTTGTTTCCAACACCACTGTGTCCCTGTCTTTACCTCTTTTGCTTACAGAAGTTTCTGTAACCACAAGCCAGTAGGACATTTAAGTCACTATTATAATGAATTTCTGGAAGCTGAATGTGGACTAATATGAAAGACAGTACTGGAGGCAACATTCTCAGAGGGTCTTCCACACTTTTGTAGCGTTTATTTCCATGACCCACCAGGTTATCCTCCTGAAGATTTGAAGAGGATCTTCTCCAAGCATTAGCTGGGGGAAGGGAAGAATAATCGTTATGAAACTCACAGCCTTCTTCATAACAAATGCCTGCTCTCCAGAGTCAAAGCAAGAAACAGATTTTTAATTATAGAAAACAATCTGATCATTACCAGAGGAGAGGGAGTAGGGGGATGGGTTAAATAGGTGATCGGGATTAAAGAGTACACTAGTGATGAGCACAGGGTGCTGCATGGAACTGTTAAATTACTATATTGTACACCAGAAACTAATATAATGTTGCATATTAATTAACTGCAATTAAAATAAAAAATTCAAGGGAAAAAATCTGCTTTCCAGAAGAAGACTTTGCCAGAGCCTTTTCTTATTTGGATAAGGGCATTCCTACCACGTTAGCATTCCTTTCTCAGTTATAGGAGGAAAAAATAAACAAACGTAGGAAACACGGATCAGAGATGGGAATGTTGTGGCCTAGAAACAGAATGAGGAACAGGGAAGAATTAAAGCTGTATTACTGAAGAACCACTTGTAAAGGCCACAAACTGGAGACACAGGCCAACTAAAAGAAAGATCTAATTATAAGATTATAGAATATTTCTCTCCTCCCATACCTAATCACCACAGTAACAGAGCTCTAGTACTACATTAAATTACAGTAGAAAGAGCTGCAAGATTTAGAATCTCCCTGAAGAGAAGTACTTAGGGAAATCCAAAGTCAATAGGGGAGACAAAAACAAGGACACTGGAGAAAGTTGATGCCTTTGGCTATGAAAAACATTAAATACAACCACGGTTAGCCAAATGAATATAAACCCTCATATCAAAGGTCTATTTACCTCGGTTTCTATTACCTAACATATCAAGTCCAGCTTTCAAGAGAAAATTACAATACATGCCAAAGGCAAGAAAAACAATCTCAAGAGACAAAGAAATAAATGGATACAGACTCCAGTTACAAAGATGTTGTAATGATCAGAAATGAAATTTAAAATAAGTGTGATTAATATGTTAAGGATTCTAGTGGTTAAAGTAGAGAACATAAAAGAACAGCAGAATAATGTAAACAGAGAGATGGAAACTCTAAGAAAAAAGCAAAAGATATGTTAGCTCAAAAGCAGTGTAACACAATTGTAGAAAGTCTTTGAAGGACTCATCAGTAGATTCAAAACGACTAAAGAAAGAATCAATGATCTTAAAGATAGGTCAATAGAAACTTCCCAAACTGAAATTCAAAAAGAATAAAGAATAAAGAAAATAATAGAATAGAACATCCAAGGAATGTGGGACAATTTCAAAAGGTGTAACTTATGCATGATTGGAATACCCAAAGGAGAAGAAAGAAAGAATGGAGCATAGGAAATATTTGAAGTAATAGTGACTTCAAGCTTTCCAAAATATAGACAACAAATCAAAGATCCAGAAGTTCAGAGTACACTAAGCAGGGTAAGTACCAAAAATAAATCCCATGTACGCATGTCTTATTCAAACTTCAGAAAAGAAAAGACTAAGGGAAATCTTGAAAGAAACCAGAGGGGAAAAGCATGTTACATATAGAGGAGCAAGGATAAGAATTACACCAAACTTATCAGAAACTATGTAAGCTAAAACGGAGTGGTGTGAAATATTTAAAATGTTGAAAGAGAAAAACCACCAACCCTAGAATTCTATATCCAACAATGGTATTCTTCAAAAATGAAGAAGAAATAAAGACTTTCAGAAAATTTAAAGAGCTAAGAGAATTCATCATCAGCAGGCTTCCACTGCAAGAAATCTTAAAAGTTCTTGAGCTAGAAGAAAAATGATATAGGTCAGAAAATTGGATCTACATGAAAAAGCATCAAAGAATAAATAAAAGAAGGTAGAACAAAAATCTCATGGTTTTTTTTTTTGTATCCCCATTGATCTAAATGATAATAATTTGTTTGAATAAATGAGTAATAATGTACTGAGTGATCATATCGTATTGTTAAGTGAAATGAATGACAATAATTTCAGAAGGAACAAAAAGAAGGAATTTGGGTTACTTCATATGAGGTGGTATGTGGTATGGTGTTACTTGAAGGAAGCCCTAGATTAATTACAAATTCACATTGGTAATGTTACAGCATTACTAGAAGCAGATAAAAAGAGAAGTATAAGTGATATACTAAGATAAGAGATGAAATGGAATCCTAAAAAATGCTTAATTAAAACCAGAAAAGTCAGAAGAAGAGGCCAAAAAAGAAACAGAACAACTGCATTAATAGAAAAACAGTTACAAACCTAGTAGGTATTAATCCAATGATATCAATAGTCACTTTAAATGTAAATAGCCTAACCACACCTTTTAAAATACAGATAAAGAAGATTTTAAAAACTCAATTATATGTTGTTTACCATAAACTCACTTTTTAAAATTTAAAATCAATTAATGAACAGATAATGTATTATTAGTATCAGAGGTATAGTGATTCATCAGTTGCATACAACACCCAGTGCTCATTACATCAAGTACCCTCCTTAATGCCCCTCACCCAATTACCCCATCCCTCCATCCTCCTTTCATCACACAACTCAGTTTGTTTCCTATAGTTAAGATTCTCTTATGGTTTATCACTCTCTCTGATTTCATCTTATTTTTCCTTCCCTTATGTTTATCTCTTTTGTTTCTTAAATTCCACATAAGAGTAAAACCATATGATAATTGTCTTTCTCTGATTGACTTGTTGTGTTTAACACAATACCCTCCAGTTCCAGCCACGTTGATGTAAATGGTAAGATTTCATTTTTGATGGTGTAGTAATATTCCATTATATACACACACACACACACACACACACACACACACACACAATATCTTCTTTATCCATTCATCTGCTGATGGACATCTGGGCTCTTTCCATATTTTGGCTATTGTAGACATTGTTACAGGTGCAGGTACACCTTAGGATCACATTCATGTCCTTTGGGTAAATGCCTAGTAGTGCAATTGCTGGGTCATAGGGTAGCTCTAATTTTAACTTCTTGAGGAACCTTCATACTGTTTCCCAAGGGGGTTGTACCAGCTTGCATTCTCACCAAGAGCGTAAGAGTGTTTCCCTTTCTCCACATCCTTGCAAACATTTGTTTCCCCAGTTGTTAATTTTAGTCATTCTGACTTGTGTGAAGTGGTATCTCACTGTGATTTTGATTTTGATTTCCCTAATCCCGAGTGATGTTGAGTGTTTTTTCATGTGTCTGTTGGCCATTTGTATGTCTTTCAAGAAATGTCTTTTCATGTCTTCTGCCCATTTCTTGACTGGATTTTTTGTTTTTTGAGTGTTGAATTTGATAAGTTCTTTATAGATTGTGGATACTAGCCCTTTATCTGGTTAAGGCATTTGCAAATATCTTCTCTCATTCTGTAGGTTGTCTTTTGGTTTTGTTGACTATTTCTTTTGCTGTGTAAGCTTTTTATCTTGATAAAGTCCCAATAGTTTATTTTTGCTTTTGTATCCCTTGCCTTTGGAGGCCATATGTTTATTAAATAATTGAATTGGTTATCAATATTTCAACAAATAAAACCCCTGGCCTAGATGAATTCACTTGTAATTTCCACCATAGATTAAAGGAAGAAATAATAGCAGTTCTCTAAAACCTTCCATAAAATAGAAGCAATGGAACAGCTATAAGAATAGCATTATATTGACCAACATCCAAATCAGGTAAAGAGAGACATCAGCAGAAAACTATACAACAATATATCTCTCATGAACATAGATGAAACAATCCTTAACAAACCGTTAGCAAATTGAAGTCAAAATGCATAAAAAGAATCATGCACTGTGACCCGTGGGATTTATTCCAGGTATTCATGGTTGTTTCAGCATTTAAAAATTGTTGTAATCTATCTTATTAAAAAACGCTAAAGAAGAGAAATAATATGATCAATGATGCAAAATAAAGCATTTCAGAATTTCCAACACTTGTTAGTGATAAAAGCTCTTATCAAACTGGAGTAGACGGGAAATTCCTGAGCTTGAAAAAGAGGATATGATAAAGAATCAATAGTGAAACTAGTACTTACTAGTTGTGAGAGACTAGACTCTTGGCCTTTTAGATCAGGTTCAAGACAAGGACATCTCCTTTTACCACTACTTTTTAACATCATACTGGAAGTCCTAGGTATTGTAAAGGACAAGAAAATGAAACAAATGATTTAAAGATTGGAATGGAAGAAATAAACCCATCTTTATTCATAGATAATAGATTGTCTACGTAGAAAATCCAAAAACTGGCAAAAATATTCTGAAATTAATAAGAAAGTATGTCAGATTTGTAGGATTCAAGGCTAAATATAAAATCAGTTACTTTCCTATATACTAGCAATGAAAGATTATAAAGTGAAATTAAAAATCTATAACATAATGGCATAAAATGGAAATAATTAGTCATAAGTCTAAATATGTATAGGATCTTAATGGGATAACTACAAAAACACTGATAAAAGAAGTTAAATACATGGAAATATATTTTCTGTTCATGGATTGGAAGAATTGATATAGTTAGGATGTCAATTCTTCCTAGTTTGATCCAGCATTTCAAGGTGATTCTAATTAAAATCTCAACAAAGTATTTTGTAGAGAGCAATAATTAATTCTAAAGTTTATATGGAAAGAAAAAAATTTACATGGGAAAGTAACACAATACTGGAGAACAATATTGGAGGATGCACACTATCGAATTTCAAGACTTAATATAAAGTAAGAATAATCAAATGATTTGGTCTTCCTAAAGGATAGATTTCTTGAGGTGAAATTACAACATAAAAAACGTGTAAATCCAAATCTTGACAGGTTGTATTAATTTCTATTGCTGCTATAATAGACTGGATTACCTCCAGTCAACCAAATCACCAAATTTAGTGGCTTAAACAACCCAAATCTATTATCTTACAGAAATTAGATATATTAAATCAATTTCACTGGCCTAAAATCAAGGTGTTGGCAGGCATGTATTTCTTTTGGAAGCTCTTGGGCACTCCACTTCACCCTTCTCAGCTTCTGGAGGCTGCCTACATTCCTTGGCTCTGACCGCTTCCTCCTTCTTCAAAGCCAGAAGTTTCCTCCTTAATTTTTGCTTCTGCCCTAACACATTCTCTCTCTGATTGTGATCTTCCTTACTCCTTATGTGAACATTTATTACATTGGGTGCACTCAGATAATCCAGGATAATCTTTGGGTTATGTTTGGCATGTTTTTACATACAAAATATATAGTTCTGAAAAAAGGCAGTTGAGATCTATCATGGAGTCAGCATTCCAGCAAAGAGTTAGAGGTGGGATGGGTGGAATAAAGGTAAGTAACAAATAAATGAACAACAACCATCTGAATTTATATGTGGTAAAAAAAAATGTTATGTGATAAGGTGATTATAATCAAATTATTTTAGGTTACGTGATCAGAGAAAGTTTTACTGAGAAAGTGAGTTTAAGCTTAGAAACAAAACAAAAACCTCCAAACCAGTGAACCAAGAATAAATAGGAAAGCAGAATGAGAAAGGAGTAGAATGATACAAGGACAATCCTAAGACATTTGGTATATTCAAGAAGACATAGATCTGTGCAGCAGGAGCCTATTGAAAATAATAAACTTGAAGATATAGGCTGGAGCCAGGTGAATGGAAGGCTTTTTCATTTTGAATCCAGTGGAAAGCCATGACAAGGTTTTTAGATATAGGTAGTTGAAGAGGGCATTCGTGTGAGTGTGTGTATGTGTGAGAGATATCTGATTTATGTTTTAGAAAGCTATACAGTTACTCTGTGGAGAATAGATTTAAAATAAACAAGAGAAGAGACCAATAATCCACTATAATCCATTGAAGAAAGAGTGGCTTGACAAGAGTTTTAGCAGTGAAGGGAAAACATTAAATGAATTAGGAATATGTTTTAGAGATGAAGGTGACAAAGCTTTTTATCTTGCTGATTAATTTTTGATATGATAGTAGGAAGAATGAAGAATAACTACTAGAATTTGATATTGGGCAACTGGTTGGTTACTGGTGCCATTTACTAAAATGGGAAAGATGAAAAAAGCACAACCTTGGATATGGTGAGATTAATAATTCTGCTTTGGCTGTATTAATTTTGTAATGACTTTTAGGCTCCATTGAGGAGGTGCAAGAAGGATCCTAGATATACAAAGTTAGAAATGAGTAAATGTGAGGACTGAAGATGCAAACTTAGGACTCATCAGCATATATATGGTATTTAAGGACATGGGAATGGAAATTATCCCTTTAGATAGAAGAGTGGAAAACACAGAACAGAGTCTTGAACCATTTCATATATCAATGTCAAGTAAAGAAAGAAAAATAAGTGGATAATGTAATGGGAAGGATTTGATAGTTTAGGGGTGACAGAAACTAAAAATAGAGACTATTTTAAGCAGGTAGATGAGGTGAACTCTTGAATAGTTTAATTTTCATAGTTTCAGTGTAGCAGTGGTGAGGGAAGCCCAGTACCTCAGGGTAGAGAAGACTGTGTGATGGGAGGAACTAGATAACTCAAAGGAGTGGAAAGTTTTACTGAGAAAAGGATCAAAGAAATGAGGTGTTAATTAGAGGAGGATGTAGGTTTATGTGATGTGTGTGTGTTTTTGTGTGTTAAGATGGATGATGATAGATTGGATTGAGATGCTAATGAAATGGATCCAATAGAAGGAGAAATCAGTAATGAGAAATTCAGGATTAAGTCCTTAAAAGCAACAAAACAAATGGGATCCAAATTTGAGACTACCTTAGATGGGACCGGGGACACTTTATCCATAGTAACGAAAGGCCAAGGACATGGTACAGGTGCAGATTCAAATAAAGTGGTTGATTTAGTGGTAGAAAAATAATTGCTCATTTTTTCTTAATGAAATGTCAGACAAGATTAACTGTAAGGGGAGTGGCTATAAAAAAAGAGGGTTGAAAAGGTCAAAGTTTTGAGAGAAAAGAAACACAAAGCAAATTATATTTTTGGAGCATTGGAACGGGTGGTGAGATCATTTGGGTACTGTTGTGTGCCTAAGAGATTTACGATAATGTGTTTAAAGTAAGACTTTCAGGGTGCTTGTGTATTTTTCTCCAGATCTTTCCAGCTGTATATGAGTAGCCAGAGTAAGCAGATAAAGTTTAACCAGAAAGACAGTGTATAAGAAGTCCTTTTCTCCACAATCTCAGTAATTCTAGTTATTATCAATCTTTAATTTTGTCATTATGGTAGCTAAAAACCAAAATCTCATTTTATTTTAGATGGCATTTCTTTACCTCTAGTGAGGCTCAGTATCTTCATATGCTTATCAGCCATTGTATTTCTTCTTCTACAAATTATTGGTTTACATTATTTTTTGTTCTAAGTTATTTGCTTTTTTTCTTATTGATTTTTAAGATTTATATATTGGATACTAATATTTTGCTATATACCTTGCAATATTTTCTCTCAGGTTATTAATTATTTTTAATTTACAGTGTCTTTCACTGTATTGATTGTAGACATTCATAGTAAAATATATTCATATTTTCCTTTTGGAATTTGTGAGTTTATGGCTTGTTTAGTCTTCTGCTCTTCTACCCCATTTGAAATTTTTAAGTTAGTCTCCTATATTTTATTTTAATATTTTCCAAATTTATAAAGAATTTGATCATTTAATAATTTGAGGTGAATTTTGCATACAGTGTGTGGTGTTACTTAATGAATAAGCCAACTGTCCAATAAATTTTCCAACTGATCTAAAGAGTCACCTTCATATTTTAAATTTATATGCATTTATGTGTATTTATATGCATATGCATAGTCATGTATATGGATTTTCTTCTCTGTCCCATTGATTTTCTTGTCAATACCTGTTACTGTGATAACAAATGTAGTTTTGTATCATGTTTTGCTATTTTGTAGAGCTAGTTCCTCCCTTTATTATTCTTTCTTTAAAATTTTTTGTTGGTTATTCTTGTTTTTCTCTAGATAAACTTTATAATTTGCTCATCAACCCCAATGGGCCTTACTTGCATTGAATTTACATATTAGTTTTTGGAAACATTTAAATTTTGCTTTGGGAGAGGAAGAGAAAAGCAAAGAGCAAGACACACTAAAGCAGGCTAAAGTGAGCTGATCCTGGGGTCTCAAGACATGGTTCCAGACCCTCTGGGAAGAAGAGATCCAAAGGCAGGAGAGAGGGACACATAGCATCAGCTTCACTCTAATCATGTATTTACCAAAGATCAGTCTTGAAGATTCCAAATGCAGCAATTTTGGTTAAAACTACTTGCTGAAATGTTGTCCAAGAAGTTGTATCACAGCCATTCCCCCCCCAAACCAGTGTTTACATCTATTGAAATCAACTAATATTCTTGAATTACTCAATCATTTGGTAGGAACAGGTTAAAAAGAAAATAGAAACAGAAAATTGGGAAAAAGAGGCAACAATGTAGGAGAGGAAGTTAACAATTTATCAAAGTAAGAACACTGAAAAATTTTTTTAAAAATCTATTACAGGAATGCCTGGATAGAAGAAACTTTGTAAGGGAATTCGAGTTTATCCAATAAAAGGAAAGATACTAAGTTATCATATAAATCCCTTCTTTACAGACGTTTGGAGAGCAGGCATTAAATGCTAACCTTGAAAATATTGCAGCTGAACCCCCTAGGACCTAGTTTAACACAAGAGTATCAAACGTGTTATTTTCATAGCTGCAAGAGGTTAAGGAGTGTTCCTATGAAAAAAGAAGCATTGCAGTCTTGAGCTATATACATCTATCAAATTTTCTTTCCTGGGATGTTAAGTTCTTTTTTTTTCTTTCTGCCAAAAAAGAAAGAAAGAAAGGTACAGTTAGAATGAAATCTCCTTCAGCAGCATACAAAACTGCAGTGTTGCTGCAGGACCTCATTTCTGATGGGGCTAATGGTAGGGAGCTATTTATAGACAGGCTCTGAAATTTCCTTAGTAACAAGGGTTGGAAAAAACTCTGTCCCCGCTGCTACTGGAAATAACCCCAGCCAGCCAGTGGTCTTGCCCCTGATTTCTGTAACTTTGGAGTTCTTCTCGAGTGTTGGAAGGTTCAGAATTATTTTCATTCATATTAACACATATTTCATGTTTGGAGACTTTTCATGAATATTTACCAATCCAATTGTGTATTACATTTTGTTTTGATGATAATGTGTTCTCTTGAAGGAGAGATATTTCATTTTGATGGCTAAACTTTGTACTGCAACAACTAATGTCTATGCTTAGGCTTCTCATGCTTTGAGATTTATAAGCTTTTTATTATATTTCACTTTTCTGGGTGTTGGCCAGAATCCTATAGTTTTCTTCCTTCTCTTTATGTTTGTTCTCTTTTTCCTTCCCTCCAGCTTGACCATCTGTCTCCCTACTTTTGCTTCAGTGTAACTACAGACTATGTACCTAGAGGTTAAAGAACACATGTCATCAAAGGATTCAGTTTTTGGAAGTCATCTCTGATCTACGTGAGTACAGAGTGACTTCTGCAAAGTGTTCTATATCTTGTTACCATCTGGGCCTATTACCTCACCTAGAGCACTGCTAACAAGGCCAAGGTCATGGATTCAGACCCTGTATGGTCCAGTTTACTTGACACAGGAAAGAACTCTCTTTTGTGACCACAGTCATCAAGTGCTAGTGCTGGTGGGTTCATTTTGAAAATGAGCCCACAGTGGAGGAGCTGGTGAGAGTTGGGTTGCAGCCAGGTTATCACCATTATTCCAGAAAACTTCAAAACATATGTTCTATGGCTGGACAGTCAGCAGGTCTCCTGTCTCAATGAACTCTTTATATTAAGCTTTAGAATAGATGGGTCATGAGCAGTCATGATGTTTCCACATTTAATGCCACACAGAAAAAGACAAGAAGCCAAAACTTAGTCCAGTCCTCTATGTCATTCTGCCCTTCTATTTATTTTCCCCAATCACATCCATCTAAAGAGCATCTCTGTGGAGTTGCAAATCTTGCCAATGGAGATTAAGGGACTGGCACCATTAAATCTGGGGAGGTGAGCTGCCATGTGTAATTTGAAAGGGAGTTACCATTAGATGTACATGATGTTTGAGGATTTTAAAGAGCAGAAATTTTGAGTATCTTCTCCATTTGGGCTTTGTGATATTAGTAAGATATTTGCAGAATAATTAAAATTACTAACCATTTCCATATCTTCTATTTGATTTGGTCCTTCAAATGTGAGATTGGCTTGACAGGTAGCATTATATTATTCAGATCAGGTAAATTATACAGAGAAAGATTGCATGACTTGCCCAAGGTCACACATCTATAAGGTCTTTGGACTCTGATCCAGGGAGCTCTCTATGATATCACACTATGCTTTATTTCTTGGCTTGCACCTGCAAAAATACCTCAACAGAAACTGACTATATTATTGAAACCATTTCTATTTTATTTTTTAGTTGATTAGGGAGGGCAGATTTCATACAACTTCTATAGTCACAATTACATACCAAACCACATTTATGAATATGGCCTCAAAGGAGATTGAATAGACAGTTCCAAAAATCACCTAGAGCCTTTTTAGGAAGATTATGTCACATGGAGGGTAATAAAGTTTCCAAAATTAGAAAGACTTGCCTTCAAATCCTGGCTCTGCCTTAGTTTATTTTTCAAATGATCTTGCCCTACATGATTAGGAAATGACCTTGGCAACAGTCTTTCTGAAACTAATTTGCCAAATTGTGTAATAGGCCTGCTCGGAACTGAAATCCAAAAGTACAAAAATTATTAAGGGGATTTCAATTCAGAATCCTGGGAGTAGGAGGAAGCAAGATGTTCTTAGTCTTTATTCCCCTAAGACCAGTGCACTTCAACTGTGTGACATTTCTCTTCCAATTAAAGGCATGTCTTGCATCCAAAGGGTCTCATTTACATTTTGCTGCTTTGCAAGCCCTAGCATCATCTTACCTTATTTTTGTTACAATATTACATAATGCATTATGTCTTGATGCAATTTAATGCCTCCTGCTGACTACTTAAAATTACTAAACAGAAGGTCAGACTAGATCAGTGAACAGCTATTAAAATGCACAGGCAGCAACACAAACAGTAGATAATTAGTACTCAATGCAAACCAAGCCATGAGAAATATGAAGAAAAATATAAACAAGGTGTTCTCTTCATTTTTTGACTGCATCTTTCTTCCATTCATATCCATGCCTGTGGATTTAGATCCATCATTGATTTGACTCTTCGGAATTTGTTTTTCTTCTTGTGAAATATTTTATACCTACAGATGTGTGCATAGCACACATATACAGTTAAAAAAATTACAAAACAATATCCATGAACCACTCAGACCAGACAGAGACTTGCCACATGCCTCTCCATAGTCAGAAGAGAATCTTCCTTCAGCAGACATAACATCAACCAAAGAAATGTGACCATCTGTCCATGCTTGTCCCTATAGGTTTATCTTCTAGTTTATCGCCTGAGGACTTTAGTTTGATTTTGTTTGTTTGTTTTTAATTTATGCAAGTAAATTATACAGGTTTTTCTTTTGTGGCTGCTTCTTTCACTCAGTAGTATATTTGTAAGTTTCATCCATGTTGGTGGATGTATATACAGATTATGTATTTCTATTGTTGTATAGTGTAATATTATATTCATAGTTAATGATTTTTGTATTGATTCTATCTCCATGCACCTTGGATCATTTCCAGTTTGGGTATATTTTGTCCGATGTTGCTATGAATGCTACTGTATCGATCCCCTGGCTATGTACTACAGTTTTTCCAGAGTGTATATTTAGGGGTGGAATGCTACATGATAGGGAGGGCATGCACACCTCCACATTTATTAGATAGTGCTAAATTATTTCCAAAGAAGTATTATTACTTTACTTCTGAGAGTAAAATATTGTTCTACTTCCTATTAAGAGTTGAAATTGTCAGATACCATAATTTTTGTCAATCTAATAAGCATGTAATGGTTTTCCATTGTGGTCTTAATGTGCATTTTCTTCCTTGCTAATGAGCTGATCCCATTTTTTTTTTCCTTTGGGTAGCCATTTGGATTTCCTATTTTATGAAGAATTAGTTTAAATTGTGCACATTGTCTTTCAGTTGGGCCATTTGTCTTTTCTTGTGGGTTATAGTTATATGTATTATATGAAATAAGAACTTGAAGGGGATGAGGGAAGTAGCCAGGGGATATCCAAGGGAAGAGCATTCTTGGTAATGGAAGAGGTTCAGGGCAAAAGTCCTATGCCAGAAATCTGCTTGGAGTAAAATAGAGGGAAATTAATAGCAGATGAAGTCATAGGGATGATGTAGGGAGGCCTTGTAGGCCTTATAGACATGTTTGCTTTGGACTCTGAATAAAATGGAGAGTGACTGTCATGTTTGGAGCAGAGGAGTGACATAACCTGACTCCTCCCTCTTTTTAAAAATTAATTTGCCTTAAATTTTTGAACAATTTTAGGTTTACAGAGAGGTTGAGTGGGTCTAATGTGCCATTGGGAGAGTTTGTGCTTCTCATCCTTGTAACTGCAGCCTCTGCAGTCAGAGAATCTGGCCCCCAGAAGGACATGGCATTACAAGGGGAAAAGTGAGAAATTATTGAGCTATCTGCTGTACATGCTGCCAGGGCATTTTAGAGTCCTTTATCTAAGGACCAACAGATGAGAAGAAGAGTAATCATATTGGCAGGAGTAATTGACCCTGAGAGTAGGAAGAGGCAGATCTGCTTTTACACAATGTGGGAGGAGAAGAACATCTGTGGTACCCAGATGTCCTCCTGGGTGCCTCTTAGTTCTCCCTTGACCCACTGTAATTATGAATGAATATATGTGGCACTACTGAGAATGGTGACCATAATGACCATGGACTTAGATCTTTTAGAGGTGAAAGTTTGGTTTATATCACGAGGTTAGACATTGACACCTGCATAGGTATCACTTGTGAGTAGGGGAATTTAGAATATATGATAAGGGAGGGACGGAGGGATGATCAGTTCCAATGGTGGCCCTGAAACCAACTACAACAATGGGGCTTTGGTTTATCTCATTAAGTTTACCTTAAAGAAGAGAAGTCAATGGGACCATGGAAAAGGTTTTGAGTCATGGATCTGTGCAGAACAAAGATGGATACGGTGGCCATGGAAATTTGCTCTTCCATTTCTTTGCCAGTGGTGCTTCTGTGAAAAGCATGGTTAGACAGTTATACCTTCAGGTACAACATGGTGTTCACCTTGAAACCCAGCTTTCCCTGGACTGCTCCCAGCACGATAGGGTTACTAGGGTTGGGACATTTTTGCATCTAATGGGAAACCATTGCTCAGTGGGCTTTCCTCAGCCTGCTGTGACATTCTCACAACTGTGTAATGGTCTGAGGAATGTCCTACTCAAGTCTCCTTTCTTCTTTGTCTTCTTTCACAGAGGCCACATTTGTATTGTGGTTAAAAGACTGTCCTAGCCTGTTCCAGGGGTCTCCCTTTGCTGCTTCTCAACAATGTTCCCCAATAAGTCTCTGGCCCATCAAATCTCATTTTGGCATTTTTAAAAAAGATTTTATTTAATTACTATGAGAGACATGCAGGAGAGGCAGAGACATAGGCAGAGAGAGAAGCAGGCTCACTGCAGGGAGCCTGATGTGGAACTCAATCCCAGGACCCTGGGATCACGACCTGAGCCTAAGGAAGATGCTCAAACACTGAGCCACCCAGATGCCCCTTGGCATCTGTTTCTTTGAAGACTTGAGTTGAAATAAAGTATGTTTTATGTCAGTATAAATATTGTTTAATTTGAAATCTACCATTTTGGCTATTTTTTTTTGCCTACTTCTCCTATTTGCTCTTTGTTCTTTCCTGTCTCCTCCTTTTGAATTTTATTTTTTATTTTTTTTATAATAAATTTATTTTTTTATTAGTGTTCACTTTGCCAATATACAGCATAACACCCAGTGCTCTTCCCCTCAAGTGCCCCCCTCACTGCCCATCACCCATTCACCCCCACCCCCCACCCTCCTCCCCTTCCACCACCCCTAGTTCGTTTCCCAGAGTTAGGAGTCTCTATGATCTGTCTCCCTTTCTGATATTTCCCACACACTTTTTCTCCCTTCCCTTATATTCCCTTTCACTATTATTCATATTCCCCAAATGAATGAGAACATACACTGTTTGTCCTTCTCCGATTGACTTACTTCACTCAGCATAATACCCTCCAGTTCCATCCACGTTGAAGCAAATGGTGGGTATTTGTCGTTTCTAATGGCTGAGGAATATTCCATTGTATACATAAACCACATCTTCTTTATCCATTCATCTTTCGGTGGACACCGAGGCTCCTTCCACAGTTTGGCTATTGTGGACATTGCTGCTAGAAACATCGGGGTGCAGGTGTCCTGGCGTTTCATTGCATCTGAATCTTTGGGGTAAATCCCTAACAGTGCAATTGCTGGGTCGTAGGGCAGGTCTATTTTTAACTCTTTGAGGAACCTCCACACAGTTTTTCAGAGTGACTGCACCAGTTCACATTCCCACCAACAGTGTAAGAGGGTTCCCTTTTCTCCGCATCCTCTCCAACATTTGTGGTTTCCTGCCTTGTTAATTTTCCCCATTCTCACTGGTGTGAGGTGGGATCTCATTGTGGTTTTGATTTGTATTTCCCTGATGGCAAGTGATGCAGAGCATTTTCTCATGTGCGTGTTGGCCATGTCTATGTCTTCCTCTGTGAGATTTCTCTTCATGTCTTTTGCCCATTTCATGATTGGATTGTTTGTTTCTTTGCTGTTGAGTTTAATAAGTTCTTTATAGATTTTGGAAACTAGCCCTTTATCTGATATGTTATTTGCAAATATCTTCTCCCATTCTGTAGGTTGTCTTTGAGTTTTGTGGACTGTATCCTTTGCTGTGCAAAAGCTTCTTATCTTGATGAAGTCCCAATAGTTCATTTTTGCTTTTGTTTCTTTTGCTTTCGTGGATGTATCTTGCAAGAAGTTACTGTGGCCAAGTTCAAAAAGGGTGTTGCCTGTGTTCTTCTCTAGGATTTTGATGGAATCTTGTCTCACATTTAGATCTTTCATCCATTTTGAGTTTATCTTTGTGTATGGTGCAAGAGAGTGGTCTCGTTTCATTCTTCTGCATGTGGATGTCCAATTTTCCCAGCACCATTTATTGAAGAGACTGTCTTTCTTCCAGTGGATAGTCTTTCCTCCTTTATCGAATATTAGTTGACCATAAAGTTCAGGGTCAACTTCTGGGTTCTCTATTCTGTTCCATTGATCTATGTGTCTGTTTTTGTGCCAGTACCACACTGTCTTGATGACCACAGCTTTGTAGTACAATCTGAAATCTGGCATTGTGATGCCCCCAGATATGGTTTTCTTTTTTAAAATTCCCCTGGCTATTCGGGGTCTTTTCTGATTCCACACAAATCTTAAAATAATTTGTTCTAAGTCTCTGAAGAAAGTCCATGGTATTTTGATAGGGATTTCATTGAACGTGTAAATTGCCCTGGGTAACATTGACATTTTCACAATATTAATTCTGCCAATCCATGAGCATGGAATATTTTTCCATCTCTTTCCTCAATTTCTTTCAGAAGTGTTCTATAGTTTTTAGGGTATAGATCCTTTACCTCTTGGTTAGGTTTATTCCTAGGTATCTTATGCTTTTGGGTGCAATTGTAAATGGGATTGACTCCTTAATTTCTCTTTCTTCAGTCTCATTGTTAGTGTATAGAAATGCCATTGATTTCTGGGCATTGATTTTGTATCCTGCCACATTGCCCAATTGCTGTATGAGTTCTAGCAATCTTGGGGTGGAGGCTTTTGGGTTTTCTATGTAGAGTATCATGTCATCGGCGAAGCTACGAAAAGCCCACAGCAAATATCATTCTCAATGGGGAAGCACTGGGAGCCTTTCCCCTCAGATCAGGAACAAGACAGGGATGTCCACTCTCACCACTGCTATTCAACATAGTATTGGAAGTCCTAGCCTCAGCAATCAGACAACAAAAAGACATTAAAGGCATTCAAATTGGCAAAGAAGAAGTCAAACTCTCCCTCCTTTTGAATTTTAAAGAATGATTATTTTCTATACCTTTTTTTAAGCATTTAATTTTAGTATCATTTGAAAGTTGGTGTTTAACTTTCAAGCGACGCTATACCATTTCACATATGGTGTAAAAAATGTACAGCAGAATACACTCAATTCTTCCCTCCTGCCCGTTGAGCTATTTTCATTTACATCTGCATATGCAACAAACTTCACAACACATTGTCATTATTTTTACTTTACACAGTCAAACATCTCTCACAGAGATGAAAATGGTAAAAATGGCTTTTATGCTTATCCACACATTTACCTCTTTCAGTGTTCTTTATGTAAAGCCAATGTCTAACTGGTAGCATTTTCTGTATTTCTTCAATGTTTCTTATAGTGCAGGCTTGCTGCTGATGAATTTTCTCATATTTTGTTTGCCTGAAAAAGTGTTTATTTCTCCTTGACTTTTTATTGTGGTAAAATATATGTAACATAAAATTTGCCATTTTAGTCATTTTTAAGTCTATAGTTTTATGGCTTTAAGCACATTCGTGTTGTGGTACACCCTTCACCACTATATGTCTCCAGATTTTTTGGTCTTCCCCAACTGCAAATCTGTACCCATTTGAGCACTAAGTCCCCACTCTCCTCTTCCCCCGGTCCCTGGCAACTCCATTCTGCTTTCTGTCACCATGAATTTGACTGCTCTGTGAACCTCATGACGGTGTTGGTCTTTTTGTGACTGGCTTACTTCACTTAGCATAACATCTTTAATGTTCATCTGTGTTGTAGTATGTGTCGAAATGTCCTTTTTTAAGGTTGAATAATATTCCATTATCTGTGTATATCCCATCTGGTTTGTCCATTCATCCATTAACTTAAATTGCTTTCAACTTTTCATGGTTGTAAATAATGCTTCTATAATGAACCTGGATGTATAAATATCTGTTCAAGTACTTGTTTTCACTTCTTTAGGGTATATGTTCAGAAGTAGAATTGCTATTTCATGTGGTATGTTAATTTTCCAGGGTTGCCATAACAAAGTACCAGAGACTGGGGGGCTTAAACATTAGATATTTATTTTTTTTCACAATTTTGGAGGCTGGAAGTCTAAAATCAAGGTATTGGTGGGATTGGTTTCTTCTGAGGCTTCTCTCCTTGGCTTGTAGATTGAAGTTTTCTCTCTGTATCTTACCTTTGTGGCTTTCCATGGTCAAATTTCCTCTTCCTGTAAGGACGCCAGTCATCTTGGATTAGGGCCTACCCTAATGACCTCATTTTAACTTAAATACCCCTTTAAAGACTCGACTTCCAAAAATAGCCATATTCTGGAGTTTTGAGGGAGCACAAATTCAACCCATAATATTCTGTCCTCCAGCTTCTCAAAATTCATATTTTTTCTTGCAAGCAAAATATATTCACTCCATCTCAACCACTCCCCAAACCTTGAGCCATTCCTGCAGCATCTCTAAAGTCCAGAATCTCATCTAAATACCATATAAATAAGGTGTGGGTGAGACTTGAAATATGATTCATCTTGAATTCCTCACCAGTCATGGAACTGTGAAACCAGACAACAGGTTATATACTTCCCAGATATAATGATGGGATAAGCATAGAGCAGACATTCTCATTCCAAAAGGAATAAATTGTAAAAGGCAAAAGAGTTACAGGATCTATTTTTTACCAAATTCAATGACACGAAGATTTTCCCCTATGTTTTCTCTGAGTGTTTTATACTTAGCTCTTGTATTTAAGTGTTTGATACATTTTAAGTTAGTTTTTGTATATGATGTAAAGTAAGATGTCAACTTTATCCTTTTGCCTGTAGATATCTCATGTCATCTCTGAACAGTGACAATTTTTTTATCCTTTTTTTCCAATTTAGATGTCTTTTATTCATTTTTCTTGCTTAATTGTTCTGAGTAGGGCTTTTAATACTGTGTTGGGTAGAAATGGTAAAAGCAGACATCTTTGTCTTGTTTCTGGTTTTACAGGAAAAGTTTTTGGCATTCTTTAAATTTTTTTTCTGCATATAAGGCCTTTTTATGTTATGTAATTTCTTTCATCTTTTACTTTTTGGAGTGTGTTATCATGAAAAAATATTAAATTTTGTTGCATACTTTTCCTGCATCAGTTGAGATGATCATGTGGCTTCATTCCCCTTTATTCTGTTAATGTGGTTTATTACATTGAATGATTTTCTTTTAGTGTTGAACTATCTCCTTCATATTTTGAAAGATATATTTGTAGGGAATTAATTCTAAATTAACAATTGCTTCCCCTTCTAGGACTTTAAGCATGCCATTCTGTTGTCTTCAGTCTTTATAGTTTCTTTTTTCTTAAATTGAAATACATTTGACATTTAACATTATATAAACTTAAGGTGTACACGTTGATTTCATATATTTATATATTGTCATATGATAGTCATTGTGACAGTAACTAGCACCTCTATCAAATCACATAATTATCATTTCCTTTTAGTTTTTGAAATAAGTAAGATCTAGTCTCATGGCAAGTTTGATGATTATAATACAATATTGTTGTCTATATTTACTCTACTATGCATTAACTCTCTAGGGCTTATTTACTCCTTATTGCAAGCTTGTAGCCTTAAACAATATATGTTCCATCCTTCCACCATACCCTAGTAACTACCATTTTACTCTCTGTTTTTAGGAGTTTGGCTTTTTTTATTTTTTTTAGATTTCATGTATAGGTGATATCATACAGTATTTGTCTTTCTCTGTCCAATTTATCTCACTTAGCATAATGTCCTCAAGTTTCATCCATGTTTTCACAAATGGAAAGATGTCCTTCTTTGTCCTTCTTTGAATAATTCTTTATCCATTCATTCACTGATGAATATTTAGATTGTTTCCATATCTTTGCTATTGTGAGTAATGCTGCAAAGAATATGGGAGTGCAGGTATCTCCTGCAGGTATCTTCAAAATACTCAGGTATCTCCTGCAGGTATCTCCAAAATACTCATTTCATTTCCTTTGGGTATATATCCAGAAGCAGAACTGATGAGTCATTTGATACATCTAATTTTATTTTATTTTTTAGGACACTTCCTATTTTTCTTCCATAGTAGCTGAACCAATTTATGTACCCATCAATGGTATACAAGTGTTCTCTTTTCTCCGTACCGTGCCAAAACTTATCTCTTATCTTCTTGCTGACAGCCATTCTAACAGGCATGAAGTGATATCTTACGGTGATTTTGATTTGCATTTCCTGATGATTAGTGATATTGAGCATCTTTCCATGTATCTGTTGGTCATTCAAAATTTGGCGACATTAGCTCTTCAAATATTTTTTATTCTCTGTGTCCTTTTATGATTCCCACTTCAATAATGTTAGACTGCTTAATATTGTCAGACAATATAGTGATTCTTCAATTCTGTTCTTCAATTCTTTCTGGGCTTCATTTTGGATTTTTTTATATGGCTTTGTCTTCAAATTACCACTCTGTGTGCCTATCTGTGATTACTCTCATCCAGCAAAATCTCATAAAATCTCATATTTTGCATATGTGTATTTTCTCTACAAGTTCATATTGAGTCTTTAAAAAACTTTTATTTTTCTTTTCTCATACTTATGTTTTTTCTCTTCTTTTGAAGATAGGCAGGAAAATTTTAATAACTATTTTTTTTCAAAGCAAATTCATTTATATATGAGAGAGAAACATTGACAGGATTGAAGATTCATTCATTTAAAAGTTACGTTCTATTATGTAATTACTTCTCAAAATTAATTTTTAAAATAATATCTTTTTGTTATTAACTCATTACATTATATTTAATCTTACATGTATTATATTGAACCACATGAAATTGTACGTCACATATGCACATATACTGTGTATATTATTTTTAGTTAATTGTAGATTCAGGTTGCTGCACAAATAGTACAGAGAGGGCCTTTGTACTCTTTGTCCAATTTCTTTCCATGGTTACACCTTACATAACTATAGTACAATATAAAAAATAAGAAATTGACATTGATACAATGTGTATGTCATTTCATTTCATGTACATATTTATGTAACCACCACAATCAAAATCCAGAACTATTCCATTAGTACAAAGATCTCCCTTGTGTCATCCCTTGACACTCACATTGATTCCCCTCCCCCTGCTTCCTTAACCACTAGCAACTACTAGTCTGTTCTATAATATCACCACTTGAGATTATTATATAAATGAAATCATATAGTATGTGATCTTTGTATTGTTTTTTTTTTCATTCAGCAAAATACCCTGAGACTCTTCTAGGTTGTTTTATGCATCAATAGTCCATTTCTCTTTATTACTGAGTAGCATTTCACAGTATGTTTGTACTGCAGTTTGTTTAATGATTCACCTATTGCAGGACATTCTGGTTGTTTTCATGTTTGTTTAGTACAAATAAATTTGCTATGAATTTTGCATACAGGTTTTTATGTAAAAGTAAATTTTATGGATCATATGGTAATAGATTTTTACATTTTAAAAGAAACTTCATATTGTTTTTGAGAGTGAATACCATTTTACATTAACATGGAAATGTATGAGAATACAGGTATTTTTTTCCTTTATCTCTCTGGGACCTTAATTTACATTTCCTTATTGGCTAATGATATTAAACATCTTTCTATGCCCTTATTTTCCATTCTGTCTAACCTTTTAGTAAAATGTCTATGTCTTTTCTCCATTTTTTAATTGAATTGATTGCTTTTTCTGCTGAATTTTGAGGATTTAAAAAATATTTCCAGATATGAGTCATTTGTCAGAAATGTGGTTTGCAAATGTTTCCTCCAAGTTTGTAGCTTCTCTTTTTATCATCTTAATAGAGTTTTTCTCACATAAAAAGTTAATTTGGATGAAATTTTATTTCATTGATTTTTTTTCCCGTTATGGATCATGCTTTTGGTGTGATGTCTAAGAACTCTTTACCTGGGTCCCAAAGGATTTTTTGCTATGTTTTCCTCTAAAAATTCTATAACTTGATGTTTTATATTTAAATCTGTGACTCATTTTCAGTTAATTTTGGTATGATGTTTGAAATTTAGATTAATGTTCACTATTTTTGCCTATGGATGCCCAAATGCTCTAGCACCATTTGTTGAAAATACTCTCCTTCCTCCATTGCTTTCTACCCCTTCACCAAAATTAACTGCTCATACTTGTGTAGGTGTATGTCTGATTTCTATATTCTGTTTAACTTTCATGTCTCTATGAATATTAAAACAGTCTTGATTATTGTTAGCTATAAAGTAAGTCTTAAAGTTGGTTAAAATGATTATTTCCACTTCTTTTTCAAATTACTTTAGCTATTTTAGTTCCTTTGTGTTTCCATTTAAGTTTTAGAATAAAAAGTATTTTAAAATAATCTTGTCTATATCTACAAACAAGCATTGTTGAGATTTGATAACATAGTAGCTATTTTACTGTGCTTTTCTTTTGGTTCATCATCTGTGTCATTTGGGGGGTAGTTTTCTGCATATTCATTTTTTCTAGTATGGGTTCTACTTTTTTATTTTTTCGTATCTGGTAATTTTGATTATTGAATATTGAGAGTTTTATATTATTGGTTGCCAGATTTTATTGTTTCTTTAAAAGTGTTTAATTTTCTTCTGTAGGTTAGTTACTTGGATATAGTGTGAACCTTTTGAGACCTACATTTACACTCTGTTATGGCATGTCCAGAGTAGCCTTTAGTATAGGGATAATTTAGCCCCACGAGTAAGATGATAGCCTTCTGAGAATCCTAACTGTTATTCTATATATTATGAAGTCTTCCTCCCTGGCTGATGGAAAATTAAACTATTCCCTACCTTGTGTGAACTTCCAGAGTTTTTCTGTTACTTGCTCTCCATTGCAGTTTCCTCTCATGGATGCACTGAACATTCCACAGCAAGACCCGAGAGAGCCTCTGCAGGTTTCCAGAGCTCTTTCTCCACACAACTTGTTTCTCTTCAGTTTAGTGCTCTGCCTCACAAATTTTAGATGCCTTGAATGGCTTAAGCCCCTAATTGTCTTGTGAACTTGGTGAGAAGACGGGGCTGTTTAGGATACCCTTCTGTGTACTAAGGCTTGAAAACTCTCCTCAGATTCCAAGCTGGTACAGGCATAAACTTCATCTTGTTTTTTTCTCTCCTCTCAAGGTTCAGTCTTACACTGACTGCTTTCCAACTCTTTAAAAACATTATTTCAGGGGCACCTGGGTGGCTCCGTGGTTGGGAGCCTTTGGCTCAGGTCATAATCCCAGGGTCCTGGGATTGAGTCCTGCATTAGGCTCCATGTGGGGAACCTGCTTCTCCCTCTGCCTATGTCTCTGCCTCTCTTTCTGTGTCTCTCATGAATAAATAAATACAATCTTTAAAAGAAAAACATTACTTCATATATATATTTCAGTTTTCTGGTTGTCTAAGATGGGTGGATAAATATCATCTCCATTACTTCGGTTGGTTAGAAGTAGAAAGAAGTCTTTCAAGTTCTGTGTTTTCTAATTTTCATTACTATTTCTCCTTTGCCTCAGAGGTTATTTAGAGTGTCTTTCATTCTTTTTTGTATTGTGGTAAGACCACTTAACATGAGATTTACTCTGAACAAAATTTTAAGTGCACAATACAGTATCGTTAACTACAGGCACAATGTACAATAGATCTCTATATGGAAGTCTAATTCTTAATTTTCAAATATATGGTGATCTTTTAGATAGGCTTTTAAAATAGCATAACTACATATTTTAATTATCCTTTGATTAATGTGATTTTAATGCTTTAAAATGTGTTGAGACTTGCTTTGTGACCAGACCAAGTGTATCAATAGTGTTCATTTTCTTACAGTTTGCTATTTTTTCTGTATCCTTATTCTATAATAACTGAAAGAAGAATGTTGAAATCTTCAAATACAATAATGGAATCATATTTTCTTCCTTTTAAATCTATCAGCTTTTGTTTAATGTATTTTAAACTTCTGTTATTAGAAATTCAGCTAAAATTGCCATGTCTTGTTGATAAATTGGATCTTTAAAAATAAAAATGTGTTATTTCTGCTAATAGTTCTTGTTCTAAAGTCTGCTTTTCTGATTTTCATATATCTAGTATCATTTTCTTTAATTAGTATTTAAATAATCTAAATATTTTCTAGTCTTCCACTTTTCACTTGTCACTTTTTTAAAAATTTGAAGACAGTGTAGAGTTGGATCTTTTTTTTTTTATTAAATCCAATATGATAAGGTCTGCCTTGTAATGGGAGTATTTGGTACATTTATATTTAATGTAAGTATAGATTTGTTGTGGATAAATCTATCATTTTTCTATTTTTTCTACTAGTGGCACATTTTCTTTATTTTTGCCCTATTTTTCTATATTTGGTTTAATTTTATTCTTGAAGAAACTATTTTGTCTTCACTTGGTTTATTTTGTATCCTTCTTTCTTTTATTATAGTTTTAAGTGATTGCTGTAGGATTTATAATACACATTTTTAACACATCAGTCTACCTTCAAAGGGTGCATAAAATTTCACACAAATGTAAGGATCTTACAACATTCCTTCCATTTCTCCAAGGTGATATATTGTGGCTTGTTTGTCATATATTTTACTTCAACTATGTATAAACCTACAATGCTTTCTTATTATTTTGCTTTAATCAAATTTTGAATAAAATTATAAATTAGGAAAAATATTTTATATTTGCCTACATACTTCCAGAACTATATATTGTGTAAGTAAAATTTCCATTAGTGCTATTTTCTTTTTGCAGGATGAATTTTAACATTTCTTATATTACAGATTTACTGATAGTTAATTTTATCAAAATTTTATAGGTTTCTAGTTTGGTGTGTTGCCTTTTAGTACTTTAAAAATACTAATTAATTACCTCCTAGTTTATATAGTTTCTGACAATATAACTGCAGCATTCTTTTTTTATTTTTATTTTTGGGGAGCACAAACATGCCTTTTTTTCCTTCTAATTTCTCTTAAGGTTTTATATTGATCACTGGGTTTTAGCAATTTCATTTGATGTCCTTTGTTGTAATTCTTTTTATGTTTATTCTTTTTTCAGATTTGTTGAACTTGGAACTGTGGTTTTAAAATTTTCATCAAATTCAGAAAAAAATTGGTCATTATTTATTTAAATATTTTTAGTTTCTTCCATTTCTCTATGATTCTAATTCCATTTATATGAAGCCACATAATATTGTCCTGTAGATCACCTAGGCTTAATTTTTTTAAAGATTTTATTTATTTATTCATGAGAGACACAGAGAGAGGCAGAGACATAGGCAGAGGGAGAAGAATGCTCCCTGGGGTAGCCTGATGTGAGACTTGATCCCAGGACCCCAGAATTATGACCTGAGACAAAAGCAGATGTTCAACCATTGAGCCATCCAGGTGCCCACCTAGGCTTAATTTTAAAAATATTTTTTCCTGACTTTGCTTTCATTTAGGTAATTTCTATTAATATGTCTTCAAGTTCTTTGATCTTTTCTTATACAGTGTCTAAATTTGGTTATCAATCCATTCTAATGTTTCATTATTTTTCATTAACATAAATTTGATTTGGATATTTTCTACATCTACTATATTTATCTTACAATGTTCATATTTTTCTTTACACCCTTAAGTATATGAAACATTTATAATTAGTACTTTAATGGATTTGTCTACTTATTCCATCACCCATTATTTCTGGGTCTATTTTTGGTGACTGAAACATTTTTTTTAAGATTTTATTAATTTATTCATGAGAGTCCCCAAGAGAGAGATAGAGACATAGGCAGTGGGAGAAGCAGGCTCCCTATGGGGAGCCTGATGCAGGACTCCATCCCAGGACCCCAAGATCACTACGTGAGCCAAAGGCAGAGGCCCAACCACTGAGCTACCCAGGTACCTTTGTGGAGAATTTTTTTTTTCTTTTCCATAGAAATAGTTGTTTTTTATTTACATTGCTTAGTGCTGGATTTTGTTGAGTTCCTTTAAAGAAGACTGTTAAATTACATGCACATTAAAAAGTTAAGTCTGAATCTTTCAAAATTTGTTTTTAACCTCTTTTAGGGTAGGTTTAGAGCAGCCATTATTGTAGAGCTCAGTTAGCCTCCTTTTCTTTTTTCTTTTCTTTTCTTTTTTTCTTTTTCCTTTTCCCTTTTCTCCCCTCCCCTCCTCTCCCCTCCCCTCCCCTTCCCTTCCTTTCCCTTCCCTTCCCTTCTTTTCTCTTCTTAGATTTGGGACTTCATGTATCTCTACTGCAAAATCTCTCCATCCCTGCTAAGAGGAACCCAAGTGATTCAGTCTCAGGTGACCTCTGGAAATTATTAGTCTTCCCAATAATAGTTATTTCCTTTAAAGTTGTTCTCCTCCATCCTTGTTGGGTTTAACCTTACACATGTACAAAATGATATACAATCAAAGACTCAAGGGGACCCTATGCACATTTTTGAGCTATTTTCAGTGTAACTTCCTCTTTTCAGACATTTTCTTTTTGCAACAATAGCAGCCTCAGCCTCACCAAACTCCAATTTCTTAATCTCAAGCAAGATTGTTGAATTCAGTTTTCCCTCTCCTTGGTCCACATCTAGGATTACTTTAGGCAGAAAATGTTTTTCTACTTTCTTAGAATCACAGTCTTGTACTGCTTGTTGTTCAATGTCTAACAATGGTCACTTTCTATGTTTTGTACAGTTTTTAAATTGCTTTTAGCAGGAGGGAAATTCTCAATTATTTTATTCTCTTATATTTGGAAATGTAAGTCCCCTGGGTGTTTTCATTTCTCTCTTCTCTTTTCTTCATATGAATTGCTAAATTGAACTTCTCTTAATCTGTTCTTGGGCAGCTATGTTTTAAACTAACATTTAGGACTTTAAATATATTTCTACGAATATTTGTTTTGTTAGTTTTAAACCATTCTTCGAGCCTGTTAAGTCCTTTCTGATTTTTTACCCATGATTTTAATGTTGTTTTTCAGATACTTTCATCTTCAAGCTATTTTATATATTTTCTTTATAATAATTCAAGTAGTTGCTAAAATGTTATTGAACAATTGGAGAGTAATAAAGTCTAGCATTTTGGTTAACTGATAGATCAATAAAATATTTTGTACCTGGTTTAACTATAAATTATCCTGTGGTGAAGCAGTCCCTAAGCAACAGGTTGCTAGGTTTTCTTGCCATCTTTCCATAAATTCCATTTCTAAGAAGAAAATGAGCCCTAATGGATTTTATATGGTTTATTATCCATGGCCCAGCAGGCAGCATGAGCTTTATATTCACATCAGTTCTCCTTGCTTCCCTAATCCCACTGGGAGTGACATAGAGCAGGGCAAGTGAAATGCTGTATACAGTGGACCTGTATCACACCTGAGGAGCACTTAGTTTAGGAAATTCCTAATGTTATAAGAGACTTCTGGCAGGATGCCTGGGTGGCTCAGCAGTTGAGTGTCTGCCTTCAGCTTAGGGTGTAGTCCCCGAGTCCCAGGATTGAGTTCCACATCAGGCTCCCCTCGAGGAGCCTGCTTCTCCCTCTGCCTATGTCTCTGCCTCTCTCTGTGTGTCTCTCATGAGTAAATAAATAAAATCGTTTAAAGAGAGAGAGAGAGAGACTTCTGGCAAATCTGCACACTATCCCCTCCATAGACATTATCTTTATTATACTGTAATATAAATAAATCTACACTAGGGACAGGAAGGATCTTTTATTATTCTGGAATATCACCTTATACAAACTTATTAAATGGACTGTAAATGCCTTTGCCCAAAAGACTTAGAACATGTAAAAATTCCAGAGATGCGGAAGGAATTGTCTCTTAATAGAGACACATAAACATTCTGTTAACTACAGTATGGTTTATAGTCAGGTAATGCTAGGACATGAATCACATATACTCAAAATTATCTTTGAATAGTCCTTAAAAGGGATCCCTGGGTGGCGCAGTGGTTTGGCGCCTGCCTTTGGCCCAGGGCGCGATCCTGGAGACCCGGGGTCGAATCCCACGTCGGGCTCCCAGTGCATGGAGCCTGCTTCTCCCTCTGCCTGTGTCTCTGCCTCTCTCTCTCTCTCTCTCTGTGTGACTATCATAAATAAATAAAAATTTAAAAAAATAATTTAAAAAAAATAAATAAAGATGAATAGTCCTTAAAAGATGCAAAAGCATCATATATAGAGAGTTGTATCTAAAATCCCACAAGGTAATGTGTAAGCCAAATATGATGAATGATGGGACCATGTGGATAGGTACTGTACACAGTCTAATAATTGGTATCCCTCCCCACCCATTACTATTAAAATTATTTTTCTCTTTTGCCCAGCATTGAATGTGATTAAATTAATCATGCATATAAGAAAACTTTAGTGTATTGCATATATTTTCATTTTTTTCTGTAAAGATATTACAAATAAATACGTCAATGCATTTTCTAAAAATCATTTTCTACTATACCTATTGAATTTTCCTGACTTTACAGTTTCATGGTCCATAATTAGCAAATGCAGGGGTGCCTGAGTGGTTCAGTCAGTTAAGCATCTGCTTTCAGCTCAGGTCATGATCCCAGGACTCTGGGATCGAACCCCTGTCAGGCTCCCTGGTCGGTGGGGAGTCTGCTTCTCTCTCTTCTTCTGCTTCTCCTTTTCCCTCCACTGCTCCCCCTACTTGTGCTCTCTCTCTCTCTCTGTCAAATAAATAAATAAAATCTTTTAAGAAAATAATTAGCAAATGCAATCAGTTTTCCGTGACTTTTACTTAGTTAATTCACAGTGATCCCTAAGGATAACTATTCTTTTTTAAATAAATACTTAAAGATTGCAAATATAAATTATTATCTTTCATATTTTGTGGGGAATCTGCTTTAACTTCTTAGGAATTTGATTCCTGAAATCAATTGTTTGTGTCAGCTAGCTTCTAAAGCAAAACCTTTAATCCTTTGTATAGTAGGGGTTCCTCTGTTTCCCTAGTTCATGATGAACTAGCAAGGAAGTGCTAGTCACAGTATGAATTTGAGAACAAGGACCAACCATACTAGTTGTTTCTGAGAACCTCTAGTCTTGGCAACAGAATTTCTTACTTGAATTTCTTTTCCAGTTAACATTTTTGGAGACATTAAAGAAGATAAGTAGTAAAAATTCAGACAGAAAGCTTATTTGTGATGCTAATACTACTTAGTATTCTAGTCAAGGAACCTACCTTTTAAATAATTATCATGGCCTTCATATCATTGCACATTTGATGAAAGCCTCTATATTTAAGGCCTAAGTACTGAGGCATTAAAAAAGAGGAAAATATGTGGCAAGTTAAGCAATAGTAAAGGTTTGAATAATTCAAGATAACAATAAAAGAAATGTCACAATGCATAATAGTCAATGAATAGTCAATGAATTGCTCAGCCAATAATTTCTATCAATGCTCAGATGCTTAATGGATCTGATTTCAGGCAGGAAGTGATGGTGGATGCATCATTGTTAATAAAAGTGTAGAAGTAAGGACGAACAAAGGGATAGTGACTGAACTCTTTTGAGGGGGCACATGGCTTTAAAAGGAAAAACAAAATGATGAAAAACAGAAGGAAAGCTTACATTCAAATTGTTCAGGGCCCTAAATACCACATAAAGGAGCAAGTGTAAGCAGGCCAACACAAAATCTCATTAGGCAGTGGAAAGAGGAGACTAGCTGTGAGGAATCAAGATTAATGACTTTTGTCTTGTCACACAAGCAGCAGAGAAGCCCAGTGTGGTAAAATGAGCACTGTCAAAATGGAACCCCCAGAGGACAGTATTTATCTTCAGGCTTAGGGAGATTTCTTTATTCTCCACACTAACTTTTGCTAAATGTCCTAAATACTAGGCTCCTAGGAGCCTGGGGGGAAAGGCACAGAGCTGGAAAACAGTCAATTATACAGTTTTAAATCATTGAGGTCTCCCTTTCCTTAATCTTCCGGAAGTCCTGGCTCAGGTTGAGAAAGCTGTATTGAGGTTGGAGGAGGAGAATGATCACCATGCATATTATGTCAGTTAAAGTGAAGTCTATGTTCAAAAATAGAGAGGAGAATTGTTGAGAGGGTGCTGTCATTTTGGAAAAGGCAGTTAGAAAAGACAAGAACATGAGAGAACAGCTATAAGTCATCGTACGTGGTGGAAAGAACAAGGACTAAAGGCCCAAAGGAAGAGCAAATCTGCTTTGCTTGGGGAACAGCAAAAAGGCCAGTGCTGGGTGGGCAAGTAAAAGAGTGGTTAGGAAGTGAGGTGAGGGCAACAGGGAACAAGAGGAATCTGGTAGGGCCCCAGCTGGAGGTCTCAATAATGACTTTACTCTGAAGGGGATGGGAGTCCCTGGAGAATTTCAGGTAGGAAAGTGACATAATTTATCCTATTATATTTTTACTGCAACTAAGACCTTCAATTTTAAGGCCCATCATTATTTTAGTACCACTCAAAGGAAAAAAATAGCCTTTTGAATGATGGCACAAAGCTTTCTTTTTGTTGATTGTAATCTTCACCCTAATTTTAGAAATCTTCAAATGTAACAAAAAAGTGTTTTGGAAATATGAAAAGCAATGCATTTTCCAAATTTCATTCTCTTTGCTTAATTGGGAATAGATTATAGGGGAGGCTTTTATAAGAAAACAGGCTAGAAATAATGGTGCCTTGACCCAGATGGGTGTATGAGAAATGGCCAGAATTCAGATATACTTGGAAGAAGAGAAAAAGAAGCTGTATAGTTTTTAGTCAGAGCAACAAGTTGTCATTTACTGAGATGGAGAAAACTAGAGGATGAATGGATTTTGTGGGCAACAATGAGAATTTTGTTTGGACATGGTAAAATTGAGAGTCCTTTTAAACATCAGAGGGGGATATTGAGTAAGCAGTGATAATACAAATAGACACACACACACACACACATACACAGACTACCCTAATTATGGAATTTTGTATTTTTCAATTTACCTATTGAGTAAAATTTACTTGTAACCTCTAAATTAATGATCTCTGTGCATTCATTTTCATGATCATTTATGGACACATGGAGGAATAGTGAAAAATTTGAGTTGCCTAACATGCAAGTTCCCTGCAGAGGTTGAACAAGACAGTACTCTGCCTTCTTGTTTCAGTTTTTACACTGTAAATAAATATTTTTTGGTAGTCTATTTAGTGCTACAGTTTTTGCACATGTGTGCTTTTTGTTGGTGATGTTGCTATTTAAAACGGCTCTCGGGATCCCTGGGTGGCACAGCGGTTTAGCGCCTGCCTTTGGCCCAGGGCGCGATCCTGGAGGACACGGGATCGAATCCCACGTCGGGCTCCCTGCATGGAGCCTGCTTCTCCCTCTCCCTCTGCCTATGTCTCTGCCTCTCTCTCTATCATGAATAAATAAATAAAATCTTAAAAAAAAGAAAGTGGAAATATGTTTAAAAAAATAAATAAAATGGCTCTCAAGTGTAGTGCTGAAGTGCTGTCCCGTCCAGTGTTGTTAACTGTAAGAAGGCTGTGATGTGCCTAATGGAGAAAATGTGGTGGAGAAGCTTGTTCAGACAGGAGTGATAATGCTCTTGCTCATGAATGCAAAGATAATGGATCAACAGTATGTGTTAGATAAGGAAACATAAACATGTATTAAGCAAGGTTATGTACTACTCAGTGATTAAAATGCTATGACCAGAAATTCACAGGAACCTAACTTTGTATTTCTGCTAGGAGCAATGGTTCAGTATTTGCTAATTCAGTGGTTGTGGTGACCTTATAGAACATAATTACTACAAATAATGAGGACTATCTTTCTATCATCTATCTATCATCTATCTATCTATCTATCTTTCTCTCACCTACTTATCTATCTGTCTATAAGAGTTCATGATGATAGTAAGGCTAGACTGGGAATCATTAATATATATCCTTAAAAAAATCCCATTATCCCATAATTTACAAAAATTTGAAAGAAACAATCCACTATCATCTAGATCAGTTTTTTTTAAGTGTGGGCCATGAATTGTTTATAGCAGTATGTAATGAGATACCCACAAAAACTGAGAGTAAGCATTTAGAAACTTGTACAGTACTTAAAAAAGCAATATTATATTTATTGAATATTGAGGAAAAAATAGTCCTACATGACATATACTTTAAGGAATACTACTCAAGAAAGTAGTTCCATCTACCCTGTCCCACTTTTCTGAATGTCAAGTAGTTCTGAACCAAAGATTGGTATGAGAACTTTTAAAATAACTTAAATAAGCTTAAAATTAAAAAATGAAAACCAGTGAGATAAAAAATTAAGATGTGTAAACTAAGACTTACTATTCAAAATGTGGTCTGTTGGGGATCCCTGGGTGGCTCAGCAGTTTGGCGCCTGCCTTTGGCCCAGGGCACGATCCTGAAGTCCCGGGATTGAGTCCTGGGTCGGGCTCCCGGCGTGGAGCCTGCTTCTCCCTCTGCCTGTGTCTCTGCCTCTCTCTTTCTTTCTCTATCAGAAAGAAAGAAAGAAAGAAAGAAAGAAAGAAAGAAAGAAAGAAAGAAAGAAAGAAAGAAAGAAAGAAAATCTTAAAAAAAAAAAAGGATTATCAAAATGTGGTCTGTAGACCAGCAGAACTGGCATAATCTGGAAGCTTTCTAGAAATGCAGAATCTCAGTGCTCCCCATACTGTCCCAGATCTACTGAATCAGAGTCTGCATCTTAGCAAGATCATCGTGATCCACATGTACATTCAATGTGTGGGAAATGCTGAATTAGAGGTGTAATATTATGATCAAGTATAAAATGTACATGGTTAAGTTAGTGGTCTTAGAAATTAAGAGAAAAAAAGCTCAGTGGTAGGGGATGGAAATAGCAAGAAGTCAAAACACCAGCAGGATCAGAAAAAAAAATCCATGTGGGTGTTTGTGCCTGGCAGCAGATACATGATTTGTTTTACTGGTAAGGAAAAAGGTGAAGAACCTTCAGTTCTCTAAATGTGCAGAGCTGGCCAGGCAGATAGCTACAAATTCTCATCAGAACCTCCCTGACCCAAGCTAAAGAGAAGAATTTGTGTTCTTCTCATGCTCTTTGTTCAGAGGCATCCAGATTTTATTGGCTAGCAGGATCTTTCTTCAGTTTACTTAGTGATGAAGCACCTTTACCAACTTATCTTCATAGGTTTCTTAATACCTGACCAGAGAGGAAGAAAGTATTGAGATCTTATCAAAGTTCTCTAACTCTCATTATTAAAAAATGTGTAGGATTTTTTATAGCTGGAAACTAAACTTCTTGGTATATTAGAGCTCCTGATACTTTTTATCTTTTTTGTCCCACATACCATTTACTAGAAATAGCCCATTTGGTTCCTGACACAAGAGAAATTATGTGTGTGTGTGTGTGTGTGTGTGTGTGTGTGTGTGCGCACGCGCATGCGTGCACACGTTTTACAAAAATTTAAAATGATGGTGTGGAAAGAAAACCTTAGAGTGTGGATCATAAAATAGTGAATTCTGGGTATTACTGTCTACAAACTTGGTTTGTAGCTGTTAGTCACTTGCTCTCGCACCTTTAATTTTTAACATCTGTAAGACAAAGAGTTGGACTAAATGATCTTTGTAGTTTGTGCTGACATTCTGTGATGTGCTATTAGGCAAAGATCACCGTCTCCTGTTGCTTTTAGAGATAATTATCTCATTCCAAGAGGCCCATCTCTCAGAGTAAAAGTCAGAATCATTGAATGGCCAGAAGATGTATAGGACTTAGAGACAATTATATTTTCTAATTTATGAGATTAGTGAGAAGAGGCAAGTTTCCACTGAAGGGTATTTAGTGAACATGGTGGCTGGGTTTGAACAAAGCTTTACAAAGGAGACCAACAAATTTCTATCCTCAAGGCAGTGGGAAAATAGTTTCAGGACGTCTTCTATCATCTATTCTAATCAAATCTTTATTGTCTTTGGACAAACATTCTGTCTCAGAGGATCCTGGTTTCTGTCTCTGAGGAGGTGATATTGTGGACAATTAAATTAAATTCAAATATACTTATTAAATAATAATACATGCCAGTGGCATCATCTTTTGAAATAGTACCTCCTTCACAATGGTTTGGAAAATCAGAGTGTCTCTGTCAGCAGAATGGTCAAGTTGTATTTATTCAATGTGACATTAATTATCTTAATCAAAAAGAACATATGCTGCCAGGATTCTGGGAAGGATGGCAGGGGGAGCACAAATACTCAGCTCCCACTCCTTCCTTTCCCACCAGAAGTGATTGAAATGAACAAAGAAATATAAGAATAGAAGAAAACCAGGATCAGTGAAGTAAACTAAGAAGGGATGTCATTCATTACCAGGAAAGGCAAAGAGTCTCTGCTGGTTCTCAGGTGAATGGAACCAGTATGAAAGCAGTCAGATGTTTGGCACACAAGTCTTCTCTGTGAAAAATGCTGGGAAGTCACAAGGAACTAAAATAGACATAAGGCATGGAATTGTGTGGGGGTAGGGTATGGAAGAAAGAATGGGGGGAGAGAGAGAGAGAGAGAGAGAGAGAGAGAGAGAGAGAGAGAGAGATTGCTCTATATCAGCATTCTTCACAGCCAGAAATGGCTACAGTTGGATATTTCAGGTGAGGCTGCCAAGCTCAACAGAACTTGTAGAATTGCTCCTGACTCCGTTTCTTCCAGAATGTTTCAGGGCTCAAACTCATGCTGTAGGAGTCATGCTTGGACACCACATGCTATCTCCTGATGGGACGGGCAGTGACACCAGTCAAGCCACAGGATGTATCTCAGCTGGAGGTTTGGTTCGAAGAGAAACTGGATGTAGCAAACTTCCCTAGTATAATATTTTCAGTAAACATAGAGAAAAGGCCATGAAGAGAAAATTTACCTGCTGGGGTGATCCTCAACATCAGGTCCCTCTCTGTCTTTCCTATACTGCTAGGTCATGGACCAGAAAAATTTGAGTAAGCTGACATCATCCGACCTCCAAAAATGTGGGAGAATTCTAGTATAAATTGGAGGAATAATATGGAGAATCAGAGGGAAACTACCTATCCTCCTTTGAGATTAATGCTAGGATAAGCCAGACCTAGTTTTATTCAACGATAAAAAGTAAATGCCTAAATTTAAAAAAATAGATTATCTGATAATCCTAGATATTATTTTTAAAAGAGGTGTTTCTATATGTGTGTGCACATGGTGAGAAGAAGGAGTGGAATTTTGAAAATAGGACAGAAGTGGAAGAATGAAATAAGGCGATGGGAATTGTAATTGGGGTAAGAGAGAAGAAACTGGTAGAGCTAATAATCATAGAAATGTTGATAGATTTTTTTTTCATGAAATGATAACTGGAAGTAGACATAAAGTGAAAAGGTTATGACATCAACAACAGAATGAAAGAGAAGTTCCTGGGGGTGAGTCTGACTTCCTGCTGGCAGAGTAGCCTTTTGGAAGTGCTGAATTCCTTATGGATGGAGAGATGGTCGAGACTAATGTGGTCACTCCTAATCTTGTGCGGGGAGGTAGTTAGTTGCCTCTGTCACCCTCTTAAGCAGCTTTATTGTGAAATTTGCCTATTGAATCAGATGGCAATATCCTTAAGACAAGCAAACAGGGATAGGATTGGGGGATGGAAGCTGGGGACAAGAGAATGGGGGAGGGAGTGTAGCAGTGATTCCAGGTGGGATGTGCTTTCTAGGTGAGAACACAAAGGCAGAGATCCATCAAACTACAAAAACAAAAACAAATAAAAAAGAAAGCATACAGACAGATAAACAAGAATGCTGGACTTGCAAAAATAATTTGTCGTTAAATTATAAAAGGCTAAAAATGATGAAACCACAGAGACTATAACTTTTGGAATATCAACCTGCTTAAGAAATACTCTGATTAAGCAATTCTTTGACCTGGTTGCACCAAGTTATGAAATTCCTTTGTTGGAAAAACTCATTACATTTATAATAGAAAGAAATAAGAAAATGCCTTGGTTTGAATGTTTTTTTTGTTTGTTTGATTTTTTTTTTTGGTTTGAATGTTAAACTATAGGAAATTGGTTACTGAATGATGGTCTTTTTATATAAAACTATACTATATAAGTGACATATTATGGTTCGGAAGAATAGTTAATAAGGGAAATTATGATATATTTTAAGTGTAAAAGCATGTTACAAAATGCAATAAAAAAACCCCAAAAAACAACAAAAAAAAATGCAGTTTTATGCATGGAATCTTCAGCTCCTCACTACCTACTCATTCCTATCTACCCACCTTCTTGTTTTATCTTTTTCTATCAAGAGAGATATTACAGCATAATGAGAGTGTGCCCTATAGAATCACATCTCCTTGGGTTTATATCCAAGGTCGATTTTAGAGAAATTTCTTAAGCTCTCTTTGCTTCTGTTGTTCTTTTTAACATAGAAATATTAATATTATATACATCATATGTCTATTGTGAAGTAGAAATTAGCCGTGTAAAAGATACTACGCATGCATATCAAATATTAATTTTAATTATATATTACACAAAAATGTGAAGAAAAAGTTGAAAATATATAGTGATTATATCTTGGTGGTGATATTATATGAATACAATGACATGAATATATGAATTCCTTAATACTTTTTATATCTTCTAAGCCTTCTACAATAAACATGCACTTCGCTATAATAACAAAAGTAAATAGGATACATATATAGAAAAACAGAAAGAGAGATGCCTGGGTGGCTCGGCGGTTGAGCGCCTGCCTTCGGCTGAGGGCGTGATCCTGGAGTTCCGGGATCGAGTCCCATATCAGGCTCCCTTCAGGAGCCTGACTCTCTCTCTGTTTATGTTTCTCTCTCTCTCTCTCTCTCTCTCTCTCTCTCTCTCTCTCTCTGTGTGTGTGTGTCTCTCATGAATAAATAAACAAAATATGAAAAAAAGAAAAACATAAAGATAACTCAGATTAGATTGGGTCAAAAACATTTATAAACATGCTGTTTATAAGAGCCAAAAATTATTGACTTGAAGAGATTAAAAGTAAAAAGTGGTAAAAGGATATATATAACAAAGGTAGTAAAAAATGCAGTGGTTGCCACATCAACATCATAATTTTCAAAGATAGGGACATAGAGGAACTTTTTAAAAAAATTTAATTCTGGTATAGTTTACATATAAGGTTATATTAGTTTCAGATATTTAATAATTCCATAAATTACCTGGTACTCACCATGACAAGTGTACTCCATCATCTCCCCACTGGTAATCATCAGTTTGCTCTCAAAAAGCTCTCTCTTTTTCCCTTTGCTCATTTGTTTTGACTCTTAATTCCACATATGAATGAAATTGTCTTTCTTTGACAGTCATTTCACTTAGCATTATACTCTCAGCTCCATCCATACCCTAGTAAGATTTCTTTCTTTTTATGACTGAATAATATTTCATTGTGTGTGTGTATCACTCCTTCTTTATCTATTCATTTATTCATGGATACTTAGGCTGCTTCTATAAATCGACTATTGTAAATAATGCTGCTATAGATATAGGGGTGCATGTATACCTTTGAATTAGTGTTTTTGTGTAAATACTGAGTATCCACGATTACTGGATAGTTCAGAAATTCTATTTTTAACTTTTTGCAGAACCTCCATACTCTTTTCTACAATGACTGTACCAGTTTGCATTCTCGTCAATAGTGTAAGAGGATTCCCTTTCTCTACAACCTGGAAAATACCCATTGTTTCTTGGGTTTTTTATTTTACCCATTCTGACAGTTATGAGGTAATATCTCATTGTAGTTTTGATTTGCATTTCTCTGATGATGAGTGATGTTGAACCATCATATGTCTGTTGGCCATCTGGATGTCTTCTTTGGAGAAATGTCTGTTCATGTCTTCTATCTACTTTTTAACTGGATCATTTGCTTTTTGGATGTTAAGTTGCATAATTTTTTTTTAGTATCTTTTGGATACAAGCCCTTTATTGAATACATCATTTGCATTATCTTCTCCTATTCTATAGGTTGCCTTATGGTTTTGCTGTGCAAAAGCTTTATATTTTGATGAAATTCCAGTTTATTTCTGCTTTTATTTCTCTTGCCTCAGGAGACATAATCAGAAAAATGTGGCTACAGCAGATGTCAGAGACATTACTTCCTGTGTCCTCTTCTACAATTTTATGGTTTCAGGGATCACATTTAGGTCTTTAAACCATATTGAGTTTATTTTGTGTATGGTATAAGAAAATTGTCCAGTTTCATTTTTCTGCATGTGGCTGTCCAGTTTTCTTTTTTTTAAAATATTTTATTTATTTATTCATTAGAGACACACAGAGAGAGATGCAGAGACAGAGAGAGTGAGAAGCAGGCTCCCTCTGGGGAGCCTGATGCAGGACTCAATCCCAGGACCCTGGGATCATGTCCTGAGCCAAAGCCAGACACTCAACCACTGAGCCACCCAGGTGTCCCTGCTGTCCAATTTTCCAAACGCTGTTTATTGAAGAGACTGTCTTTTCCCCATAGGATATTCTTTCCTGCTTTGTCAAAGATTAATGGATCAAATAATTGTGGGTTTATTTCTGAGTTTTCTATTCTTTTCCATTGATTTATGTGTCTATTTTTGTGCCAGTACCATGGTGTTTTGATTACTATGGCTTTGTAATATAACTTGAATTTTGGAATCATGATGCTTCCAGCTTTATTTTTTTTAATTGCTTTGGAAATTTGGGTTCTTTGTGGTTCCATATAAATTTTAGGATTGTTTATTCTAGTTCTGTGAGAAATGCTGTTGGCATTTTGATAGGGATTGCATTAACTGTGCAGATTGCTTTGGTAGTATGACATTTTAACAATATTTCTTCTTCTAATTCATGAACATGTAATGACTTTCCATTTCTTTGTGTCATCTTGAATTTCATCAATGTTTTCAAAGTATGGATCTTTCACTTATTTGGCTAGGTTTATCCCTAGGTATCTTATTATTTTTGGTGCAATTGTAACTGAGATTGTTTTCTTAATTTCTTTTTCTACTGCTTCCTTAGTGCATAGAAATGCAACAGATAACTTCATATTGATTTTGAATCCTGTGACTTTATTGTATTCATTTATTAGTCGTAGTAGGTTTTTCTTTTGAGTCTTTAGGGTTTTCTATATAGAGTATTATGTCATCTGCAAATTGTGAAAGTTTTACTTCTTCCTTACCAATTTGGATGCTTTTTATTTCTTTTTGTTGTCCAGTTGTTGTGGCTAGGATTTCACTAGAAGAGAAGTTGAATATAAGTGGTGAGAGTGGACATCCTTGTCTTATTTCTGATATTAGGGAGAAAGCTCTGTTTTTCCCCCATTGAATATGATGTTTGCTGTGGGTTTTTCATATACAACCTTTAATATGTTGGGGCATGTTTCCTCTAAACCTATTTTGTTGGGGACTTTTACTATGAATGGATGTTGTACTTTGTCAAATGCTTATTCTTCATTTGTTGAAATGATCAAATGTTTTTCATACTTTCTCTTACTGATGTATCATGTCGATTGATTTGCAAATATTGAACCACCTTTGCATCTTGGGAATAAATCCCACTTGGTCATGGTAGATGGTTTTCTTAATGTATTGTTGGATTTGATTTGCTAATGTTTTGTTGAGATTTTTTGCATGGACGTTCATCAGAGATATTGGCCTGTAGTTCTCTTTTTTTGTGGTGTCTTTATCTGGTTTTGGTGTCAGGATAATGCTGGCCTATAGAATGAATTCGGAAGTTTTCCTTCCTCTTATATTTTTTGGAATGCTTTGAGAAGAATAGGTATTTCAGTGTTGGGTAGAATTTGCATGTGAAGCTGTCTGGTTCTGGACTTTTGTTCTTTGGGAATTTTTTTTATAATTGATTCAATCTCCTTTCTGGTAATCAGTTTATTCAAATTTTCTATTTCTGCCTATTCAGTTTTGATAGGTTATATGTTTCTGGGAATTTATCCATTTCTACCAGGTTGTCCAATTTGTTGGCATATAGTTTTTCATAATATTGTCTTACACTTGTTTGTATTTCTGTGGTGTTGGTTGTTATTTCTCCTTTTTCATTTGTAATTTTATTTATTTTAGTCCTTTCTTTTTGTTTTTTGATGAGTCTGGCTAGAAGCTTATCAATTTGTGTTTATCTTTTCAAAGAATCAGTTTCTGGTTTCATTTATTTGTTCTATGTTTTGTTCTTTCAGTTTCTATGTAATTTATTTCTGCTCTAATCTTTATTTACTTCTTTCTGATTGTTTTGGTTTGTTGTTGATGGTGTTTTTCTAGGTTCTTTAGATATAAGGTTAAGTTGTTTGAATTTTTTTAGTTCTTTTTTTTTTTTTTATTTTTTATTTTATTTTATTTTTTTTATAAATTAATTTTTATTGGTGTTCAATTTACCAACATACAGAATAACACCCAGTGCTCATCCCGTCAAGTGTACCCCCCAGTGCCCGTCACCCATTCACCCCCACCCCCCACCCTCCTCCCCCTCCACCACCCCTAGTTCATTTCCCAGAGTTAGAAGTCTTTATGTTCTGTCTCCCTTTCTGATATTTCTCACACATTTCTTCTCCCTTCCCTTATATTCCCTTTCGCTATTATTCATATTCCCCAAATGAATGAGAACATACACCGTTTGTCCTTCTCCGGTTACTGTGGCCAAGTTCAAAAAGGGTGTTGCCTGAGTTCTCCTCTGGGATTTTGATGGAATCTTGTCTCACATTTAGATCTTTCATCTATTTTGAGTTTATCTTTGTGTATGGTGCAAGAGAGTGGTCCAGTTTCATTCTTCTGCATGTGGATGTCCAATTTTCCCAGCACCATTTATTGAAGAGACTGTCTTTCTTCCAGTGGATCGTCTTTCCTCCTTTATCGCATATTAGTTGAGCATAAAGTTCAGGGTCCACTTCTGGGTTCTCTGTTCTGTTCCATTGATCTATATGTCTGTTTTTGTGCCAGTACCACACTGCCTTGATGAACACAGCTTTGTAGTACAACCTGAAATCTGGCATTGCGATGCCCCCAGATATGGTTTTCTTTTTTTAAAATTCCCCTGGCTGTTTGGGGTCTTTTCTGATTCCACACAAATCTTAAAATAATTTGTTCTAAGTCTCTGAAGAAAGTCCATGGTATTTTGATAGGGATTGCATTATACGTGTAAATTGCCCTGGGTAACATTGACATTTTCACAATATTAATTCTGCCAATCCATGAGCATGGAATATTTTTCCATCTCTTTGTGTCTTCCTCAATTTCTTTCAGAAGTGTTCTGTAGTTTTTAGGGTATATTTTGAGAACCATTTGAATGGTAAATGGTTCTCCAACCTTTTATTTTCAGGTTGTAGGTGTCCTTCTGTCTAAAATGAGTCTCTTGTAGACAGCAAATAGATGGGTCCTGTTTTTTTATCCAGTCTGAAACTCTGCGCCTTTTGATGGGGTCATTAAGCCCATTCACGTTCAGAGTTACTTGAACTTCTTCTTAAAGGGGAGTTTTAAGAGTCCCCCTTAAAATTTCTTGCAGAGCTGGTTTGGAGGTCACATATTCTTTCAGTTCCTGCCTGTCTTGGAAGCTCTTTATCTCTCCTTCCATTTTGAATGAGAGCCTTGCTGGATAAAGTATTCTTGGTTGCATGTTCTTCTCATTTAGGACCCTGAATATATCCTGCCAGCCCTTTCTGGCCTGCCACGTCTCTGTGGAGAGGTCTGCTGTTACCCTAATATTCCTCCCCATGAAAGTCAGGGACTTCTTGTCTCTTGCTGCTTTAAGGATCTTCTCTTTATCTTTGGAATTTGCAAGCTTCACTATTAGATGTCGAGGTGTTGAACGGTTTTTATTGATTTTAGGGGGGGATCTCTCTATTTCCTGGATCTGAATGCCTGTTTCCCTTCCCAGATTGGGAAAGTTTTCAGCTAGGATTTGTTCAAATACATATTCTGGCCCTCTGTCCCTTTCGGCGCCCTCGGGAACCCCAATTAAACGTAGGTTTTTCTTCCTCAGGCTGTCGTTTATTTGCCTTAATCTGTCTTCATGGTCCTTCAATTGTTTATCTCTTTTTTCCTCAGTTTCCCTCTTTGCCATTAACTTGTCTTCTATGTCACTCACTCGTTCTTCCACCTCGTTAACCCTCGTCGTTAGGACTTCTAGTTTGGATTGCATCTCATTCAATTGATTTTTAATTTCTGCCTGATTGGATCTAAATTCTGCAGTCATGAAGTCTCGTGAGTCCTTAATGCTTTTTTCTAGAGCCACCAGTAGCTGTAGAATAGTGCTTCTGAATTGGCTTTCTGACATTGAAGTGTAATCCAGATTTTGTAACTCTGTGGGAGAGAGGGCTGTTTCTGATTCTTTCTTTTGAGTTGAGGTTTTCCTTCTAGTCATTTTGCTCAGTGCAGAGTGGCCAGAAACAAGTTGTATTGGAACACGGGGGAGTATCACTGGCCCCTCTAGCTGGTCTTCTGGGGGAGGGGCCTGTTGCGTTGATTTTCAGGTGTTAGCACTTGGGGGAGCTGCTCTGCCCCTGCCTGCTGCAGGGCTCTGCGGGGGTTGTTTACCCCGCCAGGCCCCAGGAGGAACAGCAGCAGTTGCTATGGCAACTCTGGAAGCCTGGATTCAGCCTCCGCAGGAACTACGGGGCTCGGGGCTCTCGGCTCTCCGTCCGCAGGGCCTGGAGGCTCCGGGGCGGGGCCGCTGATCTGCTCAGCTCGGGGCAGGAGCGTCCTCGCTGTCCTGGGCCCTCCCGGCCTCTGCCTGTCCCGGGGGAGGCCGGATCCTGGGCTGTGTCCCGGCGCCCTGTGCTCCGGGGCCTGCGCTGTGGGATTCGCGCTCCCGCCCCGCAGCCCCCTCCGCGGAGCCGCTCCCGAGCCCCTCCGAGCTGCTCCGGTCGGTCCCGCCGTGCGCGCTGCAGCCCTTAGGGAGCTCGGAGCACTCTCCTGCGCTCGCAGGTGTCTGTTAGTGTCCCCGGGAGCCTGAGGGCATCCCCGCCCTCCTGGGTCCTGCTCCAACTCCCTGCGAGCCCCTTTCCGCCCGCCCGGGAAGGTTGGTGCAGCTCCTGCTCCTCCGGGACGGGGCTCTCCTGTCCTGGGGACACTCGCCCCGGCCTCAGCCCGGCTCCTCGCGGGGCCCCTCCCCCTCGGAGGCCTTTTGTTCCTTTATTTCTTTTTCCCCGTCTTCCTACCTTGATAGAAGCGTGAACTCTTCTCACTGTAGCGTTCCAGCTGGTCTCTCTTTACATCTCAGGCCGAATTCGTAAATTTTCAGGATGGTTTGAAGGTTATCTAGGTAATTTGGTGGGGACAGGTGATTTGGGGACCCTGCTCTTCCGCCATCTTGCCCCCGAATTTTTTTAGTTCTTGAGTTATGTCTGTGTTGCTGCAAACTTCCTTCTTAGAACTGCTTTTGCTGCAAAAGGGTCTTTTTTTTTAAGTACCATCCATGAATATGTCAAAACATCCTTTTGAAGCTTTGTATTTCAGATAACATATCATTGGATTATATATAAAGTAAATAATTTCTCTCTAGAAATACATAAAAAATGGCAGGAAAGAATGGCTGGAGATTTTAACATACCGGCTTTAGCCTTTGATAGAATGATTATACAAAATACAGTAATAAAGAGATTCTGGTCTTGGATTTAGAAATCCAGGCCTAAAATTTTTACACGATCACAAATTTGCTACTTTCAGTGGGTAGTTAACTTTTTAAAACCCCAATTACTCTGCTTGTCAAATGAGATTAATATATGTCCTTACACTGCAAAGCTGTTTGTTATAAGGGTACATGAGAAAACTCTAAATGGCTGTATGCTGGTAATTTGAAGAAAGGATCATCAGAGGATATGCAGCTTGAAATATATTTAGGATTATTCCATAAACATAAAGAGGAAAGAAGAAATTCCTTTAGCATAAGAAAGTACAGCCTATGAGAGACATGGAAACTCGTATGATATTTGTTGCTGTTGTGTTTTCTTTATTAGTTTTTAGGGGGGAAACCCAGCATGTTGCAGATTTGGTATAGTTGGAACATATCTGCTGGAGTGGGAGTAGAAAATGCTGGGGAGAGTGATGGGAATATTTATAGTCGCTCATGAACCTAAATTTGAAGACACCTTCAGGCATCAAATTCTCTTTACCATTTAATAACACTTGAATGACTTTGAAGATACTATTCAGCTCCTGAATACCTCAGTTTTCTTTCCTTCAAAATGGGGGTACTAATGATTCCTAAAATGTGGTTACTAATAAACTGTATACTATAGATTCTTTAAACTGTTTTAGGAAGTAGTACATTCAACAAGCTCAGACCAGTCCTTGGTGTGTGTCATTTAGATGTTGTCATTATTTATTGTTGTTGTTACCTCAAACAAGGAGCGATGGGTTTATCCTGTAGGTTAAAGGAGCCATTAATGCAGGACAACACCAGATCGACTTTGTGTTTCATAAGTAAACTCTGGTAACTGTGATGAATGGGTCACAGGGATATAAGTAAGGGCCACTTATGAGTCAGTTTCCTTTATATTTCCTCATGATGGATAAAGAGAATTGGGCCCACCTGAGATTTTATTTTGCTTCATTAATTTTCCATCACAGATATGCTGCTTCAGAGTAGCATGAGGGGCCTAATGACTCAGGAGATCTCTAAAAGCAGGCAAATACATTGCAGCTGGGTTGAAGTGTTGATACCCCATTTTTTCTTGTCACTGCATTCTCTAGGGAGTGCCCCTGATGAATGCAAACCATCAGCGTTATTTCTGGAAGCTTGGTAAACATTTTAATCTTTGTGGCCTGATCTTGATGGAGAGCAGATAAACCAAGTCTCCCAGTCTGTCTGCCAAAAATCAATACCACAGAAGGAAATGAAAAGCACTTAAGTCACGCTTCCTGAATGGATACTCCCAAGAAACACAGGAATGATTTTTTTCCTCAGAAAGGTTATCTTGGGAGTTTGAATCTTTTATATAGCAATAACAAATGGTTCAGAAAGGGGGATTAGCAGAGTCTCGGGGAATGATAAAGATTATAAGGTCACTGCTGAGGTTGACAGAACTAAAAATGTTACCTTAGAAAATGTAAGTTAGTGGAAATATTCTTATTTGTGAAGCAGCCAGGCCAGTAGGATTAAGGTGATCCTCCTTGAGGTGCAGCAGGGGTACTTCTTTATTTGATACATGTTTTTGAATGCCCCACAGTGCCTTCTCACCTCCTTTAAAGTCAGGTATTAATCAGGTTATCTGAACCCATAATAAGGCATTTCATTCATCCAGTCAGAAAATTGTGCAGGAGTTACTGATACCTCCTTGTTATTAAAGCTTACTTGCACTTTTCTGTTTTCACTTTCCTTGGCTTAACCTTTAGCTTATTTGGCAACACATCACAACCTCTTGGAAAGCATTTTTAATCTGATCCTCTGAAGTTGGACTGTAAGTCCTTATTGTGTATTCCCATAAAAAATTATTCCAAAAAAAGATTATTCCAAAGCTATGAATTCCTTAAACACAGATCTTATTGTCACCATATTCGTAGCACCTAGAACAATATCAGGTGTATAGTATATACTAAAAAAAAATATTTCCGGAAGAGAGAGAGAGAGAGAGAGAGAGAGAGAGGAGTGAGTGAGCTTGTGACATTAAAAGGTTATTAAGTCCTGAGTAATTGACTTTTCAGAGAAGATGGCATTAAGTACATTCCACTTGAGTCTCCAGCTGTGCTTAATTTCTTCCATGCTATGTTTAGCACAGGATTAAATACATTAATTATATAAATAAGATTGTTTTAAAATATATGAGTGAATTTGAAACTGCTCTGCAGTCTGAAAGGAAAAAAAAACTTCATAAACCTCAATATATCTAAACCTAACTCGTGATTCCCCCACCCCCACACCCAGATCACTTCTTCTCAGTGTCCTCTGGTCCAGAGTAGGCATTATCTCCACGCAGGTACAAAAGAATCAGACTTGACCTTCGTTTCCCTCTAACTTCATCTCCGACTCCTATTGATTTTATCTTCTAAATATCCACTTGCGCCTCCCTCCACCACAGAATCTTTGTATGTACTTCTCCCTTTGTTTGGAAAGTGCCCTCCTCCCTCACCGCAACTTCTACTTAACTCCCATGTTTCCTTCAATTCTCATCTCAAGATATCAACCTCCCTAGGAGATTTCATTGATTCTCTAGTTTTGGTTATGCTCTTCTACCATATGTTCTTATATTTTTATGAGAATTTTTTAACTATAGAAATGTTAGCATGATTATTGGATTAATATTTATCTCTACCACTATGCTGTAAGTTTGACAAATGTAGAGACTGTCTACTTCTGCCCAATAATGGATTACCAGTGCCTAGAATACTGTCTGGTCTCTATTTTTTTTTAATAGTGAATATAGCCTCAGAGATGAATAATCGTATGATAGTGTAGCTATCATGGATGCACAAGGACATTGCTATAGCAGTGCATACAGCTAATTGATTTAGAATGATGTATCAGTGAATGCCTCTGAATCCCCCCCTGAAGATGTGATCTTTGATCAAAGCAGTCTGATTATATTTAAACATAACTCCTCCTACCCATAACTGAACTCCATTGTGCTATGTGGAATTCTCTTCCTATTGTGGTAACATGTCTCTTAACACATAGTTGGACTCTAGGATTTTTCACATATGTTCAGTTATTGGAAACTTTCAATCCAATGTTTATGACTTAGTCTTGTTCATAAGGAAATGCAGTAGCAAACTTGATTCAAAGTTCAATTCTGATTCTTACCCATATTACGCAAGGTAGGCTAAGCCTATCTCTAACTCCATTGGTTTAGTTAGGGATGCTGAAGTATAGTGTCTTCACACATGCACTCCTCTTTTTTGCATCAGCTCCTCCAGTTTGAGAGCACTGAGAAGGAGGAAGGAGATAGAAACTATCCTTCCAGGTTTCACAGAAAAGAGGGCTGAAGGTAAGAGCCTATATACTCCTATACACTAAGACTTTACTGGAAATTCACACACAGGGAAGCAAAAGTGAGGGAGAAGGATGAATTACACAAAGAAGAAAGGAGAATAAATGTAAGATGATATCTAATTGAACTGGCCACAGCCAATACAGCTGATTGCTTGTTTTTAAGAAAGGTCCTAGAAACTATTGTATCTCAAGGTTGTGAATATGAAGGAAATAAGAGAATAGCTTATACACCAGCTCCCTTCTGTGCCCTTCTTTCATTGATCCAAACTTGCTCCACAGGCATTAACTTTTCACACTATCTGTTTGCTTCAATTGACTCCTCCAGGCAATTCCTTGAGGAAGTCAGAGCCCCTGTGAGTTCAGGTGGCACAGGGATCTCTTTTCACTTATTGTAATTCCATGCAGAGCTCCTAGATCTGGGAACTGTGGTGACAGTAGCAGTGAGCTAACTCTATGACCCAGTGCTGCACATGTCATTTTGGGTTTATTCTGGCCAAGGAAAAAAGTAGGAACCAGAATCTCAGATGCATAAACTAAGTTGGATACAGTCCATTTCTAGTGCCACCGAGATACGCATGCTATAGTGATATCCAGGTATTGCTTCAGCACAAGATGCCCCCAATTCTTCCTTGAAAGGAAAGATTCAGTGCTTCAAGGTGATGGTGGGTTTCAGTCTTTAAAACGTTTGAGGAAGATCAATAAGCCAAGCTATAGTCTCAACTGGTTCTGGGATTTTAATTGATATTTCTCACTTTCTTCTCTCCACTACTCATTATACATTTCCCCTATCCTGGGATAATAATTTAACTAGTCTGAGTTGCTGGCCTGGTGGGATGACACAAATTTTCACTCCTGTAGAATCTGACCTCTTACTTATTCTGTTCAGGCATGGTTTCTAAAGTTGTCCATCTAAAATAGGCACAGAAGCGCTAAGGATGTGCCAATGACCCCTCTGTCCTCATTGTGTATCAGCAGCCCAAGGTAATAAGGATCAGTTACTCAGAGGACTACACTGACTTCTTTCCTTGCCTCTTGGTCTGCTGGCATGGGGAACTCAAAGTTGCCATGTTTAATGGCATCTTCCAGTTCAATAGATCCCTTATTATACCCTCCGGCAAAAGCCTAAGATGCATGGAGAGAAGCACAAACTCTATATAGGTGGGACACTGGGAATAATGGGGATAGGGGCCAATCCAATTTCCCCCATTTGCTTCTCGGACTTATATACTCTAGACACTGGGAACACAACTGGTTGTTGGTTCAGTGCATATACTGCAACTTGGATGACGTATCCTGTCCTTAGCTCTGTAGGGCCTTGTTCCTGAACAGACA